>NC_137147.1:148382360-153182360 GCF_951394435.1 Stenella coeruleoalba
TTTTTTGCAAATATTTTCTCCCATTCTGAGGGTTGCCTTTTAGTATTGTTTATGATTTCCTTTGCTGTGCAAAAGCTTTTGAGTTTATATTTTTAAAAAATAAATTTATTTATTTATTTTTGGCTGAGTTGGGTCTTTGTTGCTGTGGCTTTCTCTAGTTGCGGTGAGCAGGGGCTACTCTTCGTTGCGGTGTGCGGGCTTCTCATTGTGGTGGCTTCTCTTGTTGTGGAGCACGGGCTCTAGGCGTGCAGGCTTCAGTAGCTGTGGCTCACAGGCTCTAGAGCGCAGGCTCAGCAGTTGTGGCACACGGGCTTAGCTTCTCTGCGGCATGTGGGATCTTCCCGGACCAGGGCTCAAACCCATGTTCTCTGCATTGGCAGGCGGATTCTTAACCACTGTGCCACCACGGAAGCCCTATTACAGTATTTTATTGAATATAACATGCCATGGGTAGTATGATACCCCATTGTTTTATATGCCACTAAAAAGGGGAAAGGAAAGCTACAAATTAAACTGTGCCATGATGCCTTAATGATAGTCCTGGGGCATGCATGAATCGTTCATAGTAGCCTCTTATTGCTTTGAGATTTATTTAATCTATTTTAAGGATTTGGCAGTTTCTCCTACTGTCAGTTGCTTTGCTTAGAGTGTGATGGACAATCCACATATAGCAGTAAACATGACTTCATATATTGTGATTATCTTTCCATAAAACAACTGTTTGATGCATTGTAAGAAATTAGAGGATGGCGGTCATTTCTCCCACGATAAATATAAAATTTATGCCTTACCACCATCTCCATGCATTTTTGCCTGAAAATCAAAAGTTAGTCTTCTTGAAAACGTTTTAACTGGCAGTTAAGCTTGACACATGTAGTCTCAATTGAAGTGATGATAATATGGGTACTTCTGATCAATCTCACAACCATGGCCTAGCCCATGGCATTTGTAAGACAGATTCTGATTTCAAAGATATTTTAAACATGAAGAAACGTGTGCCTTAGAATTGATTAAATAAAGTATCTGTTTCCTTTACCAGGGAACTGAGTTCTTATCAGTTGTGTCTGCCATTGTGTGCCCAACACCTAGCACAATGTTGGCATACAGAAGAAATTCAATAAATACGTTTCAAATGAATGGAGGAATTAATACTGGGCTGGCCAAAAAGTTTGTAAGATGTTATGGAAAAACCTGAATGAACTTTTTGGCCAACCCAATAGGATTCTGTACTTGTAGGTTTTTGTTAACTGTGGAACAAACTGAAGTCGTACGGAAGTAAAATAGTATATAAATAGCTTTGCTATTTTTTAAAAACTCTTTCGTTCTGAATTCATTTAATTGGTGATATCAATTACGAGAAGTAAAATTTTGACTGGTAGATATAATGGTAGACTCCCGTTGATAGAATTCTCATTATCGTATTATGAAGTACTTTTGTATAACACTTTTCAGTTTTCAAACACAGACATGCTATCACTGTCTGGTGATCGTGACAGGAGTAATTCTTGATCACTGATTAATATAATTTGGAGAGTATAGGAGACAGAGTTGCATCCCTGTAAATGATGTGGCGAAACACTCAGAACACATGGAGGGTCCTGGCTTGTTGAAGACTGGCAAGTGATAGTTTGGCTGCTGTGCTTTAGAAAGTTGTAGAAGAACTAGGGCTGTGCCAGTGATGGTGGGAAATGAATTCTGAAGGAGAATACCTATTTACTGATCACCTATTAGGCTAGCATGTAATCCTCACAGAAACCCTTGGATTAGATGACATTGCTTCATTTGCAAATGGGGAAACTGAGACTCAGTGAGAGTAACTTGCCCATAGCTAGTGGGCACCTTCTCTAGGATTCTAACCTGAGTCTTCTTGATTCTACAGTCATTGCTTTTCCAAACACTCTATGCTAACCCAGAACACCTGGGATTTGTGGAATGTCTAATAGGAGTTAATGAAGATTCAGAAACACTTGGGCCAGCACTGGAATTAGAATGGAGAATGTGGCCCATCATATGGAGACAGGTCAAGGCATTGAATTGGATGGACTCTATTTTATCTGAGACATTGGAAGTAGACTGATGTATTTCCCAGACAACACTGAGGAGAGCTTGTGGATTTGGATATAGTAACAAAGAGAGTATTCTGGTAACATGTCCCCCACCATCCCCTACACATGCTCTTTATTGTACTTCATTTGGCTTGTTTGATTCTTTAGTTCTTTTGGCAGTAGCTAGAAGAGTTACTGCACAACGTGCGCTTTGATATAGGACTGGACACAAATGCCCTGGGCTGTTGTGAAAGAAGGAGCACTGGCTACAACTTGCACTAAAAGAGAGGAAAGGAAGATGCATAGAAGAATGGTGAGAAAAAGTAGCAAGAGCAAAGGGTGAAAAATCCCATGGTTTTTCCACCAAGGTCAGGACATGTTGATTGGTTCTTCACACATGGGGCCAGAGAGGGTGCAAGAAAGAACAGGGAGAAAAAGGCGTCTAAGGAGCTGGACTAATGAGAACCTCATCAGAAACAACTTCAGCCTTACACTTCCCCTCAGCCCTCAGCATTGCATTTGGGAATGAATACAGCTTTGTTCTAGAGCAAAGCTGATGCGCTCAAACTTTCCCATATTAACAAATTCCTTAATAAAGAGGGTGGGGATGGGCCTATAGGAAAGACACAGAGCTAGGAAAAACATTTTATATTTCATCAAAGTGTGAGTGTTCAGGATCTCCTCACCCCCAAAATGACCACAGGGCTATAGGAAAGCTGAGACCTATGTTCAGGTCACTTGTCATGAAAGGAACTGGGCTGGACTAATTGCTTAGGGGATGATTGGCTTAATATTTGGCAATGCCTGGTAGAGTCTGGATTTTAAAGTTCCTGGCAAATTGCCCTTTCTGCATTCTAGAATTCCAGAGGCTGAAATTTGTCCTAGTGTCCAGTCTCTATTTTAGGAGGGACTACTCTAGTGAACTCATTTGTTTATCCAAGTAAGGTAACTCATATTTTTTTTTGGGGGGGGAGGGTGGCGCCCTGATTAAAAGAAGTAATTTGAGCATAGATGTGCCACACGACCTGCAGGGAGGTGAAGGATTACATTCTAAGAACAGGGATGATCCCATTTGTATGTTTACTAATAAGCTAAGTCAGGTCACTTTGGCTTATACTGGTTTCTTTTTCTTATTTAAAGAGAGAGAAAAAAGAACACGTCTCTTTTGGTTAGACACCCGAGCGAATAAGAGAAAGAAAGAAAGAATTTCAGATGGCCTTGCCGTTGTAAAAAACAATTTCATTTCTTGTCATTACATGTAAACGTGCTGACGTTTGGTTGCCCCTGTGCACCTGTAGCGTCTTCCCTGGGCAGGGTTGGGGGGTGGAAGAAGCCAACAGGGCTTGGGAGTCAGGGAACAGAGCCAGATTTGATCAGAGCACAATTGGAGCCTGTGTTTCCAGGGAGAACACTAGTGCTTTATTGGTGGGGCCCCTTGGTAGTCGGTATCATCTGGAGAAAGAAAATATTGCCGCCTGCCCACAAGGGTTTCTCAGAAGCTAGGGGTCTGGATTTGGACTTGTGGGCAGAACTGACTGGGAATGGAGGGGGAATAGGCACGGGTGCCTGGGCTCCCTTTGCTATGCTTTCTCCTCAGCCCCTACCCTGCTCAAGGGACCAGCCCCTCAGCTGTGGCTATCACTGGAACAGCTGGCTGAGTGTCTCCTGTGGAAGTGTGCCCTTTCAGGACTGAACGTTTCAAGTTTGGCAAGAGAACTGATGCTAAAGCAGGCTGGGCGTGCCTTCTATTTCTGGGCTTGAGCAGAGCTGTGGTTTTAAAGATCTATGAAGGCAGCAAAACAATGCCCTTGTCCCCAACGATGCCCCAGGCAGTACAGTCTTCTCCTTCCTGGATGGTCTCTCCTCTCCTGGGCTAAAGAGCCCAGTTATAAGGCATAGGTGCTGGGGGGAAGGAGTCCCTTACAGGTGTTTGTGTGAGACTGGAGCAGAGCAGACAGGTGGTACAGAGCAGTCCAAACGCAGCCTAGGCAGGGCACACCCCATGAGGCCAGGGTTGAGGGAGACAGGTTGAGGCCCAGGCTGCTGCCTGGGCCTCTAAGGAAGTCCCTCCAGGTTGGCTGGGTAAGGAGGAGACTCGAAGCAGTTGGATTCCTCTCTCAGAGGTACAAGAGGGCCGGCCAGAGGGGGAACCATCTCCTGTGAGCAGGGAGCTCAGGAGGTCGCGTGTGCTGGCTCCGCAGACCTGACCTGCACCTGTAGCCCTGAGAGAGCAGTCTGAAGTCCCAGGAATGGAAGAAGATAGTCAGTGGTGGAGGTGATGATTTTGGCCTTGGAATGTTGGTTTGAGAGAGAACTGGCTTTAGAAATGGACATTTAAAATGCAGTTGAGGGACTTCCCTGGTGGCGCAGTGATTAAGAATCCGCCTGCCAATGCAGGGGACACAGGTTCAATCCCTGGTCCAGGAAGATCCCACATGCCTCAGGGCAACTAAGCCTGTGCGCTACAACTACTGAGCCTGTGCTCTAGAGCCCACGAGCCACAACTACTGAGCCCGTGTGCTGCAACCACTGAAGCCCGCACGCCTAAAGTCCATGCTCCACAACAAGAGAAGACACCGCAATGAGAAGCACACGCACTGCAATGAAGAGTAGCCCCTGCTCGCCGCTACTAGAGAAAGCCCGTGTGCAGCAGCAAAGACCCAACGCAGCCAAAAATAAATAAAAAAAATAAAATTCAACTTGAACTTGTTCCAAGAAGGGTGACCTAAGAGTGAAGGGACTGGAAACCATGTCCCCTGAGGACCGTTGAAGGGATATTTAGCTAAAGAAGAAGTCTGTGGTACTTCTTCAGGGCAGGGTGCAGCATGAAGGAAAAAGATCTTGGTACCATAAAGGGAGGCGCATTCTCACAGCAGCTGATAAGATCATCGGAACAGCATAGCTTTATACTCATGAAATGTTCCCTGCCCACTGGGCTGACTGTCCAACAACGATAACTCTTGAGCACTTACTATGTGCTGAGCCTTGTTCTAAACACTTTTGTGTATTAGATCATGTAAACCTCACAACAACGCGATGAAGTACATTTACCTCTTATTATTCCATCTTTGAAGGTGAGGACACAGAGGCTCAGGGATTATATAACTTGCCTGAGGCCACATGGCTTGTGAGTGGCGGGGCTGGGACCACATGCAGCAGATGCTCCGGTCAGTACGTGGGCCTGAGTCTGCTCCCACAAGCCCCACCTCTGGCCTAGCTCCTCGATAGCTTTACAGTAGCATCCTTACCCCTTTGGTCCCTGCCTATTCAGGAACTGTTGGCCTCTTCCAGTGCTGTCACATCAGGTTTCAGATGCTCCCCCAAACGTGGGGACCTCTGATGCCCAGTGTCCAAGGAATTTTCATTCTCTTTGCCTCAGTGGTTACCCCAGTTTCTTTGTGACTCAGGTTTTGAAGGCTGATATGACTGAAAATATTTGACCATGTGAGTTCTATTCTTTCTATGGCTGTAGTGCTTGGTGTCCCCAATGCCACTTAAGAACCAGGAGATTACTTCTTTGCCACCAGAAGCTCCAAAGTCCTTATAAAACAGAGTACAGCTTGCCCCACTCTCCTGGTGTTGAGATAATGGAGCCATTTGGATTTCTGTGCACTGGGTAGTACTTAGAGATCTGTTACTCTTGGTGTGCTGCTTTCTGGTGAAAAGAACGCTGGTGTTCGATGGTGGCATGTTATTTGAGTCTCGTTTCTGACAATAATGGTAGAAATTTCCTTTCTTTTGACACATTTGAGATTGCCAGGAGAAGGAAAAAAAGAGAAAAAGAAATCCAGATTTGTCCTCAACAATCAAAAATGTAGAAAAAGAGTTGTTGAAAGTGTCGAGAAGACCAGGCTGATCGAGGGCTTCAGGCTGAGGGACAGAACAGTGCAGTCCTCAGCCTGTGCTCTGATTTGCCTCAGCCTGCTGCATGCTGTCCTGACCACCTGAAAGCCCCTATTCTGTGCGTGTGTTGGCGTGTTGCCCTCCAGAGATAGAAATGGATAAAACAGGAATTTCTCTGTAGCTTTGGCTTGAAGAATTGCCTGCTTGAGACTCAGAAGCCGTCTCTTTTCTGAAAGCTCCAGAGGTGGCCACAGGTATAAAAAAGAAAATGTAGAAGGGGCAGCCGTCCTCACCTCTGCTGCGGGGTTCCTGACAATGGCACATTTATTCTCCTCTGCTCTGAGAGGTTAGCACCCCAGATGGGACAGAAATAACCCAGCTCTAATGGACATGTTTATGCTGCAGGGCTGGGGCTTCCGTGGAGTCAGGATAGAGCTCGTTTATTCCAGTTAGGATGCCATATGGCCCTGCGCTCTAACCTGGTCTGTCAGAATAAGGCTTCAAAGTGGGGTATGGAGTTCTACAATAAATAGGGTTTTCTTAGCACTTCTTTTCTTCTTTCCATTTGCAAATTATGTCCTGTTAGCTCTTGAAACAGATCATGGGCTTGGGAGTGCCGCTCTCTGGTTTTCTTATGAAAACGCCCACCTGAGGAAACAGGACTAAGGAGTGTGTGTGTGTGTGTGTGTGTGTGTGTGTGTGTGTGTGTGTGTGTGTGTGTGTGTGTGTGTGTGTGTGTGTGTGTGTAGTGTCTGTCCTGGGTGCTGAGTGCGGGGGGTCCCAGTGCCTGGAGAGTCACAGGCTGAGGAGACCCCCTCTCCATAACTTCTGCACTGCTCTCCCTGCTCAGGTGACTTCCTCTCAGATGCTTGCTCTGTGCTTGCTTGGTCCCTGACAGGTGTGGAACTTCACAGAGACAGGCGTCAACAGTAACACACATGCCTTCTGCTCTTGGTGGGCACCCAGGGGCTGAGCACTGCTCCTCGTCCTGCTCTGGAATGAGCAGGTGAACTGGCAGCCTGACTTGCTGGTGACGAGACCCTCGTGGGTGCTGCTTATCTGAAGGGCAGGTACAGTGATGATAGGTGCCAGGACGGATGCAAGGCTGTGCCCATGCAAACTGAGCCCTCGCCTCCTGGGGTCCTAACCAAGACGCCTTTGTGTCCCCATGTCCCAGTCACCCCAGGGACCGTGCTGCTCCTAAAGTCATATCATAAACCACGCTCGACAGTTCCTGCTAGTCTCCAACCTTGGTCTCAGCCCTCCTTCTCCAGCCTCTGCGTCGACAGCAGGCAAATTCAGTGACAGATCCCGACAAGGGTTTAAGGAACACACTCAGTTCTCTTAGGAAAAAAAAATCTCGAGTCTACCACTTAATAGGCCGTGTGACTCTGGGCAAATTAGTTAACTTTTCTGAGCCTCAGTTCCTTCATTTTTGTTACAGGACCAGCAATATTGTCCTCATTCAATTGTGAGGATTCAAAGAGATGATCTATGTCTAGTAATCGGTAATTAATGGTATGAGCCTCATGGATTTGTTATAAAGATACTCGTGAATGTTTACAGTGTGCCTATGTAAATTATTTATGTTTATATACGATCTTCAGAGCTCCCTGGCACATATGATGGAAGTGTTCGTTTAAGAAAGAAAACAGGCCAGGAGAAGTGTTTCAGCACCTCACGGGTTCATGAAATGCTTGCTGAAGGATTAGGGAAGGTCTCTGGGCTGAGAGTTTCTCGCGGTGGAGGTAACCACGTCTTGTTTATCTTTACGCCCCCAAAGCCCAGTGTGATTGTCTGGCACGTGGGCCCACTCCAAGAGTTGCTTATTGAATGCATAAGTGAATGAATATGCCCTACTCGTTGTATAATAAACCTTCTTTTTGGCATTGAAAGTCTTCGTTTGAGAAAACTTCTGATTTTGGAGCGTTACACCCTGATGCCCACACATTAGTCACTTGAAGCTAACTATATTGACGTTTGTGACCCCAAAGCAAACGTGATGGCAAACTAAATTATAATGTTTTTGCAAAAAAGGGAGAAATTTACATGGGATTGAGCACAAAACGTACAAAAACCAAGAGAAAGTGAGTAATGATGCTCTACAAACATTTCTTTCTTTGAATGTAATATATACTTAGCACTTACTAAGTGCCAGGCAGTGCTCAGGATATGTAGATGATTAAGTCACAAGCCTGTTGTCCAGGTACATACTGTCTGGTGGGGAGGGCTGGTCCTGCGCATGAAGAGCAGTGTAGGCGTGCAGAGACACTGCAGGAGAGGTGCAGACAGTGCTGTGGGATTTTAGAGGAGGGAAAGGGTCAGTGGGTTCCTGAATGGGGGTGGGGCATCAGAGGAACAGCAGAGAAAGAGAGGAGAAGATGTCCCAGTGTGTCAGCCCCTTCTCACCGCATCCCAGGGGCTATAGTGTCACTAAGACCCAAGTAAGGTTCCAACGCACTGGCCTTGCCCTTCAGTTACTTAGCCATGCCTTAGGTCCAGCCTCGAGCACCTTCAGCTACTGCCTGTCTCTCAGCCGACACATCTCAAGGATCCCATTAAATTCTGGCCTACCCAGGAGTGTGGCTGAGCTGGAAGTTTTCTCCCACCCTCTAACACCAAGATACATGACAGATATCTAGTTATTCTTTCCATTCTCTGGTTTTCCTACCTAAATTCAGGCTGCAGAAAATTCCTGAAGGCTAGAGAGCCAGAGGCTCTAAGATTGCACCATTGTCTGTTCTCAGAATCACAGTGTTAGAACCAGATGACTGAGTTAGGTTAAGAAAGAAATGTGGGGCTTGCTTATTCTAAAAAATCTAATTTTCTCATGAGGAAATTGGCTTCTGCAAAGAGTTTAAGAAGTGGTATTGTAAGAATTGGTAAATATGTTCAGGACAATTTAATGTACCCTTCCTTCTTATGATTAGACCCAACCTGATATCACATCACAGTGCAACCAGCACTGATGGAAGTTCCTGTAAAAGCTAAAGCTATTTAAGTTCCCTTTTTCTTCCTTCTCCACCGCTGTCACCAACTATGATTTCTTTGTTCACTGACGCAGATGTTAAAAATAAATTGAAAATGTTTCTAAATTCTTTGTCATTTTGGGAGCACATCTGTCATCACCAAAAAAATACTAGAGTGAAGAATTGGAAAGAAAAACAAACCTTAAGGCATAAAAAATAGTAAGAGTGCCTTCCAGGTAATGACTGTGTTGGGACAGGGTAGGTGTATTTGAATATACATATGCTGAGCTGCCTCAAGTCTTTTCCAGAAAGTCTAGGTATGAAGACTAATAAGGAAGCTACTGCAGTGATCCAGAGGGAGATGGTAAAGGCCCTGATGAGGTATGCAGCTGTAGAGATGTAGGAGAGGAAGGTCTACAAGAGACATTTTGAGGTGGAATCAACAGGAGTCAGAGGCTTACTAAATGAGGGGGTGGAGGATGGAAAAAGACAGAAGGACTTGGGCAGCATATTTGATAAGGTTTCTCAATATCCTTGTGGGAAGATGAGAGAAATAAGGACTGGCTGCAAGAACGGTTAGGTTGATGGATAACTAAATGGACACATGTACCCATAGTACCAATGTATGGACTGATGTGTCCTTGAAGGGAGGGCTCCTGCACTCTGACCCAGGGTTCAGTCTTTGCCTTTGTCTTAGCAATTTTGTCATTGATTTGGATAATAATATAGAGTCTAAGTTCATCAAATTTCTGATGTCAAGAAGCTAGACGTGATACCAGAAACAAAATCCAAGAAATACAAAAAGGAAGGTGGTGGGGGGATAGAGGGGGGAAGAGAGAGAGAGAGAGAGAGAGAGACTGAAAAGAGAAAATCTAACAGGGTTGCACTTGGATCCTAAACCCAAGTACTCCAGGAAAAGACAGTGAGTTGTGGCCTAGTAGCATCACATGTGGAAAGATCCACGTCTTTATTTCAACAGGAGTAAATACTGTACAGTGTCTCCTCCCAGCCCTCATGTGATTGTAGACTGCATTGCTAGAAGCATGAGTTTTGGAAAAAGGAGGTGACAGTGCTGTTCAATTCTGTGTTGGTTAAGTGACAATGGAGCATTGCATTTGGTCTCAGAGCATATGGAGCCGCTGGGGCGTGTTCAGAGGAGAGCCAGCACAACGGTGAAGGGGCTAGAGATGGCCCCCCAATCCCAGCATCATCACCACCACCATCTGTTAGTGCTTACAGCTCACTCACTCATCACCACACCCGATGAAGGGTAGGCACTCGCATCCCCATTTTACACAGGAGGAAACTGAGGCTCAGGGGGGTAATGCTGCTTGTCCCTCGTTCTACAATTTGCATGAGGGAGAACTGATACCCAAAACTCATGCCCTTTTTACTCCTCGCTGCTTCCCAGATCTCACCATCTGAGGGACTGTTGGGAGATCTAGGGATCCCTAAGTTTTGGTAGGCCCCTTACTCTGTCCCTGAGGTCCGATCATTTGGTTTCTGCTATACTTTCCTTTCTCTGCTCCAGCTGTATCCTACTTCTGCATCTCTTGTGCCAAATCAGACCTCCCTGATGGATGACTCTGACCTCCACCTCAGTTGGTAAAGTCTGCTGCCTAGAAGACCTTTGGCCGAATACTATCTATCACTTAACTTTCTCCCCCCAGGACAAAGTTGGCCTGGACCACTTCTGTTACCCATCCTTGCTTTGGGCCATGGCTATGCAGTTAGGACAATCCAATCTGTACAGCAGGAAGAAGGCTTTGGGGCTGGGGTAGCTTCTGGGCTGGGCAGCCCGGGCTGGGGCCTAGATAAGGTTCCAGAAGCTCCCTGGAGACACACAGAGGACCAGGTCTCAGGCAGTCGAGAGTCTGGAGCAGAAGAGCAGGCCTTCCCAGTAGATCCACAAGGTTTGGTGGCTGGTCGGACATCGGGACTGAAGGAGAAGTGGGAGTCAATGACAAGTCCTAGTTTGGGGCTTGGGAGACGGGGCAAATGATAAGACAACCAAGAAGTGTAACCCCGGGGTGTGATGGGTCCTGCACGTGAGTCTTTAGTTTTGAGCCAACACAACATGAATGTAGACTCAACCCCTCCGGACCCTACCCGCAAATAATCGGCTGGTCCTAAGATCATTATTTAGTGACAGGAAACTTAGTGCAGAACTCACAGGGGTGATGAAGAAAGAATTTATATAGCTGCCACTCAGAAGACTGCCTGCAACAGGATTGACGTGTGTGTTTTAAGGCAGTTTGGACTCTCCTAGGCTGCCCCCAGCTCCATCTCTCTCCATCCTTCTCCACACATTCAAGAGGATGGAGGAATCCTGTTCTGCCCTGAAATGTGCATTCTCACACTCCTGTTGCTCAGCAAAGCAAGGTGGTAAACAGGCCCACCCTCCTGGGAAGATGCTGCTCTTGTTACTCAACCACACACTCTGGGGGCTCACTCACCTCATTCCTGTAACAACTTATTCAAGTTTCTCTCCCACCCAAGCACAGCACTCCCTTTGAGGGTAGTGTAGTATATACCGTTTCAGTATAGAAGCTAAAGTGAGTTTGGGTGGAAAAATCTCACAGTTGCTGCTGGGCAGAGCTACCCTTTAAACCTGGGATTTGATTCCAAGTCCAGTGCTCCTTCCACAGCATCAGGTATGGTGTGGCCTCTGGGTCACCAGAGGGGTGGGGCTAAGCACCAAGTAGGAAGCTGGGTCAGATCAGTGTTTCTTAACCTTTGCTATTATTCCTTAATGTCTTTTTGGACATTTTTTCTTATTGCCCACCGTGAAATTTTAATGCCATGGATATGCTGTAGATCTATTGATATGCTGCACGTATATCTGCTTTACTATAAAAAGTATAAGATTTTGTCTCCTCCAAGAACCACTTTTCACTTCCTTAGGGGCCATGTCCTCCCTGTTAAAAACACATGGATTCAAAGTGGTTCTTATGTGTAATCCTCCAAGCAGGGGCAGCAGCAGTACCTGGGAAGTTGTGGGAAATGCACATTCTTGGTCCCACCTGGGACCTATTGAACCAGACACTCTGGGGCTGAGTCCAGCCTCCAGGGCGTTCTCCTGCATGCTGGACTTTGAGAACCACTGCACTAGCTGATAGAGGACACCATTGATTCTTTTCGGCTTGATGACAGAAGAATTATTAAAGCCTGCCTGAGGGAAGCACGCATCCTCCCCGTTTTGTTATACACCAATTCCTGATTAATTGTGATCTTAGTCAGGATCCATTCTTTTCAATCCTCCAATCCTTATTAAGCAGGTATTATGTGTAAGGTATGAAGGTCTCTGGAGATCACTGTGGGCAGGAAAGAGGTTCTACGGGGCCTGAATGGTAGACACCATTGGGGCCTCTTGAAGAAAAGGAGTGCAAAGTCATGAATCATGATTGGGTCGGCTTTGGAAGGGCCTTGAGCAAGTGTGGGGTCTTGAAACCTAAGCTCCATGGGCTCCATGGCAAGTCCGCCCATGGGGGCTGAGCACAGTGGAGGACCCGCCAGGTGGTGCTAGCACTGCAGGTGGTGGCAGATCAAAGTCTGGCAGCCAGGCAGGTCTGAGCTACCGCCAGCCAGGGGTGTGAACGGGGCGGAGTGTGCTGAGCACCTTTGATGGAGGCCCGTGTGCAGTTGGGGCATCAGGTGGGGAGAGCGTTGTCCTGATGGTGGAGTCTGGGAAAAGCTGCCTGTGGGAGTAAGGTGTTCTGTGGGTTTTGGAAGAGGCGTGTCCATGGAAAAGAAGTGGGGCATCCTAGAGGGAGGGAGACAGGACCATATGAGGGCTTTTCATCTGATGGTCTCAAGGTATTTTCTGGGTTGCTCACCATACCTGGATGAGAACACAGAGAAGCACTGTTCTCCTCTGGTGGACCATGGAGCTTTATTTGCCACATAGAGCAGGAGCTACATTTTCCCAGGTGTCTGGGCTCAGGGACCCCTTCTCTTTGCCCAACGGTCACAGGCTGACTTCCCAGCTCTTCCCCACGATCCTGAGAATTAGTGGCTGCTGACAGATCGTCCCACTGCAGTGGGTGGGTTGGGGGGAGTAGTGCGTCACCTGCCAGCTCTGACAGGGGAGCCATTTGTCATTTGTTTGGGGGGTTGAAGAATAACTGCACTTGGATATTTGGATTTACAGCCACTGGCCAGACCTCCTCTGAGGCCTGGCTGCCTTGGAATGAGAGCTGTCTGTTATATCTTCCTCAGCGGCATCTGTAACTACTGCAATTTTCCCAGTGGACACCTCTAAGGAACCGGTTATTTTTATAAAGGGCAGTGCATTTGTACCTTATTGGCACTATCACATCCATCAATCAGGACTTTCTTTCATAGGGGGAAAATTTCTGGAGCAGGAGTTTGTTCTCTCTTTAATTTACTTTGTTAGTATTAGCCTAAATTATGCTTCAGCATAATTAAGAAGGTATTCAGAGTTAGTATTCCCTCTGGAAAGATACGCAAAAATTGATTTCAAATGGTCAGTAGTCTTCTGTTTTATGAATAGAGGTCTTGATTTATAGAGTCTGGCTTTCTCATCCACCAGGAAGGCCTGATATCTTTCTCTGACATTCTTTCTCTTCCTTCCTTTCTCCCTCTCTCCCTCCTTGTCCTTTCCCCTGTCTCTCATTCAGTGAGCCTTTCCTCCACACCAAGTACTTTGTTGGGTGCTGGAACCAAAGATGACGAAGACAAGATGTCCAACAGTAGGTGACTATGTGTGAATAAACAGGAGTAAAGAGCCTTATGCGGAATTGGTGAGTCCCGCAGAGTGGGATTCTCAGTCTCAGAACTTTTGACATTTGGGGCCAGATAGGCCTTTGTCGGGGGGACTGTGTTGTACGCTGCAGGATGTTGAGCAACATCTCTGGCCTCCTCGCTAGATGCCAGTAGCATCCTCTTCGCCAGTTGTGATGACCAAGAATGTCTCCAGACATTGCCAGATATCCTGGGGTGCAAAGTCACCCCAGTTGAGAACCACCACCCTAGCCTGAACTCTTGACAGGACAGAGTTGGTGCCCTGGCTCTGCTGCAGGGTGTGTGATCAGAAGCCACTCACCTAATCTCTTCCTTTTCTTATTTGTAAAACAAGGGTTGGGAAAACATTCCTTCTAAATCCTCTGAGTCTATGAAAAACTTGGATTTGTCTGTTATCACATATTAGGTCTTACGTTCTGGAAAGGAACAGATAGAGTTTATGCTTCACCATATGCTTCAAGTGTCTGGGATAGAAGCCTGCGATCAATCAGCAAATACGCATAGATGCTGACTGTGTGTAGAAGAAATAGGGCCTGTGATCAAGATGTTCAGATTCTTTGTGGAGGAAGAAGTCAGTCTTAAGAGAGCCCACCCTGGCCCCAGACGGCCTGTGTTTGAATCCTGGCTCTGCCTTACACAGGTTGGGTGACTTTAAATAGGTTGCTTACCTTCTCTGAACCTCAGTTCCTCATCTGTAAAATGGAGCTGATGATAGTTACAACCTCAGGACTGTTGTGAAGTTCAATGTGGTAGAACAGTGCCTGGCACATAGTGAGTGTTCAGTAAGGGTCAGCTATCGTGGTTGTGAAAATGAGGCTGGATTACCAGCTCAAAGCCGTAATGGGTCCGTGCCCAGTGCATAACACACACATGTGAGTCCTGCCAGTGTTCAAAAGGAAAGAAAAACCCACAGGGAGAGAAACGGAACTATGAGGAATACCTTAGAAGGTTGCATGTACTTTGTTTCTAGTGGGGTGCTATAGGGCAGGTGAGGGAGGGGGCTATTGGGGAAGGCTCAGAAATGCTCAGTGAATACCTGGTAGAATCATCGTCTTTGATAAGCAGATCTGAATCGCTCAGAGCAGTGAAGTGCCCTGCCCAAGGCCACACCTGGACAAAGATCAGAGCCAGGATTGGCACTCCAGTCTCTTGACACCTATCCAGTGCTCTGACCAGCAGTGTGCGGGTTCTAGAAAGAGGCATTTCCTAGTGAGAAAGTTCTCGGTGTCCTCAATGCCCAGAGTTAAGGCAGATCTTGTCTTGAAAACCCTTGTGACAGGGCAAGGGGTCGGGGAGGGGAGGACAGGAGGGTATCAGTTGGGATTGTGGACGTCAGAGCTGGGTGATTTGGAGCCTGTAATATTCAGAGAGGGCTGGGCTGGTGCTTACTTTCATATTGTTTATTAACTAAGAAAGCCAGGGTTGCTAAGAAATTGGGAGGACATTTAAATGAAGAGCAGAGATCATTTCCAAGCAAGAGCCAGCAAGAACCTCAGGGTCCTTATTTGCATTCAGGTGAGAGGCTAATTATAAATCAGCTCTAACAGCTCATCAAAGAGGTCCCGCCCAAGCTGTATTTTGCAACACTTCACTATCTGGCATTGGGTATTGGCAATCTGAAATACACACTGCCACTGCTTTATACAGGTGGGTCGGGCCTGCGAGTGCAGGAGAGAAGGAGTCCCCAGCACTGTGTGCCACTGCTACTGCTAACAGCAATCAAAATAATGTCGCCTTCTATTTGTGCAACTCTCTGTTCAATGTGCTTTTCTAGACATTGTTGATCCCTGACAACTCTATTGCCCTCATCTTATAAAAGTGCAGACGGAGGCTGCGTGGGCACACCTGCTCAAGGGCTGCCATGTGGAGTCCTCCAACTGTGGACTTCACCATGCTCGGTGCCCTCCTGGGGCAGCCAGCCTCTGAGATGGCCCCAAAGGTCCCTGCCTCCTGGTATTCACACCTTCGTGTGGCCCCCTCCCAAATGGTACCAGGGTTTGTCTGTGTGACCAGGAACATAGAGCAGATGTGATGGTGTGTCATGCTGGGATGAGACTGTAGAGGACAGAGCCTTCTGTCTTGAACTCTCTCTCCCTCTCTGTGATTTGTGACTTTGGGGGAAGCCCCCCTGCCATGTCAGGAGCACCCAGCCCTGTGGGAGGGCCCCATGGCAAGGAGCTGAAACCTCTGCTCAACAGCCAGTGAGGAGCTGAGGCCTGCCAATAACACCCTCAATGAGCTTGTTGGTGGTTTTCGAGCTCTAGTGGAGCTTTGAGGTGCCTGCAGCCTTTGCTGACTTGCAACCTCATAGAAGACTCCAAGTCTGAACCACCCAACTAAGCTGTTCGCAGGTGTTTGATTCATAGTAACTGTGAGATTGTAGAATATTTGTTTTAAGCTGCTAGGCTTGGAGGTGATGTGTTACATGGCAGTGGGTAACTTTTACACCCTCTGTACTAGAAGGTAAGGTGCCCTCTGCCAGAGCCCCTCCCCTCAAATCTCAAAACCTCTTCCACCCTGGGCTGTTCCTGTGAACAGAATTCCACCATAGGTGACAAACATCCCCTTCGGTTAACCATGGCCATCTTCACAGACTTCTGATACGGAAAATATCCCTGGGAGATGAAGTCTCTACTTACGGGGCATCCTTTTAAAAAATGTTTTATTTTTATAGGGAGCCATTTACATGTGGCCCTATAGTTTTTTCAAATTGAGAACCCGAGGACCTAATGTATGCGTGTTGAGCAAGACTCAAAAACACGGGTTCAGTGTGTACGGAGACTTCATTGCTTCTGTTTTCCTTAGTTCCCCATGAAACCCCAGTTGTGTGACATAATTCTAGTGGAAATAAAGTTGAGCAGTTCAAAATGATATGCTGGATCCTCCTATACCAGATGCTAGTCCAAGTGAGCAGACAGCAGGGAGGCGATGGTGGAATGTCTGGGGGGAAGTGAGTGGCAGAGAGGACCACCTGACTTGCTAATCACCTGAGCTTCCTAATCCCATGAAGTCAATTTTCCTAAAAAATCTCTGATGAGGCTGGGGGATGCTTTGGGTCTGATGAAGATGTACGATATCAGTAAGAAGGATGGAGATGGGAAACATCCTCAGCATGAGTTTATTTATTAAATCAGTTTTCTTTATGGCAGCATGAAACTTCTGGATGATGGGGAGAATGAAAACACATGAGAAATGAGAGGCACATGGGAGAAAAATAAACTTTGATGTGATGGTGCAGGTCTGCTCAGGCCTCCCTCCCCTGCTCCTAGCTAGCTCTCTGGAGAAAAAGGCCTCATCCGTAAGTCTAACTAAGACATCTGATGGTGGATTTTGATCCTGTCCAAAAAGGATATTTGCGTTTAAGGAAGGGATGAAGCTTTAAAACACAGGAACACAAATAGGGGAATTTCAGGCACCAAGTGAAGGTGGAGTGACATTTGTGCGGAAGAGCGAATTTCTCAGGCCCTTAGATTGGGTCTGTAGAAGTCTGCCACCAGCAGGACCAGTTTGCAGGTTTGGTACCCACATGTATGGAGTTCTATCTCTCTGAGTGGGAATTTGGACTCTATGGACTGTGTGGTCTTGGGAAAGTAGTATAGCCTCTCCGGATTGTCCTCATCTCTAAAGTGGGGTGGAACAATACTTCCTACCTCATAGGTTTGTGGGGGGTTGAGGCTAAGATAATGCTTAGCACAGACTTGCCATATGGTAAGAATAAATGTCAGCTATTACAACTGCATTATATGTTTATATTATAGCTGAATATATTCTAGTGACACTAATTCCAGTAGTATTAGTTAATCATAGTAATATTAATATAGTACAGCTATATAATAATAATGCCTATAACGTCTCCATGACCATGAGCAGAGAGTAAGTTTAAGTTTCATCTGCTTTCCCAACCCTCCCACCCTGCCCTTTACAAACAGCAAAGCAGACAGGATCTGGCAGGAACTGAGGGCCAAGTGGGTCCCAGGCCATGTGGGTGAGGGTAGCTGTGCTTCCAGGTAGAAGGTTGGGGGGCCTCTCTCTGCTGCCAGATCTGGGTGGTACCTCTGAACTGGGCAGGCGCAGGTCCCTCTCTGGGGCTGGGTAGGCTGAACAATGGGTGCTCTGTTGCTTTCTGGGACCTTGTCAAGGTATCCAACTCTGTCAGAAAAGCAGCTATGGAGAGCAGCTCCAGGCCCCAGGTCATGTGTGAAAGTGTGGGCGGAGAGCGCCCCAGTCTCCACTAGGTCTCACTGGGATAAATAGTCCTGTGGTGCCCCAGCTCTCTGGTGAGGACAGTTTGTGGTCAGTTCCAGGATGAGGGGGAGGGACAGCGCTGTATGTACCTGGTCAGGCAATGGCCGGTTCCCACTAAAACCTGGCTCTCTGATTCTGGTCCCTGAAGTTGTGCCACGCACTGAATGATGGGGCAGAGGGGGCAGTACTATGGAGTCATTGCTGCCTGATGGCTGGCTGCAAAACTGTAATCAGTATTTAGCAGAGAAATTCCTTAGGAATTCATCAGGAATTTGCTGTCTGGTGTATGGGGGCGGGGTTGAGAGGGACAGATTAAACTGACTCTGGTACCTCTTACGTTCCAGGTAGTCTGCCGGGGACTCCGCATTCATTTTGTTTCTTAAACCTCACAACCAAAGTAATAGTATAATTATTCCCATTTTACAGGCCAGGAAACAGAGGTTCAGAATAGTTGAGTGACTTGCCTAAGGTGATGCAGCTAGTAAGAAGTAGAGTCGGGATTAGAACCTGTGGCTGTTTGGCTCAAACTCCCAGTCTCTGACCACTTTAGGGCATTGCCTTGCTGCATTAAGCCACTATTATTTCTCTTGTGTTTGGGGGGCACTGGCATCTCTTGAAATGCTAGCTTCTGAGCTTCCACCTCTGGGGTTTTCTTGGGCCATCAGGGTGGGGGTTGTACAGATAGGATGTCTGTTCTCCTGAGGCCACAGCTGTCAGGAGCTAAGGATTGGGCAGCTCTCTCTTTAGACAGGGCTCCCTCCACCTGTTCTTAAAGGACATTTTTGTTCTTTAACCTCTAGATTTTAGGGGATAAGTCTGAGAATGACTTTGAGGCCACAGTGTAGAAATCCAATCCCCTGTGAACTCCATTCCTTCCTGGCTATTCCACGGGATCATTCTTTGCTTGGCGGGTGAGCTGCGGTCGGGCTTCCACCTGGGTGTAATTATAATCCTCTACACCTCCCGGCTCCCAGCTCTCAGAGACCTGAAGTTTTGGCACGTGCTTCTCCCCTCCCTAATAACTAGTTGGCGGCCATCCATTAGAGCCAGAAGCGACCAGGGGATGCCTCCTCAATGGAGACAAATCAGGGCTCCATCCACTCCTGGCCTTGGGTTCGGAGAGCTGGAGATTATGATGGGAGAAGATATTTCTCCATATTTCATTGTCGTGTTTTAATTTATATTCATCTGGAGAGTGGCAGATTAGAGGCTGTGAAACAATCAGGGAAAAACAGCTTCTCAGAATATAAGTGTTGCTAGCGTGATGGACCAGATTTGCAAAGAGGGCGTCTTGCATTTTCTCCTGAGGTGAGAAGACAACAGGGTAATTATTCCAGTGAATGGTGCTGGCTCTTGGAGGAGAAGCAGTGCCGAATATTTGTGATGCCTATCCACCCACTCAGCAACAAAGGGGCATTTGAGAGCCCTGTAAGTAATATTTCCAGATTAGCCAGTGGGGATACGTTGTTTCAGAGAATGAACAGCATCAACATTCTTTCTTTCTTTCCTGGCAGAAACGCTAGTGGTCTTCGTGCATGTGACCTGGGCATTTGGGGCACCAGGCTAGACAAAGTGGTGAAGTGGGCTGAGCGGCGCTGGTGCTGGTGCGCATCTCCTACGGACCTCTCTCCCCTGGCAGCTGTTCTGTGTGTTACCCTGGGCCTGCCACCCTCCCAACCCCACCCATGCTTAAGTCCTGACCCCATCACTCACGTGGGCTTTTAGCAAGTTTCCTAAACTCTCTGAGGATCAGTTTCCCAGTTTTTAAAATGTATTAAGTAGTAAGCCCTGTCTTGCATATTGGTGTGGGGTTAAAAAAAGAATTAAGTATTGCAAAGGGCCTGGGACATGGCAAGGTCCCAATGCATGTAACTTTTCTTCATAGCATGAGTAGGTAGGTCACGGTTGGCAAAGCTATTTAATTGGGAGCTTGAGTGAATCACAAATAATTGAATTTCAGGACATGGGGAAGCTATTTTTGGACAGGTGAAACTTTCTGGTGTGATTCAAACTCTATGGAGATGTTCATCTCTTCATCTTATTTGTAGGGTCAGGTCTATATTGTCAAGAAGTGGAAGAAGGCGAACAGGGACCATAGTTAATGCTTCTATGGTTTACAGTGAACTTTCAGACGCACACTCTGCTTTATCAAGTAGCCATCAATACCATGTGCATTTTGAGGAGACAAACCCGGAGATCAAGATTAATCCCTTTCTCAAGTGGTAAAACTAGGACTCCTAAATCCTGTTTTCCTCCCCACAATAAGATATAATAGGGAATTCATCTTTAGTTTGTCAGAAGATGTTGGGGTGTGGCCTTCACAGAGGGGGTCCTAGGTATTGCCAAAAGGAATATTTAAGGGCAAGAGGCTTGCTCATCTGGAGAATCATTTTGCTGTAAGCCTGGATAATGAGAGGCTAAAAAATCCCAGGATTTTTTCTGTCCTGGAACTTCTCCCTCCCCTAAGACCTGGTCCCTTTGTGTTGAAGGCCTCAAGCCTGAGCTTCACTCCTCTGACATATTTTGGAGGATGGGGCAGGTCAGACAGGCAGCCCCTGAAGATTCCAAGATGGGAAGGAAATGGAAATTGGAATTAAGTGTTTTCCTTCCAAGGAGCCTAACTCTGGAAGCAAGGCATTCCTACAGGTGGTAGAGATAGGATGGATATGAGAGTGACTATTACAAACACCTAGTACGGTGCCTAGCACCTAACAGAAACTTAATAAATAGCTGTTGGATGCATGACATAGATAAGGAAATGGAGGCATTTGGGGGCAACATGTAATTCTTTGGCCGATCAGAGTGTTCTCTCTGAGAACCCTCTGATTCCTGAGTTGGAGGGAGGCTTGGGAATTAAGTAAGACTACTTCCTGACTTTACTGACAGGAAACAGGCCCAGGGTTGCGGAGCAACCTGCCCCAGGCCCCAGGCTATCTGGGGATGAAGCTTGGCTTTCCTGACCTCCAGGGTCCCTGCCACACCCTCACAGTGCTCCAGGCAACAGGATTCATGATGAGTCCATGGTGGTCACAAGATTTCCTCAAACCCCACAAACACTTCAGCTGAATTTCTTTAAAATAAATGTTGTGATCAACTTAATGTGTTAGAGGTTCTGGTGGGCGGGGCGTGGGGAAGAAAATCTGTTAAACCTGCTAATTGCCCATTTATTTCCATCCAAGCTCTTGAGAAAGCTGCTTCTGAATGATTGTGTGCGCTCTGGAAATGCTAAAATTAGTCAGCCTGTTTGGGCCACACTGTTCTGGAGCAAGAACCATCAGGTGGGAAATAATATGACCGATAGTTGAGAAACAAAAATGTAGTTTTAAATGACAGATCTTCCAGAAGCTATTTATTAAGCGACGGTCTTTTGCTTTAGCAACATGGTAGAATGCCCGGATTGACTAACCAGTTTTTTTAATTTTTAAAAGTTTTAAGTGCCCAACAAAAGCAATGCTATTACCATTGCTAAAAATAATAGCTACTGTTTACTGAGCACTTACTATATCCTAGGTGCTCTGCTGCATTCCCTTCACTTAATCCTTACAGCAACCCTGTGAGGTACAGGTATTACCTTTAGCCCCATTTACACAATGGGGGTATTGGAGTTCTGCGAGGTTAAGCCATTTACCACACTCACTCGGAGTCTGTGCTCACACCATACACTCATTCCACAAGCGCTGCCTGCACACATCGAGGATGAACAAGGCACAGGACCTTATCTTCAAGAGTCACGTCTACTTTAAAGGAGGAGATAGAAGAGAACCAATAGATACAAGACATCTTGAACACTTGCTGGGCTTGCAATAAGCTGACACAATCCAAGCACCTAACCACCCTGGTTTACATAGGGCTGCCCTGATTTAGCACCAAATGTCCAACAATCCAGGAAATCCCTTAGTCCTGGCGACCTGGGACAACTGGTCACCCTACACCCAATCTAAGGAAATGTGGAAGGGATGCTCCAGGGGAGACTGAGCCAGAGTAGAACCTCTCCAGGCACATAGTAAGGAGGGAGATGAGGTGCCAGGCAGAGGGATAGACACAAGCAAAGGCACAGTGGCAAGAGAGAGTGACATGGATAGAGTAGAGGGTCCACGTCAAGGAGGTAGGAGAGAAGGCACAACATCTGTGCTTAGTTATGCTCTGGGTTGTCTGTTCATTGGAACCTATTTCTAGGAAGAACAGGGAAACCCTGGGTATCCGATGCTTGGGAGGCTCTTCGCTAGAATTCTGGGGATGGAGAGAAGCATGTCGTGTGGTGTACACCTGCTTTGGGTCCAGCGGTCCTCATCTGTACCCCTTGTTGTTATCCCCCGACAGCCCACAGCATGGGCTTCAGAACTTCTCATTGTTCCTCAAGTTCACATCTCTAATCTGTGTGGTGAGAAACCTCAATGCCTTTGAGAAGAAGAGGCCCCAGGCCAAGTGTCACTGGGAAGGCAACACTGGGTGTCTGTGGGCTCTCCCACCTACTACCTGAATAACTAGCCAACTCTGGACCTTCTCTGATTCTCAGTAACCTGTAAAATGCAGATGGCAATAGATTCCTTGCAGGGATGTTGTGAGGTTCCAATAGGACAATGTCTACACAAGTACCTGGTACAGTGCTCAGCACGTGTACATGTAAGGAGGAAGTGACATTCAAGCTGAATCTCAGAGGAGGAGTTCTCCGGGTGAAGAAGGAGGGAAAGGACACTCAGAAAACTTAGTTCATCATGTATGAAGAAGGCTTGGATCCCTGAAACAGCCTGTGACCTAGGGGAGCGGTGAACAGTGCATGTGGCTGTTGTGTGGGACCTTCTCCCTCAGCTCCCCCCAGTGCTCCCTGACCCCATGAATACCTAGAATCTTTAGAGCCATCAGGGATACTTTCCTCTCTTCATCCCTCATAATCAGTTATCATTTCCTGTTGATGCTACCTCCTAAGTCTCCCTTGAATCCACTTTCATCCACCCTCACCCCCATCCAATGGACCATCAGCTCTCTCCTGGACACGGACTGCCCATGGGTGTCTCTGCTTCCACTCTTGCCTCCTTCCAGTCCATTCTACACACCAGCAGCCAGAGTGATTATTGGATCATGAAAGCTGATGCTGGCATTTCCCTACCAACCCTCTCTGATAGACTCCTAGAATTCTTGGGGAATCCACCACAGACAGCCCTTTGCATGTAGCAAGAGTGCTGAATGATGTGGTCCCTGCCCACTTTCCAGCTGCCCCTTGAGCTACTGTCCTCCTTCCTCTATACCCTCTTGCCACAGTGGGTGGCTTTGCTCAGTTCCTAGAACACATCTTACTCCTTCCCCACCCAGAACCTTGACTTTCAACCCACTTCCTCTCCATTAGCCTAGTTCACTCCTGTTCCTCAAGTTTTTGCATATATAACTTCCTCATTGTGTTCTGTAGCATTTGTAGCCTGCAGATTCCATTTGCATCTGACTTTAGTGAAGTATCTTTGAATTTGGCAGAGAAGGTGTTTTGAGAGGCAGTGTGACCCAATGGTAGGAGCATGGGCTCGGGGAGCCAGGGAGCCTGGGCTCAGAACCTAGCGCTGACACTCACCGGCTGTGTGACCTCGGTCAAGTTATTTACCCACCTTACGTCTCAGTTTCCCCATCAGTACAAAGGGATAATAATAGTATCCATCTCAGTGGGTTGTGAGGATTAAATGAGTTAATATTGGAAAAGTCCTTACTAGCACTATGCCTCACCCATATTAGGTCGCTATATAAGCATGCGTCACATAAATAAAATGACTTGGTCCCAAGCATTTTGTTCACACCCCAGGCGTGGCATCTATCATGTTGCATTTAGTCAGATGTGCTTCCCTCAGCTGTAAGGGCCTTTTGAGGGCAGGGACTATGGCTTAGGCATCTCTCTGTATGCTAATTCCCAGAAAGGTGCTCAGTGCACAGTGGGTTATCAACAAATGGAATTGGAAAGGAATAACGTGATGAAGAAAGAGGTGAAATGCCAAGGATAGAACTACATACTAGAGGCAGGCCTGCACGCTTAACTCTGCCCATGCCCATTAGGGTGACACGCCAAAAGACAGGGTCCGAGGGGTTGATCCTCCCGGGTTTACTGGCCTACCCTCTTGGGTAGGCTCACCACCACTGGAGATCCACCCAAAATTTCCATAGAAATGTTCTCATACAGCTCAGTCCTCAAGAACAGAGCCCATGCTGGGCATAAATTTTAAAAAACAGACAATAAAACTCAAGGAGTGATCTGAAATGGCTGGGAATGTCACTTTAAAATGCCCTTTTTTAAGTATGGAGGGAATTAGGATGTTTGATTAACAGATAAATGTCCCAGAGAATAAATTAGAAAATACTCAGTTTCCTTGCTTCAATAGCACGTTTTGCTGAGCTTTAAATTACCAGTACTAAGTAGGAAAAAAAAGAGAACTCATTAAAAAAAAATTGATTTAGGACAACTTGCTAAGAGATATTTTTACCCAATGAGCATGGTATTATTGGAGACAGCTGTGCTCTTTAACTCCCCAAATTTACTTAAAGAATAGAAGGAAAACCATCTTTCTACTTTATATCTGTGATTTATTTTGGGGAATGAAATCTGCATGTTGAATGGTGATACAGCAATGAGAGAGGCATGGCTGAGGGACACAAGCTCCCCTCCCACCCCCACTGTGTCCCTATGTGTGAGTGAAGGAGAGAGAGAGAGAGAGGAGAGAGAGAGGAGAGAGAGAGAGAGAGAGAGCGCGAGAGAGCGCGAGAGAGCGTGTGTGTGTGTGTGTGTGTGTGTGTGTGTGTGTGTGTGTGTGTGTGTGTGTGTGTGTGTGTGTGTGTGTGTGTGTGTGTTCCTGGGAAACTTCTGCCAGGTGCAAAACCCCCTTCTATCTTCAGGATCATCGGAGTCACTAAATCACAGTGTGTCAATTGCTTATTTGCCAGATATCAATTCAGAGCCCCTAGAGTTGGAAGGAGTTTTAGATTAGCTCTCCCTAACTGCTATTGTACTGGGCTGTTACACATGGTCACTTCTTAATCTTTAGTAACCTGGCATTTGACAAAAGGGGTGTGAGATACTCTGAGTAGTTCATATGATTTGCATTTCATTTCAGTAAGTAATGATAAAAATGAATTAAAGTTAATTTAAAATATTTACAAAGATTTACTCCGTTTTTGAAGAACTCATTTAGTTAGTTAGCTTGGAAGAATTTAGTAAATGCTTGTTGTATATCAACATTATTTTGTAAGTAGGGACATCATAGTTGAGGTTGGAAATCACACTCACCACCTACAGATCCCGCCTCAGCCATCCTCTCCCTGAGTGAAGGGCTCCCCTAATAACATCCCCTACGTGAGATTATAAGGCTGGCCAGAGTCTGAGAAATCATCCACCCAATCTGTGCAAGGCTAGGGATGAGAAGTTAATTGTTCAAGGAAGACCAGTTTGTGGTAGAGTCAGGTCTCAAAAATAGGTTTCCTGACTTCTAACCATGAACCCTTTCAAAAGTCCCCAAACCCAAGGTGAGAAACTGATGTTGATCATTAGTGTAACATCGCACCACAAAATTCAAACTTGCTGTAGTTGTTTACCCCAGAACGTTGCCTCGGAGACACAGGATGTACTTGGCAGTTGGAGTGGACAACCATTGTATTATAGTCTCCTGCTGCCCCTAGGGACACTGCTTAGTGTGCATGGGCCCAAGGAGGGGTTGATGCCTAGAGCTCTAGTGACCGCAGCAGCTCCACACACCTGCTAAGCGACCCGTCTGCTTTTCATGAAGCAGTTGCACCCTTACAACCTAAGAGGTAGTTTTTACTTCTCCATTTTACAGATGAAGCAATGAAGCCCAGAGAGGTTAGGTAACTATTGAAGACCTGGGTCTGCCTGACTCCAAAGCCTGAGGAAGTTCTTCTCATACAAGTAGACTCCATACAAATCGATGGCGCTGTCCAAAAGTTGAGTTGGCTATGTGGAGAAGAGAGGGATAGAGCCTTAGCTGGAGAGAGAAGATGAGGTCAGTGGAAGCTTTTCCCCCGTTCATTTTATTATGATTATTTTTAAAGAGAATACCTGCAGTGCATGGACTACCTCTAAAAAGGGACAAAGAAAGGGCTCCCATTAGTTGCCTCTGGGGCAGAAGTCAGGAGGCTGGGGGCTAGGACAGGAGGAACATTTTTTACCTTATACTATTTTGTAACTTTTATAATTTTGTACATGTGAATGTAAATATTATTAAAAGTAAATATAATTTAAATTAAAAAAAGGAAAAGAAGAGAAATATAATGCATTCACTTGCTAAAGAATTTAGTCTGTACAAATGGAATAGGGAACACAGTGACAAGCGTTCTCCTGCTTCTGACCCCAGGTTTTCTGGCTGCCCCCAGTCAGCCGTTGCTATTGTTCTGAAGACACTTTATGCACATACAGGCACACATGTACACATGTCCTCTTTTTACATAAGTAAGATTAGGCTATACATACTGGGTGGCATCTAGTTTTTTCACTTAATATTCCACATATGTACATACAGGTCTACTTCATTCATTTTAATGGCCACCTGGTGTTTCTTCTGTGTGGATGTACCAAGATTTATTTATCCAGTTTCCTGTTAATAGACATTTAAATCGTCTCCAGTCTTTTGCTCCTGTAAATAACCTAACAGTGAATATTCTTAATATATCTTTCCACACATGTGCAGGTCAATCTATAAGATAAACATTTAGAGGTCCAGTTGCTGGATCAAAGGATATTTGTGTGTCTTTGATTTTTAAAAAATGGTATGTGCAGCTTAAAATTTGAGAGATGTTGTTGTATTGTCTCCTGAAGAGGTCATACAATACACTTCCACTACAAGGCATGAGGATGTTGGTTCTTCACATATGGGGAGGGTTTTTGCAAAGAGGAGCAAACTTTCTATGGAAGAGAAAGCTTCAGAGACACAGTGTGAGGGCTGTAAGGACTGGTGCTGTGGCCTCTCCACGGCAGGGGCAAAACCGAGAAACTCCATGGGCATTTGCCCCTCTCCACGGGGACTGGGCTTTTCCCCCTCAGTCAGTCTGTGGATACTTATGGAACATCAATTGTGTGCCACGTACTTTACTAGAAACTGGAGGGATCACCAGGAGTCAAAGACTCTGGACGTGCCCCCAAGAAGTATGTGATCTAATTGGGCAGCTAAGAAATCCCTTATGAGAAGAGGAGCAACAGTACAAGGCTGAGAGCCCAGGTTCTAAGTGAGGCGTATGGACAATAAATGTCTTTGGAGTTTGGGGGAAGTTAGGTCACTTCTGGCTGGTGTGATCTTGGGAAGGCCTCTTAGAGGAAGCAGAATTTGATGCTAACCTTGAAGAATGAGTAAGATTTTGCTGGGCCAAGAGGAAGAAGGTGGGTATTAGAGGTGGGAAACGGATTCTTTTTTTTTTTTTTTTTTTTTTTTTTTGCGGTACGCGGGCCTCTCACTGTGTGGCCTCTCCCGTTGCGGAGCACAGGCTCCGGATGCGCAGGCCCAGCGGCCATGGCTCACGGGCCCAGCCGCTCCGCGGCACGTGGGATCTTCCCAGACCAGGGCACGAACCCGTGTCCCCTGCATCGGCAGGCGGACTCTTAACCACTGCGCCACCAGGGAAGCCCCGGATTCTTAATTATTAAGCAACAAGTTATTTGGTGCTGACCACATGCTAGATACCGTGCATGACATTTATCCATTTGCTCAAGCAACAAGGCCTATGTGCCTATGGTGGGGCAGGCCTGTCCTAGGTGCCTGGGGAACTTAGCTTCTAAGCACTTTCATACTTGTATGCGTCATTTTACAGAGAAGCAAACTGAGGCCCAGGGAGGTTAAATGACTTGCCCAAGGTCACCTAGCTAGTGAGTGGCCAACCTGGGAGTTTAATATTGGTTTTCTGATCCTAATTGTGGTTCTTTCCCTTGCTAACTGCCAGAAAGCAAAGGTACAGAAGGAAAAATGCACAAAACCCATTTGGTAGATAAAATATAGGTCAGTTTATGAAAGATAATTTAGGCACCAGACCTGACGTCTATTCTAGTTGTCCAAGCTGCATACCCTTATAACAAAACAATCTGTAAGGAAAGATGACATTCCTGTGGTCTGAAATTTCATGCCTCATGCAAGTGGTGTTTATTTCTTCCTGCAAATTACAATCTGCATTGACATTATTAAGGAAGTCACATGGGCCCAGCAGAAAATGAAGAATCCAACTGATTATTTTTATTGCTGTAGAAGTCTTTTGTAGGCAGGCTGGGCAGAGACCCAATTTCATTTGCTTGTAATATTGCAAACACTGCTAATTGCCTGTCGTTGGTAAAGGATAGAGACAAAGGAACAATCAAAGGTATTTATTAGAAATTCTGTTTGGACAAATTAACTTCACATTTCAGTGGCCTTCATCTCAGTACAGAACACCAAAACTCCATGTGTTAATAAATGACAGACATGACATCACCTTTCCTACTGTTTGTACAGTTGTTTCTGGCAATGCTGTAAAGTACCATTGAATTGATTATTTTCAGGCTGACTTTTTTTCTGCAGAGCTTGAACTATCAGTGGATTGCCATTCAATCCAATATAGTAGTTGTGAGACTACATTGCGTCTTAATGTGTGTGTCTCGTGCATAAATCACACTGTTTGCCAGGCAATAATGAACAGAGAAGCTGCTAAGAGACTGGAAATCAGTGTTCAACAGATAACTGGGTCTTATAGAAGGAAGGTGGGAATTTGCTGAACATTTGAGGGTCCAGTGGACTCTGGCTTCATCTCTGGGACCCACAGCCCATCAGAATGTGGGCCATATGGTTGGTGCTTAATAAATCTTTATTGACATGACATCCTTTTAATGTTTATAAAAGTTGCCTTAACTTTCTAGTCTGATGTACATTTTCTCATTCATTCATTCTTTCTGAGAGCTCAGTGCTGTTGGGGGTATGAAGAATCGTGCATTGTCTTTGCCCACTGAGCTATAATCCTGTAAAGGCTACAAAACAAGTGCATAGTAATTCTAATAGTGCAAGGTGGGGAGCGGTCTGTGGTATGAAAGCTTTGCTCTTGGGAGAGGTGGCAGGCCATGGGCTTAGAACCAGACTCTGAGTTCAACTCTTGGCTCCTCCGCTTACCAACTGTGTGATCTTGGGCAATTTGCATAACCTCTCTCAGTACTAGTTTTCTCATCTGTGAGATGGGAATAAACCATAGTAATATGTACATGATGGGGCTGTTAGAGGAGGACCTGGCACTCAGCTCAAGAAATGCAAGTTTTTGTTGTTACTGTTTATTCTGGGAGTTCAGGCATCACTTCTAACTTGGCAGCAAGGCAGGACTGTGATGGGCGAGGCTTGGGTAAGCTGAGTTGTGTGCGGGAGGAGAGTCCCTTTTGCGGGCAGGAGCTAAAAGCCAGAGCCTGGGCAGGTGGACATGGGGTGCAGGTCCCTCTGACGTGAGTGGGGGAAGTGAGAGGAGATTGGAGAAGTAGGTGGATTGTCATGGAGGGACTCATGGATCCCTGCAGACTGGCATGTTGTTCAAATTTTCCCTAAGAATCAGGCCAGTCCTCATAGGCTAAGGGGAAGTGAAAATCTGTTGCTTGAGGCCTGGCTTCCCCGGAGATCCAGTATTTTATCCTAGAAATGAAATTCAATCACTGCTTCACTGGGCAAATCCGTAAATTAAAGCAAGCAGAAAACACAGGCATTCTCCAACTTCTACATTATCCATCTCTGAGACTGTGGGAACTTCCAATAGGGGCAGTCAGGGTAGACACAAGTCGTCTACAAGCTTAAAGGGGACACATTACCAATGATTTTCAAACCTTTTATGTTCCTCTGTGTGGAGTTTTGTGCCCTTTAAGATGACATAGTGAATATTTTTTCCTAAATTAATACATTTCAAAAGCCTGTAAAAGGTCTGTGAGCGCCACCCACATCTCCTCTCTCTCAGCCCTTTCCAGTTCCGTCCCCAGGAGCTGGTCTGTTGCGGATGAGCTGCTAAGCAGGCTTTCTGGAAACCAGGGGACCAGCCCCTGAACCAGGGTGGTTGTCTCACCCCTGCTTCCTTCTTTCACTTCTTCCTTCAGCTATCACAGGGCTCACGGGGTCTCAGAAGCACCTTACCCCATCCTAAGGTATATCTTGGCAGAGAAAATCATGGCAGGTTTTGTTTAAAAAGGTAGGAGATGGCAGAGCCCCTTTCTTCCCTGGAAGAAACTCTACAGACAACCTTCTGGCTTCATCATTTAATGCCTGTGACTTCAGTTGAAGGGAAAATATCTTTAAAAGGAAAACGTAAAGGAGCTCGGTGGGGATGCTTTCAGTCAGAGCTCAGCGAATACTGGGTAACCGGGAACTCAGCCTCTGTGGTGCAGGACTGATTGTTCTGAGACAGCACTGCTCTTGATTGACATAGTGAGTTAGAATGAGCCTGATTATTGTTGGGATGCAGGAAGAACCCTGAGCACAGTGCAATCCAACAGAAACAGAAAGGCTATGTACTTCAAGGCCGAATGAAACTTCTCTGAGCTAACTGCTACGAGGCCGCAATCGTAGAACATTTTACAGCCCCCCAAACTGGGGACACATGCCATCCATTTGATTCTGACACAGCCCTGTGAGGAAGGAGGTCTTAACCTTGTTTCGTAGGTGAGGAAATGATGCTCAGAGAGGCTTGTTTAAAATGTTACAGAGCTAGCACCTGGCAGAGCTGGGGCTTCTGAGGGTCCAACTGCTAACTCCACGCTCCTTCCCTGGCACCACGCCACTGTCATTTGGTATGCAGCCAGCAGAATGGGGTCCACACCAGCTGATGGACTGACCCCTGTGTATCTATTCTTAGTGTGAATCGCTATACCCGGGCCTCAGTTTACCCAGCTGCATGAAGGAGGGGTCTGACTCCAAATTACACCTATGATGCTGGCCCAGAAGGAAGGCATAACAACTCGGCACATAAAAGAAGTCAAGAGGGTTGAGGATCAAGAGGAGCCAGTCTACACTGCTCCCTGGGACTGTGTCCCTTGCAGGATGGTATGCAAAATGTGATATTAGACTAAATGGGACAGAAAAGGAAGCCTCCCAGTACCACGTTTTTCCCCTGGATATTTCATAGGCTCTGCTCTGAGGGAACCTGTCCTGTTTTCTTCCCAAATGAGCTCTGGGGGCTACGTGGCACTCTGCTGTACCAGAGACTTGGAGAACCTGGCTGCCAGAGCGGATGCATCTGGGCTGGAAGCCCAAGTCCATTACTTCTGGGGTGATCACTTAGCCCAGCTGAGACTCGGTGTCTTCATCTGTGAAATGGGGACATATAGGAATACCCTCCTCCCAGGGCTGTTGTGAGAAGTGAGACAATGCATGGACCATGCTTGGCACACTGTCTGGCATAAGAAATGTCCCCTAAATATCAGTAATATGTCACTTTTATTGCTAACATTTGTTCAGTGGTCACTCTGTGTCAGGCACTGTGGTAACCACGTTATATAAATTAAGTCACTCAATCCTTTTAAATGACATAATGCAAATAAAGAGCTTCACATAGTTCCTGGCACGTGCAAAGTGCTCACAGTGGTACCTGTTGTTAAGGTAAGGTTTTGCACAGTTAAACCTGCCCAGGTCTGGGCCTTGTCCTGGCATTGTCATGGGGACCGAATGCCATGATTTAGCTCGTGTGGTCCTTCAACATCTCCCTTTGTTGTAAATCCATTTATTGCTCAAGGCCTAGCACAGATGCCAGCTTCTCACAGTTTTGTGGTTCACTGGTAGAGACAGACTTGTGAATCAGTTGCAGTTGCAGTGTAGTTCTGGGAGTGCCTCAGCCTGGGGTGACTGTGAGGTGTGGTCATGGGAAACAGGAGGGGGACAGTCACCTCTGATTTGAGGGCAGGAAGGTCAGGGAAGGTGTAAGGGAGAAAAGACACTCGAATTGGGTCTTGAAGGAACAACAAGAGTTTGTTGGGCAGAGGAGAGGAAGGAGGCCATATTCAGGAAGCTGTAGGTCATTGGGGAGAGTCGGCGAGCAGGCAACAGGAGGTGGTGGAGGGCCTCGGTGGCCAGGCTAAGTTGCATTTTCTCCGGAGGCCGTGACGAGCTATTGACGGATTTTAAGCTGGGAAGAAGCATGACTAAATCTGCCTCTCTGAAAGATCACTAGGATTGCTGGGTGAAGGGTGGATAGGAGAGTGGGACCCGCTAAGAGCCTAGAGCAGGAGTGCAGGGAAGGGGGGTAAGGGTGTGAGGAGGACAGGAGCAATGGGGGCGTAGGGAAGGGAGGCGTGTGAGAGACACGATGGGGTGAGGGCCAGCTGGAGTCAGTGACTGGCCAGATGTGGGGGAGGGAGAGAGAGCGGTCCACGGTGACTTCAGCGCTCTGGCTCGGGGAGGTCTGCCAAGGGAGGCCTGAGAAGGGGCATTTGAGAAATCACTAGTTTCCTCAGCACGGGCAGTTTGGTAGACAGAGATGGGCACCTCTCTGCTTTGGCCCCTGGACTGAGGTCCTGGGTCCATGGGGACCTGGAGACTCACCAGCCAGTTCTGGCTGCCCCAGTGTGAGAGGGACTGTGTGTCCATGAGGGGATGAGGACTGTGTACAGAGAGGGGAGTCGAGGAGCCTGAGGATGTTTAGCCTGGGTTGAGGGGCTGAGGAAGCTGTTACCCTCACCGTGACCCTTCATGTGTTCATGGCGGAGACCTAGCTCTTTGTGTTCCTGAACATCAAACTCTGACATGTGAGTGAGAGCCAAAAGATGCTAGATCTGGGCTCAGCATAAGGGAGACTTGTTTCCTTGTCTACAAGATGGTGACAAACCGCCTACGTCAAGGGTGGAGGAGGGTGGATGAGAAATGCTTTTAAAGCACTCTTTCCTGCTCCCAGCACAGAGGATGTGCTCCCCAGTGGTCAGGATGCCCCTGGAAGAACTCTTCCACCTGAGGTCCCCATGCTGCCTGCCCCAGTCCCTGGAGCTCTCAGCAGAGGAGGGACAGTAGCCTCACAATGGATACAAAAGGGTTTCGGATCAAGTGGCTTAAGCGTTACCCTCCCACTCCGAGACGACACAATTCCTGGGTGAGTAGATGGATCTGGTGTGGCTGCAGTTTCAGCTGACAGTGAGTCATGAAAAGGTGGCGACGTTCCTTTTAACCAGATTTGCCTCAACTTGAGACAAGATAGAGAACGTCAAATGGCTATAGCCTTCCAGGAAGACTAGAGTAACTGGTCCTGACTTGTGTAGGTTGGGGATGGTTAGGACACTTGATCCTTTGTGAGGCAGCTTGCTATGCTGGAATGAGCAAGAGATTTGGGGTCAGGGAACCTGGCACGAAGCCTGTCTTTGTCCCTTACCAGCTCCGTGACCTTGGACAAGTCACCTAACCTCTAAGACTCACGTTCCTCCTCCTCTGAGTTGTTTAAAGGAAGGCAGGAGATGATGTAGGCAAAGCCCCTCACTGTGCCTGGCATATAGTAAGTACACAGGAAATTACCACCAAATCCATAGCTGAGCCAGCTGACGTGAGAAAAATATTAACTGGAACAGTTTCTTTTCCTCCTACCTCCCGGCTGCATCTTCGGATGCTGTCCCCAGACATTTCCCCTGGAGTTCTGTCTGTGGGTTGTCATTTTGTCTGTTTGCCTTTCAGCCTCCTAAAGTCTCGCTAATCGCACAGGAAATGGGTGGGTAATGGGTTTCTCTGTTGTTCCACTGGCCTCCCAGTGAGTCGTACTGTTTTGCCTTCCTCACCACGGGGGCTTCTCACACCCTCTAATGACTGTTTTCCTTTCAGAAATGGCATATTTTTAGACAAGAGCATTTCCTGTGGTTCATCTCTGACTCTCTGGCAGATCTCTGATTTCTCATCACTTTTCCCTGCCTCTCTCTGGTCACATAAAACCCGCCCCAGCAGCATGTGTGCAGGAAACGCAGGAACCACACACTCCCAGCAGCCATCCCTGCTCTGAGCTGACGTTCAGGGACTGACACCCTGGGCCAGGGCGAGGCTGTCCTTGGTTGAGGTGTTGGGTCTGAGTAGTTGGGACTTCAGTGGATATTTCTTCTGGCTGCTGTCCTGCCCCTCCAGCTGGCTGTCCAGCTCCCCTGTGCCAGTGTTGGAGGGTGGTAGTGGTGGTGGTTTTAGAGTTACCCGAAACACTCACCCTTCTTAGTCAAACCCAAATTGAAATGACCCCCTTCCCCTTTGATTAACAACATAGACATACTTGGGTTTGAATCATGGCTTCTTCATTGACTAGCTTGGTGAGTGCCTTAAATGCTCTAAGCTTCAGTTTCTTTATTTGGAAAATGGGGATAATATTAGGAAGTCTCTCAGGGCCATTGTAAAGATTATATGAAACACAGTATGTAGGGAAAATGCTTAGCAGCCATACCTGGCACTTAGTTGCTCTTATGATGTCTAATTTAACTAAGTATAATGATTTAATTATAATTACATTGTAAACTTATAATATTTATAGTTTTATAATTTAATTATAATGATTTATGTATATGTTTTTCTCCCCTCTCAGACTATAAGCCCCTTAACGGAAGAAGCTAGATCTTCTTCAACTCTGAATGCAAAGGGCAGAGTAAGTAGCCAGTAAGTGTCTGAGGGGCTGAGGAGTGTAGCTCAACAGATTTAGGAGCCCAAAGAGCTTAATTACATTTGGCAAATTTGGAAAGTTCACAGCCTGTCAGGGATGCTGTGCAAGGCATGAAGGAAGGTAATGAGAAGAAGTACACACCTGGGTCCCTGCCACCAGGGAGCTTCAGTGGGGAGACAGGCAAGAGGCAGAAGGAGGGGAGCCCAAGGGGGATTCAGAGGAGGGAAAGGGCATGCGGCTGGGCTGCGGGCCGGAGAGTTATCAGGAATGACAGATATGATTGGGTGAGGGGAGGGGGAGGGTAGAGGATCACCCTTAGACACCTGCCTTTCCTAAGCCTTTCTACACAACAAGAATTGGATAGTCATGCATTTCTGGTTGGTTTAATTCACTCATTTAGTTGAGTCACATTTTTGGAGCACTGACTCTAGATGGATCTCCAGTCACTGTTTAACCCACCCCTAGATCACTATGACATGTGTGTGGCATTCAGATAGTCTCTCCCTCTCCTGTGACCATGACAGACATGGCTGACGGGATCACAGCATTCTTCCACACTGAGCATGGTGTCATCTCACAACCCTCCATACGGCAGTCATCCCTGATGGAATGGAATAGGTACTTGGCTGAAAGCCACTCCTAGATCACTGGGTATGTGCTGAGGCTGCTATACATTTCAAAAGTTTATAATCTTCCCCACAAAATGCTGCCATGCTTCAACTCTTTCCACCTTTGTTTATGGAAGCCCATTTCTCCCCCCTTGCTTGGAATATTAGAGAGGTGTTAGGTATTAGGAAGATGAAAGGCAGGCAGACAAAAGGACAAGTCTCCACCTTTATCTACTTATGTTTGGAATGTGTTGGAAAGATCTTAAGTTTGACTTTGGATCCTGGGGTTAAATTTGATTTTTTCCTGTATTTTTGTTTTTTAAAATTCTGTATTAAGCGAGTATTACTCTCGTAATAGACAAAATGCATTTTATAAAAACGCATTTTATTTTTAAAGTTTATAAAATTTATTCATACTTTATCACTATAGACCCTTTCGTACCTTTTGAACAGTGAGCTGTGCGATGTATTACCTAATAAAAATAAAGTCAATAAATTAAAAGCTTGTCTTTGTGTTTGCACCTGTGAATACCCTATTTTACCTGAACAAATTTCCATGTACAGAGTCTTTTGGTTTCAAAGAACATATTGCACGAAGATAATGAAGATGATTGAAAATCATCTAGCATTGGGAAGGATGTTCACTGAGGAGTGATCAAGATGTGATACTAGGGTCTTTGAGATATGCAGGATCCTTGTATGTAACTGGCATAAACGCCATTATTTGAGCTCTCTTAATCACTTCTGTGATTAAAAAAAAAAAATCCAAAACAATCCAACGGCACATTAAAAGGATCATACACCATGATCAAGTGGGGTTTAACCCAGGAATGCAAGGATACTTCAATATACGCAAGTCAATCAATGTGATACACCATATTAACAAATTGAAGGAGAAAAACCATATGATCATCTCAATAGATGCAGAGGAAGCTTTTGACAAAATCCAACACCCATTTATGATAAAAACCCTACAGAAAGTAGGCATAGAGGGAACTTACCTCAACATAATAGAGGCCAAATATGACAAACCCACAGCCAACATCGTCCTCAATGGTGCAAAACTGAAACCATTCCCACTAAGATCAGGAACAAGACAAGGTTACCCACTCTCACCACTCTTATTCAACATAGTTTTGGAAGTTTTCGCCATGGCAATCAGAGAAGAAAAGGAAATAAAAGGAATCCAAATCGGAAAAGAAGAAGTAAAGCTGTCACTGTTTGCAGATGACATGATACTATACATAGAGAATCCTGAAGATGCTACCAGAGAACTACTAGAGCTAATCAATGAATTTGGTAAAGTTGCAGGATACAAAATTAATGCACAGAAATCTCTTGCATTCCTATACACTAATGATGAAGAATCTGAAAGTGAAATTAAGAAAACACTCCCATTTACCATTGCAACAAAAAGAATAAAATATCTAGGAATAAACCTACCTAAGGATACAAAACACCTGTATGCAGAAAATTATAAGACACTGATGAAAGAAATTAAAGATGATACAAACAGATGGAGAGATATACCATGTTCTTGGATTGGAAGAATCAACATTGTGAAAATGACTATACTACCCAAAGGAGTCTACAGATTCAGTGCAATCCCTATCAAACTACCACTGGCATTTTTCACAGAACTAGAACGAAAAATTTCACAATTTGTATGGAAACAGAAAAGACCCTGAATAGCCAAAGCAATCTTGAGAATGAAAAACGGAGCTGGAGGAATCAGGCTCCTGGACTTCAGACTATACTACAAAGATACAGTAATCAAGACAGTATGGTACTGGCACAAAAACAGAAATATAGATCAATGGAACAGGATAGAAAGCCCAGAGATAAACCCACGCACATATGGTCACCTTATCTTTGATAAAGGAGGCAAGAATATACAGTGGAGAAAAGACAGCCTCTTCAGTACGTGGTGCTGGGAAAACTGGACAGCTACATGTAAAAGAATGAAATTAGAACACTCCCTAACACCATACACAAAAATAAACTCAAAATGGATTAAAGACCTAAATGTAAGGCCAGACACTATCAAACTCTTAGAGAAAAACATAGGCAGAACACTCTATGACATCAATCACAGCAAGATCCTTTTTGACCCACCTCCTAGAGGAATGGAAATAAAAACAAAAATAAACAAATGGGACCTAATGAAACGTAAAAGCTTTTGCACAGCAAAGGAAACCATAAACAAGATGAAAAGACAACCCTCAGAATGGGAGGAAATATTTGCAAATGAAGCAACTGACAAAGGATTAATCTCCGAAATATACAAGCAGCTCATGTAGCTCAATATGAAAAAAACAAACAACCCAATCCAAAAATGGGCAGAAGACCTAAATAGACATTTCTCCAAAGAAGATATACAGATTGCCAACAAACACATGAAAGGATGCTCAGCATCACTAATCATTAGAGAAATGCAAATCAAAACTACAATGAGATATATCATCTCACACTTGTCAGAATGGTCATCATCAAAAAATCTACAAACAATAAATGCTGGAGAGGGTGTGGAGAAACGGAAACCCTCTTGCACTGTTGGTGGGAATGGAAATTGATACAGCCACTACGGAGAACAGTATGGAGGTTCCTTAAAGAACTAAAAATAGAACTACCATATGACCCAGCAATCCCACTACTGGGCATATACCCTGAGAAAACCATAATTCAAAAAGAGTCATGTACCACAATGTTCATTGCAGCTCTATTTACAATAGCCAGGACATGGAGGCAACCTAAGTGTCCATCAACAGATGTATGGATAAAGAAGATGTGGCACATATATACAATGGAGTATTACTCAGCCATAAAAAGAAACGAAATTGAGTTATTTGTAGTGAGGTGGACGGACCTAGAGTCTGTCATACAGAGTGAAGTAAGTCAGAAAGAGAAAAACAAATACCATATGCTAACACATTATATATGGAATCTAAAAAACAAAACCAAAAATGGTCATGAAGAACCTAGGGGCAAGACGGGAATAAAGACACAGACCTACTTGAGAATGGACTTGAGGATACGGGGAGAGGGAAGGGTAAGCTGGGACAAAGTGAGAGAGTGGCATGGACATATATACACTACCAAATGTAAAACAGACAGCTAGCGGGAAGCAGCTGCATAGCACAGGGAGATCAGCTTGGTGTTTTGTGTCCACCCAGAGAGGTGGGATAGGGAAGGTGAGAGGGAGGGAGACACAAGAGGGAAGAGATATCGGCGTATATGTATATGTATAACTGATTCACTTTGTTATAAAGCAGAAACTAGCACACCATTGTAAAGCAATTATACTGCATTAAAGATGTTAAAAAAAAAACAAAAACGCTGCTAGACCTAGAATGTGTTTAATACTTGAAGCTGTAAAATCAAGATATAATAAATGATTAAAAGAGAAAAAAAAGCCAGAACAATTTAAAAAACACAGTCTTGGTAGAGGTGAATTTACTCTGCAGCAAATGAAATTTAAACTAAGGCCCTCACTTGCAAGGTGTTTTTTGTACTTTCATATCTAATTTTGTATTTGTAATTTTGTGTTCTTTTTCTTAAAGTGAGCCTTTTCTCCCCATCCCAAACTATCTGGGTCTTCAGGCCTCATAAAGCCTGGCTCTGCCCGTGGATAGAGGGAAGCTCTTCTCCTCCATCTGTACAGGGTTCAAAGTCCACCAACTCCTGGATTCTCTTGGAGAGGTGCTGGGAAAAGAGTATCTGCCTTTTTTCTATTCTTTTCTTGTTTCTTCCCCAGAAGCCTCATTCATTAATAAATAGAATCTACTTCTTTGGTAGTAACTAGAATTTTACTGGAGAGTGGGTCACTTCTATGGAGTGAGTCTAGCAAAGACTAGGGTCTTCCTCTGCTCTGGGCTGTAAACACGGTGGCCAGCCCTCCTGGGGTGAGGGAGGCAGCCCCAATCTTCTCAGCCTCCTTACCTGAGCCAGGTGGGCAATTGGGCTGGCCCTTTTTTGGAAGACTGCTGATTTTCCATCTAGAGGATGTTGGAACAGAGGCCTCACGATGGCCTCAGGCCCAAGCCGGATGCTCCCATCCAAGGAGAGGGTCAGAAAGGCTTACACTGTGCTCTTTCTTAGTAACCAGTACTGTGTGTGTATGGCTATGATCCTGGTGGGCCAGGGAGTGAGCTTGGGATCCTTAATACTCCAACATGATCATAAAACTATTTTCTCTTATCCCTTCTAAGTTATTAGAAGAAAAATAAGAATGATAGCGAGTCAATGCTTAATGTTTATCATACCTTGTCATTACCTTTTTAGATCAAACAGGACAACCCTGAGTGTGGACAGGGGCAGCACGGCTGAGATATACTAAGTAAACACCTCTGTGCGAATGCTAGCAGCTGTGCAAATAAGTGGGCACGAGGAGGAGGGCTTGACCAGACTGAGGAACCCAGGTTCACAGGAAGGAAAGAAACCAATTTAATGAAAGTGGATTGTAAAGCACACAAGCCTTAATGTGGTAAAATATTCCCAGCCCAGCAGAGTGCCATGGAGTCTGTACAGGGCAGCTCTGTCGCTGGGGTTTTCAATCTAGGCTGTCTTTACAACTGAACTCTAACTGCTCTGGGGTGGGCCTTTGTGTTATTTTTAAAGTTCCCTAGGTGATTAGTCTAATGTGTGTCCAGGGGTGAGAACCACACCACAGTTGAACAGTATAGTAGGTATTAACCACAAATTCCTGGTGAGGATAATATCACAGAGCTGGAAGGGGTAACTCAAGTTGGGGATCACAGTGTGATTTATGGACCACCCATCTCAGAACTTAGATCAAGAGAGACATTATTATTCCATAGAGCAGTGGTTCTTAGACTTGAGTGAGCATCAGAGTCCCTTGGAGGCCTTGCTAACGCCTGGATTACTGGGCCCCACCCCTAGAGTTTCTGATTCATTTGGTCTGGGACCCCAAAACTGATATGCCTGACACGTTGCCAGGTGATGCTGATGAGGTAGGTCTGGGGACCACACTTTGGGAACCACTGTTGTAGAAGACTCAGGTCTTGGCTCTGAGAGGCGTTGCTAGGGAAGTGGAAACCGTGTGAGTCTAGGAGGTAGAGGACCTGGATTCAGGCCCTGGCTTTGCTGTGGCTCATGCACAGGCTGTGTGGCATAGAGTGAGCCATGTGCCCTCTCTGAGCCCAGTGTTTTCGTCCATTATCTGGGGGTAAGATGAACTGCTTTGCGTATCCCCAAGGTTTGAGTGGGATAATCAGTAATAACTCTCATTGGGTATTTACCAAGTACTGAGCATTCTCCATGCATCATTTTGATTGATCTTCTCAACATTTCTATGAAGTAGGTCCTATTATTCTTATAGGCTCGGAGACTGAAGTTTAGGAGCTTCCGTACCTTGTCAAGAGCATTGTGTCAGAGGCAGTTCCGGCTGACCTCAGAGCCCAAGCTCTCAACTGCTGAGCCGTCCTTGACCCTCAGTTGGAAACCGTGTGAGCACTAAGACTTGCCAAACAGTCTCTAACTGTGGTTTTTTCTAAGTGGTGAGCAGGATTCGATGTAAGGGATACGTGGTGGGCGAATCACTCTGCAACAGTGAGCAAAGCCCAATTAATTCAAGTCTGGGCAGATCCGGAGGGGTTCCAAAAGAAAACACAACCAAACACATCAATCACTCAGTAACTCTGTTTGAGAAGGGCCACTCAGATAAGACGCAGGCATTAATTAGGAGGAAAAAGGAGCAGAACAAACGGCCGGTAGGAAGACCAGAGGCCTCTGTAACAGGCTGACTGAAGCCCAGGAAAGCTGGCAGCAGATCACAAAGGTTGGCACTGATTCATTTAGTCAAAGCAGCCATCTTGGGGAAAGGGCAGCTTTGAAGCAAGAATAAAATGCTTACGAGAGAGACCAGGAAAAGCCATCAAGTGAGACCTGACGTGTGCAAATCAGAAATTGTTAGCTGAGGTGCTACTCAGGGGAGTTTACAGAGATCAGGAGCCTATAATCAAAGGTTCTGCACCCAAACCAGGAAGCCCCTGAGAGATGAGTGCCTTTTGGTCACTGGGAACAAGATCCCATGTTCAGGGGTCGGTGGGTGGGACAGGTGATCACTGAAGGCCATTGCGGCTGTGCGTTCCAGGGACACTCTGGAACCTGGATTCATGCTTCATGGGTCTACCAGATTTCTTTCCCCAGGTAAGCAGGCATTTGGGTAGGAATACAATGAATGAAAAAAATATATATAACTACCGAAAGGATTTGATAAAATTTCATGCCAAAGTTTATTAGGAAGAGAAGTTGTTACAACTTTTACACATGGGTAGGAATATTGTGTTATAAACTACTTTATAATAAAAAGGAAATGGGATTATTGTGAGGGGTCAGATAAGGCAACGGATGTCTGAAAAGTGCTTTGAAAACTGTAATTGTTATTCATTAGAATAAAGGCATCACAAAAATTGAGATCATTTTCTGAATGAAGAGCTATGAAAAGTGACTTTACTATCTATCATATAAGAATTTTATTTGATCTGGTAAGAGAAGAAAGAATCCATATGCATTTTAGGAGTTAAGATGCTCAGCTGCTCGTAATGATGAAACGGGGCCATGTGAATGGGCATAAAAATAGAAGATGACCTTTAATGTGGACAAGGTCATGATGTGTTTAGCAGCAAATAACGCAAACAACATATGAAGCGGTTGGCTCTGACCTAATGGGTATTGTAGGGGAGCAAATCTTGCCACCCCCAAAAGTCTCTTTGGCAGGCAGATTATTTTGAGCTGAAAACAATCAAGGCCCAAAGACTCAGGAAAACCCTTTGACTTTCTCCCTAAGTGCCTAAAAGAACTTAGACAGAGGACCTGTTCCCAAAATTGAGCTATCGCCAGAGATACCTGCAAAGAATGTGGGCTAAGTGTGGTGAGGGAGACTCAGTAGAGCCTAGAGATCAGAGTCCACTCTGTGTCCCATTGTCTCTGTGGTGGCCCAGCAAACATTTATTTGCCAAACATTTGCTTTTCCATCTTCCTGTGAATTGCCTTCCTGCCCTTTGAAGTCCCAAACCACTACCTCCAACATCCTTTTTTTGTCTTCGGTTAAAGATAGTTTTTAAGGTGAGGGCTTCAGTCATTTTGGCAAGTTACTCCGTTTTCCTGGGTCTCTCCCATGTACATGTTATTAAACTTTTGTTTGATTTTTCTCCTGTTAATCTGTCTCCTGTCGATTTAATCCTTAGACCAGCCAGAAGAACCTAAAAGGGTAGGAAAATTTCTTTCTCCCTGACAGTATAAACCAGAGAAGAATTTTGGTCTCTGCAGCCTGTTTCTCACCTGTGATGTCATTTTGGTCAAGACAGCTAACAAAGTGCTTAAAATAACTAGATCCTTAGAAATTAGGAGCCATGGCAACAATGTAGTCTATTGATTAATTTTATATGTGAGAAAACGTAAGTCCAGAGAGCTAAGTGGCTAACCCTATAATTAGAGAATGCATTGTATACAAGATGGAAAACATTAGTCTACCTTTCATGAAACTAAAGTATCTGATAAAGGCCACCTTAAAAAGTGTGGGAGATTTCTAGAACTTTTTTAGGTTGATGAGATGGAAAGTTGACCAAATGCTCCTACAAGATGCCAGATTGCATTGCTGTAAGAGATGAATCATTGAGATGGATAGATACCTCAGGACTAGTATGATTTTCCAAATAATCTTATATAAGTGATTTCTAATAAATAACACAGACAGGACTTCACATTGAAATCACAAATGAGTTTAAAACAGGCATAATGATGACAGCCCAAACATCTGTTGGTTTTGGGAGTAAGTCTCCCTGTTTCACAATTGGCATTTAATCATCAGGGGATGAGGCTTGATAGAACTTCAGAGGATTTCTAGATACACAACAGAACAACTAACACCTCGGCCCCTGTGGCAATTAGGAGCTACAGACATCAGTAGCTATGGTTCTCTCTCTAGTTTCATGTGTACCTATATGTACCTGGTTTGACTACACACCACAGAGAGTAGATCACAGAGGACAGAGAGCTTGGCACTCTTTGGATGTGTTATTGGTGTTGACTGCACTCTCTAACTTCCCGGTCCTGGACCCCCAAAACTTGTCTGGACCTTCCTGCACCAGCTGATTTCCCAGACACCTGAATACCTGACCCAAGCTCTTGACCTGCTCCCTCTAGCTCACTGTAACCTCTTTGTACTCCACGCATTAGAGGTCTGATCTGTGATGCTGCTGGACTCATACCTTACCCCTGCTCTCAGCTGGACATTTTGTCTTTGTCTCTTCTGTCCAGCCCAGCCCTGCAATCAGTAATTTCCTGTAATCTTTATTAACTGATCACTTTAATCTCCCATTTAAAACCTTTTCCATTTTCATGTGGAATTTCACAGAATTCTTTCTAAATGTGATTTTTAAAATCTTAAATCTTCATGAGGTCTATGTAAGAGCAGTCTGGGTCAGAAGCCAGTGTAAAAACCATTGGAATACATAAGTACCAATTGTAAGTAAATATAAATCAGTCAATAAGCATACCATGCTCCAAAGGGCAAAGAGCTGAGGTTAGGGAGGCAGTAAAGTGGGGGAAATTGACCTCTTCTGAGCAGATGGACAGGAGTGACATGTGCACATGTGGGGCATATATGACAAAAAATCTTCTGGTCCCTAAAGGGACGAGATATAGAAACTCCAAATGCCGAGAGAAGTGACAGGGCTGCCATAATAGGGCTTGTCTTTACTCTAGAACTAAACCAGTAATGGTAATATTCTTTATTTAGACTTTAAAGATAAAGTGGAAGAAAGGCACCACCTGTTTTGATGCCTGGTGGAGCCACTGAAAGTTCTAGGACCGACTCCAAGAAGGTTGAAGGTGAGTTAGAAAAGTGCATTCGACTCAAATCTGACAGGCGCAAAGACTGGCTTAGGCTGTGGAAAATAGCAATGAAAGAACAGCAGTTCAGAGGCTTTATGTTCATATGTCTTTAAATTTTACTCTAAATAAAATGCTTTATTTGTACTAGTTCAGTATTTGTCATATGCGCTCTTTTACTGAAAAGGAGCTCTAGCTGTGGGGGAGGGCAGGCTGGCATTTGGCTCAGCTAACCGTTTGGACGGGGAGCTGGGGTCTGGGGAGCCTGGCTCTGTCACTCAGGTGGCACCACCCACCCACAAGTGTCCTTAGCACTTACTTTACCAGCATCACCAGCCTAGGAAACAGTCACAACAAAGGCCACTGTACTTAAAGACGGAAAGGGACACAGATACTAGGGGATAAAAACTCGAGGAGGCAGCAAGTGTGTGCTCCTTTTATCATGATCTATTTAACACAAAGTAGTGCTTTTGGCAATATTTTCCCCCAAAATGAAAGCTTTGGATTTCAAGTGGGGTTATTTGCCTTTCATCTGTATTTTCTCTACTGTTCTATTTTCCGATCCATTACTTTCATCTTGGAAACCTGTCACTGTGACTCTTTTATCAATGTAACTATCACTCAAAAAGCTCTTCACTCTCTAGGTCAGAATTGTTTAATATCAGGCAATTTAAATGATTTTTTTGTGTATTGACCTCATATTTGAGAGTCATGCAAGTTGTACTGCAAAATCAAATGTTCAAAGATAATGAGTACCTTTATTTGACTTTTTTTTCCCCCTCAGATGAGCACAACAGTTGAGAATCCTAAGGGATCGATGGAAAACTGGAAAAGGTGGTAAGTACCCAATGCTGGGCCCCTGAGGGAGAGGGCAGGAGAGGGGCTGGAGAGATGGGTCTGAAGAAGACAGATACATGTTCAATCTCAAGGCAGAGCAGAGACCTGATGGGTTTTTCTCTTTCTTTCCTGGGGAGAGGAATGTGGCTGACTCAGGCTGGTTGCAGGGGCTCAGATGGGGTAGACGAGTTGGGACAAGAGGGCAGGTGCTATAGCTTGAAGGTGAGCAGTGGGCAGGAAGCTGGAGTCAAGCTGGCCTTTCATGTTGTGGATACACCACAGCAAGAAGTGGGTGAAGAGGAGTGGGAGAGGCGACAGGGAAAGAGCAGAGCAGATTCTGAAAGCCTGATTTGATCTGGGTCATTGACTCCTACAGTGGCAAAGCATTTTGAAAAAGCATCCTTTTAAAGTTTTCAATTAACCAATTTAAATATTTATGGAACTTTCCTTTGGAGTAGCTATCCAGGTTGCAGGAACCTAGAGCATAAACCTTAGTCTCCCCCTGAAGGGTCTGATCTCCTAGCTTGCCTGTGAGATGACTGGTCAGAGAGAACAAGGCATTAGAAAGGGTGTTAAAGTAATGGGACAGACCAGGAAAGGGGCATGTGCTTTACTGGGATAGCTCATGTCATCCTAACCACAGTTGATGTGGTTATATGAAGAGATCGAATCTCAGAGAGTGTTAGGACTTCCCCAAGTTTGTCAGTGTTGGAGGCTGAACTTAAAACTCTGGTCTGTGGACTGGAAAGCCACTGTCTTTGTACATTGCTACACTGGCTGAGAGTCACGACACTTGGGTTTGAATCCCGGCTCTGCCAGTTAGTAGCTGTGTGAATCTTAGTGAGTTATGTGATCTTCTAGGCTTTAGCTTCCTCATTTGATGAATGAAGATCTTAGGGTTATTGGGAAGAGGAAAGAAAACGGTTCATGCCTGGAGCTTTTAGCACAGCGCCTGGCATAGTAAGTGCTCAAAACACATTAGCTGCAAGTAGCACAGTATTCAGAGAAGAGGGAGCATCAGAAGCCTCCGTGGGGGAGGTGAGGCCTGAATCAGACTTCAGCAATGGGTGAAGGCTGACAGAAGTAGGCTCAGAGGAGGAAAGTGGGGTGAGTCTTCCATTTGAAGCAAGTGTGTCATGAAGGATTAATGGGAGGAGGGATGGAGAGAGGAAATAGTAAGGCAGAAAAAGGCTGGTGTTGGCTGGTTGGTTGTTTTAAACCAATCCTCAGGTAAAACAGTGTAATCAGACTGGGTGGGGCGATCTGATTGCCCCCCATGGGGAGACTAGGATACCATTGCTGCTCCTGAGGCAAAATGGCCTCTGCTCATCCTGAGAGAAATCGTAAAGGACGCTGGGACGTGTGTGTGTGTGTGTGTGTGTGTGTGTGTGTGTGTGTGTGTGTGTGTGTAATAAAGGAGTGTGGTGTGGGTGAGGGGGTGATGCTTCTGGGCCAGTTCCTGCCATGCTTTCAGTGGGTTAGAAACTGTAATTACCAGCTTTCCTCGTTTTTCTCTCTTCTCTCTCACGTATAGAACAGACTAGCACAGGGCCTGATCGGAAATATTAAAAAATCCCCAGGAATATTGGTGGTTGCATGCCTTCCATCACTGCTACAGCCTCCACCCAACATCTAGCTTTGCTTATTTGGGTTGTGAGGAGGTGCTGACCCAATACACTTGGCACTTCCCTTCTCTCCTTCTCTTGGTCCCCAAGCCCCCTTCTGAGATGACCCAGGGGTGGCACCTGCTCAGGGCCCATGGGGGACCACAACCTGGGAGTCTATCCTTTGCTCTTTGTCCTCCACGGTTACAGCATCTGCAGGCAGTAGGGAGGAACCAGCTCTTTGAAGCCTTCTGACAACCAGCTGTGGGAGTGAGGGTCTGGCTTCTGTCCCTCTCCCCAAACTGTCACAGCTTTCAGTGACCCACTGAGACACACTGACATGTTTCTTAATACTTCAGAGTCCACTCACATATGTGATCACGGTTTTCTCTACGAAGGGGGCAGGACAGGTACTAGAGACCAGTGTTCAAAGGGGCTGAGCCCCTTTCCTGAGTCACAGAGCACATTGATGCTGGAATCTAGACTCAGGCCCCGCCAGCATTCTTTGCACTGAGGGAGCGGAGTAAATGACATATGATTTCCCTCCCACCTCAGTCATCCACAGAAGATGAGAACAAAGCAGTCAGACAGGGAGGCCCTTTGCCACAGTGGGTCTCATCTATCCCTGGGGGAGAAATGGTCCCTGGCTTCAACTCTCTATAACAGCCAGCTGCCCCCTGTGCTGCTCTACTGGGATCCCTGCCGGGAGGGAAGACTTGGAATCAACTTCTTGGATTCTCCTACAAAACAAGGACTTCAAAAGTAGGATGAGTCTGCAGTGTTCTGGGGGCTACTTAGCAACATAGGAATAATTCAAGAGCTATGCAAGTGCTAATGAGTACCACGAATAACTCCGCTGACCTGTCTTGGCAGGCAGGGCCCAGCAGAGGAGCAGAGGTTGGTCCTTGAAGTGGTTCCGCAGTCGTGCTCCGTCTGCTTGGGCCTGCAGAGGCCAGCGCTCAGCCAGTGGGTTCCCTTCAGACTGCCTGGGATGGGAGGATAACCTGGGAGACCTCTGAGCCAGGACTGTCCCCCTCCCACATAGAAGGGGGAAGCCAAGAGCTGCCATGCAGGTGAGAAAACCAAATAGGCAATTACCCTGCTCTACGAAGCCTTACTTCTAAGGTACTGGCTTGGGTTCAGCTGGCCCATCCCTGTTGGGCCTGGGTTCTCTCCTCTTGTGCTTAGAATTAATGTGTCTGAGTGAGAACAGAACAGGGGGAGGGACATTTATTTCTCTGGTTTTGGTCTGGGGTCCACTCAGGGAAGAAATATGTGCATGTGAGTATGTATATATGAATGTGTGTGTGTGTGTGTGTGTGTGTGTGTGTGTGTGTGTGTGTGTAAATCAATGGGATGGATTATAGATAAGGCAGAAAGTGGACCAGTGGTAACAACTCTTTAAGAAGGACATGCAAAGCCTTTATGATAAACACTAAATGTGATCTTGTTTAGAGGGATGGGTTGGAGCCAGGCCTCCTCTCCTGGACTCAGATGTTTATTCATTTATTCAGTCACGTTAAATCACTCATCAGCATTTATCTAGCATCCACTATATACCGTGGACTGTGCACAGATTGGACTAAGATTCAGCCTCTTCCTGCCTTCAAAGTGCTCACTCTGTTATTGGGAAGGTGGAAACATTGACAAGGGGGCAAAAAAATATAATAAGTACAGTGCGATACATACACGAAATAGGTAAAGAGATGATAGAAGCAAAGAGGAGGATGAGCCTAACTCTGGGGGCAGAGGGATGATACTTGGCATGCAGCTTGGATGAGGTGTGGATGTCAGATGGGTAGGAGAGGGGACTAGAGTAGGCATAACACATTCTGGGACTTCCAGGAGCACGCCTAGACTGAGGGGAAAACAGCGGGAGATAGGTGTGGATGGGTGGACAGAGCAGAGTTGAAAGTTTTAAGGAGAAGTGGAATCTGGAATTTAAAGGGAATTTGAACCAGGGAGAAGAGGAGGCATCCTACGAAGGTCAATCAATGTGAGTGAAATGCAGAGGCCCAACTGAGAGTGGTGGTCTTTGCTTCACCACACAGGGAGCAGTAGGTGTTGCATGGGGATTAAGAACACAGGCTCTGCACTGAGACTGCCTGAGTTCAAATCCTGCCTCTGCCATCTGACAGCTCTGTGACCTGAGGCGAGTTACTTTGCCTCTGTAAGCTTCAGTTTCCTCATCACCCGTGATACAGCGACAGGGCTGTTGTGAAGACTGGTAGCTGAGCACTTGGTGGGATAACAAGTAGAGCCCTCTGTAAATGTTAGCTTTTATTATTGTTATTCTTCCAGTCAATCCCCAAATGCTCTTAGCGTTGCCTTTGAGGTGTTCCTTGTGTCTTGCTTTGACCTCTCTTTTGCAGCAGTGAGCACCTCATCTTCTGCACCTGAGCACTGCCCACTTCACCTCACATTTGGGTTTCTGCACATCAATGAAGCAGGCTTTGTTGGCATGCTTTCTTCCCCTGCAAACCAGCCTGTGCACCAGCCTCAAAAAGAACCCCCTTCAGTGTTATGTTGCAGCCACTTCTTTGTTCAAGAGCCTTGACGCTCCTTATTTCAGAGAAGCAACAATCTGGTCCATTGTCCTTTAACAGATGAGAAAACCAAGGCCAAAGAGGATAAATGAGTTGGCCTCTCTCCAAGCCATTTGGCACTCAGTCTTCCTACTCTTGCTTCTGCTGCCTTCCCTCTAACAGGTGGTCCTGTTTTTCCTAAGCCCCTAGTCTGGTGCCCTATTATTTCTCAGAGCTTCTCCAAACCCTCCCTGGGAGACCCTAAAGCAGGGTAGAAGATGGACCTGCATGAGCCATCCTGTCAGTCACTTTGGGTTTGTGCTCCAGCCCTGCTCCTTACTAGCTGAGTGACCTTAAGTAAGGTAACGTCCTGAGCCTGCCTCAGGACGAGAGAGATGTTGTAAGAGCTCCCTGCAGGGCGGGAGTGAGGATGATAGATGGGATTATAACCTAAGTGAAGGGCTTGGTAGCGTGTCTGGCACAGAGCAGGGGCTCTGGGATGTTGAAGCCCCTTCTCTCTGGTCAGGTAGGTCACCCTGGCCCTAAGAGCCCACCATGACTGCACATGCTGCCTCCCACGTGACCCTTCCTTCCCTTTCCATTTTACACCCCAGTGTCCCTGGTAGCTCACCAAACCCTTCCCTGTGAGCTGTCCTCTACTTTCTGCATTCCCCAAAGCCCCTACCTCACTGTTTCACATTCAGAGTTAGAACTTCAGGGAGAGGCCAAGACCTTGTTTCAGCACTACGTTTTCAATATATCCTTAGAAACAGAAGGCAGGCTGTTCGTGGGCCAGGGCCCTGGGAGCTGAGCGGTTTCAGATATTTTACAGTTGGTTCTAACGAGCATTAGAGTGCTCATTAGGAGTTGGAAAGACTTCCCGAGCAGACCCCAAGGGTCCGTGCTCAGATACCCAATGGTGGTCTTGGAAACAGAGAGGCAAGACCTATGCAGCCTTGCAGGGGAGCCCTCAGGATGAACCCCTTCTTAGGAAAAAGGGAGAGGCCAGTTCTTGTCAGGTGTGAGCTAGCTGCACCCACGCCTGACTGTTGTTCTGATCTTAGAGGAGCCTGGGGGTCCCACCTGGGGCTGCCCAGGGCCTTCGTGGCAAGGAGGAAGCATGCTGTTTGCACAGGGCCTGCGAGGCCCGACGATAACTCTGTCGCTCCCCAGCAGGTAAATGGAGCCGGAATCCGGTCCAGTTCAGGCATCCTTGGGAAGGGGGGTGGGTTATCCAGTTCTTTCCTGTGGCGTCTGCAGATACAGCCGGAACTTGGTGAGCATAACCCAGGCTGGTTTTCTACTTCAGAATGGACCAAGCCCAATTTGGGGGAATGTTTATTTGCTTTCTCATAAATATAAAAATCTACTTATCTGACTAGAGGGGATACAAAACACCTGTTTGCTGGTGGACTCTCATCTTGTTTATTTTTTCCATTTTTAGAAGTGGGTGGGACTTCTTGCAGAAACTGCTTATTTCCTGAAAACCTGGACCAAGCCTGGGACTTGTTATGTCTCTTTAGCTTTTATTTGGTTTATGTATGTATGTATTTATTGTTAAATCTCAAAAAGAGGCCCCCAAAGGGGAAAAAACATGAAGCCACATCTCTAAAAGCTTTGAGAAGATGGCTTCACTCAAACTTAGCAAAGGACTAAAATACAACCTCAGCAGCAAATATTTGCCCGCTCAATGGGCATTATCCAAAGCAGGGTCTCTAGGAAGACACTTTCTGTGTCACTTCCTGCTCACTAGGAAAGGTCAAAAGTTGGCCACTAGATTTTGACAAGACTTGCCAGTAATCTTCTTATGCTAAGAGAGGCCTGCCCCATCTCACGTCCACTAGGCCATTAGCTTTCAGTGACTGAAAGCTATTTTTGTGGCAGCAAAACTAGAAAATACATATCTCACCTAAAAAGTATGAAGCAAGCCCCTCACCCCTCCTTCCTAGAACATTTTGCATCCATAGCCAAAGGGAGATATATAGCCTTCTCAAAATTCTATGAGCTATTACCTTTTCCACTTAAATATTCATTACAAAGGTAATAAAGCCATGGACGTAAGGGCCTGAATGGTGTTACTGATGGCAGGCTTTGGGGCTGAGCTAATGCACAACTTAACCCACCTCCTAACGACCAGGGAGATGGCTGACATGGGGCCCTTTTCAGAAGGTGCCGTAACCTCCTTTGTCCTCATTCTATTGGGACAATGGAGTCAAAGACAAGGGACAGGATGCTCCTGGGACACAGACGGATGGTCCTCTGTGTGTAATCCCTGGGATATAAGGCTGACTCAGATTCTACTGGGAAGAGCTTGGAAACAGGGAATTCTTTGGTTTCTGAGCTTTTCTCAAGGGGAAATGAACCAAGAGCGTTTTGGGGCTCTGGTGGAAAGCTGGTCTAAAAGCTGAAAGCATCCAAGGCAGAGAATTCAGACAAGGTGGGAAAACCTCAAATGAGACTTATTCTTTGGAAGACGTCATCCTAGATGTTATGACTTGGAGGAAAGAGCCAGGGATGAGGACGATCTCTCTGCTATATGATAACAGTATATACACTAATTAGTGTATACACTAATACAAAGGACAATCCCAGTGGTTCTTGTTTGCCTTCATTAACTGCCCAAGGTGGAGGACATGGTGGGAGCCTCGGCTGTTGGTCTAACCATAGCATATGCCCACCTTGCCCAGGGAAGTCCATTTCCAAACTTCAAAGACCAGTTTGCGAGCTTCACATTTAGTTAGTTCTTCCTGATGATCCCATTTAAAATTTTATTCTTCTTTTAAGAGGTATGGCACGAGATATACAGGTACAAGTTTTTCTCTAGAATTTTCCCTATCTCTGTAGTAGTAAAAATCCGAAATAGGTGCTTATTTTTTTCAAAAGCTCTCCAGTTACTGGGGATAGCAAGGACTTTTGCCATTTAATTTTTGTTATTATCTAGCTCATGAAAATGTATTTCTTAATCCTCCAGCTACAGATGCTCCTGATCAGGAAAAGCACAAGCTTATGTGCTCCCTGTGCTCCAGTAGTATATTATTTAAGACTAACAACATGGCATGTACACAGAGAGATGTGTAGAAAATACCCAAAGAGCCAGTATCAGTGGAAGGATGAGGACACGGGCTTTGGTCCAGGAGGCAGAGGAAAAAGGAATTGTGTGAGTCACTGAGGCTGCTAGGTATTTAGGTGGGCATCCATGGTTGTCACCCATGTGCTCCTGCAGTCCTCCCAGGAGAGCAGGATCACCCCCTAGGCTCCATTATACCCCTCCTTAGCACCTCCCTCCAGGGGCCTCAGGGCTGCATCAGGCCAGATGTGCCCTTCTCCCTTGCTATGGCTTCAGATTTATCTCAGTGCTCTAGGGCTGCCTGCTTTTTGCCCTTCATACCCAGAAAAATTTATTTTTTCCATGATTATCAAAGTAATACCACTTCAGAATGGTAGGAAGGGACAGAAAAGTGTTAAGAAGCATGAAAACAAAATCAGCTATAATCCTGTCACCCAGAGCTATTTGCATTTAAGTGCATTTTCTTCTAATGTATATATATTTTTTTAACACAAGTGCACAGATTTTGTAACCTGCTTTTTTCCTGTTCAACCTCAGAGCATGTTTCCATGTCATTAGATATATCTGGGCCCACTTCATCTCCCACTGCTTCCCAGAGCTGACCCTCTTCTCTTGGTTGTTCTGACCAAGTCAGGGATTCCAACCTCCACTCTTTCACCCTTGCTATTCACCTGCCTGAAGTGCAGCCACCCTCCATTCATTTTTAGTCCTATGGTTCTTTAGGGTGCTATGACCTCCATGAAGCCTTCCAGGACACCTTGGGCCCTCCTGATTGTCCCTCCGTCCCTGACACCCCTCCCCTTCCCTGGGCTCTGGACTGTGCCTCTGGTCCTTAACATGTGCTACTCTGGACAGTTAGGTCTCTCTTTATGTAAATGCTCCTCAGGCAGTAGTGTGATGGGAAATATTTAACTACTGGCTCCCTGGAAAAAAATGTATGCATATATATACATACGTCATTTATTATATATTTTATTGACATCAAGGATACATATTACACAATTTAAAAATAATATAGTATAAAACATCCAATGCTCTTTATTGTAAACCCCATATAGCCAATTGATTCTTACAGAACTTTCTTGTTGATTTTTGCCAAAATTTTTATCACTAGCCAACCCATGGTTGCAAATGATGAACAGGGATTATTCTGTTAGCAGTGTTAGTTGATATTTTCACTTACATGGAGTAAGACAAAACTGAAACAATGAAGACCTGTTTCAGAACTTCAGTCATTCAACAATGACATAAGCTACTTCTTTGCTGTATCAGATAATTGTTTTAGAATCCTGGAAGAACATTTCCTCAATTTTTTGTGCTATTTACAATTGGAACAACTACAGACACAGTACACTTTTAAGTTTAATCTACGTAGTTAACATTTTCTCCATGCTTTTCTTAAGTCTAGACCAGGGGCCTGCAATTTATGGCCTGTCAAATCTGGCCCACTGCCTTTTTTAGTAAATAAAGTTTTACTGGAACACAGTCATGTTCATTTGTTTATTGTCTGTAGCTGTGTTTGAGCTTCAATAGCAGAATAGTGTAGTTGCAACAGAGACTGTATGACCTACAACGGGGTAAATATTTACTACCTTGCCCTTACAGAAAAGGTTTGTTGACATTTGCTCTACATAGTCAGCAAAACAACAAATCAAATCATAATTGTATTCATCTGTATTTTAATATATTTATGTAAAATACATTTGTAGCATTTGCCAATTTTCGTGTGTAAATCAGTCATCACGGCTACTATTTAGCTACCAGTCTGATGTTACTAATGGGGAGTTGAGAAGAGATGCCCTTTAGCACAGCATTATGTAGTATTTACATCATAAATGTCAATAACCTTAACAATAGAGATAATATTGAAATGTAGGAAAATAATTGGGAACAGAGGAGTTTGAGTATTTACTACAGTTGTTCTTTTTTAAAAATTTATTTTATTGAAACATAGTTGATATACAGTGTTAATTTTTACCGTACAGCAAAGTGATTCAGTACTACTGCTGTTCTTAACATTATTTAATTGTAAGTTTTATGATTTAATTTTAAAATAATTGCTGTGCTTAACAATCAGCTCACAAAATTCTTGAAAATTTAATTGGCTCTATCGAGAGCAAGGGCTTTGATCTTTGGTGAGAAATATGATCTCAGCCCATCTGGATGGCTCCTCACTGAACCCCAGCCCTGGGGGAAGTTCTACCCAGGACGAGGGCATGCGAGGGTCTCATGTTCATCATAAATCTTTACTTAAACCTGAATGAAAGAAGCCTCTTGTGTGTGTAGCAGGGGCTCCAACCCCATCTGTTGATTAGAAAATTGCCATGCACTCTGGCTGTTGCAGGGAGTTTAACCATGAACTTCTACCCACCATGTGCAGAAATGAGTCATTCTGGACAGGGCCATCCAGAAGGACAGATGGTGCCCTGACCCTGTATGACCTGGGCTGGGTATTCTATGAGGCCAGAGCATGGGGTCTTGGCCGGCCAGTCAGTCTTGACAGCTCATGCCTAGCTTTTTGCTTTGGAAGTACCAACTTATATCCCCTTCCCTGCCCCCTCCCTAACCCCAGAAAAGCAGGAGGGGCTGGCTGACTAAAGCCAGCTCAAGGTTCTTTGGGGTCATGTGGCCTTGGCCTGGGAAGACAATGGTTAGGACCCATGATGTGAACCAGTTGGTGTTTTCTCTTAGAAAATCCCATGCCCTAAATCCTCCACCGTCAGCTGCTCAGTGGCTTTGGAAACAAGCATTTTTCGGGTTAGTTGTTTTGAGTTTGTTTAGAGCTGCAAAACTAGTGTGGCTGAGGCATCTGCATGAAATAGGAGGGAAAGGACAGGTGCCCAGGAGCTCCAGGGCTGGGTTCCTCTCTTCCACCATTACTACCAGGCATGTGATGTTGGCTTGTGACTTAACCCCTCTGAGCCTGTTTGTTTTAGGTTAAATGCCTCACAGGATCACTGTGAGATCAACTGAGATAATATATGTGAAAACATGTAGCAAATAGCAAGTGTTAGAGGACAGTGAACAGGACTGGCACCAGAACCTCTGCTAGAAACACCAGGGGCTAAGTAACCCATATTCTCTAAAGAGAGCTGTCAGCAATTGAGGCCAGATTTTCCCTAACTCCAGGGTTCCTAAGAAGTGGCCCAACTACCATTACTGCCCTCTCCCAGCCTCAGGTAGGGAGACAAGTGGGACAAGGGAGGTAGGAGTTTGTAGGAGAATAATTTATTTCTGCCCCTCCCATTGTGACTCTCATCTTGAGATGAAGTTGGGGACATCTATCAGAATCACGTATGGAGGTGGCAGGGTGAGGGGTCTCCATGAGGCAGCAACTGTCATACTGCTCCAGGCTAGATGCCTGCTGACCTATTGAGACCCTTGGCCCCATCTGGCGGTGGGGATACAGTGATGGAGTTTTGGAGAGCGTTTGACCTGTGTCCATAGGAGTTTTGGGGGCTCTTTGTGAACAGGGAGGCCGTGCCTGCTTCAGCTGTCTGAAAACAGGCTGGTCAGCCAAGGAGGGGAGGTATGTCTGAGGAGGTGGGATCCTCATCTCAGTTCCCTTCAGTCCTCAGAGGGTGGGGAAGAAGACACCAGCAGTTTCTGAGCCTCTGTATAGGAGGACAGAGTGGGAGGGGCATGGAACACCGGAGAAGCCAAAGGGGGCCACAGTTGTCCTTCTCAGTGACAGATGAGCTGGGGTCACACTGACAGAGCCCTCAGAGCCACACACACGTCCTCAAAGGACCATCCCGCAGCCAGGGCCACCAGCAGCAGATGGGCCCAGAGTGAAACCAGAGAGCCAATGAGCAGTTAGGATCCCTGTGTCCCCCACCTATACCCCACTAAGCTTCCCTAGAGAGGACAGGCCCTGCAAAGGGAGGGGGAGCAATTCCAACCAGGCCTGCTCTCCCACCCCACCCCATGGTGCCCCAGTGAGAAGAGGAGTGAAAGAATAGAACTATCCCCTCCCCACTTCAAATCTTAATTCCTCCCTGAATCTAGCTCATGAAGAAGAGGAAGAATGTCAAATCAGATGTGAGATTGAGGCTTTAGAATAAAATAAGTTGAAAAAAAGACTTAATAATAGAACTGACCAAATGTTAATAAATCTACTCAAGATGCTAGTAAGGGATGGAAAGTATGACTTGACAGTACAGGTAATGTACTGATGGTGGAAGGAAGGGATGGGAGAAATATAAAACCGTTTCACATTTATATTCCTCTAAATTCAGACTGAACAATAAAACTGTAACATAAGTCTTAGTTTTTATAGTAGGTGGTCCCTCTGAACTTGGTGAATTGAATCAAATACATATATAGAGCATTGGTTCTAAAACTTCAACACACATCAGAATCACCAAAGGGCTCGTTAAAATAGACAGTTGGCTCCACACTCAGTTTCTGATTCAGTAGGTCTGGGATGGGATTGAGAATTTGCATTTCTAGCAAGGTCCCAGGTAATGTCAGTGGTGCTAGTCTGGGGACTACAATTTGAGAATCACTGTGGTGTGGATTAGAGCACCACGAAAGTGTGTACTTATTTATTTTTAACATCTTCATTGGAGTATAATTGCTTTGCAATGGTGTGTTAGTTTCTGCTTTATAAAAAAGTGAATCAGCTATACATACACACATATCCCCACATATCCTCCCTCTTGCATCTCCCTCCCATCCTCCCTATCCCACCCCTCTAAGTGGTCACAAACCACTGAGCTAATCTCCCTGTGCTATGCAGCTGCTTCTCACTAGCTATCTATTTTACATTTGGTAGTGTATATATGTCCATGCCACTATCTCACTTCGTCCCAGCTTACCCTTCCCCCTCCCTGTGTCCTCAAGTCCATTCTCTACATCTGCATCTTTATTCCTGTCCTGCCCCTAGGTTTATCAGAACCAATTTTTTTTTTCAGATTCTATATATATGTGTTAGCATACAGTATTTGTTTTTCTCTTTCTGACTTACTTCACTCTGTATGACAGACTCTAGGTCCTTCCACCTCACTACAAATAACTCAATTTCATTTCTTTTTTATGGCTGAGTAATATTCCATTGTATATATATGCCACATCTCCTTTACCCATTCATCTGTCAATGGACACTTAGGTTGCTTCCATGTCCTGGCTATTGTAATGACCTGCTGCAATGACCATTGTGGTACATGACTCTTTTTGAATTATGGTTTTCTGAGGGTATATGCCCAGTAGTAGGATTGCTGGGTCGTAGGATAGCTCTATTTTTAGTTTTCTGAGGAACCTCCATACTGTTCTCCATAGTGGCTGCGCTCCTGGAATAAACCCCACTTGATCATGGTGTATGATCCTTTTAATGTGCTGTTGGATTCTGTTTGCTAGTATTTTGTTGTGGATTTTTGCATCTATTTTCATCAGTGATATTGGCCTGTAGTTTTCTTTCTTTGTGGCATCCTTCTCTGGTTTTGGTATCAGGGTGATGGTGGCCTTGTAGAATGAGTTTGGGAGTGTTCCCCCCTCTGCTATATTTTGGAAGGGTTTGAGAAGGATAGGTGTTAGCTCTTCTCTAAATGTTTGAAAGAATTCGCCTGTGAAGCCATCTGCTCCTGGGCTTTTTGTTGGAAGATTTTTAATCACAGTTTCAATTTCAGTGCTTGTGATTGGTCTGTTCATATTTTCTATTTCTTCCTGATTCAGTCTTGACAGGTTGTGCATTTCTAAGAATTTGTCCATTTCTTCCAGATTGTCCATTTTATTGGCATAGAGTTGCTTGTAGTAATCTCTCATGATCTTTTGTATTTCTGCAGTGTCAGTTGTTACCTCTCCTTTTTCACTTATAATTCTATTGATTTGAGTCTTCTCCCTTTTTTTCTTGATGAGTCTGGCTAGTGGTTTATCTATTTTGTTTATCTTCTCAAAGAACCAGCTTTTAGTTTATTGATCTTTGCTATCGTTTCCTTCATTTCTTTTTCATTTATTTCTGACCTGATCTTTATGATTTCTTTCCTTCTGCTAACTTTGGGGTTTTTTTTGTTTTTCTTTCTCCAGTTGCTTTCGATGTAAGGTTAGGTTGTTTATTTGAGATGTTTCTTGTTTCTTGAGGTAGGATTGTTTTGCTATAAACTTCCCTCTAAGAACTGCTTTTGCTGCATCCCGTAAGTTTTGGGTCGTCATGTTTTCATTGTTTTGTTTTAGGTATTTTTGATTTCTTCAGTGATCTCTTGGTTATTTAGCAGTGTATTGTTTAGCCTCCATGTATTTGTATTCTTTACAGATTTTTTCCTGTAACTGAGATCTAGTCTCATAGAATTGTGGTCAGAAAATATAATTGATACGATTTCAATTTTCTTAAATTTACCAAGGCTTGATTTGTGACTCAGGATATGATCTATCCTGGAGAATGTTCCATAAGCACTTGAGAAGAAAGTGTATTCTGTTGTTTATGGATGGAATGTCCTATAAATATCAATTAAGTCCATCTTGTTTAATGTATCATTTAAAGCTTGTGTTTCCGTATTTATTTTCGTTTTGGATGATCTGTCCATTGGTGGAAGTACGGTGTTAAAGTCCCCTACTGTGATTGTGTTATTGTTGATTTCCCCTTTTATGGCTGTTAGCATTTGCCTTATGTATTGGGGTGCTCCTAAGTTGGGTGCATAAATATTTTTTCCTTGGATTTTTAGAATTTTATTTATTTTTTTATACAGCAGGTTCTTATTAGTTATCTATTTTATACATATTAGTTTATATATGTGAATCCCAATCTCCCAGTTCATCACACAACACCACCCCGCGCCACTCTCCCCCCTTGGTGTCCATACGTTTGTTCTCTATATCTTTGTCTCTATTTCTGCCCTGCAAAGCGGTTCATCTGTACCATTTTTGTGGGTTCCACATATATGCATTAATATACGATATTTGTTTTTCTCTTTCTGAGTTACTTCACTCTGTATGACAGAGATCCATCCACATCTCTACAAATGACCCAGTTGCGTTCCTTTTTATGACTGAATAATATTCCATTGTATATAGGTACCACATCTTCTTTATCCATTCGTCTGTCATTGGGCATTTAGGTTGCTTCCATGACCTGGCTATTGTAAATAGCGCTGCAGTGAACATTGGGGTGCATCTGTCTTTTTGAATTATGGTTTTCTCTGGGCATATGCCCAGTAGTGGGATTGCTGGGTCATATAGTAATTCTATTTTTAGCTTTTTAAGGAACCTCCATACAGTTCTCCATAATGGCTGTATCAATTTACATTCCCACCAACAGTGTAAGAGGGTTCCCTGTTCTCTACACCCTCTCCATCGTTTGTTGTTTGTAGATTTTCTGAGGATGCCCATTCTCAGTGGTGTGAGGTGATACCTCATTGTAGTTTTCATTTGCGTTTCTCTAATAATTAGTGATGTTGAGCAGCTTTTCATGTCCTTCTTGGCCATCTGTATGTCTTCTTTGGAAAAATGTCTATTTAGGTCTTCTGCCCATTTTTGGATTGGGTTCTTTGTTTTTATAATATTGAGCTGCATGAGCTGTTTATATATTTTGAAGATTAATCCTCTGTCCATTGATTAGTTTGCAAATATTTTCTCCTATTCTGAGGGTTGTCTTTTCATCTTGTTTGTAGTTTCCTTTCCTTTGCAAAAGCTTTTAAGTTTCATTAGGTCCCATTTGTTTATTTTTGTTTTTATTTCCATTTCTCTAGGAGGTGTATCAAAAAGATCTTGCTGTGATTTATGTGAGAGTGTTCTGCCTATGTTTTCCTCTAAGAGTTTGATAGTGTCCAGTCTTTCCTTTAGGTCTCTAATCCATTTTGAGTTTATTTTTATGTATGGTGTTAGGGAGTGTTCTAATTTCATTCTTTTACATGTAGCTGTCCAGTTTTTACAGCACCACTTATTGAAGAGGCTGTCTTTTCTCTGTTGTATATCCTTGCCTCCTGTGTCATCCATAGGTGCATGGGTTTACTTCTGGGCTTTCTATCCTGTTCCATTGATCTATATTTCTGTTTTTGTGCCAGTACCATATTGTCTTGATTATTGTAGCTTTGCAGTATAGTTTGAAGTCAGGGAGCCTGATTCCTCCAACTCCGTTTTTTTCCCTCAAAACTGCTTTGGCTATTTGGGGTCCTTTGTGTCTCCATACTAATTTTAAGATTTTTTTTTCTAATTCTGTAAAAAAATGCCATTGGTAACTTGATGGGGATTGCATTGAATCTGTAGATTGCTTTGGGTGGTATAGTCATTTTCACAATATTGATTCTTCCAATCCAAGAACATGGTATATGTCTCCATCTGTTTGTATCATCTTTAATTTCTTTCATTGGTGTCTTATAGTTGTCTGCCTACGGTCTTTTGTCTCCTTAGGTAGGTTTATTCCTAGGTGTTTTATTCTTTTTGTTGCAATGGTAAATGTGAGTGTTTCCTTAATTTCTCCTTCAAATTTTTCATCATTAGTGTATAGGAATGTAAGAGATTTCTGTGCATTTATTTTGTATCCTGCAAGTTTACCAAATTCATTGATTAGCTCTAGTAGTTTTCTGGTGGCATCTTTAGGATTCTCTATGTATAGTATCATGTCATCTGCAAACAGTGACAGTTTTACTTCTTCTTTTCCAATTTGTATTACTTTTATTTCTTTTTCTTCTGTGATTGCCGTGGCTAGGACTTCCGAAACTATGTTGAATAATAGTGGTGAGAGTGGACATCCTTGTCTTGTTCCTGATCTTAGAGGAAATGCTTTCAGTTTTTCACCATTGAGAATGATGTTTGCTGTGGGTTTGTCATATATGGCCTTTATTTTGTTGTGGTAGGTTCCTTCTATGTCCACTTTCTGGGGAGTTTTTATCATAATTTGGTGTTGAATTCTGTGGAAAACTTTTTCTGTATCTATCGAGATGATCATATGGTTTTTATTCTTCACTTTGTTAATATGGTGTATCTCACTGATTGATTTGCGTATATTGAAGTATCCTTGCATCCCTGGGATAAATCCCACTTGATCATGGTGTATGATCCTTTTAATGTGCTGTTCGATTCTCTACTAATATTTTGTTGAGGATTTTTGCATCTACATTCATCAGTGATATTGGTCTGTAATTTTCTTTTTTTTGTAGTATCTTCGTCTGGTTTTTGTATCAGGATGATGGTGGCCTCATAGAATGAGTTTGGGAGTGTTCCTTCCTCTGCAATTTCTTGGAAGAGTTTGAGAAGGATCAGTGTTAGCTCTTCTCTAAATGTTTGATAGAATTCGCCTGTGAAGCCATCTGGTCCTGGACTTTTGTTTGAAAATTTTTAATCCCAGTTTCAGTTTCATTATTTGTTATTGGTTTGTTCATATTTTCTATTTCTTCCTGGTTCAGTCTTGGAAGGTTATACCTTTCTAAGAATTTGTCCATTTCTTCCAGGTTGTCCATTTTATTGGCATAAAGTTGCTTGTGGTAGTCTTTTAGGATGCTTTGTATTTCTGTGGTGTCTGTTGTAACTTCTGCTTTTTCATTTCTAATTTTATTGATTTGAGTCCTCTCCCTCTTTTTCTTGATGAGTCTGACTAATGGTTTATCAATTTTGTTTATCTTCTTAGAGTATCAGCTTTTAGTTTTATTGATCTTGGTATTGTTTTCTTTGTTTCTATTTATTTCTGCCCTGATCTTTATGATGTCTTTCCTTCTAGTAACTTCGGGTTTTGTTTGTTCTTCTTTCTCTAGTTCCTTTAGATGTAAGTTTATATTGTTTATTTGAGATTTTTCTTGTTTCTTGAGGTAGGCCTATAGTGCTCTAAACTTTCCTTTTAGCACTGCTTTTGCTGCATCCATAGGTTTTGGATCATCGTGTTTTCGTTGTAATTTGTCTCTAGGTATTTTTTAATTTCCTCTTTGATTTCTTCAGTGATCTCTTGGTTATTTAGTAACGTATTGTTTAACCTCCATGTGTTTGTGTTTTTTACTTTTTTTTCCTTGTAATTGATTTCTAATCTCATAGCGTCATATTCAGAAAGGATGCTTGATATGATTTCAATTTTCTTAAATTTACTGAGGTTTCATTTGTGACCCAAGATGTGATCTATTTTGGAGAATGTTCCATGTGCACTTGAGAAGAAAGTGTAATATGCTGTTTTTGAATGGAATGCCCTATAAATATCATTTAAATCTCTCTGGTCTGTTGTGTCATTTAAATCTTGTGTTTCCTTATTAATTTTCTGTTTGGATGATCTGTCCATTGATGTAGGTGAGGTGTTAACGTATCCTACTATTACTGTTACTGTGTTACTGTCGATTTCCTCTTTTATAGCTGTTAGCAGTTGCCTTATGTATTGAGGTGCTCCTATGTTGGGTACATATATATTTAAAATTGTTATATCTTCTTCTTGGATTGATCCCTTGATCATTATGTAGTGCCCTTCCTTGTCTCTTGTAACATTGTTTATTTTAAAGTCTATTTTATGTGATATGAGTATTGCTACTCTAGCTTTCTTTTGATTTCCAATTTGCATGGAATATCTTTTTCCATCTCCTCACTTTCAGTCGTATGTGTCCCTCGGTTTGAAGTGGGTCTCTTGTAGACAGCATATATATGGGTCTTGTTTTTGTATCCATTCAGCGAGCCTGTGTCTTTTGGTTGGAGCATTTAATCCATTCATGTTTAAGGTAATTATTGATATGTATGTTCCTATTCCCATTTTCTTAATTGTTTTGGGTTCGTCATTGTAAGTCTTTTCCTTCTCTTGTGTTTCTTGCCTAGAGAAGTTCCTTTAGCATTTGTTGTAGAGCTGGTTTGGTGGTGCTGAACTCTCTTAGCTTTTGCTTGTCTGTAAAGGTTTTGATTTCTCCGTCAATACTGAATGAGATCCTTGCCAGATAGAGTAATCTTGGTTATAGGTTCTTCCCTTTCAGCACTTTAAATATATCATGCCACTGTCTTCTGACTTGTAGAGTTTCTGCTGAGAAATTAGCTGTTAACCTTGTGGGATATCCCTTGTATGTTATTTGTCCTTTTTCCCTTGTTGCTTTCAATAATTTTTCTTTGTCTTTAATTTTTGACAATTTGATTACTATGTGTCTCGGCGTGTGTCTCCTTGACTTTATCCTGCCTGGGACTCTCTGCGCTTCCTGGATTTGGATGGCTATTTCCTTTCCCATGTTAGGGAAGTTTTTGACTACAATCTCCTCAAATATTTTCTCGGGTCCTTTCTCTCTCTCTTCTCCTTCTGAGACCCCTATAATGTGAAGGTTGTTACGTTTAATGTTGTCCCAGAGGTCTCTTAGGCTGTCTTCATTTCTTTTCATTCTTTTTCTTTATTCTGTTCCATGACAGTGAGTTCCACCATTCTGTCTTCCAGGTCACTTATCCGTTCTTCTGCCTCAGTTATTCTGCTATTGATTCCTTCTAGTGTAGTTTTCATTTCAGTTATTGTATTGTTCATCTCTGTTTGTTTGTTCTTTAATTCTTCTAGGTCTTTGTTAAACATTTCTTGCATCTTCTCGATCTTTGCCTCCATTCTTTTTCTGAGGTCCTGGATCACCTTCACTAATATTATTCTGAATTCTTTTTCTGGAAGGTTGCCTATCTCCACTTCATTTAGTTGTTCTTCTGGGGTTTTATCTTTTTCCTTCATCTGGTACATAGCCCTCTGTCTTTTCATCTTGTCTATCTTTCTGTGAATGTGGTGTTTGTTCCACGGGCTGTAGAATTGTAGTTCTTCTTGCTTCTGCTGTCTGTCCTCTGGTGGATGAGGCTATCTAAGAGGCTTGTGCAAGTTTCCTGATGGGAGTGACTGGGTCCATAAATATTTACAATTGTTCTATCTTCTTCTTGGATTGATCCGTTGATCATTATGTAGTGTCCTTCTTTGTCTCTGGTAATAGTCTTTATTTTAAAGTCTATTTTATGTGATATGAGTATTGCTACTCAGGTTTTCTTTTGATTTCCATTTGCATGGAATATCTTTTTCCATCCCCGCATTTTCAGTCTGTATACGTCCCTAGGTCTGTAGTGGGTCTCTTATAGATCGCCTATATATGGGTCTTGTTTTTGTATCCATTCAGCCAGTCTACGTCTTTTGGTTGGAGCATTTAATCCATTTACATTTAAGGTATTTATCGATATGTATGTTCCTTTTACCAATTTCTTAATTGTTTTGGGTTTGTTATTGCAGGTCTTTTCCTTCTCTGTGTTTCCTGCCTATAGAAGTTCCTTTAGCATTTGTTGTAGAGCTGGTTTGGTGATGCTTAATTCTCTTAACTTTTGCTTGTCTGTAAAGGGTTTAACTTCTCCGTTGAATCTGAATCAGATCCTTGCTGGGTAGAGTAATCTTGCTTGTAGGTTTTTGCCTTTCATCAGTTTAAATATGTCCTGCCACTCCCTTCTGGCTTGCAGAGTTTCTGCTGAAAGATCACCTGTTAAACTTATGGGGATTCCGTTCTATGTTATTTGTTTTTTTGCCTTGCTGCTTTTAATATTTTTTCTTTGTATTTAATTTTTTATAGTTTGATTAATATGTGTCTTGACGTTTTTCTCCTTGGATTTATCCTGTATAGGACTCTGCACTTCCTGGACTTGATTGACTATTTCCTTTCCCATATTAGGGAATTGTAATCTCTTCAACTGTAATCTCTTCAAATATTTTCTCAGTCCCTTTCTTTTTCTCTTCTTCTTTTGGGACCCCTATAATTCGAATGTTGGTGTGTTTAATGTTGTCCCAGAGGTCTCTGAGACTGTCCTCTATTGTTTGCATTCTTTTTTCTTTATTCTGCTCTGTGGTAGTTATTTCCACTATTTTATCTTCCAGGTCACTTATCCGTTCTTCTGTCTCAGTTATTCTGCTATTGATTCCTTCTAGAGAATTTTTAATTTCATTTATTGTGTTGTTCATCACTGTTTGTTTGCTCTTTAGTTCTTCTAGGTCCTTGCTAAACGTTTCTTGTATTTTCTCCATTCTATTTCCAAGATTTTGGATCATCTTACTATCATTACTCTGAATTCTTTTTCAGGTAGACTGCCTATTTCCTCTTCATTTGTTTGGTCTGGTGCATTTTTACTTTGCTCCTTCACCTGCTGTGTGTTTCTCTGTCTTCTCGTTTTGCTTAACTTACTGTGTTTGGGGTCTCCTTTTCACAGGCTGCAGGTTTGTAGTTCCCGTTGTTTTTGGTGTCTGCCCCCAGTGGCTAAGGTTGGTTTAGCGGGTTGTGTAGGATTCCTGGTGGAGGGGGCTGGTGCTTGTGTTCTGGTGGATAAGCCTGGATCTTGTCTTTCTGGTGGGCAGGACCACGTCCGGTGGTGTGTTTTGAGGTGTCTGTAAACTTATTATGATCTTAGGCAGCCTCTTTGCTAATGGGTGGGGTTGTGTTCCTGTCTTCCTAGTTGTTTGGCATAAGGTGTCCAGTACTGTAGCTTGCTGGTCACTGAGTGGACCTGGGTCTTGGCATTGAAATGGAGATCTCTGGTAGAGCTTTTGCCGATTGATATTACATGGGGCCAGGAGGTCTCTGGTGGTCCAGTGTCCTGAACTCAGTCTCCCATTTCAGAGGCGCAGGCCTGACACTTGGCCGGAGCACCAAGACCCTGTCAGCCACACAGTCAGGTGTGTGGGGAGTTTCTTGCCTTTTGGAAAGTCTGAGGTCTTCTGCCAGCGTTCAGTAGGTGTTCTGCAGGAGTTGTTCCACATGTAGATGTATTTCTGATGTATTTGTGGGGAGGGAGGTGATCTCCATGTCTTACTCCTCTGCCATCTTGAAGGTCTCTGGAAGTGTGTATTTAACACAGCCTTGAAAATAGGCTCCTGAGCTTCCTAAGAAGCCAATAAAAATGCTGATTTTATTTATTTCACCCATGTAGTTTCCTTGGGGAGGAAGAAAGGCTTGAAAGTGGCATTGGTGCTCCTATGTGTTAAAGAACTAATTGCAAATCCATTGCTCTACAAACAGCTGAGTCTGTAAGGTCATCCAGGATTTTCCCCATGCTCCGGAGGCCAGGTCTGCCCAGGTAGACTAGCTGCTACAGCAGGCCTTTGAGCAGGGTCCCAGTGTGCATGGTCAAGTGTGTGTAAGAGGAACAGAGAAATCATTCTGATTGCCCCTGAGGAAGCAGGAGTCATCCTTGCATCCCCCGCCATCCTCAAGCTGCACAGCCAGTCCTCTGTGGTCAGGCTGACATCTCCCGCTCAGAGGAAGCACCTCTCCTATGTGGATCTTGATCAGTTGGGTTTGGGTAGAGCTGATCCTACCCAAGGGGTGGGCATGCTTCCCAAACCAGGCCAATTGGAGAGCTCATCCTCCTGGCCATAGTTGTCTACTTAGAGATGAGCCCCCAGCCAAGCAGAGTCCTTTCTGGAATGTTTGTCAGAGGTATGTGATAAAATATTATAATCTCTCTGGAATTTTAAGCTCTAAGGAGTGATGGAACTGTCAAGTGCCATCAAGGAGTGGGGGAAAGCGAGAAAAAGGGAGAAAGCGAGAGAATTGACAGACATTGTATCTTTGTTATAGGCATAGATTCAACTGTACCTGTAGCCTGTACTTTGGATATCGCTGTTATGTGAGTAAATAAATTCCCCTTTTTGCTTAAGTTAATTTGAATTGGATTTCTGTTCTTATGACCAGAAGTCCAAACTAATACAATCAATCATTGGGTATTCTTATCTACCTTTTTCACATCTCCAAATAAATTGACTTTCCTTCATCCCCACTGTAATACCTGTCTTAGTAACAGCCTCCCAACCCTGTAAGAATCAGGCCTTTTGATTGCTCTGGGGATATCCTCCTGCAAGTAATGAATCCCAAGTGATGACTTGCCCAGTCCAATGGATTTTGATGGGGAAGGCTTGGGGCAGCCTGACTTCAGTACACAATGGCTCTTTCTAGAACATTTCCTGGGGCATTTGGAGCAAAGTAAGGTCTGATGCAAAAAAAAAAAAAAAAGCTATTATCTGTCTCCAATGACCCTCTGGTATTCAACATGGAGCTCCTGGAGTCTTTAGACTGTGTCCCTTTATTGCCCTGGGTCCAGTTTCACCTGCAAATCCTGACTATTGCAGGGAAAAATCTCTTAGGGACCAATTGTGTGTGAACCAGCACCACAGGTTCTGTTATCAACACAAGGAATCTCCTTACAGTTGTCACCCAATAAAGTTGTCAAAACATGCCAGCAGCCAGACCATGACCTCCTAGTAACCTAGCTATAGCACACTACTGATGGGTGGCTTGAGTGGTCCCAGACCCATCAGCATTTCAATGCATTACCAAAATAGATCCAGCTTTACAGCTTATTAATGGAAATTGATCTTCAACTGAAGGTTTCATAGAAAGGGATTTAAATTATACATTGTCCAGCAAAACTTAATAAAAATTCCTCTCTAGATGTTGTTATTCTTTTCCTAGAATGACAAACATTGCCAGCATCCTCATCTCCCCCACTCATGGCCTGTAATACTTCTAAAGTGGTTCTTCAAGTGGGACCCAGGACGAACATCAGTATTAGCATCACCTGGCATCTTGTTACAAATGCTAAGTCCTGGGCCCTACCCTAGGCCTACTGAACCAGGAAGTCTGGAGTGGGGCCCAGCAATCCATGTTTTAACAAATCTTCCTGGCAATTCTGATGCTGGCTCAAGTTTGAGAACCAATGTCATAACCACTGACCTAAGTGATTCAGCTACTGTATCAGTTTCCACACCCTGCCCAGCCACACAAAAGGCCAGAAGTGTTCATGAGGGGACCACCTATTGCTCCTCAAGCAAGCTCCTTGGTGGTCTCAACTCTGGCCTCAGATCATGTGTAGTGGCTTCAGTCCATGAAATAGGGGTAATTTTGCTACTAAGGTGCTCCTTCCCTATTATGACACTAGCATCTGGACTGAGGATGCACTGGTTGTTCCAGTGCCTCAAATACATCAGAGTATTCAAGGGTTGGGGGCAGGGTGGGGCTTACACCACCAGGCAAAACAGCATGAAATGGAATAAAAAAGTCTCCAAGGGAAGAAACACGTGCAGCAACTCGAGTGGATTATAAAGCCACATTCATCTTTCAAAGTAAATAGCAATCAGTCCTGAGGAGCTAGGAGGCTTTCAAATAATGGCCAACATGTGTTGATATTGACAGTGACCCATAAATCTCAATTTCTCTGTGAGAACCTGTTAGGCAGCATTTTAATTCCAAGCCATTGAATGAAAAGGAGAAAGATTTACCTCTGCCGTGGATCTGAGTGGAGCATCCTTGGAAATACAGCCCAATAGACATGGAGTTAAGCACTAATTGATGGCCTGCAACATGCTTCATAACACTCCATTACCCAGATGGGGAGCATGACAGCTGAAACACGGAATAGCTGAGCCTGGGGTGAGCAGCCATCTAGGAAGGACAAAGGGCGCTGGGCTATCCGAACCTCCCCCAGCATGACTAATCGCTGTCACCACCATCAGAGCTCACACTGCCCTCACGTGTGCACTGGGGTGCTTTGGACCCTGTCAAGCTCTTTTTTGATGGTTATTTTGCTTCTTTCCTCAGCAGTTTTCTCATCCTGAGTGGTCCGTCCCAAGCCTGGTCTTTGTCCTCCAGGGGAGACAAGAGGCCTTTCTCCAACTCTCCAGTTTGTTGTCTCTGAGAGTGAGGCTAACTGGCTCTTACTCCCTGTTCTGCCATTTAAAGAAGGCATTTTAGTTACCATTTATTTCCTACTTGTTGGACACTCTGCTAAGTTTTTTGCATACATTATTTCATTTGATCCTTAATTATTTGGGACAGTAACTTGATCTCCGTAAGCCTCAGTTTCTTCATCTTTAAAATGGGGATGATAGGAGCATTCACCTCAAAGGGTTGCTGGGGGATGAAGCCCTGGCATGTGGGGAATCTGCCCACTCAGCCCTACTTGCCCCTGCCTGTGCTGGGTTAGGTGCCCTGGGGCCACTCTGCTGAGAGATGGAATGCATCTCATTGCCTTTGCATCTCCAGCCCTCAGCACAGCATCTGGGGCAGAGCTGTGCTCAATAAACATGTGTGAAGTTAGGAGGGAAAGTAGGAATACTGGCCTTCGCTGGTGGTCCAGTAGTTACTAATCCACCTTCCAATGCAGGGGACGCAGGTTCGAACACTGGTTGGGGAACTAAGATCCCACATGCATCAGGGCAACTAAGCCCGCGCGCTCTAGAGTCCATGTGCCACAACTAGAGGTCCCACGTGCTGCAACTACTGAGCCTGCGTGCCGCAACTAGAGAGAAGCCTGCATGCTGCAACAAAGAGCCCACGTGCTGCAACTAAGATGTGACGCAGCCATAAATAAATAATAAATATTAAAAAAAAATAAAAAAGAAAGTAGGAAGACTGCAGAGTGATCCACAGAAACTCCCAGTCCTGAGCTAAGAAGTTGGGGCTGGGGGAACCCCAAGTGGGGACGTAACAAAGAGGCGTTCACCCTGACTTGACGGGAAGAATGGAAGAGAGCTCAGAAACATTTTGTCAGAGAGAAAAGGAATTAAAGAGCTCCCAATTCTGAATCCAGGTGAGGGCAATGATTTATCCAAAGTCACACAGCCATTTGGTGACAAAGTTCAGGCCATAATTTGTGGTTGAAATTTACTAGTGTAGGCTGCATTTGATCCGCCACATTAGGAAATATATTACCTGTAACAGCCAGAGACCCAAGGAAGGCAGCCTTGAGGCACCTGCTAGGTCCTAATTCCCCTCTCTGGTGGTTACTTAGTGCCTTCTGCCGGCTGCCACCCCACGTCCTTCCCCTCGGGCTACTGAGGTCTGTTTTAAGGGCTCTCCTTGCCCTTCCATCTGGGCGCTTGGTGAAAAGTGCATCAAGGCCAGGTGTGAGAGAGGTGCGTGGGGAAAACACAGGCCTCGGAGTCAGGGAGCCCTCAGCTCAAATCTCACAGCATCCTTTCACTGGTTTGGATAAGACAGTTAAGCTGAATGAGCTCCAGTTTCTTAACAAGTAAAAGGAGAACAATAGTGTACACTGTAGAGATTATAAATTGTAAGAATTAAGGCAATTTAAGCCAAGTGCCTAGACATAGTAATGAGGCATATCCAGCTGGATTTGAGGCAAAGAACTGCGTCTTCCTCTTTACATTTCTTCCCGTCTCCTGGTACCTCCAGTGCTAGTACGCTGCCTTATGTCTAGTAGTAGGTGCCCAATTACTAGTTCACCAAGTAAATGAGGAGCTATTTTGTGTTCTTCAGAACTTTGCTTCTCAAAGTGTGTTTTGGTGACCAGCCGCAATGGCACGACCCGAACACTTGTTAGAAACAAGATCTTGGAGCCCATCCCAGATGTACTGAAACATAACATTCACTTTATCAAGCTTCTCAGGCGATTCATATGCACATTAAAGTTTGAGAAACTCTGCTTTAACAAGCATCATCTGAACCTGGGGGAAGTTTAAAACTCCTATGAAAGTCATGAGCTTTGTAGGGAATTTATAGGCAAGACAACAACACAAACATGATATACATCCCCTTTTCCCACTCTCGCTGGTCTGGAAGTGGGTTCCTGGTTCCATGGAAACCTAAAGGACTCAGAATCACTTCTGTAAGATCCATAATAGGGACAGAGCCAGCTTTTCTGTGCATGTGTGTTTTCCAGAGTAGACTGTGGTCTGGAGAGCACTTCCCCCTTGCAAATGGATAGCTGTATCACAGCCGTAGAGTGCAGCCTCTTACCGAGAGCCCCAAGTGGCTTCAGAGTCCCCATGCTTTTAGAGGGGGAAGGAAGTAGAGCAAGACCTAAACATCCTGCACTTCTGGGATGTTTCTTCCATTATCTCCAGCAGGGATCTGGGATTTGCCAGATGAAGTGACTTAAAACTCATTTACTTTAAAAAAGTGTATGTTGCTTAGTCCTTTGTTGAAGAGGTGTATAATCAATGGTCACTTGCCACGTGCCTGCTCCGTGCCAGGCCCTGCAGGTCCTGGGGATACAATGGTGACTACCTTGTCCCTGCTCTTGAGGTGTTCCTAGTCCAGTGGGGAGAGAGATGTGCGGCAGGTAACTAGAGAGCAAAGAGAGGTCTGCAGGAGGCCTAGGAGCGTGGGCTCATATATATATGAGAGAAAGAAAGAAGCGAGAGATACATACATTTGTTATTCATATATACACATATATATGGAGGGACAGAGACAGAGAGAAATCAAACGGTTCTGCAACACACACACACATATAAATATGCATAGAAAGAGAGAGATAAAGTAAATATGCTAAAATGTTAATAGTTATTGAATCTCTCTGGAGGGAATATGGTAATTCTTTTTTTAAAAAACATATTTATTGGAGTATAATCGCTTTACAGTGGTGTGTTTCTGCTGTATAACAAAGTGAATCAGCTATGTGTATACATATATCCCCATATCTCCTCCCTCTTGCATCTCCCTCCCACCCTCTCTATCCCACCCCTCTAGGTGGTCACAAAGCAGTGAGCTGATCTCCCTGTGCAATGTGGCTGCTTCTCACTGTTATTCTTTGTGCTATCCTTTCAACCTTTTCTATACTGGGACATTTTGGTAATAAAAAGTGGGGGAAACAATGGGAGTATTCAGTGACTCAGGTGAGTATTATAATGGAGGATGACTTAGTAAATAGTAGGTTCTTACAAAGATTATTTTATGGCCAGCAATGCATAGCTGCATTGCATAATTCCACATACATATATGACCCCATTTCATCCTCAGAACAACCCTGTGGGGTCTCTAATAATAACCCCATTCACTACTGAAAAGCAGAGGCCTAGAGATCACAGTGATTTGCTGAAGGCTACCTGTGGGTAAGTGACATAGCTAGGACTGAGACTAGGTTTTTAGACTCCAAATCCAGTTCTCTTTCACCCAGTCTCCCTCACGAGTCTATGGTTTATTTTCCCAAAGAGGAGCCCTGGTGTTTATCTTCCCAGTCCCTCGCTGTCCTCGGGCTGGCGATCGTCCTCTCCTTCTGGGTCTGCAGGGGGTCGAGGGAGGGTGGGTGGCAGGCACCCAGGAGAGGATGGCAGCCGACCTTGGCTAAGGCCAGGGTGAGTCTAGGCAATGGCCTGGCTGGGGACAGCTTGCCTGTGTGGGACAGTCATATCCCCAAACCAGAGAGAGCACGGTGTGGGCTCACAGTGAGCATCTCCCTTGAGCATGATCCTGCCTCAGGCACTGTGCCAGAGGGTGAGTTTTATCACTTACCCTCACCAGGAGCCAAATAAACGGCTCTCTTGGCCTCCTGCCAGTTATTGCTCCTGCTGCCAGAAAGTCTTCATCATGCTGTTCAGAGGGCCAAGCCCCTCCCCCACTAGCTGCCAGCTGGCTCCTGTGCACCTGAGTGGGCCAGAGCTTCCTGCACCCACACAGCTAAAGCCCCCTGTTTAGGCCTGGTTCGGGGGGTGCAGATTTATACTCACTTTCCAATCTCAGGTATACGTATAAGCCTCTTTTTTCTAACTCTGAAGCACCACTACCCCAGGGAGTTGTTGAAGCTCAGACAGAGCCATGATATACCTGTGGGGTCCCCAGTGCCTGGCCCAGGACCCAGGTCTGAGCAGGATCTTCAGAGGTTTGCTGGATGTCATGGGCTGAATTGTATTCCCTGCCCCCACCCCCAAATTCATATGTGAGGTCCTAACCCTCAGTATCTCAGAATGTGACTGTCTTTAGAGATCGAGTCTTCAAAGAGGTAATTAAGTTAAAATGAGGTCCTCAGAGTGGGCCCTACTCCAATGTGACTGGTGTCCTTATAAGAAGATGAGGACAAAGACATGTGCAGAGGGAAGATCATGTGAAGATAAGGAAAGATAGCCATGTGCAAGCCAAGCAGAGAAGGCTCAGAAGAAACCAGCCCTGCCGACACCTTGATCTTTGACTTCTAACCTCCAGAATTGCAAGAAAATTCATCTCTTTTGTTTGAGCCAGCAGTCTGTGGTCTTGTGTTATGGCAGTCCCAGCAAATGAATATACTGATGAAAGTTGGATGTGGTAGAGTCCTAACACAAGACCTGCACAGAGCTGGCGTGTGGCTAGATCTGTGAGTGGTCCCAGGCCCTGGCACCATCCCCAAGTGTGGACTCCCCTGCATGAATTGGTCATCTGGATGTCTTTTGTTGTGAGTCGAAGGTGGAGCCCCACCCTCCCTCCTGAGTCTCCTCTCCGGCTCTTCCTGCTTTGACATCACTCATCCTGATCACAAATCTCAGGGACGGGAGTCTCTCTGTGTGGCGTGAAGGTGGTGGCCAGGGCATGACAGTAACACACCAAGAGGACCTAGTCATGAAACAGTGGCAAGACCTCATGAGAGGGGATTTCTCAGGTGCTGTTTTGCTGATGTCATCAAGCCCCCCGTGGAGGGTCCAGCTCAGCTTGTGAAAACAGCCCTGTTCCTACAGGATTCTTGGATGAAGAAAAATGCTCTAACCTTTTCAAAGCATCCTTGGTTGCCTTACATTGGCCCAGAATTTTCAGGCTTGATATCATGAGGCCTCTCCTTTGTTCGGTCTGCCTGGATTTGTACTTACATCTTGTTTCTGAGGGGCAGTGATGGAGGCTGAGACACAAGGGAACCAGGACTTTGTCCAGGGATGGGTTTTCTCCTGGGCCATTGAGAGGTAGACATCACTCACAGTGGGTAAGGTGAGTGCCAACTTCTAGTTAGAAGTGGCCAGGCCCAGAGAGGCTCAGAGTACGTCCTAGGATACCCTGGCACTGAATAATATCCGAGGTGGGAAACCTCTGAAAGCCAGTGTACCCATGGCTCTGAAGGGGCACCAGCATCACCAGAAATAAGCACCAGTGAGAAACCCAGGGACCCTGGGAGCCTTCCCTGCCAGTTCCCTTCTCTGAGCCACAATTTTCCCTGTAAAGGGGTGATAATGATGCTTATCACACAGGAGGGTCGCATGGATTAGGTGAAATAAATAGGCAAAGCATTTGGCACATCTGAAAGTTCTTAAAAATAATAGTTACTATTATTTCATACTTCTTGGTTCTACTCAAAGCAACGTAAGCATCAAATGTATATTTTTTATTGTTAGTACTGTATCCAAAAATGGATGTGTGTCTGGCCCACTCTAAAACAGCCTTGGGACCAAAGGTCTAATGGTCATTTACTGCTTGGCTTGCTCTTACAGAATCGTGCCTTTGTCCTGCTGTTGTCTGGGAATCTTTGAGTGGCTCAAGGCAACTGAGTTGCACTAGGCTTGAGGCAGGGGGCAATGTTTCGTGTTTAAAGTGGATAGAACTTTGCCTTCATATTTCTCTCTACCATTAACTAACGGTTAAATAGCTGACACCAGATGAGGTAGCTGTGGAAGGTCTCAGGGTACCACGATGCCTCTCAATGAGCTCTCTTGACACTCAGGATATCAGTGCTGGAAGGGATACTACTGGTGGGAAATCGGAGGCGCAGGAGGTAAAGGCAGCCGCCTAAGGCTGTTCAGCTAGGGTGGAGGTATTGGGAGATATCAAAGAGATTACCCAGGTTTCTTGGTATGTGAGAAAATGAAAACAAACACAACAGCAACAAAAAGGAGCCTCGCTGGCAGCCAGACCGTGATGTTCCCAACTGAACATAGACAACGCCCACAAAACAAACAATGTGCTACAAGGACCCTTTGCAGATACATTTGCAACAGGACAGAAAGGAGGCCACTCTGAATCCATAAAATGTGACTAAACATTCCCTGCTTCCAACTAACAAGGAGAGACTATTGCTCCTGTACCAATGCCAGCTCTAGTTCTGCCTGCTGGAATGTTATTGATTAAATTAAGCAATAATGAGTTCACAATAACTAATTATTAAATTATTTAGATACTAGATCACTGAATGGCCCCCTTCCCCTTTGACAGAATCCCATCCAGGTTTGCTCCTGCTTCCCCAACCTTTCCTTAGTTTCATCTGTCACAAGCCCAAATTTTCTAAGAAGCCCCTCTCAACTCCTCGTGCAGGGATGCCCCTGGGTTTCTCTGGAGTGTGTCCTCCCTTCCTGCAGTAAGCCAAATAATCCTAACTTTCATTTGACTCCAAGTGTGTTCCTAGTGGCCTTTGGCTGGTGAACCTTTACATCTGTAAAATGGGCATAATGATACCTGCCCAGTATTCTTTACAGGGATATGATGAGAATCAAGTGATATCATGTAGGTAGGAATAAGTTTTTAAAGTTGAAATTGCTATAGGTTTATAAACTAGTGTGACGTGGAATTTGCAAATGGTTCTCTTTTCAGACTTAGAAGAAGGTACTTTTTAAATGGAAGGTTCCTATTCAAGCTTCTAGTATGTGTTCCTGCCTCAGTTTCATTGGTGTAAATCCCTCCTACCATTTAGTGTTAGGAATAGCAGTTAACAAGTAAATTTCAAATAGAGTTGCCCATGGGCTGGAGCCCTCCTGGGAGGAAGATCTGAGTGTTTGTGGGCACCAGCCAGGTGCAGTTGCAGAGCCTGTAACTTCCGAGTGCCAGCCCTGCCTTTTCCTGCTGATAGCATTGCTTTCTATCAGGGAGTGGCTGGGGTTTCAGCCAGGCTGTGAGGGGAAGCCATCCACCAAGCAGGAAAGGCAGCCAAGAGCCAAGTCCCTCCCTTTTTCAAACACCAACCTCAGTGGTGGCCCCACTGCCTCCAGGGTGAGGGCCAAACACATTAGCATGGCCTTTGATGCCCTTACCTCTGGCCACTTCTTTTTTTGTGCCCTCCTCTGAGCTACAGCAAACGTCTCAGGGATTCCCAGTTTCATTTTCTGTTTTCAAGCCTCCAAGACTGGCTCATGCTTTTCCTTCTGCTTGCTACGTCCTCCCACTTCTCCTTCAAGGCTCAACTCAAATATCACTTCCTCTATAAAGTCTTCTCTGCTAACCTCTCCCTGCCTCAGGGCCTTGATGTTTTGTACCCAATTGTGCACTTATCATACTGTGTTGAAATTATGCCTCTTCCAATCTCTAATCTACACACACACACACACACACACACACACACACACACACACACAGAGCTGTAGGGGTCTCCAGACTTGGTCAATTGGGAAGCTCCTTGATGAATGGTAGTGTGCTTTTTCATTTTTGTGTCCTTAGGAACATGTTTTCGTACAAACCATGGAGCCTGGTACACAGTAGGTGGTTAATAAATGCTATAATTTGCTGGTGTTGATCTTGTTATATTTCAGTATAAAGAAGTATGTTGTTTTCACTATTTTGGTTTGTCTTGGGATAAGGAAGCTGGAACATTTGTCACTGGAAAGTTTTTCTCAGTCACAGAAAGGCCAGTCCTAGTCAACTGAGAATCACAGGCTCTGCCCAGCTCTTGGTAATGCCCAGCTCATACGAAAAGAATTTGCTGGATCCTATTTTCAGGCCTGCCAAGGCATGCTTTACTGTGTGTGGTTAATTCATTATTGCAACTAGTATTTTTCTACCAATTACAAGTAAATCTCAGCTTGGGAATTTTTTTTTTTTTCCAATTCAAGAACCACTTTCTTTTCACCATGACCATGTTTTATTTTGGAGGAATAAATTGTCACAAATATCTAGGGGTTTTATATTATTTGGGAGATGGCTACCCCTGAGGGAGGTCAATATTCAGGATCAATAGACATCTCTCCCCTTCCCCCCTCCAGGAGACTGAGAAATGAACGCCAGGTTTGCCCTGGAAGCTTGTATTGTTTCTGAGGGAAGAGCCTTAAACCTGAAAATCAGGAGACCTGGGTTCAAGTCAGGTTAATGTTTTGCCATTAACTGTCTATTTTTGTTTTTCTAGTGGTTCTCAAGGTGTACTCCCCGCACTTGAAGCAGCCCTTGGGAACTCTAGAAATGCAAATTCCTGGATCCACCCCAGGCCCACTGAGTTAGAAACTTGCAGATGGGACCCAGAAATCTGATTTTAATAAGATTTATTTATTTAACAAATTTAATAGAATTTATTTATTTTATAAATAAATGAGATTTAATAAAATCTTATTTTAATAAGTTTCTCATACACACTAAAGTTCGAGAACCTCTGACTAGTCAAATCCCTTTGTTTTATCATTTTGATGTGAATTTTTAAATTATTCAAATCATAAAGCAAAACACTATATACATAGTACAACATTACATAAAAGTTGGAAGAGACAAAAATTTAGATATAAACTCAACTGAAGTCTGAACATGTTTGTACATTTTCTTCTAGTAGTTTTTTTTCCTTAAATATACATTTTCATGGAGTTGTAATCACAAGACACACACAGTTAGGTATACTACTTTTGTCCCACTTAGCCTTGGAACGAAAATACTGTTCAGTGTTGCCACCTTTATATCGTCATAAGAACTATTTTAATGCCACAACATGCCATCTAAAAGCTGTTAAAATCTACTTTACCAGGCCCCTGAAGGTGAACCTGTATATATGGAGGAGAAAATGCTGGGGACAGACAAAGAGGCCTCCCCTTCAATACACTTGATCTTCTCTTTACTTCTTCCTACCCCTCCCCTCAAATCCCATGGTGGAAATATCGCAACTATGAGTGTTTCTGGAAATAGAGTCATAAGCAGAGAGGAGAGTGACGTTAACCAATAGTCATGAGTTTTCCAGAGTCATCCAGAAACTTGGTTTTTCCCATACCTGAATCCTCTCCTGAAACCCTGGAAGCAGCTAAGGCGTCACTGCGCTGCCTTGTGGCAATGCCTACGAATTACACCTTCTCTTGAGAAGCGTAGCTGCACCCTGAATCTTCCAGTGTGGGAATGACTCGAGTTTGTCTCCTTGCCCTAAGCTAGGTGCCTGATTGTCAGCAGCTGGGTGCACCTGCTGTCTACCTTAACATAGCAACCCCACTCCCTGCAGGACTGGCTGGGCTCTGACCCATTTTTCTAGTTTTCACCTTGGGGCTGAAGTCTGGCCATGATCCTCAGCTTGTTTGGCAGGGGTCCAGATGTTCTGCCTGCTCCTGGCCAGCCCCCTTCCCTAGTGGGCTGGACTCTGATCCCTGGCTGACAGGGCCCCGCTCTAAAATGAACACTCTCCTGGGAACCAGTGTATGGCCACCCTTCTGGCCATGAGAATTGCTGGGCCCCATGGATATCAGGCACACACCCCAGGCTGAGGTCAAGGTGGTCACATCCCCTTGGAGAATGTAACTGGGACTGCTCATATGTGTCTTGTGGACCATACCTAAAATCGGGCAAGGCTCTGGCCCAGCCCTGCCTCTCCTTCCCTTCTCCCTGCTGACTCGCCTGCAAGGACGCCGCATGCCTTGTAGCATTGTGGCAGCTGGTGTGGAAAACAGGGCAGCGAGAATGTGGTGGTGGGGATCTTGCTCACCTGGCCCACAATTAAATATGGGTTCAGGTCCTGGGTCCCTTGTGAAAGGCAAGCAGGGTGGGAGATAGGCTGCTGTCCTCTCACCTCAGGCTTGTCCTCTCTGGGTACGATGCCCTCAGGAGGACTCCAGAATGGCTCAGCCATAGGGCCAGGAAGTATGGCAGTGGGTGGGAGGGTCTCTAGCAGAAAGCATGTAGAATTTCACGAGAATTCTGGGGCTGGCTTTCTGCCGATTCTGCTTTCATGTACTCGCCCAGGTGAATGAGTTCCATCTCTGGATACTACCTCAAGTAGTACTCATGAACCACCTTCCCTACAGTTGTGGAGGCCTGTTAGGAATTTTCAGGTCCCGCTGGGGCTGTAATTCTGGGCTTGGCTAAGCCTATGAGGATGGTAGGAGGTGGCCCCTCTAGGGACAACAAATCCAGGACCAATCTAACTGCAGCTTACCAGGTTTTTAAAAAAAACTTTTTTTTTCTTTCACATTTAAACACTTAAAACACATACACACACATTCTCTCAGAGTCTCAGTCTCTCTCTCTCTCTCTCTCTCTCTCACTCTCTCTCTCTCTCTCTCTCTCTCTCTCCCCCCCCATGGCCTTAATACTCTTTATAGATCTTTACATATATTTCAAATCCCTAGCAATATACATGAATGTAGTTTTATCATAGTTGTGATTCAATATGTAGGTTAGTTAGTCCTCTTTTTCTCCCCCACTTTACTGCCTTTAAAATTTCCTCATACTTATTTTTTAAAAGCTACAAGACCAGTTGTTATGTAACCTTTTGGAGGTCACAGGTCCCTTTGATAATTTGCCAGAAGTTATGACTTCTCTCCTGCCCTCAAATGCACATTCATACAGCCTTGGGTACCATCCTAAGAGGCATCCAGCCTCTCTGAAACCCATCCCTGGGCTAGGCTAAGAACACTTGTATTGCACTATGAGTGCCTAAGGGTCAGCATTAAGCCTTTTATTTCTGAATCTCATCATCATTGTTCCCAAAAGTTCCTAGAACTTCTAGTAGTAGGTATTCAAAACAATGCTTGTTTAAAGGAGGAATTAGTAATACCTGGACCCTCCATCCTTGATGGTTTATTGTTGGGCATTCAAGGTGTTTTCGGTTTATTGCAGTTGTGATGTAGTATTGCTATCAACTCCTTCCTATTTTTTTTTTTTTCTTCTTCTCCTTCCTGGAAGGCCTGTTTTTGGAAGGTGTTTGGACTTGGAAAACATATGTACTTTATTGGCTCTGTGCCTTTTCTTATGCACAAGGAAAGCCTCCTTCACTTTTGTCCAGATTCCATCCTACAAGACTCGGCTCAAATGCTGCTTCCTCCCAGAAGCCTTTCCTCTACGTACTTGGAAGTAAACTCTTCTCCATCTCTACCTGCACCTTGTCTTAGTCAACTCAGGCTGTTGTAACAAATTACAATAGACTGGGTGGCTTGTAACCAACAGAAATTTTTCTCACAGTTCTGGAGGCTGGAAGTCTGAGATCAGGGTGCCAGCATGTTGGGGTTCTGGTGAAAACCCTCTTCCAGGTTTCCTCACATGGTGAACAGACAGTGAGTGAGTTCTTTGGGGTCCCTTTTATAAAGACACTAATCCCATTCATGAGGGCTCCACCCTCATGACTGAATCACCACCCAAAGTCCCCACCTCCTAAGATGCCATGCTATTGAGGGTTAGGATTTCAACATATGAATTTTGGGGGGACAGAAACACTCACTCCATTGCACTCCTCTCCAGTGGTACTTGGCATATTTTATGGTTTAGTTGAAAAAATTTTATATATACATCTTATCTCCTTTATTAGACTCAGTGGTATACCTTATATATTTGAAACCCAGAATGGATCATTTTAATACCACTTTGCTCTATAAGACAAAGCTATTTTCAGTTATATGCATGCAAAAATCAGCAATAATCACTATTTTCTTGATTTGTTATTTAGTTTTAAAGCAATGAACAATTAAAAAAGAAGAATACATTTCCACTTTAAAGATACGCAAGTGCATTAAAGATATTTCCTGGAAGAAACAAAATTTTTACTTACCAAACAAAATATTATACTTCACAGTTCACTGTAAAATCTGTTTTACTGTTTTACATTTTAAACACAGAACTCTAAGTGGTCACACGGGATAGGAGAATTGAAGTACTCGGGTTCTGTATCTTTGTCTTTATAATCACTACGCTATCATTTTAAATTTCAAATCTGCTGTTTAAATGCAAGAACAGGCAATAAGTACCACGGGATTTGGAGACATGAGATGACCAAAGTGAGCTGGGAGGATTCTGAACCATTAGACACTTGCAATGAGCACATGTCACAGTCCACGAGTATCAGGGGCCAACTGCAAAACTGGGAGGTCTCTAAATTGACATCAACAGAGAACATTTATTCAAGGAGAAGTAATATAAAACTGTGATTATTTGAAGTTTACATATATATTAATAAAACTCAACAGTAACCACAGCAGTTGTTTACAAATTTGACCAAAAAACTATTTTGAGGGGGAGGGGCTTTAGTTTTATCACTGGCATTATATAGAATTGTGATGATGAAAGGAAGACCAACTTTTCGTAAGGTCTATTATTATTTTGCATTCTCTATGGATGATGGCCCCCTTATTGCTGCTGGCAGTGCAGGCAGCTCCCATCTCCCTACTCTTGGTCCACCCGATTCGACAGTAAGCTCATGGAGAGCAGGGGCTACTGTGCGGTCTACAGTTGTACAGTGTCTGCTGCACAAATAACAGCAGTTCTGAGTGTGGGCCTTGGCAGGACCTCTGAGGATGTCCTCCCTTTTCCTATATGTGAGTCCAGTTTTCTTCATGTACTCTGGACAAAGCAACATATCACAACAGATTCAATACAGAAACAGATGAAAAAATCCAGCTGCTTCTATTAAACCAGACATTACAAAATTAGCGAAATTTCTTTGTGAACCAATGTCACTCTTCTGACTCACTTTTTTTGTTGTTGTTTGGAAAATACAAGTTATTCCTCATAATATGTTACATATGTTAGCATGTGATGACTTTTTTATTTTTAAAAGCATTAAAATTAAAAAAAAAATTCTCAGTTTTAGTCTCTAATATGGTAAATATTGATACCTGTGTTCCACGTAAAAAAGAGCTCTTTGGGGGATCTCCCTGGTGGTTCAGTAGGTAAGACTCCACGTTCCCATTGCAGGGGGCCTGGGTCCTATCCCTGGTCAGGGAACTAGATCCCGCATGCATGCTGCAACTAAGAGTTCTCATGCCACAACTAAGAAGCCTGCGTGCCGCAACAAAGATCCCACGTGCCTCAACTAAGACCTGGCGCAGCAGCCAAAATACATAAGTAAAATAAATAATATAAAAAAAAAGAGCTCTTCGGAATTCTGAATAATTTTGGAGAATGTAATGGTGTCCTGGGACCAGGAAGTTTGAGAACTGTTGTATTAAAAGCACTGCCTTATATATGGCAGATGCCTATGCACACTTACTTGTTAAATGAATGAGTGACTGACGGCTGGCCTTCAGTTGCTTCTAGGATGTGGACTCTGTGGCTGGAATTGCAGGGAGGGGGCAGGCACCTTAGGCAGTGGTCGCGGATACCGCTGGAAGGTGGGGCTGCCAGGGTCTAGGAGTAGCAGCTCCCATTTAAGCAGTATTGATCCTCCTGGCCACGCCAGTGGGGCGGACTGGGCCTCAGGCAGGGAGGTCTGGGGATGAGAACGATGGTAGCTCTGTGTCCTGGGGTCTTCAGGAGGCTCACCATATCTTGTTTCCCTTGGTGCTGGTAGGCAGGAATTATTCAAATAGTCCTCTCCTGTGAGAGGAACCCAGCAGAATGTATTTCTAGGGATCTCTGGCTGTTAAACCACTGGGTGTGAGCACAACGGCCAGAAACCTGTAGCCTTAGGCAGACAGATCAACCTCTAGGTGCCTCTCGTGGCTCTGCCCTGAGCAATCATGGGACCTCCAGCAAGTCAATTTTCAGCTGGCTGACTCAACCACAAGGTGAGGGTGGGATAAAATGTTTGCACAGTGTCTGGCATATACAGGGTGCACAATATATTAGTCGGTCCATTAGCAATGTCGTTAATAATAATAAAAGGTAAGCTGGGAGGATTGGGGTTAAGGAGGAAGGGTCCTATGGGAGTTCCTCCTGGCCCCTGACTAGTGACAGTTGAAGCTTGGTACAGACCAAGTGTTCTCCACCTTGGCAGTATTGACACTTCGTCCTGAATAATTCACTGCTGTGGGGCTGTTCTGTCCATTGTAGGATGTTTAGCAGCGTCCCTGGCTTCTACCCCCATATGCCAAGAGCACTCTCTCCCCAGTTGTGGCAACCAAAATCTCCCCTGGGGGGCAGTTTGGAAAACCATCCTACAAGGTATAGATACTCAACCTTTCAGGGCTCTACTGTGGGATGCTTGCCTCCTTGCAATGCCCCAGGTGGATGTCCCACCAGCCTCATGCACACACATCTTGGCTGACTCCCTGCAGAAGAAATTCTGCCAAGACATTCTGCTCTCAAAGGAACAAGAGGCCTCCTGACTCTGATCCTTTCCCTTGAAGAACCTTCCTGCTAATAGTGGCCACTTCCCTCAGCTTTTGGACAAACCAGGACCCTGGGAAAGCAGTAGCTGACCAGCACAGGATTTGGTGAGGGAAATGTGGACGATACTCAGCAACCCCCGGGGAGGCCATCCTGCCTTTTATCCTTCACCTCGGCTCTAATGGCTTCCAACCCCCAAGTCTCTACTGAAACATCGACTGGGCCAGTCAGTAGCAGAATGGATAAACCAAGGGTGGTATATTCATACGACGGAATGCTACAGTGAACAGAATGATGAGTCACACCTCATGCAAATGCATGGTTGAATCTCACCAACATCATGTTTAGTGAAAGAAGCCAGAAGCAAAAGAGCATATACTGTATGTGTCCATTATCGAAAAGCTTCCCCCAAAAGCAAAATAATCTATGTTAAGGCTCAAGAGGTGTGCAAGGGAGGTTTCTGGGATGCTGGCTCAGATTGTGAAAATTCATTGAGCACTTACGATATAGGCACTTTTGTAGATATATATTATACTTCAGTAAAAAATTAACAAAAACAACATTCTGGGCCAAAGGGCAGGAAAGGCCCTTTACCAATATCCCTGTGAACACGGAATAAAAATCATCAGCAATTCTGCCCGGATGGCTCTAAATTATTATTATCATTTTTGGACTCAGCTTGATAAGTGAGATGATGTATGCAAAATAATTAACCTTGTGGTTGACACACAAATTGCTCAATGAATGGTAATAATTAATACTGCTAATAAGTTATTAACTGACCTAGTATACAAAATAATAATTAAACATAAAGAACAGCCTTTTTTCTTAAAGGAGAAAAAAAATGTTCTGGAATTTTCAGGCAATCTTTGGGTAGTAAGTTCCTAATTCTTTTCGGAGCTCCCTCCAAGCAGTCTTCGAGGAAAGAAAAATCTAAGCCTCTACCTTAGAGTTTCTAGGTCCTGACAAGTAACCAGCACAAAAACAAAGTCCCAAAGGCCAGTGTCATCTGCCCAAAGTGTTCAGTTCACTTCATATCCATCGTTTATTGATCCAATGCACTGTTTAGCCAGGAACCTGGAATCCACCTACCTGATCAAGCATTTGGATCTCTTTGGGCATCAACCTAGTGTGTGAATTTACAGACCAAACAGGTGTGACTGCTGTTGAATTCCTCAGTCTCAGAGTAAAACTCTGGCAGAAAAAGTGAAGTCTAGAAAATGTGCAATGATAGCTCTGTTTTCAACCTGACTGGAAAGAGGATTCTACAAATTCCTGTCTTCTGAGAAAGCCAGCAATTAGACAACCCTCAGCAAGATGAAGCATTTCATTGCAAGCTGTTCTCCTCAACTGCAAATTAGATGCCAAATTAACTCTCAGGAAGATCTGAAACTCCTTCAGATTATTTGCCACCAGAGAAGTCTTATCCTGACTATTTCTTAATAGGATATGCGAGAGACTTCATTGCTAGTTGCAAGCTCTTTGAGAAGACTTCTACTCCCAGAGTGGCTTCCTAAACTTTCAGTTCTGCCTACAAACAGCTACACGTCCTTGTGACCTTCGATGCCACTAACAGAACACCTCGTATGCTGTGAAGCAAGTTCTGTTCCACATAGCCAAGAACACTTGGATTCATTGTGACGTACATTTAAAAAAGAAAATCCATGCCCATTTCCGGAGAAAAGGCAGGCTCTTACCTAGTCCCAGGCTTTGTCCATGGGCACTTGATTGGATAAAGATGCACAAAACCAAGAAAATAGAGACACACAGGGAATTTTCCATTTCTCCTGTCTCACCCGGACCGAGGTCTTCTTGCTAATTTCTGAAGCTAAAGAGAGCAGATTGCCTATTGATACTTTGTTAGAGAAGACTGCCCATTAATAATTAACCTTTTAAACATGTTTTCTAGTGTTCAGACACTTTCCTTCCTACACTGAACCCAAATCTAACTCTATCTCATACAAAAAAAAGGTTGATTTACAAAAGTATTTTTTATCCTGATACATTTTGAAAATAAAATATCTTGTCATGTACTCTTACCTTCTTGGGCCAAGGTCACAGTTCTAAATTAATCAATTTAAAGTTAATGTGTTGTGTTTGGAAGTACTGTCAAAGGTCAGGAGTAGGTGACTCCCACATGGTTGCCTAAGTCTCTCTCTGGCAGTATGCAAAGGGAATGCAGGCTCCTGGCAGTGGTATTTCAAATTGCAGGCTAAACCCCAAGAGAAAGGAAAGGACTCTGCTATGTGGAGAGCCCCAGGTGGTCTGTTTTCTATTGAGTTTAGCAAAATTGCTGGTGCCTGTGGTCAAAGAGTGATGGGCGACATTTCTATAGCTGAAAGGGGCAGAAAACTTCTATCCTCAGTCTAAGAAGGAGCTGATGGAGGAGCAAAGATGCAGAACTGGATGCCTTTGCTGGGGGCCCCATTGAAAGATGGCCCTAGAGTAAACACACTCTTTCCTCCTCTGTGTTAATGGATGCTCTAACTGGGTAGACGACTGAGAAGTAAGGCCACTTGGCAAAACCAGACAGGGGAAATTCAGGTGTGGCTCTTGTAATATTCCTTGGGTTTCTAGTTTTATTTAAACTTTATTCATTTTTCAAACTTTTAAAAAATATCTATTATATTCCAGGCACTGCTCTAGGTACTTGAGATATGCAAGTGAAGAGAACAGACGAAGATTCCAGTCCTTGTGGAGCTTATGTACCACAGGAGATGGGAGGAGTCAGATAACAGGCAATAGACATAATAAATAAGAGATTTATGTAGATTGGTAGAATGTAATCAGAGCTATGGGAAAAGGAAAAGTATGGCTGAGTTAAGGGGGTTGGGGAAGGTAGTGATTTTAAATAGAATGGTCAAGGTGAGCCTTGTTGGGAAGCTGAACTTTGAGCAAGGGTTTGAGGAAGTTGCCCCTGTGGACATGTTGAGGAGAGCATCAGGTAGCCAGAACAGCCAGTGCAAAGGCCCTGAGGTAGGAGCATGCCTGGAATGTCCCAGGAACAGCAAGGAGGCCAGTGATTAGGGACTTTGGCTTTTATAGTATGAGACATGGGGAACCATTCTGAGCAGAAGAGTGATATGATTTGTATAATATTTGTAAAAGATCATTTTAGTTTCTAAGACTAGGAGCAAATTATTAGCAAACAAGGGTGCAAGTGGGTAGATCTGCTAAGAGGCTATTACAGTGATCCAGCAAGAGGTGATGGTGCCTTGGTTCAGCACAGTAACAGTGGAATTGGGGACTGATGGATGGGTGGTGGATATATTTTGAAGGTGGATACAACAGGATTTCCTGACTACTGGGATGCAGAGAAAGAGAGGAGTTGAAGATGACTTCAAGGACTTTGGCTTGAGCAAGTGGGACAATGGTGTTGCTACCAGCTGAGATAGGAAAGGATGTGAGTGGAGCAGGTTTGGTGATGGAAAATCAAAAATTCAGTTTTGCCCAGGTGGAGTCTGAGATGCCTCTTAGACATCCAAGGGGAAATGTTGGGTAGGCAGTTAGATAACTTGGTGATCATTGCCCGGATGAAACGAACTGATAGGACCTTCTGAAACCACCGGCAGTTTGGACAGACTGATCCTAGGCCAAAACTTAACTCTGTAGTGTCTTGTGGCTGCCTCAGCTTCCAGAGGACTATACCTTGGAGACCATCTAGTCAAATGCATGATTTCTGAGCAGAGGTTTCTGTGCTGGCTTCTTGGCTGGCTCCATCCTACCTGCATAGTTAAGCAGGATCTGAAGGTTCCACTTTACTTCTTATTTCCCAGAAAGTTGGAACCTAAAACCAGCTGACTATCTACCTGGCTCCTCTCCCCTGGGCCCACCTCATCTCTTATCCTTTGGGTACTGCCAGGTACCAACTCCACCCCCGGCCTCACTCTACAGATTAACTCACCAAGAAACCAGTGAATCCAAGTGCCTCTGGGATCCTGGGTCTATTATCAACTAGCTGGCAAAATGTTACTTAACCTTAATGAGTTCCATCTCCTCACCTGTAAAATAAGAGAACATGGGCGGGGGATAATACTTTGAGGTATCAACAATATATTTCTCCCAACCTCTTCCCTCACCCTCTCCCTTCCACTTAAGAAGAGTAAAGTAGAGAGAAGACTATAAACCTTTTGTCTTCCTGAAACTTAGGACCTAGAGTAAGTGAATTCTAACCAACAATGGCAAGTAAAAGGCTAAAAATGTTTCAAAGGGATGTGAAGGGAGAAAGAGTACCCCTACCATCCCAGCACTAGAAAGAGAGTGTCTTGGGCTTTCTAAGTGGGTGGGGAGAGAGGGAGATTTGTCTATGAGGGCAGAGGGGACAGTCCCTTGTTTCCAGAAAGTGGTAAGAACCCAAAGAAAAAATGGCTGTGAGTGTGTCAGCAGGGGGACAAAAGATGTCCCTGTGCCTGCCATGCGGTGTCAGTAGCAGTAAGCCTCCGGTGCCAACAGGTCATGAAGATGGGCAGGAGTGGCCCCTTAGTGGTCACCTATGTGGACTGATGTCAGATGATCAGGTGCTTACCCCTAACCCCATTTCTGGGTCTTGTGTCAGATCCAGAAGTGTGGGTGGGGCGGGGTAAGAAAGAATCTAGGAGGGCCTAAATAATAGGAGTTTGGAGTCATAACTCAGGTGGGTTACAGAAAATAAAGGTATTTCTTCCACATCAGAATTTGCGGACTGAGATTCACACTTCTACAAACACAGGTATATCATTAGTATTACGGATTTATATGTGAAGTGCCCAGCCAAGTGCCTGGTTCATGGTAGAAGTTCAGTAAATTACAGTGATTTATTTTGAGGCAGTATGCTTAGTGGTCAAGAGTCCTGGCTTTGGAATCAGACAGATCTAAGTTAAGGTCCCTGGCCTATCACTTCCTAACTGGGTGACCTGGGGCAAGTCATTAGTGTTCTGAGCTTTAGATTTTTCCATCTGTGTAGTGGGACTAAGTATATCTACCTGATGAGATTAAAGGAGATAATGTAAAGAGGTAAGTCCTTAGCAATCCTGCCAAGCAGGAAATAATAAATGGCAGCTATTCTTACCATTTTTATTGTTTTTAATTCATGTAGGGGGTCCAGGAGGTAGATAACAGCACGATCACAGGATTAAAATTTAGTGGAAAATTAAAAGGGGAGGAAAACAGAAGGGTCTGGATCAGTGGTTCCAAAATCTGATTGAGGGCTGGAATCAGAGTCAGCCTGAGAGCTCAGGAAAAGAATTATAGGCTCTTCCCATGACCGAGTGAATAAGAACTTCCAGGGCTGGAGCCTGGACAACCTTAATTTTAAACAAACTCTTCAGATTATTCTTGGTCACCCAAAGTTTGAGAACCATTTCCTCAGAGTGGTGCTTGAGACATCTGTTGGGGCACAAGAAGAAAATAATAGATCTTTCTGATTTTTCTTGTGTCACCTGCTCTAGGCTGAATGTTTGTGTCCCCCACAAATTAGTATATGAAACCTAGCCCCCAGGGTGATGGTAAATGGATAGGGCATTTGGTAGGTGATGAGATCATGATGGCAGAGGCCTCATGAATGGGATCAGTGTCCATATGAAATGAACCCCAGACAGTTCCCTAGCCCCTTCCTCCATGTGACGTTACAATGAGAATATGGCCATCTGTGAGGCCTTCATCATACACCAAATCTGCTGGTGCCTTGATCTTGGACTTCCCAGCCTCCAGAACCGTGAGAAATAAATTTCTGTTGTTTGTAAGCCACCCAGTCTATGGTATTCTATTATAGCCTCCCAAACCAATGAAGATATCACCTTTGAAAATTTTGTGTATATATAATGCTTATAATATATTTATACTGTATCACTTGTATACAGTACTATGTATTAGTGCTATATACTTTACAAACAGGTAAATGTCCATGTATTTTGGAGGGGCACTCAAAATTTTTTTCAAACTGACAAAAGTGCTTCATTAAAAATGTGTGAAGGCTCTGCCTTAGAGGGATGCAATGGCCCCCAGGCCTTTGGGACCTGATTATAAGGTAGTTGATCCCATCAATACATTGGAATCAGCAGATCCATCAGTGGGATCTTTAGTCATTTCCACACCCCAGAAAGCCCAGCAGGTGATGGAGGACACTTCATTTCCCATGGCCTGATCCCACGGAGCCTGAAGCCTCCAGCGAGTTAGCAGCATGGTGCACAGTGGTAGGGCCCCGTGCTTTCTCTTGTCTGCAATCCTCAATCTAAAATAATAATGGACTTATAGTTAGAGCCTTAAAAATTGCCCTGTACTTGCTTCCTTTTCATTTGAAGAGCTTCTTGAAGAAATAGAGATTTCAAGAGGCTGGACTTTAATGACCTGAACGTAACCTTTCCTTTCAGTGTAATGGCGATAAGAAAGTTAATCAGAAGAAAAAATATTTTACATAGATAGAGCAAGAGGAGGGAGAAGGCGTGGGATCAAGGTGAAAATCTCTGATGATGGGAGACATGGGGCTTTATATTCCAAATCAGATTTTCTTGCTTTCATCATCAGAAACTGGGGATACCTGAGAATTGTGGCCTCTTGGCAGAATTCCGAGGAAAGAATAATTGAAACAGTACGTTTTGGATTGGTACTATTATTTCCCTCATTTTACAGTTGAGATTTAAGAGATTAAGAACTAGAACAAAACCATATTTTATCAGTAAAAGGCTGAGGGAGAGGAAATCAAGGCCACCTGAATCCAGGGTCAGTTTTCTAAACCATATGCTGTCAATCCCTGGCTTTCCTCAGGCCTGCACTGAGCTTTCTTTCCTCATTCTTATTCCACTTCCAAGATGAAATTTATAAAGTTTGTAGGATCACGTCATTGGAAAATGACTACCCTCTCCTACACCTGCTTGGGGCCAGACTGCCACCAGGAAAATGACCAAGCTTTAATGGGGCACAGATCGATCTGTGTGGACATTCTTGTACTACGTGGGAATGAAACTGAGCAGGACCCTGTGGGGCTCCTGGACATGAAAGCCTTTCTGTGTCCCCCATTCCTTGTTTGTAGGGAACAGACTCCAGCTTCCATGACCTTCCCTGAGTTGCAAAGGGCAGATTCTAACAGTTGCTAATCAGGGAAGGGAGGGGATGCGGAGACAAGGGAGGAGCAGTCAAGAAACAATAGTGCAGCCTTGGGGGCAGGTCATGGTTCTGCCTTAGGGATACACATAACAATATCTTTAAGTTCTTTATAGAACTAACCCCCGCCTCCCATTCTTCATTCCAGAGAAGACCACCTGAGAGGCCAGATTAAAGGAACCAAAGAAGTTCATCAAGAGATTATCTGAGACCAGATTAAAGGAGTGCAGGCCCCTCACACACCCTAATTTATCAGCAACCTCGCACTTGAACTATCGCTATAAAACTCCTCACCAAAACCTCCCGGGTGGGGGACACACAGTTTTCAAGGGCAGGAGCCTGCTGTGTCCCCCTTTGCTTGCCAAAGCAATGAAGTTATTCTTTTCTACTTTACCCAAAACTCTGTCTCCGAGATTCGATTCAGCACTGGTGCACAGAGGCCGCGTTTTTGGCAACAAAAACAAGTAGGGACACTTCTTTGAGCTGGCTTGGAACATGTCCTTATTTGAAAAGGGGTTGGCCTGGAGTCTAACCTTTTCCTTATCTGTTTCCTTATCTGTTTTTTAAGACAAGTAAACAAATGAAAGGTGAACACAAGATTGCAGATGATGTTTTAGATTATTTGAAAGAATGTTTTAAGCATTTCAAGCAGGTATTTATTCATCCAAGATCATCATGCCTGAATCGATTAACCTTTTCAGATTAACCTCTGCGTGGGGTCTGCCTCTGACTAGTTGTGTGACCTTGTGTAAATAATGTAACCGCTCTTTGCCTCAGTTTTCTCATCTGTAAAATGGAAGTGTGAGGATGAAATGTTATTTCATGGAATGTGCTTGGCACAATCAGAGCTCATTTGATTTTTGTAACAAATGAGACAAAAATTAGTTCCTCCATTTTACAAGTGAGAAAACTGAGACTCTGAGATTCCTTGTCTGAGGCCACATGTCTAATCTATGTAGATTGGATCTAAGGACTTCTGGGTCCCTGTAAACTCTGATACTCTCTCATTCCCAGAGTCTAAAGTGAAGAGCTAGGGAGCAAAGAGATGAGAACTCCTTTTACACTTATTTTTATGTTTCCTGATCTGTGCTGGCCCTTTTATTCTCCCCATCAGAATTACAGCTGCCGGTTTGTGGAACAATGAAAGAACAAACAAACAAAACCAGAGCTATCTTTTTTGTGACTGGATACTCTGGAACCAATAATGTATTTTATGAGTTTAGTAGTTCCAGTAGAATGGAAAAGCTTTTTCCTCTGTTTGCATTATGCTTGGAAGCAAAAAGAAGTAAAGATTTAAGTTGGTTTTGAACAGCTAGACAGACACAGACCATTGTTGGCTCCTTCAAGTTTGACAAGGGTCTTCTCCTCTGTGGGTAAGAGGGTGGGCATAGTAGACTCTGTGCCAGCATCCTACAGCTGCTTCGGGTGTTGGTTGGGCTTGATGAGGGGTGCTCATGCTGGGCTCCTAAGGGAGACCAACCAAGCTATGAACTGAATTGGCTGATTGCAGTAAACTAAGGGCACAGTTTGGGAAGGTGAGCCATTAGCACGGCAGCTCTCTTTCTCTGGGTCCCAGTGCTTCTGACAATGGGATAGCCAGAGGCACTGTCCTTATTCCCAGTATCAGGCAGGACTGGGGCATCACTTAGATCGAAGTGGCCGAAGACTCTCTACAGCAGCTGGTGTTTGCTCCATGTCACACAGTCATTTCACAAAAGCTTTCTGAGCTCAGCAAATGAAGTCCTTGGCTACAAGAAATCAGGAACAGTTCCCAGAGATATGCTTCAAGTGCTGCCAGTGACTCATCACGTTTCCACAGGGTATCTTACTGTCATGATTAGTCATCAATTCCTAGGCAGGCCTAGAAGTCAGGGGTTAACAGTTCAGGTGCCAACTCCCAAAGATACCAGACTCTATGAGATCTCACTGAAACCTCAGGAACAACCCTATAATGATGCATGTATGATTATTCCCTTTATACAGAGAGGAAAACTGAGGCTTAGGGAGGTTACTGAGTTGCCCAAATCCACACTCTAGTAAGTGGTGGAATGAAATCTGAAATTATGTTTGTCTTACTCCAAAGCACACACAACAAAAGGTAGTTTTGCCAAGGTTGTAGGAATTGGCTATGAGCTCTTTATGTATCTAAGATTTAAAAAAATGATTTTGTGGGCTTCCCTGGTGGCGTAGTGGTTGAGAGTCCACCTGCTGATCCAGGGGACATGGGTTCGTGCCCCGGTCCAGGAAGATCCCACATGCCGCGGAGCGGCTGGGCCCGTGAGCCATGGCCGCTAAGCCTGCACGTCCGGAGCCTGTGCTCCGCACGAGAGAGGCCACAACAGTGAGAGGCCCGCGTACCGCAAAAAAAAAAAAAAAAAAGAAAAAGGGAATTGTGCTCTTGCACTGCAGATAGACATAGAGCATGTGTTTATTATTGTTATTTTATTTTTTTAAATTTTATTTATTTAATAAATTTATTTATTTATTTATTTTTGGCTGCATCGGGTCTTTGTTGCTGCATGCAGGCTTTCTCTAGTTGTGGCAAGCGGGGCTACTCTTTGTTGCGGTGTGCGGGCTTCTCATTGCAGTGGCTTCTCTTGTTGCGGAGCACGGGCTCTAGAGCACAGGCTCAGTAGTTGTGGCACACGGGATTAGTTGCTCCGTGGCATGTGGGATTTTCCCGGACCAGGGATCGAACCCCCCTGTCCCCTGCATTGGCAGGCAGATTCTTAACCACTGTGCCAACAGGGAAGCCCCTGTTATTATTATTTGAAAAACAAATGTTCTCAAGCCGTTTCTCAGCTATTTAATGGAGATAGCTTGAAACAGCCCATGAAACATAGCAGAAGACAGATGTAATGGAGACATTATGGTTGAAATATATAATTTATACAAAGATTAATTGTCCCCAATCAACAGTAAAAAAGACCAGCCAAGATGAGGGGACTGGAACCTTTGCCCAGGAAGCTTTGGCATGGACAGAACAGTGTGCTTGATAGGAAATTGTCAGGGTGAGACTGCTACAAAAGACCTAATTTATACACCATCAATAGTCATCCAGTTACTCTTGAAACCATTTGGGTTAGGTCATGCCTAAGGGTCCTCCAGAATGCAACAACGAGATACTCTGACATGCTTTGATAATTCTGTTAAGACATAATTTTTTTAAAAAAAGGTAAAATCATGACTCTCATTCAGATATAAAACTGAACATATGGTAAGTATTTAACTCATTAATGAGGAAGCTGTTCAGGGTGTTATAACTAGTTCAAAGGAGAAGATAAAACCTCCACAAATTTATATGGATAAAGGGATGTTGAAATGAATGGGCAAGTGGAAGCACATTTAGCTTCCGGGGAAGTCAACCAAACTTCTACAGGACAGCACAGAACCTGCATTTTGCACTTGTGTTAGTTCTCTACAATGTACACAGTTGTAAAATGCCTCTAGAATCAGATAACCTAGGAAGGCTGTGCTGGGTGTGGGCAGTGCATAGTTTTCTATTGAAGCACAAAATTTCCCTTGTCATTCCTGTTGTTAAGAAATGATAAAGGAATTATTTAGCTGTAGAATTTTAAGATAACAGGTTATATATAACTGTTTCTTTTGGAGGAAAAGACTGTCTCTTGATATTTGTCTCTTGAGTGGAGGCTTTATGATAGCAGAGAATTTGCATTTCCTTGCTGGCTTCTCTGTTTTTAGACCCATTAGCAAGCAAATTATTTAAAATCTTTGGGCCTCAGTTTCCCTACTCTAAAAGAGGGACAGTACTATTATTAACTTCATAGGATTTGGGGGAAGAATGAGAATAATCCGTGAAGGGTGCTTAGCACAGTGCCTGCTATCCTTATTTTTACTGATTACAGTCTTTCATCATGCTTTTTATTTCTCCTATACATACACGTTCCCTCCCTTCTCTTTTTCTACCCATTTAACTGACTATAATAAAGAACAGATTTATAGTGTTTTTGAAAAAATAATATAGATAGGGTCTATGCTTCCTGGTCTTGATTTTGAAATTGACTCCCTAAGTTGTTATGCATTCCTTTGTATTAAAAAAATAAAGCACTCTCCAAAACATATTTGTTTTCTGAATACTTCCCATCATCAGTTTTAGAACAGCTAACCCTGAATTTAAATTGAAAAATGTGGCTCCTTTTCTCAGGTTAATGGCCAGAGAAAGCAGGCTCTAGAGTGGGAAAGGCCCACAGAGGGGTCCTTCCAGGGGTGCTAGGGACAGGACCCGCCGCCTGGAGAGGTCACTCTCGGGAGTCAGGACTGGGAAGTCACTGGTGAGTCTATCCCCGTCTGACTCCTTAGACCCCAGGGGTCACAACCAAGGGCCAGAGAGTCTGCAGCAGGCACAGGAAAGAACTGACCACAAAGGTCTGCCCACGGCAGGTAGTGCAAACCTGCCTTTGGGAAGTTTTTTTCCTTTGGGTCGGGTGGAGGGGGTGAATATTTTCAAACGCGAGGAGGAATTCCTGGAGGTCTCTGGGTCAGGATACCTGTGTGGATTTGACCCCATTGTCACCAGCGAAGCCCATTAACAATTCCCGGGAAATAGAAATAGAATCTGGGTGATAAAGTCTAACCTTTTTTTTTTTTTTTCCTTTTCCTTTATGCTTGGTCTAGTTGCACTTGCTCAGAGGGGGTCGCGCGCACAGGCTTTGTACCCGGCCCTTCAGACCCGAATTCTTGGTGTGAAATGGCTATGCCCGGCACCTCAGCTCCGGAGCGTGCGCAGAAGCGCTGCACGCGCCACTGCAATTCAAGATGGCGGTGGGGGCGGGCCGTGCGCAGAGACGCTGCGCCGGGAACGTGAGCAGCGCGCCCAGGGCCCGCCCCTGGGTAGCTTCATCCCCTCCCAACTGAGGAGATCTCTAGAAAGCAGTTCACCTCACGGCCTGTCCGGGAGAGTGCCGACTCTACGGAGCGAATGCTCACCTCTCCGTTTTGTGACAGAAAGATAAAGCTTTCCTTTGCTTCTGAACCAAGGTCGGTCTCGTTCCTGACTCAAATGACACCTGGCAGGAGAACGCTTGTTGGGCCCCAGCTGGAAAGGCCCAGCGCCATCAGCCCCAATTTCAGTTCTCCCATCTTGAGAAAGTGCCAGATTATTCAGGTGAGGCCCACAGGCACCCTCCCCTTTCCTTAGCAGCCTGAGTTTTGCGGGGAAGAAGGCACTTGGGTAAGTGCTTTGCTCTGAGTGAACCAGGATGGGGAAGGAGCTTTTATCTCTAGGCAAAGTTCAGGGAAAGGAGAACAAAAATATTGCTGTGTCTAGGCTTCCTTTAAATGTATGGTAACTGGAGTGATACCCTGGAGAGAGCTGTTTTTCACTCCACAGTTCCACTCCGATCACGTAATCTGACTGATAGGCTGAGCGGGGGCGGGGGCGGGCGGTGGAATCCTGGGAGAAAGAACCATCATTTTGATGCCTCAGGAAACAGCGACGATTAGATCTCAGCGGTCAACCGGTGTGTAATTGGGATTTTGGGGCTGGGAGAACACAGTGAGATTTACACAGGGCTCCTTGCCTCTGGGCATTCTTTTTTTCTGCTATCATATCATCTCTGGAGCAAAACTGCTTGTTTTAGCTCTTGATAGAAAAGTAACTTCCCTTTTCCATTTTTCACAGGCAATGTGTAAACAATGAAGAAAGTGATAGGCTGTCAATATGTGTAGCAGTACCTACTTTTGGCCATACTTGGTGCCATGGAGAGAGACAGTAGAGTAGAAGAGCTGAGTTTGAGTCCAGTTCTACACTGTTGTGACGCTTCTACAATGGGGATAATGAAACCTGTGATTCCAACCTCACAAGGCCATGAGAATGAAGAATGGTAAATAACCAAACATTCTGAAGCAATAAAAGAACCCACATGAAGGAGAGACCCCAGGCTGGGATGTCAAGTGGGTGAGTGTGTTTGTGGAACACAGAGATTTCAGGAGACTTGGGGGCCCAAGCAGTTCTGCTTCCTGACCTAAGAGCAGGACACCCCTCGTCGCCACAGGGGCCCAAGGCAGCTGCCAGCCACCAGCAGAGGGAAAGGTCTAGCTCCTAGCTGGTCGAGGCTCTCCTAGTAGGCATAGAGGGAGTGCTAAAGTGCCCACCTTAAGTGGTTTATAGGTGTCGGGGAGGAAGAAATTTTCCTCTACCATTCTATGTTCTTCTGACTGGTCTAAGAATTAAATCGACAGGAGACACATTAACAGGAAAAAAAGTAAACAAAAGTTTAATAACATGGGAGAGACCCAGGAAAACTGAGTAACTTGCCAAAATGGCCAAAGCCCTCCCCTTAAATACCATCTTCAGCTAAAGACACAAGAGGATGTTGGGGGTAGTGGTTTGGGACTTAAAAGGAGAGGAACGCAATTCCCGTGAAGATGGAAAAGCAAATGTTTGTTAAACAGTCATTTGCTGGACCACACAGAAACAATGGGCCACAGAGTGGACTCTGATCTCTAGGCCCTGCTGTGTTTTTCCTACCACACTTACCCCATATTCTTTGCAGAGATCTCTGGTGATAGCTCTGTTCTGGAAACAGGCCCTCTGTCTAAATTCTTTTAGGTAGTTAGGGAGAAGGTCACAGTTTCTTCCTGAGTCTTTTGGGCTTTAATTATTTTCATCTCAAAATAATCTGCCTGTCAAAGAGACCTTTTGGGGTGGCAAATTTTGGCTCCCCTACATGGGCTTCAGCAAGGAAACCAAAATATGAATGGGCTTCCTCACAAAAATAATACCTGCAGACTTAGGAAGTAGGGGTCAAGGGCAGCTGAGATCTAGTGGGAAGCAGGAGAGCTGAGGGCTATTGCAGTGAGGGAATTCCTGGGGACCTCACCCTTACTCGCAAGTGGATAAAGCCTGGGAATTTTAGTTATTAACGTGGTAAGGAATTAATATTACGATGAAGCTTGCTTTAGGTGTCTCTCTGACTCTCTTTGCTGCCTTCCTGTCTTTGCTGCCCACTGCCCCCAAACTGAGTTCAGAGCCTTTGAACTGCCTTCAACCTCCCCCCTCCCCCCAGGAAAATTGCTGCTTGGTTTTGCTTTCTCCCTGGAGACCCAGGAGGAGAGAGGCCTCTGTACACAAGTGAGATCCTCCAAACAATGCATGTAGATATTAAAGAGAAGGTGTCAAAGGGCTGAGCCCTGGGAGTTTCAACACTTGGAAGTTGGGAAAGTGAGGAGGCACTTTTCTGCTTTTGCCAAATTATTTCTTAAGAACAAGTTCTTAATGATAATGAGACAGGCTGGGACCTGGGACCCTTTGCTGCAAGTGCTGCAGTGCTTGCACCTGGACACACCTCTCCTCGAGCAACAGAATGCAAAGAAACTATAACGGACTAAAAATAACTCTGTGCATGTGCAGTTGGGGCAAATTCTGGACAAAAGATACAAAAAGACCAGACAACCCAACTGCCACTTCTGAAGAGCCAGGAGCAAAAGCAGGGTACTACACATGCCCCCTGCACTCAACACCACCAGAGCCTGGGCAAAACATCGAAGCCATCCCTCCAGTCCGACCCCTGGCTACACCCCTACCCTCACCCCATATAAGGAACCAGCTTGCCCCTCACCCCCTCAGGGGGCAAGCAAGGGAACCTATTACTTGTTTTTGCTCCCTCCTGCTACAGCAGGAGCCCCAGTAAAGACTTGCCTGAATTTCTTGTCTGGCCTCTAATCAATTTCTATGGATTGGGGAAGGCCAAGAACTGTGGTCGGTATCAGTAACATTTCTGGTTGAAGGGTGGGAACAATACTGCTATAAATGAATGTATGAGTCAATTTCTGGGCAACTTCACCATCATTGAATATTAGCATTCAACCTTTTTGTTTTGTTTCTTTTAGAATATGTAAATCGTCATTTTCAGACTGCTTTCACTTACGTTGCTTTGATTTCTGGTGAGCATTAACATTTACCCACTGTTTGTCTACTAACTGTATTTCCCTTATGGGAATGGTCCCGTCTTTTACCTATTTATCTTTGGAAATCTTGACATTTATCTTACAAATTTGAATTAGCTATTTTTGATAGATCTTAATTCCTTGTAATATTTGATAAAAATATTTTCCCTCTTAAAAAAATATCTTTTGTAATGCTGATTTTTATAGTGCAATCATTTAAATAGCCTCAAAGCTGATAAAGTTAAAATTCCCCCAGACAGGTGATAACCCTTTTTTTTCAATTTTCTGCAAGTTCTTCCATAATTAGATTTTATATTTAAATCTTTAATCAAACAAACCTTATTTTGGCGAATGTTTTATTTTTAATAACTTTCTCTATTATAAAATCAAAAACACGGCAAAAAAGATCCGTAATTTCACCATCCAGAGATAACCACTGTTGACATTTTTGTATAGATACCTCTAAATTATGTTTCCTGTTTATATATTTGTTTTTCAAAAAATACCTGCTAACATACTTTACAAACTCTTTAATAACCTGTCTTAACAACATATTAATGACATATTTCAGTGGCATTAAATATTCTTTTAAAATATTGTTTGAAACAGCTGTGGTGCATTGTATTCTATAGATGTGCCATAATTGGCTTCATTCCCTACTGTTTTTTATTAACTCTCATGTATCTAAGATATCACTATTATTAACAGCGCTGGTATAAACATACTTAAGCATAAATCTTGGTCCCCATTTCTGATCACTTCCTTTGCTTAAATTTCTTAAAGTGGAATTGCTGAGGTAAAGTTATAAATATATGTACATATTTTTTTTACCTTTTCGTATATACTGCTATGTTAAGTAAATGTATATCATCTTAAGTCCTCATCAACAGTGAATGGGTGTGCCAACCCTTCCCCCTTGTTAATATTAGCTATTAACATTTTTGAAATTTCATGCTCAATTGATAAGCCAAAATGGTATGTGTATGTTTTAATTTTTTTTACTAGTGAGTTAAAGTTGAATTTGCCATCACCTCCATTTTTATTGGATATTTTCTTTCTTTCTGAATTACCTGTTAATGATGTTTATGTATTTTATACAGTAGTTTATATATTTTTATGTATTTTAAAATTGAGGTGCTCATTAAACACTTTAGTAATTTCAAGTACACAGCATAATGAATATTTGTGAATATCACCTTGCTACACAGATCCACCAAATCCTAATATTTTGCTGTATATGCTTCCTATTTTTGTTAAGAAATATACCTGTATACCTCTGTTCCTCTACCCTAACCTAATTTCATTTTCTCCTCCTCAGAGGCAACTCCATCCTGAGTTGGTGCCTGTGAGTTTCATCTTTGTTTATGTTTGCAACATAGGTATGTAGCTATAAATATATAGCATATTTTGTATAAATTATTATACTCATCTATCTGCAATTTGTTTTTTCATTCAACATTATATTTTTGAGATTACTTCTGTTGATAAAACTGCTATAAATGGCCCCATTGTATGAGTATATCACAATTTTTTCATTCTGTTGTTGGATATTTGTGTGGTTTATTTTTTGTGTGTTTGTTTTTTGCTATTAAAAACAATGTTGCAACACACTTCCATATTCCACAAGTGAACTTCTAGAGTTTACCCCTAGAAGTGAAATTCCTGGCTTGTGAGATATGTATCTCTTCAGTGTTGCTAGATGTTGATGGTTTATTCTTCAAAATGGTTATACCAATGAATACATCATCAACAAAATGTGAATGTTTCTCCAATTTTTCCACATCATCACCAGCACTTGACAGTGCTGGCTTATTTCATTCTCACCAGTTTGATGGATGTAAAATGGTATCTCATTGATTTAATTTTCATCTTTCTGATTACTGGTAAGGTTGAACATATTTTTATATGTGCTGTTGGTCATTCAGATTTCCTCTGCTATCCACTGCTTGCTCGTATCTTTTGCCCACCTTTTTATTAGTTCATAAGTGTTTTTCAGTAAGAAAAATATCTTCTCCCAGTTTGCATTGTCTTTTCACATTTCTTATGATGTCTTTTGTTGAACAGAATTTAAAATTTTCATGTAGTCAGATTCATCAGTCTTTTCCTTCAGGAACATCCTGTAAGGGAGGTAAAATTTTACCTTTATACTCTTAGGGTTTTTTAGCAGGGTCTGAGAATTAAACTGATACAAGACAGACTAACAAGAGAAAAGCATACAAATTTATCTAAGTGTTACATGACATGGAAGCCCTCAAAAGACCCAAAGAAATGGTGAAACTTACAATCTTTTATGCTGGGTTGAACAAAGAGAGGCAACTGTGGAAAAGTAACTAAATTATGAAGAGAGGTTAAAGGAAGATAAAAATTATTTTAACAGGGTCTGTTGGTAAAGAATTCTCTTGGCTTTGATTCCTCATTGGAAAATGTTTTGTGTCTTCTGTTACTGGGAAGGCATCTTCCATATGGGAATTTTTATCTCCTGTTTTAGGAGGAAAAGGAGAGATAAGAATGCCCTTCTCACATCTGATGTTTTTCAAGTGCCTGTAACTCAAAATAATCCTTCTGCCAAAGTGGCATATTTTGGGATAGTGTATTCTGTCACCCTCCAATCCTTTGTGTCTTCATTTCTTCAATTTTTCTTTTAAATCTCACCAAAAAAAGAAGCAATTCTTTTATAAAAGGGATTCTGCGATTTGCCATAATCTTTCACATTCCTAGAATTTACCTTTATTGGTCACCATGCGCTCTTGTTACAGCTGCATTCTCTAAGTTCAGTTAAAAATGATTTTTCTGCCTATGTTCATTGGGTCTGACATGGTGAAGTGATTGGTAAAAGTTAGCAGATAGATGATATGCACAAGCCATTCCTACCTTGCATGCCCTTAGTAGATGCTGCTAATTGACTGCATTAGTTTCTTCATTTATGTGTATTCCCATGTATTCATTTATTCACTTACCCAACAACTATTTTTGGAAAATCTGCTATGTGCCTGAGTCTGCTTCTAACTTTTTCAAACCAGTTGTATTGGAATTGGTACTTGTGCATGTTTACCATACTAAGCCTATGTGTTTATGCGTGTGTGTACGTGTGTGGTATGTTTTACAGATCTGTGGATGAGGATGATAATTATCTCTTAGAATGAATTGAGTATCAGGTCTTGTTTCTCTGTGATTTGGAACTGACTGCATAGTATGGGAAAATCTGTTTGTTGAATTCATAGAAATATTATTCAGTGTATTTGTTTAGGTCATACTTTTTTTTGGTGGATGAGGTATTTCTTTAATAACTTTCTCAATTTCCTTCTCCATCATTATTTTCATGTTTTTGTATCTTGTGTTGCCAATTTTATATTGCCCATTTGACTAAACATTTCAAATTGATTATAATAAATTGTGCATTGCAATAATTTATAAACATATATATATATATTTTTTTTTTTGCGGTATGTGGGGCTCTCATTGTTGTGGCCTCTCCCGTTGCGGAGCACAGGCTCCGGACCTGCAGGCTCAGCGGCCATGGCTTACGGGCCTAGCCGCTCCACGGCATGTGGGATCTTCCCAGACCGGGGCACGAACCCGTGTCCCCTGCATTGTCAGGCGGACACTCAACCACTGCACCACCAGGGAAGCCCAATAATTTATATTTTAAAATCTTTTATATCAGTTGTTAAATCACCAGTCTTCTTTTTAAGTTTGTTGATTAATACCTTTTATTTATTATTTTTACAAGGGTTTTAATCTATCTTATTACTATTTTCAGAGAATGAGCATTTAAATTTATTATTGCTACCAATTTTCTGTTTTCTAGCTTATTTCTATCCTTCATCTTTATTCTTTTCTTTGTTTTCTCTTATGTTGACACTCTTCATAAGATTTTAAATCAAGTGCTTAGTTCACTTATTTCTTATTTCTAAAATAAGAGCACATAGATCTATATCTTTGCCTCTGAGTCTTGATTTGTTCATACCCCCGTCATTTTTAATAGGTGGTATTTTCAATTTTATAATATTTCAGAAATTATTATCATGTCCTTAATATTCTGCTTGACCCTGTTGCTTAGGAGAATTTTTGTTGCTGTTGTTAGAAGTTGTCAGCCATTTGTTTTTATCGTAAATTTTTGTTTGTATTTAATTTTAAACTTGCAGAAATGTTAAAAACTAGATTCACCTTTAGCCAGATTCACCATTTGTTTGTTTCTATTGTTCTCTGATTGCTTTATAATTCATTCTCCATATATGAATTTTTTTTTGAACCATTTGAGAATAAGTTGCAGATGTACGTACATACCTAAATACTTCAATGTATATTTCCTGGGAGAGACATTTTCTCTTATAAAACTTAGGAAATTTAACAGTTAAGAACATTGGAAAATTTCATATTGATACTATACAATTTTCTAATTCCATAGTCCATATTCAAATTGTCAGTTATCACAATATTGTTTTATATATATACTATAGTTAGAGTATGTATACTATATATACTATAAATTATGTATAACAAATAGAAATAAATTTATATAATCTATATTTAAATTTATAATTAATTTATATTTAAATTTATATTTTATTTATTGTATATAATATATATTTTATATATATAGAGAGAGAGGGTGAGCGAGAAATTGAGAGTATTCTGGAATTTACCATACTGAAGATGACAGTGGCAACAGCTGAAATATCTGAATGTTTACAGAAACTACTACAGATAGGGCACTCAGTATATTAGTATTTATTTTCTTCTTGTACCATGATCTAAAGAAGTTCATATTTATTTTCATATTTACTATTGTTTTATTATGAACTTACTATATATTCAGAGTAGAAAAATAACACAAAATAACAATAATCACCCCAAATTTCAGAGCCTAGAGACAACCATTGTTAGTACTTAGATGTATGATTTGTGCTTTCAATCAACAAGATTTCTGTGGACTTTTTGCTAGTTACTTAATGATTCTGTTAGGAGGCTGCCAGTTTCCTTATCTGTAAAATTATGTTAATAAGAGTACCAACTTCACAGAGTTGTTGTGAAGAGTAAATAAGATCAAGAACGCTCAGGAATAGAAGTATATTAAAGCATATTAAATTATTATATGTAGAAGGTAGTTGTCATTATCTGCTATTATAGACATCATGCCTTGCTTTGAAACTTGAAAATATCATTCAAAGCAAGTTTCTTGGCAATATCATATAAAGCAAGTTCTTAAAACAAAGATCTATGTTCAAAATGGGGGTAATCAGCTTCATCCTTTTCTCTAACGGTGTCTCAAACTTCTCTCTGAGATAATGGGAATAACTTACAATAAAATGGCTGAGAAGCAGTGGTCCAGGGCCCCTGAAGTGTTCCCAGGTTTCAGTTCAACTGTCCGTCGCTGCTTCTGGCTGCACTGTGGAGTTTTACAACTTGACTTAAGTTCAGCCCTGTCAGAAATCACTGCCTTGCTTTCCATTTAATTAAGCAAGCGTTTAGGTTGTACAAATAAGTTATTTGCTCCCATAATGGGTATTGAAGATGCAGGCTTAGCTGGCCTGGCTCTTCTCATCAGGGGGGGAAAAACTGAAACTAAGGAAAACAAACGAAACAATGGTGGGTTTTCTACTTCCTGGATTGTGTAACTTGTACTACATCCAATGAAAGCCATCTGGTGGGCACCCAGGCATGAGGACTGATTCTCAGCCTGTGGTTCTCCTTCTAGCCGTCCTCCAGCCCCTGCACAACTGGAACCTCTGCATCAGTTACAGCTGCTAGGAATTGAAACTGAATTCTTACTCACTTTTGCTCCCAAGGACCAAAGAGGGACAGAGAGGATAGCTAAGAAAGTCTGAGGTTTAAACTACAGCCCATTTTTAACTTTCCAAAATGGTCTTGGTATTTTTGGATCCAGATAACCTTAAATCAGACAATGCTGTATTACCATATTGAGGAATAAATATCCTATAATATTATAATCTGATAAACTCCAGAATAACTTGATTTATTTTTAGTTGCAGGAGCTTCTGATGGCTTCTCTTTGATCAGTCAGAGGGAGATATGGGTTCATTTCCCACCTCATGCAATAGAGCAGTTTTCTTAAACTTCTCTGATAATAATAATTTCATCTCTTGTTAAACATTATGTTTCCAAGTCTCTCCCTGGAGATTCTGATTCAGTGCATCTGGGATGGGGCATCAGATTTGTGTTCTTAACGTGAGAAAAGCTTGGGAAAAATCGGAGTAGAGGGAATAGTCTGTTTTTAGAATCAGACAGCTGGGGGCTGAAATCCTGGGTCTTTCACTTACTAGTTATGTGGCCTTGCACATATTACTTAACCTTCCATAACCTCATTTGAAAAAAGTGGAGATAAAAACATCTACCTCAAAGAGTTGTTGAGAGGATTAAAGGGACTAAAGCCTTTTATAGCATCTACTTTTCTGAGGCTGCTAAATCATTTCCACTTGGGTTAATTTGAAGATTATCTGTGAACTTATTTAGCACACAGGCATAATGGTTTGATTTTTTTTTTTTATCTTTTCCATTTGTTCAGCAGATGCTTGTAAAGCTTTTATTTATTTATTTTTTGGCCACACCACATGTCTTGCAGGATCTCAGTTCCCTGACGAGGGACTGAACGCGGGACATGGCAGTGAAAGCCCGAATCCTAACCACTAAACCACCAGGGAACTGCCTGTAAAGCTTTAATTGTGTGCAAGAAACTGGGGTTCTCAGAACCCACTAAGCACCTCCCCGATGGTATGGCGTGTCCCCATGGCGCACCCCAGGCTTTTGAAGGGACTGCCCAAATTTCTTGTGTGTGTGATTCTCTGGGGCAGGCTTCTAATTATCCAGGGGACTCCCTGAGTTTAGGAGTGTAATTGTCTTATCCTCCAATTGTACTAGAAATTCCAGTTTTCTTGAATCCAATCAAATATATGTATATATATTTTTTCCCTCTGTAGTTGAGGCAATTCCCCCCCTCCAGCTTCATTGAATTATTATTGATATATGTATGTTTAAGGTATACAATGTGATGATTAGAGACACGTATACATTGCAAAACGATGCCCACAATAAGGTTAGTTAACATCTCCATCCCTTGACATAGTTATGTTATATATTTTTTACTTGTGTGGTGATAATATTTAAGATCTACTTTCTTAAAAACTTTCAATATATTACACAATATTGTTGATTATAGTCACCATGCTGTGCATTAGATCCCTAGACCTTATTTATCCTTTAGTGGGGAGTTTTGTACGCTTTGACCAACATCTAAAAATGTGGGATGCTTCACAAATTTGCATGTCATCCTTGAGCAGGGGCCATGCTAATCTTCTCTGTATCGTTACAATTTTAATATGTATGCTGTTGAATCGAACACCATGTACATATATTTTTTCTTCAACAGAAAATATACATTTAAATTATTCCATTTGTTTCTTACACAGAATATGTTCTAGGTGCTTTGCATTATGCAATTTTCCCTTCCTGGCCAGAAAAACCTTTGTACTTTTTTTCTCCCATCCTAAAAGCAAAAAATCCAATGGATTTCTAGAGAATATATTTATACTTCCTTTATATTTAGCCTTGCTCCCAAAGAATTTAAGGCACTTTTAAAAGATACAAACAATGCAAGATTTCTCCATAGTGACTGTATCAATTTACATTCCCACCAACAGTGCAAGAGGGTTCCCTTTTCTCCACACCCTCTCCAGCATTTATTGTTTGTAGATTTTTTGATGATGGTCATTCTGACTGGTGTGAGGTGATAACCTCACTGTAGTTTTGATTTACGTTTCTCTAATGATTAGTGATGTTGAGCATCCTTTCATGTGTTTGTTGGCAATCTGTATATCTTCTTTGGAGAAATGTCTATTTAGGTCTTCTGCCCATTTCTGGATTGGGTTGTTTGTTTTTTTTGATATTGAGCTGCATGAGCTGCTTGTATATTTTGGAGATTAATCCTTTGTCAGTTGCTTCATTTGCAAATATTTTCTCCCATTCTGAGCATTGTCTTTTCATCTTGTTTATGGTTTCCTTTACTGTGCAAAAGCTTTTAAGTTTCATTAGGTCCCATTTGTTTATTTTTGTTTTTATTTCCCTTTCTCTAGGAGGTGGGTCAAAAAGGATCTTGCTGTGATTTATGACATGGAGTGTTCTGCCTGTGTTTTCCTCTAAGAATTTTATAGTGTCTGGCCTTACATTTAGGTCTTTAATCCATTTTGAGTTTATTTTTGTGTATGGTGTTAGGGAGTGTTCTAATTTCATTCTTTTACCTGTAGCTGTGCAGTTTTCCCAGCACCACTTATTGAAGAGGCTGTCTTTTCTCCATTGTATATTCTTGCCTCCTTTATCAAAGATAAGGTGACCATATGTGCGTGGACTTATCTCTTGGCTTTCTATCCTGTTCCATTGATCTTTATTTCTGTTTTTGTGCCAGTACCATACTGTCTTGATTACTGTAGCTTTGTAGTATAGTCTGAAGTCCAGGAGCCTGATTCCTCCAGCTCTGTTTTTCTTTCTCAAGATTGCTTTGGCTATTTGAGGTCTTTTGTGTTTCCATACAAATTGTGAAATTTTTTGATCTAGTTCTGTGAAAAATGCCATTGGTAGTTTGATAGGGATTGCACTGAATCTGTAAATTGCTTTGGGTAGTAGAGTCATTTCCACAATGTTGATTCTTCCAATCCAAGAACATGGTATATCTCTCCATCTATTTGTATCATCTTTAATTTCTTTCATCAGTGTCTTATAGTTTTCTGCATACAGGTCTTTTGTCTCCTTTAGTAGGAGACAAAATCCTAGGTATTTTATTCTTTTTGATGCAATGGTAAATGGGAGTTTTTCCTTAATTTCTCTTTCAGATTTTTCATCATTAGTGTATAGGAATGCAAGAAATTTCTGTGCATTAATTTTGTATCCTGCTACTTAACCAAATTCATTGATCAGCTCTAGTAGTTTTCTGGTAGTATCTTTAGGATTCTCTATGTATAGTATCATGTCATCTGCACACAGTGACAGTTTTATTTCTTCTCTTCCAATTTGGATTCCTTTTATTTCTTTTTCATCTCTGCTGTAAGCCCTGCACACTGTTTTAACTTTTCCACTAGCCCAAGACTTTATGTCCTAATCAACCTTAGGGTCGCTAAGAACCTACAGAAGAGTCATGAAGCACCATGGAAACTATGTGCTCTCCAATATTCCAGCCAAATACAAAATGAATCAGGGAATAAGGAAACCTCCTGCTGTGGAGTTTATGATAGCTAGGTGGAAGAGCTGGGCCAAGGATCAGCCAATCCCCTGGTCCGGAAGCCATAACCATGGCAACACTAGTGATGGATGCTCTACTCCTACCAGAAATGACACCCTTAAGAGGCACCAGGAAAGAGAGGAGCCTGTCATATTTCTGGGCTAGGCTCTTGGTAAGGGAAGTTTATGTAATTTTTATGCAGAATCACTGGGAAAAAATAAACAGCCTCTTTCACATTAACCTTGCAAACCCAAATCTACATAGTAAAGGGAAATATCCAGACACACAGCCTGGCTGAGGCCAGGTGTGAGTCTCTTGTATAGGAAACCTGTAGCCTGCTGCAGATTTGCCTTTTATTCTCTTTACTTTCTAGTGACAGTGCTGTGCAGAACTTTCAACAAGAAAAGCCCAGAGGAGGATAGTTGCTTTTGAAGCCACCATTCTTGTCTGCCTCATTCATTTCAAACAGGGGTACTTCTCACAGAGATGAAGGCCTGTGTACAAACAACAATGCCCATTGCACTCTCTTGCCACCAGCTGTGATGTGGTGTCTTTTGAATTCTGCACAGAAGCTTCCTTGTTTCAGAAACTGATTGATGGTTCTTCTGAATGAAGAAGGCAACAAGAACAAAAAGCAGGGCTCCTGGTAAGGCAAGGTACTTCGAGAGAACGGACTTGAAAGCACTTAAAAGGTAAACACAAGCCTTTGTGAAAGTAAAGCATTCTGAAAGGCATTGAGCTGTTCCTGGTTGATAATCTGCAGTTCTTAAGGATCTCCAAGTGCTTGTGCAAACGTACATAAGCTCCTCGGAGACATCTGACTCGGTATTTTAGACTTTTTGGTGGAGGAAAAAAAATTTAAATCCAAATAGATGTCATAAAACAGAAAACAAATTGAAATAAAAACCATAAGCAGCCCGAGCTGGATTTAAGGCAGTGAAACAGAAAACAATCCATTGAAAGAGCTTGTAATGAGGCACCTCTGCAGAGAAGAGGGCAGGTGATTTCTCTTTAGAAAGACATGGAAAGGCCTTCAAAGACTCCTTACAAAGACTCCTTACAAGCACCATGGGCAGTGTTAGGACCTGCTCTGTGTGAACTCTGAGAGATGGGCCTCCTCTTTCCATAAACCCTTGTCTTTCTCTTTTGCCTAACAGATAGAAACAAACCAGTTAAAAACAGCCATAAGAAATCTAGCCACAGTAAATACTTTCATCATAAGAAACTCTATCAAACTCCCTGTGGGTCAGCATTCTTCATGAGTCCGTGTTCGGGACACAGTGCTGGCTGAGGAGCGGGTGGGGGAGGGGTTGTAAGGGTTGGAGGGGTGGGGAAGTTAAATGAAGCAGGAATCCCTGTCCTGGTCAGTGGTTCTTACACACCATGTTCTCATTAAAAAAAAAAAAAAAAAAAAAAATTGCACCAGCTAGATGGTATTCCACTGTGTAACTATCTTAGGGTTAGTATCTCATTTACACAGAAAAACAGTTAATCAAATCAGTCACTCTTGGTTGCCCACCCAGCAGCCATTCTCTTCTTTAGTTTTTTGCCTGCAGAGCCCCAGTTTTGATTGGGAGTCCTCCTGCCCTTATCGTGATTCAGGGAAGGGTGACCCTATCCCAAACTCCAAGAGTAAATCCTGCTTTTGTTTTTTTAATGGTGGCTAAGGTAGGTAGAGTTTTGAGATGGCTCCCATGATCTTCACCCTCTGGTGTTACTCCTGTGATCATGGCCAAAGGCAGATTACCTAGGTGGGCCTAATCTCATTCAGGAGCCCTTTAAAAGCACAGAATTTTCTTCAGCTGCTGGTAGAAGGAAAAGTTGGAGAGATTGGAAGTATTGATATGAGAAGGATTCAGTGCACCATTACTGGTGTTGAAGATGGAGGGGGTCACGTATAAGGATGGAGAGCCGTCTTTGGAGTTGAGAGTGATCCCTGGTGGACAGCCAGCAAGGCCATGGAGACAGTCCTACAGCTACAAGGAACTGAATTCTGCCAGCAATCTGAATGCGTTGGAAGTGAATTCTTCCCCAGAACTCCAGATGAGAGCTCAGCCCAGGTAACACCTCGATTTTAGCTTTGTAAGTCCCTAATCAGAGAACTCACTCAAGACTTCCTGGACTTCTGACCTATAGAGCTCTTAGAAAATAAATGGGTATTGTCTTAAGCTGCTTAGCCTGTGGTTATTTACAATGCAGCAATAGAGAACTAATAAAGCAACTTATAGTGTCAAGAAATTTATATTTCTGCTGGGGAGGAATTAATTTGCAGCTCTGACCCTAATCAGGAATCAGCAAGTTACCTGTGGCAGAGGCTGGTGATTAGTTATCCAATAGCCACTCCCAGCTTTTGCCTTGGTGCCCACACCTCCCTACTTCCCCCATGAAAGTCACAAATACCAGATTCTTGCCTTCCTCCCGCCCTTGCTGCTGGGTGGTCATGTGACCTGGATCTGCCTTTGGGTATAGTCATGTGAGAACATGAGGATAGAGCTGTAGCAGCCATTTTGTAGCCGTGAGGTGAGTAGCCTAAGGATGGTGGAGTGGAAAGAAGGAAAGATCTTGGTTCTTTCGATGCAATTTTGTTTTTCTTTTGTGACAATTTTGAGCTAAGGTGCCAACTCTGGAATTGTGTACTTTCAGATCTCTTGTAAGATAATTCTCTTAAGTCACTCACAGTCGGGTTTTCTGTGGCTTGAAGCTGAGCATACCCTTACATGTGCTTCCTACTCTAAAAAGTGTGGTAGGCAGAGTGCAGAGACATCTGAGGTAGAGTGAGTGTAGAGGTTGGGGAGCAGACTTTTGGCACAGGTAGGAAAGGGTCCATAGGTATCCAGGGGCATGAAGGAAAAATATTCCCTGAGATTCTTCCCCAGTGCAAGAAACTTTATGTGGCACTAGTCATATGGACTTGGACCATTCATCTAATCTTGGTGAACCTAAGTTTACTTTTCAGAGTGAGGATAACAACACCTGTGTCACTTGGTTCACTTGGTTTTATGAGGATCAGATTTGATTGTGTATGTGAACTTGTATTGGAAACTTTAAAAGGAAGCTCTGTTATAATATCAAAGCCACACTTGGTGCCTGGTACATAATATGTGTGCTCAATAAATATTTGTTGGGTGGATGTGCTGTGCCTGTTTGTCTACATCAGGGTTGTTTGCATTGCACTGTGAGCTTGGGGGTTGCACTGCTGTCTGACTCATTGCTCCATATAGTGCCTACTCCAGACAAAACTTAAAGGAGGGTTTCACTAAATGCTTTCTTCTTGGCAGTGTTGTGTTAGGTACTGCAGCCTGGATAGGGAATTCAGCTTTTGTTTTCTATGGATTTTCCACTAAATATGCTGTGACGAGGTGTCTGTTTTGATCAGGGATACTGTCAATTATTCCTCTCCCTTCTTGACTTTCTCTATGATTTAGGGTGTGAAGACATCTGTTGGCTTTAACCTATCACTGTTGTGTGAGTTACTTTGGCTCCAATCAGTAGGGCTGTGTCCAAGGCAAGCTGGCTCCCTGTGAACTCCCAGGCTGCTGAATCAGTCATCTGCCAGGTGACAGGTGGTGCCTTTAAGATATTGTGGAGCAAAAGGAGACAGTAACACCTGCCACTTTAAAAGCTTCCCTATGCCAGACAAACAAGGAACTTATTTGTTTCCTTTAGGCTTGTCCCCTGTAACATCAGCCACTTTCCCAAGTCCTAATCCATGTTTCATATTTCATGCATCCACTTGTGGATCTCATTGACTCTTGGCCTCTCCCGGATGGACTCCTGGGACTGTGGCTTGTCACTGATTCTGTGACAGTCAGCTCACCCTGGTTTTGGTGTTGCTGTGCTCCATGCTACACTGGATATGAAACACGCAGAAACATGACTGAGGGCAGACAGGCCGAAATCTGAGAAAGACTTATTTCAGTTGCTCCCCAAAAGGAATTATATTGGAATAAGGCAAGAGAGAAGATTCAGAAGTGTCTTCAGAAGACTGGAGACACTGAAGTCTGGATGGCTTAACAAATAACAGTGAAGTTGAACTTAGTATTTAAGTACCAAGACGTAGATGGCGTAGCACTGATGAAACAGGATAGGGGTGTGTGCGGGGTGTCAATGACACGATTGTGCAGCCAAGATGAAGAGAGTCAAAGAAGTAGATGTTGATCTTGAGGAGCAAAACCATGGTTTGGAAGCAGTGGGCTTGAGAATGAAGCAGTGGGCTTGAGAATGAAGAATGGGCACCAGAGTCAGAAGAGGACCACTCTATCTCTTACTCTTCCTGGGATCCAGGAACCCCTTGGGCCTCAGTGTCCTCATCTATCAAGGGAGACCCCAGCACTTCTGGCCTCACAGGGTTACTGTATGTTTCTGATGATCTAAAACGAACATGACAATAGTATAGACAATACTATGAAAACGTAATGTATGTTGCCTTCCCCTTGGCATCCTTGTTTATTTCCGTGTGCTTGATGTAAAGCACAAGCAAGGTGTTTCCTAAGCTCTCCGTTGTCACTTCTAAAGCTGCCACCTCTCCTCCCCCGAGGCCACGATGAGAGTTATGGGCATGGCCTTGAGGGGGATATTCCTTAGACAACAGCAGGGATGATGACAGCTCCTCTCAGGGCGTCACAAGGCATCCCTCACTTCTGGATGGCTCAGAAGTTTAGTTGTGAAAAGTACTCAGGTTCTGAAGAGCTGGATTAAAGACAGATGGTCTTGATTTACAGTCACAGGTCATTTTGGGCAAAAATGAGCAGTGAGGAAAATTGGTTTGAAAATCGGTCAGTGTCTCCTATGTTCTTAAAGTTGGGAGGAAACCTAGAAGGTGCCTAATGAACGGCCACCTGGGGTCTGAAGGAGCCTGCTGGTACAAGGTCTCCCTGCTTCTGATGTTTACACACGTTTATGCCCTTTGTCACGTGATGTCTGTCAAATGTTTGTCTCTCTCTCACTCTGCCTCTGTCTCCCTCTCCCTTTAAAAACAATATTTCTGGATCTCCTCATTTGTTTCTCTTTAGCCACTCTCTTTCTAGATGTATTCAAGTTTTTCAAATTTAACTTTTAAGTAAACTTTTTATTTTGAGATAGCTGTAGATTCATGTGCAATTTTAAGAAATAATTCAGAGAGATCTCATGTGCCCTTTACCTGGTTTCACCTAGTGCCCTGCATCTAGTAAACATTTGCTGAGTAAGTGAACTGACTTCCACAAACATGACACTGACTGCCCTATTTGGGCAGCACTGTGCTGGGTCCTGTGGGGTTATGAGGAGGAATTGTGGCAGGAAATGCCCCTGCCCTCATGTGGCCTACAGTGCCTGACTTGGGCATGGCCTGGTTCACCTGCTTTTCTTTCTGGCCTTACCCTTTGGGGTGCCCAGGTCCTACGTGTGCCAGCCCCAGTGGGCCTACTTGGGGCTTTTCCATCCCAAGCCTATTCCAGAGGTGAGTCAGAGTGTGCGAACTCTCACCCCATCCCCTTCCCCACCCAGACACGCGTGCCATTTCCTAAAGGAAAGCCATTTTTGTAACTGTCAGAGTTGGACTAGAACTGTCAAAGTATTCAAAAGCACCTCTAGTCACAGTTCTATTTTTCCAGCATTGCTGTAAAAATATCATGACTTTTTCATCAAAATTGAGAATAACAACAAAGAGAACCTGAGAACTAGGTGAAGAAGGGGCGAAAGGTGGCAATGGCCCGGAGACAGCAGCAAGATGTTCGAATGCTGTGGACAGTGGCACATGTGGGCACACACCCCGCTTCCCCCACCCAACCTCCACCTCTGCCCCCGCACCTCCTCCTCATCCCTGCTGTGCAAGACTCAGCTGAGTTTCCTCCATGGCCACGGTGCACAAGGCTGTCCCACACAAGCCCAGATGGCTGCCTTTATGATGGCTCTGTGATGCCTCATTACCCATATTATGTACTAGTATGTGCATCTCACGTTAAAGTAACGGTATTGACTGTGCTGGGGTAATGGATTGGCTACTTGCTCTCTTTCTGAGCAGTTACTCAAGCTTGCCATCTGGCGAGTCTAATGACCAGGTGGTGAACCTAAATAACCTCACTTTGGGGGTAGAAGGTACCCCAGTCGGTTCTGTTCTTGCCATCTGCAGCCTCCTTCTTTTGGATCGAGATGTCCAGAGAATCAGTCATGCTATTTCTTAATGGAGTAGCCATTTGTTATCAGAAACACTCCCACTTCACTTACGCAGAATTCTGCTCTCCAGCATCTTCACCAGTTTAGAATACACATAGGAACCAGGAACCTAGCCAGAAAAGGCTTTGTGCAACCGAGAATACCAGGAAGCTCATGTGATAAATCTCATGGGCCTCCCTCGTGAGAAGGCTTCCTTGAGCCTTTACTCTTATTTACACCCAGTGATACCACGGAGTTCATCTCACTTCCAAGGGTTCAGTGTATTGGAGGCTGCAGAGGAGAGGGCAGGAGAGGGTGTAACACAGACATATATTTTGATAAATAATGAGGAATACCTGAAAACACTGAAAGGATTAAAAGCAGACGCAAGAACTAAAACCACAGCAAACTGGGGTTGTTTGGTAAGGGTCAAAGTATGCTACAGCCCTGGACTATTACCCCCAAGAACACCACATTAAAATAATGGGTCTGGAATAATCAACCTGTGTTAACAGCACTGTTGACTGTGATTGGTACACAGCATCTTAGGGGCAGGGACCCATGTCATACATTATGGAGATGTCCTCTCTAAACGGTTAACATAAAAAGGTTGGACACACAGGGAATTACATGCTCAGCTTTTTGAGAAAAATCATGTGTCTATGAGCAAAGTGAATTAAAATATGACATCAGTTTTTTAAAGAGACCAGTATTTTTATTATCTTAAGATAGTTTCATTGAAGAAAATTTAGAAAAATATATAACCAAAAAGAAGGAAATAAAATATAGCTATAACCCCCACTTCCAAGATATAACCAGTGTTAATATTTTGTTTGCTCTCTTGTTCTCTCTTCACATATATTTGTATATGTATATCCATTTACCTCTCTGACCTTGCCTGCCTATCTACAACTAGTTGAAGTTAATACACAAGAATACGTAAGTTAATACATAAGAAATTGAGTCACACCACTTTGTAACTTGTATTTACCCCCACTTAATGCACAGGTAAGAAACTTTTCATGTTAATGAGTAAACCTCTTCAGCATCATTTCAGTGGCATTGTATTCCATGCTATGATAGCCATCCAGGGGTTTACGGTAATTCAGTGATTCTTTATAAAAGCATATTGCACAGCAATGTCTGGAAGATAAAACAAAGTGCGATCAGCATGAGCCTTTCTAACCACCACCAGCCAATTTCACTACGGTGGCAGCAGAATTGAAAGCTTCAAAGCTGGGCCTTTTTGTCTTCATGAGCCATGCTGGCTGCCTGCCTCTTGTTGGATACTTAGAACCCTCTATCTGTTAGGATGCTTTTGGAGGTAACAGAAAACTCAACTCAAAGCAGCTAAGTAATAAGAAATATTATTTCACATTATAAAAGTCCTGGAGAGAAGGCCGATCCAGGGCTTGTTAATGCAGTGACTCAAAGGCATCGTCAAAGATTTGTGTTTTTCCCATCTTTTTTCTCTCCTGAGGGGGTCCCCAAATTTTGGCAGCTATTCCAGGGACCACACGAAGACATGATAATATGCAGAGGCAGAACAGGGGGTAGTCTCTTCCTTGTGTGTCTTTTTAAACAAATTTATTTTTATTAATTAATTAATTTATTTTGCTGTGTTGGGTCTTCGTTTCTGTGCGTGGGCTTTCTCTAGTTGTGGCAAGCGGGGGCCACTCTTCATCGCGATGCACGGGCCTCTCACTATCGTGGCCTCTCTTGTTGCAGAGCACAGGCTCCAGACGCGCAGGCTCAGTAGTTGTGGCTCACGGGCCTAGTAGCTCCGCGGCATGTGGAATCCTCCCAGACCAGGGCTCGAACCCGTGTCCCCTACATTAGCAGGCAGATTCTCAAGCACTGTGCCACCAGGGAAGCCCACAGATTTATTTTTAATTGTGGTAAAATACACATCACATACAATTTAACATCTTGACCATTTTTAGGTGTACAGTTCAGTAGCATTATGGACATTTACAGTCCCTCGTAACCATCCTTCTAGTTAGTATCTTACTCTGTGAATTTGACTATTCTATGTGCCTCATATAAGTGGAGTTATACTGTCTTTGTCTTTTTGTGACTTCCTGTAATGACCTCAAGGTTCATCCATGTTATACCATGAGTCAGAATTTCCTTCCTTTTTAAGGCTGAATAATATTCCCTTGTCTGTATATACCATATTTTGTTTATCCATTCATCTGTTTATCTGTTCATCAGCCCAGGGGACACTTGGGCTTCTTCTACCTTTTAACTATTGTAAATAATGCTGCTGTGCACATGGGTGTACAAATATCTCTTCAAGAGTCTGCTTTCAGTTCTTTTGGGTATATATTCAGAAGTGGAATTACTGGATCATATGTTAATTCTACTTTTATTTCTTGAGGAACTGCCAAACTGTTTTCCATAGTGATCATACCATTTTACATTCCCACCAACAGTGAAAAAGTATTCCAATTTTTCTCCACATCCCTTCACCCTCCACTTTTTGGGATAGTAGCCATCCTAATGGGTGTGAGATGGTCCTTGTGTTTCTTTTTAAGACTGAGGAAACATTTACTCTCACTTCTCTTGTCCCATTGGTTGGAATTATGTTCACACGCCTATGTTTAAACCAATCACTGGTAAGAAAAATGCAACTGTGATTCACTTTTGTAGACCAAGCAGCACATACCCTGGGGCTGGGAGCGCTGGGCCCCTCTGAAGCATGGCTGCACAGAGTAGGGAGGATTGCAGGTTCTGTTAGGAAGGAGGAAGCAGGGATGACTGAATGTCACTTTCTGATTTCCCTTGACTTCACTAGGGTTTAGAGGGGCCCTTGTGTTTGCATCCATGTAGACGTTACCCCAGCTTCATAAAAAGGGTGCCTCAAAGTAAGATCACTTTGAACACCTCAAGAAAGGTTTTATCATGTAAATATAAACAACAGACAACAAAAAAGCTCTCACACAAAATTACCTCCTTACGTGATGAAGTAAAAGAGAGGAAAGAAGTTATCACCCACGCACAAAGGAGCCTTTAAGAATCTCATCTTTCCTCCCAGCATAGTCTCCCCTAACCCCCACTCATTTTCCGGACTTCAAACAGGATTGAAATGACAAGGTATCAAACGCCAACTGCTTGCTCCTTAAGTCTTCAACTCTAATGTGCATACATATCACCTGGGGATGTTAAAATGCAGATTCCCATTCATTAGATCTGGGGTGGGGCCTGGGAATCTGCATTTCTAATCAGCTCCCAGATGAGGCTGATCTGGACCGAGACCCACATTGAATAGTGGGGATGTAGAGCACAGCAGAATCCTCTGGAGGGTCTGTTAACACCTGACTTGCCAGGCCCTGACGCCAGAGTGTCTGATTTAGTAGGTCTGGGCTGAGGCCCAAGAATTTGCATTTCTAACCAGTTCCTAAGTGATGCTTTCGCTGCTGGTCCAGGGAGCATTCTGATGACTTCTGACTTAGAGGATAGTCACTGGGACCAGGTGACGAGCTTTGCACCTAGAGGTCCACTTGGTCCCTGCGTAAGCTCAGAAAGTGACTTTACCTCTGAACCTCAGTTTCCTTATCTGTAAATCAAGGATGATAACACCTCCTACCTTAGTTGACTTCTGTGGGGCACTGCGCATGCGTTAGATAACGTCTACAATCATTACTCACTCTTCGTTTCAACTGGGTAGGATTGAAATGTGCACATTTGCTGCTCTTCAGAAAATCTTTTGGGAAGTGAGTTATTCCTCACCTCAGGCGTGTTCAGAGAAACTCTCTTCTTTCATTTGTTGTGCCCTGGAACGCAGAAACCTCCCCAGATATACTTTTTTCACCATGCCGTTGATTACTCATTAAGCGTGGGGATGCTGGACACTGCCAGCCTTTAACCTGGATGCCCAGTAAGTCCTTATAAATAAAGAATGCAGAAAAGCCTAATGAGAGCAGCATCATCTCAGGCTGCAGCAACAAGACCTGTCTCCCTCAGCTTCCCGTGAGGGCGCGCTCTCTGAAACCTCAGCCTGTTCTGGCTAGCAGAACAGAAAAAGCAGCTCCCAGCATCCCAGGCAGCACTCAGTGTGAGTGCTTTAATCATATGCAAGGCTGAAGAAAGGCAGGAAGCAAGCAGACCCCTGCAGACAGGCTTTCTACCTGCTTATGCCTTCAGGCTGGGAACAGTTGCTGGAGGACATTTCAGGCAGAGCAGCCAGCAAGGCTCAGAGACAAGAGGAAATAAGGTGTTGGGCAGTACCAGCTGACGCCCCCCATGGCCAGGGTGTGAGTGGGCTACAAGGTGGGGACCTTCGCAGGGCCAGGTTACACAGGGACTTGTATGGCTTGTTCCCGCAGATAAATAGAGGGAGGGCAGGTGTATTAGGACAATTTTGATAACAAGTAATAGAAATGAACTTGCCTTCACTTAAGCTGAAAGGAGCCTTTAGTTAAGGATTCAGGCTGTTTCACAGAACCCAAGGGCAGGTTGCAGCATCCCTGAGGAAGGGGCAGAAGCAGAAAGGCATACTGACTCATTCTCTCCTCACTGATGTTTCATCCCCCATATGAGCTTTCTCTGCTTTTACAATCCACATAGGTGATCAAAAATGTTTATTCCAAAGCACCCAGGCTGATACAATGGCAGGTTTTGGATTTAGCGATCTCAAGAGATACTGACTGTTTCTTAGTCCCAATTTCAAATGTCTGGCAAAGAGGTTCTGATTGGCCATCATGGGTCAGGTTCTCAGCACTGGTCCAGTCAAAGGCTGCCATGGTGGTAAGATGAGACATATCGTCCAAAATGGCTGCTGGGGCCCTTGGTTGTGGATGAAGGGTGGGCAGTGAAAGGCTTATTTATGAACCAGGTGGACACTCCAAAGGGACTACCTCAGAGGAAGGGCAGAGCAAACTCCATAGTCCGTTCCCACCTGAGGTGCTCTGATTGGACCCTTACGTGCAGTACCTGTTCTCTCCCAGCCAGCAGTGGAGGGAAAGGCAAGCACAGGACCTATGTTTGTAGGTTTAGGCTGAGAAGATAGGGATCTACCTCCTGGAGCACTGGTGTAGGACCACTTTGGAAACACTACTGAGCTCTGGAAAGTGACACAATCCTTAAATAGCAATGAGAGCAACCTGGCTACCATCACTTTGGAAGCTGAGAAAATAAATGACAGCAAACTACCAAAATAGTTTTTCTTTTGTCTTTTTAATTGGAGTATAATTGCCTCACAATGTTGTGTGAGTTTCTGCTGTAAAATGAAGTGAATCAGCTATATGTGTACATATATCCCCTCCCTCTTGGACCTCCCTCCCATCCCCGTCATCCCACCCATCTAGGTCATCACAGAGCACCGAGCTGAGCTCCCTCTGCTATACGGCAGGTTCCCACTAGCTATTTTATACATGGTAGTGTATTTATGTCAATCCTGATCTCCCAGTTCGTCCCACCCTCCCCTTCCCCGCTGTGTCCACATGTCCGTTTTCTACGTCTGCATCTTTATTCCTGCCCTGGAAATAAGTTCACCTGCCATTTTTCTAGGTTCCACATATATGCGTTAATACATGAAATGCTTCCCTAAAATTATGGTTTTTAAACATCAAACAGTAAATTAATGAAAATCAAAATATAAGGAAACTTCACTCACCCGTGATCTCACTCTGTTCTCTTTGTTCCCTCTTTCCTTCCAGCTTTCGTTCACATGCACACAGAATCTTATATAGCTTTAGAGAGTATAAACATTTTGTATTCCATATTATGTAATGACTAGTTCCCATGCTGCCTTTTCATCTTCTTAACTATCTTTATCGATATGCCATCCTTCAAATTAAGTATGTTACACTTAGCACATAATTAAAATTTGAGACTGTGAATCTGGAAGGAATCTTAGGAAATCATTGAGGCCCAAAAAGATGAACCTGGAGAGGAGAGTGAGTTCCCCAAGGTCACAGAGCTGTTTAATTCCAGACCCAAGGCTAGATTTCATTCATTTTTCCAAACGTATGTTTATAATTACCTACTTGATGTCAGGTGGCAATAGGTTTCACCTTACTTCAGATCCCTTTTCGCCACCTTGCATGATCTAATTAACATGTGCTGGCTATGAGCCATTTCTTATTTTTCTTAACAGAGGAAAGAGTGCTTTTTCAACTCACTCTCAGGAATAGAGGTTGTGGAGCTGAAATGAGTAACAGCAATTTTAAATTGGACTGGTTTCGTGACTGGTAGATAAGTCAGCGTGCAAAGACATTTCTGTTTCCCAGGTTTGGCTTGCTTTCTCAACGCCCTTTGCAAACTCCACAGGGATTTTTAAGCTTTAAGTCTGGGTATAAGCTTATGCAAGCTGTTAGTCACCTTTTTAGATGAAAACTCCGCAGGATTATGCTTGAAAATGTTCTGTGCTTCACTACAGATTCCTTTGGAGTAATTCAGCTATAGTATGATTTTGAGGGAGAAGTGATCGAATAGATACATTTCAAAACACATTCGCATTTGAAAACAGGGGTTTTATCAGCTAAAAGAACTATTCTTGAAAGGTACACATGCAGGGCAAATTTAGAACAAGCAGAACAATTTAGACATGATAGCTATGAATTGCCCCAAAGCTTAAAATACTGGGGGCTTTTGATCACACAGAATCCTGGGCATGGATTGAATCATGAATATCTGGTGTTTTACTCTGGAAAATGTATTGGAACAGGAAATCTTGTCATTGCTCTGTCTCCACAGATCATTCCAAAACATTCTAGGCATGCAACATTGCAATTGTAAACACACATTTGACCAGAAAAAAACAGTGAAGGAGCCTAAATTTTTGGTATAGAGAAGAGGGGTGGGCTCTGAAGTCAGAGTTTGGGTTGGTATCTTGGTTTTACTACTTACTGCATAGGTGATCTTGACTGGGTCTCAGTTTGGTCATCTGCAAAATGGGGAGAATACTCTTTGATTCATAGAATTGTTCTGTTGATTTGATTGTGTTAAATCATGTTACATAGCACCTCTCAAACCCACATGTGAACACAAATCACCTGGGATCATGTTAAGATGCAGTAGGGACAGAGAAACACAAATACTGTATGATCTCATTTATATGTGGAGTCAGAAAAAACTGAACTCACACAAGCAGAGAGGAGACAGTGGTTGCCAGGTGCTGGAGGGCAGGGGAGATGGGGGAGATGTTGGACAAATGGTACAAACTTCCAGTTGTAAGAGGAGTAAGTTTGGGGAGCTAATTACAGCATGGTGACTATAGTTAACAATTCTATATTGTATACTTGAAAATTGCTGAGAGAATGAATCTTAAATGTTCTCATCATAATAACAACAACAAAATGGTAATTATGGGAGGTGAAGGATGTGTTAACTGACCTTATTGTGGTGAATGTATATGGTAAACAATATATACATGCATCAGATCAGATTGTATGCCTTAAACTTACACAATGTCATACGTCCATTATATCTCAATAAAGCTGGAAAGAAAAAAAGAAAAAAAAAAGATGCAGTAGGTCTAGGGTGTGGTCTGCTATTTGGAATTCTAACAAGCTCCACTGATACCCGTTGCTCCTGCATACCCAATCCTTTCATTTCTTTCCCTCTGTTCTTGAGAAGTCTTCCAGACCTTTGTTCTAGCTATTCTTGTCGGGTTCTTGTGATTGACTGCACATACACTTATGGGGTGTGTGTGTGTGTGTGTGTGTGTGTGTGTGTGTGTGTGTGTGTGTGTGTGTGTGTGTGAGAGGGAGGTGGCAGAGATGCTGAAATAGTCATGCTCACATTTGGAAAAAGCAGTTCCGTCTCGACCATATCTTACACAATGACGCTTACACTTGCTAATTAAAGGAAACTGAGTCTTTCCAGGGTCAAAAGGGCCTTAGGAGCAATTAGTCAATTTATTTTTGTTTTTTAAAATAAATTAATTCAATTTATTTATTCATTCATTCGTTCATTTATTTTTGGCTGCGTTGGGTCTTCGTTGCTGCGCACGGGCTTTATCTAGTTGTTGTGAATGGGGGCTACTCTTTGTTGCGGGCTTCTCATTGTGGTGGCGGGCTTCTCATTGTGGTGGCGGGCTTCTCATTGTGGTGGCCTCTCTTGTTCTGGAGCACCGGCTCTAGATGCGTGGGCTTCATTAGTTGTGGCACACGTGCTCAGTAGTTGTGGCTCGTGGGCTCTAGAGCACAGGCTCAGTAGTTGTGGTGCATGGGCTTAGTTGCTCCGCGGCATGTGGGATCTTCCTGAGCCACGGATCAAACCTGTGTCCCCTGCATTGGCGGGTGGATTATTAACCACTGCGCCACGAGGGAAGTCCCTAGTCAGTCAATTTAAAGGTTAGGCTCACTGTCAGAGCTTTCAGAGGGTGTCCCCTCCCTTCCCCATTCCCCAGTGCCTCTGAGCAAAGGAAGCTTCCTATCCTCACAACTTATATGAAAAGACTGCTCATCCGAGTGCTGTGCTTCTCTATCAGCTTCCTCTCACCTCCGTCTGGACTCCCTCCAGCCTCTGTCCTTGTGCATTTGCTGCAGACACATCCACAGTGGTGTAACTTGGGCTCTGATATCTTGGCACCTTCAGGGCTTGGTGGTCCCCCCTGTTGGTTCGACCCCATCTCAGTCTTTACTGGCCTTATAGATCCCCTGAGCATCAACCACATCCTCCACCTGGTCACTTGGCCTCTCACAATGGCCACCCAAGGTGGGCCCCTTGCTCTCAGCTCTGTGTCCTTGTTTGTCCCTTGCCAGGTGGAACTTCCAGACACCTCCACACTTCGTGTGAGCAGAGATTTTCAGGAGCATTGAGTCTTCCTGCACGTCCCACACTGCCATTTCTACCTGCTGTGGCTGCTCCATGGTGGCACAGGTGCAGGGCTAGTTGCTCTCCCTGGGAATTCCAAACAGGAAATGCACTGGGTCTGCTCTGGATTCAGCTTTTCATTCTTTCTCTCACAGTTTCTATCTGTCCCCACTCCCTGCCCTGAGCTAAGGCTTAGACATAGGGGGGTTTCAGGCAGCTACTTCTTCCTAGGTTCATCCTTTTTAGAACTCTCCACTTCCTCCCAGGAAGGTCTCTACTTTCTCTTTTGTCCCTTAGAAATTGTTCTACATTGTATCTTGAAAAATGAAACTCCTTTGCTTTTGCTTTTGTCCTTAGCAAACATTACCAATCTATCACATCACAAAATCTTAGAAACCTTCTTAACACAGTGTTCCAGGCAGCCAGGAACAATCAACAAGAGCTGCATTTGGAGATAGAAACTCTTTTCTATCACTAGTATAGAGTTATGCTTGAGGAAGGTAAAGAAAATAAGTAAAATCTAAACCTCACAACCGAATAGGCAATGCAAGTTTTAAATTTGGGAACTGTATAATTAGAAATCACTTTAAAGTATGAAATCATCACCCCACACAATGATCATTCATCCTCTTCTTGCATCACTCTAATGATGGGGAGCTCACTACCCATTGATAGTGAATTGCATTTTTAGACTATTCTAAGTATTTTGTACCTGCTCATTGCAACTGGATTCTACACATAACATATTTAATTCCCATCCATACCATTGCCCTTCAGCTCCCATTAGTATCTCTTTTCTATGTTCAATCTGCCCGGTTCTTTTCACTGGCTCGGCCTCCAGCCTTCTCAATAGCTTCGGACTCCCCTCTGGATTCTTCCCTATTTAATGAGCCTTCCCTTTTAATGAAAATCCAGGGAGGTAACTGTAATGGGGAATCGCCCCTCCCTCCCTCTACTGTGGGTTGTTTGTTTGTTTGTTTCTTTTTTGAAAATTGGACACAGAAGTTGCATGTGAAGGTGCTGATTGCAGGGGGTGTGTGAGGGTCCCTGCCCCCTGCAACCTGATGCTTAGAAACTCCAGCTTGTCCTGGTACACATCCTCCTTTTCTCCCTCTCCCCACATCTCTCTCTCTCTCTCTCTCTCTCTCTCTCACCCACCCATACACACACACACCCCTCTGGGCAGCATCATTTCTCAGATGGCTACTCAAAGCAGCAGCTTGTACATGCTTGTTTTGGCTGTTTGCTCGTCTAAACTACAGGCTTAATAAGGAGGCTGCAGAAGAAAATGGTTTAAACTCAGTGCCGTTGAAATCACTTAATTTTGAGAGATCTGTGCAAGTATCATTGAAAATAGTTGGGAAAGTCCTGAAAGGGGCTTGCTAATGCCTCCTCCGTTTTGCCACCAGACGATTTGATGCTGTTTGTTAGGGTGGGAATCCAGCAGAACCTTATAGCTGGTGTTGAGGAACTGGGATTAAAAAGAATGGTGATAATAAGAACAGCCAACATGACTGAGCATTTTCTATGTGCCTGACTCGCCTATTCTGCCTGCTTATATTATATGTATGAACTTATTTACTATTCACAAGTTTGGCCTCTTGCCCAAGGTTGCGATCTACTAAGTGGTGGAGCCAGTTTGAGCCCACATGCCCTGGCTCCAGAGCCAGCACTGTAAACACCACATAATCCTGTGCATTAATGGTATCGTCTCTAATAACATCCAACTCATGTCAGCAGACATAAGTAAGCACATTTACCAAACTGTAAAGCAAAAATTCCCAAACTCTGTGGTTAATGTCTTCCTGTCTCAGTTCCTTCATCTGTAAAATGTGCTAATATAAACTACTGGCTCTATTTATATAAATATAAATCGTGCTAAAGATCTATTTTCTCCTACTCTCCTTCCCAAAACACATAATTTCAATTGTTTTAAAAACAAGACCGCATCATTCATTCAAATTTCACAGTGGGTTCTATTTTACTAAGACCCCTGTAGTCTCGAGTGTGTCTTTAGGGTTTTAGCTGACGGGGTTCCCTTGCATGCATCACAGAATGTGGCTTCTTCCATTCTGGGATGTATCCTTCCTGTCCACCCAAGTTCCACCTATATGTACAATTTTCTACCTGGCCTATCTCCTCCATGAATCCTCTGGCCACCCTACCCCACTTTTGAGCCATCCTTTATCTTAACATGAACACAGATTGTATTCCATCAACAAACATTTCTGAGCATTTATTATGTGCCTAGAATGATTCTGGATCAGAATTTCTCAACCACAGCCCTATGGACATTTTTGGTGGTGTGATGGTTAATATTATGTGTCTATTTGACTGGGTCCGAGGGTACCCAGATATTTGGTCAAACATTACTCTGGGTGTTTCTGTGAGGGTGCTTTGGGATGAGATTAATATTTAAATTGGTGACTTTGAGTAAAGCAGATTGCCCTCCCTAATGTTGGGTGGGCCTCATCCAACGAGTTGAAGGCCTGAATAACACAAAAGGCTTACTCTTCTCTGAGTAAGAGAGAATCATCCTGAATAATGGACTTTGAATTGGGACATCAATCAGCTCTTTCAGGTTCTATAGCAGCCTGCTGGCCTTTAGACTTGAACTAGGACATTGGCTCTGCAGATTTTGGACTTGCCAGCCTCCATAAGTGTGTAAGCCAATTCCACACAATATTATAATATTGTAATTATAATATTGTAATATATTATAATTATAATATTGTAATATTATATTATAATTATAATATTGTAATATATTAATATAACATGTTATATTAATATATTAAATATAGTAATATATTATATAATTACATATAATTAATATAGTATATTTAATATACTATAACATTGTTATATTATAGTAATATAATATAAATATATTTGTATTGTAATTATATTGTAATATAATAAACGGTTATAATTATATTATAAATATTATGAAAGAATAATAAAATATTAAATAGAAATAAATATAAATTATATATTTATTGATTCTGTTTCTCTGGAGAACACTCATTCAGGCAGGCTAATCCTTTGTTGAGGGAGCCATCCTATGCACTGGATGTCTAGCAGCATCCTGACCTCTACCCACCTGATGCCAAGTAGCAGCCACCATAGCCCAGTTGTGACCATCAAAATGTGTCCAGTAACTGCCAAATGTCCCCTGGGGTGCAAAATTGCCCTGTTGAGAACTGCTGTTCTAGGCATGTGGGAGAACTCAGGGGAAGCTTCTGCTGGTGTTTCTGCTGCGAAGAATCTCACAGTCTACTTAGGAGTCAGCACTAACAGGAATCAATATGGAATAATGAACTATTAACTTGTGAAACATTTTGCAACCTAAATTTTAGCTAAACTTGTGATTTTCTTTTTTGGAGGAAGGAATAGAGAGAAATGACAGCAACCTTTATAGAAAAAGTGGAAGCTTTCTTTCATTGGGGAAGGAGAATATGACATAAGAAAAGCTGTAGCATTCTACCTGGTTTGTCCCAGATAAGTGCAGTTACCTTACAAGTATTGAAAGATTCATTAATGAGAGAAAAATTACCTGTATGCCTCAGCCCTACTGACCAGCTCTAGTGAGCAAAAAATCTGTGCAATTCCACTTTCAAATTCCACTTGTGTCCTGATAGTTTTGAAGGATTATGTGATTCTTCAAATGAATCCATAACCCATTGTTGGCCCTGGACACATTTAATAACAGAACTCTGGGAGAGTAAGATTAAGAGACACAATCCTTCAGTCTTTCCCCAAACAGTTTTATTACTGAAATGATTCATGCACTGGGAGTCACTGAAATTGATCATTTGTAATTTATATTCTTCGCAGACAGAGATTTTGAGTTCCTTTCCTTAGTTGTTCAATGTCAGTTGTCCAATGAAAGTTGCCAGTTGTTCAGTGAACACTTGGTTCAATCTTCTAAGAAATGCACAGTCCTGAAAACATTCTGAAGCCTGCAGGGAGTTGAGAGGTAACTCTGGACTAGTTTTAGCGAGCTATGCATGGCTGAATGTATAAAGCATTAAAACTAATCTGAGACACAATGTGACAATCAATAGCAATACAGTATGTGCTGAACAGTAAGATTTAATATTAGCTTAGTCTGGCAACAAGAGGCAGGACACAAGTCAAGATGGGGAGGGCATAGCCAGGGATGGAAGCCTTTCAGCTGGATTTAGGAACAGCATCGTACTGAACTGGATGCTGGAGCTGCCTGAGTGCTTGGGGCAGAATTCAAACTTGGGCTCCAGCACCTATGCTCTCCTCAGTTATTGTCATTTGTGAAGTGGGGCTGATGTACAAAGAGTTCATTTCTGCTTTACCAAGTGGCAGAGCTGTTGGACTTGAAGGGTGTTGGGGGTCATGTGGTTTAACCCCTCATTTTGTAGGTGAGGAATTGCAGGTCCAGAGTGGTGATATGAGAATTATAACAGTGAAATTAACTTATATAGAGTGTTACTTGTCTGCCAGACACTTGACTGAGTGAGCTATAGACATCTCATCGTATCTCTATGAGGCAGACACTGTTATGATCCCATCGTTACAGATGAGGGCACTGGGAGTCAGAAAGGTTTAACTGCCCCAAGCCACACTGAAAGTTAAGAGCTGACAGTACTCAGATCTAGGACTCCCCCTCTGGCAGGCTGGTCTGTTTTTCACTTTGCTGCTGAATTTTCTCATTTGTAAAGGCTCTTTCATTCCTTCACTCCCTTCTTTCCTCTCTCCCTTCAGCATCGGGCACTGAGCACTTAGACTGGACCGGGCACTGCCCCAGATTCTGGGAAAGCAGCTTCCACAGTCCAGAGATACTAGCTGGTGGGGGAGGCCAGTCTAGGAGAGATGAATGTAGGAGCTAATGTTTCTTAGTCTGGTCTTTCTCAAAAACAACGTGTGAGGAAAGGGTCCTTGGACCCAGAGGCCTGGGATAGCCACTGGTGACCATGAGGCCTGCCTAAACAGGTCAAAGGGCCAGGCTGATGTTGGACTGCTATCAGTGGGGTGGACCTTGTACTCTGATTTTTCCTCAGGTGATCAAGAGCTATGGATGTGGGCAGATGAAATGACCCTAGCCTGCAGAGAAATGAATTTAGTTACGTTGGACACTACAGTTAGCCTTTGTTGAATTTACAAAGGGATGAAATGGCACAGAAGGGAAGCTCTCCTGTGAAGGCTTGGGGGCTGGGTGGTGCAGTCTTGGGATGTACCTGAGGTTTGGCTTTGTCCAGGCACCAATGTTCCTGTTTTGTAATCACCTCCTTACTTGCCCATCTGTCTCAGCAGGCTCTGAACTATCAGTGACTAGGAATGGTATCCTGTTCCTTTTATTTAAAATGCCAAGATGGTATAAAAGAGATAACTAATGAGAACCTAATGTATAGCACAGGGAACTCTACTCAATGCTCTGTGGTGACCTAAATGGGAAGGAAATCCAAAAAAGAGGGGATATATGTATATGTATAGCAGTTTCACATTGTTGTGCAACAGAAACTAACACAACATTGTAAAGCAACTATACTCCAATAAAAATTTTTTAAAAATCCCAAGATGGTGACTGGCCTGCTTCATGCTCATTGGATATTTGTTGAATAATTGGGAGATCCTTAATCTTGAAGTATCTAGAAGCTTCGTGAGGTATATTTAGAGTTTATGTGGACCAGGGGAACTGATGGAGGTGAAGCAAACCTGAATGATATCTAGATACAAAAATTGTACCTCCTGAATTTTTGGAACAGAACCAGTTTCAAATATGCTCTCCAATTTTTCCTGTAAGTACGTTTTTATCTGTCAGGGCTGGTACTCTGATATTTTCGTTTGGAAAATATACACAGTGCAGCAAAGATGCCAACTTGTTATCTCACTGTGGCTGGACTATTGAGGTCTGTGTTCTCCTAGGTGTCAGAGACTTGAGACCCTGCATAAGCAATAAGAGGGTGTGCGGTAAGCACGGATGCAGCAGAGCTATGGGTTTATTTAATTATTATCTTTTCTGACCTATTTCTGGTATGTGGTCATATCAGTCAGGTTTCTCCAGAGAAACAGAACCAGTAGGATATATTTCAAGGAATTTGCTCACAACTGTGGGGGGCTAGTAAGTCTCAAACCTGTAGGGAAGGCTGGCAGGCTGAAACTCCTAGGTGGGAGCTAATGTTGCGATCTTGAGAATTTCTTCTTCCTCAGAGAAATCTCAGTTTTCCTCTTAAAGCCTTTCAACTGATTGGATGAGGCCCACCCACATTATCAGGGGCCATCTCCTTTGCTTAAGGTCAACTGATTGTGGATGTTAACTGCATCTACAAAATACCTTCACAGCAACACCTAGATTAATGTTGGATTAAATAACTGGGTACTATAGCCTAGCCAGGTTAACAAAAAAACCATCATAGCAGGTGAAGTATGAATCGCCCACCACTTATTCCAAAAGGATAGTACAAGGGAACGATTGTGAGTTTGGGCATATTCTAGCCAATGTGGGAGCAGGATTATCTGATAAACTGCTGTTCCCCTCCCCAAAGAGGGGAAGCCACAAGCCTGTTGACCTGCTTATTAATCCCAGTGGGTTAAATTGGCGAAAGCTGAAAAGTGTTCCCATGAGGACATTGCTGCTCTATCCCCAAGAGCAAGTGTTGGAATAACACTTCTCTATTCTCCTCACCTTTCTCTTCCCCTTTCAAGGGAAGGGGGACCTGATTTGATTGGTGTCAGAAGAGGCATTCTGTGATGGGCCCTGAGCATCTCTAAATGTTCTCCCTATGTAAGCCATGAATGCAAGAGCCTGACGGCTCTTCACTCAGGACATCACTCAGGGTTGCATTGGCAGTGAGCAACCTTGAGAAAGGAGGTAACGACTTCCCCTGGACAAAGAGCAGACTTGCCTCCACTTGCTAAAAAAGAGGTGAAACATCCAAGGTCTGACCTCCTCACCTGTAATAATCCTCTGATATTCAGGGTCCATCTAGAAACACCTGCGTTGTCCCCTTGGGACCTTTGGGGGCAACTAGGGTGAACATCATGCTGACACTGGCTACTGCATTTGCTGTGAGTAATAAAGTCCTTTGTCTCTGATCCAGGGGTCTCATATCTTCTTGCCAGCATCCATGAAACAGCTGCGGTCTAGCTTGTTAGCTTGCAAGTAGGGTAAAGCCTCAGGCCCTCTGCAACTTTTGACAATAAGAGGCCTTGACTCCCTGCAGGCAACAAGTATTTGTTTCACATTCCTAGACTCCTCCATGCAATGACGTTCTGTCCTGGAGACCAAACTCTTCCTTCTCCAGGATCTCCCCGCAAAAGGAGAGTAAGAATTCTCTTGGCTTTCCAGCTTTATCATTAAGAAAGCTGCTGTATTGCTTCCTGAGTGGTCTTTTCCCAAATGGTCTAGAATGTGGAGGGGACAAAAGGGGAACATCTAGGCTCTTCTAGAAACCCCAACTTGTACTGAGTGCCAGGCTCTATGCTAGGAGCTGGGGATGCCATAGTGAAAAAGAAAGGTTCCCTACTCTCTTGGAGCTTATAGTGTTAATGGGGGAAGGGAGCCTGCACAGATACAATATAAGAAGATAATGCAGAGTGTTGAGAGCTACACAAGACTCCCTGTGGGCCGCATCTCTTCTTGTAACATTTTCCTTCTTTCTAGTTTGACTCTCTGAAGTCACATTTATTTTTTTAAATATTTTAAATTAATTTTTATTGGAATATAGTTGCTTTACAATGTTGTGTTAGTTTCTACCATACAGCAAAGTGAATCAGCTATACGTATACATATATCCCCTCATTTTTGGATTTCCTTCCCATTTAGGTCACTACAGAGCATTGAGTAGAGTTCCCTGTGCTATGCAGTAGGATTTTATACATGGTATCAATAGTGTATATATGCCAATCCCAACCTCCCAATTCATCCCACCCCCTCTTTCCCCCCCTTGGTGTCCATATGTTTGTTCTCTACGTCTGTGTCTCTATTTCTGCTTTGCAAATAAAGTCATCTATACCATTTTTCTAGATCTCGCATATATGTGTTAATATGCGGTATTTGTTCTTCTCTTTCTGACTTACTTCATTCTGTATGACAGTCTCTAGGTCCATCCACATCTCTGCAAATGACACAATTTCATTCCTTTTTATGGCTGAGTAACATTCCATTTCATATATATACCACATCTTCTTTATCCATTCCTCTGTCAACGGACCTTTAGTTTGCTTCCATGTCCTGTAAATAGTGCTGCAGTGAACATTGGGGTGCATGTATCTTTTCGAATTATGATTTTCTCAGGGTATATGCCCAGGAGTGGGATTCCTGGGTCACATGGTAGTTCTATTTTTAGTTTTTTAAGGAACCTCCATACTGTTCTCCACAGTGGCTGTGTCAATTTACATTCCCACCAACAGTGTAGGAGAGTTCCCTTTTCTCCACACCCTCTCCAGCATTTATTGTTTGTAGATTTTTTTTTTTTTTTTTGGTGGTACGCGGGCCTCTCACTGTTGTGGCCTCTCCCATTGCAGAGCACAGGCCCCCTGTAGATTTTTTGATGATGGCCATTCTGACCGGTGTGAGGTGATACCTCATTGTAATTTTGATTTGCATTTCTCTAATAATTAGTGATGTTGAGCATCTTTTCATGTGTTTGTTGGCTATCTGTATTTCTTCTTTGGAGAAATGTCTATTTAGGTCTTCTGCCCATTTTTGGATTGAGTTGTTTGTTTCTTTAATATTGAGCTGCATGAGCTGTTTGTATATTTTAGAGATTACCTTTGTCAGTTGCTTCATTCGCAAATATTTTCTCCCATTCGGAGGGTTGCCTTTTCACCTTGTTCATGGTTTCCTTTGTTGTGCAATGAAGTCACATTTAAATCACCTTAGTTGGATTTAGGTTATTCTTAAGTTTGTGAGTAACACCTTTACAAACTATCTCTTGGGAAGGGTTATTTCTGCAGTGGTTAAGCTCATCATTATATATTGATTTGTACCAAATTCATTCACAGAGGGTGACTTATCTCTATAATTTTGGAGTAACTTATGTTCTGACCATACCTTATATAATAGCTCAATCAACCACACAGAGTACAGTATTAAAACTTAAATTATAATGTGAATATTGAAGTTATTTTAGGTAAATAATGTGTATAGCAGATCTTTTAATATAATCCTAAATTCTACTTTCATTATGTTTTTCAGTAAATATACTCAAAGTAGAGTAAAAATTGAGGAATCCTTCTGTCTGTCCGCCCATGAAATATTGTCAGTCACTGGGCTAGGCACTAGGAATAAAAGGGTAGCTAAGAATAAATTTTTCATATACTCCAGTCTCCTAAATGGACAAATGGGGTTCAGTCCTGCATACAATGAAAATAAACTTTACAGAAGTTTGATTGGTACTTAATGCCTAGATATTAAGGCAGTAGCCCTCAGGGTTACAACCAGTCCTGGAGAATATAAGTTTTCTTCTTGACTGTTTAAATGCAGGGATGAGCCTCTACATCCCCATGTAGGAGCTGATAATCCAAAAATACTAGACAACCAAATGTTGTCTGTAATTTTGCCATGATCTGTATACATTTTTGCAATGAAATTTATAGAAGACAACATAATTAAATTTATAAACATTTATTGAATTTCTACCACACACAAGGACCTATAGTAGATTCTATGAGGGACATAAGACAAGATCCATGCCCTTGAAGAATTTGCAATCAAGTGAGGACATTAATTATCATCATGGATTTATGAGTCTACCTGCCAGGCAAGGGTCTCCCTTTTCAACATAATGACTCCTTTATGGCTTTTTGTGGTGCTTTTATCAATGGTATGTTAATTAACCCAAATAATCAGTCAAGATATCTGTATTACAGGAAATGAATGAAAGGTTAAAAGGGAGGGTGATGAGGAGGTGGGAGAGGAACTAACCTTGACACCTATTCTATAGTGGACACTTTATGATTAATAAATTCCCATAAGAATCCAGGAAGTAGGTATTATTGCTCTTTCCCTCTTTTTAGCAGATGACAACATTAAAGCTCAGAAATGTTCAAACATTTCCCTAAACCCAGACAGCAAGTGTCAGACCTGGAATTTTTAGGTCTGTTTAATACCAAAGCCCAAGCTTTGTCTGCTACAGTATGCTCGCAGCGTTCCAAAAATGTGTGTTTTCAGAAGCGAGCTAGCAAATAAACAAGCAAGAAAGTATCTAGAAAGCAGTGAGTTTTCTGGCACTAGACATATTTACAATAAGCTAAATAACTGTTGGCAGAGATATAGATGGGATTAAAGCATTGATTGGGGAGTGGATAGAGTGATACCAAAATCCCTGTCAACTCTGGGATTCAGCTTCTATGAAAGCATGAGTAGGGTTTGCACATATTTCCCTTTTTGTGGGATCGTCTGCTACATGTGCTCTACCATGAACAGAGAGAGTCATTGGAGTAGATTATGGGAAAAACAAGGCCCATGGCCCACATCACTACATAGTTTATCAAGATGTGCAGAAGTTCATCCTGCTGAAAGTTTAACTTGTGTTATGTGTATGTTTCCCATTTATTTGTTCCACAGAGGGAAGTCTCTACAAATCAATCATGCCGGCTTTGGGGGAAAACAAATCTCCTTTTAGCTTTGAAGAAGCTCCTTTCTCAAGGGAAAAGAGACAACCAGACCTTTTTTTGATTTTAGATCCTGTTTTGGACTGAATGTTTTTGTCTCCTTGCAAATTCACATGTTGAAGCCCTAACCCACAATGTAATGGTATTTGGAGGTGGGGCCTTTGGGAGGTAAATTAGGTTTAGATGAGGTCATGGGGGTGGGGCCCCCACAATGGGATTAGTGCTGATACAAGAAGAGGAGGAGAGAATAGAGCCCTTTCTCTCTCTCTCTGTGAGCACACAGCAAGAAGGTGGCCATGTGCAAGCCAGGAATTGGGCCCTCACCAAGAATTAAATCTGCTGTCATCTTGACCATGGACTCCCCAGCCTCTAGAACTGTGAGAAATAAGTTTCCATTATTTAAGCCACCCAGTTTATGGTGTTTTGTTATGGCATCCCAAGCTGACTAAGACCCCTTAAGGATGTTGTTATAACCCATTTTTAAGAGTTGGGCTGGTGGTTCTATTTGGGGAAAACCTATCTGGGGAGAGAGGCTGTGATAAGATCCTTTGAGTTTCACAGATTGAAAAGAAGTGTGATTCCTTGGGGATAGAGAGCAAAGTGAAGGTGGGGGAGCGATGAGCTCGCGGCCATAGCTGGCTAGGCATCTGGCTCCTCGGAACACGGGTGTGCAGGGCCAGAAATCACTGAGCATTTGGAGCTGCCACCTGGGAACCTGAGCTACAGCCTCACTGGCTAAACTTAGCTCTGCAGGGGTGTGGGCTCTTTCTCCAAGTGCTGAGAACCACGTTCAGTAGTATCACCAAATGGCAGTAAGCAGCAGTGACAAGGCGCACTGATTAGACACCAGAACTCATCACGGGGACTGGGGGATTCGATGTCCCAGTCCTTTCTTTGGACTGTGTAAATCTCTAATGTTTCTACATTTTGTTTGTTTGTTATTTTCTAAACTATTCATAGGAAGGAGGAGACCCAGAGACAGGGCCAGAAGAGGGTAAATTTGAGTAAAAAATCATTGCTGAGATTTGCAGCAGGAAATGGTGGAGCAGTCAGTCCCCCGGGGCCGCCAGGGACCCCTATCTCTTGAGGGGTCTCTTCTCTGGAGAAGTTAGGCTGGGGCCGAGAGGAGCAGACCCTTCCAGCCACACTCTGGTTCTTTATGGTGGCTGGGCAGCCATAGTCTTTGCAGAAAACTCAATATCTTTATTACTCTTGGTCTCAGAACTCTCAGACTTGGCATCCCAAGAACAAAAGAAAGTTCTAGATGGAAGCCCTATTTAAATTCTGAAGGGTGGTTATACTTGGAGGAACAGTGTTCAGATGTTTGGAGATTTGGGTATTTGGCACTTACAAACGGCCGCAGCAGTGACCACAACAGGGAAATATAGATCTAGAGGTTTAATATTTAACATTTGGGCTTCGTTGTGACACAGATTTACAAAAACAAAAAACAAATACCAACAACAACCCTGGCATGCATAATGTGATTGAGTGATGGACCTTTGAGAGCACCCCAGGAAATTCCCCTTGCGTTTCAGGCAGCAGAATGAGATAGGCTGGTAAATAAAGCTCCTGGCTCCACATACCCTGGGTATTTTTGTCCTGCAGTCCTGTTCATTGAGGAACTAAGAGCAAATGCCAAGAGATAGGGCTAGGGGAGACCTGTCTTTTTTTCTTACAGTTTGTTACTCTCTTCCTCTGGGCCAGCCTCTGAGTTTCACTCATGTCTGACAAGTGCTCACCAGTTAGTATCCAGAGAAAGACCCTGGATCTTATGTCATGGCACCTAGAGGTGCTGTCTCTGCTTTCCCAGAACCTCCCTTTACCTTCACCCTGTGTTTGGCTTTGTTTGCTCCCTTGGCTCCAGGAATCACTTTCAGAGACCTGGTAAATCTGACCATGTGCTCTGAAAGTCCCTTCACTTAGGGGAGGGTCTGATTTTTCATCTTTACCAGCCAAGTGGCTGATGGCTGCTCAGTGAGATCCTGGTCAGCCTTGGGGAAGGAGGCCTGAAGATTCTAAAGATAAACATTTTCTTTCTGTCCTGGTCCTCCTCTTACCTTCACCAGATATGTCAGTAACTCTACCTCCAAAGCCATTGCTTCCTCTCCTTCCCTCTGCCTCCTTCCATGTCTCTCTCATTTCTTACCTGACTGACAGCTTTGTAACTCATCACCCTGCCTTCAGACTCTTAGTGTCCCAGTCCATTCTCTGCTCAGCTACCCAAGAAATCATTCTAAAGCACACATCTGTTCATGACATTCTTTTGCTTAAAAACATTCACTGGTTCCCTATCACCCTAAGGATACTTTGGATATTCACTCCCTCTCCTTGGAATGCCCATCCTTTTTTCTTCCTGGGAAAGGATTCATCATTTATCACCTCCTCTGAGAAGCCATCCCAAACCCCTTTGGGTGGAGTCAGTCCATTTTAGTCACTTCCTTCTTTGAGCTTCCATTGCCCAATAACACAGAGCTCTGAATAGCTACTGAACTCTTTTCAGGTGCTAAGTGCTGTCTGAGCACCTTCTGTACATTGTCTCATTTGATCTTCGCAGGAGCCTTAGAAAGTACGTGCTCTCCTTATCTCCATCTTTTTGAGGAAATGAGACGCAGTCACTTAAACATGTGCAAGGTTTTGTGGCTAGACAGAGGTGGAGACAGAATTTGAAACTGAGTAGCCCAGTCGTGAGCCCATGTTCTTAATCATCACACCACTCCGTGCATGTGTATCTTTGTGAGAGCACTTAGCACACTCCATCATTGATTACTTACGTCGATCCCTTCCATCACACTGAGCATCTTGGGCAGGAATACTGTCTCATTCATCACTGAGACTAGCACATAGTAGATGCTTAATAAATGCTCGAGGAAGGAAAGAAGGAAGGGAGGATATGTTGCTGTGATTATATGAGTAAGGACATAGAAATTCTTCTGTAAAAAGTTGGGATTCCCTAGGGGTGAGACCAGGCCTATGTTACTAGAACTTTAAGGGAAGAACTTATTCTGTGAAAAAATTTGAATAGTTTTGCTATAAGTGAAAAGCTGATGTTCCAACAAGGTTTGGACTAAGGTTGCATCAGTCCAGAAAAATTATTTTAAGAATGAAACAACTGATCACAGTCATCAGACACTTATTTTGTCAACAATCTAGTAAATTCGTTCAGATATTGGGTGGGTATGGTCTGGAATCCAGGTGAGAATATTTACAGACAAATGGCTGATTCTAGGACAAGGATCCCTAAACTCACCCCTCTGAGAAGCTGGTGAAACTGATGCATTCTTTCCCTAGAGATATGCATGCACCTATACTAGGGAACTGACTCTTATTTCCAAAGATTTCCTGTACTCTGAGCACAGGAAAGAGCTGAAGTGGAACTGAGGCTCAGACTTGGATGGGGACACATCTGCTCTGTATTTCACTTGTTACACCTCCCCCTCCAAACCTCTCTGTCCAATGCTATTAATGCAGTTGGTTCTTTTTATGACTCCTCACTTCTGATGCCTCTTCCAGTCTGAGTGACACTGTGAGTAGAACAGGTTCTGTTTGATTCTAATATTGTATTAAGAAAATATAAAGGGCCAACCACCACAAAATTGTGGAACATTTTTTGGGTGGAGAGGGCTGGTATATGGGTTGTTATAATTCCATAGTCTTAAAGGGTTGTTTATAATTCCATAGTCTTAAATTAATACTTAGTCTATTCAAGTTAAATTATTTAGCCAATTTATTGACTATTTATGAAGCACCTACTATGTGATCGAGCTCTTCAAAAGAAGCAAAAATTCATGCCCTTGTGTGTTTATGTGTTAAAGAGGGGAGATAGAAATAAACATGATAAATAAGGCAAAATATGTTATATATTAGATGGTAATAAATGCTAAGGAGAAAAATAAAGTGGGAAAGAGGGGCAGGGTGAGTGGGGGGGGCGTTCACTTTTAAACAGGGAAGTCGGGGGCTGTATTAAGAAGTACATTAGAGGCCTAGAGGTGATGGAGGAGGGTATATTAGCTTCCTGTTGCTGCTCTGACAAATTACTACAAGCTTAATAGCTTAAAACAACACAGATTTGTTGTCTTACAGTTCTTGAAGCCAGAAGTGTGAAATTGGTCTTACTGGGCTAAAATTAAGGCGTTGGCTGGTCTACATTCCTTCTGGAGGTTCTATAGGAGAGTACTGTCAACTACAAATTGGCACTTGCCATGTACCTCTACAAGGATTAAAATCATGAGCCGCCGCAGCTGCTGACCTTCAACACCCCTGAAAGGAGTTCAGGGTGGAGATCAGTAATGAGACACTCTGTGCTCTGGGAAAAACTGGCAGAACAGGTCTTCAGATAGTTAGATATTTTCAGGAACTGATTTTATGAGCCCAATTCTTGCATCTCCTCATGTCTAGAAAAGCACTAAAAATGAGAAGAAATAGGGCTTCCCTGGTGGCGCAGTGGTTGAGAGTCCGCCTGCCGATGCGGGGGACACGGGTTCATGCCCTGGTCCGGGAGGATCCCACATGCCGCGGAGCGGCTGGGCCCGTGAGCCATGGCCGCTGGGCCTGCGCGTCCGGAGCCTGTGCTCCGCAACGGGAGATGCCGTAACAGTGAGAGGCCTGCGTACCGCAAAAAAAAAAAAAAAAAAAAATTAGAAGAAATAATTTCACTTGTTCATTGATTTTTCAGTTAACTCACGGACACATTAAAATTAGTCCCATTTACAAACTTAGTTAATTACATTCCATTAAACATCTTCAACCACATTTATAAATTTAATATGTTTACTTTTTAAACACTTCAAATGCCTGGCAGGATATACTAACAATATTAATAAGCAAAACCCTCTTGGGCATTTAAATTACTCTTGTATCCAATAAATGAATAATTATAGTAAATCAAGTTCTCCTAAACATGCCACAAATATTTATAGATTTAAAATTCTTATACTTTTCTGCTTAAAATTAAAATAAAAAGTGTCAGATTCTCTTAAAGATGACAAACACTTTGAGGGTTGTTTTTAGTGGGGAAATGATACTTGGTTTCCATGCTTAACTTACAAGGATGTTGTGAAGACAGCACAAGACATAGCACTTGGATGATACAAACAAGTTGTGAAAAGTTAAGATGCAGTTTTCATTCCAGGAGAAAGCTAACCTCTGTCAAGGACACATTTGAACTGTGTCTTGAAAGGTGAGGATGAGTTTTCTTGTTTTCTTTTCCTTCCACACCTGAAAACTGACTTTGAAAAAGAGCAAGTAATTTAGGTGAGGTGCAAACGAACCAGTAGAGACCTCCTGTGCCTTCTTTTCCAGAGGCGTGATACACCATAACCAAATCTCTTTTTAAAAATATTTATTTATTTATTTATTTGGTTATGCTGGGTCTTAGTTGCGACATGTGAACTCTTAGTTGTGGCATGCATGTGGGATCTAGTTCCCTGACCAGGGATCAAACCCAGGCCCCCTGCATTGGGAGCACGGAGTCTTAACCACTGCACCACTTGGGAAGTCCCTCTCTTTTTTTTTAGAGTATAGTTGGTTTATAATACCAACTATACTTTAAATAGTTGGTTTACAATACTGTACACCTAAAACACAATGTTTTAGTTATACAGTGATTCATATATATATATTCTTTTTCAGATCCTTTCCATTATAAGTTGTTCTAAGATATTGAATATAGTTCCCTGTGCTATAAGTAGGACCTTGTTTATCTGTTTTATATATAGTAGTGTATATTTGTTAATCCCAAATTCCCAATTTCCTGCCCCCCACTTTCCCCTTTGGTAACCATGAGTTTGTTTTCTATGTCTGTGAGTTTACTTCTGTTTTGTAAATAAGTTCATTTGTATCATTTTTTAGATTTCAAATATAAGTGATATCATATGGTATTTGTCTTTGACTTACTTCACTTAGTATGATAATCTCTAGGTCCATCCGTATTGTTGCAAATGGAATTATTTCTATTTTTATGGCTGAATAATATTCACTCTGTCTATATATATATACTACATCTTCTTTATCCATTCATCTGTCGACGTGTCAGTGGACATTTAGGTTGCTTCTATGTCTTGTCAGTAGTGCTGCTGTGAACAGTGGAGTGCATGTATCTTTTTGAATTAAAGTTTTCTCCAGATATATGCCCAGGAGTGGGATTACTGGATCATATGGTAACTCTATTTTTAGATTTTTAAGGAACTCCAGGTGTCTTCTTATTGGGAAGTTCATCAGTCTTCGGCAGAGGAGGGTCAGCGCGCATTCCAGGCGTGGGAGGCTGGCACAGCCTATGATATGTGTTTGCTGGAGAAGTGAATGAATTCACAGCAAATGGGCAGCTGTCTCCTTTGCCAGCTCTGGTGTCAACTTTTCTCCCATGGTCCACACATAAGGTAGAAAAAGAATAAGGAGGGTTTGCAGGAGCAGCAGCAATGAACACTGCACATGTCTTGAGATGGGCTGCGGGGTCTGGACGCTTAGCAAAGCCCCCAGTGCACTCACCTGCTTGCTCCTGGGGAGGGAGAGCAGCGATATCCTCCCAGGTCCTGGTAGGAGCCCTTAGGGGGCTTCCTTCAGACAGTCTTGCTTCCGGGAGAGGAGTGTCATCCTCCATTCTGCAGTCTGGGCAGGGTTGGTTCATCTCAAAGTGTCTGTTCCTAGTGTCTGCCAGGCATTGGTTCCCACTGGGCAGTTCAGCAAGCAGCTCCGTCGCCTGGCAGCACTGACGCCCTCCTATCGTGTCTGATGTGGTGAAAACCTCAACACCCTAGGACTGTGAGGGTGCAGGTGCCTGTACTGTATGCTGCCTCTTACCTGGCAGTTTGTTGACTGGGCCAGAGGTGCAGTGGACTCAGCTCTGGCCTCAGGACGATGACTTGGCTCCCTCAGCCAATATTCCGCTCAACAGAAGAGCCAGTGGGTCACGGATTTGGGGATGGCAATCCCTTGGCATGACCGAGACTCCCTGCCTGAGGGTACCAGCTTTGATTTCAGCCCCTGGGGCTGGTCTGCTGGCCGAGTGGGGAGTCTTGCCTCTTCCCTTCCCTCGTCTTCCTTCCCCTTTGCTCGGGGGTCTGGGGGTGTTTACATTGCCCCATGGGACGTGCCACTGTGACTGGGCTACTCCTTACTCAGGGCACCTCTGCACCAGCAGACTTAGGAACTAGGGCTCATCAGGGACCCAAGACCATTCCCTCACCCTGTCTAACCTACCTGCGTCACGGAAGGAGCACTAAACCCCAAGTTACAATGCAGCGAACTCACTGTCCAGATGTGAGGCCAGAACTGGAATTATGTCTTCTACATTCCTGAGTTCTTTCCTTTGTACCACCCCGTGTCTCTACCAACCAGCCATCCACAAACAGCTACAGGGATCTGCTGGATGGCAAGTGCAGTGCTAGACACTTGAGGGTTACAAAGGGAGGGACAGAAGAGAAGAGGACCAGTTCACAGCAGTGTGAGGAAGTTCCCAGTGAGAGTTCAGGGTGAACAGTGAGGTGGCGGGGCGGGGGTGGGGGGGAAGAGGGTGAGGGAGAGAAAGGCAGGGAGAGAGGGAGAGAGAGAATGAGGTGGGGAGAGGGGGGTAGAGAGAGAAGGGGAGAGACAGAAAGACAAGAGACAGAGATGGGGGTGGGGGGGAGAGAAAGAGGGTGGGAAGGGAGAGAGAGAGAAACACACAGAAAGAGAAAGAGAAAGGGAGAGAGGAAACCTGCCTACCAGGTGGTCACAGAGGGAAGGTTCAGTTTGCCGTTCAGGCAGGCAGCACGGATGTGATGAGCAGGACCCGGGCTGGGTGCATGAAAGAAATGCATATCCTACCTATGTTCATGGCCTAGCTGGGGAGACAGACCAGTGAACAACAATACCAGTGAGTGTGGTAAGTCCTACTGCAGAGGGGAACCCAGGTGCTGTGGGGGCCCAGAGAGAGAGCGATCCACTGTGGGGAGTGGGAAGAAGATGTAAGTGGCAGTGGGGAGATGGTGCACAGGTGTAGGCGGGCCTGGGGGACGGATACCATGAGGGTCCCTGGGAGCTGGAAAGAGGCCTGGGAGCAGCGGGGCTGGGAGCTGGGAGGCAGGGGCCCCAGAGATACCTGTGGGATATGGGAGTATGCAGATTCTCTCCTTTTACTACCAAGATTCTGATTTTCAGTAGGTGGGGGGATGTAGGGTGGGCTCCAGGTGTCTGTATTTTAAATGCATCTCAGGTTCACTCAGTCTCACTTACTGGCCTTTAGAAACTGCTTGTTTAAACTAAATCTAAAGATTGCCATTCTTTTATAGTCATTGACTTTCCTTCTGTTGGGCATTTATAGAAGTGTTGCGATGAGGGTTGTTCCTGGTGGCTGGTCCCTCTACTTTTTCACATCAAGAGATGCTGTTTTTTTTGAAGGGGACAAACCAGAACGAATAACGTTGTCTCTCTGAGGCCTGAGACAAGGAAGACAGAGACCATCAGTCTGTTAACCACTGGAGGTGAATCCTGGGGGGGACACTCTGTAATTTCAGATAGTAAGAATGAATGGTGTTATGGAGTGACTGTTAACATACGCTGCAAGACGTTTATGATTCCCCGGGGCCAGATAAGTAAACATTCTTCCAACTTAAGCTGCAAGAGATAGGCAATTTCATAAAGAGATGCATTCTCCATTTATATGAGATGACTATGTTCAAAGGAGGAAATACCGGGTGCGGGTTATGGAAGCCTCTATCTAAGGCTTGTGTAAGGCTGCTTGCATCAGGCACTGTGTATGTTGGACAGGTGACTGGAGTTGGAGACCTGGGAAAAGGAGCTGGGCAATGACCTGAGCCCCTGCTGGGACGTCAGCCAGTCCCTCCTGTGAAACAGGGAAAGGTCAAAGTCTTACCTTCCTGAGAGCAGAGAGGAGAGAGACAGAGATGGTTCTTGGAGATAAGCTTTAAGAACACTGAACATGCTGTGTATACACAATTCTAGGAGATTAAGCTGGATTAGGAGGCCTGTGCGGGATCAACTAGACTCAGAAGTCAAATGAAGCTGAGTGAGTGGATGGAAAGGGGTACTCTTATGGGTTGAATTGTGTCCCCTCAGAAAAAGGTATATTGAAATCCTTACCCCAGTACCTCAGAATGTGACCTTATTTGGAAAGAGCGTCTTTACACAGATAATCAAGTTAAAATGAGGTGCTTAGGGTGGACCCTAATCCAAAATATCTAGCGTCCTTAAAAAAGGGGAAATCTGGACACAGAGACAGACAGACAGACACAGACACACACACGGAACGCATTACGTGAAGACGGAGGCAGAGACCAGGGTGATGCATCTACAAGGCGAGGAACCCCAAACACTGCCAGCAAACCATCAGAAGCTGGGGGAGAGGCGTGGAAGAGCCCTCAGAAGGAACCAGCCCTGCTGACACCTTGATACTGGATTTCAGGCCTCTAGGACTGTGAGACAGTAAATTTCTCTTAAGCCACCCAGTTTGTGGTACTTCATCACAGCAGTCCTCATAAACTGATATAGTCACTTGATCTCTTTTATTTTGGATCTAAGTTCTATGAGGATAGGGACTTTGTCCTGTTCACGGTGCATTTCCAGCGCCTGGCACAAAGTAGGTGCTCAACAAATATTTGGCTGGTTGAACAGTCCTCTGGGGGACTTAGGTCATTTGTCCGAGGACACACAGAGTGATAGCAATGGTGATAGACTCCGTTTGCCAAGCACCTGCTGTACAGATGTGATGCTTGGTGTTTATGAAGGTTGTCTCAAATCCACAATACAACCTGAGAGAGGTAGGTAGAGGTAGGTCTTATTTTTCTAATGTTAACAGATGTGGAAATGGAGGCTGAGAGAGCTTAAGGAAATTGTCCATGGTAACACCTAGGAGATGGTGGACTTGGGATTGTAGCTCAGGCCTGCCTGACTCCTAAGCCCTTGTTCTCATCACTAGCCAGGGCATCAGTGGGGACCAGGCAGGCAGCTGGACCAGAGTCACTTGGGAACCCACATTTGGATGCCATGCCCATTTTTTTGGGCTGCGCCATGCGCATGGCATGCAAACTCTTAGTTTCCCATCCAGAGATCGAACCCATGCCCCCTCCAGTGGAAGCACGGAGGCTTAACCACTGGACTGCCAGGGAAGTGTCGCTATGCCCAATTTTTGTCATGATGATTCGCCGGTACCTAGCACAATGCCTGGTACAGAGCTGCAATAGTTGTTTGTGGAATCAGTATAATGAGAGGCCTGTTTGGGATGGACCCAGCAGGACCATTTATACCATGGAAAGGGCATCGGTAGAATGACCTTGCCCAATTATAGGGACAGAAAGGCAGGGGACATGTATGGGTGAGTGAGCTTCCTAGTTGAGGGAGTAGCCTTGTTAGAAAGGGGGACTCTGTGGCTGGGGACAGAGAGTTCTCTCTTGGTTTACTCAGAACTGCTAAGCTAGCTCTTGCTGAGTTCCTAAGTGGGGAGGAGATGGGTCTCTGGGGCTACCCAGATTTACCTCCCTTCAATATTGTAGTTATTATTATTATTGTTATGGTCTCAATACAAACCAGCTGTACTTCTAGAACATTCTCAGGTACATGATCTCCTTGAGAGCCCGTTTAAAATGCAGTTTCCTAGGCTTTCCACTGCAAATCTTAATTCAGCAATCTGGGGAAGGACCTCAGAAATCTGCCCAAAGGAGATTCTGGTGCAACTGGCCAGATGGTCACACTTGGAAAAACAGATTCCTGAATTTCCTTGTCTGTGGAATGGTGAAGTTAGATGAGCTCTGGGGTATCCTTTAGTTGGAAAATTCTAGAATTCTTTCCAATGGTGTGAAATATAAGCACAAGAATCTTGCATTTCTGATGTTAAAGGTTCAACTCTATGCCTAACCTTGACTGTTAATGTGCTTCAGGAAGTTGTATATTTCACTGGCCCAGATGTTGACCTGGTTCCAGGCATGTGTGAGAATCACTGCCCCCAAAGCAGGAGGGAAGCTGATGAACTGGAAAGGACAAAGCCTGCAACTAGCTCATCGTGTCTCCCTCTGCTGCCCTTATAGATCAAAGTGATGCTAATGCAGGGGAGCGTAAATATTTTTCAGACTCTAGCTCCCTGAGTGGGTGCTTTCTTTTTTTTTTTTTTTTTTTGTGATACGTGGGCCTCTCACTGTTGTGGCCTCTCCCATTGCGGAGCACAGGCTCTGGACGTGCAGGCTCAGCAGCCATGGCTCACGGGCCCAGCCGCTCCGTGGCATGCGGAATCTTCCCAGACCGGGGCATGAACCCGCGTCCCCCTGCATCGGCAGGCGGACTCTCAACCACTGCGCCACCAGTGAAGCCCGATGCTTTCTTTTATGTTGTGAAATAACATGAAAAGAGGAAACCCATGGCTTTGTATTGGCCTCCTGCGGTGGAAAGTCCCAGAGATGTGAAATCTTGTATTGTGTCTTCCCACAGTGTGACGTGAGATGAAAGAAGGATGGGATGTGCAGTGCTGGCCCTTCCTGGAAGGACATGTGACACTGAAGGTGACGCAGGCACCTTGGGCCCTGCGACCCACAAAAGGCCTCTACACCTTAGGTGTGCCCACAGACTAAATGGTACCATGAAGAGCAGGCCTCTTCATGCTTTGGGAAGCCTGAGGCTTTGGTTTCCTGTCACAAAGAAGCGCTGGGGTGGTGCAGAATCTCCATGAATAACATAACTATCACCAGTCACCCTGGGGCTGGCACCTGTGACACAAGCCTCCAACTTACTCTGGTTAAGTTAACAAGCTTGGCTCTGCTGTGCCAGGGTTCTCAAAACAACAGAGCCACGTACGGGCGACTGTCAGAGGCTTTGCGCAGAGCGTGTGGTATGTGATGAATGGTATGGTGGTGTGCATGTATGGTGTACATGTGGTGTGTGTGTGTGCATGTGTGGTGTATGTGTGGTGTGTATGTGGTGTGGTGCATGGTGTATATGTGTGTGTGTGGTGTGTGTGTGTGTGAGTAGTGTGGTATGTGTGTGGGGTGTGTGTGGTGTGTGTGGTATGTGTGGTGTGTGTGGTGTGTGTGTGTGTGTGTGCATGTGTGCGTCGTGGTGTGCTGGGCAAGGGAAAGAGTCCTAGCCCTGGGTCCTGGGACTTCAGAGAGCTCCCAGAACCTCAGTGGTGACTCATTGTTTTAGAAAAAAATCCCTTATCCTAACCCATAATATCATTCAGAATTTGTCCTCCTGTCCTCGTTTCCAGCAGAATTTCCCATCACCTTGCTGTAGCCCTGCCCTCACATGTAGGATTTGGGGGCTGTGCTTACAGCTTTACTTGTGTAATTTCTCCTGCCTCAGAGCTCCAGGATGGTGCATTGCCATCTCGTTTTTGTCCCAGGTTAAAGAGAACTCAGGAGCCTCTATAGTTGTCATTACTGCCCAAGATGATCTCCAGTGTTTATGGAGAACGGAAGGCAGATGCAACAGTACTGGCCTTTCTAGCTGTTTGTGCCTCACCATTTGTTCCTGTTAAGGACTAATACTGATAGCAATAGCAACATGGACTATGAGTATGGATACTAACGTGAGTACAAATATAAATAACCAACGTTAATGCGAATGTGAATACAAATCCTGCTACAAATAGCAGTAGTAGTTCCGGTACAAATACCACTAGGAGCACGGATATGAATACTAATACTAGCTTTTCCATTTATTCCTCAGGGCTATCTAAGACTTAGATGAGCCATCCTTTGCAAAAGCACTGTAATATTTGGTTCTCCTTATATCTCAGAGTCGTCTTCTTTGATGGGCACACTGTGTAAATCCTTAAGTGCCCACCTTTCTCTTCCTAGTGAGATGAGTCAGTTCTCAAGAGAGGGAACCACTTTGGAGCTAGGAAGGGCAGGAGAAAACAGCAAGATGACCCTGGAAATGGAATCCCTGTCTCCTGTGGGTGGAGGGCAATTCCCCTTCTAGCCCACATGAGGTTGGGGCAGACTCAGAGCCCCTGATCCCCACCTCCATCGGCCTGGGGTGGGTGAGGTGGGGGAGGGTTGCCGGGCCTGAGGGATCCTGCAGAAGAGGGTGGCCCGGCACTGGGATCTGGTGCAAGGCCCTTGCATGGACATGGCTCGTGTTGTGCATCAGCTGTTGGCAGGAGGTGCCATCCAGACCAGGTTCTTCCCACTTATTGGAAGAAAGAACAAACCACACATGACAAAACTCGCCTTCTTAGGCTGCCAGACGGAAGCGGTGGGAAATGCAGTGGGGGATCTGTGGTTAAGTTTGTCTTGGCAGTGTGTTACGCCCAGTCTAGAGGGTTTGGAGTGTGGTTTTCCTGCTTCACATGAGGTTGGAGGTTTATAGCTCTTGAAGCATTGCCTTTATGGTGTGTTGTCAATCGCAGCCATGGTTTACTTGATATGAAGCCCTCATCGGGACTACCCCGCTCCCTGACCTTGTTCTCGGGGCATCACATTCTCCCACGCGCCTTGCCCTGTCCGGTTGGCCAGTGGAGGAGGCTCTGCTGGGCACATGGTCCCGGAGCGTGGCCAGAGACCAGAGAGGGCAGTGATGGCTTTCTACTGCAAGAAACTGAAGGGGCCTCAAATATCACTGACCCTAGTTTTGGGTTCTGCTGCAGGCGCTTACTCAACTTCTCTCAGCTTCATCTTCCTTGTCTGTAAAACAGAGACAATATACCTGCTTATCTTCCTCAGTGAGTGGTGCTGAGGAGTCCAGGCCATGACGGGGGTAAATAAGAAAGTGTCTCAGAAAATTACAGCTCTTACTCTTACGATTATTATCTTCCATCTAAGTAAGGGTTTCTCTTCAGTGGACCCGTCCTTTCGGCTCCCTCTGACCCTCCCCATTCTGCAGTCCCTCTAAAAATACCACCTCTCCTGGGTGGGGAGCGGAGGCAAGGCTCCACATGTTTCTGACCGGGACTGAGGATTCACATAACAGGAACTGAATTATAGTTAGGATGCCCTGAGAATTTCTCAGACTCTCTTTCAAGCACAGACAGGCATGAGGATCTCAGAGTAGAGGGTAGGAAGAGAATCCTTAGGGAACAGCGATGAGCTGGAAACTGAAGGGGAGAGCAAAGCTGGAGTAATGCTGCCCAATAGCTGCTGAGAGTCAGTGGGGACATTAGGCGTGAGGAGCTCCTGAAGAGGCCGGTGGCTTGGGATGTGGCAGAGGGCAGGGGAGGGTCCTTGAAGGCAGCAGGCAGGGAAAGCAGCTGGGTGGACAGCAGGGGAAGAAGCTCCAGGGAGGCACCTTGTCAGCTGGGCACAGGGCCTGTCTGTCCATGTTGGGGGCACCAGTGAGAATGGAAATATGGTGGTGAGTGGGGAGGGATGCCTCAATCTTGCTCTCCAGGGGCCGTTACCCGGCTGGTTGGCGAGGGGGTGGGTGGATATACTGAGGAGTGGGTCTAGTTGCTTCTCTCTCTTCCCTGAGCATCTCTGAATGAAGGTGTAGCCTCTTTGAGTTGGCCTCCACGTGTGCCTAACTAAACTACCCAGGGCAATGCTTCCTGCTCTTTTCCGGTAGGCTCTTAAAGAAGTAGTATATTTTCTCCATGCAACAAAAGTGAGAGAAACAACAATTCTGCAGGTTTCTTCATAGGCTCACTAAAGTAGAGGTGCTTCTCTGAAAATCTGCTAGAATACCTTTCGAGTTTCATTTGTCCAGGAGCTTGGCTGAATTTCCCCCCATCATGTTAGTATTTGTTGCCCAAGCAAATCATCTACCCTTTGTAGATGATGGAGTGGATGGTAATTCTTAAGGGCTCAAAGGTCTGCAGGGTTGTGGGGTAGAGCCTGGTAACAACTTGTAAACCCTAAAGGAACTTTCTTACCTAGCCTTCCACAGGCATACCTTGGAGATATTTTGGGTTTGGTTCCAGGCAACTGGATTAAGCAAATATCACGATAAAGCCAGTCACAAATTTTTTGGTTTCCGGTGCATGTAAGTGTTATGTTTACACTATGCTGTAGTCTCTTAAGTGTGCAATCACATTATGTCTAAAAAAATGTACATAATTTAATTAAAAATTTTATTGCTAAAGAATGCTAACATCTGACAATGCAGGGTTGCCACAAAACTTCAATTTGTAAAACACGCGATAAGGTGAAGCACAATAAAACAAGGTATGTCTGTACAAAACTCCCCTCTTAACTTTCAAAACCCTAGGCACACACAAAAATGTGTTCTTAGCTAGCCAAAGTCTGCCTCTCTTGATGTAACAAAGCCAGAAAATAGCTCTTCTGTCACGTTGCTTTAAGGCACACCTTTAAAAAACAAACAAAGAATACACGAATGCACTATTACCCCTCTGTCCCCATCTCCCATGGACATAAAAATTTGTTCAGAGAAGAGGGACTAGAAAATCTTTCATTTAGATTTTTTTCAAACATAATAAATGCTGATATTTCAAAGATGATTTCCTCCTTTTCTTAATTAATTAATTAATTTTGGCTGTGTTGGGTCTTCGTTGCTGTGTGCGGCTTTCTCTAGTTGCAGCAAGCGGGGGCTACTCTTCGTTGCTGTGTGCGGGCTTCTCATTGCGGTAGCGTCTCTTGTTGTGGAGCATGGACTCTAGGCACGCGGGCTTCAGTAGTTGTGGCACATGGGCTCAGTAGTTGTGGCTTGCGGGCTCTAGAGCACAGGCTCAGTAGTTGTGGTGCATGGGCTTAGTTGCTCCGCGGCATATGGGATCTTCCCGGACCAGGGCTCGAACCTGTGTACCCTGCATTGGCAGGTGGATTCTTAACCACTGAGCCACCAGGGAAGCACGATTTCCTCCTTTTAAGTGCATTCACATCCATTCTCACTTTGTCTTCTCATGATCACTCTTGGCTCTGTTTTACAGTTGAGGAAAGAAAGGTGACAGGTTTAAATAGGTTGTCCAGGTCTGATGACTGCTCAGTGGGGAAAGCATGGGTCACATTCAAAATTTCTGACTCAAGGGCAATCCCACCATTCTGCCCTTAGGTGATTTGGGTTGGGTCGTGGGGTCTGGGGTCTCTTCAGCTCTGAGCAGTAGACAAAGCGTGCCCTGCTGGAATCCAGCCTGGCGGGTCTCCCTCCACCTACCAGAGCCCCTCTGAGGTGAGTAGCGTAGCCCAAACTATGGAGTAATATAATCTTTGCCTTGAAGACACAGTGCAGTCTTCAGGGCCACAGTCCAGGGTGGGCTACTGTCAGATAAAACTCTACAGGAAAAAGGTGGAAGCTGCATGCCAGGGACCTGGTATCAAGGAAACTGTAGCATGACCAACAGTAGATCATAAAAGCAAAGCTGTAAAAACCATAAACCTATGTCATTATGTAAAATCCTAAAACCACGTCCCAAATCCCAGACTGGGCATTCAGAAACTTCCAGTATTGATTGTATGAAAGGTCCCAGTGTCCTCTAGGGTGTTTATGAGACTATACTGTAACAACTTATCTTCCTGGCTGCATCCTTTCACTGCTTCCCCCACACATGCTGGCTTACAATTTTGTTAAAGATTTGTCTTGCTCTTTCTCATATGATGGTTAATCAATTATTGTTCCCCTTTCTCTCAGACGCTTTGCTCTTTGACAGCAGGATCCTGGTCAATGTTATCCACATCCCTCTAGTGTCTAAAATAAGCAGTAGGTGTAATGAATGTTTGCTTAATTGATGCAAGACCCCAAGATATTGGCTGGAACCACCAATGCTTGGACTAAGTTTGAGTGTGATGTTTTCACTGCAGTATTTCTTTTCAGATGTAAAGCATTGGTTTACAAATGACTCCTCAAAAAACAGAGATCTGTAACAAGAGTCTTTAAGTGTTTTTACTTTTAACTCAGTTCCACTCTTGAAAATGTATTTAGGGAAATCTGAAATACAAACAGATATCTCTGCCTAGGAAGCTCATCATCGTTGTAATAGTGAGAAATTGGAAATGATCCACATGTCTGATACTTCTGAAGGGATTACATCAAATGATGGTTTATCCACTTGATAAACTATCAGGCAGCCACTTAAATGATATTTATTAAGGCTTTTAATGACTTGGGAAAATGCTTAAGATATTATATGAAAAAGCTAGAATTCAAAACTATATATGAAGTCTGATATAAGATTATTTCAGTTATGAAAACTGGGCTTGGAAAAATTGCAAGGAAAAGTGAAAAATTTCAAAGTGATTTCTCTAAGTGGAGAAATTTTGAGTGATAGTTACTGCTATAGACTGAATGTTTATATCCTTTCTGCCTAAATTTACATGTTGGAACCTGATCCTCAATGTGCTGGTATTTGGAGATGGGGCCTTTAAGAGGTGTTTAAGTGGTGAGGGTGAAACGCTAATGAATGGGATTAATGCTCTTATCAAAGGGACCTCTGAACGATCCCTTGCCTCTTGTGCTGTGTGAGGACAAAGCAAAAAGACAGCCATCTAGGAACCAGGAAGCATGCCCTCACCAGACACTGAATCTGCTGGTGCCTAGATCTTGGACTTCTCAGTCTCCAGAACTGTGAGAAATAAATTTCTGTTGTTTATAAGTCACCCAATCTATGATATTTTTGTTACAGCATTCCAAAAAGACTGAGACAGTTACTTTCTTCCTTATATACTTCTGTATACATGGATTTTTAAAACCAAAACTAAAATAATCCTCAAAAAACCAACCCATAAAATGTTATCTTTAAAAGTGATGAAAGTTACCACAAAAAAGCCCAAACAACATATATTCAAAAATTTATTACCATTTATTATGAAAAAGGAGAAACAAAAAGGAAAAGGGGAAGTATAGGAATAGACAGTTCACAGAAGAGGCATCCACCTGCCTAATAAGCACCTGTGGACATTCTCGACCTCACTAGTTAGGGAGATGCCAATCAAAAGAACAAGTGACAACCCATTTTTCACCTAATGATTGGCAAGATCTAAAAAGAGTTCTGGTGGATGATCTCTGGCTCTCAGGTTTCTTTTACAGTAATGATGAGCAACACAATCCTTGGGAAGGTGTAATTATCGTCTAGGAAGTACATACACCTCTCCATAAAAACAGAGGTATAAAAGTGTGGCTGCTTCATCTGTGGGAGGCATCGCATAGGGAAATCATCCCACCCAAATCAAAAGAACTTTATGTCATAAATTCTGTAAGTTAGAAACTCTGAATGAATACTTGCATGACTTCCTTTCCCTTAAAATGAGAGCTTATTTCTGGGTTCTCTGGGAAGCAGACTCAGACAGAGATGAGCATGTGGTGAGTTTACTAGGGATGTCCTTGGGGAGGGAGCAGGATTTGACAGAGGGAGAAGCCCAGCTGTGATGGAGTCTCAGGGGAAGCTATGACAGTGACCCTGAGGGCAGTTCTAAAGATGGATGACTCTTCAGAGTTGAGACAAGGAAGCCGGGTATTTATATCCCTCTATCAATCAGGAATGTGACATGACCTTGGGGAAGTGACTCTTCATTCAGCTGAGGCAATTCCAGAGTGGCTGACCCCTGAGGGCTGTCCTCTGTGCCACTTCTGGCAGCTAAAGGAAGAGGCTTTTCATTCCTGAGAATCTGGGGCTGTATCACCGTGTCCACCATAAAATGTTACTTGTTTGCTTTTTTTTTAAAAAAAAAAGACTAATTTTTTTAAAAGATTTTTTTTGATGTGGACCATTTTTAAAGTCTTTATTGCATTTGTTACAGTATTGCTTCTGTTTTATGTTTTGGTGTTTTGTCTGCGAGGCATGTGGGATCCCAGTTCCCAGACCAGGGATCGAACCCACACCTCCTGCACTGGAGGGTGAAGTCCTAACCCCTGGACCACCAGGAAAGTCCCTAAAAAGACTAATTTTTTAAAGCAGTTTTAGGTTCGCAGCAAAACTGATAGGAAAGTACAGAGATTTCCCATATACTCCCTCGCAGTACAAAGCAGAGACAGGCAGGAGATGTGCCCACCACTCTCCTCTTCTTTCACCCCTCCACTGAGGACATAGCTCAGGGAGTCAGGGGAGGTGGCAGCAAGCTGTACGTGTTCAGTAGGTAGCAGCAGGAAATGTGAATTTAGAGAGTATGGGAGGCCTGGATTACAAGAAGCTACAATGCAGAGATCTTAAGGATACAACTCGGTAGTGAGAGGAACCCCAAGAGCATGAAGCATCCTGATTACTCAGTAGGGGCAGGTCAGACAACCCTCTGTTGTCTTGGGGTCAACTTAGCGTGATACCTCCAAGGATGCAGCCTGGCCCACTCTTGCATTGCAGCATTTTAGTTAACAGGAAACAGCAACAGCAACTTTACAAACACTTGTGGCCGGGCCCCTCAGCCCAAGCAGCTGCTTCCCTGCCGTCTAGCCTGCTATACATGGAGGAAGGCTCCCCCTTCACACAATGTCCTTTGGGTATCTGTGGCTCTGGGCCCCTGATCCTCCCATTCCCCTCTTTGTTCCTGTTGCTAACCCTTTGCAGAGGACACCGCTTCTGGGACTTCCCTGGTGGTCCAGTGGTTAAGACTCCATGCTTCCAATGCAGGGGGCATGGGTTCGATCCCTGGTCGCGGAACTACGGTCCCACATGGTGCGCAGTACAGCCTAAATAAATAAATAAGTAAAAACAGAGGACACTGCTTTTAGGTCCCCTTCCTTTGTATCCCACTGCTGTATCCCAACCCACACTTACTCACGCTGGGCTTTGGCTCATGAGACCCCAGACCTACTTGGGAGTACAAAGCCTTCAAGCACCTGAAGTCCTACTTTGAGTATTTCCCCACATTAGTTAGTTTATTGACTCAAAAACATTCAGGGCACCTACTCTGTGACTAGTACCAAAGGCTGAGTATATACAGACGGCAAAGACATATTTCCCTGACCTCATGTCTTACAGTTGCTTACCACCTAGTAGGTCACAGTCAAAGATTGGGGAAATCTTTCCTTTACCAGGGCTAGTGTATCTCCTCACCTCTTTGTGGAAGCTCCAAAACTCATTCTGACATGAGCTGAGCTCTCTGCCACTACTCCCCCACCCCCGCCCCGAGTCTAGCTAGAACCTGTTCTCAGATGTTAACTCCAGAAAACCCCTCCTTTCTCCCTAGATGGGCCCCAGACATGGCCACCTTTTTTTCTGCTAGGATGTCACACTTCCATCCAACAGAATGACACAATTCTAGCCCTGCCCAGTCCCCTGTTCAGTCTCTATTTTGTTCTCAGCAGTGATCCCTCACCACATCTGTGAAAAATAATGTACTTTGCAATGTCCTTAGGAAATATATAAAGAAGGGTCAGGGTCCTTCATCTTCTCTTCATGGAGAACTTTTCCCAGGATACAGTTCAGAATGGGATGTACACATCAGAAAGAGAATATCCCCATCCCTGCCCCAAATCACATCTGACATCAGATTCCCGGAACCAGGCAAGGTGCGTGCTCTCAGACCTGGGGACATTAGGCAGAAGGGGGTTCCTCTCATCTTGGCCATCAGGGCTCCATCAGAGTAAACTGAAAGGAGAATTGACCAGAGCCACTTACGAAACAATAAAGAGAAAGAATGATGAATGCTCTGTTAATAAAGTGACCTTAGGTTTCTGGCAAAATGTCAACAGCTTTAATTTTTACTTTTTTTTTTTGATATTTTTGCCTCACTCTGTATTCCAATCTCCTGACCTTGTATAAGTACAAAACCCTAGTTTTGCTTTTGCTCCTGTTAGGAGCTTTGCTGACGGTAGGTTTGGAATCTCTTCAATTATGAAAAAGCATTTACACTCAAATGATTCTTGGAACACTGTGGGGTGAACATCCAGGAGGGGAAAACAGATGACAAAATACAGCCATGGTTCACAGGAAGGACGGGGGTTTCCGATACTTGGAGGAGAATGCTGGAGTTATGAGCTTCTGTGGACAATCACATCATCCTATTCTAATCAATTATCTATTTATTTATTCAACAAACATACTTTGAACACCTCCTGTGGGCCGCTTATAGCAGATAAAACTTCCACTTGCCCAGAGGTAGGAAAGTGTTTAAGGAAAAATGCTGTATTTTACTATCCATATTATAAAAAATTGGAAAAAATATGCAGAGGTTGATTGATTTTTATATTGCTTATTAGTGTTTACTGTAAGCCAAGTGCTATTCTAAATGCTTTTCCCATATTAGCTCATTTAAATCATTGTAATGGCTCGTTATGTACTTTCTATTATTATCCCCATTTTATAGAAGAGGCAACTGAGGCACTAAGAGATTAAGAAAATTTCCCAAGGTCACAGAGCCAGAGAGTGATGGATATGGGATTTAAATCCACTCAATTCTGTTCCGGGGTACATTTGTTTAACTACTAAGCATACCTCCTCCACCACATCAATGAAGCTTCTACTACAATGATAGTCCTCTCAGGGGCTCCATCAGGCAGATCAATGGCAGGAGTAGGAGGGAAGTGCTGGGAACGTAACTCAGAATCCAGAAGCTGCACACAGGTCACAGCTGCCGAAAGGAAGTGTTGACGGCTGCATCCCCTGACCTGTGATTGTTTCTAAAATGCCATAATTTAGCTATGGTTTCATGATGGGTTAATTCCTCATTAAAACACTGTCGTGTGTGTGTGTGTGTGTGTGTACTTGGAGGGAGAGGATATCACAAGGCTGAAAAAAGCATGTATCCCACCGTTTCTTAAACTTTAATGTGCATGAGTCACCTGGGGCAGGGCCTGGGAACCTGCATTCCTATCCAGTTCCAGGTTGGGGTGGGATGTCTACACTAGAGCTACCACCTTCAGAAGCAAGGAAACAGGACCAATGCTTTCAAACCTTAAAGAAAAAGACACTGGGACACTTTCTTCCAACAAAATCTTATGTGAAGATTCAATAAGCAAAACAAATAAAGTGGAGCCACCTTGAATACAGTGAAGGGGCAGCCAAGAGCCCGGCCCCAAATGCTTTTTCTCCCCTCCAAGCTCCTGGAACCTCAAAGAAACACGAGGCAGCTCTGAAGAAGCCCAGTGATCTGGACCCTGTCCTTGTCTAACAGGGCTTCACTGTAATACTAGTCACATGCGGCTACCAACTACTTGAAATGTGGCCAGGGTGACTGAGGAATGGAATTATTAATTTAATATAAATTAACCTAATTTAACTTAAAAGCTTTAGCAGTATAAAATATTTTTCTGTTAAATACAACTTTGTTTTGGTAGGACATTTCATGAAATCATATAAGATCTTACTATGGTCTACACCTAAACACTTCACCCATCTAGTGTGTGTTAAGCTTGAGTGGTTTTTTTTCTTTACGTCTGATATAATTGTGTTTATTTGAATGTTTTCTGCAGACAACATGAATTATAGTGATATAGTGATTACATTTATTAAAATGCTTACATTGCATTTGTTTTCATTGTAATATAATTAAATTATTTTTCTAGTTAAAAATTAAGTGTGGACAAACATTTAAATTTTTTTTAAATACATTGTCTTTTTTTAAAATTAATTAATTTATTTTTGTCTGTGTCGGGTCTTTGTTGCTGAGCATGGTCTTTGTTGCAGCGAGTGGGGGCTACTCTTTGCTGTGGTGCGCAGGCTTCTCATTGCAGTGGCTTCTTTTGGTGCGGAGCATGGGCTCTAGGCGCGTGGGCTTCAGTAGTTGTGGCATGCGGGCTTCAGTAGTTGTGGCATGCGGGCTTGAGTAGTTGTGGCTTGCGGGCTCTAGAGCGCAGGCTCAGCAGTTGTGGCACACGGGCTTAGTTGCTCCATGGCATGTGGGATCTTCCTGGACCAGGGCTCGAACCCATGTCCCCTACATTGGCAGGTGGATTCTTAACCACTGCACCACCAGGGAAGTCCAACATTTAAATTTAAAGCAAAGGCATACTACTGCTTTAGAATTGATTGGAGATGCAGAAGCTAGTACTATGACTGGATCAGAAACATTTAGATTTTTATTTTTCTCAAAGGACTTCCACATTTACAAAGAAATGTTAATTTATGCCCTAAAAAGTTGAACTCAAGGCATGGATAGTTTTGAATCTTTTCTAACAAAGAATATCAGCTAGACATGAAAAAAATTAGTTTTTATCATGATGTACTGTGATCTAGCTATATCAGTTTAACAATTCAGATTTAATGGAATTTTGAAATGAGACTGATGTCTCCCTTATTGCTTCATTTCACTGTGTGACACATACTGAAAATATTTGGGCTGGGTTTTCTGAAAGAGATGCAATGAAAAGTGTAATGGATGGAATTGTTAAGATTGTTCATTATAGATGTGCAAATGCTATGAATCATCCCCAGTATCTAGAACTGTTGAAAGAAATAGAAGACAATGGATTTAATGAGTTTAATGTTCTTTGCTAATACTCATTGTTTGAGTGGTGGAAGAGTTTTACAAAGATTTACTGTACTGGTAGGTCTGATTTTTGTCTTGAAACAAAAGGGATATTTGCCAAATGGTCAATAATCAAAAACAAAATGTCAGTGTGATTTATGTTTTCTCACTGATATTACATTGCACATGGACATGCTAAATTTGAAGTTTCAAGTAAAGGAGAAGTTTATTTGTGACCTAACCAGATAGGTACAAGAATTTATGTTGAAATCAAAATTTTTCATAATACAAATCAACTATATCTATTTTATGTATTTTTTTCAAATATGAATCCAGGGCTTCCCTGGTGGCGCAGTGGTTGAGAGTCCGCCTGCTGTTGCAGGGGACGCGGGTTCGTGCCCCGGTCCAGGAAGATCCCACATGCCACGGAGTGGCTAGGCCCGTGGGCCATGGCCGCTGAGCCTGCGCGTCTGGAGCCTGTGCTCCGCAACAGGAGAGGCCACCACAGTGAGAGGCCCGCTCTTTTCAGTTTATGTAATATCCTTTTGAATTTGTGTCAATAAGACTGAGATGACCCAAGAGTTAGTGAATTTAGCTAACTGGAACAAAAATTGTTTTGAAACTGATATGCTTTTGCTCCAGAGTCAAACCACTTTTCCTAAAATTAGATGAACTAATTTGGTCAGTGTGATTGCAAATATTAGAAGAAAATTATTTTTAACCTTCAACTAACTTATTGGGAAACCATTAAGTTTGTTTGGAACACCTTTGTTATGTGACTCTACTTTTAATGGTAAATTTTATGAAATCTAAATACAGACTTAGTATTTCTGATGAAAATTTAGTGTTCAAATTGAGATGTGCTATAAATGTAAAATACACACTGGATTTTGAAGACAGTATGAAAGAAGAATGCAAAGTATCTTTAATTAGTTTCTTATGTTTATTACATGTTGAAGTAATATTTTAGATATATTGGGTTAAATAAAATATATTATCAAGAGTAATTTCTCTCACTTCTTTTTACCTTTTAAATGTGGGCACTGGACAACTTTAAATTTTGTGTGTGGCTCTTCTTATCCATTTTTCTTTTTTATTCCTAGGATATTTGTGTGTAAAACTTCTCCATGAAAGCAGGGATCATCTTTGTCCTATTTTTTTCTCCACTGCTGAATCCTTGGTATTAGACCTGTGCTTACCACACAGAAGCTACTCAGTAAATGTTTGCTAAATGAGTGAAAGATTTTGGGTATATAAATTTTTTTTGCTGTCATAGGTATTTTTGTCATAAACATTTTGCATAAGTTGATGTGTTAGTGTGTGCATATGTATTTTATTTATTCCCTTAGAATAAATTCCAAGATCATTGTGTAAAAGGGTGTGGACCATTTTATAACTTGTTAAACATTGCCAAGTTAATCTCAGAAAAGATTGAACCAATTTACAATGTCATCAACATAGTAAATTGGTTCGGGTTATCAGTCTCCCAATGCCAACTTTTAAAGGGATGTAGAATGATTAGCAGTGTGGCATTGGGCAAGTTACTTAGCTCTCTGAAACTCAATTTCTTTAAACTATAAAATGGAGATAATAATATAAGATTGAAAACTGAATGAGCAAATGCCTGGACAAATACTTAGACAATATTTGCCTCATGCGAAGTTGGCATTAAATGTGTGATTCCAGTATAAAAAATTGGAGTATCATAGTGCTTTCTTATAGTAGTAATGCATTTCTGCTGGGGGTGGAAACTGCCAGGTAAGGTGGGAGATGGTTCCTTCAGGGACCAGGCAGAAGATATCAGAGTCACATGATAGGTAACTGCTAGAGCTGCTAGAGTCTGTTGTTTGCGAGAAGGAAATAAACTCATACTTTTGTACACTTGATTCTCTAGCTGCTTTATTTTAAATCATGGTGAGGGCTTCCCTGGTGGCACAGTGGTTGAGAATCCGCCTGCCAATGCAGGGGACACAGGTTCGAGCCCTGGTCTGGGAAGATCCCACATGCCACGGAGCAACTAAGCCCATGCTCCACAACTACTGAGCCTGTGCTCTAGAGCCCATGAGCAACAACTACTGAAGCCTGCGTACCTAGAGCCCGAGCTCCGCAACAAGAGAAGCCACCGCAATGAGAAGCCCGTGCATTGCAACAGAGAGTAGCCCCCGCTCACTGCCACGAGAGAAAGCCCACGTGCAGCAACAAAGACCCAACGCAGCCACAAATAAATAAATAATAAAATAAAATCATGGTGAGAGCTGACATCTCATATATGCCTAAGAACTCAATCCCATGAATATTTAATTTCGAAATGAATATTTTCTATTACCTAGCAAACAAAGAAAAAGTCCTGAATAAAAATCACCTTGGGTGATGATTTGACAGATTCTGAAATGGTGTAGGGGTGAGTGGGGATCTATAATGGGTTTAGAGGAACACTAAGAGAAACAGCTTGTCAGCTGCCCCATATCCAGATATTATTTCTCAGACTCAAGAGCGCCTGGACCTCCCCTGCCCAATAGAGTAGCCACTGGCTTCATGTGCCTGTTGAGCACTTGATGTGTGACTTGTCTAAATAATTAGTATGAAAAAATGTAAAATATCTCATCAGTGGTGTTTGAATATGATTACATTGATACAATATTTTGGATGTCTTGGGTTAATTAAAGCATATCATTAAGATTAAGTTAATCTTTTAGTAAAAAAAAAGTAAATCTGTTTCTTTTTCCTTTTCCAATGTGGCTACTAGAAAATTGACGAGTACATATGTGGCTTATGTATGTTTCTGTTGAACAGTGTAGGTTCAGACCCCTACATCTTCCTACAGCACTCCCAGCAACCTTCTAGAACCACTTAAATACTTTCAGACATGCATGGACAGCTCTGATTAGCTCTAAGCTTGGAATTCACAGCCTGGGAATGAAGCAGCAAGCATTTGCCCTAGACAAGAATCTGTGAAGCAGACTGGAAACTGCTAAGATAAAAGGCCAGAAACTCAGACCAAAACCTCACCTCAGTTAACACCAGTAAAATTCCAGAATTTCCCTGTCCATTTTTATTAAAATGGACCATTCATGAGCCCAGAAGTCTGACACTGATAGCTGAGAAAAAAAAAGGTTTTTTTTTGGTTTTTCAAGTCCAGAAACACAAAGATATAGTAAACTAAAAGGCTAGTTGTTCTATAAAGAAATAAAATGAAACAATTTAGATTAGAAATCATGTCGGTGTGGATCATCTAGGAAGCAGAGGCCAAGATGAGCTAGAATACGCAGGAGATTTATTGAGAGAAATGTCTGTGAAGGAGAAAGGGGAGGTGGCAGGAAATGGCAGGGAGAGCCTTCAGACCGTAATGCAAGTCTGACGCCTGTGAAAGCACAGAGGGAATTGGGTAGAAAAAGCCTCAGACAGCAGTGCATTTCGGCCAGGCCAACAGGAGCCCCAGAGCTCCGAGGTTGCCTGTTGGTGGCAGCTTGTGGCAAGCAGGATGGGCCAGCACTGTACCCCTACTGCAGTGCTCAGCCATTGGCTGGGAGCAGCCTAGGGGACACCAATGGGGAGGTGGGTCCATAGGGCAATAACTGGGGCTCTCAGGCAACTCTTTTCCCCTTGGCAGGTCCACCTGCAGGATAGCTGATTGGTACACTGATCTTTGACATCGCATACTGTGCTGATTCGAAGTTAAAATTACAACTCAGGTGTTCTTATAACTTTATACCACGTTTCAGTAAAGTCCTGACAACTTCCTTTAGAAACAGTGCACTTCTGCATACTGATGTCCTGGGTCAGGAGCAGAGTCAGGACACCAGATTCTATTGGTCTTGGCTCTGCACATTCAAGATACTTCATTTCTTGCAGCCTCAGTTTCCCCATCTGTAACATTGTTGTGAATTATAATATCTACCTTGTGGGGTTGTTGTGATTATTAAAAGGGATACCACGTGAGGGAGCTTTTCACAAAGGTAAGATTGTTTGATCACTTCATTCATATAACGTTGGTCCCACCTACTGGGAATCAGGTTATGAATGCTAAAGACTTCTAAAAGCAAGTAATGTCATGTTGAATTTTTTCAGCTATTGGCAATATTTGCCTTGAAGATGACTGTCATCTATGAAAAGTCAGTTGAAACATTCTAACTGATCCAAGTAGCACACCCATCAGGAATTTCTTGTAATTCTTTCATCTTAGAACACTTTCCCCAGATATTCCCAAGGAGGGATTATTCCTCCACTGTGGTCTCTGATCGAATGTCACCTCCCAGGCCTTCCCTTACCCCCTTACCCAAAATGGCAGCTCTGTCACCATTTGTCCTTTACATTGCTCTGTTTCCCTTCACAGTACATGCTAGTTCCTGACATTATACTATATTGTTTATTAGTTTATTATTGTCTTCTCTTCTAGAACATAAGCTTCATGGGATCAGGAACTTTGTTTCATTGACTGTTATATCCCTGGAATGCTTGCTGCCTGGTTATAGTAAGTAATTGATTTTCTTGACTGGTTGAAATTCACATGTGGTTTCCAAAGGGATGAGAAGGCAAATGAGGAATTTAGAAGAACAATAATATTTTTCATGAATGTCTGGGGCTACTTTGATGGTGAGAGGAAGAGGAAGAGGCTAATTGCAGAGCACAGGTGTCCATGCGTCTCACCTTGGACAGGTTCAACCTCCTCCCCAGTCAGACCTTTCACTAGAATTGCTAGCAAGAAGCAAATGGGCAGGTCTAGCAATTATCTTTATTTCTTATTTTCTCTAGGGAAGATGGGCAGCTTTTTTTTTTTTTTCTTAAACTCATGGAAATCAGATGGGAAAGGATAATTGAACAAGAGTCCTGCTTAAGAACACTCTATGTTATAAATCACAGCAAGAACCTTTTTGACCCACCTCCTACAGTGATGCAAATAAAAACAAAAACAAACAAATGGGACTACTGAAACTTAAAAGCTTTTGCACAGCAAAGGAAACCATAAACAAGACGAAAAGACAACCCTCAGAATGGGAGAAAATATTTGCAAATGAAGCAACTGACAAAGGATTAATCTCCAGAATTTACAGGCAGCTCATGCAGCTCAATATCAAAAAAACAGCCCAATCCAAAAATGGGCAGAAGACCTAAATTGACATTTCTCCGAAGAAGATATACAGATTGCCAACAAACACATGAAAGGATGCTCAACATCACTAATTATTAGACAAATGCGAATCAAAACTACAATGAGGTATCACCTCACACCAGTCAGAATGGCCATCATCAAAATATCTACAAACAATAAATGCTGGAGAGGGTGTGGAGAAAAGGCAACCCTCTTGCACTGTTGGTGGGAATGTAACTTGATACAGCCACTATGGAGAACAGTATGGAGGTTCTAAAAATCTAAAATAGAATCTAAAAATCTAAAATAGTTTAAAAATCTAAAAATAGAACTACCATATGACTCAGCAATCCCACTACTGGGCATATACCCTGAGAAAACCATAATTCAAAAAAAGTCATGTACCACAATGTTCATTGAAGCTCTACTTACAATAGCCAGGACATGGCAGCAACCTAAGTGTCCATTGACAGATGAATGGATAAAGAAGATGTGGCACATATACACAATGGAATATTACTCGCCATAAAAAGAAATGAAATTGAGTTATTTGTAGTGAGGTGGATGGACCTACAGTCTGTCATACAGAGTGAAGTAAGTCAGAAAGAGAAAAACAAATACCATATGCTAACATATATATGTGGAATCTAAAAAAAAAAAAGGTCCTGAAGAACCTAGGGGCAGGACAGGAATAAAGACGCAGACATAGAGAATGGACTTGAGGACACGGGGAGGGGGAAGGGTAAGCTGGAATGAAGTGAGAGACTGGCATGGACATATATACTACCAAATGTAAAATAGCTAGTGGGAAGCAGCCGCATAGCACAGGGAGATCAGCTCGGTGCTTTGTGACCACCTAGAGGGGTGGGATAGGGAGGGTGGGAAGGAGACGCAAGAGGGAGGAGATATGGTGATATATGTATACATATAGCTGATTCACTTTGTTATACAGCAGAAACTAACACACAATTGTAAAGCAATTATACTCTAATAAGGATGTTAAAAAATAATAATAAATAAATCACTAAATATTGGGGAAAAAAAAAAAAAGAGTCCTGCCTAGCTCACCAAACGGATGCTCAGTCTTTGGAGGATCAAGACTGGTTCTGTTTGGTGTGGCCTGTACCTGTAAGTCATGAGCAAAGACATAGCTGTCATGTAGAGAAGGGAAAACAATTGTTCTGCATCAGCCTGAAAGGCAAACCTGGCATCACAGAGTGGCTGACGCCAGGAAGATCTAGCCAGTTATCTCTATTGCTTGGGTCTGTCCAGCAGCCGAGGGGCCATGAGTGAGGGAGGAAGAACTGCTCACCCTGAGAAGTGTTCCAGCCCAGGTGGTGTCCCTCTGGGTGGTGGTGAAGGGGCTTCCTGGACTGAGTGCAGCAGGTTCAGACTGGAGGAACTTCGTGGCCCCTTTTGATTTACTGTCTCCATGAATTCTAATCTCCCCTGAGGTAACAAACTGTTTACCCAGGAGGTCAACAGAGAGAAAAAGAGAAGTGGGGTCATTTAGCAGCCAGACAGAATGCAATAAATGCTTAGAAGGGTGACTTGCTCTTGACTAAGCCAAGAAATAGTGTGCAGATCACCCTCAGTTTTCACCTTCCTGTGGGTAATACATCATCCCTGGGAGAGCCCCCAGGACTCCAGGGATCCCCACAAACTAGGAAAAGGCTGTCTGCCAAACAGAGAGCCCATCTAAGGGTAATGAAGGGCAAAGCTGAAATTCCAGCAGTCTGTCCTTTAAAGGTTAGTGCTTCTTGCTCCTGTTCATGGAGAAAGGAGTCAGCCTCCACTCATTGATGAGCTCAGAGTTTTGTTTTTGTTTTTTAATTTATTTATTTGGCTGCATCGGGCACGCAGGATCTTCATTGCGGTGCTTGTTGTGGTGCGTGGGTTTCCTCTTCTCTAGTTGAGGCGCACCAGCTCAGTAGATGTGGTGCACGGGCTTAGTTGCCCCGTGGCGTGTGGGATCTTAGTTCCCCAACCAGGGATCGAACCCGTGTCCCCTGCATTGGAAGGCGGATTCTTTACCACTGGACCACCAGGGAACTCCCATGAGCTCAGGTTTAATTCTCCGAATATTGCAGTCAATAGACAGAGCACAGGGCTGTGAGACAAAAGACCCAGGTTCTAGTCCCAACTTCACCTCTAACTCACTTTGTGACGTTGGTCAAGTTGCTTGATCTCTATGGGCCTCAAATTATTTCCCATAAAATAAGAAGACTGAATTAAATGATTTGTAAGAGTTTTTTCTAACTTTTTTTTTTCTTCCAGTGCTAATGTTTTGTGAACACATGATTGGGTGGATTCAAGCAGGGCTGGGTTATATCTCCCTTTCAGAGCTCTCTCTGAAAGGCAGTTTAGCATTTGGCACTGGGAGTGGGAAACAAAACAGAGAAGCAGCCTTGAGATGTGACAGACCTGGGGGCTGCCTGTCCTGTCTCTGTCCCAGGGCTCTGGGGTGGCCCTTTCATCTCCAGGAGCGTAGAGCCCTCAGAGAAGCGGGCAGAAGGCCTGGTGATGAAATGCAAGTACTGTCAGCTGGTTCCCCTGCCTCCCAGCCCCACTGACCTTGGAGTGGTGAGTCATGCTTTATTACTGTAAGTGCCTGGCATTGGCCCCGCACAACTTCATGAGCTTGTCAACACCCAGGATAGAATAAATCATCAGAGGCCCATTTTTAGCCAAGAGTGAAAAATGAAGTCACCAGAAGATGCATATGGGAGGTGAGGGTTTGTTGAAGGACAGGGCTGTCTTCCCAGGGAGCCAGTCCTGGGAAGTCTTCAGGGCCCTGGATCTGCAGTCCTCAGCCTCACAGCACCTGGAGGGCTGGAGGGAAAGGCCGGCAGCTGGAGGGAGGGACCAGGACACTCCCCGCCTTTACCCACTTTCAAGATCATATCCACCAGCAGAGGGATCTTAGCTTCTCTCTGTTCCAGGAAGTAGGCCCTTCTCTCTATCCTGAATAATAAAATCGCAGGGAGTGAGGAGGGAGATGCTGAACTCTCCAAATCCAGAGACTTTCTAATCTTTTGTTCTGTTTTATTTTAGAAGCAGAGGGAAGATTTGCAGCCTGTATGCTTAGCTTTTCTCCCCCTGTCTCCCAGCTCTGGCCTGGACTAACTCATCTCGGAGGCTCTTCCACCTCTACCCTACGGTAGCTCATTGCTAGGTTTGAAAATAACACATTTCAGCCAAGCTGAGCATGTGGGCAAATTGCTGATATTTTAAAGATGAAACAGCACCATTTCAGTAAAAAGAAAAAAAATCCCAGTTCTGTTACTTTTATGAACTGTGGGATCCTGCTCAAGTTACTTAACCTCCTGCCTCTATTTCCTCATCGGTAAAGTGGAGAAAACATTGATAATCGTACCTGCCTCAGAAGGTCTTTGGGAGGATTAAGCAAGATAAAACAGTTCAGGGCTTGTTTAACACAGTGCCTGCCCATGAACTCAGGCAAGAGTGTGGCTGAGTAGAAAACAAAAGCTGGCGGGGCCCAAGCTCTCTTAGGGAGACAGTAGGAGCTGGGGTGCTCTTTCAAAGTCTGGATGCCCATTCTGTCCTCTCCCGGCCTCCTGAAGGGACAAGTGAGATCTGCTCCTGGGCAGATCTCACAGGAACTGATGTTTCCTCTCTGGACTTGTTTGACTAGTCACTTCCTCCCTTGACCCTGTGTTTGCCCCGAATCAGGAGAGAGGACTGACAGCCTGAGAAGACACACTAGGACCCAGAGAGGGGAGAACCAATTTGTTCATTCATCCATCCATCCATCCAGCAAAAACTCTGCACCCGTCTGTGCCTAGCAGTGCTCCAGACCTGGGAGGATTCAGAGACTAACCGTGCCTGGGCCTTTCCTTCCAAAGCCTTGGGGAGGGGCCAGCCTTCATGGGATTCAGCTTCCCTCTTGACTCCCACCCTTCTCTCTCCCATCAATTAGCCTTGGGCCCTGGTCATTCTCATTTCGAAATGACCTATATATCTGTGGGCCTCTTCCTCTTGGGGGTACTCGTTGTAACCCTGGGAGTGGATCAGATTGTCAAAGGACAGTATATCCAGAAAAGGGAATCTACTTCAGGGTGAAATCTTGGGAAATATGTACATTTGAGAGTGAAGAGTTCAGGGAGAAAATGCCACAGAGGGGCAGGTACTGGTGGATGGGGGTGTTGGGTAAAGGGTGAGGGCCCAGCTCAGGCTACTGGGAGGATGGGTAGGCCTGGAGAACCACACAAAGAAGCCAATAGATTTGTGATTCTAAGAAAGGGGGGTCGTCCAAGCATGCAGTCGGCCTCAGGCCATGAGTAAGGCAGTGGACAAGGGCCAGTGGCCAGCAATTCTCAGGCCCAGGTGATTCTCAGGAGTCCAGACTGGGCATCGCCATCACATTGGAGGCTCCTGCCTCTGCCCAGAGTCCAGTCCTGGCACTGAGGCAGGGACCTGCCCCAAACGAGGCAGCTGGAAGAGGAGAAGGTTCAATTTCCTGCCCTGGGCACTTGATCAGGGCCAGCCCCAAGGTGTGGGGGGGTTGATGGCAGTGGGTCTGCAGGAGGGGATCAGATGGCCCCAGCGCAGGGAATAACAGGTCTGGCAGGGACTGCAAACCAGGCTGATGGTTCCCAGAGAAAGGTAAACATGAGGAGGCAGGTCTGAGGTGGAATTGATTAATGGGGTGGCTGGTCTAGATTCATGGGAAGATAATGACCTCTGCCTTTAAGATTATCGCAGGCTAGTCATGCGGAGGATCTTCCCTCATTTGAAGACCAGTGCACAGAGACTGTAGCCCCATCAAACAATATTTCACAGTTGACAGTCGTCTGTATCTGTGATCCACCTGGTCCTCGCCACAACCCTGTGTGCTAAGAAAGGGAGGTCACATCTTCTCCATTTTGCCAGTGAAGAAACTGAGTCTCAGTTGGTGCAGGGGACTTTCCCTAGGAGGCAGCTGGTGGTGAGGAGCCAGGAGAGGCGTCCAGGGCCAGCTCAGGCTGCAGTTCCCTGAGCCCTGTCCTGCCTTGTCTTTTTGTTTTTTGTGTTTTTTGGTGGGAGGAAGATAGTGGCTGAGGGTGGATTTCAGGTCCAAATTCTAGCCCTTCCCCTTACTGACTTGTGTGATCTTGGGCAAGATGCTTAATCTCTCCTTTTCCTCATTTATAAAATGAAACAGTAACGCTGACTTTTCTATTCTTGACGTCAGTTTGCCAGGAATGACTCAGAGCTTGTTTCTAGGCTTTCTCTTCTCCAATCAGCTTCTCCAGCTTCTCATTCACACCTACCACACCTATTACTCAAGCATAGACTGAAAGTCTACGCTTTCATGCATCTTCCACTTGAAAGACTCTTATTAGCTCTAGGTCTATACTGTCAACTGCCAATCCAACCTTCACACTTGGATCTCTCAGGCATCTCAAAATGGAATTTCATCCTGTTCCCCAACCCAACCTCCTCTCTCCCCAGATGCTCCTTCTCTAATGTCCCGACCAGCTTAGTAAATGGCACCACCAGCCACTCAGTTATTCATGTCAAAATTGGTCACTTACCATTTATATTTTTCTCTTCCTTAACTTCCACATTTCATCACTTACCAAGTACTATGGATTTGGACTCCTAAGTATTGCTCCAATCCACCCATTTCTCTCTATCTCCTCTCCTTCCCTACCCACCTCATCTCTAGTCAGGTCTAGTCAAATCACCCTCATCTTTCGCCTGCACTTCTGCAACATCCTCCAGGAGATTTCCCTGGACTCACTCTTGCACACTTCCTGTTTATCCTTTCCACAAACGTCAGAGCTATCTTTCAAAAAAATCTTAATTATATCATATATAACATGTTACACAAAATTTACCATCTTAACGATTTCTAAGTATACAATTTAGTAGTGTTAAGTCTATTCACATTGTTATGCAATCTCCAGAACTTGTTCAGCTTGCAAAACTGAAACTCTGTATCATTAAACAATTTCCTTCTCCTTAGCTCCTAGAAACCACCATTCTACTGTCTCTGTAAGTTTGACTACTCTATGTACCTCATATAAGTGGAATTAAACAATATTTATCTTTTTTATCTTTATTTATCTTTGTGAATAGCTTATTTCACTTAGCATAATGCCCTCAAGTTTCATCCATGTCATAGCATGTGTCAGAATTTCCTTCCTTTTTGAGGCTGAAAAATATTCCATTGTGTATATACACCACATTTTTTTAAACCATTCATCTGATGGACACTTGGGTTGCCTCCATCTTTTGGCTATTGTGAATAATGCTGCTATAAACATGAGTGTACAAATATCTCCCTGAGATGCTGCTTTCAATTCTTTTGGGCATTTACCCAGAATTGGAATTGCTGTATCATATGGTAGTTCTGTTTTTAATTGTTGAGGAACTGTCATACTGTTTTAACATAGCAGCTATGCCTTTTTACATTCCCACCAGCGGTGCACAAAGGTCCCAATTTCTCCACATCCTCACCAACACTTATTATTATTTTTTTTATAGTAGTCAACCTAATGGGTGAGAAGTGGTATCTCGTTGTGGTTTTGATTTGCATTCTCTACTAATTAGAGATATTCTGTATCTTTTTACATACTTACTGGCCATTTGTATATCTTCTGTGGAGAAATGTCTATTCAATCCTTTGCCCATTTTTTGAGTTGTAGGAGTTCTTTGTATATCCTGGATATTACTCTCTTATCAGATATCTAATTTGCAAATATTTTCTCCCATTCCATGGGTTGCCTGTTCACTCTGTTAACTGTATGCTTTGATGCATTTCAATGGCTTCTTACTATTCCTAAAACACGAGGCCAAAATCCTACATGACTCAACTTCAGCTTACACCTCCAGTCTCATGGGGCTCCCTGTGGATTATTAGGCTGCAGGCACTGGCCTTCTTTTAGTTCCTCTTAGACACTGTGCTCCTCCCTCTTATGTTTGCTTTGCCCTTTGCCTAGAGCACCTACTTAGCTATTAGTGTGAGCATCTGTTCAAAGATTACCTCTTCTAGCAGCAGACTTGATGAGAGCTGGGACTGTTACCCAGTGGCACAGGAGGCCTACTGTCTGTGATATTTTAGGGGTCCACAAAAATATCTTAATTTAAATTTCAAATTATTTGAAAAAAATGAATATAAGAATAATGGATATATGATAATTAATTCAGTCTAGACTATATTTGTCTTTACACCAAGAGAGTCATAAAATATAAATTAATTTTTTTAATGGAAGAAAGAACTCAAAAAGGCAAAAGTGCCTAGGGCCCACAAAATGCATAACGTGACCCTGATTTTGCCTGTCTTGTTCACACCTGTGTCCTCATTTGGCCAATTAGAAGCCCAGCACATACTAGATGCTCAGTTAACATGCATTGAATGAATAGAGGAATGAGAATAACAAGAAGGAGGTATCTTCAGCAAATGCACAGAAATTCTCTGACACAGAATCCTTGAAATAAACCTTCAGCTCTTAGTTATAAGAGGTAGAAGACACCAAGTTTCTTCCTGTCTGAGCCCAAGGGTACTTTGTTCTAGTGGCTGGGGAATAAAGCCATCTGTTTTGGAAGATTTTGGAAAGAAGTCTATAGAAGTCAAGATCCAGCCTTAACAAAACTTAATTCAACCTGAGTTGTCCACAGTTCTTAAAAACTGAGCCTGCATACACAAGGAAGGACTGGGACTAAGGTAGTGTTTTTCTTTCTTTGTTTTTTTAAATCTTTCAGTACATTAAAGTTTTTTTTTAAAAAAAGGTTTATTGAGGTATAATTGTCATACAATAAACTGTATATATTTAAAGTGTAAATTTTTGACATATGTATGCACCCCTGAAGGAGGTGTATAGGAGGGATAGTGATCCTTCCTACCTGCCCATCTCAGATCTCTATCCACAAGCAACTACTGATCTAGTTTCTATCACTACACATTAGTTTACATTTCTAAAGTTTTATATAAATGGAATATGCAATGTATACTCTTTTTGTCTGGCTTATTTCACTCAGCATATTTATTTTGAGATTCATCCATGTTGTTGCAACAGTTTGTTCATTTTTATTGCTGGGCAGTATTTTATTGTATTGATGAACACATTTGTTTATGATGAACATCTGAGTTTCTATTTTTTGGCTACTACAAATAAACGCCTATGAACATTCGTGTATAAGCCATTATATGGACATGTATTTCCTTTTCTTTTAGGTAAATATCTAGGAGTATAATAACTGGATTTTATGGTGGGTGTATCTTGAACTTTTTAAGAAGCTGGCAAACTGTCAAAGTTGTTGCACCATTTTGCATTCCCACCAGGAGTGTGTGAGAGCTCTAGTTCCTCCACATTCTTGCCAAACTTGGTATGGCCAGTCTTTTTTTTCTTAATTTTTGGCTGTGTTGGGTCTTCATTTCTGTGTGAGGGCTTTCTCTAGTTGTGGAAAGCGGGGGCCACTCCTCATCGCGGTACGCGGGCCTCTCACTATCGCGGCCTCTCTTGTTGTGGAGCACAGGCTCCAGACACGCAGGCTCAGTAGTTGTGGCTTACGGGCCTAGTTGCTCTGCGGCATGTGGGATCTTCCCAGACCAGGGCTCAAACCCGTGTCGCCTGCATTAGCAGGCAGATTCTCAACCACTGCACTACCAGGGAAGCCCTGGCCAGTCTTTTTAACTTGAACCATTCCAGTTGGTGTGTAGTAGTATCTGATGGTGGTTTTAATTTTTATTTCCCTGATGACTAATGTTACTGGGCATCTTTTCATGTGCTTATTTGCCATCTGAATATCTTCTTTGATGAAGTGTCTGTTTAACTCTTTTGCCTGTTTAAAAAATTGGGTTGTTAGTGTTGAATTTTGAGAGTTCTTTACGTATTCAGGATACAAGTCCTTTATCAGATATGTGCTTTGCAAAAATTTCCTCCCACTTTTTGCTTCTCTTTTCATTCTCTTACCACTGTCTTTTAAAGAGTAGAAGTTTTTAATGTTGTTCAGCTTGTTTTTCTTATGTACAGTGCTTTTGGCATTATACCTATGAAATCCTTTCCCCTAACCCCAGGTGGCAAAGATTTTATCCTATATTTTCTTCTACAAGTTTTATTGGTTTAGGTTTTACATTTAGGTCTATGATCCATTTATATTTAATTTTTTTAATTTTATTTTAAATTTAATTTTATTTATTTATTTTTGCCTGCATTGGGTCTTCATTGCTGCGTGCGGGCTTTCTCTAGTTGTGGCAAGCGGGGGCTACTCTTCGTTGTGGTGCACGTGCTTCTCATTGCAGTGGCTTCTCTTGTTGTGGAGCACAGGCTCTAGGAGCACGGGCTTCTGTAGTTGTGGCACGTGGGCTCATTAGTTGTGTCTCACGGGCTCTAAAGTGCAGGCTCAGTAGTTGTGGTGCACGGGCTTAGTTGCTCCGCGGCACGTGAGATCTTCCCAGACCAGGGATCAAACCCATGTCCCCTGCAATGGCAGGCAGATTCTGAACCACTGAGCCACCAGGGAAGTCCCATCTTTATTTAATTTTTGTATATGGTATGAACTATGGACTCAAATTTATTTATATCTAGTTAATTAATTTTCCCAGAATAGTTTGTTGAAAAGGCTATCATTTCTCCACTGTGTTGCCTTTGAGCCCTTGTCAGAAACTACTTGTCCATACACGTGTGAATTCATCTCTGAACTCTATTCTGTTCCAGTGATCTATTTTGTCTGTCTTTATGATAATACCACACTGTCTTGACTACTAGAGCTTTGTAATAATTTTTGAAATCAGGTAGCTTTAGCCATTCAATTTTGTTCTTCAGATTTGTTTTGGTTATTCTAGGTCCGTTAGAACCAGCTTGTTAATTTCTTTAAAATAGCCATCTGGGATTTTAATTGCAATAGCTTTGAATCTATAGATCAATTTGAAGAAAACTGACATTATATACATATATAGATAGATAGATAACTATATATTAAGGTGTCAATTTTCTTCTAACTGATGTATCTATATCTATATATCTCCAGTCCTTTTTTTCAACCTCATCATTCCTCTCCAGATTCCAGGCCATAGCTCACGTGGGGGCCCCACTTAGTGTTACCAGGAGCACTGACAAAGAAGGCAAAGGAAAGGATTCTGACAAGATGCAAGTTAAAAAAACAAAAACCTAAAATTAAACGCCAACTAGGAATAAGTATTTTTCACAAATGTGGTAGAGAGGTTAATAGCCTCAATCTTTAAAAAGTTTCTACTTTGGTTAAAAAAACAACTACTAAAACATCAATATAGGAAAGTGGGTAAGGGACATGAACAGTTCACAGATAAGGAAATAAAAATAGCTCAATAAATGTATGGGGAAATGTTCGGCTTTAACAGTAATCACAGAAATGCAAACACAACAATAAAATACTTTTTGCCCCCAGCTGCATCATGCAAGATTAATGCTGTGACACTACTCAAGGCTGGTGAGAGTGTGGGGAGAAAAGCACTGCTCCCACACTGTTCAGGCAATAGGCTTTGAAAAGCTTTAAAATATTCATATTCTTTACCCAGTAATTCCTCTACTGGAAATCTTCTAGAGAAATAATCAGAAATGCAGACTACAATATATGCACACAGATGTTAATCACAGTGTTATTTATTATTAACAAACCAACCTCAATTCCCAGTGCTATGGAATAGTGTTCAGATTACAGTACATTCAAACAATACAGTCCCAGGCAGTTACTTAAAAATGATATTGACTAACATTTTTTAATGTTATGGGAAGATATTTTTAAACATAAACTTGAAAAAACTCAAAATTGCATATTCAGTATGATCTCAGCTATATAAACTTCGCACACACACACACAAAAGGCCATAGATAATTTCAAGTTTTAATAGATTATCTTTGGCTGGAGTGATTTTGGGTGATGGTTATTGTCTTTCTTTATATGTTTTTAAGGTACATACACTAAAAGGCACACAACTTAACCATACAAATTTGACAATGACTGTACCCACACATATCACACTCTTATTACACCATAGAACATCTCCATCTTTCTAGAAAGTTCCCTTGCGACCCTGTCTAGTCACATCCTTCCTGCAAGAGGCAATCTCTATTTTTCTTTTTCTCCTCCTTAGGTACGTTTTGCCTGTTCTAGAACCTCATATAAATGGACTCATAAAGTACACTCTTCTGTGTCTGGCTTCTTTTGCTCAGCATTATGTCTGTGAGTTTTATACTTATTTTAATTTTCTAAATTTTACGTGTTGCCCTATTCCAAGAATTAAAAAAAAAAAATCATCTTATAAAAGCAGGGCTCTCATTCTTTGTCCGCCCACGTTTGGTCTGCGTTCACTCATGCGAAGCTCCATCTGTCAAGTCCTTCACCCCCCAGTCCCACTGACCTCCCTCTATTGAGCTTCTGTGCAGCTCAGGGACTGTGCTCCTCTCCTTGACACCTCACTGTCTGCTCCTATTAAGTGTTGCTATAGGAGAAGAGCTCTGGGGGGCACCCTGGTGACCCTGCATGTAGCCACAGAGGCCATGCAGGCAGTGCTACACCCACAGTGGATGTGAGTCTGGGTGGAATGCCTTGTGATCCTTTCAGTGCAGGAGAGGGCAGGACTCTTTGAGGAGCTGCCACAAGGGCACTTCTCACTTGCTCCCCTCTTTCCAAGGAGGCTGTCATGAGACACTTCTCATCTCCTCCCAGGTTCTAGGAGGCATGAGGCTCCTCCTCAGCATGTGCCCCAGCATTCAGGTTTCAGGCTTCTGTTCCCCCCTTCGTTTTGGTGTCACCCTGCGCTTGGGCCACAGGGAGCTGGCACCTTTGGCTGCCCTTCCTTACACTGTCTGTGTAAGTAATAACCTGTCTGAATTTTAAAAGGGTTAGTTGTTTTCTTACCAGCCACATCCTCAGCTAGGCCTTGGCCTTGCCTTGTGCTTGACAGTCTCGAGTACACATGTTTTATTTGTTTCCTAGGGTTGCCATAACAGAGTACCACAGAAATTTATTGTCTCACAGTCTTGAAGGCTAGAAGCCCCAAATCACAACGTCAGCAGGATTGGTTCCCTCTGAGGGCTCTGAGGAAGAATTTGTTCCAGGCCCCTCCTTGGCTTGTAGTTGGCTCCCTTCTCCCTGCATCTCCACATGGTGTTCTCTCTGTGTACCTGTCTGCATCCAAATTAATCCTTTTTATATAAAGCCACCTGTCATGTTGACTAGGGCCCACCTTAATGACCTCATCTTAGCTAATTACATCTGCTACAACCCTGTTTCCAAAAACGGTCACATTCTGAATATTGGGAGTGAGACTTCAACTTACGAATTTGGGGGTGGGGCACAATCCAACCCATAACAATGTCTTTGTCTGCAACTAGACTCTAAGGTACTGGCCAGGAGGGTCTCAATAAATACTTGGCAAGTTTATGGAAGAAAGTGAACTAAATAAGGAGTCGTCAGGAGGCGCCTGCAGGAGGACCCGGGGTGGTATTACCCCAGTGATATTCCCTCAGCCTTGTCAGTGACCCCAAGCTGGCCACGTTCAGGAAGATGGATGAAGGTTGTAAACCAGACTAACAACGTACTACTTTCCAGCAGGGACAGGAAAGGCTTTTCTCCCAGCCATGGCATTCATTGCCTTCTCTGGGAAGCTACATTAATCACCCCCAGATTCTGAGAGGCTCAGTGAGGGCCAGGGAGGCCCCTGGAGTGACAGTTCACACAAGTCCTGGGGAAATCTGAGGAGGAACTCAGAGATGACATCACCCATTCTCTGATGTTACAGGTGAGGAAACTGAGGCCAAGAGGCTGAGCAGGTTTTCTGTCTTGGTGATAGAGTGACAAAGCTGAGACAGAACCCAGGTGTCTTGACTTCCTGTGAAGAGCTTTTTTCCCCCACGAAACTTTCACTCAGCCATTTGTCTTCTCTTGGACTCACTGTCCTCAGTACAATGTAGCAAACACCTTTGTACCCCGTCACAGACGGTGCTGCCTTGAAGCCATGGATGCCCACAGGGTGGTCTCAAGCAGCTGGTCGAAGAGAATGCCCCAAACACCTGGCTCTTCATCAGACTCTCCTACCCTGGACCTGTGAGGACTCGCTGAGTTCAAGTTCAGGCACCGAATTTACTGTGGCCCTTCACACCTAATGCCAGATTCCAATCTAGCGGCCAAAATGTGATACTTCCATATTCTGCATTGCCCTATGCTTTGTTGAAGATTTTTAAAAAGTAAAATCAATGTACATGGGCTTCCCTGGTGGCACAGTGGTTAAGAATCCGCCTGCCAATGCAGGGGACACGGGTTCAAGCCCTGGTCGGGGAAGATCCTACAAGCCACGGAGCAACTAAGCCCGTGCACCACAACTACTGAGCCTGTGCTCTAGAGGCCATGCTCCACAACAAGAGAAGCCACCACAATGAGAAGCTCGCACGCAGCAACGAAGACCCAATGCAGCCAAAAATTAATTAATTAATTAATTATTAAAAATCAATGTACATGTCTATAAATAGAGTGTAAGCTCCTTTGAGAACCTTACCCTTTATCTTTATCTCTAGATCCCAGTTGTATAGATGCTCAGTGAATAAAGAAATAAACACACCAACTAAATTTATGAGAGAAGCCCCTCCCTGCAGTGGTGGTTGGATGGGAGTGAGGGGAGTCAGAATTGATGAATCCATTTCTTTTCCCTCTACCAAAGTCTACTCTTAGGGTTACTTTTAGAATAAATTTCTCCCCTGCCCTGCCCTCCCTTCAGCTTCCAGACAGTGGACCTTGAAAGAGGGTTTTTCTTTAGGGAAGAAAGATGGAGCTTCGCATGAGTGAACGCAGACCAAACGTGGGCGGACAAAGAATGAGAGCCTGCTTTTATAAGATGATTTTTTTTTTGTTTAATTCTTGGAATAGGGCAACACGTAAAATTTAGAAAATTAAAATAAGTATAAAACTCACAGACATAATGCTGAGCAAAAGAAGCCAGACACAGAAGAGTGTACTTTATGAGTCCATTTATATGAGGTTCTAGAACAGGCAAAACGTACCTAAGGAGGAGAAAAAGAAAAATAGAGATTGCCTCTTGCAGGAAGGATGTGACTAGACAGGGTCGCAAGGGAACTTTCTAGAAAGATGGAGATGTTCTATGGTGTAATAGGAGTGTGATATGTGTGGGTATAGTCATTGTCAAATTTGTATGGTTAAGTTGTGTGCCTTTTAGTGTATGTACCTTAAAAACATATAAAGAAAGACAGTAACCATCACCCAAAATCACTCCAGCCAAAGATAATCTATTAAAACTTTTGAAATTATCTATGGCCTTTTGTGTGTGTGTGTGTGAAGTTTATATAGCTGAGATCATACTGAATATGCAATTTTGACTCCAAACCAAAGTTGTCAGGTGTTTTCCCCCAAAGCCTCTGTTTAGGAATATCAGGGGTTTCCTTTTCAATTTTATTTTCAATCTCCATTCCAAGGAAGCCCGTGAAAGAAGCAGTGGGAAGTGAAGAAATGAAATCCAACCAAACCTTTAATGTGAATCTTCACTGTAAACCCAGTTTTTCTTACTGGAACTCTAAGGCAAACATGATAAACATGATAAAAAAATGATGCCATTTGAAAGAGCTCATTAGTGCATCTGGGAATACCCGAGGGAAGTTTCAGGGAATCAGAGGCTTCTGGGAAATGCATGATTCATAGAAAAGGGGTTCACCATTTTCTCCCTGAAGACCAATTCTTTAATGTCATGACATAACTTCCAAGCCATATCTTACTTAGTATGATACTTTTTAAGACCCAGCAGATATTAACAGGTCACTCTTTCGGGTCTCGGTGATGCATAAGGAGTCTCCAACCCTTGGTCTGAGCCTTTAAGAAATATCCATGCTTGATCCAGGGCTGCTCCCAGTGTGTCTTCACTGTGCTTTCTCTTCTTTTACAGAATCTAAAGACAGAGTTGGAATAAACAGTAGGAATCATCTGTACTATAATACCCATCGGTAATATCTTTTCAGCTACTGCCTCCCCATGAGGTCTTTCCTAACCTGGCAGCAAGCTAATTACTCCTTGCACTGAGCTCCCATGCCCCTTGCACAGGTGTTGGTTACAGCTTTTCCCAGAGTGCATTATAATTATTTGTTTGCATGTCTGTCTCCCAGGTTGTGGGCTTCTGAGAGCCAACACGGTGTCTTACTCAGGCTTGCATTCCACCCTCGCTCCTAGCAGAGTTCCTGGCAAATAGTATCTCCTCAACCCGTTTGTGAAATGAATAAAGAAGGGCCCCACTTTCTACATGCAATAAAGCTGGGGATGCATAGAGAGATGAGGTGCCCTGGGTAAGGTAAGGACCTTTATCACTACTTATATTCTTCTGCAGTTAATTATGAAAGAGAATGAACTAATTGTAAAATATATTGTTTTCATTTTCTGTATTTATTATCTCTGACCAGATATGTAGAGGCCAGATGCTTCCAGTTTGTTCTTGTATGTTGCCTGATTGTCCCATTTAATGTGGTTTTCTCTGGTCAATGATCCCCTGCTCTTTGCCCCAAAGAGGACAGGAATTTCTTGCTCAAATCTCAGACTTGTTTGGCCTGCTGATCATCTTATAGGAAAATGGAGTTGGCTGGGAAGTAGGAGATAATTTCCTGAGTCTTTTTTCTTCTTTTTCTTACTTAGTATCTCTCATTCTCTGGACAACTCAAGGAGTCGACCTGACTATAGACTTGGTACATTTGGGAACAAAACCTCAATGTCCTGAGCCGTCTCTTGCAAAACCTGAGCAAAGGTCCCAATTAGCTGTAGGCATTTCCAGTTAGTGTCAGTATGTGAACAGGTAGGGTTGGGGCTTTCAGCTTTGTGTAACTTATGTCAGGAAAGCTGTTGGCTCAAAACTGTCTTTCTGACTTTGCCCACATGTACTAAGGTATTATGAAAGGGAAATGAGCATTGAAACTGCCAGGAGTGATTGTCAAGATATTTAGCAACATTTCTAGCACAGGCAGGGCCAGTCAGAGCCTTCCTTCCAACTCTGGGGGAGAGGAACGAGTGAGCCAGGGCAAGGAGGGGAGTCATGGGGGAGGACAGGGGCTTGAGTCAGCAGCTGGATACCAACCGATATAAAACTAGTTCAAAGTTTATACAACTGGGGTGACCACACGAATGTGTCCCAGTGGAATAACTGCCTGAGAGTAAGAAAAAACTGGGCCAATTAACATCTCCACTACCCACCCTCTGACAGTGGTCCCCAAACTGTCTGCATAGTAGACCCAGAGGATCTTTTAAAAAATGCCAAAGCCCAGGCCATAATTTCTGGGGGGAAACCCAGTATCTTTGAAGCTCCCCAGGTGATTCCAGGGTGCATGCAAGTTGAGAATCCTGCTCTATGACATTAAGTTAGTTATTTTGTCTTTTGGGCATTGGTGTTCCTTCTCAGTAAAAAGTGGACAATACCCAGCTCATCTCTCATTTGAGAAAATCACATGAATACATGCAGTGCCTGACATGTAGTGGGTGCTCACTAATGATTTCCTTTGTCTTTTCCCTCTCAAATTATTTATTTTCCTTTGTCACTTGTTTTGAATGTCATCATTTGGATAAACAATTAACCACTTTTTGAAATGGAAATGTCCCTGGAAGGGCTTGGGGCTAGTTAGTCATGTATATCTTAGTGTAGGTTATTTAAGATGATGTCTCTTCGAAGCCAGCTGACCTGAGGTAAGCTAGGAGGTGGGGTTTCTAATTTCAGAAATTAGATGAGCCTGAGGAGTAAGAGGCGTCCCCTGTGTTCTTGACACTGCAGAGTAGCAGCTGCTTCAGCTTCTTGCCGAGAACCTAACCTCAAACTCATGGCTGCCTTGTTCTCCTCCAAAGCCCAGCTGAAAGTAACATTTGTGAAGGACGGCCCATTTCTCTGGTTTAGGCATTCTCCTTTGGCTTCCACAAATTCTAACAGGTCTGTGACTGGGGTCAGGGCTCTGGGAATGGGAATCTCAGGCAGCATTCTGTGTGTTTGTGTGAACTGTCCATTTCCTCCCAGGAAGATATAACATAACTTTCTTCAGACTCTTGAAGGGAATTTCCACACCCTACCCACCAACAAATTTAAGAATTATTACTTTAACAACTTCCTGGAAGAAGCCACCCCACTGGGCATGCCCTTGCTGAATGGGCCTCTGTGGAATTGTTCTGCTGAATTGCTCTTTGGCATGATACGCAAACTTATATTGAGGAGCAATTGAAGAAATGACCCTTGAAACTCTTGTAATAAGGCTGTTATTGATTTGTGGATTATATTACACTATGTGCATTCCTAAAGGAGCAAGAGAGACACTTCTTCCGAGCCCCTGGGCAGTTATTTGAATCTTATGGACACTTTCTTCTTGTCTTTGGCTTCCAGAAAGCTTGAAGCATAAGGAAGTTTAGAAATAATTTTTTCTGGTGAAATGAGTGAAGTTCAAGAAGTGAGGGTAGCCAGAACAACCTACAGGGCACCTCTGCCCTCGGTAAACTGGACACAGGAATGAGTGAGTGTCCCATCTTGAGAGGAGTGCCCTCGTTCAAGCACTAGGATTGCTCCTCACTGAATCCTCAATGCTGGGCATACAGTAGGTGCTCAATAAATGTTTTGCTGAATGAATGCAGTGTTCCACAGAGCTCTTGAAGCTGTGCTTCCTGCCAAAGTGGGGAGACTCCCTGGCCTACCTTTGTGTTTCATTGTTATTTGGATCTCAAGGCAGGCTATCTTGTGAACCCACCTTTGCCCAGAGGTCCCTGAAGAAAAAGCTCTCTCACTTTTTTCTCCCATCCTCTTCTCTCCCCACCCCTTCTCTTTCCCTAGGGTTCAGGCCTGGAGTGTGGTCTGAGTGACAGGCCAGTGCTGAGCTGGCAGACTTTCCACCTTCAGCAGAATCATTATTCCTGCATTCATCTCCGTATTTTCTCTGCCTTGGAGCCTTTTCTCTTCTCATGCAGATCAATCCTGAGGTCTGGGTTCTGTGGTTGATTCACTCAATGACAGGTCTCAGCTCTGGCCCTGCTGGCAGCTAAAAGACTTGGGGCAAATTATTTACCTTCTCCAAGCCTCAGTTTCCTCATCTGTGATATACAGGTAGTAAGAGTACTTTCCATATAGGTGTGGTATGAGACCCCATTAGGTATAGTGATTCAGGCAAATACCAAACAAAACCCACCACAGATTGGAGTCCAAATAATATTTGGACTAGGTGTTTGCTCAAGGTTTCTCGAGGATACTGAGGAAGGAGGATACTCGGCGTACACACAGTAAAACTTCCTTAAAATTCTCTGTAGACATTTCTCTCTCTTACCCAAGTTCCATCCTCACAGCAGCTACCTTTTCTCTCTCTCCAGGTGTTGTCCAGTGCCAGGATCATTTTTCCTCACAACTCCATGCTCCTTTTTATGTAGAAAGAGTTCTCTTTTGACCTCTAGCTTCTGCATTTTTACCATCCCTTCAACAAACGAAAGGCTCTTCCTCAAGATCATTCCTACAGAGAAATTATATATACTTTTATTTTAACCTTTTTTGTTCCTGTTGTAAATGTAAAGCATTACTTTGCCAAAATCCTAAAGCTGATATCCCTTTAAAATAGCCTTTTGTTTTTACTTATTTGTAGTTCTCAACCTTGGCTTCACCTGAGAAGCACCTGGGGAACTTGCAAAACAATCCCAGTGCCCAGGCTGTACCCCAGACCAATTGAATCCGAATTTCCCAGACATCAGTATTTTTAGTTGAAAACCATGACTCTAGGCTCTTGCTCCTTAAAATGTGGTCCACAGACGGGCAGCTTGGGCATCAGGTGGGAGCTAGTTAGGAATGTGGAATTTCAGACCTCTTCCCTATGGATCAGAATCTGCATTTAACAAGATCCTTGGGTGATGCGAATGCACATCGAGAGGCACTGCTTTCGGCCTTAACCTGCCAGTGAGGTGAGAGTGGCCAGCAGCGGATGTAAGTACTTTCTGGGAGGCCTTAACACCAGGCAAACAAATGGCTGCGTGATAAACCACCAGAGATCCTGAACAGGGGGTCTGAGAAGGGTCCTCACATCTTTACGTTCACCATTGCTCCTGGGGAGATTTAGGGGATTATCAGCCAGTGTGGGTACACTGCCCAGGGAGGTGGCTTTCAGCCTTGGCTGGGCACTGGGATCACCTGGGGGACTTAAAAATAATCCCTGTACCCAAGACTGCAGCCCAGACCAACTAAATAAGAATCTGTGGAGGTGAGACCGGGTATCAGTGACCCAGTTTTCAGGTAATCAGGTGATTTCAATGGGTAGATAATCCTGAGAACCACTGCTAGGGCTTTCTGATCTTTATCAAACCTATCTGAGAATAAAAATATTATCTGAGCATTGTGCTCCTAGAAGAGTTTACTTTGTATAAAAGTCAAAACCTTGAAGCGCAGGAATTAATCATTAACTGCTGCTGGTGGGAAAGAACTCAACATGGGCAGAGTAGCTTCTCTTTATTGTCCCTGCCTAAACTTCCTGTCCTCTTGCAAATGTCCTACCTCATCTCTTCCTCTATTAGGTCTAAAATAGTCTTTCCATTTAGAGATCTCTGTGCTGGATGAAAATGGCTTTCAGTAAAATCTGTTCCTGGGTTTGGCCTCCCAGCATGTGCCCTGCAGCTAAACATCAGGACAAGGGGAAGGATGCTGGGAGGCAGGGGTTGGTTGTTTCAAGACAACCAGACTTTTCTTTTTTAAAAAATTTTTATTGCAGTGTAGTTGATTTACAATATTGTGTTAGTTTCAGGTGTACAGCAAAGTGAATCAGTTAGACAAATACACATATCCACTCTTTTTAGATTCTTTTCCCATACAGGCCATTACGGAGAATTGAGTGGAGTTCCCTGTGCTATGCAGTAGGTCCTTATTAGTTATCGGTTTTACACATAGTAGTGTGTATATTGTCAATCCCAATCTCCCAATTTATCCCTCCCCCAACCTTGCCCCCTGGTAACAGTAATTTTGTTTTCTACATCTGTAACTCTATTTCCGTTTTGTAGATAAGTTCATTTGTACCCTTTTTTTTTAGATTCCACATATAAGCGACATCATATGATATTTGTCTTTCTCTGTCTGACTTACTTCACTCAATATGGCGATCTCTATGTCCATCCATCCATGTTGCTGCAAATGGCGTTATTTCGTTCTTTTTTATGGCTGAGTAATATTCCATTGTATATATGTGCCGCATCTTCTTTATCCTCTGTTGATGGACATTGAGGTTGCTTCCATGTCCTGACTATTGTAAATAGTGCTGCAAAGATTTTTCTTGCTTTTACATCAGACTCAACTCAGGCCCTGCTAACACTCCCCTCCACCCTGCCCCCATCTGTTTATTTCCCTGGGGAATGTGCTGACAGCCTGCCCTTTGGTGTTGAATTCCCAGAGAAAGACAAGCTGAGCATTTGGGTGAGGAATTTCAGAAGTGGGCAGTGGCTGGTTCTACCCCCTCCTGCTAGGTCACAGCTGAGCTCCTGCCAGGAACAGAAGTTCTTCCAGAGTCCCAGTCCTCATTTTCTCCCTCATGACTGCCAGAGATGGTGGTGAAGTCTTGGCCCTAGGTCAACTCCAACTGGAAGTAGCTCAATGCTAGGGATGTTCCCTCAGAAAATTTCTAGGAATGAAGGAACATGCAGGAGAAGGAAGCCAAAAGAGTGAGTCAACCAGGATATAATCCTCCATGTTAAATGACCTTTTAGAATTGACATATTTTTACAGTTTTATTAAGGTATAATTGATACATAATAAACTGCACATATTTTAAGTGTGCAGTTTGATGTTTTGACATATATGTACAACTGTAAAACAATAACTGCAATTAAGGTAATGAAAATAATTTGTTTTTCCTTATTTTCTGAATAAATGAGAACAAATTTCTAAAATCCTACAAAAAAAGTGTGTGTGTGATGGGCTTCCCTGGTGGCGCAGTGGTTAAGAATCCTCCTACCAATGCAGGGGTTCCAGCCCTGGTGCGGGAAGATCCCACATGCCACGGAGCAACTAAGCCCGTGCGCCACAACTACTGAGCCTGTGCTCTAGAGCCCACAAGCCACAACTACTGAGCCCGCGCGCCTAGAGCCCGTGCTCCACAACAAGAGGAGCCACCGCAGTGAGAAGCCTGCGCACCACAACAGAGTAGCCCCCGCTCGCCGCAACTGGAGAAAGCCTGTAAGCAGCAACGAAGACCCAAGGCAGCCAAAAATAAATAAATAAATTTATTTAAAAAAAAAAAGTGTGTGTGTGTATTTATGTGAGTTCAGCTGCTTTGAATTTTGGCAAATATATCTTTAAAAAACTCAGATGTAGAGGATCTTTTGAACTTCAAACAAAATTATTCACATATCGTGTATTTTGCAAACTATTCTTTTTTTCATCATTTCTATGTTAGCTCATAAGGAGTTTTTAAAAATTATATTATTTTATGGTTTATGAAAACGTTGGCATATGTTACTGCATTTCTTCTGGTGTGATTTATTCTCTCCAAAGCCCTTAGTGTTAATTATTATAATTTCTATTTTAAAGCTAAATAGTGTAAAAAGACTTGGTTAGGATCACAATTAATGCAGCCCAAGGCTTTTGATAACTGATTCCCAGCTCTGTGCTCTTTGTAGCATACCAAGTAATCATTCATGGGTAAGAAGGAGAGGCATAAAAACCCAAACAATTAATTTTTTAAAAAATTCTTCAAACAGCCTTGACATTTATTTTTTAAATGAAGATTTATTTTGCCATGGTACATCATCATTTTTGCACCGTGTGTGAATAAATGAACTTTGGCATTCATGAATTCTGTTAGAACCTTGTGATACTTTTGATGCATTGCCAGTTAGCCTAGGTGAAAGGCCCCAATAATATCCAGACAGTTTCGATTGGCTTTCTTTTTCTTTTGGGGAGATTTAAGATTTCTGAACTGTACTTCTTCCTTTCTTTTTTCTTATTTTTGAAAATAGAAGTTGCAAATAATACAGTATGACCCATGATCACTGGGAGGCTTTTTACGTGCTAGTGCAACATTCTAGGTAGTTAATCCAGAGAGAAAGCCCATTCCCTTTAGGGGAAATGAGAAGATGTCTATCTTCAGTGTGTAAAATAAAGGCCAATTAAGAAGAGCAAGAAAGTTTAACCCGAAAGTAATCAGATCCTAGGAGTTTAGAATCCCAAGATCCTAATGAATTAGTAGAAAATGTTGGAAGCTGGAAGCGGCCTTAGCTATTTTTCTAGTCCAATCTGCTGATCTTACCGAGTGTACAACTGTGGTCCTGAGAGGGGGGGTATTTTCTCTAAAATTGCACAGCTGGTTAGCTAGCTGCAGAGCTAGGCTTAGCACAAAAGTCTCCTAACTCCTGGGCATCTTCCCACTGGATCATTGAGACTCCATCTTCCTTCAATTGTGAGGAACCCTTTTGGAAGTCAAAACCATTTCAGAGATAATCATATAAGTCTTGCTTGGTAATGATTGGTTGAGAAAATAGATAATGAGAAAAAGCAACAGTGAATTCATTAATAATTTAAAGTTCTTTTCTATGATGTTGTCTTCTCCCACAACCAGGAGAAAAGAGCCAGGAATCTCCAGGTGGAGATGGGGATGTTGCTCATGCTTACACCTGACAATGCAGTCTCACCCTGCAGCTGGACACTGCTGGTCTGGAAGTTTCCCTACCCAGTGAAGGGATACTTCCACTGAGGGACATGATAAAATCCTACAGAACTAGGACTGCCACTGGTGATATGATAACTGCTGAGGCTACAGAGTGTTGGCAAAGAGCTTGATGTTGATTATCCAGGGGAGGTGCAACTATCAAAGAAGAGGCAGGGGACTATAAAGATTAGCAGGGGGCTTCCCTGGTGGCGCAGTGGTTGAGAGTCCACCTGCTGATGCAGGGGACATGGGTTCGTGCCCCGGTCCGGGAAGATCCCACATGCCACAGAGCGGCTGGGCCTGTGAGCCATGGCCGCTGAGCCTGCGCGTCCGGAGCCTGTGCTCCTCAACGGGAGAGGCCACAACAGTGAGAGGCCCGCGTACTGCAAAAAAAAAAAAAAAAAAAAAAGATTAGCAGAAAATAGACTATACTATAGGTAGGTGCACCAATGACCCATTCCCCACTTCTTTCTTGCTCATCTTGATTGAAGGAAGGTAATCTGCCATGACCCAACTAAAGAATCATATTTGCTTTCAGTCAGTTATGATGTTCCTCTCTCCCCTTGCTAGGTATTTGATTTTGCAGCCTCCAGTGTAGCAGGAGTGGTCATCTGATGTCGTTCTGGCCAAGAAGGTGGAAGGAGAAGGCTGCTGGAAGCTCTGAGGAAAGCTTTGGCTCTGCTGATGAAAAGTCCAGGTGTAGCTGGTGTCAATCCCTCTCTAGTCATCCTTCCATGAACATGGCCAGGATGCCCATGGTGGCATCTTCTCATCATGAGGCAAAGGGCAAGAATGGAACAGAGATGTGACCGCAGGTGGGTTGTGTGCAGCTGTGTGTGATGATTTGGATACACTGGGTTGGAACAGTGAAGACAGAGGGTGTGTTGCAGGTGTGCAGTCAGGGGCCTGCTGTGGTCCACATTCTCCTCGAGCTGAAATTCCTTGGCCCACAGCCACCTTCTCTGAGATGGAGCCCTTGGCTGGTCTTTGCACAGGAGAAACCACTGCTTGGGTTACAGGGAGATTGCCTGATTCCAGAACAACCAGGCCCCACACCGGCCTTAACAGAGCCTGCTATGAAAAAGTGGCCTCAATAAATAGATTTTCTCTCTTGGAAATCTGAACTGAATGTTCAAAACGAATTTGCTACTTGGGAGTAGAAGAGATGTGAGGAGGTGGCCAAGTCCCATTCATGTCTGGGTACTAGTAGATCTAGAGATGCCTTCATTCCTGGCTCCGTCAAGCCATGATGGCTCCTGTTCCTGGATATGTATGTGGGATGGTTGGTATTATACCAACTTGGCTAGGCTATACTACCCAGTTATTTAATCAAATTCTAGGGCTCCCCTTGTGGCGCAGTGGTTGAGAGTCCGCCTGCCGATGCAGGGGACACGGGTTCGTGCCCTGGTCCGGGAAGATCCCACATGCCACGGAGCGGCTGGGCCCATGAGCTGTGGCCGCTGGGGCTGTGCGTCCGGAGGCTGTGCTCTGCAACGGGAGAGGCCACAACAGTGAGAGGCCCGTGTACCGCAAAAAAAAAAAAAAAAAAAATTCTAAACTAGGTTTTGCTGTGGAGGTATTTTGTAGATGTAGTTAACATTTACAATCAGCTGAATTTAAGTTAAGGGGATTACCCCTCAATAATGTGGTTAGGTCTCATTCAATCGTTTGAAGACCTTCAAAGCAAAAGTTGAGTTTTCTCAGAGAAGAAATTCTGCTTCAAGACTGCAGCATCAACTCCTGCTTCTCTTGGTTCTCTTTCTCTAGAGAACCCTGACTGACACCCCATGAGAGTCTGCCTTCTTCATCACTCCATGGCACTGCCACCAAAGAGCCCTTCTCTCTTTGTTCCTTAAAATCAAAAGAACCTACACAAAAACCTCAGTAGTGTTCACTACCTTTGTGAAATGGTGGCTCTTAGTAGTGGGAGACATAGTGATTCAGTCTACAGTAAATGCTTGGTGCACGCATGGATTCTCAGACTCTCAGAAAACCTTCAGTCTCCAGGAACTGGGAGGAACAGCCTTAGGTATAGGATTTCGTTAGCTGCCTTTGCCCTGCACAGCAGAATAGTAGGAAATAGATACATTGTTCAGGGAAGCAGTCCTATTCTTCCAGGATTACTTAGTGAAACTTGCTTAGCCTTGTATTTCCTTGTTAAGAAAATGAGCAGCTCAACCGATGGTAGAGCAGGCAGGGACTCTAGGATACAATATGTAGGTCTCCAAAGATACTCCCATTCTGAATTCTCCCTTATACCCCTGCCAACCATGGGAGGTGCTTCCTCCATTGGAGACATGCCTACTGCCCTTCCTGTCTGAACCTCAAACTCGTCCCTTCACTGTACTCTGCCCTGTAATTACCTGTGCTCACAGATCAGTCCTTTGCTGAACGTGGCTTATTCTCTTATTTTTATGCATGCCCAGGATGAAGGGAAAAATGATTACTGATGTCGGGCAGGCTGGGGGAAGAGAAATGGGGTATGGCATGGGATGCTGCTCTGCGTGGGATCAAGCACTAGGCACTAGAATCCTTCTATAAGAGCGATAGAGGTAGATACTGAGGTGGTGGAAACAAGAGCCACAAGAAAAGGAGGGCCCAGGAAGACAAATTTCAGCTATTTAATTTTCCCCTTTGGCCTTAAAGAGGCCAGAGCATAGTTTTATGCTCAATTACAATAACCACATTGGTTGTAATGATTGTCATTTGGCTTTTTTTCTCATAGCTCTTATTAATCCTTTAAAAAATGCTTTATTAGTCATTTTAAGAAATAAATACATTGATAAACTTGCCATTTTGGAAGGGAATTATCACAGTCTGGAGTAGTAGGAAAGAGTCCAGTTTCGGAGTTGGTCTCATTTGTATTTGAATTCAGACTCTCATCGGCTGTGTGACATTGGTCAAGTTACTAAACCTCTCCGTTTCTTCATCCATAAAATTGTGGTAATAATGATACCTACCCTGCAGGCACTTTATTAGGACTCGTGGAGAGTATACGTGACGTGCTTCACACGGTGTCTGGGAGACCTGTCGCACTGCCTAGCACCCTGCTGTAATAGCTGAGGGGTAATGAGCCCTTACAATGCTGCAGGTAATACGCTAAGGACATTAGCTCATTTGACACAGAACCAGGTCCTGTTGGCCTCTATTCCCTCTGCCACTCTCCCCTGAGCCCCCTGTCCAGAGGCCTTTCTAAGGAAGCACAGCTGTGAGGGAAGCAGAATACAGGCCTAACCCTTCTCCTTAAGAACTGATGACCTGTCTGAGGCCTCACCTGGGCTTTACAGGGGCAGCCACAAGAAGCCTGGGTGTCTAGGGGATACAGCCAGGCTTAGTTGGTGATCCAGAGACGAGCTCAGGGAAAGCCCGGTCACCTCTCAGAGGAGTCCCACCTGAAGTGGATGAAGTTGGGTTATGGACCAGGGCCTACGGCTGGTCAAGCGTCCTCAGAAAGCTCAGCCCACTCCCCTGGCACCCTTCTAATTGCACGTGGAGTGGCTTCTGCCCATAACTTCTGAGAGTTGGGGATACTGTGAGTGAACAGAGCAGAGCTGCGGAATCCTGCAAAGCACATGGCGGGGAACACCGAGGAGGGCATCCAGGCTCGGCCCTGCGGTGAAGTGTTTGGTTACCTCTTGGGAGGGATCCAGTGCAGTTGGAAGGACTCAGGCCAGAAGTGCTGAGTGGAAGGACTAAGTTGATGACACAAACTTGGGTCCAGAACCAGCCAGGGAGGGAGAGTTTTTGCCGTGTTGTCCAGAGAAGCCAGGTGCTTGGTTGCCAAGGAACATCTGTGTTGGAATTTTATATGCAGGGCCAACAAAGCCAAATTCCTTAAAAGCAGCTTCTTCCTGCCCAGATGGCTTCAGCAGCCTTGACAGAAGGGTGTGTGCATGTGGAGGTGGGTGGCATTCTCAATCTGGGCCTCTCCTTCTTTTTTAGGACTTTGTCCCTTAGTGACTCTTCCCAAGTTAAATTGTACTTCATGCTTTTGTCAAGCACTTAAGTAGGAAGGAAAGAAGATGGGCTGTCAGTGAGGGAAAATGTGTTGGAGATCATTCAGGATCACTTAGGTGGCAGCATCCCACAGTGACTCTCACTCCCAAATATCCACACATAAGGAGTGATGGATACGTGAAATGCATAAATAATCCCCATGTCTAATTTAAGCCACAGCTGCCCTTCCCCCAGCCCTGACCCATTGCTACACAGTGCTAATCCAAGAGAGATTGGGTTTATTCAATGCCCACTCAGAAACCAGAGAGTCTGAATTGCCTAAGGACATACAGATGGTGACTAGTGAGATGATAACTCTCTTTCCTGCCCAACGTTCATTTTTCTGGGAAGTTGAGACCTGGTAAAGTGTTCTCACAGGTGAACAAAAGGAGAGAAGAAGATATCCAGGGTGGCAGCCCTGGGTAAGCCACAGGGGGTGGTTCTAATTAAAGATATTCACCAGAACTGTGGGGTGGGGGGGAGCCTTGACAAAATAAAGATGTTAGGACCCCAGCCCAGACCAACTAAGTTAGAATCTCTTCTTGGGAGGTGCCAGGTATATTCTGAAAACACTCCCTGGGTATTTCTGATGGGCTGCTCAGATTAAGAACCATGGTGCTAGAGGAACAGTTTCCTGTGGATAATCTAATATGGGCCATATTTCTCAGGAAGCTAGTTTTTCACTGATTGCTTATCTTCTAACAGAGATAGCATGACAGTGAGGCTAGGAATATCTGTTCTGGAGCCCAAGTGCCTCCCACTTCTACCACATTCTTCGGGCAAATTAACCATTTTGCTCTTCAGTTTCCTCATCTGTAAAATGGAAATAATAATAGTGCCTACCACAGACCGTTGTTGTGAAAACTGAGGTATTTGGGCTGGCCAAAATGTTCGTTCGGGAACAAACTTTTTGGCCAACCTAATAATACATATCTTTACCTAGTGTTTTGCAAATGATAATAATCCTTACCCTGGATGGACATTAGCTATTATTATTAATACATTTGACATGATAGTTTCAAATGTAGGATAGAATTGTTATTTCTGGGAGCCTCTGAGACAGGTAGACTGGCATGCTATTTGTTTTTCTCCAACAGAAGTCCATTGGTTATCATCTTTGAAAATTCTTTTTAGCTAGAAAAGGAAGGCACATTCATGCAAATTGGTTCAGGTTCACAGGCGCAGAGTGATCCAGAAATTAGCCTTGGCTAAAAATAAACTAGCTTGATCATTTCTGTTTCCAGGAATAGCCAGAATAATTTTCCCATCCGAAACAACGGAAATATTGAATAAAGTATCTTTTAAAAATCTTTAAAAATGCATCTTTGAGCTGACATGAAGGTAAGAAATCCTCTCAGCTCCCAAACAAACTGAAACCAAGAGCTCTGAGAGGTAAATGAATACCAAAGCTTGCCTTCAGCCTTGAAGTTTCTGCCAGATGCCAATACCTTGGGCTACTGCCTTGGAGGTTGTATGGGGATGGAATATAGGAGTTTAAGTCCAGTGCTTGATCAAGGTGGGGTACATCATAGGAGATCCTTAAATAAAGCTGGAATCCCAAAAGATTACACATGTTTTATGGTGAACACAGAAAGAGAAGCAAGAAAACTGGCCTGTCTCAGTCCAGATAACCACTGTGGCTTGGCACAAACTGTCTCTTGCACTTGCAGTTCAAATTCATTTCACATGTGTGGCCCTAAATATCCAAGTCTGAAAATTGAACCTATTCTCAGTTTGGTAATACCTGACATGACCAGCTGAATAAACACAAATATATTCTGGAGGAATCCTGCTGCAACTCAGAATTTCCACAAATAATGCCCAAAGAGAATGAGCAGTTTACAGTAAAAAAAAAAATCTCAAAACATGCAAGGAAACAAAGTATTATGATTGAGAGAACCAGCAAAAAAGAAAAATAATAAAAACCAAACACATACTAGGAATGGGTCAGCAAGAGCATTAGATAGCAGATTTATTGAACACCACAAGTAAAGCAGCTATGTAAAATAAGAAGTCTTGAAAATTTGAGCAGGAAGCAAGTAGACTTGAAAATGAACCAACAAAACATAACTTCTAAAAATGAAAAATATAATAATTGAAATTAAGACCTTGATGGATGGAGTAATGAGAAAATTGGATACAGTTAGAAATAATGGAGATGGATGCAATGGCATTATCATGGATATAAATTTGAGAAGTTTAAAAATATGAATAAAAAGGAAAAAGAGTGGACAAAGTGAAAGATTTCAGTCAGATATAAGGAGGGGATTTAATTTTAACAACAAATGGCTGAGAATCTTCCGGAATTCTTAAAAAAGACACTAATGTTTAACGAACCTGAAGGAGAATAGATAAAAGGAAACATCCTCCTAGATACATCAGAATAAAGAAAAAGAGGTGATCTTAAAAGCAGCCAGAGAGGAAAGATGGATCTTCTACAAAAGAATGGCAACTAGTGTTAATGCTGGCTTCTATAATGGAATTCAGAGGGCATAATGTGCTGAGAGAAAACAATTGTTAACAAAAATTTTATATCCAGACAAATGAGTTTTCAAGAATGAGGGCAAAGATATTTGAAATATAAGAAATACATAAAACAGGTAATTATCTCCAGAAGGTCTCCACTAAATGAAATTCTATGTAATATACTTCGGCTAGGAGAAAAATGGTCTAAGAGACAAGATCTGAGATATACGAAGGAATGATGAACAAATATAAATATTATATGTAGATAAACCTAAATAAACCTTAACTATATAACATGATAAAAATGTCCTATTTTCAGGAAAGAAAATATTAGAAGAAAATACCACACAATATAAGCATTGGATTAGGTGGACAGATAATTGGAATTGAAGAAAAAATTGAGAAACTTGACTTTTTCAGGAGGGGGGTTAAAAATATTAATTTTAGAATTATTAAAAATGCATTTTATAATTTTTAGGGCAAACCACAGAAAAGATATGGACATGATAACTTCTAAACAAATAAAAGACAAATGATGAAATACAAGCAAAACCAATCTTAACTCACAAGAAGTGGGGTATGGGAGAAGAATAAAGTGAGACAAATATAAAACACATAGTAGGATATTAGAAGTAAATTCAAATATAATAGTAATTACTATAAATACAATAGGACTGAAGGCCTCGGTTAAAAGACAAAAATTGATAACCTGGATAAAGAAATACAATCTAGCATATGCTATTTACATGAGATGCTTTTTAAACATAAGGATATAGAAATATTGGAAGTTAAAGGATGGAAAAAGATACAATAAGCAAGTACTAATCAAAAGAAAGATGGAAAAATATATTAATATCAGGAAAAAACAGACTTTAAGCCAGGCAGTTTTATGAGCAATGAGTCACCACATAATGGTAAAATGCTTAATTTCCCCAAAATATATAATAATTCTAAACTTGTAAGACATAGTATATATGATATATATGAAATACCATTTATATTAGCAATAAAATATATTATATATATAATATATATTATATATATCATACAGCTTCAAATACATAAAGCAAACTTTAAATGACAGCACTACAATGGAAGCCAGACAAATCCATTGTGCTAATAGGAGATCTTAATACACTTCTCTCAGTAATTCATAGACTAAACAGATAAAAATCAGTAAGGATATAGAAGATTTAAAGAACACATCAATAAACAATAAAACGGACATATGGAGAACACTGCACCATGCAGCTGGAGATTATTGCTTCTTTTTAAGCACTCATGGAATTTCCTATGAATAAATTTAAATGTAATTAAGTTACAAATCAATAACAAAATATAATGAGAAAAAACCTTACATTTAGAAATGAAAAGTACACTTTAACTCACAGATCAAAGAAAATGTCTAATGGAAATTTACATACATAGAACTGAATATGATGTTTTAAAACTTCTGGAATGCAGTTAAAGCAAACTAGGAATAGAAGAGAGATTTGTTAATCTGGAGAAGGACCTCTTAAAAACCTGCAGCAAACATCATTATTGGTAGTCAAAAGTTTAAGTTCAAGGGATAAGATAGAGATGCCCACTTCTAATATTCCTATTCAACAATGTGTAGGAGGTCATAGCTAGGGTAGTAAAACAAGAGAAAGAAATGAAAAGTCTAAAAATTGGAGAGGAAGAAACAAAACTGTCACTATTTGCAGATGTAGAAATTCTAAAGTAATCTGTATATGAATTAGGGTTAATAAGAGTTTAGCAAGATGTCTGCATATAAAGTTAATATAAAAATTAATTGCATCTCTATATACCAGAAGCAATTAGAAAATGTAATTTTACTTTTTTTTTTTTTTTTTTTTTTTGCGGTACTTTGGCCTCTCACTGCTGTGGCCTCTCCCGTTGCAGAGCACAGGCTCCGGATGCACAGGCTCAGCGGCCATGGCTCAGGGGCCCAGCCGCTCCGTGGCATGTGGGATCTTCCCAGACCAGGGCACAAACCCGTGTCCCCTGCATCGGCAGGCAGACTCTCAACCACTGCGCCACTAGGGAAGCACAGAAAATGTGATTTTAAAAGATACCATTTATATTAGCAATAAAAAATGAAGTGCTTAGTAAATAAATTTCTAAAAGATGTTAATTCTTTATAAAGCTCAAAAACTTTACTGAAAGACTTTGGTCCTAAAACTATGCAGACATACACTATGTGTACCATATTTTTCAATAGATAAACAATATTATATAGATGTAAATTTTTCCTTTTGTGATCTATAGATTTAGTGAAATTCCAGTAGGAGTTTTGCGTTTTTGTTTGTTTTTTGGTTGAACATGGCCAGAAGATTCTTAACTTTTTACGGAAAATGTAAAGGCCAAGGATAGTCAAAACAGTCCTGAAGAAGCAGCAGAAGGTGGTAGGCCTGTCCCTATTACAGATCAAAACTTCTATAAATAGTTGCAAATTCAACTATGCTCAACTTAAGAACTTTGTTATCAGAAGATACCTTTAAGATAGTGAACAGTTGATACAAATATATAGAGATTTGCAGTATATAACTACAAGGGCATATATATATATATATATATATATATATACACCCTTCTATATAACTACAGAATATATAACCATTCTTATGAAGCAATAAGAACAAATGACTCGATAAAATAGTGGGCAAAGGCATGAACAGGCATTTTACAGAAGAACACACATATGACTCAATCATGTGAAAAGATGCCCAATCTCATTATTTACCAGAGCATTACAAATTAAAACTACGGTGATAAACCATTTTACACTAACGAATTAGCAACAGCAACAAAGCTGATAATTTATCTTGTTGAGGTTGTGCAAGGAACTCATTAACTGCTACTGGGAATATAAATTGGTACAACCACTGAAAAACAGGGTCGCATCACCTAGTATTATCTAGTAAAGGTGAATGAACACCCATGCACTCTACAGCCCAGCAATTCCACTCCTATCTGAAGAAACTTACACACGTGTGCCAGGAGACATGCAAGAGTGTTCATAGCTGCATTGATCTTAATAGTTCCAAATTGGAAACAACCCAAATGCCCATCAACAGTAGAATGAATATATAAATTCTGGTATATTTGACTCAGTGTGTGAAGCAATAGGATACCGCAGTGACAGTGAATGCCCTACACATAGCTGCCCTCAAAAATATGAAGAAATCTTAAAAACAGAAAACTGAGGACAAGAAGCAAGTCACAGATTACCTCCTAACAGCATGACTGCATTGATATCAATGTCAAAAACAAAATTAATCAATCTATTTTTTTAGAGGCACATTCGCAGGTGAGAAGAAAAGGCAAGAGAGAGCCATTACGACAAAAATCAGGCTAGTAAGGTTAGCTTTGCACGGGAAGAAGAAGGAAATGATCTGGAGGAGGCACGTGGGATTTTAAGGTTCGGTTAAGATTCTATTTCTATTTCTCAGTGGTGAATATGTTACCGACCCTTTGGAGTTGGGCCCCAAGTAGGGTTCTCCTGCCCGGTGTCTTTCGAGCCAATAGAATGACACCCAGGTTAGTTCAGAAGCAAAGGAAAGCTTTCTTCTTTGATCTAAAGATGGAGAGGGGCGAGCTCGTGCTCTACAGAACACGATCTCCCAGGAAAGGCCATGGGTGGGGCTGCTTTATAGGAATCTCTAGGGGCGGGGGGCGGGCGGGGGTGGAGTTCTCGAGGGCGGGCGCAGCTGTACCGCTCAGGGCTCAGGTCGCAGCCTCGGCAGCGTATCTGCGCACGCCCGCCGCCATCTTGAATTGAGGTGCCGTGCGGGGCGCTTCTGCGCACGGTCCCAGAGCTGAGGTGTCGGCGCACTTCTTTCCCGGGAGGAGCTCTGGTCTGACGGGCCGGGTGCGAGGCCTCTGCATGCGGACCCCTGTGAGCAAGGGAAACCAGACTGTGCGGCAAGGGAGAAAAAAGGTTAGACTTCATTATACTACCCGAATTTTATTTTTATTTCCTGAGAATTGTCAGTGGGCTTTGCTGGTGACAAATACACAGGTGTTCGTGTTGTTGATAGTTTCTAAACTGTATGTAAGCTTTTTATACCCTTCTGTTTGTATAATATAGCTCACCATTAAAGCAAGGCAAAAAAAGCTATTCGGCACATAAAATTGAGACCGTCAGCAGAACAAAAATTGTGGGGAGTATAAAAGGGAGAATAGCCAGGCGTCGTGTCTCCCACAAGGCAGCGCCACCTCCCCGGGTCCCCTTTGACACAGCCTGGCTCTGGCCTGAACCTCCTCACCCTGGCAAGGGAAAGGAAGGGGCCTTTCCCCTCTGTTTCCTTTCGTATTAATGAGATTGCAAGTCTGCGTCCACTGCTTTGTCCAAAGTCACACAGTTACTGAAGGTTCCCAGTCCACCGTTCATTTCACATGTTATTATGCAGTGTTTTATTTCATCCTTCCCGGGAGGGCCTCAAAGAAGAGAATATTAAAAGGCTACAATAATTAGCCTCACACTGTAACACCCTTGACTCCAGGCGAGCTCCTGTAGCAGAGGAGGGAGAGGTTTAGTTCTGCTCCTCTTGGATGGGTCTGAGATTCTGGCTGCAAAGTAGGAGAGAATTTCCTGAAGATGCCCAGTGGTGTCTGGGGTCGCTTTGGGTCACTGTTGTTCCCAGTGGTGCTTGAGTAGTAACTGTGGACTGCCAAGAGGCAAAGCATTAGATCTCATCTGTTCGCTGGGGTAGGTTGTGTGGGCAGTAGTAGTCTGGAGTAGACTAGGCAGATTTCCAGGGCTGTGGAATTACTCATTCCATCCTGAAAGTTTGACCTGTTTTTTGATGTCAGCCTCTGACCTGCAGAGCAGAGCTGCAGGGGAGCAAACGAGTAGCAGGTGAGCAGGTGAGAGTTGGAGGGGAGCAGGTGATAGCTGTAGGTGAGCTGCAGTTGAGCAGGTGAGAGCTACAGGTGAATGGAGGCTCCTTTCACCAGAGTGGGGTGGGCCCCGAATCCAAGGAGCCTCCTTCCAGTACCCCAAGACTCTGTCCTCCTGTCTCTGCAGTCATTTTAAGAAAACCATCTTGTAACCCTTTCTGTTAAAACATGTATAAAATAGTGGAAGGTATGAAATGTGACCTCAGTAGGCTTTGGTCATTGCTGAGGGGCATCAAGCTGCTTAATGATAAAGCTTCAGGACTGTTAGTTCTTTGTTGCCTGCTGGGGGGGGGGGGTAGGGTTGTGTGGACAGCTTTTCCTTAACTGCCATTCTGGTGAGCCACACCCAACCAAAGATTGCTTCTGCTCTCCTTTGATTGCTTATCAAGATGCTCATTTGAGAACCTGACAGTAATTTAAAGATCGGGAAGGTAGGAAGAGAAAGTTGTATTGTACCTACGTTGTCCCTCGACAAAACCTTGTAGAGGTTTGCTTGGGCCCTGTTGGATTCTTGACCTCTGCCACCCAGTTAAGAGCTGCCACCTGGACATGCCATCAGTGCAGACACAAACCTGGGGACCCTGGTCCTCCCGCTGCACTCGCCTTGCAAAACCCATTGCTCTTGGCCTATGAACATTTCTTATTCCAGGTTTTTCTTTTCTGCTATTAGCAAGGGAAAGTGTCATCACAGCCTTAATAATAAACCAACCAACTTTAGAGGAGTGTCTGGGCTTTAGAGAAGACTTGTTTAACCTCAAAAGACAAAGGGAGAAGTGTACCCTTAAACACGGTTAAGGCAGTAAGTTCTATGTTTATGAATCTAAACGTATTACAGTGTATGATGGTCAGTATTATGTGTCAGTTAGGCTAGGCTACAGTTCCTAGTTATTCAGTCGAACACTAATGTAGATGTGGTTGTGAAGGTATTCTCTAGCTGTGATTTAAGTCCACAGTCAGTTTAATTTAAATAAGGAAGATTATCCTAGATAATCTGGGTGGGCTTGATTGAGTCAGTTGAAAAGTCTTAAGAGCAGAGCTGAGGATTCTCTGAAGTAGAAGAAATTCTGCCTGTATACAGCACCTCAGGCCCTGTCTCCAGCCTGCCCTTCCTGATGGTCTGCCCTGTTGATTTCACATGTGCTTAGTTATGGGTTGAATTGTGACCGCCCCAAAAATGCAGGAGTCCTCACCCTCAGTACCTGTTAATGTGACCTTTTTTCGGAAATAGGATCTTTGTAGATGATCAAGTTAAGATGAGGTCATTAGGGTGGACCCTAATCCAAAATGACTGTGTCTTTATAAAGGGGGAAATTTGGACACAGGGAAAGACATGCATAGAGGAAAGACGACATGCAGAATCAGGGAGAACACAGTCACCTACACGTGAAGGAACGATATATGTATCCATCTCCACATCCTCCTGTGACTCTGTTTCTCTGTTAAAACACTAACTGATGCCCCAGATCAGAAGAGGTACCACTTTTGGGTGGTATCCCTGGGTTTGATCCTGGAACAGAAAGAGAATATTAGTGGGAAAACTGGTGAAACCCAAATAAAACCTGGAATTTAGTTCATGTACCACTGTTGGTTTCCCAAATGTACCCTGGAGGAGGAAGCTGTGTGATGGTATATGGGAACTCTGTACTACTTTTGCAACTCTTCTGTAAATTAAGCATTATTCCAAAATAAAACGTTTACTTTAAAAAAGGCAACCTGGATCCAACACTTAACAGTTGTGCGACCTTGGGAAACATTTAATCTTTCAGGGCATCAGTCTTGTTTTTTGTAAAATGGGGGTTAAGTATACAACCTGCCCATAGGGTTGTTGTAAGGATTAAATGAGTTAAAAACACACAGACTGCTTAGGAAAGTCCCTGGCACAAGGTAAGTGCTTAATAAAGTTTAGCTCTAATTATAATATTTTTGTTTTATTTTATACACAACTTGTTCTCCATGGCTACTTGCTCACTGTGTGGTAATCCCATAGACGAGTGTTTTCCTAAATTGAGTGTAGGCTTGTTACAAGACTACCCTACCCATTGGAGGGTAAGAAGAAAAAGTAGAACTTCTGTTTACTTGCTGTATTTTCATTCTTTTAAGTTTTCTATATCTGTGTATGTGCCATAATGCATGTTTTAATCCAGTGTAACATATGCCTTTTTTATTGATAAATAGTCAGAAAGGCATGGGGACCAGTACTGTGCTCTTAAGGCAGGGTACACTCTTGCATCCATGTGCCCTTTAGGCTCAAAGACACAGCCACTTAGGCAAACTAATTTTGCATTAAACCCTAATCCCTAAGCCATTTAAATCTGCATGAAAATAATCTTTTACCTCAGAAGGCTGAAAATGTTGAGGTTGATTCCATATGTATTTACGACTCAGTGTTTCTTCAGCCTGAATTATTTCAATTTGTTCCATTACTGGATAAAATCTCTCCACTTATTTTTGAGAATCTAAATTTTCCCTCTGGTTTTTATTAGACCTCATTTGTTGCTTCACATAGTAGCCTCTTCAAGGTATTTCAGGCACAGGAAGTTTATGAATCTCAAGCCTTTTGGTTCTAGATGGTGATACTGGTAGCAAGATAGAATGGTATTTTTTGAGGCAAGGAACAATGTAACTGACATTCATTTTGAGTTTTGTATGCATTTATTTATTCACATTCATTCACAATAATTCCTTCAAATGTTGATTTAGTTTAAAAGATCTTAGAGACATTCAGACTTACATTCAAATCCTGTTGGTTTTCAGAACCTGGGTTCAAATTCTGCCACTAACTAGTTGTGTGTCCTTGGACAATTTCTTCTTTTTTGAATTCCTTTACATCAATTTCCTTGTTGGAAAGATAGAATATTTACCTTGCAGGGTTGTGTAAGGAATAACAATATATATGTGAAGTACTTGTACATGTTTGGAGCATGGTGGGTGCTTAACAAATAGATGATTTTACTGTTATTATTGTTATTTTACTGCTATTGTGAAACTACCAGGCTAGACCTGCAAAAACAAAGATGGCTACGGCATCATCCATACCTGTAAGGAAAATACACATATACACATCAAAAATACTACTGACACAGTTGATGCACTTGGTATAAAAGTAAAATAGCAAAAGCAAGCTTACAATGACAAGCAATGTCTCCTGGCCTACCATGCCCCAGCCCTAGTTGCAGTCTTCTGAGACAAACTTTATTCACTGTTTCTTTTTCATTCTTCTGTGATTCATTCTGAAATTCAAAATAATAAGCTTGTATTACTTTTGCCTAATTTTATCAGCTTTAGAACAATCTATTGACTCCCCGTTATGATAGAGGATTTAGTAGATATCATGACCCTGTACTTCCTCTACCTCTTCCCTTCCTGACATTTGATAGTTATATTATTTTCTAAAAAATCCTCTACTGCTGATATTTTAAACTTTAAATACTATGCTTAAACGTCTATTTCTTGTTCTGTCACCTTCAGTCAATATTTTAGTCCCCTTGAGGTTAGCACCCTTTCTCTTTAATCTTTTATCTCCGGTAAGAGGTAGCCCGATTCTCTAAATTGCAACCTGATCAATAACAAATTTGCTGAATTTACCAAATTTAGGAGTTTGGCATTTCATAGTGATTTGATTGCTTTGGATTACTCCTCAGCAATTTCATTCTTAAGAGATGCAAGCCTGCTTATTAATCTAGAGTCCCTTTTTTTTTTTTTTTTTTTTTTTTTTTTTTTTTGCGGTACGCGGGCCTCTCACTGCTGTGGCCTCCCCCGTTGTGGAACACAGGCTCCGGACGCGCAGGCTCAGCGGCCATGGCTCGTGGGCCCAGCCGCTCCGCGGCATGTGGGATCCTCCCGGACAGGGGCAGGAACCCGTGTCCCCTGCATCAGCAGGCGGACTCTCAACCAGTGCGCCACCAGGGAAGCCCTAGAGCCCCTTTTGTCAGCTTCACATTGCTTTCCTGTTATCAACATTCATAAGATTTGCATTCAGTTCTGCAATTGTAGTAATGGCTTCCATGCTTTGTCTGTGGTTGATTTTAAAAGTTTTAACTCACAAAGAAGGCATTTGCATTATTACAGTTACTTAGTTATTGCCTACTACAGGGAGGGGCAGTATGCATAGTTTGTATACACCACTCTAAGGGTCCTTTGTGAGGCTACTTGAAAGGGAGGAGACACAGTAACATCAAAGTCAAATGGTTTTTCTTTTCTTTCACTCTATTGGTTACTTAAAATCATGCCACTTCTTACTTTGCTTTGAAGTTGGATCACTATCTTCTTTTTTTTTTTTTTTAACATCTTTATTGGGGTATAATTGCTTTACAATGGTGTGTTAGTTTCTGTTTATAACAAAGTGAATCAGTTATACATATACATATGTTCCCATATCTCTTCCCTCTTGTGTCTCCCTCCCTCCCACCCTCCCTATCCCACCCCTCCAGGCTGTCACAAAGCACCGAGCCGATATCCCTGTGCCATGCGGCTGCTTCGCACTAGCTATCTACCTTACGTTTGTTAGTGTATATATGTCCATGCCTCTCTCTTGCTTTGTCACAGCTCACCCTTCCCCCTCCCCATATCCTCAAGTCCGTTCTCCAGTAGGTCTGTGTCTTTATTCCTGTCTTACCCTTAGGTTCTTCATGACATTTTTTTTCTTAAATTCCATATATATGTGTTAGCATATGGTATTTGTCTTTTCTTTCTGACTTACTTCACTCTGTATGACAGACTCTAAGTCTATCCACCTCATTACAAATAGCTCAATTTCGTTTCTTTTTATAGCTGAGTAATATTCCATTGTATATATGTGCCACATCTTCTTTATCCATTGTATAGCCTTTGGTCTTTCCTGACATTTCTCATCTTTCATCTTTCTTTTTTCTTCCTCCCTCCCAGAGCCTCAAGTTTAGTAAGCCTTTCAGACATAGCAACTCTTGCAAAGCCCCTGTCTTTCTCCAGGTCTTAGCCTCCCCGACCTGAGTTAGGACCTGTCGCTCTCTTCTGGACAGCTGTCCTGAGATTTTTCTGTACAACCTTCCCAGGTTGGATCCACTGTTTCCTGGATCCCATGTCTTTCTCTTTCTGGAGTACATCCCTTAGTAACTTCTTAAGAAAGTCAGAAGTAGTTTTTTGAGGCCTCGTTTGTCCAAAAATGTCCTTATTTAGATAAATCACATATGATCGATAGCTTGGTGAATATACAATTCTATCTTCAAAATTTATTTTCCCTCCAGTTTTTTTCTGACATCCAGTATTGCCTATGAGAAGTCCAATGTCAGAATGTTACTTGTTTTTTGTAGGTAGTTACTCTGCTCCCTGACCCAACACCATGGAGATTTTTTATATTTCTTTAGTTTTGATCCTGTGTGTCTAGTTGTAGATCTTTCAGAAGTTTTATTGTGCTGGGAAAAGTCATTGTGTGATGACATAAAACTTTCATTTGGAGGAAATTTTTTCTATTACTTGTAATAAATCCCTTCTCTCCATTTTCTTTTCTTTTCTTAATTTTCTTTTTTTTTAAAGCCCCCATCCTGGTCTTTATTTTTTCCTTCCTTCCTCCCTTCCTTCCTTCCTCCCTTCCTTCCTTCCTCCCTTCCTTCCTTCCTCCCTTCCTCCCTCCCTCCCTCCCTCCCTTTTGCGCAGGGTCTTAGTTGTGACATGCGGGATCTTTAGTTGCGGCACGCGGACTTCTTAGTCGTGGCATGTGGACTTCTTAGTTGCATCATGTGGACTCAGTTACACCATGCAGACTTCTTAGTTGCGGTATGCAATCTCTTAGTTGCGGCATGCGGGCTGTTAGTTGCAGCATGTGGACTCTTAGTTGTGACATGCATGTGGGATCTAGTTCCCCAACCAGGGATTGAACCCGGGTCCCCTGGCACTGGGAGCACAGAGTCTTACCCACTGGACCACCAGAGAAGTCCCTCTCCATTTTCTTTACTTTTTAGTAACACCTATTAATTGGATAGTTCTCTGTCATATTTTTTATCTATTTGGGTTTTGGCTTTCTAATATAAAAGATTTACTTATACTTTATCCTTAGCCCTACTACTAAATTTTTAAACTTTTTATAATTTCAAACTTTCTTGTTTTTTGACTCTCACTAAAGGGTAGCATAACTTTTATATACATGTGTAACAAGAATAACATAAGACAAAACTCTGAGTTTATATACATATATAATTTATATATTGGCACTAAAATTTTTTTAACATCTTTATTGGAGTATAATTGCTTTACAATGCTGTGTTAGTTTCTGCTGTATAACAAAGTGAATCAGCTATACACATACGTATATCCCCATATCTCCTCCCTCTTTCGTCTCCCTCCCACCCTCCCTATCCCACCCCTCTAGGTGGTCACAAAGCACGGAGCTGATCTCCCTGTGCTATGTGGCTGCTTCCCACTAGCTACTTGTTTTACATTTGGTAGTATATATAAGTCCATGCCACTCTCTCACTTCGTCCCAGCTTACCCTTCCTCCTCCCTATGTCATTTATACATATAAAATTATATATAATAAATATATATTTTCATATTTCCCTTTAGGTGTTAGATGGTTTTGTCTTATGTTATTGTTAGCTTTCTTGCTTGCTTGTGATTTGATACTTTGTTCCTCGAATTATTTCTAATTCCTCAAATCAAATTTTCTTTTATTTTTTTGCTAGTTTTTCATTTCTTTGTGCTGCTGGTTTTCTTGTACATATTTATGTTGATTCTTTATGTTCTCTGATGTGCGTCCAATGCAGTCCCTTTCTGCCTGAGTTCACAAGTCTACCTACGTTAGTTCTCAGCAAGGAAGAACTCTGATTCTCTTACCTTTATCCCACCTCATGAAGTAATTATGATGAAGGGGAACACCTAAATGTTTTGAAAGTAACTACAAGGCTGCTTTCAAGGTTTTTCTTAATGCTAGTATATAAAACCTGACATGTTCAGACTAGCTAGAAGAAAGTCCAGCTTGAATTACTCAGAGATGTTTTAAAATATAGTTTCATTATTTTCAGTTTTTATAAAAAACTTCACCTGAGCTAAGAAAATGCCACAGGTAAAGTCTACTGGAGGTGGAACAGATAAGAATATGTTTTATTTAAATGGTGCCTTTTACACACTTGAACTCTCTCTAGTGTTTCACGTGGACAAACGTGAGTTCCATAGTCTTACAACATTTGCATTCATTACTGAATAACTTCTTTAATATGAAGATAGAAACTTAAACTCTAGTCCAAAACCTTAATCAGAATTTGAGATAGTGAGAGTAAAATTTGTCATGAACCTTGTCTTCCCAATGAGAAAGATGAGAGGGTCCATTTTTATATTACACATATATGATATAAATGGCTTGATATTTGTGGAGGCTTATCTATGGCAATAATAACACTCTTACTGCAAGATTCAAAAGGGAAATAATATTATATGAAACTGTTTTACTTTAAAACCAGCAAAAAATATATGGAATCAGATTTCATTTTGGAATTTTTTTTACCAGTGTCAACAATTCATATAATTCTTCATAAAAAAAAAACAATTTGGTCTGTAAACACCTGCAGGTCTCTGGAACATTTACCCCAGTACCTGACTCTAAGTTTGTTACAAGTTCAGATGTTCTCACAGATTGTGACATATCTTCTTTGTATTATGAGCAAACAGCATCTGTGTATTTAGGATCAGCCTGAAAGGGAAGCACATGAGCTCTCTGAACATACACTCCGCTGTCCTTGAGGTCGGGGACATACAGGGGCTCTTGGTCCAGTGCCTGTAGAGTTTCAATAGCTTTCCCTCTATGTTAGAAAAGGCAGTAAGTCCACTGCTAAAGGATTCACGCTTATCTCAGTTTACTGCAGAGATTGCGAGTGACCAAGATAAGTCACCTGCCCAAAGTCCCACAGCTGGGACTTCACACGTCTACAACACCCTACATGTGAAGATATAGTGTATTTGGATGTGGCTGTGGGCTCTGGTCAGTTGAGGGAACAGGACGTGCTAATAGTGTAATGGGACCCTAGAGAGGTGTGAGGGAGATATAGAGAGAAATCCACTTTTCATTTTGTCCACGGCCAGACCACGTCTGGACTTCAGCTCTTGTCTGGGCTGCAGAGCTTTGCTTCCCACGTGGCTCCCTTGCGCATACCTTCTTGGTGAATGATTAGAAGAGGTGTATCAATATTTTCCTGAACCATGTTGCCTCTCCAATCATTAACATGGCCCTTCATCTCCTGTCTTGTTGTCACCCAGTCTTCTCCGCTTTGAAGCCAGTTGTGAAAGAGATAAAGTCCTAAGAGTTACTTCTCAACCGTAGGTCTTTGCTAGAACATGTCAGAGGTGATCTATTTAAAAGGCACCCATCCACCTGTCCATCCAGAAGCTGGACCTGGGCCCACATGGACTCTTCACATCTAATCCATCCTCATGAGCCTCCTGCCCCACCTCCCACCTCTGACCCAGTCACTTCCCTGCTTAAACCTTTCATGGTTCCCCACTGACTCCAGGAAAAGGTCTGCGTTTCTTGCTCAGGACACCCCAGGATACCCAGGACACCCATCTGCCCTTCCAGATGTAGCTCCCTTGTATCCTCCACAGCCAGTCAAGTGGAAAGCTTTGTGGCTCCCTCCACATACTGTTTTCTACATTGGGGCTTTGTTTTCCTTGCTCCCACGTGGGATGCTCTTGCTTGCCCATCTCTGCATATCTAAATTCTACTCATTTTTTTGCGACTTCCCTGGTGGCACTGGTTAAGAATCCACCTGCCAGTGCAGGAGACACGGGTTCAAACCCTGGTCCGGGAAGATCCCACATGCCGCGGAGCAATTAAGCCCATGTGCCACAACTACCGAGCCTGCACTTTAGAGCCCGCGAGCCACAACTACTGAAGCCCATGTGCCTGGAGCCCGTGCTCCACAAGAGAAGCCACCGCAGTGAGAAGCCCGTGCACCGCAAGGAAGAGTAGCCCTGCTCACCGAACTAGAGAAAGCCCATGCACAGCAATGAAAACCCAAAGCAGCCAAAAAATAAATAAATAAAAAATTAAAAAAAAATTCTACTCATTTTCAAGTCCCCAGATCAAAAGCCAGCACCGCCATCCAGCCTCCCTGGGCTCACAGCTGTGAGTCTTCCTGACAATAGTAGGGCCCATGGAGTCCTCTGAGACCTTAACATGGAGGACCTCATTTAATCCTCACAAACTGGCAGGCAGAGACTGGTCTCAAGTGACAAAACTGAGACTTAACAGGTTAACTTGCCTGAGGATCTTGAGGTATGAGCGCTGGAACCAGGATAGGAACCGAGGGGCGCCTGAGCTCACAGCCTAGGTTTCTACTATTCTGGGATGCTCCAAGGCCCTCAGTCGTCATGTAACTGGTGTCTCTCCCACTGTAAAAGGCTTTCACATCCTGCTGGGTGGGAGAATGTCCAACTCACCCCTGGTTTCTCTGCTTATTCTAGTATGAATGGGGTGCTGGATACAGATGCGAGGAAAAGGTGGGATCCTTCTCTGTGGATGGGCAGCAGCACTTGTGACCAGGGCTCCGTTGTGGCCCTCTGGGTGGTGGGATTTGTTCCCTCCCTCCTTCTCAGGTGCCCTGAAGTGCTTCCCGTCCCTTGCCATCCTGTCTACTCCTCTGTCTGCCCAGCTGTCATGGGGAAGAAAGTGGGCTCTCTCAGAGACCCCACAGCCCTCACCTTCTCTGCTTCCATCCAAGGTGGTCTGAACTCTTTTTCACCTCTGAGTCTTTCCTTTTCTGGGCTCCGCCAGGCTGCGGTATTCATCTTCTCCTCTTGTAGCACTATGATTTTGTCAAACCCTGATGGGAAATAAAGTCCAGCCTTGCTGCCATGGATGAGTACAGCAGCTACTTTGATCTCTGCCTCTTAGATGCTTCCAGCATTCCCAGTTGGTACTGTGTCCAGGCTCTGAACTATGGTCAGTCATGTAATTGATCCATCTCTCCATTAATGCATATTTACCAAGATCTTATCATATGTGGGGTCCTGATGAGGCTGCATTGAACAATGAGTAATGTCCCTGTCTGCATGGACCCTTACATTTTAGCATAACGTCCTATAATTGGTTTGTGGGTGCCACCTTGTCTCTTCATCGAGACTGTTAATTCCTTGTGGCTAGACTCTTATTTTCTGGTCCTTTTGTGGCCTCTGCACAGCTTAATACAGTGCCAGGTACAACATAGAAACAGTAGCAATGGGTAATGGATAGTGAATTATAAAATATTTTTAGTTTAAGAAGCATGTTTCATATATATAATCACATTTTTAAACAGAATCCTTAGTAGGTAGGACAAAACTGAAGAATGTTGGTTCTGAGTAGTTTAATGATTTCACAGTGCTTAAAATCCATATTCAGTAAATGTTGTTTGGTATTTTTTAAATGAGAATAGGAGAAACTGCCTTTCCTGTTCTCTTCAAAGCAAGGAATTTATATGCACTGAACCTTATATAAATGTTAGAAATATTTATTTTTATACAACCTGCATGTGTTTAAAAAGAATAATGTGGAAAGCCTTAGAGTAAAAAAAACCCTGTCCCCGCCCCCCCTTCCTTATTCCCTGTTATACTTCCCAGAAACAGTCAATTTGAATTTTCTGTTTTTGTTCTTTTGCATGAGAAAGAAATGTAAATAATTGTGAACAGAGGGCAGATGGTAGTAGATTGTAAATGTGGTCACAGATTCCTCTTCCTCGTATGTCCACCCCGTTATAACATGACTTTGCAGCTCCTTCCATCAAGAGGCAGAGTCTTTCCCCCCACCTCTTGAACCTGGGTTGGCCCCGGGACATTCTTTGTTTAATAGCCTAAGACGGAAGAGATATTTCGCAAAATCCGAGGCTTTTAATAGGCCTCGCAGCTTCTGCTTTTGGCCTTTTGGATAAATGCTGTACTGAGACCGTCATTTAGGGAAGCCGATCTGGCCTGTAGGGGTGAACCGAAGTACCCTAGTTGTCAGCCAGCAGTAACAGCCAGATGTGCAAGTAAGGCCACCTTGGACTGGACTATCCAGCCCGGCCATCTTTCCAGGAGAATGCAGCCCATGGGTGAGCCCAAGCAAAGTCAGTGGAGGAACGGCCCAGCAGATCCACAGAATTATGAGAAATAACAAAGAGTTGTTGTTTTAAGATACTTAGTTTCTTTATCAGGTTTTGGCACTGTGTGTTAATTTCCTGCTCTGACAAATGAAGATTTAGTTCATTACTTCATCCCCTTCTGCCACACATCCTCATTTTATAGTTTTGACACTAGTCCTGGTTTCTCTGTTCATCACTTTGCAACCTCAAAATAGTTAAACCTACGTTACTTGTTCCATGAATAATATCTGCTGACTCCCCACTTTTTAAGTTGAAAACATTGTTTCCTCCCTATTTTTACCTGTATCATTCCCTTTCACGTCCCAGTTTCTTTAGGCTCTACTTTTTCTTTTCTTTTCTAAAAAACTTTTAATTGAAATATAATAATACTCAAAAAGTACAGAAATCCTAAGTGAAAAGTTTGATAAGTGAACCCATCTCTGCAACCATCACTTAGATCCAGAAATAGAACTTAATCACCACCTGGAAATCCCCTTGTGCTCATTCCCACTTACTATTGATACTTTCTACCAAATGTAACCATTATTCTGACTTGTAAAACTGTAGATAAGTTCAGTTTCTTTTAAAATTTTGTGTACAGTTGTCTCTCAGTTGGTTCCAGGACCCCTATGGAAACCAAAATAAGGAGATGCTTAAGTCCCTTACAGTTAGCCCTTCGTGTCCTCATGTTAGACCCATGGTTGGCTGAATCTGCCAATGCAGAACCCACAGATACGGAGGGCTGACTGTAAATGTAACTATTCCATATGTCCTTTATTGTATCTGGCTTTGTGTTGTTGTTCAACATTATGTTTGTGAGATTTATCCCTGTTGTTGATGTACTTATATGTCATTCCTTCTTGCTTCTGTATGGTATTTTATTATATGAAAATAGCACACTTTTTTATCCAGTCTAATGTTGATGTATAAAAAGAGCAGTGTTTTGGATCTTGGATCTCATGACCTTGCTAAATTTACTTAATAATTCTGAAATTACCTTTCAATGTTTTTAGATTTTTGTATACATAACTATATCATCTGTGAATAAAGTAGAATTTTTTTCTTCCCAATCCTTATGATTTCTTTTCTTGCCTTGTTGCATTGGCTAGAACCAGCACAGTGATGAATGAAAGTTAAAATAGAAGGCATCCTTGATTCATTTCCCATCTGTAGGGGAATGTTTTAACATTTCAACATGAAGTAAGGTGTTTGCTGTAGATTTTTACAGGGCTATTCTTAATCAGATTAAGGAAGTTTACTTTTATTCCTAATTTGCTAAGAGTAATTATCAAATGCTTTTTCTCTACCTATTGAGATGACCATATGATCTATACCTCTTTTTTCTTGTTAATGTGGTGAATTACATGAACTGATTCACAAATATTAAACTACCCTTGAATTGGTAGAATAATTGCTACTTAATTGTGATGTATGATCCTTTGATATATCACTGGATTAGATTTGTTAATTTTTTGTTTAAAATGTATGCCCCTATGTTCATGAAGAAGATTGGCTTGTGGGAATCCAGAGAGCCTAAATTTGAGTACTTTCAGCCAGAAAGACTGGGCATTTGTTTCTGGTCCTGGTAGGACCTAGGGGTGCCACCAAGAATACTTCAGCCCCCTTAATGATCTTAATGGATGAATCTGAGATTTAGCTTACCTGCTTTGCTGTGGGCCTCAGTGTTAGTCTACAGATTACAGAGTTGATACCAACATTTTCCTCTGGGGCAATCTTGCCTTTTCCATCATTACAATTTCTTCTGTTTTGTTTGTAATGAGTAAATTTATACATTCAAGGTAAATAAGCAAAAGAATAAAGTCACCAAAACTAGAAATTGTATTAGCCTATAAATGATTTTTCACATTTTGACTCTGCTTGTGCTTGAGCCAAACATCAGAATTCAAAAAAAAAAAAAAAGCCACCCTGTTAAACATAGTGTTTCACAAAAGGCTACAAAACACACATGCAAACACACATACACTCTTCAGCTTTCCTCTTTCCTCGATTTATCCATCTAACATGCAAGTATGCATTGCACTTATGCATTGCATAAGCTTCTCCAAAGCTTATGTATTCTTTTAAATATAAATAGTTAAGACAGCATTCCAAACACAAGTAAACATTCTGGTTATGTGAATCCAAGTGGTGAACAAAAAAAGAAAGCCTTAAAGTTTTGAAGGGTAGCCTGGAATTATAATTTTAAAAGAAACAAATGAATATGTGATATCCTAGGAACAAAGGAGTCAATGTTGCATTCCATCAGAGACAACACTGTGAAGAAAATAAAAGAAAGGAGAGATGGACACATCCCAGTTATCCTCTGTACTAGTTGGGATTAGGAAGCATTTGCAAGGGATTGGAGCTAATGGCTACAGTGCTCAGAGCAGCAGGATGGCACCCTGTGTGTGGACGCATCTGGAACTTCGTGTACATCTTCTTTGTGAAAGAAGAAAACTGGGAAACAAGATAGGTAGGGTTTCTGTTTTAAGCCAGAGTAAAAGAAAGGAAAGCAGTGAACTGTAACCCTCCACCTCTGGGGTCACAACCTTTCAGCCTAAGAATAATGTCCTTCCTTCTACTTTTCTCCATGACTCACAAGTTATGACATTACACCACAGCAAGCAAACTTACGTGTTTTGTATATGATTACTATTGCATTTATTTATTGGAGAAGGAAACTGGCAGTAGAATTTATATATGTATTTATTTACTTGTATTATATTTCAGTAAATTTTTTATGAGACTGTACAGGTTTGGAGTATTTTCCCCAATCTTAGCTTTCCTATATATCCTATTCTTTTTGTTATGCAAAATTCCATAACTTGGTGGTTTTACAAGCACATAAGTGGCATGAAGGATGAAGCTTTGTTATACTGGTCTGGCTCACTTACTTTTTTTCTTTGTCTGATCCTTCCTCTCTCTTTTTCTCTCCCGCTCCTCCTCTTCTGTTCATGTTTTATTGACTTTCAGCTTTTAGAGATTTTGTTCACTTTCTTGTGATCTCAGCAATACTTTTAGAGTCATGTTTGTTGTAATTTATGCGAGACTTAATTTAAGCCTCAGAATATTTGAGTCACTTTGCTCCCAGAAGTGAATGTCTCTATCTACTTTTCATCTTGTGTAAATATGTTGAAATCTCTCATCTATCCATGGTCCCTTCTGATTCTCTTCATTGTTGTTGACTTTGTCCTTTTTCGTGTCTTTAGTTTCATCTTAATGTAGTCTCTGGAGAAAGAGGAGATAAACGTATGTGTGTTCATGCATTATTCTGAACCACAAAACAGAACAGTTTTTTCAAACTTAAGATTTAAATATGCTCTTCTTTGTTCTTCAGTGGTTTTAATTGAAGACACAAAAAGACAGATGAAAAATAAATAGAAATGTCAACCTAAGTTCTAACGAAAACAAAATTGCCAGTTAGTTAAAAAACTTCAAAATGATGGAAAAAAAAATAACACTGCTAGAAAGTAATTTCCAAAGATTTTCAAGGCTTTTTTCAAAAGTAAGTCTAACTTGTACATAGAGGATCACTGTCTACATATTGATTTAGTTAAAATACCTTACTTGTTTGAATAAATGATCCTACAAGGTAACACTTTACCTTGGAATGACCTTTGGGTTTTTGTAATATTAATTATCCTTGTTCACTGAGGTTATGAGTTACTCACGTGCCATAGCTATAAAGGCTTCTTAAAAATAAGTTGAAAGGTTGCACTTTTCTGATTCTAATATCTGACAAGTCCATGCTTTGAGTAGCATACTTTTCAGTTGATAATAATACCTATGCATTCATTTAACAGGGACATTTAGAAATATGCTTTTAAAAAATATGCAAAAATAGTATTCTCCACTAGCAGTATTTGTATAATTTAATACTGTAGAAAAAAATGGTGATTGGGGGCTTCTCTGGTGGCGCAGTGGTTGGGAGTCCGCCTGCCAATTCAGGGGACGCGGGTTCGTGCCCCGGCCTGGGAAGATCCCACATGCCGCGGAGCGGCTGGGCCCGTGAGCCATGGCCGCTGAGCCTGCGCGTCCGGGGCCTGTGCTCTGCAACGGGAGAGGCCACAGCAGTGAGAGGCCCACGTACCGCAAAAAAAAAAAAAAAAAAAAAATGGTGATTAAGAGAAGCTCTAGGATAAATAAGTTTCTTTTTGCACATATACCTCAACAATAGATAGTTGTCATTGTTTTAGCTGCCTGGCACCCAGACCCCTTTGTCACAGTGGCCCAAATTACTTTCAGAACAATAGCCCTTCTACATATATGCAGAGAGATGACAAATCAGTGGCATGCTCTTCCTTTTAGGATCTAAAGGCTCTGTTTGTCACATTCTTTAAGTCCAAATCCTGGTAGCAGGCAAGAAGTCCTAAGGCTTATGCTTAGCTAATAAGTCTCTCTGTCTGTCTCTCTCTCTGTCACACACACACACACATACACGCACACACACACAAACAAACCTGGGACTTTGAATTTGGACTGGAGTGTCACAAGGTTGAGATAAATGACTGGAGTCATTTAGTCAGTCAATGACCTGTCAAGGCCTTTGAGCTGTTCTTGCCACTAGAATGTTTGAAGATGTCTATTTCTGTATCCTCCCCGCTTGGTTTCTTCAGTTCCCTTTTCAGTCATGTGAGCTTCTTTCCTGTACATTCTTCTGCCTGAACTACCTAGTTATTTTCTGTTGTTTGCTAACAAAACACCTTAATGTGATTCACCTTATGACAAAATATGATCAAGGGTCACAGGCCACTAAGCAGTGTTCTAGTAAGTGATGTCAGTAACATTTGTCAAACTGGCTTAGCTCCATGAGCTGGAAATGTAGTATCAAGCAGACAAGAAGACTGTCCTCATCCCTACTAGTGTTCAGAACCATAGAAGAAGTTTATCTGACACAGCAGAATTGAACACTACTCCACTTCGATTCCTTTTTCAGACTTGGAATAGGAATCCAATTCTGCACAAGAAACTTCTCAGAAACAGAGGGTATGACGTTGGTACAGCCATTAATTCCCTTTAGCCAGCCTAAACTGAGTAGAGAGGCTGAATTCGTTTGGTAGAATTGTTTCTACTTCCCTATATTTTCTGTTACCTCTCTAAATTTTAAAATAATTTAAAATTATGAGACATTTCAACATATAGAAAATAGCATAATCAGTGTACCAGAGCTTGTTCAGGAGCTTGTAACAAAAAAGGAAAAATAGTGACTTTAAAACATTAATTTTTCTGCCATAACAAGAAGTTTGGAGGGAGGCAGTCCAAAGGTGATGGGATAACTTACAAAGCCTGCAAGGATCACATTTCTCTCTTGCTTTTCCTCAACCCTTAGCATCACCTTAAGTGGTTTCAATCCTCATGATCTGAAGATGGCTGCTGCCACTGTCACCTTTTCTGTTCCAGGCAGGAAGAAGGCAGAAAAGGGCCTTCTCCATACACAGAACCTCGTTATTGTTGTTTTATTGCATCAGGAAGCCCTTCCCTGAGACTTTTGCCCACCTCAGTTTGGCCAGAACGATATCATTTTGCCATTCCAGGTTACAGGAAACTTTGGAAGGGTGACATTACCATCCTCATCAAAATTGGGGTTCCATTGATAAGAAAGAGAGAATGGACATTGAGCAAGTTATCCACCAATGTCTGCTTCCACCTACTACCAGGATTTAATAGATGTTAATATTTTGCAAATTTACTTCATATTTTTTGTTTTCTTTTAAAGATATAAAACATTACAAATAAAGCTAAAGACCCATCTCCTTCTCTTCTTCCTCCCTTCCATCCCACAGGTAACCAGTAACCTTAAGTTGGTGTGTGTAACTCCTAGAAAGATTTTTATGCTTTTATCACATAAAGAGGTTTGGTTTCTGATAACATTGGGCTAAGTATTTCAAGCCCTTTCTCGTGATAAATGCATGTAAATGCTATCTAAAATATATATATGTATGTGTGTGTATATATATATTATATATATATATAATATATATATGTATATTATTCCCTCTAAATCATATTTTAAAATCTAGTAAAAATGTTACAGAAATGAAAAGATCATAAAGAATGATCAGGATAGAACTGAAGGAAAAGCAAGAACTGGGGAGGTCAGTTGAACACCAGCTGCCCTCAGTACAAGGCAACCTTTACTAGTGCCCTGGGGTTGGGTTCAGGGCAGATTTACTTCCTCTGGTTTATCTTCCCCTGAGGGTGTGGTCTTTTGAAACCATCTTGATAAGGAAGAGGGTTTTCTATTAGATTCCCAGGCTCAGGGTGAGCCCTGGGTCATTCCTTCCTTTTTTCTCACTTCATGAGGCTACCAAAACAGAAGTCCAAGTTTGCCTAGATTAACCAAAGCCCTCAGGGCAAAAGCAGTTTCAAGGCTCAGGTATCCTACTTGCACAGATGGGCTATCTGATGTGAAGCCAAGGACAAATTAACACTAGAAGAGCTACTAATATTTGCAACTTCTCAGGCATGTTTTCCCTAATCTTATGATTTCCTTCCTTCTACCTTCTTTGAAATTTACTGTTTTCTTTGCCTAATTTCTTTAATTTCTTATTTCATTGATTTTTTTCTTTATAATTTCTTCTCTATAAGTACTGCTTTATCTACATCCGCAAACTTTTGATATATAGTATTTTATTGTGATTTATTTCTAAAACATTTCTAGTTGATCTACAAATTATGTATAAATATATATATTTTTAGAAACATATAAGAAATACATGATATATTCAGAAAAGTGCATAATTATAAAAGGATAGCTGTATAAATGTTCACAGAATGAACATATCCATGTAAATACCATCCAAATCAGGAAGTAAAACAAAGGTCTTACTATCTTTGTCTTTTAATTCAATTGTTTAGTCCCTTTACATTTAAGGTAATTTCTTCTAAGTTACAAAATTTCTTTTAAGCATATTTATAAACTTTTCTTTTAGAATTGTTTTAGTATCAGAAATTATTGTAGTTTTAAGCCCCATAATTATTATATTTGACAACACTTCCTCATGAAGGATTACTTATTTGTGAGTTTTTAAGTTTTGGATCATGAATTCATATTCAGCATGTTTTCTCTGTGAGAATATGGTTTGCATATTCAGCATGCAAACTAGGTTGAGGAAATATCCCTTCACAATGTTTTTGTGTTTATTCCTGATAGGTAATGTAAATTTGAACACTTAATAAGACATAGGCCAGGGATTTTGATTTCTCGGTTGAATTAGTCTGGATCTAATCAGGAGACAGAAACCACTCAATAATCTACATAGGTTAGTTTAAGGAATTATTAAGGTATAAGAGAGTACTGAAAAGATATAAACAGAATGCTGAAAGGAAGGACAAACTTGGGCTGAGGGCCCTCCCCAAGACTGGGGTTCACATCTCATTGGTGCGATGTGGTTAAGCTCACAGGAAGGCAGAGAAGCTCACTGGGCTAAACTCAAGCAGATGCACAGTTGTTGGGCAAGCAGGAAACAACTCTCTGGGGTGCAGGCATGTCAAGGCTGTTATGTGGGTGCACACAGGGGTCTGGAATGCCACTGTGGGCAAGAAGTCTGGAGCACATGGTATCTGTGCCAGGAGGGCCATGGAAAGGTGGCCTCCAGGCCTGGGCTGGGGCATTGAGGTCACTGAAGGGCTGGGAAGAGCACCACTGGATATCACCACACACCCACAGTGTTGACACGCCACGCAACAAGAGCAAGAAAAAGCCAAACCCAGCACACAGGAACCAGAAGCCCCCTTCCTCTTGCAGTGTCCCTCCAGCGCCCTCTGTTGACAAAGCCTTGTATCATGCTTACTGTAAAGGAGAAATGCTTAAGGAGTCCAGTCCATCTGTTATCACAGTCCAGGTACTAAAAGTTGAATTTGTAACTGAGAGGCAACATATTGGTAAGTGCCCCAGCAGGACTGACATTTTTCCTTACCCAGAATGTGGGTGAAGACACACTTCCTTGATCTCTGTGCCAATGGGTACATTATTGTTAGTCTGACTTTCTCTGAAGGTGCTGCCCTTTGAGAGTCCTGTCTTTATGCAGGTGTCCTCTTCCCACTCCCCACTGCAGGTGGATTCAAGAGCTTCTTTCCTGTACCCACATGGGCTTTAAAACCCAAACTCCCTGGAAACTTATATCAATATCACCTCATCCAGTTGAGTAGCTGCTTGGTCGTCATATCACTTACTACTTTTCTTTTATGTTCTTTCTTCATGATGATCAGTCGGAAATTTCCCTTTCTGGTTGTGAACTCAGCTGTGCACTAAAAACAAGGAGGCATGCGTTACACCCAGAATTTCTAAGTAGTCTTAGAGGGAACGTTTCAGTCTGTATTACTCTGGCAGTTTAACAATACCTGTTCTTGTTCTTTCTTCAGTTTTCTTTTGCAACTTTCTGGACCTGGTTAACTTCTTGAGAGACATGCTAGAAGGTTTTAAACATAAATAAAATAATCCTCACTACAAACTGCATGATACTAAAAGTATATCAGCTGACGACAGCTGCTAATTTCAGGTGATTAATGAACTAGAGTATCTTAGGCATGGTGGAATGGCTTGTACAGTGGTTGTTCCAAGTGATTTTCATGTGTGCATTTTAAAAACACTCCAGAGACAGATTCATGCTGGCAAGGAGGAATTTTAATTTCCACCTTAGGGTTCTGCATAGTTTGGTGGGTGTGTAACCAATTTCCATTTCATTATTTATATAAGATGTCACTTACCTTGTTCTTAATAACTGGAACTATCTGATTTATTTCTGCAATATATTAACGTATAGGTTGTGCTATAAATTGGCCTTCTCCTTAGTCTAATTTTAGAGGTTGGTATATTACTTTACTGGAGAAACTAATGCTTTGTTAAATTTAAGGAGATCCTCCTCTGAGCTCCTGATACATTTTTGCATACATCTAGACTACATCACATATCAATTGATCGTGATTTTTGTTTGCTTGTCTAACATTTCCTTTATATTAGGAGATCTTTGAGGATGGGGTTTTGTCGTCTGCTGCAGGGTCTAGCACAGCTGAGAAAGGAGGTGACAATTAAATATTTGTTGAATGAATACATTTTTGCCTGGGGTTGTACAGCTAGGAGTAACTCAGCATAACATATTTGGGAAACCACCGTACTCAAGGAGTTTAGCTGGAGCAAAAGGCATGTGAGAGGATTGTAGCTGTGTAAATAAGCAGAATCCACATCTTGGAATATCTTGTATACCATGCTAAGATTTGGGAATTTTCCTAAGGACACAGGGAGCCATTCAGGGGTTTCTGGAAAGAGACCTATTCAGACACACATTTTGGAAAGATTATTCTGTTGGTTTTCTGTAGATCATGTCACTATATAAATGGCTCTCCTTAAATATTGGTGGAATGAGAATGCATGAAAGAATGCATTAGGGAGGTGCACTGTGGCTTTGTACAAGTGAGCTTTCCTTTGGTTTTATTTACTGAGACAGAAAGCTTGCTTGGAAGGTGTCAAGGGTTGAATCGTGTCTCCTCCCCTACCTCAATTCATATGTTGAAGCCCTAATGCCTAGAACCTCAGAATGTGACTGTATCGGAGATTAGGGCTTATAAAGAGATAATTAAGTTAAAATAAGGGCATCAGGGTAGGCCCTAATTCAGTCTGACTCATCTTCTTCTAAGAAGAGAAGTTGGGACACACAGAGAGACACCAGGGTGCGCGTGCACAGAGGGCCAACCATGTGAAGAGACAGTGAGAAGGTGCCACCTGCAAGCCAAAGAAAGGGCCTCCGGGAAACCAACCCGGGTGACACCTTGATCTTGAACTTCCAGCCTCCAGAACTGTGAGAAAATAAACTTCTGTTGTTTAAGCCACCCAGCCCAGAATTTTGTTACGGCAGCTCTAGCAGACTAATAGAGAAGGTTTTATAGGCTGGCCAATGCAGCAAATTTTAATTTCAGTTATGTAATAAACTGTTATCAACTGTAGTCACCATATTTTATTATACATTAGATTCTGTCATATATTCATACCTGAGTAGTTCAACAATAAAAAAGATCTTTAAGTATCATTGGGAAATTAATCATTTCAACTCTATCATAATGTATGAAACAACAATCAAAACAAAAAGATATTCTTGCAATTGAAGGGCTTATGATTACTAAAAAGTTACAAAGATCACACTGCATTGTACATCTGCCTACCATTAGCCTGGCCACACACATGACCTGAGACTGATTTGCTCAAAGATCTCAGACTTGATGTACCCTCCCTCTGTCCCACACTTCCTGTCCATTAATTCTCCCACTCTTCTCAGCCTCCTGGCCTGGCTCTCCACTTGTCAGGAGCAATCCTCCCAGATGGTTCCGTTCATTGGCCTTTGGACAGAGTGCCATCCCTCATCTGTAGGCATCGTCATACTATGTACAACTTCCTTGTCTTTACTTCGTACCTGAAGCAGCTTAAAGTCCAAAGCCCATTTCCTCTAATACTTTATTTCCAGTGAATATCAAGGTCCTTGCCTCCTGTCCCCTTTGCCCCACCCACATGCTCAACCCCTATTACTGGATAAATGCAACAAGGCTTCTCTGTACCTACCTCCAGGCTGCTGAGTGGGGCTGAAAGAAAAACACTTACTCAACCACAGATCCTTGCCCCTATTACTAATCTCTATCCTCACCCGTGTCTTCATCACTCTACAGACAAATGTCTCCATTTCCTGGTCAGCTCTCTCCATTTTACCAGAGAAGCCTTCTCAAACGCCGTCTACACTCCTCCTCAATGGAAGACACTCTCACTCCCCTGCCCACCCTTTATTCTCACCAGATGACTTCACTTCCCACTTCAGTAATAGCTAATGTTTATTGAGCACCTGCTCTCAACCAGGCCCCAATCCAGGCTCCGGGAATACTGCGATGGAGACACAAAGAACTGACCGTACGGTTTATGTTCCAGTGGAAGGAGACGGATGATAAACAGATGACCACACAGAACGCCATTAGCTGTGATAATATAAAGAAAAGTTAAGTAGGATATGGGGTGGGGAAGAGGGTTGAGGTGCTCTTTTATTTAGGAGTCATGGAAGACTGTACAGGGAGCAAATTTTATGTTTATCTGCAGGAAGGAAAAGTAAACAAGGCCTCCAACGTGGAAACAAGCTAGGTGTGTGGGGAAAACAGAGATGGGGTCAGGCAGCTGGAACAGAGTGAGGGAGAGAGTAAGAGGAGATGGGATCACGCAGGTGGGGAGGGAGTAATAACATAGGGTCTAAACGACCATTGTGAAGATTTGGCTTTTTCTCGGAGGGACCTGGGAGCCATTGGAGGGCTTTCTGCAGAGGAGTGACAGGATCTATTTTAGGTTTTAGAAGGATCATTCTCGTTGCTATGTGGAGAAGTGACTGAGATAAGAGTAGAAGCATGAGTTTCAAAGACGTCAGAATTGTGTTGTCCCTTTGGGGAACGGTGAGTGTATTTTTTGTTGCACAAAGGAAATTCGCAGGGGCTTTGGTGGTGGGAACAATGAGGTGAATTTAAGTCAGGGAGGAAGAGAACATGTGGATGTTGGGAAGCCTATGGAAATCCATTAGGGTGGACAGTTCTTGCTTGTGTTGCTGTCCAGTGTGGAATTCTTTTCCTGTGAGGGAGAGGAGAGTCCTTCATTGTGTGAATGTAGTTGGAATGTGGGGCTCAGATTCCCTTTAAAGAAGCTCCTGGCAGCTAGAGAGTGGGCTGGAGACCTAGGCTTTGCCAACTGGATGAGCACACCCAGAACCTTCAACCTCGATGGAATGACACATAGAAGACACTCCATCAGCTGAGAAATTCTTCATGGTGGCTGCAGCAAGGTGAGAATCCTGCTGGTGGTGATGATGCCAAAGGCAGTACTATCTCAAGCTGAGTCCTCCAGTGGCAAGGCAAGGGGTCCTTGCCTGGGCTTTCTTCCCCATGTCTTGCCCTGTGCAGGACTGGATTTCCATGGCCTTCATTGTCAGTTCTGTTGCTTGCAACCAAGAACACTGCAGATGCAATGGAAGATTTTTTTTACCCAAGAATTTTGCAGAGTACTACTTTCTAAAGAAAGTCCATTCTTTTTTTTTTTTTTAACGTCTTTATTGGAGTATAATTGCTTTACAATGGTGTGTTAGTTTTTGCTTTATAACAAAGTGAATCTGCTATACATACACATATATCCCCATATCTCCTCCCTCTTGCGTCTCCCTCTCACCCTCCCTATCCCACCCCTCTAGGTGGTCACAAAGAACCAAGCTGATCTCCCTGTGCTATGCGGCTGCTTCCCACTAGCTATCTATTTTACATTTGGTAGTGTATATATGTCCATGCCATTCTTTCACTTCGTCCCAGCTTACCCTTCCCCCTCCCCATGGCAAGTCCATCCTCTACGTCTGCATCTTTATTCCTGTCCTGCTCCTAGGTTCTTCAGAACCTTTTTTTTAATATATATTCCATATATATGTGTTAGCATACAGTATTTGTTTTTCTTTTTCTGACTTACTTCACTCTGTATGACAGACTCTAGGTCCATCCACCTCACTACAAATAAATCAATTTTGTTTTTTCTTATGGCTGAGTAATATTCCATTGTATATATGTGCCACATCTTCTTTATCCATTCATCTGTCGATGGACACTTAGGTTGCTTCCATGTCCTGGCTATTGTAAATAGAGCTGCAATGAACATTGTGGTACATGACTCTTTTTGAATTACGGTTTTCTCAGGGTATTTGCCCAGTAGTGGGATTGCTGGGTCATATGGTAGTTCTATTTGTAGTTTTTTAAGGATCCTCCATACTGTTCTCCATAGTGACTGTATCAAGTTACATTCCCACCAACAGTGCAAGAGGGTTCCCTTTTCTCCACACCCTCTCCAGCATTGAATTCTTGATAGATTTTTTTGATGATGGCCATTCTGACTGGTGTGAGCTGATACCTCATTGTAGTTTTGATTTACATTTCTCTAATGATTAGTGATGTTGAGTATCCTTTCATGTGTTTGTTGGCGATCTGTATATCTTCTTTGGAGAAATGTCGATTTAGGTCTTCTGCCCATTTTTGGATTGGGTTGTTTATGTTTTTGATATTGAGCTGCATGAGTTGCTTGTAAATTTTGGAGATTAATCCTTTGTCAGCTGCTTTATTTGCAAATATTTTCTCCCATTCTGAGGGTTGTCTTTTCGTCTTGTTTTTGGTTTCCTTTGCTGTGCAAAAGCTTTTAAGTTTCATTAGGTCCCATTTGTTTATTTTTCTTTTTATTTGCATCACTCTAGGAGGTGGGTCAAAAAGGATCTTGCTGATTTATGTCATAGAGTGTTCTGCCTATGTTTTCCTCTAAGAGTTTGATAGTGTTTGGCCTTACATTTAGGTCTTTAATCCATTTTGAGTTTATTTTTGTGTATGGTGTTAGGGAGTGTTCTAATTTCATTCTTTTACATGTAGCTGTCCAGTTTTCCCAGCACCACTTATTGAAGAGGCTGTCTTTTCTCCATTGTATATTCTTGCCTCCTTTATCAAAAATAAGATGACCATATGTGTGTGGGTTTTTCTCTGGGCTTTAAAGAAAGTCCATTCTAGCTTGAGTAACCCTCACTCCAGAAGTGCGGTGATGTTACGGAGCCAAACTTGGGTCTGCTTCCCCGCACACAGTAAAGGCAATCTACTGACACCAGGCTGCAGTGAAGGCAATTACAGCATTTATTGTAGGTGCAAATGAGGAGTGAGAGAAGCTAATGCTTGAAAAACCCAATCTCCCCAGTGGGTTTCAGGGAAGTTTTTAAGGACAGGGTGAGAGAGAGGAGTCACAGGGTGTGTGATGAGCTCATGCACAATTCTCTGATTGGTTGATGGTGAGGTAGCAGGGTGGTGTCACAGGGGTAAAAATCATGAATCCTCAGGCTCCCGCTAGTCTGGGGGCTACCCACGCATGGTCATCATGTAGTTAACTTCTTCCATTTGGTGGGGGTTTTAGTATCTGTAAAACAATTTAGGAATGAGCATCAGATACTGTTATCTATGTCCTTCAGCGAGACACTAAAGATTCTGTGACTGATAGATGGCTGATTTACTGTTTAAGTTGTTACCAGTTCTCCTGGCCCAACTGCAATTTTTTGTTGTTACTCTATGTTCGCATTCTTTCAATCATTAATTCTTGAGCCAGGCTTTGGTGACTCAGGGGAGGCCTGGGAAACTACAGCTTTTCTATAAAAATAAGCATGCAGAGGACATGGGGTAGGGGTGTCTGTCCTGGGAAGGACTCATGGGGTCTTGCTTGGTTACAATGAGAGGAGGTCACGGAAGCTATTCAGTATGAAGTTGTATTTAGACAGGAGGAGAGTGGGGTAAGAACAAAGATAGGCAGAAGCAAAAATGAGAGGAAAGAAATTAAAATGTTTTTTGAGATCAATTTGAGTAGCTCAGGGTAAACTTGACATGTTTTTGTGACTTTTTAAAAAAATTGTTTTAACACTTCTTTTGAAGAGAGCTACTGATTAAATTTTAATTCCGTTCTTGAGAATATTGTCAGAGAGGAAGAAATTTTCCTTTACCCTTCTAGGTTCTTCTGGCTGGTCTAAGAACTAAGCTGACATGAGACAGATTAACAGGAGAAAGTCAAACAAAAGTTTAATAACATGTATACATGGGAGAGACCCAGGAAAACTGAGTAACTCACCAAAATGGCTGAAGCCCTAACTTTAAATAATATCTTCAGCTAAAGGCAAAAGAGGTTGTTGGGGGTAGTGGTTTGGGAATTCAAAGAGGAGGAAAGAAATTCACATGAAGATAGAAAAGCAAATGTTTGGTAAACAAATGTTTTCTGGGCCACCACAGAGACAATGGGACACAGTGGACTCTGATCTCTAGGTCCTGCTGAGTTTCCCCCACTGCACTTAGACGAGTCTTTGGTGATAGGTCTATTCTGGAAACAGGCCCTCTATGTAAATCCTTTTAGGCAGTCAGGGGGAAAGTCAAAGTTTCTTCCTGAGTCTTTTGGGCCTTGATTATTTTCAGCCTGAAATAATCTGCCTGGCAAAGAGACATTTGGGGTGGCAAGTTTTGCTCCCCTACAATACTTACTTGAGTGTTCTGATTATGTAGAAATTGTTTCCGGTGGACTAGGAAAAGCTGAGCACACTCTTCATGGTTTTTGTTTGGTTGTGTGTGTGTGTGTGTGTGTGTGTGTGTATTTCATTTCAAATCTTGCCTAAATTGAGGAAGCCTAATTTTATTATCAATCAATTTATACTTTTAAAACTTCAGTTTAAAATTATCAGCGTGGATAAAGCAGTGACCTAGGATTCAGGAGTTTTAGTTGAGAAACTCAGTTTCTCTTTGTTCAAGTAAGTAATCTGCAGGGAATGATCTCAAAAGTTTACTGCACCCCTAAATTTTCAGTTCTACCTTATACTATTAAAAATTTACTTGAACATTTTAAATATACAGAAAAGTAAAGAAAATTGAGTTACAGACATGAACGTATTTATCATGTAGCTTTAATAGATCTTAATATTTTTTCAATATTTGCTTCAGATTTTTAAAATTTTTTCAATAATGGTGCAATAAAATTCAATAAAATTGCCTTTTTTTCCTTTGCTGTACAGTCCTATGAATTTTTAAAAACTTTTTATTGTGGTAAAATATAGATAACAAAATTTACCATTTTAACCATTTTTATGTATACAGTTCAGTGGAATTAAATACACTCACATTGTTCTGCAACCATCACCACCATCCATCTCCAGAACTTATCATCTTCCCAAATTGAAATTCCCTCCCTATTAAACAATGACTCCCATTTTTCCCTCTCTCCAGTCTCAAGCAAAGCTTTTGCTTGTCTGTAACTCAAAAGCTTTACAGACAGGCAAAAGGTAAGAGAATTCAGCACCACCAAACCAGGTCTACAACAAAGGCTAAAGGAACTTCTCTAAGTGGGAAACACAGGAGAAGAAAAGGACCTACAAAAACCCATAACAATTAAGAAAATGGTAATAGGAACATATATATCGATAATTGCCTTAAATGTGAATGGATTAAATACTCCAACCAAAAGACACAGGCTCGCTGAATGGATACAGAAACAAGACACATCTATATGCTGTCTACAAGAGACCTACTTCAGACCTAGGGACACAAACAGACCGAAACTGAGGGGATGGAAAAAGATACTCCATGCAAATGGAAATCAAAAGAAAGCTGGAGTAGCAATACTCATATCAGATAAAATAGACTTTAAAATAAAGAATGTTACAAGAGACAAGGAAGGACGTTACATAATGATCAAGGGATCAATCCAAGAAGAAGATATAACAATTATAAATATATTTGCACCCACCATAGGAGCACCTCAATACCTAAGGCAAATGCCAACAGCCATAAAAAAGGAAATCAATTAACACAATAATAGTGAGGAACTTTAACACCTCACTTACACCAATGGACAGATAATCCAAAATGAAAATAAATAAGGAAACAGAGCTTTAAATGACACAATAGACCAGATAGATTTAATTGATATTTATAGGACATTCCATCCAAAAACAGCAGATTACACTTTCTTCTCAAGTGCTCATGGAACATTCTCCAGGATAGATCACATCTTGGGTTACAAATCAAGCTCACTAAATTTAAGAAAACTGAAATCATATCAAGCATCTTTTCGGACCACAACGCTATGAGATTAGAAATGAATTACAGGGAAAAAAATGTAAAAAACACAAACACATGTCGGCTAAACAATACATTACTAAATAACCAAGAGATCACTGAAGAAATCATAGAGGAAATCCAAAAATACCTAGAGACAAATGTCAATGAAAACATGATGATCCAAAACCTATGGGATGCAGCAAAAGCACTTCTACGAGGGAAGTTTACAGCAACACAAGCCTACCTCAAGAAACAAGAAACATCTCAAATAAACAATCTAACCGTACACGTAAAGGAACTAGAGAAACAAGAAAAAACAAAACCCAAAGTTAGTAGAAGGAAAGAAATCATAAAGACCACAGCAGAAATAAATGAAATAGAAACAAAACAATAGCAAAGATCAATAAAACTAAAAGCTGGTTCTTTGAGAAGATAAACAAAATTGATAAACCATTGGCCATACTCATCAAGAAAAAGAGGGAGAGGACTCAAATCAATAGAATTAGAAATGAAAAAGGAGAAGTTACAACAGACACCACAGAAATACAAAGCATCCTAAGAGATTACTACAAGGAAATATGCCAGTAAAATGGACAACCTGGAAGAAATGGACAAATTCTTCAAAAGGTATGACCTTCCAAGACTAAACCAGGAAGAAATAGAAAATATGAACAGACCAATCACAAATAATGAAATTGATGTGATTAAAAATCTTCCAACAAACAGAAGTCCAGGACCAGTTGGCTTCACAGGTGAATTCTATCAAACATTGGGAGAAGAGCTAACACCAGTCCTTCTCAAACTCTTCCAAAAAATTGCAGAAGAAGGAACACTCCCAAACTCATTCTATGAGGCCACCATCACCCTGATACAAAAACCAGACAAAGATACTACAAAAAAAAGAAAATTACAGACCAATATCACTGATGAATATAGATGCAAAAATCCTCAACAAAATACTAGTAAACAGAATCCAATAACACATTAACAGGATCATACACCATGATCAAGTGGGATTTATCCCAGGGATGCAAGGATTCTTCAATAAACACAAATCAGTCAATGTGATACACCATATTAACAAACTGAAGAATAAAAACCATATGATCATCTCAATAGATGCAGAAATGCTTTTGACAAAATTCAACACCATTTATGATAAAAACTCTCCTGAAAGTGGGCATAGAGGGAACCTACCTCAACATAATAAAGGCCATGTATGATAAACCCACAGCAAACATCATTCTCAATGGTGAAAAACTGAAAGCATTTCCTCTAAGATCAGGAACAAGACAAGGATGTCCACTCTCACCACTGTTGTTCAACATAGTTTTGGAAGTCCTAGCCGTGGCAATCAGAGAGAAAAAGAAATGAGTACAAATTGGAAAAGAAGAATTAAAACTCTCACTGTTTGCAGATGACCTGATACTGTACATAGAGAATCCTAAAGATGCCACCAGAAAAGTACTAGAGATAATCAATGAATTTGGTAAAGTTGCAGGATAAAAAATTAATGCACAGAAATCTCTTGCATTTCTATACACTAATGATGAAAAATCTGAAAGTGAAATTAAGGAAACACTCCCATTTACCATTGCAACAAAAAGAGTAAAATACCTAGAAATAAACCTACCTAGGGGGACAAAAGACCTGTATGCAGAAAACTATTAAGACACTGATGAAAGAAATTAAAGATGATACCAACAGATGGAGAGATACACCATGTTCTTGGATTGGAAGAATCAATTTTGTGAAAATGACTATACTACCCAAAGCAATCTACAGATTCAATGCAATCCCTATCAATTACCAGTGGCATTTTTTTACAGAACTAGAACAAAAAATCGTAAAATTTGTATGGAGACACAAAAGACCATCAATAGCCAAAGCAGTCTTGAGGGAAAAAACTGGAGCTGGAGGAATCAGACTCCCTGATTTCAGATTATACTACAAAGCTACAGTCATCAAGACAATATGGTACTGGCACAAAAGCAGAAATACAGATCAATGGAACAGGATAGAAAGCCCAGAAGTAAACCCACGCACCTGTGGTCAACTAATCTATGACTAAGGAGGCAAGGATATACAATGGAGAAAATACAGTCTTTTCAATAAGTGGTGCTGGGAAAACTGGACAGCTACATGTAAAAGAATGAAATTAGGACACTCCCTAATGCCATACACAAAAATAAACTCAGAATGGATTAGAGACCTAAAGGTAAGAGTGGACACCATAAAACTCTTAGAGGAAAACATAGGCAGAACACTCTAACAAAAATCACAGCAAGATCTTTTTTAATCCACCTCCTAGCGTAATGGAAGTAAAAACAAAAATAAATGGGACCTAATGAAACTTAAAAGCTTTTGCACAGCAAAGGAAACCATAAACAAGACGAAAAGACAACCCTCAGAACGGGAGAAAATATTTGCAAACAAATCAACAGACAAAGGATTAATCTCCAAAATATATAAACAGCTCATGCATCTCAATATTAAAAAAACAAACAACCCAATCAAAAAATGGAGAGAAGGGCTTCCCTGGTGGCGCAGTGGTTGGGAGTCCACCTGCCGATGCAGGGGACGTGGGTTTGTGCCCTGGTCCGGAAGGATCCCGCGTGCCGTGGAGAGGCTGGGCCTGTGAGCCATGGCCTCTGGGCCTGCACGTCTGGAGCCTGTGCTCCGCGACGGGAGAGGCCACGGCAGTGAGAGGCCCGCGTACTGCAAAAATAAATAAATAAATAAAATGGAGAGGAAAAAAAAAAATGGAGAGAAGACCTAAATAGACATTTCTCCAAAGAAGACATATAGATGGCCAAGAAGCACATGAAAAGCTGCTCAACATCACTAATTATTAGAGAAATGCAGATTGAAACTACAATGAGGTATCACCTCACAGCAGTTAGAATGGGCATCATCAGAAAATTTACAAACAACAAATGCTGGAGAGGGTGTGGAGAAAAGGGAACCCTCTTGTACTGTTGGTGGGAATGAAAATTGTTACCGCCCCTATGGAGAACAGTATGGAGGTTCCTAAAAAACTAAAAATAGAGTTACCATATGACCCAGCAATCGCAGTACCGGGCATATACCCAGAGAAAACCGTAATTCAGAAAGACACATGCACCCCAGTGTTCATTGCAGCACTATTTACAATAGCCAAGTCATGGAAGCAATCTAAATGCCCATTGACAGACGAATGGATAAAGAAGATGTGGCCCATATATACAATGGAATATTACTCAGCCATAAAAAGGAACGAAATTGGGTCATTTGTAGAGACATAGATGGACCTAGAGACTGTCATACAGAGTGAAGTAAATCACATAGAGAAAAACAAATATCGTATGTTAACGCATATATGTGGAACCTAGAAAAATGGTACAGATGAACCAATTTGCAGGGCAAAAATTGAGACACAGATGTAGAGAACAAATGTATGGACACCAAGGGGGGAAAGTGGCATGGGGAGTGGTGGTGGTGTGATGAATTGGGAGATTGGGATTGACATATACACACTAATATGTATAAAATGGATAACTAGTAAGAACATGCTGTATAAAAGAATAAATAAAATAAAATTCAAAAAATAAATAAAAATAAATAAAATGAAATAACCCAATTATATAATTATTATATTTTGATGGGCAAATGCTGTAATAAAACTATTGAAAGCTCTGAGTTTGCTTTTTTTTAAAAATAAATTTATTTATTTATTTATTTTTTAAAAAAAGTCCCCGGGTGTTTTTAACATGCAGCCAGGGAAATCAATTCCTGATATAAAAAACAAAAACAAACAAAAATATCCTGGACAGCTTTTCCCAGCTTTCTTTCCCCGCTTGGCAGCTGGCCTCCAGTCCCTGTTCCCAGCAGTGAGCATTACACTGCACCCCTCACTCCACAACCTCCACCCCTTAGTCCCTGTGACCTTGCTGGAATCACCTTTGTCTGCTTGCAAAACTTGACCCGCAGACTCTGGCCTCAGTCCTGCTCCCGGATTGGGGTTTTTCTTCTGTTGTTGGTGCCTAGGAACATGTATCTAGTTTCTGAGCCTTACTATATGATTTGTAAATTTCTTCAATTTGTATTTTATCTAACATTTCTGAATGTTGGAGCAAAAATGTTGCCGTAGAGCATGAACTCCTAGAAATGGTTTCTATCTCAGACCCTTAAAAGCACATTTTACATGCTGAGGGGCTGCTGTTGTGACTTCAGAGGAACACATGCTCCCACCTTATAGCTTCTTTTTGTGTTTAACTTTTCTAAAGCGAAAATTATTGCTTTTTCTCATTTCAATCGTAAATCTTGCTTGTGGCAAAAAGTTCAAATGTTGTGGAAATGTATGACTTACAAAGTAAAAGTCTCCCATAATCATTCCCCTGCAGATTATTACTGTGAATAATTTTGAGTACACTTTTCCGTATTTTTTACTGTACACAGATTAAACTAATTAATAAAAACATGCAATTATATTGGTGAACTATAGGGCCAGTTGATTTTTACACTTAGTGTATCATGGAAAATGTTCTGTACCTACTTCATTTATTTTTTATGGATACCTAGTCATTCTTTGTTCGGTTACACTGTGGTTCATCTAGTGATGGCCATTTGGGATGTTTCAGTTTTGGCCATCACAGATAATGCTGACATATTCTCACATGTCCATCCTTGTGAATTTGTGCATTTGTGCAAGGTCAAAAACTGCTTTATCTCCTTGGAACCCAATTTCCTATTGAAGCCCTGAGTAAGTGTTTCTGCCTGTAGGGAAGGAAGAACACCTCGGGGAACAGTGTGGAGAATGCTGGTGGCCACCCCTGCTGTCAGATGGCAGTTGACACTATGCTCCCTTGAGAGGCTCCGCCCTATAGAATCAATTTCCTGTATCTCTCTCTCTCTCTCTCTTTTTTTTTTTTTGTATCTCTAAACTCTTGATGCTGTGAACACTGAGACAGAGTCACTTTGCCCCACCTTCTCCCTAACCTACCCAGGTGCTGAATGCCAGCCTCTAGAAGGTTAACTTGGAAAGGTTTTGTGCTGTGTTTTTCAAATTGATAGACTGTAACCTATTAGTGGATTATGAAATCAAAGTAGAGGCTCACAAATGAGCAATTTGAAAAAAAAAGGAATAGAATATAGAAAATATCAGAGTGCATCACATAACGTAAGCATAAGTATTATTTTTGGAAATTTTATTTCAGGGGTGTGTGTGTGTATTGGGTAGTGTCTTAAGTTAGGTTCCCTAGAAGCAGAGCTCCAGAAAAGGATTTGGGTGTATGTGATCTCTTTAGGGAGTGCTCTCAGAAAAGAGGGGAGTGAGAAGAGCTGGATTGGGCAGGGGAGGAGCTGAGCAAGGGTGTGCTCTCAAGCCTGATCCCATGCAGAGCTCTGAAGCTTGAATTATATGAGTTGGTGCTGCCTGAGACAAGCAGGTAGCCTCTTGAACCCTCATGTCAACAACCAGTCATTGGCTGCAGGCTGCTCTGAGGAAGAGAGGTGCATAACCTTCTGGAAAGGCAGCTCCTGCTCAGCCCTGGGCAAATCTCTAGAGAAAGAGGCAGCTGTGATCTTCAGCAACCAACAATCGGCAGCTGGGAGATGGGTGCACCGCCAGCATGGAGTTACAACAGTGTCCCTTACAGGAAGTGATATAAAATGTACGTCTTCGTGTGGGTCACGATAAAAAAAAAAAGAAATTTCGAGAAACACTGGCTTGGAGGAATTTAGTCCATCAACCTAAACCTTTCTGTGGGAAAGAAAACAAGGCCTTTAATAACACCTTTTCCTCATTTCATTAGACAAAGGCAAATTCCCACACGCAAAAGGAGTTTTATCCCCATGAGAGAAAAAGTGTCACCAAAGAAAGGAAGCAAAATGCAGAGGATGTTTGTAATGCTTTAAACGTAAGCCTTAAGGCCCCAGCAACCAACTAAGGCGCGTTAGAGCTGTGTTTCTTGGTGTGGTGGGTGTGGGCTATGAGGGGGACCTTGAAACTGTGAGATAAGGACACATATTCGTGAAGCCTTAATCAAGTTAATCTCAGTTAAGTATTTTAAAACTTTTTTTATGACTGTGAATATAATATACAACAAAATATAAAATTCACATGAACTTTTAAGATGAAGAATAAAATTACAAAGAGATTTCAGATTTTTGGATCACCACTTTGGACCATGCTCCCAGACTCTTAAAGCTTCTTTTTCATTGGCCTCTGCAGTTAGACACTCCAGGAGAAAATGAGGAAAAGCAGCAATTAGAGTAATTATTCTTCCCCTTTCAGAAGGGTCCAGTTAACATGGAAAGCTGGGCCCTGAGTCCTCCAGAATCTGAGCGGTTTTCTGGGAGCTGACATTCATTCAACCAACAGTCTCACTGACCAATCCTAAATTACCAGAACCATTCAGGCAGGCAACAGATCATTGTTAAGCACCAGCTAGGTGCCAGCATTGGGGATACAATGGTGAACAAGACAGACAGTCCTGCCTAATGGGCCATGCTGGCCAGGGGAGTCAGACCTAACCAAATAAATAATGTGGAGTCATGAGAGCAGCCCAGATCTTCCCAGCTGTCTGTATTTTGGGCCCATATTAGGAGTGCAGTGGCAGGGGTCCCCTGTAGGTGGGTGGGGACATTGATGGGTTCTGGTCAATGAGTCATGACTGGAAGTGATGTGTGTCCCTTCTGGGCTGAGCAGTTAATGGGAACCCACCTGGAGTTTTTTCCCCTCTGGCACAATGACCAGCTAAGTGCTGCATATGTGGCTGCTCTACCAGCCAGGTCCCTGAGCTGAGTCTCCCAGCTGACACAGCAGACATGTGGAGTGAGAAAGCAATAAACCTTTGCTGTTTTAAGCTCCTGAGATTTTGAGGGTTTTATTACTGTAGCATAATCCAGGCTATCTTGACTGATATAAGCAATAAAATAAAATATTATTAATATGGCTGCTATGAATAAAATGAACAAGTTGCTAATAGAACATGACAGAGGGTGGTTTACATGGCCAGAGGTGCTTCTGTGAAGACAGCAAATTTAAGCCAGGATCTAATAGATTGAGGTAATGCGTATTTCCATAATTGTTTTGCTTTATTGCAAAGAGGAGTATAGTAGCCCTAGAATCACGGAGCCAGAACAGGCAGGAAGAGTAGGGGCGTAGACTTGTCTGAAGTCACACATCTAATGGGTGGTAGGGTGAGTGCTGTAACTTCAGCATGTGGACTTGGGTCCAGCCCCTCTACAGTAGGGCTGTGACTAAGGTGAGGCAAGTGAGGTGCCAAGGGTGCCACGTTGAAGGAGGCTGCTTTCTGGGCCTACCCTATCCTTTCAGCCCTGAGGGTGAGTGCCTCCCTAGAGGTTGTCCCCACGGGGCCCACACTTAAAGGGGCACTCATTTCTCAGGGTCATGCCAGGCAGAACTGACCTGGGAGTGAATGCCTCCTTAAATGTCGCCCCTTCCGTGCTCTCTTGCCTCACCCTAGTCCCAGGGTCTGCTCTACACCAATGTTCTCAATAACAGTAACATATAAGCACATAGCATTGGATGGCTGTGGCTGTGTCCTTGGCGTTCTTAGTGTGTCTGCTGATTTAATCTGAAATAACACAACATTCATGGAGACTGTGACAAAGAACATGGCACCTCAAGATGGTAAAGTACAGTTTTCAGGCTGCCAAAAATTAGCCTCGTTCCAGAGTCTGGTGGGTAACCAAATGAGGAGACCAGGGAGTGAGATTTTGGGAGTTTTAGGAAGGGCTGCAGCCTGGCTGGGGCCCATCTTCCCCTTCAGTACAGAACAAGCCTTTCTTCCACTCTGAAAAGGGTAGTTCAACTGCAGAGAAGGAATTTGACGCAGTGCATTCTCAGCAAGGTGTCAGTGGCTAAGTACCCTCTTTTCCTGGAAGCAGATTTGTGGTTGGAGCATAGGAGAGAGAAGCTGACAGCCAACAGCTCCTATATGTGGGACATGGGCCACATTATGAGGTTGGTTTGATTATTCCCACTTTACAAAGAAAGAAACTATCTCTGAGTCTAAGGAACTTGCCCGTTTGAACACAAATCTGTCCAACTCTGCTTGAGGACAAGGGTTAACGGAAAGGGTAAAATGTGGTGACTAAAAATGATAACCTGGAGAAGAGGACAGATAACAGAAAAGAGACAAAGCCACCTACTTCACAAGGTAGTCTTAACTCAGGCCACCCCTGATTTTTGTGTAAAATTTCACAAATCCATGACCTCCTAGATCATTGTTCTTAGGCATTTTCTAACTAGATTGTTGAACAAATGGGTGTGTATTGAACAAAATCCACAATTTGTGCAGACCTTGGGCCTATGGAGAGCTTCCACTTTGCCACATCTTACTCCCCCCTCCCAGTTTTACCAAGGTATAATTTACAACACATGAAATTCGCCAGTTCTAAGAGGAGAGTTGATGCTTTTTAGTACATTTATATAATTTTGAAGCCATTAGCATTTCCATCAGCCCTACATTTCCCTGTTGTGACTATTTATGGTCATTCCCCTTTCCTATCCCCAGTTCCAGATAATCACTACTTTCTGTATCTATAGTTTTGCCTTTACTAGAGATTTCATGTAAATGGAATCATAAATACGTGGCCTTTTGCGTTTGGTTCTGTCATATCAAGGAATGTTTTTGAGATTCAACCATGTTTTTGCTTGTATTAGTATTACTCTCTTATATTGCTGCATTCCTGTTCCATTGTATGGGTATATCACATTTTGATTGTCCATTCACCTGTTAATGGACGTTTGGGCTGTTGCCAGTGTTGGGATATTGTGACTAATGCTGCTATGAACATACATGTCTTTGTGTTGATGTATGTTTTCCTTTCTCTTAGGTATATATCTAAGAGTGAATTGCTGGATTGTATAGTAGGTATATGTTTAGCTTTTTAAGAAACCACCAAACTTTTTTTTTCCAAAATGGCTGTAACCGTTTTACATTCCCACCAGCAGTGAGTATATGAATGTTCCAGTTTCTCCACAGTCTTGCGAACACTTGGTATCATCATACCTCTTGGTTATAGTCATTGTAGTGAATGTGTGGTGATAAATTATTATGGTTTTAATTTTCATTTTCCTAGTGTTTGTTGTTGAACATCTTTTCACATGTTTATTAGCCATTTATATACCTTTGGTTAAATATTTGTTCAAATCTTTTCTCATTATTGAATTTTAAGAGTTCTTTATATACTTTGGATACAAGACTTTTAATGTATATTACTGTTTATATAACTTTATCAGTTTGTGGCTTATATTTTAATTTTCTTAATGGCTTTTGAAGAGCAAAAGGTTTTAATTTTGAAAAAGTCCAACTTATCGATCTTTATTTTTTATGGATCATGCTTTTGGTGTCATATCTAAGAAATCTTTGTCTAATTCAAGATCGTAAAGACTTTCTCCTGTGTTTTCTTGAGGTTTCATAACTTCAGCTCTTACATTTAGCTTTGTGGAGCATTTTGAGTTAATTTTGTCTAGCCACATTTTTTGAACCCTCCCCTTGACAGATAAGGAAACCAAATAAAGGAACTTAGCTCAGGTTCTGAAGCAAACTAGTGATAGAGCTAAGAGAGACTGTTAGAGTCCTTTCCAGACAAAGTGTTTGCTCTTACAGAGCTTATTTGAATTCACATTGTCCAGCTTTGAGACTTGCATGATTGTTGCCTCTAACCTCACTTATTTATTTTTTAAAATGAATTAATTTTTGGCTGCGTTGGGTCTTCGTTGCTGCGTGCGGGCTTTCTCTAGTTGCAGCGAGTGGGAACTACTCTTTGTTGTGGTGCACGGGCTTCTCATTGCAGTGGCTTCTCTTATTGCAGAGCACGGGCTCTAGGCACAAGGGCTTCAGTAGTTGTGGCATGCAGGCTCAGTAGTGGTGGCTCACGGGCTCCAGAGCGCAGGCTCAGTAGTTGTGGCACATGGGCTTAGTTGCTCCGCGGCATGTGGGATCTTCCCGGACCAGGGATAGAACCCATGTCCCCTGAATTGGCAGGTGGATTCTTAACCACTGCGCCACCAGGGAAGCCTGGTGGCTTATTTAAAATGTCCTTATTTATTAATATTTAACATCCTCACTTATTTAAAACGTCCTTCTGTATGTCTGAGCCAAGTGTTTCTTATCAGCTCAGGTTTACCATGTCTGTTCCTTGACTGAGTAGAAGCACCATTTTTTTAGCATCATTGTTTATACACTTGGAGCCACCTGAGCCCATTTCATTCACATTTCTTTTAGCTAACTAGCTTTGGCTTCTTTTCCTCCCAGGGGCTGTCTCTGCCCCTCCTAGCCCTCAAACTGCTTCCTGACACTAATGTCCTGTACATGGCACTTGCCACTTGGTATTGAACATTATAGCTTTGAAATCAAGGGCAGGCTGGGAACATGTAGTTGGGTGGATTTCCCAGAGGATGCTGGAGGGAAAACAGCTGTTGACTTCCATTCCACTTTGTCAAGCAAGGCAGCTGGAATTGTTAGGCCATTCAGTTTCCTGGGATCTCTTGGGAAGAGGGAAGGTCAGTACAGAGGGAACTGTGAGGAAAGGATGGGCCAAGGGAACTCAAGAATCATAATTGTTACTTAAACACTTGCAGAGCTGATGGCTTATTATATTATTGTTTTGGTCCAACAGTAATATCTGTTCTTTTCTTTTTCACCTGATCCTGAAAAGACTGCATCAGTGACTATTTGCTTCTTGATGAAGAAAATTTTAAAATTCTATTCAAGTAGTAGTTTGACAGCAGTGAGCTGGAAGCAACCTAGATGTCCACGTCTACAAGAATGGAAAAGGGATATCTGTTGGAGGCAGAATGTTCTGCGGTAGATGGATGTATCAAACCAGGTGTGCATACACATGAGAGTGTGGACAGACCTTAAATATACAGAGTACAAAAAAGCTGTGAAAAATCTAGAGCATAACCGGAATAATATTAATAAAAAATGCAAACATGCTCCAAACAGCAATTTTTTTTTTTTTTTTACAAATTAATGTACTTGTATCAGGCCATATATCAATCACATAAGAGTTGATGTTTAGTGTGCAGAGGGAAATTGGAGTGGGAGCTCAGTATTTTCTATGGCTGCTGTAACAAATTAACACAAACTGGGCAGCTTAGAACAATATTAACTGTATTCTCTCACAGTTCTGGAGGCCAGAAGTCCGAAATCAGTATCACTGTGCTGGAATCAAGGTGTTGATTCTTCTGGAGGCTTTAGGGGAGAATCCATTCCTTGCCTCTTCCAGCTTCTGATGGTTGCTGGCATTTCTTGGCTGTGGCCATATCACTCCAATCTTCAAGGTTAGCATCTTCAAATCACTCTGCTCCATCTTCACATCACCGTCTCCTATGTGTGTTAGATCTCCTTCTTCCTCCCTCTTTTGAGGTTACATATGATTACATTTAGGGCCCACCTAGACAATCCAGGATATAATCTCATTTTAAACTCTTTAATCACATATACAAAGCCTTTTTTTTTTTTTGGCCATATAAAATAACATTCACAGGTTCCAGAGCTTTCTTTTGGGTAGCCATCCACAGGGTCCTTTTATTCTTCTTCTTTTATACGTCTTACCCAATCTTTCAGCAAATTATGTAGGCTCACCTTTCAAAACAAATCAAGAATTTACCAACTCTACCACCTCCATGGCTCCCAGCCATCCTAGTTGAAATCTGCCATCACCTCTCACTGGTTTCTTGGTTTACCCCCTTGCTTCTCTACAATGTGTTGTCTATGCATCAGCCAGAGTATCTCTTTTAAAACCTCCGTCAGATCATGTTATTCTCTGCTTCTCACTTTTTCTTACTTTGTGTTATTTTCTCTTTATAATATTTATTCACCCGTGTTCATATATTTATTGTTCGCTTGTTTATTGTCTATCTCCTCAGTGAGAAGCTCTGTAAGAGCACTTTGTCTATTTTATTCCCAACAGAAAAAAATAGTACCTAAAACATTAGACACTCTAAATAGTTGAATGAATGTGTGTATGTGTGTATGTATATGTGTAAATATATATAAAAATATGTATATGTATACATAGAGAGAGAGAGAGAGAGAGGTTTTGCCTGGACACATAGTAAAGTTGTGACATTAAAGAGTACAGTTTACTAATCTGCTGTCGTGTTGCCCTGAGGGAAGCATGAATAAATCTAGATCGCAGCATTACGTAGCAGGGCAGATGGCTTTATCTTCAGGCCACACCAGAGTCCTGTGACTGTTTAGTGAACAAATCTCAAGAGTCACTTCTCTGGGGACCTGATGTTCAGAGCAGTGTGACTGTGTAAAGGAAGTGTGAACTTTGAGGTCGGATTGACTTGGAGGTCCCAGTCAGACATCTCCCAGGTGGATTATCTTGAGTGAGTTAAACTCTCTGAGCTTTAGTTTTCTAATCTGCAAAATGAGGCACCTGCTGTTCAGTTTTATACCTAGGTGGCTCTTCATTCCACCAGACTTTGAGATCCACAGCTTTATGGTAATACTATTGGCTGGGAGCCACAGGATAACAAAATAACCTCAATTACTTCACATAACGGTTTTTCCATGGGAAAACATTACTCTTTGTGTACTGTGCTATTGGCCAATAAAGAAGGCTGATTAGTGGGCACATTAGGATCAAGTTAGGCATCTTAGTATCTGGGAAGTTCTGCCTGTCCCATCCCCTGTGAGGGGCTCCCTTTCTCTATACTTTGAGAGCACTGCCAGCTCACTTCTGGCATAGCCCTTACCACACTCTATTGTAATGGCCTATATAACTGCTCTACACCAGAACTCTTGGTGGAAAGGTACCATGTTTTAGTCATCTTTGTACATTGACTGTTGAATGGATAAATGATATAAACATACATTCTGTTTCACTAGTTCAGTTCAGTTCAGTGAACATTGATTGATGCCATGTGTCTTACTGTTTTGGTCTAGGGATCGTGTTGTTATACCCTCTGTGGGGACGGAAGCTCTAGTCTTCTGTGGCTGGGGAGAGCAATTATCATTCTGATCAGTGAGGGAGACAAGATCTGGGACTTCAACTGCTCCTTGAAAAGACTCATTGATCCTCCTGCTTTTAGCCTCTTCTTTATCCCTACTTCTAGATCTACCTGGTGCCCCTAATTCTGGGGACATTGGGGGTTCTGTAGGGTAAACTGGACTGTTTCTTGTCTTAACAAAAAGGGCTTAGGATTCAGCTTTCTCAGGACAGCCAGGTCAGGTACAACCCATCTTTCTGATTTCTAGCTTCAAAAAACCTGTTGCTCTTCTCTCCTCTCCTCTGTACTTTGTCACTGTGAGCTCATGCCTCCTTCTGCCCCTTTTTCAGTGGTGTTTAAAGTAGGACAGGCCGCTGTGTGCATTGAGAACACATCTGTATTAGTTTCCAGTTCCTGCCATAACAAATGACCACAGACTTTGTGACTTAACAAAACTTTTGTTATCTTACGGATCTGAAGGTTAGAAGTCCAACGTGGGTCTCACTGGGCTAAAATCAAGATGTTGGCAGGGCTGCATTCCTCTCTCTAGAAGCTCTGGATGAGACTCTGTCTTCTTCCTACCTGTATTTCTTGACTTGTGGTACTTTTCCCCCATCTTCAAAGTCAGTGATAGTGGGTGAATTTCACATTGCATCACTCTGACCTCCTCTTCTTTCTCTCTCTTCCACCTTTGAAGACCCTTATGATTACACTGGGCCCACCTGGATAATGGAGAATAAGCTCCCTATCTTTTTTTTAATTGATCTATAGTTGATTTACAATGTGCTGTTACATTTGGTGTGCAGCATAGTGATTCAGTTATACATTTATTTTATTTTATTTTAACCATTCATTGTTCATCTTCCCTCTCTCAGGATGTAAATTCTATGATGAAATTTTTTTAAATTGTGGTAAAATTATATGCAACATAAAATTTACCATTTTTTAAAAATTTAATTTTATTTTTTTTTGAATTTTATTTTTTTTATACAGCATGTTCTTATCTGTTTTATACATATTAGTGTATATATGTCAATCCCAATCTCCCAATTCATCCCACCACCACCCCCACCACCTCCGCCTGCTTTCCCCCCTTAGTGTCCATACGTTTGTTCTCTATATCTGTGTCTCTATTTCTGCCTTGCAAACCGGTTCATCTGTACCATTTTTCTAGATTCCATATATATGTGTTAATATACGATATTTGTTTTCCTCTTTCTGACTTACTTCACTCTGTATGACAGTCTCTAGGTCCATCTACGTCTCTACAAATGACCCAATTTCATTCCTTTTTATGGCTGAGTAATATTCCATTGTATATACCTACCACATCTTCTTTATCCATTCTTCTGTCAGTGGGCATTTAGGTTGCTTCCATGACCTGGCTATTGTAAATAGTGCTGCAGTGAACACTGGGGTACATGTGTCTTTTTGAATTATGGTTTTCTCTGGTTATATGCCCAGTAGTGGGTTTGCTGGACCATATGGTAATTCTATTTTTAATTTTTTAAGGAACCTCCATACTGTTCTCCATACATATATATCTATTTTTTCAGATTCTTTTCCCTTATTGGTTATTACAAAATATTGAGTATAGTTCCCTGTGCTACACAGTAGGTCCTTGTTGGTTATCTATTTTATGTATAGTAGTGTGTATGTTAGTCCCAAACCCCTAATTTATCCCTCCCCCCGCTTTCCACTTTGGTAACCATAAGTTTGTTTTCTGTTGTCTTTGGGTCTATTTTTGTTTTGTGTATAAGTTCATTTGTAACATTGCTTTTAGATTCCACATATAAGCAGTATCATATGATATATGTCTTTGTCTGGCTTATTTCACTTAGTATGATAATCTCTAAGTCATTCATGTTGCTGCAAATGGCATTATTTCATTCTTTTTTATGGCTCAGTAATATTCCACTGTATAAATATGCCACATCTTTATCCATTCATCTGTGGATGAACATTTAGGTTGCTTCTTTGTCTTGGCTATTTAAATACTGCTGCTATAAACATTGGGGTACATGTATCTCTTCAAATTATGGTTTTCTCTGGATATATGCCCAGGAGTGGGATTGCAGGATCATATGGTGCCTCTATTTTTAGTTTATGAGCAAACCTCCATACTGTTCTCCATAGTGGCTGTACAAATTTACATTCCCACCAACAGTGTAGGAGGGTTCCTTTTTCTCCACACCCTCTGCAGCATTTATTATTTGTAGACTTTTTGATGATAGCTATTCTCACTGGTGTGAGGTAATTCCTGATAGTAGTTCTGATTTGCATTTTTCTAAAAATTTGTGATGTTGAGCATCTTTTCATGTGCCTTTTGGCCATCTATGTGTCTTCTTTGGAGAATGTCTATTTAGGTCTTCTGCCCATTTTTTGATTGGGTTGTTTGTTTTTTTGACTTTGAGCTGCATGAGCTGCTTGTATATTTTGGAGATTAATCCCTTGTCTGTTGCATCATTTGCAAACATTTTCTCCCATTCTGTAGGTTGTCTTTTCGTTTTGTTTCTGGTTTCCTTTGTTGTGCAAAAATTTTAAGTTTCATTAGGTCCCATTTGTTTATTTTTGTTATTTCCATTACTCTAGGAGATGGATCGAAAAAGATATTGCTGCACTTTATGTCAAAGAGTGTTCTGCCTATGATTTCCTCTAGGAGTTTTATAGTATCTGGGCTTACATTTAGGTCTTTAAGCCATTTTGAGTTTATTTTTATGTGTGGTGTTCGAGAATGTTCTAATTTTATTCTTTTACATGTAGCTGTCCAGCTTTCCCAGCACCACTTATTGAAGAGACTGCCTTTTCTCCATTGTATATTCTTGCCTCCTTTGTCGTAGATTAATTGACCATAGGTGCATGGGTTTATTTCTGGGCTTTCTATCCTGTTCTATAAATATATATTTCTGTTTTTGTGCCAGAACTATACTGTTTTGATTACTGTAGCTTTGTAATATAGTCTGAAGTCAGGGAGCCTTATTCCTCCAGCTCCATTTTTCTTTCTCAGGGTTGCTTTGGCCTATCGAGATCTTTTGTATTTCCACACAAATTTTAAATTTTTTGTTCTAATTCTGTGAAAAATGCCACTGGTAATTTCATAGGGATGCGTTGAATCTGTAGATTGCCTTGAGTAGTATAGTCATTTTGACAATATTGATTCTTCCAATCCAAGAACACAGTATATCTTTCAATCTATTTGTGTCACCTTCGATTTCTTTCATCAGTGTCTTATAGTTTTAAGAGTACAGGTCTTTTGCCTCCTTAGGTAGGTTTATTCTTAGGTATTTTATTCTCTTTGATGCGATGGTAAATGGGATTGTTTTCTTGATTTCTCCTTCTGATCTTTTGTTGTTCATGTATAGAAATGCAACAGAGTTCTATGTATTAATATTGTATCCTGCAAGTTTACCTAATTCATTGAAGAGCTCTACTAGTTTTCTGGTAGCGAGTTCAGGATTTCCTACTTATAGTATCATGTCATCTGCACACAGTGACAGTTTTACTTCTTTTCCAATTTGGATTCCTTTTATTTCTTTTTCTTCTCTAATTGCTGGACTTCCAAAACTACATTGAATAAAAGTGGCAAGAGTGGGGCTTCCCTGGTGGCGCAGTGGTTGAGAGTCCGCCTACTGATGCACGGGACACGGGTTCATGCCCCGGTCTGGGAAGATCCCACATGCCGCGGAGTGGCTGGGCCCGTGAGCCATGGCCTCTGAGCCTGCGCATCCAGAGCCTGTGCTCCGCAACGGGAGAGGCCACAGCAGTGAGAGGCCCGCGTACCACAAAAAAAAAAAAAAAAAAAAAAAGTGGCAAGAGTGGACATTCTTGTTTTGTTCCTGATCTTAGAGGGAATGCTTTCAGCTTTTCACCATTGAGTATGATGTTAGGTGTGGGTTTGTCATATATGGCCTTTATTATGTTGAGGTAGGCTCCCTCTATGCCCACTTACGAGAGTTTTTATCATAAATGGGTGTTGAATTTTATCAAAAGCTTTTTCTGCATCTGTTGAGATGATCATATGGCTTTTATTCTTTAATTTGTTAATGTAGTGTATCACACTGATTGATTTGTGGATATTGAAAAATCCTTGCATCCCTTGGATAAATCCCACTTGATCATGGAGTATGATCCTTTTTATTTTTAAATTTATTTCTTAAGCTGAATCTATTGTTTTATTGTTTAGCAGGAATCATCTATAACCAGCACCTTTGCTTTAAAAATAAAATCAGAACAGTCCTGAACAGTCCAGGAGTATGATCCTCTTAATATATTGTTGGAGTCAGTTTGCTAGTGTTTTGTTGAGGATTTTTGCATCTATGTTCATCAGTGATATTGGCCTGTAATTTTATTTTTTTGTGGTATCTTTGTCTGACTTTAGTATAGGGTTATGGTAGTCTCACAGCATGAGTTTGGGAATGTTTCTTCCTCTGCAATGTTTTGGAATAGTTTCAGAAGAATAGGTTTTAACTCTTCTCTGAATGTTTGGTACAATTCACCTGTGAAGCCATCTGGTCCTGGACTTTTTGTTTGTTCAGAGTTTTTAAATCACAGATTATATTTCAGTGCTTGTAATTGGTTTCTTCATATTTTCTGTTTCTTCCTGGTTCAGTCTTGGGAGATTGTATCTTTCTAAGAATTGGTCCATTTCTTCTAGGTTGTCCATTTTATTGGCATATAGTTGCTTGTAGTAGTCTCTTATGATCCTTTGTATTTCTGTGTGTCAGTTATAGCTTCTCCATTTTCATTCCTAATTTTATTGATTTGGGCCCTCTCCCTTTTTTTCTTGATCATTCTGGCTAAAGGTTTATCAATTTTTATCTTTTCAACAAAGCAGCTTTTAGTTTCATTTATCTTTTCCTTTGTTTTCTTAGACTCTATTTCATTTATTTCTGCTCTGATCTTTATGATTTCTTTCCTTCTACTAACCTTGGGCTTTGTGTGTTCTTCTTTCTCTAGTTGCTTTAGGTATAAGTTTAGGTTGTTTGAGATTTTTCTTGTTTCCTGAGGTAAATTTGTATTGTGATAAACTTCCCTCTTAGAACTGCTTTTGCTGTGTCCCATAGGTTTTGGATCATCATGTTTTCATTTTCATTTGTCTCTAGGTATTTTTAAAATTTCCTCTTCGATTTCTTCTGTGATCCATTTTTTGTTTAGTAACATATTGTTTCGCTCCACTTGTTAGTGTTTTTTGCAATTTTTTTTTCTTGTAGTTGATTTCTAATCTCACAGTGTTGTTGTTGGAAAAGATACTTGATATGATTTCAGTTTTCTTAAATTTACTAAGGCTTGGGCTTCCCTGGTGGCGCAGTGGTTGAGAGTCCGCCTGCTGATGTAGGGGACACGGGTTCGTGCTCTGGTCCGGGAAGATCCCACATGCCGCGGAGCGGCTGGGCCCGTGAGCCATGGCCACTGAGCCTGCGTGTCCGGAGCCTGTGCTCCGCAACAGGAGAGGCCACAACAGTGAGAGGCCCGTGTACCGCAAAAAAAAAAAAAAAAAAATTTACTAAGGATTGCTTTGTGGCCCAGTGTGTGATCTATCCTGGAGAATGTCCGTGTTTGCTTGGAAAGAATGTCTATGTGCTGCTTTTGAGTGGAATGCTCTGTAAATATCAATTAAGTCCATCTGGTCTAATGGGTCATTTAAGGCCTATGTTTCCTTACTGATTTTCTGTCTGGATGATCTGTCCATTGCTGTAAGTGGGGTGTTAAAGTCCCCCACTATTATTGTGTTACTGTCAATTTCTCCTTTTATTTCTATTAACATTTGCCTTATACATTGAGGTGCTCCTATTTTGGGTGCATATATATTTACAATTATTATATCTTTTTCTTGGATTGATCCCTTGATCATCATGTAGTGTCCTTCTTTGTCTGTTGTAACAGTATTTTAAAATCTATTGATATGAGTATTGCTACTTCAGCTTTCTTTTGATTTCCATTTGCATGGAATATCTTTTTCCATCCCTTCACTTTCAGTCTGTATGTGTCCCCAGATCTGAACTGGGTCTCTTGTAAACAGCATATACACAGGTCTTGTTTTTGTATCCATTCAGCCAGTCTATGTCTTCTGGTTGGAGCATTTAATCCATTTACATTTAAGGTAATTATCTATATGTATGTTCCTATTGCCATTTTGTTAACTGTTTTGGATTTCTTTTTGTAGGTCTTTTTTCTTCCTTTCCTCTTTTGTTCTCTTCTCTTGTGATTTGATGACTATCTTTAGTGTAGTGTTTGGATTTCTTTTTCTTTTTTCTGTGTACACCTAGATTAGAGTTTTGGTTTGCAGTTACCATGAGGTTTTGATATAGCAGTCTATATATATATATATATATATATATATATATATATATATATATATATGATTATTTTTAAGTTGCTGATCTCTTCATTTCAAATGCATTTCAAATATCCTGCCATTGTACTTTCCTCCTCTCATGATTACTGGTTTTGATATCATATTTGTGTGTGCATTATTTCTTACCCTTACTGTATGTTTGCCTTTACTGGTGAGCTTTCCCATTTTTTAATTTTCTTGTTTCTAGTTGTGGCCTTTTCTGCTTAGAGAAGTTCCTTTAGGATCTCTTATAATGCTTGTTTGGTGGTGCTGAATTCTTTTAGCTTTTGCTTGTCTGTAAGGCTTTTAATTTCTCTGTCAGATCTGAACAAGAGCCTTGCTGGGTAGAGTATTCTTGGTTGTAGGTTTTTCCCTTTCATTACTTTAAATATATCATGCCACTCCCTTCTGGCCTGCAGAGTTTCTGCTGAAAAATCAGCTGATAGTCTTTTGGGATTCCCTTGTATGGTATTTGTTGCTTTTCCCTTGTTGCTTTTAATATTTCTCTTTGTCTCTAATTTTTGTCAATTTAATTACTATGTGTCTCGGCATGTTCCTCCTTGGGTTTATCCTGCCTGGGACTCTCTGTGCTTCCTGGACTTGGGTGGCTATTTCCATTCCCATGTTAGGGAATTTTTCAGCTAGTAACTATTCAAATATTTTCTCAGATGATTTCTCTCCCTCTTCTCCTTCTGGGACCCCTATAATGTGAATGTTGGTGCATTTGACTTTGTCCCAGAGGTCTCTTAAACTGTCCTTATTTCTTTTTCTTTTTTTTTTTTTACATCTTTATTGGAGTATAATTGCTTTACAATGGCGTGTTAGTTTCTGCTTTATAACAAAGTGAATCAGTTACACATACATGTATGTCCTTATTTCTTTTAATTCTTTTTTCTTTATTCTGTTCTGAGGCACTGATTTGTATCCCTCTGTCTTCCAGCTCACTTATCCATTTCTTCTGCTATTTCTTCTGCTATTGATTCCTTCTAGTGTGTTTTTCATTTCAGTTATTATATTCTTCAACTCTTTTGTTGTTCTTTATATTTTCTAACTCTTTGTTAAAAACTTCTTGTAACTTCTTGCTCTGTGCATCCGTTCTTTTCCCAGGTTCTTGGATCATCTTTATGATCATTACTCTGAACTCTTTCTTGGGTAGGTTGCCTATCTCCACATCACTTAAATGTTCTTCTGGGGTTTTATTTTGTTCTTTAGTCTGGAACATCCTCCTCTGCCATCTCATTTTGTCTAAATTTCTACTTGTATTTTTATGTATGTGGAAGGTTAGTTATGTTTTTCGACCTTGAAGAAGTGGACCTCTGTGGGGGATGTGTCCTATGTGTCCCAGCAGTACACTCCCCATCACCCAAGGGCCAGGGACCAGCTGGTCCCAGCATAGGCTCTGATCTGTGTTTGCAGACTCAGTCCCACAGGCTGTTGGATCATAGTTTTCTTGCTTCTGGTGTCTGCCCCTGGTGGGTGAGTCTTGTCTAGAGGCTTGTGCAGGCTTCCTGGGTGGAGTGGCTGGTGCCTGCCCACTGGTGGGTGGAGGTGGGTCTTGACCTTCTGGTGGGCAGGGCAGTGTCAAGGGGAATGTCCAAAGATGGCTGTGGGCTCCGGAAATCTTTAGGCAGCCTGTCTGCTGATGGGTGATAGGTGGGGCTGTGTTCCTGCCCTGTTGGTTGTTTGGCCTGAGGCGTCCCAACAGTGGAGCCTACAGGCTGTTGGTTGGGGTCTTGGTGCCAAAATGGCAACCTTCAGGAGAGCTCATGCCAATGAATATGCCCTGGTACCTCTGCCACCAGTGTCTTTGTCTCCACAGTGATACACAGCTGCCCCCTTTCTCCTCAGGAGACCTTCCAAGACTAGCAGGTAAGTCTGGACCAGGCTCCTATGAAGTCACTGCTTTTGCCTTAGGTCCTGGTATGCACAAGACCTTGTGTGCACCCTCCAAAAGTGGGGACTCAGCTTCCCCCAGTCCTGTGGGGCTCCTGCAGTCGAGCCCTCCTGACCTTCAAAGACAAATGCTCTGGGGAATCCTCTTCCTGATGCCAGACCCCAGGCTGGGGACCCTGATGTGGGGCTCAGAACTTCACTCCTGTGGAAGAACTGCGATATAATTGTTCTCCACTTTGTGGGTCATCCACCCAGGGTGTATGGGGTTTGATTATATCATGAGTGGTCTCCTTCCTACCATCTTGTTGGGTTTCTTTTTTATGTCTTTGAATGTAGAGTATCTTTTTTGGTAGGTTCCAGTCTTTTTTACTGATGGTTGTTCAGAAGATAGTTGTGATTTTGGTGTGCTCATGAGAGGAGGTGAGCTCAAGGTCCTTCTACTCCACCATCTTGTCCTCCAGGCTAAGCTCCCTATCTTAAAGTCAGCTGATTAGCAGTTCTATCTGCAACCTTAATTCCCCTTTGTCATATAAAGTAACTTAGGACATGGACATCCTTGAAGGGTGGGGGTGGGAGGGCATTATTCTGTCTATAACAGCATCACTAACTGGAATTTAAAAATTTGAAACTGAATTTTCTAAATTACCAGAATAAGTTCACTTGCCACCATCTTCTTTCAAGACTTAAAATGACTCCAGGTTCCAAAGAAAATTACATTTTTCATACACTCCACACTTCAGAATTTTTATATTTGAGCTTCGCAAGATATATAGAAAATTAGCAATACTTGCTCTGAAATAATTTCATTCCTGAAACGTAGTAGGGGAAAACATTTTTTATTGAGATATAGTTGACATATAACATAATATTAGTTTCATAAGTACGATGTAATGATTTGATATATGTATATATTACACACAGATTTTATTTGAAGAATTTAAAGTAACTGTAGTGGCTTGAATAATGTGAATGTGAATATGTACTTATTTGGAAATGGAGTCTCAGCAGATGTAATTAATTAAGGATCTCAGGGTCAGATCACCCTGAGTGTAGGGTGGGTCCTAAATCCAATGACTAGTATCCTTCTAAGAGAAAGAGGAGACACAGAGGGAAAGCCCATGTAAAGACGGAGACAGAGATTGGAGGATAGCTGCAAGCCAAGGAATGCCAGGAGCCAGCAGCCACCAGAAGCTGGGAGAGGCATAGAATATATTCTCCCACAGACCCTCCAAAAGGGACTCACCCTGCTGACACCTTGATTGTGGACTTCTGGCCTCCACAACTACAAGAGAATAAAGTTCTGTTTCTTTCAAGCCACCCAGTTTGTGGTAAATTTTTGTGCCAGCTCTAGGAAACAAATACAGTAAATCCTTCAGCCAGTTTCTCTTTCCAGGTAACAAATACACAGGTTGTGCTAACTTCATTTTACTCAGAGAGGCTATTTGTTCACTGTTAGGGCTGCCCTGTGATATTCAGAATGTTTAGAAACCATGTCCATAAAGGCAAAATAAAATGGAAATTTGAGATGACCCTTTGATTGATGTAGGAAAGAAAACTAACATTTACTGAGCTAGGCTCTGTGTTAAATGTTTACAGTCATTATTTTATGTAGTCCTCACAATATCTCTATGAGGGAGGCACTATAGTAGTCTCTTTGTATAAGCTTAGAAACTGTAGCAGAGAAGGGTTAAATAACCCAGAGGATTCTAATCTAGGTCTCTCAGAACTCTAAGTACTCATGCCTTAAGGTTGGATCCTGGTTGGAAGTAGAAACTGATCACATCTTCTTTATAATTGTTCACATTTCCCTTTCCATTGTCTATGTAGAGAAGGCTAGAAAGTTCAAGGTTTCCTCTAGGCAACTCTTAAAGTTAAAAAAAAAATGCAGTGAATAAATCTGGAATATTCCTTCATATTCTTGTCATACCCAAAGGCTTTCTCCTAAGAGAGGCTTCTAGGAAGTCATTAAAAAATGCTAGAAGCTGCTCCATAGATCTCACTGATACTCATTTGATTAAGAAAAGATTATCTTGTCCCACAGCTAGGCTTTTATCAGAGATGGGGAAAGATACCTGAACTGGCAGGTCAAAGACTCAGAGAATTCATTACCAAGAAAAATAGGGAGAAAAGGGGGAACTTGAGAGCATCTTTGGGATTTACTAGGGTTGGCAGGACAATCATTCTTTCTAGTGTTGCCACACATCCTTGTTCTGTTCAGAAAATGAAGACCATTTGATAAGTCTGAGGCACGGTGTGTTACCCAGTGGATTATTTTCGTGGCTAACAGCTTGAGCATCTTCCCTTTCACTTTAATCCAAGTTGGTTTAAGCAAAGTTAAAGCCAAAGCCAGTAAGTAGCTATAACCTGAATCCCAGGGTCACCTCTGTGTTACCAGTTGGAGTGGAAAATAAGCTCACATGTCTTTGATCTCTCACTATTGAGAGTGTATCTTTTCCTGCTCCTGGGATTCCCCCATTCTGGTGATAGTCTCAGGGCTTTTTCAGTCCATGATGTTAATCTTGCCTACAATCTCTTTGTGGAGAGAAAATAAAAAATTTGGATCCTTCTATCTTGTCCTCTTCTGCTCTTGTCACAGCCCAGGACAATGGCTACTTTCGAACTGGGCTTGACAGGTCTGGTTGCAGGAGTGTTGGGAACTCAGAAGCTGGAGGCTGGGCCGTGTCCCCTCTGTTGCTGATGTCACCGCATGGTGGTGTCATGTGTGGAGGGAAGTGTGCTGACAGAGTGGGGTGAGAAAGGTGTAGGAGCCCTGGGTTACTCCTTGCCCAGGCCTGTGGCCCTTCCTGTCAAGTCTCAGGACTGCTCCCTGTATCCTGACCCTCTACTCCCCCATCCACTGGACATTCTTCCTCTTCCATTGCCGAGGACTGCCCCTGGACTGGCCTCTCAGGCTGAAACCAGTACTTTTCCCGGGGTATTGTTTAAAATAATCCAAGATATAGGATGTGTGCTTTCATCAGGACAATGATAGAAAATAAAATTGGATGGACAGCATGCAGCCAGACCTAGGTGGAACTGAAACATCTGGTCAAGGGCTCCTGTGAGGGTTTTGACCTGGAAGGGAACCACCTGCCCCAAATCCCACCTCTACTTCCAGCCACTGCAGCCTGTGTCTCAAAGATGTTGATTTTTCTAGCAGTGTCCTTGGGTATCAGAGTCAGGAAGGTGGTGAGAGGGGAGTTACCATGCTCACCCCTGCAGACTCAACCTGGGGAGCCTTCCCAGGATCTCCTCCCCTCAGTTACTTGTCCCCTCTATTTCCAATGTTATGAGGGAGCTGGAGACTCGGGACCTCTCAACACCTTAATTGTGTATGAGACTCCCCCTGCCATCTACTGAATCAGCTGCTGACTACATCTCCTCAGCTCTGTTTGTTCTTCCTTCAGCCGCTGTTCCAACCAAGAGTGTGTATTAAAGAGGAGTTTGGAAGGAACACTACGTTAATGACTTCTTTTCCTTTCAAGTTTCACGGAGGCAGAGTGTGGAGCAAAATGAGCAAAATGAGCACCAGACTAAGGGCTCAGAACCCCAAAACTTATCAAATGGTCTTCATTTTCTGAACAGAACAAGGATGTGTGGCAACACTAGAAAGAATGATTGTCCTGCCAACCCTTGGCACTTCCCCTACCCAAGACTGTTTTCTCATCTGTAAAATAAAAGGGCTAATCAAGTTAACTCCCAGCTCTACTATTCAATGATTCTGGGTTTTGAAACTCTTCTTACTCATTTCATATTGTTTTCTGAAAACTTGACATCCTGGTTGCAGTGCTCTCTCCTCTTTGTACACTGATGGGGATTGATGCATTTTAGAGCTTTTTTTTTTTTTTTTTTTTGTCCCAGTGAATCTTCAGAGTGCTCTAGAGAAGCACAAGTTTGAAATAAATCATACTTTTTAATGTGACCCTTCCCTCCCTCCCTCCCTCCCTCCCTGCTTCTCTGTCTCTGTCATTCCTGAGTGTGTCTGTTTACACCTGTCTCAAGCATATTTGTCTGCTCGAGGTTCAAGGGATTCAGAGATACAGCACTTTTGAGATTGCTAGATGCTTCTGGAAATGGGGGTTTCTTGAACCCCCACATGCCTCAGTTTCCTCGTGTGTAAAATGGGGGTCATAACAGTATTTACCTCCTAGGGTTCTTAGAGACTTCCTGCTTCAGAATCATCTGAAGTACTTGTCCAAAATCCAGATTCCTGGGCCCCAGCTCAAACCTACTGAATTGGCATCTCTGGGGATGGGGCCCAGAATCTGGATTTTTAACACCTCTCCTAAGTGACACTTCCGTATGATGCAATTTGAGAACCCATCCCTTCAGTATATGATGCTTCTCAGCTCACATAGCTTTTAACCTGCACCAACTTAAACATCACCTTGACTGTGAATGGTACACAGGCCACCTCCCTTCCTTTATATGCCCAGGAAACTAGGAAACTGCTGTCCAAGGTTATACAGTGTCTCTAAACCCAACATCCAACATCCCTTTCCATTGTCTCTCCTTTTGCTGAATCCTTTTGCAGGAAAGGATGGATGCTTATGTGCAGCCCACCACAGCATTTGGCTTGACTTTTAATTTCTTTGTGTTTAGTGGGTGAGTTTCCTTGCTCCTGTTTGGCGGATAGCCATCATCTCCCTTTATAAATGTTTTTATCTGTTGCTGCTTTTATCTTATCAGACCCACAGTATGTCTTTGTCTTTCTGCTCCTAAAGATAATTCCTGCTTTGCTATATGTCATAAATGTCATCTCAGTCACGGCTCAGAATAACAAATGTGTTTGTTTCCAGTGTGGAAAAAACTCTGGCAGCACGCTGCTTAGATAAGAGTTCGAATTCTGAGCTCTCGTCCTCTGTTCCCCGCCATGCCCTTAAGGGGTTTGGCCATACATTTTGAGAGACGCAGAGGACCCGGGTACCCTGGCATATTAGGGGGACAATTTTGAGTGCCTCAGTAAGAAAGAATTGGGAGAAAGTGGGGTGCTGCAGCCTGGACAAGTTGGAGCAGTGTCCAGGGGACACGGATGCCGACACCTATAGTTGAGAGGTAGGCAGTATGCCGGGATGGGTGGGGTTACAGTCACCCTTGTCTGCAAACTGAATAGCCCAGAAAGAAAGTGAATTGGCTCTCCTGAGAGGAAAGCAATGACCACCCCCCCCCCGCAATCCTAACCTTTGCCTTGGGCCCCTTGGCTTACAAGAGACATCAGATTTGCCTGCTGGAAACTGAATAAGCAGAGTCCTGGTGCCTGGAGTGGAGGTTAAGGATGCAAAGGTCCTTGTTCCATGACCTGGGGTGCTGCAGAACCATCACTGTGGGACAGTGAGAGATGGCAAGATGGGGTGCAGCAGGGGCAGGGAGGTATGAACCCAACAGACTTCAATACCTATCATTAGCCTATTACAAGATGTTGCTGTTTATCTTTTCTTTTAATAAAAGTCATATGATGCATAGTGTCCAGCATATATCTGCACACTATTGCCCGGTTTTAGGCCTGGCTGCCCTCCAGGGTGGGAGGACTCTAGTGTGTGTGGGCAGAGTTAACCCAGGGCTTCATATCATGAGCATCTCAGATGTGAGTTTCCCCAAAGGACGATGGGTTCCTTTAATTATTCCATCATAGACCAGGGTTTCTCCACCACGGCACTATTGACCTTTTGGGCTGGGTAGTTCTTTGCTGTGGGGAAGTCCTGTGTGTTCTCCGATGCCCAACAGCTTCCCTGGCTTCCACTGTGGATGCCAGGATCACACACCCACCGACTGCCAGCTGTGGCAACCAAATGTCTCCGGATATTGTCAGATGTCCACTGGGGGCCAAAATATCCGCTGGTTGAGAACGGCTGCCTTAGACGAGCAAGAGTAGCATATTTTCAGATGCTCTGGGAGTCACTGGTTATGAAAACACAAAACCTTTCCATGAGGGTCTATGGCCAACGAGTTATCCAGAGAGTCCCAATTTAGCACAGACCTTTTCTCGTCCTTCGATGTCTCATTCCCTCAAAATGGCCCCTATCACCTGGAGCCCTGACCTCTCCCCACTTCCCAGGCTTTACGGCTCCCCTCCCAGGACTGGCCTGGGACCAGCTCTTGCCTCTGGCTTCATTCTATGTTCTGTCCATCATGCAGCCAGAGACTCTGCCTCTTCTATGCTAGCTTCTAGAACCGGTCCCTGCATAGATTACCCCAGATTTCCTCAGCTGCTGCTCCTCTGTGGCACCTCTTCAGCCTAGAAATCACCCTTTCAAACTCTTTCGAGGCTGAGCCACCACCCAGCCTGCAGGAACCCACTGGCACCGCTCCAGAGTGTTCCTCAGTGGGGAGGGAGACCCAGGACCAGTGTCAGCACACTCTGCCACCATAGTGCACTGGGCATTCTTGGCCTGATGTGTGCAGCCACTTCATGGAACCAAATCTTCCCTGACGATTAAATCACCTGAGATGATTCAGGGTTGTGCCCCAGGATGGCCTGGGGGACTAGGAATCTGCCTTTTCACAAACTTCCCAGGTGACAGGGCACCACTGAGGTCAAGAGCAATCCAGAAGCTGAGTTTTCTCCCATTTCTTCCCCAAGACCTTCCTTCTGCTTGGCCCTGCACTTGCTGATCTAGTTTTCTATCCTTGTTTCCTATATGCCCTTACATTTATTTTTGAGTTGAGAACTCTAAAGTGAGACAGGTGGGGAGAAATCTGAAATCAACCAGCCGACCTCCACGTGGTTGCTGGGGCTGGAGGCTGTGGGTGGTGGAGAGAAGGTCTAGGGTTATGAGTCCGAGCAATGTCTCGGGTCCTGCTTCTACATGGGCAAATCGCTTCACCTCTATAGCCTTCATTTCTCCATTGGTTAAATGGGGTTAGACAGAAAGTAGTTTTCAAGATATTTTTAAAGTGGTGGAATTATATTCTGCCTTCAAATGAAAACTTACTGGAATTCCAATATAAAAAGTAGTGAAAGATCTGAAGAGTAGACCACCCCCAAATCCCACACTGTCAGTCTTCTCCGTGGCCCCTTCTGTCCTTGAGGTGTCACTAGAGGAACGCAGGGCTCCACAAACACAGAGTGAGGTCCACAGGGCCTGGGTTCTCCCTGCCTTGGCATTTGTGACTGGCTTGCACAAGGCCTGGCCTCCAGCCGTGAGCAACCACAAATTCATTTTCCTTTTTCACCTTAAAGGAAATTAAATGGAAATAACTCTCCCCACCTCTAGGTAAAAACTCCAGCAGGCCCTTAACTTCCAGCTCACTCTCAGTTAATATGGTCACTTTAAGTCACAAAACGAAGTCTCATTTCAGCTGTGCTCACCCCAAGAGATTAACCAAAACGCTGAACTCAATTTTATAGCAAATCTTTATCCTTTACTCCCCACCCAGCATCATTTCAGTTTACTAGGCAATTTGTGTCCTCTCTAGGGTCAGAGAGGAGGGGGAAACGAGTGGTAAATGAGGCGCTTGCCAGGTCAGCAGATATTGAACACTGTTTTTCCAGTGAGCTGCTTTCCTGGGCTTCTTCAGCATTCTCATTGCTGGAGCACTCCTGCAGATCCCTTGATCTGGTGGATGCATCTCCATTCCTGGTGGTTTCTGGAGACGCTTCCTTCCTAGGAATCCTGAGTCCACCTTCAGCTTCTTGATACTGGGCTTGCTGTGTCCCTCCCACGAGTCCTACTGGTCAGGGCCCAGGACAATCCCACGACCCTCTAAACTCTGGACAACACTGTAGAACCCAGTGCGGCCAACTTGATTCTCTGCTGCAGCTTTCTGAGGCATGAGTTAGGTGTCAGCTCTCCGTATCTCAGCTGCTGGGAGCACATGTCAAAGTTCTCTGAGGGGCCCATGGGGCCCGTCGTGAGACTTGAGGTATAGGAGGAGGTGGGCACACAGGCCACAGCTGCATCTCTCAGCTTGACAATTCTCTTTGCTTCACACTCTGACTCCTCTTTATCCTTGATCTGGCTCAGGAGTCCAGGGATACATCAGTCAGGGTCTAGCCAGGGATGCAGACCCTTATGAGCATGATGGAATGAAGAATATATTTTAGCAGTTAGAGCATACACAGTTGTGGAAGGCACAGGGGAAGGATAGGTTTGAAAAGAGGAGTTGAAGGGTCACAGAAAGGTCATGAAGCAGCCTTGGCACAGGCTGATGAGTCAGAGTTCTCAGGGACACCTGGAAGCTGGGCTTTTCCAGCTGCTGGAGTAGGTGTGTGAAGAGAGCACGTATAGAACCCTGTGGAAGGTTGTCTGTTCTTCCTGGCTGCTCCCTGAGTTCATGGCTAAGTGTCTGTGGCGGGCCTGGTGTCACTGCTGGTCAGCAGTGGTCAGCAGCTGAGAAGGAGAGCTGGACACACTACAGGGAAAAGTGAAAACGAACTGGAATCCGTTGGCACCTGTGTGTTGGTCTCTCACTGCCCTTAACCAACAGCAACCACCAGTGAGTAAGGGCGGCTGCTTCACTTCCACCTCCCAAGTCCCTACCAAATTCACATTTGATAAACTCAAATCCGGAACACTCTGTAAAGTCTTCTGGAAAGTGTAGTACCCAGTGTAAACAAAATGACACTAGAACAATACAGCACAAGTAGTTATGGAGCTGGGCCCCCCCCCCTTTTTTTTTTTTAATCTACACTGCTTTTTATACTCACATCTGTTATATCTTGGCAACTGGTAGAAACTTCCCATTTTAACATCATACGACCCATCCTATGATTCTTTGCTCCCATTTAGCACATTTAAGTGCCTCCCTCAAAGAAGCAAAAAAGCACAAGCCAGTAATGCACCATTTGCAACCAGCTCTTGAGGGAACCAGCAAACAGCTGTTCCCTGGCCTCAGGCTACCTTTGAAAATGCAGTCAGTGATGGAGGAGGTCATGTGGGAAAGAAGCATATTTGTGACACACTCAGGATGGTGACTGGGACTTTAGTGATAGTTACAGAAGCTGGTAAAGAAAACCCATGAAATAACTCACATTCGCAATTATATTGGTTGGCTATATTTTCCAAGTTACAAAATGTAAGACTAAATTTAAAGTCAGTTCTGTGTGCCACTAGCCCCACGTGGAGTTGGGTAGCAGCTGTTGGGGATGTTACAGTCCATTAATTGTGATGTTTTCCCATAGTTTGGTGGAAAGCAGTGGAGGGAGAAAACACTGGAAATTGCTTTTAAAAATAGCAGGCCGGAGCGACGAGCTGATCTCCCTCTATGCTTCATCGGGAGTTTCTGCAGATGTGGTACACATTACCACCAAAGCCACTGATGTGGCAGTTCATTCCAACCAGCGCCAAGGGGCTGTGCAGTCTAGCAGCTTGTGACTCAGTGGACAGAGGGCTCTGAAAGATGGGAGGAGTGGCTTCTCTGGTGAGCTGTCAGAAGAGAAGAGACAGAAGGAAGTGAGGAGAACAAAGGACTTAGAAATCTACAGGGTGTGGAATTGTACAACCTGGTGTGGTCAGGTGTAGAGAAAATGACTTATGCTCTTCCTGGGAATAGAAATGTAGTTCTCTTGGCACTAGATCCCCAAGAATGCTCACACACCCAACTATATCCTCTTTGCTTGTAACATCTGTGACCTCCACACTCCCTTCATCCAGCTAAGGAAGGCAACATTATATAAGAAAGATAACAGTAGTGATAATAACAGCCAACACATATTGAGCACGTATGTACTGGGACTGTTGTAAGTACATTACATGTATTAGCTCATGGATTTCTCACAATAACCCTGTAAACGGGGTACCATAATGGTCCCATTATCGTGATGCAGAAATGGAAGCACAGAGAGCTTGAAAAACACGGCCAGGTAGCAGTAAATGTGAGTTGGCTAATGCAGGGATTAAAAGCATTAACTTGGAATTCAGACCATAAAATGCTGCATGTTTGGCTTTGAACAAGTTGATTAACATAAGTTTTAGTTTTTCATCTATAAAATGGGAATAATAATAGTTCCTACATCTCAGAGTTGTGCTGGCACTACTAATATGCCTGGTACATATTAATAAATGGTCTACTATTATCATTACTCCCTAGGATCTTTTAAGTCTTTTTCACCCCAGCTGCCCCCAACCCTGTCCTCCTCACATACCATACCATTCCCATCTAAAACGTGTGTGCGTGTGTGTGTGTGTGTGTGCACACGCGCGCGTACATATTCCTGGTCACTAGGGAAGAAGGGAGATGGAGAAATGGGTCAGCCACTCAGGACTCAGCCTAGGACTGGCAACTGTATAATTAGCTGCAGCATCCCTGGGGTGTCATCTGCCTGCCACTTTTTGTTTGTTGATTTATTTTGATTTGACACACCGGGGCAGATGGCTGGGAGGGGAGGGAGGTTGGTAAGAGTCAATATTTGGTGACATGTGAATAATGCACTTGTGGAATTAATCAGCCTTATCATTTTTGGCTAGTTGCCATGGCTATGGAAAGTCAAGTGTCATATAAATCAGAATAAAGGGATCATAGCATATCACTGCTCTTTGTTTTTCTCAATCCAAGCCTCCTCAAAGCGTCCCTGTCCTCCCAGCCAAGGCCATGGTCTCAGGTACCTTAGGTACTACAAATGGTGGGAGGCTTATCTATATATACCTTTGGATGATGGGATGGACTTTCTGTCTCTCTCAGGAATCATGTGCATTTTAGGGCAATGGTTCAAAGACCAGCAAGCAGGTTTGGGAAACAACAAAATGACTAACATTTTGTTCTGCCCGTGTAAGTGCATTAAAAAGATAAAAATACCAATATTTATAAAAGGGCATTTTAATACCAAAAAGTAGGAAGGACATAATTTCAGATAGAGGATATTTCTTTAAGTGGAAGAAATTTAGTTTAACAGAAAAACTCTCCATCATCCTATTTTTTTTTCTTATTTCATTGATGACTAGTGAAAGCCTCCTAACAAATTGGCCATGTGAGTGTACTTAATATAAATGGAGTCAAGAAGACAGAACACTTGAAATACAGCTTCATTTGGAGTTCTGGTGGATGTGATTATGGGAGACACCACGGCAGAGCATTAGCTGTTTAGTGCTTCAGTATTCCCAATTATAAAATGGGTATATCAGTTCCCACCTTGCTTACTTCTTGGGGTGATTCTGAGGATTAAATGAACTAGGCAATATAGGTGGGAACAAATGCTAATCTCTTATCTTATTTGGGAGGTCCTTGGGAGCAGCAACTCTGTGTCTTTCTTTGGCATCCCCAGTGTCTGTTGCATAGAAAGTGATTGATACAAGTCTACTGAACGAATAATACAACAAGTCAAAGGAGTGACCGCAAAAGCAGGGAATCCAAACCAGACAGGAGGGAGGGCGCTTCCAGGACAGGGCGCTCACCTGCTCCTCCTTCCCCTTTCCAGCCACCACATATTCTACTTATTCATAAAGACTAGATTCAGCACTCAGCCAGAGTGCTCTTAAATCTCCAGCAAACTCCATCTGTTATCTCTGAAATCCAGTTAATTTTCTTTTCCTTGGGGAAGGCCTTTCACGCAGTGACTCTTATTAGTATTTGTGACACACCCCATTAGGGTATTGACTTAGGAGCTGGATTGCCTGCGTTCAGATAATGTCTCCTCCACTTATGAACTTCATGCTTTTTGGCAAGTTACTTAACCTCTCTGTGCCTCAGGTTCCTTATTTGTAAATGGGGATAGTAACAGAACCCTCCTCATGAGGTTTTTTTTTTTTTATTAATTTTATTTATTATTTATTTTTGGCTGCATTGGATCTTTGTTGCTGTGTGGGGCTTTCTCTAGTTGCGGCGAGCAGGGGCTACTCTTCATTGTGGTGCGCGGGCTTCTCATTGCGGTGGCTTCTCTTGTTGCGGAGCAGGGCTCTAGGTATGTGGGCTTCAGTAGTTGTGGCACATAGACTTAGTAGTTGTGGCTCACGGGCTCTAGAGCACAGGCTCAACAGTTGTGGCGCACGGGCTTAGTTGCTCCGCGGCATGTGGGATCTTCCCAGACCAGGGCTCGAACCCGTGTCCCCTGCATTGGCAGGTGGATTCTTAACCACTGCACCACCAGGGAAGCCCCTCATGAGGTTTTTATGAGGATTAGATGAGTTAGTACTTGGCATCGTGCCTGGCACTTTGTAGGCACTTAGTAAATGTTAGTCTGCCATTATTAATGCTCAGAGGCTGCAGTGAGACCCCTTCAAAGAATGGGGAGGTAAATTATCCTTTGAGGGCCCAACTAGATTCCAGCAGTTATGGGCAGATTCTGAGAGAGACAGCTTGGCTCCCAGGCCTGAGATTTGAATAGTTTGATTGAATATTTTAATGCATTTAAAGACAGGTGATGTCAGTCAGTAACAAGGGCATAATCACCATGGAAGATAAGAAAAAGGAGAGGCCCGAGACAAAGGTGGATAAAGTCCATCTGAGCTCTCTCTTAGTTGGCAGTGGTGCCGGGAGCATTAACCATTATCTTTCAAGGCTTCCCAGACTACTATGAAGTCAGACCCTGTAATGGAGATAGCTGTCCCAGGCAGTCTTAACAGTTGCCATCTTTCACCTGCCTGACTCCCCTCTGTCTTGATCCAGGGCTACAGAACACCTTTCCACAGGCAATGCGTAGGTTTCTGTCCCAGATCTATCTTCAGGAGGAGAATAGCTTTATGCGTCAATCATGTGATCATGGTCACTTATCCTCTTTGTGTCTACCCTAAGACCAAACATCAGACCATGGACCATGGTCAAGTCCTTAAGTGAGTAACTGCCACGTTGGGAAACCTCTTGGAAGACAGCTGTCAACCCTGTTCTTACTTTGACCTACTGTAGGCAGAAGTCTTTCTCTGCCAGCTGACACACAGACAAAGGGGCAGCTCCCGAGTCTGGAAAGGGGCCAGTGTCCAACAAGCTATGTGCATTGCCTACAGAGGTGGGTACTGAGCACCTGAGCAGGATCAGATCTACCGAGAAACAAAGTCCCAGGTGACTCTTCCTTCTAGCAAATAACTCTGCTGCTGAGCCTGGCAGATGCTGCCAGAGGCTCAAAGTGCTTCATAAAAGTTGACTTAGGAGGCAAGGGACCTCCCTGGCGGTCCAGTGGTTAAGACTTCACCTTCTAACGCAGGGGGTGTGGGTTCCATCCCTAGTTGGGGAGCTAAGACCCCACATGCTTCGTGGCCAAAAAACCAAAACATAGAACTGAAGCAATATTGTAACAAATTCAATAAAGACTTTAAAAATGGTCCACTTCAAAAAAATCTTAAAAAAAAAAATGTTGACTTAGGAGGTGAAACGGGCCACAGCAAGCCTTCATTTGTCCTGGAACAGTAGTGACTAGGACTGTGGCTTTGACCTCAGCTGTGTCACAAATAAAAGATGACCTTAGTGACAGGAATATGAACTGGATTCCCTTGCACTGGCCTTCAAAACGTCTGTATCCGGGGCTTCCCTGGTGGCGCAGTGGTTGAGAGTCTGCCTGCCGATGCAGGGGACATGGGTTCGTGCCCCGGTCTGGGAGGATCCCATGTGCCGCGGAGCGGCTGGGCGCGTGAGCCATGGCCGAGGAGCCTGTGCGTCCGGAGCCTGTGCTCCGCAGCGGGAGAGGCCACGACAGTGAGAGGCCCGTGTACCGCAAAAAAACAAACAAACAAACAAAAAATCTGGATCTTACAAGCCAGAATTAGGTCTTAGTGGTTGAGAAGCGGCCAGAAAGGATCAGAGACCTTGCTTCTCCTCCCCACACTCCAGGCCGCTCATGCTCTGAGCTGTCACGTGCGCTGCCATTCCAGCCCAGGGGAACGCACAAAACGCCTTTCTTCCCTGTCTCTGGCAAACACCCTTCCTTCAAACCCCAACACAAACAACAGAACTGAAGGAGCTTAGGGAAACTGGTTCAGCGGTTTTCCACCCTTTCACCACCCAAACCCCTTTTATTAGTTTACTCCATAGGCCCTGCCTGTGTTTTGAAAGATTTTTGCTCCCAGATAAACAGCATTTACCAGGAAATAAGAAGATAATTAACCAAAGGCTTATATAATTACCAAACTGAAATTTCGATTTGCAAATAATCATGCTGAGTTCATCTAATTTCAACCCAAAGCAAAGAGGCTTGATGTGTTTAGCAGTTTGGGGCAGCCTGATCTCCAGTAACTGTGCAAACCCAGGGAGATTTTTCTGGCAGAAAATAGAGGAAACCCAAGGACTATTTTCTAGGCTTTCAGGAGGTCTGAGGGCCCTCTGTTGGGAACTAGCAATCTAACCCCAAACCCTACTTTTCAACTGAATTCATTTATTGGTTATGTTGAGACAAATGGACAGGAAGCTTACATTTATTGTGTCTCTACCATATACAGGACAGGGTGCTAGGCCCTCTCACATGTGTGATCTCATTGAGAATTCACAGCCCCTTTATGACATAGGTAGTACTATCATATCATCCCCACTTTACAGATGAGGACACTGAGACAAGGGTAAGTAACTTTCTCAAGGGCATATAACTAGTAAGCGGCAGTGTTAGGACACTGACTCAGGGTTTTCTGGTTTTGCTTTAACTGCTTTATTGAGATATAATTCACATACAACTCACCCACCTAATGTGCACAATCCAATGGTTTTTAGTACGTTTGCAGAGTTGTGCAACCATCACCACAATTCATTCTAGTAAGTTTTCATTACCCCATAAAGAAACCCCAGACCTATTGTTAGTCACTCGCCATTTCCCCCAACTCCCCCTCTCAGTCCTGTGCAACGAGTAATCTACTGTCTGTCTCTGTGGAGGGACTTGCCCATTCTAGATATTGCCTATCAACTGATGTAAGTTTTTAAACTCTAAAATCCACATACATCAAACTCTAGCCCAGGAGTCGATGCAGATTACAAATCCTTTTTCATAATTTTATAGACTTTTATATTTAACTTTGGAAGTACACAGAATGCACAAACGCTATGTCCTTCATGTTTGAAGCACACGAAAATGCAAATATTATTCCGTATCAAGGTAAAAAATGGCATGCAATTATTCAACTGTCATATACTTGAATTTGAATGGCCACACTTCCCAGTCTCTTGTACCATTTTGCCAGGCAACCACCCAGCACTCTGAGAGAAGAGACCTCTATTCTTGCCCTCTTGTGAGCCTTCTCATCATTTGGTTTTGAGCCGGGTCGCCATAGCTGCCTTCAGGGTACCTGGTGTGTCCCCCTCTCTGGGTTGAGGGTCTGGCCCATGTCATGAGGTTTGCTTCCTACCTAAGAGACCCTTCTGTGTTTCTGGCTTCCCTGTTCTACTCTCCTTAACCTTTCCTTACCTGCAAATTGCTGTTGGCAGCATGATTTATTCTCCTGCCACAGACGGTAGGGATGTTTAACAGCCATGTCTAATATTTTTCCATATAGAATTCCCCTCTTGTCAGCTGCTTTGTCTCTCAAGTTCAGGTTCTGTTTTCCCAGGTGATTAATTATTCCTGCTAGATTCATCCTATGGCATCTCCAGGGTCTGTTCTGAAAGTCTGTCTTGAGTGCTTGTGTTTGGCTTGTGCCTTGGGTATCAGTAAAAAAAGCTGCTCACATTCTGTGGTTAAGAAAAGTCACAAGGGACATGGACAGGCCTCCTTGAAACTGGTATTCCACAAGGAGTCACCACCTTTTTGTTCATTTGTTCCTTCCTTCATTTTTCCATTGGCTCATCCAGAGCATCATCAGCTTATCAATCACTGTGGGTGTGTGGAATGCAGCCTCACTCCCCATGCAGTGCTCCCTCCCCTACCCCTGCTTCTCATTTGAGGAACAAATGCACAGGGTACCAGCTGTGGGTCTGAACTCGAAGCTTTTACACAATTATGGGACCTCTCTCTGGAGTGTCAAATTTACTATTCAAATATTTCAGGGGCTTCCCTGGTGATGCAGTGGTTAAGAATCTGCCTGCCAATGCAGGGGACACAGGTTCGAGCCCTGGTCCAGGAAGATCCCACGTGCCGCGGAGCAACTAAGCCCGTGCACCACGACTACTGAGCCTGTGCTCTAGAGCCCGCGAGCCACAACTACTGAAGTCTGCATGCCTAGAGCCCGTGCTCCGCAACCAGAGAAGCCACCGCAATGAGAAGCCCGTGCACTGCAACGAAGAGTAGCCCCCGCTTGCCAAAACTAGAGAAAGCCTGTGCGCAGCAACGAAGACCCAATGCAGCCAAAAATAAATAAATAAATCTAAAAATAAATAAATATTTCAGGAGGGAATTTTTTTGTTAAATCAAGGACTGATCCATTCTGGAGAAGAATTTTAAATTAGCATAATTTTTAAAGATAAATATAAAATCTCAAAGACATCTTTGGGCTTGTGAAGAACTTCTTCGACCCCCCCACTCCCCACTTCCTCCCCCCCACCACTGCACACACACAGATCAGACACATACCCTGACCAGCTCCAGGTAGATATTTACAACCCCAGTGACAGGCGTAGGGGCCTCTAGGTCCAGGGAGATGAAGGAGCCTCTTGATTCTGCTTCTCGTATTATCCAGTTTGGAAAATCTGCAGGCAAGTCTACAGTGCAGTGTTCTGAACTGGGTCTTTTGCCTTGGGTCTCTCTGACAGGTATCTGGCAGCAGTTTCCTATTCAGGGGCCCAGGTCACCCACTGAACCCTTTAACCTCCACGAGAAGCCAGCGAGGTGACTATTCTTCAATGGTGTTTAAATATTTTGAAAATCATGTCTAACACCAAGCAGTCTTTATTCTTAACTCTTCACCCTATTAGATGGCCTTAAATGCCTGTCTACTTTTCATGAATGTTTCTAGGCCCCCTTCAGATTATCACATCTAATTCCAGACAGAATTGGGGTCACCTCTCCCACCATTGTTGATAGACCAAAAAGCAGCACCGGAATTCAGAACATGTTCTGAATTCAGAACAATTCTCACTAGCTGTAAAATCTGGACATGTTCCCTAACCTTTCTTTGCCCATTTCTTCATCTGTAAAATGCGGCCACTAGCAGTTCATATTTCACAGTGTTGTTACTAAATGGGCCAAAATATGTAAGGCACAGAGTGACATGCCTGGCACATTGGGAAGTTTCAGTAAATATTCCCATAGTTCAGTAAATGTGTATTGAATATGTACATGGTTGAAAACTTTTCATCTTCAAGGAATACCTTTGTTATTTTGTATCCATGGGCCTCAGTTTACCAATCAATGCTGTAACATAAGATTAAGTCCACTAGCAGGGATGGAGTTATCTATCTTAAAAAAATCAATTCAGTTTTAGCAGAGGCTAAATCCTTAGTGATTTCTTGAGAATCCTTAGTGATTTCTCCTTCTCCTTTAGGATTTTTAAGGTTCCTTTCTATTCCTTTTCTTCTGGTATTCTGTTTACCATCTGCTTCTCACAGTGCGTGTGTGTGTTTGTGTGTGTATGTGTGTGTACTACTTCAATATATACCAAATCTGCTTAATTTCTTGTACTTGTGAAAGTCTTACAGATTATTAATACTTCAAAGGACTGACCTCCCTGGATCCCTGTGCATTTTTCTGGGACACAATTGGAAGGTTCCATCAAGTCTAATCTGCTTAGTGACACAAGGGTTGTGGGACCTCATGTATCTAATATTTTCTCCCTAACTCTAGAAGGTGTGCTAAACCAGCCATTTACAACTTCCCTGTTAGTAATTACAAGTGCACATCATTATTTCTTTTTTGGTCCTAAGATCAGCTTGGCAAATTGTATGATCAGGCCACCAAAGATGGCTGTTCTCTTGCTCTCTGTATATCCCCTGTTAGACCAGTCCCTGCCTCACTGCACCTACTCACCTGACTGACCTTCCCTCTCAATCTTAGAGCCTAATCAGTAAATGCCTATGTACTTGCCCCCGGCCCCAGCTAGTGACTGTTACAATCTTTAGATCAGAACTATCCCTACTATGACAGTTTATGAGGGGCAGTGAGGGGTGTGCTCCTCTGCTGGTCTCCCTAGTAACCGATGACCCAACCTGACGTCACTTCCCTCTATAACTGGTAACCTCCCTCTTCCTCTGGTAGCAAAGACTACTGCCATGTCCTGTCTGCCATTCGCTGTCCCCTCAAAGGGTCCTCCAAAACCCTTTTTGCTTTGGACGTGTAAGATCCTTCTATCCATTAAACCACTTATGTCTCTGTCGCTGACTCCAGGCTCTTTCTTCAGTCTTGAGGCTGGGCAAGTGCAGGGCCTGCAGGCCTGCAGGGTGTAGCCCAACACAAATGGATTAGTTCACACAGTTTTGTATTCTGTATTTTGGGAGAAAGAAAAGAAGGACTTTGCCTGTCACAGTGAAATCTCCCTTTCCCCTAACTAGGGAAATATGTGCATCTTTGGGCCCTTATTCTACTCCTTTGTCACTGGGGACCATCTTTCTTAATGGAAGATTATGCCTTTGTCCATTTCCAGCTACCCTCTCTCTCTTCTAAGAGGTTAGGGGATTTAAAACCAAACTCCTGCCATTGTGTTAAGAGGTCACCAGAGCCATCGTTATAATCTGGATTTGAATACCTCTCTCATAAAAGGGGTCATAAAAGAAGTTTGATCAAGACTAACTAATGACTTTGGAGCCCTCTACTTTTCTTTTTTATTTTTCCTTTCCTTAAATGTACAAGTCTTATTTATTTTTTTTAATGATACATGTAACCTTATTTATTCATTTTTATTTTTATATTTTGGCTGCGTTGGGTCTTAGTTGCAGCATGTGGGATCTTCGTTGCGGCATGTGGGATATTTTGTTATGGCACGTAGGCTCTGTAGTTTGTGGCACAGGCTCTCTAGTTGAGACACATGTGCTCAGTAGTTGTGGCATGCGGGCTTTGTTGCCCTGCGGCATGGGGGATCTTAGTTCCCCGACCAGGGATTGAATCCCCATCCCCTGCATTGGAAGGTGGATTCTTTACCACTGGACCACCAGGGAAGTCCCTGGAGCCCTCTACTTTCCATTTAAGCTTTGGACTGGCTTGATTCAGATCTGGACCATTGACTCTTTTGGTTTCACGTATAGAGTTTCAAACTTCTTTTTTAAGTGAACAGCACCCAATATGATCCTTCAGTGAGTTATTTTCCTTAATCATAGAATAGATGATGTCACTCTCTTTGTGATTATTTTTATATACCTCTGCCAACCAAGCCTTCTGATCAGGATACAAATCACGGAATGTTAGAGATAGAAAGAGATTAAGGATCATCTAGATTCAATTTCTCACTTTACAGAAAAGGAACTATGAGGAGTGAGGTGATTGGGTCAAAGTCACAGCAGATTATATTTCCTATAATTGTTTGACTAAAGCCACACTCCTGAGCAACTTGTGTTATAAGTTGGCAGAATGGGCAGGAGGAAGAGAAAGATATCAATGTCAATGGCAGAAAGTGAGCTGGGACGTTGTGTGAACAGGGGATGTCAGAATGGGGAACCAGATCTTAACCAGATGATCAGAACCAAAGATGGAGCACAACTAGGAGACACAGGTGAGAAGTCAAAGGATGGGAAGTCATGAAGCGGTCAAGTGCCAAGAAGCAGAATTGTGAAAAGAACTGGGAAGATCCATGAGGCTTTCTTCTTTTTTTTTTTTTTTTTGCAGTACGCGGGCCTCTCACTGTTGTGGCCTCTCCCGTTGCGGAGCACAGGCTCCGGACGCACAGGCTTAGCGGCCATGGCTCACGGGCCCAGCCGCTCCGTGGCATGTGGGATCTTCCCGGACTGGGGCACGAACCCGTGTTCCCTGCATTGGCAGGCGGACTCTCAACCACTGTGTCACCAGGGAAGTACCTGGTTTTATTCTTAATTGCATGAATTCTTTTCATAAGTTTGTGTTTTAAAAGTAAATTTTATTTTTTAATTAAGTAATTATATACATAATTAAGAAATCAAATAGTGCTAAAAATGCTTATGATACAAATTAGCAGCACCCTGTACAACCCTACACCAGCTGCCAGTCTTTTGCTAAAGGTAACTGCTTTGAAATTTTATTTGCTTTTTCTGGTAGCCATCTTCACATGTTTAGAGAATATGCATATATTGCAATTTTAAAAGAGTTTTCTCCAGTTTCATTGAGAAATAATTGCTGTACATCACTGTATAAGTTTAAGATACACAGCATTATGGTTTGATTTACATATATTATGAAATGATTACCACAGTAGGTTTACTTTACATCCTCATCTCATATAGGTATAATAAAAAGAAAAAAATTTTTAAATTTATAAATGTTCTAAGAGATGAAGATTTAATATCTCCACTTCCCCTTCCTCATCCTCTCCCCCAAATTTTATCATAGTTTTATTTATATCAATAATTAGTGTTTGCATTATTATACCAATGTAAATATTGTTCACTGTAGAACCTATTAGACTGCTTTGATTACATGTCCTTTCTTATATAGCCTTTTGTCATTCTTTGGATTAACAGTTGCTTAATTGCATCTTATTTCCAGTTGCTTCATCATCTCATCTATCATATCACCCTTCCTGCTGGGTCCAGTTTTTTCCTGGACACTCTTTTGTGAAGCCCTCTCTTTTCCTGCTTTTTTGTGGTTGGATGGTTCTCTAGTCCTGCCACACAGTTATCAACCTGGGATCTTCTCTTAGTGGCTTTTCTAGGTTGGATTTACTGTCTCCAGAATGCCATGTCTTTCTCTTCCTTGGATACTTCTTTGGCTGGCTGGTACACATCCTCTCGTCATTTTCTAAGAAAGAAATTTCAATTTTCTGAACCTAAACCTGTCTGTAAGTATCTTTATTCTGTTTTCATACTTGACAAATTGACTGGATGTAAAATTCTAGCTTGAAAATTTATTTTCTTTACAAATTTGAAGTCGTTGCTCCATTGTTCGCTTGCTTTTAATATTACTGTTAAGAAGACTAATAACAATTCTGAGTCTCATTTTCTGATGATTTGTTCCCCTGGAAGCCTTTAGAATCATCTTTTTTATTCCTGATGTTTCAAACGTTCACATTTTCGGAGGTCTTTTCATTTGTTTGCTGATCATTCAGTGGGCTTTTGATAGTTAAGTGAACTGACACCAGGGTCAGATGGCCCAGATTCAAAACTGGCTCCCCCACTTACCAGTTATGGTGCTGGTTAACTGACTAACCCTCTCTGGGCTAGTATCTTTGTCTGTAAAATCACAAGGAACCTCCTGACATTGCTGTGAGAATTAAAATAAATAACATAAATATAGCATTAGAATAATGCCTGGCACAGGGTGGCACCTCAGTAAATGTTTTTGCTGTATTGATAGAGTCATCGTCAGCACCCTGTTCTGTGGAGTCAGCATAGAAAAGTGTGTCCAGTCCGGTTGTGCATCTCCCTGAGTTGGTCTGGCTGCCATTTACTGCTGGCCCTCCAGGAGGATCACCTGGTACCAACCAACATTCTTCAAGGCCCCACAGGAGAGGTTTCGGCCCTTATTAAGTTCTGTCTCTGTCATCACGTGCTTGGCTGGCTAGGCCCTCAGTGGCAGCTGCTCCAATCCTTCCTGTCACTCACAGGCATGATTTGACAGGACTCTGCCTCATTCTTCATGTCACCTGTCTTTCACTTCCTGCCCTAGAGATTCCCTGTTTCCACTGAGGCCTGAGACTCTGGATCCACCCAACATCCACACGGGCTTGCTGGCTCCCCAAGCAGGGCTTGAGAAACTGTCGGCAGACACGCAAGCAGGTGGATGTGCTACTGGCCTGCGTGCACTTGTCTGGATGCTGCCGCTACGATGGATCTGGCTTCCTTGGTAGCCTCTGAAAGGGCCAGACGGAACAACCAAGAAATGCAGGGAGGGTGGGTTAAAATCCCATGGGCATGTGTGACCAGTTGAAATGGGAGCCAGGGGATCAGTTCTCCTACTGCCTCCTGGTTGGTTTGTCAAGAGGCTTAAAAGCAGCCAGCTGCACTTGTTATATGTCCATGGCCAGCCTGAGAGCACCTTCTCTTATATTTGTTCTACTCGCTTCCTGCCTTCCTCCCTCTCTTCCCTCATTCCTGCTTTTCTGGGATTGCACTCCCAGATGAAGGGTTAGTAAATACACGTGTGTCTTTGGTTCCATTTTGTAGGGAATCCAGACTAAGACACATGGAGTTCAAGAGCTTGGGCTCTGGAGCTGGCCTCTGGGTTTGAATCTTGGTCTTAGCCTTGCTGACCACAAGTTACTTAACCTCTCTGTGCTTCATTTTCCTCATCTGTGAAATGGGGATAATACTAGTGGCTACCTCAGGGTGACTGGAGGTTAAAACGAATGCTTATAAAACACATAGTAAACACCCAATAAACGTTAGCTATTATTATTCAGTTCCATGAACTGTTCAGTATCAATTTTTGATAGTTTCCTTCCCACTGTTTTCTCCAGTTCTCTGTTTTCTGAAACATCTATAATGTCAATATTGGTCTTCCTGAATTGATTCTCTATGTCTCTTATAGTTTCTGTTGTATTTACCATTATCTTTGTCTTTTTGTTCTATTTTATGAGAGAGATCCTCCTCTTTATATTCTAAGCCTCCTATTGAGTTTGTACTTTGGTATCATGCTTAAAATTTCCAAGATTATTTTGTTCTCCAGTTGTTCCATTTTAATCATATTCTGTTCTGTTTTGGGGAGAGAAAGAGTGTACAATGTCTTCTCCATGCTCCTGGACTCTCTCACTGTTTGGGCTTCTCCTCTCTTAGGTGATGCTTACGCTGGGCCAATTTCCTGTTCCTTTGCCTTAGTGACTACTTCTCTCCCCATCTCACAGTCCCTTCCTTTTTGTTCCCAGGTGTAGGGTTACCAGATTCAGCAAATAAAAATACAGGATATTCAGTTAAGTTTGAACTATAGATAAACAACGGAGAGTGTTTTTCGTATAAGTATGCCTGTGCAATACTGGGGACATGCTTATACAAAAATGTCTTCATTATTTGTCTGATATTTAAATGTAACTGGGCATCCTGTATTTTATCTGGCAACTCTATCCAGGTGCCTTTTTATTTTCTGAAGATCAAGGTTGGCTTAGTAGTACAAAAGGGCTTTGTCTTCACACCACTTCTTTTCTTAAAGGGACCCACAGCTATTTACATAACATATGGCAGTCTCACACCCAAGCAGCTGTAAATTAGAGCCTGCTTATTCATTGACAAGTTAGGAACTCAACCATATTTCTCAGCTGTCTTCTGTTCCCCAGCCTCAGATTCAATAAATAAATGTGTTGTTCCTATAGTGTGTGTGCCATTGTGTTGCCTTTGTTCATTGTCTGTGCCCGCTCAGGGCCCCAGGGTGAGATAGCCCTGCTATCCTAGTGTGACAGTGGCTCCACGGTCACCATCTCTGCTCTGTTCTTTGGAGGGTTTGGCGGTAATTCTTACCAGGTCTTTGTTTTTAAGAACATTACCGCATTCTGTTGGTTTCCTCGTTAGTAGACTCTGGCAGGTGACAGATGTATGGAGCAGGCTTTGTTAGTGCTGTGTGACCGAGAACACAACTTGATGAAGAACATGTGTCTTGTAAAGAAAAGCTAAATTATGATTGAACCAATTATGTGAAAGGATACAGGAAATGAATATAATGGATAGATACTGCTCAGGAAAGCAATTCACAAAATCACATTAACATTTTCATGTAATCCCCATGGAGTTGTCCTTTTATAGGTCATTTCCTTAAAGGTATTTTTCTTTTCAAGTTATAAACCTGTCTGTGGTACTTCACTCCTGGTTCACTGTCAAGAACTCTCCCTGCTGCATTCCTGAGGATATCCAAGAGGGTCAGCTATTAACAGAACTGGGCTAAATATATCCCTTCCTGGAGCCTCTAGTCTTTGCTCCAGAGTCAGCATCCTTTGTCAGCCCAGGCTAATTTCCTTCCCGTTTCCCTTCCACCTGGCAGGACAGCCTCATTAGAGGCCTCAAAGATCAGCCTCAGAGGTCGGCATGAGGAACTGAGAAGCTTCTTAAAGGCCTTGTCTATTTACCTACAATGGTTGGCCCACCTGCTCCGCATAACCACTCCCCAGCACATACTTTATACATCTGCTGTATATCCTGCCTCCATGTAAACTATAAAGCACACCCTGACCTAGCAGCAGGCGCGTGCTTAAAGGAGGCTTTCTATATCTGGGACGTGTAGGTTTCATCAAATGACAGGGCATTTGCCTTTCTTTTTCCTAATGAAAAGAAATGAACGTCTTGGATCAGAGAGTCTGAAATGGGAAGATTTATATATATTTGCTTTTCTTGAAACTAAGGGATTGTCCTGGTTGTGGGACTTTCAGTGCTAAAACTGGGACAGTCTTGGGCGAACCAGGACAGTTGGTCACCCTCTGTTGCCTTCCCCACCACCACCCTTCAAATTCCCTTCACCACTCTCTCTTACTCTGGGAAAGAGGTCATAGCCCCAAACTGATCTTTGGAAGTTTTGCAAGAAATAATCCAGAGATTTTGGGAGTTTCGCATTAAAGCAACATAAGCAGGAACTAGCAATGTTTTTGTGAAGATATTTGTGAGAAAAGGAACCGTAAGAGATTGAAGGGAAGGATATAACTATATTTTTCATTTGTAAAACCCCCTCTAAAGAGCTATTTTAAATGTTTGTTTAGCTTGCTTGCCTTGCTATTTCAATAAATGTTTCTAATATATAAGAAATAGAAAAATTTGGGATCATATATCTGTAGCATTTGAACTCAGAATCTCAATCTGTAATTGTAGCAAATCCTCCATTACCCTTTCAAAGCTTCAAGACCCACGGCACTCTGCCTCCACCTGGTGGCACTGTGCATAAATTAAGTCCTGACCACCTACCCCACTCCCCCACCTCTGTGTGTGTGTGTGTGTGTGTGCGCGCGCGCGCGCGCGTGCTGACAGCCTCACTTTGGGGAGTTGATTTTTTTTTTTAACATCTTTATTGGAGTATAGTTGCTTTACAATGTTGTGTTAGTTTCTGCTGTACAACAAAGTGAATCAGCTATACATATACATATACCCCCATATCTCCTCTGTCTTGCATCTGCCTCCCACCCTCCCTATCCCACTCCTCTAGGTGGTCACAAAACACCTAGCTGATCTCCCTGTGCTATGCGGCTGCTTCCCACTAGCTGTCTATTTTACATTTGGTAGTGTAATATATGTCCATGTCACTCTCACTTCGTTCCAGCTTACCCTTTCCCCCTCCCTGTGTCCTCAAGTCCATTCTCTATGTCAGTGTCTTTATTCCTGCCCTCAGGTTCCTTAGAACCTTTTTTTTTTTTTTTTTTAGATACGGTATTTGTTTTTCTGACTTACTTCACTCTGTATGACAGACTCTGGGTCCATCGACCTCACTACAAATAACTCAATTTCGTTTCTTCTTATGGCTGAGTAATATTCCATTGTATATATGTGCCATATCTTCTTTACCCATTCATCTGTCGATGGACACTTAGGTTGCTTCCGTGTTCTGACTATTGTAAATAGTGCTGCAATGAACATTGTGATACATGACTCTTTTTGAATTATGGTTTTCTCAGGGTATATGCCCAGTAGTGGGATTACTGGGTCGTATGGTAGTTCTCTTTTTAGTTTTTTAAGGAACCTCCATACTGTTCTCCATAGTGGCTGTATCAATTTACATTCCCACCAACAGTGCAAGAGGGTTCCCTTTTCTCCACACCCTCTCCATCATTTATTATTTTTTTCATACACACACACTGTATTTTATTTTTACAAGAGATAAATAACCTGACACCAAGCATTGTAAATGGATGACCACAACAAAAGCAACAATGATTGCAATTACCAAACACGAAACACACTCATACTATGTCATAATATTGACACTGAGTCCAGTAATCCTCCACTGTAACAGCTCCTTTACTTTGCAGTGAAAATTGATTTGTATATTTTTTGCCTCTGAGTCCTTGTGGGATTTTTTTTATTCAAACAGAAAGTCACAAAAATTATAATCATCCTCATCAGTTCACTCAGTACCATGTAATTAATTTTTTTTCATCTTGATCTTTTGTTAGCACTTTTATGAATTCATCAGTTTTCCATTAGAGTTCTGAAAATGCTTATTCATTCAGTTCAGCAGTATAGTCTGTTACTAGAAACCTGTACTTGTCAGAGTCTTTTCCATGAATTCCTTGAAGGTGAAGCCCTGTTACAGAAACATTTTTGCAAATACATCAGAGTACACCCAGAACTGTCTGTAAATGACAAAAGACTTAAAAATGACCACGGTTAAAGATTTGATGAAAGTTCATAATAATGCAATTGACAAGGAAATTTAGTTATTTCTGAGATATACATTTTAAAGTAATAAGTAGAATTATGACTTATAACATTATACCAGAACATATAAGATTTTTAGAAATTTCATGTAATGTCCGAAACATTGATATTAACATATTTCCATACAAATAACCCAAAGAAAGTTTAGTGTTAGTTGGTTTTTTTTTAATATACTACACGTTCTTATTAGTTATAAATTTTATACACATCAGTGTATACATGTCAATCCCAACTGCCCAATTCAGCACACCACCATCCCCACCCCACCACGGTTTTCCCCCCTTGGTGTCCATATGTTTGTTCTCTACAACTGTGTCTCAACTTCTGCCCTGCAAACTGGTTCATCTGTACCATTTTTCTAGATTCCAAATACATGCATTAATATACGATATTTGTTTTTCTCTTTCTGACTTCACTCTGTATGACAGTCTTTAGATCCATCCACGTCTCAACAAATGACTCAATTTCGTTCCTTTTTATAGCCGAGTAATATTCCATTGTATATATGTACCACAACTTCTTTATCCATTCATCTGTCAATGGGCATTTAGGTTGCTTCCATTACCTGGCTATTGTAAATAGTGCTGCAGTGAACATTGGGGTGCATGTGTCTTTTTGAATTATGGTTTTCTCTGGGTATGTGCCCAGTAGTGGGATTGCTGGATCATATGGTAATTCTATTTTTATTTTTTTAAGGAACCTCCATACTGTTCTCCATAGTGGCTGTATCAATTTACATTCCCACCAACAGTGCAAGAGGGTTCCCTTTTCTCCACACCCTCTCCAGCATTTGTTGTTTGTAGATTTTCTGATGATGCCCATTCTAACTGGTGATACCTCATTGTACTTTTGATTTGCATTTCTCTAATAATTAGTGATGTTGACCAGCTTTTCATGTGCTTCTTGGCCATCTGTATGTCTTCTTTGGAGAAATGTCTGTTTAGGTCTTCTGCCCATTTTTGGGTTGGGTTGTTTGTTTCTTTAATATTGAGCTGCATGAGCTGTTTATATATTTTGGAGATTAATCCTTTGTCCGTTGATTCATTTGCTCATATTTTCTCCCATTCTGAGGGTTGTCTTTTCATCGTTTATGGTTTCCTTTGCTGTGCAAAAGCTTTGAAGTTTCATTAGGTCCCATCTGTTTATTTGTTTCTATTTCCATTACTCTATGAGGAGGATCAAAAAAGATCTTGCTGTGATTTATGTCAAAGAGTGTTCTTCCTACGTTTTTCTTTAAGAGTTCTATAGTGTCCGGTCTTACATTTACGTCTCTAATCCATTTTGAGTTTATTTTTGTGTATGGTGTTAGGGAGTCTTCTAATTTCATTCTTTTACATGTAGTTCTCCAGTTTTCCAGCACCACTTATTGAAGAGACTGTCTTTTCTCCATTGTATGTCTTTGCCTCCTTTGTCATAGATTAGTTGACCATAGGTGCGTGGGTTTAACTCTGGGCTTTCTATCTTGTTCCATTGATCTATGTTTCTGTTTTTGTGCCAGTACCATATTGTCTTGATTACTGTAGCTTTGTAGTATAGTCTGAAATCAGGAAGTATGATTCCTCCTGCTCCGTTTTTTTCCTTCAAGACTGCTTTGGCTCTTCGGGGTCTTTTGTGTCTCCATACAAATTTTAAGATGATTTGTTCTAGCTCTGTAAAAAATGCCATTGGTAATTTGATAGGGATTGCATTGAATCTGTAGATTGCTTTGGGTAGTATAGTCATTTTCACAATATTGATTCTTCCAATCCAAGAACATGGTATATCTCTCCATCTGTTGGTATCATCTTTAATTTCTTTCATCAGTGTCTTATAGTTTTCTGCATACAGGTCTTTTGTCTTCCTAGGTAGGTTTATTCGTAGGTATTTAATTCTTTTTGTTGCAGTGGTAAATGGGAGTGTTTCCATAATTTCTCTTTCAGATTTTTCATCATTAGTGTATAGGACTGCAAGAGATTTCTGTGCATTAATTTTTTATCCTACAACTTTACCAAATTCATTGATTAACTCTAGTAGTTTTCTGGTGGTATTTTTAGCATTCTCTCTCTATAGTATCATGTCATCTGCAAACAGTGACAGTTTTACTTCTTCTTTTCCAATTTGTATTCCTTTTATTTCTTTTTCTTCTCTGATTGCCATGGCTAGGACTTCCAAAACTATGTTGAATAATAGTGGTGAGAGTGCACATCCTTGTCTCGTTCCTAATCTTAGAGGAAATGCTTTCAGTTTTTCACCATTGAGAATGATGTTTGCTGTGGGTTTGTCATATATGGCCTTTATTATGTTGAGGTAGGTTCCCTCTGTGCCCACTTTCTGTAGAGTTCTTATCACAAATGCGTGTTGAATTTTGTCAAAAGCTTTTTCTGCAGCTATTGAGATGATCATATGGTTTTTATTCTTCAGTTTGTTAATATGGTGCATCACATTGACTGATTTGTGTTTATTGAAGAATCCTTGCATCCCTGGGATAAATCCCACTTGATTATGGTGTATGATCCTTTTAATGTGTTGTTGGATTCTGTTTGCTAGTATTTTGTTGAGGATTTTTGCATCTATATTCATCAGTGATTGGTCTGTAATTTTCTTGTTTTGTAGTATCTTTGTCTGGTTTTTGTATCAGGGTGATGGTGGCCTCATAGAATGAGTTTGGGAGTGTTCCTTCTTCTGCAGTTTTTTAGGAAGAGTTTGAGAAGGATGGGTGTTAGCTCTTCTCTAAATGTTTGGTAGTGTTCACCTGTGAAGCCATCTGGTCCTGGACTTTTGTTTGTTGGAAGACTTTTAATCACAGTTTGAATTTCATTACTTGTGATTGGTCTGCTCATATTTGCTGTTTCTTCCTGGTTCAGTCTTGGAAGGTCATACCTTTTTAAGAATTTGTCCATTTCTTCCAGGTTGTCCATTTTACTGGAATAGAGTTCCTTGTAGTAGTCTCTTAGGATGCTTTGTATTTGTGCGGTGTCTGTTGTAACTTCTCCTTTTTCATTTATAATTTTATTGATTTGAGTTCTCTCCTTCTTTTTCTTGATGAGTCTGGCTAATGGCTTATCAATTTTGTTTATCTTCTCAAAGAACCAGCTTTTAGTTTTATTGATATTTGCTATTGTTTTCTTTGTTTCTATTTCATTGATTCCTGCTGTGGTCTTTATGATTTCTTTCCTTCTGCAAACTTTGGATTTTGTTTGTTCTTCTTTCTCTAGTTCCTTTAGGTTAAAGGTTAGATCGTTTACTTGAGATTTTTCTTGTTTCTTGAGGTAGGGTTGTTTAGCTATAAACTTCCCTCTTAGAACTGCTTTTGCTGCATCCCGTAGGTTTTGGATCATCATGTTTTCATTGTCATTTGTCTCTAGGTATTTTTGGGTTTCCTCTTTGATTTCTTCAGTGAACACTTGGTTATTTTGTAACGTATTGTTTAGCCTCCATGTGTTTGTGTTTTTTACGTTTTGTTCCTGTAATTTATTTCTAATCTCATAGCGCTGTGGTCAGAAAAGATGCTTGATATGATTTCAATTTTCCTAAATTTACTGAGGCTTGATTTGTGACCCAAGATGTGATCTATCCTGGAGAATGTTCCGTGCGCACTTGAGAAGAAAGTGTAATCTGCTGTTTTTGGATGGAATGTCCTATAAATATCAATTAAATTTATCTGGTCTTTTGTGTCATTTAAAGCTTGTGTTTCCTTATTTATTTTCATTTTGGATTATCTGTCCATTGGTGTAAGTGAGGTGTTAAAGTCCCCAATTATTATTGTGTTGCTGTCGATTTCCTCTTTTATAGCTGTTAGCAGTTGCCTTATGTATTGAGGTGCTCTTATGTTGGGTGCATATATATTTATAATTGTTATATGTTCTTCTTGGATTAATCCCTTGTTCGTTATGTAGTGTCCTTCCTTGTCTCTTGTCACATTCTTTATTTTAAAGTCTATTTTATCTGATATGAGTATAGCTACTCCAGCTTTCTTTTGATTTCCATTTGCATGGAATATCTTTTTCCATCCCCTCTCTTTCAGTCTGTTTGTGTCCCTAGGTCTGAAGTGGGTTTCTTGTAGACAGCATATATACAGGTCTTGTTTTTGTATCCATTCAGTCTTTTGGTTGGAGCATTTAATCCATTTACATTTAAAGTAGTTATCGATATGTATGTTCCTATTACCATTTTCTTAAATGTTTTGGATTTGTTATTGTAGGTCTTTTCCTTCTCTTGTGTTTCCTGCCCAGAGAAGTTCCTTTAGCATTTGTTGTAAATCTGGTTTGGTGGTGCTGAATTCTCATAGCTTTTGCTTGTCTGTAAAGGTTTTAATTTCTCCATCGTATCTGAATGAGTTCCTTGCTGGGTAGAGTAATCTTGGTTGTAGGTTTTTCCCTTTCATCACTTTTATTATGTCCTGCCACAATACTATGTCTTTATATTTGCTTATGTCTCATCCTGTGAGGTACTATGAGCCCATGAAGCCATATAAAATAAATGATTACCTTAATCTCTTCAAAAAATAATAATGTTTTAAGCAAACATTGTGAAGTATATAATTTGTGAAAATATCAGAAGTGTATAGATCTTATTAGATTATAACAATCAAATAAAACTTGTAAGGAATTTATTAATCAGACATGGTTCATCATATCTATTATCACACTGAATTTCACAGTTATTAGTTCACATCTGGGGATTTAACCAAGATTGCTTTCATACAGGTAAATCTTTTTTTCCCTTTGTAGTCTTTTTTCTCTCTTCTTATTTTGTTGATTCTTCAGCATCTGAAATAATTGCTAAAGTTCATGGGCTGTTTTATCATTAATGTATTGTGTGTGAGTAAAAGACTCAAACCTCACTTGTGTGCATCTTCTTTGAGGGAAGTCATTTCAGTTTCCTAGGGCTGGGTTTCAGGGTCTGTAAAATTGAGCCTGTCATTATGGATGTCATCAGGTTGGTGTGAGAGTCAAATACTGTGTGTGTGTGTGTGTGTGTGTGTGTGTGTGTGTGTGTGTGTGTGTGTGTGTGTGTGTGTGTGTGTGTTGTTAACCAGATGTTAATCTCAATGGCATATCATTATCACTTGCAAATTGAAGACAAAGTTTCCAGATCTTACTGCCTTGCCTCTGGCTGCCTTCTGCCCTCTATTTGGATTCCAAGACCAAGTTTCGCTAAAACATTCCTAGGAATTCTAATTCTCCTTGTGCTTGCTGTTCCTCATCCCTGCCGGGACCTTTCCCAAGCCCCTCCTTCCCACACCCCCAGTCTCTCCCTTCCCTCACACTGGGTGAAAACTGCCAGAGGGACAGAGCAGCAGCCTAGACTGGGTGTGGGGTTTTGTGGTGGTGGGGGGGGGACGGCCCTGGTGAGTATGGCTGGGGTCCAGAGCTTGTTTCCCAGGTGTGTTGCCCCAGAGGGAACAGGTAGAATTAAGGGAAAATTGGGGAGAAGGGGAGGGATGCCCCTCCCCCTCCCACCTAGATCCTCTAATATGAGTAAAATAATTCTACCTCTAGGTCCAGTCTTAGGGACAATCTGATTCCAAGGAGAAGAGAATTCCCTGTTCATTATCTCCCCCCAACCTGCAAACTCTGTCCTTATCAAAAAAAAAAAAAAAAGGAAGGGAACAACACACTGTTGTCATCTCTTCACCTGCTTGTGTGACTGATGTTCCTTCAGTAAGAGGCAAAGTCTTTCACTCCGCTGAATGAAGAGAGGGCCCTGGGGAGGGGTGGTTGAGTGGGGGGCGGGGAGTTTAAACGGGGAAGCATCCCAGAGTGGTGAGGTCCACGCCGGGTCCCGAGGAAGTAGATTTCAGTCGGGGGAGCATGGAGTGTGAGAAAACATGGCTTTTCAAGAAAGGGAAAAACACTGTCCTTTCCATCCAGGCCCCACCACTCTTCCTCCTGAGCTGGTCAAGACCTCTTCCCCATTCCTCCCCCTAACACCCTTCCTTGCAGAGAGGCACAGACATTCATCCAGCTTGTACAGGGTCATGTGGCTTACATTTCTGGAAAACCACTCTGATGTCACACCTCATCTTACTAACCTAATTTTATTTTTGTCTTCATCTTGATTTCTTCCTAAAATGGGGAAAAAAAAAAAAAAAAACCAAACCCTGTCTCAAATCTTCATTTGGAATGAATTGAGGTTTCCAGTATTTTGGTTGTATTTCTAAGCATTCAAATTTCACTGCTGTTTTCAGGTTCTAATGGCCTTCCCTACCTCTCTTCTGTATAACCTAACGATTTAGGATTTACCTCTTGGCTTCTAGTGTCATTCCCACCTTTGGTGATACAGTTTCTGACAAGCAGCCATGTTGCTGGAAGGCTGCCTCCCAGGTCACGGAGCCTCTATTACTGTATTGGAGTTAGAGCAGCTGCTGAGCTTTTTCCAGAAAAAGAAAAAGAAACAGCATTTCCATCTGCAGATACCCCTCCTGCTACTGAGGCCCATGCTGCTGTCTGGGCAAGAGCATGCGTCAGGTTTTAAACCTCCCAGAACAAGATGCCAGTTGGCCCCTTCCTGTCTGGAGTCTGAGGCCTAAACCCATGGAGGACCCGCAGCACTGCAGGGACATGTTTGGAGATTGTTTTATCCATTCGTGGGGGCCCAGCCTGTGCTGAAAGCTCTCTCTAAAACATCTGGCACTGGAGAGGGGAGGCCTGTTGCAGGCACCCACCGAGTGTACACCCAGCTCTCCAGGCTACGTCTGGGGTGAGCTACACTGGAGGAGCCAATGCGCCTGGACCCCGTTTCCAGGGTGGCCAGCAGAACGTTTCTGAGATACAATTTGCCTTCAGGAAATATTCCACATGAGGGTTATTCATTTTAAAAGCCTTTCTGTGCTTGTGAAACCATAAATGGTGATGCTGTCTACTATCTCATGCAACACCTTCCGTGTAAAATCCAAATGAAAATCTTTTGCATGAGATTATTGCCAGAAATTATTTTGTCTCAATAGATAAAATTCTGGAGTGAAAAGGAAAATTAAAACTTACAGAATCCATCACATTTTCCTCCAAGTCTTGGGTGCTCAAATCACATGCCTGAGACATATTTCAGCTGTTTTTTTTTTTTTTTTCTGAATTGAATTATCTGTTTCTGTCCATCTGTCTGCCCATCTATTTTTTTCAATACTGAGTTTTAATCTATAAAAAAAAGGGCCAAGTCCTTGGCAGAAGCAGGTATTCCTCAGGTGGTAGAAGAAATTGTCGTTTCAAAATTGCAGTAATTTCTTCACAAAAATTCACACATTTTGGAAACATTGGATGATGAAGCTAAGAGACCCAGAAGTATAGAACTGTATCCCAGAAATAGAACGTAATTTCAGTTTTTTTTGACAGGAGGGTTGTATTAGCAAATGGGTTGGCACAGTGTTGAGGGACCAGCAGAAGTGGGGGTGTCCGGAGGGAGGGGTGCTCACCCTGCATCCTAAGGGACTCTTCTATGGCAAGACTTTGGCTGTCTTCCTGCTGCCTAGGTTCCAGCCCACATTCCTGGGCTGGCTCATCTCTTTCTGGCCAATTCTCTGAGCTCCTTAGTATCTTGCTTAGGTTCCCTTTCTGCCTTAGTTAATCATATTGAGTTTCTATTGGTCGCAACCAAGAACTCTGACTCATCTATGTAGCAAATTAATTAGTTCAGTGATTCGCTTACTCAGTCAGCATTCTCTGAGCAAAACACCCTTGTGAGGTAGTATTCTGTTTCTTCATCTTATGGCTGCAGAAATTGAAGCGCATGGAATTTAAGTTTTGAAAATCAATATTTTAAGGTAATGTTTGGTGTTTAAAGTGGTGTTTTCCATCTCTTTATGGTCCCACCACAGGCAGAAAGAGTCAATCCTGGAGGATTTTGAGGTCTTGTCACTGGGAAAATGTCCATGCTCGAGACCCCAGCAGTAAACTACCCAGTTGGACTTAAACTCTTTGTTCAGGAAGAACTTAGTATGATGACCAAACACCCTTCATCTGAAAGAACTCATAGGCCCCAGTATGGGGAGGCTTTTGGTGAGATCTTCTTTGGACAGCACCACTGGGATACTAAACGGTGGAGAGGAAGGGGTAGAAGTTAAAAGGTTGCTGTCATACATTACATATTGTGTCCATCATATGTTCATCCCTGGGCCAAACATTACAGCTAAAATATCCACATGTGAAAAAGGTAGACACTCTCATTTGGATCACATGTTATAGTGTGGAAAGAGATGAGGGAAAGAAGTTGTTTCCCTAAAAGAAGGGGGCATTATTCCCAGGAGAAGGAAGGGTGCTTGGCTAACAAACAATATATATTTACTGAGTACCTAGTATATGCCAGACAGCAATTTTGGAAGCAGGAGCCAGAGCCGGAATTGTTTTAAGAATATAAGCTGTTTGAGAATTTTCAGAAATCTTGTGGAAAGTTTCGGATTTCCACAGAGCGTGGAATGGGACTTCGAGCCAATCTTAGCCACATTGCAAAAGGTTGAGAGATGGGTTACATTGTGTTTTAAATAAAATAAAAATAAAATATTATCTTTGATGGCAAGTAACTCTAAAGATAGAGGCTCTTTTGCCCCAGATATTTTGACTAGTGGCATCACTGTTTTTAATAGTTAAGTGAGTTGATAAAGAACTGAAAGGTGATGTGATATAGTGCAATGTAGTAGATTTATTGTCAGAAGATTTGGTGTCTCATTTTGATTCTACTCATAACTGGATGGCTTCGAGTGTCTCAAGTTGGGTTTCCTAAGAGGTCGACCCTGATATAGAGATCAGTGTGTAGGAGGTTTACTAGGGCATGCCCTTGGGAATCAAAGCCTGGAGAGGGAGGAAGCAGGACTGGATTGAGGAAAAGTGGGGCTGGGATACAGTCACAAGGGCTCAGCTTACCCCATGGGAGCTTTGGAGCTGGAGTGGCCCTTTAGAGTTGTCCTGAGTTGGGGCAAGGGGACTTGACAGTATACCTCCAACATCAGCCTGTCTTTGGATGCAGGCTTATCTTGGAGAGGAGAGGGATCTTTGTTGAGACAGCTCTTTCTGGAGTAGGACAATCCTAATAGGGAGTGCTAACAGCTGGCTCTCACTGGCGTCATTCCTGGCAGCTGGGATTAGTTCTTTAGTCCTGACGGCGAATCTGGGTAGCACAGGCCAGCATCTGCCTCATGGGGTGAGTCATCTCACCCCTCTGAGCCTCAGTTTCCAGAACTGTAAAGTAGAGAAATTGGTTCACTTGATCTCTAAGTCTATTTCCAACTTCACAATCTTCTAACAGAGTGTCAAGTACTTATTGGTTCTTATTTTCTGAAGTCTCATTTTGTAAATATGCCTTTTTTAAAATACATAAATGTATATATTTATTTATTTTATTTTTGGCTGCATTGGGTCTTCATTGCTGTGCGTGGGCTTTCTGTAGTTGCAGCAAGCAGGGGCTACTCTTCGTTGCCGTGCGCAGGCTTCTCATTGTGGTGGCTTCTCTTTGTTGCCGAGCAGGGTCTCTAGGCCTGCGGGCTCAGTAGTTGTGGCTTGCGGGCTGTAGAGTGCAGGCTCAGTAATTGTGCTCACGGGCTTAGTTGATCCGCAGCATGTGGGATCTTCCAAGATCAGGGATCAAACCCGTGTCCCCTGCATTGGGAGGCGAATTCTTAACCACTGCGCCACCAGGGTAGTCCCTGTAAATATGCCTTTGCAAAGACCTGGAAAGGAGTGAGGAAGATCTTTATGAATGGATTTGGAGTAACTTTTAGGATATATTGTTAAGTGAAAGAAGCAAGGTACAAAAACATGTATAATAGGATATCCTTTGCCTAGAAAGAAGGGAAAGTGTATATGTGTTTTGCAAAATAAACAAACATAAACAAGCAAAAAAAACCCCAAACCACACAGGAAGAATAACCCAGAAAGTAATAAAATTTATAAGGATGAGGAGTGGGACTGGGGTGGAGGGAATGGATACAGGAGGATGTGAGTATCTTATATACCTGAAAAAATAAATTAAAAGGAAAGAAGCAAACTCTTAATTGGAATACAGTAAAAAACAAATGAATCTAGCTGTATATCATATTGATAAAATAACCACACGGAGAAAAGGATTGATTCGAGTAAAATTCAGTACGTATCAGGAGTCTGGCTCACCATCCCTTAGTGGGATCTATTCTAAGAACAAAAAGAATTCAATGGCACCTGAAGTTTTAGTATGCTCATTGGTTATTAGTAATGTTAGTATTACAATTTTGAAACTATATGTAAATATTATAGTAAAAAACACATACGTAGATATAGTATTAGGAATCAAGACTTTAAGAGAAAAATAAAAATAGAAAATAAAAGTTTAAAAAAACCTTTTATATTAAATTTGAATATATGAGTTCTTATATATAAATATTTCCTAGCTTTGCCCACTTAAAAGGACTTACAAGTAATGGCACTTAGTTGCAGTGAGCACTCTTAACGGCCCAGATCTTCATGTGAATATCATTTTCCATTAAAAAGAAAGTGGACTCCTTGGAGAATGGCTGAATCTGTATCTGGGGAAGGCAAAATGAAGCGAATCAGAAATACTTTATCTTGCTGAACAGCAAGGAGAAACTTAAAAACCAGGGTGTTCTTATAAAAAGGATATGGGATCCATCTTAAAGGGTCTCCCTCTAGCCATGTTTGGGACCATTTGGACATCGAAAAGAATAAAGAATGTAACTGATTATAACCCATTAAATATATATGAAATTCATGAGGCCATAGTAATTTGAAGGAGAGGGAGAAGGAAAGGGTGGGGAGGGAGATAGAGACGGGGTCGGGGAGAGAGAGCGCGAGAGGATAGAGAGAAGAAAATACAGACAGAGAGAGAAGAAAGAGAATAAAAGGAAAGCTCCTTTTTACAGAAGAATGCCAGTTAATAAATGTAGAAGTAAGGATAAAATGAGACAGTCCCTGCAAGCCCAACATAATGATGAATTCAGGTAAGGATCTTCAATGGATGCTAAAACAGTCTATTCATATGGCATCAGAGTTTTAACCCACAGATTATTAATGGCAGAGGAGGCAAAAATATACCTTTACTCTGGAGAGATCTGGCCATCACCACCTGAACTAAGAGACCAAACTTAACATCACAGATGCTCGGATAGCCTGATATTGTGTGACTCCAGGCGTGATGCAACATGATGAACACAAAATTGTGCAAGACACATCTTGCCAGAGATGTCTAACCCAAATCTGGTCAAGTTGCAGACCTAATTTCCAGTGTACAGGAAATGTAGGGATAGAGGAACATGTTAAACTAAACCACAAGGAAACAGTCTGCCTTATCCAGAGTATGTAAAACGTTCTAAAAATGACTGGACTCCTCAAAAAGTCAATGTGTATAAATTTAAACAAAGGAAAAAGAGAAAGAGGAGCACTGTTCACTATTTTGAAACACTAAAGGCTGAAAGGCTAAAAGCATAACAATCAGTGCAAGAATTTGGTACAGTTGTAGAAATATGAATGTGAACTGGATATTAGATTATATGGAATTGTCATTTTCTTAGATGTGATTATGATACTGTGGTTATGTAGAAAATCCTTATTCTTAGGAGATGCATGGTAAACAATTTAGTGATGAAATGTCTTGAATGTCTGCAACTTAATTTAAATGATTTAATGACAGATAATAACAATATATACTTTTTTCCTCCTGTATTTCCTCCGTATATGGATAGAAAGATGGTTGATTGATTGATTGATAGCAACAGAGACAGAAAGATAAGCAAATTCAGCAAAATGTTGACAATTGGTGAATCTAGATGATGAGAATATGGATATTAGTTCAAGTCTTCTTCTGTAGTCTTGAAATTTTTCAAAATAAAAATTTGGGGCTTCCCTGGTGGCGCAGTGGTTGAGAGTCCGCCTGCCGATGCAGGGGACACGGGTTCGTGCCCTGGTCCGGGAAGATCCCACATGCCGCAGAGCGGCTGGGCCTGTGAGCCATGGCCGCTGAGCCTGCACGTCCGGAGCCTGTTCTCTGCAACGGGAGAGGCCACAACGGTGAGAGGCCCGCGTACCACAAAAAAAAAAAAAAAAAATTGGAGGAAAATGCCTGGCAATACAACATAAGACCTGGAAGAGTCCTTGAACTTTTATCTTCTAAATCTTTCATTGTGTAGATTGTAAAATTAGAACCCAAAGAGGTTAACTAGCTTGCCCAAGACCACGTTAACTGGGTCTCCAATGTTGCTTCCACTATTCTTTGCTGTGTCACGTGAAAATTAACCTCACTTTTTTTTGGCATATAAAATTCTTTTTAATCTCTTCTAATATCACACTGGCTTTTCCATATCAAAATGACTGGGAGAGGGCAAGGCACACACAAGCCCTGACATTGGTCCCCTGTCTCTCTCCTCATTAGACCTGAGCATCTGTACTACAGGACGCCTTGTGCTCATAGCCCCTCTCACTCAATCCCCATCACATCTACCAGGGCCTCACTGTTTCCTTGTTTCATTAACTTGGTGCCACTCTCACTGACCTGGCTATGACATATTTCTTAATATTCTCTGACTGATTTTAAAAAAGCTTCTTTGCATTATTGAGACAAATCATAATATAACCAAGTCAACATAATCATATCTTGGCTATGCTAACTGGAAACCTCAGGTTTAAACAAAAGGCTATACATCACAACATTCTAAGGCAACCACATTCCAATAAAAATTAATAATAAAAAAAAAAGCCTATACACAGAGCAGTATCTTCCCATAATCTCCAGAGGGTAACCTGAAACACAGCAACCTATAAATAAAACCATCAGCCTGCGTTTGCCCAAGAACATTTTGCAAGATAGTGAACCAATGAAAACTAAACATGTTTCCCAATCAACCCTTCTTCTACAAAGGAAGGGAGATAGTGGTGGAAATGCTCTATGGAAATCAAGCAAAAACCACAGGGCTTAAGCCTCTCGAGGTAGAGAAATGAAAACAACTCAAGGATCTTTAAGAAGTTTGGGTTGAACTGTTCTGCTAGTTCATACCCCCTCCCTTTTTCATTTTCATTTAATATTGCATTTTCTCTTTCCTAGTCTAATGTGCCCACAGATTATTTTTCTTCATTGACTGGAACAAAATAATTTTTATTTCTAATGTGCATTGAAAGTTTGATATAGGGGCTTCCCTGGTGGCACTGTGGTTGAGAGTCCACCTGCCGATGCAGGGGACACGGGTTTGAGCCCTGGTCTGGGAAGATCCCACATGCCGCGGAGCAACTAAGCCCGTGTGCCACAACTACTGAGCCTGCGCTCTAGAGCCCATGAGTCACAGCTACTGAGCCTGTGCGTCTGGAGCCTGTGCTCCACAACAAGAGAGGCCGTGATAGTGAGAGGCCTGTGCACCGCGATGAAGAGTGGCCCCCGCTTGCCACAACTAGAGAAAGCCCTCGCACAGAAATGAAGACCCAACACAGACGTAAATAAATTAATTTTAAAAAAAGTTTGATATAAAACATTCTAGATAACCCCTTTCCCCACCTAGTTGTTGCTTACAGTGAACCTCTTTTCAATGAATATCTAATGAAGGTAGCTGTTAAATAAAAATGAATGTTATATATAAAATTGTGAAATGTTATTTTCTACCTTGTAAAGAAAAAATATATCAGTGTGGAATGTATAATTTATAGGCAACTGGAAGACTATGGCAACTTAAATGGCATCAGGCATGGTGTGGGCAGAAAAACCAAAGTCATCAGGGAAAGTTGGAGGATATACTAGAGATTGCAAGATAATCCCCTAGGGTTCAATGGGTCTGCTGAGTAAGGTCCTCGGAAAAACAACCCTGCGGGTTTGTATTACTGGCACATTCCCTCCAAATAAGAGGTGTCATTTCTTCTGAATTTATTGGACTGAGTTTCTCAATTCTGGTATGTTGTGTGTCTGCATATGGAGCTCTAAAATTAGCTTTAAAAGCAGGCATAACAAGCTGCTGGCCTGGATTTTATTTTGTCTGTACAGTATTTTTAAAAATCAGAAATTTGCACATAAAAACCCAGATTTCCAATATCTCTTGACATATTGGAAGACCTGGCAACACTAGGCTTGAATTTCTCCTGGTAAAGGTTGATTGTTTCCCATGGCCATGAACTCTGTGGTTTGCCATAATCCATAGAAGTCCTTGTTGTATATCGAGACAGCTTTATTTAAATGGCTGAGTCCCGGAAGCATCTGAGTTTGAGACCTACATTATCCAGTTTCAATTCATTTAGATAAAATAATTTCTTTTGACCAAAATAGGTACTTATAGCTATGAAGGCACCTCATGCATTTATGGTATAAAATGCCACAAGGCATTTTCCATTCCATTATTTTATTTTCTCCTCCCAACAACCCTTTGAAAGAAGTGTAATTATCATAACCATGATAATCCTAAGATATGATTCTGAATCTTGGAGAGGTTGTATAACTTGCCCATGGTCACACAGTTGATACGGAGCAGAGCCAAGATTCACACCCAAAGCCTATGCTGTCAGATAACTGAGGCCACAGAGAATGTTGAGCTTGCAGTGATCTACAGCTAAGTCTTAGAAAAGCAAGGAAGCAACATGGGAGCGTAAAAAGGACCACAGTTCAAAGACTCAAGAATTAGGACTGAGACCATAGGCTTGTTTTTCTGAGGACTTAACCACTTATTAGTTGGTAACCTTGGGAAATCCCCTTTCCTTTTGTGGCCTGAGTTTTACAGTCTTTAAAATGAGCGTGGGGTGGGGTGAAAGAGGAGATCTCTGAAAGCCCCTGACGGGTCTTCCTCTGTGTTTGCTACCTAATCTGAAAATGGATTTGTTCCTTTTCTTTGGCTCCCTCTGCTGGGCATAGAGCAGGAGAAGAGATTTGCGGCCGGAACCACTTCGGATTTAATTCAGTTTTTTATGAAGGACTTGCCCTGTACAAGGGCATGGTGGGCTCCTGGTTACCAGGTGGGGAGACTTAGACTAGAAGTGATTCTGAGTCACTTTCTGATCACCACTGAGCAAAGCAAATGAAGTGAAGGTCTAAAGCAACTCAAGATTCTATTGTATATATGGAAATCACAGAATCAGAAAATGTTATAATAATGGTAATCATGGAAATAAAGAGAGCTAATATTTATTAAGGACTGACAGTAGGCCAGGCACTATCTAAAATACTTTGTCTACTTTCGTTTCCATTTCATTCTTAAGTAACCCTATCAAAGATTCCATTTATTATACACACTTTGTGCTGGGAGGGAGTTTAGAAGGCAATCCCCTCTGTTACCAGATGAAGAAATTGAGGCCCAGGGACATTAAGTGACTTATCCAGAGTCACACAGCAGATGACTGTTGGCAAAGCTAAGACCAGAAGCTAGTCCAGAAATATTTTTGTTCCTTCATCCAGAGTCTCTAATTTAAAATCTGGCTGCAGAGATAGGACTAACGTACCAAGGAATAATTAACAGGAGGAGGCATGTAATTAGAAGCTTAGATTCTGAGAGTTGAAAGGAGTCTTAGAGGCTAATATGAATTCCTGCTCAGACAGAAACTTCTCTCATATCTCTGCAAAGTGGGTACTTAGCAATTGAGTTAAAACCAACCTCTAGTCCAAATTTTGTTCCCTGGAGCTGTACAGGATGTATCTAAGCCCTCTTTTGTACACGGTCCTCTAAGAATTTGTAAACAACTGTTGTGAAGTTATAAAACATCGTGTCTATGCTAAAATCCTCAAATTTATTTGTCCTTCATGATATACATGAATCTTAGAAAAGAATTCATTATAAACCTCGTTGCCTCCTCCAGTGGCCTCCAATGAACGATACCTCCTGGTATTCATGTCCTGTGTAGTCTCTCTCATACTGAATTTTGGCTGTCCTTTGACACATTTACATAGAACGGGCAGAAGTGACTGTGCCAGTTTTGGTTCTAAACCTTAAGAAGGATGAGCAACTTTTATGTTTGTGCTCTTGGAAGCTAGCCACCATGTAAGAAGTTTGGCTACCTTGCTGAAGAGGAAAGGTCCCAGGGGATGAGAAGCCACGTGGAGGAGAATTGAGGCATCAGTTCTGTAGGTGAAGAAGCCATCTTGGATGTCCTGCTTATGGAGGACTCCTGTCCAGAGTACTCCAACCCTGGCTACCAACTGACCACAAGTGCAAGAAAGATTCAAAGCAAAACCAGCAGAAGAACCACCCATCTGAGCCCAATCAGCACAGACTCATGAGGGATAAGAATAAACTTCTTTTAAGCCACTAAGTTTGAGTGATTTGTTATACAGCAACAGATAACTTGAAACAACCCATTCAAAAAATATTCCCAGAAACAAAATTGATATGTCTAGTGCTGAGGATGGAAGGAATAGTGCCTCTGTTTATTCTGAGACTATTAACACTGTCCTGGATTTAATTTACATTTAGCAACCACATCACCAGATTGAACCATAAATCCCTGGCATTTGTCACAGGGATGGCTGTTTGGCAACTTCTCTCCAATATCTTCCTAAGTGGTGTTATGGACCTAAAAAAGGACTTCAGATTTTTTTTTTCTTGATAATTTTCATCTTGTCTGTTGTGATTCATCATTCCAGCTTGATGAGATTTTTAGAACAAATCTTAGTTCTGTCATCTAATATAATAATTATCCCTTGTGTCCTCTGCAATTTGACAAACATATCATACATATTTTATCAAAATCATTGATAAAATTGATGAATAAGACCAGGCAAATTCGATCCATTTTCAGGCACCTGAGTAGATTTAGATACATTAATTGAGCAACACTTTTAGGAAATGGTCATTCCAGCTAAAAAATCTCTTCAAATCTGTCATCCAATGTATAATTACCCCTCATGGCCTCTGCATATTAACACATACCATACATATTTTATCCAAGTCGTTGACAAAACGGTTGACTAGGACAGGGCGAACTCAGGGTCCCTTGGCAGGGCACTAACATCCTCCCGCTGAGTAGGGTTTTTTCCGCTGATTGAGGAGCACTTTTAGGAAACAATCGTTCCAGCTACGGGTCTATTTAATCTGTTGTCCACCAAGCTGCTTTTCTTCTTTTGATTCACAGTGACATTGCAGACAATGTGCCTTGCTAAGTCAAGGAATATTTGGCCTGTAGCCTTTCCCTGAACTTTCTGGATAAAACTTTCCAGTAAAGTGGCTTAAATTTAGTCTGATATGACTGGCTGTTAATCAACTCATGTGGGTTCCTAATGGACACCACTTTATTTCCTACACAGTCAAGAGCAATATGTTTTAGAGTTTGAAGAGCACAAGTTTTGTAGTCAAACACACCTAGGTTGAAATCCTGGCTATTTTTACTGTGAACTAAGGCAAGTTACTCACCTTCTCTGAGCCTCAGTTTCCTCATCTGTAAAATGAGGATAAGAATACTTTCTTCATAGGTTTGATGTGATGATTAAAATGAGATTATGTATGGAAAGCAGACAGCATCACGCCTGGCATGTACTAACTCAACACACGTTGAGTTTCATTATTGTTACTGTTTTTTTTTAAATTGTAATGATAAGTTAATCTGTAGTTTCTAAAACTGATCTCTTTCTTTTCACTTTTCTGAAAATTTGAATAACACATGCCTATCCCTAATCTTATGGCACTGTGTTGAAGAATATAATAAAAATAAAGTAGTGGTGCTTTCTACCTGCCATCTGTTAACTTGAACCATCTGCCCAGAGCTGTGGGCCTATCCCTTTTTTGTTCTTCCTGCTCAAAACATCGATTAAAATGTGTCCCCCATCCCTGTACCCAACTTGAACCTTTTTCAGCTCCAGCATATTTCACATGACTCAACTGTTTTGGGGCTCCAACTGCCATCACACAGACCCTTTGGGGCCATCTTTTGTTCCTGCCTTTTTGCATAGGTGTGTCACCACCAGGAGCGGGTATGTCCAGACCTAGAAGTCATTTAGGTCTTCCAGAATGGGGTAGAAAATGGGGTAGTCAACATCAAGAAATTATGAGATCTAGGATTAGGGAGCAGGACTTGGAGAAGCAGGAAAGCATCCTAGTCATGGGGAAACTAGGGCACCAGGAAGGGAAATGAAATAGGATAATAGTAACAAGGACCTGGCTACCAGGTCATAGAACCAGGCACCAGGCTGACATAGTGAGAGACCAGGAAGTACAAACCCACCTCTAAAGTTGGTGCTACCAGATCTTGGGTTTGAGTTGATTCTATGAGTAGTATTAGGTGGCCTAGCAGTGGGGGTTACTGTGCTGCCCCAGCAGAGAGTCAAGCAAGGTGCTAAGATATCCTCCAAGAGAATTTTCAAGATTCCTGACACTTGCTCATCCCATTCAGTTCTTCTAGCTGGTTCTGAATTAAATCCTGGAGAGCACCTCTTTTTACTCGTTTCTGAGCCTTTTGTGAGATGACCTTATTGTAAGGACAGTCAGAAATCTATCAGATGCCTTTTTTTTTCAGCAGGATGACAGTATTTGACTACAGCTGGGTGGTATCCAGGTCACTGGTGACTCTCTGAGTACTCAAAATGTCAGTTTAAGGCTAGGACAAATCTGATAAGAATGGAGCGAGGCAGTGATGGGTTATACTTTATGGGACAGTCATTTTTAATCCACTTCAATAACCCAAGGGAATGGTACTGGTTGTAACTGTCTGTACCATCAAGGTGCCCTTAAGTGTCACTCAAAAGCCATCTAAGACTTTTGCCATTTAAAAATTTTTAAAACTAAAAAAATATTAAAAAATTTTTTTTAAAGAAATGGAGAAATAAACTGCATCACAATCCCACCTTCTGGAGAAAATCTGTTAAAATTTTGGAGTGTATCTGAGCTAGTTTCTTTCTGCCCTCCTGTCCAGCCCCCCGCCATGTACCCCCTTTCTTGTCCTCTTCTTTCTCTTTCTCTCTTTGGACCTCAGGGGCAGAGAGTTGAGTTATTTATGCTTTTCAGTCATGACGCATTATCAACGTTAGCATGTCCTTGGCTTTGCTTCTATTTTACTTTATTATTTTCCCCCTTTCTACTGAATCTTTACTCTCAGTCCCTCTCCTACTACTGGTGGCCATTCTAAGATGCTGTATTCTTGCATTTGCACTCATCATTGAAGAATATATTGTATTTACGTATTTTCAGTTTACATACATGGTACTTGCTATAGGTCTTGTTCTGTTTCCTTTTTATTTTTTAGCGCATGATCTGTTTATAGCGCAGATGTCCATCTGGCTCATTGCTGCGTACAGCTGCATGATGTTTGATAGTATATAGTCACCACATTTTATTTGTCTATTTCCCTGAGTGATGGACTTTCAGGTTGTTTCTAACATCTTCCTGTCAAAAACAACACAATAAACATCCCCATGTATATACCCCTGTGCATCTGATTATCAGAAGTATATACACAGGAGTGAGATTGCTGAATCATAGGGATACACATATTTAGTATCACTAAGGTGTTCCAGATTGTTCTTCAAATGGTCATAACATTCTTTTTTATTGAGAAATGATTCACATTCCATAAAATTCACGCTTTTATGGTATATAATTCAGTGCTTTTTAGATTATTCACAGAGTGGTACATCTAATTCCAGAACAGTTTCAGTTCCTCCAGAAGAAACCTGATAACTATTAGCAGTCACTCCCCATTTCCTCTCCTCCCAGCCCCTGTCAACAAGGGGCTGAAAATCTACTTTCTGTCTCTGTATATTTGCCTACTTTGGACATTTCATATAAATGGAATCATTCTGTATGTGGCCTTTTGTGTCTGGTTTCTCTCACTTATTAAACTGTTTCCAGGGTTCATCCATGTTGTAAAATGTATCAGTACTTCATTCCTTTTTATTGCTGAATAACATTCTGTTGCATGGAGATACAATATTTTTTTAATCCATTCATCAGATGATGCACCTTTGGGCTGCTTTTTGGCTATTATAGATTATGCTGCTATGGCTATGTATGTATAAGTTTTTGTGTGGACACACATTTCCAATTTTCTTGAATATAGACCTAGGAGGGAATTGCTTGGTCTTATGGTAACTTCACTTAATTATTGAGGACTGTTCCAAAGCAGCTGCACCATTCCATGTTTCTACCAGCAGTATATGAAGGATCTAATTTCTGCACTTCCTCACCAATACTTATTATTATCAATCTTTTTTATTTTAGTATATGTGCTGCCGAAGCAAGCACCAATCTTTTTTATTATAGCCAACAAAGTAGGTGGCTTCGCATTGTGGTTTTGATTTGCATCTCCTAATGACTAATTATTTTGAGCATCTTTCTATGTACTTATTGGCCATTTATGTATCTTAATTTGAAGGAATGTCTATTTAAATCCTTTGCCCATTTAAAATTGGCTTATTTGTCCATTTATTGTTTAATTGTAATGTTTTTTTAAAAAATACTATGCATAAAAGTTCCTTATCAGAAACATTCCCATTTACCATTGAAACAAAAAGAATAAAATACCTAGGAGTAAACCTACCTAAGGAGACAAAAAATCTGTATGCAGAAAACTATAAGACACTGATGAAAGAAATTAAAGATGATACAAACAGATGGAGAGACATACCATGTTCTTCGATTGGAAGAATCAACATTGTGAAAATGACTCTACTACACAAAGCAGTCTACAGATTCAGTGCAATCCCTATCAACTACCAATGGCATTTTTCACAGAACTGGAACAAAAAATTTTACAATCTATATGGAAACACAAAAGACCCTGAATAACCAAAGCAATCTTGAGAAAGAAAAACGGAGATGGAGGAATCAGGCTCCCTGACTTCACACTATACTACAAAGCTACAGTAATCAAGACAGTATGGTACTGGCGCAAAAACAGAAATCTAGATCAATGGAACAGGGTAGAAAGTGCAGAGATAAGTCCACGCACTTACAGTCACCTTATCTTTGATAAAGGGGGCAAGAATATACAATGGAGAAAAGACAGCCTCTTCAGTAAGTGGTGCTGGGAAAACTGGACAGCTACATGTTAAAGAATGAAATTAGAACACTCCCTACCACCATACACAAAAATAAATTCAAAATGGATTAAAGACCTAAATGTAAGGCCAGACACTATCAAACTCTTAGAGGAAAACATAGGAAGAACACTCTGTGACATAAATCAGCAAGATCCTTTTTTGACCCATCTCCTAGAAAAAGGGAAATAAAAATAAACAAATGGGGCCTAATGAAACTTAAAAGCTTTTGCACAGCAAAGGAAACCATAAACAAGATGAAAAGACAACCCTCAGAATGGGAGAAAATATTTGCAAACAAAGCAGCTGACAAAGGATTAATCTCCAAAATATACAAGCAGCTCATGTGGCTCAATATCAAACAAAGAACCCAATCGAAAAATGGACAAAAGACCTAAATCGACATTTCTCCAAAGAAGATATACAGACTGCCAACAAACACATGAAAGGATGGTCAACATCACTAATTATTAGAGAAATGCAAATCAAAACTACAATGAGGTATCACCTCACACCAGTCAGAATGGCCATCATCAAAAAGTCTACAAACAATAAATGCTGCAGAGGGTGTAGACAAAAGGGAACCCTCTTGCACTGTTGGTGGGAATGTAAATTGATACAGCCACTATGGAGAAAAGCATGGAGGTTCCTTAAAAAACTAAAAATAGAACTACCATACTACCCAGCAATCCCACCACTGGGCATATACCCTGAGAAAACCATAATTCAAAAAGAGTCATGTAACACGATGTTCACTGCAGCTCTGTTTACAATATCCAGGACATGGAAGCAACCTAAGTGTCCACTGACAGATGACTGGATAAAGAAGATGTAGCACATATATACAATGAATATTACTCAGCCATAAAAAAGAAATGAAATTGAATTATTTTTAGTGAGGTAGATGGACCTAGAGTCTGTCATACAGAGTGAAGTAAGACAGAAAGAGAAAAACAAATAGTGTGCTAACACATATATATGGAATCAAAAAAGAAAAAAAGGTTCTGAAGAACATGGCGGTAGGACAGGAATAAAGTCGCAGACATAGAGAATGGACTTAAGGCCTTGGGGAGGGCAAAGGGTAAGTTGGGACGAAGTGAGAGAGTGGCATGGACATATATACACTACCAAATGTAAAATAGATAGCTAGTTGGAAGCAGCCGCATTGCACAGGGAGATCAGCTCGGTGCTTTGTGACCAGCTAGAGGGGTGGGATGTGGGGGTAGGATAGGGAAGGTGGAAGGGAGATGCAAGAGGAAGGGGATATGGGGATATATGTATACGTATAGCTGATTGACAGCAGAAACTAACACACCATTGTAAAGCAATTATACTCCAATAAAGATGTTAAAAACAAAAAAAGCTCCTTATCAGATATATGATTGCAAATATTTTTACCCATTCTGTAGATTGAGTCCTTGAAGCTGAAAAGTTAAAGTCCAATTTATCTATTAATTTTTGTTGTTGATTATGCTTTTGGTATAAACCACTGTCTAATCCAAGGTCATAAAATTTTATGCCTTTGTTTTTTTCTAAGAGTTTTATAGTTTTAGCTCTTACATTTAGAGACTTTGATCCATTGTGAATTAATTTTTGTACATCTTACAAAGTATTGATCCACATTCATCTTTTGCATGTGGATATACAGATATCCAGTTGTTCCAGCACCATTTGTTGAAAAGACCATTCTTTTCTCCATTGAATTGTCTGTGTACCCTTGTTGAAAATCAGTTGACTATAAATGTGAAGATTTATTTCTGGACTCTCAATTCGATTCCATTTTTATATGTCTATTCTTATCCACACTGTCTTGATTACTGCAACTTTGTACTACGTTGTAAAATTGGGAATCATGAGTCTTCCAACTTTGTTCTTTTTCAAGATTGTTTTGGGAGTGTTTGGGCGTGTTAACCATCTGTATTAATTTTCTATGACTCCTGTTATAAATTAGCACCAACCTAGTGGCTTAAAACAACAGAATTTTGTTATATTACAGTTCCACATGGATTCACCAAAATCACAAATTTCACATGGGTTCACCAAAATCAAGGTGTTTGCAGGTTTGTGTTCCTCCCTAGTTGCTCCAGGGGAGAATCTATTTTCTTGTCTTTTCTAGCTTCTAGAGGCCACCCTCGTTCCTTGGCTCCACGATATGCTTTTCCATCTTCAAAGCCAGTGGTGGCAGGCCTAGTTCTTCTCACGCTGCTCTCTCACACATTCTCTCTTTTGAGGGAGGCACACCTCCCTCCCAAAATAATGTTTTGTAGTTTTCAGTATACAAGACTTGCACGTCTTTCATTAAATTTATTTGTAAATGTTATTCTTTTTGGTACTATTGTAAATGGAATTGTTTTTGTAATTTTGTTTTCAGATGGTTTGTTGCTAGTGTATAGAAATAAAATCTATTTTTGTTTTTTTGATCTACCCTGCAAACTTCCTAAACTCCTTTATTAATCCAATGATTTTTTTGTGTGTGAAATCTTTAGGATTTCCCACAAGAAATATCATGTCATCTCAAAATAGAAGTAGTTTTACTTTGTGTTTTCCAATCTAGCTGTCTTTTTCTTGGCTTATTGCTATGACCTCCAGTAAAATGTTGAATAGATGTACCAGAGTGGACAACCTTGTCTTGTTCCTGAACTTTGGGGGAAAGATTTCAGTTTTTCACCATTAAGTTTGATGTTGCTTTGTGTTTTTATGTAGATTCCCTTTATCCCATTAAATAAGTTCCTTTCTACTACAATTTGTTGAGTGTTTTTTATAATAAAAGTGTTTTGAATTTTTGTCAAATGATTTTTCTACTTCTGTTAAGATGACAATATATCCTTCCATGTTTTTCTCTAAAAGCTTAATAGTTTTAACTTTTATTCTGAAGTCTATGATCCATCTTGAATTATTTTTTGTGCATTGGGTTATCCTGAAGTAGGAGTCAAGGTTTCCTTTTTTCTAGTTGTTCAGTACCATTTGCTGAAAATAGTTTCCTTTGTCTATAGGATTGCATGGGCGCCTTTACTGAAAATCAATTTACTGCATAAGCATGGGTCAAAGTCTGAATTCTCTCTTCTGTTCCATTTATCTATTTGTCCCTCCTTATGCCAATAGCATACTGTCTTGATTACCATGGCTTTATAGAAAGTCTTAATATTATATAGTATAAGTCCTCTAACTTTGTTCCTCTTTTTCAAGGTGGTTTTGGCTCTTCTAGCTCCTTTGTATTTACACATACATTTAATTTTTTTTACACATCTTTATTGGGGTATAATTGCTTTACAATGGTGTGTTAGTTTCTGCTGTATGACAAAGTGAATCAACTATACATATACATATATCCCCATATCTCCTCCCTCTTGTGTCTCCCTCCCACCCTCCGTATCCCACCCCTCTAGGTGGACACAAAACACTGAGCTGATCTCCCTGTGCTTTGTGACTGCTTCCCACTAGCTATCTATTTTACATTTGGTAGTGTATATAGGTCCATGCCACTCTCTCACTTCGTCCCAGCTTACCCTTCCGCCTCCCCATGTCCTCAAGTCTATACCATATGTCTGCCTCTTTATTCCTGTCCTGCGTTCTTCAGAACCATTTTTTTTTAGATTCCATATATATGTGTTAGCATACGGTATTTGTTTTTCTCTTTTTGACTTACTTCACTACGTATGAGTCTCTACGTCCATCCACCTCACTACAAATAACTCAATTTCGTTTCTTTTTATGGCTGAGTAATATTCCATTGTATATATGTGCCACATCTTCTTTATCCATTCATCTGTCGATGGACACTTAGGTTGCTTCCATGTCCTGGCTATTATAAATAGAGCTGCAATGAACATCGTGGTACGTGACTCTTTTTGAATTATGGTTTTCTCAGGATATACTCCCAGTAGTGGGATTGCTGGGTAGTATGGTGGTTCTATTTTTAGTTTTTTAAGGAACCTCCGTACTGTTATCCATAGTGGCTGTATCAGTTTACATTCCCACCAACAGTTCAAGAGGGTTCCCTTTTCTCCACACCCTCTCCAGCATTTATTGTTTGTAAAATTTTTTTTGGTTTTCTGTACGTGGGCCTCTCACTATTGTGGCCTCTCCTGTTGCGGAGCACAGGCTCCTGACGCACAGGCTCAGCAGCCATGGCTCACGGGCGCAGCCTTGGCGGCATGTGGGATCTTCCCAGACCGGGGCACGAACCCATGTCCCCTAAATCGGCAGGCGGACTCTCGACCACTGCGCCACCAGGGAAGCCCTGTTTGTAGACTTTTTGATGATGGCTATTCTGACTGGTGTGAGGTGATACCTCATTGTACTTTTGATTTGTGTTTCTTTAATGATTAGTGATGTAGAGCATCCTTTCATGTGTTTGTTGGCAATCTGTATTTCTTCTTTGGAGAAATGTGTATTTAGGTCTTTTGCCCATTTTTGGATTGGGTTCTTGGTTTTGTTGATATTGAGCTGCCTGAGCTGCTTTTATGTTTTGGAGATTAATCCTTTGTCAGTTGCTTCATTTGCAAATATTTTCTCCCATTCTGAGGGTTGTCTTTTCATCTTGTTTATGGTTTCCTTTGCTGTGCAAAAGCTTTTAAGTTTCATTAGGTCCCATTTGTTTATTTTTGTTTTTATTTCCCTTTCTCTAGGAGATGGGTCAAAAAGGATCTTGCTGTGATTTATGTCATAGAGTATTCTTCCTATGTTTTCCTCTTAAGAGTTTTATGGTGTCTGGCCTTCCATTTAGGTCTTTAATCCATTTGGAGTCTATTTTTGTGTATGGTGTTAGGGAGTATTCTAATTTCATTCTTTTACTTGTAGCTGTGCAGTTTTCCCAGCACCACTTATTGAAGAGGCTGTCTTTTCTCCATTGTATATTCTTGCCCCCTTTATCAAAGATAAGGTGACCATAAGTGCGTGGGTTTGTCTCTGGGCTTTCTATCCTGTTCCACTGATCTATATTTCTGTTTTTGTGCCAGTACCATACTGTCTTGATTACTGTAGCTTTGTAGTATAGTCTGAAGTCTGGGAGCCTGATTCCTCCAGCTCTGTTTTTCTTTCTCAAGGTTGCTTTGACTATTCGGGATCTTTTGTGTTTCCATACAGATGGTGAAATTTTTTGTTCTAGTTTTGTGAAAAATGCCATTGGTAGTTTGATAGGGATTGCATTGAATCTGTAGACTGCTTTGGGTAGTAGAGTCATTTTCACAATGTTGATTCTTCCAATCGAAGAACATGGTATGTCTCTCCATCTGTTTGTATCATCTTTAATTTCTTTCATCAGTGTCTTATAGTTTTCTGCATACAGGTCTTTTGTCTCCTTAGGTAGGTTTATTCCTAGGTATTTAATTCTTCTCGTTGCAGTGGTAAATGGGACTGTTTCCTTAATTTCCGTTTCAGATTTTTCATCATTAGTGTATAGGAATGCAAGGGATTTCTGTGCATTAATTTTGTATCCTGCTACTTTACCGAATTCATTGATTAGCTCTGGTAGTTTTCTGGTAACATCTTTAGGATTCTCCCAGTATAGTATCATGTCATCTGCAAACAGTGATAGTTTTACTTCTTTTCTGATTTGCATTCCTTTTGTTTTTTTCTTCTCTGATTGTTGTGGTGAAAACTTCCAAAACTCTGTTGAGTAATAGTGAGAGTGGGCAAACTTGTCTTGTTCCTGATCTTAGTGGAAATGGTTTCTGTTTTTTACCATTGAGGATGATGTTGGCTGTGGCTTTGTCATATATGTCCTTTATTATGTTGAGATAAGTTCCCTCTATGCCTGCTTTCTGGAGGGTTTTTTAAATTATAAATGGTGTTGAATTTTATCAAAATCTTTTTCTGCATCTATTGAGATGATCATATGGTTTTTCCCCTTCAGTTTGTTAGTATGATGTATCACATTGATTGGTTTGTGTATATTGAAGAATCCTTGCATTCCTGGAATAAACCCCACTTGATCATGGTGTATTATCCTTTGAATGTGGTGTTGGATTCTTTTGCTAGTATTTTGTTGAGGATTTTTGCATCTATGTTCATGCGTGATATTGGCCTGTAGTTTTTTTTTTCGTGGCATTTTGGCTGGTTTTGGTATCAGGGTGATGGTGGCCTTATAGAATGAGTTTGGGAGTGTTCCTCCCTCTGCTATATTTTGGAAGAGCTTGAGAAGGATAGGTGTTAGCTCTTCTCTACATGTTTCATAGAATTCGCCAGTGAAGCCATCTGGTCCTGGGCTTTTGTTTGTTGGAAGATTTTTAATCACAGTCTCAATTTCAGTGCTTGTGATTGGTCTTTTCATATTTTCTGTTTCTTCTTGGTTCAGTCTTGGAAGGTTGTGCTTTTCTAAGAATTTGTCCATTTCTTCCAGATTGTCCATTTTATTGGCATATAGTTGCTTGTAGTAATCTCTGATTATCCTTTGTATTTCTACAGTGTCAGTTGTTACTTCTCCTTTTTCATTTCTAATTCTATTGATTTGAGTCTTCTCCCTTTTTTTCTTGATGAGTCTGGCTAATGGTTTATCAATTTTGTTTATCTTCTCAAAGAACCAGCTTTTAGTTTTTTTGATTTGCTAGTGTTTCCTTCATTTCTTTTTCATTTATTTCTGATCTGATCTTTATGATTTCTTTCCTTCTGCTAACTTTGGGATTTTTTTGTACTTCTTTCTCTAATTGCCTTAGATGTAAGGTTAGAGGTTTCTTGAGGAAGGTTTGAGGAAGGTTTCTTGAGGAAGGTTTCTTCCTCAAGATGTTTCTTGAGGAAGGTTTGTCTTGCTATAAACTTCCCTCTTAGAACTGCTTTTGCTGCATCCCATAGGTTTTGGGTCATTGTGTTTTCATTGTCATTTGTTTTTAGGTAATTTTTTATTTCCTCTTTGATTTCTTCAGTGATCTCTTTGTTGTTAGTAGTGTGTTGTTTAGCCTCTTTGTGTTTGTATTCTTTAATGTTTTTTCCCTGTAATTGATATCTAGTCTCATAGTATTGTTGTTGGAAAAGATACTTGATACGATTTCAATTTTCTTAAATTTACCAAGGCTTGATTTGTGACCCAAGATATAATCTATCCTGGAGAATGTTCTATGAGCACTTGAGAATAAAGTGTAATCTGCTGTTTTTTGGATGGAATGTCCTATAAATATCAATTAAGTGCATCTTGTTTAATGTATCATTTAAAGCTTGTGTTTCCTTATTTATTTTCATTATGGAAGATCTGTCCATTGGTGAAAGTGGGGTGTTAAAGTTCCCTACTATGATTGTATTGCTGTCGATTTCCCCTTTTATGCCTGTTAACATTTGCCTTATGTTTTGAGGTGCTCCTATGTTGGGTGCATAAATATTTATAATTGTTATATCTTTTTCTTGGATTGATCCCTTTATCATTATGTAGTGTCCTTCTTTGTCTCTTGTAATAATCTTTATTTTAAAGTCTATCTTGTCTGATATGAGAATTGCTAATCCAGATATCTTTTGATTTCAATTCACACAAAATATCTTTTTCCATCCCCTCACTTTCAGTCTGTATGTGTCCCTAGGTCTGAAGTGGTTCTTTTGTAGACAGCATATGATCGGGTCTTGTTTTTGTATCCATTCAGCCAGTTTATGTCTTCTGGTTGGAGCATTTAATCCATTTACATTTAAGATAGTTATCAGTATTTATGTTCCTATTACCATTTTCTTAATTGTTTTGGGTTTCTTATTTTAAGCCTTTTCCTTCTCTTGTGTTTCCTGCCTAGAGAAGTTCCTTTAGCATTTGTTGTAAAGCTGGTTTGGTGGTGCTGAATTCTCTTAGCTTTTGCTTGTCTGTAAAGGTTTTAATTTCTCCATCGAATCTGAATGAGATCCTTGCTGGGTAGAGTAATCTTGGTTGGAGATTTCTCCCTTTCATCACTTTAAATATGTCCTGCCACTCCCTTCTGGCTTGCAGAGTTTCTGCTGAAAGATCAGCTCTTAACCTTTTGGGGATTCCCTTGTATGTTAATTGTTGCTTTTCCCTTGCTGCTTTTAACATTTTTTCTTTGTATTTAATTTTTAATACTTTGATTAATATGTGTCTTGGTGTGTTTCTCCTTGGATTTATCCTGTGTGGGACTCTCTGTGCTTCCTGCACTTGGTTGACTATGTCCTTACCCATATTAGGGAAGTTTTCAAGCATAATGTCTTCAGATATTTTCTCGGTCTCTTTTTTATTTCTCTTCTTCTTCTGGGGCCCCTATAATTTGAATGTTGGTGCATTTAATGTTGTCCCAGAGGTCTCTGAGCTTGTCCTCAATTCTTTCCTTTCTTTTTTCTGTATTGTGCTCTGTGGTAGTTATTTCCACTATTTTATCTTCCAGGTCACTTATCCGTTCTTCTGCCTCAGTTATTCTGCTATTGGTTCCTTTTAGAGAATTTAAAATTTCATTTATTGTGTTGTTCATCATTGTTTGTTTGCTCTTTAGTTTTTCCAGGTCCTTGTTAAACATTCCTTGTATTTTCGCCATTCTATTTCCAAGATTGGAACATCTTTACTATCATTACTCTGAATTCTTTTCTGCCTATTTCCTGTTCATTTGTTTGGTCTGGTGGGTTTTTACATTGCTCCTTCATCTGCTGTGTATTTCTCTGTCTTCTCATTTTGCTTAACTTACTGTGTTTGGGGTCTCCATTTCGCAGCCTGCAGGTTCGTAGTTCCCATTGTTTTTGGTGTCTGCTCCCAGTGGATAAAGTTGGTTCAGTGGGTTGTGTAGGCTTCCTGTTGGACGGGGCTGCTGCCTGTGTTCTGGTGAATGTGGCTGGATCTTGTCTTTCTGGTGGGCAGGACCACATCTGGTGGTGTGTTTTGGGGTGTCTGTGAACTCATTATGATTTTATGCAGCCTCTATGCTAATGGGTGGGTTTGTCTTCCTGTCTTGCTAGTTGTTTGTCATAGGGTGTCCAGCACTGTAGCTTGCTGGTCGTTGAGTGGAGCTGGGTCTTAGCGTTGAGATGGAGATCTCTGGGAAAGCTTTCGCTGTTTGATGTTACATGGGGCCAAGAGGTTGCTGGTGGACCAATGTCCTGAACTCAGCTCTCCCACCTCAGAGGCTCAGGCCTGACACCTGGCCATAGCACCAAGACACTGTCAGCCAGAAGGTTCAGAAGAAAAGGGAGGAAAAAAAAAAAAAAGAAAGAAAGAAAGAAGGAAGGAAGGAAGGAAGGCAGAAAGGAAGGAAAAGAAAGTTTTTGAAATAGAAAAAAATATTAAAAATAAAAAAGTAATAAAAAAAAGAAAGAAGAGAGCAACCAAACCAAAAAACAAATCCACCAAAATAACAAGCAGTAAAAGCTATACTAAAAAAAAAAAAAAAAATACAGTCAGAACCCTAGGACGAATGGCAAAAACAGAACTATACAGACAAAATCACACAAAGAAGCATACACATACATACTCATAAAAAGAGAAAAAGAAAAAATATATATATATATAAATTAAAAAAGGCAGTGAGCAACCAAATCAATAAACAAATCTACCAGTGATAATAAGCTCTCAATACTAAACTAAGATAAACAAAAAACCAGAAACAAAGCAGAAAGCCAACCCCAAGTCCACAGTGGCTCCCAGTGTCCACTGCCTCAACTTTGGATGATTCGTTGTCTATTCAGGTATTCCATAGATGCAGGGTTCATCAGGTTGATTGTGGAGATTTAATCCGCTGCTCCTGAGGCTGCTGGGAGAGATTTCCCTTTCTCTTCTTTATTCGCACAGCTTCCAGGGCTCAGCTTTGGATTTGACCAAATCTGTGCATGTAGGTCACCTGAGCACATCTGTTCTTTGCTCAGACAGGCTGGGGTTAAAGGAGCAGGTGATTAGGGGGCTCTGGCTCACTCAGGCCGGGGGGAGGGAGGGGTACAGAATGCAGGGTGAGCCTGTGGCGACAGAGGCTGGCATGACGTTGCAACAGCCTGAGGTGTGCCTTGTGTTCTCCCGGGAAAGTTGTCCCTGGATCATGGGACCCTGACAGTGGTAGGCTGCACGGGCTCCCTGGAGGGGAGGTGTGGATAGTGACCTGTGCTTGCACACAGGCTTCTTGCTGGCTGCAGCAGCAGCCTTAGCGTCTCATGCCTGTCTCTGGGGTCCGTGCTGACAGCCGTGGCTCGCATCCGTCTCTGGAGCTCGTTTAGGCGGTGCTCTGAATCCCCTCTCCTCGTGCACCCCGAAACAATCGTCTCTTGCCTCTTAGGCAGCTCCAAACTTTTTCCCGGACTCCCTCCTGGCTAGCTGTGGTGCACTAGCTCCCTTCAGGCTGTGTTCGCGCAGCCAACCACAGTCCTCTCCCTGGGATCTGACCTCCGAAGCCCGAGCCTCAGCTCCCAGCCTCCACCCGCCCTGGCGGTGAGCAGTCAAGCCTCTCATGCTGGTGAGTGCTGGTTGGCACTGATCCTCTGTGCGGGAATCTCTCCGCTTTGCCCTCTGCACCCCTGTTGCTGCGCTCTCCTCCACTGCGCCGAAGCTTCCCTGCCGCTCTCCCCCATCTCTGCCAGTGAAGGGGCTTCCTAGTGTGTGGAAACTTTTCCTCCTTCACAGCTCCCTCCCAGAGATGCAGGTCCCGTCCCTATTCTTTTGTCTGTGTTTTTTCTTTTTCCTTTTGCCCTACCCAGGTACATGGGGAGTTTCTTGCCTTTTGGGAAGTCTGAGGTCTTCTGCCAGCGTTCAGTAGGATTTGTTCCACATAAAGATGTATTTCTGATATATTTGTAGGGAGGAAGGTGATCTCTATGTCTTACTCCTCTGTCATCTTGAAGGTGCCCCCCTGCACATACATTTTAGAAGCAGCTTGTAAATTTCTACAAAAAAAGCATGCTGAAACTTTGATGGGAATTTCATTAAATATGTAAATCTTTTTTATTTTTGATAGATTTTTGGATAAATTTGGTAGCTCTATTAGGCAATTAAGTAGTTTGGTTAGCTTCTTTATTGAAGCTAGACTCTGTAATTCATGAACTAAGCATGGCCCTGTGCAAGTTCTTTGCACCTGAGTATACGAAGAAAAGTGTCAAATCTAAGTCAGTCATATGACTTGGATTATGTAAGTGTCAGCAAATTTACTCTCCTGGAGATTTTTCTTCAGCGTTTTTTTATGTTAGGAAAGCAAATATACAGCTGAATTTGTAAATGTGAAATAGTAATAGAATCAGCTGACTCTTACGAAGAGGAAAGTAAATTCCAGGCTCTGTGTTAAATGTTTCACAGGCATTTTCTAAATACTTCCAATAACACATAGAAAGCAAGTGCTAGTATCATTCCCATTTTATGGATAAAGAGGCTGAGGTTTAGAGGGTCACACAGCTATTCAGCGGTGGATCAGAATTCAGTCTGGTTGTCTGTAAAGCCTGACCTCTTGAGAACTAGCCACTCAGCCACCAGCCTGTGACTGCACAGACTCCTTCCATGGTCTTGTTCCAGAGGTCTGTGATTCAGCAACAAAGCATCTATTCCCTGCCCTTGGCCCCAGGCTAAGAGCAGGCTCCTGGATCTCTTCTGCGGTGCATGGTCCTCTTTGCTCCTCGATCCACAGATGTCTTTTTGGCTATAAATATGTCATCTATTAAATTAGAATCTAATTCTCTGTATATCAGCAGATGAGATCTGCCAGCTGAGGGCCATCAGAACCTCCTTTGGTAGAGGTAATTTCCTTCATGCAAAAGTTGGGAAGTATTGTGCCGCTTTTTATTAGCTTTTATTTCTAAAGGTCTGAAGTCATTGGGCAAAAAGTATAAACAAAAACAAACAATAAACAGGAAGTATCAAATAAACACCACTACTCCAGGTAGAGAAGCTTAGGAATTTTTAGGTTTTCACTTCCCTTAATCAGTCACTGTGACTCTCTTGCATAGGGCTGCATGGATGTTAAATATTTGGATTTCTTTCCGCAGTGTGTTTTACCTTTTAAAGTATAAGCATTTTATGGAGTGTGCATTTTTTGATGTAACAAAAGTCACTAAAGACCTTTTCTGCAACTCAGGTAAATTCAAGACTTCCTCTCTTTCTAAAAATAATTTCACTCCTGGCAGATGGCTACTTTTAGTAATAGTAGACAAACACATTTTCCTTTTGGTATAAAAATGAAAATATTTTGCAAAAATCTTACAGAAGACTCTGATACAAGGGTACAGAACTGAGGTAAACTTGTGCTACAAACTGAGGTAAACTTGTGCCCCATGTTCTCCTGAACAATTAGACATCAGAGTAAATCCTGTTTTCAGTTTTCACAGATTCCACATTATTAACTGGGGTTGAAGGACAGTCTCACTAGAAATGTGAACTGTGACTAGATATTTGATGATATTAAGAAATTATTGATAATTATTTTTATGTGTGATAATGGTATTTTGTTTTTGTTTCTGTTTTTAAAAAGAATCGTTATCTTTTAGATAAACATATTAAATATCCATGAATACAATTATATCATGTCTGGGATTTGCTTCAAAAAATAATCCTAGGGAGAGTAGTGAGAAACAGAGAGGGGATATTGATGAAAGCATGTTGACTATGTGTTGGCAACTGTTGAAGCTGGTGAGGAGTCTGTTATACTATTGTACTAGCATGATACTCTTTCCTACTATGGTATATTTAAAAAATCTTCCATAATAAAAAAAAATGAAGGCAATCCCACTGACTTCTGTTAAAGAGTGGAAAATAAAACTGGATCGTTAAGTATTTGAAAGATAGTTTCTGAAAGATACATGTAACTGAGAATTATTAAACTACAGAGAGTAAGAGAAGAGCTTGTGACCAAATTCTGATTTCCTCACTCTATGTCATCAAACTACAGCACATTAGAATGCCATTAATAATAGTAACAATAGCTGCTGCTACAGCAGCAACAGTTCATATTCATTGAATACATACCTTGAGCCTGGAACTGTTTTAAGAACTTGGCATTGATTATCTCACTATTTTTAGCCCCACTTAATAGATGACTAAACTGAGGCTAAGTAACTCGGCTACTGTCCTAGTAGTAAAATCCTGAGAAACCAGGATTTGAACCCAAAGAGTCTCACTCTACAATCCATTCTTTCATTCATTCTCCAAACACCTATTGAGCAGCTACCATGTTCCAGGCACTGGAGCAGCAGTGGTGAATAAAAGAGCAAAAAGTCCTGCAAGCATGGGGCTTCTATTCCAGTGGGAGGAGCAGACAAAACCCAACATGCTTAATAAGGAATATGTGTGTTTTACTTATTTATTTATTTATGTTTTTAAAATATATTTTTTAAAAATTAATTTTTATTTATTTTTTGGCTGCGTTGGGTCTTTGTTGCTGTGTGCAGGCTTTCTTTAGTTGTGGCGAGTGGGGGCTACTCTTCGTTGTGGTGTGCGGGCTTCTCATTGCAGTGGCTTCTCTTGTTCCGGAGCGTGGGCTGTAGGTGCGCAGGCTTCAGCAGTTGTGGCATGTGGGCTCAGTAGTTGTGGCTCGTGGGCTCTAGAGCGCAGGCTCAGTAGTTGTGGCTCACCGGCTTAGTTGCTCCGCAGCATGTGAGATCTTCCCAGACCAGGGATCGAACCCATGTCCCCTGCATTGGCAGGTGGATTCTTAACAACTGCTCCACCAGGGAAGTCCAGGAATATGTGTGTTTTAGAGATGGTAGTAAGTGCTGTGGAAAAAGATTAAGAAGGGAAGAGGATAGGGAGCGAAACGGTTGTCAGAAAGACCTGAAAAATGTGGTGACATTTGAGAAGACCTGAACAGGTGGTATAGGGAATTTCAGGCAGGAGAAACATCAAGTGCAAAGGTCCTGTGGCAGGAGCTTGTGTGGTGGGTTCAAGGATCAGGACAGAGTCTTGTATGGCTGCAGCTGAGGATAGACAAGGAGTACAATAAAGGCAAGACCAGGGAGACCCACATATTACAGGGTCTCTGGAGCTTATGGTGCCCCAGGACCTCCCTGGTTCCTTCTCAGAAGGTCAAGAAGGCCCTTTCCTGCTCAGTGCTTGAGAAGGAGAGAGAAGGGCCAAGATGTGGATGGTCCCCATGGTCTCAGGCCTCAGACCTGGCCTCCAGAGTATCCTCACAACTTCTAGGACTTCCAAGGCTCTCCTCTGTTTCCATCCTTCCTCTTCCCTTGGCCGTGTTTCCTGAGACCCCACAGGCAGGGTGTTGAGGACCACAAGGAGGAAGAGGCTGCAGTATGACTGAGCTCTGGGACACCAGGGGGCGCGCTAGAGCCCAAGATGTTTTTAGCAGACCAGGAAAATGTTTTAGTGTCTTCTAACACGATATAAAACATAATAATATAGTCTAACTTGCCACCAGTGCAGTCATAAAACATAATTTAAGCAATAAAATTTTCTATGAGGAAAGGGGCCCATGAGGGCAAACATGCCTAAAGTCTACAAAAGACATAATGTAACCCTGGAGAGGAGATAGAGTCAAACTATGCTTGGACAACATGTCCATCCTCACACAGTTCTGTGGATTCTCTCAGCTAACTCAGTTCACTTATTCATGTTCAGTTTTATGAGGGCCTTCCTTTATTAATCTTGAGACTACGTTTCTTGATAGAGCTACTCCATTTCCAGCAACAAAAAAGAAGTTGGGGCTTGGTGGATCAGTCTGTCTACCTGTCTGTCTATCTATCTATGTCTATCTGTCTATCTAAATATCATTTATCTATCTATATTTATCTGTCATCAGCTATGTACCTATTTATTTTTATAGAGACTTAGAGAGTCAGTAAACCTGACCAGGTCTACCACTGTTTCTCTCCATATACTGTGATAAGTAAACATGTTGTCTCAGAGAACTTAAATTCTCAGTTTGAGAATTGATAAACAACTTGATATAAAAAATTTCTTTGTGGGTGATATTTGGTAGGTTGAGTAATTCTGTTTAACTTATCTAAATACACTTACCAAGAAGTCTTTGACAAATTACCTGAGATTGAACTAACATCGCTTTTTGTAGGTTCTACACTTGAAACTTTTATAAAAATTTTTAGCAACAACTTGTCCCAGATTCTTTATCAATGGTTTTCAATTGGTGTCCCCCACCACACACACAGAGCTTCTCTTCAGAGACCCTTCAGTGGCTGCATTGGGGGGGGTGTGTGAGATGATATCACAGGCAGGATGAAACTCACATCCTCTTCCCTGTCCTCTTTCTATTTATAGCAGCTCTGGTTTACTTGTGGATACCATATAACATTTTATTTGAACAATAGGTTCTGTGGCTAAACAAAACTTGTAAACCATTCTCTGTAACTGGAAGTTGTAATTCTTTTTCCATGATGACATTTTTGAACACTGACATACCTTTAAATAAGGCAAGTGTGTGTGTGTGTGTGTGTGTGTGTGTGTGTGTGTGTGTATAAGCAATTTAAAGGAAATAATAGTTTATATCTTAAAGATTGGATTTATAAATGTAACATTTTTACCCCACATATTCTGTTCAACAGCTGAGTGTTAACTTTGGCTCTTAAAGGTTAGAAAAGTCCTACAACCTTTGGCATGCTCTGAGATCTCAACTGGTTGGGGAATCAGAGAAATTCCATCTTTGACATTAAAATAAATGCTTCTATTACGTTTTGTGATTGACAAGGAAGAGAGGAGGGAAGATGTTGCAATTCTACCTCCTAAAGGATCTATTTTTTAAAGGTATGTATTTGGCTCTAACTGACTTCTGACACATGTCATTCAACCCTATAGAAATTCTCTTGGATAAGAACCTGACCCAGGCAAACCCACTTGTAAACTGGGGAAGGGGGAGGATTTGAGTGTAAGCACCTTGAACCAGAGGACTTTTTTTTTCCATTTAGAAAAACCTTCCTGGGGTTGATTTCCATAAGTGTACATTTCCTCTTCATAATTCTAGTCATTAATCACCAGGTAGTGTTTAAGAGCACCTGCGTGGATCACAGATTCCACAATCCAACCTGAAAACTCGAATTTGGGATTACTTCTTTCTCTAAGAAGTATAATCCATCCCCCGGGTCTGCCCCTGGCTCATCTGGCATCTCTGCTTTTGAAAGAACTTGGATCAGGGCACAGGATTTCAGTGTCTTCTCTTACTCCTCTCCTCTTGAATCCAGGGTCTCTTAACCTCCGCACTATAGACATTTGGGGATGGATACTTCTTTACTGCAGGGGAGGGCTGTCCTGTGCATGGTAGGATGGTTAGCAGCATCTCTGACTTCTACCCACTAGGTGCTAGAAATGCTCCTACCCCAGTTGTGACAACCAAAAATGTCCCCAGACATAGCCAAACGTCCCCTTGCAGAGGTAGTAGGTAGGACTGTGAAGGAGCAAACTGTCCCCTACTGAGAACCACTGCTCTCTAATCCCTGAGGATCCCCAAACTGAGAATCCTACCAGGAATTACCCGGTCACCACTAGACATGGTTCTTAAGGATACCCATGTACGTTAACCAGGTCAGTGTTCTCAACACTGGCTGCACATTAGAATCACCTGAGATGTTTACCAATGACCAACTGAGCATTAGCATTTTTTAAAAAGCTCCCCAGAGATCTCAATTTGTAGACAGGACAGACAACCTCTGAACTAAGTGTACTTAGCAATCTTAATACTTATTAAAACTCCAAAATAAAACCTCACCCCAAATTTATTTCAAATAGGAAATGCCAAGTAGTTTCAGAGAAATAAAAAAATCCATATATCAATCTATTACAGTCTATTATAGGCCCCTGGAGACATTCACATGTGCTTTCTGTTTTGTTATCATCACAAAGCAGTTGAGAAACTGGATAACTCTGGGAATTCTGAGCTTTATAACAGTTTGACTGAAGGTGCATCACTCGATGTAGAGCAGTTTCTCTGGTGCTTGTAACTCACAGACTTTTTTGACCAAAGTGACAGAGAGGAGCCTGACCAAGAGGAAATTCCTGGAATGTACAGTGTTAGAATTGGCAGGGAAGGAAGATCAAGACTTAGCAAGACTAAGCGTGGCCTAGGAAGGGAGGCCTCTGATAATGTCCTTCAGCAGATGAAAAGTATGATCTAATGGCTACCTCTTTCCTTTGTTAGTGCTTCAATAACAGTGGGAATAAAACCAGACAGTGGCGGTCTTCGTAACTTAGGATCCAAAAGAATGATGCCCAGAAGGTGTACATGTTCTGGCAGCTGCCAGTCCCACTTCTGGCCGGCCAGGAGGGGCTGGCCAAGGTTTTCATCCAATTACTAATCTTCTGAAAGGTATAGGATGCATTCAGTGATGTTCAACTTTCCATGTGATCTTAGGCAACTCAACTTCCCTGAGATTTTGTTTTCTTATTTGAAAGATGAGCAGCATGATATTTCCCCCAGACAGTGACTATAAGGATTAAATTAGATGATATGTGTGAAAGTACTTTGTGAAGTGTAAAGCCCAGTAGGTAGCCAATTGTAAACCCGGAGCTGAGCATGCTGTTACATTAGCACATTAAGTTCATGTTTCTCTGGTTTGTCCTCTGGCTGTTCTTCCTCGCAGTCTGGGTTAGGATCCGGGTGGTGGATTTCAATGACAAGAACATAGATGAGGCCTCCAGCCATAGCACCAACAAAAGGGCCCACTACAGGAATCCACCAGAAGTTATTTCCAGCTCTGAAATCAAACAAAGAAATTAGTGATACAGCACTTGGCCTTCTTCCTGGTATTACTGCTAGTTATTCACTAACCAGCTAGTCATTTCTCATGCTCATGACTCCCTTTTAAATGAACAAGAGCTAAGTATAAGGGCACTCACTGTAGCTTGGCAACCATCATCCTAGATTTTGCAGTATACCTGATTTCAGATGATCTATTCCATTGTCCTATTAGTACTTGTGAGAGAAATGTCCCATTTATTTTCCTTTCAGAAAATATAGTCCCCGAACCCATGGCTACAATTGAGGGCATTTAGGTAAAGTTCAGGTTGATTATTCGGGAGTTGCCTTCCCCTCATCCTGAAATAATGAGTCCTGGGGATTGCGAATGGTTGGGAGATGTGGAGAGATTCCTGGACATGATTGGTATATGAGGGCACTTACAAAATAAACAATCAGGAAACATTTGCCAATAAGTGAATTAAAAAAAATCAAAGGTAGAGATATGAATTACCTACTAAATATATTGAATTCAGTACTTATATTTTGAGGTCACAGCTTACTTAAACTTACTCTCTGATAAGGACTTTCTGCCATGTTTCCCTCTCCCCTCCAGAAATCCTCAATGTCAGCACATTGTATTGGAGGTATAGTTCTGAGAGAAAGCAGGTGCCTTTGCGAATTGTCACCATCTCTTTTGGAGATAGAAAATCCACTTAAATAATTCCGTAGAAAGGACCATGAGTGGTCAGAAGCAAGTAAAACTATACAATTTGTTGTTTAAGGATATGTACGTTTGAGATAAAACTTTTTAAAAGCAGGATAATTATGAACAAAAAATTCAGAGTAATGCAGAGGAGGCAGAGGAAACAAGAGGAACACAACTACGCATGGGAATTTCACAGTGTTCTATTTGGGGGAAGGATTCATGGCTGCTATTTTTAGTTTTATTCCTAACAACTATACATATTTCCATGGGACCTTTTTTTTGTATCAGTTTTTTATTAGAAAGGGTAATAAAGGAAATAAGCACAAAACAGGGGGGCCTGTCCTAGAATTCATGAGATTTAGTTCTAATCTCAGGAGGGTCCAGATGGTCTTTGGGCAAAGTCTCCTCATCTCTGAGCTTCATTCTTCCATCTGAACAGTGGTCCCTTCCACCTGCATCATCCAAGCACTCTCTTAGATCCTGAATCTTAGATCATCAATGCAGGCTCACAATAAGATAATAAGTCTTAGAGCATAAACGCAGGCTCCGGGGAAGAGCACCGTCATTAAGCACAGTGGCCAGCAGATGTCACTCTTACTGCACTGGAACGAGGTCACTGCATTCAGCTGTTCTCACAGCGCCCTTTCCCATGCCTCCAAATCCAGGTGGAATTTTCTTTGAGAGGCACCTGAGCTTTAAAGAACTAGGAGCCTTCTCTTCAGGTAAGCACATGAAGCAAGTTTAAGCCACCTTATTTGGTCCATCACTTCCTTTCTTCCATCACTGGTTTGTGGCACATCTCTTACTGTCATTTAACAGATTAGGGTCCAAGATATCTGCCAGCACACATGTCCTCCTTTCACTGGCTGGACCCTCTTGAGCTGGATCTGTTGCACCAGGGTCACAAGGCTTAAATGGAGGAGCTCTGATACGGTTCCCTGCCTGGCCTCACAGGTAAACAAGGTTATTTGCACACTGTGATTTGGGGGATGCCAGAAATATGTCTGTGTTAATTGCTTACGGTACCATCATGAGGGATTCATTCCTTTGGTTAAACTATTTTAAAAATTAACAATACCCCTGAGATCCTTCATCCACTAAGTTATCAACACTTTAAAGTGAATTAGTGAAGACCACTCGCTTACATCCTAATACTTAAGGGAAAAGCAAGAGTCAGCCAGGGTCTGTCTTGCCCTTGTCAGACCTGCTGGAGCCCCACTCCCGCTGTCATCCTCACTCCGTGCCATACAGGGGCAAGTGAGGATCCAAGGCAGTGTCGGTTTTATCTGAGACCTTGGGTGTGGATCCAAACTAGAAAGTCCCCTGAGATGCTTAGCTTGGATGTAGAACCCTGAAAGGATGGGGCACTTTAGGGACACTTTGGAGTCCTGTTATCCCTCAGCAGTTTCCTTGGGAACTTTTTGGTTGAGGATTATCAGTTAGTCTAGCTATTTCCTAGCTGGTTTCTGCCCCCTCTACTCATCTTTAATCTGTTCTATATAATAATGTCGGATCAATTTTGCTAAATTGAAGTTCTAAACGTGTCAAACTTCTGCCCTAAATCTTTTGTTGCTTCCTATAACCTACAGAAGAGGGAGCAGCAAAAACCCCAAAGTCTCATTCTGGGAATCTAGGTCCTCTAATGGTCTGAAACAATTGCCCTTCCAAGCTTCTTCATGCACCCTTCCAACTAAACTAGATCATGTGTTATTTTAACATTCTGTCTTGGGATACAGAATCCTCTCTGCCTGAAATATCCTCTCTGTCTGCTGTTTAAGCATGTCCAAATACTACAAAATGCCCCTACTTCCACCCCCATAATTCTCAAATTTGGAGCTACAAACCTTCTCTCAACTCTTGGAGTTAATTAGTCAAATCTCTTTAATGGCACTTGACAGCTCCAACCTGTGTAAGAGCCTATGCTCACTACTCTGAAATAGAATGTAAATAAAGCAGTGAAGGGCAACAACGGTGAGGGGCATCTTTAGCACAGGGCCTTGAATAAGAAATCAGGTAGCTGCATGGATGAATGAATGCATGAATGAGGGGAAAAGACCCTGATGCTAACAAGGGACATGGTGCTCAGAGTTTGGCATTAGGTGATTTCAGCATTCTTCCACAGACATGGTCTCCTGCCATATACTCAACAAAGCAAAGAAAAGAGGCAAGATCTCTACCTCTTTAGAACCACCATCACTCTTAGAACTTTGGGTGAATCACCAAGCAGGGCTCAAACAGAGGTCACATCACTGTGGAGCACCTTTGTTCTCGGGGTCTGTGTGAAGCTCACAGAGGTGTCTTGATGGTAGGGGCAGTGGTCTCCTGGAGTGAACCTCAGGAAATTGGGATTAAAGGAAACTCATGGGCCAATTCTGGGCTTTGGAAATAAGGAGATCTTTAACGTATGCTTTTGACAGTACATGGGAAGAATACAAATGATCTTCCTAGTTGGCATTTTGTTCAACCTTTTCACGTTCTGGTATGATCATTCTGGAAGAGAGCTCCTCAACTGTGGCACTCTTAGCGTATTTGGCTGAATAATTCTTAGTTGTGGCGATCTGTCCTGGATACTGTAAGATGCTTAGCAGTATCCCTCTACTGGCCTCTACCCACTAGATGCTGGTGACAACATCTGCCCCCACCCTCCCCAGCTGTGACAACCCAAAGTGTCTCCAGGCATTGCCAAATGTCCCTGAGGGCAATATCACCTCTGGCTGAGAACCACTGCTCTATAAATTCACTGCATTGTTCGCTTCTTAAAGATAGGGAATGTTTCTTGATTCTTTTTTATCCCTCATCTCCTAGGACATGTGTGTCACATAGCATTTATCCATACTTTTATTCAATAGCTTTTATTGAGGCTTTCTATGTGCCAGACCACATCCTAGTCACAGCAGACACAGCAGTGAAAACATGGTCAAGGTCTCTGTCCTCATGATGCTTACGCTATAGCAGCTCTAATGCTGTCTGTGGTGGTTATCAGAATGGTGTCAGTGATTTCAGTAGCTTGTGTTTCATGATGGTGAAGGCAACCCAAACTCTTAAATGAATTCATCACTTGTGTACAGCTATATATAGGTCAGCATTAGGGACACTCAAGTGTTTTGTTCCCACAGCAGACATTAAAGTAAAATTTGCTCACACATGTTTTCCCTGCTTCTCTTTCTCCATGTTAGAGCCCTGTTTCCTGGGGAACAAAGGTGGGTGCCTTTCCCAGAGAGAGATGTGATGAGTGGTTGGGGACTGGCCACCATGACTTTAGGGGGGGACGGTGGGAAGGAATTAACGGGAAAAGTTTGTCCTGGGAGCTTGGTACCAGCAGTTGGCATGTTTCATCAGCACATTCTGAGGTGTAAGGCACGGGGTCTTGCCACTTCCTGTGCACAGGCTCTCTTTGATGCCTGTTCCGCTAGGAATTTCTTATGCTTCAAGAATTCAAGGACCAGTGATTAGGACTCCGCGCTCTCACTGCCGAGAGCAAGGGTTTGATCTCTGATTGGGGAACTAAGACCCCGCAAGCCACATGGCATGGCCAAAGAAAAAGAAAAAAAGAATAAGCTCAGCGCTCACTTCTTCTGTGGTGCGTCCCCCAGCTTCCCCGGGTAGAGGTAGCCACTCCCTCATCTGTGTTCCCTTAGCACTTTGTTTCAGGGGTTACCAGAGCACTTGTTACATTGCTCAAGGCCAGTGTCTTATCTGATTTTGAAATTTCCTTGCCTAGCACAGTGACCACAGCATAAGTGGTGATTAAGGTAGATCTGTTGAATGAATGAATGAAGCGAAGCTAGCATGGTCTCCTAGAAAGAGCCCTATAGTAGTATCAGAAGATAGAAATTCTACCCCTTTGTCACAAAGTGAATACGTAGACAAGTTCTACATCCAAAATAGTCACATAAAGCCATATACCAGTTGAGAAATCATTATTATATATGACAAACCTATCTCTTTGAAACTATCTAGAGCCTCTCTATCTTTCTCTGTCTCTCTGTCCCTCTCTGTCTCTTATTATGTCTCTGTGTCTATCTCTTTGTCTCCCTCCCCCTTCTCTCTCTCTCTCTCTCTCTCTTTCCTACACACACACACACACACACACACACACACACACCCCGTATCATAAATCACCAGTGATACGTTCCACACTTATGATGAGGATGCGCTTAACCTCACCCTCCCATCTGCACTCTCTTGGATCTCCAGGTCAAAGCACAGCCCTCCCCATTGAGGCACAGTGTGAATCTTCCTCCCTCCTCCCTGACCGTTGTTACTTACGTGAAGACCTCAAACCCCCAACCTGCCAAGGCAGTGAAAAGTCTGGGACTCAGGTCTCGAGCTGGGTTCATGGCACAGCCACTGTTCATTCCCAGAGAGGAAGAAATGACAACAATCAGGAAGCCAATGACAATGGGCTGTAGGCCTTTGGGGACTGCCAAGTTTCTTGAGTCAAAAATGGCAAAGATGACAATGAGGAGAAACATGGTGGCCACTACCTGGGGGAGGGAGAAAATATACAAGGGATTTAGCTTATATTCTTCCCCCTTGCCCACCTCAAAATTCACCCACTCTCATTAAAAACAAACCTAGTAATAAGTAACGTATGCTGGTTGAGCACTCTGTGCCAGACCCTTATTGCAGCAATCCTAGACATGGGTGCTGATATCATTCTCCTTTACAGATTAGTTACCTGCCCAAGGTGACACAGTCAGTGACAGGCAGGTATGGATCCAGAGAGTTCAGCTCTAGAGACTGTTATCTTTACTACACTATCCTGCTGAGCTACTACCAGCTAAATGGAGAGCAAGCTACAGGCTGGAAAAATGAACAAAGGGGCTCATTCAAAGTGGTGAGAAAAGCAATGTGAGACATCAATAGATGAATGGGCAAAGGAAATGGAAAGAAAATTCATAAAAGAAAAATAGATTTAAGAAACAAGAGGGAAAAACTGATTCACAATGAAAAAAAGTGCAAACAATACCAAGTGTTAGGGAACTGATACCACTTCTCTCAGGCTTTCCTAATTAAACTAAGCACATACTACACTTTTGAAAGGCAATTTATCAGTAATTTAGCAACCTGCATTAAAAATAATCCGTAAGATTATGTACTGAATTTGGCCCAGTTGGATATTTTGAGAACCACATCATGGAAATAATCTAAAATATGGAAACATCATAAAGCAAATATGTAAATAAATAGTTAAACATCATTTATAGTATTGAAAAACTGGAGTCCCCATCAATAGGGAAAGGGCTAACTATATTATGAAGTGCCCATTCTATAGTCTATTATACAGCCATCAAAAACAAATACAAGGGCTTCCCTGGTGGTGCAGTGGTTGAGAGTCCGCCTGCCGATGCAGGGGACACGGGTTCATGCCCCGGTCCGGGAAGATCCCACATGCCGCAGAGCGGCTGGGCCCGTGAGCCATGGCCGCTGAGCCTGTGCATCCGGAGCCTGTGCTCCGCAGCGGGAGAGGCCACAACAGTGAGAGGCCCGCGTACCGCAAAAAAAAAAACAAAACAAAAAAAACAAATATAAGAGCTATCTGGTAACATTTTTAAATGCTTATGATATTAAGAAAAATATGTGCATTATATTTTATACTTGAAAACAACATAAAAACAAGTTGTAAGAGATTATACAAACAATGAGAGCAGGTATTCTGAAGTGGTGTGGTACGGTGGGTGTTTTCCCCACTCTCTAGTTTCTAAAATTTCCAAACTATTATTTTACTTTAACAGCTAAATCATAGCTTCTATTTACCAGACACTTATTATGTGCCAGGTACTTCGTATGCTTTTTCTCATTAGAACTTCACACCAATCGGTGAGATAAATCCTATTTATTCACAGTTTACAGATGAGGAAATGTAGATAGAAGGAGGTTAAGAAACTTGCCCAAGGGCACACAGCTCATAAGCAGAAGAATCAGGACGAGAACCAGACAAGTGATTTTAGACCAGAATAGTTGTGCTATTGGCTACACGACAGATGCTTGGATGCAGCTTGTTTAAATGTCATTAAGGCAGAGACACTTCTAGCTGCCTAGAGAGTCTGGATAAACCTATGCACGTGGGGAGACACAGAAGACCTGGGATACTCTAAGCTCAACTACTACACTTCACAGTCCTTGAACTGAGATCACAGTGTCTTTTCTTGAGGCCTCTATGTTTAGATCACGTGCACAAAAGAGACAGTTAGGTGGAACAAACCCCATTTGCCCCTACAGGGGTTGAAATGTCCAGTCATGCACTTTTCTCTGAAGTTTGACTGATGTGGAAGAAGTGTATGTATTAAAGAGGAGGCAGGAAACCCGTAGTGGTATCCACTTTGGCAAGGGCAGAAATTTGTCAACAAAGCTTGGGTTATGCGTAGGGACCTCTGACTTTGGAAACATAGCCTTTCTTTTCTGATAGGCCTGTAATGTTCCTATGCATCCCCCTTATTAGATTATGTCTTTTCACGAAAGTTAGGTCTTTGTTGAATGTACACTTACTTGGTCTGCAAATGCATTCACCAGAGACAGATACGGAGCTGGGTATGTTGCGAAAATGTGTGCTGTTGCGTTTTCTCCCACGACGAGCAGTTTTCCACCAGCAAAAGACAGAAATGCATCTATGGAAGACAGAGCTCTGGCATGTTAGCATCCTCTGGGCAGGGGGGGACGTAGGCCTATGCCAGGTCTTGTGCTGAACAAGTACAGGCGAACCCTCAGGTTCAGCTAGGAAGATCCATATCATTTGCCTCTTTTCACTTCACAGTATGGTAGCTTTAGAGATACCCAGAGAACTCCCAGGATAGCGGGTCAGAGAGAGAAAGCCCCGGCTGCCCTTGATGGTTCACTCCACGTTTGAGCCAAATCCTTATCCAGTGGGTCTTGGGAACCATTTTTCTTTGAGGGGAATTCTTGGAATTTTCAAGATTGACTAAAAGTGAAAGTGAAGCTTGGACTTGCTCTATGCAGAGCTCATGATTCCCAGAGGGTTCTCAGTAACCCCTAATAGCGGTCCAGAATTTGAGGGCATCAAGGTACAGTGAAGATGCCCTTAGAACAAGGAACACAGCAGTCCCCGACATAGCCAGCACCACCCCCGGGCCTCTCTGGCCACAGCAGCTGGTGCTGTAGGTTTCTGGTCTGGTCTTGAGTAATTCTTTAGTCTTCTTACACTCTAATTCTTAGGATACTCTGTGGGGAGAGGTCCCTTTCCACAATGTACCTCTCAGGCTTGGCTCATAAATTCTAGTTCCTAAGGGCTTCAGTTTGAGAGTCATAAAGTATTAAGACTTACCTTGGGTTAGAGAGTAGGAACTACTTTAACACTTGATTTTATGGAACCCCAAGATTTTTTAGTTTGAAGGGCCTAAGAAGTCACCTACTAGTTCAATTCCTTTATTTTCCAGAGGAGGAAACTGAGACCAATAAGGTCAGATGACTTACTGAAGTCACACAGCTACATACATAGTTCACATGGAACTAAAGTCTGGGTCTTTGATCGACAGTACTGTGGTTCCCCCAGGACTGTTGCAGAATGGAAGCCCTGGCTACTGGATGGAAGGGAGAAGAGGTTCCCCACCCAGCCCATTTCTCTGCTATGCTTCTTCCTTCAGAGACTTTGTTCCAGATTCCTTCTTTAAGTACTTACTCATCATTCTCCTTGCCACAAGTCAACGGCCCCCTTCCCAGCCAAATCAGAGAAAGCCATGGAGAAACCAGTGGCCTATTGCTTACTTTGGCATTGTTCACAGTGTAGTGCTGGTTGGGTCTAAAAATATACTTCCTTTAAGTTCTGCCCTCCATTTAAGTTGTGACCATTTTCACTAAGAGGCTTCCTGAACGTGCCCTGATGATAATGTTGGCCCCATTATTTAGAACTTAGGACTCTTAGAACTGCGTGTCAAGTGGAGAACGTTTTCTGTTCTTACCTCATCTCACCTCTTCCTACCAAGTAATTCTGACTTTCAACTTATAGCCAGTTCTCCCTAATCTCTGGACTCAGGGGTCCTACTCACCATAATAAATGCCAAAGAGGGTTGCAGCCCCTAAAAAGGCTCCCAAGAGCTGGGCCCCCACATAAAAGGGGAATTTGAACCACTTTGTCCGTCCAAAAAGACACATTGCAAAAGTCACAGCTGGGTTGATGTGGCCACCTGCAAGGAAGATAAGGTGATTAGGAAAGTCAGAGGGCAGGCCAGGGAGAATTATTGTGAAGGAAACCTTATCTAGGGACTGCAGGCAGAATTCAGTCTTCTAGGTGTGAGGAACTGTATGTGAGGAGACAGAGGTGTGTGTGTGTGTGTGTGTGTGTCTGTGTGTATGTGTGTGTGTGTGTTTGAGTGGAGAGGAAGAGAGGACTAATAATCCTCATGGCCTCATTAGACACTGTTTAGGAAGTTTAGCTTTCTCAAAAGAAAGTCAAATATATAAAGAAACTTGTACTCAAGTGGCTCATTTTCTCGCTCTCTCTCTCATCTCTCTCATCTCTCTGTATCATCTATCTACTGGGTTTTGCCTAACTATAAAGCAATAACCCCAAAGAGATTGATATAAACAGTTAACTTCAGTATATTTGTTAGTCAATATACTTATACTTGTAAGATTTAAATCTATGTCCAGTCATTTCTAAGTCCATGTCCAGAGGATGTAGAAACAATCTTAGGACTCAAAAGAGATATCTCTTTAAGGGGAAATGGCCCTTCCTTTGTGGGCTGTGCCTCTCACTGAGGTAAGGGGCTCAGTTTATTTTGAGGTAGTCACAGTGTCTGAGTGGATTTTCTGTAGTTTCTCTGCATAAACGATGTATATCTCACACACACAAATGGAGCAACACTTCCTCCTCCACTCCAGCCTAAACTCTGACTAGAGAAATCAGCCTCTTTGATTCTAACCCAGTTGCAAGGTCAGGTAGAGGGGCTTGCTCTGGGGTAGGTTACTGATATCCCCGGCTGGCTTTGCTAGTAACAACAGTAACAACAATGCATATTGAACACTTGCCAGATGCTGTCATAGGTGTATTACATGCACTTGATCCTCCTAAGAACCCGGTGAGGTGGGTACTAGTCCAGTTAACTGCTGAAGAAACTGAGGCACAGAAGTAAAGTAAAATTTTAAGGTCACATGGCTAATAAGTGGTAGGTCTAGGATTCAAATTCAGGTTTATTTGAACTCTTGGGCCTATGTTCTTTTCTAGACCTTCTTCACCAAGTTTATAAAGGTTTCTCTGCCTTAGAAAGCAGGGAAAAAATTTTCAAAGGTCATCTTTGAGCATATGGGCTTGATTCCTAGGGATGAAGGACACTCATATGAAGAGTGCCAATGACATTTAGTGTGGAGGGGGGAATTAGAGTAACTGTCAATGTGACCACGCTGAAATGTGGACCTCTGGGTTGTGGAAATAGTTGTAAACAAAGGAGTGATGATGATGATGATGGTGATGACACTTTGCCATTTGACTCCCCACAGAACCTATTGGTGAGCTTGTTTTGGGAAGCCTTCCCTCCTCTCCCCAGTCCGTGAAGAAAGCTATGCTTTTCCTGAGTCTCTAAGCCAAAGTGGGCTTGCAGTGGGGAGGGGTTCTGACTGCTGACTACACCGTGAGGGTCCTTTCTTCACCTGCCTCTGCCACTCTGGGGCTAATATGAACAAGAAAATGCCAATATATCAAAGCACAGGTGACTTCCTGAAGCCTTACACACATATCACCTGTTTTGTTTTACTTTTAAATCTAAGAGAGTCATAATTTTGGAGACTGGCAGGAGTACAGCTTCCTAGGGAAGCTGGAAACAGGGGTTAGAAGAGGGGAGCACCCAGGGCAGTGGAAAGTTCCTGGAGCCAGCCCTGTTCCTCTTCTCCCAGAGCTGGTTGGAGGGTAGCCGCCACCCAGCCAGCCTGGAGGAACCCATTGTGAAAGGACAAGGGGACGTAAGAAATCACCTCCAATCAAAAATGTCTCCCCTCAGGTGAGTCCACCAATGGGACAGTTACTGTTTAGCAAGCTCCTCTTTCAAAATAAGACTTGCTGTAGGTAGGTTTATGCTTTTAGCCCCTCAAAAGCACCCTGAGGCAGGAACTATTGTTCACCTTGACCTTGACATGCTGCAAGGCACTTAGTAGGTTTTCAAGATATGAAAGTTGATGTATGTGGAATCTAAAATATGGCACAAATGAACCTATCTACAAAGCAGAAACAGACTCATAGACATAGAGAACAGACTGGTGGTTGCCAAGGGGGAAGTGGGGAGGGAGAGGGATGGACTGGGAGTTTGGGGCTGGTAGATGCCAACTATTACATTCAGAATGGATGAACAGCAAGTCCTAATGTATAGCATGGGGAGCTATATCCAATCTCCTGGGATAAACCATAACGGAAAAGAATATAAAAAAAGAATGTCTCTATGTGTATAACTGAGTCACTTTGCTGTGCAGCAGAGACCGGCACAACATTGTAAATCAACTCTACTTCAATTTTAAAAATTGAAGAAAAAAAAGATATGAAAGTTGAAGAAATAGTCAGAGGTCTTTATTCAGATAGCTCAGACTACAAAGATCTACAGAGGGAAAGTTGTTTGGGAGTCAGAGAGGGTGTGCCCAGGAGGGTGCTTTGCAAAGCAACGAGGAGAGTTTCTCCTTGCAGAGATGCGTGATCACTTGGCTTACCCGAAGGACAAAGCAGAGCAGTGTAGTGGAAAGAACATGAGTGCAAGAGTCAGAGAAGGCCACACTCACATCTTGGCCCTGCCAAGGTGGTTGTGACGATCAGATTATTCACATAAAGAGCCCAGGGGGATAGCTGGATTCCCCGAGGCCTGAGGTGAAAGTCTTACATGAGCAAGGTGAGCTCTTTCAAGGTTCTGTCCTAGATGAGTCTCCTGCCCACCACCGACAGATGATCTGTGATAGAGATCATCTTAACATTTTATTTGTCATTAAGCAAAGCTATTTTGATTTTTCAGTGAATTTTTATTGCTTATAAAAAAAACGACATCAAAAACAACCGCCATAGTCTAGGTACAAGCTGGCAGTGTAAACGCTTTGTGGGGGATGGTGCATAATTAGGGCATTATGAGTTCTGATTGGCCAGATTGGATTGCCAGACTACTGGCAAGTTCACAAGGGAGCAGGGTGTGGTAACTGCCATGCAGTAAAGTAATGCTTCATGTTCCACAACCAGATGTCAGCTGACCTTACCAGTCTGGACCACAAAGTGGGATCCCATTTATGTTTATGCGTAATATACATTGGTTAGTTTTGGAATTCCCAAAGAGGGCCTCACATATGCCCACAAACCAGCATGTTAGCTGCAGCCACTGTGAGAAAGTCATCTCCCCTATGTAGTCTTCCTCTCCTGTTCCTGGGCTGCTGAAGCCAATACTGAGTCTGCACTGATGTCATCAGTGGGCCAGTGTGTTGTCTGTGCACGTTCCCCCCCAGTTCTCAGGGAGCTTGAATATCATTTCCAAACAGAGATGGGGAGATAAGCTCCTTTTCCAACTCAGTGCTACCTTATATCAGCCAGGCTCAGAAACTGCTCTCCTTGCATTTTGAGATCTCACAGTCTCTCATAAACAATGTGGACAGCTCCCAAGCCTCACCCAGAAGCAGCCTCTAGTGAAAACAGTCCCATCAGTTCTGGCCCTTACTCTGAGCGCAGGGGCTTAATCCCAGTCTAAAGGCCGGATGGGAAGACTCCACACCATCCTTTACTCCCTCTTCCCCCTTCCTGCTGGCCCCTGTCCCTTCTCCTCCTATCGTGACTCCAAATATATCAGTGGATGCAAGCAGACATTGACAGTGCTGGTGGTAAAGGGTGTTAGCTACATTGGTAGGGTCTGGGACCAATTTATCCTAAGTAAATATTTGATGAAGTTTAATTCAGGGTGTTATGCAGGTGAAATACTGCAAAACCACATCTCCACCTTAAAAAAATCGCTGAAAACATGCCTACATTTATATTGCATGGTTTGTGGAAACAACACCTGTGTGAATGTAGTTGGGAGCGTGAGGGGAGGCAGTGGAGCATCCTGCATGCTTATTTGAAGCCAGGAGTGTGTTGTGTGTCTGGTGTCAAGGCCTGCAACTGTAATTAAGCCTTGGCACATTCATTGGTGTTCCCCTGGTTATTCTTGTGTCTTAGGTAGGTAGTACAGTGCTGGGATCACAGCAAAGGCTCGGCAAGAGTTTGAACAGAAACACTGCTCGGGCCAAACAAACCACATGTATGGGAATCTGTAACCTGGTCTGCCCCAGGATCTGAGTCGGCCTGTGATATGGAAAGGCTGACAGCTAGCAAATGACTGTTCCAAGTGCCCAGCCCGTGGATGCTCCGTGGGGGTCTGGGCAATCATTCTTTAGCGCTCCAGTGGCAGCACTTGTCACCAGTCCAGCCAGCTCAACTGCAGGATCCTCCAGCTGCACCGTACTGCCCATAGGCCCTGCCTGTACTGTCCTTCCCATAGTAGACCGCTGGAAATGTTGTATAATAATGGGGACCTGTGCTTTGCTGTCGTATAGACCTGGGTCAAATCTTTGATCTGTCTCTTTGCCAGCTGTGGGACTTCTGGCAATTTACTCAATCCCTTGGAGCTCCAGTTTTCTCTGTAGAATGGACAATAATACCAGCCTCAGAGTGCTGCTATGGAAGTGAGAGGAGATAAAGTATGTACAGCACCCAGTACAGTGCCCAGCATGCAGGGGGTCCCTTCTTCCGTTATCACCAACAGTCTTGCCTTAGTTCTCTGAGCCCCCAGACAAGGCTGCTGAGGATTCTGCAAGCCTTTGGGAAGTGGATCATTTCCACAGTTCCTTCCTAAGGTCCCAGGCTGTATTAAATATCATTTCATTTTGCTCCTCAGAACCTTGAGAATGGCTTCTAATTAGCCTACCACTCAGAACAGAATTGGACCAAGACCTTCTGACTAGCCCTGCAGCTCCATGAACACACTAGCTATTTTGCAAATGACCTAGGCTCTCCCTGATTGCTGTGGATAAAGGTCCAGGGAATTGCCTCTGTTGGAGTGATATTCACTGGGCTATTCACAGCATATCTGGGAAGTAGTTTCCAAGCATGGGGAAGAGCTAGTAAAAGACTCTATTGATCGATGAAGAATACTATTCCGTAACCAGATTTAGGAATCAGTCAGTTCTGAGTTCCAACCCTCATCTCTGTCTTTTGCTAAGTGTTGCCTTTGTGCCACTCACTTAGCATTTGCTGGCCATTTAAATTTTGTCATCTATAAAAATAGAATCAAATACATATTCTTGCAGGACTGTTGAGATCTAAAAAAATTAAGGTCTGTAGAGTACCCAGAACTGCACTAGTACATTGGAATGGTTGAGTTAATAGTAGCTGTTATTATTATTATTTCTATTACTTACCAGAGACACCTCCAGCGACATAAATGGCCATTACTATTGCCATTGAAAGTCCAATATTGATAGTGATGATTCCTCCATGACGTCCTCGGCTGAGGACAGCTTGGGCAACACAGCCACATCCAAGGACCTGGAATGAAAGGGAACTCAACAAGTAAGTGAAGATGGCCACTGTCAAAGACAATGGAAAGTCAGAGTAACAAGAAGCATTTTTCAAGCACACTCATGGCTTGGACTGCCATAGGCCTCGTGCAAATCAAATGATAATCTTCCAGCTGTGCACAGGTAGCAAAATGATGGTCCCAAGGCTGCATCTGGCTTATGGATGAGTTTTGTTAAGACTGCACAGTGTTAAAATGTTGTATGAATTTATAAACCAAGTGATTTGGTAATCATTTCATAATATATATAAATATCAAATCATTATGTTGTAAAACTGAAACTAATATAATGGTGTATGTCAATTATACCTCAAAAGGAAGGAAGGAAGGAAGGAAGGAAGGGCAGGAAGAAGTAAGGGGGGAAGAAAGGAACATTTGGTGAGGGAGGGTTATTGGAAAAGATGAAACAGTCACATACAAGTTTGGTAGGAAAACAACAGGACAACGAATCACCATCAGCCTTTGTCACTCTGTGGTTGAAAGAGCCAGTGTGGTCCTGGAGGAATAAGTTCTGGGCTGCAGGATCATTAGATCATTGCTCTTAGATGTCAAGTAGCCACAACTTTTTGTAGAATACAGGTTCTGTTTTGGGTTTTATAACTAAAGAAGAGCAACCAACTGGAGGGAGGGCTCAGCATCAAGTAATGGATATTATTTAAGGGCATATGAAGAAAGGTTTCAGAAACAAACGTATTTAAGGAACAAGAGATTAAGAATGTGAAGACTTCTTATCAGGAAGGTAATAACCAGCTCTTGTGTCCCTTCACAAAAGAATGAGAAAGGAAGTCTGAACCTGAAATATGAGAAGTTGCACATAAGTCATTTCCTGATAGTGATGAATTAATTCTAAATAGCTCCCTTGGGACCCATTTGTGGAGTCCTTCAGAGAAATACAATTTAGAAACAATGGATATTTAATACATATAGAACGATTTTGGTTTACTCCTCCCTGAAGGCAGAGAAATTACCTAGATGATCTTTTAACATCCACTCCAGTCCCTGATTCTAAGATATATTGATTTAGCTCTACCTGATAGACAGTAAGGAGAAGTAGGACTTGACATCTCAAGGGGAGCACAGGGGCTGCATATCACACGCACAGGGCTGTCTTTGACGTTAATCACAGACTCCAGACCCTGTACTGAGAGCTAAATAAAGTTGCAGCAGGAACATGTTCCCTTTTCCCTTTCCAAAAAGAAAAAAAATCCCTTGGGTTCGTTTCACAGCCTACCAATTTCACCTAGGCTTGACATTATTTTTTTCTAGGATCCCTATCTGTTATAATAACTGTCAGAATACCGTATGCTAACACATATATATGGAATTTAAGAAAAAAAAAATGTCATGAAGAACCTAGGGGTAAGACAGGAATAAAGACACAGACCTACTAGAGAATGGACTTGAGGATATGGGGAGGGGGAAGGGTAAGCTGTGACAAAGCAAGAGAGAGGCATGGACATATATACACTACTAAACATAAGGTAGATAGCTAGTGGGAAGCAGCTGCATAGCACAGGAAGATCAGCTCGGTGCTTTGTGACCGCGTGGAGGGGTGGGATAGGGAGGGTGGGAGGGAGGGAGACGCAAGAGGGAAGAGATATGGGAACATATGTATATGTATAACTGATTCACTTTGTTATAAACAGAAACTAACACACCATTGTAAAGCAATTATACTCTAATAAAGATGTAAAAAAAACACAAAAACCACACTGTGTCTTTCTTTTTAATTTATAGCCAATTAAATGCACCTGGCACAACTTCCAAGCTAACTGGCATTTTGGTAGCATCTTCTGAAAAAAGGAGAAAAACACTCCTGACAGCTGAGATGACCTGATTTAGACAACCGGGGGTAAGAGGAGACACATCCAGACACTGGCCAGTCCTGAGCTATTACTACTTTCCACATAAGCTTCTTCCCTCTTTTATGGTCTGATGTTCATGCACTTGTGATAGTCTACAGGGGGCATAAAAGCTTTAAATGGCCTGAGTGGACCTGGGGAGGCTTCTGTCCTGTCAAACTTCATTGTGATTAATACTCTCCTCTTCTACCCTAGATGTTGAAATTGCTTTTTTGTTCTTTTCTAGAGAGGATAACTGATGCTGTGCACTGCAAGAAAGGAGCAGATGGAGAAATGAACAAGGTAAGTTACCCTAGTCAGAAATTGTTACTCAGAGGATTTCAGCCCAACTTGACATCACTGCTTCTTAATTTTTAAATACATTCATACAGCCCGAAAATCAATGAGGAAGACAGGTAATTGCCTGCTAGTATCTTTCCTTGCCTGCTTCATCCCAGCTGCATTCACAGCACCAGGGAAGCAGATCTGGGATATTCTAATGTTATCATGGTCTGAGTGCTAGGGAATTGGTCATCCACTCTGGTTTCCTTCTTCTCTGTGCCCACTGTAATTTTTTTCCTTAAAAAAATGAGAGAACTGTTGTTTATGGTGTTACTGATAGAATTTCCAGCATGATTCCGTGCTCTAACCTTTAAGAACTGCCATACTTTCCCCCTTCTTAGACACAGAAAGAGCCAACCTGTCTCAATTTTTCAGGTCTCCCTATCTAGAAATCTTTTTTTGGACCCATCACCCTTTCATATTCTTCTCACTAAACCTAACCTCTTTTCTGTGAAATTCACTTGTACTGTCTGTACTGAACAGTTAATACTTAGTTGTTCTCCAGATGCCTGATCTAGATTTCCTTATCTAGAAAACAATCTCTAAGATTCCTTTACATGCCAACAGGCAACAATATGCTAGTCTATCCTGTTTTATTCTGTTTCCTTGGGTGTTGTGTTTCCCAAGTCCACCATCCATATGCATGCCATCAACAGACCGTCAAGGTCTCTTCCACCTTCTTGTCAGGATCCAGCACCTACCTTCTCCAGGTAGGTAAAAAAAATCACAAAACCATGTAGGGGAGGGAGGGTATTACAAAGCCATGGATCTAGTCTTCACTGTGCCCCCAGAAGTCTTCGTTCATTTCTCATTCATATTCTCCCAATAGTTTCATCAAGCCTTCTCTTCTCTCATTAGCCCAAGACACCTGAGCCCCTTTCTGCAAATAATATCTCCTTCTACTTGACTCAGTACCTGTAGGTGGCCTTGAAGATCAATGGCAATTCAGAAGATCACATAAACATTGTGTTCCGGTTATTCAGTGCTACGAAACTAACTACTCCCAAACTTAGTGGTTTAAAATGGTAACATTTATTTTGCTTGTGAATCTATCATTTGGGCAAGGTTTGGTAGAGCATCTTACGTCTGCTCCATTTGGTATCAAACGTGGTGGTTCAAAACTTGAAAGACTGGAATTATCTGACGGCTCACACAGTCACATGTCTAGTGGTTGATGTCAGCTGTCAGCTGATGCCTCAGCTGGTGGGTTGGCCAACACATCTACAAATGGTCTCTGTGTGGCTTGGCTGAGTTCCAAGGGTGAGCACTGTACAGCCTTCAGAGCCTGCATTCTTAAACCCTGCATCATGCTACCTCTCGGCCATAGCACTGCTTTGGTTCTGAACTCAATAGCACACAAATTACAACATCTTTAATAGGCATTAACTTGGCCCATGTTGGTTACCTTTAGGAATAGGGAGCTCATTACCACATCAGGTAGCTTGTTCTAAATATTTTTGGTGTTCCAGTGGTTGGGGAGTCCTTCCTTATTTGAAGTTGGAGTCCTTTTTTCCCGTAACTTCTGTTCATTAGTTCCTGGCTTACTCTTGGGACCTCAGAGAAGAAGCCTGTTTTATACACCAGGCACTCCATTAAGTAGAGGGAGCAAAAGGTCCTCCCTGAGTTCTTTTCTGCTGGATGTTTGTCCCTTCGCCTTTGATCCCTAGGGCTCCTCAGATTCCCAGTGAGTGTCACCTGGATAAGCTCTAGGTTGTTAGCACCCCTTTTAAGCACGGAGCCCAGGAATGGACACAATCCTCCCTTATTTTTTTTAAGCTTTTAGAAATGTTTACTATTTAAGACCAAAAATCCTGTGTAGGCTCCTTATAGAGAATATGAGGAATATATAAAAATATAAAGAAAAAACCCAATCACAATGCCTTTACCTATGAACAGACATTATAAACATTTTGGCTTATTTCTCCCCAGTAACTTTAAAAATATTTATTTATTTATTAAAGTATGATTGACCTAAAACACGATTCACTATTTTCATACATTACAAAATGATCACCACAAGTCTAGTTACCATCTGTCACCATACAAACTTACTACAGTATTACTGTGTTCCCCATGCTGTACTTTTCATCCCTGTGACTCATTTTGTAACTGGAAGTTTGTACCTCTTAATTTCCCTCACCTATTTCACTCATCCCTCCACCGCCCTCCCATTTGGCAACCACCTGTTTGTTCTCTATATCTGTGAGTCTGTTTCTATTTGTTATATTTATTTATGTATTTTGATTTTAGATTCTCTGACTTATTTCACCTAGCATAATACCCTCGAGGTCCATCCATATTGTCACAAATGGCAAGATTTCATTCTTTTTATGGTTGAGTAGTATTCCATTGTATATACATACCACATCTTCTTTATCCATTGCTCTATTGATGGACTCTTAGGTTGTTTCCATATCTTGGCTATTGTAAATAATGTTGCAGTGAACATAGGGATACATATAACTTTTCAAATTAGTGTTTCTATTTTCTTCGGATAAATACCCAGGAATGGAATTGCTGGATCATGTGGTAGTTTTATTTTTAATTTGGGGGGAAACCTCCATCCTGTTTTCTATAGTGGCTGCACCAATTTACATTCCCACCAACAGTGCATGAAAGTTCCCTTTTCTCCACATCCCTGCCAACACTTGTTATTTGTTGTCTTTTTGATGATAGCCATTCTAACAGGTGTGTGGTGACACCTCATTGTGGTTTTGATTTGCATTTCTTTGATGATTAGTGTTGTTGAGCATCTCTTCATGTGCCTGCTGACCATCTGTATGTCTTCTTTGAAAAAATGTCTGTTCAGGTCCTATACACATTTGTTTCTTTGATGTTGAGTTATATGAGTTCTTTGCATATTTGGGATATTAACCCCTTATCAGATATATCGTTTGCAAATGTCTTCTGTTTTGTAGGCAGTCCTCCCTTATTTGTGCATCACATTATGACATGGTAATTAATCATGTACCTTCTGCTCCTTGCTTGTATTGCTGTCTAGCGGAGCACTTAACCACAGGATGTAATTCAACTGTTCACATATTAATGCCTGGTTTTCCCAATTTTGTAAGATGCTTACGATTGTGTAATCAACTTATTTGCCTTTTAACAGCATCTAGTATACTGGACGTAATTAAATAACCAGATCCTACATGTTATTTCCAGTTATGACACTTGGTGTCTGTGTAAATGAACATGTTACTTCTCAGCCTAAGCTTGCTCATTTCTTAAAAAATAATACCTGCCAGACTTGTTTCATAGGATTGTTCAGTGAAGGTTCAAATGGGATAACCTTAATGAAGGCACTATTTAAACAACAAAGGACAATAATAGATGCAGGATATTATTGCCTTTGGTATAAACTCAAAAGGAAAGCCCCAATTCAGGGTAAATAAATTGAAACAAAGGGACTCATGAACTTAACCACTAATGCACTGCCTGGCAATAAAAATGGGGCGAAAACACATCTATGACAGATATTAGAAATAGCTACTATTTCATTCCAAACATGAGATCAAAATTTTGGGGCGAGAGGGGAAGTGAGAAACTGACGAGAACTTCAAGGTGTTTTGCGTATTTGTGATTACTCTTGAAAGATAGGTCGTTGCATAGATGGCAAGATTTTAGTGCTTTTGGTAGTAAAGCAACACTAGAAAAGAGAAGGGGGTAAATACCGTTGTTATCAGGTTCCTTGCGTGGCAGGAGTGGGAGAAAGAATTTCAGTGGAAAAGGAAGAAAGACATTTGAAAGGCAGAACTCCTATAAAAGATTGATTGGTGAGTGAGGTACCCCCAGTCATTCCCAGTCACCCAGGCCATACATTCTGGAATCTTTTGGTATTCCTTCCTCTTCTCTCTCTTGGCTGCCCATAGTCAATCATTCCCAAATCTTCGGAGTCGTCTTCTGTGGCCCCTGACCAGGGTCTCCACTTCCAGTGTCTCCCCACTCAGTGACCATGCCAGATGAAGCACAACATACATACTCTCCCACCCCCGTTGCTCAGGAATTGCCAGCATACCGAATTGCCCCTTAACCTGGTACTCAGGGCCTTGCCTCACAATCCCCAGCTACTTTCTGCCCTGGGTTCTTCAGCATAAGTCTCTGCATCAGCCAGTCACTTTGAGTCCTTTGAGCTCATGACACTCATTTCCACCTCTGCACACCTGCTCATGCTATACCTACCAGCAGAATATCTTTTCTGCATGTTTCCCAATCAAAACCGATCTATTCTTAACCCTGAGCTAAAATGCTACCTTTCCCCTAGGGCTTTCTCTGGCAACTGAAGCCCTCAAGAGTTCTCTTCTGCTTATTGTGCCATGTCTTTACAATGTCATTTCATTTCACCTTGCCTCGTGGCACCCCACCAAGGCTGTAATGTTCACCAGGGCTCTCATGCTTCTTTGTATTCCGTGCTCAAACAATACTTACGAAAAAAATTAAAATATCTATAAACAAGCAGGAAAAAATCCTGCGTAAAATGCTTTTTCAAGAGAAGAAGTTAATTTGAGGGTAAGATGTAAAAAGTGGGCGGTGTAATTTCTAAGACACACCACTTGGGACTGCTGGGAAGTTCCCAACTGAGCCATGAACCCTATGACAGGCTGATTAATGGACACAATGAAATGCTGGAGATGAGGAGAGAGGATAATGAGTCCACAGATTTTATTTCATTTGAGCCTTCTCAAATCCCCTTTGCATATACTACCTCCTTTAAAGTGAAAGCCAAGATGTTCTGAGCACAGAACAGAGTGCAAAACAGGCACTCAAAATATTTGTTCAGTGAGTATGTAAAAACTGAGCCCTTTCAGAAAAGCAGTTAGCGAAGGTTAGGGATTGCTTAGCAAAATGTTGGCAAATGCATGCACCCTGGAGCCAGGGATCACCTGGGAACCTTCTAATTATCGCAAGAGGTCTGTGATTCCCTGTGCACATCAACGTTATCCAAAGAAGGAAAAAATTAACGTGTCTTGTATCTACCTTTCTGTTTCAGTATTTTCAGAATTAATGGATACTAAAAGAACAGTTTCTATCCTATAGAGCTCCTGAAAAAATTTTAAAGTCGAAAGGAGCCCCTTGGGAATCGTTGTCATAGACTTTGGAATAAAGGCTGTATGAAACGTTAACTATCTTTACTCATCTGTTTAGGGTAATGTGAGTAAAGGAATACAAATACCAGCTACCATCTATTTGGTGTGTGCTTTGTGCCAACTTCCGTGCTAAGTGCTTTTCCTGTATTACTTCATCATTATCCCATTAACTTATGATCACCCTGAAGAGGAAGTATTATTATCTGCATTTTATGGATGAGGAAATTGAGGCTGGGAAAGGCCAAGCAATTTTCCCAATGTTACATAGTAAAAATAAAGGAGACAGAACCAGGATTTGATCCCAGGTCTTAATCAGAGGACTGTGCTCCTAACTATGATGTATTGGACAGGGCAAAAGGTCATCAGAACCAACCAATGCCCCCAAGAATTCATGGAAGTTTTCAGGGAGGACACTGGGTTTTCCACAGGAAGTGAGATGGGGCACCATTTTTCCTATCTGCGTACTGAGAGTAAAGGCTGTCTGGGAATGTTGAAGGACTTGGAGAGCCCAGGCAGCAACCATCTGTTACCATCCACCCAGTATAAAAGGCCTCCCTGCAGACCAGATACAGTCTGAGGAAAAAAGACTGAGGTTGAAGCTCAGTTGGAAGCCTCCTTGTAGAACCTGCTCTTTGTGCCAGGACAAGTGGCTTCTCTGCTGACAACACATGTGATCACTCTAGTTCAGAAAAGTACCCAACACTTGTACTTTTTCTCTAAAGCTTCCCATGACCTAGAGAAAAATTCTTTTCAGCCCCACTTCCCTTCCTTTCTCAGAGATCAAAGAGACATGTTGGTGATTAAGTGCAACTTTTTAGTTTATGCAAAACTTTTTTTATGGATTTCTGTTTGCTTGATTTCTAGCTCCCTTTGCAGAGACAACTTCCACTAGATGACCAAGTGCTCACCGGGGAAAACTAGACCTGAAGGCAGAGTTAAACCTTTTCCTCTCTTGTTCTCTTTTGCTCGTTTTCTTTCCTCATAGTGTCTCCCAATCTTGTAGTCATCAGCAGAAATCACACTCCTCCCCCTAATGCTGATAAAACCTGCCTACTCCGGGGAGTCAGTGGGCTGAGAGAAGGTGGGGTGGGCCTTTTCTACACTTACAAACCACACCCACGAGCCATGTGGATTTCTTGTGGAGCTGGCCAAAATTTAGGGCACTTATTTAGCATTCAACCTATTCACAACACCAAGACTCAAGAAGTCAACCAATTCCACCTCTTCCTCTCTACCCGAAGTGCCCCGTTAGTACATTTTACTGAAAAAGAGCCAAAGAACTAACCCAGGTGGCCATTCTAAACTGCTCCAGTATCTCCAAAGCACACCTGGCTAGTGTTTATTTACTATTGTTCTTTTAAAAATGTATCTAGGAAGCCAATATCCTCCTTTAATCCAGTAATGTCAGTTTGGGTCATGTTTGCTGTGTGCCATGTGGGCAGCAACAGCGTGACCCAAGACATGAACCATGTATGACTATTTACCTTATGTTGCTGCAGGTCTTCTTGGAAATAGGTAAGGAATATATTTTGAATGAAAAGTATTCTTCAGTAGATAATTTGTCATTAAATGATGTAAATATTCATAAAACAGAAGTCAGCATTAAAAGGGCATATCTGTGGCAACATTTATATTTTAAATAAACTGAGTTGTATTATGTGTAGGTGGGTGAGTGTATATGTATACCCCCACCCACCCACCCACATATATATATAGATATAGATATGTTATAAATAATCTCATTTAGTCCCAATAATAACCTAAGGGGGAGGAAAACTGCTCTTTTCATCTAAAGAAAACTTAGGTCAAAGAAATTAAGTAATTTGCCTGAGGACTATAGCTAGTGAGAAGATCGTTTTGAACCTAAAATTAACATTTCCGTCCAAAGTTCATGTTCCTTCACTTACATAAACAGCCCTCAAGTGTACCTGAGCCAAATAAGTCATTTGTCCAGATTTGTACTTCAGAAGCCTCTCTTTCAAAAAATCAAATTGTGGGAAATGAAGATCTCCAAATCTACAAATACCTCTCACTGGGAATTGGCATTCACTTTTCTTCATCCATTCCTCCCTGTTCATGTACAATGAAAACTTCTAAGTGCCATGCACAGTGCCTGGTGTCATAGGGATGCAAAAAAACAGACACAGGGCCTCCAAAGTTCACAGACCAGTAGGAGAGGTAGGAGCTGGGAACTGGTAAGAATCACAAGAACAGTATGAAGTGATTCCCTGTCGTTTTATGTTATAATCCTGTTATTCGTGGATGGTTTAAGTATTTATGCCTAGGGAAAGTGTGCATGGGGATGTGGTTTCATAATTCAGCCTTACTAACTAGGTGATGGAAATTTTGACATTTAAGTCTCCCCAAATTCTTGAATTACTTGATTAATACCCAAAATTATTGAGCCACCTGACAGTACTATTAAGTCCTAGATGTATTAATATATCACGAGTGTATAACAGATTGGCCTCATGAGGAACTTGACTACGATAATATAAGATCAAGATTTATCTTCTGATATTGCCAGAAATCAAACTGTTTTCACCCTATTGCCTCAACCAATTTTACCAGGGGGTAGGATGGGGAAAGGAAAGGACCACAATCTTGCATGTAGGACTTAGATTTCTAATAGCCAGGGCCCCTGTAAACAGACGATATTGGACAGTAGCCCTCACAATCTCTCCATTTGCGCTTTTGTGGTGAGAATATTTTGTCTTTGTAGAATGTGGTTAAAGACACCTTCAGGGCAGAGTCACAAACTGGTGGTCCATGGCTAAAGACAGCCTATGAGTAGGATTGACTCAAAGATGTGTTTTGTTTGGCCCACATGGTGATTTTTTATAATTTTAGAAATTGTTACCAGTATTTAAAAATAGAAAAATTGTGCTTCCCTGGTGGCACAGTGGTTTAGAATCTGCCTGCCAATGCAGGAGACACAGGTTCGAGCCCTAGTCCAGGAAGATCCCACGTGCCGTGGAGCAACTAAGCCCGTGCGCCACAACTACTGAGCCTGTGCTCTAGAGCCCATGAGTCACAACTACTGAAGCCCGTGTATCTAGAGCCCATGCTCCACAACAAGAGAAGCCGCTGCAATGAGAAGCCCGCGCACTGCAGCGAAGAGTAGCCCCTGCTTGCCACAACTAGAGAAAGCCCACGCGCAGCAGCAAAGACCCAACATAGCCAAAAAAAACCACATAAATTTGCTAAAAAAATTACACACAGAACTCTGGATTACTGACCATTCTTGAAAAACTGGAATATCTGATAAAGCCTTACCCCATTCCCACTTAGCCACAGTGGAGACGGTCTGGGTGGCAGCTGCCCCCCCAGGACATGGCATACACTGTCCACTTCCTCCCTAACTCCACCATGCCCATGTCACTCAGATATCTTACCTGACTGGTCTCAATAAGCTTTGGGGCTATTGAGTACCATCTTAAGTCCTAGAAAGAGAAACCCATTGAGATTTTGGGGCCAGTGACTTCCTGGCCCCACAGATACCATGGGGATAACCTACCTGGGCTGAGACGCAGGACAGCCTCCCACTTTCTGGAGGAAGGATTGTTGGCTACGTTCAAGTGAAGGAATAACTATGGGCAAAGCTTTATCTAGGGAGGTAGTAACAGGGAGACCGAAAACACAGTCCTATTCTTGAGAAGAAAGTCATTTTGGGGCCTGCCACAGGCTCTCCTCTCCCTGTAAGCGTTGTGTCTTTTGTAATTGGAGAGGAAGAACAAATCCCAACCTGTCAGTATACTGGTCTCTGCAAACCTTGTCCCTCCGGCCCGTGCTGTAGGTATGTGTTACCAGAAGTCCCACCTCCTACTCTATCTGTCTGTATATACCTATTTAGTTTATGTAACTGTGTCCATTGGAACATGTAATGATAGTAGTAACAACAAGAACAACAATAACAAATACTACTTATTCAGTATAATAGCATACATTAGCCCATTAATCCTCACAAAGACCCTATGAGTCAGGTCCTCTTAACTGTCTCCACTTTACATATCAGGAAACAAAGCTTAGGGAGGTTAAGAGGTCAAGAGAATTCCTCACATACACACAGGCAGTATGTGATAAAGCCCAGGTTTGATTGCACATAATTTTGGCCGCTGGGTGGATGAATGAGCAAACATTTACAGCATGTATACTGTGGGCCAAGCATGCTCACTTCTGTTACTTCCGTTATTCCTCCCAACACTTAATCCTCATTTAAAAAGTGAAAGACTGGATGACTTAGCAAAAAATCCTATAGCTAATAAGTGACAGAATCTGAGTCGGGAGCCAGGTTCTCTGATTCCCAGTCCTGTGTTTCTCCTGAGACAACTTCTGCTACCTTGGTGGGGCTGCTTGGTTTGTTTATTAGGACAGAATGCCTCTTCAGGCACGGCTTTCCAGTCAGTTAGTTTTCCAACTGGAAAATAAAACTTTCTCAGTCATAACAAAAAAGGTCACAAAGAACCAAGACTGAAATCTGGACATTCCAGTTAAAAATAAAGTATTGGGTGGCATGTAGCCTGAGATAATATCAGAATGTGATCAGTGACCTCTCAAGAACCAGCTGTACTTCAAAAGAGATGATATTAAGGCAGGTTCATCAAAAGAGAGGAATCTGAGATTTGAGAAACAGGTGAATGGGCAAATGGCCAATTTTATAGGTCTCCAAATAGAAAAGAGTACCAAGAACCAACACAGACCTCAGAAATGAGAGATGACTAAACTCCACTATTTCCACTAGGCTGAAAAGAATAGTGCTCTCCTTTTCTGATCTACACCAGGCATTCACTCCTCCCTCAGCTCATCCCAAATAATGTTAGCTTGGACAAGAGCTTGACCATGATCCCAGGGCCAGAATAAGAAACTAATTATTGATTAAGGTGTGTGTGTTCATATCAGGATAACCATGGGGCTGAGTGTGCTGGGTGTGGATGGGGGGTTGCTGAGGACAATTCTCTCTTTATTCAGAGTGGCCCAACAAAGTCAAGTATACCTCGGGTCACCCTCAATCTGGAAGATCACTGAAGATGGAGGAGTTTTGGGCACTGATTTGTTTCTTAGGTTCATTCCAGGGCTTGCAGTTGCCAAAGTGTGTTCCACAGTTTATCAGTTCTGTGAGGTGCTCCTCAAAAAAAGTGGTTTGTGGTCAAGTAACTCTGGGGACAACTGTATGTTCTAGTCCCCTCTTAGAAATTTACAGTGAAGATTAAAGGCTCTGATAACTCCTACAGTTAAGAAAACTACTTAGGGCTTCCCTGGTGGCTCAGTGGTTGAGAGTCCGCCTGCTGATGCAGGGGACACGGGTTCGTGCCCCGGTCCGGGAAGATCCCACATGCCACAGAGCGGCTGGGCCCATGAGCCATGGCCACTGAGGCTGCACGTCCGATCTGTGGGATCTTCCTGGACCGGGGCACGAACCTGTGTCCCCTGCATCGGCAGGCGGACTCTCAACCACTGCGCCACCAGGGAAGCCCAAGGCATAGGTTTTGAGGGGAGTTGTCCTGCTAAGAAAGTTTTACACAGAGTCTAAGCCATGTGGGCCAATTCTAGGACGAGAGGGACTAAACCCTTGGGTCCTTTTTGGTCTTCGCTGACCATCCCAGACCTGTACCTTAGAGCATATCAGCCAATCTATCAAGATGGCTGAGGGGGGGCGGTGCATATTTTGCTGGCATATTTTCTTTTAAAGCATTTGCTTTGCTTTCCAGGGTCAGTGAACGTAGCAATCCTACCTCAGATGTGAAATAAGGTGCCCAGTAGATGCATGGAGTCACTGCTGGGCTCTTTCAGCATCTTGATATGTTGTATGGGTTGTCTCACTTCTGTGAGGCTTCCCTTCCTCAAAGGCCTCACTTTATGCCATATCTACATCACAAGGCTGATGAGTAAGGAGGAGCCAGCTTCTGCTCTCATCCCATGTTCTCCTTTCTTGTCAAGTAATGAAAACATGTTGCAGAAAATTTTGTCATTAAAGAAAAATTAAGCAACTCCACTTCTGGAAAGTAAAAAACAAAAATACTTCCCCTTTGAAAGTAATGAAAATAGCAAGTGTTCTGGGTCAAAATTAAAACTCAGGGATCACAAGCACAGTTTTGTTTGGCAGAATCAAATTTGGCTTTATGAGTCTGCAGCCCTTAGATCAGTGACTCAGAACAGACGTTTCTCCCCAGGTTCTTTGGAACTCTGAAATTTCCCAAGTTAGTCTGGCCCTTCATGTTCACTGATGGTAAGGGGAAGCCCACAGGAAAATCCTTCTTCAGCTGATACTGACTCAGGGTCTCAGGACTTGAAGAGGATCAGCCTCATTTAGAGAAAGCATGGGGTTTCCTAGTCACTCATGGTCACACATCCCATGTGGGAGAAAGGGAGCAGAGAGCTGTTCTCTAGAGTGAGTGCTCTTCACCACCACACCCACATTCATCAGTCTTCTTTTTTGTCAGTTTTCTACCTCACAGTAATCATTTCTGGTTGGTGATATACCTGGACACCCTAGCAAAAGCAAATGCAAACCTGTTCTGGAAGAGCAACTCCACAGGTTCAGGCCGTACAGATTTCCCACACTGAATAATAAACCTTCCTGAAGAGCTTACAATACAAATTTACAAAACACTAAAGGAAATGATCCTTTGTGAATGAGACAGTGGATAAAATAAGCAAGATGATTAGCAACTCCAAAACTTGAGATGATGGAAATAAAATATCATAAAATACTGTAAATATGTTAGGCTTTAGTAAGTTAAACAGATTAAAAATAAACACATAAGGAGGGAAAAGAAAAGCAATTAAGTAAAAGAACCAAATAGAACTTCTAGAAATGAAAACATATTAATGAAACTGAAGACTTAATGAATGTATTAAACAGAAGACTAAATATAACTGAATAGGAAATTAGTGAATCAGAAGACAGATTTAAGAACACTACAGAAAATTCATCATAGAGAGGTTGAGATAGATTTATGAAAGAATGGTTAAGAGACATATAGGAAAAAGTGAGAGGGTCAAGCATATATACAAATATAATAGGAATTCTAAAAGGAGAAAATAGTCTGGAGGAGAGGAAAGGTGATAAGCTGAGAATTTTCTAGAATGAAAATTGCAAATCTTTACATTGAAGATGAACAGTGAATCCTGAGCACTACAAAGATTCATTCCTAGTCATATTATAGTGAAGTTTCAGGAAAAAGAAGAAACTTGTAATAGTAGGCAGAGAAATGCAGGTTATTACGGACAAAAATTAGACCAGTAACAGACTTGTCAATAGCAATAATAAAGACATTGGGATGACACCTGCAAATTATAAACAAAACCAATCATCAACCTAAAGTTTATCAACTAATTTATCACTGAACCTTGAGAATGAAATAAAGACATAGGCAAACAAAGACTGAGAAAGTTTATCCCTAACACACCCTTCCTGAAAAATTTCCTTAAGAAAGTTTATTGCACAAAGAACATTGCACCTGAAAGAAAGTAATGAATGGATGCAGTAATGATTAGCAGGTAAACTGGTAAATGATAGTAAATTTAAATGAGTATTCACTCTTAAAAACACTAATATTAAGAATAATGAGAATAGAATATTAGATAACAATGGCATAAGATGGAGTGGTTGATTACAATGAGGCTTTTAAAAAGTTTTTGTGTTGTTCAGAAGCAAAGAGATATTAATTCACTTTAAAGTTTGTGAATGCAATAATAACATTTTTAAATGTAAGGATAAGTACTTAAAGAATAGAAAGTGTAAGCAGAGGAGAAAAGGGAGAAACAAATCTGATCAACTCAATGGGAGAATATAAGAAAGGTCAAAGCAGAAACTACTAAGTGGAAAACAAAGAAACCACGTTAAAAATTAAAGAAAGGGCATCACCACAGGTACAGAAGAGATTTTTAAAAGCTGTAAGCAAATACTATGAAAAATCATCTCAAAATTACTGCTTTCACTATGTTAATTTTGAAAGTATTAACAATTTTGAAAAACTACATTTGAAAACAGAAATGAAGTGTACAGTTCCCTAGGAAAAAAATAAATTGCCAAAATGGAATTAAGAATAGAAAATCTAAATGAGACATAGCTTTAGAGAAACCTTCTCTCACACATCTCTCTCTCTTTTTCTCTCTCCTTCTCCCTTTTTCAGTTCACATGCTAAGTAATCTTTAAGAAACATAATCCTCATTTTATACAAAATGTTCCAGAAAACATAAAAAGAGAGAAAAATTCCAAAACATTTCATGAAGCTAATATAGCTTTGGTAATAAAACTAGACAAGGGCAACATAATAAATGAAATTATAGTTCAGATTCTTAATAAGACATTGCAAACTGAATGCTGCATGAGTAGGTGGGAATTAATCTCAGGAATGTAATGATGATTTAACCCAAAAATATTTATCAATGTAATTTTCTTTATCAACAGATAAGAAGCCCTTGTGCTTATTTTAATAGATGTAGAAAGGTATTTTTTAAAAATTCAACAATCTTTCCTAATGAGAGTTTTAGTAAATGAGGAACAGACAGGAGTTTCCTTTCTCAAATCAAGAATGTCTACCAGGGCTTCCCTGGTGGCACAGTGGTTGAGAATCTGCCTGCCAATGCAGGGGACACAGGTTCGAGCCCTGGTCTGGGAAGATCCCACAAGCTGCCTAGCAACTGTGAACCACAATTACTGAGCCTGCGCGTCTGGAGCCTGTGCTCCACAACAAGAGAGGCTGCGATAGTGAGAGGCCCACGCACCGCGGTGAAGAGTGGCCCCCACTTGCCACAAGTAGGGAAAGCCCTCGCACAGAAACGAAGACCCAACACAGCCATAAATAAATAAATAAATTAGGAGTATCATTCTCTGTTAAAAAAATATGTCTACCAAAAACTTACAGAAACTATCACATTTCATGGTAAAATACAAGAAGCAGATTTTTGAAAGTTGGGAATAGAACAAGAATGCTGCAATTATAGCTTCTAATAACATTGAACAAGAGGTTTTAACCACTATAATAAGATAGTAAGAAGAAATTAACAATTTAAGGACTAAAAAGAAAGAAAATAAAAACTCTCATATTCTCAGAAAAAAGTATTATCTGTGTCAGCACAGTCCAATAATGCATTTTTCAGTGAGAGAAAAGTTCTACATCTGTGTCGTCCAGTATGGTAGTCAGTAGTCATATATGGCTCTTGAGCACGTGAAGTGGAACTAGGAAGACTGAGGAACTAAAGTTTTAATTTTATTTAAGATTAATTTTAAGTAGCCACATATGGCTAGTGGCACTCAAATTTGATGGCCTTGATCTATACAGAATAGCCAAGATAATCTATAAACTTATTTGAATTAATAAGAGAATTACCAAGTTTGCTGAATGTAAAATCAATATACAAAAATCAATATTGTTCTTAAACCCTAGTAATAACCAATTAGAAAATATAATTTTTAAAAGGTACTATTCACAATAGTGATAATAACCATAAAGTAGCTAAAAATATATCAAACAAATATTTCCATGGCACTAGCAAAGGCATAAAGACTTACCTATCCCAATGTCTAAAAGGCCAAATTAGAGCTAGTTTTTTAGCTTATGACTTAATTATTGTTGTTTTTAGTTGTAGTATACAGAGAATTTTTCATGGACCTGCTCTTTCCTTAGTGCTACGAGTAGCCCTTATTAGTCATTTATACCACAGTGTGAGTGAGCTTGAGATGCTTCCCTTAAGAGCAGTTTTCGAGAAGAGGGAGGCAAATGGCATCAGACTCCCAGTGTCTGGGGGAAAACTAATTTTACATATGAAAGACCAGTGAGTCCTGCATATACTCTGTCATCTTTTCAGTGCTCCCTTTGCTCCATGCCTTATCAACATGCAAAGCTTTTTACTAGAGAAAGTCAGGCAAAATGCACATTTTCTAATAAAGCAGAAACAATTACTTTGAATAACCTTTGAGAAAAACCATGTAGATTTATTAAAAATTAAATTTTTAATTTACATGTATATTAAAAATTGTGTTTTTGCAGAAGTTTCTTGTTTACACATCCCCACAAGCCTCAACAAAATTGAAGATTATACTCACCATGAAAGATTTCATCAGGGTTTGTTTTAGAACAGTATAAATAGAAATCAAACCTTTCAGGAAATTATTGGCTTTAGCCAGACGATACAAAGTTTAACTTTTCAGCATACAGTATTAAGATATTATTTCTTTAGCTCCCACCTTGAATAGTAGGGGAAGACACAATACTATTTGCATGAGTAGAATAGTGAATGGCTAAAAGCCACTTTCCTTTACTTAACTCAGACAGGATGGGATCATGAAATAGGTTCTTGTTAAGAAATAAAGAGGGTTTTAACTTTTTTGGTTACAAAATACATAGATGTTTAGTTTACTTCCTCTTCTGTATTTTTTGCAGAGCACTTAGAATTGTAACTGAATTTGCCTCACTTCTCTATACCACAGATCACCTTGAGGATGAAGTTAGGCCCGGGGCAGTAACCACTCTCCCCTTTGGGACCAAATTATCAAGTAACATGACCCCAGGGTTTCTGTCTCCCTGAGGGCAATTTTCCAGTAAAGAGTGACGAGAATCAGAAGAATCTTGGACTTTTATTTTCTCTCTCTGTTCCTTCCAATGCCCTTCTCCCCCACACTACCCCTGCCTAACAAGTCACCATAGATGAGAGGTGAGGATGGTCAAGAGGGAATGTAGGAAATTGTCCATAACACCTTGAAAATACTTGAACAAATCAGGTACAAAGAGGTTTTCAGAGACCAGAAAACGTATTGCTCTCTCTTATTTTACACTAGTTCCATTTTTTGAATTCACATTTGTTTCTCAGTGTTGGCTTAGTCTCCTAAAGTATTATGTATTTACCCAATGCAAAGAACTTTTTTAAAAATTAGGTATAATTAGCATATAACAATTTATTAGTTTCAGGTGTGCGACATACTAATTCAATATTTGTTTATATAATGAAATGAGCACCACAATAAGTCTAGTTAACATCTATCACCCACACATAGTTACACTTTTTTTTTTTTTTTTTTGCGGTACGCGGACTTCTCACTGTTGTGGCCTCTCCCATTGTGGAGCACAGGCTCCGGACGCGCAGGCTCAGCGGCCATGGCTAATGGGCCCAGCCGTTCCGCGGCATGTGGGATCTTCCCAGACCGGGGCATGAACCCGTGTCCCCTGCATCGGCAGGCGGACCCTCAACAACTGCACCACAAGGGAAGCCCAGTTACACATTTTTTTATCTTGTGATGAGAACTTTTAAGATACACTCTCTTAGCAATTTTCATATATGTAATATGGTATTATTAACTGTAGTCACCATGCTGTACATTACCAAAGAACTTTTAATGTACAAAGTTTATGGACAAAAATAACTTTTTGTTATTTTTTTATAACAAATCAGAGAATACTCACAATCATTATAAATGTGCCCAAGAACTCGGAGAGCATTTCTTTAGCTAAGCTGCTCTTCAAGACCAGTCTCTGCTTCAAGCTTTTTTTCTTTTGTTCCATCTCAGGCTGCATCTTGGGGCCTCTACAAGGACCACTCTTTTCACCAATACCTGCTTCTTCTGGTCCCTATTTCACTGGCACATGGAAGTTTTAACAACTGCTCACAGATTCCTGGAGATGCCTGATTAGATAATATGGCTGTACAAATCCAGTCCCAATTAGAGCCTGTGGCTTAATCCTCTTCTGGTGAAATTGTCATTCCCTGTTTGCTGCTGTTTATTTGAAATGGCGTATTAGAACCTGAAATCCTGAAAACAGTCTTTTTTGTACCTGATGGATTAATCATTACCTTTATTTTCAAGGTATTTTTTTTTCTCTGTTGGGTTTTTTTTCAAGAGATGAGAGAAGATATATTTTGGTTGCGTTGCCAAACCACAGTAATGGGCTCCAGTCCAGGAGAGATTTACATGTTGCACAATTGCAAGCTTCTGATGTTTTTTTCCTATTCAGAATTGGTTGGTTGAGGTGTAGTTTGGAATTGTCAGATCAGGTATGTACACATCTAATGTAAACATTCTTTTCTGAAGGAGCTTTCATGCAAATTGGAGAACAAGAAGAAAAATAAGATGTGTTGTTCAACAAAATTAATCACTCTTTTTTCTTCCAGTAACATTTCAGTGATTTAATTACACCTCCCTGAGGGTGTTAAGAACCACTGCATTTGTTCTAGAGGTGGAGAAATTAACGTACAGAGAGACCATTCCAAGTCTCACATGGCAAGTCTGTAGGACAGGATGGGATCTACTCCTCTGTTACTGTAGCTGGGGTTCATCTACTGAGGATAGCTTGGGATCGAGAATCAGAAAGATGGAGAAGCCAACTTCTTAAGAAGCATTCTAGTTTGAAAACCAAGTTACTCTCCTTCATTTTCCATGAAATATTTAGGCAAAATACATACAAATAAACAATAGTAGCTTGAAAGTCTATACTGCTTGGAGATCACTAAGCCAGAAGGAGATCAATCTGAGTATATGTCACCCCAATTAAACAAGAAAGGGAGTAAACATGCCTAAACAAGGCTCCTAGATTATATCTTTTAAGTTTGATGTAACATCCTTACAGGCAACAAACTGTGTTCAGGACTAGCTTCTCATCATGTCAAGTATTCAAGCCTTGTTTTTCAAAACTAGTTTGTGAGAGGAAGTAGAATCCAGCAGTTGTTTCTGAATACCAAGGCAGTCCCATGGAATTAGTACCCTTGCTGTGTGCTTCCTCCCAGTCCTCCCACAGAAAAGCGTGCTCTTTTTCAGACCCTCCCCTATCTTTGCAGGAGGCCCACAGTCATTCCCAGTTGAGGAGGCAGGCTGGAAGAGGGGCCTGGAAAAAACAGCTATAGAGATTTCAAGGACAGAAGATATACCTAGTCTGTAGGTGAAATCAAGTGTTAAGGCCTAAAGAGGTTCTAACTTGCCTGAGGGCATGCCATTGCAGAGCCAAAACAGGAATGAGCATTTTGACTGTAACTCCTGGTTAACTTATGGATACCATCCCACTACTGGGCATATACCCTGAGAAAACCATAATTCAAAAAGAGGCATGCATGTACCACGATGTTCATTGCAGCTCTATTTACAATAGCCAGGACATGGAAGCAGCCTAAGTATCCATCAACAGATGAATGGGTAAAGAAGATGTGGCACATATATACAATGGAATATTACTCAGCCATAAAAAGAAACGAAATTGAGTTATTTGTAGTGAGGTGGATGGACCTAGAATCTGTCATACAGAGTGAAGTATGTCAGAAAGAGAAAAACAAATACCGTATGCTAACACATATATATGGAATCTAAAAAAAAAAGTTGTTCTGAAGAACCTAGGGGCAGGACAGGAATAAAGACGCAGATGTAGAGGAATCGACTTGAGGACACAGGGAAGGGGAAGGGGAAGCTGGGACGAGGTGAGAGAGTAGCATTGACAGATATGCACTACCAAGTGTAAAATAGATAGCTAGTGGGAAGCAGCTGCATAGCATAGGGAGATCAGCTTGGTGCTTTGTGACCACCTAGAGGGGTGGGATAGGGAGGGTGGGAGGGAGACATAAGAGGGAGGGGGATATATGTATGCATATAGCTGACTCACTTTGTTATAAAGCAGAAACTAACACACCATTGTAAAGCAATTATACTCCAAGAGTTATTTATGGCCATGCTATTCCCAGGTCCCAGTGGATGGACCAGAGAGACAGGACTTCATTGTGATTACAACTAATACCACACAAGGGTGTTCTGTGGTCTCTCCATTCCCTCACCTAACAAATATTTATGGCATACTCATTATGTGCCAAACACTGTACTTAACAAAAGCACATGGGGTTCTTGCCCCTTATAGAGCTTAGAGTCTCATGAGGGAGAGAGAGGTGAGTGAACTAATCATAAACACAGAAATATGAAATTACAACAGAAATGTATGCTCTGAAGATAGAGGACATATTTCTGTAAGCAGATGTAAGAGGGGGATTTCATCTTGCCAGAGATCTCTGATAGCTTTTCCAAGGACATCATGTCTGAGCTGAGATCAGAAACAAGTGTAGTGGGGAATGTCTTGTGGGCTGGGGGTGGGAACAGTATGATGTGTATCCAAGAATGAAAGAGAGGGAGCAAAGGAGCACAGTGCGGAATGAACCTGGAGCCGTGGGCAGGGATCAGACCATAGTGACCCTTGTAAATCAAGTTAAGGGTAAGAGCAATAATAAGTCACTGAAGTGGTTTAAGCAGGAGCAGGACACAATCAGATTTGAGTTTTAAAACTCATTTCCATGACACATAATGTTTGAATAAACATATGTTGAGGTAGGGAGTGAGGAGAACCCTCATCCTAGCTGTGAGGTGGAGAGGGGATTGGTGGGGGCCTAAGGTGGGCATATGTAGACATTGGGGGATATTCCAGAATTCCAGGACTAGGTGGTGGCTTTCACAATGGAGAGAAATGGAAGGACTCGAGAGTTCTTTATATCTTAAATTGGAAGGACTTGATGGATTGGATATGAAGGATGAGGAAAAGAAACTCAAGTTTGATGGCTGTATTCCTGGCTTGTTGGGGAAGGAGGTGCTAAGCCTCCAGAGAGGAAATGCTGGAAGAGGACCAGGACTGCAAGGGAAGGTCATGAATTCTGCTTGTGCAGGCTGAGACCTCAGGGGCTCTCTGGTGCTTCTGAGAGAAGATGTCAAGTTAGAAATGATATAGGTCTGTATTCAGAGGGAAGGTTCTTGTGCTCATCGAGGTGATAACTGAAGCCATGAATAAAGATGAGGTTACCTAAAATTAAATTAAATTTTTAAAAAAGATAAGGTTACCTGAGGGGAGAGTTTGAAGAAAGCACAGGTTAAGCTTGTGGTACTGAACATTTCAGGCTTAAGTGGAGGAGATGAAATATTTATCATTTCTTTCAGTCTACCTTCAGAGGACAGTTACACTTTTTACCTACATCACCATGAATTCATCATCAGACCTAACTCACTCACACCCCCCTTTGCAAAGCACCCTCATGCCAAAGTTCCTGTTAGAAATATGGGGCTGCTTAGTTTCTTTCCTTCATTCAGAAGAACCTTTCATTATTTACCATATGTCAGGCACAGCATTAAGCAGTAGGGATTCAAAAATAAGGAATACAAATCTCTACTTCTAAGGAGTTATATAGTCTACGTGACAAGTACCTCCAAATGAACACATCATATGGTAAAATAGAAGCGTGCGCAAAGTACTGAACCAGAAGTCCAGCTATCACTGCATGGATATCCTAGAGGTTACCGTGCTGCCAACATACTGACTCATCCTGCCACCAACAGTCCTAAAATTGTGCTTACCTAGACACAGTGCCATGCTGAATCTATGGAGCTAGCCTACCCAGCTCTTTTATTTATTTGTTGCCTCAGTTTCCTCATCTTTTATTTTTTTACATTTTTATTGGAGTATAGTTGATTTACAATATTGTACCCAGCTCTTTTATTGCTCCCTGCCTCTGTCCCTCCGTGACCCTGACATTCTCTTCTCTGCTTTTGCCTTGAGAAGAGAAACCATCTTTGCCTCCATCATGGGATTCAACAAATCTGTTGTTCGTAAGGATAATCATCTCACACTCTGACCTTTACTCCCCAACCTCTTCTACTTTGGCCAAATTTATCCCCACTCTAGTTCAGAAGCCCCTTACATGGCCACTGTTGGAACTGTGTCACCATCTCCTCTCTCAAAATCTTTCATACCAAGACACATCCCACTGACTAAAACTTCCAGTTCCCGCCCTTCACCCACTCTCTTTCACAAATCTGCTTTACATCCTCTTCATAGATTACAGTTTCTCAACTCCTCCCTCTCCACCCAGCCCTTACCTCACTGTCACCCGGGTTAATGATGCACTTACCAGCGTCTCTGGTTCCATTGACCCCTTGACTTTCTTCTACACCCATATTGCCAAAGCCCAACTCTGAGTAAATCCAGTGATCGATTTTTCTCAAATGCTCTCTTCCCACACTGTGAATAATGCTGGAAAAATTATATAGACGTGTCGATTGACCCTAGAGATAGTTGCGATCTAGCATCAGCAGTGGTCCCATATCCTTAGTTAACCTTTTATTTCAAAGGTTCCAGACTTCAGGGTGCATTCGGACACCCAACTTCAGAGGGTATGGTTTGGTAGATCCAGGATGGAGCTCAGGAATCTCACACATATACCTGATACTCCAGATACCATGCACTATTTCATTCTCTGCAGCAGTAATACACCTCTTCCATGCCCCTCCAGTTCCCTGTCCCGGTCCTCCTACTCAGCTGATGACCTTTTCTCCCAATCCACTGGGAAAGCAAATGGGTTCATTAGCTATAATACTTTTGTACCTCTTCTCCTCAAAAAGTTGCCCTAATTTTATTTATATTGTCCTTTCCCTTCTTTCTTTCTAAAGTTAGCCCTGATGCTGGTGTACTGTCCCAGCCCCTCTGAGATCTTGGCTGACTAACATTCTCCTCACTCTCTCAATCTCTTTCCCCCATTGGCTTCTTTCCTGGGGCCTAAAAACAAGCTTAAGTCTTGACTGTCCTGAAAAACGTTCCTTCAGAATTGTTTCACCTCAAATTCCACAGTCTTAGTCAATTTGGGCTACTATATCAAGACCCGTAAACTGGGTGGCTGAAGCAACAAGCTTTTATTTCTCACAGTTCTGGAGGCTGAAAGTCTGAGTAGGATACCAGTAAGGTTGGGAGAGGGTGAGAGCTCCTTTCCTGGGTATAGACAGCCACCTTCTTGTTGCATCCTCACATGGCTGAGAGTTCTAGTCTTTTTATCCTCTTTTAAGAGAACCAGTCCCACCATGGAGACTCTACCTCCATAACTTCATTCAAAACCAGTTTCCCCCAAAGTCCCCCCACTCCAAACACCACCGCATTTGGAAATTAGGGCCTCGTGTATGAGGACACGAACATTCAATTCATAGCAACCATTTCATGTCTCATCTGCTTTTTTTCTTTTCTAGTTGGGGTAAAAAATAACCACTTTACCTTGAGCAAAAAATCGTACTAAACTGAAAAAAAATCAAAAGTATTTAAATTAAAACAAAAATCTGTCATAATCCCAGCCCTCATAGATAACCACTGTTAACAGATTGAAATATATCCCTCCAGAATTTTTTTCAGTAGATCTATATAAATATTTTTTTCTAAAAGTGGGATTATATTATACATACTAGATTAATGTGTTTTCTCTTCAGAATTTCTGTCTTCTTTCTAAGCCAATGTATGACTCATCTTTTTAATGACTGTAATATTCAATTGTACAAATGCGCCATAATTTAAACAACTTCCTTTCAATAGACAATTGGTTGTTGCTATTTTGCCCCCATTAAATGAACATCCTAGTGTATATAATTATCTATCTATCTCTTAGCACAATGACCTAGAAGTTGAATTACTGGTCAAAGAATATGCATATATTCTGGGTTTTAAAAGTACCTATGTCTCCGGGACTTCCCTGGCGGCCCAGTGGTTAAGACTCTTGGCTTCCACCGCAGGGGGCACAGTTTCGATCCGATTCTGCATGCAATGTGGTGTGGCCGGTGGGGAGGGGGGGCGGGCGGGAAGTACCTATTTCTCCCATTCTCTTTAATATTGGTTAATGTAAATTCTTTCTAATTCTTTTCCGACTATAGCAGTTAAAAAATTGCATTGTTTTAGTAGGCATTTCTTTGGTTAACAGGGAGGTTGGTCATCTTTCATGTGTTAGCTACTTGTGTTCATTCTTTTATATGTTTTAAATTTATGTGTGTTTATTCTTTTATACATTTTAAATTGATGTCCTCTACCCCTTTTTCATCCATTTCATTTATTTATTAATTTTTGTCACTCTTTATAAGAATATAAATCTTTTATCTGTTATATGTGGCAAATCGTTTTCCACTTAATCTTTTATCTTTAATTTATAATGATGATGTGTGCATGCCATAGAGAAGTTTATAAAATTTGTCTACCTAAGTCTATAAATATTTTTCTGTATGGTTACCAAATTTGGTATTTATGCTAAAAAGGCCTACTCTATCTCCAAATTACAAAAATATTAAACTTTGTCTTATGTTTTATTCCAATATTTTCATGATTTTACTTTTCACACTTAAGTTTTTAAGTTTTTTAGAATATATTATGATGTACAGTATAAGGTAGAATTCTAATATATTTCCAAAATATTTTGACAAGTTTTGCAACACTGTTTGGTTTGAAATTCCATCTATGCTATATAAAAGAATTCCTGAAAGTAGAATTGTAATTTTTTAAACATCTTTATTGGAATATAATTGCTTTATAATGGTGTGTTACTTTTTTCTTTATAACAAAGTGAATCAGTTATACATATACGTATGTTCCCATATCTCTTTCTCTTGTGTCTCCCTCCTTCCCACTCTCCCTATCCCACCCCTCTAGGTGGTCACAAAGCACCGAGCTGATTTCTCTGTGCTTTGTGGCTGCTTCCCACTAGCTATCTGTTTTACGTGTGATAGTGTATATATGTCCATGCCACTCACTCACTTTGTCACAGCTTACCCTTCCCCCTCCCCATATCCTCAAGTCCATTCTCTAGTAGGTCTGTGTCTTTATTCCCATCTTGCCCCTAGGATCTTCATGACCTTTTTTTTTCTTTCCTTTCTTTTATATTCCATATATATGTGTTAGTATACAGTATTTGTTTTTCTCTTTCTGACTTACTTCACTCTGTATGACAGACTCTAGGTCCATCCACCTCACTACAAATAACTCAATTTCCTTTCTTTTTATGGCTGAGTAATATTCCATTGTATATATGTGCCACATCTTCTTTATCCATTCATCTGTTGATGGACACTTAGGTTGCTTCCATGTCCTGGCTATTGTAAATAGAGCTGCAATGAACGTTTTGGTACATGACTCTTTTTAAATTATGGTTTTCTCAGGGTATGTGCCCATTAGCGGGATTGCTGGGTCATATGGTAGTTCTACTTTTAGTTTTTTAAGGAACCTCCATACTGTTCTCCATAGTGGCTGTATCAATTTACATTCCCACCAACAGTGCAAGAGGGTCCCCTTTTCTCCAAACCCTCTCCAGCATTTATTGTTTGTAGATTTTTTGATGATGGCCATTCTGACTGGTGCGAGATGATATCTCATTGTACTTTTGACTTGTATTTCCCTAATGATTAATGATGTTGAGCATTCTTTCATGTGTTTGTTGGCCATCTGTATATCTTCTTTGGAGAAATGTCTATTTAGGTCTTCTTCCCATTTTTGGATTGGGTTGTGTTTTTTGATGTTGAACTGCATGAGCTGCTTGTAAATTTTGGAAACTAATACTTTGTCAGTTGCTTCATTTGCAAATATTTTCTCCCATTCTGAGGGTTGTCTTTTCGTCTTGTTTATGGTTTCCTTTGCTGTGCAAAAGCTTTTAAGTTTCATTAGGTCGCATTTGTTTATTTTTGCTTTTATTTCCATTTCTCTAGGACGTGGGTCAAAAAGGATCTTGCTGTGATTTAAGTCATAGAGTGTTCTGCCTATGTTTTCCTTTAAGAGTTTTATAGTGTCTGGACTTACATTTAGGTCTTTAACCCATTTTGAGCTTATTTTTGTGTATGGTGTTAGGGAGTGTTCTAATTTCATACTTTTACATGTACCTGTCCAGTTTTCCCAGCACCACTTATTGAAGAGGCTGTCTTTTCCCCACTGTATATTCCTGACTCCTTTATGAAAGATAAGGTGGCCATATGTACGTGGGTTTATCTCTGGGTTTTCAGTCCTGTTCCATTGATCTATATTTCTGTTTTTGTGCCAGTACCATACTGTCTTGATTACTGTAGCTTTGTAGTATAGTCTGAAGTCAGGGAGCCTGATTCCTCCAGCTCTGTTTTTCTTTCTCAAGATTGCTTTGGCTATTCGGAGTCTTTTGTGTTTCCGTACAAATTGTGAAATTTTTTGTTCTAGTTCTGTGAAAAATGCCAGTGGTAGTTTGATAGGGATTGCATTGAATCTGTAGATTGCTTTGGGTAGTGTAGTCATTTTCACAATGTTGATTCTTCCAATCCAAGAACATGGTATATCTCTCCATCTGTTTGTATCATCTTTAATTTCTTTCATCAGTGTCTTATAATTTTCTGCATACAGGCATTTTGTCTCCTTCGGTAGGTTTATTTGTAGATATCTTATTCTTTTTGTTGAAATGGTAAATGGGAGTGTTTTCTTAATTTCACTTTCAGATTTTTCATCATTAGTGTATAGGAATGCTAGAGATTTCTGTGCATTAATTTTGTATCCTGCTACTTTACCAAATTCATTGATTAGCTCTAGTAGTTTTCTGGTAGCATCTTTAGGATTCTCTATGTATAGTATCATGTCATCTGCAAACAGTGACAGCTTTTTACGTCTTCTTTTCCCATTTGAATTCCTTTTATTTCCTTTTCTTCTCTGATTGCTGTGGCTAAAACTTCTAAAACTATGTTGAATAAGAGTGGTGAGAGTGGGCAACCTTGTCTTGTTCCTGATCTCAGTAGAAATGCTTTCAGTTTTTCACCATTGAGGACGATGTTGGCTGTGGGTTTGTCATATATGGCCTTAATTATGTTGAGGAAAGTTCCCTCTATGCCTACTTTCTGGAGGGTTTTTTATCATAAATGGGTGTTGAATTTTGTCAGAATCTTTCTCTGCATCTATTGAGATGACTATGTTTTTTCTCCTTCAGTTTGTTAATGTGGTGTATTACATTGATTGATTTGCGTATATTGAAGAATCCTTGCATTCCTGGAATAAACCCCACTTGATCATGGTGTATGATCCTTTTAATGTGCTGTTGGATTCTGTTTGCTAGTATTTTGTTGAGGATTTTTGCATCTATGTTCATCAGTGATATTGGCCTGTAGTTTTCTTTCTTTGTAACATCCTTGTCTGGTTTTGGTATCAGGGTGATGGTGGCCTCGTAGAATGAGTTTGGGAGTGTTCCTCCCTCTGCTATATTTTGGAAGAGTTTGGGAAGCATAGCTGTTAGCTCTTCTCTAAATGTTTGATAGAATTCGCCTGTGAAGCCATCTGGTCCTGGGCTTTTGTTTGTTGGAAGATTTTTAATCACAGTTTCAATTTCAGTGCTTGTGATTGGTCTGTTCATATTTTCTATTTCTTCCTGCTTCAGTCTTGGAAGGTTGTGCATTTCTAAGAATTTGTCCATTTATCCAGGTTGTCCCTTTTATTGGCATAGAGTTGCTTGTAGTAATCTCTCATGGTTTTTTGTATTTCTGCAGTGTCTGTTGTAACTTCTCCTTTTTCAATTCTAATTCTATTGATTTGAGTCTTCTCCCTTTTTTTCTTGATGAGTCTGGCTAATGGTTTATCAATTTTGTTTATCTTCTCAAAGAACCAGCTTTTAGTTTTATTGATCTTTGCTATCATTTCCTTCATTTTGTTTTCATTTATTTCTGATCTGATCTTTATGATTTCTTTCCTTCTGCTAACTGGGGCTTTTTTGTTCTTCTTTCTCTAATTTCTTTAGGTGTAAGGTTAGGTTGTGTTTTTGAGATGTTTGTTGTTTCTTAAGGTAGGATTGTATTGCTGCTATAAACTTCCCTCTTAGAACTGCTTTTGCTGCATCCCATAGGTTTTGGGTCGTTGTGTTTTCATTGTCATTTGTTTCTGGGTATTTTTTGATTTCCTCTTTGATTTCTTCAGTGATCTCTTGGTTATTAAGTAGTGTATTGTTTAACCTCCATGTGTTTGTATTTTTTACAGATTTTTTTCCTGTAATTGAAAGCTAGTCTCATAGCGTTGTGGTCAGAAAAGATACTTGATACGATTTCAATTTTCTTAAATTTACCAAGGCTTGATTTGTGACGCAGTATATAATCTCTTCTGGAGAATGTTCCATGAGCACTTGAGAGGAATGTTTATTTCATTGTTTTTGGATGGAATCTCCTATAAATATCAATTAAGTCCATCTTGTTTAATGTATCATTTAAAGCTTGTGTTTTCTTATTTATTTTCACTTTGGATGATCTGCCCATTGGTGAAAGTGGGGTGTTAAAGTCCCCTACTATGATTGTGTTACTGTCGATTTCCCCTTTTATGGCTGTTAGTATTTGCCTTATGTATTGAGGTGCTTCTATTTTGGGTGCATAAATATTTACAATTGTTATATCTTCTTCTTGGATCGATCCCTTGATCATTATGTAGTGTCCTTCTTTGTCTCTTGTAATAATCTTTATTTTAAAGTCTATTTTGTCTGATATGAGAATTCCTGCTCCAGCTCTATTTTGATTTCCATTTGCATGGAATATCTTTTTCCATCCCCTCACTTTCAGTCTGTATGTGTCCCTAGGTCTGAAGTGGGTCTCTTGTAGACAGCATATATACGGGTCTTGTTTTTGTATCCATTCAGCCAGTCTATGTCTTTTGGTTGGAGCATTTAATCCATTTACATTCAAGGTAGTTATTGATATGTATGTTCCTATTACCATTTTCTTAATTGTTTGGGGTTTGTTATTGTAGGTTTTTTTCTTCTCTTGTGTTTCCTGCCTAGAGAAGTTCCTTTAGCATTTGTTGTAAAGCTGGTTTGGTAGTGCTGAATTCTCTTAGCTTTTGCTTGTCTGTAAAGGTTTTAATTTCTCCATCAAATCTGAATGAGATCCTTGCTGGGTAGAGTCATCTTGCTTGTAGGTTTTTCTCCTTCATCACTTTAAATATGTCCTGCCAGTCCCTTCTGGCTTGCAGAGTTTCTGCTGAAAGATCAGCTGTTAACCTTATGGGGATTCCCTTGTATGTTATTTGTTGTTTTTCCCTTGATACTTTTAATATGTTTTCTTCGTATTTAATTTTTGATAGCTTGATTAATATATGTCTTGGTGTGTTTCTCCTTGGATTTATCCTGTTTGGGGCTTGCTGCGCTTCCTGGACTTGACTATTTCCTTTCCCATGTTAGGGAATTTTTCAACTATAATCTCTTCAAATATTTTCTCAGACCCTTTCTTTTTCTCTTGTTCTTCTGGTACCCCTATAATTCGAATGTTGGTGCATTTAATGTTGTCCCAGAGGTCTTGGAGACTGTCCTCTATTCTTTTCACTCTTTTTTCTTTATTCTGCTCTGCGATAGTTATTTCCACTATTTTATCTTCCAGGTCACTTATCCGTTCTTCTGCCTCAGTTATTCTGCTATTGATCCCATCTAGAGTATTTTTAATTTCATTTATTGTGTTGTTCATCGTTGTTTGTTTCATCTTTCGTTCTTCTAGGTCCTTGTTAAACGTTTCTTGCATTTTCTCTATTTTATTTCCAAGATTTTGGATCATCTTTACTGTCATTATTCTGAATTCTTCTTCAGGTAGACTGCCTATTTCCTCTTCATTTGTTAGGTCTGGTCGGGTTTGCCTTGCTCCTTCATCTGCTTTGTTTTTTCTGTCTTCTCATTTTGCTTATCTTACTGTGTTTGGGGTCTCCTTTTCGCAGGCTGCAGGTTTGTAGTTCCCGTTGTTTATGGTGTCTGTCCCCAGTGGCTAAGGTTGATTCAGTGGGTTGTGTAGGCTTCCTGATGGAGGGGACTAGTGCCTGTGTTCTGGTGGATGAGGCTGGACCTTGTCTTTCTGGTGGGCAAGTCCATGTCTGGTGGTGTGTTTTGCAGTGTCTGTGGCCTTATTATGATTTTAGGCAGCCTCTCTGCTAATAGATGGCCTTGTGTTCCTGTCTTGCTTGTTGTTTGGCATAGGGTGTCCAGCTTGCTGGTCATTGAGTGAAGCTGGGTCTTGGTGTTGAGATGGAGATCTCTGGGGAGATTTTCGCCATTTGATATTACGTGGAGCTGGGAGGTCTCTTGTGGACCAGTGTCCTGAATTTGGCTTTGCCACCTCAGAGACACAGCCCTGACGCCTGGCTGGAGCACCAAGCGCCTTTCATCCACATGGCTCAGAATAAAAGGGAGAAAAGAAAGAAAGAAAGAGAGAGAGAGGGAGGGAGGGAGGGAGGAAGAGAGAGAGAGAGAGAGGGAGGGAGGGAGGGAGGGTGGGAGGAAGAAAGAAAGAAGATAAAATAAAGTTATTAAAATAAAAACTAATTATTAAGAAAAAAAATTTTTTTAAGTTAAAAAAAAAACACAGACAGAACTCTAGGACAAATGGTAAAAGCAAAGCTATACAAAATCACACACAGAAGTATACACGTACACACTCACACAAAGAGAAAAAGGGAAAAAATATATATATATATCTTTGCTCCCAAAGTGCACCGCCTCAATTTGCGATGATTCATTGTCTATTCAGGTATTCCACAGATGCAGGGTACATCAAGTTGATTGTGGAGATTTAATCCACTGCTCCTGAGGCTGCTGGGAGAAATTTCCCTTTCTCTTCTTTGTTCACACAGCTCCTGGGGTTCCGCATTGGATTTGTTGCTGCGCCTCTGCGTGTAGGTCACCCGAGGGCGTCTCTTCTTTGCTCAGACAGGTCGGGGTGGAAGGAGCAGCTGATTCAGGGGCTCTGGCTCATTCAGGCCAGGGGCAGGGAGGGTATAGAGTGTGGGGCGAGCCTGCGGCGGCAGAGGCCAGCATGACATGCAACAGCCTGAGGCGCGCCGTGCGTTCTCCCGGGAAGTTGTCTCTGGATCATGGGACCCTGGCAGTGGCGGGCTGCACAGGCTCCTGGGAGGGGAGGTGTGGATAGTGACCTGTGGTTACACACAGGCTTGTTGGCAGCTGCAGCAGCAGCCTTAGCATCCCACGCCCGTCTCTGGGGTCCGCGCTGATAGCCACGGCTCACGCCCGTCTCTGGAGCTCCTTTAAGCAGTACTATTAATCTCTCCTCGCACACCGGGAAACAAAGAGGCAAGGAAAAGTCTCTTGCCTCTTCAGCAGCTCCAGACTTTTTCCCGGACTCCCTCCTGGCTGGCTGTGGTGCACTAGCCCCTTCAGGCTGTGTTCACGCCGCCAGTCCTCTCCCTGGGATCTGACCAAAGCCCGAGCCTCAGCTCCCAGCCCCCGCCCACCCACCCTGGCGGGTGAGCAGAGAAGCCCCTTGGGCTGTTGAGTGCTGGTCAGCACTTATCCTCTGTGCAGGAGTCTCTTCACTTTGCCCTCCGCACCCTGGTTGCTGTGCTCTCCTACGTGGCTCCGAAGCTTCCCCCTCTCTGCCACCCGCAGTCTCTGCCCACGAAGGGGCTTCCTCGTGTGTGGAAACTTTTCCTCCTTCACAGCTCCCTCCCACTGGTGCAGGTCCCATCCCTATTCTTTTGTCTCTGTTTTTTCTTTTTTCTTTTGCCCTCCCCAGGTACGTGGGGGGTTTCTTGCCTTTTGGGAGGTCTGAGGTCTTCTGCCAGTGTTCAGTAGGTGTTCTGTAGGAGCTGTTCCACATGTAGATGTATTTCTGATGTATTTGTGGAGAGGAAGGTGATCTCTGTGTCTTACTCTTCCGCCATCTTGAAGCTCCTCCTCTGTAATTTTAATTACTCTTGTCTTGCTATACTTTTTGATGTGTTTTTGGTAGTGTAGGACCCTCCTAATTACTGTTTTCAAATATTTATTATGTAGGTGAACTTTAAAATCATTTTTAAACTTTCATACCCTCCCAACTGTAATTAATGAAAAAGCATTAACTTTATGGATAAAGTTATAATACTGAATTTTCCCTTCAAAAATATAATTCTCATCTCTCCATTTATTCAAGCCTTTTTTTATGTTCTCAAGTAAGGTTACATTGTTTTCTCCACTGGGTCTTGCAAATTCTTAAATTTATTTCTAGGCATTTGATATTTAGTTGTCTTTATTTTTGGAGTTAGGATGAGATCCCTGTTTTAATTCTGTTTTCTGACTGACCATTAATTATAAGCAAATTTCTGCATGTATATCTTTTATCTGCCCATTCTAATGAACCTCCTTATAGTTTTAAATAGGTTTCTAGTTGACATTGTAGTGAACAGCATTAGTTGCCTGCTTGGAATCTGTTAAGCCCCCTTTCTAATAGGAACAGATTTTTATTTGGATATCCACCTTTTTTTCTAGGCAACTATAGGCTTTGGGTGGAACACTGAGTAAGGGTAAATACAGGTTTAAGGTTTAAGGGTAAAAACAGATTAGTCTAACCTATGAGAACCATTTTTCCACCCTTGAAACAATGCCTGGTTTAGAAATAACAATGTGGTTTAATTTGGGCCAACGAAATTTGACAAGAAACTTTCTGAGGCTTTAGAAAGGAATTCCTCAACTCTCTGAAAGCTGTAAGAACCCAATTCTCTGTCATCCCGTGGAAATGAACAAGGAAGCTTATAGCCCCAACTACTGTAGACACCCATCCTATAACTTTAAGGGAAACTAGCCTTTCAGTTAAGCTGACACAGGGACCAGGACATGAAGGCAGAATGCAGCTGAGTCCTTGATGATATCACTGAATTACTGGATCAATCAACCCTGAGGCCCATGCCATTTCTGGGCTTTCAATTATGTAAACCAATAATGTTTAATATTTTCAAAACCAGTTTGAACAGGATTTCTGTTAATTTCAATGTTGAAGAGCCCTAACTTGTTTGGTATCTTAAATTTTTAAGATAGAATATAATATGAACTATAAATAATCATCATTTACTCTCTTTTTTTCTTTTTAATCCTTATATTTATTTCTTTTTCTTCCCTTATTATATGGGCAGAAATCATTACAGAAATACTGAATCATAATAATAAAAACAGGCATCCTTGTATTGTTCCTTAATTTACTGACAGTGTCTTTAGTGGGCCATTCATTAAGTTTCATGTTTCCTGTTTCTCATGATAAGACTTTAAAAAAAAATTTAAGCAATGTGATTTTAAAAACAAGAATGAGTTTGGATTTTATCAACTGTCTTTTGAATATTTAATGAGGATATTGCATTTCAAACAATTCTTTTGTTTCTTGTTATGTTATTACTTAATTATACTATATTTTAAATGTTCTACTGTTGAGCTAGCCTTGTATTCCTGAAAGGACCCCTATATAGTAATGATACACATATTCATATACTGCTAGATTTAATTTTCCAGTATTTAGTTTTTGATTTCTTTTTGGCTTGGAAATTATAAGTAGGTGATTTGTGTTTTATTTGTCAGACTTTGATATCAAACTAATACTATACATGAACAAAAGAACTGGAAAGATTTCCATATTTCTCTAGCCTATGGAACAATTTAAATAACCCAAGAATGATCTGTTCCTTAAAAATAATGTGTTCTATTTATATACAGATATGAGCCAACCTCCTCTTTGGTTAGCAGATCTTGGAGAAAGTTTTAATATCTACTATAGTTATTGTTGCTTATATGTCTTAAGTGATTTTTGATCAGTTATGCTTTTCTAGAAGTTCTTTTATTTGATGTAGATTTTTAAAATTAGTAATACTGATGTAACATACAATTTCAAAGCATCCGTTTTCATTTCAAAAATTATTTACTTATATTTTCCTCTCTTTTTTCCTTGGTCTCAGTTGCTAGAGGTGTATCTGTTTTCATAGTTATTTTTGAAGAACGATGCCTTGATTTTTGTCAGTTAGTTTTGTTTTATTTAAAATCAAGTAGTTTCTTATTTTTCTTAATATATTTCCCCTAATATATTTCCCCTGATTTAGTTTAATTTCTTTCATTGTTCTTATTTATTTCTTTAAGTTTACTGATTTTAATTTATATTCTTCCTTGTAGAAGTAATTCAGGTTTTGAGTTTTCCTCTGAGAACTGCTTTGGTTGTATAAATATATTTTGGTATATTGTGTTTAATTGTTGTTAATTCTTAGAAAAATCTGTCATTTCTGTTTGATTTCCCTTAGACCAAATAGTTATTTGTCAGTGTGATTTTTTAATATAGTATCCAAGGAAGTTTTATTAGTAGTATCTAACTTTATTGTAGAATATTCAGAGAATGTGTGCTAAGATTTCAAATTTTTGGGATATATTGTAAATGTCTTTGTGGCCTAATATACAATCAAAGTTTTTAACAGTCTGCAAGCTTTTGAAGAATATCTTTGCATTGCACAAAGTTATATATTTATATAATCAAGATGAATGCTTATTTAAATTTGTTACTTTATTATACTTATTATATTAGTTTTCTATTATTGCATAACAAATTACCACAAACCTAGCATCTTAATACAACACAAATTTATTATCTTACAGATTCTATGGGCCAAGATGGCATTGACGGTTCCTCTGCTCAAACCTCACAAGGCTAAAATCAAGCTGTTGGCCAGCCATCAGCCAGTGTCCTTACCTGGAGGCTCGACTAGAGAAAGCCATTCTAAGTACCTCAGGTTTTTGGTAGAATTCTTTTCCTTTTGGTAGAAAGAATGTTTCCATTGTGTTGCTGGTTGTTGGTTGGGAGCTGCTTTCAGACCCTAGGGTTGCTTTCAGGTCCTTGCCATATAACCCCCTCCATAAGCCCTCTCTGACTTCCAAATTTCTTAGTTTGGGAACAGCCCTGTCCATTTTAAGGGTTCCTCTAATTAGATCTAGCTCACCCAGGATAACCTCCCTTTTGTTTAACTCAAAGTCAACTGATTAGGAATATAAATTATAGTTGCAAAATCCCTTCAGCCATTAACATAACACAATCATAGGAGTGATATCCCATTGTATTCAAGCCTGGCCCATGCTAAAGGAGAGTGGACTATAGAAAGTGTATATACCTGTGGTGGGAAACTTGGGGACCAACTAAGAATTCTGTCTGCCACACTTAACCTATCAAATCCTGAGGAAGCTATGTTCAAGTCTTCTGCCATGATAATGGTTTTAAATTCCTGTGTTATTGGAAGGTTTTACTTAATATATGTCTATGTTATGCTTTGTTGTTTGTTGGGTGGCTTTGCACTGTGTCAGCTTGGCTGGGCTCAATGCATCTCCCCAAATTCCCTTTTCTGTATATTTCTGGTTGGGGTGGAGCCACCAGAGAGATTCTCACACAAGTTGTAGAGGACAGAATTAAAAGGGTAGGCATTTTGTAGCTCACATGTGTTGCTGCTTGTCTGCTGGTTCACCTTGTGGGTGGGAGGCAGCAGCCAGATTGCACCCACTTCACCTCCCCTGGCTCCTCCTTCAGCTTCTCTGATTCCTGCACTAGGGGTGTGTGTATGTGTGTGTGATTCCACGATGAAGTGTCTCAGCTTCTGTGGGACATCCAAACCACCATGGTCAGGGACAGTAAGGGCTAAGAGTTTTCAGCAGTTGTCAGTCTGTCCTTGTGGACTCCTGATTGTGCTGGTAGTTTCCGGCTTGTTCTTGTTCTCCCTCACTTTTCATGCATCTTCCCTTTCTGACTGCCTGCCCTATGGACCTCAAATATGCTCCCCTGTGCTAGTAACTGAACAAATGCAAATTAAAACCCCAATAACAATTCATGCCAATCAGATTGGCAAAAACAAAAAGTGCTATAGTATCCAGGGTAAGCCAGGGTTTAGATCCACTGCAACATCAGTACATTGCTGGTAGCAGTATAAATTGATATAAAACATTATGAGACAACACCTAGTTTGGCATTATCTAATAAATTTGAAGGTGTGGGTACCCAATGACCCAGCAATTCCACACCAAGAAATACACCCTGGGAAAATGATTGCATAAATGTACCTAGAGAAATGTACCAGATGGTTCCTAGCAGCACTATTTCTAATAGTAAAATAATTAGAAACAACCAGATGCTAAACAATAGTTAAATAGATAAATAAACTGAGTAAATTTTTATAATGGGATACCATAAAGCAGTTGAAATTAATGAATTACAGTTACAAAAAACAACATAAGTGAATCTCAGAAATAGAATGTTGACCCAAAAAAAGCATGTTGCAGAAGAATTCATAAAGAACAGCTCTTTTTACATTAAGGAAAAAACATAGAAAATTGTCCAACAATTTTTAGGAACAAAGTCTATGAAGAAATGCAAAATGATGCTAAAAATAAAGCTCAGGATTATCAGGGGTTATGTCTCAGGAGAGGCGGAGAAGAAAGGGGATTTGAGGGACCAGGCGGGGACAGTAAAGTAATAGTCCTATTGATCATCATAAGCTGGGAGATGGGCTCAGAGGTGTTCATTGTATCATGAATTTTTATACCTTGCATTTGTTTTATTTATAAAGAGAAAAAGTAAAACATTGAAAAAATAACAGAAGAAATGAGCTCTCTGCTTCCTCTGCTCACTGATTCACCCTGTATGTCTTTGAGAGAGAAGTCTTTTTTTTTTTTTTTTGGCTGCACTGCATGGCTTTCAGCATCTCAGTTTCTCCACCAGAGATTGAACCCAGGCCACAGCAGTGACAGCACTGAATCCTAAGCACTAGGCCATCAGGGAACTCCACAAGAAATCTTTTAAAAACATGATTTAGTTACAATTTTCCCTTTCCTATAGCTCAGTGATTCCCCATTCTTTAAAGAGTGAAGTCCAAACTCCCTAGACAGATATTCAAGGTCTTTCACAAATCTGGCTCCTCCAGACCTGCCCAAATATGTATGTCAATATTCCCCCAATGGGGCTTCCCTGGTGGCGCAGTGGTTGAGAGTCCGCCTGCCGATGCAGGGGACACGGGTTTGTGCCCTGGTCTGGGAGGATCCCACGTGCCGCAGAGCAGCTGGGCCTGTGAGCCATGGCCGCTGAGCCTGCGCGTCCGGAGCCTGTGCTCCACAAGGGGAGAGGCCACAACAGTGAGAGGCCCGCGTACCGCAAAAAAAAAAAAAAAAAAAAAAAAATATTCCCCCAAATTAAACACTCCATTTCTTCTGGAAGGGCCGATAAGGGTCCCACAAAGTGCCTTGCTCATTTCTGCCCACAGGTTCTTCCTTGTGCTCTATCCATTCACCTCAAATGCCCTTCCTCTGCCTCTTTTCCCATTCAAACCCTACTCATCTTATCTCCCTAAGGCCATGACTACTTGCTAACTCATTTATGAACCCTTTCCTCTCAGTTCCACTGAACAGTGAAATCTCTCACAGTCAAATGCGTATCCCATTCATGGCATGAATTACTTATCCTTTAATTATATACAGCTTCTTACCTCTTCTTGTCTGTGTGTGTATGTATGTACACATGTTTTTTTTATCCCCAAATAGATGACAAACTCTTCAAAAATAAGAATTATGCTTTATATTTCTTGGTATGGCCTAAAGGGCTTAGCATAGTAAACATTTGTCATAAATAAAGAAGCTTTCGCAGAGACCTTCAAGATGGCAGAGGAGTAAGACGTGGAGATCACCTTTCTCCCCACAACTACATCAGAAATGTGGAACAACTATGGAACAACTCCTACAGAACACCTACTGAATGCTGGCAGAAGACCTCAGACTTCCCAAAAGGCAAGAAACTCCCTCCCTAACCCACCTGGGTAGGGCAAAAGAAAGAAGAAAAAACAGAAACAAGAGAATACGGATGAGACTTGCACCTAGGGGAGGGAGCTGTGAAGGAGGAAAAGTTTCCACACACTAGGAAGGCCCTTCACTGGCAGAGACGGGGGGTTGGCCGCTGGGGGTGGGGGAAGCTTCAGAGCCACAGAGGAGAGCACAGCAACAGTGGTGCAGAAGGCAAATCAGAGAGATTCCCGCACAGGGGATCCGTGCCGACCAGCACTCACCAGCCCGAGGCTCTTCTGCTCACCCGCCGGGGCGGGTGGGGGCTGGGAGGTGAGGCTCGAGCTTTGGTTGGATCCCAGGGAGAGGACTGGGGTTGGCTGCATGAACACAGCCTGAAGGTGGCTAGCTCACCACAGCTAGCCGGGAGGGAGTCCAGAAAAAACTCTGGACCTGCCAAAGAGGCAAGAGACCATTGTTTCAGTGTGTGCGAGGAGAGGGGATTCAGAGCACCGCCTAAATGAGCTACAGAGACGAGTGCGAGCTGTGGCTATGAGCGCGGACCCCAGAGATGGGCTTGAAACGCTAAGGCTGCTGCTGCAGCCAGCAAGAAGCCTGTGTGCAAGCACAGGTCACTGTCCACACCTCCCCACCCAGGAGCCCGTGCAGCCCACCACTGCCAGGGTCCCGTGATGCAGGGACAACTTCTCCGGGAGAACATGGTGCACCTAATGCTGTTGCAATGTCTCACTGGCCTCTGCAGCCACAGGCTCACCCCGCATTCCATACCCATCCCTTTCCCCAGCCTGAGTGAGCCAGAGCCTCCAGTCACCTGCTACTTTAACCCCGTGCTGTCTGAGCAGGAACAGATGGCCTCAGGTGACCTATATGCAGAGGCGGGGCCAAATCCAAAGCTGAAACCCAGGAGCTGTGTGAACAAAGAAGAGAAAGGGAAATTTCTCCCAGCAGCCTCAGGAGCAGCAGATTAAATCCCCACAATCAACTTGATGTACCCTGCATCTCCGGAATATGTGAATAGACGACAAATCATCCCAAAATTGAGGCGGTGGACTTTGGGAGCAGCTGTAGAGTTGGGGTTTGCTTTCTGCATCTAATTTGTTTCATTTGTTAATTCCCCGGTCCAGGAGGATCCCACATGCCGAGGAGCGGCTGGGCCCGTCAGCCATGGCCACTGAGCCTGCATGTCCGGAGCCTGTGCTCTGCAATGGGAGAGGGCACAACAATGAGAGGCCCACATAAAACAAACAAACAAACAAAATTCTCTAAAAGGAATCAATAGCAGATTAACTGAGGCAGAAGAATGGATAAGTGACGTGGAAGATAAATAGTGGAAATAACTATCACAGAGCAGAATAAAGAAAAAAGAATGAAAAGAATTGAGGACAGTCTCAGGGACCTCTGGGACAACAATTAAATGCACCAACATTCGAATTATAGGGGTCGCAGAAGAAGAGAAAAAGAAAGGGACTGAGAAAATATTTGAAGACATTATAGTTGAAAACTTCCCTAATATGGGAAAGGAAATAGTTAATCAAGTCCAGGAAGCACAGAGAGTCCCATACAGGATAAATCCAAGGAGAAACACGCCAAGACACATATTAATCAAACAATCAAAAATTAAATACAAAGAAAAAATACTAAAAGCAGCAAGGGAAAAACAACAAATAACATACAAGGGAATCCCCATAAAGTTCACAGCTGATCTTTCAGCAGAAACTCTGCAAGCCAGAAGGGAGTGGCAGGACATATTTAAAGTGATGAAAGGGAAAAACCTCCAACCAAGATTACCCAGCAAGCATCTCATTCAGATTCGATGGAGAAATTTTGCATTACAGACAAGCAAAAGCTAAGGTGATTCAGCACCACTAAACCAGCTTTACAACAAATGCTAAAGGAACTTCTCTAGGCAGGAAGCACAAGAGAAGGAAAAGACCTACAATAACAAACCCCAAACAATTAAGAAAATGGTAATAGGAACATACATATCGATAATTACCTTAAATGTAAATGGATTAAATGTTCCCACCAAAAGACATAGACTGGCTGAATGGATACAAAAACAAGACCCATATATATGTTGTCTACAAGAGACCCACTTCAGACCTAGGGACACATACAGGCTGAAAGTGAGGGAATAGAAAAAGATAGTCCATGCAAATGGAAATCAAAAGAAAGCTGGAGTAGCAATACTCATATTAACAAAACAGACTTTAAAATAAAGACTGTTACAAGAGACAAAGAAGGATACTACATGATGATCAAGGGGTCCATCTAAGAAGAAGATATAACAATTGTAAATATTTATGCACCCAAAATAGGAGCACCTCAATACATAAGGCAAATAATAACCATAAAAGGGGAAATCAACAGTAACACAATCATAGTAGGGGACTTTAACACCCCACTTTCACCAATGGGCAGATCATCCGAAATGAAAATAAATAACACAAGCTTTAAATGATACATTAAACAAGATGGATTTAATTGATATTTTTAGGACAGTCCATCCAAAAACAACAGAATATACTTTCTTCTCAAGTGCTCATGGAAGATTCTCCAGGATAGATCATGTCTTGGGTCACAAATCAAGCCTTGGTAAATTTAAGAAAATTGAAATCATATGAAGTATCTTTTCCGACCACAATGCTATGAGACTAGATATCAATTACAGGAAATAAATCTGTAAATAATACAAATACATGGAGGCTAAACAATACACAACTAAATAACCAAGTGTTCACTGAAGAAATAAAAGAGGAAATCAAGAAATACTTAGAAACAAATGACAATGAAAACATGATGACCCAAAACCTATGGGATGCAGCAAAAGCAGTTCTAAGAGGGAAGTTTATAGCAATAGAGTCCTATCTCAAGAAACAAGAAACATCTCAAGTAAACAACCTAACCTTACACCTAAAGCAATTAGAGAAAAAAGAACAAAAAACCTCCAAAGTTTGCAGAAGGAAAGAAATCATAGAGATCAGATCAGAAATAAATGAAAAAGAAATGAAGGAAACAATAGCAAAGATCAATAAAACTAAAAGCTGGTTCTTTGAGAAGTTAAATTGATAAACCATTTGCCAGACTCATCAAGAAAAAAAGGGAGAAGACTCAAATCAATAGAATTAGAAATGAAAAAGGAGAAGTTACAACAGACACTGCAGAAATACAAAGCATTCTAAGAGACTACTACAAGCAATTCTATGCCAAAAAAATGGACAACCTGGAAGAAGTGCACAAATTCTTAGAAAAGCACAACCTTCTGATACTGAACCAGGAAGAAGTAGAAAATATAAACAGACCAATCACAAGCACTGAAATTGAGACTGTGATTAAAAATCTTACAACAAACAAAAGCCCAGGACCAGATGGCTTCACAGGTGAATTCTATGAAACATTTAGAGAAGAGTTAACACCTTTCCTTCTCAAACTCTTCAAAAATATAGCAGAGGGAGGAACACCCCTAAACTCATTCTATGAGTCCACCATCACCCTGATACCAAAACAAGACAAAATCGTCACAAAGAAAGAAAACTACAGGCCAATGTCACTGATGAACATAGATGCAAAACTCCTCAACAAAATACTAGTAAACAGAATCCAACAGCACGTTAAAAGGATCATACACCATGGTCAAGTGGGGTTTATCCCAGGAATGCAAAGATTCTTCAATATACGCAAATCAATCAATGTGATACACCATATTAACAAATTGAAGGAGAAAAACCATGTGATTATCTCAATAGATGCAGAAAAAGCTTTTGAGAAAATTCAACATCCATTTATGAAAAAAGCCCTCCAGAAAGTAGGCATAGAGGGAACTTACCTCAACATAATAAAGGCCGTATATGACAAACCCACAGCCAACATCATTCTCAGTGTTGAAAAACTGAAACTATTTCCTCTAAGAACAGGAACAAGACAAGGTTGTCCACTCTCACCACTATTATTCAACATAGTTTTGGAAATATTAGCCACAGCAGTCAGAGAAGAAAAAGAAATAAAAGGAATCCAATTTGGAAAAGAAGAAGTAAAGCTGTCACTGTTTGCAGGTGACATGATACTATACATAGAGAATCCTAAAGATGCTACCAGAAAACAACTAGATCGAATCAATGAATTTGGTAAAGTAACAGGATACAAAATTAATGCACAGAAATCTCTTGCATTCCTATACACTAACAACGAAAGATCAGAAAGAGTTAAGGAAACACTCCCGTTTACCATTGCAACAAAGAGTAAAATACCTAGGAATAAACCTACCTAAGGTGACAAAAGACCTGTATGCAGAAAACTATAAGCCACTGATGAAAGAAATTAAAGATGATACAAACAGATGGAGAGATATACCATGTTCTTGGACTGGAAGAATCAACATTGTGAAAATGACTCTACTACCCAAAGCAATCTACACATTGAATGCAATCCCCATCAAACTACCAATGGCATTTTTCACAGAACTAGAGCAAAAAATTTCCGAATTTGTATGGAAACACAAAAGACCCCAAATAGCCAAAGCAATCTTGAGAAAGAAAAATGGAGCTGGAGGAATCAGGCTCCGTGACTTCAGACTATTACATAAAGCTACAACAATCAAGACAGTATGGTACTGGCACAAAAACAGAAATATAGATCAATGGAACAGAATAGAAAGCCCAGATGTAATCCCACACACATATTGTCATCTTATTTTTGATTAAGGAGGCAAGAATATACAGTGGAGAAAAGGCAGCTTCTTCAATAAATGGTGCTGGGAAAACTGGACAGGTACATGTAAAAGTATGAAATTAGAACACTCCCTAACACCATACATAAAAATATACTCAAAATGGATTAAAGACCTAAATGTAAGGCCAGACACTATCAAACTCTTAGAGGAAAACATAGGCAGAAAACTCTATGACATAAATCACAGCAAGATCCTTTTTGACCTACCTCCTAGAGAAAGGGAAATAAAAAGAAAAATAAACGTATGGTACCCAATGAAACTTAAAAGCTTTTGCACAGCAAAGCAAACTATAAACAAGATGAAAACTCAACCCTCAGAATGGGAGAAAATATTTGCAAATGAAGCAACTGACAAATGATTAATCTCCAAAATATACAAGCAGCTCATGCAGCTCAACATCCAGAAAACAACCAAGTAATCCAAAAATGAGCAGAGGACCTAAATCGACATTTCTCCAAAGAAGATTGCCAACAAACACATGAAAGGATGCTCAACATCACTAATCATTAGAGAAACGCAAATCAAAACTACAATGAGGTTTCACCTCACACCGGTCAGATTGGTCATCATCAAAAAGTCTACAAACAATAAATGCTGGGTAGGGTGTGGAGAAAAGGGAACTGTCTTGCACTGTTGGTGGGAATGTAAATTAATACAGCCACTATGGAGAACAGTATGGAAGTTCCTTAAAAATCTAAAAATAGAAAAAAAAATCTAAAAATAGAACTACTATACGACCCAGCAACTCCACTACTGGGCATATACCCAGAGAAAACCTTAATTCAAAAAGAGTCATGTACCACAATGTTCATTGCAGCTCTATTTACAATAGCCAGGACATGGAGGCAACCTAAGTGTCCATTGACAGATGAATGGATAAAGAAGATGTGGCACATATATACAATGGAATATAACTCAGCCATAGAAAGAAGTGAAATTGAGTTATTTGTAGTGAGGTGGATGGACCTAGAGTCTGTCATACAGAATCATGTATGTCAGAAAGAGAAAAACAAATGCCATATGCTAACACATATATGTGGAACTTAAAAATAAATAAATAAATAAATGGTTCTGAAGAACCTAGGGGCAGGACAGGAATAAAGACACAGACATAGAGAATGGACTTGAGGACACGGGGAGGGGAAGGGTAAGCTGGGGCAAAGTGAGAGAGTGGCATGGACATATATGCAGTGCCAAATGTAAAATAAATAGCTAGTGGGAAGCAGCCGCATAGCACAGGGAGATCAGCTCCGTGCTTTGTGACCACCTAGAGGGGTGGGATAGGGGAGGGTGGGGGGAGACGCAAGAGGGAGGGGATATGGAGATATATGTATAGCTGATTCACTTTGTGAACTAACACACCATTGTAAAACAACTATACTCAAATAAAGATGTTTAAAAAGAAAAAGAAAACCTATAACTCTGTCTTTATCAAACACACAAATCATGTCACAGTAAAATTATCATCATAGAAGTACAACTTTATACGTATTTATGGAGATTCCAATATAGGCAGAATGTTCTTTTTTTTAACAGCTTTTCACAGTTTATCGAGCTTTTGCATAAATTATTTTTTCATATCTCAAAACAATCATGTAAAGTAAAAGGGGTAGATATAAATTGCAGTTTTTTGTCATTTCTCTGTCTCTTGTACTATACTGTGAATGTTTCGAGGATTAGAAACTATGTTGACAGTGACACCCAGGATATGGTATGTCCATGGCACATAATCTTTGAATACAAATATATGTTGATGTAGGGAGTGAGGAGAACCCTCCCTTTACAGTTGAGAAAACTGAAGCCCAAAACAAAGTAGCGAGCTGTCCAAAACCATGCAGTTAGTGGGAGGGTGAGGATTCAAATCTGAACCTTTGGACTCTGGTTCCAGTTCACCTTCTACAATTGCTCAGAGAGAGTGGAGAAATCCCATTTTGTCATAAAGTGAAAGGAGATTTTGGCTTACAGTAGATTTTTATTCAACCTTTCCCAATTTTTTTATGAGTATGCTATTTCATAGAGTGAATACACTATAATTGGGAAAAGATTCCTTTGGTAGAATTGCAATTCTCTGTGAGTGAGGCTGAGGCCAAGGGATTGGTCCTGCCAGTGTCATTTGACCTGGACGACTCCACAGCCCCAGTCATGTGCAGCTCCAAATTACACACAGCTGATCACTCAGGCCAGGGGTTATCTTGTGCAAATCTATCTCCAGAACTGCAAAAACACAAAAGCATGTGCCCTGTAGATAGTACATTAGCAACAACATCTCTGTGTAGGGCAGCTAGTATTACAACTGTAACTTCATTATTTCAGGAGCCTAAATAATTCATCAGTCTTGGGATCAGGGTGAGGGATCACAAGTTCCACAAGGAAGCCCATTGCCCTGGAAGTTCATGCATTCCCCCCACCGGGAAGATGCTGGACACAATATCTTGAGAAAGGCATTGAAGTTCCCCCCATATCTCTCAGCAATTAGGTTAGGGGTCCATTGCCTGCTTTTTGAGCTCTGCCAGTGGAGCTCCCCCGATGCCTACTGGTTCTGTATAGTAGCCCAGCCTGCTCTCCATACAGTCCTGAGAGTCTGGGAATTCCTTCTTATTCTAGCAAGTAACTATTGCTCTTTTGGTTGGTTATATTGTCAGTCATCTCTATAAAAGTGCTAGATCAGAAGGCTTTCCTTCCAGAAGTTACTCCACGAATTACAATTCTAAGTGCTCCATTAAGCACAGAGGGCACAAAAATCTGTTTTTAAAGTTCTTTCCAAGGTAGCCCTCTTCTCCTAATTTTGTACTTGTTGTAGCGCAATGGGAAGAATCAGCAATGGTTACTGATCCATTTCTCAGTAAAGGGCAAAGTAAAGGGTGAACTTTACTTTGTCCTTAGATAAGACATGGCATCCTAACCTAAAGAACATCCTGGAACTCTCCATATACTTCTAGGAGACTCCCATGAGAAACTGAGGCACACATGCAATGTAAGTTTCCTTCATTTCCCAAATCACCAAGGTTGCTTTTTTTAAAATTATTATTATTACAATGTTTGCAAATTTAATTTGTTAGCTGGTGAAAAATATATTAAGTGACCTCCAGAAATTTTAAAAGAAAACCATATAGTTTCAAGTAGACCATTATCTAGGAATTCCCTGCAGAATATACCACTGGCAGCAAAACATTTGTTATTGGTGGTGAGTTAACAGTGTGTTTTGAAATGCCATATTTCTCAATGGAAGTGTGCTCTCAAAACACCTCTAAACATCTGATTTAATACAAAGAATTTGGAGACTACAATAGTGGCTATTCATATGGACCTTTTGCAGATTAATCTCTGAATAATTGATCAAATCTCCACCTAGCTGAGGTGCTTTAATGGTTGAATTGATAAAAAGTAACCAATCAATTCATGATCACCATAAGCAGTAGAGAAAAAATTTAAAGTCAACTTCATTTGATCTGAATTGAATGTAGTTGTAGCTAATGTGTGCTTGCCCAGGGAAATCTTTGATTCCATGACTGTCATGTCCTCTATGATGTGAGTTCATTGATCTTCTGGGTACAAAGATAAAGAACATCTGTTTACCCAAATATTTGCTCAGGAAGATTTAAGGGGAAGTATGTTGACTAAATGAAGGAAGGTCACTTCTGTTTTTGCTGTTTCTGTGATATCAAAGGGTTTCACTGATGAAACTTGGTATGCTACTAAAGGATATGAAGGAGAACATTACAGTCGATTTGAAAATGGCAGTCAGTTATATTTATCAAATGAACATTAAAATATTGTATTTGGTACATGGAGAGAGGCAAAGTGATATTTGAAAGCAGCTTAATATACTGTCTGAAAACATGTTGGGCATGTTGTTTGTATTGTCTATAGTATGGTATATTGTTCTTATCCACATTGATGCAATTCAGTTCAACAAACATTTTTTGAATATATAAGTGCTTGGGACTGTGCTAGGTCCTGGGTACATGAAGATGAATGAAAAAGAGCCTGGGCCTTCAAGCTGATCTCAATCCAATTAAGAAACCACATAGATAGTAAATTTTGTAAATGTATAAATGGTTGAACTGAGTAAACTCTTAATCCATGGAATTCCCAGAACTTTTTGCCCTTAAAAGGATGTCAGGGCTTCCCTGGTGGCACAGTGGTTGAGAGTCCGCCTGCCGATGCAGGGGACGCGGGTTCGTGTCCCGGTCTAGGAAGATCCCACATACCGCGGAGCGGCTGGGCCCGTGAGCCATGGCCACTGAGCCGGTGTGTCCGGAGCCTGTGCTCCGCAACAGGAGAGGCCACAACAGTGAGAGGGCTGCGTACCGCAAAAAAAAAAAAAAAGGATGTCAAAGAGAGAGGCTGATTAACTCTTATGAAAGGAGATTGTCCTTCAATGGAATGAACTGAGACCCAGGATGTTGTCTTCAGCTTCACAGATCTAAAACTTAATTTCATAGTGTCACTCAAGTATGACTAAGCCCTGGAGGACTGACTCAAGTCACCAAATTCACTAGAGGCTGACTAATGAATGGGATGTCTGTTTATTAATTTACAATGTGAAAAACAACCATGTTACTCCTTTTGGCTGATCAACACACGCCTTTTAGTAATAGTCTTCGCAGAAGCCAGATTGCTCTTGAAAGCTTGGAAAACATGGATCAGAGCAGAGGGAATTGGCTGCCTCAACAACTGCTCCTTCCACCCACAGGCTGTTGCCCTTCAGGAAGGATTTGCTTCTCATTCCACACTCAGGGATTCTCTCTCTAGGCTGCAGACCCTTCTGATCCTCATCTTCTTGGCTCCTTTTCGTATTCCCTTTTCATCAGCCTTTTCAGTTTTCACCTTTCATTCCCTCTGCTTTGGGATTGATGTTTCCTTAGATGGTCCCTGAACCTCAACCTGACTTTCACTGCTTGCTTCTGTCCTTCAGATAACTCTTGGCACTGTCGCTGCCCACTCCCACGTCTAGCCCAGCAACCAGGATCTTTCTCCATCCAAAAGCCTAGCATCCCCATCCCCATCACTTTGTCCTGGAGGGGATTCAGAAAGTAACCTGATTGATGATGTACCTATTTCTACTACAGAAATCTGTCCATGGAAGGAATGAGACCATTGTGTCCATCGGTCATGACTCCATCAGCAATCCTGGAGACCATTTCTTCTTTTGAGAGAGAGCTCAGTGTGGGGTTGAACTCACAGGCCCCAGAGTCAGAGCTTTGGTTTCTATTTTTTCTTCACCACTTAATAGCTGTGGTGCCTTTGGCAAGTTATTAACTGCTTTGCACCTCAGTTTCCTCTTTTATAGAAAGGGGATTATAAGAGTTCATATCTCAGAGGTTCTGAGGTGTAAATGTATTATATAACAACCCATATGGCACATAGTAAGCACAAGATACTGTTACTGCTCTTGGTCTGTACTTTTTCTGGATTCCAAGTAGCCCCTTTCCCTTATGAGAGCACAATGACCTCAGATGTTTCACAGTGCAGCTGAGTGGGCTCTAGTTTCAGAGTAACACCCTCTTGATGGGATGCAGTAGAGGATCAGATTAGATTAGATAACATATTCATACTTGCTTACCATCTCCAGCATACACAACTTAACATCTGCCTCATCACAGTGACAACAGCCACCACTTATTTAGCACTTTTTAATGTGTCAGGCACCATGTGAATAGCTTTATGAATATTACCACATGTAACATTGGCAACACCCTTATAAAGGAAGGTATTGTTTTTGCAGTTCTAAAGATGAGGAAACTGGGCTTCCTGGTTTTAGCACGTTGTCTGGAATGGACGGCAACTGGAGGAGCTCTTACTTGAACCGAGGTCTTCCCAGTTCTAGAACCCAGGCTTTTCTCCTTCTCCATAATGCTCTACAGTCTCCCCCATAAAATTCAGAGTTGTCTTTAAGTTGTCTTTAAGTTGTCTGCATATTCTAGGGGCACCTTCTTATAGACTCCCAAAATAAGGACATGGACCTATTGTCCATAATCAGTTCAAGCCAGATGCCTGGAATTTCTTGGGACAGCCCTGATTGTACGTTTTGGCACAGCTGTCCTGCATTTTGTTTATTTGTTTTGCTGCAGTTGTTGCTATTGTTGCTATTGTTGTTTTTATTTTGGTGCCAATTCAGGATTCCTTATTCCTAACAGGAACCAATTAACTGAACCTTTATGTCTGAATACCCTCTGACTGAAGACCAATTTACTAATCTTAGAGTTAATAAATTCTTGACCTAGAATTCCTAAATGCCCCTCCTTTTAGGGACAGGATTGATCCTGGGCTAGACCCCAGGGTTGGAGTCAATCCATCATATTGATTAGAGGACTTGGTGGCTACAGGTCAAGGATACCATCCTCATACCCACTCTATGGCTTCCATGTCCCTTCTCCGGCTCCCTTCAATTCCTTTGGGGAATCAGTCCCCAAAGACTCTGTCCTTGGATGCTTGCTCAAGCCTGGCTTCGGCGTCTGGCTTCTGGGTTTTCAGCACAAAACCCACAAGTGCTACCCTTGGAGATCCAAAGTCCTGAGGTGAACTGGGAACTTTGATTCTGGCCCCACAGGGCAGGCTCTTTACCCCCATCTTTTCCAGGCAAACGTTCTTGTCTTTCCACCTTCTCCATTTCTTGTTAACATACCTTTATCCTCTAGGTCTCCCAGGTTTGTAATCTTGGAGTCACCTTCGATGTGTCTCTGAACTTATACTACATATTTAGCCTTCTACCGTAGTTATCTCTTACATTTGCCTTATCTTTTCCTATCTCACTGACAGCCCTAAACCTTTTTATTATGTATATGAATTACTAAAATAATCTGTGAACCCCAGAGTTTTTAACCTGGGAAACAAGCACCCCCTGGAAGGTCCATAGATGAGCTTTAATGGGTCTGTAGAACGCCTGAAATTATTTTTTGAAATACTGGTGTGCTGGTATTCATACATGCATTTTTCTATGTAAAATAAGTTTTCATCAATCTCTCAAGAGAGTTGTATCGATTTCCAATTACCATTGAAACAAATTACCAAAAATTTAGTGGCTTACAGCAACACAAATTTATTCTCTTAGAAGTCTGGAAGTCAGACTTCTGAAATCGAAGTGTTGCCAGGGCTGCATTTCTTCTGGAGGCTTCTATGTCCTTGCCTTTTCTGGTTTCTAGGGGCCACCTGTATTCTGTAGTTCGTGGTCCCTTCCCTGCATCACTCCAACCTCTTGCCTCTGTTGTCATATCTCCTACTATTCACTCTGATCTTCTGCCTCCCTCTTATAAGGACTCTGGTAATTACATTGGGCCCATTCTGGTAATCCAGGGTACTCTCCCCCTCTCAAGGTTCTTAATTTAATCACATTTGAAAAGTCCCTTTTGCCATATAAGGTAACATTCACAGGTTCCAGGCATTAGAATATGGACATCTTCAGGGTACCGTTATTCAACCTACCATGGAGTTAATACCCCAAATATACTGTCTTCACTGGCTTCTTTAGCAACCTAGACAATTATTTCTCAAACATCACTCTCACTTGCTATCTCCTGTATAAGTTTGTAATTACTTCCTCTTACCTATAGATCAATGTACACTCTGAATCCAGCATTTAAGGCCATTAGCCAGCAGGCCCCAATTCATCTCTCTAATCTCATTCCCAATGTTCCCCAGCTGGGACACTCTAAGTCATTCCCCTGAGAAAGCATTATTATTCCCAGCTCCACCCTGTTCACACTGTTCACTGCCAAGAATAACCTCCTGACTCACTCCTCTCCACCATTGTAATTTCCTCCCTTTTTTATGAAAGACTTTCTTCCATGTCATTTATCATTCATGATGTTTTCCTTTATGAAGCCTTAGACTCATTGTTGACCAATACTGTACTCGTGTTTTACTTTGACTTATCCTCTGGCTGAGGATGAGTAAATATTCTAAGAACAAAAGTTTCTTTCACATTCCTCAAAATGCCTAGAGGAGCTTATGAATGAATAGTTCCTTTTCTCTCTTCCATCTTTTCCCAGAAAACAACCCTATACTCCACAGATACACTGTGTCTTTCATTTTGGTCCTTTCTCTACCATCCAACATTAGCTATTCTGAACTATTATCATCAAGTGACTTGCACAAAGAAAATAAAGTTTCATGGACAAGAATTTTAAAAAGTATTCAATTAAAAGAAACTATCTTTATTTCAGCCTCTGGTATTTAAAAGTCTAAGAGGTATTTTTCAGATTTTCCCCCATCAGGGATGGAGAAAAGGCACAATTTAGAAAAGCTTAGGGGCTTCCCTGGTGGTGCAGTGGTTTAAGAATCCGCCTGCCAATGCAGGGGACATGGGTTCAAACCCTGGTCCAGGAAGATCCCACAGGCTGTGGAGCAACTAAGCCCGTGTGCCACAACTACTGAAGCCTGCGTGTCTAGCGCCCGTGCCCTGCAACAAGAAAAGCCACTGCAATGCGAAGCCCGCGCACCACAACAAAGAGTAGCCCCCCACTTGCCACAACTAGAGAAAGCCCATGCACAGCCACGAAGACCCAATGCAGCCAAAAATAAATAAATAAAATAAAATTTTTTTTAAATAGAGAAGCTTAAAGAGGGGGATTATTTTACCTATAGTACAAATGGAATGTGTTGTTTATCTATAGTGAGTTGGAAATATCACAGTCTGTCTTTTCCTCTTCCCATCCACTGATGGCATGGGCTTAGCCAAAGCTCCTGGACAACTTCTTATAAAATTCTCTTTAGAACTCTGGGCAAAGCCCCTGATTGACAGTAGGACTCCTCCACTCCCACCTTCTCCATTTGCTACTTCTCTTGGCTCTAACTGCAAATTGTCTTTCCTCTAAGAACCCAGTTGCCTTTTTGACTCTATTTCCAAAGGCTTATTCTTCTACATCCCCTCTCCTGCCTACATCTCTGAGACAAGGGGAAAAGACCAGCTTTCCTGAGTCCTCACTATTTCCGCTACCTTATTCCTTTGAGCTCCAAATTCTTGGGCCACACTGTCTTCCACTGTCATCTTGCTTTGTTTTTTTAAGTGTGGTCAATATTTAAAATGTTTATTATATAAAATTACTTTTATAGTTAGAAAACATGAAGAAATAATGATTTCATAGGCTTTCCTCTCTGTGTCTGGAAACTGCTGGCAGAGGTACTTGGGGAATGCCCGTTGTCAGACTGAAATGTAAAGTGACAGTACTAAAAACTTTATAGTCCCCTCATGTCAAGTGAGTTGAACTCAGAAGGCCCCTTTCTTTCTTGCTTCCTTCTTTCCTTCCTTCTTTTCTTTAACTAAGAAGTTTTTTTACTCAAAGTTCCTGTAGGTGTTGGGTGTGGTTATTTCTGCTAAGTTACATTCCAAATGGTTGAGATGGGGTCTGGACTATAAACAGGATCCTTAAATGATGTTCAAAAAAGAAAACACATGTATACGTAATCACATATTCTAAACCATATGTAGCCAACATTGGTTTGCTAACACAACAGCCATCTCCCTTTCCTTTTCTTTATCATAGCAGGGCCCCTATTCCACTCCAGAGGTGATTCCTCTCCCATGTGACTCAAGGATAAATCTTGACTGGTGTAAGCCAATCGTCAGACACAATTTCTCTTGCCAGTGATTGTTTTAAACATGGACATGTGATCTAGTCCTGGACAACATATAATAATGAGCAAATATCTACTGGGGAATGTTGGGAAGCATTCGCTTCACTTTTTTTTTTTTTTTTTTTGTGGTACGCGGGCCTCTCACTGTTGTGGCCTCTCCGGTTGCGGAGGACAGGCTCCGGACGCGCAGGCTCAGCGGGCATGGCTCACGGGCCCAGCCGCTCCGCGGCATGTGGGATCTTCCCAGACCGGGGCATGAACCCGTGTCCCCTGCATCAGCAGGCGGACTCTCAACCACTGCACCACCAGGGAAGCCCTCGCTTCACTTTTTAATTTTACTTTATTTATTTATTTTTTATACAGCAGGTTCTTATTAGTTATCTATTTTATACATATTAGTGTATACATGTCAATCCCAATCTCCCAGTTCATCACACCACCACCACCATCCCCGCCACCTTCCCCCCTCGGTGTCCATACGTTTGTTCTCTACATCTGTGCCTCTAGTTCTGCCTTGCAAGCTAGTTCATCTATACCATTTTTCTATTTATTTATTTATTTTTGGCTGTGTTGGGTCTTCATGGCTGTGCACGGGCTTTCTCTAGTTGTGGCTAATGGGGGCTATTCTTTGATGTGGTGCATGGGCTTCTCATTACAGTGGCTTCTCTTGTTGTGGAGCACAGGCTCTAGGTGCACCGGCTTCAGTAGTTGTGGCATGCAGGCTTCAGTAGTTGTGGCACAAGGGCTCTAGAGAGCAGGTTCAGTGGTTGTGGAGCACGGGCTTAGTTGCTCTGCGGCATGTGGGATCTTCCTGGACCAGGGCTCGAACCCCTGTCCCGTGCATTGGCAGGTGGATTCTTAACTACTGCGCCACCGGGGAAGTCCTGTACCATTTTTCTAGATTCCACATATATGCATTGATATACGATATTTGTTTTCCTCTTTCTGATTTACTTCACTCTGTATGGCAGTCTGTAGATCCATCCACGTCTCTACAAATGACCCAACTTCGTTCCTTTTTATGGCTGAGTAATATTCCATTGTATACATGTACCACATCTTCTTTATCCATTCATCTGTCGGTGGGCGTTTGGTTGCTTCCATGACCTGGCTATTGTAAATAGTGCTGCAATGAACATTGGGGTGCATGTGTCTTTTTGAATTATGGTTTTTTATGGGTATATGCCCAGGAGTGGGATTGTGGGGTCATATGATAATTCTATTTGTAGTTTTTTAAGGAACCTCCATACTGTTCTCCATAGTGGCTATATCAGTTTACAGTCCCACCAACAGTGCAAGAGGGTTCCCTTCTCTTCACACCCTCTCCAGCATTTACTGTTTGTAGATTTTCTGATGATGCCCATTCTAAACAGTGTGACGTGATACCTCATTGAGTTGTGATTTGCATTTCTCTAATAATTAGTGATGTTGAGCAGCTTTTCATGTGCCTCTTGGCCATCAGTATGTCTTCTTTGGAGAAATGTCTATTTAGGTCTTCTGCCCATTTTTTGATTGGGTTGTTTCTTTTTTAATATTGAGCTGCATAAGCTATTTATATATTTTGGAGATTAATACTTTGTCCATTGAGTTTTTTGCAAATATTTTCTCCCATTCTGAGGGTTGTCTTTTCGTCTTGTTTATAGTTTCCTTTGCTGTGCAAAAGCTTTTAAGTTTCATTAGGTTCCATTTGTTTATTTTTGTTTTTATTTCCATTATGCTAGGAGGTGGGTCAAGAAAGATCTTGATGTAATTTATGTCAAAAAATGTTTTTCCTATGTTTTCCTCTAAGAGTTCTACAGTGTCTGGTCTTACATTTAGGTCTTTAATCCATTTTGAGTTTATTTTTGTGTATGGTGTCAGGGAGTGTTCTAATTTCATTCTTTTACATGTAGCTGTCCAGTTTTTCCAGCACCATTTATTGAAGAGACTATCTTTTCTCCATTGTATATCCTTGCCTCCTTTGTCATAAATTAGTTGACCATAAGTGCATGGCTTTATCTCTGGACTTTCTATCCTGTTCCATTGACCTATATTTCTGTTTTTGTGCCAGTACCATATTGTCTTGATTATTGTATCTTTGTAGTATAGTCTGAAGCCAGGGAGTCTGATTCTTCCAGCTCTGTTATTTTCCCTCATTGTTGCTTTGGCTATTCAGTCTTTTGTGTCTCCATACAAATTTTAAGATTTTTTTGTTCTAGTTCTCCAAAAGATGTCATTGGTAATTTGATAGGGATTGCATTGAATCTGTAGATTGCTTCTCGCTGTATATTCATTTTCACAATATTGATTCTTCCAATCGAAGAATGTGGTATATCTCTCCATCTCTTTGTGTCATCTTTGATTTCTTTCATCCATGTCTTGTAGTTTTCTGAGTACAGGCCTTTTACCTCCTTAAATAGGTTTGTTCCTAGGAATTTTAATCTTTTGTTGCAATGGTGTATGGGATTGTTTCCTTAATTTATTTCTCTTTCTGATTTTTGTTGTTAGTGTATAGGAATGTAAGAGATTTCTGTGCATTAATTTTGTATCCTGCAACTTTACCAAATTCATTGATTAGATCTAGTAGTTTTCTGGTGGCATCTTTAGGATTCTCTATGTATAGTATCATATCATCTGAAAACAGTGACAGTATTACTTCTTTTCCAATTTGTATTCCTTTTATTTCTTTTTCTTCTCTGATTGCTGTGGTTAGGACTTACTTCCAAAATTGTGCTGAATATTAGTGGCCAGAGTGGACATCCTTGTCTTGTTCCTGACCTTAGAGGAAATGCTTTCAGTTTTTCACCATTGAGAATGATGTTTGCTGTGGGTTTGTCATATATGGCCTTTATTATGTTGAGGTAAATTTCCACTATGCCCACTTTTTGGAGAGTTTTTATCATAAATGGGTGTTGAATTTTCTCAAAAGCTTTTTCTGCATCTATTGTGATGATCATATGGTTTTTATTCTTCCATTTCTTAATACGGTGTATCACATTGATTGATTTGCATATATTGAAGAATCCTTGCACCCCTGGGGTAAATACCACTTGATCATGTCATGGTGTATGATTCTTTTAATGTGTTGTTGGATTCTGTTTGGTAGTGTTTTGTTGAGGATTTTTGCATCTATATTCATCAATGATATTGGTGTGTAATTTTCTTTTTTTTTTCAGTGTCTCTGTCTGGTTTTGGTATCAGGGTGATGGTGGCCTCATAGCATGAGTTTGGGACTGTTCCTTCCTCTGCAATTTTTTGGAAGAGTTTGAGAAGGATGGGTGTTAGCACTTCTCTAAATGTTTGATAGAATTCACCTGTGAAGCCATCTGGTACTGGACTTTTGTTTGTTGGGAGATTTTTAATCACAGTTTCAATTTCATTACTTGTGACTGGTTTGTTCATATTTTCTACTTCTTCCTGGTTCAGTCTTGGAAGGTTTTACATTTCTAAGAATTTGTCCATTTCTTCCAGGCTGTCCATTTTATTGGCATAGAGTTTCTTGTAATAGTCTCTTATGATGCTTTGTGTTTCTGTGGTGTCTGTTGTAACTTCTCCTCTTTCATTTCTAATTTTATTGATTTGAGTCCTCTCCCTCTTTTTCATGATGAGTCTGGCTATATGTTTATCAATTTTGTTTATCTTCTCAAAGAAGAACTTTTTAGTTTTATTGATCTTTGTTACTGTTTTCTTTGTTTCTATTTCATTTATTTCTGCTCTGATCTTTATGATTTCTTTCCTTCTACTAACCTTGGGTTTTATTTGTTCTTCCTTCTCTAGTTCCTTTAGGTGTAAGGTTAGATTGTTTATTTGAGATTTTTCTTGTTTCTTGAGGTAGGATTGTATGGCTATAAACTTATCTCTTAGAACTACTTTTGCTGCATCCCATAGGTTTTGGATCGTCTTGTTTTCATTGTCATTTGTCTCTAGGTATTTTTTTGATTTCCTTTTTGATTTCTTCAGTGATCTCTTGGTTATTTAGTAATGTATTGTTTAGCCTCCATATGTTTGTGTTTTTTACGTTTTTTTCCCTGTAATTTATTTCTAATCTCATAGTGTTGTGGTCGGAAAAGATGCTTGATATGGTTTCAATTTTGTTGAATTTACCAAGGCTTGATTTGTGACCCAATATGTGAACTATCCTGGAGAATATTCAGTTGCAATTGAGAAGAAAGTGTAATCTGCTGTTTTTGGATGGAATACCCTATAAATATCAGTTAAATCTATCTGGTATATTGTGTCATTTAAAGCTTCTGTTCCTTATTAATTTTCTGTCTGGATGATCTGTCCATTGGTGTAAGTGAGGTGTTAAACTCCCCCACTATTATTGTGTTACTGTCAATTTCCCCTTTTATAGCTATTAGTATTTGCCTTATGTATTGAGGTGCTCCTATGTGGGGTGCACATATATTTACAATTATTATATCTTCTTGGTTTGATTCCTTGATCATTATGTAGTGTCCTCCCTTGTCTCTTGTAAAAGTCTTTATTTTAAAGTCTATTTTGTCTGATATTAGTATTGCTACTCCAGGTTTCTTTTGATTTCCATTTGCATGGAATATCTTTTTCCATCCCCTCACTTTCAGTTTGTATGTGTCCCTAGGTCTGAAATGGGTCTCTTGTACACAGCTTATAGTTGGGTCTTGTTTGTGTATCCATTCAGTGAGCCTGTGTCTTGTGGTTGGAGAATTTAATCCATTCACATTTAGGGTAATTATCCATATGTATGTTCCTATTACCAGTTTCTTAATTGTTTTGCATTTGTTTTTGTAGGTCCTTTTCTTCTCTTCTGTTTCCCACTTAGAGAAGTTCCTTTAGCATTTGTTGTAGAGCTGGTTTTGTGGTGCTGAATTCTCTTAGCCTTTGTCTGTAAAGCTTTTGATTTCTCTGTTGAATCTGAATGAGATCCTTGCCGGGTAGAGCAATCTTGGTTGTAGGTTCTTCCCTTTCATCACTTTAAATGTATCATGCTACTCCTTTCTGGCTCGTAGAGTTTCTGCTGAGAAATCAGTTGTTAACCTTATGGGAGTTCCATTGTATGTCATTTGTCGTTTTTTCCTTGCTGCTTTTAATAATTTTCTTTGTCTTTAATTTTTGTCAGTTTGATTACTGTGTGTCTCAGTGTGTTTTTCCTTGGGTTTATCCTGCCTGGGACTCTCTGTGCTTCCTGCTCTTGTGTGGCTATTTCCTTTCCCATGTAAGGGGAGTTTTCGAAAATGATCTCTTCAAATATTTTCTCGGGTCCTTTCTCTCTCTCTTCTCCTCTGGGACCCATATAATGCGAATGTTGGTGCATTTAATATTTAGAGACCTCTCAGAGGTCTCTAAGGATGTCTTCATTACTTTTAATTCTTTTTTCTTTATTCTTTTCCACAGCAGTGATTTTCACCATTCTGTCTTCCGGGTCACTTCTCTGTTCTTCTGTCTCAGTTATTCTGCTATTTATTCCGTCTAGTGTGTTTTTCATTTCAGTTATTGTATTGTTCATCTCTGTTTGTTTGTTCTTTAATTCTTCTAGGTCTTTGTTAAACATATCTTGCATCTTCTTGATCTTTGCCTCCACTCTTTTTCCAAGGTCCTGGATCATCTTCACTATCATTATTCTGAATTCTTTTTCTGGAAGGTTGCCTAGCTCCACTTTATTTAGTTGTTTTTCTGGGGTTTTATCTTGTTTTTGCATCTGGTAGATAGTCCTCTGCCTTTTCATTTTGTCTTATCTTTCTGTGAATGTGGTTTTCATTCCACAGGATTGTAGTTCTTCTGGCTTCTGCTGTCTGCTTTCTGTTGGATGAGGCTATCTAGGAGGCTTGTGCAAGCTTCCTGATGGGAGGGACTGGTGTTGGGTAGAGCTGGGTGTTGCTCTGGTGGGCAAAGCTCAGTAAAACTTTAATCCGCTTGTCTGCTGATGGGTGGGCCTGGGTTCCCTCCCTGTTGTTCGTTTGGCCTGAGACAACACAGCACTGGAGCCTACAGGCTCTTTGGTGGGGCTAATGGTGGATTTCAGGAAGGCTCAAGCCAAGGAGTACTTCCCAGAACTTCTGCTCCCAGTGTTCTTGTCCCTGTGGTGAGCCACAGCCACCCCCGCCTCTGCAGGAGACCCTCCAACACTAGCAGGTAAGTCTGGTCCAGTCTCCTATGGGGTCACTGCTTCTTCCCCCGGGTCCTGATGTTCACACTAGTTTGTGTGTGCCCTCCAAGACTGGAGTCTCTGTTTCCCCCCCATCCTGTTGAAGTCCTGCAGTTAAATCCTGCTAGCCTTCAACGTCTGATTCTCTGGTAATTCCTCCTCCTGTTGCGGGATCCCCAGGTTGGTAAGCCTGATGTGGGGCTTAGAACCTTCACTCCAGTGGGTGGACTTCTGTGGTACAACTGTTCTCCCGTTTGTGAGTCACACACCCAGTGGTTATGAGATTTGATTTTATTGTGATTGCACCCCTCATACTGTCTCATTGTGGCTTCTCCTTCGTCTTTGGATGTGGGGTATCTTTTTTGGTGAGCTCCAGTGTCATCCTGTTGATCATTCAGCAGTTAGTTGTGATTTCACTGCTCTTGCAAGAGGGAGTGAGCACTCATCCTTCTACTCGGCCATCTTGAACCAATCTCCTCTTGTTTTTCTTTTGTTTTGTTTTGTTTAACATCTTTATTGGAGAATAATTGCTTTACAGTGGTGTGTTAGTTTCTGCTTTATAACAAAGTGAATCAGCTATACATATACATATATCCCCATATCTCTTCCCTCTTGAGTCTCCCTCCCTGCCACCCTCCCTATCCCACCCCTCTAGATGGTTACAAAGCACCAAGTTGTTCTCTCTGTGCTATGCGGCTGCTTCCCAATAGCTATTGGTTTTACATTTGGTAGTGTATATATGTCTATTCCACTCTCTCACTTTGTCACAGCTTACCCTTCCCCCACCCTGTGTCTTCAAGATTCTCTAGTAGGTCTGTGTCTTTATTCCTGTCCTGCCCCTAGATTCTTCATGACCTTTTTTTTTTTTTAGATTCTATATATATATGTTAGCATATGGTATTTGTTTTTCTCCTTCTGACTTACTTCACTCTGTATAACAGATTCTAGGTCCATCCACCTCACTACAAATAACTCAATTTCGTTTCTTTTTATGGCTGAATAATATTCCATTGTATAAAAGTGCCACATCTTCTTTATCCATTCATCTGTCAATGGACACGTAGGTTTCTTCCATGTTCTGGCTAGTGTAAATATAGCTGCAGTGAACATTGTGGTAAATGACTGTTTGAATTATGGTTTTCTCAGGGTATATGCCCAGTAGTGAGATTGCTGAGTCATATGGCAGTGCTATTTTTAGGTTTTTAAGGAACCTCCATACTTTTCTCCAAGGTGGCTGTATCAATTTCCATTCCCACCAACAGTGCAAGAGGGTTCCCTTTTCTCCACACCTTCTCCAGCATTTTTTGTTTGTAGATGTTTTGATGATGGCCGTTCTGACGGGTGTGAGATGATATCTCATTGTAATTTTGATTTGCATTTCTCGAATGATTAATGATGGTGAGCATTCGTTCCTGTGTTTGTTGGCAACCTGCGTATCTTCTTTGGAGAAATATCTATTTAGATCTTCTGCCCATTTTTGGACTGGGTTTTGTTTCTTTTTTATATTGAGCTGCATGACCTGCTTGTAAATTTAGGAGGTTAATCCTTTGTAAGTTGCTTCATTTGCAAATATTTTCTCCCATTCTGAGGGTTGTCTTTTGGTCTTGTTTATGGTTTCCTTTGCTGTGCGAAAGCTTTTAGGTTTCATTAGGTCCCATTTGCTTATTTTTGTTATTCTTTCACTTTCTCTAGGAGGTGGGTCAAAAAGGATCTTGCTGATTTACGTCATAGAGTGTTCTGCCTATGTTTTCCACTAAGAGTTTTATACTGTCCAGTCTTACATTTAGGTCTCTAATCCATTTTGAGTTTATTTTTGTGTATGTTGTTAGGGAGTGTTCTAATTTCATTCTTTTACATGTAGCTGTCCAGTTTTCCCAGCACCACTCATTGAAGAGGCTGTCTTTTCTCCATTGTTGTATTATTGCCCCTTTATCAAAGATAAGGTGACCATAAGTGTGTGGGTTTATCTTTCTTTGGGCTTTCTATCTGGTTCCATTGATCTATATTTCTTTTTGTGTGCCAGTACCATACTGTCTTGACTACTGTAGCTTTGTAGTATAGTCTGAAGTCAGGGAGCCTGATTTCTCCATTTCTGGTATACTGTCTCAAGATTGATTTGGCTATTGGGGTCTTTTGTGTTTCCATACAGATTGTGAAATATTTTATTCTAGTTATGTGAAAAATGCCAGTGGTAGTTTGATAGGGATTGCATTGAATCGGTAGTTTGCTTTGGGTAGTGGAGTCATTTTCACAATGTTGATTTTTCCAATCCAAGAACATGGTATATCTCTCCATCTGTTTGTATCATCTTTCTTTCATCAGTGTCTTATAGTTTTCTGCATACAGGTCTTTTCTCTCCTTAGGTGGTTTATTCCTAGGTATTTTATTCTTTTTGTTGCAGTGGTCAATGGGAGTGTTTCCTTAATTTCACTTTCAGGTTTTTCATCATTAGTGTATACGAATGCAAGAGATTTCTGTGCATTAATTTTGTATCCTGCTACTTTACCAAATTCATTGTTTAGCTCTAGTAGTTTTCTGGTAGCATCTTTAGGATTCTCTAAGTATAGTATCATGTCATCTGCAAACAGTGATAGCTTTACTTCTCTTCCAATTTGTATTCCTTTTATTTCTTTTCCTTCTCTGAATGCTGTGGCTAAAACTTCTGAAAGAATGTTGAATAACAGTGGTGAGAGTGGGTAACCTTGTCTTGTTCCTGATCTTAGTGGAAATGTTTTCAGTTTTTCACCATTGAGGACGATGTTGGCTGTGGGTTTGTCATATATGGCCTTTATTATGTTGAGGTAAGTTCCTTCTTTGCCTACTTTCTGGAGGGTTTTTAGCATAAATGGGTGTTGAATTGTGTTGAATGCTTTTTCTGCATCTATTGAGATGATCATACAGTTTTTCTCCTTCAGTGTGTTAATATGGTGTATCACGTTGATTGATTTGTGTATATTTAAGAATCCTTGCATTCCTGGGATAAACCCCATTTGATCATGGTGTATGATCCTTTTGATATGCCGTTGGATTCTGTTTGTCAGTATTTTGTGGAGTAGTTTTGCATCTGTGTTCAAAAGTGATATTGACCTGTAGTATTCTCTCTTTGTTGTATCTTTGTCTGGTTTTGGTATCAGAGTGATGGTGGCCTCCTAGAATGAGTTTGGGAGTGTTCCTCACTCTGCTGTATTTTGGAAGAGTTTGAGAAGGATAGGTTAGCTATTCTCTAAATGTTTCTCTAAATTCTCTAAATGTTTGATAGAATTCACCTGTGAAGATAGAATTCTGATTCTATTTGATAGAATTCTCTATTCTCTAAATTCTCTAAATATTTGATAGAATTCACCTGTGAAGCCATCTGGTCCTGGGCTTTTGTTTGTTGGAAGATTTTTAACCACAGTCTCAATTTTAGTGCTTGTGATTGGTCTGTTTATATTTTCTATTTCTTCCTGTTTCAGTCTCAGAAGGTTGTGCTTTCCTAAGAATTTGTCCATTTCTTCCAGGTTGTCCATTTTATTGGCATATAGTTGCTTATAGTAATCTCTCATGATCCTTTGTATTTCTCCAGTGTCATTTTTTACATCTCCTTTTTCATTTCTAATTCTATTGATCTGAGTCTTCTCCCTTTTTTTCTTGATGTGTCTGGCTTTCCCTTTTTTTCTTGATGTGTCTGGTTTATCAATTTTGTTTATCTTCTCAAAGAACCAGCTTTTTGTTTTATTGATCTTTGCTATTTTTTCCTTCTTTTCTTTTTCATTTATTTCTGATCTGTTCTTTATGATTTCTCTCCTTCTGCTATCTTTGGCATTTTTTTGTTCTCCTTTCTCTGAATGCTTTAGGTGTAAGGTTAGGTTGTTTACTTGAGATGTTTCTTGTTTCTTGAGGTAGGATTCTTTTACTATAAACTTTCCTCTTAGAACTGCTTTTGCTGCATCCCATACGTTTTAGTTCATCGTGTTTTCATTGTCATTTGTGTCTAGGTATTTTTTGATTCCCTCTTTGATTTCTTTTGTGACCTCTTGGTTATTTAGTAGTGTATTGTTTACCCTCCATTTGTTTGTTTTTTTTACAGATTTTTTCCTGTTATTGATATCTAGTTTCATAGCCTTGTGGTCAGAAAAGATACTTGATATGATTTCAATTTTCTTAAATTTACCAAGGCTTGATTTGTTACCCAAGATACGATCTATCCTGGAGAATGTTCCATAAGCACTTTAGAAGTGTAATCTGTTTTTTTTTTTTGGATGGAATGGCCTATAAATATCAATGAAGTCCTTCTTGTTTAATGTATCATTTAAAGCTTGTGTTATTTATTTTCAGTTTGTATGATCTGTCCATTGGTGAAAGTGGGATGTTAAATTCCCCTACTATGATTGTGTTACTGTTCATTCCCCCTTTTATGGCTATTAGTATTTGCCTTATGTATTGAGGTGCTCCTATGTTGGATGCATAGATATTTACAATTGTTGTATCTTCTTCTTGGATTGATCCCTTGATCAATATGAAGTGTCCTTCTTTGTCTCCTGTAATAGTCTTTGTTTTAACATCTGTTTTGTCTGATATGAGAGTTGCTACTCCAGCTTTTTTTTGATTTGCATTTGCATGGAGTATCTTTTTCCATTCCCTCACTTTCACTCTGTATGTGAACCTAGATCTTAAGTGGGTCTCTTGTAGACAGCATATATACAGGTCTTGTTTTTGTATCCATTCATCCAGTCTGTGTCTTTTGGTTGGAGCACTTAATCCATTTACATTTAAGGTAATTATCGATATGTATGTTCCTGTTACCATTTTCTTATTTGTTTTGGGTTAGTTATTGTACGTCTTTTCCTTCTCTTGTGTTTCCTGCCTAGAGAAGTTCCTTTAGCATTTGTTGTAAAGCTGGTTTGGTGGTGCTGAATTCTCTTAGCTTTTGCTTGTCTGTAAAGGTTTTGATTTCTCCATCGAATCTGAATGAGATCCTTGCTGGGTAGAATAATCTTGGTTGGAGGTTTTTCGCTTTCATCACTTTAAATATGTCCTGCCACTCCTTTCAGTCTTGCAGAGTTTCTGCTGAATGATCAGCTGTTAACCTTATGGGAATTCCCTTGTATGCTATTTGTTGTTTTTCCCTTGCTGCTTTTAATATTTTTTCTTTGTATTTAATTTTTGATAGTTTGATTAATATGTGTCTTGGCGTGTTTCTCCTTGGATTTGTCCTGTATGAGACTCTCTGTGCTTCCTGAAGTTGTTTAACTATTTCCTTTACCATATTAGGGAAATTTTCAAGTATAATGTCCTCAAATTTTTTCTCAGTCCGTTTTTCTCTTCTTCCTATAATTCTAATGTTGGTGCATTTAATGTTGTCCCAGAGGTCTCTGAGACTGTCCTCAATTCTTTTCATTCTTTTTTCTTTATTCTGCTCTGCGATAGTTATTTCCACTATTTTATCTTCCAGGTCACTTATCCGTTCTTCTGCCTCAGTTATTCTGCTATTGATTCCTTCTAGAGAATTTTTAATTTTCTTTATTATGATTTTCATCATTGTTTGTTTGCTCTTTAGTTCTTCTAGGTCCTTTTTAAACATTTCTTGTATTTTCTCCTTTCTATTTCCATGATTTTGAATCATCTTTACTATCATTTTTCTGAATTCTTCTTCAGGTAGACTGCCTATTTCCTCCTCATTTTTTGGTCTCATGGGTTTTTACCTTGATTCTTCATCTGCTGTGTGTTTCTCTGTGTTCTCCTTTTGCTTAACTTACTGTGTTTGGCGTCTCCTTTTTGCAGGCTGCATGTTCATAGTTCCTGTTGTTTGTTTTTGTCTGCCCCCAGTGGCTAAGGGTGGTTCAGTGGGTTGTGTAGACTTTCTGGTGGAGGGGACTGGTGCCTGTGTTCTGGTGGATGAGGCTGGATCTTGTCTTTCTGGTGGGCAGGTCTGCGTCTGGTGGTATGTTTTGGGGTGTCTGTGACCTTACTGTGAATTTAGACAGCCTGTCTGCTAATGGGTGGGGTTGTGTTCCTCTCTTGCTTGTTGTTTGGCGTAAGGTGTTCAGCACTGTAGCTTGCTGGTTGTTGAGTGGAGCTGGGTCTTGGCGTTGAGATGGAGATCTCTGGGAGATTTTTGCCGTTTGATATTACATGGAGCTGGGACGTCTCTAGTGGACCAATATCCTGAACTAGGCTTTGCCACCTCAGAGGCACAGCCCTGATGTCCGGCCAGAGTACTAAGACCCTGTCATCCACACAGCTCAGAATAAAAAGGAGAAAAAAAGAAAGAAAGAAAGAGAAAAATAAAATAAAGTTGTTAAAATAAAAATTAATTATTAAAAATAAAAAAAAATTTTAAGGAATAAAAAAAGAAAGAATAGAGCAACCAAACCAAAAAATCAAATCCACCAGTGATAACAAGCGCTAAAAACTATACTAAAACAAAAAACGGACAGACAGAACCTTAGGACAAATGGTAAAAGCAGACCTATACGGATGAAATCGCACACAGAAGCAGACACATACACACTAACAAAAGTGAAAGAAGGGAAAAATATATATATGTCATTGCTCCCAAAATCCACCACCTCAATTTAGGACGATTCGTTGCCTCTTCAAGTATTCCACAGATGCAGGGTACATCAAGTTGATTGTGGAGATTTAATCCGCTGCTCCTGAGGCTGCTGGGAGAGGTTTCCCTTTCTCTTCTTTGTTCGCACAGCTCCTGGGGTTCAGCTTTGGATTTGGCCCCGCCTCTGCATGAGGGTCACCTGAGGGCATCTCTGTTCCCGCTCGGACAGGACGGGATTAAAGGAGCAGCTGATTCGGGGGCTCTGGCTCACTCTGGCCGGGGGGAGGGAGGGGTACCGATAGCGGGGTGAGTCTGCGGCAGCAGAAGCCTGCGTGATGTTGCAACAGCCTGTGGCACTGTGTGTTCTCTTGGCGAGTTTATCCCTGGATCACGGGACCCTGGCAGTGGCGAGTTTCACAGGCTCTCGGGAGGGGAGGTGTGGAGAGTGACCTGTGCTTCCACACAGGCTTCTTGCTGGCTGCAGCAGCTGCCTTAGTGATTCATGCCTGTCTCTGGGGTCCACGCTGATAGCCGCGGCTTGTGCCCATCTCTGGAGCTTGTTTAGGCGGCGCTCTTAATCCCCTCTCCTCGCATACCACAAAACAATGGTCTCTTGCCTCTTAGTCAGGTCCAGACCTTTTCCCAGGCACACTCCCAGCTAGCTCTGACCCACTAGCCCCCTTCAGGCTGTGTTCACGCAGCCAACCCTAGTACTCTCCCTGGGATCTGACCTCCTCCGAAGCTGGAGCCTCAGCTCCCAGCCCCGCCCGCCCCAGCGGGTGAGCAGACAAGCCTCTCGGGCTGGTCGGCACCGATCCTCTGTGCGGGAATCTCTCTGCTTTGCCTTACGCACCCCTGTTGCTGTGCTCTCCTCTGTGGCTCTGAAGCTTCCCCCTTCCGCCACCCGCAATCTCTGTCCAAGAAGGGGCTTGCTAGTGTATGGAAACCTTTCCTTCTTCACAGCTCCCTCCTACTGGTGCAGGTCCTGTCCCTATTCTTTTGTCTCTGTTTTTCTTTTGCCCTACCCAGGTATGTGGGGAGTTTCTTGCCTTTTGGGATGTCTGAGGTCTTCTGCCAGCGTTCAGTAGGTGTTCTGTAGGGGTTGTTCCACATGTAGATGTATTTCTGATGTATTTGTGGGGAGAAAGGTGATCTCCACATCTTACTCTTCCACCATCTTGAATCTCCCCCCCTTGTTTTTTTATTTGTTTTTGTCATCCTTTGGTCACATCCGTACTTGCATGCCCCAAGAGTGTGTGAAACTCTCCATGCCCCAAACTGAGTTCAGTCTCTTCGCTGTAAAGTCTTTTCTTCCTCCTGTGTCCCTATGTCTATGAATGGTATTACCATCTACCCAGTCACTTCATCCAGAAACATCCTTCAACTCTCTCTCTCCTGAAAATCCTAGTTGTAATCCATCATCATATTCACTGAATCCTATCTCTTTTATTCTTCTAGAATTTGTTCTCTTCTCTCCAGCCCCACTGACACAGATTTAATCCAGGCTGTCATACTTTCTTGTCTGGGTTACCCAAGAGTTTTCTAATGGATCCTGCTTTTCCTCTTGTCTTATTCTGCTCCAGCCCATCCTCCACGTTGCTGCAAGAGTGGCTTCCGAAAATGCAGACTGGGTCATATAATTCTCCTATTGCCAGCCTTCCACTGGTTGAATCAGGCTGTGTCTCAGTTGAGGGATCAGGCCAAGTAGGTAGGAATGGAATCTCTGGGTGACTTTTCCAGCCCTTTCCAGGTGGAATGTATCACTTCCTCCGGTATATGTCTTCTCACATATACCCTGTGTATGTTTGTGCCATAGCACCCATAACGCTGGCACGTACAGTTTGTTCACATGCCTATATCTCTTCCTATGCAAAGAAACTCTCTTGAAAGCCAGGACTGCACAGCAGATGATGTTAATGCCTTGCCACATGTCCCCTTTGCTGACTTTGAGCTCCCCTGCAGCTGCAGCTGACAGCTCTTGTACATACTGTTACCTTCTTAGCTCACATGTTACGTCGATCTACTTTGCTACCTGAGAGCTTTCTTCTATGCCATTTGCTCTGCATGGCTGCAAAGCAGCTCAGAAGTGCCAAAGATGTAATGCTTCTGGGGCAAACTTCAACCAATGAGGGACAGAAATCTGTGGATGAATGACCAAGCTTTGTGGCCCTTGATAGAACAATTCTGACACATGTTCTACAGGGTTCCAAAGAGAATCCCCAGAAGGATTGGGCCTCAAATGTCCAGAGTTATGACTCACTCATTAATGCACACTTTACTGGCTTTTATCCCTTCCCTGTCATGCTTTCCCCATTCCTCCCCTTTAACTTCCTGGGATCACCCCCCTAATTAACCAGCTGCACCCTAATCCTTATCTCAGCACCTACGTTAGGAGAGGATTTCAAACTAACAGAATTTCTTATTCATCTTTTGGGCACATTTTAAGTGCTTAACAAGTTTAATATATGAACAAAGGAATAAATTAGTAAGAGCTGTAATGATTCCACTGGCCAGGTGGGAAGTTGTCCTAGAGTCAGGGCTGATGAGCAGGGATGGGACAGTGGGAAGTGAGCAGAGTTGTCCCAAATGGAAGCAGTGATCATAAAAAGGCTGGGGTCAGAGGGTGTGCAGAAGTCAGGGCAAAATCTGAAAAATGAACCCATAAACTAGTTTGATAGCCCATGACTAAGAGGGACCACAGGGGCTTATTTATTTAGACCTGGAAGTGGTGGGTAGGAGTCAGGGGTGGGGATCAGAGTTGGAGTGATTTCTCTGAGCAAAAAGGCAGAGCTGGGCATGCTATGAGACAATTACAGCTTAATCCTCTCCCACAGCTTACAACCTCAACCTTCATAAACTGGCCCCATTTACTGTTCTAGGCTCAGATTTCATTATTTCCCCTGAGAACCATGCTCTCTATTTCTACACATCTGTAATTTAACATGTGATACCCAACTATACTATATCATCTCCAGCTTCCACACCTTTGCATGTATAATTTCGTTGATGTAGAACAGCTTCTCTGACTCCATCATCCTAGTTAACTTCCATTTGTCCTTCCAAGCTCAGTTCTAATGTTACCTCTTCCAAAGATTGTCCTTGATCTACTTCCCACTACTCCACAAAGCTAGGTGATTCTTCTTGCACACATGATACATGTGCACAGAGCCATCAGCACCACACATACTGGTTGTGTTGGCTCCTTTGTCTGCTTCTTTGAACTGTGAGCTCTTTGATTGTAGAAGCTGCAACTTACTCCTCTCGAGTCCCACCCCTCTCTTGGGACCCTGGCACAAAATCTAGCACATTTAAAGTAGCTCTGGCAGCATAGTTTTTATCTCCCCAATTCACCCTGTAAAAACAGAGTGACTAGATAGCAAAACCAAAAATCCATGATCAACGGTTATGACAGAAGTAAGTGACACAGTCCCACCATGACTTCCAAAATACAAACAGCTGAGAACAAACCACTGACAGCTGTAAAACCTGAGTTTTTTAGGCTTCTGCAAAGGGAGTAGCAGAAAGAAGCAAGAAGATGTCTAACAGATCTGAGAACAGGAAAACCCTGAAACAGCCAATAAGTATTCAATCACTGGAAAGCATGGGGCAGGGGGAGGGGTGGGCAATGTGAAAACAGCTGCTAACACTAGGAGAGCTCTGGCTATCTCTAATAGCAAGTGAGTGCAAGGGGGGAGTGGTCCAGCCCAAAGGGACTAGAGGAGTGTAGCCCCTCATAAACTCTCCAAACCGACCCACCAGAGCTCCGTTTCTGTTCAAGGTCAGACTCCCAGGAGTGAAATCAAAATGGAGATGAAGGGAAGAGAAGGTACAGCTAAAAATGGGGGAGGGGAACTGAGTCAGTATTTCAGAAAGCAAATCTCCTTATCTTTTAACACCAACTGAAAACAACAGAAGAGGGAGCTCTGTGGAGTTTGAAGAGCTACTTGAACATCTGAATCAAGCTTCCTTCTAAAAATTCAGGAAAACAAAATTGGAAAACTGCATTCTCATATGAGAATTAGTAACAGAAAACTATCAAGGTCAAATTTTACACAAAATTACTATAAGAAAAAGAGATGCCTGTTTATTACAAAGGAGAAGACAGTAGCTCTGCAGTGGAGAAATCTACTTTGAATCAAGTGATCAAAGTTAACATAACCAGTAATAAGACATATCAACAGCACATATTCCCTGATATGATGCACTAAGAAGGACACAACATCACTTCTCTGATATTCTTACCAAAAATGCATAACCTTAGTTTAAGCTGAAAGAACATCAGGCTAACCCAAATTGAGGGAAAATACAAAATACCTATCTCTTCAAAAGTGTCAAGGTCATGAAAAATGTGAAAGAGTGAAAGAGGAGACAAAGGAGAGAAGACAACTAAATGCAATGTGGGGTCATGAACTGGATCTTGGACCAGAAAAAGGCATTAGAGAGGAAGCTAGCAGAATTTGAATGAGGTCTGTATTACTGGTTAATAATATTGCACTAGTGTCAATTTCCTAGTTTCTATAGTAATACTATGGTTTGTAAGATGTTAGCATCAGAGAAAGGTGAGTGAAGTGTATACGGGAACTCTCTGTACTACTCTTGTAACTTTTCTGCAAGTCTAATACTGTTTCCCAAAAAAAGTTTTTAAAAATTGTATGTTAGGAGAGGGGGAAGATGGCAGAAGAGTAAGACGTGGAGATCACCTCCCTCCCCACAGATACATCAGAAATACATCTACATGTGGAACAACTCCTATAGAACACATACTGAATGCTGGCAGAAGACCTCAGACATCCCAAAAGGCAAGAAACCCCCCACGTACCTGGGTAGGGCAAAAGAAAAAGCAGAGACAAAAGAATAGGGATGGGACCTGCACCAGTGGGAGGGAGCTGTGAAGGAGGAAACGTTTCCACACGCTAGGAAGCTCCTTTGCGGGCAGAGACTGTGGGTGGCGGAGGGGGGAAGCTTTGGAGCCGTAGGAGAACATGCCAACAGGGGTGCGGAGGGCAAAGCGGAGAGATTCCTGCACAGAGGATCGGTGCCTGTGCCTTTCCAATCGGTGCCTTTCCTTTTCACTTACAGGAAAAGATCTGTAAAAAATACAAACACATGGAGGCTAAACAATACACTACTTAATAATGAAGTGATCACTGAAGAAATCAAAGAGGAAATCAAAAAATATCTGGAAACAAATGACAATGGAGACACGACGACCCAAAACCTATGGGATGCAGCAAAAGCAGTTCTAAGAGGGAAGTTTATTGCAATACAATCCTACCTTAAGAAACAGGAAACATCTCGAATAAACAACCTAACCTTGCACCTAAAGCAATTAGAGAAAGAAGAACAAAAAAACCCCCAAAGTTAGCAGAAGGAAAGAAATCATAAAGATTGGATCAGAAATAGATGAAAAAGAAATGAAGGAAACGATAGCAAAGATCAATAAAACTAAAAGCTGGTTCTCTGAGAAGATAAACAAAATTTATAAGCTGTTAGCCACACTCATCAAGAAAAAAAGGGAGAAGACTCAAAGCAATAGAATTAGAAATGAAAAAGTAGAAGTAACAAATGACACTGCAGAAATACAAAAAACCATGAGAGATTACTACAAGCAACTCTATGCCAATAACATGGACAACCTGGAAGAAATGGACAAATTCTTAGAAATGCACAACCTTCCACGACTGAATCAGGAAGAGATAGAAAATATGAACAGACCAGTCACAAGCACTGAAATTGAAACTGTGATTAAAAATCTTCCAACAAACAAAAGCCCAGGACCAGATGGCTTCACAGGCGAATTCTTTCAAACATTTAGAGAAGAGCTAACACCTATCCTTCTCAAACCCTTCCAAAATATAGCAGAGGGGGGAACACTCCCAAACTCATTCTAGGAGGCCACCATCACCCTGATACCAAAACCAGACAAGGATGTCACAAAGAAAGAAAACTACAGGCCGATATCACTAATGAACATAGATGCAAACATCCTCAACAAAATACTAGCAAAGAGAATCCAACAGCACATTAAAAGGATCATACACCATGATCAAGTGGGGTTTATCCCAGGATTGCAAGGATTCTTCAATATATGCAAATCAATCATTGTGATACACCATATTAACAAACTGAAGGAGAAAAACCATATGGTCATCTCAATAGATGCAGAGAAAGCTTTTGACAAAATTCAACACCTATTTATGATAAAAACCCTCCAGAAAGTAGGAATAGAGGGAACTTTCCTCCACATAATAAAGGCCATATAAGACAAACCCACAGCCAACATCGTCCTCAATGGTGAAAAACTGAAAGCATTTCCGCTAAGATCAGGAACAAGATAAGGTTGCTCACTCTCACCACTGTTATTCAGCATACATCTGGAAGTTTTAGCCACAGCAATCAAAGAAGAAAAAGAAATACAAGGAATCCAAACCGGAAAAGAAGAAGTAAAGCTGTCACTGTTTGCGGATGACATGATACTATACATAGAGAATCCTAAAGATGCTACCAGAAAACTACTAGAGCTAATCAATGAATTCCGTAAAGTAGCAGGATACAAAATTAATGCACAGAAATCTCTTGCATTCCTGTACACTAATGGTGAAAAATCTGAAAGTGAAATCAAGAAAACACTCCCATTTACCATTGCAACAAAAAGAATAAAATATCTAGGAATAAACCTACCTAAAGAGACAAAAGACCTGTATGCAGAAAATTATTAGACACTGTTGAAAGAAATTAAAGATGATACAAATAGATGGAGAGATATACCATGTTCTTAGATTGGAAGAATCAACATTGTGAAAATGACTCTACTACCCAAAGCAATCTACAGATTCAATGCAATCCCTATCAAACTACCACTGACATTTTTCACAGAACTAGAACTAAAAATTTCACAATTTGTATGGAAACTCAAAAGACCCTGAATAGCCAAAGCAATCTTGAGAATGAAAAATGGAACTGGAGGAATCAGGCTCCCTGACTTCAGACTATACTACAAAGCTACAGTAATCAAGACAGTATGGTACTGGCACAAAAACAGAAATATAGATCAATGGAACAGGATAGGAAGTCCAGAGATAAACCCATGCACATATGGTCACCTTATCTTTCAAAAAGGAGGCAGGAATGTACAGTGGAGAATGGACAGCCTCTTCAGTAAGTGGTGCTGGGAAAACTGGGCAAGTACATGTAAAAGTATGAGATTAGAACACTCCCTAACACCATACACAAAAATAAGCTCAAAATGGATTAAAGACCTAAATGTAAGGCCAGACACTATCAAACTCTTAGAGAAAAATATAGGCAGAACACTCTATGACTTAAATCACAGCAATATCCTTTTTTTTTTTAAATAAATTTATTTTATTTATTTGTTTTTGGCTGTGTTGGGTCTTCGTTGCTGCGCGTGGGCTTTCTCTAGTTGCAGAGAGGGTGGGCTACTCTTAGTTGCGGTGTGCGGGCTTCTCAATGTGGTGGCTTCCCTTGTTGTGGAGAACGGGATCTAGGCACAAGGGCTTCAGTAGTTGTGGCACACAGGCTCAGTAGTTGTGGCTTACGGACTTAGTTGCTCCGTGGCATGTGGGATCTTCCCGGTCAGGGCTCGAACCTGTGTCCCCTGCATTGGCAGGCGGATTCTTAACCACTGCACCACCAGGGAAGCCCCGCAAGGTCCTTTTTGACCCACCTCCTAGAGAAATGGAAGTAAAAACAAAAATAAACAAATGGGACCTAATGAAACTTCAGAGCTTTTGCACAGCAAAGGAAACCATAAACAAGACCAAAAGACAACCCTCAGAATGGGAGAAAATATTTGCAAATGAAACAACTGACAAAGGATTAATCTCCAAAATTTACAAGCAGCTCATGCAGCTCAATAACAAAAAAACAAACAACCCAGTCCAAAAATGGGCAGAAGACCTAAATACACATTTCTCCAAAGAAGATATACAGATTGCCAACAAACACATGGAAGAATGGTCAACATCATTAATCATTAGAGAAATGCAAGTCAAAACTACAATGAGATATCATCTCTCACCAGTCAGAATGGCCATCATCAAAAAATCTAGAAACAATAAATGCTGGAGAGGGTGTGTAGAAAAGGGAACACTCTTGCACTGCTGGTGGGAATGTGAATTGGTACAGCCACTATGGAGAACAGTATGGAGGTTCCTTAAAAAACTACAAATAGAACTACCATATGACCCAGCAATCCCACTACTGGGCATATACCCTGAGAAAACCATAATTCAAAAAGAGTCATGTACCAAAATGTTCAACGCTCGGTGCTTTGTGACCACCTAGAGGGGTGGGATAGGGAGGGTGGGAGGGAGGGAGACGCAAGAGGGAAGAGATATGGGAACATATGTATATGTATAACTGATTCACTTTGTTATAAAGCAGAAACTAACACACCATTGTAAAGCAGTTATACTCCAATAAAGATGTAAAAAAAAAATTGTTATTCCAGTGGAGAGAGGGAAAGGGGAAGGGGCAACACAGGGGTAGTGGATTAAAAGGTACAAACTATTATGTGTAAAATAAGCTACAAGGGTATATTGTACAACAGAGGGAATATAGCCAATATTTTATAATAACTGTAAATGGCATATAACCTTTAAAATTGTGAATCACTATATTGTATACCTGTAACTTATATAATATTGTAGATCAGCTATCCTTCAATTAAAAAATTGCATGTTACTTATAAGGGAAATAAAATGCAATTATCACAGACTTTTGCAACAATGATGCTTAATGCCAGGAAGAAATGGAGTAACATTTAAGATACTGAAGGAAAACAAATATGAACCAAGGATTTTATATCCTTACTAAAACTCACCTTAAAATATAAAGAACACATGATAATATGCAAGAACTCAGGAAATATTGTTCCCATGAGCCCTTCTTAAGGAATGTACTCAAGAACAAACTTCAGACAACCAGAGTAATTATGGAGACATCAGCATAAGGACTGGTGGTAAGCATTAAATATATAGTTCTTATAGAACTAAGATTAAGAGGAAGAGATGATGGTATATAACAGATATATATTTCAGTGTACGACATATATATATATATAACCATAAACATGGGGAAAGAATGGTGATAGCATATGCCCACCATTCCTTTGGTAACTATTTTCAGTAATCATAATTAGTAGTGGTAGTATCAGACTGTAGAGTTGTAAATCAGGATAAAGTAAATGAGTGGTTATAGGATATTGTAACTTTAATTCTATCATCGCCTGTGTCCTTGAAAACCAAAATTCTCAGTGTGAAAGAAAGGGGATACAGATTAAATAGAAAGGGGTTAGTAAAAATTCTGTAGTCTTGAATCTGAATTGGAAACACCAGTATGAATGTGTGTATGTGCATGTGTATATATATGTATACTCTCTACTCACTGAAAAGGCCTAGAAATAATGACCACTTCTTGGAGAAGTGGCTGATTCCAGATCTGGAACAGGAACTGTACCAGAGAAGCATAGAACATCTTGACACACCAGATAGCAAGGATGCTATCAAAGAGTTCTAGAATTTATCAAAAGGACTTAGGCGTAAACTTGAAAAGGTTCCCATCAGCAAAGATTGGAAAAGTTGAGCCTCAGCGAAGATAAGAATTGTAATGGATTGAACTCTATCAAATATGTTTAAATCCATGAATGCAAAACAACTTTAAAAAAACTAATTTACCATCTTCCGAATTTGTTCATTATCTTTAAACCTGGTTAAATAAAAGAAAAAAAATTCAAGAATTTATCCTTCTCACCAATATGAACTACACCACAGGGTAGATAATATATGAGATGAGTGTCTCCCTATAAGTTTAATCCAGTTAATACATGAAAATAAAGCGATAGAATTAGACTATCACCACTCTGCAACCCCCAGTGAATTAATGGATCTAGGCATAGAGGAACAATGGCTGCTAACATGAAAAAAAAAAGAAAGAGTAAAAACTAGACATTATGTGCCTCTTAATGAAAGAACACAATGTCACATGTAACTTTGCCAAAGAGATTCAACTTGGATCTGGTCCAGTTTCTGGATCCAGCAATTTGCAGAAAACACAGAGGACAGAAACAAACTGAACTGCACTGTGAGGATGAGGTTAGCAATACCCAGATTTTGCGAAACTGCAGGTTGAATGACCCAGGTTCTTTAAAAGATAAATTATAAGGAAAAGAAAGGCATTAAGGGAGAATTTGTAGATTAAAAGAGACCTAAAGTACATATCAAATTTTAAAAATGAGCAAGATTACATGGTACTATCTAGGAACACACACTCAAGTCACAAAATCAAAAGCAAACACAAGGAAGAGATTACTTGTAAAAGTCAAGACACAGAGAGGGACAGGTTGTCATCAGGATGGGCACCTGGAGGGGCTTTTAGGGTAGCTACAAAGGTTCTCTATCTTGATCTGGGTAATGGTTTAAGAAGTGTTCTGCACTTTGTGTGGTTTTGTGTTCTGTATCTGTGTGGGTTTTTGTAAATTTGTAAAAAATAAATGTTTAACGTGTTCATTTCAATGAGTAAGTGTAAGAATGCCTGCATGAATGAAGAGATGAGAAGTCTAACAAGCTATGAGGCCCTAAGAATAGCTTTCATTTCTTTGAGCTTTGGTTCGCAGATTTGTGAAATGAACTGCTTAAACAATAAACTTGAGGCCCTTCCAGTTGTCACGCTAATAGCTAATGCTTCTAATAGCAGACATCTCTTGATTACTTACCAAGTGCTAACTGCCTTACATATGTTGTCACTGAATCTTCATAAGAGCCAAGGCTTAGAGAGTATGTAACTTGCCCAAAGACACACTGCTGGTAATTGGCTTGAATTCAGGGCCACCAGATCCCCAAACTTACCTTGCTATGCTGAGATGCTGTGATAGTGGTAGTTGTTTCTGAAATAAGGTATTCTTCCTAGCTATCAAAGTGAAATGGTTAAGAGATCAGATTCTAGAGATTGATCTTGTGAGTTCAAATCCCATCTTCACCACTTAGCAATTGCATGACTTCGGGCAAATAATTTATACTTGCTATGCCTCAGTTTCTTTGTCTGTAAAATGGAGGTAATTATGGTATCTACCTCAGAGGGATGTTGTGATGATTAAGTAAAGTGCTTAGCATAATGCCTGGCACATCGTAAGCTTTAACTGTTTACTGTTTTCATTAAATAATCCATTCTTATTAACTGGGCTCACATGTAATTGCTGTTAAGTATGTCAAATTAGACCAGGGCTAAACTTTTCACTTTAAAAAATATCTAATAATTTTATTCTTTACCCAGGTTCACAGATACAAAGTTTTGAAGTAAGTTTTGTATTAGACAGGGTGACTTTAATAGCAACAAGATACTACTTTTGGTTCCACTAGCTGTTTCTCTATGGAAAAAATATTCAACTGGACAGATAAATGCATAAATTGTCCTTTTGCCCCTCTGTTTAATTTTGAACCTTGTATTTTGTAATGCTACTTGGATAGTAAATATTAGCATGATTTACTTAGGCTTTGGTCCATTTTGCCCAGCACCTAGATAAGACTTCTGATTGCTTTAGGAATTTTTCAAAATTTTTTTAATTTTTAAATTTAAATTTTTAAACATTTTATTGAAGTATTGTTGATTTACAATGTTGTGTTAATTTCTTCTATACAGCAAAGTGACTCAGTTATACATATATATATATATATATATTCTTTTTCATATTCTTTTTCCATTATGGTTTGTCATAGGATATTGAATATAGTCCCCTGTGCTATACAGTAGGACCTTGTTGTTTATCCATCCTATATATACTAGTTTGCTTCTGCTAATCCCAAACTCCCAATCCTTCCCTCCCCTGCCCCCCTCCCCCTTTGGAAAGAACAAGTCTGTTCTCTATATCTGGGAGTCTGTTTTTGTTCTGTAGATATGTTGATTTATATCATATTTTAGATTCCACATATAAGTGATATCATATGGTATTTGTCTTTCTCTTTCTGACTTACTTAGTATGATAATATCTAGGTCCATCCATGTTGCTGCAAATGGCATTATTTCATTCTTTTTGATGGCTGAGTAATATGCCATTGTATATACATATCACATTGAGATTATTAAAAAATGGAATCTACTGATTTATTAACTGTGGACCACTAATAAGTAAAAAGCAAATGAAACCAGTTTTCTAATTAGAAGAAGCAAATACAAAGCATTTAATTAGCAACACACAAAAAATTGTTCAACTACTAATCAAGAACCTAATTTTATTAGCTTCTGCTTTATACTGAATATAAAAGACCTGTCTCCTTGCTGCTGCCACTGCTGTCAATGTATACATTTCATGGGGACTCCGCTTCTCTGAGCTAGAGTAGAACTGTCCCCACCAAGCGATTACAACTCTTTTGACCAATTTTAGACTGTCAAACCTTTGAATGACCAGAGAGTTCACTGCTGTTTTACATGAGGAAAGTCAGAGTTTGGCCCCTGCTTTAATCCAGTACTATATAAACTATGATCAGGAGAAATTCTTCTACAATAACTAATATTTGAACATCACCCTTTACAAGTTTCTAGTGCTGAATCAGATTTATTTTTTAATGTTTATATCCCATTGATGATCCAATCAGCATCTTACCAGGAGTTCATTTTTCTTATCTTCATATTACTTTTGCCCAGCATAAAGCCAGGCTTTTAGGCCTATAAATGTTGAATGAATAAATGAATGAGTGAATGAATGAATGAATGATGTTTGTAAGTACATTTGAGGAGTTAACAGGAAGAGAAGAAATGAAAATTATTGTGGGTACTCACTTTTCATTGTTTCTCATTGCTTCATGCCTGTTTCTGTGGAAATTCCACTCAATCTTAAAGGTGCAGGGAACTTCTAAGTTTCTCAGAAGGATAAATTACTAGACTAAAAAGGGCACTTTGATGGAAATCCATAAAATACTTATTCAGCAGCAAGAGCTGTAGGTGAGGGTATATTAGGGATCAGCTTGAGAAACATAAGATAGTCTACCTCCTGCTACAAGGAAACATTGGGAGGGGTAGGTGTCAGCACTTTTTCTTAACTTACCCTCCAAACAGAGGCCCTGGCCTGGTTAACTCCTGGCTGCCCTAGCAAAGCTTTCTTCTGCAGTGCATCAGGCACCGGGTCTCTTCCTCTCTTCCCCAGGCTGCTGTATATTTAGAGTAATAAATAGAAACTATGAACATTTAAAATTCTTTATTCTTCCTTTATCTGGGCCTTGAACATTTGCTTGGAGATCCTATACCAATCTCTGCCCAACATATCTCATCTTAATTGTTTGGACCAATATAGGCATCTTTAAAAATAAGTAAATAGAAAGCAATCAAAATAAAATCATCAGGCATATGAAAAGATTTTGCTTTTAAAAAAATTAAAAACACTTTGTGTAATAGGAGCACATTTTTCTTATGAAAAAATTTCCTTCTTATTTTTAAAAAGATAATTTTGGATAATTTTTTTTTAAGCATCATGCTTAATCACCAGTTCAGTTCTGCTTAAGACAGAATTTTTTTTCTCAGTATTTTAGAGCATATTTTTCACTGTAATGGAACATTTCCCCCACCTTATGCCACCGTAATAATGGGGATTCTAGTCTTTTTAGAAATTCAGATAAATTGTCTCACCAAAGCTCCAGCACTTTTCACAGACTCATTTACTTATGCTTGGCTTTCATAGATAATGTTTTCTCCTATGTCTGACCTCTCCTTTCTGATGGTGACTGAAAAGCCCATCTTGTGAGTAGGCAGGTCCTTATTATAGGATTTCAGGGGTATCTAAAAGTCTTTCTATCTCAAATATATAGTTTGCCTGCTCAGTGATGCCAAAATTCTTTTAAACAAAAAGGGAAAAACATCTTCCCACGGTTGTAATTAAGATTGTGGGAGAATATAACACTGACAAGTCACAGTCACTACAGATTTGTTGGAGGAGGAGGTTTAAACAAAAGCCTGAGGAGTGGGGGTGAAGAAGAAGGATTATCAGGGGAAAGGAAAGGTACAGACATCCACTCAATACTGCCCTGGTCCTTAGGAGAAGGAGAAGTGAATCACCAGGTGTGGCTGAGAAGGAGAAATGGCTACCTGACTGGACCATCTGTGTTTCCATTTCCTATTTTTCCTTCATTTGCTGCTTTCTATCAAAAAAAAAAAAAAAAAAATCAGGTTTGGGCCTGGAAACCATGTTGTGGAAATTGACCATATTTTGGGATTTGTGCAAAAAAAAAGAAATTCTAGGAAAAAAATGTTCTGAACCTCAGACTTTTGTAATTCAACGTGATATATACATTGGCTTGGCCAAAAAATTCATTCAGTTTTTGTTGGTTTTTCTTTTAATTAACTTTTATTGGAGTATGGTTGCTTTACAATGTTGTGTTAGTCTCCACTGCACAACAAAGTGAATCAGCCATACACATACAGATATCCCCTCCCTTTTGGACTTCCCTCCCATCTAGGTTACCACAGTGCATTAGGTAGAGTTCCCTGTGCTATACAGTATGTTCCCATCAGTTGTGTATTTTATACGTAGTATCAATAATGTATATGTGTCAATCCCCATCTCCCAATTCCTCCCACCCCACCCCTTTCCCCTTGGTATCCATACATTTGTTCTCTACGTCTGTGTCTATTTCTGCTTTGCAAATAAGATCATCTATACCATTTTTCTAGTTTCCACATATATGCATTATCGTAAGATATTTCCTTTTCTCTTTCTGACTTATTTCACTCCGTATGACACTCTCTAGGTCCGTCCATGTCTCTACAAATGACCCAATTTCATTCCCTTTTATGGCTGAGTAATATTATAGTGTATATATGTAGCACATCTTCTTTATCCATTCCTCTGCTGACAGACATTTAGATTGCTTCCATGTCCTTGCTATTGTAAATAGTGAAGCTATGAACATTAGGGTGCCTGTGTTTTTTTTGAATTATGATTTTCTCTGGGTATATGCCCAGTAGTGGGATTTTTGGGTCATATGGTAGTTCTATTTTCAGTTTTTTAAGGAACGTCTGTACTGTTTTCCATAGTGACTGTATCAATTTACATTCCCACCAACAGTGCAAAAGGATTCCCTTTTCTCCACACTCTCTCCAGCATTTATTATTTGTAGATTTTTTGATGATGGCCATTCTGACTGGTGTTAGGTGATACTTCATTGTAGTTTTGATTTGCATTTCTCTAATAATTAGTGATGTTGAGCAGCTTTTCATGTGCGTCTTGGCCATCCATTATGTCTTCTTTGGAGAAATGCCTATTTAGGTCTTCTGCCCATTTTTTTTTATTGCATTGTTTATTTTTTGATACTGAGCCACATGAGCTCTTTGTAAATTTTGGAGACTAATCCCTTGTCGATTGCATCATTTGAAAATATTTTCTCCCATTCTGTGGGTTGTCTTTTTGTTTTCTTTATTGTTTCCTTTGCTGTGCAAAAGCTTTTGAGTTTAATTAGGTCTCATTTGTTTATTTTTGTTTTTATTTCCATTGGGCTAGGAAGTGGGTCACAAAAGATCTTGCTGCAATTTATGTCAAAAAGTGTTCTGCCTACGTTTTCCTCTAAGAGTTTTATAGTGTCTGGCCTTACATTCAGGTCTTTAATCCATTTTGAGTTTATTTTTGTGCATGGTGTTAGGGAGTGTTCTAATTTCATTCTTTTACATGTAGCTGTCTAGTTTTCCCAGCACCATTTATTGTAGAGACTGTCTTTTCTCCATTGTATATTTTTGTCTATACATTGTATATTTTCTCTGTCTTTTCTCCATTGTATATACATTGTATATTTTCTCTGTCTTTTCTCCATTGTATATTTTTGTCTATACATTGTATACAATATACATTGTATATTTTGTCTATACATTGTATATTTTTGTATATACTTTGTCTATATTATGGTCATAGATTAGGTGACCATAGGTACATGGGTTTATCTCTGGAACTTCTATCCTTTAACATTGATCTCTATTTCTGTTTTTGTGCCAGTACCATATTGTCTTGATTACGGTAGCTTTGTAGTATAGTCTGAAGTCAGGGAGCCTGATTCATCCAGCTCCATTTTTCTTTCTCAAGATTGCTTTGACTATTCAGGGTCTTCTGTGTTTCCATACAAACTTTAAGATTTTTTGCTCTAGTTCTGTGAAAAATGTCAATGGTAATTTGATAGGGATTGCATTGAATCTGTAGATTGCTTTGGGCAGTATAGTCATTTTCATAGTATTGATTCTTCCAATCCAAGAACATGGTATGTCTCTCCATCTGTTTGTGGCATCTTTGATTTCTTTCATCAGTGTCTTGTACTTTTCTGAGTACAGGTCTTTTAACTCCTTAGATAGGTTTATTCCGAGGTATTTTATTCTTTTTGTTGCAATGGTGAATGGGATTGTTTCCTTAATTTCTCTTTCTGATCTTTCGTTATTAGTGTATAGGAATGCAAGAGATTTTGGTGCATTAATTTTGTATCCTGCAAATTTACCAGATTCATTGATTAGCTCTAGTAGTTTTCTGGTGGCATCTTTAGTATTCTCTATGTAGAGTGTCATGTCATCTGCAAACTGTGACAGTTTTGCTTCTTCTTTTCCAATTTGTATTCCTTTTAGTTCTTTTTCTTTTCTGACTGCTGTAGCTAGGACTTCCAAAACTATGTTGAATAATAGTGGCGAGAATGGATATCCTTGTCTTGTTCCTGATCTTAGAGGAAATACTTTCAGTTTTTCACCATTGAGAATGATGTCTGCTGTAGGTCTGTCATATATGGCCTTTATTATTTTGAGGTAGGTTCACTCTCTGCCCACTTATGATAATTTTTATCATAAATGGATGTTGAATTTTGTCAAAAGTGTGTTCTGCATCTGTTGAGATGATCATATAGTTTATATTCTTCAGCTTGTTAATATGGTGTATCACATTGATTGATTTGCGTATATTGAAGAATCCTTGCATTCCCAGGATAAATCCCACTTGATCCTGGTGTATGATCTTTTTAATGTGTTGTTGGATTCAGTTTGCTAGTGTTTTGTTGAGGATTTTTGCATCTATAGTTCATATCACTATATTGGCCTGTAATTCTTTTTGTGTGTGGTATCCTTGTCTGGGTTTGGTATCAGGGTGATGGTGGCCTCATAGAATGTGTTTGGGAGTGTGCCTTCCTCTGCACTTTTAGAATAGTTTCAGAAGGATAGGTGTTAACTGTTCTCTAAATGTTTGATAGAATTCACCTCTGACGCCTTCTGATCTTGCACTTTTGTTTGTTGGAAGATTTTTAATTACAGTTTCAACTTTATTACTTGTGATTGATCTGTTTATATTGTCTAATACTTCCTGGATCAGTCTTGGAAAGTTGTACCTTTCCAAGAATTTGTCCATTTCTTCCACGTTGTCTATTTTATTGGCATATAGCTGCTTGTAGTAGTCTCTTATGATCTCTTGTATTTCTGTGGTGTCCATTGTAACTTCTCCTTTATCATTTGTAATTTTATTGATTTGAGCTCTCTCCCTCTTTTTCTTGATGAGTAAGGCTAAAGGTTTATCAATTTTGTTTATCTTCTTGAAGAACCAGCTTTTAGTTTTATTGATCTTTGCTATTGTTTTCTTTGTTTCTATTTCATTTACTTCTGTCCTGATCTTTATGATTTCTTTCCTTCTATTAACTTTAGGTTTTGTTGTTGTTGTTGTTGTTCTTCTTCTTCTTTCTCTAGCTCCTTTAGGTGTAAGGTTAGATTGTTTATTGGGGATTGTTCTTGAGGTAGGATTGTATTGCTATAAACTTCCCTTTTAGAACTGCTCTTGCTGCATCCCATAGATTTTGGGTCGTCCTGTTTTCATTGTCATTTATTTCTATGGGTTTTTTGTTTTTGGTTTGTTTGGGTTTTTTTTGCGGTACGTGGGCCTCTCACTGCTGTGGCCTCTCCCGCTGCAGAGCACAGGCTCTGTACGCACAGGCCCAGTGGCCACGGCTCACAGGCCCAGCTGCTCCGCGGCATGTGGGATCCTCCCGGACTGGGGCACAAACCTGCATCCCCTGCATCGGCAGGCGGACTCGCAGCCACTGTGCCACCAGAGAAGCCCTGTTTCTATTTATTTATTTTTATTTCCTCTTTGATTTCTCTGGGCTACTTAGTAGCATATTGTTTAGCCTCCGTGTGTTTGTGTTTTTTTTTTTTTTTTTTTTGCTGTAATTGATTCCTAATCTCATAGTGTCAGAAGAGTTCCTTGATATGATTTCAATTTTCTTGAATTTATTGAGGCTTGATTTGTGACCCAAGATGTGATCTATCCTGGAGAATGTTCCGTATGCACTTGAGAAGCAAGTGTATTCTGCTGCTTTAGGGTGGAATGTCCTATAAATACCAATTAAGTCTATCTGGTCTAATGTGTCATTTAAGGCTTGTGTTTCCTTATTAATTTTCTGTCTGGAAGATCTGTCCATTGGTTTAAGTGGAGTGTTAAAGTCCCCCACTATTATAGTGTTACTGTCGATTTCCTCCTTTATAGCTGTTAGCATTTGCTTTATGTATTGAGGTACTCCTGTGCTGGGTTCATGAATATTTACAATTGTTATATCTTCTTCCTGGATTGATCCTTTGATCATTATGTAGTGTCCTTCCTTGTCTCTTGTAACAGTCTTTATTTTAAAGTCTATTTGATCTGATATGAGTATTGCTATTCCAGCTTTCTTTTGATTTCCATTTTCATGGAATATCTATTTCCATCCCCTCACTTTCAGTCTGTATGTGTCCCTAGGTCTGAAGTGGGTCTCTTGTAGACAAAATATATACAGGTTTTGTTTTTGTATCCATTCTGCCAGCTTGTATCTTTTGTTTGGAGCATTTAATCCATAGTACCATTTCCTTAACTGTTCTGGGTTTGTTATTGTAGGTCTTTTCCTTCTCTTGTGTTTCCTGCCTAGAGAAGTTCCTTTAGCATTTGTCATAAAGCTGGTTTGGTGGTGCTGAATTCTGTTAGCATTTGCTTGTCTGTAAAGCTTTTGATTTCGCTATCGAATCTGAATGAGATCCTTGCTGGGTAGAATAATCTTGGTTGTAGGTTTTTCCCTTCCATCATTTTAAATGTATCCTGCCACTCCCTTCTGGCATGCAGAATTTCTGTTGAAAAATCAAGTGATAACCTTATGGAGATTCCCTTGTATGTTATTTGTTGCTTTTCTCTTGCTGCTTTTAATATTTTTTCTTTGTATTTAATTTTAGTTAGTGTGATTAATTTGTGTCTCTGTGTGTTTCTACTTGGGTTTATCCGGTATGGGATTCTCTGTGCTTCCTGGACTTGATTGACTATTTCCTTTTCCATTTTAGGGAAGTTTTTGACTATAATCTCTTCAAATATTTTCTCAGACTCTTTGCCTTTCTCTTCTTCTGAGACCCCTATAATTTGAATGTTGGTGCATTTAATGTTGTCCCAGAGGTCTCTGAAACTGTGCTCAATTCTTTTCATTCTTTTTTCTTTATTCTGCTCCATGGCAGTTATTTCCACTGTTCTGTCTTCCAGCTCAATTATCCGTTCTTCTGCCTCAGTTATTCTGCTATTGATTTCTTCTAGTATATTTTTAATTTCAGTTATTGTGTTGTTCATCATTGTTTGTTTGTTCTTTAGTTCTTCTAGGTCCTTGTTAAATGTTTCTTGTATAGTCTCCGTTCTATTTCCAATATTTTGGATCATCTTTATTATTATTACTCTGAATTCTTTTTCAGGTAGATTGCCTATTTCCTCTTCATTTATTTGGTCTTGTGGGTTTTTACCTTGCTCCTTCATCTGTAACATAGTTCTCTGTCTTCTCATTTTGTTTAACTTACTGTATTTGGGGTCTCCTTTCTGCAGGCTGCCATGTCATAGTTCCTCTTGCTTCTGGTGTCTGCCCCCAGTGGGTCAGGTTGGTCCAATGGCTGTGTAACCTTCCTGATGGGGGGGACTAGTGCCTGCATTCTGGTGGATAGAGCTGGATCTTGTTCTTCTGATGGGCCGGCCCACATCAGTTGGTGTGTTTTGGGATGTCTGTGAGCTTAGTATGACTTCAGGCAGCTTGTCTGCTAATGGGTGGGGCTGGGTTACTCTTGCTAGTTGTTTGGCATGAGGTGTCCAGCACTGGAGCTTGCTGGCTGTTGGGTGGAACTGGGTCTTTGTGTTGAGACGGAGACCTCTGGGAGAGCTCTTGCTGATTAATATTCCCTGGGGCCGGGAGTTCTCTGCTGGTCCAGCACCCGGGGCTTTGCTCTCCCACCTCAGAGGCTCAGGCCTGACCCCTGGTTAGAGAACCAAGACCCCGCAAGCTGCATGGCATGGAATTTTTTTAAAAAAGGAAAACAAACAGACAAACAAAACTCCCAAGACAAATGGTAGCAGCAAAATCAAACAGAGAAAAACCCACAAAGAAACACACACACACACACACACACACAAAGAGAGAAAACAAAAGAGAAGAGAGCAACCAAACAAATAAATGAATCCAAAAACAGAACAAACAATAAAAACTAAACTAACAAAAACAAAAAACAAATCAAAAGCAGAAAGCAAACTACAAAAAAAGGCAAAGAAAGCATAAAACACACACACAAAAGTGATACAAAAAAAGATAAAAACAAAACAAAAGAAAGAAGAAAAAAGGAAAAAACATGAAACAGCAAGAAAGTAATGTAAAAATAGAAAATTTAGTTAAAAAAGCGATAGAAACAAAGCAAAACAAAAGAAAAAACAAAAATAAGGAAAAAACACAATATCACAAAACAGTAAAGTAAAAATAGAAAAAGAATAAAATAAAAAATATATTAAAAATAAAAGCATAAAAAACAAATAAAAATAACAAAAGACTAATTTAAAAAGAACAACAATGGAACAAAATGAAACAAAAAAATTATAGTAATAATAATATTTTCCTGGGGCCTCAGGTGTCAGTGTCCTTGCCCCCACAGTGAGTCACAGCCAATCCCCACCTCCCCAGGAAGTCCTCCAATACCTCTAGGTAGGTCTCTGGACTTGATGTTGGCACTGTGGGGCCAGCTCAGACTCTGACCTGGCCCAAGTTCCCTCATGTACTTTCCCCCAATGTCTACAGTTGTTAAGGCTAGACCAGCCTCAATTGTGGGAACACTCATTGACTATTCAGATACTCCACAGATGCAGGGTTTACCAAGCCAACTGCCAGGAGTTAATCCTCTGCTCCTGCAGCTGCACAGAGAGATTTCCGTTCCTCTTCTTTTGTCACAGCGCCCCTGGGGCTCAGCTTTGGTTTTGACCCCACCTCTGCATGTGGGCCACCCTCAGGCATCTGTTCCCCACCCAGGAGAGAGGGGGCAAAAGCAGTGACTGATTAGGGCTCACTTGCTCTCTCAGGCCAGGGAGAGGGATGGATGTGGCAGCCACAAATGTGATGTGCAGGGAGTGCCTGAGGTGGCAGAGCTCAGCAGGAAGTTGCAACAGCCTGAGGTGCGCCATGCAATCTCCCGGCGTAGTTGGGCCCAGATCGCGGGACCCTCGGCAGTGGCGGGCTGCGCAGACTCACAGGAATGTGTGGGCAGTTACCTGCACTTGTTCACAGGACCCTTGGTGGTAGTGGCGGCAGTGGTAGTGGTCTGCGCCCGCCTCTGGATCTCATGTAAGCAGTGCCTGGTTGCCTGTGAACACACGGAGAAAGAAGCTCTTATAGTGGGCCTGCCCCTCTCCTTGTGCACCCCCCAACAATGGTCCCTTGTCTCTCTGGTGAGCCCAGGCTTCTTCCTGGACTCCCTCAGCTGTGACACACTAGCCCCCTCAGGCTGTCTTCAAGCAGCCAAACCCAGTCCTCTCCCTGGGGTCTGACCTCCAAAGCCCAAGCCTCAGCACCCAACCCCCACCTGCCCCGGCAGGCGAGCAGACAAGTGTCTCAGGCTGGGAAGTGCCAGTCAGCACCGACCCTCTGTGCAGGACTCTCTGCTTTGCTGTACGCACACCTGTTGCTGCGCTCTCCTCTGAGGCTCCAAATCTACCCCCATCCCTGCAAGTGTGGGGGCTTCCTAGTGGAAAACTCACCCTTTTTTTCTTGATGAGTTCTGGCTAAAGGTTTATCAATTTTGTTTATCCTTTCAAAGAACCAGCTTTTAGTTTCATTGATCTTTTCTACTGTTTTCTTTGTTTTCTATTTCACTTATTTCTGCTCTGATCTTTATGTTCTTTCCTTCTACTAACTTTGGGCTTTGTTTGTTCTTCTTTCTGTAGTTGCTTTAGGTGTAAGGTTAGGTTGTTTGAGATTTTCCTTGTTTCCTGAGGTAAGCTTGTATCACTATAAATGTCCCTCTTAGAACTGCTTTTGCCGCATCCCATAGGTTTTGGATTGTTGTGCTTTCATTTTCATTTGTCCCTACGTATTTTTTGATTTCCTCTTTGATTTCTTCAGTGATCCATTGGTTGCTTAGTATCATATTGTTTAGCCTCCATGTGTTTGCAGTTTTTACAGTTTTTTTCTTGTAGTTGATTTCTAATCTCATAGCATTGTGGTCAGAAAAGATGCTTGATATGATTTCAGTTTTTAAAAATTTACTGAGGCTAGCTTTGTGGCCCAGCTTGTGATCATTCCTGGAGAATGTTCCTTGTGCACTTGAGAAGAATTTATATTCTGCTGCTTTTGGATGGAATGCTCTATAAATATCAGTTAAGTCTATCTGGTCTAATCTGTCATTTAAAGCCTGTGTTTCCTTATTGATCTTCTGTCTGGATGATCTTTCCATTGATGAAAGTGGGGTGTAAAAGACCCCAATATTATTGTGTTACTGTCTATTTCTCCTTTTATGACTGTTAGTATTTGCCTTATATATTGAGGTGCTCCTAGTTTGGGTGCATATAAATTTACAGTTATTATATCTTCTTTCCTTGGTCGTTATGTAGTGTCCTTCTTTGTCTCTTGTAACAGTTTTTATTTCAAATTCTATTTTACTTGATATAAGTATTGCTACTCCAGCTTTCTTTTGATTTCCATTTGCATGGAGTACCTTTTTCCATCCCCTCATTTTCTGTCTGTATGTGTCCCTAGATCTGAAGTGGGTCTCTTGTAGACAGCATACATATGGGTCTTGCTTGTGTATCCATTCACCCAATCTATGTCTTTTGGCTGGAGCATTTAATCCATTTACATTTAAGGTAATTATCAATATGTATGTTCCTATTGCCACTTTCTTAATTGTTTTGTATTTGTTTTTGTAGGTCTTTTTTCTTCCCTACCTCTTTTGTTCTCTTCTCTTGTGATTTGATGACTAACTTTAGTGTTGTGTTTGGATTCCTTTTTCTTTTTGTGTGTGTGAGTATTTACTGTAGATTTTAGGTTTGCAGTTACCATGAGGTTTTGATGTAGCAGTCTGTATATACACAAGGTTGTTTTAAGTTGCTGGTGTCTTAATTTCAAATGCATTTACAGTATCCTCCATTTGTGCTCTCCTCTTCTCACAGTTGCTTGTTTTGGTATCATATTTGTGTGCAGATGATTTTCTACCTTTACTTTATGTTTGCCTTTACCTGTGAGCTTTTCTGTTCATAATTTCCTTGTTTCTAGTAGTGGCCTTTTCTTTTCTGCTTAGAGAAGTTCCTTTAGCATTTGGTGCAAAGCTGGTCTGGTGGTGCTAAATTTCCTTAGCTTATTTTTGTCTGTAAAGCTTTTGATTTTGCTGTTGAATCTGAATGAGAGCCTTGCTGGGTAGAGTATTCTTCACTGTAGGTTCTTCCCTTTCATCACTTTAAATATATCATGCCACTACCTTCTGGCCTATAGAGTTTCTTCTGAGAAATCAGCTGATAACCTTATGAGAATTCCCTTGTATATTATTTTTTGCTTTTTCCTTGTTGCTTTTAATATTTTTTCTTTGTCTTTAATTTTTGTCAGTTTGATTACTATATGTCTTGGCATGTTCCTCCTTGGCTTTATTATATCTGGAACTCTCTGTGCTTCCTGGACTAGGGTGACTCTTTCCTTTCCCATGTTAGGGAAGTTTTCAGCCATTATCTCTTCAAATATTTTCTCAGGTCTTTTCTCTCTCTTCTTCTTCTGGGACCCCTATAATGTGAATGTTGGTGCATTTAATGTTGTCCTAGAGGTTTCTTAGACTGTCTTCATTTCTATTTGTTCTTTTTTCTTTATTCTGTTCCATGGCAGTGATTTCTACCATTTTGTCTTCCAGCTGACTTATCCATTCTTCTGCCTCAGTTACTCTTCTATTGATTCCTTCTAGTGTATTTTTTCATTTCAGTTGTTTTATTGTTCATCTCTGTTTGTTTGTTCTTTAGTTCTTCCAGGTCTTTGTTAAACGTTTCTTGCATCTTCTTGATCTGTGTCTCCATTCTTTTTCCGAGATCTTAGATCATCTTCACTGTCATTACTATGAATTCTTTTTCTGGTAGATTGCCTATCTCCACTTCACTTAGTTGTTCTTCTGGGATTTTATCTTGTTCCTTCATCTGGGACATATTCCTCTGCCATCTCATTTTGTCTAAATTTCTATGATTGTGGTTTCTGTTCTGCAGGCTGCAGGATTGTAGTTCTTCTAGCTTCTGCTCTCTGGTGGATGAGTCTGTCTCAGAGGCTTGTGCAGGCTTCCTGGTGGGAGAGTTCCTGCCCAGTGGTAGGTGGAGTGGGTCTTGTCCCTCTGGTGGGCAGGGCCACACTCAGGATGACTTTAAGTAGCCTGTCTGCTGATGGGTGGAGCTGTGTTCTTGCCCTATTGTTTGTTTGGCTTGAGGCATCCCAGCACTGAAGCCTACAGGCTGTTGGGTGGGTTTAGGTCTTGGTGGCGGGGGTGGGGGGGGGCAGGGAATGGCAACCTCTGGGAGAGCTCACACTACTGAGTATTCACCAGAACTGCTGCTGCCAGTGTCTTTGTCCCTGCAGTGAGCCACAGCCATGCCCCACCTACACAGGAGACCCTCCAGTACTAACAGGTAGATCTGGCCCAGTCTCTTATGAGGTCATTGCTTTCTTCCCTAGGTCCTAGTGTGAATGGGACTTTGTGTGCGCCCTCCAGGGTGGAGTTTCTGTTTCCCCTAGTCCTGTGGAATTCCTGTGATCAAACTCCACTGGCCTTCACAGCCATATTCCCTGGGGGTTCCTTCTCCTGTTGCCAGACCCCAAGGCTGGGAAGCCTGATGTGGGCCTCAGGACTTTCACTACTGTGGGAAAACTAATGTGGTATAAATATTTTCCATTTTGTGGGTTGCCCACCTGGTGTGTATGGGATTTGATTTTATCACAGTTATGCCCCTCCTACCATCTTGTTGTGGCTGCTTCTTTGTCTTTGGGTGTAGGGTATCTTTTTGGTAACTTGCAGCATTTTTTTTTGGTCGATGGTTGTTCAGCAATTAGTTATGATTTTAGTGTTTTTGTAAGAAGGAAGGAGTGAGTTCACATCCTTCTACTCTGCCATCCTGCTGGCCAATCTCCTCCCTTTTCTTTCTGTTCAGGTCCTCTATTGACTTCCTGGAAAAGGCCAAGTATAGCTATTTTTAAGTTTTAACTTTATTTTCAAGTTTATCAAAAACTTTTGAAGTTAACCCACAGAAAATGTTCTGATCAACATTAGCATTTTTCAGCAGATCCACTTTCTGGGTCCCACAGGGTTCTGTGTTGCAAATATGCACAGCAGCCCCTGGCAGGTTGATGACTGGTTGTACATGGGGCCCTCAGAGATGGCTTTCGTCTCATGTATTTTCGTTTAGAACTCGGCAATCCAACTGAAAGCCCAAGAGGATTTTATAAGCTACCATATTTAAACCACATGTCTATATATGTCTCCTATTACCTGGGACAATATCCTTGGAAATTGTTGGGATTTACATAACTCTAGTGGGGGGACCACAGCTCCTACCCAGTAGACATGTAAATATAATCTAAATAATCACATTAAGGGCTGAATTGTGTCCCCCACATATTAAAGTTTTAAACCTAACCCACCTCCCTCAGAATGTAGCCAATATTTGGAGATAAGGCCTTTAAATGAGGTTATTAAGTTAAAACTGACACCTTGATCTTGAACTTCTAGCATCCAAAAGTGTGAGAAAAGTAAATTTCTGTGTGTAAGTTCCTCAGTCTGTGATATTTTGCTGTGGCAACTCTAGCAAACTAATACAAGACAGCACTTATTTTGATAAGTTATCGTTATGATCAAAGAGAGAAAGGGATTTTTCAAGTACCAGACAATGGGAACCCTTAAATCTTGGTTGGAAAATTAGGGAAAAAAAGCAGCTATACACACATCCCCACATACATATACACATAAATGTGTATTGTTAAACTGCCATACTGATTTCATAATTATTTATCGATTGCCTTTAGGTTCCTGGAATTGTGGTAATAAGAATAACAATAGTGATAAAAATAATGGCTAATGCTTACATAGCATTTAGCATGTTTCAGGTAATGTTTTAAGTACTTTGTCTATATTAACTCATTTAATCCTAACAACAAACTCACAAGATAGACACTGTTATTATCTGTATTTCAAAGGTGAAGGAACTAAGGCCCAGGGAGGAAGAATAATTGATCAGGATCACAGAACTCACAAGAGGCCGATTTAGGATCTGAATCGAAATAGCTTGCTCCAGAATCTGAGATTTTTAAGCACCATGACTGCCTGCCGGATTCTGACAATGTGATAGAGAATGATGGAGATGCTAGGGAAGATGTTCATACAAGGCTAGTGAAAACTTCTACATATGGAAAGGCTTAGCAGTTAAGATTGGAGCATCCACCCACCCTTGTGAGTATCATCTGTCAGTTTGTCACTGTGTGGATAAAAAAAAGTTATATGGCTATAACCAACAAATGCAGTTTGCCTTCAGTTACTGCTGTTGTAAAGATACGGCGTGAGTCCTCCATACTTTCTGGCCCACAGTGAAAAGAATTCTGAATTTGAGCATCAGAATACCTAGCTTCAAGGTCCCACTTTATCACTGTGAGCTATTTAACCTTCAGCATGTCAAATCAGAAAAGTTTTCCTAACTAAAATAGAGGTAAAATACTACTTTGTGGATTTATGTGAGGATTGAGTAAGACAATGAATATAAAAGATCCTGATAGAAACAAATTGCTCAATAAAGTAATTCTGAAAAAGCTGAGTCAAAAATCTTACCAAGGTGAATAAAAATCCATGACAGTACATGTAAGATATTATTGCCAACTCCTCCTAGATAGATCTAGAGATGAGCCTAATATTTAGTAGGAAGAATGAAGCAGAGATGAAGTGAAGGAAGAATTTTAATTCACTTTATTTTTAGCTTACATTGCTTTCCTAAATATCTCTTAGACTTTTACATTCTACTATATATGCTAGACAGTGGATAACAGGGAGTCTTGCTCTAAGTGGTGAATGATATTATGTATTTAACACTATACAATCAAACCATCTGTATTAATAAACATGTTGTTACTCCTTCAGTATTTACAATCATCTTTGGTGGCAAAATAGTATGAAATAGTATAAGTCATATAAATCTCATGATTATTTCACTTACCTATGTTAAAAAGGCCAGGATCTACCTCCCCAACGGTTGAGATCATCTTTTCCTCAAACATCTACTCCCACACCCCCTGTTAAGACCCTAAATACTGATGAGCTAGAGGCAAAAGAAACTCTATGTTATGAGACTGGCACCAGGACCTTCATACTTGGAGAGAAGGCAAGGAGAAGACTCCAGCTAGGAGTGTACTGTTAGCCAGTGGACATCAATAGGGAAGGATGAGGGCACCATGAAAACTGACTCTAAAAGTCCAGGGCCTGGAGATAAGGGAGCAGAGGAAAAGGTTGTGGTAAGGGAGGGTGGGAAAGAATCAGCTCAAGAATTTTGCTGTTCTTACTGGCTCTCACCTTTTGGGTACGTAAAAGTAAAAGAGTTCATAAACCAAACTCAGAGTTTTCCTAAGAAATCACAGATACTCTCCTGCCCTATGGTTCCCACTGGCCTGGACAACTGGCATAGCCTTGTTTTCCCAGCCTCTAAGCCACCCTTCCCCCACCGTCCTATTTCCATATTGACACCAGGGCTATCTTTCTAATTCGAAATTCTTTTGCCACTTCCCTGATGACATACCTTCACTGGTTCCCTGGTGGTGTTTTTTTTGTTTTTTTAAACATCTTCACTGGAGTATAACTGCCCCACAAAGGCGTGTTGGCCCCCGCTCCACAACAAAGTGAATCAGCTATACATATACACACATCCCCACATCTCCTCCCTCCTGCGTCTCCCCACCATCCCACCCCCCCAGGGGGTCACAAAACACCGAGCCAATCTCCCCGCGCCACGCGGCTGCCTCCCACCAGCTATCCACCCCACGTTTGGTAGTGTGCACACATCCATGCCACTTCCAACTCCATCCCAGCCCACCCCTCCCCCTCCCCGCATCCCCAAGTCCATTCCCTAATAGGTCTGCGTCCCCACTCCCTTCCTGCCCCTAGGCTCTTCACGACCATCCCTTTTTAGATTCCACACACACGTGCCAGCATACGGTACCTGTCTTTCCCTCTCTGACCCACCTCACTCTGCACGACAGACTAGGTCCATCCACCTCACCACAAACAACTCAACGTTGCCTCTTTCCATGGCTGAGCAACATTCCATTGCATATATGTGCCACATCCTCTTCATCCATCCGTTGATGGACACTTAGGTTGCTTCCATGTCCTGGCTATTGTAAATAGAGCTGCAGTGAACATTGTGGTACATGACTCTTTTTGAATTATGGTTTTCTTATTCCCTCGTGTTTTTAAGATAGAATGCAATTCCTTGGCATGACTGTATCCGTTATCTACTGCTGCATAAAAAATTACTCCCAAACCTAGTGGCTTAAAACAACAATAATCACTAATTGTCTCTCATGGTTACTGTGGGTATAAATTCAGGCAGAATATAGCAAGAGTGGTCTGTTCTGCAGTATCCAGGGCCCTGCAAAGAGACTCACTGGCTAAAATCATCTGAAGTCCTGTTCATCCCACGTCTGATGGCTGATGCTGGGGCCAGGAGCCAGAACATCTACACCAGGCCTCTCCTTTTGACCTGGCCTTCCTCACAACATGCTGACTTCTAAAGACAAGGGTCCAGAGAGAGAGGGAGAGAGGCAGGAGGAGAAGGGGAGGAGGAGGAAGAAGAAGAAGAAGCACACTGGACAGAAGCCATATTGTCTTTTATGACCCAGCCTTGGGAGTCATGCAGCATCACTCCTGCCATGTCCTATTGGTCAAGAGGTTATAGAGGCAGCCCAGGTTCACAGAGAGGGAACAGAGACCCTGCTTCCAGATGGAGGAAAGCAAGATCCTGTGGAATGGGATATATAATTGTGAGGTCACCTTTGAAAAATACAATCTGCCATATGGCTTAACCTGACCCTTCGTCTCCAGCTTACCTTTCCAGCCTCATTTCCCTCTACTCCTTGCCACTCACCCTACACTTTCCATACTGATCTATTTTGTTTAGTTTTTTTGACGATGACAAACTTTTCCATGCCTCTGAACCCTTGTATATGGTACTCCTTATGCTTGGAATGTCCTTCCTTCTCCCTGTTAACTCCCTAGTGAAAACCTTCTCATGATTCAAGTCCAAGTTCAAGCTGTATCCCTGTAAAGCCTTCTTGTTCCACCCAAAGAAGGTTAACTATTCTCTTCCCTAGGCTTCTATATATGGTATGTACCTCTCTGTCTTACAGTATTATCTGGTTGAATTTTTATCCTCAACAGACTATGAGCAACTCAAAGAAAAGGACCAAGACTTGTTCTTTTCCTTTTGTTGTTCTTTTTTTTTTTTCACATTTCCCTTGTTCTCTCCTGAATGCCAGATATTTAACGCGGTGCTTAACACAAGGTCCTCGCTCATTAAATGTGACTTGAATGGCAGAACAAAACTTTAAGGCAAACTTTAGAAAATTGCCATTTCAAGGGCAAGGTGGCTCCCTTGAACTTCTATTGCAAATATTTTTTTCCATTTCTACTATTGCCTGAAATAGTTTACTTTTTTTTTTCAATAACAAAAGTTTATTCATGGGATCTTAAGAATTCCAATTGGGAAGACACAGATTTGGGAAACCCCAAAGGAGTGTTTGGGGGAAGAGAAAGAATTAGGGGCTTATAAGAGAAAAAGTCACAAAGTTGTTAAAAGTTGCCTAGTGATGAAATAGTTTACTTTTTTAAGCTTTACATTTATGAACGAGAGAGAGAGAGAGAGAGAGAGAGAGAGAGAGAGAGAGAGAGAGAGAGGAGGGGGAGAGAGGAGGGGGAGAGAGAAAGCTGAGTAGAAAGTAGAGAATGCTGTTCGAGGCAAAACACTGTCTCAGTCAAAGTGTGAATGAAGACAACAAAGCCATTTCTATGCATCTAGGGAAGAAAGAGTTTAGAACAAGAACACACTGGCAGGATGAAGGAGTGAGGACACCAACAAGGAGGGCAAGAAAGCAAAAAAGAAAGGCCGTGAACACCACAGCAAATTCTGCTTCACTCACAATTTTGCCGTCAAGCAAATCTTGCTCTTCTTCAGCTGTTTCTGGAGGACTAGAAGCCTGGGGCAAAAGTACTCCATGTTCTGCCTGGTTCCTCAGCAGGAACATAGCCCAGGACTTTTCACCCTCTCTCGCCCTTCCACTGCCCCCTCCAGCCCTGCTGTTGTGCCCACAGGGCTGATGAGGGTGGGGGGGAGGCCCTCCCTGCATGATCACTTACCCCCAGGAGCCCCCAGGTGGCCCTTAATATCTGGCTCTAGCATGAGATTGCGATGAGGTCTGCAGTCCCATTCACAGCTACCTTCCTTTCTGGTCCCTCCATTCTGGTCCTGGCCCTCATTTTCTGGGCTTCTGCAACCAATGTGTCTCTTTGGACTTAAGTTTCTTCATCAGGCCCCCAAACCACCTGAACACGATAATGCTCTGGGGAAGCCCAAGTTTTTAATCACACAGACTCTGGACCCTTCCTTGGGAGACAATCCAGCAAGCCTGGGAGGAAACTAGGAATCTCTTATATTTACAACTGATGAGAAGAGTTTAGAAAAGCCTAGACTAGATGACCGCCAATTCCCTTGTTGGGCTTCAGTAAATGGTCTTCATCTAAATTATCTCTTCTGTAACACATGGTTATACGATTAACCCTCCAAAGTCACAGCTCTGATCAAGGAGTTTGGGCTTCATCCTGTAGGCATCGGGAAGTCACTATGAGAAGAGTACCATGATCAGACTTAAGATGTGGAAAGGCCACTCTATGTAATGTAAAGGGTGTTACAAAAGGAGAAGCAGTAAGGACAAAAGCATTACAATAGTCCAGAAATCCTCTTTTCCAATTAGTGGCTTGGAGCAATCCTGCTTCCCTTATACCACAGGAACTCATCTGGTATCACTTAATTTTAACTGAAATTCTTTGTTATCATGCACAGCTACATATGCTATTCAAGAGATGGGGAGGACTGGGACCAAAGCAGCAGCACTAGAGGTGGAAAGAAGGGGCAGGACAGTGAGATAGAAGATATAGAACTTGGTGAAGAAAGGATTAACACAGAGACCAGTCTGTGCCTTGTAAGGTATTGTAGCCAGTGGAGTGAGAGTGAGAGCTTACCTCTTTTTTAATAGCACCTTCAGGCATCTCACCACTCTTTCTTTTTCATCATCTTGTTTCCTCCTGCAATGGCCCTAGGAATTTCTCCCATTCCTGGGAATCCTTTGATTCATGCATAGACCTTTTGGACCTTTCTCCGCTTTTTCCTGGCTATTTACAATGTTGAATAGCAATAACTTGCATATCACGTTTCTCTAGGGCTTGCTACCACCTAACCCGTATAATATCCCACAGTAAAAAGGCGAGATAGAAAGCTGGTTTATTCTAGCTCCCCATTCTACTAAATCAATTTCTTAGCTTATCATCTAGGCTATGTCCTAAGCCTTGCTTTACAGGCACGTTAGCCTTTTCTTTTCCACGATTTACTTCATTCTTCCTGCCACCATGCTAGTCTAGGTACAGCTCAAATGCCATCCTTCTGATTCCCATGGAGACATAACCACTCTCTCTTCTGATCTCTATAGCTCTGTACACCTGTTAGCGCATAATGCCTCAACTATGCTCCCTGCTGGCCTGAACACAGAGCTCCTTGTTGTGAGACACTGGTTTATGTACTTTTATAGTCCTCAGTTCCTAGGAGTTCTATGCTTATTTTTGTTGGATTATGAAGATGTAATGACCACATTTTACTGAAACCACAACTTGTTTAGCTCAACCGTGCCCTAGTTCTTTATTCCACAGTTGTGAGAATAGCTTTGTAACATAGATTAAAAATTGGAATTGTTTTCCTTTTGTAGTTAAAAAAATAACAATGCAGATCTCCTAATTCGAAGTTTGGCACTTTTCATGAGGATACAGTCACATTAGCATGGACATTTTCTATTGGAGGAAGTAGGGGACATTTCAGTGGCTCAACACAGTGAGTAAGGGAATAATCAGGACTAGAATTTGGGTTTCCTGAATCCGGATCCAGTGCCTTTTCCATATTGAAATAAGGTAACCAAACAGAAAATTATTACAGTATAGAGAAAACTCTAACAACCTCGACTCAACCTGTTAACAGTACATGAAAACCACTTTACAATGAACAGCCAATTAATGTATTGAGTTCAAATTAAAACAGTGTTTCTGGAAATAATTTACATGCCTTTTCCAGAGAAAACTTTAAAAATATGCAGGAGGATTATCATAGCACAATGAACAATAAGAGAGCAGTGCAAACCAACCAAGTGTCTCTGCAAAGTCCCATAGAATCAGAACAGAAAGAAACAGTGATCTCATAAGCCCATAGAGAAAGGCAGCTCCCTGTATCTGGACCCACCCCTAACATTTGTGGGGTCCATATAAAGAAGAGAAATGAAGACCCAACCACTGTACATTTAAATATTTTACAATTTTTAACTAGACTTATAAATCCTTAAATATAAGGTTCTCTTCTTCTTTAACCAATAGACCTTCATGATGGCAAAATTGTTTAAATATGTAAAGTTACACTTTTTATTTGACTGAAAGTCAGCAAAATATCAAGACTGCTGAATTTCATTATTATTGGGTATGTCTTAGTGTTCTGTTGATGTGCCAGCAGTGTTTGGGTAAGTAATACAATAAAGACATACATGACTCATAATTATATATTTATTCCACAAAAATGCACCTTTTGCCTTTATTTCATCAAAATCACTATATTGTTATAACCAAGATTTTCACGTAATTTGGTGATGTTGACAGAAATAATTTAAAAGTTTCTTTTAAAAAAGAATTTGAAGTCTACACATTTGAATATATTTCATCAAAAATGTTAATTAAATGAAAATAGAAACATTAAAGTATTTCTTATATTTTCAAAAAAGTTATTTTTTCTAAAATATTTAAAATTTTTAATTAAAATTAAAAGGCAAAATAGAAATTAAAATTAATGAGTATCAAAGAGTAAAATTATTGTTTTAAAATATATAATTATATCTCATAAAATATTTTTATAGAAATAAAACTATTAGAAATTCTAGAGTATAATGTCCGTCTAGTTGCCAAGTTAAAGCAGCACTATCATACTTAATGCATGTTATGTCTAGACCTACATATTATACAAATTTTAGAGTATTATAAATTATTTAACGTTGCAAAATATTCCTCAGTTCATAGAGCTGTTAAGAATACCTACCATGTTCATTTGTGACAACCTTAAAAACCAACAATTGGAACACAAAGAAAAGCAAGAAAACGGACACTTGGCACTCTTGGGAAACAATACTTCCACTTTCAAAGAATCTACTGCGTTCATGCTCTCTGAGAGAAAGGATCTGGTAAGTGAATTCATTTGTCTTTCCTCTCATCTCTGTGTTGCACTGATCAAATCTGCCTGCACTCTAATGATGACAGCCACTTAACACACTAATCTTCCAGCATGCGAATGCTGTCTTTTGTAAGAGATGAGGAAGAGCATTTCCTCGGGACCTGAATGGTGTTAGTTGTGATTGTGGGTATTTAGGTTTATGAACACTGAGAGTCAGATCCTGAATGACAGAGCTGCTCGTGTATTCTTTACTGAATTTGTTTTTTGTGTATTTGTACACAAATACTGCGGCCCCTCTACAGCATGAGTACCAGGGAAGACATTCCTCTTACTCAGATATTGCTTATATGGTCTCCTCTCAGTCCCGCTGAGCACATGAGGTGAACTTTTTCCCCCTTCTGTCTTTTTTTGTGCTCCTTACATCACTGAGAATAGTGTAGGGAAGAGTTACTCACATTGGCACTGTTTTTCAGATACTGAAAAGTGTTAACTGCCCTTGCAACACATTAAATCTTGTGGACCTAAGTACATTTGTTGTCAGTTTTGAAGATTTTCCTTACAAGGACCAAGTTGTGAATTTCTTGAGGTGTGACCTTATAGTTTTCTTTTTCATACTCCCAGGGAGTCTTGCCAGTGCTAGGTACATAAAAGGCCATCAATATTAGACATGCGAATATTGCAGTGGCTCATTTTTAGAATATTTGATTAGTGTGCACTTGATACTCTAACAGGGATATCGGGACTTTGCATTTGTATAATTGAAAGTAAGAAATATGGTCTTTTAATAGTCCAAGTGTCAGCTTGAATATAAGGAGTAAAATGGAAGAAAAAAAAAAAGACTTTTAAGGCTCCAGTAGAGTAGCACACACATGTCTTGAAATACTCTTACCTGCAGACATAGGTCCAAAGTCACTTGTTTAATTCTTGCTTTTACACGGAAGATATCACATGCTTTAGAAGTGATTTCTGATTATTTTCCTCACATTCTTGCCACCTCTAATTCAAGTGAATTCTAGCTCTCACCCACCTTTCCTGAAACTCACGTTTTTTTTTAAAATTACTAAAAATACCTATTCCTGCATAGCCAGAGAAGTAAAAACCGAATTTTAATAACTGGAAATATTGTGGAAATTCATTTTAGATTTCTGAATTATCTAGAATCCAAATATAACTGACAGGGACTTCCCTGGCGGTCCAGTGGTTAAGACTTCGCCTTCCAATGCGGGGGATGTGAGTTCAATCCCTGGTCAGGGAGCTAAGATCCCACATGCCTTGCAGCCAAAAAACCAAAACATTAAAAAAAAAAAAAAGAAGCAATATCATAACAAATTCAATAAAGACAAAAAAAAAGGTCCATATCAAAAGCAACAATTACAACAACAAATATAACTGACTATTGGAACATCTAGTTCCCAAAATAATGTCTGGCCATATCTTTAAATATATAAAATCACATGAATTTGGGATGATCCTAAAGTATATTATGGTAAATTAAAGGTTTTGTTTAATTTGCAATATTAATTTTCTCATTGAGTTCATTATCTTAGGCATTTTTAATGAAAATCACAGGTTAGAAAAACAATAATTTGAGATTACCATCTAGACATGTAATTTTCATATTGAAACGTATATTTGGATATGTATTTCTTTTGCAATTCTGATTTCCATATTTCTCTGGAAAGGCAGCTATCTCTGGACAGCATATTGCTTTTGGTAGGTTAGCAGGCCCATAAAACTCCTTAAGAGCATTATAGTAGGCAGAAATGTTAAAACTGAAAGCTCAAGCTGTTTTAGTTATAGAACAGACACTTTTCTTTTTTCGTAGTAGAAAAGTTTGCATCTTTTCAACTGGCAAGCAGATGTTACCCTGGTGCTGCCTCCATATTCATTAGCCTGTAATGAATCTATTAATTGAATATGTAAGTTTGGCTAATTAGATGTAAGACATTTCTTCAGATTTAAAGGGTAGTAATAAAAAATTTAAACTGCAACACCAGATCAAGCATTTAAGGGTTGATAAATGTGAACTGGAAAGTGCACAGTTCCAATATAAATTAGTTAATTGCCTCTGTTAATTTAGGTGAATTACATTAGCAGAAAGGTCAATCCATTTGAGGCTTGATGTGTTTTTCAAATAGTAAATTAAAAATAGCAAATCAAAGAGCACTACAAAGTGAGAAGCATGGAGTCCACTTTTCCAATCCAGGGGCTGCAGAGTGGACTCAAGTAACCCCACAGAGTTAACATTCTGTGGGTTAACCAGCGGTTCTCTAGCTGGGCTGTGTCTTATAGACACCAGAAAGCTTTGTTAAAGATATCAATGCCTTGGGCCCCACCTCAGACTAATTGAAATCTCTGGAGATTGGACCGGGCATTCGTATTTTTAAAAGCTCCCTAAATTATTATAATTGGAAACTGGGCTGAAAACCATTGGACTATTCCATGAATGTAATAGCAGGAGTAAAGTGGCAGGTCGATGGCAGGTATGTAAGCATTAGTAGTGTCAAACTTAATGCTCTCTTTTGTTCTTAAGTGGGGAAAAAAATAAACTGCCCTTAGTCCCTAGTGTGTTTTCTCTTCTGGCTAGGCCTGTGCCAGTCTCTTACTTGAGAACATATAACTAGGATTTGGGAAGTGGGAGGCAATCCAGGTATTTGCTTTTGGGAGTTCCAGTTCTACAAGTAGTTACTTACTGGATAACATTAGTTATCTTCACACTAAAAAATGTCAAAGGAGTTCTTTGTTGGGCCATGTTTTGGAAAATGTTACCTTTATCACTTGTGTCTTATGTCCCTCATAGCACCTGGAAGAGTATTAGGCCTATGGAAAGCCCCAACAAAATTATTTGTAATAGGTTGTCTCCTTTCTGATATCACTTTCTTTCATTCTCATTCTGCACTGCATATTCTCACTTCTTTCCTGTCTCATATGGCCCTTGAATTATTTCACATATGCAGTTACTGTCATTCCACACACTTCTTTGTTGTTCTTCACAGACTCTATGTCAGTGCTTGGCTCATAATGTATCATCAATGAATATTTGTTCAATTGAAGCTATTTGATTGATAGGGGGAGAAAAAAAGTCTTGGTTTAGCAATGTAGTCAAGGAGTCACAGATGCTCTGAAAGGGGGAGTATGTATATCTGAAGCAAGAGACCCTTTCTTTGTAGTCTGGGGCTCCATGTCCAAATTGGATGTCTATATCCTAGCTCTGAATGCCTCCCATTCTTGCCCTGTGCCTTTCACAGATTGAACTGTGGGGTTGAGAAGAAAGATGCTGGCATTCCCCCTCTATTGTCAAGACATCTAAAGTGTTCCTCATTATCTTTTCAATGGCTCATTCCAGCAAGTAAAGGAGAACAATGACTGTTCATTTAGGCTCGTTTTCTAATGAACCTGAACATGGATCCCTGCCCCAAATATCACCAAAGGTCATATGAGGATTACTTATGCCCAAAGACCCTCTGTGTAAATGACTGTGTAAGGGCAGAAAGAGTTGGGGAAGAAGTTTATATTTTAGAATGGGAGAGTCTTAAAGTGAGTAGTAGTAATGGTTAAGAATTAGTTATGTGTAGACTTGAAGAATTTTTAAAGTAAAAAGGAAAATGCAAACTAAGGAACACAAAAGAAAAACAGAAGAGCAAACTTAGTTACATGCCAACCACTTATCTGGGTGAGGAAAAAAATAAATTCTGGGGCTTGCCTATTAGTAACTCTTCCTCACTCATGATGATAAAAATAGTTGTTTCCAATCTGAGACACACCCATGTGACTTGCTCTGTGATATTACCTTCTCTTAACTATAATGTGAACGGGACTGTAGGGTTCTAAATACTGCACCTTTTATGGTAAATTTGGCTAATGAACCCTATCTTTTCTTAAAAATCACAAAGTCTTTTAATGAAAGTCCCTCTCCTAAACTAACTGCAGTGTAAAATTTGTCTGGATCTTGAGGGGTTTTTTTTCCTCTAAAGTAATTCAGACTAAAACTGTAACATCTAACAAAGATTTATCAGTATTAGACATGTACATTGAATCCAAGCTGTTGCTTTTTAAATGACAATATTCACTTGCACATACATACCATCAACTGCAGAGGGAGCTAATGCCTTTTTCCTCAGGCTCATAAGAAAAGGCTGCAGAGCTGGGATTTTAATTTCTCCCTACGCCTGTTAAGCGTGATTATTGATAATGTACTGAGCTCATCTCTGCACCCAAAATTAAGCCTCTAAAACATATATGAGGTGGAACTGGGCTTTACAACAAAGAGGAATCTAGTTTCCACTTTTAAAATAGTCTCCTGAGGCTCTGAAAAGATGGAGGATATATTTTAAAAGGAAAGAATTGTGTTTTGTAACAAAACATGATTTTTGGAGTCATGACCAATTAGGAATCTACTCCCTGCAACCATAAATACTCTTTTTCATAGAATATAGTGACCAGAGGCCACATTGGGCATGGGTACTTAATATGTAGAGAATTTTTATGGTTAATAAATGCCACAATCTCAGCCTCTTTTCTTCTAGATATTGGAAGGAAAAGAATAATTAAGTGAGCATTTAGATCCCAATAAAAAGTTAACATTCACATTAAATTAAAAATATAAGTGAATTTATTTTATAGAAGTTTTCATAATGGGTCGAAAATACTTCGTTAAGCATTTCTGGATAAAAATATGTAAAGCTCTTATAAGCTTTTGTTAATATATTAAATACCATTTCTCTATAAATATACCTTACATTAAGCTTTCCTGTTAGAGTTTTCAGGAAACATTTCAAATAAAGTAGCCAGGCATATCCCATTTGAGATGAATGAGATCGTTAGGAAACACTTATATCTGAAATAAGCACTGAGATCATTCTGCATACAACCCAAGGGCCCTAATTTTTAAAATATGTCAAACACCATGCCTCTTTCAAATCATTAGACTTAGAGACATTTAAGGAACTGGTTCAATTAACTCAGAAGAAGGCAATGCTATAATGTGTGATTTATTTTTGCAGATAAATTAAAATGCAAGTGTATCTGTTAGAAAAGGTAGGCTGTCATCATGGTTAGTGATGGGAACAGGATGGCAATTAAGCAGGGCCACCTGAGGCTGAAATAGCCCCTAAACACGAAAGATTGAAGTTCAAGCTGGACATTCAGTTATTGTCAAAACCAAAAGTGTTCCTTCGTTGTGCTCTACTTAGTTTCCCTCATTGACTTCTAAAACATGTTCCTCAGTTTAACAAATACTTTTCCCCTTTAACTGTAATCTGAAGAGAAGCCTAAATTGCTATGGTTTCATACCTAAAGTCAAGCTTCATCACATAAAGCTGATGCCTGAAAATTACAACTTTGCAATTCTACTATTTAGGTGAGGAAATATGAAGCAAGAATTTATTTTTCTCCCTACAACCCCAAGATATTGGCTCCACCAGGCCTAATAAAATGTTTTCACAAGGAAATAAATAGAGCATGCTGTAGCTTATGTTCCCTTGTGCAGGGGGTTTTAAACAAATGTATCCTAAAAAATAGATAATTACAAGTGGGGGAGGGTGGGAGAAGGAAACATTATAAGGGTGGGCAAAAAATACGTTTCTTAGCCAAATCACGGAAAAGACTGAAATTCAAAATGTTAGAAACCTGAAGATAAAGACTGCTACTTCAACCATTGTTGAAATCTATGGAGGAAATGAGAGGACAACAAAACAAGATGATAAAAGAGAGAGAAAAGGAAAGAAGAATGTGAGAAGAGATTTTAAGGCAGCTTTGAAAGTAACAGCAGAATAAATTCTACTAATAGAAACCAAGAAGACTGAAGTAGTTATAATTCACTATTCTTTTCTGCTAAATCTTGTCCTGCATCTTGAATTAGAGTTTGGACCAAAAAATGGCCACAATCATGAGCTGAAGATAGGGGGAAAAGAGAATGATCATGCAAAGAAAAAAAATCTTAGAAATCTATGAACAGAAAAGCTTATAGTAAAAGATGGGGAAAAGTGAAACAAAACTTAAGATCAGGAAGAGAAAATGTCCCTCAATCAGAGAGCTTAGGAAAGTTACATTCATTTATGGTTGAAGTAGTCAGCAGAAATGGAAATGTTTAGGAGAAGAAATGTTTTGGATATGTTTAGGAGAAGAAGCCAAAAGATCCTCACTTTCTTGCCTGAACAAGAAGGGAATCTCTTATTATTCTTCCTCACTGTGTAAAAAACGCTAATAATTCTATCATCCTATTCCTTCCAGCCATGGTGATGGAACTGGAGTTAGCACACCAGAGTTAGGTCAAGGGTGAACACACCCTGTCATATACTTTGTGGAGAATATAAATCAATGGTTTCTGGTTTGTGATAGTCTTTCTTTTTTTTTTTTTTTTAGTTTTTTTTAAACTTTATTCTATAAATTTATTTATTTATGACTGCGTTGGGTCTTCGTTGCTGTGCACAGGCTTTCTCTAGTTGTGGTGAATGGGGGTTACTCTTTGCTGCAGTGCGTGGCCTTCTCATTGCGGTGGCTTCTCTTGCTGTGGAGCAAGGGCTCTAGGCGCACGGGCTTCAGTAGTTGTGGCACACAGGCTCAGTAGTTGTGCTACACAAGCTTAGTTGCTCTGTGCCATGTGGGATCTTCCCATACCAGGGCTCGAACTCATGTCCCCTGCATTGGCAGGCGGATTCTTAACCACTGCGCCACCAGGGAAGTCCCTGTGATAGTCTTTCTTGACAATATTCATTTATCAGTTTAATTTATACAGGTTTTCCTTTTCTCTTCCTCAGAATCTTTTGATGACTTGTCCTTCTCAGTGCCTCAAGAATAAAGGCCCTTACAACCTTGAGTCATCTGCCTTGCCAGCCTCATCTGCTGCTCCCCCAGCACCACTGATGTCCTGTAAAAAGCATTCTCACATCTCTGCACCTTTGCTTTTGTGGACTCTTCTTCCTATACTGTCCTTCTCTCCCTTGTTGAAGCCTGACCTTTTAAGGCCTAGCTCAAAGATCAGCGTCCCCAGAGAGCTGGCCTCTTCCTTGATGGGGCACCCAGATCATGTTGTTGATGCTCTTTTGTAACTTTTCCCCACAGCCTCTCATAGTCAGTGATCTCCCTCTCCATGGGGAAGGGCTTAAGCTCACTAACGTCCAGGGCTGTCCATCTTGTTTGTAAACAAGTCTCTAGCACCTTGCCTTGCATTGGAAGGTGCAAGCATGTTTGTAGAATTGTTCCACAAGCATCACTGATTTCCCTTGCTATAGACTTCTCCCTCTCCTCACCTAACCTTACTTTTTATCTCTCAGTTGTATCTCTAACCCTATAAGGTTTTCATCTATTTCATGAACATATTAAGGCATAATTTTTGGCCATAGAGATCCCCTGTGAATTGAAATCTTGTAACTGCCTAAGCTAAGGTTCCTAGTTTCTCAAGAAAAACCAAACCAAAACAAAACAAAAACCCAATTCACTCTGGTAACCTTGTGTAGATAACTCTGGGTTCTGAGAGGCTGGAAGTTATTTCTTTAGACTTAATACTAAAATGAAATATTTAGGTCTATTTCTACTGTTGTTTAGTATCCAAGCAATGAGCATAGGGCAGTTTTAGTTACTGAAAGTATCTAAGGCAGGATCTTTTCTGGCTGACACTTAACATCCAAAGAATCAGTAGGCCTCCGCCAGGCTTACATTGAGAGTTAGGAAGGGAAGCGACCTATAAAGGTCTTTTTATCTGGACCCCAGATTTAGCGCATGGAGCCCAAAGCCCATTCTGACATGGGGTGTCTGTTCTTGACGTAGACCTACATACTGACCTGTAGCGTCCCACAAACTAGAAGACCTGTTAGAGCTACAGAAACGCTTAAATTAGGGGGGGTATAGGTATGGGAGCTCAACCCCAAAGGGGCAATTAAGTGAGAAGCCCAGTGTCTGGCGGGATGATAGCTGTTAGCGTGAAGAACAACAGAAAAGCAAAACTGGTGTATTCTTATGTGTTTGGGGGCGAGGAGAGTACGAGCTGGAAAGAGGGATGCGAGAAAGACCAGAGGGGTCAGTGCAACTTGCAATTCCCCAGAGCGTACCAGGGCCAAGGCTCCATCCTCCCAGCGCAGCCCAAACCGCCCGGGGTGGTCCCGGCCAGCAGAGGGCAGCAGCTGGGCGGGAGAGTTCTGGCGAGGGCCGCGCGGCGTCGACAGGCTCGCGGGGATACTCATTTTGAGTGTGGGGCGAGAGACTCGCGCCCATCACTACTCGTACCCTACCCTGTGGCCACTGCGCGCTTCAGCCCGCGTTTCGGGAAGTGCGTGTGCGCGGGGACTGGGGTCGCTGCGGAGGGCCGGGCGCACATGCCCGGGGAAGGAGAGCGGAGGGTGTCCCGCGGGTCCCCGGGAGAGAAGGGGAGACGGGCTTCCGCGGGCGCCGGGCGGTAGGGGATCTCCGCGTCCGCTGCAGCGTCGCTCGCCCCATCCTCTGCCGGGCCCCCTCAGCGCCCCAGGCTTCTCCCGCCGACACCGCGACCCGCTCTCGGGGCCGCGTCCGCACCGGGCCGCTCGGGTCCCCCGCCAGCCCCCGCTCTGCTTCCGGGACCCGCGCCCCATATCCACCAAGGTGTGCTTTCCGCTGACACTGCCCCGGCCGGAGCGAGGCCAGTCCACCCAGCTGAGACCCGCGCGGCCGCGGCGCAGGTTTGCGCTCCCGCCGTCGAGGACTGCGGCGGCCGCGTGGGCGTGGGCTGGTCCCTGCGGCCAGGGGGGACAGGGGTACGGCAGGCGCACTTGACCGTGGGCCCCAAGCGTCCGAGCCGCGCTGCTCCGGCGGCGGGCTTTATGTAAATCGGGGCTGAGCCGGGGCGTCCTAGGTAGGATGGACCAGCCCCCCGCGCCTCGGCCCTCACGTCCAATAAGAAGAGCCCCAGCTTGACACCTGCCTATATACAGGCGAGCGCGCCCCTGGCTCGCGGACCGAGCGCACATCCCGCACAAACCACGCCGCGGGCGAGCGAGACCTCGGCCCGCCTTCATGACTTCCAGTAAGATCGAGATGCCCGGCGAGGTGAAGGCCGACCCCGCCGCCCTCATGGCGTCCCTGCACCTCCTGCCGTCGCCCACGCCCAACCTCGAGATCAAGTACACCAAGGTAAGGCGCCGAGAGGGCCTGCCGTCCACGGAGACTTTCTAGAACCTTCCTTCCTCTCCATGGTCTGTTAGGGGGAGAGGGTGGCGTGACGGGGTCTGGGGCCCGGGTTTCCCGGGCCAGTGTGTCGTCCCCGCGCAGCAGAGGGACAACACCCCATCCTCGGCGTTGGGGTTTCTGAAGTCCTGCTGGGATATTGGGACGCGTCGGGGACTCGCCCCAGCCTGCCGCGCGGCGCTGAGGGTCGCCGTCAACGGCTCCTTCCCAAACCGCATTTGCCGCTGCCTTCTGGTCGGATTCTCAGCGTCCCGACTGCTGCGGGGAAGGCGTCGGCACCGCTTCCACTCCTCAAAGGGGTAAGAAGGGTTCCCTGCCCGGTCGGCTACGCAGCCTGGCCGTCTCTTCTTGGCCGTCCACCTTCAGGGGCCGCAGGGCTGCTGGCCGCGCTCGGGTCCTCGGCAGTCCGCACGGTGCGCCGCGAGTGGCTTTCGCGTAGGATCGTCCGGCACGCAGCACTCTGGCCGCCTTTGCAGATTTCATGGAAACCTGGCTGCTGAGTACAGTAGATCCGATGTCAGCATTTCATTCAAATTCTGTAGGCAGTGGCAGTTTTCCTGGAAAACTTGAGAAGTCTTTAAATTCGTGCAAATTAACGGGTTCGCTTTTGAACTGAAAAAAAAATTTTTTTACAATGAACTCTGACATCTCGGGTTGACCAAGCAGGAATTTTTTGTTGCACCACAACATAAAAAGGAAATGAGTTCGCTACCTTAATGTAAATAGAATTTACTTCCCACAAATTCGACATGGAAAAAAATGCATTGATTACACACACGGTGGGGGGGTGCGGTTATGTTATGGCATTGGGGTGGGAGAGAGAGAGAAATAGATGCGATTTAAAATAATGTTTCTTGGAGTTCCTTTTACAGTTGTCCTGTTTGATTTTCTATTCCTTTTAGTTGATTTCTACTACAGACATCGCCCAATCAACTTAAACACATACTGCACACACACGGTTAAAGTTGTTTTCCATCATGCTTATTACGAGATAAACTAAATTTTGTCCAGAAGTAAATAGTTTGGTTTTGGCTTAAGGGTTGAAAGTGAAATTTATAAAAAATCCATCAGAATATTGAAATTTTACCTGCTAAGTTTTAGGATAAAAATCAGGGTGACTTGTGTTTTGAATGCCAACTTAGATGGATTTAATGTACCTGTTAGCTTTTTAGATGGTGTGACAAATTCTTGAAAGCCATTTTAAGGAGAGGTCGTTAATGGTTACAACCATTTAGGCATTGTTTGCATAACAATGGTGCCAATGTGTGGCAATTCTCCGGGTTTAGGAACAAGCAGGGAAAGCATGCAGCAAAAGAGTTTTGTTTTATGAGAGTCCCTAACCTCTTCAGGCTCTCTTTAAAGGTCTTAGGAGGCAAGAGCTATGCTGGAGAGAGGACTTCAGATTTGGGAGGGTTTGATTTTAGTCTTACTTTGGATTGGATTTTCCTCACAGCCCCTGAAAGGAGTTTTAGGTATCTAGGAATTTAATTTTGAAACTCTTCCAGTTCTCTTTTACTCTGACAACCCTCGCTCTCTTTTTTTCTCTTGTTCTCCCCCAGTAGGAAAGACAACTGATTTATAGCTAATTGAAGCCTTTAATGTGGAGTCTTTTAGCTCAGGGGAGACTTTTATCCAGTATCCACTTTCCCACTTATTACAAAGAAAAACAATCAAAAATGAAATAATGGATTGTAACTTGATTCTTTAATTTGTGGGGAGGAGGCACCTTATTTTAGGCTTGGCAAACAACCCTCATAAACACTGAGTATTACTAATCTAAAGGCAAGCTCTTTTCACAAAACCTTGTAAAATCAGGTATCTGCGAACATTCCCAGCAGCTTTCCTCCTCAGCTCTTTAGTGAGACTTCTGAATTTTCTGAGACAAGCGGCATGGGCAAGCAGCATCTTTAACATGAAGAGCAGAAGCTGCTTTTTTGGTAGCTGAGGGTAATGGGTAATGATTTTTTTTTACTTAAAAGGAAAGTAAGATTAATGGAGAGTTTAAAAAATTCACTTATGATCATGAAATTATATTAGTGAGTTTAAGCAGAAGAGTGAAGAAGGTACAGTGCACAGTCCTTTAGAGCAGTGATACCACATTCATTAGGAATTTTAAAAAGGGTAATAGCTAAAACATTATTATGCTAGCATGATTGTTGAATAACATGTAGGAAAGAAATACAGTATTTGTGTCAGAAAATGGTACAAGACAAATATAGATGGATCCTTAATAATTTTTGTCTTGTTAAATAAAAACTCTTTAGTGAAGGATATATAATGACAGGACTTTAAAATATGACTTGAGGACCAGTATAAAGTCACTGCTTTTATGTAAGTGGTGATACTTTGAGTATTTGAAGTAGCATGCATTCAGAAAACTTTGCACTTGTGATGTTGTATTTTTCTGTATTTTTTCACCATTTTCTTTCTTCTTCTAAAAGTATTTTACATTTTTTATAAAAGGGGAATAGGGGAGATCATAAGAAATAAAAGTTACTGCTATTGTCCGTCCATGGAAATGCTCCAAAATTAAAGTTCAATCCCAAAGAACGCTGAAAGGGCTGAACTCGTGGTTTTGTATTGACTCTCGGGCAATTACATTTAGTTTTTCAAATAAGCCTTCCTCTCTGAAGTTCCAACACCCATTTAGAACTGATCATCAATAGCAATATCATTTTTTGGAATATATCTATTTTTATTTTCCTAATACAGCAAGCTAGACCCCAAGTTTTAAAAGTGATTCTTTTTTTAAGTAATATGTTTAAACAAAACAAAACAAAAAACTGCAGACTGCCTTAGTCAAGAAAGACTGATAACTCCACCAACATCAAGTAGCGAGGGGACCACTTTGGGGCCGGGAGAATGTGCACTCTCCTCCTTGTATCCTAAGGAGACTGCTTAACAGCTAGCACAGGAGTGTTATTGTTTTTAGCTGTGCTTTTACGAATTAAAGATTTTCTGAGTCGTTCCTATTTTATCAGTCTGGTTTTTAAATTTTTGTATATCTGAATATATTATAGGAGTACACATATTATAAAATCAAGGCTTGCTCTTTGCTGACTGCCCCTAACTACAGGGGAGATCTCTTCCAGATTCCCAGAAGATCTTTGAAAACTACCGACTTTATCCCACCCCTACCTTCTCTATTGTCTCTATCATCTTTTCTGACTCTACTAGTCCCTCCTCCCCCCACCCACTATACACACATGCATTGTGCTGTCTCTCTGTTGATCACTCTGTTGATCTCTCTGTTAGTTTATGCCCATAACTAACACTAACATAAAGGGTTTTGTTTTCCTCTAGTATTTGATACTGTGAGGAGCTAAGACATAGGGAAGAAGGGGGTTATGGAGAGCTGACCCACTAAACTAGAAGAGAAAAAAATAAAAGGCAATTAACTGAAAATTAGAGCTAATGTGCATTGGGTAACTACTATTTATTCTTTTATTTATTCATTTAACAACCTTTTATTGAACACCTACTGTTTTCTGGGATCAATTTCAGTTCAGTTCGAAGGATTTTTAAGTGGCATCTTCCTAACAACAGCGCTTTTCGTTAAGCTGGTTGGGCTGAGGAAGCATGGGCCTCCTAGGAGCTTAAGGTCTTTTTAGAAAGATGGAATGCCAAAATTTGGTTACCAGTATGGCAGTAATTCAGTTGATCAATGTAATAATAACAATAATGATAATACTTATAATGCCACTTACATTGTGTATGGGACCTAATGGCTTACCTAGCACTTTCATATGTATCTAATTTGATCCTTGTAAAACCTTTTGAAGGAGACAGAGTAGGAAGAAGTAAGAATAATTGATAAGGAAGACCTTGGCCTTGACTTATAAAAAATTGATAAGAGCTTTCCTCACCATACACTTTGCTTTTCCTAACAGTCACATACTTTTTTGTGAGAGAGAAAGAGTTTTAAATCTTTATTTTTGTATATTGTTTCTGTTGCAAACATGGAGAGAATATGAACTGGTCTACTTCTTTTAAGAAGGAGCTACGTTTTGTGACTTCTGATTCCCTGGCTTTAAATTACTATATTTGCTATTTCTATGAGTTAGTGGGGGGGGGGGGTTATAGATCTGAGGCAAGATTCTTGCCTATACCAGGGATTATTTCTTAAAAGATGGTACAGGTTTGGTTACTTCCAAAGCTCTAATCAAGATTGTCTGCTTGATCATTAGTTGTTAATCAAATTTCACGTTTAATGGGGACCTCAGGTTTTCAAAACTATACTTTTTCATAATTGGACAGCTTTTTGATGTTTGTATCATCTCCATTTAACCCAGGAAAGCTAAACAACTTCATTGTAGGATTTGAATTAGATAACTTTTCGGGGGTCCTGCCTGATGCCTTCTACTATACAGGCAGGAATCATATGGAATCATCATTTGCTGAGGTGCTTTTGTCCTTTATTTCTATAAAATGAGGAATTATAGTTTCTCTATGTAAGGGTAGGAGATTCTCTGAGGTGCGTGTTCTGTGAGGTCTGATTTCCTTGCAGCCTGGCTTAAGAGAAGCCAGGCATGCACAAGTTCTCTGTTGCATTCGACGATGATTAGCGTGATGATCAAACCATGACCAAAACAAAAACATCTCAAATATCAACATAGTTCTGTCTCCAGTCTTTCTCAGTTGGATAATAAAATACAAATACTAATGTCTATTTTTATCTTTTTAGTTATCTTAGTGACAGCTTGTAGGGGTCAGCAAACTACAGACTGTCTCTTTGATTTTGTAAATAAAGCTTTATTGTAACACAGCCACACCAATTCACTTACATATTGTCTGTAGCTGTTACTACAGTGGCAGAGTCAGGTAGTTACAACAGGACTGTATGACCCACATTTCAGAAAAAGTTTATAAGCCCTTGACTTACTTAGAAAAAAGAAAGGCTCTGAATAAAAATAGGCCTTTGTTCAAATCTTGGTCAGATTTGTACTTATTAGCTGTGTGCGCAGATAACATTTATTCACCACACAATGCCAGGTATGGTGCCAGATTCTGGAGATGCAATAGTAAGTAAGGTATGGACAGTGTCTCTTCTCAGGGAGTTTCTTCACTGAGTATCAGTTTCTACATCTGTCAAAATTAAAGGTAATAGTAGTACCTACCTTACATGATGGTTATTGTCAGGACTAGGCGAGCAGGTGTGTGAAAGTAAGTGGCATATAATGATAATCAGCTAAGGGCTAGATCCATTTCATTTTTAGGAAGTGATGAATACATCTTTTGTTTCAAATTAATGGATGCCCATTTTAAGAAAGATCAGAAATGTATGACCCATAAAGTTTTCTGAAACAGGCCATTGTTTACCATTTTAATTAAGTATAAGAGTTTAATATTCTGGGTAGCTGTGGAATCCTTATATGTTTACACTGGATTTTCATCAAATGGGATCCCTTGGAGGTTTCCCTACCAAGGACTTCTCTTTACTAAAAAGTTACTAAAACAATTTCCCAGCCAGTATTTTAATAATCAAATTAGATGTCTGACACTTGTGCCAAAATTGTGCATCCATTTGCCTCAGTATACCCAATTGGCTGGGCCTGAATGTCAGATGGCAAAGAGTCATTTCTGGTATTTTAAGTAGTTTGAAGAAAGATCTTGCCAAGTCATTGGTGCAAAAATCTGGGAAGTATGGCAGCACAGGAGGACATTTTCAGAAGATACCTTTTGGAAATGGGAAGGTATCTTAGTTTATGAAATTGAAAATTGAAGAGTCTTTCAGTGCCCAATCTGGGGGCACTTCACCCTCCAAAAAGTAAAAGCACGCACGTAGTGACTATTTTGAAAGTTCTCCTAGCGTTTCTTTAATTTCTTTGTTTGCTGTGACAGGTAATTTCAAAGCCAGTCCTTTCCCCTCAAACACCAAACCATTGCAGAGAAATGATTGCCATAGTGTCACCTTGGTTAATGTTTAATTGCCTTTTCAGACATGTCTTTGAGCTTTATTCCATTTTACCTTTCAGATATATGAGATAACCCAAATTGGGAATTTCTTATCTCTGGCATTTCTCTATTGCTAGTCTGTCTGCTTGTAAGATGATGGAGTTATGTGTAAGTTGTTTCCCTTCAAAATCTTAATGAGTTTATTTACAGTAAGTCTCTGTTTTGTCACATGATTTGAAAACACTTCCAGCCTTTGAAAATTCCAGTTGGAATAATAATTGAGTGCTTTCACCATCTAGACTTTTTCGGGGCTCTCAACAAAACTTCCCTGGGGCTAAACATGGGGATTTATTGACTTTTGTAGAATGTGGTTAAAAATTAGAATGTCTGTGAGTGAACATTCTAATTTTTATTATAGAAGGAATCTTTCCTTTTACTGCAGTTCAGCTCTGTTACCTCCAGAAGTAGATACCTGCTCTATTTCCTTTCCTTACCACAATCTGACCTTTGGAGAGCCAAAGTAGCAGTTTCTTTATCCCTAGATCTCTGGAAAGATAAAACCTATTGTCCAGTTGAAACTGGAAACACCTTATTTAGACAGAATTTAGGATATCATGGGTACCAAAACACTTTCCAATATTGATTATCGGGGGGAAATTCAAAATAATTAAAGATTATATTTTTCTATATTTTCTTATACATAATTTTAATTTGTCTAGCCTGTCTTCAGATTTCAAGTCCAATGACTCTTAGGATATTTTGCCCTGGGTCATTTCTAGGGATTTCTAAGAGATTAAGCTGAGTCAGAAAATGGTATAAGATGTATGGTTCTTCCCTCAGTAAGGATGGAGCCTACCTCCAGGTAAGTGGATCTACCAAAGTAGTGTGAATTTAGTAAACCCACTAACAGGCAGAAATCACCTATTTCCCTCCTCCTCCAACCCCCACCATTGACACACACCAAATATATGGATTGAGGTGTGTGTAATGATGGAGGGTGTAGGGTGAAGGAAGAGGGGAAATAAGAAGACCTTCCCTGGGAAGACAAAATGATGAAATGTCTCTACAGATCTGCAGAGGATAACTTAAAGTCTTATTTCCCCAGGTGTGAAAATTGGACTCTCTCACTGAATCCTTTTTGGGAGGAAATTAGGAAATAGTATGAGACTGATTGGTTGAACATGAAACCAGTGAATTCTGCCTTATCTGTATTTTAGAGTCTGATAACCAGCATACCAATATAACTTGATTTTCACAGGGAAGGTTATCTAATTGTATTATCTCAGGGTTATTTTTATCTTTAACTTCAGTCAGAGCTACCCTTTTGCTCCCCTGAATTTATTTGCTTGTTTCTTCATCTGATGTTTATTAGAACCTCTTGTGTACAAAGCATTGTTAATCACTGTCTGGCACAAAAAGATACATAGATGTGTACCCTGTCCTGAAGAGGCTGGAGAGGATTCCTATTTGGGTGTGGGATGAGAACATACACACAGATAACTATGGTGCATGATAGAAGACGCTAAATTCTTGACATGAATGCACTTAAAGCACCATGATGATTCAGAAGGTAAAGAGATGTTTCAGCCTCAGCACAGCAACAGCACATTGTATTGTTAGACATACTTGAGACGAAATCAAATATTTCAATCATACAGCAGAGTATAGACAATATAACAAGCATGCATACATATACCCAGATTTGTTTGTTCTTAACTGTTTGCCCTATTTGCTTCTAATCTTTTTAAAGAAATACACTGTCACTTCCCCTATGAACTTCTCCAGTTCCCCTGTCTCCTCTCCTTCCTTTCTCAGAGGTATTTGGCATTTATCTTTCCCATTGGTGTACGTATTCATACATGTATATGCATTCATAAATGATATATGTTATTTATTTATTTTTACTTAGTAAATATTTATTGAATTAATTCATGCTTTCTTATATTGTCCACGGAGGTTATTCTGCTGGATCCCATTAATAAATAAAATAACCATTTAAACAATTTGTACTTAATAATCACATATTTCCTGGCAAAATAATGAGTCCAGCAGCCAGGCAGCCTGGACTTCAACATTGACTCTGTCACTTGCCTAACTGTGTAACCGTGGGCAAGCAAAAGTGTGCCTCACTTTTACTATCTGTGAGATAAGGAAGGTGTTGTGAAGATTAAATGATTTAATACATGGAAAGCACTTAGAAAAGTACCAGACAGTAATGCCTCAATAAGTTATTATTATTACTACTAGTGCAACTATCAATATTATTATTCCAGAAATAAAACACTCTTTTAAAACAATACTAAATATGCTATATTACTCAGTTTTTTGTTTTTGTTTTTTTTCGAGTTTCTATGTGTTTCTTTTTTAACATCTTTATTGGAGTATAATTGCTTTACAATAGTGTGTTAGTTTCTGCTTTATAACAAAGTGAATCAGTTATACATATGTTTCCATCTCTCTTCCCTCTTGCGTCTCCCTCCCTCCCACCCTCCCTATCCCACCCCTCTAGGTGGTCACAAACCACCGAGCTGATCTCCCTGTGCTATGCTGCTGCTTCCCACTAGCTATCTACCTTACATTTGGTAGTGTATATATGTCCATGCCACTCTCTTGCTTTGTCACAGCTTACCCTTCCCCCTCCCCATATCCTCAAGTCCATGCTGTAGTAGGTCTGTGTCTTTATTCCCATCTTACCCCTAGGTTCTTCATGACCTTTTTTTTTTTCTTAGATTCCATATATATGTGTTAGCAATGATATATGTTATTGTCTCGCATGCTAAACCTTTTAATATAAATGGTACCATTTATATCTTGGCTAACTAATTCAGTACTATACTTCATCCTGTTAGTTTAGAGAATTTAAATTATTCCTTAGCACCAGGCTTGAAAATAGCATTACTTTGTTTTTTGTTAATATTTGAACTTATTGTGTTTTAAACTCAAAGCTGATGTTATACATTCACCTTCGTATTTGGATTTCGTAAGTTATTTGATATGTGCATGTGTGCCTCTAATTCTAAAGAACCTACCGAAGAGTGAAATTCTCCAACCTTAAAACTGAATCTAGCCCTTCTGTGGATGTTACTTATGTAATACCTAACAGATGAACATATTCTCTGAAAGCCCTTGTTACTTGTTTGCACTACTACTAAAATGTGCAATTTTTGCCTTGTATTATATTTTTCTGCGTAATCTTCTACTCCTAAACTGTACTAGATTATAAACTTTCATTCATGTTAGTATTTTGGAAGCATCTAGTTCAGTGTCTTACAGTGTAAATGCTTAGGGCATATTTGTTGAATGAATACTTGTTATATTTTATCATTAATAGCTACTAATAGCAGTGAATTATCTTTTTATTAATACTTTATTAATTAATATATTATCCTTTCATTATTAATGCTATGGTTTCCAAAGTACTTTTCACATATGATTGCTTTTAATAATTGTGGCAGTCCTATTATGTGAATATTATATTAATATCCCCATTTTATAAGTGATACAATCAAGCATATTAAAGTTAATTAATTTTTCCAGGATCAGTAGCTATAGGTGACAATTCCAAGACTCAAATAATCCTTTTCCTTCTCTCCTCATAACAATAAGAACAAGCACAAAAACCACAACAAAGACAAAACATTTTGGATTATTAGCCTAAAGCTCTGCTAAATGTTTTGCAGGATAATCCCAAACCCAGTTCTCTGACTACAAATCCCAACCTTAAGTCCAGTTGGTATTGTAGCTATCATTAGCAACAATTTCAGCCTGACATAAAGATGAGAGTGTGTGTTCAAACAAAAAAAAAAAGTTGATATAATCAACACTTTAGGTATGAATCACCTGGGTAGGTGTGATTCTTTAGGCTATGGGAAAGAACTGTATTTTTGGATTCTCACTGGTTGGGTAGTCACACATGGCCCTTAATAACACCTGCTTGTTTGTTTTTTCAGTCAAAAAGTGCTTTTCTTTGGTATGGTTATTCAGATTCACTTGGGAGTGAGGATTAATGAGACTGTTGAAAGCGAATATATTTCATAGTCTTTCAAATCTTCCTCTCTCCCCATAGGCCATCATTTTGTGTTATTTGACTATAAATTGTGTGGGAGAGGCACTTGCCAGAAAGAGTTGGGTGGATATGTTCTATCTTGCCTTTATGAGCAACCGTTTCTCACTAAGGCTTAACTACTGTTAGATCCATCTATTACATGTAACCTCAGCGGGGATGCAGAATAGAGAAACAGTGGTCCGCAGGAGTTCATGCAATAACCAAACTTTAACAGAGTTAAAGTGACAGAGCGTGGTGGTGATTGGGATGCACAATTAATGTTTCATTGTAAATGGCTCAAAAATCCTGTCTAAAGAAACTACTGTCAGGTTATTGCCTTTAAGCCAGATTTTATAATCTCCAGATTTCTGTCTTCACTTTTATTTAGAGAGAACACATTGCTCTTCCTCCTCTACTTCCCAGTCAAACATCCCTTCTTCTCACCTTTCCCATCTCCTTTAAAATTTTTACGCACTTGTGCTTCTCTTCCCCTTCCCTAAGTATTTCTCTCAGACAGGCCCTTGATGACCCTCATTCCTTGGTTAGACTCATTTACCTGTTTTCATAAAGTGCTTAGCTGTGCCTGGGAACCTTTGTAGTCAGCTCTTCCAGCTGTTGGCCCGAATGGTCCCTAGGGAGACCAGAAGCAATGAACCTGGAATAACCACATTTGACTTCTGTGAGCCCTCTTGAGAATTTAGTAATTACTTAATGGATTGAATTGGTGACATATACTATTCCAGATAACAGCCTAGGTTGCATTAAATTAACCTTCACAAATGGGTATTTATTGGGTACTCTTAAAAGACTACATGTGTTGGCTGTAATTGCTCTTCCATGTTTCTCCATGCTGATAGGTATTTGTACCGAGTGAAAAATTTCTCAGATTAAAGCCTGGGTGGTAGTTGTAGCCATTTAGTGATGTGTGTCATTGTGTTCAGCACATTGAGCATAAATCCTGTCTTGTAAACAGCAGGGAGACTAATGAGGTTTGCCCACATTCTGGTATCATTACCAGGAATTCCAACAGAGAAAAAGAGAAGAAAGAAAGAAAAGAAGTTTTTTTCAGAGTGATTTTTGGAACTCCTGATGATCCAAATTAAGGAGAGAGATGATTGCTCAACATTAAGTATAGTCACGTATGTATAAATATGAGTACGTAAACTACATTTAGCTAAAACAGAAACCAAACATTCTGCTTTTATGAACACTGGCAAAGTCAGTGACTTAGTTCTATAGAGAGCTAATGAAGGGCTTATTTATGAGTGTCTTTAATTGTGAGGGTGTAGTGGGACGGCTATTGAAATAATGCAGCTGTTAACATGATAGCACACTTTTTGCTTTCTCAGAACTCCTTATCATTACAGCCAATTAAAATTTCACATTATTTTTTGTCTTACAATTTTTGGAGTGATTCTGCTGTTATTTTTATAGTCACAAATGACTTCTGAACAAACCAACTGTCTTGTAAGAAATCTTTCAAATGTGTTTTTTTAGGTTTATCTAAGATCTTTATTATTACTGCTAAATAACTTGTGTGTTTTGATAATGTCACATCAAGGGATTCAATTATTGCTTAATGCCTGGGCTACTTATCTTCCTGGATTCAAATTTTCATGAAAGCTGGTATCATCGCACCTTTGGCACAAAGTGTGGTCTGCACATTTTTGTGTTTGGATAAATGAGTAAATGGATGAATACTAGAAAATAATATTGTCTGATCCATTTGCAGAGTTACTAATAGACAGAATGCTGGGACTAGAAAGTGAATTCCAGGGTAAAGTGTTTTGAAATAAATAGCTTTCTCTCTTTAAAGAAAGCGCATGCATATTCTCTGTCTCTCTCAAGGAGAACTCCCTTCCTCCACTCCCACTTACCCCTTCCTTTGAAATAGAAGCCCTCAGGGTACATTGTAGAGTAGTGAGCAAGGCAGTGGCCTGTGCATTAGAAGACCTGTGTTCTGGTCCCAGCTCTGCCAGGGATGTATGCTCATTTAGCAGTTCCTTGTACATGTAGGCACACGATAAATAGTCACTGAATTAGTGAATGAACAAATTACTCGATTGCTTATTTAGTACTTCCTCGTACGCTAGGCTCTCAGGATGTGAAAATGCTTTGTGATATTGGGTAACTTACTTAAATTCCTTAGACGTCACTTTTATTACTTATAAAGTGATAGGACAGAGCGAGTTGCTTATTTACTAACCCACCTAGTACTTATAAAAATGACTGGATTAGAAGAGTTGTAAGATTTCTTTATCCCACCCTGACTCGGCAGAACTCTTTAATTTCCTGGGTCCCGACCTGGGATCATGAGATCAGAAGGACAATACCAAACTTGTTTGTATATCTAGTTACAGTCTTTCTGGGACCCAAAATTTTCACTCAGAACAGTGTTTTTTAAAAATATTTTCCCAAGGATGTCCTTATAATTACCAAAAAGTAGTCCACAGAAATCTCTGTTTATGATTCTCCTTATGTAAATGAGTGATTAGCAGTGTCATAAAGACCCACTGGAAATAAAAATTTTTGTGTTCGCTGAACACTTAGAGTACTAGAAATTAGAGCAGTGACTCCCAAGAGAATTCCTCCTTTAAGTCTTAGGGAACATTGATTTTAATACTTGGTGATAGTGGTAGAAAGAAAAGGTTTGTTGGCACTTTTCCTCCAAACCATTTTGGCAGCTTCTTTGTCAACCTAAGCTCATGAAAACCACGGTGGGTCGGGTAAACTCTGTGGAGAGGGAACTTGTCAGAAGCTACGGCTTTTCACTTGAGTCTAATAGAGACTTAGCACTTTGCAGGTCAGTGCCACTGCTATTTGTCTCTGACCCAAGAGATCTGGAGTTCTTCACATCAAAACCACATCTTGCTGAGCAGAGATCAAACGTAGGAAGGTAAGGATTCTGCCAGTGATTTATCATGCCAAGGAGAGTGATCAGGCCATATGGGGCTGCTGCAAATGAAGTTGACATTCCGGCAGTTTCTCTTATAAGTCTCACATGTAGTTATGGCTAGTTTTTCTTGTAGAGGAATTCCGGGTCAAGTGGCAGCTTTCAGTGGCATTTCTTAGCAAGCCTTACCCCCAACATGAGGTTTACTTCAAAATCACGTCCTAGCAAGATATTTTCTTATGGTTTATGTAAATAGCAAAAAAGGATTTCTTAACCAAATATTTGAAGGTTAATTTGAGCTTTTCATTTGATGTCTCCTTTTTTTCCCTTTTCTGGGAAGGTAACTATTAAAAAACAAAAGAAAAAGAAGAAAGAAAGAAAGAAAGGAAAAGAAAAATTAAGGTGATTTGAGGTCTACAAAAAAACACTTTCTTCCTAAATATTAGATGTGACTTTAAGGTAATGAAATTGACTCTATACGCTATGCTTAATTAGGCTCATTAGTTCATCACATTTTATTAACTCAGGGCTTTAGGAATGAATGACTACGAATATTACAATCCAATTCCTGGGGTAAGGAAGGTATCACGTAGACCTTTCTGTATATTTGTAATGGCCAAGAGCAAAGAGGAAGGATTTAATTATTTAAGTACAAAATAGGTATAATTATGTTTGAAAGTATTTGCTAACATTTAAGTCAAGGACAAAAATTTTAATTTTAATTGATAGAAAAAATTCAATAATCCCCCTGTTCTTTTAACTATCTATATCAACAGATACATGAAAATAGTTGTGCAACATAAAATTCAGCTTGTTGTTTGTTTACTGTCACAAGGAAATGTTTAGTCTCCTGTGGAGAAATCACTCATTTATTGGTTCAAAGGCCTCTTCAACCTTAGGATATGCACTGGGGTGTTTCAGCCCCTCTTTGCACAGGATATTTGCTTTGTAACATCAATGAAAGATGATATTGGCCTTTAAATGTAGTAGTTCATGACATTAACTTCTAATTCAACTGAAGATATCAGTTGTCTCTTTTGTGTTTTACTTTTTCTTAATGAAAAAAATTACTATAAATGGAATGGGCTTCGGTAGTTAGAACTGGGTCTCATCCAGTAGTCAAAATTCACTTGATTTCCTGAGGTGTCAGTATATGTGTTTATTAACTGGGAATTATTATTCTGACTGATGAAGTACTTCAAATCTGCAGGAGGCAAGTTTAAATATAGTAATAAAATGGACTTTCTCCCAGTTTTCATCCTTGGCATCCTTGGAGTGTGTACAACATCCACAAAAACCTGGTAGGGTTGCCAGGTAAAACATAGGGTGCCTGGTTAAACTTGAATTTTAGGTGAATAATGAATACTTTTTAAATGTAAGTATGCCCCATGATTTGCCAGTGATTTAGGACATACTTATTCTGAAATTTAATTAGCTGTTTTTCTGAAATTCATATTTAACTGGCATCCTGTATTCTTACTTGCTAAAACTGGCAACCCTAAACTGTTACACACATGGTTTGTGATTTTTATCTGTGACCAGCAAATAAACATCATTTTAATGGAAAATTAATTGGCAATAAAATCAAAGACCAAAGGAATCCTTTAAAATTATTGCACTTGAATAATGAAAAGGCATGTCGTAGAAAGATTTTTTTTTTAACCCTATCAGTACTAGTAAATAAATAGGGCAACTAGGCCCATTGTAAGACAGCTTAATCTCCTAAATGAATTGCCCCAACCTTTTAATTCAAAATCATACAAACAAAAACATTGAGATAAGCTGGGTGCTTTTTCAAATGGGGACCCCTGTGGCTTTGAAAATAAACACTTCAGTCTCCTCCCCACCACCAACGCCCACACCCACACTCACTAGCCTTTCTGATGTCTTCCATTTGCAAATGAACAGGCTGAATTCTGAGCAAGAAGACTAATTAAACCTGGGAAAGATAGGCAAAGGAACATTTGTTTCCAAGCAGAAGTCAAAAAGAAATCAAGTCACATTCTGCTTTCTCAAGACTGACAGGAGGGCCTTAAAGTCCTTCCTGAAGTTCCTTCTTCTCCAAGCGTATTTCCCACACCACTGCTCAGACCCTGTCAGGGCCAGGCTACAGTAGTGTGTTTGAACCAACCCGCATTAGTCTGTCTTCATGGCCGAATCAGGCAAGGGTCACAATCAGAAATTCTGAGAGACTTAGTCAGAGTGTGGGATGACCTTCACCATCTTTACCTTCTTCTCCCATCCTTTTGCCCTGTGTGTCTCTCGTGGTTTGGCAAAGGGGTCTTACTGGCAATAGAGAGAAGAATAAATGGAACAAATAAACACAGAACAAGGAGTGTCTAGCTTTTTAAGAGCACTAATAAATTGCCTTGAATTGATGGTTTACATTCAGAATCAGAATCAATTAAGAGTTTGAGTGCACACTATACCAGACTTTTCAGTAATCCAATACTTTAATCCTTACAACCACTGGATGAGGTGATTTTCTTATTTTAGAGTTGAGAAAATTGAGCCACAGAAAGATTAAATGACACACCTAAGTCACACCATTTAGTAATCTTTATACATGTAGAAATCTGATCCGTAAAGAAATAGTTTGAGAGCAATGGGGAGGCAGAATTTGATCTTAGGACACCTAAGAAGACCAAAAAGACCTCCATGGTATTCAACATAGGTGCTAGTCAAACCTGGTGATATGACTGAGGCTGGGAAAGTCACACAGTTTAGGTCTGTGGTAGAGATACCTGCCATAACCCTTGGGATCCTGAATCACTAGGTCTGCTCTAATCTGTGTCACAGGTTCTTGGAATTACCCCCAGAGCCCTTTAATCTCAGTAATCCTAGCTGCCTCATTCTGGGAAAGAAGGCAGCCCCCTACCCCCCATACTTCGCCTCCTAGTTCATTTGGATGGAGCCTCGTCCCCTGAAGTCTGGCCAAACTGAACTGTCCTCTGGGGGACGTGACTAATGATCTTTTGTCTCTGTACTCTCATCAGTGTCCTTTCACTTTCAGAAACAGACCTTGAGGTTAGATGGATATGTGAGAAGCTGGGTGGATCTTGGCTACCTAACTGCTAATATCCTAACTTATTTCTGTTTACAGCGTTAACACAATTTGTGTAATCATGGCATGTTAGTGTAATATGTTGGACATACAGCATTTATTTTAAAATACTCTGGCACAATCAATTTAGATTAATATTTTAAAGCTATTTTAAAATGTTGCCTCTAGTTTCTCATTTCTTTGACTTTGTGCTATTTACATACTTTCAAAGTCTAGTTTGCAGTCTTTTCTGTTGAAGCCTTTTCCTTTCTCCTGCCTTTCAGCCTAAGACTCAGGATGAGTGGGATTCAAGGCATACAATATTGAGTCTATTATTTAAAACTGTTAATTGATTAAAATTAAGATTGATAAACTAGTCCTTGTCAAAGCAGGCTTTGTAAAACCATGCTTTTTGCCAGGAAACAATTACACCTATTGAACAAAGGCCACGTCTCGATAATATCAAAACATTGACTTTAAAGCGAAAAATGCAATCAATCATCTAGGTGTTTTCCTATACAATGCCATTTGGGTGTTTTTTCACTTTTTAGCCAGATGTTTTGGCGTGAAGCAAAGCGAAGAATGGAAGGCAACAGAACCACTGTTGCTCTCACTACCTTAGATATTTCAATAGGAAGCTTCTCCTCTCACCCCATAAGTGATCTGGACATTTGCTTCTTTGTTTTATTTTATATAGGTGGCCTCTTAATTAGAAGTAAAATAAGGTGGGGATTTTTGTTCATTAAAGTTAAAAATACCTTTATTGCCTTTGATTATAATATTTAAAGGCTACCAGCTTTGCAAGGTAGCATACTGAGGTGATCATCAATATAATTTTTTATAACAGTAGAAATTTCATTTTATATAGGTAGATGATAGTGCTGTCTGTACTTTGTTGTCTGTAAATCTCTTTAAAGTACATCAGCAGAAACAATGGAACAGTCATGTAAAAGGATATAACTAACGTATGACAAGTCCTCAAACTACTTCTTTCCTTTCTTAATTAAAAGTAATTGAACTTTTTCCTATAAATAGATCAGTCTGGTTATTGATTTGCTGTCTGGTACTCTCCTTTGATGAACCAAAAGCAGTTTAGCGGCAAGCCGAGTAAAATTCAACTCTCCAAGGCATAATCTACTGCAGGATTTAATACAAATCATTTGAAGCATTTACTATTAAAAAAACAAAACATTTTATTACTGAAATAAAACATGGCAGCTTTATGTCAAAGATTCATTGAGGATAGGAAGTTATTTACACCTAACTCCTATTAATGCCTGCTGCTTTGAGAACTCCTCAGGGGTTTAGATTCTCCAATTAGAAAATTCATGGCAGCCTCTCTGTATTGTCACAGCCACTTTGCTGTGGGCTGGAAGTGTGGTGAGCCTGATTTGTCCTTGACTGTTTTCCTGCTGCAGAAGTGGCCAAGTGATGTGGCTTGGCTTGCATGGCTAAGCTTCACTGTTTTGAATCTTTATCCAAGTAACTCCTGAGATTTATAAAACAAATTAAAGCAATTTTTAGAAGAATCAAATTCCTGTTGACAGCCAGTCTGAATTCCTTATCCCACCTTCGCTTCTTTCCCCAGTAACATGATTTATTAAATCTTTCGAAAACTGTCTGCATGTTAAGTGCTGTGTTAGAATGTGGGGGGAATCCAAATGATGCCGGGAGACCTTTCTTCAAGGAACTTAGAAAAGGCAGAAACTTCCGCTTTAGCCAACTAAGCCTTACGCACATTCACATTTTATCTCACCTAATTGTACAATAGCCCCGCAAGGAACAGGCCTTATTTCTGCTTTTATAGAAAAGGAAACAAAGCTCAAAGAGTTTCAAAGTCTATTTTAGATGGCTCCGGATTTACACAAGTGGTAAAAGGAAGACTGATTTTAAATGGAGATTCAACTCTAGTACTTCCATTCTAGTTTGTTCTATAAGGAAGATACAGAAGTACATGCAAGATTAATCACCTCAGTGCAGTGCTCAATGAATTTCCTACTTCGTTTTACATACATAGACATGACCCTCATGACATCTTACCACGACTGTTGAATAATTAAGCAACTTCAGTCTCTCTAGTTGTCTTGGGGAGAACAGACTTGCATGTTACTTTGTTATCCTGGTGGTATGTTTTGAAAAAAATTGTATAAACCAACCTAGTCATCTTGAATTGGCTTTCAAAAAGCCTGCCTTTATCATCTTTACTGTTTAAAGCCAGGGACACAACCATATATTTCATTCATACTTCAGGCCACCTCTCTTGGATGCTATGAGATGTCTGTTCCTTTCAGGTTCGGGAAGGGACACTTCTGTTCGGCAGAAGGCATGTGGAGTATTGTCCTTGTTAGAGTTCTTAAAAGCATTCCACCAGGAAGGGAATAAAATTTGTGAGATGGGGAAATAGATGACATTTCCTGACCAGGTTCTCAGAATTCTAGGATGCTATGAAGTAATTACAGAAGGAAACTGTACTTACAGATTTTTTCCAAATGCCTGTGTGGCATGTCCCTAATTAACTGCCATTATGAATTTTAATTTTAATTCCCTTAGCTGGGTGAGGCAACTGAGGGCCAGGTAGCTGTGATCGTTTCATAAAGACTGGCATTTGATGCCTGTTTTGGTAACTAGATTCTTCAGAGAAAGGAACATATGAAAAAGGAAGCACTTTGATGCAGTGAATTTGTAACGAGCTTCTAAATCAGGCAAGGTTGGCCATTCCCTTTTTCTTCTGCGCATCCAAAACCAACCCTTCTGTGGAAGGTCGTTAGGATAGGGATTGGTTTTGAAGTCCCCTTCCTGGACCCTCAAATATAGCCCTGTGGTTGTAAGAGCACAAAACTTTTCTTTAATAAGCCTAGGAAAATAATTTTCTCTCTGAGGATCACAATATTGTGGCTGCTGTCCTCTGGCAGAAGTTCTTGCTTCTGCATGTGAGGAGAATGCAGAAAATGTCCCAGGACCTCACCTCTGAGTGGAATCCATTAGGAATGTAAATCACTACTGTTTCCATAACACATTTTGCCTTCTAGAAAGAAAATGAAAAAGTATTTTGCTGTCACCTGTGTTGATTGTGCTGAAGGAAAAAAGGACTCAAACAGAATTCCTTGTGCTGAATAATTTTAAAGAGACATTGTGAAAGAGGTGCTCATATTTCCTGGTCGACCATCAAATCTTCTTTCTAAAGAAACATCAACAAAATTTAAATTTAGAAAAAGCCCTGGGATGGGAATCAGGATATTGGGTTCCAGTCCCTATTCAGCCACTAATGGGCTGTATGACCATGGGCAAGTCATTGGACTTCTTTTGACAAGTTTATTTATATAACACTTTACTTCTGCATAGATTGTATCTAAAGCCCTTTCCAGCTCTTTGAATCTAGCTCTTCTTGATTAAAGCAGCCTTTACTATATTTAGACCAAGAAAAAAGTTATTCATTCATTAGTGCATTTAAAAATAGTACTTTAATAAGGCTTAGCTGTTAAAGTATGAGCTTGGCATCCTGCATAGTTTCAGAATAAGAAACTAAAACCAATTTGGGGGGAGGTGAGCTGTTTCCAGTTGTTCTTGGTGATCACTTTGCATAAGTTTAAACATGTTTGTTCTAGGACTTTTTTCCACGTAAATTTCACTTTTTTCAAATGGTATATTTCTAGCACATTAGTTGCATGTTCAAGTATAAGACATAATTGGAAAAGGAGGCAGTAACTTTTGAACCTGGAAGATGGAGTAGACTATGGGCATGGAGATATATGATTCAAGTAGTTATGAAACATCAACCTTCACTTAGAAAAGGAACAAAACAAATCTACAGTGTCACAGAACCTCTGATAAACTCTCTTATTGAGCGCCCACTGGTGGTCACATGTGTTCTATACCCAGTACCTCAGACAGGCAGAGTATTAGAACTAGGAAGTCCTTAGAGATGCCATCTTCCATTCAATTGGTAGTAGCTTTCTAACGTGCCATGTTGAGAAGTATTCAAGAGTTTAACTGGAAAGTGTCATGATCAATTATCAATGTCTGTCAAGGGACTGGAAGGAAGATTTGTATCACAGGTGCCATCGATGAGCCTGTCTTCAGTTGCCAAGTCTGGTATTGTTATAGATGAAAGAGGGACGGTGGGAGACTTGCCGAACATTTAGTGTGAAACCAAGACCGGAACACAAGCACTTCACCTCCTCCTCCTCCTTTCGCCGTGGAAGAAAATAGAACTGTTAAAGTGGTATCCTCTTATAAATAAACCTTATAAATAAATCCTCTTATAAATAAATTTAGGCATAATCAGCCTAAATAATGAACTATAAAATGGCCAAACTACATCATTGGTAGTGGTCAAAGAAGGACCACTGCCATGCTCCAGTTCCTTTACATAGCTGAGCTTCCACTTCCTCGCCTATGACGTGGAAATGATGACAGTGCCTACCTCATGTGGTAATTTTGAGGCTTAAACGAGTTAATACATGTAAAGTGTCTGGAACAGTGCCTGGAACATAGTAAGCACTCACATGTTAACTTTCATCATTATTCTTTTGATCCATTTGGTTTTCAATTCTGACTTTACAGTAAATTTCCTAATTATGTTCTTTCTACTGCCTTTGGCCTAACTGAACACAGATCTTTAACTTACTGTTATAGTTCAGCAGAGAAGAGGGGGGGAAACCAGTAATGTTAAGAGGAATGGAAAAGCTCTATACGTAACTTTGGGAAACCTAGGCTCAAACTTTTGCTCTGTAAGTTATTTGCAGTGTAAATTTGGACTTGTAACATAAATCTTAGTTTACTCATCTGGAAGGAAAATACCCACATCACAGATTTGTTATATAGATTAAGTGAAATAGTGAAAATGCTCAGTAAATGGTGGGTACCTAATAATGTTAATAATCAGAATTATTTTTTGAATGTGTATTATCCATATACTTGGAGTTAAAACGAATTTGATCTTCATGGTATAGTTGGGCCTGTGTAGGTGTGCTCCGTTAGCACAGCTCTTGGAGAAGGACTTACTTATCAAACAATTCTGTTTTTTCATCTGTGGGTTCAGAGATCTGGTGCTTTCTTTGATGAACCCCAAGTCCTCTCCTCAGAAGGATATTCTCTTGGCTTCTATCAGGCAGGTATGGTTCTTTGGTTGGATTTCTCCGAGGCACACAAATTACTTGTCTAGTGTTTGATAAAATTAGAATTTAAAATCTATTATCCTTAAAGCATATTCATAGTAGGTATTCAATAATACTTTTGAATGTTGTTACCCCATCATACCATTGGAGCTGTTCCTATGTTGGTCTTTCCCCACTACAGTGCTGAACACTTAGTTCGAGGGCAGGGGCTGACCCTATTTATTTCTGTATCCCTAGTGCCTTGCATAGTGCCTACCATATAGTGATTGTGAATAACAGAAAAATTAATAACTTTACGGGAGACAGGACAAAGACACTCCCTTTCACACAGGACTGTCCTTTTTCTTCTTTTCCCTCTCTTTTCAGCTCCTCCCTTCCTCCCAGTAACTAGTGTCATGAGTCATTTACTAGCCTTAATTCACCTTTTTAGAAGATAATATTTCCTTCATTTCCCCTTTTCACAAAAGTGAAAGGTGACATGTCTTCATATAAGGAAATGGCCTCGGCCAATTCTGGAAAAACTCTGTGGTTAATCAGTTACTTTTAATTTAAATATATATGTTTAATGCTGTATTACATTGTAAACTCCCAGGCTGATTTATGGTCTCAGTCTGCCTTAATTAACATCGATTCTAGGGGAATAGTAAATGGGAATGGCCTTCACAATTGAGGCTGAACAATGAACTCTCTGGGTGTTGTCCAATTTGTAACATGATTTACATGGAAGCCAGCCCTTCCTTTCCTGGGGTTATCCCTTTTTCATCTAGTGTTTAGGACGGGTTATATATAATCCATAGATAGGAACATTTGCTGTCAAATACTTTTGCTGATTTAGAGCTAGGCCACAAAATGGTCACTATTAATAAAGGAGGAGAAAAAAACCTAATCTGAGGCTTTGCAGGGATTCCAGGTTCTTGCTATGTGTCATCGCTTGTCCAGTCTGTGGCATTTTTATGAAGTGACCATAATGAAAGTCAGATTAAACGCACAGGATATATACATTTAATCAACAGCCATTGGAGTCTGTGGTGCTGGAACAGTTATAAGAGCCCCATGAATGCAAATTTATTGCAAAAGAATCCAAGGGGTGGGGAATGAATGTCTGCTGAATGGTACTACCTGACACGGGACACCAAAAAACTTTCCAGAGTGAGTGATTTAAGTGTAAGGTTTGGCTTGTAAAGCTGCCAGCTGCTTGGTTTCAAAACTTGAAACATTTCCAAAACATTGGATGAGGCACTTTATATGTGCACTAGAGTAAATACTCTGGTTTTACTGCCAATTTAAATGTGCTCAGTTTACAGTAATGAGCTTGTATAGGCATTACCTTGTTTATAGAAAGTGGAACAGGAAGAAATGAACATTAACCATTACCAGTAGCAATTCCCGTTGCCTTCTGCCATATCACTGATGGCAAGCAAAGTTTCTTCCAATTTGAGAATATGTCACAACTGACATTGGTGTGTACTTGGCTTTAACGCCGTGTTGCTTCAACATGTAACAGAGTAACAAATGCTGTAATCCACTGTGGCTCTGATAAGGCTGCTCAGACCAGTTGACTGTTGCCTTACTATTTTTCCTAGAACAGATGTGAAAAGCATTCCCAGATACGGGAATCATGGGACAGTAGAGTAGGTAGGTACCCTGGCTATACACAATTGAGTTTATTTTAGCCAGGTCTGTTTTCTACAAGCAAATCAGTAATGTGAGTCATTTATTTTCTCCTAAACAAATTATTTGGGTGTGTTTTGGTGCTGTACATGGAAGCATTGGCCTTTGTCTTTTGGGATGACTGGCACAGGAACCCCTTTAGCCCTCTCGTACTCTTGAGATCATATACTGGAGACAGACAGATATATTTAGCCTGAAAGACATAATTTGCTCAGCCTGGAAAAGAAAGAAAGTATAGAAATCTAAGGAGATGTTAGTGAGCACAGTGCCTAGAAGGGAGTAGGCACTCAATAAACATTGTTGAAGGAGATAAGAAAAGAAGGGAAGAAGGGAAGGGAGGGTGTTCAATAGGAAGAGACCATGGAAACCCATATTTTAAGAGACATATCCTCATGAGTTCAGCTGTGTTTAGAATCGACTTTTTAAAACAAAAAAGTCCCTACTGATCGCCAGGGACTCCTTGTCTTTATTTCTGCGTTTCTTTGCGTGGCTTCTGAGAACCTTTTGGCCCAAGTACGCATACTTACGAATATCTGGATTATGCTACCCAAGGAATACCACACTTCCCCTACAGTATAATTCCTTTTCCATTGCGTGGGATACTAGCGAAATGCAGAAATTGACCAGAACCACGAGCACGGTATATGTCTGCAAATAGTAGGATTCTGATGATGCAAGTATATGGCTATGAAATTGATCTTATGACACAGACTATGCATGTTTTCTAGCTGGTCTTGCCTTAAATGCTTTTTCTAACAGTATTTTCATGGTGCAAAAAGAAAAGAAAGCTAGTCATTCAGCACTGAATAGTTCAAAATATTGAATACCTGAACTTTCATGACAGGTGAGCTCTACCTCTGTCTATTTTCCCTGTCGTACCCTCTCCCTTTTCCTCCATCCCCACCTCCTTTCATCCTTGGTTCCCTTCTCAGTTCATTGTTTCTCAGTATGAAATCAATAAGGCTTATTTTTCTTAGTCTCTTCTATTCAAACAGAGCTGTATTTTTAAAAATAAATATGTTTTCTAACATTATTTTTCAATATTCATTTCCTTATCTTTTAAAAGTCTCCTCATCTCCTCTACAGTATTTTTCACGCCTTTAATTGCTGCTATTAAATGTGATTAGTTTATATTTTAAAAATTCTTCTCTCTTTTCTCGTGTCTTCCTTCTTTATATGACTCTGTTTGACTAGGTTTATGTTTTTCTGACCTATTTACTCTGACTGTGAGTTTTCATGGCTTTTTTGGCCCTGCTTGCCTGAAGGTACCCTGCTCACTCTGAAGACAGTGCTGTGGTAGAGGCCAGTACTGAGCGTGCTGGGGTCCTCAGCCACTGGAGCTACTTGTAGTGTCCGGGGACTTTAGGTGGGAAGGAGAGAAGCTACACTTGTATTTCTTCCTTCTCTGTCACACATCTTCAACCCGGGTATCAGATAATCTTTGAGAGGAGCTGAAGTCAAGGAGGAGGGACTGATGAGGCCAGCTGAATAATTTTATTAGGGATAAAGTTTCTTTCTTCTACCTTATCCGTTCCCTACCCCAGGTCATACTCCCTCATTATTTCTTGTTTCCCTGAAGTGTTCTTCTAACATGTCAGCCCACACCAATATCTCCCTTCTCTGAAGCAAACTCCTGCAGTGCTTATCTCTACCATTCATCTTGGCACTAAATCATAGAGTGTCTTAACATTATTTAACTTTCCTGAAAGTAATCTTGTCTTTGAAGCATGATTATAAGCTCAAGGACAGCAGAGTACACATCTTCTGTAGATTTTCAGTGGTACCTATAAACAGCTCCCTGTTTAGAATACGCCTTTAATGAACATTTTGCAGTTGTTTTCTGTGAAATCAAATTTCTGCTCAGCTATTCCTTTCCCACTTAATTTGAACTCAGGCTGTTTTTGTTCTATCAAACCTGCTTCACAGAGGAGGATTGATAGGGTTTAGCAGCTCCCTCAATTTTATGAAGTGGTTGCATTGCAACTTAGAGCCATTAACTCTTTTTTAGACTCTTCTTTAGATTATTATTTTTTAATTTACATCATTTAAAAGATTAATAGTTGCTGCCCAGGATTTCCACCTTGGGCATTAAACTATCATACTCTAAAGGATCCTTCAATCTCAATGCAACTAGCTCTTGTATGAATTAACGTGTGTGAGTAAATACATGTACTTGAATTTCAGTTTCCCATGATTTGTTGATAGTATACTGATCTTGTATCCTGGGACTTTGCTAAATTATACTTCTAGTACTTTTTTTGGTAGATTTCTTAGGAATTTCTACACAATCATGTCGTCTGAAAATAAAAACTTATTTTATTTTCAATCTTTTGGCCTCATAACATCAAATATTATTACAATATTAAATAGAAATAGTGGGAGCAGCTATCCTTGCATATATTATTTTTAATGTATTGCTTACTTAAAAGAACAATGATCTGAAAACAAATCAAGGGGCTGAAGGAAAATGCAAAGGCTGAGTTTTCTCTAGAAGCAAAATGCCAATACAAGTTCTAGGAATAGTAAACTAAACCTCCATCCAGCAACAGCAGAATACACATTTTTCTCAAGTTCACATGAAGCATTCAACCAAGTTAGATCACATTCTGGGCCATAAAGCACACTTTGGCAAAATTGAAAGCATAGAAATCATATAAAAAATATACTCTCAGATTACAGTGAAATTAAGCCATAAATTAATAACAGAAAGATAACCTGGAAAAATCCCAAAATATTTGGAGATTAAACAACACATTTCTAAATGTGTTGTTTAAGAAGAAAAATAATAATAAATTATACCAGGAATCAGTGAAATTGAAAACAGGAAAACAATAGAGAAAATAAATGAAACCATAGGCTGGTTCTTTGAAAAGATCAATAAAATTGATAAACATCTAGCCTGGCTAATAAAGAGAAAAAGAGAGAAGACACAAATTACTAATATCAGAAATGAGAGAGAAGTCATCATGGACGTTAAAAGGATAACAGAGGAATATTATGAGCAACTCCATGCTCACAAATTTGATAACTAATGGACAAATTTTTTAAAAGACATTCTACTAAAACTCACACAAGAAGAAATAGATAATTTGAATAGCTCCGTATTTATTAAAGAAATAGAGTTTGTTGCTAAAAAACTTTCTCACAAAGAAAACTCCAGGCCCAGATGCCTTTGCTGGTGAATTCTACCAAATGTTTAAGGAAAAAATAATGCCACTACTACATAAACTCTTCCAGAAAATTAAAGAGGAGAGAATACTTCCCAGCTTATTCTTTGAGACCAGCATTACCCTGACACCAAAACCAAAGACATTACCAATATATATTTAAAATCCCAACATCTACCAAATTGGCACCCAGTCCTGAAATAGTCATCACTTCTTGCCTGCCCCTCCATGGTTCTTTTGATTGTAAGTTATCCTGACCCAGGACTTAGAGTTTAAATGGCCTCAAACCCTACTGCATGACTTTCTGCTTCCTGGTTCCAGGTGTTTGGACCCAAGGGCAGTCATTTAATTTACATCTGAAGACTGGCTTGAAAAGATGTACTGGAACCCAATCAACTGCCGTTCTCCTGAGATTGACCTAAGAGACACAAAAGGAAGGAATAGTTGATGGTGAGAGCTGAGGATGGAGACTCATGCTGGCTAAGCCTGGATAGACCTATACCTGTTTAAGAAATTGAATCATCCCCCATTAAACATCCATCAGTCCACATGGTTTCAGTGGTGACTTCTACCAAGCATACCAATCCCTATAATCTCTTCCAGAAAATAGAAGCAGAAGAAACACTTCCTAATTCATTTTATAAGGCCGGCATTACTCTAATACTAAAACCAGAAAGACATTACAGGAAAGGAAAACAACAAACTGATGTCTCTCGTTAACATAAATACAAAATCCTCAAAAATAAAATCTAACAATGTTTAAAAAGTATTATATACCACAGCCAACTGGAATTCATTCCATGTGTACAAGACTGGTTCAGTAGTCAAAAATCAATTACTGTAATCTGTCACATCAACAGGCGAATGAAGAAAAATCATGTGGTAATATCTATACATACAAAAATAGCGTTTGACAAAATCCAACAACCATTCATGTTAAAACCTCTCAGTAAACCAGGAATAGAAGGGAACTCCTTAACTTGATGAAGAACATCTATATGAAACCTATAGCTAATATCATACTTAATGGTGAGGAACTAGATGCTTTCCCTCTATGACTGGGAACAAGGCAAAATATTCTCTCTTCAATGTTGAGTTCCTATTCAACATTGTACCGGAAGTCCTAGCTAATACAGTTAAGATAAGAAAAAGAAATAAAAGGTATACAGATTGGGAAGGAAGAAATAAAACTGTCTTTGCTTATGACATGGTTTCTATGTAGAAAATCCCTAGAATTGACCAAAAAAAAAAAAAAACCCCAGAAAAACAAAAATAGCCTCTGGAATTAATAAGTGATTATAACAAGGTTGCATGACACAAAGTTAATATACAAAAGTCATTTGCTTTCCTATACACCAACAATGAATACTTGGAATTTGAAATAAGAAAAACAGTGCCATTTGTATTGCCACAAAAATGAGAAATACTTAGGTACAAACCTAATAAAATATGTACAAGATCTTTATGAGGAAAAATGTAGAACTCTGATGGAATTAATTAAAGGAAATCTAGATAAATGGGGAGATATCCCATGGATAGGACAACTCAGTATTGTCAAGATGTCAGTTCTTTCCAACTTGATCTGTAGATTAAATGCAATCCCAATCACAATCCTGATAAGTTATTTTGTAGATATCAATAAACAGATTCTAAGGTTTATATGGAAAGGCAGAAGAGCCAATAATATTGAAGCAGAAGAAAAAAGTTGTAGAATCGACAGTACCCAACTTCAAGACTCACTGTGAAGCTACAGTAATCAAGACAATGTACTATTGGTAAAAGAACAGACAAATAGGTCAATGGAATAGAATAGAGAGCCCAGAAGTAAATCCACACAAATATAGTCAATGATCTTTAACAAAGGAGTAAAGGCAGTAATTGAGAAAGGATAGTCTTTTTGACATGGTGCTAGAACTAGACATCCACATGCAAAAATGAATCGAGACACTGACCTTGCACCTTTCACAAAAATTAGCTCAAAATGGATCATAGACCTAATGTAAAATGCAAAACTATAAAAATCTTAGAAGATAGTGTAGGAGAAAATATAGATGACCTTGGGTTTGGCAATGAGTTTTTAGATACAACACTAAAAGCATGATCCATGGAAGGAAAAAATGATATGTTGGACTTCCTTAAAATGAAAACCTGATCTGCAAAATGTACTGCAAAAGAGAAAAGACAAGCCACAAGCTGACAGAAAATATTTGCAAATCACATGTTAGATGAAGGACTTGTGTCCGAATTATATCAAGAACTCTAAAATTCAGCACTAAGAAAACAACTCAATTAAATAATGGGCAAAAGATCTAAGATTCCTCACCCAGGAATATACACAGACAGCAAATAAGCATATGAAAAAATTCTTAACACCATATGTCATTGGGGAATTTCAAACTAAAATGAGGTGCCATTGAACATCTATTAAAATGACTAAGATCCAAACAAAGCGAAACAAAACAAACCTGACAACACCAAATGCTGACAAGGATGTGAAGCAACAAGAGCTCTCATTCATTGCTGGTAGGAATGCAAAATGGTACAGTCACTTTGGAAGACAGTTTGGCACTTTCTAACAAAGCTAAGAATAGTCTTGCTATGTGATCCAGCACTCTCCTAGGCATTTACCCAAGTGGGTTGATAATTTATGTTCACACAAAAACCTGCATATGGCTGTTAATAGCAAATTTATTCTTAATTCCTCCAAACTGGAAGCAACCAAGATGTCCTTTAAAAAGTGAATGGGTAAACAGACTGTGGCACACCCATAAATGGAATATTATTCAGCATTAAGAAATAATGAGCTAGTAAGCCATGAAAAAACATGAAGGATGCAATATTTTTTATGCATTGCATCCTTAGTGCAAATTACTAAGTGAAAGAAACCAGTCTGAAAAGGCTACCTCCTATATGATTCTAGCTATATGATGTTCTGGAAAAGGCAAAATGAAGGAGACAGTAAAAAGATCAGTGTTTGTCAGGAGTTTAGGGGGAACAGGGAGGGATAAATTGGTGGAGCACAGGATATTTAGGGCAGTGAAGAAACTATTCTGTGCTAAGTGATGGTGGATACATGACATTATGCATTTTTAAAAACCCATAGAACTGTATAACACAAAGAGTGAAGCCTGATACAATCTATGGACTTTATCAATACTGGTCCATCAGTTGTAACAAATGTACAACACTAAAGCAAGATATTAAAAACAGAAGAAACTGAGGAGGGGAATAGCAGGTATATGGAACCTCTCTGTACTGTCTGCTCAGTTTTCTGTAAACCTAAAACTGTTTTAAAAATTAAAGTATTAAGTTTTAATACAAAAACAAAAAGACCACGCAGATTTGAAAAAGAACAAAGCAGAACTTTTAGAAATAAAAATATAAACATTGAAATTAGCAGATTAGACCCTAGTAAAGAGAGCTGAATGATAGATCTGAATAAATTATTCAACTGCCGCACAGAGGAAAAAGGAGAACAGAAACAACTTAAATGTCTTTCAGTAGAGGGCTGATTGAATACATTAAGCTACACCCATGCACACACATGCATGCGTGCACACACGCACCTATATACATACACACAGAAATACGCATTGGAGTCCAAAGAAACCATTAAAAGCGTCTATAGCGTATTGTTAACTTTTAAAAAAGCAAATTCTAAAGCTCATGTACAATTGATCTTGTTTCGTAAAATTGTGTGTGTGTGTATATCTGCCTAAAGACATGTCTAGAAGGATGGTCATGAATATGTGAACTTTAGTTATTTCTGGATGATGAAATTTGAGGTGATTTTTTACCTTCTCTTTGCTTTCCTTTATAGTTTGAATTGTTTAGAAGAGTATATTTTCACACATTTACAAACACAACAAAGCTATGTTTACAGAAAATATTTTTAAAAAGAGATGGAAAATATGAATGGTTAAAGACACTGAGGATGGACTAAAAAGGTATAACACTTGGAGTTCCAGAGCAGAGAATAGAAAGAGTGATATTCAAGGAAATGATGATAGTGATTAAGAATATCCAGAAATTATAAGAGACAAAAACTCAGAGATGCTGCAAGCACAATGCTTAACTATCAAAATAAAAAAGAAATTGATACATAGACATATTGTGATGAATCTTAAAACACTGAGACAAAGACAAGATCTGAAAAGCAACCAGACAGAAGAGGCAAATCATCAGCAAAGAAATGATAACCAGAGACTTACAGCAGAGATTTCTTGTAAACACCATTGCAAGATAGAAAATATTGGAATAATATACTTATTATAATAATACTTATTATATCACAATAATAAGTATTGTGAGAAAATGATTGTCTTCCTAGAATTGAGTAACCTTCTGGGAGTATCTTTTGAGTATGAGGGTGCAATAAATATATGTTCAGAATTGAGTCTTTACCCCCAACAAATATTTACTAAATGATATTCTAAGAAATCATTAGGGTAAAAATTTTTAAATCTTATTAAATATAAGAAATCCTTCTCTGTATAAAATAATAATTTTATAACATGCCCCTGGAGAAGGGTGATTAGATTTTGTGTTCTAAGGCCCTTGTAATTGTTTGGGAGGAATGTTAAGATATATATTAACTTTATACTTAATTTTCTTAGATATGCATGATAAAATATCATGGATAATCAGTGAAAGAACATGAAAGATGTTCATGTTCTTGAAAGATGTACGTGTTCATGTACATGAAAGATCATGTACAATTTCCAAACCAATAAAAGAGGGAAATTATAAAACAAACAACAAACATTAATCAAGTTGAAAAAAGAGGCAAGATGGGAGAAGACAGGAAGTAAAGTAAAGCAAGACAAATAAAAAGCATTAAGTCCAAATATCACACGGTACATTATTTAACACAAAATATGATCACAATAAATACAAATGTATTAAACTTGCCAGTTAAAAGACAGAGATTTTCATATTGAATAAAATAAAACATAGCCATACATCATTTAAAGGGACACATGAAAATAATAAAGATGTAATTGAGAGAGAGTAATATGATGGGAAAAGATCTATCAGGAAAATACTAAAGAAAAGCTTACGTGGCTTTACTAATATTAAACAAAATAGTCTTTAAGACACAAAGCTTCATTAGTAATAAAGAGGGTCACTTCATATTGATAAATGGTTTTGTTTTATCAGAGAATCTTAATAGTTCCATTTAAATTCACTAATAAAATAACCTAAAATTTATAAGTATAAAAATGATAGAGCTAAGGGATCTATTGACAAATCTACCACCAAAGTGGGAGATTTCAACACAGCTTTCTAATTATCAGTAGGACAAGCAGATGAAATGTTAAGAAAGATCAATTTCTCCCATTACTGGTGATGTTAGCTTTGATCACTTGATTAAGGTGCTGCCTGCCAAGTTTCTCCAATGGTAAGTTACTCTTTTCTACTTTGTCATTAGTAAGCATCTTGAGGGGAGATACTTCGAGACTACAAAAACATCCAGTTTTTCATTATACTTTTACCCACTAATTTTACCATCCATTGATGATATTTGCCTGAAGCAATTACAATTGTGGGGTTTGACACATTGGTGGTAATCTAATTCCATCATTCTTTGTCAGCTATTAGTTTGAATTCTACTGTTAAGAACAGCTTTTCCTTATCCCCCATTTATTTATTCATAAAAAATTTATATCATTTTGGACTCTTGGATGCCTTTTTTATTCTTTGGGTAATAATCCATTACTATCACTATTTGTTTTGTTGCTTAAATTGTCCCAGTATTGGCCATTGGGAGCCCCTTCGTGTTGGCTCCTGTGTCCTTTTGATATGTCCCCATCAGTTTCTGAGCATGTACTTGATTTCTGGCACCAAAGTATTCCAGGATCATCTTGTCCTTTCCCTCTAGAGCCTTGAGATATATTGTTTTTTAAGGAGCCCTGGTCAGAGAAGAACACTTTAGACAGCATTCAAAACTTTTGAAATTGCTCAGAGAAGATGAAAACCTTCAAGTATTTTGGAGGAATTTGCTTTCCTTTGTTTTTTAAGTGTCATAAGGCTAGGTCTATAAGAAATAATAGTATAGTAAAACTATCAAATATTTTAATGTTTGGCATACCAGGAAAAATAGTCATCACATTTACCATCTGGGTCCAATGGAGGCTATAAAGTTTTAAAATTAAGTTATTTTATGAAAAATTTAGAAAAGTGAAAGTAAAGAGACAGTGAAAACAACAGAACAAGAATTTAAACATAACAAAACCAATTTTTCTTCCATATTTTCCTGGTATTGGAGGTATATGTACATGAAGTGAGCAATGGCCTTTGAATACAACTAACTACTCATCAGCCATCATGTTTGAAACTGGAAATATTTATGCCATAAATACTGATTGCAGATTTTAAACACATCTCTTATAGGTTATATCTTACTGTTACTTCTGGTTCTTCTTGCATTTGCATTATCATAATGTAATACTGTTGAAAAGTTTGAAGGCTCATAATTTTGTAAAGGGAGCATGGCCATTTTTGCTCCATAATTACAAAAGCATTTTCATTTTTAGTTTTATAAATGTAAATTAGATTGATCAATCCAATGAACTTTTTTATTTCTACATAATATCTGTACTCCAGTCACCTTGGTGTATACACCTACCTTCAGCATTTGTCCACTTTTGAATCACATCAAGTAAATTTTTACCCACAAATATCATGAAAGATAAAAGAATTCTTACATGTTCTCTTATCAAAACAGGATGGTTTTAAATTATTAAGTCCTTCCTATTAATGACTAGTTGGATTAGACTGTCATATTTCCTTTTTGTGTTGATAAGTATCTTGTTTGCTCTCTGATTATTAATTTGGAGAAAATGCATTTATTTATCCTAAAGACTCATAGTCCAAGATTTTGCTTATACAGTCAATTTCACCCTCATCAGCAGTCTCTAGTGTTTCTGTCTCTTTGCCTTCAGCTTCTGACTCATCTAACGGTTATGAAATGTCTTTTTCTATTAGTTTTCTTCTCTTTCTCATTATGGACAGAAATGAAAAATTCTGAATTCTTAACTGTGTTCAGTGAAAGGTAAAAAGAATATGACAAAGATGGTGTCTCCACACTTCTTTATTTATACCCTTTTGAGACATAATGCATTATTTTGGATAGTACAATAATAAAACCAAAGGATGATGAAATAGTGGGGATGTGTTTATTTATTCATTTCTAGACAGTTCCATAATGTTTTTGTTTCCTTATTATTTTAGGGTTTTTTTAAGCATACTTGGAAATAATTGATGAGTGATGAAATAATTCCGAGAATGATGAAATTAGCAATATGTTTCAAGACACAGGAAAAGCTCACTAAGATCCCATAAGGTATTTTAGATTGATAAAATGATCAGTGTACTTAAATGATAACAGTAAGAGAATGAATTTTATTCTATTAAAAAATAAGTAATTTTTCTCTTTGATCTTTGGAAGACCTCTAAGAAACAATAAAAGTCATGAAATATCAATCCTTACATACATTTAGAACTGTTCAACAAAGAAGCTTAAAACTATAATTGGATCTGATGATGTTCCAAGGGTTAAGAAGTTTCAGTCAAATAGTGAATAAAAGGAATAAGGAATATTGGCAAGACCCATTCTCCTTTAAACCTGATAATCTCTAGAAGTGAATCTTTAATGAAACTAACCTCTTAATTTTTTTCTTTTGCTACCTTTGAGATCATATTGTATTTCAAAGGAGTGTGCAGATTTGATGAGCTGTGAAATGATAGGAAATTTGTTAAATGGAGTGAAAAGAGAACTAGATCAGGAGTCCAAGAACTATAGATCTGATTTAGGCTTGGACATAACTAGTTGTGTTTCTTTGGGCTGAGCAGTCCTGGAAACCACGGTGTAGTGGAAAGAGCAGCAGACTTTGAATCAGAGCCACGATGAGAACCTGCTTCTTAGGACTTTTAACCTCTCAATTTTTTCATCTTCAGTTGAGATAATAAAATCCTGCCATTAGGGTTGTTGTGAGTATTTAATGAACTACTAGAGACTGTTGACCCTGGAAGGCTGGAACTCTTAATCATCTTTGCCTCTCCTGTGTCTAGAAATATCTATGCATTTATTGAATACATTATACAAATGAATACAGTATGTTAAGCATGTTTAGACATTCATAGTAAAAACTTTAAAAAATGGTTACTCAATTACAAGGTCACTGTGTTTGTGCTCAATACATTTGTATTAAGTGCTTTTACAGGTTTAAGGTCTTCCCCCCCGCCCCGCCTTTATCTTAAAAAGCCTTCAGGAAAAGAAGACTCCTTCAACACAGACTCATTGTTTTATCAAATCAAGGAATAAGCAAAGCTTTGGCATAATCTAGAACTTAATTTTTAAAATTGTAGATCTACACTCAGCCTCGTCTGTGATTATTAAAATGCCAGGCAGTAGCAAATCAGTTTATCATTGTGTTTGTTCTAAACTGACTGACTACTGAATGGTTCATAGGTTCAGAAATTTTCACTGTTGTGCCATAATTTTTTAATTTTATTATTATTATTATTTTTGCGGTACGCGGGCCTCTCACTGTTGTGGCTTCTCCTGTTGCGGAGCACAGGCTCCGGACGCTCAGGCTCAGCGGCCATGGCTCCTGGGCCCAGCCGCTCCGCAGCATGTGGGATCTTCCCGGACCGGGGCACGAACCCGTGTCCCCTGCATTGGCAGGCGGACTCTCAACCACTGCGCCACCAGGGAAGCCCCATAAATTTTATAGGGTAAAATATCTTTGTGTATTCTTTGGGCTTTCATAGTCCAAAAATATTAGTTTGGATTTCTCTCTTAATATCAATAAAATTTTTTAAATGTTTTTGCCTATATTTTCCCTCCTTTGTTAATGCATATCTTACAAATCTTCTGAGAAATTGACTTGAATAATTTCTTAAACCATTTCTCTGCCATTTTAATATAATCTTTATTTTCTATATAAAGAAACCAAGGCTCTTAAGAAATCCTAGAGAGACCCATTTGAAAGTTATAGGCCTTTTCCCTTTGCTGAGCCACATAGCCTACCCAGCAAAAGGAAAGAAATCTAACTTGGATTTACACATGTAAGTTGTTTAACTCACCAGTTGGTTTGGTCAGAGTCATTGCTCAGTTCAGGATCTGACTGTAAATTAGGCAAATGCTTATTCCAGCACCCTTCAGATTTCCCTGTGAAGTCACTTATTTCTCTGACAGAGAAACTAGTAGCTAAGGCCAGATGACTGTCAGTTTGATCCACGATCTACCCTTTTGGGATATTGGCCAGAGCTTGGATTATAATAAATACTTTCTCAATCTCAGTGTGTGGTTTGTAGGTATGTGAGACGGTCTATCCTTCCTTCCTTGTTTGACTCTCTGAGTAGTTGACAGGTTCACTAAAGGTAAGAATTATATTTAATCTTTGGCTGATGTTGAGTTAAAAATATAACAAAGGAAATTTCTGAATTGGGGGTGAGGCTGGACTGCATAATGGTCTAGGGTTTCTTGTAACACTTCAAATTCTATACTTTAATTATATAGCAGCAAGCACACAGAGCCAGTATTACTACTATGGTACTTCCACATAATATGGCACCATTGACTGACTTCCTGTCACCTGTCTCATGGATCCCATTCTGTTGTCTACTCCCTTAGATTTTTATTAACAACGAGTGGCAGAACTCGGAGAGTGGGAGAGTGTTCCCTGTCTATAATCCAGCCACAGGAGAACAGGTGTGTGAAGTTCAAGAAGCAGACAAGGTATGTTTGTCTTAGAAAAAAATTTCGTATGAAATAACTACCTTCAGACAACAAAGCAATAAACTTATGCTCTCCAGACATCACCACTGACATTCATTCATCACCTTTTTTGTGAAAGCAGATGGTTCTTCCTTTATTTGTAGCGATCCCTCTCTTCACTTGTGCCTCTTCCTCTCTAACAGGCAGATATAGACAAAGCAGTGCAGGCAGCCCGCCTGGCTTTCTCTCTTGGCTCAGTGTGGAGAAGGATGGATGCTTCAGAAAGAGGACGTCTGTTGGATAAGCTTGCAGACTTGGTGGAACGAGACAGGGCAGTCCTTGCAGTAAGTGACCTAAGAAAGCATCACGTCTTTACCCCAAATTTACCATTCCATTGAAAGTTAGATTCCTCAGTCTTTCTGAAAGTATGATGTGAAGCAGACCTGGGGAACAAGCTAAGGAGTACGTAATACACATGAAAAATGGGAGAGGTTTGGCTTTTGGGATCAGATGGGGAAGTGGAGGACCAGCTGAGTGTCTCTTCTTATTGAATTTTGAAGAACAAAACCATAGCTTCCCATGACTGGTAAGGACCTTCCTGCTTTCCTCGTCCCCCTTCCTCCCACCCTCAACAAAAAGAACAAAAACAGTCAAGCAACAGGAGAGTCACCATGCTCCTTGCAGGAAACCAATACCAAATTACTGTTGACAGTCAAAAGAGTTTTACCTCTCCAGAGTTAGCCCCTCTTGGCTAAAGAGAATCCTTCAGAAGCAGAGAGCATGATATGGACCTCTCATATCCTTCTGCTCCCTTTGTTCTTTTAGAACTAATAGGAGAGACAGAAGGAGACAGCAACTTTCTTTCACTAAAACAATCATTTTCTCACATAAGGAATGTCCCCTCTCCTAGTGGTTTATTGTTGTTATTGTTGTTGCTATTTTAAAAATAAAAGTCAGTTTCTTAGAGAATACCAACTTTTTTGGAAATTGGAACCATTTAGGAATGCCTGTGCAGTATACCTGTCTTGCAGGGATCTCCACCTGCATGACCCATAGTTGATCATTTAATATTTAGGGCATCCTCGTTGAGTCAGGGCATTAAAGCCATGAATACTATATTCTACCCTCTGCTTGGGAAATCAGATCACTATTGGGTTCGCTTTGGGAGAGGGAAGCATTAGTACTCTTCCTCAGTGTCGTTTCTACCATGGCTCTCCCTCCTACCATCCCTTTCGTGCGTCTGTTCATAGTGTGGAAACAAAAATGAATCCTTTATGGAGATGGTTTAGAACTCTTGCTATATATAACATTTATTTATCTATAAAAATACTTTCTAGTTTGGTACTTCAAGGAATACTGTTTCCAATGAGGTGTTTATATATATTGGGAAAAGGTGTTCCATGGAAATTCATAAGACACTTAGCATATTAAAGATTCTGTCAAGCCCTACTCAGTGTTTCTCAAACCTGTCGGAGCCTCAACACTATTTTTCTGGCTAACCTGTCAATATCGTACAAAACAGAATTCTTTGGAGTACCTTGGGGGAATGCTGGTCTATATGCTGCCTCTTTGCTGGATTATGATTTCTTTGAGAGTGAAAATTATATTTTACTCCATTTTTTGTAATCCTAGCATAGTTTGTGACAGACACATAAACGGTGAATGGGGGCACATTGGTGGTCTGTAAGTATCTGTTTAATTGAGTTAAATCCATACAATATTTATAACATTAGATTAGCAGTACTTACTAGATGATGATATAGTTAATTTCTGCTGTTATATTTTCATGTCATAAAATTCATATGCCATCCTGTTTCTGACATATGTCTCACTGTGGTCAAGTCCTTTTTCCCATCACACTTAAATGTGATTTCTACTTTTAAACACTCCCAAGCCATGAGGGGAGTGACTTTTGTTAAGAGGTAGCCTCTCGAATATTGGGGGAGCTCCTGACCAGAATACTGAAGTTAATACTGCACCCAGGTAAACACAATTGAAAATAAACTTAGGGCTGGCAACTCTCAGGTAAGTTTAGCTGGTGTCAACAACTCATAGGGATGGACCATTTAGGTGGCCCAATTCTGGTTATTGACTCTACTTCAGTCTATGCTGTCAGGACCTTGGCTCTCTGCCTGCTGTGTGGAGAATGTAATGCTCATCTCACAGACGTATAAATATTCTAACAAGAACTGGGAAATAACTTGATTTCCTTTAATAAAGGTGAGCCAATATACACTGAATAGGTCACATGATATTTTAAAATGAGTTCCATCTTATACACATGGTAAGTGGAAAAATTGCACTGTAGATAATATTTTCATGTCATTGAATGGAAAATATTTCAATTTTAGTTTTGTCAGCACTCAAATAATTTTTGTACCAGTATGTGTTGTAAAATGTTCTTGAAGAGAAGGACATGAGATTACAAACATGTTTTTTTTATTTTATTTGTTAAATATGTAACACCTTTACTATTTCTTAGGTCGAAATACTCTTCTCATTTCATTGTGTTCATTTGTAATTCTTTATGTTACAGATTTACCCTATTTAGGAATGTGTCATTAAAATAATAACGTTTATCATCTAAAACTGCTTAATAACTCTAACTCTATTTTTATTAAATGGACCAGATACTTCTGTCTTAATAGATAATGGTTATTAATGTAAATATTTATGAAAAAACAGCCCTCAAGTTGTTATAGTATGAGCTTCCCTAGAGGAGATCTTGTTTACTTGGTGGTAATAAATAAACTCGCTGTACACCGTGGCTATTCCATTTCTCAGCAGGGGTCTTGGCAGTGTGGAGAACGTTTTATAGTCTCATCAACTGCATAAAAGCCCATGTCCCTGCCCCTCATTTTGGATTCAGAATACTGGTGTAGACTCCGAAAAATCCCCACGCAGCTCTGATCATTAATACAACAGAAGCTGGTTTGACAAGCAGAACACTTCTTTATCACCAGTTGTGTTTATATATTGGGATAGTGGTTACTGGAAACACACAGACACAAGAACACACACATATAAGTTCATTGTGGTTTTTACTGGAAACTAAACTAAACAGATGGTCCTAAAAATCTTTTCATTTGGGAAATCAGAGTTGACCAGGTATGCATCATTGTTCAGATTCATTTGTATTCTCTCTATTCCTGTTTTCTTCTGCTGTAGAAGTTACTTAGTGTATCATTGGAAAGTTCTCTCCATTTCTTTTCCTACAGACCATGGAATCCCTAAATGGTGGCAAACCGTTCATGCAAGCTTTTTACGTCGATTTGCAAGGAGTCATCAAAACCCTTCGGTATTACGCAGGCTGGGCTGATAAAATTCACGGGATGACCATTCCTGTAGGTATGTGTAATCTGAGTATGTTGAAAAGGGAAACATGAGGCTTCACCAGAAACACACTTTCACCACCAAACACAAACAGCAGTCACATGGAGTACAGATCTGAGCACACTTTTACAGCAGCTTGAACCGAACAAAGAACTAAACAGATTATGTCACTAATTCTGACAGTGTCCTTATTTCAGTATGCAGACAGTCCACACACAGGTGTGGGGGCAAGCCACATCGGTACGTCTCTCAGCTAAGGAACAGGCCTGTGTTTTTCAGCTGCAAAGTGCTTAGCACTGTGGTAGGTTAGGTGCTGGGAGTGTGGAGAGGCGCTAGGTGTGGGGAAGCCAGGGAGGATTCTGAGAAGATTAAGACTTGGCCCTTGCTCTCCTGAAACTAAGATCTTGTTTGGAAGGAAATCCTCTAAAATGTTAACAGTTGTTTTTTCTTAGTGGTGAGATTATGGATTATTTATTATTTCTTTTTCATATTTTTCTATATTTTCTGTATTTCCTATAAGTTACTTTCACAGCCTGTAAAAACAACCACCATCCTGACACTTTGTTTTAAGATCCAGGTTTGGAGACAAAACCAGTAACACAAAACAAAGATCTCTACAGGAGAGTTACAGTTAGGTGCTAAGTCATGTGGCTTGGCCTGTCAGTGCTGTAGCCCTTTAAGGGAGAGGGAAAGTATCCAAACTACGTTGGGGGAAAGGTCTCGGTCTGAGCATGAACACGAGCTGTAGCTAAGGTCAAATGAAATGCTTTCACAGCAGCCCCAAGGGGAAGGCACTGTTATTATTAACATCTTCATTGACAGAGGAGAAAACTGAGGCCTAGAAAGGTGAGTTTTCCTGATTCACCCAGCAAATAAATTGTAGAGCTGAAACTTTGACGTTAGAGCCTGGTGAATCACTTCACTAGAAGATCCATTTTAGATACTGGGTAGAAGAGATATCACAACAGGAAAGGGACCAACTGGAAGAGATAGGATGATATTGGCAGTGGTGAATACATATAAAGAAAGAAAATACATGTCTTTGAGTGGCTTCTGGATGCTGCTGAGTCACGTGCCAGGTACTCTACCCGTGTTCTCTGGAAAACAGCCTGCTTTCCATGTACACACTAGGAAGAGTGGAAAGTGATGCTGGGGGCTCTGGAGTGCCCAGTTCAGGCCTTCCTAGGCTCGGGAGGATTGGTTTACCAGACAAGGGGATGATTGGCTGATACTGTAGCTGGCTTAGAGCAGTGCTTCTCAAACTTGAATGTGCATATGTGTCACCTGGAATCTTCTTCAAGTGCAGGTCTAGGACAGGGCCTGAGATTCTGTATTCCTAACAAGCTGCCAGGTGATGCCTGTGCTGCCAGGTTCTCTGCCTTGCGTAGTGAGGAGACAATACAGAGACCAGCACCAACCATGTGGCCATTGCGATGCCTCATTTAGCAAGAAGAGAAGAAGTCACAGTGAGACGGGAGAAGGGACAGAGATGAGGCTTCAAAGGACTATTTTAAAATTACCTCCATGAATGATGGTGACACGTGGAATGTTAGTCTTTAGAAAATGTGTTTCTGGCTATAGGGACTCTTCCCTGCCGTCCAGAAGTTTCCCACGTTCAGCAGACTCAGAAGGATGGAGAAGACTGTTCTTAAGGAACGTCAGAATCTTACTTCACTCCTGCCTCTGGGATATTGCAGACCACTGTTCTCTGGCCTCATTTGTAGGAATGAGGAATGGCCTAAGTGAGGCAGAGTCATTGCCTGGCATAAGCATACCTGTGGGAGGGCCTGGGAACGAAAACCGTTGTCAAGAGCAGGACATGCGCCAGCCTTTTCAGGTTGACCTCTTCTGTTTCAGTGCAGAAAGGAAATTATCAGGATCAAAGGCCCTGGTTGTTTTGCACCCCACCCCACCTGCCATTTCACTAAGACAACAAATATGTTTCAGGTATTTAAGCATCTTTTCAAATGATTTAGAGATATCTTAGAAATAAGGCGAAACAGAAGGCTGTACACATTTGACCTGGTATTTCACCTAACGGTGTCTTCGTTTTCTTTTGCCTCCTTAGGAGAGAAGACCTTGATTGATTAGATAAAGATTTATTGGAGTTCCTGATAATGTTTGATAACTTCACTGTAACTTTATCTGGCAGAGGTGGTTGGTCTATAAGTCTCACTGTTTTCATCTGATGCTCTTTGGGGATTCTGAGTTAGAAATACAGGGCTTAGAAAAGTCTTTCACAGTAGTCTCTCCCACCTTTACTCATAAACTGGTGTCCAGCCTGTGAAGGAAAAAAAGTGAGGAATTCCCTTAAATGGCAAGTAATTTTTGTTTCCCCAGTTTTTCCTAAAGTGCGTTTAGAGGGATACCAGGATGAGGGACTCTCCAGGGATTCAGGTCATTCAGCAGAGCTCCTAGAAAGCTGAGGGTCTGGGATGTAAGACCTTTTTGCTGTGGTGTCTCAAGCAGTTGAAAGGAAGGATGACAGCAAATGTGAACTTGGCCGCTTTCCCTTCTGTTCCAGTTTTAGATACATTTGGACATGCCTGTAGGCTCCTGAGAATTCATCTCACCACCCCTTTGGCTAGTTCAGTGCTTAGGGAATCTAGTTGGCTAAGCCAGAGGGGTGATAGTGGAGGATCAGGGAAAGGGAGCGTCATTATTATTTACTTATTTATTCTCAAATTTGTTCAGTCAATCCATTTGTGCTTTATTTGTCATTTGTAACTTCATAATGTAACATCAGCTTGATTTTTGTCTCTGTGTTCTTGGCTTTTTTCAATGAAATCTGGAATATAGGAAAGCTGTTAGCCTTTAACCATGAGGTCTTTATTGTGTTACATACATTTCCCTGTGAAACACCCTAATTTTGTTTGAAATTATAATATAAAGGGATAATGTACTTTATGTTTGCAAAGCACTTGAGCATGTAAAAGTTTCCTTCACATACAGGATCTATGTGATTCTGTGTATGATCCTGTGAAACGGGTCAGATTTTAAAAGGTATTGTACCCATTTTGCAGGTGAGAAAATGAGACGGCGAGGGTTTAGTGTCTTGAACAAGGTCACATGTGAGTAAGTGGCAGGCCTGAGATTTAAACCCAAGTCTCTTTCTGCCTAAGCCGTTGTAGACCCTCTTGTGGAGACCTGTACAGCAGGGCGGGAAAAGGAAGAGGCCAGTCACCCTCTTCCGATTTTTAGATTAACATCCAGCTGATTCTCATTATTCATGGTAGTTATGTTCTATAAAGTTGGTGTGGACACTGGGTTAGTAAATACTGAACCATTGCTCCTAGGAGAAATACAAGGACGGAAAGCACAGGTCTGCCTGGTCACCCATAAAAATAAACCTGAAAGGTTTTTTTTAATATAAGGCTGCTTTGTTACATTGAATCGTACTCCATAGTTCATCCAGCTTAGTATCCCTGACACTAAAGGATAAGAACCAGAAAGAGTGGGAAGAATTATGCTATTGTCTCTTGGACCCCTTCCCATTTAGGAAGCCTGGGCGTTCTGCCTTGTAATGGGAAGAGCTCTTCCTTCACCTGCTCTACCAGGCTTCAACCTCGGTCTCTCAGGCATCCCCTCATTCCTTCATACATTCATTCATTCAACAGATTTTTTTTTTTTGAGCACCTGTGTTAAGCACTGCAGTTGCAAAGGTGGACAAGTAAGATGTCCATAGTATAGTAAAGAAAACAAACAGGTAGACAGCCAAGTGCAATACAGAGTGGCTTATTCACATATGGAAGTGCAAAGTACAATGGTACTCCATAGAAAAGGCATCTCACCCAATATTAAGGCTACCTGGAGAAGGAAGTGGGATGTACAAGCTGATGCCTGTACAAGGGCAGGTAAGTGAAGATGGAGATAGGGCCATCACCAGCAGTGATAATAACCTGTGCGAGGTATGGAGAGAGGAGAGTACAGTGTGCTAGTGGATCTGAAAGTATAGCCAGATTTACAAGACAGAGGGGCTCTGGGCCTGGGGAAACCGTGCTGCAAGTTTTATGCCACAGTAATGGTGAGTCACTGAATTATTTTAAGTAAATGAATGCATTGATCAGAATTGTGTTTTAGAAAGAGATTTTGATTACATAATGGATAATCAGTTGGAGAGAGCAAGTATGTACTTTTTCCCCTTCCCCTGAAGGGTAGCCTCCCTCTAGAATATTTGGGAGGAGGAGAAAAGGGTTATGGCCTGACCACTTTTGAGCCATCCACTGGACAGCTGTTTCTCCCTCTGAATTGAAAGATCCTCCCATCCCTTTCTGTCACATCCCCCTCAAGGCCCACAGTTGGATGTTATCACAGAATCATGCAGTATTAGTTTGATTCACAAGGGTCTTGACGTTCTTCCCTTTACAACATTGTCTATTATTCCCTGCCATGGTACTCGATGGAGCCATTCTTTCTGACCATAAATCCTGTGCTTTGACCCTTCTGTAATAACATCTGCTAATTATGATGATAAATAATTATTATTATGATTTATTGTACACCTTCTTTGTGCCCATTACAATATCTCTAATCTCATAGAAGCCCTCCAGGGGAAGTAGTTTTATCCCCATTTTGATTATTTTTAACCTCTCATGGCCACAAACTCCTTGTGATGGGGGAAGGAACAAAGATTGTTTTTAGTTCACTGAAGGAAAAATAGAGGATAATGGATTTACATTACTTAGATTTTTTTCTTTAACAGTATTGATTTTATTTATTTTGTGATACGTAAGCAGAGAAAATGTGGTCCAGCTTTAAGCTGAATTCTGACATAAAAATGACCTTATGATACATTAGCATATAGAAAAGTTTAAAAAGCTACTCAGGCCATCTGTAATTATTTATCTACTTCACCTCCTTTCAGTTTTACCTGTTGAACTAAATAGGCTAAAAATGTGCGGAAATTGACTCACATCCTAAGGTTTTGCCTTTAACAGCTCGATCTAATTTAGCGTTGTCAGCAGATAACCCATATGGTGAGATCTTACTGTTCACTCAGAATGAGAATGAGGAGCTATTTGCTGTGCCCACCTAAGAACCCAGGGTAGGTAGTTACCTGAATTGGTGGTGACAGGAGATCGCAAAGTCTGCTTCACATGTAACCTCTTTGAGAGGTTAAGGCTGAAGAAGAACTCAGGGATCACGAAGGCCAGTCTCCTCATTTTTCAGACGGAGAAACTGAGGTCCGGAGAAGTAAAGTAACTTTCCAAGATGATGTAATGGAGTAGTAGTAGAGCTAAGATATCTTCATAACTGACTCAGGAGCATGTAGTTTAACTTCTGAGATGCTACCAGCAGCCTCTTGGGAGAAATAGTGTTAGCACCACTGTATGCTAATGTCGTCTCCAGTGTCTGTATAAGCATTTATAGAGTTTATCCTTATAGCTGTAAAATGTTCAGTGAGGTCTGTTCAGTCTCAGAATACATAGGAATCTGCTAGAGGACAAAATGAACTAGTTCAATGTAGTTGGTCTAATTGTTTAATACTGGGGTCACCAAAAGGGTTGCTAGCTCCTTGAAAGGTAATTCTGTATACAAATTAGAGATTAGAAGATGGCCATCCGTTCATTGAATTCTGTAACAGATTTTGATGCTGTTAAGTAAACTCATTTTTAGTGTTACCCGATATATAAGATTTGTAGCAATTCTTGAAATACTCTTCGTATTGTAGTTGGGAGCCATTTCTTTGTTTTTTTTTTAACATCTTTATTGGAGTATAATTGCTTTACAATAGTGTGTTACTTTCTGCTGTATAACAAAGTGAATCAGCTGTACATATACATATATCCCCATGTCCCCTCCCTCTTGCGTCTCCCTCCTACCCTCCCTATCCCACCCCTCTAGGTGGACACAAAGCACCGGGCTGATCTCCCTGTGCCATGCGGGTGCTTCCCACTAGCTATCTATTTTGCATTTGGTAGTGTATATATGTCCATGCCACACCCTCACTTCATCCCAGCTTACTTTTCCCCCTCCCTGTGTCCTCAAGTCCATTCTCTACATCTGCGTCTTTATTCCTGTCCTGCCCCCAGGTTCTTCAGAACCTTTTTTTTTTTTAGATTCCATATAGATGTGTTAGCATACGGTTACTTCACTCTGTATGACAGACTCTATCCATCCACCTCACTACAAATAACTCAGTTTCGTTTCTTTTTATAGCTGAGTAATATTCCATTGTATATATGTGCCACATCTTCTTTATCCATTCATCTGTCGATGGACACTTAGGTTGCTTCCATGTCCTGGCTATTGTAAATAGAGCTGCAATGAACATTGTGGTATTTGACTCTTTTTGAATTATGATTTTCTCAGGGTATATGCCCAGTAGTGGGATGGCTGGGTCATATGGTAGTTCTATTTTTAGTTTTTTTAAGGAACCTCCATACTGTTCTCCATAGTGACTATATCAATTTACATTCCCACCAACAGTGCAAGAGTGTTCCCTTTTCTCCACACCTTCTCCAGCATTTATTGTTTGTAGACTTTTTTTGTTTGTTTGTTTGTTTTTTGCGGTATGTGGGCCTCTCACTGTTGTGGCCTCTCCTGTTGTGGAGCACAGGCTCCGACACGCAGGCTCAGCGGCCATGGCTCACAGGCCCAGCCGCTCCACAGCATGTGGGATCCTCCCGGACCGGGGCACGAACCCGTGTCCCCTGCATCTGCAGGCGGACTCTCAACCACCGCGCCATCAGTGAAGCCCCTATTGGTTTTTTATGGGGGTTTTTTTGTTTTTTTTGTGTAGACTTTTTGATGATGGCCATTCTGACCGGTGTGAAGTGATACCTCATTGTAGTTTTGATTTGAGTTTCTCTAATGATTAGTGATGTTGAGCATCCTTTCATGTGTTTGTTGGCAATCTGTATATCTTCTTTGGAGGAATGTCTGTTTAGGTCTTCCGCCCATTTTTGGATTTGGTTGTTTGTTTTTTTGATACTGAGCAGCATGAGCCACTTGTATATTTTGGAGGTTAATCCTTTGTCAGTTGCTTCGTTTGCAAATATTTTCTGCCATTCTGAGGCCTGTCTTTTCGTCTTGATTATGGTTTCCTTTCCTGTGCAAACGCTTTTAAGTTTCATTAGGTCCCATTTGTTTATTTTTGTTTTTATTTCCATTTCTCTAGGAGGTCGGTCAAAAAGGATCTTGCTGATTAATGTCATAGAGTGTTCTGCCTATATTTTCCTCTAAGAGTTTTATACTGTCTGGCCTTACATTTAGATCTTTAATCCATTTTGAGCTTATTTTTGTGTATGGTGTTAGGGAGTGTTCTAACTTCATTCTTTTACATGTAGCTGTCCAGTTTTCCCAGCACCACTTATTGAAAAGGCTGTCTTTTCTCCATTGTATAATATTGCCTCCTTAATCAAAGATAAGGTGACTATAAGTATGTGGACTTATCTCTGCACTTTCTATCCTGTTCGATTGATCTAGATTTCTGTTTTTGTGCCAGTACCGTACTCTCTTGATTACTGTAGATTTGTAGTATAATCTGAAGTCTGGGAGCCTGATTCCTCCAACTCCGTTTTTCTTTCTCAAGATTGCTTTGGCTATTTGGGGTCTTCTGTGTTTCCATACAAATTGTGAAATTTTTAGTTCTAGTTCTGTGAAAAATGCCATTGGTAGTTTGACAGGGATTGCATTGAATCTGTAGATTGCTTTGGGTAATATAGTCATTTTCACAGTGTTGATTCTTCCAATCCAAGAACATGGTATAACTCTCCATCTATTTGTATCATCTTTAATTTCTTTCATCAGTGTCTTATAGTTTTCTGCATACAGGTCTTTTGTCTCCTTAGGTAGGTTTATTCCTAGGTATTTTATTCTTTTTGTTGCAATGGTAAATAGGAGTGTTTCCTTAATTTCTCTTTCAGATTTTCCATCATTAGGCCCACAAATGGCCCTAAGTGTGTTCACTTTAGCTGGCCAGAGTTTTACTATATAGATCACAATACATTATCCTTAATGGAAGAACTATTTGGTAGCATTTAATAGTTAATGTTTACCTTTTTCTTGGAGCCATTCATTTAAAAAATGAAAGATTTCACATTTAGATGGCCCAAACAAAGTCCTGAGAGCTTGCATCAGAAATCAAATGGCAATTCAGTGTAAGTGAACCCTAAACTTTGATGAGAACTTTGGCAAAATTTCATCAGTTCTATGAAAATACTTCTGCATTGCTGAGTAAATGATATGAGGAAGTAAAATGGGAAGAGGACTAAGTAAATAGCTCCAAAAAGGGAAAACTTTTTAAAATAGAAAAAAAAAAAGTCCCTGTCTTTAATTTTTTTCTCCATTACAACCACCTCCTTTCCTTGGCCTAGCTGGAATGCACAGTAACATTGTGTATAGGAATGCCAGAGATTTCTGTGCATTAATTTTGTATCCTGCTACTTTACCCAATTCATTTATTAGCTCTAGTAGTTTTCTGATAGCATCTTTAGGATTCTCTATGTATAGTATCATGTCATCCGCAAACAGTGACAGCTTTACTTCTTCTTTTCTGATTTGGATTCCTTTTATTTCCTTTTCTTCTCTGATTGCTGTGGCTAAAACTTGCAAAACTATGTTGAATAAGAGTGGTGAGAGTGGGCAACCTTGTCTTGTTCCTGATCTTAGTGGAAATGGTTTCAGTGTTTGACCACTGCGACTGATGCTGGCTGTGGGTTTGTCATATATGGCCGTTATTATGTTGAGGTAAGTTCCCTCTATGCCTACTTTCTGGAGGGCTTTTATCATGAATGGGTGTTGAGTTTTGTTGAAAGCTTTTTCTGCATCTATTGAGATGATCATATGGTATCCTTCAATTTGTTAATATGGTGTATCACATTGATTGATTTGCGTATATTGAAGAATCCATGCATTCCTGGGAGCCATTTCTTGGGGTCCATATTTGATAAATTTCTTCTCAATTTCCGGCACATTTCAGATTCTTCTGATTTCATTGACCATAGGTATTACCTTATCATACTCTGTCTAGTTTATATGTAGATTATGTCAATGCCAGATATTCTTATGAGAATAATAATTCTGTCAAATTTTTTTTCAAACAACTATAAAATCTGCTTTAAGAAGTAATGTTTACGCTGAAGAAATAATCCAAATATTTAAATTGTTCTAAATAACTAAGTAATTGCTATATTGCTTGTGTAATTTAATGAGCCCCCATCAAAGAACATAGAATAGTGCCTTGACATTCACAAATGTGGAAGAGGTTTTCCTATTACTCATCTCTAGAGACAAAGACTCTTCTTAGTTTAATTCTAGAAATGGCTCAATCTATACATACTCAGTAAAATTTGATCCATAGTGCAACCAAATTCATGGTAAAATAGAGTTTTTAATTGTAAGATTTTTATATTCTTCATAAAGGGTACAACATTCAGGTATGAAAACACATAAGAGAAGCTGTCTCTGGGTGTGTCTTAAAATAAACTCCTTTTAAGAACAGTATATTTTACTTGAGTGAAATGGAAAAGAGGCTGAGAGATAAAACGTTCTAAACGTGAATTAGTATCTCTGTTTCGGTGTGTCATCACTTCTTTAGTTTTCTCTACCATAGTTATATATGCTAACTTGTTGTCTCAGAATGTGATATTCAGAACATTTATTTAGTATTTTCATCACATGCAGTCCTTTCTTGCTGAGTCTGAACTCTCTCTGTAATGCCTCATATTTCGTAAGAAGACCTAAGATCATCATAACCTCAAATGGAGTATCAGAGTTTGGATGGAGATTTTTTCTATGTCAGGCTGATTTATAGCACAAAAGTAGAGAAATGAAGGGAACAATCTTTTTAATCATCTTGCCATATTTAGAGAGCGTTATTAATGTAAAAGATGGGAAAAAATGGGCTGCAATTTTTCTTCTAGGCAGAGAGCAGTACTCATTATACATCATCTTAAGTGTAGAAGAGAGGGAGAAGTAACACTCCACACCCTCTTGGAGTCGACTCACCCCAGATGCAGAGAGGTGCTCAGCCTTCGGCTCCCCCACCTGAGGAGAGGGCTGTTGCTCTGTAGCGTTCCCTTTATAACTTTAGATACAAGAGTCTATGTGAGTTCTCTGTCCACACACCACATCCTCAAAGAATCATCTTCACCCTTCGTAAAAGGGTTGTCTTTTCCCCCCCATTTGCACTCCTTGACGTTACACTCTGATTCCATGGTTTGTGATAGCCACCTAAATCCAATATCTTTTTCACAAAAGAGCCTTTAATATGTTTCTGAGGGAAGTGAATTTGAAGTCTGATGATGCAGATGCAAGTGCAGGAGCCACAACTTAACCAGTGATATCACTTTAGACTTAACCTCTCTGTGCCATATTTTCTCTAATTGTAAATTTCTAATAATAGTACTTGCCCTAATTTTCCATAGTGTTGTTTTGACCATGAAATGAGGCAAGAATGTAAAAATATTTTGTAAGGTTCTGTAGAAGTATATATGTTTTTGTTCTTATCTTCCTATTTTAAAAGTGTTAAAAACATTGTTTAGATTCTCCTACACTTCAAACTCCTTTCGGGCAAATTAGTTATCAGAGAGGCAAAAAGTAAATAGAAATGAAGTCAGCAGCTGTAGGTCATGACAATACACATGGACTACCCTTTACCTGCTTGGTTCCTCTGAACCTCACTACTTGGAGTGTGGTCTGTGGATCAGAAGCATTGGCATAATCTGGGAGCTTATAGAAATGCCAACCCTTAGGTCCCACCCTAGATTTACAGATTCATAATCTGCATTTTAACAAGAACTCTAGGTGCTTTGTGTACACATTTAAATTCGAGAAGCACAATATGGCATAACATGTGGCACCAGTAGCCTGCAAGGTGATTCTATAGAAATGCAAATCGGAACCACAGGTCAGAATGGCCATCATCAAAAAGTCTACAAACAATAAATGCTGGAGAGGGTGTGGAGAAAAGGGAATCCTCCTACACTGTTGGTGGGAATGTAAATTGATGCAGCCACTATGGAGAACAGTATGGAGGTTCCTCAAAAAACTAAAAATAGAGCTATCATATGATCCAGCAATCCTACTCCTGGGCATAGGTCCGGAGGAAACTCTAACTCAGAAAGAATCATGCACCCAGTGTTGATAGCAGCACTATTCACAATAGCCAAGACATGGAAGCAATCTAAATGTCCATCGACAGATGAATGGATAAAGAAGATGTGAGATAGATAGATATATATATATATACACATACATACACACACACACACATATACACACACGTGTGTGTGTATATACACAATGGAATATTACTCAGCCATATAAAGAAAGAAAGAATGCCATTTGCACCAATGTGGATGGGCCTAGAGATTATCATACTAAGTGAAGTAAATCAGACAGAGAAAGGCAAATATCATATGATATCACTTATATGTAGAATCTTAAAAAAATGATACAAATGAACTTATTTACAAAACAGAAATAGACTCACAGACATAGAAAACATACCAAAGGGGAAAGGTGGGGGAGGGATAAACTTGGAATTTGGGATTAACAGATACAGACTACTATATATAAAATAGGCAAACAACAAGGATCTACTGTATAGCACAGGGAACTATATTCAATATCTTGTAATAACCTATAATGGGAAAGAATCTCGAAAAGAATATGTATATATTTATAACTGAATCACTTTGCTGTGTACCTGAAACATAAATCAACTATACTTCAATAAAAAATAAAAATTAAAGATGATTCTTTACAGTAATGCAGTAAGCATGTTTTATTTTAATCATTAGGTTTGAAGAATATTAGAAGAAAATATTGCTAGCTCATGAAATCTGTTATTTCATAGATTTTCCCTAAGGTGAGGCTAACAAATAGCTGACAAATAGCTTTTAAAAGACGAGTTAATTTAAGAAATTATAAGTAATAGGGTAAGTGATACTTGAACATGGCAAAAATTAAGAAGGTGGCTCTTGAGTGATTGGCCTTTGGGTAACCTTAGCCTAGAAGCTTGGTGAGATCCAGAGCAGGGTCATAGTAGCTGTGTGGGACCTCTGAGGTGCCTCCAGCCCTGGCCAAGGGTGCACGTAGGAGGTATAGTTCTCGTGTGTTCTGGGCACTCTGTTCAGACTAAGGGTGTTCAGAATCCTCTTCCACTAACCAGATGAGAATACGGACTGAGTACAAGGTCTGGGACCCTTTCTTTATCTCTTTCACTCAGCGGTGTTTTGGGAAGAGCTCAAGCACCAAAATACCCTTTATTTATCTACTGCTTAGAGGAACTTAGATGGAAGATTCTTCGATTTCTTTCACTGTGCCAGCCATTGTCAAATCTGTGAACAGTTTATCCAAGAAAGTTTTCATTCCCCATAACTCAAGTTTCTCTTGGGATCAGTTATGGAGTCGAGTTCAATTCCTTATGAGGTCAGCTTTTTAAGATTTTCCTATATTTTTTCTTCTCTTTCATTCCTTCAGTAACTTTCAAAATAATAAAAGTAATACAACTAAATTCTTCAGCATTTAGAATGTAGAGGGGGGAAACGCTTCATGAATTACAATGCTGTGCTTGTGCAAGTGCCCTGTGAATTCTCTCTGAACCATTCTAGTGCTGCTAAAATAAACACCTGTGTGGTTCTTCAGTTCATATTCCCATTTTTTTCCTCAGGTCATTTGTACTCCATCTTGACATTACACTCTCTTTCTATGGTCTTTGATTAATACCCGAATCCATCACCTTAGCCAGATTATGGAGTTTACTTGAGAAGGATTTCCTTGCAAATGAAACTCTCTAGCCTGTTGATCAGTGTTTTTGCTCCCCGTGAAAAACCTTCCCAGGAAGAGGAGCCTAATATTGCATTTATGTCTTCTGGGGAAAAAATGTGAAACATTAAAACGTATTAATAGGAAAAAACTTTTTCAGAGATTTATAAATTGAAGAAGGGTGGTAACTTGCACTGTTGTAAACAAAGATATCTATGAAAGTTCTTGAATTGTCTGCCTACAAAGCTGAGATAGTTAAACTTGATTTTTAAAATATTACTCAGACTTCTTATTGTCATCCTGTGGACAGTTTCCACATTTTGGCTATTTTTTTTGTTGTAGTGGAGATACATTCTAAAATAATTTCCTTCCTACAGTTGCTGAGCTTACCTACTTCCTAAATTCTTCCATTTAAAGTAATATACATGAAACAAAATTAGGAGACAAGTAGCAGACTAGGGTAAAACTTCGCATATACACATGACAAAGGCCTAATTTTCTTAATACACACAGAGTTCTGTAAATGATTAAAAAAGAATAACCTAGTAGAAAAATGAGAAAGGATATAAACCTGAAGAAAAAATTTTAAATGACCATTAAACATGAAAAAATATTCAATCCATGTATCATCAAAACAGGTTGTCATTTTCTTACCTATCAGGTTGACCAAAATTAAAATGTTTGAAAAACCCCAGTGTTAAAGGGTAGGGAAAAAAACATGTTGTTTTGGAATTATGAATTATGTAATTTTTCTGAAGAGTGATTTGGCAATATTGATCAAAATGTGAAATGCATGTACACTCTGACCATGAAATTTCACAGATACACAGAGAGATATAAAATGATAGTGTTACAGCATTATTTATAATAGCTTGAACTGAAAGCAACCTCTGTCGTCCTTCAGGACAGTTTACAGTGGTACCATTATTTATTGAGCCAGTGGAATAACATTCAGCAGCTTAAAAAAATGTATTAGATTTATATGAAAAAAGTGGGAAAAACCAAAGTATAGAAGACTGTGAATAATATGACCCCATTTGTATTTTTTTTTTAAAAAAGAGAGGGGATAAAAGGATGCTAATGTATGTGGGAAGAAAAAGTTCTTTGAAAAGATGTACCAGCAACAGATAGCTGTTAATTCTAGGAAGAATTAGCATCTCCTCCTGTCCCCACTTTCATTCCCATCCCTAATAGTAATGCTCTTCCTGAGTATTAACTGAGGGTCTTCACTTTCCCTAGTGAATGGCTTTTGAGAGAGAAAACAAGTATCAGTGAAGCAGCCAAAGGGTTGGCAACTGAGGGAAAAACAAAGACCCAATATCAGAAATGAAAAGCTTTATGCTAAGAAAAACAAGCCATTCTTTGGCTTGTTTAAGTGGCTCAATTAGCCACTTAAAATAATTCAGATAAACATAATGGTATTTTCCTAAAGAAGAATTTGGTTTGGATTTCCTGGGTATTTATTCCAATTTCCCATTGCTCCTATAGGGAAAACAAGGTTATTAAATTGTCCTCATTTCCATGGCTGGCTTGAGGGGGGAGGCTTTGGGTTATTGATGTAATCTTCTTTGAAGTGAACTTTTGCCTTCTTGAAATAGACCTAGACGTGCCTGGGTTCCCCCAGTGCCTGGAAGTGCATTTGGACACCAGGATTGAGTTATGAAATAGATCCTACTTTTACACCTCACCTTTTCCAGTTACCTAGCATTTTAAATTTATCCAATAGCATTTTACTTAGTTTCTTTTTTTTTAGTACTTCCAGAAAACTATTTAAAATTTTGAGGTACCTCAGTTTTTAACTCAACTGTTCTATATATAAATATCATTTTAATATTTAATATAATATTTAGTATTTTCCAGTTCCCTGGCCCGCCTGCCCCCGTCCCTGCCCCACCCTTCACCCCCAGGACTGCATCTAGTGTCATAAACTTGTCTTTTGTTTTGCCTTTGAGGGCCTCTTACCAGTACTCTGTTTGGGTGTCTGGGGACCATATCTGGAGAAACCCTTTGCCAAGTGACAGCTCTTCTACCAGCTTTCATACACAGTTGAGTAGGAACCGTGGAAAAAAAAGTTTTCTCAACTTTATTTCTGCTTTTTGCTGCCACCCAAGTTCTCCCTCTGCAGTTTTTCTTCTAGTCTGAACTCTGTGGTAGTGACGGTGCTCGTTTCTTTCAGATGGAGACTATTTTACCTTTACAAGACACGAACCTGTTGGAGTGTGTGGACAGATCATCCCAGTGAGTGTATCTCCTCACGCCTCATATTTATTTTCATTTGAACCAGTTCTCTTAAAGATACATAAAACATGGACCTCAGCAATGTGTGTTTTCCATTACTGGGGGAAAAAAAAACTGAGTTCATGTTGTTGACATATCTTTAACAGCCTCCCTGCAAATGCTTATTTGAACAGGTTAATAGGGTTTCAGCTTTGTTACCAGGAGTTGAGTTCTCAAGTCATGGAATTCTCATGATTAAAATAAGCAAAGCAAAGTCTAGTGTATTAATAACCTGCCCTTGGTTATGGATGTCCATTCTGCTTATGGAAAATTAATACTTTGTTATATTTGCTTGTTTATTTTTTAGAACTGTGACTCACCATTTTTCCAGGCATATTGTTTTATATGATCTTTTAATCCCATTCTTTCCCACTGTTTCTTTTCATAAGAATCTAGATAGAAGACTCTACAGAAGACACAGCAGTACAATTAACGTCACAGTCATAATTGAAACCATGCCGGGCTGTTGTGTATCTTGTACAGGGAAATATATGTAGTGCTTAGTGTTTGGATTGGAACATTAAACATTTTTTTTTCTCTCTGTCTCATACACAGCCTTGGCACTATACAAAACATCATCGAATCTGCCAACAGAAGATTCTAGCTAATCGTTCTGGCAAGGGTTTCAGGGAAGGCTCAATTTAAATTCTTACAGTATAGACAAGAAGTTTTCTCTTCTCAAAATATAGGAGAACAATTCGAGATAATCTTTGGCTTTGGAAACCACAGATTTTTGAGAAGTATTAATATATTATTTTAGTGGTCCATAAGCTCTAGGTTACTGTGAGATTTATTAGAGAATGAAAAGGGAAGATGAGAGATTTGGTTTAACTTCTTCTGCTCCTAAACCACCCAGGGAAATCCTACTCAGCTCAGAGCAGGGTTGAGGTCTGTCACCTTAATTGCAGGAACTCAAACCTGCTTTTCCTGCCCTTCCCCAGACTCTTGGAGCTGCAGCTTTCACTGACAGGACAAGAGCCGCTTGTCAGCCAGCTCGGCTCAATTACTGCACTCCAAGATTTATATACTGTAGATGGAATTAAAACATCACTGTGTACTCCCAAGTTTATAAACAACTAAGGGGAAAAGAAATTGGGTGTTTGGTGAAGGCAAGACACTTGTATATTTTTGCAAGCTTGCCAGGGCCAGTGAGAATCTTTCAAGGATGGCAGCTGAGATGCTTCAGGCAGAAACACATTGTGGTCAGGGGCTGAAGCCAGGGGACCAGGATTTTTGTTTTCTTTCTTAATGAAATTATCAACGACACCTGATAGTACTGAGGCTCATGCCTGCACTTATAACAATACAAGCTTAATATCCTTTTAAAATCAGTTTAAACCATTTTAGGCTGCAGACTCAGATACTCACATATATATTTTAGTCTCCATTAGCTTTTTTTTGCAGTGTCAAAGAGACAAACTAAAACTTTTGCATACTCATCAGTAGATGCACTTTATTTTTTGTAATCATTTGTTTTGTGACAATACATGTAGGTAAAGAAAAAGGTGCTGCCTGGAAATATACACTGACTTCTAGTTCTTCCACACTGAAGAGCTTTCATACCAGCCTGAAATCCTGGTGTAAAAATCACAAGTGCAAGAAGAAGTTTTCATACACAAGAACTTACTGGAACCAAAGGCTAATTTTAAAAACATATAAAGTAACACCAATGAAAAACCAAAACAAAACAAAGAAAAAACAAAGACTCCCTTTTTACCATGAGATTTCTTTTTGTGGGTAGCTGGAAATAGTAATTTGCTGACCAGAGAGAACAGGAGAGATTTTCACGGTTAATCCTATTCTGTTCTTAATGAAGTAATTAAAAAATCCAAACATCTATACTCTGGTGGGACAAGATTTATGTTGAGGACTGGTCTGAGACATCTGAGAAGTCACAGCTTGAAAACAAAGTAATGGAGGAATATTGTTCATCTGTCAACCTGGAGTTTTTGCCTTTCAGTGGAACTTCCCCCTGCTGATGTTTGCCTGGAAAATTGCTCCAGCTCTGTGCTGTGGCAATACAGTAGTTATTAAACCAGCAGAACAAACACCACTCAGCGCGCTCTACATGGGAGCCCTCATCAAGGAGGTAAGAGAAACTGACTTCAGGAGCGGCTCCCACTCTCCTTACAGTGGGGGCCTACTGGAGCATATCTGATTTAACGTGCTTCATCAGCTTTCACAAGCCACGTTTCCTCCAATTCTGTTTTGTTAGGCTGGCTTTCCACCGGGAGTCATCAATATTTTGCCAGGATACGGGCCAACGGCCGGGGCAGCAATAGCTTCTCACGTTGGCATAGACAAGATTGCGTTCACAGGGTCTACTGAGGTAGGTGCCTGAGAAACCATAGCTTGAAGAACAGTTCTGCAAATGAGTAGAGGGTTTAAGAGAAAATTGAAAATGTCACCCATAGGCTGAACACCTAAAGAGCAGTGAATGCCCAAGGTCTCAAGGAGCAGCGTTGGTATCATAGCTAGAAGACTGATGAATGTCAAAGTAAAGGTGTACATTGACTATTTGATGCCACAGATCTCTGAGGTCTTTTGGTATGCCATTTGTGGGACTGAGACCAGTCCCAGAAAAACAAACAAAACCCTATTATGTTTTGAAATAAAAGGAACACATATCAGAGGCAAAAACAAACTAACAAACTGTCCCACAAAAGTGTCCCAGAAGCTGGGATTCTGAACACTTTCTTAAATCAAGATCATAAGATAAGAACTGGAGATCTAGGGACTTCCCTGGCGGTCCAGTGGTTAAGAGTTCACCTTCCAATGCAGGGGGGTGCGGGTTTGATCCCTGGTTGGGGAGCTGAGATCCCACATGCCTCGCGGACATAAAATAGAAGCAGAATTGTAACAAATTCAATAAAGACTTTAAAAATGGTCCACATCAAAAAAATCTTAAAAAAAAAATAAAGAACTGGAGATCTAAATTAATCTCTGGTCCTATTATATCAGCAAATCCTGTAGATGCAGTTTGCAGCTTACTATGGCCATGAGCCATAAGGGGTGATATAGAGTAGAGGTCAGCAAAGTTTTTCTGTAAAAGGCCAGTTGGCAAATATTGTAGACTTTGCCGGCAATATGGTCTCTGCTGCAACTATTTAACTCTGCCCCTGGAGCACGAAGTAGCCATAGGTAATGTATAAGCTGAACAAGGCTACAGGCCAGCACTTCATGTCCTGTGCTGGCTTTGCTCTGGGGGCAGTCAGCTCTGCTTGCCTGCCTCTTGGCTCAAGCACTACCGAGCCACACAGCTTTCACGAGTTATCAGCCCTTCTGGTCACATGGGGCCGGAAGACACTCTACAGTGGGTGGTGCCGTGATTCAGCTCCTTGTCTGGGCGGGGCAAACTGGGCTCTAGGGCTAGCAAAAGTCCTTATTTGAGTAGCTGAATCAGGCAGATCTGCCACCCTTTGTGTTCCCTGATCAGAGTGTGCCCCCAGTTTGGTTCTGCAGATGAGCAAAGCCACTGGTTGGGATTACTGCTTGGTCACCGCAGGTAGGAATTCAGCCTGCCAAGATTTGTGTGCTGCAAGCCCCTACCCGCTTCACTGTCACAGTCACGTTCCCAGTGCTTGAGCTCTGCAGAGTCTCCTGCGATCCCTGTGGTACGAGATCAGAGTAGTGGCTCCCACAAATTAACTCACAATTCTGGCTTCTCTTTTCCCACTGGAGGAACCAGAGGGTCCAGAGAGATCTCTTCACATGGTGCTGCAATGGCCTGGGGGAGGGGCAATGCGGTCACAGTGTAGGCCGCTTTTCATAACCCTTCTAATGGAGTCTGTCTGGGTCTCTATGGTGCAGGGGAGTGCTTCAGGCTTAACCTTGTGTTCTAGGATTCTCTCAGTGATGTCTTGTTTTTTTTAATAGTTGTTAGTTATGCTTCTCGTGAAGGGAAGCAAAGTCTGGAACAACCTATGTTGCCATCTCTGTAACATCAGTCCTCAGTATTTTCACTAGTACCAGGTTGCTTTAATTATTAGGTTTTAAAAGATGTGTTGTAATATGGTAGGCAAGATGCCCTCTTATTTGATTTTTCAGAACCTTTTGGCTATTCTTTCCCATTCTTTCAGATAAAATATCAAATTAGTTTTCCAAGTATCTTACCTTCCTCTACAAAACTCTCATTGGAATTTTGATTGGTGTCATATTACCTGTCTATATTAAATTGAGGGGTAAGTGCTCTCTCTAGAAGATTGACTTCTCATCTAGGAACATAATATAAATCTCTTCATTTATTTGTCCTATAATGTTCATCACTGATATCATCATTTACGTGTTAGGCTTTTCTTGATAAATTAATTTCTGGGGATTTAACTTTTTGTTCCAAGGATATTTCAGTTTAAAAACTGAGCACTTTTTTTTTTTTAAGTCACAGTACCATGTATTGGAAAGTTATATTGAAATGATGACTTAATCTTTCAGGCCAGACAAGAAGTGACATAGTGAATCAATAAGAACATAAGTGCTTGTTGCCAGGTTGCCTGGGTTTAAATCTCTGTTTTGCCATTTAAAAAGTTTTTAAACTTTTAAAAAGACTTCATTGAAGTATAATTTACACACAGTAAAATGCACCCATTTAAGTACCAAATGTACACAGTCATGTAACCATCACTCAAATTAAGATATAGAATATTTCCATACCCTAAAAAGATTTGTCATACCTTTGGCCCCAGGCAACCACTGACCCTTTTTATTAATTTTTCTTATTCTATTAGTTCACATAAATGGACTGATACAATATGTACTCTCCTGTGCCTGATTTTTTTTTTTTTTGGTGAGGGGGTTGTTGTTCAGTATTTAACGAATTTTTGATATGATTGGGTTTGAATCTCCCATTTTGATTTTATTTTCTACTTGTCCCATTTGCTTTTTGTTCTTTTTCTCCTCTTTTTCTGCCTTATTTTGGATGAATTTAGTACTCCATTTTATCTTTTATTTTGGATTATTAGCTAAGCCTCTTTTTTATATAAATTTATTTATTTTATTTAGTTTTATTTTTGGCTGTGTTGTGTCTTTGTTGCTGTGTGCAGGCTTTTCTCTAGTTGCGGTGAGCGGGTGCCACTCTTTGCTGCAGTGCGCAGGCTTCTTATTGCAGTAGCTTCTCTTGTTGTGGAGCACGGGCTCTAGGTGTGTGGGCCTCAGTAGTTGTGGCATGCGGGCTCAGTAGTTGTGGCTCACGGGCTCCAGAGCACAGGCTCAGTAGTTGTGGTGCATAGGCTCAGTAGTTGTGGCTTGTGGGCTCTAGAGTGCAGGCTCAGTAGTTGTGGCTCACAGGCTTAGTTGCTTTGCGGCATGTGGGATCTCCACGGACCAGGGCTCGAACCTGTGTCCCCTGCATTGGCAGACGGATTCCCAACCACTGCGCCACCAGGGGTGCCCCAGCTAAGCCTCTTTTTAAAGTGCTTGCTTTAGTAATTACAACATGCATCTTAATCACAGTCTATTATTTAAAAGTATTATGTTACTTCATATATAATGTAATAACAGTACAACAGAATTCTTATATTTCTCATTCCATCCTTCGTGCTACTGTTGTTCTATAATTCACTACTGATGTACGTTATATAGCCCATAGTACATTGCTACACTTTTTGTTTTAAAAAGTCAACTATCTTTTCAAAAAAATTTTTAAATGAGAAAACAAAATTATTTTACATTTACTCACATACTTGCCTTTTCTGACCCTCTTCTTTTTTTTGGGGGGGGGGGGGTTTGGTCCATGTTTCTTTCTGATATCATTTTCCTTCTATATAAAGATCTTTCTTTAGCATTTCTTATAGTGCCGGTCCGTTAGTGAAAAATTCTCTCAGCTTCTGTTTGTCTGAAAATGTCTTTATTTTGTTTTCATTTTTTATGACTTTTTCCTGAATATAAAATTCTGATTCAACAGTTTTTATTTTATTTTATTTTACTTTCAACACTTGAAAGATGTCATTCTGTTTTTTTATGACTTGCTCTGTTTCTGATAAGAAGTTAGCAGTCATTCTTATCTTTGTTTTACTGTATATAACTTTTTTTCTCTGGGGGCTTTAAAAATGTTTTCTTTTTACTGATTTTCAACAATTTGATTATGATGTGCTTCTGTGTAGTTTTCTTTGTTTTTCTTCCCATTTGAGGTTCATTGGAAATTCTTGGATCTATGAGTTTATATTTTCATCAAATTTGGAAAACTTTGGCAGTTATTTTTCAAATATATATGCTTTTTTCATGTCTGTTAATTTTTGAAAGAATGCTGAACATTGTGACCATTACCTTATTGAACATGTGGATTTTGTTTTCTTTCTTTAAAGAGTGCTGGACTTTCTTCTGTAAAGTGGTTAAGTCACTTGCAGTACAGCTTGACCCTTTTGACACTTAATTTTAAGCTTTGTTAAGTACTAGCTTATCTTTTACTAAGATACTAAACTTTATTAAGATTACTAAGTTGGGATCCTTCTGGAGTTTCTGCTGAATGTTCTCAGTGTTCAGCTAGGTCTTTCCACTCTGGCTAGTCAGAACTCAAATGTCCCCAACTCTGTATGAGCTCTGGGGATTATTCAGCATACAAATTACCTGGTCTTTGTTCTTTATCCAGTCTTGTGGAGTTTCACCATATGTATACCCAGTTTAGCCTTCAGCCAAAGACTTGGTGGGACCCCCATAAGGTTTCTTGACTGCATTGTCTCCCTCTGGTACTAAGCCCCTCACATTTTAACCACCTTATTCTCTCTAAACTCTGATCTATTTCATCAATTCAGTGAGACCACCGTGTTCTACTTTGGTCTCCCCATCCCATGCTGCAATCTAGAAAGTCTTTTGGCAGAAAGGTCTTCCCTTGTTTGTTTCTTTTATCTCTAGAATCACAGTCCCATACTGCCTGATATCTCATTTAAAGAAAGCAATTCCTTGTACCTTTCTAGTTTACCATGAGAGGGCAAGTCCAGTGACAGTTTTTGACACATAGACTGCCAGTTATTCCTACAGCCAAAATGGGTTTATTCAGAATCAGCAAAGAATTGCAGTTTGGGGTCTGCAACCATGGCAAACCACATGCAAGTCCTTCCACAGCAAGGAGAGGACTCTTAAAGAAGGGAAAGGGAAATTCGAGGGCTATAGTAAACAGAGTCCGTTGGAGAAATTGACAGTTTGAAGTATAGTGGCTTTTCATTGGCTGAGGTTGTGACAGTCTCCTCTAATTGGATGAGCTCTTGCCAGGCAAGAAGAGGAAGTCTTTCTTTTTCCTGTTAGGCTCTACTCTTGTCATAGGTGTTAGAGCTCCCCTTTCTGGTCTCCCAACTCTATCTTAATTGAGGTTTCTGTTTATTAATTTTTACACTTCCCCCGTTTGATCAAGAGCTTTCTCTGAAAGCATTGCTGATCAAGAGTCCAGTTTTCTGGTTTCAGCAGCTTTTTGTCTCTCAATGCACGGAAGGACCTTGGGTGTAGTTTCCCATGTCAGAGGGAAAGTACACAGATTGAAAACCTATTGAGGTCGCATTCTAGTAACAAGGAGGGATAGGAGGGAGAACTCTCAGGCACTTTTTGTGTAAAATCCATGTGTTATCAAGATCGTAGACATAGGAGATCTTCTGAAGTGTTATGTCATCATTAAAGGTCTGGCAGGCAAGCTTCCAACAGGACTGGTCCAGATTATCTTGAGAAAGCTATCTCATCAGGTGTTGTCTGCTTCAATTCTAGAAAATTTTTACTTTCAGGACCCCAGATGATATGCAGGTCCAGTCAGGGTTTGGTGCTTTCTTTTAGTGTATCACCTGAATCCAAAAGTCTATTCCCTGGAGTTCAGTGGCACAGGGGTTGGTTAGCAGTACCAGATAGGGGATCTTTCCAGCAAGGTTGGAGAAAGTCTTTCTGGAGGTCTTTTCCAATTAGATAAAATCTCCAGGGTGTAAGGTGTGATGCTGAACGTCTTTGTCTCCCAAGAGCACACTGTAAAAAAGATTGCTCTAACAAAACATGGTTATTTTTAATAGAAGCAATTAGGCCTTTGCAATATTGCAGTATCTCTCTTATCAGTGAGTCAAAAGGGGCAGGAGCCAAGTTCATTGGGTATTCTATGACTGTTTCAAAGTATGAGAGTTTATGAGTTCCAAAAGGGATGGATCTAAGATTTAGAAGGACCTATGGCAATGCTTTTGGCCAAGGTGTTTTTAGGGACTCTACAAATTTGCCGTTTGAGTCTTAATAATATCATTAGTGCATTTGACTAAACTAGAGGGTTAACAGTGGTACACATGGTGAAAGCATTGTAAAACTGGCCAAACAGTGCACAGTTGTCAAAGTACTGACTAGTAAGATGAGTTCCTTGATCACTATGAAGTTCAAGAGGAGTTACCCAGGTAAGGATAATCTTTTTCAAAGGGACTTCAGCCACAGAAGAGGCAGTAGCCTGTCTGCAAGAGATGCCTTCAGCCCAGTGTGAAAACAGACAGACCAGGACTAAAACATATTTATATTCATGAGACAGAGGAAGTTGTATGAAATGCTTTTTCCAGACCTCAAATGGTTATTAGGCAGTTTGAAATGTCCGGGAGCAGTGCAAACAGGCTTCTCTGGGTTATATTTCAGACGCGTGGGATAAGTGAGGTAGGAACTTCTTGCAGCCTTCTTAATGTTTCTTCACCAATATTGATTCATGAATGCTATCATTATGTCAGTAGACCAATGGTTTAATGTATGTACAGTGGTTAGGATTGGGAATTCTAGAATCACTGCTAGGACTGAGTTGTTATTTGGTCCAAACCAGAGCTTTCTCTTTTTGTCAAACCAAGAATTGTTGACCTTCCAGTCTTGTTTTTCCTTCTCTGAGGCCAATTGTGTTCAGCTTCTCTAACCAGTTTTTCTAAGTTATAATTTGGGGAAATATCTCTTTGGACCATGCCAGAGGTTTGGCTGTTGTTGGTTCCTTTAAGGACAGCATTCCTTGTGGAAATGTCAACAAGGTGATTTCTTTTAGCTTCCAGAAAGTCAACTTTAGAATCTTAATAATAGCTAAAGCAGCAGATGAAAGTATTGCATCTAGCAATTCCTGAATATAAGAGCCATTTAAAATTTTATTTCCACTACAAGTAAGGAAGCCATACTGCTTCCACAACATTCCAAAAGTATGAGCTACTCTGAAAGCACATCTACTATCAGTGGCACTTTTGTCCTTGGCTGAAGTACAAGCCTGTGTAAGAGCACATAATTCAGCCTGTTACGCCAAAGTAGCCATAAGTAAAGATGCTGCTTCAACAACATTAAAAGGAGTTGTAATAGCATGTCCAGCACAATATTTGTCATTGTCACTTTTTAAATAGAAACCATCAGTGAACCATGAGAAATCAGTGTTACCCAAAGCATTTCCCTGCAGATCATCTCAAGGAGTCGCGAGGTGATCTATCAGCGTTAAGCAGTCATGAGGGACTTCATCAGTGACAGAGGGGAGAAGAGTAGCAGGGTTACCGTCACTCTGTAAAAGAGTGATGTGAGGAGCAGTTAACAAAAAGACTTCAGAGGAGGTGAGGCAGCTGACTGAGAATTGTTGAATATGATGAGAATTCAGGTGAGCTTTTACTGCATGAGGTACAAAAATGGTTAAAGGGGATCCCATAATAGTTTTCTTGGTGGCTTTCACTAAACGGGCAGTGGCAGTAATGAATTTTTCTCCTGTTTTGGGAGAAAGAAATTCTGGCATGATACTTCCCTAAGAAGTCTTAGCTAAAAATGGATAGGGGTGGAGGAACTAAGGAGAAAAGAGTATGTATTTCTCAAAGGGTCTAAACAAAAGGGTATAGGTTCAAAGACAGGAACCTCTTGTGGTTCAGTAGAGATCCCTGATATTTGAACTGTTCAGTACTCCAAGGCAGGGGCTGCTTTATAGTAGCAGAGTTGAGCACCGGGTGTGTTGGCTTTGGTGTCAGTTAGGACTGGAGGAGATTCAGCCCCAATCTGGAGAAACATTTCCCTAAGATGGTTAAGAGGGAGGATTGGGAAGATCCCCTGTAGTTCCTCAGAGCCACTTCCTTGAGGACTGGGAGAGCAATGGAAAAACTGGTTAGAGGCCTCAAGGTGCCGGAAGTGCTCGAATTTATAACAATCTCTTTTCCAGTGTCCCGGCTGTTTTGCAAAGATAGCAGAAACTTAGGAGGGTTTTGGTTTCATTTAGGGACCTTCATTTGCTGGAGTTGAAGATTAAGAATTTTGTTGGTCTTCCTTTTAGGTGACTGCTCTAGAGTGCGAGAGAGCTGGTTCACCAGATTACCTAAATCTGAAGTGGACATAGTTTCCCATTCCATCCTGGTCCTTTATACCAGAAGGGAAAGGTCCAGGTTCATCCTATTGATAAACATAAAATTAGAGGCTCCCCAGGTGGGATCAACATTTGAAGGAAGACCAGAATTTTCCTTAACAATCTGGAGTTAATTATAATAGTCATGAACAGATTCATCAGATTTGCGTGCAAGCTTGAATTTTGTCCCAGTCAACAGGCTTTGGAAAAGTCCTAGGAATTGCTTGATGAAGTTGTCTAGCAGTTGCCTGAGCCTGATCACATAACTTAGCGGGCTGGTCTCTAGCTTTAACTCTAGAGACCTTTCAGGATTTTCCCAATTAGCAGCTTTCATTCCAATGCTGGGCCTAGCCTTCACCAGCAAGCATATGAACTAGCAGAGATGAATCAGAGAAACCAGGTTGATAAGTTTTGTTTTGTGTATCCCTTAACTACTTATTGTGGATATAGATGATTTTACTACTTTTGTCTTTTAATTTTCCTGCTAGCTTTATAAGTGGTTGATCTGCTCTCTTTATCGTATATTTGCCTTTACCAATGAGGTTTTTCCCTCTCATACTTTTCATATTTCCAATTGTGGCCTTTTCTTTTCTGCTTAGAGAAGTCCCTTTAACATTTATAAAGCCTGTTTTGTGCCACTGAACACTTTTAGCTTTTACTTGTCGGTAAGACTCTTGATCTCCCCTTCAACTATGAATGATAGTCTTGCTGGGTATTCTTGGTTTTTTCCTTTCATCATTTTAAACATATCATGCCACTCCCTTCTGGCCTGCAGAGTTTGTGCTGAAAAGTCAGCTCATAGCCTTACGGGAATTCCCTTGTATATAACTAGTTGTTTTTCCTTTGCTGTTTTAAATATTCTCTCTTTATCTTCAATTTTTGTCATTTTAATTACAATGTGCCTTGGTATGTTCCTCTTTGCATTAATCCTGTATGGGACTCTCTGTGCTTCCTTTCCCAGGTTAGGGGAGTTTTCAGCTATTATGTCTTCAAATATGTTCTCTGCCCCTTTCTCTCTTTATTTTTCTGGGACCACCGGCACATTTGATGTTGTCCCAGAGGTCTCTTAAACTGTCCTTATTTTTAAAAAGTCTTTTTTCTTTTTTTGCTTGGGTGATATCCCCTCCTCTGTCTTCTAGTTCACTGATCTGTTCCTCTGTATCATACAATCTACTGTTGATGCCTTCCAGTGTATTTTTTATTTCAGTTATTGTATTCTTCAGCTCTGTTTGGTTCCTCTTTATATTTTCTAACTCTTTGTCAAAATTCTCATTGTGTTCATCTGTTCTTCTTCTAAGTTCTTTGAGCATCTTTATGATTATTACCTTGAACTCTTTATTGGGTAGATTGCTTACCTCCAGTTCACTTAGTTCTTCCGGTGTTTTATCTTGTTCTTTCATTTGGAACATATTCCTTTGTCACCTCATTTTGCCTAATTTTCTATTTCTATGTATTTGGTATGTTGGTTATGTTTCCTGATCTTGGCAAAGTGGCCTTATGTAGGAGACATCCTATGGGACCCAGCAGCACATTCCCCTTTGTTCAGCAGAGCTACCTGCCCTAGGGGGCCCTCTGTGTGGGTTTTGTGGGCCCTTCTGTTGTGGCGAGCTGACTACTGTTAGCCTACTTGTAGGCATGGCTGGCCCCTGGCCTGATTGGTTGATAGGCTCTGCCTAATGTGGAGGCTGCTGGCTGCTGGTGGGCAGGGTGAGGTCCTGGCATAACTGGCTACACAGGGCATGGGATTTGTGGTCCTGGTGCTGGCCCATTGGTGGGCAGGACTGGGTCACAGGGCACCTTGTTGCAGAGCTTCAGAGGTTCTGGGGCTAGTGCTGGACCACTGGTGGGCAGAGCTGGGTCCCAGGGGAGGGGGTGGCAGGTTGCAGGGGCAGGAGTCTCGGAGCTAGTGTCAGCCTGCTGGTGAGTGGTCTGGGTCTTGACCAGTGCTGGGTGTGGCTGGGCCCAAGGGATCCCAGAGCTTGGTACTCACCCACTGGTGAGTGAGGCTGGGTCCTGGGGCTAGTGCCAGCCCACTGATGGATTGGGCCAGTCCCGACAGCTGGCTGCAAGGTCCTGGGGGCCTGGGGCTAGTGCTGGCCCACTGGTGGGTATAGCAGGGCCCTGGGCCCTCTGGTGGCTGGGGCCAGTTCCAGGGCGTCTTGGGGCTCAGGGTGTCCTATGGCAACAGCCCTGCTAGTAGGTGGGACTGTGTCCCTGCACCACTATGTGCTAGGACTGGGGTGTCCCAGGACTGGTGGTTACTGGTTGATGGGCAGGGCCAGGTCTTGGTGCTAATAAGCTAGAGGGTGAATTCCAAAATGGCAGTTGCCAATAGCAGTGCCCTCGTGGTAGAATGAGCTCCCCAAAATGGTTGTTGCCAGCGTTGGTGTCCCCAGGGTGAGCCCCAGTTGCCCCCTTCCTCTCTGGTAGGCTCTCTAAGATCAGCAGGTGGGTATGACCCAGGCTACTTTCAAATTACTGCTGCTGCCTTTGGTCTCAGAACATGTGTTGTGTGTGCCCTTTAAGAGTGGAGTCTCTATTTCCCACAGCTCTTTGGGTCTCCTGAAAGTAAGCTCTGTTAATGTTTGGAAGCATCAAATTACCAATTGAAATAGGTGCTCCATTCAGTTTGGGAAATTTTAGAGCTGTGTAAGTTTGAGGATTTCAAAAGTTTCCTATAATCACCATTGATATTCTAAATTGCCTTTGGTTAGGTAGGTGTCAGGTGGGTCACCGATTCTCATAGTTTATCATTGTCTCAAATTGAATATATTATACTCAATGAGGTTACAAATTTATATACTTCTGTTGATACAACTAAAGTCTTAAGAATACAACCCTAACGATGTTTGGATTTAAAAGTCATTGGTTTCTTCAGTGTAGAATATTTTTAAAGTATTTTAATCCCATAAATGACTAATTTCTAATCTTTTAAAAAAATTATTTTAATTTTATTTATTATACAAATGATAACATTTCTATGCAAGATTTGCCTATAAAACACTAATTTCTAATCTTTTGGGGTGAGATAATTTGCTTATCAGTTTAGTGGTGATTTTTTAGCATTAATTTTTGAAGATTACAGTTTCTGCTCAAACATACCGATTTTGGGGTAGTGGTGGTTTGCATTCTCTTTGGACTCTATCCTTTAGTCATTCTTCTCACTACCCCGCGTAGCATCTGATGTGTAGTCAGCATGAATTATAAGTATTTATTAGGTACACGAAGGAGGAAAGACTGAATTTGAGAAATAAAAGCTTAATCTCAGAGCTAGAAGGTGATATATCAGTGGAACACTTTCTTCAAAATGTCACTAATAGCTTAGGGTTTAATGTTTTTTACTTTGTAGCTATATAATTATGGACCACTTAATTCTGTACAAAATTTGCTTAATAGTAAGCACACATTTCTCAGGGTTGTGAGAATTAAATGCACAATGAGTTTTATAAGTTGTAAGCAACAAGCAAATGTTAGTTTGTAATATGTCATTAGCATTCTAAAAAATGAGAGAGCTCTGTGAGTTGGATGATCTGTCAAGGCTTCAAGAGAAAGAGGGATTTGATACAGGTTTTGTAAGATATGGGTAAGTAGAGTGAACGGAGAAGAAGTAGAATTAGTCAACAACTAGAAGCTGGAGTGTACAGAAAGTCTTAGTGGAGTAGAATAGGGATAGGGAAGGGGTTGGAGAGAAAGGTTGGGAGGCAGATGAACTAGAAAGTAATATTCTGCAAATCAAGCCATTGAAAATAATTCTCAGTTTAAAAATTGAGGCCAGATAGTAGAAGACCTTTCAGACAAAGACATCCCATGGAAACTCTACACCAGTATCCTTTATGAATATAGATGCAAGAATCCTCAACAAAATACTAGCAAACAGAAATCAGCAACTTAAAGGATTATATACCATGACCAAGTGGGATTTATCCCAGGAATGGAAGGTTAGTTTAATATCCAAAAAATCAGTCAATGTAATATTCCATATGGATAGAATAAAGGACAAAACCACACCATCATCTCCATAGACATGGAAAAAAGCATTTGACAAAATCAAACACCACACAGAAACATACAGAAATATTATTCCTAATTCCCAAAAAGTGGAAACAATCAAGATAGCCATCAAATGATGAGTTGATAAGCAAAATGTGGGTGTACCCATATCCATACAGTGGAATATTATTCAGTCACAGAAAAGAAGGAAGTACTAATAGAGGCCGACATGGGTGAACCTTAAAAACATGCTAAATGAAAGAAGCCAGTCACAAAAGGCCACATGTCGTGCGATCCTATTTCTATGAAGTCTCAAGTATAGGCAGATCTATAGACAGAAAGTAGATTAGTAGTTTCCAGGGGCAGGAAAAAGGGGAGAATGGGGAATGACTACTAATAGATATGAAATGTTCTGGAATTAGATACTAGTAATCATTGAGATGATTGCACAATTGTCTGAATATACTAAAATTGAATTTTAAAGTTCAAAAGGTAGATTTTATGGTATATGAATTATATCTCAATAAAGCTGTTAAAAATGGATGTTTTTAAAGAAGTATATAAGGCTTAAAATTGTGGATATTAATAGCCAACATCGATTGAGCACTTACTGTATGCCAGATATCTGCTAAGTGCTTTGCATATATCATCTCACTACATCTTTACAGTAGCTCTAGGAGATACACAGTTGAGCAAGTGTGGCTAGGAGAGGTTAAATTACCTGCCCGTAGTCACGTGCTAGTAAGTTGTGGGTCTGAGAATCATACCCAGAGCTTATACTTCAAATGACAGTGCTATGCTGCTAAGGGGCTGTACTCGGTACCATAGAAGGAGGGAGCCATTAAAATCAGGAACGACATATCAAAGGGGATACTTAGGAAGGATAATATCAGTGGAACATATTCTGTTCAAAGCATGGTCAAACGTATGTAATTCTGAAAGGTCATAGACACTATGCTAGCTCAACTTTTTTTCCTTTTTTCTAAAATTTACTTTAAAATCGCATCTTTAGCCTCTTGAAATCTTATTCGATACATTATAGGGCTTCCAGTGGATGATCTCTGGCATAGAACTTACAGTTTTAAACCTAAGCTGTCTTGTCCACTCCGCAAATATTTATTGAGCACTTACTAAATATCAGCTACAACGTTAGACCTTAGAGAAATTGTGCAATTCAGTCTAACCCAGTGATAGTCTGCGAATATGTAACTAGTATAGTGTGATGTGTATGGGAGCATGGAGAAAGAGAAGAAGAATTCTGCACCATTTCTCTTAATACTTCCTTATTGAAGATGCCTTCTAAGACCAAGGCTAGAACTAAAATTCTTTTGCTCAACATGGTTTTCAAATGTATCTATATCTGTACATTAAGGAGAAATATAATTTATTCAAGATGCTTAAATTCAAACGAAAAGCTATTTCATTCAAAGGTAACACCATTTAAGAAAAAGATAATTCTACATCTTAATTCCACAGTTGTTAGTACTCACAACTGTGGGAAATATAGGTCTATCTTCCTTTTCTCTTTGGAGAAAATGAAATTATGGTGGTATGGTATGGGAGCCAAAGTACGAAAAGGACTTGTGGGGAAGGAACCCCAGCTGTGGGGACCCTTGTGAGTAATGTATTGCTTGATATTGGCGAAGAATCATCAAACACTGGTATCATTCAATTCTCAGAATCATTTCCCATGCCTGATAGTCCAGCACTTTCAAAAGGCTTGATACATATTTTGCTGGAATGTAAAATGGGATGTTAGGTTTCACTGTTGCCTCTCAATAGCAAATGCAGTTTTTGTTTTTTGCATTTTAGTCAGCTCTGCTTTTAACAGGCATTTTAACTCCAGAGCTGTGGATTTTATACTAATTCAGTATATCCTTAAAATCTCTTCTAAAGTGAAAAGGCTAATAGAGATGGGGGAAAAAATAGCCCTATGAATCTAAATCACAACAGATGGGACTTGTTGAGGAGTTAGTGGGTGTCTGATTTCCTCGTGCCCCGAACACTTGGTAGAGTGATCTAGTGCTGGACACCAGATGTTCAGTCAGTGACTGCTAAACACATAATTCCAGTGTTCTGGTGGAAGTATTTTTATACTTAAGGGACACACAAGTGTGCAAAAGCGAGGAAAAATATTAGGTTTTCCCGTATACCCATTTTCCGTAAATCATCTTTCTAATGCTCAGATTATATTACTCTCACCTACATTCAGGCCAAGTTAATTTCCATCTACAAAACTATCCAGTGGTTTATGATAAGCAAAGGTAATAACTGAGCCGAAGGGTTAATAGTCAATCTGATCCATCTCACGATCAACAAAGACCTCCTCACAGGATTTTATATTAGGGAGTTTAGAGCTTTAATGAAGTTCACCTTGAGTTTATTTCTTTCAATCCTTTATTTAGAGTCTCTGAAAGAAAAATAAAGTACTCCTCATGGCTCTGCTAAAATGAAAGCTTGAAAGAATGCTGCATCACACTACCTCTAAGAAAACTAGAGGAAGGTATTTTTTCAGTAAGAAATGCCAAACATAGTCTTCAAATCATACTAAAAGCAATCAAGATTAAATATCAGATCTAGATGAGAAAACTAGACATAATTTAAACCTCTCTTATGGTAGTGTGCATTTGTTCACAGTACATGTTAATATGTAATCTTTCCCACCCTCAGATTCCGTCTGTAGGTAAGGGATGACTGTACCTGACTCATCGAGTGTGAGGAGGAAGTAAGCTAGTGTATCTAAAGTATGCAGCACAGGGCCTGGCCCTTAGCAAAGTGTCAATAAATAGTAGCTGTTACTGTTTTCTATTTATTGTTAAATGAAATTTGTATAACAATGTAGTCTTGGGAAAATGTGGTGTAATATAGAAGGGGGCTGGGTTCAACCAAGCTTGGATCAGATCCCAGCTCTCTTTGGCATATTATTTAGTCTTTCTGATCTCTCATTCATCTGTTAAGAGGGGTTATGAAGAACTGCTTACATGTTTACTTGTGGATTAATGGAGATAGTGTATTTGAAAGTTCCAGTCCTATTGCTGTCACATTGTAAGAATTCAGTGAATATTAGTTGAATCTGATTGATTCTAGTTGAATCTATTTGCAAAGGATATGTCTGTCGAAAACTAATTCCTGCTTTCCTCTAGAAATTTTACTTTCCTTTTGTTTTATGACTTTTATAAATATTTTACAAATATTTTTGTCTTCTAATACATGTTTATTTTTGTTTTGTTTTGCTTTTCTATTTCACTTTTTTGGAAGATTGCCTGGGTGCTTGCTTGAATAAACTGATTTTTAATTTTTTTTTTTTGGCTGCATTGGGTCTTCATTGTTATGCATGGGCTTTCTCTGGTTGTGGTGAGTGGGGCTACTCTTCCTTGCGGTGCATGGGCTTCTCATTGTGGTGGCCTCTCGTTGCGGAGCATGGGCTCTAGACGCATGGGCTTCAGTAGTTGCGGCACGTGGGCTCAGTAGTTGCGGCACGTGGGCTTCAGTAGTTGCAGCACACGGGCTCAGTAGTTGTGGCTTGAGGGCTCTAGAGCACAGGCTCAGTAGTGTGGCTCACGGGCTGAGTTGCTCCGTGGCATGTGGGATCTTCCCGGACCAGGGATTGAACCTGTGTCCCCCGCATTGGCAGGTGGATTCTTAACCACTGCAATGCCAGGGAAGTCCCCACAGTTCTGTGACTTTGCACATGTCATTTCTTCTGACAAAAATGACCACCCTTCCCTTGTCTACCAAATGAGATCTTAGCTCAACGATTTTGTTCTATCTGTGCAGATAACTGAGAACTGGTCAATTTCTATAATGAGTATGATGCTTTATTCTTATTTAGATTGATGGTCTCAAATTTTACCACCCTTTTACTTCCAATAATTTCTTTTATTGGCTTCTAATCTGTTCTTTGTTTTCACCACCTTTTGCTTTCCCTTAAGTTTAGTTTTTTTTCCTCTTCACTTGTTCTCTTTCCCTTTCAGGCTTTAATTATTTTAAAATTTAATTAACCTATTCTAATGCATTTAACTTTAATTAAAACCATTAAATCATATTTTAAATAGTCATGTGGATTCAATATCATTTCCCCACCAATAATTCACAAAGGTCAACAAAAAGAAGTGTGGCATAATTACTCTAATAAAGTAACATTTTTATTGCTTAATATATCTTTATTAACAGCTTTATTGAGGTATAATTGATATACAATAAATTTCACATAAAGTGTACAGTTTGGTAAGTTTTGACATATGTATCCACCTGTGAAACCATCACCACAGTTCACATAGTACATACATCCATCAGCCTCAAACGTTTCCTACTGCCCCTGTGTAATCTCGCTTGCGTCTTTCGCTCTGCTCCTCCCCCCATTCCCATTCCCAGGCACTGATCTGCTTTATGCCACTGTAGGTCATTTGCATTTTCTAGAATTTTATGTAAATAGAAACATACAGTATGTACTGTTTTGTCTGACTCTTTTTACTCAGCACAATTATTTTCAGATCCATGCACATTTTTGCGTATATATCAAAAATTAATTCCTCTTTATTGCTGAGTAGTGTTCGATTTTATGGATACATCACAATTTGTTCATCTGCCTGTTGATGGACATTTAGGTTGTTTCCAGTTTGGAACTACTATACATAAAAGCTCCTGTGAACATTTTATGTGCCAGTCCGTGTGTGTGTGTGTGTGTGTGTGTGTGTGTGTGTGTGCGCGCGCGCGTGTGCATGTAGGTGGATAGTTAGATAGATTGATTGATTCTTTTTTTCTCTTGGGTAAATGCCTAGCAGTGGAATGGCTGGATCTTCTTAGGTTCAGAAACTACTAAATTGTTTTCCAAGGTGGGTGTATCATCTTACCGGCAATGTATTAGACTTCTAGCTCCTTCACATCCTCAGCAGCATTTGGTATGGTCAGTCTTTATAATTTTAGCCATTCTAACAGGGGTATAGTGCTATCTCACTGTTGCTTTATATAACACAGGAAATTCTTTATCTTCACAGGAAGAATATTAACAACTAAATATGTTATCTTCAACAATGCAGGTATCCAATGGGGGAGCTGAGAGAGAAGGGAGAGTTGGGGAAAGAGAATAAGACGGAAGGTGGCCCCATGAAGTATTTTGCTGTTAGGAACATTCACACAGTGAGATAGCTTACAGCAGTGTGCATAGAGCAAGTTTCACCTAAAGTTTTCTGGTGGAGTCTATTGATATTTCTCTCTCTAGAGGGGTTTACATTCACTAGGAGGGAAACAAATCCTGTGGCATCTTGAGTATCTCCAAGTTTCTTCTCTAGGATGATATCATTGACAGATAACAGAGGACCAGAGGGAGAAGTATTTGACTAGACTACAAAAGCCACCTTATAATTATATTAATGGTGGCAGGTGGAGAACTTTCACAGGCAAATCTAATGATCATGTAATCACCAAACCCCTTTACAGCTTGTAGTTTTTTACTTCTTTATTTATCTACCCTCTCTTAGTTTTGTAGGTTACTTGGGAAACCGTATAGGTTCTTCCAGAGGGTACATGCCACTTAAATATGGATTTGAATGTGGCTCCAGTAATGATTATCCTAGTAGAGGGGACCTGTTTATACATCACAAAATGTCTGGAACAGTCAGCAACAAGAAGCTTATTTGAGGTGGCTGCTTTCCATTTTACTTTAGCAAAAGGCCTTTAAAAAGAAAACAAAGTTACTCAAAGATAGGATTAATTTCTCCTTATGCAGCTAAATACATAAGCAATGAATGTAAATATTTGATAAGTGAATATAAAAGGGCTCTTATAAGCACAGAGTAAATAAACAACCTCAATAAAGTACAGGAAAACAGTTTGCATTTTGCTTGGTATGATGTTTTCTTTATTCAGTTAAATTAACAAACCATGATTTCATCATTAGTCAACAAGATAGTAGAGGGACCATCAAAGCAAACTACAGGAGTGTCCGGATTGATCTGTGCCAAACAAATGTTTGTAGCTAACAGCTGTATTATCACTGATTCTAATTTACGCAGCCAGGGTTCTCCTTTCATTTCCTAAGTGAGATGAATGTCATCTTACATGATACAGACACCCTCTCTGCTGCTTGAGTAATGAATCAGGTCAGCTCTCCCCTCTGGGTAGCCTCACCCCTCTTTGTAGGTGGGGAGAAGTGGCCTGCTAGAGTTTTTCTGTTATTTTTTTTTAAAACAACTTATAAGCCTCTTTCTAAGGTTGTATGAGTCCATTAGTAAACTATCCAGCATTTGAATGAAAAATACCAGTTTGTTGTGTCAAAACCTTTGGATGTACAGGTTTTAAATTGTGTGCTTTCTTCCTTTTCTTGTTTAATACTTAAATAAAACCTTGAGTGCTGAAGAATAGGAAACAGTATGCTGTAGTCTTTGCCTGCTAGCTGAGATTCTTTGATTCATTCTGCAGTAGATTTATCTCCTCAGAGCTCAGGCTGAGAATGAACCGATCCTAAGAAGCCCATCCGTTTAGTCCACCTGGTTAGTGGGACATGTAGTACCTTTGACTTGAGGATTCCAGGCTTCTTCCCATCAAAGCAGAGCCCCTCCCCCAAAATCAAAATCTTGATTTTTTAAAATTTATTTGAGATTAAAAGGGAGAGTCTTATGTAACAGAAGGAGGGCTAAGGGTACAGGGCAGTCGCTCTGGAATATGTGTTAGCTGTGGATGGTGTGTTTAGCCATCAGAATTCTGCTCATAGCAGAGGGTATATAACCCCAGGAGAACATCTGGAGAAGAGAAGCAGTCCTGGCTCTGCCACTCAGTGAGTGCCTGTCAGCAAGTCATTTCTTGACCTGAGTCATGCTTTTTTTCAACTCTAAAATGGGGTAATAATTCTTACCTCACAGGATCACCATGAGGATTAAATAATGTTTGTGAGAACAAGCAGCACAAAATAGGTGCTCAATAAATGATAATGTTCGACCATTGGAAAACAGAACCAACGATGAAAGGTTAGAGACAGTATGAGAGAAACGCCCTTAAGGATTCTTTAATTCCACAGTTCTTAACCCTAGCAGCACATTAAACTACCCATGCCCACGGGCTCCACTGCAGACGAAGATGATCGGAATCTCTGGGGGCAGAGCCCAGACAAAGAAAACGATTTTAAGTGCTCCGGGAGCTCCAACGTGCAGTCATGTCAGAACCATGAAGCCATCCCCTTCATTAAAGATGTGGAAATTTCAGCCAAAGATAAGTAAGAAGAGGAAAGCTCAAAATCATTCTGCCAGTGGTGTCAAGGCAAAAGCCTTGGACATAGGCATTCTGTGTTCTAATCACTCACCTCTGTTTCCTTGAAGACTTCATAGTCTCTGATTTCCAGAGACTTCAAGAGCAGGTGTCCTGTTCTGGCCCATTGGCTCATCAAATGTTGCTGACAATCTGTGTGTGCGCATGCGCGTGCATGTGCGTGCACAGGAGTCCCTCTGCTGACGGTCAATCTGGTAGGGAAGACAGCTAATTAAGCAAGAGCAGTATGAGAGTTATGTAGGATCAGAAAAGTGGGAAAACCAAACCCTATAGCCAGGGTGGATCTAGAAAGCTAGCTTCTCAGAGGACGTGGCAAAGGTAGGGCTGAAAAATGAGTAAGCAAGGAGAGGAAAGACATTTCAGGCAGAGGAAACAGCTAATACAGAGACACGGTCATATTCCAGGAAGGGCAAGTGGTTTCATGTGCTGTAGTGATGAGTGTGTGGTGGTGAGGATGGTGGTGGAGGAGAGGGGCTGGAAGCATAGTCAGAGGCTGCATTGTTTTTCACAATCTGAATTTCACAAAGTTTTGAAATTGCTATTATCCCTTAAATTAAAGGAACTGCTTAGATGCCTTGGTCCTGTGACTTTCTGGTGCAGATCTGCGAAGACTGATTTGGTCTGTTATTTCTGGATATTTCAGAAAGACAAGAAATGTCCAATTATACATATTTTGGGCATTTCTATTTCTATCATAGAACCAGTAGCACAATGAAAATCAAGAAAGGAGAGGAGGAAAGAAGCACAGAGTCAATCTGTTTGGGGTTTAAGAAAGGAAAATATATTGGAAAAAGCATTCATCTTCAACCTGTTTACTGAGATCTCTACTAGAGAGTTTTCCATCTTTTAAAAAAGGTGGCATATCTCTGAGAAGGAATCCACCCCAATATGTATACTTAACTGATCAAGAAAAAGAAATATCTCTGAGAAGAAGCCCATCCTAGAAATATGGGTAATTAACTAATGAATAAAAAGAAAAATTTTACCAGACTTTAGAAACTCTGTTCAGGGAGCAACAGCCTTGAATAAAGAGGTCACGGAAAGCCTTCCATGGTCTTTTTTGTCCTGTATAACTAATTATTTTCCATGCAAAGCTCCAAATTGCATTTCCTACCCTGCTGCATTGCTGTGAGCATGATTCTGGTACATTGTGGCTCTTCCAGGGATACTCCTGATATCAATCGTGAAGACTATTCAGAATGAGGATGGGAGTCAGAGTTGATTTGTGCCAACATTCCTGCTGAGAATTAGCCCAGTTCCATTATGTGTGGGCGAGCCCCTGGTTCCTCGCCCTTGCCTGTTTGAGGTACACAGATACAGCTGAGAGACTCTGCAGGGAGTGCCAAGTTAAGACACCCCATGATAGGAACATTATCACTTACTCTTTCATAATGAGCTCTTTGTGGGAAACCGAAAAAGATCAGGTTTATCTACCATTCAGTGCAGCTGTGGTGCCTCTATGAAAAGCGAGGTCTGCTTAGTAAGGCAAGAAGAATCCAGAAGAATTGGATTCTTCTGGACAGACTCTCAGAATGAGCAGGGGCCCTGAGTCTTTTTTAACTCTTCCAACTAACTGGGGTGCTAAGGGCCAGCGTAACTGCTTGGTTTGTGTCTTCGTTCATCAGTTGGAGAAACCGAGGCCCAAGGAGGTGAAGTGGCTTCCCCAAATCAAAGGTTAGTTAGAGGCCAAGCCAGAACCTATAGTAACTAGGTCTTCTCCCTCCTGTGGGCCGAACTGTCATCCATAAACCTGGTTATGATTATAATTAGCTAGGTTGTCAGAGATAGGACAGGATGTATATAATAAGAGTATATTGTGAAATCTTTTCTGATTTGGAAAAAAAGATAATGATGAACTTGGTCAAAATTTGTTCTCTGTGCTTTATTCTATTTAATCTGTGTTCACATACAAGATTTAATTTCTCAAACTGTATTTCTCTGTTTTATCTCACAGGTTGCCTATTTATCAGAATAGGGCTTGGTGTTACGAAGTCCACCCCTGTTGACTTGAACCACTCAGAAGACCTGTGCATCCTGGCAGCCTCATTTATCTCACCTCATGCTCCCACCTTGTAGTCGTGTATAAATATGACTGGCGTAGCACATACATATCCCCGCGGAACTTACTACTTTTCTATCTAAGATGGGTCACTTAATCCCAGGCCTTTCTTTCATGTCTGTACTTCATTCTTTCCTGGACTTTCCTACCCCATAGATTTTAACTTTGGAAACCTTTGCATGGGATTTGTACAAGTAATATTTTAGGTTGGTTTGCACAGGACCTATCATATTTTGTAAGAGTTGGCTCTCACATGAGCTCTTTATTTTTAAACATTACTCTTTCCTGTTAAGAATTCCCTGCTTTGGAGTTGCATCTATTCTTCCTGTTGTCTCTTTCCCCCTCATGGTAATAACAGTGAGGAGTGCCTCCCTTCAGGGTCACTTAACCTCGTTCCACGCGCAGGGAGAATTCATGAGTAGTAATATGTTCTCCAAAGAGAGTCTGACCTGCAAACTGAGAGTATTATGGGAAGGCAGATGATGATACCCAATCACATAATTAATGAAGATTTTTACACCTAGCCCACTTCTGTGGGTGAAGCCCAGAGGAGCCTGACTCTGGGTTATAACAAAATGCTGCACAACCATAATTTCACTGTTCAGATCTAATATTAAATCAGGCCCAGATTTTTCTGTACTTATTGAACACCTGTTAGGTTTACATGGGAATCCTCTTAGCTGTGAGCTCCTTGTGGATGAGGAACTGTGCCTAGCATTGCACTTGGCACATAGTAGGAGAACCAGGAATAAGTGTGGAATGAAGGGGATTGGTGAACAACTGGGGTTTTTCAGAGTATCCTGTCCTGAGGCCACTGCAGATGGAAGTGGTTCTCCTGTAGCATAACACATCCAGTTCTTTCTTGAGGTTGGGCTGCAACTTGACCTTCTTCCAAAGATGAAAAGGAAAATCATTATTCATGTGAGATTTGCCTTTCGGTGTTTAGCACGAATTTGGTTTCTAAGGAAAAAATGGCAAAGCATTCCTGCAGGAAAAATTATTCTTTAGGTATTCTTCTCTGATGACCATAGACTGAGCAAGATTTTTGTATAGTTACTGTAGCCATGAAAATACTAATCATTGGACAACATTCCTAATGCAACAAATATCAACCCATAGAGCACTTTGATGAATGTCAGGGAGCAGAGCTAACAGAAATGTAATGCTAGTGAGTCGGCACTCTCTTTACCAACTCCACACGTTTATTCAGCATCTTCCTATGTGTAAAACCCGTGATTTCTCCTTGCTTTTGTTTGTTTTTCAAATGTCAGTCTGAAGGCAGAATATACCTTTTGTAACTGATGAACTGTGATCATTATTTGTGTCTATAAAAAGTGATATTCCTCCTCACTTTTAAATTAATTTGGAGTTTCAGGGATAAGGTTTTGGTGGTATGTGGCATGCATTAGGTGCTCAGTAAGTATAGAAGGGAAGGCAGAGTGCTGGGAGGAGGTTACGGGAAGGAGAGGAAGTGATCCACACTTGGGCCCTGGAGTCAACCTGCACAGAGTCCAGCAGACTCTGCGTGTAACTGCCAGGTAATCTGGTAACATCCATTGACTTCTAACCTGAGTTTAATATTCTTTAAAATGAGATAATACCTACTTCGTAGGGTTTTTGAGAGGCTTAAATGCATGAATACATGTAAATGTCTGATATAAACCAACTCAATAAATGCTAGTTTTTTAAATATAATTAATAATAATGTTCATGATGTCCAGTGATTATCTTCTTTGAGAAAGCACTTGTCTTTTTATCTTCCTGGACTTTGAAATGAGTCCCCTTCAGTTGATATGGATTCCTCAGGGCAGAGAGAGACAAGCACAGTAGAATTGCTCAGAACAGGCAGCTGCAGGCGACAGCCTCCTCAGGGACGCCCCATGGTGTTACTGCCCTGCTGCCCTCGTGTGGGTTCCCCTCTGCTAGGGTCTCAGGCTTCAGTCCTAATCTTACCTGACTGCTGTTCTCTTGCCAGGATGGAGGGCCAGATTCTCGTTTCCTTTGTGTATCCATACTTTCCTCTTGCAGGAGAGCATGTTTGCCTGAGAATGGGACCTTTATTAGCCCATCTTCCTAGGGGGTTTACCTTGAGGTCGAAGAGAGACAAGCCGGCCCAGTGGGGAAGGGCCGTCTGGCTGTGGGCTGACGTCTGCCCATTAATCCTTAGGGCCAGATGTTGATGTTTCTTAAACCTTTGATGAGTAACAGTGTTCTGCATCTAAGAGACTCTAATTTTACCTCTTTCAGAGACATCACTATTTTTTCACCAAAGTTAGATTTCCTCAGAACGAGAGTATATTTTCTAAAAATGTTTTGGCACGAGGTAGAGTAACAATAAAAACGTGTAAAGCATTTAGCCCAGCTAATGAGCAATACTGGAGACTGGTGGCAAGTCAGAGGGCTTCCTCGGGGTTTTCCTGAGGTAATTGACACGCACAGAGAGTGGAGGGGCCCTGGGAGGAGACCTGCTTTGGAAGGTTCTGCCCCCTACAGCCACCTCCATTTCTCTGCGCCCAGCGTGGAAGAAGGGGCCCTGGCCTCTCATACCTGCGCGCGGCTAACTGGTGCAGGCGCTTACTGCGTGCCAGTCTGGGTTCTGAGGGCCGTCGACCCTAAATCACTTCATCCTCAGGACACCTAAGTTCTGAGGTGGATACTGTTTCTAGCTCCATTTACAGAGGAGGGGACGGAGGCTCAGAGAAGATAAAAAATTTCCCAAGGTCAAATAGTCGTTAAGTGATATAATCAATAAAAAAAAAAACCACCCAGGCTCCAGAGCCTTTTCTCTTAACCACTGCTCTACTACACTGCTTGAGGAGTTACCCGTCCTTCCTGAGGATCGCAGGCAGGGACCAGAGGGGTCCAGCATATATTTAGCATTTTTCTTCCCCAGCTTTTTAAAATACTTTATTTTCAGTAGGATTCCAGGCATAAGTAGCAGTCTTCATCTCAACAAGGGCAAACTGCCTATAAGAGCTATAGGGTGGCCCAGCACTTTCCGTAGAGTGACCTCTGCCCTCCAGTAGGGCAGCACCCTGTCACAGGCCAGGTGCCCTGGAAGGGGTTTCTGAGATGGAGTTTGCCATGCAGGTTATCTATTAGGGGTCCCAGCCAAAGGGCAGTTGACACGACGGGAAGTTGAGCTGCAGTGCAGGCCTGATGGCCTCAGCCAAGCACCTGGCTGTGGTGGAGCAGACGTGGTCTCTCAGAGCTGCCTGGTGGTACCACCGCCACCATCCGGCGGTGGATGTGGGACACCTGAAGGAGGGCGTCCCCTTGGGCAAGGAAGCTCTTTTCAGCTGAGGTGACTCTGAAGGAGCTGACAGCATTCCTTGTCACTGAGGCAGTGCGTTCTTCCTTGAAAGGGGGCTCTAGGCGCTGCATCCGTGTTTCCATCTTGACGCTTTCAATTTTATTAGCATTGTGAGTCTACACAATGGGAAATGCTTTCTTCAAATTCAGCCTCTGTTTGCTTGGATTCTAGATAAATAGGCACTGCACAAATAAAGACAGATCCTTAGCTTTCTGGAATCCTTTTACTATAGCCCTAGGCAGAAGTAAAGGTATCACATCAATATATATATTTGGACCATGTGATTAAAGTCATACCTGGCATTTTTGGAGGCACTTAAAGAGTTTGTTTTACGCTCATCATGTCTTTCAAGTGGAGCCAGTTGGCTTTTTTCTGGAGGCCAGAGTCCAAAGCTAAAAGCCACAATGCAGTGATGGAAAATCTCTAGTTACATTTTGCTTGCTAGTTGTCTTTCAGAGAAATCTTTCAGTGATTAAGATTCCAGGTTTAACTCCCTTTTCCTTGCTCCTTCCATCATGATACTAAAGCAGTCTTCCAGCTCACTTCAGAACAGACATTAACCTGCATCCCAACTGACTTATTTCTTGTCCACGCGAGTTGACCACAGATTCGTTCCTGTGTATCCGGTGGGTGCTTTGCCCTGCAGGATCCATTACTGCTGTGTCCCACTGTTGCCCACAGCTGGCTCTGGCCACTGACGGTCTCAACTGCAAGGTGCGCAAAACCTTTCTCCATTTCCCTTCTTTCAGGTTGGAAAGCTTATCCAAGAAGCAGCTGGAAGAAGTAATTTGAAACGAGTCACTCTGGAACTTGGAGGGAAAAGTCCCAATATTATTTTTGCAGATGCTGATTGTAAGTCAACCACAGATCTCTTACATGCCCTGGCATACTGGCCTGCGGTGCTCACTTTTATTATCTCCACTTTCAATAGGACACTAAGAAAAAGGTCTTTGAAGCTAAGTGGCATTCAAGGAGAAAAATCTAGACCCTTCCTTTTAAGGACAAAATGATATTGGTAAAGACCACTTATCAGTTGACAATCAGAGTTTGTTTTCTAGACATAATAAGCCATTTTGACTCTGTGTTGTTGTAAAATAGGGTAGAAGAGGTGAAGGCCTGGTTGGTATTGTATAGTGGAAAGAGCAGTGGTCTAAGCCTCTGAACACTGGAAATGTAACTTCTGCCTAGATTCCAGAAACCTGAAACGTCTCATGTATGCGTGGTGGCTTTGTAGATCATTAAAAATTTTTAGTTCACTAGCTCTACCAACGTTGTCCCAAACCCACACCCCCTTCTCTGTTTAGCCATCCCCACGCCTTTCTGTTGCCCCCATGGCTTTTAGTCAGGATGACAACACACTATGGTCAGTTGTGTATGAATAGACCTAAATTGGAGGTGATTACACCTTGGCAGTAGGACTCTACAGAGGCCTAGAGCTATAACCTAGAAACCCCATGTCTCCAGGCAGGACGCTCTCTAGTCCACTCTGCACGGGTGTGCTCCTCATGTTTGGAAAAACTTGCCAGGGAATGAAATTACAAAACCTCTTTCAGTCATCCTTTTTCTTCTTCACATCCTGCCAGGCAGCACTGCTTCCTCAATTTCACTACTAGAGAGATCAGAGAACAGAAAGCACATTGCCTGAATTTCAGCCCCAGCTTGGAATTTGCAAGTTCAGCTTCAGCTGTATACTAGTTGTCAAGAGGATCAGGATTCTGTACCTAAATTCCTATTAAGGTGTAGGCACTGCACCGACAGTACATTGATTCATTCAGTCAGTGAGTCATTTAGCAACTAGCAGACACCAGATTTATTAATACTATATTGAGTATTATTTAGTATCTCTTATTTTCACACGAGATGAAAACGAGTTACCATATGCTACTATACAATTCCATGTAAATATAGAGGAAATTGAGCGTCTTCAAAGACGATCATTGCTGTCACAGTTTAATTTGCCAAAATACTAATTAAGAGTATAGCTGCAAGGTCCTATAGATTAGGGATTGCAAATTGGCAGTCTATAGGCCAAATGCAAGGTATGGCTATGTTCACTTCTAAGTATTACACAAAATATTGGTTTCCGTTTTTTCTTAAAACTGGAAATCTGGCAACCCTGGGCTATGTTTATGCATAGCAACAGCCAAAGGTAGTACTTTCCTTCTGAGTCTCTGTCACATTGCTTTACTGTTATCTACACAGCCCCTTTGGTTATTGGGGTTTGAGACTCCTGTTATAGATAACGTGGTCTAATCCCTCTTTTTACAGAAGAAAGGTTTTCCAAGAAGTGAAGACGTCCAAGTTAACACAGCCAATAACGTCAGGGTCTGGTTAGAACTAGAACCAAGTTGTGTTCTCAATCCAGTGCTTTTCACTGGGCTGCTCACAGTTCTGCTCTGTGGTGAGCATGACATTACACCTGGGGCTTTGGGGAGGGAAGAGGGTTGGTCCCTTAGGCCCCTCCACAGGCAAAGCAGTGTTGAGAGCATGGCTGTTTCCTCTTGTAGTGGACTATGCCGTGGAGCAGGCTCACCAGGGTGTGTTCTTCAACCAAGGCCAGTGCTGCACTGCAGGATCTCGCATCTTTGTGGAGGAGTCCATCTATGAAGAGTTTGTGAGAAGAAGCGTGGAGCGGGCTAAGAGGCGCATAGTGGGCAGCCCCTTTGACCCCACCACCGAGCAGGGACCCCAGGTAGAGAAATCACAGACATGCCCGTTCTTTTTTTTTTTTTTAAACATCTTTATTGGAGTATCATTGCTTTACAGTGGTGTGTTAGTTTCTGCTGTATAACAAAGTGAATCGGCTATACATGTACTTATATCCCCATATCTCCTCCCTCTTGTGTCTCCCTCCCTCCCACCTTCCCTTTCCCACCCCTCTAGGTGGTCACAAAGCACCGAGCTGATCTCCCTGTGCTACGCGGCTGCTTCCCACTAGCTATCTATTTTACATTTGGTAGTGTATATATGTCCATGCCACTCTCTCACTTCGTCCCAGCTTACCCTTCCCCCTCCCCGTGTCCTCAAGTCCATTCTCTACGTCTGTGTCTTTATTCCTGTCCTGCCCCTAGGTTCTTCGGAACCTGTTTTCTTTCTTTAGATTCCATACATATGTGTTAGCATACGGTATTTGTTTTTCTCTTTCTGACTTACTTCACTCTGTATGATGGACTCTAGGTCCATCCACCTCACTACAAATAACTCAATTTCGTTTCTTTTTATGTCTGAGTAATATTCCATTGCCTGTATGTGCCACATCTTCTTTATCCATTCATCTGTCGATGGACACTTAGGTTGCTTCCATGTCCTGGACATGCCTTTTCTTTACTTAATCTCTTATGAACACAGAAACCAGACACCCTGGTGGAACCCGACAAAGCATCATCTTCCTTCTTCTGCTGACCCCTTACTCTTCTTCCTCATCTGTCTTCATGGCTGGAAATGTAGCCAGTGAGGCATTGCTTGCTTACGTCTTGTGCTTCTCTTTCTGTTTCTAAATTTTATCCTTGAAAAACCGAGAGATTAGGATTGCCTTAAGGATATCTTGAACTTTGGGGGTAGGTTGGAGTCTCTCAGCTCCAAAAAAGGACCCAGGCATGGCAAGATGGATCTTGACTAGAACCCAGTCCCAGTCCTTAACTGCTGGAGTCAAGACATCCCCACAGGTGCCACAGTCAAGGAGGGCAGGTATCTCTCATTCCCAGAAACCCATTTATACTTTTACCAGCTGCCAAGGATTCTCTCCACCAACCTGACCTACTCTGGGATGACCACGTGCAGTTTGTAATTGTGTAGGGAATGGAGAGCTGTCTGCTCTCTCTTCTGCCATATAGTTCTCTCTTACTGTGAATGCTTCATGCACTGTGGTGGATGAGGAGGGCCACAAAGGTCCCTGCTGGCTGCACTCTTGAGCTCTGCAGGTTCTCCGTGGTCATCAAGGTATATTTCCAGTTAGAACTCTGGTTTTGAACTGAGAATTTTTAAAGGAATATGTAGACCAGATCTCATCTGGATCACTAGAGCATGGGTTTTCCTGATAAGAAGCAATATCTCCTTAGTTTTGGGACCATTTGAGAGAAGATTGAAGTTGTAACAGCAATTCAAACTCAGGTGAATGTAGGTTTCTTTTTTATTTACCATAATAATTGAGTGATAAGTCTATAACTTGGGGGCTTGCGGGGGGCGAGAATGACCTTATTTTATGGACTAGGATGCTAGCTCTCACTCTTTAAACTTAATCCTTTCCTCTGACGGTATAACAGTAGTTCCATAAAAATATACCCCGATATTCATTTGTCTATAAGGTTAATTTTTACTTATGTAAACAGTGAATAATCAATTAGCCAGTATCTCCATCATTTAGAAATATTGCTTAACTCTTGAACTGGTACTTATGACTTGTCAGTATCATCAGAGCAGTGTATTCACTGGAATTCTTGATGTATTAGGTTGAACCATACAAAATTACCCTTTTTCATAGGTCAAAAATGGTTAATTAACAGCAATTCCGTATGATTTGACTAGGTATAATGAAGCTTTGGCCAAAAATCACAAATGAGAGAGATTCTTGAGCACATGCTTATTTCCATTTTCATAGAAGATTTTACTTGGAGTCATCAGGCACTTTCTTCTGTAGATTGATAAGAAACAGTACAACAGGATCCTGGAACTCATCCAGAGTGGTGTGGCCGAAGGCGCCAAGCTGGAGTGTGGAGGCAAAGGGCTGGGCCGAAAGGGGTTTTTCATCGAGCCCACGGTGTTTTCCAACGTCACTGACGACATGCGGATCGCCAAGGAGGAGGTATCACATAGATTTTAACAGCAGCCACATCTTCCTTGGGATGGTTTCCAGGGCATTTCTAGTAGACAATATTAGAGGTTTAGTTCTTTGTATTTTATATACATTGTACAATAGCAATAAACATGGCTATGAAAATCCCCAGTTTCAAGAAAGAAGTTAGACAAAGAGGCAAGCAAGCTAGATGGAGGCCAGGTGATGTGCTTTATGATCTTAATTGTTATTAGCCAACAGAACCATCATAAAAGCCAATCACTGGTCTCAGTGATACATTGTCAACAGTTCAGTTCCCCCAAATATGGGTCATTAGGCTGTTAATCAGGAAATAGAAAGCACCCAAGCATCCTCGCGCTTCTGCAGGAGAGGACCAGTTGCAGATCAGCCACCTCTCCAGAGCGGTAGTTCTCAGTTCTGGAGCAGTGCCTGGGGGATCATGGAGAACACAGCTTTAGAACACACTGTGGAATCAAGTGCTGCCAGGCAGGGTGGGGGAGCGGAGGAGTTAAACTCTAAGGGTAGACTTATGTAATCTTATTCTGGGAAAGTTTGGGATATTTTTACAGTTATGTTTTGCTAAAGCTAAACATCATTTAAATGATGAAGGCAGAATAAACTTGCCTTGAAACATAGAAAACAGGTGAAAGGATGGCGAAGCAACCATGTTGGGTCAACCTATTTTATTGCAGATCTTTGGGCCCGTTCAGGAAATTTTGAGGTTTAAGACTATGGATGAAGTTATTGAAAGAGCCAATAACTCAGACTTTGGACTTGTAGCAGCTGTCTTTACTAATGACATCAACAAGGCCCTCACGGTGTCTTCTGCAATGCAAGCTGGGACTGTTTGGTAAGACCAGAGTCAGTCTCGTTCTGGCCATAACACATTCCATGAGGGTGGGAGGGGGCTTGTAATTCTCCAGAGCCTGCGTGAAATAAAAGCATATGCTCTGGAAGGATGGGGGAGACCGAAGACTTCACCCTGAGAAGATACTTCCTATTGGTAGATCAGGAAGTCAAAGTCAATCTTAAATTATAAAACTTTCATGTGGGGAAAAAGGAATTAAAAAATAGAACTTATAAAAGAAATATCATGCCAGTGCTATTGTTTCTGTGTAAGCAGAATACTCACTAACAGTACCATGTTTTCTTCTTTCAGGATCAATTGTTACAATGCCTTAAATGCCCAGAGTCCCTTTGGGGGATTCAAGATGTCTGGAAATGGGAGAGAAATGTAAGTGTCCAAAGTTGCTGGTGCCTGAAGAGAAACAGGGTTGCGAATAGCAGCATAGAGGGGCACTCAACAGCATCAGTGAATTCTCTTACTCTCATCCATTCACTAAACAAACACTTGGTTGAAAACATAAATGTATAAGCAAAGCACACATTACAAAGATGAATAAAACACAATAATACCCTTACCTTAAGTGGGAATGGAGAAAAATTCATGTACCAATAATTCCATGTAATAGGTGCTATTATGCAAGTATGTCAAATATCTTGTTAAGTACAGAGGAAAAATCAATCAATTTTGCCTGATGAGGTCACAGAAGACTTTACAGAGGAAATAACATTTCAGTTTCTTAGGAGCAGGCATTCCAGGTAGAGGGAATAGGAAGAACAAAGGCATGAAGGCATAGCAACTACAGAATAGTCCAGACACAAAACAGAGTTTGGCATGTTTAAAACAGACGTCACCAACTGCCCACCCAGGGACAAATCTGGCTTAGAGAAATGTTTTGGTTTTTTTTTTTTCCTTATAACATTTAAAAACCTTTACCTGACATTCAAAATGAGGAGACTTTCCATAAAAACCTAGATTTCTTGCTTATTTTCATTCCCCAAAGCAAAATTGCTGCAGCTGTGAGCTCTGCAGTTTTCCCTATTCCCCATCATGCCTGCTTCTGGGAACTGAATATTGGCTGTGTTAGTTTTACACATACCCAATTCACTCACTGTCACCTGCTCAGTGCCTATAGGATCTTTGAGTCTGGGACTGCAGAGCCTAGGGCACAGGATGCATGGAGGAGACTTGCTGAAGATACAAGTGGAGAGGTTGCTTTAAACCCAATCTCAAAGGGTTTTTAAAGGGCATACTGTGGGAGCTGAGGGGATACCAACGTTCTTATGGCCAACATTCTTGGTGTATAGAGGATGTTTTGGCAGAGATCACAGGAAGATGACCCATTACAAGGATTTTGCAATAATAGGTATTAATTAAATGCCTGCTCTGCATATGGCTTTATTCTGCCTTCTTACCTAACATTGTCTCATTTGCTTTTCACAGTGATTCTATGGGATAGATACATTTATCTTTATCTTACGGATGGTTCAGATGAGGAACTAAGGGTTGGAGTCGTTAAGTAGCTTGCCCAAGTCTCACAGCCAGTAAGTGGCAGATCTGAGCTTTGAACCTAAATTTTAGTGGCTTAGTTTCTGTGATGTCTGGCCAAGGAAGCATGGGAACCAGGTATAAGGAGTCTTCCGGGTCAGAATCAGAGCTGGGCTGCCCTCTTGTGATGCTGAGGACCTGAAAAATGGGACTGTGGCAGAGGAAAACTAGAGTGATTGCATTTGCAACTTCACATACGAATGGATTTTTAGAATTGCTTTCGGAGAATGAATGGTAGCTAGGGTCTTCCCGAGCTGACATCTCCCCTCGTCCCAAAAAACTTTCATTTTCCCTCATTTCGAAAGGAGCTAGATCCATGTTTTCTAAATCCTGTGACTCATAAGAGGAAACATCTTCCATGCCTGTTCCCTCGGGCATTACTGAATGCATACTTTTTTGAACAAATGCTTAGTTCGCAATCAATCTGCTAAAAAGTATTGAGCACATTCATACTTTGTGCAAAGCATGATGCTTGGTCTGTAGGGGAAGGTGCAGCTCATTAAATTACTTGAAATTTTGTTGGATAAATGAAATATACAACATTGAAAGAATCAAAAGAATTCCAGAAAAGCCTGTGGAGTGGTAGAGGAATGCAGGGGTGATAGAGATCGTTGTGAGCTGGAGAAGTCCAGGAAACCATTAGATGTGATCTCTTATACGGATTTGAATTGGCCTTTAAAGGAGAGGAACATTTGAGTAGATGAGGAGAGAGGAATAGTTTTTCATGGTTGGTGGGCAAAACAGGATAGCAGTGGGGGAAGAGTTAGCAGAGGCATTGTGGGAGAAATAAGTATGGTATTTGGGGGGAAGTGCAGTGAACCCATGACTAGCACAGGGGATTTACATCTTCAGATACTGTAGCTGGTAATCTCTAGTCCCGAGCCATTAAACCATGAAGTAGATACAGCTTTGAGGCTAAGAGCAGAGTTTCTAGAATCACACTGCACAGATATGTACCCTGGCTCTACTGCTTAATACCTGTGCAGCCTTGGACAAACTATTTAATCTCACCGAGCCTCAGTTTCCTCATCTATAAAACGGGAATAATTATAGATAGTACTTACCCTACAGAGTTGCTGTTAGGATTAAATGTTAGAATCATGTATGCCAAACATCCAGCAAGGTATCTGGCAAACCTTCAGAAAATGTGAGCTACTATCATCATTATTGATCAAGTAGATGACTGTTACGTAGGCAGTCCTTCTTTTTCTTAATAAATGTATTAAGAAAGGGAGAAACTGCTCTTGCTTGAACCTTTGCTTCTGGCCTTCAGTACCTCCCACTTGCTTTATAGCCAGAACCCATACCCAGTCTGGATCCTATTTGCTAAGTTATTAGTATTCCTTCAGCTTTTATAAAGTCTTCATGTACTCTAAGTATCTCTTCTTAACTTGCACATGGCCTTAACTTTCTGCTTCCACTTTTGAAGATGCATTCAACTTCTTTCATTTCCTGCCCCTGTGTTTGTGCTCTCCCAGCCTCTGAAATGTTGGGGCCATCGCCGGCTCTGGGAATGCTGCGCACATTGACTGTTACAGATCATTAACAGGGTGCATCATGGGCATAAAATACACTTGAAATAACTAATTGCTGGTTGATGGTTTCTCATCTCAGGCTAGCCCTGGACTCTCATCACAGGCAAACCTCCTACCAGGATTCGGGCTTGGGACATTGTTCAGGCGCAGTCTCTTCCTGTCAGAAACATCGCCCTCGCCTAGAAAGAAGGTCCAAGAGACAGTTTGGCTGTGTCAGAACCACACAGAACAGTGGCCTTTCTCGACTCGTCTCATGGGCACAGTAGTGATTTGGTCTTCCCAGTGCAGTTAAAAAATAATTAGGAAGCAGTGCTCTTTGATGAGACTCACTTCATCTTATCTAAATTATATGAGTCTTTGTTCCTGTTTGCCCCCAAAACATGTTTTCTCTTCCTTAAATGACCTGGAGTGGTAGGAAATGCTTCAGATAAAAGAACCTGCCCTGTCCTGGTTCCCCACTCTTCTTCTCATTTAATACAGTCCTGGAAGCTCTGCTTAGCCTTCCACTTGGACAGAATTGTTTATCTCACGGCCTGCAGGCTCCATGCAGCTTTGGTCCCTGACATCTCTTTGCCTACCTCTAAGAGGAACAGGGAAGGGAAGTAGCATTTTCTGGAAATGAGCTCCAAGGAAGGCTGTTGGAGCCCCTGAGTGCTACCCCACAGAGAGCTGTGGAGAGGGCTGCCCTCTACAGGTTATCTGATGGGCTGGCCTCTAATTCCCAGGGTCAGAGACTTGGGCTGAGTTTCTCTCCGTTCTGCTTGTCCAGCTAATTCCATCTATTTCAGCCTTCCCATCCTTTTCCGTCTCATTTAAGCTCTCCTGAGACAAGGGGTCATAGAGTCCAAGCTATAAAATATGTATCACAAACCTAGGGGATGGAAAGAACGCTGTGAACCTCAGCATTTTAAAAACTAAGGACACACGCTTTGAAGACGAGAAGTGTTGTTCAGATGCTCTGAGTCAGTGTGTGTGTGCACAGCATTGCGTATGCACAGAAAGTCACCTGTAGGCTGGGAGAGGGGCTTTCTAACCCTGCCTATCTGGCGATCCACTCTCAGAGATTCTGATTTAGTAGATCTGGGCTAGGGCCCAGGACCTAGATTCTTAACAAGCTTCTGGAATGATTCTCGTGCAGGTGGTCTGGGGATGCTGCTCTGAGAAATGCTGCTGTAAGTCAAAGAAAAGGGCAGGGAAATATACACCCTAAGCAGAAATCCTTATTTGTTTTATGCGTGAGTCTGAGTGACTTCCTAAAATGGCTGGCTGAGAGACACCCAGATCTAACGTCTTACCTTACCTTTACGTATGCCGAGTTTGGTTCATCTTTGGGAATATAACCTAGTCTGGCCAAGAAGCAGGAATACAGGCTTCTAAATGTGCTGTGCCCTGACACATGGCCCCGCTGGAAAGGTGACTATACAAAGAGATTGGGGCATGTCAACAACAATACGTCTGCCTTTTGTGCAGTAGTGGACTTCTTCCTTAACTAGGGAACTATGTGCCACAGAATTTAACTGGATTGAGAAAAATTTTAGTAGATTTGAGAGAAAGACCCTAGAATGAGATGGCGAAATGGCTGAAGAATCCACATGTTAGGGATTGGATTCAGAGACCTTATAGCAGTGTTGCTCAAAGAGTGGGTCCAGTAGCCACCCATCTCGTGGTCTCTTGGGCTCCTCCCTAGACCTACTGGAACAGAATCTTTGGTGGGAGATGGTCAGGAACCTACAGTTTAAGCAAGCTTCATGGGTGGTATGTGTATAATAAGGTTCAGGAACTGATGTCAGAGAGACGACTGGGTGCCAAGAGGAGGGAGAGAGTCAGCTGGAGTCATACAGCCAGTTTAATGCAGAGCTGAGTTGGCACTCCTGTCTGCCGATCCCCACCCTCAGTGTTCTGCTCCACGCGCTGCCCTGAGACTTCTCATTGGCTTTCCTTGAGGCCTGGGCCCATGGGCAGTCTTTCCTTTCATGGCAGATGTGAGTCCACTCCAACATCTCGGAGCAGGCTGTGTGCCGGCCATGCAGCAGATGGCCGCCTGGGACCCGAGAGAGGAGCACCTCCAGTCCAGAATTTTCCATTGCTTTGAGCACCCAGAGATTTGGGATCCGGCAGTCACACTCGAAAGCAAGGTTTCTAGCTCTGTAGACTTTCTTACATCCCTCACAACTTAGTTAGAGATCTGAGTGGGAGGAAAGTGGTTCAGGGTCTGCCCCACGTGTGTGCACAAGCGAGGGAACAAGAAGGGAGTAGCCACACTTCAGACAGGAGGCAGATGATGTCCGTGATGAAGAGACACATGCACAGCTGCCCAAGGGCAGGAGAAAGGCCAGCGAGAGCCAGAGCTGAGCTGGTAATAAAGAGACAGCCTGGACAGAGCCCGTGAGGGAGCCACATACTGAGTGGGGCAATCCCAAGCTTATTCTTCCCATTCCTGCAAGCAGAATGGCCAGTGCAGACGAGAGAGCAGCATGCTGCCTGAGTCGCTGATGTTCTGGGGGCTGTGGGGGAGGAGGGGGGCGCGACCACTCAGGTGCCCTGGTGCTCAGAGGAGCTGCTGGCACAGCAAGGGCAGCTCTGTGTCGGGCCAGGGAAGCAGAATGAATCCTTTACAGCGGTCCTTCGCTGTAAAGCCCAGTTGCAGTAACTTTATACCTTTTATATAAGACTGTTTTTAAAAACGGCCTGTCTTAATCCTTTCTTATTCAAATATATCTCTAAGCGTTCTTTCATGTTTTTTTCTGGCAGAGATGGTCAGTCAGCAGGGTAGAACTGGGGAAGAGGGGGTAGGAAGAAGCCTGCCCCCCCTTCCTCGCTCCCACAGTTATCAAGTGCTTTCTTTCAGCCTGATGCTGTGGGCCGCATGCTAGGTTTGGGGGAGGACAGAAAGCAAGATCAGGAAGATGCAGATCGGTGGGCGAGACAGAGTACCCCCGCCCTCCCTCCTGGTATTACAGGGCTGTGGTAGAGGTGGGTACAAGGTGCTCTGAACACAGAGCAGGAGGGGCACTCCTTCTGCTGAGAACTTGAGGAGAAGCTTCACGGAGGAGTGACTTTGAAAAGAAAAGAAGAAGAAAATGTCAAGTATTTTGCAGAAAATAATTAAGAGAACATGCTTGATGTGACAATGAAATCGAGAAAAGGAAGAAAGACAAAGAGAGGTAGGAATAAGAAGGAACGAGAGAAGAGACGTGAAGGAAAGGAGCACCTCACTGCACCGTAGCAGTGAGGCTTTTCCACGTGCCAGCGCCCTTCAGGCAGTGGTCGGAGGGGCTGTTTCTCCTAGGGCCGCTGAGGCAGGTGACCTGGCTCCCCCTCCCCCCTCTCAGGCCCGGCCACCTACAGGCCCCTCAGAGGCCGGGCCGATTATCTGGTTTCTCCTGCACCCGGCCCAGCACGGTGCTGCCCCATAGTAACAGTGCAATAAATGTTCGTTTGCCTGATGACAGAAATCCCTGATCAAGGCCCCAGAGGGTGCCATGAGCCAGGAGGGGAAGTGGCCGAGGGCAGGTCGCGGGAGACAGCTGACTCACACTTCCCAATTCCTTTCCCGTCCGTGGTTTTGATTTCCTCTTTCCCCTCACTCTGTGGAGGCCGCAGATGGTATTTGTTCAGGGTTCTGTCTTTAAAGCATTGCGTGTGATCTGTACTCTTCTGTGGTGGGCCTTTGGGTATTGTTGCCGCTTATTAAACCGAAGGACCAGTGAGAAGGAATGTAGAACATCAAGCCGAGAGGACCCTCGTGGTTTTCTTTCAGGTAAAGTGGACTGGGTCTCGAGGAGAGCCATTAGAGCACAGGCACATCCTGGGCGTCCAGTGGTTGGAACAGGGTTTTTGAAGAGGAAAGCCCATGCTGAGCTGCCTGGGCCTCTGGTACCTGATACAGCCCGTTTCTGTTTTTCAGGGGAGAATTTGGTTTGCGAGAGTACTCCGAAGTTAAGACCGTGACAGTAAAGATCCCCCAGAAGAACTCTTAAGATGGCCAAGAAGGAAGGTGAAGGCCAGCCTGCACGACTCTCCCCCTCTGCTTTCCCTGTGGGGCCCAGCTCTCAGGAACCCAAACTTGATACTCAGTCCTTACTTAAGATTTAAATGACAGCAGGTAGGCCAGGCCATTCGCTGCGTAAAGAAAGCAAACCAGTTGGGCGTGGTTTCTTGGCACCCTGTGAGGGATCACCTTAACAGTACCAAACATTGGGGAACGTGGGACAAAGGCACGAGGAGTAGCTGTGGGGCATACCCAGTATTTCTTTCTGGGGTGAGGGAGCTGTATTATCTGATGCCTTCTGTCACAAAGGACTTTGCTTGTGAGCAAAGGTAGCCTTTCCATTGTCTTCATTTCCCCCTTCCAGGCTCTCCCTGCTCACGCACCCCTCCCGCTCCTCCAAGGAGATCTCAGCTGAGCTCATCTGGGGCAGATGTTTGGGCCGGGAACAATTTTCCAAGGTTTTGCAGCCAAATTACCGTTTCATGTCATCCATTTCTTCAAAGCAAAACATGAAATGGTTTTAGTTAGAGCCAGACCAGACTGAAAATGCCAGGAGCTGGTACACTGCAGATGTCCTAAGGAGAAAGAACTTGGGATATTCCTGACCCAGTCTGGCTTTCTTACATCCACATATAACAGGAGTGAAAGATCAGGAGATGGAGCTCCAGCGATCATCATGTGTAGTTCACAGCCTCGGAGCTCATCACCGCATGGTTTGAGGGGGTAAGAGAGAGGGGTGTGTGTGTGTGTGCGCGTTCACGCGCGCATCTGTGCATTTAAGTCAGGGGGTGGGTTGTTTTTCATGGATTGATCTTTTCCAAAGCTCGTCTTTAAAATCAACCAAAAACTGATCTGAGCAGGCTTGAGAATTTGGAAAAAGGTAATGCTGGGTGCCTTGTAGAAATAATTCCATTTCCAATACTGCTGACAATTCATACTAAATGAATTATCTCTGCAGTTGGAATCTATAGCTTCTTCCGCCTCCCACCCCCACCCCGTCCCTGTCCCTGGTGCACGCCACCTCCCAGTCCCAGTGCTGTGGGTGTGACTTCAGCTTCCCATGCCCTAGGTCAACTGGCAGTAACCTTGGAAAATCCGGCCAGGCTCAGAGGTCTCCTTCTCCATTTGTAGAGTTCCGGTGTGCCACGACTGCCATGCTGCACCAGATCTCCGCTTGTCACGCCCGTGGCTCGTCCACACACCACTCTCGCTCTTGGCCTCCCAAGGGGGAAGCATGAAGCAGGCTGGCTCCCTTTCCTCCAGCCACACGTTCCTCTTCTGCTTTCCACTGAAGGCTCCATCTCTGACATGGGCAGTGTCAGCTTCCTTTCCTTTTTCCCTCTTTCCAGCTGCCAAATCCAATTCGTTCTCTAACCTAGGTGAAGATCATTTATTTAAAAGTACCAAACATAACCTAGAGTATATGAAATATGGGCAACACATATATAGCCTTCTGTATTTAACGGTTTTCTGCTTTCTAACCATAGCGGTTTTCTATTTATAACCCTTGACTATTCATGATGTTTTAAAGAAACCTCTCCTTGCTGTTATTGACAAAGGACAGTGGCCAGATGCCTTGAGAGATGCCACATTTCTGAGTTCTTTCGTGTGAATGTCGTGCTCTCCTCCTATAGCCTGTGTCCCAGTGAACATATCCATTAACCAGCTAGTTACCTTTGAACTGCAATATAGAATGTGAAAATGAAGATTTATTTCGTTTAATTTACTTAAAAAAGAAACCTCTGTGCTAGCAATAAAGCGTTTATATTGTGTACTCCTCGGGATCATTTGGCCGTGTTTATCAGTGTCTTTGTGTCACACCGAGTCCATCTAGGTCCTTCTCTCAGCCGCTGGGCTTTTCAGGTATGTTGCTGCCTCTGGATACTGAGCAGAATTTGGAGGGTATTCTTGCCGTAAGGTAAACAAGACCCTTATTTCTGACACTGTTTAAAATCCAGGCATACATACAGTTCTGTGTGGCAAACAAGTATAACCATGTATGAAACATATGAAATGACAATTTTCATCCAAAGGAGCCTCTGTGAAAGCTAGCATGTAGAGGAGTCTTCAGGCCTGTTCTCACAAACATGGACCACGTGATGAGAGCTCACATTCGCTAATGGCATCTATCGGTAGCTTTATTTTTATTTACCGAAGTGGAACAAAGTCAAAAACTGACAACCTGATGTAATATTTTTGCAGCTGTAGAAAGGAAGCTGTAAATGGTGACTATAGGACCAGCCAGAGCTTGTTTGCTTTCTGTGTGTTCTCAGGGTTGTGCTTTTGGAGAGCGGTTTCCACCCTTTAGACCTGCACATCCCCTCCTTCCAACCGTGCTTCCCCACCCAAGTCCTGGTCAAGCGAAGCAAAAACAAAAACTGATGACTTAGACACAAAGGAAGTGAGACCCAGGGAGAGACATGTTGCTCTGGACTGGGATTCCTTGCTCTGACTGCTGGTATCTTGTTCCTCAGAGGAACAAACTGGGCGTCGGAGAATGCCGTCCCTGGGGCATGGGGTGAACTCTGAAACGTAGGCTGTAGGCTTTCTGCGAATTTACCTCGTGTTCAATATTTCGGGCATCGGAGAGAAAATGACAACAAGATGGACACAGAGTAATCATGTAAAAGTCCTTTGTTAGGTGCCAAGTAGATGTTATAGATAGCAGGAATCCGGAATAAGGTAAGGCATAATTTGATAGTTCTTCAGAGCATAAAGTCCCTCAGACCTCATCCATTTATGATGCTGACATAAAGGAAAATGAAGAGAGAGGGCATTAATGAAGAGAGGTGTCATTAATGAAACCAACACGGAGACACCAACTGGTGATTTGTCATCAGCCCTACATAATTACAGTCTTTTTGTTAACCCCTGAGATCTTCATTGTACCTTTTCCTCCGAAACACCCTCAGTGCATTCATATTGACAGTGTCGTTCTTTTAAATGACATTTTAGATAATAAAAGACAAAAATATTGCAATGTAGGGAGTAAAGAACAGAAAGGAACAGGGACTCTACTGGAGTGTGTCGTTAAAACAGGAAGGCACCCAAGAAAAGAGGACAGTCAGAGACAAGTGAATGGAAGAGGTGGGTTTTGAACAAGGCTTGAGGAAGGAATGTAATTTCAGTAGGCAAGGGAGCAAGAAGAAGGCAATCCTGCTCAAAGGAGTAACCTGCAGAGGCACAGAGGTGAGGGAGGCCAAGGCATGCTTTTGTGATAGGGGATGGACCAGCAAGAGCAGGTACCACGTGCCGTAACTTGGTCAGATGGGGGTCGGCCAGAGAGTTCCATGGCACTGCCCTGCCCCACGCTCCTGCCAGCCTCAGAGCTCCTCAGAGCTCACAAGTAGCACATGCTACATTCAGTTAGAAGAAACTAGAGCTGTATTTAGCTAGCTGAGGTCAGGGAGGAGGAAACTGTCCGTGTAGTAGATGTTAAAGAGTGAGTAGAATTTGGAAAGGTATGAAGAGGAGGGATAGCAAGACTGCTGGGAAAAAAAATCTCCCCACAGAATTTGTTAATGTCACATGGGCTGCATTCTTGGCAGGGGGAGGGGCACAAATAGAACAGAAATGCCCATTGTTACTTACATGTGTTTATATAGCTATTTATTCACTTTTCTAGGGGTTTTTTTTTGTTGTTGGTTTTTTTTTTTTTTGGTTGACTAATATCCCAGAAATATTTAGTCAGCAACAACAATGCTTAAAGTATAACAGAAAAAATGAAAACAACAAAATCACATGAATTAAAAAGCAAGAGTAAAGGAAAAAACAAAACCACGGTGAGAAACGAATGCAGCCAAAATGAGACCAGAAAATACACATTCTACAAAGTCCTATCATCACTCGTCTTAGGGGAATCTGATAATCTAGTGAGAGAAGAGCCAACACCGCAGGCCAGTGATCCTAAGAAATTAACCTCCCTTCCTCCCTCCTGTACTCGCCCCTTCCCTACCTCCACAAATGTTTACTATGCCAGATGCTGACACAGGTGCTGGGATACAGAGCGGGCCAGGCATGGCTACTGCCCTCGTGAAGCTCATGGTCTCATATGGCAACTCAGAGCCAAGAGTTGGTAGTTTGCTTTGCTATCTCGCTGTTACTCCTTGCCAGGCACATACATTCAATTTATGGAAGGATAATGTAGAACCTTTTCCAGGTCCTCTTGGTAATCCAGAGTGACAACTTTGCACACAGAAACAGCCGATTAGCAACATCGCAGAGTGAAAAGCATCAGAGGGTCAGGGAAGTGATCAGAAGCCCTCACCTGAAGTCCCTTATTGGCCATTTGCAAGTGTGTGTCTTTGCGTAAGTCACTTGACTTTCATGGGCCTCCACTTCCTCCTCTGTAGGATCCAGATGATCATTCCTGCCCTGCCTACCTCACAACGTTGTGTGAGGATTAAACAACATCATGGATGATGTATCTCTTCTGTTGGTCTGAGACGTCATGCTGCACACATTCAACTCTAAACAACTACAAAAAGTGCAAACAAAATGACTCTGTTGCTTTGCTGCTCAGTCCATAGGACATTAGAATCCATCATTTCTCATCCAGTGTTGAGGCCATCATGTAGAACCTGACTCTTTAGGATGGGTTTCGTGTGGTTTCCAGGAGGCCTCCTTTCCCAAAGGTGGACCTCATCTGAACTCCTCAAGCCAGCTGGGAGTAAGGCGGTGAATGCGGCTCCAACTGTTCCCCAGGTTTTGGTTGTGTATATTCAGTACATTGTTCCGACATTCTATAGCGTGATTACAAGACCTCCAAGCTCTGGCCCGACTGTCTGTGCCACCGTGAATGTTTTACACAACAACCGCTCCTCAGTGGGGACCAGCTGGGAATGAGAATGCAGGGAAGTCCACTCTGGAAAGGCATGAAGTTCTCTTCCTAAACATGTACATTGTCTAATCCTCATTTGGTTATTGGACAGATTAAAGGGAAAATCAGCCTGCCATTTAGCCTTTGATGTGGAACTCTTGGATAATGTTTCCTTTGGCCATTTATGTAGCAAGGAGGAACTTGAAACCAGCATGGCCCAGGCGCCATTACTGCTGGAGCAAGAACGCCTCTGAATGGTTTCAAGGTCTTTTAGCCCTGCTTTTTTGGTTTGTTTCTCAAGAGCAGGTCCCTGTCCTCCTTCTCGTGAAACGAAATATATGTTATTTGCCAAGCCGGCTCGAGTTGACTAATTTCGTTTACTACATGGTTTTGTTACCGACCCTCCCAAGTCAGTCCCCAACAAGGATCTTCTTGCCCCGTGTTGTCTGAACCAACAGAATGAGACTGAGTTCGGTTTAGAAGCAAAGGGAACTCTGTTCTTTGATCAGAGAAGGGAAAGGTGCGGGCTCCGACTCTAGAGTCCAAGCGCTCCCCCGACACGCCATGGGCGGGCTGGGGCTGCTTTACAGGGATCCTATCAGCTGGGAGGGGGTGGGGTTCTAGGGTGGGGTGGGGCGCAGGCGCAGGCGCAGGCGCAGTTCAGGGCTCCAGATCTCAGCACCTGGGGCAGCGTCTCTACGCACAGCCCGCCCCCACCGCCGCCGCCGCCGCGGCCGCCGCCATCTTGAATTGCAGTGTTGCGCGTCGCGCTTCAGCTCACGCCCCTGAGCTGAGGTGCTGGGCGCCGCCGTTTTGCACCAGGAGCGCTGGTGTGAAGGGCCGGGTGAGAGGCCTCTGCACGCGGCCCCGTCTAAGCAAGAGCAACCAGACTAAACACCAAGAAAAAGAAAAAAGGTTAGGCTTTATTTTATTACCCAAACTCTATTTTTATTTCCTGGGAATGGTTAATGGGCTTTGCCGGTGACAAGTCCCTCCTCTGTCTTTTGTCCTGCTCTTCAGTATTTTTTTTTTTTGCGGTACGCGGGCCCCTCACTGTTGTGGCCTCTCCCGTTGCGGAGCACAGGCTCCGGACGCTCAGGCTCAGCGGCCATGGCTCACGGGCCCAGCCGCTCCGCGCGGCAAGTGGGATCCTCACGGACCGGGGCACGAACCCGTGTCCCCTGCATTGGCAGGCGGACTCTCAACCACTGCGCCACCAGGGAAGCCCTCGTGTTAGTCTTTAAATTCAGATCTCACACACTAATTCCGGAAAGGGAAGCCTGTTAGTAACATGAAGAGTTTCTCCAGTGCCCAAAGGAGCAGAATCCTAAAGTGTTCCACGGCTCACCAGCTGTGTGCCCTTGGAAAATCAGTTAGCCATCCCAACTCTCAGTTTCCTGACATGGAAAATGGGGTGATAAAATTATCTACCTCACACAGTTGTTGTAAGAGTGGAACAAGAAAGTACATGTAGGGGCTTCCCTGGTGGCGCAGTGGTTGAGAGTCCGCCTGCCGAGGCAGGGGACACGGGTTCGTGCCCCGGTCTGGGAAGATCCCACATGCCGCGGAGCGGCTGGGCCCGTGAGCCATGGCCGCTGAGCCTGCGCGTCCGCAGCCTGTGCTCCGCAACGGGAGAGGCCGCAGCAGTGAGAGGCCCGCGTACCACAAAAAAAGAAAGAAAGTTACATGTAAAGAGCTGAATAGTTCCCATTGTAAGAGCGCAAAAAAAAAAAAAAAAAAAAAAATTAGCAACTATTAAAAATGAATAAATATGTAAGTTTTCACTAGCGCTATAGTCCCAAAGAAGGTGTAAATCTCACTTTCCTTGGCCTTGGTCTAGCACATTGGGGCTTTGGGTTCTTGTGCAGAAGCCAGGCAGGAGGACACCTGTGTTAGATGGTGGGATTGGAACTAGGAATCTTGGTGAATGCTGGGAGGCTGGAAGGATAATCACCATTTAAAATCACATCGGTGCGCAGTCAGTTTTGCTGAGTCACCGAGATCTAAGGATTTCTTAACACAGAGGATATCATGGCTCCCGTTTGTTTAAAAGCACAGGTAGCAGGGTTGAGAGAGGCCAGTGTTAACCTAGAAGAGGGTTTTACCACCTTGTGCTGAATAAATGTCAGCTGTATTGACGTTATTATTTTATTATCTATAGTAACAAAATAATAGAATATTATTAAATTATAATTGTTGTTGTCATTGTTCTCTAATTCAAGGAACATGGTGGCTTTTTTGCCTGGGAGGGGAATCACTTGTCTGGTTTGAATATATAAATTGAAGCCCAGCAGTGATTCTCAGGAAGGGGATGGTAACCCCTATGGAAGAGTGACAATCTGAAAGATCTCTTCCCTGAAGCTACAGAGTATGACTCTCTGCAAGTTCTTGGCCCTTTCAGAGGAGCTCAGGCCCAGATGTTGGAAACAGGAACCCTGTCCCAAGCAGGGACCTAGATCAAATCAGCTAAGCCTAAAGGGCCACGGAGAGCAAACCTGAAAAATGCCCAGAACACATTCTTCTGCTGCCTGTTTGTCTGTTTCATTCCCACAAGAAACTGTTATTCTTACAAACTGGTTACAAGGCTTACCCACAAGAAGAATCAATAACCTTAAAGAACCTAGGGAAAATAAAACCACCCTGGAAACTCAATCCCAAGGGCTGGGCTTGGGGCATGATGACCCAGGATTCTGATTTGGCTTTTTTTTTCTTTTCCTTCTCAAAGATAACAAATAAATTAATGCACAAAGCCACATCCATATTGGAAACACTTGTCTTTTTTTTTTTTTTCCACTTAACGCTCAGAGCCATCAAGGGCTTTGTAATAAGTAAGCTTGTCAGGAATTCTTTTCAGGAAACTCAACCACAGTTTTAGTCTTGTCTATTCAACACATTGTTCAGAAATGTTTTGGTAACCTTTAAAGTCCTACTCTAGGAGAGAGGTTCCCATACCCTCCAATTAAATTTTTTCCTATTTTGAAGGTCATTAAGACTTCGGAAGATATTCTTATACGTGAGTTTGAGTCACGAATCCGTGTCCTCAGCTGAAGAGGCAGGAAGGTCCATGCTTGTGAGGAAAACGTTCCACAGAGCCACCAAGTTGTGCTGTTCCAGGCCCTTCCTGGTTAGGAAGGAGAGCCGGGGGGTGTTGGACACAGCTGCCAACTAGCGAGGGCTCACTGGTGTGTGGGGCTCCATCTGCTGTGATAGATGCCAGGGTGTGAACAGACCTAAAGCAATGAGGGTGGGGGACCTGTGCCATGGGAAGGCTATGAGAAACCCTGAAGTAGGGAGTTGGTTCTCCCACTCCGCCAAAACCTGGTCGTAACAGGGACTCAAACAGATATTTGGATACCCACGTTCACAGTAGTGTTATTTACAGTAAAGACAGAAGCAATCCAAGTGTCCTTGAATGGGTAAACAAAATGTGCTACATACATGCAATGGAATATTATTCAGCCTTTAAAAAGGAAGGACATTCTGACATGTTACAATATGGATGAACCTTAAAGACATTGTACTAAGTGAAATCAGCCAGTCACAAAAGGACAAAGATTGCGTGATTCCACGTATACGAGGTACCAGAATAGTCAAATCCATAGAGATGGAAAGTAGAATAGCAGTTGCTGGCAGTGGGGGAGGAGGAAATGTGGAGTTATTATTTAATGGGTTCAGAGTTTCAGCTGGAAAGGATGAAGAAGTTCTGGAGATGGATGGTGGTATTGATTGCACAATTATGAATGTATTTATTGCCACTAAACTATACACTTCAAAATGGTTAACATGGTACATTTTATGTTATGTATATTTTACCACAATTTTAAAAGCCCTACTCATAAAAAGACTTGATAAATTCATACGCACTTGGGGTGATTATATGGCTGATAAGACTTAGAGTATTGACTCTCAGGACACTTGCATTTTAGCAGGAGAGAAGCCTTAGATCAAGCCTCCTTATCCCAGCTGGTACAGGCGGACCTAAGGGAATGAAAAATAGAGCATCTCTTCTTGAGCATTCTTTCTCAGACGTATACCTGGCTTTCTTCCCTCAGCAGGAGCAGAAATCACTAGAGATCAGGCGTGTCCATGCTGTCCTGCAGCTTCCTGTGCTGGGTCTTCTCCTATTCTAATAGGCTATTTTCCATGTTTAACTTTTGTTTGGTTTCAGTTTCTTTTAGCGAATCCCAAGCTATTCCTCTTTCTCGTGATCAAGACTGAATTTGCACTGAATGGTCCCCTTTGCCACCCACCTAATCCTGAAATGGCTAAAACCATGCTACTCGTGCTCAGAGCTACAAAGTATTTAGTTACTGAGAACTCTTTTCCAAAAGGACAATTATATCTTCTAGTGCCTATGGTTGAAAATATAGATTTAAACAGAAAAGACAGATTTAGGCAGGGATTATATAATAGAATTTTAAGCATTAAAGGGGACCTTTGAATTATTCAGTCTACTGCCCTCATTTTACAGATGTAGAAAATGAGCCAAAAAGAGAGATGACTTCCACACGGTAAACCTTTCAACCCAGGTCTTGGAACTTAAGTCTGTTGCTTTTTCTCCCCTGCCTCCTGGGATAGAATTTTAGAAAAATTGTTATACTGAATCCCCCATATTACTTTACAGAAGTGAAACGCAGTCATTGATTGCAAATGTTTCCAGAAGGGTTCATGAGTGTCTTTTAATAAAGCGCATTTGCCCATTATTACCCACTAAACACATCATCACTCAGTTTACCAGATTAGCTTGAAGGAAGGGTTTGAAGGGCAAGGGATCTGAGACAAGAAAAGTCTTTCTTGTGTAGAGAAGTAGAATTGAGAGGAGAAGATGCTGGGGGCCCTAGTGGGATTGAGGGTTAAGGGATAGCATGTTTGAAGATCTGGGCCCTGGAAACCTAGATTTTACTTACTGTTCTGTTTCTAAGCAACAGTGTGACTTGGCCTCATCCTTAACCTTCTCAGAACTCAGTTTTATCTGTAAAACAGGGTCCTTCGTCAGGAGGGAAGTGTCATCCTCGAGGATAGGAGTCCTTGAATCTGGCATCAGAGGCATTTTGGAGAATTGGTTAAAAACACTGCCCCATTTCTTCTGGACTCAGGTAGGACCTGGAAATATATATTTGTGGTTCATCTTATTTTAAATGTGAGTTATTTTAATTATTTTTGAATAATTACATGCGGTACATTCAAAACTCAAAAGACAAAAAAAAAAAAGTATTTGTATACTGGAAAGCTTCCTTCCAATGCCCTGCTCTCATCCCCCATCCCTCTTTCCAGAAGTAGACCTGATATCAGTTTCTTGGTGTCTTTCCAAAGATGTCATCAGTGCTTTTAGCATGTAGCCCAAGTGATTGTGGTACAGCTGGCTTGATTATAGGTATTTGGGGTGTCTCCTCTAGAGCTTCCCTACTGTAGATGGGGGCACTAAAGCTCACAGACATTAAAACGTCATCCTCATGGAGTGTTTGGGAACTGACAGAAGCGCTGATGTATGGTGCCCTTGAATCTGTGCTTGGCGTGTCTTAAGGCCTATGCTTGCTGTTGTCATTGCCTTGCTGAAGGCCACTGCTGTATGGGACTGATGGGCTATGGTGTGTCCAGCCCCAGATTCTCTCTCCACTCCTGAAGCTGGGAGAACTGACTTTGCCCCTAGCATGGAACCTTGCCAGGAAGTGTCTCCTGCGCTCAGAGCTAGACACCTGGCTGGGCTTCTGAATTGCTGGATGAATGACTGGGACCCCCAGGTGCTGCCTCAGAAGGGAGCCTGGCAAGGTGAAAAAAATGCATCTCCCCAGGCCCCTGGGAAGATAAGAGCTCCACCAGGGGCACTGCCTCCTTCCCTCCTCTCTTCCCTCCTCCCTTCCCTGTCTTTGGTGACATCAGGAACTTAAATGCAGAAATTTTTTCCCAAAGTTGACTGATTTCATGTCTGAAAAATCTTCCCAGAAAAGGAGATGGAAATCCTGGAGAGTAAAGAGCCTTCGTTCCTGCTATTTGACTTAGTAATGGCCTTAAGGTTCTTCTAGCAGTGGTCCCAGCAACCCTCCATTTCCACATACTCCTGCCCTTAGCTAATAAATAACACAGTGAAGCTTCACGAGGGGTCTGTTTTTGGACAAATTATCTTTTCAACACTTGGATCAGTTTACTTCATAGCTTGGTTGTTTCCTGTTTCTCAGCATCCAATTGGCTCGCCTTGGAGCTGGCCATGAGTATGGGCTTTGTGTGTGAGCATACGAAGAATTCCTTCGCATTACTTAAAATCCAACGTTCCTCACTCTAGAGCTCCCATGGGGGCAGCCCTCTGCAGTGGGAGGGACCTCTGACTAACAGTCCAGGCACCTGGGTTCTGGTCCTGGCTGTGTACTGACGCCACACCCTTGGAGCCAGCTTCCTCCTCTGCACGTGCTGGCGCCTCTCCTCTGCGCAGTTTCTTCACATTGCGTTGTTCCACTTCAGTCTCACCACTGCCCTGAGAGGGAGGTACGTGAGTCCCGTTTCGTTGATGGCAGTGAGATTTGAGAGGAACTCAGGAGCAGCAGTATATGAACTAGAGTTCCAGGCATTGGGGTGGAGTATCAGAAGTGATGGGACCCTAACCCCCAGCCTCTGCCCAGCCACACATCTCCATCACCACATCCCCCCACTCATCTCCTCCTCCAACCCCAGCTCACGCATTTGTTATTGTTCCCACTCTGCTCGCTGACACTTACTCCCCGCCGCCACCCACCCAGAACCCATCCCCACTTCCCTTGACTTCCCCTTTCTTTCTGTCATTTATTTATGCTTTCAGCAGAATGATTGCCCTGTGCTCGGTTTCAGGCGTATACTAGGTGCTGGGAATACCTAGCCAGTGAGAAGTGTTGGTCATCTGGAGCTCACAGTCTAATGTGCGAGACAGAGAAATAAATAAATCACTGTAATATCATAAGTGCTGTACTAGGAAGAAGAAAATTTGCAATGGGAAGGCAGCGGAAGAAAGTGGTAAACTTTGATTTGAGCAGGAGCTAGGGTGAGTTTGGGGGGACGTTATATGCAGAAGGTGACATTTTAGTTTTTTTAATACCTCCCTGCTTCCAAAAGTATTTTAGAAGGATGACTACTGGGTAGGGATCAGAGAGTGAGAACGTTATGATTTACCATGTAGCCTATTACATAGCAGGCATTTTTTACTTGCCCAGTGGCCCATAGCTAGGAGATTCAGAGGCATATCCAAAGCCCAGAATCTTACTTAACCTCATACTGACTCTGGGACAGTAACTTCTAGGGGAAAAGAAAGTGCGGATATAAGCCACAAAAGAAAACCCGAAGTACATGGAGTCAACCTCAAGGGGAAAATATCTGTCTGCCAAACAGGGATAGATTCTAAGTGTGCATAAGCAGAACAGTGAGGTGCTGGCAGAGCCTTGAAGACTGATTCAGAAAGGGAGGGGAAAGCGACCAAGAACTGAAGGCAACAAATGGAAGGGATGACTGCACACTCTTCTCTGAAATTCTAAATGGACCTTGCAGGAGGTGGGTGGGGCACATTCTGGAAGAGGGTCTCTTGAAGATAAATGCAATTTCAAGGTCCACTTCTCCTTTGCTCTGTGATCTTTAGCCCCTGGTCTAGTGTACCAGGCTGGCAAGTGGACTGAAAGCTGCTCTGCTGGAATCCAGGAGGAGCAGTGAATGGTCAGGAAGAGGGAACCCACTACAGGGCAAGATCTAGTCACACAGCTCTTAACCCAGGCTTCAGGATAGGGATGCATTGGTGGAAAGACATCCCCATGGACACCAAAGAACACAAATCCTTCCATGGGTGGCAACACCAGGCAAGTAAAACTCTGCCTGCTAGAGATAGAAACTTTCACCTCATGGATTCCAGCACGTCCACATACCAGGCACTGCAGTGGGCTCTGGTGTAGCACCGTGAGCAAGATTTGGCTCCGGCCTTAAGAGGCTTGTGGTTTGATTTATACTTCTTGGACCTGCTTGCATATTGTCACACCAAATGACATTAATGGAAAATGGATGAGAACTTACTAGTTGAATTAAAGAGTTTATATTCATTGTCTGTTATAAGAATCCTTGCATTTGGCCAAGTGGAACTGTTAGAATAGACAAGTCAAGAGTGATAGTAAGACTGAGTCTGGAATAAGACGGGTAGGCTTCAAATTCTGACTCTGTTGTCTGTGTATGACTTGAGGCAAGATGCTTATCCTCTGCATCTCATGTTCCTTTCCTGTAAAACTGAAGAGAGAGTAATATATAGTTTGCAGTGCTATGAGGATTTAAAGCATGTACCCAACAAACTAGGAGAAAATATTTGCAATATATGTAACAGACAAATTATCAGTATTTAGAATATATAAAGAGCTCCTAGAAATCAATAAGAAAAAGAAAAGCCAATAGAAAACTATTGAAGAATAAATATATTCTTCAAGAGAAAAATAATAGAAGAATAAACATAAAGTCCTGTTCAGTTATCATATGAAAAGATCCTCATTCTTACTAGTAATCCCAGCAGTGCAGATTCACAGTGAGATGCCATCAGTATTGGTTAAGTACACTTTATGTAGCTCTACCATGAAATAAATTACACTTACTGACTCCTTTGCACATGCTGGGAAGAGGGAAAACAATGTGTTTTTAAATATAATGTTAAGTGAAGAAAGCTTCTTGCAGAATAATACATAAAGCATGATACCATGTAGGTTGAAACACACACACAAACATACTATATATGTCCATAGTGCACTTGTATTTTTGTAAATGTCTAGAAAAAGACTGAAAAAGATTCACACCAAATGTTTATCAGTGGCTACCTCAAGGGAGAGGCCTGCCATCGGTTGGTAGGGGAGAGTTGTCAAAGGGCACTTTAGCTCTATCAGGAAAGTTTCAATTTCTTATAAGAATGTGTTTGTAGATTAGTTTATATATATATATATATATATATATATATAGGAAAGAATTTATCTCAACATGGTGTATGGTTAACATTTCCAGCTCTGAACTTAGACTGTCTTGTGCATACCTTGGCTCCACCACTTACTCTGTCTGAGCTTAGCCAAGTCATCTAACTTCTCCTGCCTTAGTTTCCTCATTCTTGATATAAGCATAGTAGTAGTACTTGCCAAGGGCAGTTGTTGTGCAGATAGATGAAACAATACATGTGAACAACTTAGTGGCTGGCATGTAGAAGGGGCTCAGTAATGTAGCTTTTACTGTCATTACCTTCCTTCCTACAGTGGGTCAGCAAAAATCATTCCATATGGGAGATGGGAAGGCCCACATTTAGCCTAATGCCATTCTACAGATAAGGAAACTAAGACCAGAGAGATTCAATTACGCTCCTGGTTCAGATTCTGGTTCCAAGGCTTAGTGCTCTAATAATACAAAGTTAAATTCTCCAAGGCATAAAAGCACTCAGAATCAGCTTCATTTCTGTGCCTGTAAAAAGTTAATGTCTTTTTCTTTACACACATCTCGCCAGACTTCCTTAGGAAAAGTGCAGCCCCAGTAAAAGGCTAACTCATGGCATGAATATTTTGCTTGAGGGCAAAGACAAAACACATCCTGGTTATGATGGTTCTCTTGTTCCCAATCAGTGCTCCAAGGAAATCACTAACAATGAATATTTGTATTCCAAAGCACTTTCACATATTATCTGATTTGGTCCCTAAGACTCAGGGAGGCAAGTAGCATTATTATCCCCAAATTACAGAGGGGGAAACTGAGACTCAGAGAGTTTGAGTAGTTTGCCCAAGAGTTTTAGAGAGGATTTAACTTTCTACTAAATTAAGTGGCAACTTTAAAATTAAGTTTTAAAAACCAGGCAATGAAAAAGGTTTGAAATACAGTTTTTGTTGTTTTTACAGAGGTGGGATAGAAACATGTTAAAACATCCTCTATGAGAACATATATTTGTGTAGATAGTCTCTAACAGAGCCATTTTCAAACATGTTGCCTTATGGGCAGAATTTGCATACTGGTATCTTTTTAAGGAAAAGTAGTTACCTTTCCTACGAAGAAATATTTTAATCCAAGATTCATTAAAGGTCAGAAATATCATTATGAAACAGTGATCATAATTTCCAACTGTTTCACTTTTATCTTAGTTTTGGGTGGCAAATAAGCGTAAGTAGATAAATAGAGCCAAGTAACCTTTAAAGAAAAGTTTCAAAAACTCATCCAAACATGCTGTGAACCATGTGAGGGGGCGCCCCTTCACAGGGTGCCAACTGTCAATAGGTCCAGAAGTAGCTGGAGATGACAGAAATATTAAGAAAAATACTTGTCTCTGTGGGAGTCAGTGCTCAGCGCCTCCAGAAGATGCCTCTGGGAACAACGATGCTCAGCTCTCAAACGCAGGGTGTGTATCTGCAGAGAAGTGTTGGTTGATCCCACTCCATCTGGTCAGGCCCACTGTCCATACAAAAGTTTATGTGAATAGAGTCAAGTGCTTAACTCTCTCTAACCCACAAAGTTAATCTAAGGAGGCTTATTAGAGTGGGGTAGATATGTCCAAGGAGACGTGAAATTTAGATATAAATGAGAAGAGGAAGGGGCTCGGAAAACAAAGGAGAAGCTTCTGAGCACCAAGTTCCTTTGTCTTGAAGAAAAAGGACCACCTTGGACTTCCCTGAAGTCTTTTCCTATGGGAAAAGGGAAACCCTATCTCCTGAGGGAGGAGGATATTTTAATGAACTTCTACCTTTGGGTACTGACAAGTGGTGAAGTGCAAAATGCAAACAGTGCAACAAAGAAATGCAAATGGGACACTTGTTTGCCCAGTGGAGCCCACCCTGGTAAGCACTCCCACCCAGGCTGCTGCTTTGAAGGTGATGGATGGAGCGTGGGCTCTTCAGCCTAGCCATCTTTCAGGCTCCCACTGCCCCCTGGACCACTCTGGGTGATGGGGTTCTCACAATAGCATCTGAGAATTTTTGTTTTTCTAGTACGGACCTACCATATTTTACATGCATTCAGGAGATTGTTAGTGGCATATCTTCCTTTTCCAGTGTCTGAGTGTCTATAGCAGTTGTTGAGCACACTCCTCAATGCATAGGATTTACTTCCAGCATCTCTCCTCTAACTTCAGTGCTTGTTGATGAAGCCAGGGATGTCAGTGAATGTCCCTCTGTATGCCAAAAGATTTTTTTAAATCTCCACCCTAAGAAATAACTCGGACAGATTTGTAATAATGACCAGTGAGTGCCACCAGCAAGAATTAATATTTTAAAAGCTTGTTCATAAAGTGAATTCTCTTTGGGGTTGGTGAAGAACCTACACATTGTTGTTGAGGCTTAGACCCTAATACCAAGATAATGTCTGTCCATCAGAGCAGCCATGGCAAATAAATTGCTAAGAAGGGAAAGGAAAGGATATAGTACCAATAGCTTTGAGGGAAAGTTATGCTTACAAATCTCAATTCCTTAAAGAAATAGGAAATGCACTGTTAGTAGAATGCTTTCCAAATTATCACTGAAAGTTACTGAAACTGAAAAGAAACTCACATGGCAAGGTCTGCTGTTGGCGGTAGGTAGACTGTACTACCAATGTACGTGATATGGGGTGAAGTGAAGAAGAATGTGAGGGAAACCTCCAGCTACTAACACGTGGTGTGAGACTCATTCAGTGCACCCTAGGTTTCAAATGTCTGGGACTGGGGTGAATTACATGAAAGAAAGAGGGAAAAAGAAAGAAGGAAGGGAGGGAGGAAGGAAGAAATGAGAGACTTTGCCTACATACACTTTGTTGCAGCCCCTCTGTGCAGCAGTCCACTGGGGTCTCCTCAGAGGGAAGCAGTAGGACCATGAGCTGTTCTCTGCTGCAGAGGAACTGGTCTGATCTGAAGGAAAAGTCGAGCACAAGGTGGTGACTAGATGGAGGGAATGAATCCTCATAGACACTGTTCTTGACAACTACCAGAGAGAAAGATGGAACATGTGCTGGTTATTCAGACACTTGAACATAGTACAGGGCCTTGAACATAGTACAGGGAAAGGGCTTCTTTTAACATTACTGATTTTTTGAGATTGGGGAGGAACTGGAGATCCTGAAAACAGGACTGTGCAATGACAGAGTCAGTTGTCAGCATTAAGGAAACACATACTAGCCACACAATTGTTTCCTTTGGTCAAGGGTCTTAATCCCTCGTCCCAGGGTTAACCGTTCAAGGTTGGAAAAGGAAGGGCTGTGGCCTGGGTGTTTATCACAATCCTAGGTTTCAGGGTCAGCATGGCCACTGACATCTCTATGGCCTGAGATGACACAATTGATCTGGGCTTTGGTGCCTCATCTGTAAAGACAGGACTGGATAAGGGCCTCACTATGTTCATTTCACCTTGAAGAACCAGTGATTCTAGGATTCATCTCTACACAATTCTAGAGATAATAAGTATCTGGGTTTAGGGTGAAATATGTAAAATGTGTTGAGGTTTTGAAATGATCTCTGCTACTAGTGCTGATCTCCTGAACACTTGGATTCATGCTACTTAACTTAAAATTCTCTCTCTCAATAGCAGCAGTTTTGTCTGCTGTTGCCTAGTTAATTGTCTTCCCTTTGGGGAAATTCCTTTTATAACAAGAAATCAAGGAACTAAGGAAAAGCAAACTAAGAAATACAAATCTATATCTATTCATTCCAACTTATAACAAAGAAAAACGAGGATTCAGCTACTTCTCCAAACTTAAATTACTTTCTTTGCCTAGATAGGAATAGTACAATCAGCTGGAGTGATTTTTTAAAATTCTTTTTCCCATGTTTGTGAGCAAGATAATTTAAATATTAAAATATTCTTTAGGGACCTCTCTCACAGTCCAGTAGTTAAGACTCCACACTTCCAGTGCAGGGGGCATGGGTTTGATCCCTGGTCGGGGAGCTAAGATCCCGCAAGCTGCGTGGTGTGGCCAAAAATAAATAAATAAATAATTTTAAAAATATATGCTTTAAAATCTATTATACATATCTAATGACAAATAAGGAAGTGTAGAGTGCTTAATGGTTTGTATTGAAAGAAACAATTTGATGTCCAGTGGGCACCTGCTGCCTTGGACATGAGCCATCTTCCAATAACTCACTGTTTCTGCTTGACCCAGCTTTCAAAATAAAAGAGTCCAGCCATTACTGGGTGTCCTAAGGTGGCTACATCCCCATTCATCCTTGAAGAGCTTTCCCAGAACATTTATCCCTCAGTCAGGCCTCTGATATACAGCTGGGAGAACAGGCTGAGGTATCTGATTTCTGCTGACCTCGGGGGGAGAGGCCCTTGCATTTAGATGCATGGGCCAGATCCGTACCAGATGAAGAGGACAGTCTATCTTGAAAGACTTGGTCTTTCCCACCCTCGTCTGAGAAAAACTTCAGAATTCGTGCGAGCAGAGGCTGCTGAAGAGTGGCTTTTCTTAGGCCATTTCACTTCTCTTACGTAATAGAATTTCTCCAGAATAATCTGTGACAAATCACTTACATATGAAGAGGCTGTTGACTGCCCAAGAATACCAAAATTTGGCTCTCTGAGTGGCAAACACATTTTCATTTAGCCTGTGGCTCTCGCTGTAGAACACCAGCATGCAGGGCACTGCCACATATTTTAGGTCCTGACAGAGATGCCACTTAAAGAAGTACCAAGATGCTATCTTAAATTACACCCATACAAGGTGAAGGATGGGATGGGAGTGGACCTCAAACCCAACTTCGCATCAACATTAGTTGGGGCTTTGCAAAGGTACAGGTTTCCAGGCTCCCCGAAACTCAGACACACCAAATCAGTATCTATTGGGTTGACCAAAAAGTTCGTTTGGGTTTTTCCAAGCATCTTATGGAAAAACCCAAACAAACTTTTGGGCCAACCCAATATCTAGGGGGATCTGGAAATAACACTTTTGAAAATCTCCTTTCAAGCTCCATGTGCCACCTGCCTTACACTAATCCTTGGGTTAGTACTTGTGAACCACTGAACCAGATTACTGTTCCCAGTATAGCAACTTCCTAGAAAATAAGTTGGTTTCATCTAGAACTCTGGCTAAGCCCAAGAAATATTTCTAAAGAGAGGCTTTCAGTGGACATTATTCATTTTAATTTAGCTGAAGTTGTTGCTGTTGCTTTTAGCCACACAGGATTTCTCATTTGTAATCAGATTAGCAAAAATTAAAAGTTAAATCTATATCTATTTTTAGGTTATTATATATGCTGGTTGATGGGGAAAATTCAGAACAGAATATATATATATGAATTAATATTTAGTCAACTAATTAAAATGTCTCTGACATTTTGGCTTTGAGACTATACACCTAAATACAGTGTATCTCCAAAACAGCTGTGGTTAACCCACTGAATTGGAATAGGTTTTCATGAAAAAATAACGGAAACATGCCTCAGCTTGCAGAATTTATATAGTTTCCTTTTGATGGGAAGAACAGCTCTGAATCTTGCTCCTTTGGATAACATGGTGGCATCAATGACATTCTAGTTGTTTCTGTTAAACCACTGAGAAGAGCAGATAAGGGAGTTGTGGGGAGTTCATTTTCCTGGATTAATTGGCTGGCAGAGATTTTGTTCAAACCTTGTGCTGAACCAAAATCTTTTCTTCTTCCAATTAAAAAAAAAAGCTTTCTTTTTGGCTTTAAGATAATTTACCTACCACCCACTCCCCCAACTCAGGAATAATCAGAAGTAGCCATATCACATCATAAGATCTGAATACAGTCTCTACAGTTGTTGAAAAACTCATGAAAATTTGTAGAACGCAGACAGTGAACTGAACAAAGAGAATAGGAAGACCCATCTTGCGTTCAAGCCCAATTCCAAATTTAGAGGCTCATTCATCCTTTCAGACAACCTCTCTCAAGTGCCTTCTATGTGCCAGACACCAATACTGGGGATTATAGTTCTAGAGATTAACACACAGTTCCCACAGCTAAGAAATCCTCAGTGAGAATGACAGGTATTAAATTATTACAGTACTGTTGGATAATTCAAGTACAGTCCAATCAGAATATACAGAAGAACAATTCATGAATTGGACCTCGCATAGGAGTTCTCTAGGTAAGGAAGGGAAGCACACCTTTTCCACCTCCCAAAGGTTGAGAGAGGAAATGTCAGGCATGGGCAATGGCCAGTGCTTCCATGTGGCTGGAATATAGGGCTGTGAGATGTGGCTGAGGCTGCAGGTCCTAGCAGTGTCTGGGTCCTAAAGGGCAGTAACTCATGCTCGGAATTTAGACACAATTCTTCAAAGAACTGTGTAGCCGTTGAAGGGTAAGGTTTCTGATGGCAGGGTGGAGGAAAGGGATGAGACTAGAGGTATAGAGAACAGGTAGAGGCTGTGACAAGGTGAGTGGCGATGGGAGTGAGATGTGAGAGCTCTTTGGGGGATGCATCTGACAGAATTTGATTGGGTGAGGACTGCAGGCTAGGAGGCAAGAGGGAAAGTAACTGACCTGAGGGTTGACACTGCAACATCTTGTCTTCTCTCTTCTTTCCACAACACTGAGTTGCCCTTGTTGTCTTAGATCCCTTTCCTGTTTTCTTGCTTCTACTTGATTTTACACTTCATCCGTTAAGAATTGAAATATCACCACTACTGTCCACATAGACCCCCATCCCCACAAACTATCCTACAAATTACAAGAGCTCAGGCTACAAACAGAGGCTCATGAGGCAGCGGGTCCCTGGTGCTCCTCACTTCACCATAAAATGACAAACATTTGCATATTGTTTCACAGGCCCACATTTTTTTTCACATCCGTACCTCCTTCGAGTCTTATAACCACCCTCTCTGTAGGAAAGACAAGTCTTACTGTTCCCATTTCAGGGAGGAAGACGCTGAGGCCGCATCCACAGCTCACTCCCAGGGAAGCAATAGGGAGCAGCCTGGGAAACCTGTCCTGACACCCCCAGACTGAGCTCTTACGTCCTGCCTCTGTGATGTTAGGCCTGTTACCCAAACTCTAAAAATCTCAATTTCCTTCTTGGAAAATGGGGACAACAAAAGTACCTGCCTCCTGGAATCACTGCATAGGCCAAAGGAAATCATGCACGTAAAGTGCTTGGCACAGACCTGGTGAAGTCTCAATGAATGTCAGCTGTTGCTTTTCCAGCTCTTCTAGCTCCGAAGTCCCAGATCATTCTCCTCTACCAAAGTGTCCCCCACTCCTGGGAGGGGGGACATTTTTTTCAGAAGACACTAGTTTACCACTGGATAAATCGGCTTGCTGACAAAAGAAAAACAGCTAAAGGAAACATGACTATTTCACTGGGCCTGTTACATCATTCAATAGCCACAACTCATGCCCTAAAGTTTCTTCAAATACAAAACAGATAGTGCCAATGGAGAGATGTTAGTTTTTCAAGACCTGCTCTCAGGCTCCGAGAGAGCTTCCTGTACTTACAGGAAGTATAAGTTTGATGGAGTGAAAGTCAGCATGTCTATGGGTCTCATAAGAGGACCATCTGCTGGCTCATGTGGGGTTTTTGGCTTGTCCTGCTTGGCTTCAGAAGAAGCTGCAATCAGAGCCATCAGGGTGTTCCAGAGATGCTGGCAACACTGTGCCTCTGCATTGGTGACAAGACCAAGGAGCCAAGCAGTGTTTTCTCCTTGCAGCCACTTAGCAGCTTGAAATCTTTCTTAAGAAAAACATACCTCCAGTTCCCACATCAGGATCTTTGTTCATCTCGTATGACTTTTTCTACACACTTCTACTCTGTACCAGTGATCCATAATGAACAACGTAAAGATGGTGGGGGCCCAGGAAGGGGACACGAGTATTGGCATATTACTTGGGGACGTGATGGGGAAGGATATTGTAAGGAAAATAATTCAAGAAGAAAGGAAGAGGACTTCCATTCTGCTGGGTGGAATAAATGTTTGACTGAGCAGCATTCTGTCCAGCTGGGGAAAGGCCAAGACTAATTTAACCTTTGGTCAAATGGTTGGGAGTTAGCTGGTTTCCTTTTTCCTCTTACATCACTCCCAGAGATTCAGACAAAAATAACATGGTCCCGATTACATGACATTATGGTCTCTGAAAATACACTAGGGAGGATAGTGTTGAAACCCCTCGGAGACAAATTAATCCTAGCAAGGCAACAGCTGTAAGATTGATACAAACAGAAGAAACAACAGCATATTGGTTCCAGGCTTGTTTAAGAGTTGATTTTAATCCAAGCAATTAAAAAAAAAGGGTTAAAAGCACTAATTTGGGAGCGTTTCTGTTACTTTAAAATGGTGCTTTATGAAATACTCATCAGTCCTCCGTGTGTTATAGTCTGTTGTTTGGCACACTTTTGGATTTAATTCCTAAATTTGATTTTTTAAATCCTTATTGTTTAAAATTGAAATAAATGCAATGAGAAAGAGATGCAGCAGAGCTTCAGCATCCTTCTGTTGGGAAGCCAAGGTGTGAGAATCACCGCTGTCCTGGGCCCACACTTGACATTCAGAGGTTGGGCACCTGCCCCTCCTCCCTGGGCTGATCACATCCAGAGTGGATACTTGAGCATTTCCTGAAAGCACAGCCTGCAGCCCCAGGAGGACAATCTGCAGAACTTGTATGCACCATTGACACTCAAAAATCAAAATATTTCCTCTCCCCAGGACACAGCAGCCCTCTCCACACCCACCCGCTTTGCAGTTGGGCATTACTTGGAGACCCAATATGAACCCTAGAATGGAAATCTCACAGCTGGAGCCGGAACTCAACGGAAAGGAACACACTTTTAGGACAAGAGGAAATTATCGTATGGCTACAGGCATGGTCTCTGTACTCAGACTGCCTGAATCCAAATTCATCTCAGCCCATTGCTACTTGCATGACTATGGACAGGCCCCCTCTGTGCCTCAGTGCCCTCATCTGGGAAGTGGAGGCAAGAATAGCATCTATGTCACAGGATGGCTGGGAGAATGAATGATGATGTGGAAGTGCTCAGCGCAGCCTGACAAGTAATAAGGACATAATAATGGAGCTGCTGTCATTGTCAGGACCACAGTCATCTTGGAGATATTGGCAAACTCTTGGCAAACCAGAAATTGGATGGCAGTTAGTCCCCGTGAAGTAATCTTCAGAACTGGGCTAATTTCTAACCCTTCTAGTCACAGAAGCAAAGACTACCAGGACAGCAGGCACAGAAGTAGTAAAAAGAGTCCCACTGCTGAGCCTGGCACGTGAGCTGAAGAGATCTGGGTCTTCTCCTGGGACCAAGGAAAGTGGCGTGGACTCTGCTAGGGTGGGGGATGGGAGCAGTCATTGGGGAAGAAGGAGTGAATTTATCAAAAATAGAAGACAGAAGTCCCAGTACAACAGGGAATGTTGAAGCATGGGAACTGCTGTTTCCATATTCGCTCGCTCACACACTCCTCCATCCATCCATCCATCCATCCATCCATCCATCCATCCATCCATCCATTCATTCATTCATCTATTCAACCATCCATCCATCCATTCATTCAACAGATCTCCATTTACTCTGTGCCTGGCAGGCACTGTGCTAAATTCTGTTCATACAGAATGGTCATTTAATAGAACTTACAGCCTGGTGGCAGAGACACATTTGAAACATAATCACACAAATATTTAGTTTAAAGTTGTGCAATTTGTATAGTTTATTTCAAAATTAGGGCACTATGATAGGAAATAATGGGGGGGCCCACTTTAGGTTGGGGTTCAGGGGTGCCTTATTGATGAGCCGACAGAGTGACCCCAGGTGGCTGGAGATTTAAACTTGTGCCTCCTGGTATCAGGTCAGCAGCCTCATCCCACCAACTCTGACCTCCTTGATTTTAGCCTTGTAAGCTACCACCTCTCCTGCCTCTGCAGCAGCACCCCCAAAGCCTAGTGCCACCCTGGGAATCAGCATTAAATTAGTACAAGGCCTTCATTCTCCACATGCAGAAACTCAGGCTCTGGCTGGGTTGGGGCTAGCTTCTCCATCACCACATGGCAGGTTGGGTCTGGAACCAGGACTCCTGAGGCTGGGCTCCCACCTTCCCCCACGTGACTCAGAGCTCACACCCTAACCCCTCTGACCTCTGACTTCTTCCCAAGGAAAGAATGATGGAAGGCAAATGTCTTTTAGAGAAATGTCTCCTAGAGAAATTCCTTTTGGGGAAGCCCCACTGTTGGGGGGAAACTCAGTCCCTTCTTGGAGACCCCTGATCTACTCTGAGGCCCCTCTAGGACCCCACCATTTAAAAATAATAAAAATGAAATGATAAAGTAAAATAAGCTATTACAGGTATATTAAAGCTAGCACCTTCAGAATGATAATCACCACTTCTCAGTTTGCTGTGTTTATATTCTGACTGGCCTGGCTTCCAGGTTGCTCTACCCAAGAGGGAACATGTTTCTGAATATTTCTGACTCATCTGTAGACCTTTGGCTAACATAGCGCATAACTAGTAGGTTTTCAACCCAGATCTTTTGATTCCAAGCGCAGCGCTTTTCAACTCCCAACATGCAAGGTTAGTTACAAATTCAGTTTGGGATACATGGAGGCTACAGAAATGGCGAATGTTTCAAATGGCACACGGACCGAGGCAGATGGTTACTAATCTATTCAACAAACATTTGCTGAATGCCAGCAAGTCAGGCCCTGTGGATTTCCTGGTGAATGAGACCAACTCTAGTCCCACCCTCGTGGAATGAATAATTGTCCAGAAAATTCATACAGTAAACACATAACTACCCAGATGGTGATTAATGACAACACTGCTGAGCGCTGGGTGGGTTTGTACAGGGAGGGCATAATAGAACTCATGATCTGCCCTCCCAAACCAGGTCTTATTTTAGTCCTATCCATCTGGGAACACAGAACTCCCACCCGCAACGCCTGTGTGAAAGCCAGTAACCAAGGACTCATCCTCATACCCTCTCACTCCCGATTACCAATCCCACACCATAGCCCCTGGATTGTGCTCCTAAGTATCTTCCAGAATTTTGCACCCCTCTCCATTTTCACTGCCATTGTCTCCACTAGCACTGTTGTCTCTTGCCTTTACCACTGTAGTACCCCTTTACCACTGTAGTACCGGGTCTACCCCCAACCCTGGGGCCCCTGCAGTCCATTCTACACAATGCAGCCACGGTGGTCTTCTGAAAGGAAAACCTGATCATGCCACCCTTACCCTCACCTCTATTCATCTACACTTCCACACCGCCACCCCCTTCCCAACACTGAAAATCTCAATGTCTCTTTGCTCTTAAGAGTCAAGACAAACTCCAGAGCATATCCTACAAAGTCCTGATATTCTGTCCTTTTCCCTCTCCCCAAACTCGTACTAAAACAGCCTACACTCTCTGCCTCAGCCACCCCAGCCCTCTTTCAATCCCTAATACGTGCTTTGCTCCCTCCTGATGAACGACCTTTCCATGGGTTGTTCCCCTGCTTGGAATGCTCATACATCTCCCTTGTTGCCCTCCCTAAATGGGTCCAATTTGTCCAGTGATGCATTCCTGGAGCTTATCACAGTGGCACTCTATGCCTTCAAACTTGATTGTCTGGTCCCACAAAACTATGAGCTCCATAAGGGACATGCTTGTCTTGGCTCATCTTTGTATCTCCAACATCTGGTCCAGGGCCTGGTACAGAGCTAGGAAGTAAGGAATGAATGAATGAACGAACGAACGAACGAACGAGCGAGCGAGCGAACTCCCTGAGGAACTTTGAGCTGAGAAGTGAAAGACAATCAGAAGCCATTTAGATAATGGAACTGGGGAGGAAGGAACATTGCAGTCTGAAGGAAAAGCATGCCTGTGGAGAGGAACTGAAATGGACCCTCCCTCATTTTCCAGGGAGAAGCTGTGTGGAGATAGTGCCCTCCATCCTGAAATGCAATCTCAGATAATGTGGGGGTGAAGGTTGAGGTGAGGGGCTTTTTGTAATGAACATAGTTCAGAAAGGAGACAAATACACATATGGCATAAAAAGGCAAGTGTTATTTCACAAGGTCAGAGTTAGGTTTTCTTCATAGACTAGACTGTCATTCTCAGAAAAAAATTGGTTTCCATAGTGGCATATGCTTGTAGGTGATTCAGGAAGAAACCAGTGATGGGCATCCCCTGGGGAGAAAGACCAAAGTGCAGATGAAGCAATCACTGGGACTCTGCCTCTCCAGGCAAGAAGAAGCCTGGGAGGAGGAATGGCCCATTAGCATCTCCCAACACCTGAGCCAGAGGCACAGTGGTTTCCCCTTGAGAGGGGTAAGTGTTCTGAGGAATGCTTTAGTCAGCTCAGGCTGCTATAACAAAATACCATAGACTGGCTTACACAACAGGTATTTATCTCTCACAGTTCTGGAGGCTAGAAGTCCAAGATCAAGGGGCTGGCAGATTCAGTGTCAGGTGAGGGCCCCCTTCCTGGGTTACAGACAGCCACCCTCTCACTGTGTCTTCATATGGCCTTTTCTTGGTGTGTGTGCACATGGAAAAGAAGTTCTGGTGTCTTTTCCTCTTCTTCTAAGGGCACTAATCCCATTATGGGGACCCTACCCTCATGACCTCATCTATATCTAATTACCTCCCAAAGACCCCCACCTCCTAATACTATCCCCATAGGAGGTTAGGGCTTCAACATATGAATTTTGGGGAGCCACAGATATTCAGTCCACAACAGCTTTGGATTTGGATAGTTCAGAGAGGAGCTCAAAAGTGGGTACAAAGTTGCATAGCAAGGGTGGAGAAATAGGGCCATTGTCTATTCAAAGACTAATGTGAGGCTTTACACCCTCACTTCAGCCCAAGGGACAAGTTAGCCTAAGTGAGAACTCCCTGTTCTTCCACTGGGTACATTTAGGGATGCTCTTTTAAACCTTCAGGAAAACAACTACTAATGACTAATTTGGAGTTACTATGTAGTCTGTCAGTGGGAACAGACATGGTGGTGTTGGAGGTAAGGAGACGGGGGAGCTACTTGGGGTTTTCCAAGGACTTTGTGTTACATCCTGCAATTACTAAAGGGGCAGAGAGTACAGACCAGCAGAGGACCCTGGAAGCCAGGGAGACTATATGGCCCCCTTCTGTTGATATTTCCCTTCCCTCAGCAGGTTCTAAGGGATAATGCCTGTACCACAGAAAGAAGAGACCCTGACATACAGATTACAGATGCTAAAGCCATGTGACAGAAAAGAAATTTGTGCATTCACAGGACTGGAAGAAGGCCAGGGGGTCCAGCAGTGGAGAGGGGGAGAGTTGTAGCATGGAGCTAGAGAGATAGCAGAGACCAATCCCAGCAGATGTTGTAGCCCGGGCTCAATCTCTTGGACTTGATTCGAGGGCAGTGAGAAGCTATAAGCAAGCTACCATGAGAGTAGCATTTTTTTTAGATCATCCGGCTACAGGGTGGACAGTGGATTAGAGGGAGCAAGCACAGCTGCAGGGAGGCCATTGGGAAGCTACCCCAGGTGAGATGGGATGGTGGCCTGAGCCATGTTTACAATTTCGAGGATGTGGGGATGGATAATAATGGAGGGGGAGGGGGAGGAGTCCAGGTAGACTGGGACAGGGTTTCTGATATGCGCCAACTGGATTGTGGGTGGCACCGTTGCCTGGACTGGGGGGGATTCACACTCTTCAGAAAACCACAGTGAGGCTGTTTCCTCAAGAGGATTCTCGAGCATTCCTGGGGTTGGCGGTTCCCGTAGATCTAGTGACTCCCCTCTGCATAGGAGGATTGTGTGGATTGGGTGCCTGTGGGGCTTTTACTTTGCTTTTTTGCTTTTGAAATGACCGGTTCTCATTTCCTCCTCCGCACACTCTCTGAAGTGGTGTGTTTGGAAATGTTACATGACGGCCTTTCCCCATCTCTCTCATATTTATCTTTGTCTGTGGCTCTCCCTCCCCAACAGGATGGGGGACCACATCGGTTTCAACGACATGAGTTTGCCAAGTACCTGCCTTGGATGTCAGGCAGGGCTGAGTTCTCTGTAACTTCTCAAAAGACAACCAAAGACTTGGGGATGTCCTTGGGTCCTTGTTCCCGAAAAGGTTTAGATCTCTGTAGCTCCCTTTCCTGTGGCCTCAGGCACATTTTTGGGATGGGCCCCCTGGTTAACATAATATAGGACATGGTAAAAAAATAATAACAAAGGAAGAATACTTAAGAACATTACATAAAACTTGGCTAACGAATGCCAACAAAGTGCCAGCTACCATGGTTGCAGTTTCTGGACTTGTAGCCAAAGCACTTTATCTTTTGGTGGTTTCAGTTTTTCCACATGCAGGTTCTGCTTCTTTCTTAGGCCTCCCGTTCTACTTTGGCAGCTTGATCTGGGCCCTTCGTCTTCTTTCCTGCCTCCGTTTTTCTGGTCTAGTCCTCCTTGGCTCCCTTGCTGACTCCCGGCCCCTCACATATTTGTTCCCCTCCCCCACCCTCTGCCCCCTCATTCTCCTTCTCTCTCTTTCTCTCCTTGTCACCATTTGTTCTCTATCACCCTCCTTTCTGGCTGGCTGATGTTGGAAACATTTCAGGAATTTTTAATTGAAAATACCATGAGAACTGTTATCACCTCCCTTTCACTACAGAGCGGACCCGCGGCTCAGGGATGATGATGGGTGACTCCCGGGGTGGGTGGGGTTTAATATCTCACCTAGGTTAACTGGGGCAGCCGGGCTGTGCTAACCTAGGCCCCGGGGTGGAATGTGAGAAATGAAATATCGTCTGACAGGAAAGAGGGTGTGTTGAATAGCCAAAAATTCCTATAAAATCTGAAGAGGTGGGAGAGAAGTAAAGGATGAGGAATTAGTTAAAAGGAACAAAACAACCAGAAATTCTCCTGACCACCCCCGCCCCCCGACACACACTCTCCAACTGTCTGCCACAAAATGGCCATGAGGGCATAGCCAATTAACAATGTTGTGACAGTTTCAGGTGCACAGCAAAGCAATTCAGCCATACATATCTCCAATACAAAATAAAAAGTTAAAAAAAAAGAAATGGCTGTGAGGGAAAGCAGGTACCACCTGGACGTTTGAGAAGTATCAGGAGCCTCCTTCCTGCCTGCCTGGAGGGCTCCCGTGTCCCCCCTCTGTTCTCACAGCTATCCCTGGCCCTGACTCTGCGGCCTGGGTCAGATGAGCTCAGCCTCCTTTGATCTCCTCCTCTGTGAAGTCACCAGCTCCCCCCCACAAGGCCTTGTCCCAGGTCCCAGGTCAGCTTTCACATCTGCCAGGGCCTCGGCAACTGGGAGGCTGAGGAAGAAGGCAGCAGTGGGCCGTGGGGGGTGGGAGAGGGAGTGGGGAGGGGCCTGGACATTTTTCCCTAATGTCAGGCCACAACCAAAGGATCCTGTTTTCACCCAGTCATTGTGGACTAGGGAAGGCAGGCAGGGATGCTGGGACACCAGGGAGAGAAGGTGATACTATGGTTCCTTACTTCTCTCCTGCATCATCAGTTGGAGTCAGGGGCAATGGCCCAAGTATCATCAAGTACTGGGACTGGAAGGATCCACAGTGGGCATCTCCTCCGCTGGCCCCCAGCCTGGACCCTGAATTCAGTGCCCAAGCCCTCCCATCCACGTTCAATCAGGGTAGCCCCACTTTTACCTGTTTCCTATAATGAGGTCCTATGCAAGATTTTGAGAAAAAGAAAAGAGGTAAAATTTTGAAATCCACTGATTTAGTACAAGCCTCTCCTGTTTATTTATAAATAAAGCAAGAGCCAGAGAAATTGTGTGATGAGCCAGAAAAATACAGTGGTAACTGTATAGCCAGCCCTGCCTTGGGTCTTCTACCCTCAGCTAATTTCCCTTGGGACTGAACAACCTCAAAGGAGGAGGAGCTGGACCGCAGTATGGGTGAGGCTGTGGGAGTAGATTTGCTTCTCTCCATCCTCCCAGACTCATAGCTGCTGTTACTCCGTGTGGGAACTGGGGCCCAGAAGGCCCCTTAGGTTTCCCAAAGGCATAAAGGTATGATATTTCAGTTCTAGAGCAGAGCAGTCTGTGCGAGTTTTGAGACAAAGCATCATGAGTATTTCCCTCCGAACTGCTGGGCCTGACAAAGCCACTCATGCCACCTCACAGACATCTACGGCTACATGGTGAACTAAGAATCCTGGAACTCATTTTTTAAAAAAAAAAAAGGAAAGAGAGAAGAAAAGAGGCAAAGGAAGGAAAAGAAAGAGAAAAAGATTAAAATACATAAACATGAAAAAAAGAGAAGAAATAAAAAATAGATTTGCCAAATAGGATATGTGACCCTCTTATTCCTGAAGAATATGGAAAATGGGAGGTAAAGAAGACAGATGCTTTTAACCAGTTCCTACCATACGTCTCAGCTAAATATTGAGCTTTTGGGGGGCATTTCATCTGATTATTTTCTAAAACAAGACAAAAGCTGAGAAAATGAAAACCCAGGAAGAAGACATAAAGCTGAAAGCCTGCCATGGAAGGGGATGTCAGGGAAAGCCAGGCATCCAGGCAGGTGGATGGCAGCACCCAAGCGATGGGGAAGACTCCACTAGCATGTGACCGGAAACGGTGAATATTCCTCCCAGGCCCCCGAACCAGGCAACCCCCTTCCCTCCTCCCAGATGGCCCTCACTCAGCCCAAGCATGGGCATCTCTGCTAGCACATAAGGCTTTCTTTTTTCTCAAATAAAATATCACCACCTGATCTTAGCTAAGTAACTGTGAACTTGTAAAATCTGTTTGTTGTTCCCCAGGGACCCATTCAAGTGGTTTTTCATATGAATTTGTTCATTCAGACATATTGCAATGTTTCTTTAATTGTTTCTCACAGCCCCATTGTGAGGGATAATTGCTCCAGCAGCCTCTCTCAATCCTGTTGCAGATGAGTAAACTGAGTCGCATGAAAGGGGTGACACGAGGGGCAGAAACCACCACGGATCCATCCTCCCCACCCTCAGACACTTGTGGGCATTTTCCAAATCTAGAATCTTGCAGGACTCAAAGATTGCATGTTTCCAGCTAACCCCAGACCAGCAAACAGGCATCTGTTTGGTTTGGCCAGAACACAGCATCCTGTTGATAACCATTTAGTAATTTTAGAGCATGTCAGAAGCATCAGTGAAGCTAGTACAATTCAGTCTTAGAAAACTAGGAGTTCAGGAGATGGAAACGAATGAGAACGGGGGTCCTAAGGAGTCTTTAAAGGTAATTCAAAGGTATATGAAAAGCATCTGGGGAAATACGTTTGGGATTTAGTTCTCACTCTTGTAACTAATGAAATATATTGCTCAGGATCCTTCTCTGTCTCCCTTAGGGTTTAGTCCTGCATGAGTATACAGGGATGTATTAATTATTAATGAATCAATTAGCAGTAAATAACATTTTATGTTATATATTATATATGTTAATACCATGTATTATATATAACATATAATATGACAGTATATTATATATATTACTATACATTATGTATTATATATAATATTGATTCACATAATACTGTGTTAATAAATATATATTTATAATACATAAATATTCTATAATATAAATATAACAAATGTATCAATAAATATAATGTATTAATAAATACAATAACATATTAGAGTAATATATAATAAATATTAAACAAATAGCTGGTGCGGCATTGTTCCTGGTGCTGTGTGTATGTGTTGGGAATGCAAAGCTGCATGAGCGCCTCAGAGACAGGGTGGGCTGGAGATGGGAGTCAGATGTGTCTAAGGCAGGAGGAGAGTATGAACCCACCACCACTCTCCCTTAATGGTGATCTGAAGCTCCCCCATGGAGGCTGCTTTGAAGTCCTGTGCCAGCAGTATGGTGACATTAAGGGCTGTCAAGGGAGAAGGCATGAAAAGTTTTACAGAATTAGGGAACTGGACAGAAGGACACGCCCCTCCTTCACCTCCACCATTTCTACTCTGCAGTAGGTTATGACTCTTTCCCTCTTGGTCACAGATGGCCTTAAATACGTTATCTTGCACCCAGTGCTAGGGCAGGGATGGAGAGGGAAAATCACTGCTATCAAGAGTGGAGTGGGTTGGAAAGAGCCCTCACCTGGTTCTGAGAAGCTAGGAGGTAATTGGATATCAGTGAGGAAAGAGTCAGGAATTTCTTGAGGTAGGAAGTCAGGGCAACCTGGGGAGATAGTGGAAGAACATGGTCCTGGAGACCCAGGGGCTCTGGGTTCATCCCGTTTCTGCCTCTAACTTACTGTATGATGTGGGAAAAGTCACCTCTGCCTGGCCTTGGTGTCCTCGTTGGTGAAGTGTAACACCCCTTTCCTCAGATAGGGACTAAGGCTCCTTTCTGCCCTTAATTCTGATAGTCTGTCTGGACCCTGGCAAGAAAACTTTAGGAGAGAGTAAAGACACACTGCATAATTCTGGCCCAGAACCGTAATATGGGTTTAAAAAAAAAAAAGGGAACTGACCTGGAAGCAGGAGAAATGGGTTCTGGCCTCACCTTGGACCCTTACTTAGCATGTACTTGGGAAAATCATTATACCTCTTTGGGTCTCTGTTTCCTCATTGGAAAAAACAGAGTATTGATCTTCAAATTTTTATAGCTATTTATTTTATTTTTTTTTTAGCAAGAGAAATCTTTTACCAATGTCTCATATATGACAGAAAAAAAACCCCAAAACTTTCCTGGTTTAAGCCATAGGAAAGGCTCTTGAGTCTGTCCCTCTGACTGGTGAGTTATTTAATTTTTCCTGGGTCTCTATTCCCTCATCTGTAACATGGGAATAAGAATTCCTGCTCTAAGGATCTCACAATTAATCAGGGGGAAAATGAGACAAGATATGTGAAAGGGCTTTGCAAACTCTGAAGTGCTATGTAAATGTACAAATTCATATTCAGGCTTGTTGTCCACTCTTTATTATCTGATCTAGAAGTCAGGTCCTCTCAAAAGCATTCCCAGAGCCCACATGGCTGTAGAAGGAAAAAAGAAGTCCATTTCTCTCCAGCCCAAAGCATGGTATGGGTCTGGTAGCCCTGGAAGCCAGAGGCAGCCCCTGCCAGGTCTGTAGATGGGGCCAGAGCAGCTATGGTTAGGGATACACAGGGATAGAAGCCGGAGCCCCTGCTGCCCACACTTATTCACGCAGGGGTCCATAAACAGCAGAAAAGGAGACCCTCCATAGGAGGAAGAGGTTTCTCTGGGCTGGGGCAGGTGAGCACACCTTCCAGAAGAAGGTATGGCAGCAGGATCTGGCTTTAAAATATTTCCCTGAAACTTTGATGAGCACTTTTGTTTGGGATTCCTGTGTCCTCCGACCCCCATACCCCAGCTGGTTACTCTGGTGATCACCAGCAGCTCAGCCCTGGGAACCAGTTTCTATAAAAAGAGCTGTGATCTTCCCCCAGCCTCCTCAGGTCAGCCACCTTGCCTTCCTGCTCCAGCCCTCTCTCCTGCCCCCTGGTGCTCACAACACTCCTTGTGCTGCCCGTCACACATCCTGTGCCTTGGTATTAACCTGGGCTCCAGCCTATGGGGCTCCCAGGTTGGTTTCTAGCAGGACGAGGTGGATTTGGCTTAGCTTGCTCTTTGCTGCCCTCACTCTTTTGCTCTTCTTGCTTCAAACAGGCTCCTGCTGGCTTTAATTAAGTCTGTGGAGCCTCCCCCAGGGCTGGCCCTCACAAAATGAGGTGACCCAGCTCACTAGGGCTGCTCCCCAGAGGCCCCTCAGCTCCGGGCTTATCACAACAATTTCTGCTTCACATTTTCCACAGAACATTGCAACCTGAACAGGAAAACATTGCCTGTAAGTGCAGGAGCCAGCCAGGGCACTAGATCCCAAACAGGAAGGCTCTGGATGCTCTTGGTGCCCAAGGGGTTCAGCCTTTGGAGAGATTGCCAGTGAGAGCCATAGCTTTTTAATACCCAGGAAAATGGCTCCTGGGCAGAGCCATAGAGGTGCAAGTCACAGAGTCAGCAGAGCTCTGCAGCCAGGCCACTGCTCTTTCATAGTTCTTTAAGACTGAATCCAGGATGTCCAGCTATGTGGGAGACCCAGTCACCTACTCAATAGAGTCTATACTTCTATTTTGGATTCAAGACCCTCAACAACTTTCTCCTCTCTGTTGTTCCAGGGTTATAACCTAACATTCTTACACAGACCCTCAGGTCTTACAAAAGAAAGCTACTGGGGAGTGTAACATAGTGGTTGTATCAGTTAGAACAGGATACTTTATGCTGTAGTAACAAACAGCCCCACCATCTATGGGTTAACATGCAAAAGTTTATATTTCAGATAGTCATGGAAGTTCCATTGTTTTGTGGTGGATCATGTGGAATACACATAGTCTCCTTAGCTATCATTACAGAAGAAAGATTGAGAAATCGGGTACGTGACTGCCACTGTCTCTGCCATGGTTGATATGAACACAAGCTTTGGAGTCAGAACTGGATTCAGATCCCAATTTCACCACTCACTAATTATGGATCTTGGTCAGCTTGACCTCTGAATCTTATTGGTTTTTTCTTTTTATTTTAAAAATAAGGTATAATATACATACACATATAATAAGTTAACTCTCTTTGGTATACAGTTCTATAAGTTTTCATAAGTAAATACAGTTGGATAACTACCACCACAATTTAAATATAGAACAGTTCCATCAACCAGTCCCCACAAAACCCTCCATTTCCTGTTGTAGTCAACATCTCCCACTCCAATTCCTGGCAACCACTGGTCTGTTCCCTGTCCTTATAGTTTGCCTTTGTAAGAATGCCTTATAAATGGAATAATACAATATGTAGCACTTGAGTCTGGCTAAACTTGATGCATCTGAGATCCATGTTTGTGTGCATTAGTAGCTTATTCCTTTTTATTGCTGAGTAGTGTTCCTATGTATGGGTGTACCACAGTTTGTTTACCCATTCACCAGTTGAAGGAGATTTGGTTCCAGTTTTTGCCAATTATATATACAGTGGCTGTAAACATTTGTGTACAGGTTATTGTATGAACATTAGCTATCACTTCACTTGGGTAAATATCTAGGATATTTAAATACCCAGATTACTAGGTAACATAAGTGTATGTTTAACATTAAAAGAAATAGCTGAACTGTTTTTCAAAGTGGCAATACCATTTTGCATTCCTATGAGAAATGTATGAGAATTTCAGGCTTGGTACTTAAGGGGTTTTTTGTTGTTTGTCTTTTTAACATGTGAGTAATTGTATCACATTGTTGTTTTAATTAATATTTTCCAAAGTGATTTATGATGTTGAGCATCTTTTTTTTTTTTTTTGCGGTACGTGGGCGTCTCACTGTTGTGGCCTCTCCCGTTGCGGAGCACAGGCTCCGGATGCGCAGGCTCAGCGGCCATGGCTCACGGGCCCAGCCGCTCCGCGGCATGTGGGATCCTCCCAGACCCGGGCACGAACCCATGTCCCCTGCATCAGCAGGCGGACTCTCAACCACTGCGCCACCAGGGAAGCCCGAGCATCTTTTTTAATGTGCTTATTGTCACCTGTATTTCTTTGTTAGTGAAGTGTCTGATTAAACCTTTATTTTGTTTCTTTTCTTACTAACTTTTAAGAGTTCTTTATATATGTGGATTCAAATGCTTTATCAGATATGCAATTTGCAAATATTTTCTCCCAATTCATGACTTCTATTTTCATTCTCCTGACACTGTCTTTCAATGTATCAGTTTTTTTCTTAGGTAAATCGTGCTGTTGCTTATGTTTTGAGGAAATTAAAGTTAGAAAAGATTTTCTTCTAAAAGTTTTATAGTTTTAAGTGTTACATTTATGTCTTATCAATTTTGAGTTAATTTTTTTATCTTTTAAAAGGTATGAGTTTTTAGCTTAGTTTTTTTCCATATGGCTATCTTTTTGGTCCAGTACTATTTGTTGAAAACATTCAATTGCCTTATTTTTTCATGAAATTGCCTTTGTTGAAAACATTAAATTGCCTTTGCACCTTTTTTTTAAAGACATTTATTTATTTATTTTTGGCTGCTTTGGGTCTTCGTTGTTGCGCGTGGGCTTTCTCTAGTTGTGGTGAGTGGGGGCTCCTCTTCGTTGCAGTGCGTGGGCTTTTCATTGTGGTGGCTTCTGTTGTTGCAGAGCACGGGCTCTAGGTGCACAGGCTTCAGTAGTTGTGGCTCATAGGCTCCATAGTTGTGGCTCATGGGCTCTAGAGTACAGTCTCAGTAGTTGTGGCTCACGGGCTCAGTTGTTCCACGGCATGTGGGATCTTCCCAGACCAGGGATCAAACCTGTGTCCCCTGCACTGGCAGGCAGATTCTTAACCACTGCATCACTAGGGAAGTCCCGCCTTTGCACTTTTGACAGAAATCAATTGCTGTAATGTGTGGGTCTATTTATGGTTTCTCTATTCTGTTCCATTGGTCTATGTCTATTCTTGCATCAGTATCATACTATATGGATTATTGTATCTTTATGGAAAGTCTTGAAATCAGGTAGTGTGAATATCCAACTTTGTTCTTCTTTTTAGAAATTGTACCTTAGACTTTCCATAAAAATTTTTAATGAACTTTTTTTGTGAACTAGATTTTCACAAAAGTTTTTTTATTGAGATAGATTTTGAGTAGAATTGTATTGAACCTATAGATTTCTCTGTAGTGAATTAACATCTAATCCATGAACATGGTATTTCCATCTCTCCATTTATTTAGATCTTCTTTGATTTCTTTCATCAGTACTTTGTAGTTCTTTTTTTTTGGTATGTTTTATAGCTTTTTTTGCATGTTTGTTATACAGACTTTTACACATATTTTGAAAGATTTATACCTAAATATTTCATGTTTTTTATACTATTGTAAAACTCATTTATTAGCTCTTCTGGCTTTTAAAAAGTTTCTTAGCATTTTCTAAATAAATGATTATGTCATCTTAAAGACAGCTTTATATCTGATGCCTTTCATTTATTTCCTTGCCTTATTACATCTCCAGGACAATTTGAATGAGGTATTAGAAGCAGATATATGTGCCTTGTTCCTAATCTTAGGGGGAAAGCATTTTTTACCATTAAGATGTTAGCTGTCAGTTTTTCCATAGATGGCCTTCATCAGGTGAAAGAAGTTACCTTCTATTCCTAGTTTCCTGGTAGTTTTTTTTTTTAATCATAAATGGATATTTTATTTTGTCTTTTTTTTCATCTTTTGAGATGATCATATCATTTTTCTTTTTTACTCTGTTAATATAGTTAATTACATTGATTTTTGAATTTTAGACCTATCTTGCATTTTTGGAATAAACCTCATTTTTTTCATGATACATTATCTTTTTTTTCTTGGATTTGATCTGTTAAAGTTTTGTTAAGGGTTTTACGTCTGTGTTTATGAGTTTAGTCTATAATTTTATAATGTCTTTATCTAGTTTTCACATCAGAAGAATGCTGGTCTAATAGATTAAATTGGAAAATATTCCCTCCTCTTCATTTTTCTTGAAAACATATATAGAATTTGTATTATTTCATCCTTAAATATTTAGTAGAATTCAGCAATAAATCCATTTGAGACTTGACATATTTGTTTGTTTCTGTGATGGAAAAGTTTATAACTTCAGATTCTGTCTAACATATGTATAGGGATTTTCAAGTTCTGTACTTCTTGAGTGAACTTTAGTTGTTTGTGTTCTTCAAGGAATTTGTCCATTTCATCAGAGTTGTCAAGTATATTGGTGTGAGTTTGTTCAGTTTATCTTCTTATCCTTTTAATGTCTTTTATACCTGTAGTGATGAGGCCTCCTTCATTCCTATTACTCTTAATTTCTTCATTCCTTATATTGTGTTATAATTTTTAAATTTTCAATCTGGGTAAATGTTTATTAATTTCATTGATCTTCTTAAGGAACCAGTTTTTGTTTTATTGATTTTTCTCTATGTTTTTTCTCTTTTCTGTTTAATTGATTTCTGCTCTTTATTATTATTTGTTTCCTCTTTTAGCTTCTTAATAGTTTAGATCATTTGTTTGAGATCGTATTTTCTAATAGTATATGCATTCAGCTTATAATATTAGCATACAAATTGTCCTGTAAGCATTGATTGAGCTATATCCCATGAAGTTTGATATGTTATACTTTCATTGTTATTTGGTTCAAAATGCTTTCCAATTTCTCTTTTAATTTCTTCTTTGATCTGTGGACCTATGTATTATTCAGAAGTTTGTTATTTAGCTTCTAAATACTTGGGGATTTTCCAAATATCTATTTGCTATTTCTCATTAATTTCATTGTGGTCGGTGGATAAACTTTGTATGACTTTAATCCTTTAAAATGTAGTGAAACTTGATTCATGGCCCAGAATATAGTCTATCTTGGTAAATGTTCCACGTGCACTTAGAAAGAATGTGTATTCTGCTGTTGTGGGGCTGTTTCAATGACGTGTGAGCAAACACCAACTTAAGTTCAGCAAAGTATTAAGTAGTGCAATAACAGAAGAATTTTCCAAACTCTAATTATAAATTATAAATGTCAAGGTCTCTGTTATGATTCAGGAAAAGGACCAGGAATTTTATTCTCAAGAACAACATAAAAGATTTGGAATTGTGGTTATGATAGACTGAGCACTCATAGATATTATCTCATTTATTCCACTTAACAGCCTTTCAGGATAAGGACATCTATCCTGGTTTTAATTATGAAGATATTCAGACTTGTAGAAATTACATAATTTGTCCAAGTTCATAGAAAGTGACAGGTGAAGATTTGAACCTAGAACCTGAAAAGTCATGCTCCTTAGTGCTTCTGGTATGGAAAAAGCCCAGAATATGGAGTCATAAGTCAAGTGTGTCCTTGGGCAAGTCAACCCCTCTCTGATCTTTGTGATGGGAAGGATGTTCTTCCTTACTCTTAGGATAACAGTGGGGCTCAAATAAGATGAGTTATGAGACAGTGCTTTGAAAGCTGTAAAGCTAATCAAATAGTCATCACTATCCTGACAAATAAGACTCTCAGAGAAGGACATATGATGAAGGGAGTGGGACTGGATATGAACAGACAAATAGATTAGAACTCAGTCCTACAAAGGGTGAAGGCTGGGGAAAAACAGTCTCTAGAATCATAAAGTAGGAGAATCCACACACTTTATCTTTTGATGCTTGAGAAGGACAAATTCAGGGCAAGTAAGCAACTATTACTTTATGAATGGATGATAAATTTATGTGACACACTATCCCAGGATGTGGTACATGCCGAAAACATAATTGGGTTCCAGAAATTTGACATTAATTTATAGGTAATAGACATTAGGAGATGCTAAGACTGTTTAATTCACATATCTAAGCTTTCAAGATTGACATCGAGAAGATTCCTCAAAATCGCTTAGTGCTGTCAAAGAAAAACCAGAGCTTGACAGTAATTAAAGTGGTAAAAACAGATTTTATTCAGGACTATTGCAATAGGGTATGAGTGACCTCAGACTAGAACCGGGCTCAATTCTGAATATTGCATAGGCAAGTGGGAATTTATAGCCAAGGAACAGGGTGGGAGTCTCTGGATGGAAAATTACTAAGAGGAAATATCAGGGGTAAGGGGGATTCTTACTAAACTGACCTAACAGGATTCTTGCTGAAGACCGGCCAGGGCAGTCAGACACTTGGGGGAGGGTGGAGGATATGGAACCTGATCAGATGTAGAGTGTGAGCAGTTCTGGTTATTGACTTACCACAGTTCTTACTGGATTTTACAAGAAAGTGCACAGATGGACCTGGGAGAAGGTTCAGGAGCCTGATTAAAGTTTGGCAAAGCAAAGAAACTTTGTCAGTGCTTCTGTCAGAAAATGGAGTTGGATGGAAAATGCTCTATCTAGTATGGCTGGATGGGGCCTGGGTCAATGCCCCAGGCAGAGCTAATCCAGGAATATAGTACTTGCAGTGGCTGTGTTAACTGTCAGCTTATTTCATAGGACCTTCAGGGTAACATTCATGATAGAAATTTTGAGTTTTAATTATGGTCAGAAAAGACGAATAAAGGGTCAGGACATCATGTGTTCCACCACCACCAAGTGGGGATCTGAGCAGGGGCCCCAGTTTCCCTACCCAAAGAATAGGCTGTGATTCTTTGGTCTCATACTATGCTCCTCTCTAGCTAGCCACTTCTAAGGCCATCCTGAAGACTTGGTCATCTCCTAGAACTGCTCTACCTCTAAAGTCTCGAACCTGTGTCTCAGTGTCTGACCCCAGCATACTCACTTCCAGGCCTTCAACTCTTCAACTTGTTCTTGGCATCTGGCTTCCTGATTTTCTGCATTTCTCCCCATCATTCGGTCTCTTCCTGGCTCTATTTCTTTCTCCCCTCAGTCAAGATCCTTATTACCAGCAACTTCAACTTCTGTACCTCATCCTTCTACACAGCTTCCTGCGAACCTCCAACTCTGGGTTTTCCCAGTCGGCCTGGATTCCCGTTCCTGAACCTGAGCTTCTGAGAGATGCTAGAAAAAAAGTCCCATGGCCTTGGCTGGAAGTCACTTCTCATTTATTGCCTTCCCCTCTGCTCTGCAAAACTTCTCATCCCCTAGTAATGCTCTTTCCCACTCCCACAGTGGCCACTAAAAATTCCTACTGCCTTCCTCAAACTTCATACTAAGCCCTGTCCCTCTCGCTCAGCAGGTGACTTTGACCCCTGCTGTCAGGTAGTCTGTCTGTACTTCCACCTAAGATCTCTCTGCATCCACCACCACCTTCACCTCTTTCCCTCTGTCTCAGAGGAGGCAGTGTTCTTCTGACATTCAAGGTTAATTTCTCCACTTGAGTTGTGTACCACACATCCTCCTATCTTCTCCAGGTTCTTGCTTTATTATTTCCTCTTTTTAAAATTTCCTCCTATTTATTCAACCTCACCCTCTTCACTGTCACCACCTTCTTACCCCATCAACACAGACAGGTATCTTCTATCTTAAAATTAAATAAAGAGCCTCTCTTGGTTCTTGGACATCTTTTCACCACAGCGGGAATTTGCATCCCTTCACAACTAATATTTTGGAACTTGTTCCCTACACTCACTGTTTCTGCAGTTTAACCTTCCATCCGCTTTTCAATACCTTGATGAGGTAGAAAGAGAATTGTTCTGAGAACCACATGACCTGGTTTGTGGTTTCAATCATGCTGGTCCAAAATAGTGGGACCTCAAGAAGTCATTTAAAGACCTGGTATTCAGCTTCTTCATCCATGAAATAAATTATTTACTTTGTACTAGGCACTGATCTAAGGGCTTCACACGTATTAATTAACTTAATCCCCCCAACAACTCTATGTGGAAGGCACTATTATTATTCTCATCTTACTCTGAAGCATAGAGAGGTTGAATAGCTTGCCCAAGTTCACATGGCTGGTAGGTACAGAAACATTTCAAATCCATGAACCTGGCCTCAGTATCCATGCTCCTAACCTCTCTCCTGGATGGCCGTGCTAAGGTTCTTTTTAATTACACCACTAAGAATTGGAATAATGACTCTAAGAAAAGAGCTCTGGGAACAAGTCCTTCAAGGTGACAAAATGTTTCCCTCCACAAGTGACAAACACCTCTTTTCTTCACAATTCTAGACTGAGTTCCAGGAAGCCACCACCTTCTGGAAAGCAGCCAGTTGTCCTTCTCTTGCTCTTCTCCTGAAGTTCACCCCTCCAGGTATAAAGCTCCAGAGAAGGGAGTGGTGTTCTTGAAGCTCTGCTCGCTCTCAGCAAGTCTCTCTTCTCAGCTAAACAGAGACTCTTACTCTCTCCGAAGAAGTTCCTAGAGGTCAGTGGATGTAATGAAGTAAAGAGAACTTGGGCTAAGTCATCAGTGATCTGTGAGTTCTAACCAGAGAGGTTCAGTGATACAGACCAACCATGTTAATCCCCCAGTCTCAGTGCAATAAAAGTAATGTACTTGCCCTTTCTGTCACATAGGGCAAAAGAGAATAGGCAGAAGAGCATGAAGGAAGGATATAAGTCAGGGTTTGTTCTTCATAAAGCTCTCCCTTCTCTCTTACTTCTAAGTAGAAAACATTTTGGAAATAGAATGGTTCAACCTTGAAACAGACGACCAACAGAGATTGCGGAATATTTCAAAACAAAGTATGCAGTCTTTAATGGTGAGGCAGTGTTGTCTGAAGGCAGCAGGATTAACTGGATGACCTTTAGAGGTCCCTTCCAGCATGCAGCCCCTCTGAACTCCCAGGAACAGGGACTGGGGAACGGGGACACAGTGTGAGGGAAACGTTGTTCGCACCTGTCCCGTCTGGGGCCCAACTGGTAAAAGGTGAGAACACACTGGAGAAGTCAGGAAATGGCTTGAAGTTTTCTCATTTTCCATCCGTTCTGTATTCTGGCTCCATGTGCCAGGGGTGCAGCAGCTCAGATTTCATAAACAGGGTCTGAGGGGGCAGGAAGCTCATGCCGCGTGAGCTGTTTTCTTCCCCGGCTTGCCCACATTTTATGAATCTCTTTCCTCCTCTCCCTTTCTGGTTTTTCGCCCCCTTGCCTCTGGCACTGTAAATCTTGGCAAGCCCTGGAGTTAGGTTTGTTTTGGTTGAATAAACAGTTAAATGAGGTTTTATTTTCTTGTTTCTGCCCTGAATTGGAGGAAGGGGCGTTGCAATGCTCAGCTGGGCCTCTTGGGAAGCCATTACATAATCCTGCCATTCCTCCAGGAAGATTTCGTATAAATAACCCTTATTTACAATAAATCATCAAGATGTTGAGGAATATTAGGTCATTTCATACAAGAAAGGTGAGCAAATTGAAGGGAATGAGCCAGAGCCAAATTTGGAGGAGGACACCTCTCTGCATTGGCCCAGCCAGTTCTCTGGAACAGCCACTCTACACTGGCTCCTTTGTCCCTTTTTCTGAACAGAAAAGCTGCCTTTAAAAAGGGTCCCTTTGACATGATTGGTGATTGCTGTGAAGATATGTCCCATGATTTATTTCTTTTAAAATGCTGCAGTGACTTAGGAGGTACCTGTGGGTAAATACCTATTTATTAATTATATTTTGTTTTTTAAATCATAATTAAAATAATTTCAGGGTCAACAGTATTTATTAATCAGAGACTCCAAGGGCTAGGGATACATTCAGGGATGATCCCATCCAGTGGTTCCCACCCATGCACTGAGACTGCTATGAGTGTACAGATCCTGAGTGGTTTTTTTTCTCTTTGCACATTTTTGGTGATAGAGTAAAACGTAATGAAGATGCAGATAAAGGAGGTAGTGTGCGTGTGTGTGTGTACACACACACACATGCACATTTGTGAGAATGTACCCGATAGTTTCATTGCCTAGGTGACTTACTCACTGTTCAAATGAATAATTCCAGAAACACAGCAGGAACATAGGTGTGATATACAAAATAATGGAGAACACAAAATAATCTGCTTGTCTGTCTCCACCACCATCCTTACTCCCTTGGACTTCATCTGTTGATAAGGAAACCACCCACTAAAAAGAATAAACTATATATAAATCTCCAATATAGAGATTTTTTAAAAGGAAAAAAAATCTCTCCACAATGCTTGCCAATGTCTAACAACCCACACCACCCAGAGGGTTTACAGCAGAACTAATCTGCTGTAAAGTTCACTCCTTCCAATTTTGTCTTCAGGGGAGAGGCCAAGTAGCTATTTTCCAAATATTTATATTACATTAGATAATGGACTATAGAAGGCCTAAGGGCCAAAGTGAAGAATCTTGAGCCATTGGAAAGTCTAATTCCTGGTTAGGAAATTGCACTTTGAGAGCATAGGTGCCCTGGTTAAACTCTCCTTCTCAAGGAAATAGGCCAGGGCTAGGGTTCCAGTTTGAGTTCCACAAACTAATGTGCTGACAAGTTTGTTAGCCTCCATTTCCTTGATAGCAAATATAAGATGAATTAAAGAGAGGAAGAGAGAGAAAGGCTAGACTTGCCTATCTTTAAAGACCCCTCCTCCTCTAATGTTCTAGGGTTTCAGAAAATGTTCAAGGGCTAGGGATCTTGTCATTTTGTATGGAAGAAACAATGAAAGCAATCGATTACTATTGGTCAAATCTTCATGTCTTTTGAGAGCATTTAAAGAATTGTCTCATCTCTTTGGCTAAGGAAAGAGACAAATGGCACCCCCTTCACTCTCTATTCCAATGTTAGTCCCATCTATCCCAAAGGGATCCTGCAGAAACCTCTATTAATATCTCCTCAATTGTGTCCAATAATAATGATGGTAATGATAATGATAATGTAATTATTCTAGTTTATTGATGTCAAGTGCATGTTGATTACAAATGGAACAGGAAGTATTTACTTGCCTCCTGCTTCTCCAAGCTGGTTGTGAAATCAGAGCCCGGCTTTAGAGCAAGCATGAAGCCTGCACCTTTCATAATTGTAATGGGATCCAGATGTGGCTCCGTCCACAAAGGCAAGTGATGAAAGCAGTAAATGGGTCCCATGCACATATGCTCTGCCCAGGTGGGATCCACTTCCAGCTCCCTCTCTGTGAGCCAATATTGTTCTGCATTTCTTCCAATTAAGTCTGATGATGTAAAAAAATTAAAATGCATTCCCACGGTGATTTGCACATAGTAGGTGCTTGTTTGTTAATATTTCAGGGATGGCAGAGTGTCTCAAGGAAAGGAATCTGAAAGCCACTGAACATGTGGCACTCTTAGGGTGTTGCTGGATGAGATGGAAATTTCTTGATATAGTGGGAGGCCAACATCACGGTGAGGGAGGAGCCTTTGAAGGGAACCACAGCAGAGTACTAAGGACTGAGCCCCAGGGTTGCTGAAGTGGACAGAAGCCGAGTGTGAAGAGTTGGAGAGTCAAAGAATACAGTACCCTGGAAGCCAGGAGGTGGGAGTGTCAGGAAGGAAGGAGTGCTGTGGGCATCAGTGCTCAGAGGTTTCTTTCTTGCTATGGGAAGACCTGCAGCTCCCACTCTCCCATTACATTTAGTTTCTCTGTTTGAAAGGGGTGGGGTGGGCTCTTCTTTTCCTCTTTTATTTTCTTCAGCATTCACCATCCCTTTTTTCTCTCCTATTTCCCACCCAAATTTTAAAGTGTATTTCTGCAATGAATTTTATTGTTTAAAAAAATATTTATTTTCTCAGTTGAATAGAATAAGAAAGAGTTAACATAGTTTTCTTAAAACCATTCAGTACATTTTTATATTGGGTTTGTTTGCTTTTTTCCATAAGATGGTTCTGATAGTGTTTAGTTGTCTTTAACTTCATTTGAAACAATTTTGTTAGATTGTATTGCGACAGCTGTCATATCAGCTGTGCATTTTTAAAGAATGTACCAAAATTGGTGAATTTTTGTGTAGCCATTTTAATATTGAAGATGGAAGAAAAAAAGCAGCATTTTCCGCATATTATACTTTATTATTTCAAGAAAGGTTGAAACGCAGAAAAAGAGATTTGTGCAGCATATGGAGAAGGTGCTGTGACTGACTGAACGTGTTAAAAGTGGTGTGCGAAATTTCGTGCTGGAGATTTCTTGCTGGACGATGCTCCACAGTTGGGTAGATCAGTTGAAGTTGATAGCGATCAAATTGAGACATTAATTGAGAACAATCAAGGTTATACCACGCTGGAGGTAGCCAACATACTCAAAATACACAAATCAAGCATTGAAAATCATTTGCACCAGCTTGGTTATGTGAATCGCTTTGATGTTTGGGTTCCACATAAATTAAGCAAAAAAAACCTTCTTGACTGTATTTCCACATGCGATTCTCTACTGAAACGTAACAAAAACGTTCCATTTTTAAAACAAATTGTGATGGGCAATGAAAAGCAGATACTGTACAATAATGTGAAATGGAAGAGACCGTGGGGCAAGCGAAATGAACCACCACCACCCACCACACCATAGGCCGGTCTTCATCCAAAGAAAAGGTGATGTTGTGTATATGGTGGGACTGGAAGGGAGTCTTCTATTATGAGCTCCTTCCGGAAAACCAAACGATTAATTCCAACAAGTACTGTTCCCAATTAGACCAACTGAAAGCAGCACTCGATGAAGAGCATCCGGAATTAGTCAACAGAAAATGCATAATCTTCCATCAGGATAACACAAGACCGCATGTTTCTTTGATGACCAGGCGAAAGCTGTTACAGCTTGGCTGGGAAGTTCTCATTCATCCGCCGTATTCACCAGACATTGCACCTTCGGATTTCCACTTATTTCAGTCCTTACAAAATTCTATTAATGGAAAAAATTTCAATTCCCTGGAAGACTGTAAAAGGCACCTGGAACAGTTCTTTGCTCAAAGAGACAAAAAGTGTTGGGAAGATGGAATTATGAAGTTGCCTGAAAAATGACAGAAGGTAGTGGAACAAAATGGTGAATACACGGTTCAATAAAGTTCTTGGTAAAAATGAAAAACGTGTCTTTTATTTTCGCTTAAAAACCAAAGGAACCTTTTGGCTAACCCTGTAAATGCCCACATTTTCATACAAATGGAGATGAGTGGGCATTTTTAATACAGTATAGAGACAAAACACCCCTGGAGAAAAATTAACAAAAAATTATTTTTCAGAACCTAAACAAATTAACACATTTAAAGAACCTCTTATCAGTTACAGAGGCCCAGTTCCCAAATATTTAAAATAGAAATGGCTTAATTTGAAAACCATACTCTGCTGTGATCTGAATTTTAAAAAATTGTAGTTTTCAGTTTTGCTCTAGTGTTCCAGAGTATTTTAACATTGTATATGTAAATCATATGTGTGTGTTTTTATTCTGTTCTGGAGGCTTATTACAGTATTCACACTATTATCAGGAAATGAAATGATTCATATAATTGAATATTTGAACAAGTGCAGCTGATGTGATGGAGCCAAGTTTTTTTTTAATTTAAAGAAGTATTTTTTTCCTATTACACAAATATACATGTTCACTATACAAAATTTAGAAAATACAGATAAACCGAAAGAAGAAAATGAAAACAAATCCATAATCCCATTCTTCATAAATTACTTATTCTAACATATGTTTATATATTTAGTAATATTTACGGTGACATTTTGGAAAGGAGCACTAAAAACTCAGCCCCCAAGACAGTAGGCATAAATGGGGCTGTCCTAGGCTAACCAGCAGAGATGGCCACCATAGTTGTCAAACATCTACTATGCCCCAAATTGTTGTGGGTGCCATGGAGACAGCAGTGAGGAAAAAGACAAAACTCTCTGCTCTGGTGGAGCTTATATTCTAGTGTTAATATTGACCACAGTTAGCATCAGGGTATATATTCTTCTAGTCATATATATGGACATATTTTTCTTTCTTTAAGTAAAATCATAGTGTATTTCATCATTTTAATGAAAATCTTTTAAAGTGTACAGTACACCCTCCTGACTTCTTGTATAGAGGACTCTCACTGTCATCATGCACTTTCTAAGGAGGCAATGCTGGAAATAATACTAAACCAGGAGACCTTGCCCCAGGCTCCTGCTCACTCTTCTACTCACCAGCCATGAGACTGTCCTGATCATTTCCCCTCTTCGGTCTCAGTTTCTTCATGTGCAAAATTCAGACAAAATTTAGACATATGTTCTGCCCAGGTGCAACCCGCTTCCAGCTCCCTCTCTGTGAGCCAGTATTGTTCTGCATTTCCTCCAATTAACTCTGATGATGTAAAAAGATTAAAATGCATCCATCATGGCACCAAGGCACCTTGAAATTTTTAAATCTGTGACTACATAGTTCTGTGATTTCCTTCTAATTATGTGGGCCGAATTTGGTTAAGTGGGGAAAATTCTCTGATTTTTCTGACAAAAATAAGAAAGAAAAATTTTTCTGCATTAAGTTGTACTTTATAATGTGATGAATGTAATAATTGCTTGACGGACATGTTAATATTTTGCATATATTTCTGTGATAAATATATTAGGGAGCCTTATTTCCCAAAGTGGTTGTCAAATGTGTGAAAGAAAATTTATTTCTTAAATTATTCAATAGGATAACTTTTTAGGTAAAATGATCAACAGTATCAGATTTTGATTCAGCTCCTGAAGTCTGAGGACAAGCAATACTTTTCTCAAAAGTCCGTACAAGGGGGGGCTTCCCTGGTGGCGCAGTGGTTGAGAGTCCTCCTGCAGATGCAGGGAACACGGGTTCATGCCCCGGTCCGGGAGGGTCCTGCGTGCCGCGGAGCGGCTGGGCCCGTGAGACATGGCCGCTGAGCCTGCGTGTCCATAGCCTGAGCTCCGCAACGGAAGAGGCCACAACAGTGAGAGGCCCGCGTACCGCAAAAAAAAAAAAAAAAAAAAGTCAGCACAAGATGTTTTTCTGCTTCTGGGAGTATTGAAGAGATCCAGTATCAGCTTTACTTGTGGTGTTTTAATCTAGATGCTAGTAAGCGTGTTCCTTTCTTCTGAGTCTTAGCAGACCGAGAATAAAGTTCCACATTCTGTTCGTTTGTCCATGTTTTTTGCCTGTTACTCATATATTGGCAAAAGTGAAGAGACACTGGATTCTGTAGCATTCTGTAGACTGTAGGTCCATTTGCAACCACATTAAAAGTACTTTGAGGTAAATTCAATGTGCAGATTTACAGTTATTTAACAATAAACTTTTCCTTTAAATTTAATGAGACAATTTTACAATGTCTATATAGTTTATAGTACTAAATTAAATCAATTCTAAACCTGTAAGAACCATCAACATAACCATATGCATATATTTCAATATTCCTCAAATTAGCATATACAGTCATAAGCAAAAATAAATTACTTCCTGTAGAACTGTTTTAACTACTCATTTAAAAAAATACTATAATCTGCCTGGTTCTCAGCCTCTTATATAATATGTTTAACAGGAGTCCATTCATAGTCTGCCTTTCGCGTAGGAAGGCCTGTAATTCTCCGCTGCGGGACGGGCTGTCAATCCTGACAGGGCCCTGGCAGGAAACTAGAAGAGGGAGGTGGGGAACTAGGCTGTGCAGGCACCATGGAATGTGCAGGAATGAGAGCCTGGTGGCACTGGGTCTTTTGATTTTTAAAGAGAAACCCGAAGCATGAGAATGAGAAAAACTTAACGTCAGCTAATTTTTTAATACATTGTACAATCTTCCCCCGACACCTCACCCCCAAATCTGTGGTCCAGAATCAGCCAGTGGGCTGCCCGGAGATGACAGCTGGGCAGCAATGTGAGGAGCCTGAGCAGTAGAAATCAACAGAAGTGGAACAGTTGTAATACTGGCTGTGCGGGGAGTCTCAGGCTCATGTGATGGTGCATAGAGAATGAGGGGTTTAAAGGCAGAAGATATTTGCAGTTGCCCCGGATTTAAAGAGAAGGACTCAGCAAGGTAGAGAGAGAAAGAAGTTTGTTTCCTGAGACAGCTGATGCTCAGGCATGAAGGCAAGTCAGTGCAATAGGTGCCTCTGTCCCCTGGCTACAGTGTCATTCAATGCAGTGATGTGGGACAAAGGAACAATTGGGCACTTTTTAGGTTAAGCAGTAGAGGAGGGAGATGATTGATGAATGAGCCTCATGCTTCAAATGAAAGGACACAGCCTGGAGGCTGTGGGGCTGAGGGACTTCCTGCACCACTCTGAGGTGACTTCTAGAACCAGGTAAGAAAGAAGGGTGGAGTTGGTGAGGGTTGCTGCCAAGAAAGGAGGGAATAAACACCAAGAGATCTTTGTAATCATTTGGGGAGCTTTGCGATTTCTCCATGCTTATTACTCCTGTTACCACCGCTCTCCATGTTCTTGTAGTGATTAGATGAAACTCCCATAAAAAGAAAGGCGAGAGCACGCATGTTTATTTTTTTTTGCGGTACGCGGGCCTCTCACTGTTGTGGCCTCTCCTGTTGCGGAGCACAGGCTCCGGACGCGCAGGCTCAGCGGCCATGGCTCACGGGCCCAGCCACTCTGCGGCATGTGGGATCTTCCCGGACCGGGGCACGAACCCGTGTCCCCTGCATCGGCAGGTGGACTCTCAAGCACTGCGCCACCAGGGAAGCCCCATGCATGTTTATTTTGAGGACCAGCAAAAGGAAGCTGGGAACCATGAGGACTCTAGGTAACTTTTCCTTTGGGATTGGGCAGGGGCACCAGTAAAAAGAGAGGAAAGCGGGCTGAGTCTCTGGAGATTTGGGAAGTTTGGGAAAGGGAAGTTTGCCTGAAGAACCAACCTGGGAAGGAGAGCAGAGCCCATCACTGTGCTGGTTGAAGGCTGGAATGGCCCCCTCCCATCTGATGGCGCTTCCAGACACAATAGAGAACACCCAGTTAAACTTGAATTTCAAATGAATCGCACAAGAATTTTAGTATAAGTATGTCCCATGCAATATTTGAGACATACTTACACAAAGAAATTATTTGTTGCTTACCTGAAATTCAAACCTAATTGAGTGTCTTGTATTTTTATTAGCTGAATCTGGCAAGCCTGCCTCCATATTTTCTAGCCCTCCAACCTCACTGCACCACCATGTGATCAGGGGCTGTGTAAGTCCCATCCAGGAGGGAAGGGTGACCCAGAAAGCAGCCAGGTAGATTTGAAATAAACTCCCTACCGAAGGGCTGCGGGCCTAGGGACAAAGTCCCTGCCTGGGTGGAGGAGGTGTCATACTTTGGGTGTTGGAGTCAGACACTCGTTCCCCCACCTCCTACTGGCTTTGTGATCCTTAGCAAGTTATACGATATCTCTGAGACTCAGTTTTTTCATCTGTAAAATGGAGGAAATGATACCTCCTACTAGTATAATGCAAATGTTAAGTGAGATAGTGTAGTAACATTCCGAGCAGGGTACCCAGATAAATTACTTGATATAATGGTAGGGGCAGTTCTTATTACTCTGCTCATGAGGTACATTTCTTTTAAAGTCACACTCCCATGGGTAATGCTTGGTCAAGAAAACCCAGCCCACTGGACATTCCAAGGCTAATCTTGTTCCCTTGATGTTCCTGGAGATTTATTAGCAGATGTTGGGAGGATGGGATAAGCTCATACTATTGTTCTCAAAAAGCACTGTAACTCAAGATCTGCTTCTCCACTGCTTGGTTGTTGCTCTAAAACAGAGCCAAGCAAACACCCTACTCCTCCCTCCAGGTAGACAAGGGAGAGATTCAAACCATCACTGTGTCAGTGCAGGCACACTCATGGCTAAATCTAACACTAGGCTGGGAGGAGGGTAGGTGGCCTGCTTCCTCCTAACTTTCCTCTAATAAACTCAGATTCCCCAGAATTAAGTGTGTTGCCAAAGAATTTCAAGGCACACAAAGGTGAAGCTTGACATTTGCAAAGAAGAAATTACTTTTAGCTTGTTTTGCTTAAATCTGTTCATCTTTGTCTAAACTACTGTGTTACAAAAAATATAAAAATTATCAGAGTTTCAGCTACATTTCTTTGGCTCAGATTTTAGTGGGGAAAAAAAGAGATGTGTTTGGAGATAGAAGGCAATCAGCCGCAGGCAGGGTGATGGGAGTCATCTAAGATGCTTAGACTCTAGTCCTATGTTCCATCTGCAGCATATAAAGGAAATCCAATTGTTGCAACCTTTCTTCCTTTCCCATATATAAGGACGGAATGGCCGGAGTGATCATCAAAAATGCAGAAACAACAGAATTTGATTAATATTAATACATTATTTCTCTCTGGAAGGCCATGCCACAGAGTAGTGGTGTTGCAGAAGGTGCCCCACAAGGCCTATTCTTGACTTTGCTCCATGAAATCTTGAGCAAAACCCGATTTCTCAGAGCTTCTTATCATCTATAAAATAAGATTTAAAGAATCTCCATTCTATCTACCACAGTGGTTATGGTGAGGGTCAAATGAGATCATGTATGTGAAATGTTGATGTGCCCTAGAACTCCATCCTCAGCCCCCTTTATCTTGTTCTGTAGTCCGGGCACGTCAATTGTCACCAATACAATGATGGACTGCTGAATGACTGATTGATTGGCCATATTTCTCACTACCTAACAGGCCTGTAATCTTGGATTTTACAAAGTTATCTTACAGCAAGTAAATTGAAAACTGAACCCATTGCATTACCGACACCCCTACCCAGACCTCCTTCACATGCCTGTGATTCTTACAAGGTTCAGTCCAACTGATGGGTCTTGCCCAGACCTAGTGCCCACTATGCTTCTGGGTACCTTTCCCACACCAGACTTCTCTAGTCTCCCCAGGAGGAACCTGGACAGTCATTACCTTTAAAATACCCAGAATCCTGTGAAAGTGATACTTGGACTTAGAAGATGGAACTCAAATTCTGCCTCTTGTTTCATGAAAGAAAAAAGGTTCTGTATCTGAGGACAACTAATTAAAAATGGACAGGCTGAGTAAAAACTTCATGGGTCCTCTTACACTAATGTCTTGCATCCCATGTGATAAGGAACAAAGAACTGATGCTAAACATAGAAATCTCTTGGACAGTTGAGTTCTGACTGTCTAACTGGGGTGAGCAGAGCCAGCCAGAAAATTATGCTACTTGAGGAAGAGAAAGTAAAGTGTTTGAGGCAGAGACTCTGTCTGTTAAATTCTCTTTACCTAAAGCAATATCAAGAACACAGTAAGAGGTTGGAAAATATTTTTGAATGAATAAAGGAGAGTAATGTTTTAAAAGAGGATCACTAGGTGCATGAGCAATGTTGCAGATTTGGTTTTCATGAGGGTTGCATTCTGTCCTCCAATTCATAACAGAGCTGGTGGTATTCTCATGCGCTGCGTGAGTATTTTACCCATTTTGAAAATTACTCTCAAACTCCTACATAAACTCTGAATTCCATTGTTGGACAGTTTTCAAGTTTAAAATTCCCCCACAGTAGGTCATATAGTTTTCATTTCTTAATGTTTACATTCTATGTTTTATGTAGAGTTTGTTCAAAGACAATGGTAACAGGTTATTCTTTGCCTCCCCAGAAAATAATCAGGATCCAGCAGGCAAACTGAATCTTGGCATTTGTATTGAGACTTAGGAGAGAAATATTTTCCCTAATGTTATGAATGTTAAATTGTAGAGCAATTTTCTTTATCTGAAGCCCTTGACAAAACATAAACTTTGTTATCATTGGTACAGGCTAACTGGGTATGAATTGTGCCTGAAAAAAAAAATGCAGGGATAGAGCAGGGAAGGCAAATACATTGCAAACATGATGCTACTACTACTATTCACACCCACAGTAGTCATCACTAATTGATTGCAGCCTTCTTCCTACTAAGTTGAGACAATCCTTTTATTAACACAGTGCTTCAGGTAGCCATAACTAATTGATCACAGAGTGGCATGTGAGATTTATCCTTTTCACACATATTTATTGAGTTCTGGCTATATGCCTGGTACTGGAGATTTGCAGTGAATAAAACAGGCAAAAATGTCTATCCTCTTAGAGCTTAACATTATAGTGAGGGGTAGGAGGGGAGTCAGTAATTAAGATAAGTAAAATATGTGGTTTATTAGATGGTAATAAGTACAGTGGAGAAAATACAGCAGGTAAGGGGGATAGAGAACATTGGGAAGAGAGAGGTTATATTGTTGAATAGGGTAGCCAGGGCTGTTTTAGTTATCTTTTTCTGAGTAACAATTTATCCCAGAATTTAATGGCTTAAAACAACAAACATTTGTTATTTCACCGTTTTTGTGAGTCATGAATTCACTAGCAGCTTAGCTGGGAGGTTCTGGGTTGGAATCTTTAATGAGGTTGCAGTCAAGATGTCAGCTGTGCTGCACTCATCTGAAGGCTTGAATGGACTGAAGAATCCACTTCCAAGATATCTGACAGTCATGGCTATTGGCAGGAGGGTCAGTTATTTGCTGGCTTTGGCAAGAGACCTCAGTTCCTTACCATGTGGGCCTCTCCATAGAACTGCTTGTGTCTCCTCTCAGTGGGGCAACTGGCTTGCCTCAGAGTGAGTGACCCAGGAGCGCAAGATGTAAGCCACAGTGTCTTTTGTAACCTAGCCTTGGAAGCCACATTCTGTCATTTCTGCCGTAACCTAGTGGTTACATGACCCAGTCTTATTCATTGCGGGGGGGGGGGACTAGCCACAGCATGATGCAAGGAGGCAGCCATCACTGGCACCATCCTGGAGCCTGGGTGTCACACCAGGGAAGACTGAAAAGGAAACTTGAAGGAGATGAGAGATTAAATCTGAAGATAACAGGGGGGAGGGGCAGAAACCTCTAGGCGGTAAGAATAACAAATATAAAGGCTCTGATGCAGGGACCTGCTTGGTGTAATAAAAAATAGCAAGCAGGCCAGGATGCCTGGAGTGGAAGTGGAAGGGTGTAGGAGATGAGGTCAGAGCCATAACAAAGCCGGATCATGGGAGACCTTGTAGCTATTACAAGAACTTTGGTTTTACCCAATGTTCTAGTTATCTTTGCTGTGTAACAAGCCACCCGGAAACTTAGTATCATAAAATAGTCATTTTATGATGCATGTGTGGGTTAGGAATTTGGACAGGACGTAGTGAGGATGGCTTGTCTGTGTTCTGTGATGTTTCCACACTGTTTATCACACTTTTGAATCTGGGAAGACTCAAAGGCTCATCTGGCCTTGAAAGTTACTTTTATCGCTTTTGCCATAGTCATAAGCCTGTCCAGATTCACGGGAGAGAAAACAAATCCCATTTCTCTAAAGTCATATTATAAGAAGAGCATGTGAGATAGGAAATACAATTGCAGAATAAATTCTCTTTGGAGAATATAATCTGCCACATTCTGTGCAATGAGAGACTTGCATTATTTTGAGCAGAAGAGTATCTGACTCACATTTAAACGGGATCTTTCTGGTTGCTATGTTGAGAACAGACTGAAAAGGGTATGAGACTAATTAATAAGCGATTACAATAATACAGCCAGGAGATGGTGAGGGTTTGGATGGGGGGGTGGGCAGTGGATGTGGAGATGGAGAAGGCAGCAGGTGAAATAAGTTTCATTGGGGTTTTTGTTGAGCTTCATACAGGAGCTCACTTTCAGTCATATGAAGTTTGGATTATATAGTTAATAGTAGAGCCTTGAGTTCAACGGAGAAAAAAAATACGTTGGGGATATAAATGCTGTAGTATAGATATTGAAACATGTAAAATTGAGATCATCAAGAAGAGTGTAGATAGACAGGAGAGGAATTCCAGGAACTGAGCCCAGAGACACACCAATATTGGGATGTCAGGGAGATCAGGAGGTGCTAGCATTAGAGACTGAAGAGGAAAGGCCAGTGAGGTAAGGAAATGTGGTGCCCTGGCAGCTGATGAAGAGAGGTTTTGGGAGCTGGGAGTAAACAACTTGTTCGCTGCTGACTCATCAAGGAAGATGAAAACCGAGAATTCCCATTGGATCAATCAACATAGAGATCATTGTTTACTTTAATGGAACAATTTTAGTGGAGTGGTGGGGTGAGTGCCTGATTGGAGGGGATTCAAGAAGGAATGGCAGGAGAGAAATCAGAGATAGCAACTATAGTCATATAGTTTGAGAAATCTGAGGAATTTTGCTGTAAAGGGAAGGAGAGAAGTAGCCAGAGAGGGAAACAGTGTCAGGAGAAGTAGCTATTTGCCATCCAGATTGTCATTCATATTAGAGTGGGAGTAGAGAAAGAGAAGGAGAAATTCTGTGGGGGTAGGAACACAGGCTCTGGAATCAAATTTCCTCATTTTGAATCCTGGCTCTACATCTTGCTACTTGTGTAAACTTGGGCAAGGCACTTAACCTATCTGCCTCAGTTTCTTTATCTGCCACATGGAGATTACAATAGTATCTCCTCATAAGGTTGTAAAAAGTTCCTTCCCATAGAGTGTTTGAAACAGTACTAGTCATATGGTGGACACTCAAATAAGTGGAAGCTATATTCATGATGAAGATGATAATGATGTGATGGACCAGCCACATTTCCTCACCTCTCAGTGGCACCTAGAGCACCAGAGGAGAGAATTTTAAAGCACCACTGATATGGAAGATTGCCAACACAGTCATCATTCCCTATGTTGGATGTGGTTGACCTGGAAATGAGCTGGAAACTGAGCCCACTGATGAGCTAGAGAGATGAGGCTGGGTGGCGGGCACTGGCAACTCTGCTGGTTGATCCACTTAATGCTGAAGACATACATTATTTATTTATTTATTTACTTATTTAATTTTATTTGGATCAGGCACTGCTCGAGGGACAGTAGTTTCATGGCAGAACATTTTGTTTATATCTCCTCATTTCCTGAGGATCCTCCCTGGAACAAGGGATTTGAGTCTCTTCTCTTTTGTCTTAGCTAGCGTAGTGGATGCTCATTGTAAGATTCAAAAACAACTCTGTTTTTTTTTTTTTTTAAAAAGAAAATCCAGTTACAATTTTATCTGATGGCCCTGAGCAAGTGTGGATTCCGCAAGTGAAAGGGCATTGAGGCAGAGAAAAGTCAATAGTTTCCATCAAAAAGTCTTAGCTTCCTGAGAGACTTTTAAAATTATTGTTGGATTCCTGCTGAATTCATCTTAGAAAACTTTTCAAATGTTGTAATAGTTATTTTTAAACAAATATCTCTCCCACTTCCATTTCTTAACATGGATTCCTCACTTCAGTGATTACAAACTTAAAAAAAAAAAAAGACAAAACTTACATTCATTGATTTACTAATAAAAAAAAATCACCATATAATTTGTCACCCAACTGGGGACCCTTTTGATAGAAAGAGAACACCTTTAATAATTATACAAGGACAATAGAAGTTAAGTAGGTTTGTCCTGGGTAATCAGAACATATCCATGGGATATCAGAATCATTAGAACTTCCAAATTATACATAGCCAGCTTTCAGGAGGAAGAAGAGCTTCCCATAGAAAGAAATTATATATTGAATTTAACTCAACTAAGTTTTAGTTGACTTAGGACCTCAAGATCATTTAAGAAAATCATTTCAGAAATCGCTGAAAAGACCTTTTGTTAATGTTCACAAGTCTCCCTTTTCTGAGAATCCTGAACAAGTATTCAGACTTCAGGTGTTTTAGAGGAGTGGGCTAATGTTTACAGGACTGGTCCCCAGGGCCCATGTCCCTCTAAACATGAACAGTATCCTCATTCTGGGCCTGAATTTGCAGCCACCCACAACCACATAGGTACTAACCCAAGGAGGTGAATTACTAGGACCCAGGTGCTCTCCATCAGTAGGAAGAATGTGGGTGCTTCGTCTTTGAAGACAATCTTGACCTCAGTGTGTTCACCACTGAGATTGATTTTCTCTCTCTCTGACTTTCAACCTCCTAGACCAACTGAACAAAGCCTGGCTCAAGATGGGAACCTTTGCAGGGATATACAACCGCATCCTGATCAAAGATGTCTTCCACCTCTTGTCCTTATAATGTCATTTAACTAGTAAAATAGCTCTGCTTATGTACAAAGTCTAATTGGGAATGCCTACTCCATCATGATGCCATTGTGATTGGACCTGGCCGCTTCTAAGCCTGGCCTAGGCTGTCTTGGACCTATAGTTACGGCATTTCCTTTTAGGCTAAAGCAGAGAAAGATGGTTTGAGAGCTCAGAGGCAGAGACATCCACATGAAATCGGGCAGAGTATTCATAATATTACATTGACAAATTGCAAGACAATTAAGGTTATCCACTGATTCCTGGATTTCACCGGACACTATTAATTACTCATTCCCCACATCTTTGCTGTGACATTTCCACATAGTTGAGATCCTCTGAAAGGAAAGGAAACAGATTTACCTGGTATGGCTTCAACATTTCAACCACTGAAATTCTCTTCAAATCTTTGCATATTCCAGCCTACCTGGATCTAACCTATCCAGAAAATCATCTAAAGCAGTGCTCTTCAAAGTGTTATGGTCCCTCTATATCAAAATTTCTTGGGCTACTTGTTTTAAAAAAGCAATTTCCAAGATCCTACTGAATCAATCTTCGGCACTGGTGCTCAGCAGTACATTTCACACAAGCTCTTTAAATGATTCTTACACACATTAACGTTGAGCAACCACTAATCTAGAGCTAGAGCTGTGGTCCTCAACCTTGGCTGCACGTTAGAGTCACTGGGAGAACTTCGAAACTCCCAAATGCCCGAGGCCACTCCCCTGCCCAATCAAATCAAAGTGCCTGGGGGTGAAATCCGCCTTTTGCAAGTTTCCCAGGTGATTCCAGTGTACAACCAAGACTGAGAACCACTCCAGTAGATCCATCATTCTCAGAAGATGGCAAGGCTCCCCTGTCAAAGGGGATCATACCTAGGAATTTAACTGCATTTGAGACCAACCGTCCTGTATGACTGTGGCAACTGAGGGTTGTTTAGGCCAGTGTTACTCAACACTGCAGACCACTGTCAGTTCATGAACTGTTTCATTACTGGCCCTCAAGGAGCTTGTACAGTCATGTGAAACAATTATATTATTAAAATTTTTTGTAGCAAGAATTTCTTTATGGAGTAAACAATGCATTGACAAGTATTGTAATGCAAGCTTCTTACCTCATCGTGGACAAGTAACCAATAGTTTGTGGACAGACACTTTGAACAGTGTTGGTCCAGGCCAGGTACCCAGGCATGAAGGTACCATCTCAAGGGTCCCCATGACAATGCAGTCCAGCCGCTGACTCCTGGAGCAGCTGAGGCCAACCTGGTAACTCAACCCTGCCAGGGAAAGTGGGCTGCATTCTCAGAATGCTGATGCACTGTCCGGAAGGACAGTGTGCTGAGCACAAAGAAAGGCTCAGCTGAGATCTTTCAGGAAGCCCAAACACAAGGTGGCAGCCTTGCTGAAAATGTTCTAACCCGAACTTGTGAACCAGGTACCTCCTCATCACCCAAAATAGACAGCAGAGAGTGGGCAAAATGCCTGACCAAGGGCCGGAAGACCCCATGGGTGGTTTCAAGGCCTCAGAGCACAGAAAGAAAGTCCGAGTCATGGCTCTTTCAGTGCAAGAGACAGACTATCGACCTAATCCTACTTAATACAGAAAGAAAATTTATTAGCTCATGTCAGGCTCTTCCCACTTAGTGGCAAATCTGGTCAGCAGCAGCATCAGGCTGACAGTCTCCCAACCTAGCAATGGCAACAGGGTAACAGCCATGCCTCCTATAGTTCCAGCAAAAGTACTAGAACTAACCCTTATTGAGCCCAACTGGGTCACGTTTGCATCTCTGAATCAATCATTGTGACTTCAGTTGGACATATCTAAGTCATGTGGCCATCACTGGATATGGGAGGTGTGGTAAGTCTCACCTGAACCATATGGATTGCGAGTGAATGACAGGTGAATCCATCAAAGAAAAATTGATGAGCTCCTAGCAATAGAAGGGGGAATGGATGCTGGGCAGGTAAAGAAAACAGCTTTCCCCTATAAAAGCTCAGAATCACCAGCTGTGTATGCTACAAAGAGGCCAGAGCCACATGCTAGCACCAACGTGCCTCCGCCCCAGCCAGCCTCACCAGTTTGTAGAGATGTGGAGACACTCAGGTCAGTGACCTACCCAAGGAATTACGGCACACACTTCTGTCCCCCATTTGCTTTGGGGATGTCATCAAAATAGACTTTTTTAGGGATTTATGCTTCTTGTTGCTTCTCTTATTCCAAGCACAATAATCTATTTTCATTTATTCACTCATCCATTCATGAATTCATCAGACAAACATTAAACTGAGTGCTGATGGTGTGATGGTTGAAGATACACAGATAAATAAGGCATATACTACCTACCCTCTTCCAATACTTGTTGCCGTAGTAATTCCCTGTAGATGCAATTTCCTTTTCTGAGTTCCTTTCTCCTCCCAGTCCTGGAGCAGAAACTCGGGGGGAAAACAGAAAGCTGCATAGGGTGTCTCTATAATAAGAATGTGAAAAATTCTGTCACTAGATTCTCTTCAGCCAAAAATAAGATAATCTGCCTCTGTTTTCTTAAAGAAAATCCCTCTCCACAGGCTTTCCAGGGAAATCTAACCTGGATCTGGATAGGATGATTCCTTCTCAGGACTACTTAGCCAAGCATGACTTTATAACTGCTTCCTAAAAGAAATTTCAAAAATTGCATGAAAAAGATCCACATTCTTAGACAAAACATGGCATTTTAAATTGTAGACCCCTGGAAGATCTGAGGACAAAGATTCTATTTACAACCTCCTCCAAATTTCTGTATTTGACTTGAGATGCCACAAATCTAGCAGTGGAATCCCTTAAGGAGCAGAGATTGGAGACTGTAACGTGGGCGGTGGCCCCACCTCTACCTCTGCCATGGAGGGAAGCAGGAGTGGAGGGATGGAAAGTGAGGCTGCGCTGGCTGCTGCAGAAGCTGGGGGAGGCACTGCTAGGACCAGAAACCTCCGCTCCTTTCTGTTTATGAATTTGGCTGCAGGTAGGGAACTACACTGGAAAAGGGGTCCCTGGGAATTCTGGGGGAGTGAGTGCCTCCAGTCCCACGGTGATCTCGCTGAAGTCACTTTGATCAAAGCCAGTGCCCCAAGTGCTTTTCACTTTCAGAGCGTCCCATTGTGTGTTAAGTCCTAAAATGCCCTTATTACCAGCCTCCAGCATAAACTTCCTCGGTGCGAGTCATGTGGCAGGTACATGTCTGCATCCACCCCAGCATCTCACACCAAGGTTGCCCTAAGTTAGGTACCCAGGAATTGCGGGTGGGATAAATGAGTGAATGCATGAATTTAGTTTAGCATATGGTAATTCACAAAGCAATGTGAGTTACTTCACAGCTTGCCTGCTCACTTTGGCTGTATATTTGGGGGTTCTTGTCACATCTGCTTACCCTCCAGACTTCTCAAAAAGCAAGAATGTGATGCCAGAAGGCTAGGACGCAACCTGGGGTGAGATGTGCTGTAACTCACAGATGGCAGCAGTGATTCAATCAGAATGTGCACAAGGCGAGAAGTGGAAACCCCAGCATGGGGCACTTGGCACTACTAAGGAGGAGCCCCCTCAGTTAGGTGGATACCAGTTACAGGCAGCTGAGGAAGAAACATTCCCTGGACTCTAGGGAGGGTGGTTTTGTAAAGGCTGTATATGGGGGGGGGGGGTGAGAGGGTGGAGAAGGGTGTGCAGATGTGAGGGAAAACCAGAGAGAGAATTACTGTAAAAAAAAAAAAATCTTTAAGTAACAAAATCAGCAGCTGGACCAGATTAGCTGTTCCCTTCTCTTTCCTATTTTTGGACTTGGGAAGAAAATGTGCAAAATAATTCCTGTTTTGGAGAAAAGTAGAGAAGGAGGCCAGTTTGGGGGTTGGGGAAGGGAGCACAGGCTATGGGGCTGTGGACCAGGTCAGAGAAGCAGAGGGAACTGAGGGGCTGCACAGATTGGTGACTCTGCTGCTTCTGGGGGCATGGGGACACCAACGCTGCTCTCTCTTCCTCCCCAGGGAACGAGGGAGACTAGGCCTCTGCTCAGTGATGGAGCAAAACCTTTGGGACAAATGTTGAATGTGTGGTTTTCACAGGATGACTGCTGAGGCCAGGCATAGACCTGATGGCCAGAAAGACACCTCAGGGCCACAGCAGAGGTGCAGGGACAGGAGGCAGACTCATGGATCTTTCTGCTGTCCCTAGTCTCCTTTCTGCCGTTAAGTGCACAATGTTTTCCTGCATTGATCTTGACTCTTGTTAAAATCTCTCAGTTTCCTGAGTGAGAGACTCAGTATAAGTGACTTGTAAGAAGAGCATGGGCTCTCCCTGCCAGGGATACACCTCTAATGGCAACATTTCAGACGTCTATGATGGGACAGATGGGAGAAGCATTTCAGGGGTGACAGAACCTTGAAATTCTCCTACACTTCTGGTGGGAGTTTAGATTGGTACGGACACTTTGGCATCTGTTTGATAGTATCGACTAAAACACATACCCTACAACCCAGCAAGTCCACTCCTGCCAAAGAGGAGTAAGTATGTATATGCTCACCAAAAGACACATACCAAAATATTCAGAGCAGCATTCTTTAGCAATAGTGCCAAATTGGAAACTACCCAGATGCCCATTAAACAAGAAGACTTGTCATATAAATAATTCTAGATTCACATACTAAGGATAAATCACCTACAACCACCAGCAACAATATGGCTGAATCTCACAAACGCAGTAATGGGCCAAAGAAGCCAGGCACAAAAAAGCATCCAGATTTCTCAGTCCAATTATATAAAGTCCAAAACAGGTAAAACCTGTAGATGCTGTTAGAAGTTGGGATAATGGCGACTCTGGGAAGAGAGTATTGACTGAAAGGGCTTGCTGGGGAACTGGTAGTGATCTCAGTGCTAATTACATAGGTGTGGGGAGAATGTAAAATTTCAAAGAGCTGTTCACTTACGTGTGCACTTTTCTGAATATTTGTTATATTTCAATTTTTAAAAATGTTAAGGCCTCCAACTCCTTTGCTGTACTATGTGAGTAGCTGGGCTTAAGGCAGGCTCCAGGTAGAAAGTTGTTTCCTATATTGAGCTGAAGCCGACTCGCTACCACTGCACCCCCTTAGCCTGGTTCTGCCCTCGGCAGGTCACAGATTTGTGTAGTCCCCTCGTAACTTCATGTCCCCCTGAGTATTTGTTTCTGGACAAGCATATCCCCTTCCTCAATCCCCCTCAATGGGACAGCGTTTGTATTCTAGAACCTGCCAGATGTAGAAATAACTACCCTCTTTGGGTGAGACCTTAAATTGATCTTATAGGTGGGTCAGAGTTTTTTGTTTGATTTTTATTTTCCCTCATTTCTTACTGGAGACAGTGCTCCAGCTTCCAGCCCTCCACCAAAGGTGAGAATACTTTGATCAACCAAGGACACATGAACCCCCCAGCTGTCTCAGCTCCTTAAAACAAAGTCAGGACCCAGAGGGGCTGGTCCAGGACCTACAGCCAAGCTCCAAGGCTGGGCCTGGGAACCAATTTGTGGGCGGGAGTGAGAGGGGTAATTCTGACCCCTTTCAATCCTTTCTGTGGGGCTCACATTGTCATACCTCATTGAATTAGGGGCTGGTGCCTCTCCACATTCTTTCACTGAAGTGAGCATAATTCCTGCACCAGGAGTAGTTTTCACAGGAATATTATGAACATGGCACAGGAAAAGGCACACAGAGCCCAGTGTGATGGCCCTAAGGATGGGTTAGGCCCATCTGCTTCCCAGAGAAAGGAAAAATGATTAATCCCTTAGTGAATGTCAGCGAGGTCTTCAGGCTCAAGAAGGGAATCTGACCAATAGTTTCTTGTAATGATTTCCATGTTCACCATCTCGGTTGTCCTCTTCTGATAATCCAGATTGGTATGACTTGATTTCTGACATAATAAGAACAACTGATTTCTCATGGCCCTACTCTGTTTTAGGCTCGGCCACAAAGTCACTTAAAACTTACTTAAGCTGACTTTTTTTTTTTTTTGGAAGACAAAACAACTTATTTATACAGAGCTCCACCTAGCAAGAATGAAAATATAGCTCAGGCATGCCAACAATAGGACACTTTTCTAGCCAGATAAGACAATACCCATGAAGAGAAATTGTACTTTGCAGACTCTTTACTGTTGTAGGGTTTGTTACATAACCATCACCAGGACCAGCTAGGTAATTTGCAGTGCCCAATGCAACATGAAAATGTGGACCCCCTCGTTAAAAATTTTTCATGATTTCAAGATGGTGACAGCAAAGCATTAAACCAAGCCTGGGGCCCTGTGTGACTGCAGAGGTCATGTACAGTCTGTGAAGGGGGCCCTGGGTACAGAAAGGCTGCATGGAGGATGTTCCTTTAAGGTTGGGAACCTGTCAAGAATGTTGATAGTTCACACAATATTGGAGAACCTGGTCAATGTGTAAGAAATGAACAAATAACAAAAAAAGTAAGAGGATTGAAAGTGAAGAGATAACAGTATCATTATTTGCAGATAATATGAAATTCCTGGGGAAACTAATATAATCAAGAGGAGAATAAAGCTACTAGCGCTAATAAGATAATTCAGCAAGTTGACCAGATACAAGATCAAAATAAGAAGAGTATAATAAACAAGTTGCAGGAATAGGGATGGAGCATGGACTTGTAAGGGGATCTAATCTCTTACAGCTGTTGCCATCTTGTAGTAGGAGTTGGAATGGAGGGAGGGGTCTCGCTCCTTTGCATCCGCCTGCTGAGAGAGGGCTTCAGTGTGATCCTTGGAAAAGGGCTTTGTATCCCCTGGAGTTTAGGGCACTTTCACACTGGGTCTGCACAGGGCTGATGGATCCCCAGATAAGAAGCTGAGTGTCTTCGGATGCAGGGCCAAGCCAGAGCAGAAGGCTGAGAGGGGAGGACACTGCCCTCCTTTTGGTGCCACAGAATGGTGGGGGAAAGGATGCAAAGTGGGATAGGAATGTTTTGCTTGGGGTCATTTAAATAGAGATTCAATAGAGGTCCACCAGGAGGTATTTTACAAAGAAAGTTCTATATGGAGCAGATCCTGATATGGAGCGGGAGAAATTTGATGCTACTTCAAGTCTGGAGTTTTAAATGTCCTGTTCACAAGTAAGGCTGTTGAGTCAGAAATCCAAGACCTAATCTGCAGCTCTGACACTTGTCTGCTCTGTGAATTTGTACAAATCCTTTAACTTCTACAAGCTAGGGTTTCACCCTCTGTGGGTTTAATATTATTCTCACAACAACATCTACCTCCCAGGAATATGGTGACAAATAATCTAATGATTACCTCCAATAATCATGGCATGGGGGTGATGTATGTATGTAATGTATGTAATCATAAAGCATCTTTATTTTTGGTTCCCTTTACTTCTTTAAGTGTATTCTCTGGGACTAGTCCTTCTCTGCTCCTGGATCAAATCTAGGACAAGTCTCTTGAGTTTTGTGGTCCCTCTCAGGTAATAAAAGCAGTCTCAGGGGCTTCCCTGGTGGCGCAGTGGTTGAGAGTCCGCCTGCTGATGCAGGGGACACGCGTTCGTGCCCCGGTCCGGGAATATCCCACATGCCGCGGAGCGGCTGGGCCCATGAGCCATGGCCGCTGAGCCTGCGCGTCCGGAGCCTGTGCTCCACAACGGGAAAGGCCACAACAATGAAAGGCCCGTGTACCGCAAGAAAAAAAAAAAAAAAAAAAAAAGCAGTCTCAGCTCAATAATTCATATTTTTAATCCGGTGAAAAATTAAACTTTACACTTCATCCACAGTTTTGGCTTCTGCACATTCACAGCTTGGGCCTGGAGCCGCGGCTGCTGAATTGGTCCAACGTGCTGAGTTTGAGTTCCTGAGCTGTGATCCTGCCTCCTCAGCCTTGCTAATCAGGGTTTCTGACCCCTCTAGGATCAAAGTGTGGGAGAGAGTGGAAAAAAGTGACAGGAAAGTTCTTACTTGTCTGACACTGGGGGGACCTAGAAGTAGGGCTCTCTAGTCTCAGTGGTTCCTGTGGGGACAACTTTGGGGGTTCTTCAGAGACAACCCCTCTCCCCTGCCCCCGTAACTGGGAAAAGCATCTCAAATTTGTCCATTAAGTATAACACGTGCTGTAAAGTTTTGTATATCACCTTTATTAAATTAAGGCAGCTCTCTCTCTACTCTAGGTTCTAAGCAAGTTTTAAAAAAATCATAAATAGATCAATGAGTTTTCTGGTAGCTTGAGATATCATTAACTTATTGCTTATTGTTGCTTATTCTATTAACAAGGAAAATTACATTCATAAAATTTCTGATGTTAAACCATCCTCACAGCTTTTGGATGAACTACTTAATCATGATGAATTTTTTTATAATTCAGTATCTGATTTGGTAAGCTAAAATTTTGTTTTGATTTTCACATTAATTTTCAGAAGTGAAATGAGCCTATAATTTCCTTCTCTTCTATTATTTTTATCTGGTTTAGTAATCAATACTGATCTCATAAAATTAGTGGGACAGATTTTTCTCTGTTTTTGTTTTCTGGTATAATCTATTTAAGATTAGAATTAACTGTTTCTTAAGAGTTTGATAGAACTCACCTGTAGAACCATGTTGGCCTGGATTTCTGGGGAAGAAGAGATAATTAACTCCTGTTTTAATCTCTCTGATTACTAGTCAACTCAAATTTCCTATTCTTTTTCTTGTGCTGATATTGGCATTTTGTGTTTTCTTGGGCACCTACATATTTTAGTAAATTTTAAAATATATGAGCACACAGCTTTTCATAATACCTTTTAAAATAAGTTTTACTGAGCTGTAATTTACATACCATAATATTCACCTTTTTTTAAAGTGTATGATTCAGTGGTTATTTACAGAGTTGTGCCACCATCAACACTATCTAATTTCAGAATGTTTTCATCATCCCAGAAAGAAATCCCATGACGTTAAGAATTATCCCCCATTCTCTTCCACCCACCTAGCCCCTGGCAACCATTAATTTACTTTCTGTCTCTATGGATTTTCCTGTTCTAGACATTTCATATAAATGGAATCATGCAATATCTGGCCTTTTATGTCTGGCTTCTTTTATTTACCATAATGTTTTCAAGGTTCATCATGCCATAGCATTTATCACTACTTCATTCCCTTATATGGCCACATAAGATTCCATCATATAAATACACCAGATTTTCTTTATCCATTCAGCATTTGATGGGTACTTGGTTTGTTTCCAGTTTTGGCTATTGTGACTAATAGGGCTATGAACATAACTGTTGGTAAACAGTTGGTGTCCTGAGATCCCTGAGTGCGTCCTGCTGCCTAATCCATGTGCCCTGTTCCCTGAGAAACCACCCTGAGGTGGTTTCTCTGAGATCCACCCCTATAATCACAGAACTAAAGGGTTAATGTCAGGCAAGGCAGGGGCCTCTCAGTTCTCCACTACAGGGCTGTGGTTGGTATATGTTCTAAATGGAGGAGTCCACACACTGCCGGTTGGTAAGTATTTTAAATATCAGCCTTGGGTCTTTCCATGTAAGATTTCCTTTGAACAAAGGGTTCACCATTGTCAAAAATTTAGCAAACCATCAATAATACAATTCTTTCATGTTAGATTTGAGGAAACTGAGATCCAGAAGGGTTAAATCATTTATTTAAAATCACATACATAATTTGTTCAAAATCACACATCTAATGTGTGACAGACTCAAGGCTGGAAGTGATTTCTTCACCCTCAGGCTAACATTCTGCCCACTCCACTAAGAAAGACTGTCAGCAAAATCTAACAGTTTCTTTTTTCTGATTTATGCCAAAATTGGGGCACATTAGGTTCCAAGGGGATTTATTTCCCAGAAAGATAGAACATAAAAAAAGACTAGAAATATTAATAAGTTGTATTAGTGCCAGAAATAGGTAGAGTTTTAAAAAATAAACCAAACATCTCAGCTCCTCTATCACATAGCGCTGACCATCCTTATCCTAAAGAAAGCCCCACAGCTGCATTCTGGGCTGGCCTGTCACATCCTGTGAGAGCCCAGAAAGTCCATCTGAAACAGATGATTTCTACAGTGTTTTTTACGAGTTGGGCTATGGTCTTTCTCCACATCTGTGCACCTCGCTACTGCATCTGCTGAGTTGGAGCCACGGTCTGTGGTCTTGAATATAAGATCCTCTTTGGGCTGCCGCATCTGCTGAAGATTTTGTTTTTATTGTGCTTTTTCATGTGGATGGCCCAGCGCCAGCCATACCCAAGGAAGTGCTGAGGAGCAGAAAGTAGGCAGGGATGCTCTGGGAAAACTGGAGGTGAAAACTGAGAGTCCTGACGGGACGTTGCCGGTGCAGAGCATTTCCTCTGCTCTCTCTGCCATTCACCTTCCTCCCCATTTCCGTGGACATTCTCTTTCCTGAGGTCTCTACCTTCTCCCAGCTGCTGTATTGCCCTGAAAAACGTGCATTCATTCAACCCAAGTGCAAGACTCCTCCCTCCCCCAGCAGGTGGGGCCTCGGAGCTCTAAGCAGGGAGCTGGAGCCACAGCCCCAAAGCGCCAGGCTGGAGGGTTGCTTCTCTAGCATCACACCTCAATCGCAAATTTCTGTGAAGGAAGGCGTTTGGGCAGGCATTGGGTAAAGCCTGAAATTGTGTTTGAGGCAAATAACACAAATCTGCAACAATTCCTTTCTGAACACAGAGAGGCAACAATTCCTTTCTGAACACAGAGAGGCACGGATGTCCAACAGAAGGAACTAAGAATTTGGTTAAATAAAATACAGATCTTGCAAGAGGGAAGAGATATGGGGACATATGTATATGTATAACTGATTCACTTTGTTATAAAGCAGAAACTAACACACCATTGTAAAGCAATTATACTCTAATAAAGATGTTAAAAAAATAAAATACAGATCTTCCATTCAATGGAATATTATATAACCAATAGGGATTGCATATTTGAAGAATTTAATGATGTAGGAAAATACGTACACTATAATATCAGGTGAAAAAAGCCAGAATTGTGTAGATACTGTGAGCTCTAATGTGTAAAAATAATATGTGTATAATGAAAATTATATATATGTGTATTATATATATCACTCATTACATATGTAATATATATGACATGTATAAGATGAGTGTTTTATATATATACATACATACATACATACATACATACATACGTACATGCTTGGGGGAAAAAAACAAGAAGGAAAAATACCAAAATTTTAACACTGAGGTTCTTACTGAGTTATAAGATTATGGCTAATTTTTTGTCCTTATGCCTTTATATTTCCAACTATTCTATAATGAACATTAATTTCTTTAATTAGAAAGTTATTTTAAAACAATGAAGTTAGAACCAACAGAATATTAGACCAAAGTCACAGTAGAAACATGAATCTAATCTCTTCGTATTCCAAAAAGAGAAAACAGGAACCATGCTAAAGGACTTGGCCTGAGCTTGTTTTGTAACTTAAGCTGTGTCCTGGCTTTTGAGTCAGTGTTTGTCCACCAAGTTGCTGCTTGAATGCCATTTTCTTATAATGTTCTTAATGATTTTTAAAATCTTAGGTTTACATAGAACCTCTTACAAGGGCTTTCTCATAGTTATTTCATCTGATTATCATAGCACATCTATGATGTTAAGTATTCTGGGTTGAATTGTGTCCCCCATCCTCAAAAATCAAATGTTGAAGTCCTAGCCCCCATTTATCTCAGAATGTGACTTAATTTGGGGATAAGGTCTTTTTTTTTTTTTTTTTTTTTTTTTTTTGCGGTACGTGGGCCTCTCACTGTTGTGGCCTCTCCCGTTGCGGAGCACAGGCTCCGGACGCACAGGCTCAGCGGCCATGGCTCACGGGCCCAGCCACTCCACGGCATGTGGGATCTTCCCGAACCGGGGCACAAACCCGTGTCCCCTGCATCAGCAGGCGGACTCTCAACCACTGCGCCACCAGGGAAGCCCAGGGATAAGGTCTTTACAGAGGTAGTCAAGTTGAAGCAAAGTCATCAAGGTGGGCCCTAATCCAATATGACTGGTGTCTTTATAAAAACAGGAAATGTAAACACAGAGACACATATAGAGGGGAGACAGTGTAAAGGGACACAGAGCGAAGACTGCCATCTACAAGCCAAGGAGAGGGGACTGAAACAGATCCTTTCCACACAGCCCTCAGAAATAAAGCAACCCTGCTAACACACTGATTTTGGACTTCTGGCCTCCAGAACTATGAGACAATAAATTACTGTCACTTAAGCCACCTGGTTTGTGCTATTTTATTACAGCGGCCCTAGCAAACTACTACATTGAATAAGGCCAACTTCAGTCTCATTTTTACTGTGGGGGACTTTGAGACTCATAGATGCTACATGACTCAAAGCCACAAAGTGAGTTTGCAACAGAGCTGGGACCAGATGCAGATTTCTACCTCCTCATCTGGGGCTTTTTCTACCTTGCCAAGATGCCCTTTTCTGGTTCTTAATTTTTTTTAATTAAAATTTTTATTTTGAGATAATTATAGATGCATATACAGTTGTAAGAAATAATACAGACAGATCCCGTCTACCCTTTACCTGATTTCCCCCAATGGTAATGCCTTACAAAACTGTAGTACAGTATTTCAACAAGGATACAGTCAAGATACAGGCAGTTTCATCATCACAAGGATCCTTCATGTGGCCTTTTATAGCCGTAATCACTTTGCTTCCACTCCCACCTTCTCCTTAACTCCTGACAACCACTAATCTGTTCTCCATTTCTATAATTTGGTTATTTCAAGTATGTTATATGAACAGAATCATACAGTATGTAACCTTTGAGGACTGGCTTTCTTCATTCATCATAATTCTTTGGTGATTCATCCAAGTCTTTGTGTGTATCAATAGTTCATTCCTTTTTATTGCCAAGTAGTATTCTTGGTGTAGATATACCACTTTGTTTAACCATTCACCCATTGAAGGACATCTGTGTTGTTTCCATTTCCTGGCTATTAGAAATAAAGCTGTTACGAACATTTGTATACAAGTTTTTGTGTGAACATATGTTTTCATTTCTATGGGGTAAATGCCAAACAGTGCAATAGTCAGATTGTATGATAGTTGCAAGGTTAGTTTGTTTTTCTTTAAGAAACTGCCGAACTGTTTTACAGAGTGGGTATACCGTTCTACATTTCTACCATTAATATACGGGTGATCCAGTTTCTCCATATCCTCTCCAGCATTTTGGTGCTGTCACTATTTTTTTAATATAAATTTTCTTTATTCTAATACAGATTATTTCAATACAGATACTTAGAGTCCTCTTTAACTTGCCTTTACAGAGCAAAATGCTGAATTGATGATCTTGTGATGTTTTAAATCTTTTTTTTAATTGAAGTATATAGTTGATTCACAGTATCGTGTTAGTTTCAGGTGTACAGCACAGCGATTCATATGTATATAATATTATATATTATATATTTTATTTTTTTAGTATTTTATTTATTTATTTATTTGGCTGCCCCGGGTCTTAGTTGCGGCATGCGGGATCTTCATTGCACATGTGGGATCTTTCAGTTGTAGCATGTGGGCTCTTAGTTGCAGCATGCGAACTGTTAGTTTTTTTTTTAGTTGCAGGATGTGGGATCTAGTTCCCTGACCAGGGATCAAACCCGGGCCCCCTGCATTGGGAGCACAGATCCTTAACCACTGGACCACCAGGGAAGTCCCCATATTATATATTTTATATATATTCTTTTTCAGATTCTTTTCCCATATAGGTTATTACAAACTATTGAGTATAGTTCTCTGTGCTATACAGTAGGTTCTTGTTGGCTATCTATTTTATATATAGTAGTGTGTATATGTTAATCCCAACCTCCTAATTTATCCCTGTCCCTACCTCCCTTTCCCCTTTGGTAACCATAAATTTGTTTTCCATGTGAGTTCCCTTTCTGTTTTGGAAATAAGTTCATTTGTATCTTTTTTTGCTTTTAGATTCCACATATAAACAACATCATATGATATTTATTTTTGCTATTCTGATCGGTGTGTAGTGATATCTGATTATCGTGATTTGCACTTCCCAAGTGGTCAGTGATGTTGAAAATCTTTTTATGTGCTTATTTGCCATCAGTATATCCTCTGTGAAATGTCTTATAATGTCTTTTGCCCATTTTCTAAATGGATTATTTGTTTTTTACTGTTGAATTTTGAGAGTTCCTTACATAGTCTAGATTCTGTTCTTTTATGAGACATGTGGTTTGCAAATATTTCTCTCACTCTGTAGATTGTCTGTTCATCCTCTTTTGGTCCTTCAGAGAGCAAAAGTTTTAAATTTTGATGAAGTTCAGTTTATCAGTTTTTCCTGTTATAGATTGTGCTTTTTGTGTCAAGTCTAAGAATTCCTTGCCTAGCTCTAGATGCCAAAGATGGTCTCCTATGTTCTTTTCTAAAAGTTTTATAGTTTTACATTTTATATCTAAGTCCAAGTTCATGATCCATTTTGAGTTTGTATAAGTTATGAAGTTTAGGTTGAGGATTTTTCCCCTCACGGATGTCCAAATGCTCTGACACTTTTTGTTGAAAAGACTATCCTTATTCCATTGAATTGCCTTTGTACCATAGTTGGCATATTTGTTTGTGTCTTTTTCTGGGCCTTATGTTCTGTTTCATTGATCTTTGTGTCTATCCCTCTACCAATACCACATCTTAATTATTATAACCATATAAGTCTAACATTGGGTAGGTTGATTCCACTTTATTTTTCTTTTTCAGAATTGTTGTAGCAATTCTGTATTCCTTGAAATTTCATATAAATTTTATTTTATTTTTTAGTGAAATATAGTTGATTTACAATGTTGTGTTAGTTTCAGGTGTAAAGCAAAATGATTCAGCCATACATACATATATATTTTTTTCACATTCTTTTCCCTTATAGGTCATTACAAAATATCAAATATAGTTCCCTGTGCTATACAGTAGGTCCTTGTTGGTTATCTGTTTGATATGTAGTAGTGTGTATATGTTAAACCCAAACTCCTAATTTATCCCTCCCTCCCTTTCCCCTTTGGTAATCATAAGTTTGTTTTCTATGTCTATGGGTCTATATCTGTTTTGTATATAAGTTCATTTGTACCTTTTTTTTTTTTTAGATTCCACATATAAGCAATATCACATGATATTTGTCTTTCTTTGTCTGGCGTACTTCACTTAGTATGATAATGTCTAGGTCCATCCATGTTGCTGCAAATGGCATTATTTCATTCTTTTTTATGGCTGAGTTAATAGTCCATTGTATAAATATACCACATCTTCTTCTTTTTTTTTTTTTCGTGGTACGCGGGCCTCTCACTGTTTTGCCCTCTCCTGTTGCGGAGCACAGGCTCTGGCTGCGAAGGCTCAGCGGCCACGGCTCACGGACCCAGCCGCTCCGTGGCATATGGGATCTTCCCGTACCGGGGCACGAACCCGTGTCCCCTGCATCGGCAGGCGGACTCTCAACCACTGCGCCACCAGGGAAGCCCCCACATCTTCTTTATCTATGCATCTGTTGATGAACATTTGAATTTTAGAATAATATCATCAGGACTTCCCAAGTGGCACAGTGGTTAAGACTCTGCGCTCCCAATGCAGGGGGCCTGGGTTTGATCCTTCGCCAGGGAACTAGATCCCACATGCATGCCGCAACCAAGAGTTTACATGCCACAACTAAGGAACCTGCATGCCACAACTAAGGAGCCGGCTAGCCACAACTAAGGAGCTCGCCCGCCACAACTAAGACCCAGCACAACCAAATGAATAAATAAATATTTTTTAAAAGAGAATAATATCTATATCTACAAAAAAATCGTCCTGACATTTCGATAGGAATTACATTAAGCCTGAATATCAATTTAGGGAGAATTGACATCTTTACTACATTTAGCCTTCTAATCCAGGAACATGGTGTTGTCCCTCCATTTCTTTAGATATTCTTTGATATATTTTATTTTTCACTTTTCCAGTGAGGTTTTAGTTATTAGTTAAGTCATGATTCAGAGTCCCAGGGTAGAGATCACAGTGTAGCCAGGTCTCACTTCACTACGCTGGGAGAAGGACAGAGAACAGGGGAGAGGGAAGTGGAGACAGTTCCAAGCATTGCAGGAAATGTGCCCTGTGGTCACCTTGTGCCCTGTGGTCATCCCAGGCTGACACCCAGGATATGAGATAGAGGGACTTACATACATGGCAGTGCCATTTACATGTTGGAGGCTTCACCCGTTTTAGTGGTCACTGCCTTCTCATAGTGGTGGAAGTGCAGTGGTTCTGCCAGCAGTTCCTGGTCTGGTTCTGGTTGTTTGACAGTGTGAGATCTGACTCTCATTTTTCTCAACATATTGATTTGCTCAGTGTAGCCAATTGGCTACGTGCTCAGTGTAGCCAATCTCCCAACCATTGTAGCAGCCTCCTTTGCCTGCTGCCGCCATGTACCCTGCTGCATCTTTAGCCACTGAGCATGACACTACCTTCATGCTGCACACCCTCCTCTTGCTTCTCAGATGCTGGTCTTGACAGTGTTTCTATGAAGGGAAGGACAGAGGATGGGGAAAGGAAGGAAAGGATGGAAAGGTCCTATTATGCTCTTAGACATCAGAGATCTATTAACAGGAAAAAAAAGCAAACAACAAAATTACAAAGTCAGCTTACTGACCTTCTTAGCAGCTTTCTCTGTAAACTTAGAGGAATGATTTGTCCAGAAGATGTAGCTTCCCTCCCAGTTCACACCCTTGTTTTCCAAAATAAAAGTGCTGTCTCTGTGACAGCTAAGTAAGGACTGGTGGCTGAATTTTTGATGTGATTTTTGAGGGAGAGCCCTTTCCAGGTGGAGTTGACAGCAGACTAAGGCAGGGTGTCGTGTCAGACATAGGAGCAGAAACACTGGGGCTGCAAAACTTAGCCCTGAAAAACACCCTGGAAATATCCAGCCTAGCCATTGCCAACTTCCTGCCCTTGGCAACACACAACAAGGATGGATGACATTTACTTGCTTGACACATGGGGTGTCCCCAGATGTTTTACAGGCTGCTACATGGACAAGATAGGCTATGAGTTATATGCAAATCCCAGCATGCAATTCTGCTCTTTCTCTTCCAGTGGAAGACACTTGTAAGGGTGTCGTGTAATGAAGTTAATACTAGTGACCTGGACTGATCCTACATTGTATACATAAGAAACTGAGTCCTAGAGAGCTTAAACAATTTGCCTAAGAGCTCACAGACAGAACTCCAAATTGTTCTCTTTTTGTTCCTCTTTCTAACATTGGTCCAGAAAGCTCCAAATCAGAAATTCTAAAGATGCCTGCTTGATCTTAAGTTCATAGCACAATTGGGCTTTCATATATGTCTGTACTGCTTCTGAAACTGTCAGGGAGAACATCTGCATGTCTATCCTTTAGAGCTTTGTATAGTCACTTTTATTCCAGGATTCAAATTTTTGGTTTTATATGGATTTAATCAGAAACACCTTATGAAAAGTTTGGATTCCAAATTAGACCTTAACATGTAAAACAGTCATGAAAAAAAATATGGAGCATTCTCTGAAAATGATTTTCTCTTTGGAATTTCCAGATTTCTCTTAGATGTTCCTTGGGACATCCATCAAATCCTAAGTTTATACATGCAAAGCACTTCAAAGAGGATCATTTTTTTTCTTTTTGCCATACCACATGGCACGTGGGATTTAGTTCCCTGACCAGGGATCAAACCCGCACCCCTGTATTGGAAGCATGGAGTCTTAACCACTGGACTGCCAGGGAAGTCCCCAAAGAGGATCTTATACATAGCATACATGCACATATTAATTGCCCATGAAGTTAGCAGTTATTAGGGGGGCAGTATGGTATGCTGGTTATGAATATGAGTTCTTCAGCCAGACTTTTGGGTTTTTACTTCTTGCTTATTGGTCCCACTTAAATTCTGATCTCACTGTTGAGTTGTGGGAACTTGGATAATTACTTAACCTCTCTGTGCCTTGGTTTCCTCCTTTGTAAAATGTCATACAGTAAGGATATAATAAGTATTAGGTTTCACTATTATACTAGGTATTCATGTTTTCCCTCCCCACCCAGATTGAAGGCTCTCTGGGCAGGTGCCACAGATGAGGGAAGGCTCTTGTAGCCTACAGTGGGTGCATTTCACATAGCACCTACTCAATCAATATTTCTGGAATGACAGAGTGTGCCATGGAAGCCAACCTGAACTGAGGGACAGTGCTGCCTCCAAAAAAAACTAGTCTTCAAACCCAACCTTCTACCCTGAGAACTATGATGCTCAAAGCCACATATGAAATCTGGGGGCGGGGGGGGGGGGGTCTGTGAGCATTTCCCAAACACTGTGAACTCATTTCAAAAAGAAGTAACCAAATACATCATTGTCTGAGGGAGGCCCCCATTCCATCCAGGGAGAAAGGAGGATGAGTTCTCCTAGAACGGCTTGTAGTGGGGATTCATCTGCCACAGCCTAGTTTCTTACAGAGTCTGAGGAGGCCGCTGCCATCTGCATCTCTGTCCCACCTCCCCTTACCTGTGGGCTAATGCATGAGGAGGCTGGAAACGGAAGAAGCCAGCAACATTTCCCCAACAGATCACTCGTTCACTCCTAGCACTTGGTATGCTCACCTTGGGATCCCTATTTGGTCCCACTGTGGGGTAGCCAAAAAGCAGGGGTAATAAAGAAGAGAGCTTCCCTCATTTTCCCTACATATCCTCCCCCACTATATGCTTTCTAGTCTCTCCCTCCCTCCCTCTGGAGGTGAATATGACAAGAGTACAGAGAGTAAACAGAGCAAGTCAGAGGATGTGCCTCTGGAGGAGGCTCTTGTTTTGGTGGCTTCCAAGCAAGTGACCTTCGGACTTTCGGTCACAGGGCCCTCAGCAGCAAACCCTGCATTTTAGTAAAGGGCTATTTACACAACAGTCCATGGGCTGGGCTGAGTCATGAGCTGCTTATTACCTATGCATGAGGAGGTAGGTTCAAAAATTGAGAGTATGTATTTAGAAACTTTAATAGCATTTCACATTGTAATTTTATTCTTGTTGAATATAGTAATAAGAAATTAGGACTTATAGCTGACACATTGTCGAAACTGACTGGGAAGAGGCACAAGAGAAGTTTCTGGGATGATGTACATGTTCTGTATCTTGATATTGTTTTGTGTTACACAGTTATATGCATGTCTTAAGACTCTTTGAATGGTACATTTAAGATAAGCACATTTTACTATATGTAAATTTTACCTCAAAAAAACCCCACAAACAAATATTAAAACCTAGTTCGTGATATGCATACTGAACTATCTAGGGGTAAAGGTTACTAATGTCTGCAACTTACTTTGAACATATCAAAACATAATTTGTATTAATGAATGGACAGAGGAATAAATAGATAAGTGAAAAAACAAATATAACAAAATGTCAGTGGTAGGATCTAGGTGGTGGGTACACATGGATTCACTGTGCAGTTCTTTCAGCTTTTCTGTATGTTTTCAAATCTCCACAATGTTGGGGAAATATTAAGGCTTGCATTTTGTATGCCTTTATTGGGTTTTTTCTTTTATAATCAATTTTTATTGCATCTTACAAAAGTACCAAAAGGGAAGAAATCAGAGGGGAAATTTTAAAAATCTTTAAACTAATGAAAATGGAAAAACAATGTTTAAAAACTTATGGGATGCCATAAAAGCAGTTCTAAGAGGGAAGTTTATTAGGAATAACCTCCTACGTTAAGAAAAAAGAAAGATTGAAATTAACTAAATTTATACCTCAAGGAACTAGAAGAAAAAGAACAAACTAAGCCCAAAGTTAGTAGAGGAAAAGATATAACAAAGATCAGAACAGAAATAAATGAAACAGAGACTAGAAAAACAATGGGAAACAACAAAACCAAGAGTTAGTTTTTTGAAAAAATAAACAAAATTGACAAAGCAATCCTAAGAAGTACAAGGCTAGAAGGATCACACTTCCTGATTTCAAACTATACTACAAAGCTATAGTAATCAAAACAGTATGGTACTGGCATAAAAACAGATACATAGGCCAATGGAATAAAATAGAAAATAGAAATAAACCCGCTCATATACAGTCAACTAATTTTTGACAAGGGTGCCAAGAACATACGATTGGTAAAGGATACTGTCTTCAATAAATGATGTTGGGAAAACTGGATACCCATATGCAAAAAATGAAACTGGACCCCCTTTCATTACACCACTCAAAAAAATTAACTCAAAATGGATTAAAGTCTTAACTATATGTCATAGAAGAAAACATAGGAAAAAAAGCTCCTTGACACTGTCATAGAAATGATTTATGACACCAAAACAAAGGCAAAAACAAAACAAACAAGTGGGACTACATCAAACTAAAAAGTTTTCACAGCAAAGGAAACAGCAAAATGGAATGAGAGAAAATGTTTGCAAATCATATGTCTGACAAGGAGTTAATATCTAAAGTATATAAGAATTCACAAAACTCAGTAGCAAAAAAAAAAAACAACCCAATCCAATTTAAAAAATGGGCAGGGGCTTCCCTGGTGGCGCAGTGGTTGAGAGTCCGCCTGCCGATGCAGGGGACACGGGTTCGTGCCCCGGTCCGGGAGGATCCCACATACCGCGGAGTGGCTGGGCCCGTGAGCCATGGCGGCTGGGCCTGTATATCCGGAGCCTGTGCTCTGTAACGGGAGAGGCCACAGCAGTGGGAGGCCCGTGTACCGCAAAAAAAAAAAAAAAAAAAAGGGCAGAAGACCTGAATAGACATTTTTCTAAATTAGTCATACAGATGACCAACAGGTACATGGAAAGATGCTCAACATCACTAATAATTAGGGAAATGCAAATTAAAACCACAATGAGATATCACCTCACACTTGTTAGGGTGGCTGTTATCAAGACGACAAGAGATGGGGGATTCACCTGGTGGCGCAGTGGTTGAGAGTCCACCTGCCGATGCAGGGGATGCAGGTCCGTGCCCCGGTCCGGGAAGATCCCACATGCCGCGGAGCAGCTGGGCCTGTGAGCTATGGCTGCTGAGCCTGCGCGTCCAGAGGCTGTGCTCCGCAACGGGAGAGGCCACGTTAGCAAGAATGTGAAGAGAACACTTATACTATACACTGTTGGTGGGAATGTATATTGATACAGCCATTATGGAAAACAGTATGTAGGTTTTTTAAAAAATTAAAAATAGAACAACCCTATGTTTCAGCAATGCCACTTCTGGGAATATATCCAAAGGAAGGAAAAATCAGTGTATTGAAGAGATATCTGCACTCCCATGTTCATTGCAGCATTAGTCACAATAACCAAGATATGGAAACAACCCAAGTGTCCATCAGTGGATGAATGGATAAAGAAAATGTATACATACACACACACATACACACACACACACACACACACACACACACGCAGGAATATTATTCAGAAAGAAGAAAATCCTGCCATTTGTGACAACTTGTATGAACCTGGAGGGCATTATGATAAGTAAAATAAGTCAGGCATAGAAAGACAAATACTGTATGGTATGACTTACATGTGGAATCTAAAATAAAATAAAATTTAAAAAGGACTCATAGAAACAGTGAGTAGAATGGTGGTTGCCAGGGGCTAGAGGGTGGAAGAAAGCGGGAGATATTGGTCAAATGATACAAACTTTTAGTATAAATTGAATAAGTTCTGAGGGTCTAATGTACAGCATGGTGACTATAGTTAATCATGCTGTATTGTATGCTTACTAAGAGAGTAGATCTTAAGCATTCTTACAAAAAAAAAGGTAACTATGTGAGGTTATGAATGTGTTAACTTGTAATCATTTCACGATATATACATATATTAAATCATCACATTGTACACTTTAAATATATACAATTTTACTTATCAGTTACACCTCAATTAAAAAAAAAAGCCAACCAATTAGAATGGTTCCAGTCCCAACAGAGGGGCTGGTTGCTCCCACCCAATATTGGTAATAGCAGTTAATGTTGACTGAGCACTCACCGTATGCCCATGACTTTGCTAAACCCTTGACATGAATTATCTCATTCCTCTCTACAGGGCTGTAAGCTGAGCGCTGTTATGATCCCCACTTTATGTATAAGCTCACTGAGGCTCTGAGAGGTGAAGTGACTTGCTCAGTGTCACATAGCTAATAAACAGTGGCATCTGGGTCCACAGCCCCTGCTGTTAAACATGATCCTGAAACCATGGATCAACATTAGTTAAATCCATTTCACCTGTAACCTGCCTTCACTAATCAAGCCCATTTCAGTTGTTGCTACAAAAGACTTGCATGTCCTCCAAGGGCATTTAGCCTAAGCAGTTTGCCCAAGTGGTTTTCCAGAAACACGGAGTCAGCTATGTCTAGTTTGAGCTGAGCCTGGTAAGACAGGATACGACCACCGGCCCTCCAACTGGGCATGCGCATAGAGATCTTGTCTGCTCAGTGACCTTTTGATGTCAGTGGCCAAAAACTCTGCCCTCAGATCATGCTGTGTGCCTCCACATGTGAACGAGGCCTGTAGTTTAGTTATACCTGCACAAAACTACAATTACCACCATCTTTTCCCAGTCACCTTTACCCACACTGCCCATGCCTCAGATCACCCTGCTTCTTAACCCCATAAATAGCCCCCAGCCCCTAGCTTTCTCGGAGGTGGTTGTGAGATGTGTTCTCCCCATCCCCTCGCTTAGGCTGTCTTGCAGAAAATTTCTTTGCTTTAAACCTTGGTGTCTCAGCATTTTGGCTTGCTGAGCGTTGGGCAAAACTAACCTGGTTAGATTAAGTCCTATCTTGAAGGTCAGTTGAAGGATATCATTTTCAGCACCTTTTCTAACTCAAGATCAGTACTTAGGTCTCACTGGGAAGAGAAGAAAAAGGCAGGAAGGGTCTACGTCTTTACTTTCTGTTCTGAGAAAACTTTGAAATGTTCTGACATCCTTTTGTCAAGTTCACAAAAGCTTTCCTAGTTTCTTCCAAAACGTTCACTCTTTCAGGCAGCAGTAGTCTGTTGATTAGCTGTAGGGATATGTAGGAGATTAGATGTGAAAACTCTGATAGTACTCATACTTCTCAGCTTTCTTCTACCTAAACTAGTTGGGGTCGTTCAAAATTAACTCCAAGGTTCTACTTTTCAAGATTGGCAGCTCTTAAGTAACTTTAGAAAAGTAATTTCACCAAAAAAGCGAGAAATGCTGTGGGCTTTCCATTACAAAACTACATGCAAGGACCTCATTGGTTATAGTAATAAAAACTCGGGAAGCAGGCATTGAAGGAAAATAAATATTGTCTTTCTCACAGACACGCGAAACAATTTTCTTTTCAAACGCTAAGTAATCTAGGTGACATGGGTACCAAATTTCTGCTCCTGAAGAAAGGGATAAATGGAACATTTTTGTCTGAGAAATGACCACAAGGATCAAATTCCCTAGATAACTCCTCCTCTTCTATCTCTTTTGCCTCGAATGCTTTGCCTTTTGAAATGGAAAGTGTGAGTTGAGAAAAGGTCCATTCGAACCAGCCACCCATTGTCATGAAAGACCTCTCTGGGCGCCTCGGGCTACCCCAGGTGAGGCTCACAGCGGCCAGAACCTTGGTTCAGTTTCCCAGTATGTAAACTGCTTTCTCGGAGTTCTGGAGGTGGTGGGGCTCCAGCAGATGAACCCATTACTAACTAAACACAAGAGATTTACAGAGAAACCCAGAGGCCAGTTGATTGCTTTCTACAGGAGAATGGTCTAGTGCGTTACCTGTCACTGGTCCTCGGCTCAGGGTACTCGTTCCTAGTAGGTTAGCCCACTTAGGCACACAAGTCGTGTATTAGAGGGTTGCTTGGTAAAGAGGGGAGAGTAGCAAAGTGCAGTGTCTTCAGAACTCTTTCCTTGGTTTTGGAACTGTTTGTTCTGATAACAACCTACCCTGGAATGGCCGTTATTAGACCCACGTGCCTCCACTTACCTCCCACACCTGTGTAGACTTTATTACCTGATCTCAACACTCCCTCCCAGTGAGCCCAGACCTGGTCTCAGAATCCTACTCTAAACAGCTAACAAAGTTGTGGTTTTATGGGGCTAACAAATAATGGGACTGGTGCATTACACAACCCCAGGAGCCCTACACACGTTAGTTTCTGTGCTGTGCTACGTGGCACCCTTGTAAAAACCCCTTCTTCCCCACCTAAGTTCTGAACCAATTAAGAAATAAGACACAGGAGACAGGTAAACCCCAATCAAAATGCTATCTTCTAATCAAGATTTTTTGGAAGGTGAGGCTTTTGATTTGTGGGCAAAGCCCTGCTCCCACTCCATCTCTGGATTGGATACTCACCTAGTCACAAGCAGCACTGGAAAACCACAGGCCTTCCCCACAGAAAATTCTGGCCCACTTGCAGCCTGCCAGTGGGACAGATCAGAATGCACCATTGTTGCAGACGGCAGATTTGATGGCAGAAACTGAGAAAGGGCTGAGTCATTCTTTTCCAGATTGACCCGTCAGATAAACCTCTCTTCTCCCTGAACCAAGAACCAGGAGGACATCTCCAGTGCAGTGGTTCTCACACTTCAGAGTGTGCATCAGAATCACCTGAAGGGCTTGTTAAAACAGATTGCTACACCCGTGCCCCCAGTATCTGAATCAGTAGGAAAGGGGTGGGGCTGAACTTTACATTTCTAGAAAGTTCTCAGATGCTGCTGCCTCTGGTTTGGGGGCACACTTTGAGATCCACTACTGTAATGGAAGCTCCTGTTTGAAATTTTCTTGTACTCGACCATCAACAGTTGAGGGTTAGCTCATAAAACAGTACGTGCAGCATTTCTCAAAGTTATTTGATCATAGAATACCCCTTTAAATTTCTCTCTTTCAGGGAGGGGAGGGGGAGCAGAGCACACCCAAGCGGCATATGTTCCACTGACCACACTTTGGGAAGCATTGGACTGGATGAGAACTTCTTCAGTCGCATTTCAGACTACAAGACTTTCTCATGCTTCCTCAATTCTTTGATGCAATCAGCACAGGTTTAATTCTGAGTCCCAAATGCTGAGATTAGCACTGGGAAACAAAGATGAATGATCTGGACTTGAGGAGCTTACACTATGAGCGGGGAGGGAGCCAGATGGTGTTGATGAGCACTGTACCCCCATAGCAGTTGCACGAGCTCTGGGAACAGAAGGAAAAGCACACTCGGCTGGGCAAGGAGTCGGTGAAGAAGAGCATGATGAATTCAGACACTTCCTGTAGGAGTAACACCTGAACAGTCTAAGTGCTTGGGTAGCAACCTGACCCGCATTTTCTAGGCTGAGGGAACAGCATGCCCAAAACTTAACAGGAAGAGAGGGCTTGTGAGGCTGGAGCACTGGTGCTGTGGGATGGTGAGCAAGGTGGCTGGAGGGGTGTAAGCAAGGTCCACATGGTGATGGTCTGAACTGCTATGTGGCACCTCAGCATAGTCACCGGGTATTTTATAAGGTGGATCACTTCCATAGGGACTCACTTCATCCCATTCACATTGGCTTTTACATGGTTTAGCCCCAGAAGTTAAACTCTCTATGATGGGTCAGCAGGCTCCAAAGAGCTGCGTACTGAAGATACCTTCCCTCCTCCTCCTGCTTTTCCCCAGCCTCCAGGCGATGGGCAGGCAGGGATGATTGTCATGGTCTCTGTGTGCCCTGCTGCATAGAACTAGCTGGAAATGAAGATTCCTCTACATGAAGTAGTGGAATGGTGGGATTGGTGCCCATGGGTGGGATAGACCAGAACACAGGGCATACCCACCCCCTTCCCAGCATGTCCTTTGGGCTGTGCTATGTTGTAGCCAGACATCACGTGACAGCACCTGTGTGTGAGAGGACAGCACTATGGCTCATGCCTAGATACTAGCCAGATGTTGACATGAGCCTGCTCTTTGTCTCCTCACTGACTGGCAGAAGACAAGGGGAAAAGGACAATGAGAAGCAGTTTATAGAACCTGTGGGTTCCCTTTACAGCCTTGACCTCAAAGAGTATCTGATGGGTATGTTTTCACACGTTTTTTGTTTGTTTGTTTTCCCAACTAGACTTGGGAATTCTGTTTCACAGCACATTTTGCTCATTTTTATTTTTCAAGCCAGATTTAGCAATTACATTTCACAGTACATCAGAGATGTAAGCAGCTCTATTGAACTGCACGCAATCAGCCAGCTCTCTCAGGTTCAAATAATGCAGCTCTCCTTAGAATTCTGTTAGTCCCAGTGGATAGGAAGGGGAGTCTTTTTCTTATTCCTGCATTGTTACTTGAATAAAAATGACACATCCCAAGGTTTGATTCTGGCATCAGTTTGAAAGCTGACCTAACAACAACTTTCGTGAAATACTTGATAGGTTTTATCTTTCTAGAGTCAACGGACCAAATGGGGTTCCTGAAAGCTTGAAATCGGCATGTCTTTCTTTCATATTGTCCATTCAGCACTTTAGGAATAGAAAAAGGAAGGGAAGTACCAGGAGAGACAAGATGAAGTCCCTCACTTTAAATACCCGACACAGCTTTATTACTTCCCATGGTTGTCTCCATAATAACCCTCAGAGACCAGAAGCTTTTAGGGATTCACATTGTGTCATACATCATCCCAAAGGCCATTTTGGTCTCCCAGATGATTGCAGAAAAATGAGTGTATTGATCACTCTCTTCCCTATTTTCAAATCCGTGTAGATGAAAACGAGAAAATGCATTTTTCTAGTTAGGAGTAGATTTATGGTGATATCTCTCTTCCACCAAAGGAAGGGTAATAGTACAAAGACCAGGGATCACGTGGTTAGAGATGGTTATATGACTCCTCAATGGCTCTCAGAGGGTTTATGGTGGCCAGCTTCCCAGACTGTTGCATATCTCAGTCCACATCTGGTGGTAAGACGTTTATTGAGAGTCTGGATTTCGTATTTATAAAGCTTCCATTACCTGTTTTAACTAGGTGTTAACTTGATAAAGAACTTCAGTGATAGTTAGGATTGTCTTTTTCTCACTTTTATGAACTGCTGAAAATGTTTGCAAGAGTCAAAACGTGGAAGATGTGTTCTTTCCTTCCTTTCTTTCCTCTTTAAATTATGGGGCCATGTTTTTGGGATAGCGTCTTTTGTATTTTTTTTCAATTGTAATGAATATTTTAACATTTTAAAATCTGTTAGCAGAAAGAGCAAAGGGCTAGCAATGACAAAACAGACCAACACTTCCTTGCTGTACAAATTAAATCCAAGTTCCAGCTCTGTCTGAAACAATTTCTTTTTAAAACATACAATTTAAGCTCTTTGACACTGGTTCTTTATTTGAAAAGTGAGGATAATAAGTCTGCTGTACCTGCCTCACACAATTGAGGATCCAGTGGGATGATTTATGTGAATGCCTCTTGTAAAATGTTGGTTATATTATGGTCTCAACAACCCAGCTGAGTATTAGCTATAAATTACTCCCTTTAGGTTCATTCCTGCAATAGGATAGTCACATCCTAATTCTGTCTGATCACATATGTTCCCCTGTTGGTCAATATGTCTAACAAATTGCTTGTCTCTCCACTATCTCCATTGATATATTCAATTCTTGTCTGAAGGCTGTGAAATACCAGTTACTCAGTTTTACCGCTAGAGGGAGCAAAGCCTTTTCGTTTCCTTTTTCTCAAGTCGAGAGTTAATTCTGTTGAGTCAGACAGTACTCTCATATTATGGTACCTACTGAACCAATAAGTAAGTAAGTAGAATCATAAGTAAGTTGATGGTTTGTGGTCTGTGTCTCTTCACAAAATATCTAAGAAAATAATCTCTTAACTAATTACAACTAAAAGAAATTTTTATATCTGTATGCGGGTATATATATACACATAGAACTATGTAGAAGTAATGACACCCCAGTAGCAACAAGCACACCTAGCACCCAGATCTTGGTTTCTAAATACCATTCTCCAATAAAAGAAGGCAAGACTCCTTGCAGAATTGGTTGATTCTGGGGCTAGGGCAGAAAAATACAACATGAGCTTAAATATTTCGATACCATACAGGGCAAACACAGTTCAGAAAATTATGACTGCATGTCTAAACACTTGAGTCACCTTGAAGGAACTCCTAATAGCCAAAACTGGGCCCATCTGGACAAAATACATAATGTAATCATGGATCCAAGTGATATAAAGAATTGAATGGATAAGGGATAAGAAACATCTCTTGTTACAGTATAATTCCAAATAATAAAAGAAGGAATAATGGAAATACAACATCACCATTAGGAGAACACCACAGTAGTTATTACTGGCAAGAACCATCAATAATTGCTCAAATCAGTGGGTGAAAGCTTGATAAGAAACAGGATATGTCTCAAAGTAACACCCTATATGACACTAATCATAAAGGGAAAAGCTGTAGGTTTATAATGGAGAAACCTGGATACCACCTTTACCAAGTGATCAAAGTTAATCTTACCAGTTACAGGACATGTCAGTTTTCTTTACCTCCTGGTATGATGCACTGAGAAGAACCCAATATCACTTCTGTGCTATCTTTGCCAGTATACATAATCTCAGCCTAAATCCTGAGGAATCATAAGACTAATCCAGATTGAAGGACATTGTAATAAATGACTAGCTAGTAGTCATCAAACTGACATGAAAGACTGAAAAAACTGTTAGACATTGGAGGAGATGAAGACATGAAGACAAACTGCAATGTCAGATCCTGGATTAGACCAGAAAGGAAAAGACATCAGTGGGAAAACTGAAATACAAATGAGGTCTCAGGATTACTTAATAGTTTTGTATTAAACAGTAACTAGTAACTGTTAGTAACTAGTAGTAATTTCCATGTTTTCATCATTGTACTGTGGTTATATAAGATGTCAATATTAGAGAAAGCTGAGTGAAGGGTATAAGTGAACTCTTATTTCAAAACAAAAAGCTTAAAAACCAAATTGAAATTAAGAACCAGGAAATATTTAATTAATTTATTTATTTATATTTGGCTGTGTTGGGTCTTCGTTTCTGTGTGAGGGCTTTCTCCAGTTGTGGCGAGCAGGGGGCCACTCTTCATCGCAGTGCGCGGGCCTCTCACTGTCGCGGCCTCTCTTGTTGCGGAGCACAGGCTCCTGACACGCAGGCTCAGTAGTTGTGGCTCACGGGCCTAGTTGCCCCGTGGCATGTGGCATCTTCCCAGACCAGGGTTCGAACCTGTGTCCCCTGCATTGGCAGGCAGATTCTCAACCACTGTGCCACCAGGGAAGCCCCAAGAACCAGGAAATATTTAAATAGTACTTTCCATATGCTCAGCATTAAGTGCTTTACATATATTATCTCAATATAACCCTTGTCATAACTGTGTGAGAAAGGTGCTATATTATCTTTTTTTTAGATGAGGAAATTGAGGCCAAAAAAAGTTTAAGTCAATTGCCCAAAGTCACATACCTCTATCATAAACAATAGTAACAACCATGTACTGAGCACCTATTACGCAATTTTGTGTATACAGTATTCCATTTTTAATGGTAAAGATAAAATTGAGTCTCAGAGACTTAACGACATGTCAAGAACATACAGCTAGTAAGTAGCAGAGCCAAGATTTAAATGCAGGTCTGTGCTCATTAATGCAACAAATATTTACTAAGCACTGCTGTGTGCCAGGTAGTGTGTTGGGTGGTGGAAATGCAGAGACCAAGGCAGATGAAGGACCTGTCCTCAGGGAACCCCCAAGCCTCTGTGCTTCCCACAATTTTAATAATGCAGCTATCATCTTACAGCTCAGATCTGACCCACAACTTCTTAGTACTTAGCCTCCACCCATCCACACAGGCCTTGTCACTGACCTGGCTTTCTAATATTAGGGTTATCCACACGAAACAGTAGACCCACCGTTTATTCCATAAAATACAGCTTGACAGCAGCCATGCAGCACTTCTAAGTGAGGACTCCTGCTTGCAGAACCACAAATGGAAGCTCTTCTAGCTGGATCAAAGCCCTTTACTCCTATTTCAAATAACTGGCTTTGTCACGAGGTGCCTAGCTCATCCCTCCAGTCCACTGCCTCCCATGGACTATGTGCACGTAAAGATTCAAGATGGCTTTCCTGAGCCTTGAGGCTTGCTTGATATTGGCAAATCAGAAAGTGAGAGGAACAAAATCTGGCCATCTGGTGAGAGTCTATTTCTAACCATTCTTTCTGCCTTCTCCCCATCTATGATAAAAATTCCTTCCTGAACACTGAGTTCTGTGAGCAACAAAAGCCACCAGCCTATTTAGGCTTTTCTGAGATTGCTTATTCTAAAATCTCTGGACATGAGTGGATGCAACTCTTGGAACAGTCATTGATGTATAATTTTACCCTACAACAGAGATCACACAATCTATAGGTGTTACTTAGCAGTGAAGCATTAGGCACAGGAATATCCAGTCAGAAGTGGGGAAGCCCAGTCCATGAATTACAGATCCCTTTATCTTTCCCTTCTTTAGCCCCTCTAGATTCTGTAAGTTTCCACATGTTGCCATCCAAGTGCAGCTCTGGATAGTAGAGTCACCTCTGAAGAACATGGGCTTTAGCAAGCCTGTGTTGTGTGAGGACCCATTCTTTGGCCCAGCCTCCAAAGGTACACTACACTGTAGCATTAATGTTTCTCCTTTAAACTTCTTTTTGCAAGTTCTGATAGCCAGGTCATTCTCTTGGATCCCTGCGTCCAAGCCCTACACTGCACTCAGCGACCTGATTGCCTGCCTTGAGCACCTACCTAGGACTTCCGGGGCTAAAAGTTTTATATGACTCTTCCTCCTTGGGTCTTGCTCATTGACCCTTGGCTCCTTGCTGCCTGACAGTATGTTCTGTCTGTCCTGTCTGCCTATTGTTAGACATAGTTGATACAGGTGCTCCATCTACCTGGCTCTGCAACTTGCTGGGGACTACCCAAGTCAGTTATCCTGATATTGGCCATCTCCTATCACCAATAGATACTTACTCATAGATTTCAAGCTTAAATGACTGAGAATAATGATGGTGTTATGAACAGTAAAGTCAGGAGAAAAAAAGGTGAGGATATGTGTTGGAAATGGTACAACTGTTAAAAGCAAAACAGGGCAATGAGGAATGGAGTTTTAAGTGTGAAGCTTTTTATTGAAGCTGTGAGAATAAATGAATCCAAGAGACCGTAGTTCAAACCAAGTATTCAGTCGTTCCACAGACAACATGTAAATTATGGCCTGTAGAGATCCATCTAGGCTTGATGATCAGGTTTGCCCCTCAGCTGGTTTGCATCAGTACAGATTACTGGGTACCCATTCTGATGGGGTGGGCATCTGTACTGGCTGGTCTCTGCCCTTGCCACAGTGATTAAGTAGTTGAGGTAATACCCCTAGGTTTATCAAATAGAATGTAGTGGTAGTGTTATACCAAAGAGATACTGAATTAACACTGAAGCCATCTTTCAAAATCTGCTAATAGTTGATTGATGTTCTATGGCCCACAAACACTCCCAACAGTAAGAGTGAGAAGTAGAATTACCAGTTGTATAGAACAGCATGTCTCTAAGTTAAAAATAGAATGACTGGCTGGGCCCTGAACTTCCTACAGGTGATGGTCTTAAAATGTACTCTTAAATCATGTGTAAATCTTGAATGCTTCATCTAATGTTACTTTGACTGGGATACCAGAAATGGGTACTTTTTAAATAAAATTAGAAATTCCCATTTGATGAAAACTGTTTAGAAATAATGACTCTTCAATTAACCTGACACTTCTGAAGGCCAAGATGGCTGTGAACATGTTGTTATTGGGCCAGAGTATTACTTGAGTTCAGTCTCACAAAAACCTGTTGGTTTTTTTATTTTCCTATTTTTTAAAGTTTGTAAGAAAGAACTTCTTAAAAACTTTAAAAAGGAAAAAAAACCCAGCCTTTTTGATTTCCAGATGTCTAGCTGGAAAGAAGATTGTAGTTTCCTCTCTTATAAAACAAATGTTGGACTAGGTCCAGATTTCCTAGTCTAATTTCTTTTTTTAATTAGCAATGGTTGAATATCACCAAATGCCATTTCACCATGTATTGAGAGCATCAGTTGCTGCTTTAAAACTGTCAATGGAATGGTCATTTTGGATCAGCCTTGCTAATTTTGGAGAGTTCTTACATTTCCAGGATAAAACCTACTCGGTTATGATGTATTTTTCTTAACATTCAATTAGGTTGTATTTGCCAGAAACTTAATTTTTGAAAACGGTTTATATGTTACATTGTTTATGGGTGTATTTTGATACTACAGTAGGGGCACAATATGAGTTGGAAGTGCTGCCGAACACAACCTTGTGTGCCTGACGCGCAGTGAGGCCAAATAAACCTAAACATTGTAGTTTGGAGGAGAGAAAGGCGTATTACAAGGCCAAGCAAGAACAGGTAGCTCATGCTCAAAAGACCTGAACTCCCAGATGGTTCTTGGAAGAGTTGTTTTTTGTTGTTGTTTTTTTTTAAAGACAAAATTTGGGGTGAAGCCTGCAGGGTGTGGGACTTCTGACTGGATGGTACTCCAGGAATCCTGCACTCAGCCTGAAGTTACCATCCTCCACCTGCATAGGGGCCTTACTTCCTGTAGAAGCACTCAAAGATACTGTTTATAATCCTTGAGGAGGAACTAGAACTATGTTTTATCACTGTGTTATTATTTCTTGACTGCTTTTCCTTTGTTTCTGCATTCCCTCACTTCCCGAATTGGTAAAATCTGCCCTTTGGAACTCAGGAAAGGTCTAAGAGGCAGAAACCTTTCTCTACAAATAAGAAACAGGGGACACAGAAAGAAAAGGGGGACACAGAAAGAAAAGGGGGTTGCAGAAAGGCTCTTGGGACCCCAGGGGGGCCCCACAGAGTTCTGTTCAGTTTCAGAAGCTGTATTTGTGTGTGTGTCTGTTTTAATGCCATGGAACAGTTAAATGACCTGACAAGGAAACACTCTTTAAAGGCTTCACAGAAATCACTCTTAAGGCTAAGTCTGAACACTGAGGGTAATATATTTAACACTACTTCGATACCTTCTCAAACCAGTTTCAGTAATTTTTCTCATGGATGATCACTTTTTCCAGACCTCAAATATTTGAATAGAAATTATACAAGGTATCACATCTTTTAAAAACAATCCCCTTCACCTCCCCACTAGCACTTATGAGTCTTTGTTACCATTTCTGCTCTTCAACACTTTGCAGGATGTATTTTCTGACTTACTCAAAAGACCCAGCCTTGTTTACGTTTACTGCAATCTTCAATCTAATTTCAGTTTGGTATCTTATTTAACCCAATAATTATCTAGAGTTTTAAAATTCAAGTGTTATTTTTTTCGCTTTATTTTTTTAATTTCTAGTTTCGCTGCACTGTCGTCAATATGACCACATGTTGTCTGTGTTTGGGGGGGGTGTACTCCTGATCTTGAGATTTTTAAATTTCTTTTTTCATAGTTTTACTCTCTTTCCTTATTTAACTTCTTGATTTTTCTTTAAAAACTTTATCTACTTAAAGTGTTGAAGGTTTTCTCTTGAATCCTTGGCGTTCTGACATCATCTCAGAATTTTTGTACTCTGTTCCAGGAGACATTCTTGACCTTATCTTTCAAATTATTCTTTCTTCAGCCACATCCACATTAGGCTTTTAACTTAATTTACTTTGGGTAGATTTTTTTTTTTTTTTTTAGTTTCTGAGTAATTTTATGGTTCCTCTCTGTTATTTATGGCTATGATGCATTTGCACATATCCTGAAGATAATTAAGTTCTGTTCCCTTTGATCTATCCTGTTCTTGTCTTACTGCTACTTGAGGCTAACATCATCACCTCCCTCCTCCAGAAACACAAATTCCAGTTCAAAAATATGGAGCATTTCCTTAAGTTTGGGGAAACAGAATGGAGTTATGTTGCAAACTGAATAGGGGAGTTTTCTAAAAATCCTTAAGAATATTTTACCCCTAGTGGATACCTATTCTATGCTCCATACACACACAGAATACACAGACACACACTTTTCCAGTCATCCTGGGCTTGGCTTTACTGTTTGTCTTTATCCTCTGCTTATAGGGTCCACACTAAGAACCATACCTTCTCTCCAAGCTGAGCTCATACATGAATATACTTGCTTAAAGAACTGTTTTCTCTACTTAGCCCAGCCAACCCCTCTGAACAGTAGGGGAGGGGGTTTGTTAGAGTGAAGACAGAGCATGAAGAGTTTGTTACTGGCAGCCCTCTATCTCCTTAATTATACCACCCCTGGTACTGATCTGTGGAACTGTTCTTTCTGTGTTTGTTTGTCCAGGCTTGGAAAAAGCCACCTTTACGTGTACAGGAGCTTTCTCCTGTAACTGTTTTAGGATACTGACTCTCTTTTCTCCACTGCCATTAACATTATTCCACCTTCACTATTGTCTAGAAATCCAGTGTCTGGTGATACTCATTTCCATCTTCCAGCACTATTTATACTTTCTTTCTTTTGTTTTGTTTTGTTTTGTTTTGTTACTGAACCCAGATTTGGCTGCTTGCCGCTTGAAAGCCAATACTAGAGACAAGTGTTTGTTGGAAAGGAAAGGTTGCTTTGTACAGGAGGCTAGCAACCTGGGGAGAAGGTGAACTCATGTCCAAGAACCAACTCCAAAGATTGTGCTCAACCATGAAAGTTTTTAAAGGAAGAATCATTTGGGGAGGGGGGTTAGAGTCTTTATCTTCCACTGTGTGCAGACTTTCTTCTGATTGGTTGGTGGTGAGGTAACAGGGTGGTGTTCCAGGAATCCTGCACTCAGCCTGAAGTTACCATCTTCAACCTGGATGGGAGCTTTAGTTCCTTCGGAAGAACTCAAAGATTGTTACGTATATCGCTTGAGGAACCAGGACTTGCCCCTTGCTGCACTATTGTTTCTTGACAACCCCTCCTTTGTTTCTGCACTCCCTGCATTCCCTCCCTTCCCTGATATTCAACTTTTTGAATGTGCCCTTTGGAACTCCGGGAAGGTCAAGCCTATTTCCTGCAAATGAGAAACAGGACATTAAATGAAGCCTATTTCCTACAAATAAGAAATGGGACACAGAAAGGATTTGTACCTGGGAGGGCCCCACAAGGTCCTGCTCAGCTTCGATCCCCCTTTTCTTTGATACTCCTCAATCCTGAGGGGACAGAGACAGGACAAGAAAGGGAATAAAGTTTTGGATATAGAGGTTAATCATAAGCTCAGCAGGGGGACTCAGTTTTACCTAGAGGGTTCAAGTCTCTTGCACATTGAGAACTGATGTCAAGAAAAGAGATTTCCTTTCATCATTTAACGTTATTTGACTCATTTCTTTAGGGTTCTGCACCCAACTCCAATGTGTGGAGAGAAGGTTTTCTCCCATCACCAACAATTTTGACACTGATGGATGTCCTACAGTTTAACTCGATTCTGACACTATTTCCCTGGAAATAGCATCAGATTCCACAGGTTGTTTCAGTCCTAGAAGACTGTACACACCCCATCCCTCCACCCCCCACCCCCACCAACACACACTTCAGACATGCTGCCTGCAAGCCCAGATTATCACCCAAAGCTTGTGGTTTGGATTACCATGCCATCATTTGCCAAAACCTTGATTATTTTACATGAACCTTGACAAAGAAAGGCTAGGAAATGGAAAAGACTAGAGACATTTGGCCTGAAAATAGAATAGAAAAGGTGGACAACTAAATTCATTGGTGTGGCATCTTCCAAAATGAAGTCTGTGCATTGTTTCAACCATATACTTTGTTGAAATCCAATCAAACTTGTAATTATTAAGGGAAATGCAATTCTAGGCACACAGGATGGGTCATGGCAACTTCAATAGGACCAAATTAAGTCCTGTTAAGTCCTACATGACATAAAAAGAATGGTGTCATAATTGGAATGGAACAAATGTAGGCTCCATTTCATTTGTACACATGCAGTACTGGGCAACTGTTATTCCAGAAATAAGGGCACAAGATAATGACCCCAAATGAAATGGAAGGTCTAGCACTCGAAGAAAATTCTACTCTGGAGGAAACAATGGGTTGATGACAGTTGTACACATGTGAAGTAGTCCAGGCATGATTCCTTTGTTTCCTTCCAGCTGGGGAAGGATTGAATATAGGAAGCCTTAATGCAGAAATTTAATTTCTCTGCCCAAACATGAAGGCAACTTTTTCCCAATGTTTCCAACACAAGTTTTCAAAGAATGCAGATGTTTTTATATCATTATTTATCTTTAGTATTTTGAATTGCCCAAATGTGGGGAATAGGAGGGATAGAAACACGACACAGGGAGTAAGAATCCATAGCTACACCAATCCCACTTCACTTCAGAAAGCATCCAAAAGTGCATAGTGACTGGTATTCTAACAACCAGTGACTTAAAATCCATCTTGGCTTCTGTGATGGCAGTTCATTCAATCACGATGTATTGAACACCTGCTGTGTACTAAGCACTGTGCTGACTTGGAGGGCTACACTGATCAAGACAGGCCAGGGATCTGCCCTCGGCTTCTATTAACAAATGCAACTTTAAAAAAAATCAGCATTCATTGCTTTAGAGTAGACACAGACAGGCAAGAGAGACCCTAGGCCAGGCCCTGTTACTTTAGGTGGCCTGGCTCTGGCTCCATTCCAGTCTCACCCCTGCCCACAGGACCAGGAGATGACAAGCCCCACCTAGGCATCATTCTAGGTACCTGGCACCCAGAATGGCCTGCTCAAATGGTGAAATCCTAGGCTCAGAGTGGCCACAGGACAGCTATCTTCTGAGATGTCTGGACAAAATCTGAATGTGTGGGTTGGAGTATGTGCATCCATGTCTTTCTGTGGTAGAAGCAGCCCACCGCTCCCTGTACTACCTTGTTCTAGCAAAGAACCCCAGCAGCCTGAGAACTGTAAATTCCAGCCTGACCTTCCACACTGTTACAGAGTTAGATGTGTCCAGGTAGGAGGATAGAACATATTTTAACAATTTGTTGGTTTGATTGATAACTTTTAAATATTTAGACACCTGGTATGTGAGTCCTGCAAACGTGAGGGGTGGGTTAGACCTTCAAAGCAGTGGGAGGTGAGGCTGAGAAGTGATACAACCAACCATTCTTCTCACCCCTGGGGGTTCCCCATGCCCCATCAAAGGGCTGCATGGATTCTATGTACTTCAAAGAATGCTTGTTCTCCACACAGTCTACTCCCCACCCTGGTCACCATTTGCAGAGCATAGCCACAGCATTCAACCACAGACTTCCAGTGTCCCGTAGAGAACTGGCTACAGCTGTTGGGCATTTTCCTTGCATTAAGTGGTTAAGTGTGTTAGGTAGAGTTCAGAGGCAACCCCCAGCCAGGACAAGGCATTCCTTCCCCACCCATTGCTAAGTGTTGCATTAAATATTGCTGTACCTTATTAAGCTGGTGTTCTCCTTTTCCATGAGACACAACATTGTACTTAGAACTGTGGCCCTAGGAAGGGACAGTACAGTGGTGTTAGACCTGAGACTAAAATGAGCATACTTTATCCCAGTGGTAGGGGCTTGGGCCCCACGCCTGGAGAGAAATTTTGGCCACTTACTAGCCATGTAACTTTGGACAAATTAGCCCCCTCTAAGTTTCCATTTTCCATTTGAAGATGGGAAACAGGTGACTGAATGGGAAGGCATGTAAAGAAAAATCAGGAGACTGGCTCATGGTAGATGCTCAGAGGTTGGGTAGACTTGCCTTTACTCAATATCACCCCACCTCTGTGTGTCCTCAGGCTTATCTCTATCCCTACCTGGCTGCACCCAATGCAGTGGGCCCTCCTCCTCGCCCCACTGCACCACCATCCCGCACACACACGCACACATCTATGGGCCAGACAATAGTCAGTCACGAGGGCTGCTGGCAATATCAGAGGTTTCAGCTCACCTGTCAACCAGCATTCTGAACCCGTTTGCTCATCAGCCTTCAATAACTGAGTGAAACCCACTTGAGTAGAAAAGTGCTGCGGTGTTGAGGGCCTGCTATAGCTGGAACAACGAACATAAATGTAGATGAAACTGAACTTTCCCTGAAAGTTTCCACCCCAACAAAGAAGGTAACAGACATGAATGCACTGCATAGCCCAGGGGTGCAGACCACAGGCTCTGGACTCAAGACTGGCTGGGGCTTGACTCTTGACACTTGCTTGGTGTGTGCATTTGAGCAACTTAATATATCTGAACATTAATTTCTTCCTCTGTAAAATGAGACAAAATCAGAGATTTAAATGACCCCTTATAAGCCGTTAGCTCAGTTTCTGGTAGCTAGTGAATACATGAAGCTGGTTGTTTTTTATTATAGTGGTAGTAATATTATTGATAATGATATTGATAAAATTGCACTATCCGTGTGGTAAGAGTAGGAACAAAATGCCCTCTAATTGTGGAGGCTTAATCTGCCTACGGAGGAAAGTAAAGTTAGAAGATGGCCCTTGAGCTGGGCCTGGAAGGACAAGAATGACTTTGCCAGGTGGCAGGGAAGAAGGAAAGGGCATTGCAGACAGAGGAGGTCCGATGCTACGATGATGGAAGGGATTTTCGCATTGGCCCAGTATTCTCTGAGTGTCGTAGATGAGGGTAGAGAGGCAGATTTGGAAGGACCCAAGTGTTGGCAGTGCCATGCTAAGTAGAATAAATTACCCTGTAATTCTGTGCTTGCTACTATTTGCTCAGATAGAGGCCAGCAATGATACAGACTGAGGGAAGGCCAAAGTTTCTTATGTTGAACACAAACACTGAGGCAGATTGTGGAAAGCACTTTGTCTTAATATTAATGTTGCCTGGTGGCCCACAAGGGACTAACCCCTAAGAAAACAGGCTGTCTTGAGAGCTCAGTTAGGGCTACAGAGAAGCCAAGGAATTCAGCAGTTAATCCTGACTTGGAGGACCTACTCATTTGCGAGACAATACATCTCTCAATTTTTTTTTTTCTAAATTCTTAAAAAAAAAAAAAAAGTTTAAAAGGCCTCAGCAAATTATCAAGAGATTCAGCATGTATAAGCACAAATGTGTAATGTGCAAGAACTTCTCAAAAAAAAAGATTGGAAGAATTTTCCCAAAAAGGTATTTGGCTGGGGAAGGGAGGGGGTTGGATTTTTCTTTTTGTATTTTGCAGCTGCAGCAGAACAACCTTTTTTTAAAACAAAACAAAACAAAGCACTGTGGCCAGCCAACTTCCTTTCCAAACATTTGGTCCTGAGTAGCTCCTGCAAAGAATAGTCAAGTGTAATAGACATGTAGGAATGTAGCGATCCATTTGCTTTATTTCTCCAAAATTATTGCTGATTGCAGGCTTGGGGGAGGGGATGCATGGGAGAAATTGGCTGCTTTATTTCACTGGGTCTCATTGGACCTAGGAATGTATTTCCACGACATTGTACCTGTATCTGCTGAGCAGTTCATTCAGGTCCTTCCTTTTGCCCTGAAGGTTTGATGGTTGAAGGAAATACTTGAAGGATATTTCTGCTCTTTCATAACAACAATAATGATACATTATGGGCAGCAGGCCAGGAGATCTTCACCTAGAATGAAAACACAGATTAGCCAGAGGTGGTCCTGGAATCACCATTATTTTTAATCAGGTTTTATGAGTGATTCAGAAATTAACCAGTCATATGCTGATAAAGTAATAAAGTAAGATTTATATGTATTGACATAGAAGGACGTTCAGGATATATGTGAAAAAAGTGTGGAAAAACATATATAGTGTGATCCTGATTTTATGATTCACAAGAGAAACAACAAACTGTATGTTGGCATAGGCAGGAGAAGATATCTAGGTTGATATATAGTATATTATATACCAGCCTCTTCACTGTGGTTATGCTTCCGGGGTATGAATAAGAAAGAGGAGCAAGGAAAGAGGGGATCTGTTTTTATACTTTCTACGCTAAAATGTATTTCTTGTGTTTAAAAATAAAAGACAAATAGTACTGTAGAGTAAAAAATTGTTTAAAGAGATTTCATGACATTTTCATTCACTTTTGGGAAATTCACTGTGAAATATCTCTAAGTATCAAACATGCAACTTTTTGTTTCCATACAAATAGTGAAAATTTTTGTTCTAGTTCTGTGAAAAATGCCAGTGGTAGTTATTCCTGTATTACCCCAGGTTCTTAGTGACATTTTTTTTTCTTAGATTCCATATATATGTGTTAGCATACAGTATTTGTCTTTCTCTTTCTGACTTACTTTACTCTGTATGACAGACTCTAGGTCCATCCAACTCACTACAAATAACTCAATTTCGTTTCTTTTTATGGCTGAGTAATATTCCATTGTATATACGTGCCACATCTTCTTTATCCATTCATCCGATGATGGACACTTAGGTTGTTTCCATCTCCTGGCTATTGTAAATAGAGATGCAATGAACATTTTGGTACATGACTCTTTTTGAATTACGGTTTTCTCAGGGTATATGCCCAGTAGTGGGATTGCTGGGTCATATGGTAGTTCTAGTTGTAGTTTTTTAAGGAACCTCCATACTGTTCTCCATAGTGGCTGTACCAATTCACATTCCCACCAGCAGTGCAAGAGTGTTCCCTTTTCTTCACACCCTCTCCAGCATTTATTGATTCTAGATTTTTTGATGATGGCAATTCTGACTGGTGGGAGATGATATCTCGTTGTAGTTTTGATTTGCATTTCTCTAATGATTAATGATGTTGAGCATTCTTTCATGTGTTTGTTGGCAGTCTGTATATCTTCTTTGGAGAAATGTCTATTTAGGTCTTCTGCCCATTTTTGGATTGGGTTGTTTGTTTTTTTGTTATTGAGCTGCATGAGCTGCTTGCAAATTTTGGAGATTAATCCTTTGTCAGTTGCTTCATTTGCAAATATTTTCTCCCATTCTGAGGGTTGTCTTTTGGTCTTGTTTATGGTTTCCTTTGCTGTGCAAAAGCTTTGAAGTTTCATTAGGTCCCATTTGTTTATTTTTGTTTTTATTTCCATTTCTCTGGGAGGTGGGTCAGAAAGCATCTTGCTGTGATTTATGTCATAGAGTGTTCTGCCTATGTTTTCCTCTAAGAGTTTGATAGTTTCTGGCCTTACATTTAGGTCTTTAATCCATTTTGAGCTTATTTTTGTGTATGGTGTTAGGGAGTGTTCTAATCTCATACTTTTAGCACCTGTCCAGTTTTCCCAGCACCACTTATTGAAGAGGCTGTCCTTTCTCCATTGTACATTCCTGCCTCCTTTATCAAAGATAAGGTGGCCATATGTGTGTGGGTTTATCTCTGGGTTGTCTATCCTGTTCTATTGATCTATCTTTCTGTTTTTGTGCCAGTACCATACTGTCTTGATTACTGTAGCTTTGTAGTATAGTCTGAAGTCAGGGAGCCTGATTCCTCCAGCTCAGTTTTTCGTTCTCAAGATTGCTTTGGCTATTCGGGGTCTTTTTTGTTTCCATACAAATAGTGAAATTTTTTGTTCTAGTTCTGTGAAAAATGCCAGTCGTAGTTTGATAGGGACTGCATTGAATCTGTAGATTGCTTTGGGTAGTAGAGTTATGTTCACAATGTTGATTCTTCCTATCTAAGAACATGGTATATCTCTCCATCTATTTGTATCATCTTTAATTTCTTTCATTAGTGTCTTATAATTTTCTGCATACAGGTCTTTTGTCTCCTTAGGTAGGTTTATTCCTAGATATTTTATTCTTTTTCTTGCAGTGGTAAATGGGAGTGTTTTCTTGATTTCACTTTCAGATTTTTCATCACTAGTGTATAGGAATGCCAGAGATTTCTGTGCATTAATTTTGTATCCTGCTACTTTACCAAATTCATTGATTAGCTCTAGTAGTTTTCTGGTAGCATCTTTAGGATTCTCTATGTATAGTATCATGTCATCTGCAAACAGTGACAGCTTTTTACGTCTTCTTTTCCCATTTGGAATCCTTTTATTTCCTTTTCTTCTCTGATTGCTGTGGCTAAAACTTCTAAAACTATGTTGAATAAGAGTGGTGAGAGTGGGCAATCTTGTCTTGTTCCTGATCTCAGTAGAAATGCTTTCAGTTTTTCACCATTGAGGACGATGTTGGCTGTGGGTTTGTCATATATGGCCTTAATTATGTTGAGGAAAGTTCCCTCTATGCCTACTTTCTGGAGGGTTTTTTATCATAAATGGGTGTTGAATTTTGTCAGAAGCTTTCTCTGCATCTATTGAGATGACTGTATGTTTTTTCTCCTTCAGTTTGTTAATGTGGTGTATTACATTGATTGATTTGCGTATATTGAAGAATCCTTGCATTCCTGGAATAAACCCCACTTGATCATGGTGTATGATCCTTTTAATGTGCTGTTGGATTCTGTTTGCTAGTATTTTGTTGAGGATTTTTGCATCTATGTTCATCAGTGATATTGGCCTGTAGTTTTCTTTCTTTGTAACATCCTTGTCTGGTTTTGGTATCAGGGTGATGGTGGCCTCGTAGAATGAGTTTGGGAGTGTTCCTCCCTCTGCTATATTTTGGAAGAGTTTGGGAAGCATAGCTGTTAGCTCTTCTCTAAATGTTTGATAGAATTCGCCTGTGAAGCCATCTGGTCCTGGGCTTTTGTTTGTTGGAAGATTTTTAATCACAGTTTCAATTTCAGTGCTTGTGACTGGTCTGTTCATATTTTCTATTTCTTCCTGATTCAGTCTTGGCAGGTTGTGCATTTCTAAGAATTTGTCCATTTCTTCCAGATTGTCCATGTTATTGGCATGGACTTTGCTTGTAGTAATCTCTCATGACCTTTTGTATTTCTGCAGTGTCAGTTGTTATTTCTCCTTTTTCATTTCTAATTCTATTGATTTGAGTCTTCTCCTTTGTTTTCTTGATGAGTCTGGCTAATGGTTTATCAATTTTGTTTATCTTCTCAAAGAACCAGCTTTTAGTTTTATTGATCTTTGCTATCGTTTCCTTCATTTCTTTTTCATTTATTTCTGATCTGATTTTTATTACTTCTTTCCTTCTGCTAACTTTGGGGTTTTTTTGTTCTTCTTTCTCTAATTGCTTTAGGTGCAAGGTTAGGTTGTTTATTCGAGATGTTTCCTGTTTCTTTTGGTAGGACTGTATTGCTGTAAACTTCCCTCTTACAACTGCTTTTGCTCCATCCCATAGGTTTTGGGTCATTGTGTCTCCATTGTCATTTGTTTCTAGTTAGTTTTTGATTTCCTCTTTGATTTCTTCAGTGATCACTTCGTTATTAAGTAGTGTATAGTTTAGCCTCCATGTGTTTGTATTTTTTACAGATATCTTCCTGTAATTGATATCTAGTCTCATAGCGTTGTGGTTGGTAAAGATACTTGATACAATTTCAGTTTTCTTAAATTTACCAAGGATTGATTTGTGACCCAAGATATGATCTATCCTGGAGAATGTTCCATGAGCACTTGAGAAAAATGTGTATTCTTTTGTTTTTGGATGGAATGTCCTATAAATATCAATTAAGTCCATCTTGTTTAATGTATCATTTAAAGCTTGTGTTTCCTTATTTATTTTCTTTTTGGATGATCTGTCCATTGGTGAAAGTGGGCTGTCGAAGTCCCCTACTATGAATGTGTTACTGTTGATTTCCCCTTTTATGGCTGTTAGAATTTGCCTCATGTATTGAGGTGCTCCTGTGTTGGGTGCATAAATGTTTACAATTGTTATATCTTCTTCTTGGATCGATCCCTTAATCATTATGTAGTGTCCTTCTTTGTCTCTTCTCATAGTCTTTATTTTAAAGTCTATTTTGTCTGATATGAGAATTGCTACTCCAGCTTTCTTTTGGTTTCCACTTGCATGGAATATCTTTTTCCATCCCCTTACTTTCAGTCTGTTTCTCTAGGTCTGAAGTGGGTCTCTTGTAGACAGCATATATATGGGTCTTGTTTTTGTATCCATTCAGCCAATCTGTGTCTTTTGGTGGGAGCATTTAGTCCATTTACATTTAGGGTAATTATCAATATGTATGTTCCTATTCCCATTTTCTTAATTGTTTTGGGTTCGTTATTGTAGGTCTTTTCTTTCTCTAATGTTTCTTGCCTAGAGAAGTTCCTTTAGCATTTGTTGTAAAGCTGGTTTGGTGGTGCTTAACTCTCTCAGCTTTTGCTTGTCTGTAAAGGTTTTAATTTCTCCATCAAATCTGAATGAGAGCTTTGCTGGATAGAGTAATTTTGGTTTCAGGTTTTTCTCCTTCATCACTTTAAATATGTCCTGCTAGTCCGTTCTGGCTTGCAGAGTTTCTGCTGAAAGATCAGCTGTTAACCTTATGGGGATTCCCTTGTGTATTATTTGTTGTTTTTCCTTTGCTGCTTTTAATATGTTTTCTTTGTATTTAAATTTTGACAGTTTGCTTAGTATGTGTCTTTGCGTATTTCTCCTTGGGTTTATCCTGTATGGGACTCTGTGCTTCCTGGACTTGATTATTTCCTTTCCCATATTAGGGCAGTTTTCAACTATAATCTCTTCAAATATTTTCTCAGTCCCTTTGTTTTTCTCTTCTTCTTCTGGAAACCCTATAATTCGAATGTTGGTGCGTTTAATGTCCCAGAGGTCTCTGAGACTGTCCTCAGTTCTTTTCATTCTTTTTTCTTTTTTTTTTTTTTTTTGCGGTATGTGGGCCTCTCACTGTTGTGGCCTCTCCTGTTGCGGAGCACAGGCTCCGGACACGCAGGCCCAGGGGCCAAGGCTCACGGGCCCAGCTGCTCCGCGGCATGTGGGATCCTCCCGGACCAGGGCACGAACCCGTGTCCCCTGCATCGACCGGCAGACTCTCAACCACTGCGCCACCAGGGAGGTCCTCATTCTTTTTTCTTTATTCTGCTCTGCAGTAGTTACTTCCACTGTTTTATCTTCCAAGTCACTTATCCGTTCTTCTGCCTCAGTTATTCTGCCATTGAACCTTTCTAGAGTATTTTTAATTTCACTTATTGTGTTGTTCATCGTTTCTTGTTTCATCTTTAGTGCTTCTAGGTCCTTGTTAAATGTTTCTTGCATTTTCTCTATTCTATTTCCAAGATTTTGGATCATCTTTACTATCATTATTCTGAATTCTTTTTCAGATAGACTGCCTTTTTCCTCTTTATTTGTTAGGTCTGGTTGGTTTTTATCTTGCTCCTTCATCTACTGTGTGTTTTTCTCTCTTCTCATTTTGCTTATCTTACTGTGTTTGGGGTCTCCTTTTTGCAGGCTGCAGGTTCGTAGTTCCTGTTGTTTTTGGTGTCTGTCCGCAGTGGCTAAAGTTGGTTCAGAGGGTTGTGTAGGCTTCCTGGTGGAGGGGACTAGTGCCTGTGTTCTGGTGGATGAGGCTGGATCTTGTCTTTCTGGTGGGCAGGTCCATGTCTGTTGGTGTGTTTTGGGGTGTCTGTGGCCTTATTATGATTTTAGGCAGCCTCTTTGCTAATGGGTGGGGTTGTGTTCCTGTCTTGCTAGTTATTTCTCATAGGGTGTCCAGCACTGTAGCTTGCTGGTTGTTGAGTGAAGCTGGGTGTTGGTGTTGCGATGGAGATCCCTGGGAGATTTTCACCGTTTGATATTACGTGGAGCTGGGAGGTCTCTTGTGGACCAGTGTCCTGAAGTTGGCTCTCCCACCTCAGAGGCGCAGCAGTGACTCCTGGCTGCAGCACCAAGAGCCTTTCATCCACATGGCTCAGAATAAAAGGGAAAAAAAGTAGAAAGAAAGAAAGAAAAAGAGAGCGAGAGAGAGAGAGAGAGAGAGGGTGGGAGGGAGAGAGAGAGAGAAAGAAAAGAAAGAAAGGAAGAAAGGGATTAAAATAAAATAAGAAAATAAAGTTATTAAAATAATAATTATTAAGAAAAAATAATTTTTTTAAGTAAAAAAAAAAAAAACGGACGGATAGAGCCCTAGGACAAATGGTGAAAGCAACGCCATACAGACAAAATCTCACACAGAAGCATCACATACACACTCACAGAAAGAGGAAAAGGGGAAAAAATCATAAATGTTGCTCTCAAAGTCCACCTCCTCAATTTGGGATGATTCGTTGTCTATTCATGTATTTCACAGATGTAGGGTACATGAAGTTGATTGTGGAGCTTTAATCCACTGCTCCTGAGGCTGCTGGGAGAGATTACCCTTTCTCTTCTTTGTTTGCACAGCTCCTGGGGCTCAGTTTTGGATTTGGCCCCACCTCCGCGTATAGGTCGCCGCGGGGCATCTGTTCTTCGTTCAGACAGGACGGGGTTAAAGGAGCCGCTCGTTCAGGGGCTCTGGCTCACTCAGGCCTGGGGGAGGTTGGGGTGCGGATGTGGGGCGAGCCTGCGGTGGCCGAGGCCAGCATGTCGTTGCACCAGCCCGAGGCGCGCCGTGCGTTCTTCTGGGGAAGTTGTCCCTGGATCCCGGGACCCTGGCAGTGGCGGGCTGCATAGGCTCCCTGGAAGGGAGGTGTGGATAGTGACCTGTGCTCGCACACAGGCTTCTTGGTGGCGGCAGTAGCCGCCTTAGTGTCTCATGCCTGTGTCTCGGGTCCGCGCTGTTAGCGGCAGCTTGCATCCATCTCTGAAGCTCCTTTAAGCAGCGCTCTTAATCCCCTCTCCTCACGCACCAGGAAACAAAGAGGGAAGAAAAAGTCTCTTGCCTCTTCAGGAGGCCCAGACTGTTCTCCGGACTCCCTCCCGACTAGCCGTGGCGCACTAGCCCCCTTCAGGCTGTGTTCATGCCGCCAACCCCAGTCCTCGCCCTGCACTCTGACCGAAGCCCGAGCCTCAGCTCGGCGGGTGAGCAGACAAGCCTCTCTGGCTGGTGAGTGCTGGTCGGCACCGATCCTCTGTGCGGGAATCTCTCCTCTTTGCCCTCTGCACCCCTGTTGTTGTGCTCTCCACTGCGGCTCCGAAGCTTCCCCCCTCCGCCATCCGCAGTCTCCGCCCTCAAAGGGGCTTCCTAGTGTGTGGAAACCTTTCCTCCTTCACAGCTCCCTCGCACTGGTTCAGGTCCCGTCCCTATTCTTTTGTGTCTGTTTATTCTTTTTTCTTTTGCCCTACCCAGGTACGTGGGGAGTTTCTTGTCTTTTGGGAGGTCTGAGGTCTTCTACTAGCGTTCAGTAGGTGTTCTGTAGGAGCTGTTCCACATGTAGATGTATTTCTGATGTATCTGTGGGGAGGAAGGTGATTTCCACGTCTTACTCTTACGCCATATTCCCCTGCACCCTCTTCTTATAACTTAAGCATACCTGCTAGTGTTGGAGAGTCTCATGCAGAGGCGGGGAGTGGCTGTGGCTCACTGCGGGGACAAGGACACTGGCCAATACCTCCTTTTTTTGTGGGGGCTGTCCTATGAATTGTGGGAGGTTTAGCAGAATCCCTAGCCTCCACTCTCTAAATGCCAGTAGCATGGCCCTCAACACCAGTCTTGACAATCAAAAATACCTATGGGCATTTTCAAATGTCCCCTAGGGGCAAAATTGACTCTTGTTGAGAATCCTTGCTTTACCAAGATAAATGCACTGTCACACAGTGCCAGCCCTGAGGACTTCCAGGTCCTGCAAGATGCTGCAGTGAGCCCTGACTATGCTCCTCTGGACACTTCTCATGGCCAGACATTGACATATGCCCTCTTTAAGTCTAGAGAGTCTGTCAGCTGAAGCACTAAGCAATCCTACCACAAAAAGAAGGCCACCTCTGTAGAAAGGGCTGGTGGCCCAGCAACTGTTTGTAGTCGTGCCGTTGTGCAACAAAGAAATCAGAACCACTGGGATCGTCCTTGAACACAAGAGAAAGGAAATGAGATAGTGTAATCAAGGGCTTCAGAGAGACAAAGGTATTGAGACAGTTACAGTGTCTTCAGACTCAGGATTTGTTGTGAGAAGCGTTTTACAACTTTGCATCAAGCACGTTGCCCTTGTTTGGAGTCATGGATGAAATATTTTAAAACTTCTCTTCCTCAAAACCAAGGCAAAATTTTCTTCTGCCAAAATAAGAAATCCTTTTTATTTTGAAAAGTCTCTAGTACTTGGGCCTCAGTAAACGTTTTGAGTTAATGGGGCAAAACCAAGCAAAGCATTTGATGGTCACACACCACTTTTTGTTTATACCCACCAATTGTCAAGGAATATTCCCAACAAGGTGTGAAGTAGAAAGCCCTGCCCAACTCCTCCCTTGCATGTGCCTTTTTGACACTATAAATAAATACAGATGTGGCTCTACCCTATCTGGGACTGGGAGTTAGATCAGGGCCAGGCCAAATTTCATCTAACTACCTTACACACAGCTCACCAGAACATAACTCTGCTCCTGTGGGCTGCCATGAATCCCTTTTCACAGGCTCACCTCCAAAGGTCTGATAAGACTGGTTGAAGGTAGAACTTAATCCTCTAATTCCAGAAAGGATGTTCTCAGTTAGATTTTAATTTTACCCTCACTACATCACTTCCGTACAGTCCGAAATAGACAAAAGGAATTTATTTAAGGTGGAAAACTTTTAAATCCTATTGATACTTACATAAAGCTTGGTTTTCTAGCATCTCACCAGGCATTGGGACGTTCTTAGCACTGTTTCCAGGGAGGGCAGCATTGAGAGTCGCAAGGACTCTGGGCATAGCTCGTAAATTGATTGACAGCCTTAAGCTTCCAAAGTAAATTTCTGAAACCGAAGTAATTTTTTCACAGACATGTGATACTTCAGAATTCCAAAGGGAGAAGTAAGTCTTATTTTTAAAATAAACTTTTAAGTTTGAAAACAAAACCAGACAAGCAGTGCAGAAAGAACAGCTCTAAATTGAATTTCAAAGTGTGTCTTTGTCTGGAGCCCCTCTCCTGACTCCCAGCCACAGCCTTTATTCTGGTCCTCATCTGCACTGTTAGAATGACTTCAGGGCCGGTGCCTTCCCAACTTCACAATGTTGCCTTCCCAACTTCACAATATTACCTTCTCTGTTGCACTTTAAAAGCTGCCAGCTTCCTTTCCTTAAAGCCCACTCTAGATAATGTCACTTTTCCACTCAAAACCTCCGTCCTCATCACTGCATACAAAATAAAGCCCAAACTGCTGGCTATGGCCTTCAGGGCTCTCTAGGATCTGGCCCAATTTATTTCTCTAGGTTTTTCTGCTTATGCCTTATGTTCAAGACAAACAAGATTCATCAACTTCCCCTAAACCAGAAATCTACTTTTCTACTTCCATGCGTCTGTCAGGGCCGGCTTCCTGGGTGTGTGACCTGTGCAGTCACACATTGACCCATGCTCAGAAGGACCTTGAGCTTGGTTTAATGATCTGCTGTTGCCATTTTTAAACTCTTAAATATCTTTTGAGTTGTATCTATTGGGTGAAGTCCAGTGGGTGGATGGAGCATGCAGACAAGCAGAGGAGATACATTAACGTGCACATCTGCACCCGTTGATTTCCTAACTGTTTGCATAGTGGTGCCCTCACCTCCCAGTATGGAAATCTGTCCCCACAGTGAGTGCAGAGTGGGAGTTCCGTGGTAAATGTGCTACCCTATGACTGATTAAGCAGTGTGCTGATAGCCCCAATAACCAAAACTTGCTTCAAACACAGAAGACAAACTGTTCTAAAAAACACAAATGATTGAGGAATCCTATCATATTCTTGTTCCCTAGATTAGCCAACTGCTTATGCTGAAAATCATGACACAGAAGGAAAAGGAAAGATAGGGCAGCCCATAATTCCTTTTCCTTCCAAACCTTCCTCACTCATCAGGAAAATGAAGTGGAGAGAGTGATAGTAGACAGTGCGGTTGTCAAGAAGTGAAATAAAAACAGCTACGTACATTCTGTGCGGTGTTTTCATTGTTATGGTAAGAGCGAAATACATACCCACGTGCAAGCCACGAAATTAGAGAATTCTTATTTTGATGCTTCTGCGTATGAGTTAATGCTCTGATACTTACATTTTATTTTATTTTTATAAGATAATATACCATTTATTATAATTTTTAAAGAATCAGTATCAAATGAGTACTTAGTATCAAATGAGTATCAGTATCAAATGCGTATTTAGTACTCTAATGAGTTACTAAATTTTATTTTATTTATTTATTTATTTTACATCTTTGTTGGAGTATAATTGCTTTACAAGAGTGTGTTAGTTTCTGCTGTATAACAAAGTGAATCAGTTATACATATACATATGTTCCCACATCTCTTCCCTCTTGCGTCTCCCTCCCACCCTCCCTATCCCACCCCTCTAGGTGGTCACAAAGCACTGAGCTGATCTTGTGCTATGCGGCTGCTTCCCACTAGCTATCTGTTTTACATTTGGTAGTGTATATATGTCAATGCCACTCTCTCGCTTTGTCACAGCTTAGCCTTCCCCCTCCCCATATCCTAAAGTCCATTCTCTAGTAGGTCTGTCTCTTTATTCCTGTCTTACCCCTAGGTTCTTCATGACATTTTTTTTCTTAAATTACATATATATGTGTTAGCATATGGTATTTGTCTTTCTCTTTCTGACTTACTTCACTCTGTATGACAAACTCTAGGTCCATCCACCTCATTACATAGCTCAATTTCATTTCTTTTTATGGCTGAGTAATATTCTGTTGTATATATGTGCCACATCTTCTTTATCCATTCATCTGATGATGGACACTTAGGTTGTTTCCATCTCCAGGCTATTGTAAATAGAGCTGCAATGAACATTTTGGTACATGACTCTTTTTGAATTACGGTTTTCTCAGGGTATGTGCCCAGTAGTGGGATTGCTGGGTCATATGGTAGTTCTAGTTGTAGTTTTATAAGGAACCTCCATACTGTTCTCCATAGTGGCTGTACCAATTCACATTCCCACCAGCAGTGCAAGAGTGTTCCCTTTTCTTCACACCCTCTCCAGCATTTATTGTTCCTAGATTTTTTGATGATGACCATTCTGACTGGTGTGAGATGATATCTCATTGTAGTTTTGATTTGCATTTCTCTAAGGATTAAAGAAGTTGAGCATTCTTTCCTGTGTTTGTTGGCAGTCTGTATATCTTCTTTGGAGAAATGTCTATTTAGGTCTTCTGCCCATTTTTGGATTGGGTTGTTTCTTTTTTTGATATTGAACTGCATGAGCTGCGTGTATATTTTGGAGATTAATCCTTTGTCAGTTGCTTCATTTGCAAATATTTTCTCCCATTCTGAGGGTTGTCTTTTGGTCTTGTTTATGGTTTCCTTTGCTGTGCAAAAGCTTTGAAGTTTCATTAGGTCCCATTTGTTTATTTTTGTTTTTATTTCCATTTCTCTGGGAGGTGGGTCAGAAAGCATCTTGCTGTGATTTATGTCATAGAGTGTTCTGCCTATGTTTTCCTCTAAGAGTTTGATAGTTTCTGGCCTTACATTTAGATCTTTAATCCTTTGAGCTTATTTTTGTGTATGGTGTTAGGGAGTGTTCTAATCTCATACTTTTACATGCACCTGTCCAGTTTTCCCAGCACCACTTATTGAAGAGGCTGTCCTTTCTCCACTGTACATTCCTGCCTCCTTTATCAAAGATAAGGTGACCATATGTGTGTGGGTTTATCTCTGGGTTGTCTATCCTGTTCTATTGATCTATCTTTCTGTTTTTGTGCCAGTACCATACTGTTTTGATTATTGTAGCTTTGTAGTATAGTCTAAAGTCAGGGAGCCTGATTCCTCCAGCTCAGTTTTTCGTTCTCAAGATTGCTTTGGCTATTCGGGGTCTTTTTGTTTCCATACAAATAGTGAAATATTTTGTTCTAGTTCTGTGAAAAATGCCAGTCGTAGTTTGATAGGGACTGCATTGAATCTGTAGATTGCTTTGGATAGTAGAGTCATTTTCACAATGTTGATTCTTCCAATCCAAGAACATGGTATATCTCTCCATCTATTTGTATCATCTTTAATTTCTTTCATCAGTGTCTTATAATTTTCTGCATACAGGTCTTTTGTCTCCTTAGGTAGGTTTATTCCTAGATATTTTATTCTTTTTCTTGCAGTGGTAAATGGGAGTGTTTTCTTGATTTCACTTTCAGATTTTTTCATCACTAGTGTATAGGAATGCCAGAGATTTCTGTGCATTAATTTTGTATCCTGCTACTTTACCAAATTCATTGATTAGCTCTAGTAGTTTTCTGGTAGCATCTTTAGGACTCTCTATGTATAGTATCATGTCATCTGCAAACAGTGACAGCTTTTTACGTCTTCTTTTCCCATTTGGATTCCTTTTATTTCCTTTTCTTCTCTGATTGCTGTGGCTAAAACTTCCAAAGCTATGTTGAATAAGAGTGGTGAAAGTGGGCAACCTTGTCTTGTTCCTGCTCTTATTGGAAATGCTTTCAGTTTTTCATCATTGAGGACGATGTTATCTGTGATTTTGTCTTATATGGCCTTTATTATGTTGAGGAAAGTTCCCTCTGTGCCTACTTTCTGGAGGGTTTTTTATCATAAATGGGTGTTGAATTTTGTCGAAAGCTTTCTCTGCATCTATTGACATGATCATATGGTTTTTCTCCTTCAGTTTCATAATATGGTGTATTACGTTGATTGATTTGCGTATATTGAAGAATCCTTGCATTCCTGGAATAAACCCCACTTGATCATGGTGTATGATCCTTTTAATGTGCTGTTGGATTCTGTTTGCTAGTATTTTGTTGAGGATTTTTGCATCTATGTTCATCAGTGATATTGACATGTAGTTTTCTTTCTTTGTAACATCCTTGTCTGGTTTTGGTATCAGGGTGATGGTGGCCTCGTAGAATGAGTTTGGGAGTGTTCCTCCCTCTGCTATATTTTGGAAGAGTTTGGGAAGCATAGCTGTTAGCTCTTCTCTAAATGTTTGATAGAATTCGCCTGTGAAGCCATCTGGTCCTGGGCTTTTGTTTGTTGGAAGATTTTTAATCACAGTTTCAATTTCAGTGCTTGTGACTGGTCTGTTCATATTTTCTATTTCTTCCTGATTCAGTCTTGGCAGGTTGTGCATTTCTAAGAATTTGTCCATTTCTTCCAGATTGTCCATTTTATTGGCATAGAGTTGCTTGTAGTAATCTCTCATGATCTTTTGTATTTCTGCAGTGTCAGTTGTTATTTCTCCTTTTTCATTTCTAATTCTATTGATTTGAGTCTTCTCCCTTGTTTTCTTGATGAGTCTGGCTAATGGTTTATCAATTTTGTTTATCTTCTCAAAGAACCAGCTTTTAGTTTTATTGATCTTTGCTATCGTTTCCTTCATTTCTTTTTCATTTATTTCTGATCTGATTTTTATTACTTCTTTCCTTCTGCTAACTTTGGGGTTTTTTTTGTTCTTCTTTCTCTAATTGCTTTAGGTGCAAGGTTAGGTTGTTTATTCGAGATGTTTCCTGTTTCTTTTGGTTGGATTGTATTGCTATAAACTGCCCTCTTTCAACTGCTTTTGCTCCATCCCATAGGTTTTGGGTCATTGTGTCTCCATTGTCATTTGTTTCTAGTTAGTTTTTGATTTCCTCTTTGATTTCTTCAGTGATCACTTTGTTATTACGTAGTGTATTGTTTCACCTCCATGTGTTTGTATCTTTTACAGATCTTTTTCTGTAATTGATATCTAGTCTCATAGCGTTGTGGTCTGAAAAGATACTTGATACAATTTCAATTTTCTTAAATTTACCAAGGATTGATTTGTGACCCAAGATATGATCTATCCTGGAGGATGTTCCATGAGCACTTGAGAAAAATGTGTATTCTGTTGTTTTTGGATGGAATGTCCTATAAATATCAATTAAGTCCATTTTGTTTAATGTATCATTTAAAGCTTGTGTTTCCTTATTTATTTTCATTTTGGATGATCTGTCCATTGGTGAAAGTGGGGTGTTAAAGTCCCCTACTATGTATGTGTTACTGTCCATTTCCCCTTTTATGGCTGTTAGAATTTGCCTCATGTATTGAGGTGCTCCTGTGTTGGGTGCATAAACATTTACAATTGTTATATCTTCCTCTTGGATCAATCCCTTGATCATTATGTAGTGTCCTTCTTTGTCTCTTCTAATAGTCTTTATTTTAAAGTCTATTTTGTCTGATATGAGAATTGCTACTCCAGCTTTCTTTTGGTTTCCACTTGCATGGAATATCTTTTTCCATCCCCTTACTTTCAGTCTGTTTGTTTCTCTAGGTCTGAAATGGGTCTTTTGTAGACAGCATATATATGGGTCTTGTTTTTGTATCCATTCAGCCAATCTGTGTCTTTTGGTGGGAGCATTTAGTCCATTTACCTTTAAGGTAATTATCAATATGTATGTTCCTATTCCCATTTTCTTAATTGTTTTGGGTTCGTTATTGTAGGTCTTTTCTTTCTCTAATGTTTCTTGCCTAGAGAAGTTCCTTTAGCATTTGTTGTAAAGCTGGTTTGGTGGTGCTGAACTCTCTCAGTTTTTGCTTGTCTGTAAAGGTTTTAATTTCTCTGTCGAATCTGAATGAGATCCTTGCTGGGTAGAATAATCTTGGTTGTAGGTTTTTCTCCTTCATCACTTTAAATATGTCCTGCCACTCTCTTCTGGCTTGCAGAGTTTCTGCTGAAAGATCAGCTGTTAACCTTATGGGGATTCCCTTGTGTGTTATTTGTTGTTTTTCCCTTGCTGCTTTTAATATGTTTTCTTTGTATTTAATTTTTGACAGTTTGATTAATATGTGTCTTTGCGTATTTCTCCTTGGATTTATCCTGTATGGGACTCTCTGTGCTTCCTGGACTTGATCAACTATCTCCTTTCCCATATTAGGGAAGTTTTCAACTATAATCTCTTCAAATATTTTCTCAGTCCCTTTCTTTTTCTCTTCTTCTTCTGGAAACCCTATAATTCGGAGGTTTGTGCGTTTAATGTTGTCCCAGAGGTCTCTGAGACTGTCCTCAGTTCTTTTCATTCCTTTTTCTTTATTCTGCTCTGCAGTAATTTCCACTATTTTATCTTCCAGGTCACTTACCCGTTCTTCTGCCTCTGTTATTTTGCTATCGATCGCATCTAGAGTATTTTTAATTTCTTTTATTGTGTTGTTCATTGTTGCTTGTTTCATCTTTAGTTCTTTTAGGTCCTTGTTAAATGTTTCTTGAATTTTGTCTATTCTATTTCCAAGATTTTGGATCATCTTTACTGTCATTATTCTGAATTCTTTTTCAGGTAGACTGCCCATTTCCTCTTCATTTGTTAGGTCTGGTTGGGTTTTATCTTGCTCCTTCATCTGCTGTGTGTTTTTCTGTCTTCTCATTTTGCTTATCTTACTGTGTTTGGGGTCTCCTTTTTGCAGGCTGCAGGTTCGTAGTTCCTGTTGTTTTTGGTGTCCGCAGTGGCTAAAGTTGGTTCAGTGGGTTGTGTAGGCTTCCTTGTGGAGGGGACTAGTGCCTGTTTTGTGGTGGATGAGGCTGGATCTTGTCTTTCTGGTGGGCAGGTCCACGTCTGGTGGTGTGTTTTGGGGTGTTTGTGGACTTACTATGATTTTAGGCAGCCTCTCTGCTAATGGGTGGTGTTGTGTTCCTGTCTTGCTAGTTGTTTGGCATAGGGTGTCCAGCACTGTAGCTTGCTGGTCGTTGAGTGAAGCTGGGTGCTGGTGTTGAGATGGAGATCTCTGGGAGATTTTTGCCGTTTGATATTATGTGGAGCTGAGAGGTCTCTTGTGGACCAGTGTCCTGACGTTGGCTCTCCCACCTCAGAGGCGCAGCAGTGACTCCTGGCTGCAGCACCAAGAGCCTTTCATCCACACGGCTCAGAATAAAAGGGAGAAAAAGTAGGAAGGAAGGAAGGAAGGAGGGAAGGAAGAAAGAAAGAAAGAAAGGAAGGAAGGAAGGAAAGAAAGAAGGAACGAAAGAAAGGAGGGAGGGAGAGAGGAACGAGGGAAGGAAAGAAGGAAGAAAGAAAGCAGGGAAGAGAGAAAGAAAGAAGAAAAAAAGAAAAAAGTAGATAAAATAAAATAAAGATAAAATAAAATAATTAAAATAAAAAATAATTATTAATATAAAAAGTTTTTTTAAGAAAAAAGCGGACGGATAGAACCCTAGGACAAATGGTGAAAGCAGCGCCATACAGACAAAATCTCACACAGAAGCATCACATACACACTCACAGAAAGACAAAAAGGGGAAAAAATCATAAATGTTGCTCTCAAAGTCCACCTCCTCAATTTGGGATGATTCGTTGTCTATTCATGTATTCCACAGATGCAGGGTACATCAAGTTGATTGTGGAGCTTTAATCCGCTGCTTCTGAGGCTGCTGGGAGAGATTTCCCTTTCTCTTCTTTGTTCTCACAGCTCCCGGGGCTTAGCTTTGGATTTGGCCCCTCCTCTGCGTTTAGGTCACTGGAGGGTGTCTGTTCTTCGCTCAGACAGGACGGGGTTAAAGGAGCAGCTGCTTCGGGGTCTCTGGCTCACTTAGGCTGGGGGGAGAGAAGGATACGGAGTGCGGGGGGAGCCTGCGGCGGCAGAGGCCGGCATGACGTTGCACCGGCCTGAGGCGCGCCGTGCGTTCTCCCGGGGAAGTTGTCCTTGGATCCCGGGACCCTGGCAGTGGCGCGCATCACAGGCTCCCCGGAAGGGGGGTGTGGATAGTGACCTGTGCTCACACACAGGCTTCTTGGTGGCGGCAGCAGCAGCCTTAGCGTCTCATGCCTGTCTCTGGGGTCCACGCTTTTAGCCGTGGCTCGTGCCCGTCTCTGGAGTTCCTTTAAGCCGCGCTCTTAAACCCCTCTCCTCGCGCACCAGGAAACAAAAAGGGAAGAGAAAGTCTCTTCCCTGTTTGGCAGGTCCAGACTTTTCCCTGGACTCCCTCCCAGCTACCCGTGGTGCACTAACCCCTTCAGGCTGTGTTCACGCCGCCAGTCCTCTCGCTGCGCTCTGACCGAAGCCTGAGCCTCAGCTCGGCGGGTGAGCAGACAAGCCTCTCTGGCAGGTGAGTGCTGGTCGGCACCGATCCTCTGTGCGGGAATCTCTTCGCTTTGCCCTCCGCACCCCTGTTGCTGTGCTCTCCTCTGCGGCTCCGAAGCTTCCCCCCTCCGCCACCCGCAGTCTCTGCTCGCGAAGGGGCTTCCTAGTGTGTGGAAACCTTACCTCCTTCACAGCTCCCTCGCACTGGTGCAGGTCCCGTCCCTATTCTTTGTCACTGTTTTTTCTTTTTTCTTTTGCCCTACCCAGGTACGTGGGGAGTTTCTTGTCTTTTGGGAGGTCTGAGGTCTTCTGCCAGCATTCAGTAGGTGTTCTGTAGGAGCTGTTCCACGTGTAGATGTATTTCTGGTGTATCTGTGGGGAGGAAGGTGATCTCCGCGTCTTACTTTCGCCATCTTCCCCTCCGATACTTATATTTTAACCTGACACTGTGCAGTATAAATTCGAACTATAAAATTCATGCTAATTTTAATTTCCTTTACTTAGGACAACACTAAATAGCAAATAAAAGACACTGTGCCAAGTTGAAGCTGTGTAAGAAACGAAGAGGTTTTATATTTTGAGTATCTTAAATGGCACCTTTCTGTTTTTTCAATAAGAGGCCCACATATTCATTTTGCACTGGACCCGGGAAAAAATTATGTAGCCAACCTTAGCCTTTACTCCAGCTTTATTCTTCTCTAGAAACCCCTTCCCTTTTTCCTTTCCTCTCCCCAAAAGGGACTGCTCAGTCTCCACCTGTCAAAATCCAACCCTGATTCTTCAACATTCCACTCAATGCCTCATCTATGGAGCTGTCCCTGATCTTCCCAGAAATGATTGTTTCCACAGCATTGCACAACTGTGAGTTACTTAGCAGAGTAATTTGTGTGTGTGTATTTATGTATGATATATATAATGTATATATTCCCCTAATAGGTGTCAGTTAAGCTTTCTCAACGGCAAGGATGGTTATGTTCTTCTTTGCTTCCCTATGGCTCTTTGCACAACTTGTCCTAAATCAGTCCTCAATAAGTGTTTGCGAGGGGAATGCCATGGTCAAAGCTGCTTTTGCTGCCCACAGGTCATATGCATAGAGGAAGAGTGGTCCAAGAAGTTTTTGTCTCAATGTATTGTAGCCCCACAATTAGTGGGCATCTCTCTCACTACTCTCAGGTTGCTTCAGTAAGATCTAAATCTGGTTTTGTTTTTCAGTTCTAGGGGAAACTTTTGTCAGGTAACTCCATGATGTGAAGATTCTATTTCCACAAAAATTCAAGGTGGTCTACTGCAATGAACTGAGCTGTGTCCTCCCTCCCCAAATTCATATTGAAACACTACCCCCGTCCTATGCATTTAAAGTAAGGAAGTAATTAAGGTAAATGACGACATAAGGGTGGAGTCTTGACCCAGTAGGATTGGTGTCCTTGTAAGAGGAGACACCAGAGAGCCCTCTCTGTCTCTCTCCCCTCCCCCTTGTGAAAGACAGCAAGAGGGTGGCCATATGTGAGCCAGGAAGAGCTCTCACCAGGAACGAAATCGGCTGGCACCTTGATCTTGGACTTTCCAGCCTGCACAACTGTGAGAAAATAAATTTCTGTTTAAGCCACCCAGTCTATGGTATTTCGTTGTGGCAGCCCAAGCAGACTAATACTTCTACCAGTCTTGTCACTGCTGATTGGCATGGAAGAAGCTTTATCCCAGGTAAAAACAGCTATGGCGGGAAATTTTTTCAGGATATATGGGAGGAGAGGGAACTTCATTTTGTTATTGCATAGATAATTGCAGTACTAAATTAGAAATAGCCATAGCTAGAGTGATGTTACCCAAAGTGTAAGTCATAGGCCACCTACAAAAACACACTAAAGTAGAGTTTCTGGAACTAAAGCCCTCAAATGTGCACTTTGAACAAACACTGAAATGTGAAAAGCTGAGTCAAAGCCATACAAAGAAATGCAGCTGAAGACTCTGGGTGGAAAGGCTGAGGTCTTGACTGCCTTCTAATTAAGACACTTTAGTACTAGGGGCAATTGAAATGAAAAACTGAGCAGGGTTTAGATGAGCAAATCATGAGGAAATTATCCCTAAATAAAGAAGAATAGAACCAGAACGAGGAAAAACACCCTCCCAGTCACTTCTTTTTTTTTTTTGGCGGTGCCCTGAGGCATGAGGGACCTTAGTTCCCTGAATAGGGATCGAACCCTCACCCCTGTAGTAGAAGCACAGATTCTTAACCACTGGACCACCAGGGAAGTCCCCCAGTCACTTCTTGATAAGGTCTCACCAATAATCTAACGTGAAGGAGCCAAGATGACGTCAGAATCATACTGTAGTCAGGGCTGTGTATGCTGGTCAGTATGAAGCTTAAGTGACCGAGTCAGTTGTACATAATACAAGCAACAGTATGACTTCATATATTCTCATTTTATCTTTTAATTTACTAAGTCCAGACATAAAAGATCCACTAAGAAAGTTTTAGGGTTTTTTGTTGTTTGTTGTGCTATGCACTGGGTAGCGTTAGCTTTCCACTGTGATCTTAACTCTGGACCCTGCGATGAACGGGTCAAATGCATTTTGCCTTATTCCTTCCAGTGTGTGCTACAGGGAACTCTGCAATGCACCTCACTCCTGATCCAGTCCAGGCACCATGCTAGGACTGGGCAAACAAAGGCAAATTTAGATACAGTCCCTGCCCAGGGGTAGGAGGAGACGGAAAGAAAGGAAAGAAGGGGAACTGGCACACCTAGGGACAAGGATGTCCCACCTGATGCCCAGTGTAAGATATACAGGCTACAGTGACCCCTCAAACATGGAACACTCATATCCATCTGTCACTGTTCAGTTAAAACACACAAGAGCTAAGAAGCAACCACATACAAGGCAAGGGCCTGGGGAAAGAGATGTATTTGGGTACTACCCCTCGTCTCTGCAGTCTAGCTCAGAGAAAACCAACCAATTTAAAAACCTCTGGGAGAGCAACTCCTAAACTAGACATAATAGCAATCTCACCATATACAATTACCCAAATTTGAATATCCTTATAGATTTTGGGGAGAAGACAACAAAAATTTCACTGTTGGAAATTACAAAATCTTCATCTACTTTAAACTGAATTATGTTTATATGCCCTGTGATTTAATTAAACCTATTTGGAAAGTATGGACTTCAATGGAACAGGAATTTCCTAAACCACTGTTTTATCCAATAGATGGTTTGTCTGAAGGTGGAGTGTGAAAGAAGATAAACCTCATAGTTTTTAGTTTTTTGGTTGAATTGGGTGACCTGTATTGTATTTAAGAGGTGTGTCTCTTCTTTTTTACCTTCGGAAGCTTTTAAGATAACAGACACTTCTAACTTTTAATCTGAATCTAACTTCTGTCCCTAAGGCTCCGCCTTCCTTTGTCAAGTTTATTTGAGCACAGCGTTCAGCATTTAAGGTATACCTGTAGTCAGTTCTTTTTAAATGGGCAGTAGTAACATGATAGTTTTCTAAGCTTGGGCTTCTATTTCTTTAGTAACTTTTTTAACCATAGCATTACATAAACAATATATTTCAATTCTACATTGCTTTTATACATATCAGACATTGGGAAAGACTGCCAAATCTAACGCAGGCAAATTAGCATGGTTAAGGGCATGAGGTGTGAAAAATGGCATGAATTCAAATTTTGACTTTGTTGCTATTCTCTGAACATCCTTACTTTACCTCTTTGTGCCTCACTTTCTGCATTGGTAAAATATGTATATTAATAACTGCCTCTAGAAGTTCTGTAAATTAAGTCAGGAGATACAAGTAAACTATAGGGAAGTAATTTATATAAAGCACAGTAGCCTGTATTCTATCCATTATTTGATTAGTATTATCACCTGTGTTTCCACAATCCTTCCATGTTCCTTATAACTCTGAAAGTCTGAGTCTACTGTATTTGCTCATCATCTTGTGCAGTCACTTTGAAAATATAAGTAATCCTCATGCAGTATCCACTTCCTATGGGGGGTGGAGTAGAGGGAGCAGTCTGGGAAAAAATGAACAACCCCAAGTCTAAGATGTTGATCAGGTCCATGGACTGGAAGTGGAAGCATCATATTTCTTGGGACTATAAGATACACAGCTGTCTGAAAACATGAGCCCTATGGAGAAAAGTAAAAGAATTCACATTGCAGCAAGGAAAGGAATTCTTAAAATAAGAATCTAAATGAAGCTAGAATATTGCCAAATACAATCACTGGAGGCATCTGTTGAACACTGCCTAATGGGAAATGGCTTAGTCATTTTTTCCACAATTACTTTTGCAATATTTCTATTCTGAATTGATAACTGCCACAAGGGCAATACACACTAAACAACTGAGTAGCCTGATATTTTTACTTTCCAGGGGTTCCTCACTACTTAGGCCATGAACCTCTTTGGAAGCATGGTGAAGCCCATGAACTCCATCTCAGAATAATGTTCTTAAATATATAAAATAAAATATGTAGCATGACAAAGGAAATCAACAATATTGGAGTAGAGTTACTAAAATATTTTTTCATTCTGGAAAGACAAATTTCTGAGAGTATTGCATGGGTAGCCTTCATGCAATGAAAAAAAAAATCTAGCAGCAGACCTAGAAACTATAATCCTCAAGAATTAATGAGCATAAATGACATTTAGAAATATTTGTAACAACCAGAACATGGTATGAAAATAGCTATGATTTCAATTAGTGATAAACTCACAGGTACTGCTTCTGCTTCTGTGGCTGTTTACCCATATTAATAATGAAAGGAAATGGTAGCTTCCATGGAAATGTTAAGGAAAATAAGGATTTTTTTTCTCTCATGTGAGGCCACAGACCCCAGGTCAAGAAGATTTGATTTGGATAAACTGAATCACAGGGAAGTCAGAGCCTTTCATCACCATGTGCTTTCCCATTATGGTCTTCTGCATCCTCACTGAGGACAGTGCTTCTCATTAATATCCTTCATGATTTCCCCCAATTTCCTTTGAGCTTTGAGGAAAAAGCTCGTCTCAACAACATCTTTCTGAAGCCAGCCTGAAGGACAAGGAGGCCTCCCAGCAATGGCCATGATTCCTCTAAAGCCAGTATCTAATCTGTTTATTCTGCTTTTTCTGATGTGGACAAATGGTGTAGGTCTGGTTCTACAGATCTCCTTGAAGCCCTGTTCTCTGCTGTTGCCACTGGTATTTAGCATTTGAGAGCAGAGTTGTGAGGAACAAGGTGCTTATCTCTCTTGTTCCTGTGTGGGAATCTCAGCAGCCACACTTCCTGGGGACTCCTTGTGGAGGGGAGATGTTGGACCCATCTGCCGTCAACCCAGGAAGCTTGAGGATGCTCAGTGCTGGCTCTTCAGGGACCAGATCCTCTCTGTTTGATGTTCCAGACCCCCTCCCACTTCAGTGGACCATGGTGCTGGCTTTGGTGTTTGCTTAAATGTCTTTATCTTTTTTGTGTGTGTGTGGCCGCCCATGGCAAATATCTTTATCTTAAAGAGACAACTTTGAAGAGAGACTAAGCGTGGTCATGGAGCATAATTGAGGTATCTGTAAAGACTTTAGCTTTTGGTGGGTGACCTTCTCTAAGCACCATATTGCTTGCCCTGTCACCTTAGGACTCACCTTCTCCTAACCTTCACCAGGCATTCAGGGTCCCACTGGCAGCAGCTAGTGAATCCTGACCAGAGGTTGCACATATGCCCAGAACTTTCCCTTACCCAACCAAAACCTACCCACTGCCTGCTGTCCAGTTTTTTTCAGGGCTCTGCTTTCAACTTCCCAAGGTGAGCTACTTGCATGGTACAAGTTGAGGTGTCTATTGATGGTAGATGGTCAGTCATTGGGGCACGAGTGTCCTGCTCACACTGTGTAGGTGGAGAAAATAATCCATTTTGTTTGCTTTATTTAAAGAAGTCACACTAGTGGTGACATTTTAGGGTAAACCAGTGAGATTGTGGAAAAGAGAACAAAGGAAAAAATGTCTGGCCTATAACTTAAAGATAACCATATAATTTATAGTCCCAATCAGAACAACTCAGAGAGTGAAAGGTGGCTCTGTTAGTAATTACTCCAGAACAATAGGCATAAACCATGGTGTTTGATGATCCTACACTTAGAAGGTGGTGAGTATGCAAATTATTGTGTGTCATGTGAGGTTTTTCTGGGGAAGATGGTTCATAATTATCATCATGCTTAAAGAGGTCTGTGACACAAAGGTTAACAGCCAGTAGTGTGTACACATTTAGAGGCAGGTGGCATAGTGGAGTCTGAAGTGAAATGAAGTCTTCATTCCAGAATTTAAGACTGTAACATCAAACAAGTTCTTTGCCTCTTAAGGCTGCTGTTCTACTCATTTAAGAAAATGAGGATAATACCTTCTTGACAGGTGTATACAAAAGAAGGTCCCTGTCACCAATTGGTTAAGTGTATAGATAATTACGTATAAATATCATGTTCCCTTTGATCCCTGTAATACTTTTTCCCTCTGACTTCTGTGCATTGGTAAAGACAATGTTATATCAAGATTAAATTACCAAAAAAATTCACTCAATTTCACCACCCTAACACATTCTTACCCTCCTTCCTAATTTCTAGTTTTTAATGCTATAAGTCTACATACAAGTTTGCCTTCTGTATATATTTCCCACTTGAGATAGCTATCTACATTTTTCTTTTCATAGCATTGCAAGAGTCTATCAGGCCGTACCATGATGGATCTTGCTCTTGACTATATATTCCAATTCAATGTTTTAATATTTTAAGTAAAATTGCAGTAGATAACTTTACCTTTCTTTTCCCTATTGAATAATTTCTTTTCCCTGTTGATTAATTTCCTTAGAAGCATTCCAGTATGAAATTCAATTTTTCAAAGAATGTGAACATTATTACCACTCTTGTGTAGAACCAAACTGCTTTTATGTAGCTGTTTGGATTAATTTACACTAACCTGGCCCTTCGAGACTGTAATTACACTCTAACCTGTTCAATGTTGAAAATTATTTTGTTTTTAATTTAAATTTAGTCATGAAATTGGTGCCTTGACTTGGTGTAGGTTGAACTTGTTTTATTACTAGCAAAGTTGAATATGAACAACTTTTAATATGTACAATGTTAACTTCCTATTATGTAAATTATTTTGTCCTTTTCCCATCAATCTGTTGATTCTGATGCCTTTATAAGTAGGGGTTTTTCACAGTATTAGTGATTGGTCTTTTTTCTTTTTATTCTTGATTATAAAACTAACATTTGTTTATAAAATCAAATATTTGTGTTAAAAACCATTAAAAATTAGAAAAACTACACAAAGCACCACTACTTAAGTTTTAGCATGTTTTTGTCTCTTATTTTTTTAAGTTATGTATTAAATATTTTTGTCTGATTACAAAAGTAATGTGTATGCTGCACAACATTCCACCATATGGATGTATCATGATTATTTCTCCAGTGCTGGCCATTTAGGTTGGTCCCAGTTTATTACAAATAATGTCTTTCAGACTATTCTTGGATGTAAATCCTCTCCTATATGCAGAGGATAGAGTATTGGATGTAGGATTATGTGTCAGAGAAAAGAAATATCTTAAGATTCTGGGTATGTATTGCCAATTTCCCTTCCAGAAGGATAAGATCAACCCATCAGGATTTAGCTGGCTGTCTCACAAAACCCTCCCCTGCAAAGAGTATAATTTTTTCTTAATCTTGCCAACTCCGTAAGTAAATGGTACCTCATTGTTGGAATCTGTATTTCTTGGGTTATTAGTGAAGCTAAAAATATTTTCATTACCTATATACATTTTTAAGAGTGTTTCTCTTTTGATTTTCATTTTGAGACTTTAAGAGGTCTTTATGAATTAAGGATGTTAATTCTTTGTCATTTGCTGCAAATGTTTTCTTCCAGTTTGTCCTTTTAGTTTTATTTCTTCCTACATACTGATTTTTGAATTTGTATGTAATAAATTATTTCTAAGCCTTTGGATTTTTTTCCCCATTACTTTTGGGCCTAAAAGTCTTCCAATCATATCAATAATATTTACCTATATTTTCTTCTGATCTTCTGACTTTATTTTTATTATTTTTATTTTTTAATAAATTTATTTATTTATTTTTGGCTGCATTGGGTTTCTGTGTGCAGGCTTTCTCTAGTTGCGGCGAGCAGGGGCTACTCTTTGTTGCGGTACGCAGCCTTCTCATTGTGGTAGCTTCTCTTGTTGTGGAGCATGGGCTCTATGCATGCGGGCTTCAATAGTTGTGGCTCTCAGGCTCAGTAGTTGTGTCTCGCAGGCTCTAGAGCGCAGGGTCAGTAGTTGTGGTGCACAGGCTTAGTTGCTCCGCGGCATGTGGGATCTTCCTGGACCAGGGCTCGAACCCGTGTCCCCTGCATTGGCCGGTGGATTCTTAACCACTGTGCCACCAGGGAAGTCCCCCTGACTTTATTTTTTAATATTAAATTCCTTAATTTATTGAGCATTTATTTTGGAGAGGAGTAGAAAAATTCAACAGTAAATTTTTCTTGAGTAGCTCATCAGTTCTCATGACACCACTTATTTAATCATATTTCCTTCTCCACTGATTTGTCATGCTGTATTCAGCATATATAAACTCCCAGATATTCTAGGGTCTCTTTCTGAACTGTGTTCTCTTCCATTAATCTTTTTATGCTTGGACCAGAATTAAACCATTTACAAATCCACTTTAACACCTAGTAGGCAGATATTCTCTTATTTTTCAAAATCTTTTAGCTTTTTAAAAACACATTTACTCAAATTTTAAAATTAAGATTCCATTTGTTAATTCCTCTCTCCCTAATCCTCCTGGAAACTTCATTATACCTATTAATTAATCTGGGAACACATTATGTCTCTCAATTTCTTCAAGACTGCTTTTATGTCTCCCAGTGCAACGTTATAATTTATTCTGCACATTTTTCTTGCTAAAACAATTCTCAGATATCTTCCATGTTTGCTGCTATTATAAGTGGGATCCTTTTTTCTATTTCTGGGATAGGAAAGCTATTTATTTTTGTATATTTCTCAATGCAGCCTATTTACTGGGCTTGCTTATTAATTATAGAGCAGTTATTACCAAACTTGTCTGCATGTTAGAATCACCTGGGGGTCTTTAAAAATTCCAGAGCCCAGGCCACACCCCAGACCAATTAAACCCCATTCTGTATGGTGATGCTTGAGCTTTGGGAGCTTGTGACATTCCCCAGTTGATTCCAGTTTGTATATAAATCTTGGAACCCACCACTCTAAATGGTTTTCTGCTGATTCTCTTGTGTTTTGAAGGATATCATCTTACTGGCGAATAACAGTAGTTGTATCTTATTTACTATCACTACATCTCTTTTTATTTAATATTATATTGTATTACCCACAACTTTTAAAACAAAGTTAAATAATAAAAAGCAAGCATCCACATGATTTCTTTAATGGGAATAACTAACATCTTACCACTAGACACAATGTTATGAATGTTGTATATAGAAAATTTATTTTTGTCAAGAAGGATCCTCTATGTATTACACTCTTAAGACTGTTTTTTAGGCTCCACCTTTATGTTACTCGGCAGAAGCTCGTAGATTGCCTGTGGGGAGTTTTCAGTCCTTTCAAATTTATTTCTTTGTCTTCAAAACTTAGAGCAATTGAATATTCTTTTATTTACAACTTTTTATTTTGAAGTTTAGCTCTTTAGCCAGTCAATGATAACAAGATGAATATTCAGATCATGAATCTAAGGACATGGTTTGATCACCCTATGACTTATGTTGCTGTAGTGATTAGATATGCTGTTAACCTACCACACTGCACAATCACCGATCTTGTAGGCGGCTGCCTAGGTGTTGTGAAGGTGAAAAAGAAGTCCTCAGATGTGTGTAGTATCCTTAGATCCTCACCAGTCTCTACTGAGGTGCCCCTCTTCTGCCTGGTCACTGCTGATCTTGCAGCTATTGGCCGGTGAGGGCCGTGGCTGGTCTCGTTGGCTTGGTCAGAGTCTGGTGACCCCACAGCCATCAGCCTCGGAGCCTATAGACCTTGAGTTGCATGTGCTTCCTTTAGCTCTACTGCAGTCATCAGGCTTCTCCCCACAGGGGTCCCTTGCAGGATCCCTGGCTCTCAATTCCACTCCCTTCCTTCCAGATTCTTCCCTAAGAGAGATTCTAGCATCTCTCGGAGGGTGCTGGACCAGGGTACCCTCCCCTTTGTTGGTAAAGGAACCACCTGTAGGTGGCTGCCCCCAGAGGCCTAAACAAGAGTTCTCAGTGTCCCCTCACACCACCCAATCCCTGCTTTTCTTATCCCAGCCTTTGAAGCCCCAAAGAGGGGAGGTTGGAGCACGTGTCTCTAACCTTCCACACTATCAAACTGTCTCCCTTCTTTGCTCTTTCTTCTTCCTTCCACACCCTTGAGTTGGAAACGTAAGCTTTTACTTACCCTCTGTCATATCCTGTCAAAGAACATCAGCCCCATGGCCCAGCTGTCATTCTGTGGGAGAATTCTGAGAACAGTCATCCAGACTGTGTTCCTTCTTATACCAAAAGGAAAGAAAAAGACTTTGAAGCATTTTTATGTCCAGGTATATAAGTCATATATCTACCTTCTGGTTTGGGAGGTGGAACGCCCCCAGGGGAATAGGATCCAAAAGGGAAATTCCTTAATATTTCCAAAAATATTTTTCATATCTCTAATATAATGCTCATTAGTCCTTTTGGAATTGATACTCTTCATCATTTTAGGGAAATAGATTTCTAATCATGTTTAAACTGTCTTTGAATTTTGAATTTCAGCAACTGGGGAGCATGTTTTAAAATTAATATGCCAAATTAGTACATTTTCTTATGTGGACTCTTCCTGTGTTCTTGAGATAACTAGATTGTGGTATATTAATATCTTAATGTATTATAAATTCTATTTGCTATTTTGTTAATTCCAGAAAGATTAGTCTTTTAGTTTATCTTTACATTTAACATCACTAGGGCCTTCTGTTATTTTCCTTCTGGATGTTCGTTCCTTTCCTAAGTTGAGTGCTCTCTCCATGTCTTAAATATCATTTTCATTATTATAATTTTCTAAAAAGAATAGTATGAAATAATACAGTCTTACCTGTTGCTAACCAGATTACAGTCCAAGGCTTGAATTCAAATTGAAAAGTAGTGGACAGGGCTTCCCTGGTGGCGCAGTGGTTGAGAGTCCACCTGCCGATGCAGGGGACGCGGGTTCGTGCCCTGGTCCGGGAAGATCCCACATGCCGCGGAGCGGCTGGGCCTGTGAGCCATGGCCGCTGGGCCTGAGCATCTGGAGCCTGCGCTCCACAACGGGAGAGGCCACAACAGTGAGAGACCCGCGTACCGCAAAAAAAAAAAAAAAAAAAAATTGTAGTGGACAACGTGGGAGAGTATCCCCAGGGAATGGGAAGAATTGGCACATGGGTTGATGCATGTTTAGAGATTACTAGTCCCAAAATGAGCAGAGGGAATGAGGGGCCGCATGTAAAGTAATATTTATTGTTAATTCATTAGCTTCTTCAGTTGGCACATCTTTTTCCTGATGACGTATGATATGGAACATCTTTTCATATGCTTATTTGTCATATGTACATCTTCTTTGAAGTGTCAAGGTCTCTGGCTACTTTTCTGATCGAGTCATTTGTTTTCTTATTGTTGAGTTTTAAGAGTTCTTTGTATATTTTGGAAAACAGTCCCTTATCAGCTAAGTCTTTTGCAATTATTAGTTGGCATATCTTTTCAGGTTTCTTTTAGGAAAACTTCGGAGCCCAAATTCACTGAAAATGTTTGGTTACTGTTCTATTAATCAAGCATGAGTCTACTGTTCTATAGCCATAGAAAAATCTTTCATTAGTTAAAATCTGAAGTTTATCTTTACAAGTAACTTCAGTCCTATTGTAAGATACATATATGTTGAGAGAGAAGATGGAAAAGAGTGAGAGCAAGGTGGTCTAGTAAAAAGTACCCTGAACTTGGGTCCAAACAACCAGCTCTATCACTGGCTAGCCGTGTGATCTTGAGCAGTTTCCTTAGTATCTGTAGATTTGTTTCCTCCCTAGCAAATAAGGTCAGACTCCTGTGATTCTTATTGAATCTTCAAGCTCAAAGGTTGTTTGACTCCAAGACCTCCCTTGCTGTCTTGATCTGATGCAGTATCTACATTGGTCAGATCTGCAGGACCTTGCCTGGTACCCCTCTCACTGATGGATCACACTCTCCTTGTGTGTGAGACCTTTTCACTTGGTCTTCTAGTAAAGCTGCAAGGAGAGCAACTGGCTGTTGGAGACTGTTGCTGGTCATATCTGGCCTGAGAGGAGGAGATTCTGAGGGAATCAGTATCTGCCTGGGAACATTGAAGGCACTCTCATATAAAACAGTTCATACTCTTTTTAAGGGACACCAGGAAATAAAGTGAATGCCTACAAGCTATAGGAAGTCTGATTTTGGCTAAATGTAATATCGTGGCTATCAGACAAATGGGCTTGAATCCCAGTGTTGTTACTAACCACTCTATGACCAAAAACGAGACACTTCACCTTTTCTGTATATCAGATTTCTGTAAAATAGAAGTAGTAATAGCTATCACATAGGGTTTTTTATTTGTAAAACACTGAGCATAGTACTTGGCTTGAAGAATTCAGTAATAGTTGCAGCTTCTCAAAGTTGCTGAAAGATGGAAGAGGATGTAGTAAGCCCCCTTTGTCTGGGCATGGTACACAGGAGCTGGGTGGAAAGGTGTGTGTTGGGGAAGGCGCAGGGTGGGAGAAGAGCAGAGGAGATTCACATACTAGATGGAGTCCTGACTCAGTGTACATTAAGGTGCCTTCCAACACCGTGGCTTATCTTAAAGGCAATGATCGAGCCATACCTCGAAACCCACATCCTGGCTGTCACTCTAACTAGATGTGGGGCCATGGACAAGTTACCTGACCTCTATAACTAGTATCCTTATCCCTTCGGGTGGGTAGTACAGTTTTAGCATGCACAGCTCAGAACATTGATTGTAAATCAAATAAAACATAGTACAAAAGCATTTTCTAAACTCTCATCCCTATATAACTCTAAGGGATTATACTTATAATATCTATTCAATAAACAACGAATTTACTTTTTCTCTTTCCTATCAGGAAGTTATATTGTGAGCCAATCCTGGACATAAGCCAGAAATCAAATTTAGATTATCGTTTGGTATTCCCAACGACCCTGAGTTTTTCAAATGCTGTTTTCCTTTTTGCTCTGGGTACAAGCAATTTCTAGCAGCTGTTCAGGACTGTGTGTTTGATCATGGGAACACATGCTGGGGGTGAGGGTGGGACCAGAATAGGTAAAGATCCAGGAACTGATACTTGGGCTGAGTCTCGAAGGATGAGAAAGGTATTAGCCAGGGAGACAAAGGAGCATTAAGACCTCCATGCAGCACAATGTGGGTAAGGGCACAAAGGGGGGAATGAGGGTGGTGGAGAGGTAGGGAACAGTTCCAGCTGACTAGAGGGTCGCGTGCATCTGAAGGTCAGTGGTGGACACACACTCAGTGGGAAGGCAGGAACCGTAAATGGAAGGTTGTGCCATCAGGGATAAATTCATACTTTATCCTAAGGGCAAAGAAACATATATAGGATTTCTTTAACAATACATTTAAAGTGTTCTAAAGGAACACTTGTTTTCTATGAGCAATATGAAATAAAGAGAGAAATGAAAAGAAGGGGGGAAAAAAGCATCCAGTATTCTACTACCAAAGAAAACTCCTGTTAACATTCTGCCCCATTGAAGCGTTCTGACCAAGGTCATACAGAGAATGTCTGGTTTGCTTCTGGTAGCAGTGTGGAAAATAGACTGAAAAGGAATCGAACATAAAGCAATTTTTGGCATCACTTATTTTGTTCTGAAAGTTTGAGGAACTGCTGACTATCAGCCCTCCTGTTTCTCTAAGACATGAGTCCCTTTAACTCCTACAAAACTGTTCCGCCTCAATCTCACCAATTAATCACAACCATCAAGTCATGCCTCAGCAACAATCTGGGCCTCTGGGTCTGCATCCCCAAATATCATTCCCATCCCTCCCAAAGCAGCTGAACCAACATCTTTTGAGGCGACCAAATGGTGGACACATCACTGGCACACCCAGTGTCTGCACTTGGATTGCAGCAACCTTCTCCTGACAGATTTCCTAAGAGTATGCACATAGGGACCTTCATTCCCATGAAGGGCTGCAGGGTGACCAGCCTACTGCCCACTTAGGAGAACTTCTGGAGGAATGGTACAAAGGGCATTCTTGACCCACCTCTATGATCCAGACCACTGAGGGGCTGCGGAGTGGGGCCGGTTCAAGTCTTGGATAAGGAGATATTCAGTCTTCCAGAGTGACCTGGGAATACAGGTTACCTTCACATAGGAAAAAATGGTGTTTTACCCTCTCTACCTTAAAAGGTTTTAATGAAGATTCAGTGATCTTAGTACTTTGGAAAGATGTAAAATGCCATGAATATGGAGAAAATTGGCTCCTTTTTGGCCCAGCACCAACATAGCTATTAAAATGTAATTTATACCCTATGAGTAACCCAGATATAGGAACACCTGACCATTGATATATAATAGATTAGATGGACTTATATGTGGGTATATGTATGTGTGTGTGTGTGTGTGTGTGTGTGTGTGTGTGTACTTATGTATGTACTTATATACGTATTTATATGTAAAATCCTAACCTGGGGTAACCAAAATCACTCTTCTAGCTCCAAGCATGCCTGTTCTTTTACCTTGTTAAACTAATACAGCCTATCCCCACCCACCTTACACACTCTGTTGTTGATCTCAGCTCTCTGGATGGTATTTCCTTGGGGGGAAAAAAGTGATAGAAGAAGCCCCTTGAATTAAGACTCGAGATAAACATCACCAGAGAGGCTGGAGTGACTTTATCCAAACATAGGACACTTTGGGGCTCTGAGGCAGGCCATTTGGTGGCTGGCATATGCAACATCCATTCTAAATCCCATGAGTGACCTTATTAGAGAGGAGGTGGGCTTGGAGGAGGTATGTTACCTGCATCAACCTCAAAACAAAATATTTGATCAGTTTCTTAGTTATCTGATATTCCCAGTTTTTTTGACTCTACCAAACAACTCATTTTCTCCAGATGGAGAAATGCTTTTAGATTCAGTTTGTGATACATACCATTTTTAGTGTACTCACAATTTAGACCAAATGTCTCTGTGGATAAGGCTAGGGATGAGTGTGGAGAGAATATGCTGAATTTCCTGATGAATTGAATTCAGCTAGTATTATATGCCTAGGCCAGTGCCAGATACCAGAGATACCAAAATAAATGATACATCTGGTATACATAGTATAGCTATGCTTGTTGCATTATTGAGATGGTTTTTGGAGTGTGAGTTTATTGAACTCTACTTGCTACCCAGTCAGTCCCTTTCACTAGCAAAATTCTGCCCGGGCTCAGCCCATCTCAGCAATGGAGTTTCTCTTGCATGCCAAGATAGCTAGCTACCTCTTAGAATTCAGCTTGTAAGTCCTACCTACTTCTGGGTGCTATATTCGAAGTCTCTTAGGAAATTTTAGGTTTTTTTTTTTTTCCAGCTTGTCTTAAAATTTTCAGGAATTAATATGAGGCAGGTCAAGAAGAAAAACTGAAGAGACTTGTCAGGGATGACACTGCTTAATAAGGGACACGGGAGTTGGGACTTAGATCCAGGTCTTCCAAGCCCAGTCTCCATCATCTTGGCAAATAGCAGCCAATTGCAGGACACCAGTTCTGACCGGATGACCACAGATTTAAGACACTTGAAATTAATTCAGTAACTGGTCTGAGACCCTGGTGCATTCTTTGTTCTCCTGGGTCTCACCTTATCCTGAAGGAATGTTGCTGTGATGGGGACAATTTGAGAAGAAAGGCTGGCCTGAGCTCATGCATTACAGTCAAAACCATTTGTTTTGTTAACCTCATGTGAACATTACAAATGTGTGATGGAGCAGAGGCCACATCCTTCTATAGATTAGCAATTTCTTGAGTCAACATGGCCCCTTTACCTTGACCTTCAAAGAAAACACTTCAAAGGAAAAAGTCAAGGTCCTCTTCAGATGGTGGGAACTCTGAGGTGGCTCTTGCTTTGAACTCAGAGGGCTTGGGTGTCAATGCCAACTGGTTGATTTGACTATATGTGAGCATCTGAGTGGGAGGGTGGGTGGGTCTCTCTCTCTCTTTCTCTAAATATGTTATGTGTTGTTGCTGTTCTTCTTTCACATTCTTTAAATGGAAAGGCCTGTGGAACAACACGATATGGGAAAGTTTCCCACAGATGGGTTTAAGGAAATGAACTTGTGTTTTTTGTTTTAACATCTTTATTGGAGTATAATTGCTTTACAATGGTGTGCTAGTTTCTGCTGTATAACAAAGTGAATCAGCTATATGTACACATATATCCCCATATCTCCTCCCTCTTGCGTCTCCCTCCCACCCTCCCTATCCCACCCCTCTAGGTGGTCACAGAGCACCCAGCTGATCTCCCTGTCCTATGTGGCTGCTTCCCACTAGCTAGCTATTTTACATTTGGTAGTGTATACATGTTCATGCCACTGTCTCACTTCGTCGCAGCTTACCCTTCCCCCTCTCCATGTCCTCAAGTCCATTCTCTACGTCTGTGTCTTTATTCCTGTCCTGCCCTTAGGTTCATCAGAACCTTTTTTTTTTTTTTGAACTTATGTTTTTATAGAGAGTGACCACGTGTTCTCAGAGGACCATGTTTTTTTGTTTTTACATCTTTATTGGAGTATAATTGCTTTACAATGGTGTGTTAGTTTCTGCTTTATAATAAAGTGAATCAGCTATATGTACACATATATCCCCATATCTCCTCCCTCTTGCGTCTCCCTCCCACCCTCCCTATCCCACCCCTCTAGGTGGTCACAAAGCACCGAGCTGATCTCCCTGTGCTATGTGGCTGCTTCCCACTAGCTATCTATTTTACTTTTGGTAGTGTATATATGTCCATGCCACTCTCTCGCTTTGTCACAGCTTAGCCTTCCCCCTCCCCATATCCTCAAGTCCATTCTCTAGTAGGTCTGTGTCTGTGTTACCCCTAGGTTCTTTGTGACATTTTTTTTTCTTAAATTCCATATATAGGTGTTAGCATACGGTATTTGTCTTTCTCTTTCTGACTTACTTCACTCCGTATGACAGACTCTAGGTCCATCCACCTCATTACAAATAGCTCAATTTCGTTTCTTTTTATGGCTGAGTAATATTCCATTGTATATATGTGCTATGGCTATACCACCCTGAACGCGTCCGATCTCATCTGATCTCAGAGGACCATGTTTTAAACAAGAGCAGCCAGGGCTAGAGTCTAATCCCTGGTATTTTAAAAATCTGGGTTTGGGGACACAAACAGCTCCGTTTTCCCATCTTCAAATCAGCAGGCTCTAATGCAGCCAACACCAGCCAGAGTACCCGAATCCCCCCCTTCTGCAATCACAAGAATTCTCATAGTTTCACCGTCTCCATCTGGAGCTATAGTTGTGCCTCCCAGTCCTGCCAGTGTACTAGAAAGTTCGTTAAAAAGTTAAACGTACAATGTAAACATAGCTGTTTTTATCATATTAAATAAGCTATGAGATAGGAGAGAGGCAATTAGGCCCAATTATAGCATATCTAGTTACAGTTGAGGGCCCTTCCCCATGGAAAGCAAGGCCTTGTGGAAAATAACAAACTTACACTTGGATTTCTCTCTGCTCTTATTTAATTAAAGTTAGGGAATGGAGTGGTTGCTACAACCTTGAGTTCAACACAGTTTTATCAGCTCGTAAGAAAACCTTTTCCCATCAGTGAACGTGAGTGGAAGAAACGCTTAGCACAGATGAGAAGGGAAAGTGCTTGGGTTTGCACAGCTATTGCTTTAACTATCGCTGCTTTCAACAAACATGATGAGAGCCCCCTCTCCTTGTTCTCCTTTGACAACATCTGATATTTTCTCTTGCTCATTCTTCCAGATACCTTTTAGAATCATTTAGGCAAATTCTAAGACTTCCTTGTTGACATTGCATTAAATTTGTAAATTATTTTGGGAAGAACCGACAGCTTCTTGGCATATATTCATCCTACTCAGGAGTGCAATGCATTACATTCCTAGAATATCTGCACTAATCAATACTTCTACCAGTAATGTAGGAGAGTGCCATTTCCTTCACATTCCCATCTACCGGTAGTTCAGTGGAATTATTGAATCGATTTGTTCAACAGTTAGTCAGTTACTACTACTAATAAATGGATGTATTCAAAATAATCCCAACTCTAGAGTTTTGCAGTTTCTTCATACACACCACACACATCTCATATGCATTCTGGGAAATATTCTAGGAAGGTAACTTAGCAGGTGAGTCAATTTTGAAACTCCTTTCTAGGAATTTGACACCTAAATTAAATTTCAGGGCTGTGAAGGAGGGTTTAGGGACAAGGATGTTAATTGCCTTGTATTAATAACAGCCAAAAAAAATGGAAACCTCCAAGGTGTCCAACAGCAGAGGTTGAACTATGATATATACTCTTGGTTGAATACTATGCAGCTATTCAAATTCATGTGTAACAGAGGAGTGACAAAGGACATTGTTCGTAGTAAATGTTGAAAGAAAACAAGTTTCAAAATAGTGTAATTGTGTGATCCTAATTCAGTAAGGAGGGAGTATATGTACACAAAAATGCTGGAGTTTGTCTCAGAACACAGGTTTATGGGAAGTTTTCATTTTCATTGTAACTTTCTAGGCTTTTTTTCTTAAATTTTTCAAACAAAGAACAAATACTCTTTTTGTCAAAAGGAGAACACTTTCATACGTCCTATAAAGTATCCCTAAGTGGCTTGTATTTTTGGTTGCTAGTAGGTAGAAGTGAGGAATCCATACTTTGAATCTGATTTTTTAACAGAAATACGTTGATTTGAAATATATACTCAATAGATACCATTCTGCTCCTACTTTTGTAATAGTTTTATTAAGAGGCATCACTTATTCTTGAATGCCTTTTTTAGTCTGTCGAGATGATCTTGTTTTCCTTGTCAAACCTGTTGTACTCTATTATATCAGATTTCCTTATAATGACCTATCCATGCATTGCTGGAACAAAAGCTCTATGTGGTCTTAGTGTTACTAGTAGGGTAACCATGGACAAGTTACACTATCTGTACCTGTTTCTTCACCTGTGTTTAAAAAGAAAGGCACCTCACAGGGTGTTAGGCTGATTCCTGAATCACTGTATGTGAAGCACTCAGACCAGTTACTGGCGCATAGAAAGATCTGTATAAGGATAAGCTGTTGTTTTTATTTTTATTATTATTATCATATTACAGTCTTTTCTTGTATTTCGTTTAAGACCTATATTCCTAAAAGAACTTGGCCTGTAGTTTTTCTTTCTTTCTTGTTGTAACGCTATGTTGATCAGTTTTTGGTACCAAGGTTATGTTTCCTTTGTATAATGAACTGGGTAAGCTGCCCATCTTTTGCAACATTCTGGAACAATTTACATCACTTGCATTTAGTTCAAAAAAGGAAGTACAACGAGTCAATTACACAAAATGGTTAGCATGCCAAGTTATAGAACATGATATAGCTAATCATACCAGCATTCCCAGGTATATTATAATGTGAGCCCAATAAATGTGAGTCATTTAATTATACCATTTTCAGTTTAATTCCATAGACATTTATGAGATATATTGTTCAGTAAGAAAAAGAACTTACAGAACAGCATGTGAAACATGACCCAGTTTTCTTTTACAATTATTATATATATACACACGCACAAGCATGTGTGCACATTCACTTGGGTGAGTGTGTGTTTGTGTGTGTGGTCTCCAAAAACTACATGGTAATTTCTAAGGAGGGCTAGTAATTAAGGTAACTTTTAAAATTGTTTTCTCCCTTTTTTTCTCACCTGTTTTTGTTTTTGTTTTTGTTTTGCGATACTCGGGCCTCTCACTGCTGTGGCCTCTCCCGTTGCGGAGCACAGGCTCCGGATGCGCAGGCTCAGCGGCCATGGCTCACGGGCCCAGCCACTCCGCGGCATGTGGGATCTTTCCAGACTGGGGCACGAACCCGCGTCCCCTGCATTGGCAGACAGACTCCCAACCACTGCGCCACCAGGGAAGCCCCTGTTTTTTAATAATGAATATATGTTACCGATATACTCAAAAACCAAAGACATTTTAAAGCTCTATGCAAATTTATGGTTATCTACTCAGTACAGACCTTGTGAGGATGGAAAAGATCTATGTGATCCAGTCCCCTCTCTCAGGAATTCTGTAATCCAGATCTAGATGAAGTAGAAACAAACAAGTATGACATGGTTGTACAAAGAAACAAGCCAAGGGCTGGTGGAAGGGTGACCAACCTTCTCAGTTTGCCTAGGACTGAGGGTTTTCCTGGATGCAAGACTTGCCAGTGCTAAAACCCAGGTAGTGCTCGGCAAACTGGGTAGTCATCCTTGCTGGGGGAGCCTATAGCAGAGCAGTGCTGACCAAATGTCCACGTTCTTCCCTGTATTTCCCAGACTCCCCTGTAGGTCATTTGGAACCTTACGATTAAGCTCTCCCCAGGGGGAATGTGAGTGGAGTGATGGGTTGCTTCCATCCTGAGACAGTTAAGTGTGGGTGTGCATTCTCCAGATCCTTTCTCCTCCTCACCATTGGAAGCTGACAGTTCTGAGATGGCAGAGTTGACAGATGGAATCAACTGGAATCCCTGAGTCACTGTTGGAGAAGAGCTACCAAGGAGAGCTGCTTGACTTACGTCAGACTGTGATATGAGTGTGCGATAACTGGGTTGAGCCCCTGAGTTTCAGGGTTTATTGGTTAAGGCAGCAGAGCATGGTGATATGCTGACTAAAACAGAGCACAAAGGTGAGAGACTAGAGAAGACTTGATAGGAGAAGATGTTTATACAAAGCATGAAAACTTGGTAAAATTTCCACATGAAGAAGTGAATGGTGGGCAAGGGGCAGTCCATGTGAAAGCAAGGGCAGCTAGGCAGGGGAGAACAGGGAGTAGTTCAAGTACAAGAAGTGGTCCTGTGTTGGGAGATGAGGCTGGGAAGGTTAGTTGTGCAATTTGAGAAAGGCCTTGAACTCTTACTTTAAAGTTTATGCTTTATTCCAGAGGCAACAGATAGTAACTGGACATTCTAAGCAATAATGTATCACAGTCAGAACAATGTAAAGAAAAGGTTAGATAGGAAGTGCTGAAATTGGGTCAGACGTAGGACCACTTCAGAGGTGATGACAATCATCAGTAAGTCCAGGCAGTAATTCAAGCAAGAAGAGGTGAGAACCTGAACTAGAGCAAAGGTCATAGGTACATAGCGATATCTGGGAAGCAGGAGTTACTGAACTTGGCTGCTCCAAATTGGAATATCTCGTAAACTGAATTGTAAGTTGAAGGTGATGCCGAGGTTTCCACCTCTGTGCTCTAGAGGATGCTGCTGTTCATAGAAACAGGGAAGCAAGGACGAGAAGCAAGGGTAGGAGAGAAGACAACAGAGGTGATTTGGGAAGGAAGAGAAGAGCATGATGGGTTCTGAGAAAGAAGTCACAGAAGTGGAGGGGAACCAGGAGAGCACAATATTCCAGAAATAAAAGGGAGGAGACAATTACAAGAAGGGAAAAACTGGACCAGTGTTACAGCCTGCAGACAGGGTGAGTAGACCAAGAACTGAGAAGGGACTCTTGGCTGTTATATCAATATTTAGCAAGTTATTTAGAAGAACATCTCACAAGGTGGCTAACACAGAAAGCAAATAAAGGAGTTTGGAGTGTGGGTCACGGAAGTGTAATGAATGATAGGAACTCAAGAGTTTAAGGTAGAAGCAGCTGGCTAGACTGCTTTTAATTCAACAGCTATTTTTAAAAGATTTTTTGTTATTTATTTTTGGCTGTGTTGGGTCTTCGTTGCTGCCCGCGGGCTTTCTCTAGTTGCGGTGAGTGGGAGCTACTCTTCTTTGCAGTGCACGGGCTTCTCATTGCGGTGAACTAGTGTCCCCTGCATTGGCAGGCGGATTCTTAACCACTGCGCCACCAGGGAAGTCCCTCAACAGCTATTTTTAAGCTCAGTATTTGTCAGGTCCAGTATCTGAGGAATATACTGATGACCAAGATGTACTCTGCTCCCTCAAAGAGCCTATAATCCAGTGAGGGATAACACAGAATAAAAAGGCAGTTTCAATACTTTGAGATAAATGCTAAGACAGGGTTACAGGGTGCTCTGAGAGTACATGAATTGGCTCTATTTTGGTTTCTGGGAGTCAGGGAAGATTTCCTGGAGGAAGTTCTCTAAAAGCTGAGGCGGCCAGGGTGTGAGACAGAAAGTAGGGTGTTGGTCAGGCAATGACGTAGGGTGGAGGGGTGCAGGGAGAGACAGTATTTCAGTCCTTGGACACAGCAGGTTCAGAGGCTCAGAAGAGACAGACTGACACTTGCAGGGAACTACCAGTGGTTTGACCTGGCTGGAGTTTAGAGGTAGGAAATGCAGAGGTGAGGATGGATGAGTCAGTCTTAAGGGTCAAATCATTAAGGGTCCTTTAAAGAAAGGAGAAGGGTAGATGGCAGTTTGAGAGGGCACCAGTTTGGGGGAGGAGGTACTAAATTAGAGTGTGGTGAGCTGAATAAGAAGAGGCAGTGGGAAGGGGTAGATGGAAGGAGATGAACATATCCGTGGGGTTGGTCAGAGGGGTACGGACTGGCCTTCATTCCTGGCACAGAAAGAAGGGAGAAGCAGGTAAGTACAGGAGGATGCCAAGGTGGTGGGAGCTGAGGACGCCTGGCTTTCATCCCCCCAATAAGACAGGAAGCATACAGTTACCTGAGGTTAAGAGATCACTCTGTGTATGGCTGACAGTGCATGAAAGCTGAAAAAACTTTGAAATAGCAGTTGCAGGCTCTGTGATAGGGAGTCAACTGGGATGTATTAAAGGGTTGCTGCAGTTTTAAACCTCAGCTTGGTAAAAGGCTAGAGATAAGTGGCACTAGAGGAAAACCTTAGACTAGGAGGGATGGACTGCTCTGTTTAGTGAGACTTTCCATCCCTTTGCTGACCTATGGCTTCTACAGAAGGATGCCTAACTGGATACATTGCCCGTCAACATGAGCCTTATTAAAGCTTTTCTATTCTTCCCTAGATCAGTGGCTTTTTCCTCCTCTTTCACAAGATATGTACTGATTTTTTTTTTTTTTTTTTTTTTTTTGCCTGAGAATGAAAAAATTAGACTGACCTAAATATTACTTGACTGTAGTTTATTTTATCCAGAAACACTGGCATGGTTTATAATTACCCTTGTGCTCTGAATAAAAATTACAAATACAGGACTCTAACATTACCTTAGCTAATTTTGCCTGCCTTGCTCAGTATGCACTTTTTTTTAACAATTATTTGTATATGCAAATAAACACTTTGTGAAATTACTGTGCATGTTCACTTCACCTCTTTTGTTTTATTTTGTTTTTTCTTTTTGTTCTCATTGTTACGTTCTCAATAAGGTGACTGGGAAATGAATCCAAAGAAAAAAATTTTTTTAATTAAAAAAAAATAAACGGTTGCTGCGAAGTAACAAGGGCCCAAACATTTCCTTGGGCCTTTATCAGCTAGAGGAAATGGTCTGTTCTTTTCTTTAAATATTTATTAATGTAAATACTCTTGCTCTCAAGATACGCCTCCCCACTACTTGGGAAAGGAGAATCTGGTGTCCACTAGTGGTTTTTTCTGTGCTTCAGGAACTGACACTAAACCTGTGAAGTGTCTCATTTCTTGCTTGGAGCCCCCAGAGCTGGGAGCTCAAAGAATACCCAGGTCCTAGCTTCTGTCTGAGGAGACTTGCAAATCTGGGGCACAGACCAAGCTCTGCAAGGGGGAGTAAGGCAGCCTGCCAGGTGTGCTCTGCACTTTGAGATGACTCCTAACCTCCATAAGAGTCACTCCTGGGGTCAAGAGAGTGCCTGAAGAAAAGCATTTTTTTTTTAATGTGCCACTCGTGGGTGAGCAGGGTCCCCCATCAAAAGTGACAAGTCATGTTGATAGGATGGGATGAGAGGTCATGTTTGCTCTGTGGTCTTCCTCTCAAGAACATATAACCCCAGTCTAATCATGAAGAAGAACATGAGACAAATCCCAGTAGATGGGCATCTTGCAGAATACCTGACTGATCCTCTTCAAAACCGTCAAGGGCAATGAAGACAAGGAAACTGAGAAATTGTCACAGCCAAGAGGGGCTTGAGGAGATAGGATAAGTAATTATAATGTGGTATCTCAGATGGGATCCTGCAACAGAAAAAAGGATGTTCAAAACTAAGATTTGAATAAACTGTGGACTTTGGTTCATAGTGGTGCATCAGTATTGGCTCTTTGATTGTAGCAATTGGACCATTCATACATATGATGTTAATACTAGGGGAAACTGAGTGTGAGGTGTATGGGAACTCTCTATTCTGTGTTTGCCATTTTCCTGCAAATCTAAAACTTTAAAAATTTTAAATTTTATTCTTAAAAAGTACTATCAATAATAATACTTTCGTATGGTGACCCAAAAAAGTAGACCAGGAGGAAGGAGAGCCCATCAGTGCCGCAGCATTTGTGGCCACATCAGTTCAGCATTCTCAGGGTTCGTTCATTCTCAGAAATATCTCAGACATGAGTTAATGTGGGACCTTGAGTATTCTTTTAAGAGAATAGCAGCTTTTAAGTAAACAGCAGCTCAGTGCAGCTTGTTTGGTTGCACTTAAATGCCCTTTTGTCTGGTGATAGCTATATTTCTATCCATATTATTAAAATAAGCTAACTAGGTCAGGAATAGAGAACACTCCAGGCCTGACCACACCCTCCCGTCTCCTGTGGGCCACATGGTCTTTCTCTGGTCCCGTTCCCTCTGCTGTCCTCCTCCCTCTGTGCACTGGCTTACTCAGCTCTCTTCTGACCAGCTTGAATGTGGCCTCCATCTGGCCTGGCCTCTCCTCCCACCACAGGACAGTCTCCCAGGTGTCACGCCTGACACTGTCCGGCCTCTGTGCTTCCTAGCTCTGGAAGATTCCTGCAAGAGCAACACTCTTACTTGATTCTTTTTGTTTTGGAAAAGGTTTATTTGCAGAAAAGTACAATGAATAATACAACATATGTATTTCCCCACACAGGGTTAACACGAATTGGCATGTTATCATATTTGCATCCTAACTTTTTCCCTATGTGTATGTCTTATCAAAATTACACAACATATGCTTAAACTCTCTTTTGAAAAGTAAAATATTACAGATAAAATTCTTTTGGGCCAGCCAAATCCTACTTCTTCTCTCCCTCTCCGGAACCAATCACTATCACTCACCATCAGTTCTGATGTAAAGTGTTTAGTTCTCTCTCTCTCACATACACCCACAAATAATACATGGTATTCTGTGCATGTGTGTTTTCATTTACATAAGTATTATCACATGGGATGACTTTCCTTTTTGATTCGACATCATGATTTTAATATATATCCATATTAAAACATACAAACCTAGTTCAACCCTTTTAACCACTGCATATATTCCATCCAGTAAATAAATAGAGTAAAAGTAAATAAAAACACATTTCATTTATCCATCTCCTATTGATAAAAGTGTAGGTAGTTTCCAGTTTTTCAACTCATGAAATCGCTTATCCATGTCACCTTTTATACTTGAAGGAGAGTTTTCTGTTGGGTAACTAAAAGTACTTCCAAGTTCAGTCTCTGTGTGTTGGAGAGATGATTTGATGAGCCCAGCTGCTTTTTTTCACATCAGATCTGTTGGGATCATGGAGAAGGCCTCCTAATAAAGAGCACTTCTCTTCCCAACTCAAGTTCTGAATAAGCTGAAAGTAAAATGCAGGACCAGTAGACTACCTTTATTGCTGGTAACGTCCAGGTTGGAGGATGAAGCAGTGGCGAGCCATGTGGGTCTGAGAAGGAAACTCCATGCATGGGCAGACTACCATCCATCACAGAGAGCTAGGAACTGGGCCAGGCTCCGCTCACCTCTGTCCTTCCAGCCACCCAAGGGCCAGCTTTAGAGGAACAGCAGAATGCATGGCCCTCTGGAGGGAGCCTACTCTCAAGAGCATCAGAGAAGTCACTCCCTGGGGCACCGGAAAGCCAGGAGAGCATTTCTAGAACAACATGAGTCTACAGCAAGTAGACTTTTTTTAGTCATGGCACGCAAGATAAATTTTAGTTGCAGCTTGCGGGATCTAGTTCCCTGACCAGGGATCGAACCTGGGTGGGCCCCCTCCATTGGAAGCATGCAGTCTTAACCACTGGACCACCTTCTTAATGATATGCTACTAGCTTGTTTTTTTCAGGGACAAACTATAATAATGTGCAATGAAAACTTGTTTCATTGAAGCTATAATAGAAATGACTTATTCAGGTGTGGGCAAAGGTGAGATTCACCCAAACTCCAGAGCCCCTTTTTCACTTCCCACTCCAGAAACAAGGTAGAAAAGGTGAATATATGATTCTATATGGTGACATTTTAAGAATGAGCACTATGTCCACTTGGAGAATAATAACAATGTCAATTTTATTGAGCACCTACTATGTGTCAGGCATTATACTAAGTGCTTTATATAAAACAATCCCATTAGGAAGGTATTATTCACCCCATTTTGCAGTTGAGGAGACTGAAACGCAGGTTAAGTAACTTTCGCAAGAAACAGGAGCAGTGGGCAAGGGGCACCCACAAAGGAAAACGAAGGATAAGGAAGGGAACTAAAGTAGCAGAACCTGGACACAGTGCCCAGGAGGAGCACCAGGACTGAGCTGAGAGAGGTGCCCACACCAGTGGTCCTAGGGGCCCAGCCATACCCTTAGTTCCATCATTTTGCCCTATCTGAACTTCAGTCTGTTACAAGTCCGTTTTTTCCGAGTGCTTCAGTTAACATTCTGAATCCTTCCTGGGTACTGATTTCACACTTCATTTGGACAAGCAAGAAAGAGATTCTGTTGTTGTGAAGAAACTGAAGCAAAGTTTATTTGGTGATTTTTCCCTTGCTCAGGGCTCTGGATAGTGGTTTTGAAAATGGATTCTGGTTTTAGAAACTAATCAGTTCCAGACAAATTCAAGAAACCATTTGGGGTCATTCAATAATTATTTAAAGATTAGCACTTAATTTTTTAAATTATAAAAATAACAATACATGCTTATTGTGGGAATTTTAGAAAATGAAGAAATGTATGAAGGAGAAAATAACACTTATTCCTAAGGCCACAGCCAAGAGAGACAATCCTTGCTAAAATCCTAGTGTTTCTTTCCTCTGTGTATGTGTGCGTATATATTTTAATGACATCATACTGAATACACATCTTGAATCTTTTTCACTTAAAAATACATCATGAACACTGAACAAATATGAGTCACTGCCTTTTTTTAAATTATTTTAAGTGTTTACTGCACGCTTTACATGCATTATCTCATTTAATTAAACACAAACCCCAAGAATAGTTTCTATCATTCTAATTTCATAGATGGAGAAACTGGGGCTCAGAGGCCTTGTAAGGTCATTTGACTTCTAAGCTATCCTTGTTACTGAGTTTTATTTTTTATATGTTTACTAGCCATCTACATCTCATCTCCTGTTTTTCAGTTAAATTCATCTTTTTCACATCGACATTAGGGACTTATTAAGGGTATTAATGTTTTGGCTTTCAAGTAGAAATATTTTCTTCCTTTTGCCACTTGACCTTTATACTTTTTTCTAATCTCAACATAGAGAAGTTACTAATTTAAGTACTCAAACTATCAATTTTACTTTATGGTTTCTTTCTTTTTATGCTTAAAAAGGTCTTTCCCACCAAAATATCAAACAAACTATATTTACTCTAGTTTTTTAAGGATTTCATATATATATATATATATATATATATATATATATATATATATATACTTAAATGTAGTACATCTGGAATTTATTTTATTGTGTAGTGTGGGGTAAATATATAATCAATAATTGTCCTAGCTCTGTTAATTGACTATAATTTCCTCACTGATTTGAAATGCCATACTTAACACATTATAAATTCTGACGTATGCTGTGGTCTGTTTCTGGATTTCCCCATCTGGTACTATGGCAAACTTTGCAAAGTGCTTACCAAACTCTTTTTTTTTTTAATTACTTCTGGGTAGACAACTAGACTACATTTCCCATGCTCCCTTACAGTTAGTAGTTACCATTGACTGATAGAAGGTGAGGGAAGAGACGTGTGGCACCTCCAGAATGGCCTATAAAAATAAAACCTCATGAGAGCAATTCTCGAAGATCTTTCCCCTTCTCGACTGCCTAGAATTGAAAGGATCCCCAAGATAACCCTGGAAGCCCTGTGGTGAGAAGGAGGATCTACAGGTAGAAGGAGCCTGGGCCTCTGAATCTCTCTCTTTGGAAGATAGCTGCTGGCCCATCTGAAATGCCCATTTTTGACTTTATGTGAATGAGAAATGAACTCCTATTATATCTGGGATTATATATTTGAGGGTTCACTTATCTGGTAGCTAGTTTTTTTTGCAATTCTTGAACATTAAAAATCACTTTGGTTCCCCCCTCAAATTGCAGTTCTTATTGAAATTGCATTAAACTTATAATATGGGAAGAATAATGATTTATATGCTATTCAATCTGCCAATTCAAGACCATACTATGTTCTACAATTAGTTACATATTCTTTTATGATCTTCATTAAAACTGGGTGATTTTCTTCATATACAGCCTGCCTATTATATATGTTTAAACATGTTATTTTTATGAGATTTTTTTCTTTTATATTATACAACTTATTATTCTTGATATATTACATAACTATCTTTGGTATATTTTAATATCTGGCCACCATAATGATTTCTTAATTGATTTTGGAGGGTACTCAAGATTTTTTCTGGAAAGGTCTAGATGAGCCATATCGTCTCTGTCAAAACTATCCAACTCTGCTGGTGTAGTTCACAGGCAACCACTAGACAACATGTAAATGAGAAGGCATGGTTATATTACAATAAAACTTTATTTACAAAAGCAGTCCAGGCTAGATTTGGCCTTTGGTACATAATTCGCCCACTCTGGTCTAAATAAATCACATTATTTGCAAATAACAATACTTATTTTTTTTTCTGTTTTAAGACTTACAGTATTGAGACTTACCTGGTGGTCCAGTGGTTAAGACTCCACACTTCCCATTGCAGGGGACGTGGGTTCGATCCCTGGTCAGGAAACTAAGATCCCACATGCCACGTGGTGCAGCCAAAAAAAAAAAATTAAATTAAATTAAAATAAAATAAAATAAAAGGACTTACAGTATTGCCTAGAACTTTGATAATGTTATGGATATTAAAATGGTTGTGATAGTATCATAGCTATTTTAATGAGATTGTCTCTAGTGTTTCATCAATAGCATGGCTATTGATTTGGAAGAGAGGGGTGTGTGTGTATGTGTGTGTCTATAATTTTAAAGTTGTATTCCATATCATTCTATACCAAGTTTATTTCAAGTTTAAACAGAAAGGATATTCAGTCTTAACGCCTTTTGATCATATTGAGATAGTAATGTGACTTTAGTCATTGACCTATTACTGTATAATTTACATTCCTGGATTTCCCTGTTGCAAATCATCCATGAATTCCTGGGTAACATAATAAACATTCTGTATATTATTCTTGTAATACTATTAGGTAGGATTTTTGCATATTTAAAAATATGGGAAATTGGGCTATAAATTTTTTAATCTTTGTCAAATTTTTACTTTAGAATTATGATTTTTTAAATGAATTTTCAAGTGTTTTCCTATTTACTTTTCTCAGCAAGAATTTGAGTTTTTTCTTCTTTTTATCCTTAGAAATTTGACCAATTGTCAGTCCGGTATACTTTGGGGAGGTAATTACTTAGCAACATTTTTCCATTTCTTCTACAATCTTTGACGTATCTAGGTTTCCTACTTATGGGCTGGGTGAATATTTTGAAGGAGTTGTCAGCATGTAAATATCAAGCTGAAAGAGAAAAGAGTAAAATAACAAGTATTTTAGAAGATGCTAGAAGTATGGGAAGCTTTTTATAAAAGGAAGATATTAGAAGCTAGTATCTTCTTGAAAATAGTTATGTTTTTTTAATTTTAATTGTCTCAAATTGGGCTACCATAGTCCCACTTATGTTGAATGGCCCTAAATAATTCCTATCCATCAACGGCCAGTTTCCATAAATATCCCTCAATAGCCATAGTAGTTGAGGTGAATTATTATAAAACCAAATCTGTTTGATGGGTAACAGACCAACCAAAGAGAGGAAAAAATATGGAGTGTAAATAGAAAATAAAATTAATAAACGTAAAGGATGATAATAAAGCATTGAAGGCTGAAAGTCCTTTGGCCATCTGCTTAAGTTACTGTATAACCATGGTATCCAGATTTTTCTCCTCCAAGTCTGTATATGCTGTTTGTTTGACCAAACCTTTCTTCATTGACCCCACAATGCTAGCCTGATTTAGCCCAACCTCTTTGACTGATTAATCAAAATTCCAAAATTTTGTATTTCAAATTCTTAGGATTATAATTTGTTCTTGACTCTTTGACAGAGAACTTGCAGAGACTGGGAATGAAAGTAAGGGCAAAATTAATCATATATCTGGGTTTACTGGGGACAGTCTCTACTTATGCTCTGGTCCTGATGTAATTAATAGTAGTACCTCATTGTACTCTCAAAGTGCCCTTTTATAAACAAATTGTCGTATTACATCTGACCATATAATGCAGTGAGAATAATAAACCTATTCTAAATTAGAGGCTGAGAATAAGTTAACAGATCAGGTATGTAAGATGAAGCAGGGAGATGCCACAGGGATGGCAGAGTCTTTGAGATCCATGAGCTGATCAGGTACTAATGCTTCCATTCACTGCAGAGATGCCAGAGAAAGAAGCACTGTGATAGAGTGAGTAAATGACTCCACCAAGTCTGTGCTTAAAGATGTGTGAGGAAAGGGAAATGGGTGATGGGTGTAAGGGGCTGGGGGTGCAGGTGCGAGGGCACAGGATTAGGAGATAGAAGGATGGGAAGAAGTGGCGGGGTGAGGAGAGGAGACAGCAGAGCAGGGAAACAGAGAAATGGGAACTGAAAAGCATCAAATGGAAAATTCTTGCAAAATTTCAGTTCACATTTATTATTTTCATGAGGGAAAAACTAAAAAACATCACAATGAGAGGATAGACACTTCAGAAAAAACAGATGCTGACAAAGACCCTCTTTGACCAAACTCCTGAGTCCTCTTTTAGACTAGGCTCCGACCTTGGGCTCTGTCCTTGGCCTGCTTATTCCATAACAAGAATCTTGCTAAAGTTAGTTTAGTATAAATCTCCCACTATTGGTCTGATGATCTTCAATATCTGTCCAAATTCCTCATCCCCCACTTCAATATCTTTTTCACCCTCATCTGCCTTCAGCAAAAATCTTGTTAGGTCAGTTTAGCAAAGAACTAGCCTATATCTTAGCAATTTTTTATCCACTCACTCTCAGCCCTGCTCCTTGGCTCTAAATCCCCACTTTCCCTGTTGTGTTCTGAGTTGAGCCCCATCTTTCTCCCAACTGCACAACCCCATTGTAGTAGCCCCCATTGAATAAAGTCTTCCTTACTGTCTTTAACAAGTGTCACGAATAATTTTTTCTTGAATAATGCCTACCCTAAAATGTCAGCTCTGTGGTAAGGAAAACTATACAAGAAAGATGAGAAAGTAAGAAAAGCACCATCAAATCTTTGGGCTCCAGTCCCACTGCCACTGGATAGGAAGGTAGCCGTCAATGGTGAGCTGAGTCCAAGCTTCCTCCTCTAAGCGTGAGTTTACATACTGTGTCCTGCCCTGAGCTTTCCTTGCTGTCCAAGCAGGGAATTTCTACATCCAAATTCCTCTCCCACCAACCACTTAAGTGTTGCGTGGTGCCCTATCTCTTCAGCTTTCTGAAAGAGTAGGATGAGAATAAGGCTTGTACTTCTCTGATTCTCCTGACTCATCTGGGAAGAAGCCACCTCACTACTTTGTATCCTGGGACTTTGACCAGTGGCTAAATGCAGAGAACCTAAACGGAATCTGAAACTGGTAGAAAGCCAAAATGCGATAGTAAAATCTGGGACTAAACTATAAAATTCAAGATACTTGATGAAATTGAAATTATATTTTCTTTGCAATGAGCATAAAGATTTTTATAGATATATTCACCACCACATTGTTTAAGGTTTAGAAAAGATGGAAACAACCTAAATGTGTAACAAAAAAAGGATTGATTAAATAATGGATGGAAAAGTCATGTGATCAAATATTATGCAGTCATTAAAAATCAGGATTTAGCACAGATGTAGAGAACAAACATATGGACACCAAGGGGGAGAAGTGGGCGGGGGTGGTGGTGGTGGGATGAATTGGAAGATTGGGATTGACATATACATGCTATTATGTATAAAATAGATAACTAATAAGAACCTGCTGTATAAAAATAAATAAAATTAAAAAATAAAAAAAAAATCCGGATTTAGAAAATGTATGTGGACAAGGGAACTAAACACAATATATTAACTGCAAAAAATCAGATTACAAAATGGTGTGTACAGAATGATTCCAGTTTTGTAAAAATATTGATGCATATATATACATGCACGCATTTTTTTTTTAAAAAAAAACTAGGATACGTGCCAAAATGATCACAACAGAATACTGGCTGAGTTTATCTGTTTTCCTACATTTTGAATGTTTACCCAAAAAAGCAAGTGGATGATACTTGAGCATTAAGAAAAGTGTCTTCTTAATTCATTGGGATAAGGAATTTCTGAGAGATACCATTAAATCTAGTTCTCTGGTCTTTAAAAGACACATAGTTTCTTGACATTCGAGGAATTTTCTGTGTAAGCTGGTGCAGGTCCAGTAGAAGGCAATAAATAATGTGGCCCATCATCTCTAACCTTGATGCTAGATTCCTGTAAATTTATGCCATGCACAAACCTGGGCACATTGCAACAGGGAGATGAGGAGAAAGGAATCACTCAGGGTGCTAAATTGCTGGTAGAGATGTTGAAGGGGGGTTGCCACTAAAGCCACAACAAAGCCCGAGTGCTCTTTGGCCACAGCTCCCAAAGTATTTCTGAAGGCATCAACAGGACCCAATTTTATTAGGCATTTGCTCTGAGGACAGTTTCATAAGCACTCAAACATATTAGTCTAAGCCAGTGTTTACTAACCTGGATACTTCAGAGATATGAAGTCATATGGAAACCATATCTTATATACTGACTGCATGAATATATCACACCAATTTGTACTGTTTTTCAAATGCATGTAAATACTGCTATGGTGAAAAATACAAACACATTTTTCAATGGTAATGAATTCATAGTTTTTTGTTAAGTATTTCTCAATGAATAGATTCTAAATGTAAACGTCCAGGGACTGTCATTTGGGGTTCTTTGTGCTAAAATATATTGAGAACCACTGCCTCAACCACTTGTATGTTTAACTCAAGCTCCAAGTTCTTCAGAAAGTTTTCTTTAACTACTCCAGGGGACAGTGGTCATCCCTTCTCTGAAATTCCTTTTATTTCACATTAGTCTATCCTGTTATTGTTTCAACTGGTGTCTTTTTCTCTCCTCAAGTAGACTGGAAGCTGGATGAGGGCAGGGCCCATGTTTTCTGCTTCTTTGTCACCCTCCAAAGCATTCAGGCCATTGGGGACTCAATAAGTAGTGATCATAGCTGTTTCTTTACGCTCCGTTCAGTCACACTATTTCAGAAGCTCCTCAACTAACAGGAAGTTTCCATTCTAAAGGGCTAGTCCCAAGGCAATTTTTCTAAGTCCAGAATTAGTGCATTCTCTTTATTTGTACAGGAACGTTGTGCATGTACAAGCAACTTTAAATTCTATCTGATGTGTTGGGCAAAATGGCCCTACTTTCGCTCTGGCTCAAGACTCTGCTCTTTTCCATGAAATGAGATACATTTGTAAGTAGAGAACTCTCTGTATGCTGCAGGCCTTGGCCAGATTGTAGGCAAATACCCTTATCTACATGTTGCTTTATGTCTAATTCCAGATTGTGCTTTCATTATTTCTCTTAGAACTTTCTCTTGCCATCTGCTCTCTGGAAATTATTTTTCTCATTGTTCATAAATTCCAAGTTTGTTTACTCTAGAATACAGGAGAAGCAAAAATAGAATGTTAGGCTGTGAGGGGCAGCGTCTGCCTGAGCTGAGTTTTTTCTGGGGAGTGATAAATGATGCTGAGTTCCCCGTGGGTTAGAGGGCACACAACTTCAAATAACTACAACATCCGATAACAAAGTTTTTCTCCATCATTTGCAATCCAAACACGAAGAACACAGCCCTGCGGACCCCTCATCCTTCATGTTCAATTGTAAATCCTGATTAAATAGCTTGCAGGTGTCAGGATTAAAGTATATGCAGTGGGAGCCTAAACAGAGGACCAGCTGGGTTCCTCATTTGCCAGTTGCAGTTTCTTCTTTGTTTTGAAACTGTTGACAGTACAACTAAAAATGTTCCTTAGGGCCCAGGCTGAGTTAAATAACAAGCAGGATGAGTAAGAGAACAGCTGTAGATATTTTTCTGTGTTTAACATACCTGCCTTGTTGATTTATAGGAAGACCCCCATATAATGTACATTTTGTAATCCAAAACATTTAACCTTTCGAGCCAAGTCTGTGATAGAGACATCAGAAACAGGAAAGGTCTTGATGGGCCTTGTGTTCCCAACTTTTTCCCCCCTCGAAGGAAAAGTGAAATGATGGAACAACTTGATTTTATTATTCCAATGACCGCGGTGATACTGTCTTGGCCTCATTCGATACTCACAGCTAATCAGTGGGCAAGCAACGCCATGGAAAGCAGAAAGGCCTGCCCAGAGTAATGCAACTTGGGAATTCCTCTCTCTGCATGAGCTGGATCAAGAGAGCCAGCTCTACACTAATCATCCATTCTGACTTCAGGAAGGGATGTGAACGAGAGCCTCAGTGGACCTGCCAAACCGCAGAGCAGGGCTTTGGGCCACTCCTGAGTTCCTTCTTTTGTGCAATAGCATAGATAGGCATCATGAGTTTGCAGACAGTGTAGAGTCCTTAAAATTTGTCTGTGCTTGTGCTTAGCTAGAACATGGTGTTAGGAAACCTCAATGCAGCAGCAGAATTAAACAAGTTTGAAGGGTAAAATCTAAATCTTTTATGCCATTACTGTCAATTGTGTGCTAAGAACCTGTTGCATTCATGGTACTGGAGTGGGCACCAACCTGAAATTGCATGTTTAAAATAGTGCCTATGACTTCTGACCCAACACCCATTCCACCCCTAAGTATTCGTTAGGGCTGATTATGGTCATTCCATTCCCCTTGCTAGGGATTTGTTTGGGAATGGGCATGACCCAGTCCTGGCCAATAACACGTGAGGGGAAGTCTGCTAGCTGTTGAGGTATAAACATATGGACACAAGAAAAACAGTATCTTTCTTTTCCTTTGAATACTGCCTTCCTTTGAACATTCCGGTTGAGGGGAGCCACCTAAGAGCAAAGCCAGCATGTAGAGGTTGGTGATGCTAAGATGCTCAGAGAACTGGGCTCCTCAGTGACATCACTGAGCTGCAGAATCAATCCTGGAATTCACCCTACTCCTGAATTCTAATTCTGTGTGATAGCAAATTTCCTAATTGTTTAAGCCAGTATTACATTGTTTCTGTTAATCAAAAGCATTCTAAGTAATAACTTCTGTTTAGACATGCTACCCTCTAAAAATAATAAAGTGTATATGTCAATGGAGGGAGGACAAAAATATTAGAATAAGATTGAAAACCTGATTTTACCTAACTACAATAACAAAACCTACTTTATTTTTTCAAATGTAGAACAACTGATTGGATATACTTGCATTCAAGACATGCTTTTAATTAATTGGCTCCCTAGTGGCATCCCAGTTGTCTCAGAACTGATGGGATGGATAGTGGTCCCTTGTTAGTCCATGCACAGCCCAAGCACAGCTTGGATGGGAAGAGCCACCAAGACCAGAACTGACTGGGGGAATAAGGAAAGTCAACATCTGCAAGGATCCTTTTGGAGTCAGGATGTTGGTTTCTGCTGGGTGAGAGTCTAGTGCGAAGAGAAAGAGTGGAGAACTCACTTCACACTCAAGGGACATCCCCCTTGGATACCCAGCGAGACCACCTTGTTGGCGGTATTATAAGGTGCTAAAGAACTGGGACTCCTAATAAACTGTGATACTGGGGGGGGGGGCTTGTACTTCCAGTAAAGTGCTTTATTGGTACTATAAGCTCTTAACCATTCAATTACTAGTAGCACCTTCCGCTAGGCACTATGAGATACAAACTAAGAAAGCCTAAAGATGGCATGCAAGGGTCCTAAAACTTCCAAAAGACACAGGCATAGGCCTGTCAATGTGGTGTATTGAACCCTTCAGAGTTCACCAATCTAATGTTTAAGTCCACTCTGCATTGAGCCTTTCCAGTTGAGCTCCTGGCATCACACTCTATCTTTGGAAATGTCTGAAGAATACGAAAAGAGAGCTAATAGTCACTGCCAGGACTTATGCTTAGTAAGCACTTTTAGACATGATCTGATTTAATACAGCAGTCCTATAAGGTAGGTTATTATTATTCCCACTTTTCAGATGAGGAATTCGCTCAAACTCACAAAGATAAAAAGGCATATTTGCAACTCAGACCAGGACTGTTGAAGCCAAATATGCCATTAACCACTTCTCCTTACTGCCAAGACCCCATAGAACATTCACTTCATGTTTTTTTTTAATCATTTTACTGTTTATTACCATAGTCAACATTTGAATTGGCAGAACTGTTCGCATGATAGACAAGACAGAGACGTGTCATTCAGGGAAGAATAGGTGAAGGTTTTCATAAAGCTTGAGGAGAGAAGTCCCACAGTAACTAACACAAGGATGGCTGCAGCAATCTCAGACAATGGTGTGCAAGTAGGTAGGAACAAAGGGTGTTCCAGCAGTAGCTGGCCTTCGTGTGTTGGCCTGAGACCACTGCTGTCTCCTAAGGGGAATTTCTTAATATGTTGGTAAGCAGATGACTTGCAACAGACATGTAAGTGGAGTAGCGTGACACTTTGCAGAATAAATTCTGTAAGTTTCTGGGCAGGTTCTACAAGTCTCATAAGTGATAAATGGTTGCTGAATTATGATTCAGCAAAGGTAATCCCATAAATGGACATCCAGGGAATTTTACAACTTGTGAAATTCTTAGGCCCAAAATTAAATAGCCACACAAACCAAACCTACACACTGTGAATTAAAATGGTACCAAGTTAGGCCTTCTGAAAGAACCAGCAGGAAAGATTATTCAGACAGAAGATCCTCATCCTTCTCTTCAGCCGGAAGACTAGCAGGCTCCAGGTGCTCTCTGTTGCTCCAAGTCCTTCTCAGACTTTTCCTTGAGAATCTTTTTCTTCTCCTGATGCTTGGAAGGTAGCACTGTTGGCTCATTTTGATAAAAGCCTAAGCATGGCTGCCAGACCCTGCCCCAGACTTGGACCCACCCCGAGTGCCTCACTCAGAACATTCTCACTCTAGTCCTCTGGAATTCCCAGAAGCATTTAAGGGGTGGGTGAAAATTGCTTTTATTTACTTGGGCACATTATTCAAATGTAAGTGGTACAGTTGAAAGAGCAAGATTTGAATGCATGACAGACCTCTCATAATCATTATAAGACCCTGTGCTAACTACCTAACTTTTCTGTCTCAATTACCCCTGCAGCATAAAGGGCATATACTACCTGACCCTTAGGAGTAGAGGGATGGGGGAGGGGTGCTGGTGATGCCTCAAGCGATATGTGTAAAACATTCACGTATGCACGAAATAGGAGCTCAGTGTTACTTTTTCTCATCTTCTATACTGACTATGGCCCCATCGATTGGGCTAGCTATGAAATAACTTAGAAACACAAAGAATTTCCTTTCAATGATTATCGAAAAGCAGCAAAGCAATTCTTATGTGAGCAAGTATTACTATTGTAACTGCCTATCGTTTGTCTGTCTACCTCAGTAGGCCATAACCTTCTTGAGGGCAAGACCTGTGTCTTGTTCATGATGCAATTCCAGCCTCTAGCACATTATAACTACTGGGCTAAACATGGGAGTGCTGCAACAAAAAGAAGTAAAGCAGTGCTGTTACGAACAGAAGATTTGCACATACCTCACTCAGAACAAAACCACTAAACGTCTTGTCTTGGAACATAAATTTTGTGAAAGAAGCTTGAATATTTCCTTTATGATTGAGGATGTTGCTAATGAGTGTGAATCTCAATATCTTTATTGTATAGAATGAGAGTCAAAGGGTGGAGTTACTATATTGTAGGTGAAACTCAGATAATAAATACTTGATAAGTGATTTTATTATGATTCACCTCTTTTTTCTAAAAATTGAGGGCAAGAAAATAAATCCAAAGAATTGATGCCCATGTTAAGTTGAGATACAGTTGGGAGCCCTTTTCTGGTGGGTTGGTTGGTCATCATAAAAATGGCATTGCTTTCAAGGCAATGATTACAATATGTTCACCCTGCCTGACATCCACCTCAGTTTCCATGTTCACATTCTCTTATTTCCTACAACTGTCAGTTCTAATACCTAATGATACTGTTATTATCATTCATAGGTAGATAGCACTTTACAGATGAAAATGCATGTGTCACCTTGAATCCTCATAACAAACCTGAGTGGTAAATATTATTATCCATATTTTACCAGTGAGGAAATTGAGGCTCCAGGTCTCAGAGCAAGGAAACAAGCTTAGTCCCCATTCCTTCCCTCATCCGTTCATTAAGCGTGCATTTATTTAGTCCCAGCTGAACGACAGTTATGTTATTGAGGACCAGGGACACATTGTCATATTAAACAGAGTCCCAGCCCAATTGACTCCAAATTGGGAACTCTTTCTATTGAACCAAAGAGCCTTCTGTTCTGGATAAGCCTTTTAACCTCATTACTTTGCTTCTTACCACACCTTCTGGACAGGAGGCCTTCACCTGGATCACAGTGGAGCCTACTTCAGAAAACCCTGCCTTTAGGCCATGTGCCTTTCTTTTCATCCAGTACTGACCACAGAGTTCCCACCAGGAAAATAAAACACTCTGTCTGAAGAGAGCTATTCCCACTTCAGCAATGTCCCTGTAAGGCCCAGTCAGAATCAAGTAAGCTCACTCCTATGGGGTCCTCGGTGAGCTGCCCAGACTTGCCAACCCCAAAGGCAATGCTGCTCTGAGGAGGAGAATGTTATGCCTGAACCAGTATCCAAGGCCATTATCTCATTTAATTCTCCAGACAACTGGAGAAGTAAGTGATACCATCCCATTTTGCAGATAAGGAAATTGAAGCTCAAAGAGGTAACCAACACACACCCAAGGTTATATCGTTATCTAAGACTAAGCTGGGACTGAATTTAGATCTAATGTGACTCCAAAGCTCAAACTCCCAACCCAGGTTAAATGATAGATACTGTCATCTGAAGAAAGATGGAAATCAGGAAACCCATTGAATGTAAGGAATACATGAAGACATTTCCAAGGCTGCCCCTTGGACTCTTCCACTCCTGAGAAGGTAACTTCCTGTCTTTGATCTGCAAAGGAAACTAAGGCAGGGAGGACACTTAATTTGGCCAGTCCCCCAGCCAGGTGGTGATAGATCCAGGGCTAATGCAAGGTCGCTTGCCTCTTGGCTAAGTTACCATACAGCCTTGGCTCACCTGAGCCTGAGAGAATTGGACCATCAGCCAAAGCACATTCACAGGAAAATTTTAATTTCCTTGGGGGAATATGTACTTCTTTGAATCAACTACCTAGACAGGGTTCCACCTATTTCATCAGACCTCCCCAGCTCTCAGTGTCATCTGGCCTGAGATTCTCCTCATTTCCAACAGGCCTCTGGAGCCTCCAGGAGCCGTGAGAGTCCCTATCTCAGTGCCCTGGGTGACAAAGACTGTGTCCCAGGTGCCCAGACGGAGGTCACGGGAAGCCCCAGGTCCACAGAGCTCAGCTCTCCCGTCTGACCGGCATTCCCAGAATCACTTTACAGCAGGGGCCAAAGATCAAAAATTTTATGGGCACTTGGGGAATTATTCCTCTCCAGCCCATCTGCCCTTTCATCTGCACACCCACTGCCCCAGAATAGCAAACAGCTCCTAGCTCCTGAACTGTTTCTCGAAAGACTTCACAGCAGGAAAACAGAGGCTAGAAATATTTCAAAAGCTTGGCCACAGCTGTCTGCAGGAGCCCATTTGAAAGCATTCGAGCAGAAAATCTCCTTCCTTTAAAGCTCCAGTCGCTGGTTTTGCTTGGCTGGGAGAACAGCAGCATCACCTTCACCCTTAGGGCCCCCCGCCCACCTGGGTCTATCCAAGGGGATTTCGAAGCACCCTTACTTAATGGCAGAAATCACATTAAGGGACAGAAGCTTCTAGACCTTCATAACCAAGCACGCCTGTGGTCTGCAAGGGGTTCCCACCACCGCCCTGAGAGAGGATTGCTGCTGTGGAGCACCAGGCTTCGCTCTCACCCAGACGCGTCCGGGTGCCCCACTGCTCTGGCTGTTTCTGGGCTGACAATGAATTTGCAAACTCCAAAGAAAAACCAGTGCAGAAGCATCCTCTATAGAGTAGGGATGTGATTCCTTTATGGGGAGTCCTCCTAAGAAGAATAAAATCAGAGCAATACTTTAGACCTAGGCTTGAGGGGTCCCTCCCCTGGTGCACCCTGGCCCTTGTCTGGCCATTCTTCTCCCCATAAAGTGAGGAGTATGCAAGCGGTAGGGACTTACCCAGCTAGAGTTCACACCTCCCTTTCTAGACTATGCCCTGGCGATCGAGACCCTAAAAGTCTCTGAGCCTGTTTCCAGGCCTTTGAGGGCCTCATCCCTGGATCTATCCTCTGAGGCCAGGCAATCCCAGCAACATGTGCACCCGAGATGCAAGGGCCAGCCAAGGGCAGAAACTGATGGGCAATGTGGATGCCGCTGGGATGCGTGGGCCTTAAAGTACGAAGCAGAGCCAGGATGGGGAAGGAAGCAAGCAGGCTGAGCACCAGCCTTTCCTGTGCTATCTCATCCCCGTGCAGAATGTGGAAAAGTCACAGAGGCATATTTGTTAAAGTAGAAGGATAACATATTTTATAAAAACAGCTTTTTGGCATACTTTGTAACTTTTGAATATTCAGACATTTGGTATATGGGATTTCTTGCAATTGTTGCATCCAGAATCACAAATGTTGAGGATGAGTCTGAGTCAGAATTCATCTCAGAGTAAATAAGGATCAAGTGCGTTCATGTCTTCATTCATTCAGCCGTAACTTACTCAGCTCCTGGCATGTGCTAAGTATCGTGCTGGGGACTGGTTATGCCATGGGAACTAGACGGTTACAGTCTAGCTAGAAGGAGAAAAAGCAGTTGTCCAATGAGGAAAGCCACAGAGTGGTGAAAGGATAGCCGAGAGGCAAAGCTAGGAAAGAGACAGTAGTAGGGAGGATTGGTTTCTCTGTGCGTGGTCAGAACCTGACTCAATGTTCAGATCCATTTTTTTTTTTGCGGTACGCGGGCCTCTCACTGTTGTGGCCTCTCCTGTTGCGGAGCACAGGCTCTGGACGCACAGGCTCAGCGGCCATGGCTCACCGGCCCAGCCACTCCGCGGCATGTGGGATCTTCCCGGACCAGGGCACGAACCCGTGTCCCCTGCATCGGCAGGTGGACTCTCAACTACTGCGCCACCAGGGAAGCCCAAGATCAATTTTTTTTTTTAATGCAAAACATCTTTATTTGCTTTGGATTGTCCTTCTTCCAGTAAGGTTAACTTTTTTAAAGTTAATTTTTACTGGAGTATGGTTGATTTGCAATGTTGTGTTAGCTTCTGCTGTACAGCAAAGTGTATCAGTTATACATATACATACATCTACTCTTTTTTACATTCTATTCCCATGTAGATCATTACAGAGTATTGAGTAGAGTTCCCTGTGCTATACAGTTAGTTCCTTATTAGTTACCTATTTTATATATAGTAGTGTGTATATGTCAATCCCAATCTCCCAGTTTATCCCTTCCTGCCCCTTCCCCCTTGGCAACCAGATTTTTTTCTACATCTGTGATTCTATTTCTGTTTTGTAAATAAGTTCATTTGTACCATTTTTTTAGATTCCACATATAAGCAATATCATATGATATTTGTCTTTCTCTGACTTATTCAGTATGACAATTTCTAGGTTCATCCATGTCACTGCAAATAGCATTATTTCATTCTTTTTTATGGCTGAGTAATATTCCATTGTATATGTATACCACATCTGCTGTATCCATTCCTCTGTCAATGGACATATAGGTTGCTTCCATGTCCTGGCTATTGTAAATAGTACTGTAGTGAACATTGGGGTACATGTGTCTTTTCAAATTATGGTTTTGTTCAGATCAATTTTAACTTAATAACCCTTAGAGGCCTATGACTAATAATTAAATCTAATTAATTCTGCAAACTTGTCTGTTTAGCCTGGCACAGTACTAAGCTTTGGGAGACCAGAGACACAGGCCCTCTTCAATGATCTCAAGTCTAGAGAGACATACAGATATGTATAGAACTAACTCGGGGTCAAGACAGAGGGAAACAGTAGCAGTACAAGAAAGGGTTGTAGGAACACAGAGGGAGGCATGATTAATTTCTTCTAGGCATTCAGGAATGGCTTTATGTCAGAAATAACATTTCAAGTAAGGTTTTTATGATGAAATAGAATTTACAAAGAGCACAGAAACATGGAGAGACATTCCTGTTTGAGGGAAGAGCTTGAGCAAAGGCACTGAGGCCGGCCATTGCATGGAGTGCTAGGGGACTAGTTAGCCTGCACGGTGAATACGTTAAAATGTTGGCAGCAGGCTGCAAAGGCAAGCTGGGACCAGATTTTGGCAGGCCTTGCCTGGCAGGCTCAGGAGACTGATGGTTCTGGAGAAGTGGGGAAACATGTTAGGATGATCATTCTGGAGAGGAAGCAAGGAGACCAGAAGAAGACTATTTCAATCATTTAGGCTAGAGGATCTTAGGTAGTAAAACAAGGTAATGCTGGTAATAAAGATTTAGACCTAGTACTTCTGAGTTTTGATCTAAATTGCAAAGGCAGTCATCTGTCTCCATCTCCTTCCTCTTGTCCACTTTCTGATAATTGAGGATCATTGGTTGCGAGCAACAGATGCCAACGCTGGGTAACCTATGCAGAGCTGATATTTATCTGGTGGCTATGCAGCAGCTCACAGAATCTAGGGGAAGGCTGAAGAGGCAGGTGCCATGGCAGCTCTGAGGCCCCAGGTGGCAGCCACTATAGGAGTTTCTCTGCAGAACGTGGACAAATCTACTCCAACTATGTTTCCCCCAGTATTTTTTGTCACTCTTCTCATGATGGAAATTTCAGGGAGAGCACATATGATGAACTAGATTGGGTGGTTCTCCTGCCAGTCTGCCAGGGTAGGGGAGGTCACTCTGATTAACAATCTAAGGAAACTCCCCAGTCAGGAACCACTGTTCCCAAAGAAGTGGGTAGGCCCTACTTGAGGGTGGGAACTCAAGCTGTCTTTCTCACTATGTATCCCCAGTGCCTAGAAGGGTGCCTGGCACCTAGCATGTGTATGATAAGTATCTCCTGATGACAGTAGGTCATGGAGCAAAAGTGACAGATGTCCACACCACCTTACCAGGCTCCTCCTGCCCACCACTGACTTCTCTGCCCTCCCTGGGTGTCAGGGGAGTGTCAGGACACTGAGCACACCCCCCTGTTTGGGAAACTGGCCAACCCACCCTTCACTCCTCAATACAACTGATGTCCTTGTGCCAATTCTTCAGCTGTCCCCGGGTGTACTCCCTGGAATTTCTAAACACTGATGATGATTTCCTGTTGGATGGGATGTTTGGGATTTGGGCTTTGTTTTTCTTTTAAATACCATTCCTATTCAAAATGTGAGATCCTTTTTTCTGGAAGTTATTTTTCATCATCTTTTCTCTCCCCAAGTTCTTGCACCATGGGCCTTCCTGCCTTCCTGTGGTTGGCCCTATAAAAATTATGTTCCTAAAGAGTTACTGGGGAGGTGGGGGGAGGGGGCGATGATTACTTGTTGGCTGGGGGTTTTTTTGCATTTTTTTTCCCCATCCAGGGCACTTTGCCAAGGCATCTACAATGACTTTGTTCCCTCCAACATGAAGTGCCTTCGTAGAGGCCAAGGCCAAGGCCACTGTTAAATTGGGGTCTGTCCCTGACTTCAGGACTTGACTCCAAAGGACATAGGGAAGCTGCTGGTATCCAAGGGAGAGGCAGCTCCTTTGCTCCAGGCAGTAGATTTAAGCCCACTTGTAAAGTAAAAAGAAGGGGAGGGAGGGGAAGGGGAGAGAAGGGGAGAAGGGAAGAAAAGGTTACCTGTTTGGCAAGAAGTTGTTACTTTTTTAATCAAACTGTCCCAGCTCTGTTTATGGCTTAACATCAATATTAAGTCATCATAAAACTGAAGGTTTATGGTCCCTAAAAGAAACATTGAAAAATGTATGCATCCTATAACTCCTAGAACATGTTGTCTAGATTTTTTCCATATGGGTAGTAGGAATTTTTGTGGAGGTGATAGGCCACGCTGTGTCGATGTGCGAAGCAGCTAAGGGGAACTGTCCCCAGCTTCCTCTGACGTTTGGGATACTGGGGGCCTCCATAGTGGCGCCACCTTACCCCACGTGGTCCTAAAACTCTTTACAAGTTCCCGTGGCTTCCAGAATAAAATCAAATCCAATCCAGTATAAAATGGCCATCAAGGTTCCCCTTGAGCTGGCCACTGCTCCCCTCTCCACACGCCCCTCACCCCTTTACCACCTTCCCTTGCCAAGCTCTGTGCAGCAGGAGGCCACCTGCAGTTGCAGTCCCCTGCCTGGTGCCTTCTCCATTTGCTCTACACCTGTCACCTCTCTCTAGGTTACAAGTAAAACATCACCTCCTCAAAGATCTACGCAGTTCCCCCCCAACCTGAGCCAAGCTCTCCCCCAGGTTGTCTTGCTCACCTAGGCGAGAGAACCACTAGGCAAGAGAAACAAGGTGTCTGGGGAGAAAACTAAAGCTGCCAACAGGGCTCCCCTCCCAGGCATGCTGCTGAGTATGGTGTCAACAAGAGCTTCGAGAGCCCTCCCTTGAGGCTCCCAAGGAAAGTAATGGGGAGAGCTTGGCTCAGTCCTGCATATCCGTGTGTTAACTCTATGCCCTGGACATGTCACTGAAACCCCTGAGCCTCGCTTTCTTCCTCTGTAACAGAGGCACAATAATAACACCCTGTCGATTTTGCAGCACTGTTGTAAGATTTGAAAGACCAAGTATGTGAAAATAAGTTGTCTTTGTGAAGAGCTGTAGGATAGAAGGGACTGTGGTTAGGAGTGGAGAGGCCAACCCCCTGCTTTACATCAGCAGCTGTATCCTCAAAGACTGCTTCCCATGTGCGCAGTGAGATACAGAACTTTAGAGCAGAAGACACAGTTGCAGTCATCTCAAGATGCCTTCTTTTAGCTTTCTAAAAAATTTTAATTGTGGTAAAATATAACATAAAATTTACCATCTTAACCATCTTTAAGTGTACAGTTCGGTGGTATTTACATTCACAGTGTTGTGCAAACATCATCATCATACATCTCCAAAACTCTTTTCAGCTTGCAAAGCTGAAACTCAATATCCATTAAATTATAACTCCCCATTCCCTCACCACCACCCCAGCCCCTGGAAACCACCATTCTACTTTCTGTCTCTATGAATCTGACTATTCTTGCGTTCTTCATACAAGTGGAATCATACAGTATTTGTCTTCTTGTGACTGGTTTATTTTACTTAGCACAGTGTCCTCAGGTTCATCAATGTTGTAGCATATGTCAGAATTTCCTTTAAGGTTGAATAATATTCCATTGTATGTGTATACCACATTTTGTTTATCCATTCATCTATCAATGGATACTTGGGTTGTTTCTATCTTTGGGCTATCATGAATAATGTTGCTATGAACATGGGTGTACATATCTTTTCAAGAACCTGCTTCTAATTCTTTTCGGTATATACCCACAAGTGATTTGCTGGGTCATATGATAATCTGTGTTTAGTTTTTTGAGGCCACCATCCTGTTTTCAAAAGTAGCTGCAACATTGTACATTCACATCAACATTGTACAAGCATTCCAGTTTCTCCACATCCTCACCAACGCTGTTTTTTTTAATAGTAGCCATTCTAATCGGTGTGAGGTTGTAGCTATCTCATTACAGTCTTGATTTGCATTTCTCTAATGATCAGTGATGTTGAGCATCTTTTCATGTGCTTATGGGCCATTTGTATATCTTCTTTGGAGAAATGTCTGTTGAAGTCCTTTGCCCATTTTTAAATTAGATTTTGGAGGGTTTTGTTGTTGAGTTGTAGGAGTTCTTTATATATTCTGGATCTTAATTCCTCATCAGATACATGGTTTGCAGATATTTGTTTTCCTATTCCATGGGTTGCCTTTTCACTGTTAGCTGTCTTTTGATGCACAGAACTTTTTTTCAAGTTCAATTTACCTACTTTTTCTTTTGTTGCTTATGTTTTTGGTGTTATATCCAAGAAATCATTGCCAAATCCAATTTTATGAAGTTTTTCCTGTTTATTCTAAGAGTTTTATAGTTTCATCTCTTACATTTTTGATCCATTCCATGTTAATTTTTGTATATGGTGTAAGGTAGGTGTCCAGCTTCATTGCTTCATGTGTGGTGAAGATGATTTTTGACAGAACAGAAAACTGAGCTCAGAATGGGCAGGAGTCTGCCAGAGGGAAGGCAGCTGGTTAGGGACAGAGCTGAGGTTAAAACCCAAGGCTCCTGTGTCTTAATCCAACATCCTCTCTGCTCTTCTAGGAAATAGACACCCTGGGAGTAAGTGACCCTGGGCTTTCCTGTGTGTCTAACTAGAAAAAAACTGGGAACACAAAATGTGATATTGGAGTTGGCGGGTTTTCCTTTAGGTGGGATCAGCTAGCCCTCAGTCCAGACCACTGTGTCAAGAGTATGTGATGGGCTTGTTCCTTTACATAAGAGGGTCATTCTTCAGGACACCTTTGATCATCAGAGGTGAACAGCAGCCAAAGAAGAGGTATCACAAAAAAACTGGCTCCACGATCAGTGACACGGTGATTTGGTGGAGTATAACTTTGAGTCACTGATATGAGGGGAAGAAATGCTAGTGGCCTTCCGTGTGCATACCCTTTGTGCCTAGTGGCCAGCAAACTGGGGAAAACTTGTGTTTTGAAGCATTATCTTGAAGAAGGAAATGAAGATGTGGGGGCTTTGTTAAACGTGTTGGGCTAAGGCAAGTGTTGGCAAACCACAGCCCACAGGCTAAGTATAGTATTATTGAAACACAGCCAGGCTCGTTTGATGTGTTGTCTATGGCTGCTTTCACACCTCATCAGAGTTGAGTAATCGTGACAGAGACATATGGCCCACAGAGCCTAAATTATTTACTATCTGGCCCTCTACCAAAATTTTAAAAAGGTTGCTGACCCCCGGACTAGGGTAACAGGGAAAGTTGAGCGGGCACAACAGTAGAAGCCCCTTGCCCACAGGGCAGCCCCACCCTCAGGGACCTCGTGGCCCTCATGGCTGGCTGGAGCATGACCATTAGCCACATCAGGAGATGGACTAGTGGCAACGTGAGGAAAGTTCTAGCTGCTCTGTACTCTCATAGTGCCTCCCCAGGCCCAGCCCAGAGAGGATCTGGTAGTTGTGAGTTGGCTGAGCACAGAGAGAGTAAGAGCCCCACAGGAGCCAGGTCCCAGCCCTGCCACGTTCATTGGCCATACTCTTGAGACACCCACAAAGGCTTCTGGTCTAAAGGCAGAGTGGCAGCTTGGAAGTCAAGGTCCAATCACATGAGATAGAGCTTGATGTGGTGCTCACACTGCTGTCATTTATGTTCAGCTTTCTTACGCATGCTGTTAATAACTCATCACTCTCAAAGAGGATATTAATTAGTTTACACTTCAATGTGGGTGTGGGCAATTCTCAAACTTCTTGGCCTGGTTGATAGAAAGTGCCAGAAAGACAAGGGTTGAAATAAATCTCAGCTCTGTCACCATGAGCTGTACTTGGAAAAGTGACCCAATTTCTCTCTCACTTCTATGTCTGTATCCATAAACAGGATAAACCAGAGCTGATATAAGAATTCAGTAAGAGGATGGGCATGAAACTGCCAGAACATTCCGCGAATGCCAGTTTCCTTTCCTTAGTCCATTCAGCACCACCCACCACCAGCAGCTTCTCTTCTAGAGCAGGGGTCCCCAACCCCTGGGCCACGGACTGGTAGTGGTCCATGACTTGTTAGGAGCTGGGCCACACAGCAGGAGGTGAGCAGCAGGCGAGCAATTGAAGCTTCATCTGTATTTACAGCCACTCCCTGTGGCTCGCATTATCGCATGAGCTCCACCTCCTGTCAGATCAGTGGTGGTGGTGAGTTGTATAATTATCTCATTACATGTTACATGTAATAATAATAGAAATAAAGTGCACAATAAATGTAATGCCCTTGAATCATCCCGAAACCATCCCCCCCCGAACCCCCACCCTCGGTCCATGGAAAAATTGTCTTCCCCGAAACCGGTCCCTGGTGCCAAAAAGGTTGGGGACTGCTGCTCTAGAGGCCAACCCTCTCAAGTCTCTGGGCTCTCCTGCCCTCCACACCCCTCACTCTCTGTGGCTGCTCCAGGATGAACTAAAGGCTCCAGCAGACTCCACACGTGAATAAACAGTTGTGCTACAGTGCAACGGATTTTCAAGATACAACTACAGTCTTTTTGCGATTGGGTGAAACGTCTGTTCTTTAGAACAGTAGTCCCCAACCTTTTTGGCACCAGGGACCGGTTTCGTGGAAGACAGTTTTTCCATGGGGGGTGTTGGTTCAGGCGGTAATGCGAGCAGTGGGGAGCAGCAGATGAAAGTTCACTCGCTCACCCACTGCTCACCTGCTGTGCGGCCCAGTTCCTAACAGGCCTCGGACCGTTACTTGTCCACGGCCTAGGGGTTGGGCACCCCTGCTTTAGAAGCTTCTGTGGATTTAGCCCGATGGAGAGACACAGTTCCAGGAAGTATGCCCTAGCTTTGGACCATCCCACTCCTCAGAATTGCTGGACATAAGAGCAGTTCAAACACTAATTAGGGCCTCTCCAGTGCTAACTCAAACTCAGTCTGGTCTCAGAACTGACTGTTTCCTCAAGGCCTCACAGGGATGCTGCAGCTCCCAGCTTCTGTTTCCTGCCTCTTCCTTTATCAGCCACAGCCATTGCTCTAAGCCCAGACTCTGAGGCCTCCAGATGACTTTGTGGGAATGTTTATCACATTGTTGTTTGTTATAGCAAAATATTGTTCGACATTTAGACATAGAGGGGTTGGGTAAATCAATTATACCACGATGCAGCCATTAAAATTTACAGTAGACCAGAATTTATTGAAAAGATATTTGCAAATTACATTTAAGTGAAAACAGCACGTTTCAAAATCATATGAACAAAACATGGGGATTTATTCAGTTTTTATATTACAAATACATATTCGTATATGTGTATTTGCACAGGAAAAGTATAAAAATGTAAGAAATCAATAGTAGGTTCCTCTGCTTAAAATGTACATGGATTTTACTGTTTTATGTATGAAGTATATATTTATATTTCAGAATCTTTATAATAGGAAAAATTAAATGATGCCATGTATGAAGTAAAAATGTTTTATATGAAGTGAAAAAAAAAAGACCAGGAGGTCCCCTTCTCCAACATGGACATCTAAATAAATACAGAGGGAAAAATGGACCCTGTTCACCAGGGCTCTGCCTTATTTGTCACACTGACAGGGTGACAACAAAAGAACTGGATGACGAACTCCAAATCTTGGCTCATTCTTTTCAGTGTTCAAAGACTGAGTTTATAGCCTTTGACACTATGAGATGTACAAGCTAGAAGGCCCTGCAGAGACCTTATAACACTCGTGTTCTGAGGGATGGAGTGGCATGCTGAGTTCTCCCACCAGCCTGGGACCCTTCTTCTCACGCTTGGCTACATCTCCTATCCTGGTGCTCCAACCTTTAGCTTTGGAGGACTCTATCTTTGGCTCAACCCCTCCTCACCCTCAGCTCCTCCGTGGTCAGCACGTAGCCATACACACCCTGGGGTGACAAATACATGGGTGGATTCTGAAACAAAGGGGACCTTTTGTTACCAATGGGAAAGGAACGCTGATCGGGATGTAGGAGATTCAAGTTGTCATCTGTGGTCTGAGCTCTGCCTGGTGCAGGTGCCTCCATGAACCCAGCTTGTTCATAACCAACTGATGAAAGCCATTCAACTGATAAGAGCATGGTGGAGGATCCCACCAAATAAAATTTCTGTGCTTCAGAAAAGCCACATTATGATGGTTTAGTATGTTCACTGTGGTTATTTAATGGATTTCGTGCTCAAAAAGACCCAACATTACTGACTTTCACCACAAACAAGCCAGATGCTGAAGACTAACGCTATGAGAGTAGAGCTCAATGAACTTTAAGTGTAAAAAGTACAACTTAGGGAAAGAAAAGCCCTCATCAGTACAGATTTCATGGTATCATCAATCTGTAAACATCCTAAGAGCAATCTGTCCCATGGTGAAGGCTGTATGATTTTTTTTTTTTATATGAACTGCCCTCCTCGGAGCAACTTGAGTAGTTTTCTGGGTCTGTGTTCCGCCCCTCATCATTCTGTATGTTGTATTGTAGTGATACAGTGCAAAAATGTACACAAGACCTGGTGCCCGCCCCCCTCAAGTGAGGCAGTGGAAATGAAAAGAACAATCATGATATAGACATCTAAGAGAAAGAACAGGTTGCTGTGGAAGCTCGTAGTCACGAACTAAACCAGAATTGGGGGTCCAGGAAGGCTTCCTGGAGAGAGTGACATCTAAGTGGGGTTCTAAATATAGTTTAGACTGAGCCCCACAATGAAGAGAATTTAGAGTTTTCAAAATTCAGATAGTTCATTATTCAAAAGGAAGCTTCCTAAAAGCTGAAAGTTTTGGATAAATTCTAGAAGCAGAAAATAGCATAAATTATAGCCTGCAGAGCCCAGCTACCCTGAGTGCTATATTTCTTGGGCTTTTCACCACAACTGCTTTCATTTCAGATCCCTATTGACTTAAGCCCAGCCTCACCTTTGAGATCAGAGTGGACTAGAATAATGTGGGAACATTTTCTCTTACATAAACAAGAAAATTTGCAGCTCAGGTGGTGGTACCCAAACTCAGTTCCTGTCATACCCCCAAGAATGAGCTGTCTTGCCTGGATATGAGGAAAGGCCCCCAGGGGGCTCCACATGCCCCTTGATGAATAGTACATGAGGGGGTGCAACAGAGGCAGCCTCCCCTGCCACGTGAAAGTGCCGGGCAGAAGCTAACAGTCTGGTCTCCCCACCTGCCTGGAGCTGGCACCTCTGACCTGCCCTCCTCTGTCACTTCTGAGCCCCAGTGGGGAAAGTGTGTCAGCCAGAGCCCATCCATCACGGAGCATTTGTCCAAAATCAAAGCCCCACTGCCCTTCATTAACACTGCTTGGGACATTCCCAGATTATCAGGAATTTGTTAGCTAGTCAGAGCAAGGCAATGGGCAGACTCCTGGGGAGAGGATACGTCAATCCAGGACAGATGCCATTTTGATGAACCTGGGAAGATGAGACCCAACTGCCAGGTCTTCAGGAGAGCACTCCCCTCCCCTACACTACTCAAGGACCCATTTCAGAAGAGAGCAAAGGGCAAGGGGCGAAAGCAACCAAGAAGTGGAATTCTTCCTCACAACCTAAGATGCTCTTGACAGCTCTGAGTGACCACCTCTTCACCCATCCCTTCAACAGCTCAGAGGTGGCAAATGAATTTCCAGGGAGGGCAACCTGGGCTGGAGCCCAGCATTCTAGCAACCAAACTGACCTTCAGTTTCCTCCATTTCAAAATGAAAGCTATCATACCTTTTTTGGTACAAAGGTTGCCACAAAGACTAAGTCAGATAAGGTAGTTAAGGCCACCTGGCACAGCGTCTGGCACATACAGTAATTATTATTACTCTCGTAAAATTATAAGTTACTGTGGAATTCTGCCAATAAATTATTGACTAGTAAGATTATAGATTTTCTAAGTCATAGTTTGACTTTTCTGTTCTTTAAATGTACCTTTGATGGAAACAGGAATTCTTGCTCTTTAGAAGCTCAGGTACAGAGTTGAATCAGGAACATATGCATTTGCCCAGATCCATGTTTTTGTTTTTTCTTAAAGCTCCCCCCAACAAACAAAATAACAACGATAACAAACCTCTCTTCTTGAGCTACTATTGAGTCCTGCCTCAAAAATAAAATGTTAAAAATTTGAAAAAGAGACGTTTATTTTCCTTTTAGGCCACAGAGCACCCTGCTAGCATCATTGCAAGAGCTCACATTTGTAGTAACTGAAATGACAGATGCTGTCAGTGAAACTGAAGAGGCCTCGGGAGTATCGTTGTGGTTTGGCTAAATGATGATCAGATGAAATATTGTTGGTTAAGTCTTACCGAGGATGTCTTCACATTAGAGCTGTTTGCAAAAAAAAGCGACGTGAAGTCAGCATGGGCTTGCTGTTTTTCTCGTGCATGTTTTTCATTTTGATATTATATCATGAACAGCTGTAAGGATAATGTTAATCGTCCCTTCTGGAAACATTCATCACAAGGGTTTATTTATTATTTGGTTTAAGTATTTAAAAGTTAAAGCATTTCCAAGCTGTCACTATTGAAATATTTCTAATATTGCAAAAGAGCAATTATTTCAGAGAGCCTACTCTTAAGATTTCCACTTAGGAGAGAAAATAATAACCAATGTTCTATGGGTTTGGTTAATGCGACTGAAAGGTGCATTGGGAATGGTTCTTTTTTCACTGAGAACCAAAAATTTTGCCGTGTAAATGTGGAGCTGTAAATTCTAAGAAGGTATGGATGAGTGAGTTGGGGGGGGGTATTGATATGATAGAAGCCTGGCAGGCTCTGTACCACCAAAAGAATAATATAGTCATGTAGGACTTCACAAAGTGTTTTCTGTTTTTATCTCAGCCTCACAATTGTCCTTCAAACTAGGCATTTGTAGCACTTCATAGATGAGGAAACTGAGACAGAGTTTTTATGGCTTACATAAGATCAGCCAGTGTGGCTTTTTGTTTTATAATTGAAGTGTCGGACAGTGCTGTGCTAGGCAGAGCTTCCACCAAGCCAGAATGGATGAATTAGGATGGAGAAGGAAAGCCCAGGATTCTTGGTTCGGGAAGTCAATAGCAGCTACACTGTAGCACTCTCACCCCTCGGCCAAGAAGCTTTGTGTAGGGCGTAGTTTGTACAGCCACACAAGAAGACCCTGGTCCTAGGTCTTGGGAACACAAGGACCAAAAAAGGCACAGTCCTGACCTTCAGAAGTTGATAATCACTCAGCTAACATAGGTCATTAAAAAAAGAACCTCGCATCTTTGGATACTGTGCATTCTGTCTTACTCTGGCCCTTCTTTCTGATTATGTTTTGAAATATGAGTTTCTCACTTACAGCTCAGTGAAACCCAACTAGACTGAATGCACAGCAAAGTCTTGTTGCTACTGCCCGGCCTCCTCTTGGTATTCAGTGCCAAGTGTTGCCTTTGTCAGTTGGAAATGCAGTATAAAAACCCACTCCGCTTTTCTTGGATCCAAAGGAAGCCTCATCAAATTTTCTTTAACTATGACATGTGGAAAACACCAAAAAACAATCTGCCCGTCCCATATGGACTTGAAAAGAAATTCATTAATGCAATTCTTAAGAGAAACATATGGCAAAACAGCTAATTGTGAAATTTGTCAATACAGTGCAGTACTTTAAAAAAATGAATTATTATTTTTTTAGAGAACCACTTGAATGGACTTTGCAGTTGTATCTTTGGAAATGAGATCCCTGGATGTTGAGAGCTTAGGATTTCCCTGGAAACAAAATTATAAGGAAATGTAAGAATGCTGAAGGAATTCAAAGCATGACTTTGTGGAAACTGGGTTGGGACCATCTCAAAGGAACAACAAAGGATGTTCTGTTCCCCCAGTGACTGTGCTTTTCCCAGTGGATTCCTTTGAGGTTCAAATGAGTTGTCCTTGGCAGGGCTCCACTGAATGTGCCATTTTCACCCCTCCTTGATCCCAGTGATGGTGTTATTTGCTCCCCTGCAGCCTGGAAAGGCTCCTCAAATGGTACCCCTGTTCTTTGACCTGGGGCAGGGTCAGAGGCTCAAGAGTTGAGCTCAAAACGGAAGGCTAACTTTCATGAGATAGGGTGGCCAGTGATGCTGGGTTACCAAATTCAAGAAACCCCAATTAGAAGGTTTTCCCATGCTCCTTCTGCCTAAAGCACCTCCTCCTCATCTGCCCTGGGATGCCTGGTCTGCCTCTCATGGGGCCATAAAGTGCGCTGAATTGATGGACGTGAGTGGCCTTAGTTTAAGTGATTATCAAGTCTGACACAAGCCTAGGGGCTGTGTTCACATGTGTACCAATTGGTTGGTCATTGGCTCCAGTTGGCCCATGGACCAGATGGAAGACGGACAGGTGTGAATAAAAGACTTGGGGCTTTAGAGTCAACCTGGCTTATCCCCTCCCAGAGTAGAGGCCTTGGACAAGATAGCCAGTTCTCTGGAGCCTCAGTTTCCCCTCTGCAGAAGAGAGCTGATAATACCTGCCTTTAAAACAAAAAAAGTAGCAGCAATAAAACCTGCCCTGAGGGGTTTTCACAAGGTTTGAAGGAGATGTTGACTGTCATGTCCCAGCCACTGAGAGTTCAACAATGAGTATTTAGGGTTGTCACCATCTTGCCTCTTGCTCTGAGATTTTGGGGGGAACTTTTTCTAGGATCTAGAGCTGGTTCTCATTCAGAAACAAAGGATTCCTGTCTACCACTTCATTCTCACCACTGTGGGCTGCTTCTCAAGAGGAGGCTTCTGGAAGGCAGGGGTCTGAAGTGTGACAGCCATAGGGAAGGACACGATTCCGGGTACAGGAGAGTAGACAATCTTGGCCTTCCTCTTTTCTCCGAGGCTCCTCCTGGATCTGAACAGTATTCCTCTCAGAGTCCCCCTCTCCCCCACTTTTTTTTTTTTTTTTTTTGATCATCACAACTGGAAACAGATTTGTTTGTTGGTTTGGTTTGTTTTCCTGAAAAGAGAGTGTTTAGGGTTGCAGCAGCTGGAAAGTTCTGTGAGGGAGTCTGCCTGGACAGAGCTGGACAAGTTGCGGAGCTGAGCACCCCTACAAGCCGTGAGAGGACTCCATTCTCCCTTTGATCTGTTTTCACGCCACTTCTCATAGGTTTCCACCTGGGTCTGAACTCTTTTATATGATTCTCCATTCTCTGTCTCTCCTTCACACTTCTTCACGCTTTACTGCCTTGATCCTTTGCCCACTTCACTTCCTCACAGCTCTTTTCCCTTTTTGACTTTGTCTGAGTGTTTCCTAGGCTCGGTTGCCTCCAGCCATGCTTTTGCCCTGCCCACACCCCCTTATTCTAGGGCACAATCAAAATTCCAGTCCCCTCAGGCTTAGGGCCGTGGGGGTCGTGCAGTCCTGAGATCCAGAGAAATTAGGGGGGCCCTTTGAGGTCCAAGAAAGTGCCAATGGCTTGGCTTAAAACAGGCCTGTCTCCTGGCTCCCCCTCCCCGGTCCCAGCACCATCAATTAGAAGCAATGCTGAGCTAAATACCACTGCTCACAGGGCAAACCTTCCTAACTGGAAATCATTACCTTTTTACTTTTTTTTTTTTTAATAAATCATGGTCTAAATAACCAAATAATGAATCTCTCACTAAGCAGCATAATCAATCTTCATAACCCACGGAAATACGCTCTGGAAAGATTGCATTTTACTGCTGTTGAAAACCTCGGTTTCATCAAATAAAGGAACAAATTGCCATTCAGGAAATTATTCTTGGGCTAAAATATGCAATCAACACTTAGTTTCCCACCTGCACAGTCCTAGAATGCACGTGGGGTAATGACATTTGACATGGGGCTTGTTACACTCCTGACCCAGGAGAAGGGTTTTCATATTTTCAATTTGCAATGTCTGGCAAGATTCCCAAAGTAATTTTCAATTAAAGTCCCTGGTACTTGTCAAACATGAAGACATTGCCCAAAAGATGGAATAACTTCATTAGGACGAGACATACTCATTTCGCCAAGTATTTCAGCTGAGTGTGCAAATACTAGGCTCTTTTCTTGTCCAAACACTAAAACTGAACAAAACAAAGTCATTTTCTGTCTTCTGTCCTCTACATGGACACAAATTTAAGGGGAGGGGATTGTCCAGCCATAACCTGTCAGTGTTATTCCTTCCATCTTTGGTGAGATCTTCTCCTCTCCCCAATTTTAGCCATGTTTGTTCATTCCCTTAGCTGACTTGACTTCCCCAGAATGTTAGGGCAGGTATTTGACCCAAGCTCAGCCAACTAGAATTCAGAATGCTTCATACTGGACTTAAGAGAGAAGCTATTTTCTCTATCACGTTGCTGTTAATTCTGGTCCAGAGCTTCCCTGACAGAAAACCCATGGGCGAGAATAAAGCCCTTGTGCAGAGAAACCCAAAGACCAGAGTCTGGAGTAGAGCTCTGAACACACTTGAATACCTGTTTCCAGCTGCCTGGAAAACCAACTCTTGCCTTGCACTGTCCACAGCAGATTATGTGAACCAATACTTGATTAATATTTTACTTAAGTTTGTGCAAATAGAATTTCTGTACTTGCTACCGGAAGAGTCCTGACTAACACATAAGTGATGCCAGTATAAGGATGTGTTGGCAGAATAAGAATGTAAACATTTCCTAAGCATTGTCCTTAAGTAACTAGGTTTTGATTGGATCAATAATAATATATTGTGCCTCTACCATGGGCCAGATCCTTGAGGTACAGAGATGATTAAAATATGGTTACAGACCTCAAGGGGCTCAAGGACTGGGAATGAATGCAGAACATGAACAAGCCCATTGTCATAACAGAGGGTTCATAAGATCATGTAAAATGCTGAGACTGATAAGCTGCAAGTAAGGCACGCAGGAGGGCTTCACAGTGGAGACAGTACTTTTCCAAGTCTTGAGGGGTGAATGCAATTGCAATATGTAGAGAAAAGTGTAAAGGTGCTGCAGGCAGAGGGAACGTGGGCTGAGTATGAGGCCCAGACACATATGGCATTTCTCAGGAGCACATAATAGTTCAGTGTGGATACAGCTCTGGCACCTGGAGGGGAGGAGAAAGGTGATAAGAAATGAACCTGAGGAGGTAAATTGGGAGCAAATGATAAAAGTCATAATTTCATCCCTTGGCAAGGAGACGCAGGACTGTAAGCAAAGCAGCAGGGTGCTTAAACAACCACGTGCTTTCGAATTTAGAATTTTAAGAGCAGTCTAGCAAGTGAAAGGATTATAGAGGGGAATGACAAGAAACAAGGGGGCTCTTGAAATCCAGTGGAGCATTGACAAAGGTATGGAGCAGGGCTATGGATGTGGGAATGAATGTGAGAAAATAAATTTGAAAAAAACTTCAGAGGCACGATCACCAGAATGTCATGACAGAGCAGGGAGGCAAGGAGGGACAAGCCAGGAGTACCTCAAAGTTCTAGCTTGAATGGTTGGGTGGACAGTGTTGCTGTGAACTGGAATGAGAAACAGGAGGCGGGGTGAAATCTGAGTGACAGTGAGGAGCTGAGAGATTGAGTCTCATCTCAGCTCTTCCATGAGCCACGTGTCTGATCTTGGATACAGTGCTTAGGCCACTTCAGTTTTCTCAACTATAAACTGAAAAGGCTGGAAAACTTCACTGCAGGTTCCTTCCTACCTTGAATAGTGTGTGATTTAAGAGACATAATGTGAATAAGACAGGTCTGACAAAGCCTAAATGTCAAAAACATGAAATTAAGCAGGATGTGACTGAGAACCCTGAATGAGCTGCAAACCAAGGGTGAACATTCCCCTTGATCCTGCTGCACAGAGAGGAACTATCCTGGAGAAAAGGGCATGTGAGTTTGGAGAGAGTATGGTACAGTCTTCCTAGGAGCATACTTCCCAGAAGTCATTCTCTGCTTTCTTTATAGCTTGAACGTCCGTACAGACCCACTCTTCTATGTGTACTTGGTCTATGACCAAGATGGTATTGCAGAGCACTAGGGAAAGAAGACAGTATTCAAAAAGGATGGTGAGACAATTGATGACCCTTGTGGGGCTACATGGAATTAAATTAAATACCTCATGCCAAACACAAAGTCAATTCCAGAAGAACTAAGGACCTAAATGTGAAAGGCAAAACTTGTGGAATCACATATAGGAGAGCATCTTTATAACCTTCCAACAGTAATGGACTTGAGAAAAAAGTTATTTTGAAATAATTTAGACTTACAGAAGAGTTTCAAAAATGTTACAAAGAGTCCCATTATATTCTTCACTCAGCTTCCTTTAAAGTTAATATCTTACTTGATCATAATACGTTACCAGAACTAACACTGGTATAATACTACCTACTAAACTCTTTGAATTAAAGGCTTTTTTAAGATACAAGCTACATATAAAAGATAAATTCAACCATATTAAAATTAAGAATTTCCATTCATCAAAGAATACAATAAAGGAAGGTAAAAGAAGAAACAAATTGAGAGTTAGTATTTGCAACACATACAGCCAATGAAGGATTTGAATAAGAAGGGTTAGAACTCCTACAAATTAATAAGAAGGCAAACAACCTAAAGGAATAATGGATAGAAGAAATGAATAGGCATTTCACAGAAGAAGAGATACATATGGATGGCCAATAAACATATAAAGGATTTCTCAACCTAATCAGTAGTCAAGAAAACGCAAATTCAGACCTCAAGACCAAAAATAGCAAGTTCTGAAGAAGATATGTATCTAAATGCATGGCTGGTGGCTGGTGGGAATGTAAATGGTACCACCACTTTAGTAGTCTGTGTGGCATCCTCCAGTAAATTCGGCCAATTCCATCCCAGGGTCTTGCCACTAAAAGTGTAGTCAGTGGACTCACAGCGCTGGCATCACTGTGAGCCCTCCCCACTTAGACTAAACCAGAATTTGCATTTTAACAAGATCCCCAGGTGAGATCTCAAACTATTAAAGTTTGAGAAGCCCAGATCTAGAGAAACTCTTGCTCATGTATACATAGCAGGTGTGTAAAAGAATGTTAGGAGCACTGTTCACTATGCCAAAAAAGTCAAACCCCACAGATGTCCATCAACAGTCAAATGGATAAACAAATTGTATACAGTTACACAATGAAATATTATCCAGCACTGCAAATGAGTGAACTCCTCTTATGTGCCATAAGGATGAACCTCAGCAAAAAAAAGAAAAAGAAAAAAAGCAAGTCCTAAAAGATTATATCCAGTATGCTTCTACTTTAAACAGACCAAACACAAGCAAAACTGAATAATGTATTGTTCAGGAATTCATACATCCTTGAGGAATCTTTTTTTTTCCAAAAGGGAAGACAATTATAAACAAAACTCAGGTTATTGCTGACTCTGGTGGCAAAGCATAGGGATGAACAGAAGTGGTGTGCACCAGGTATGGGCAGTAATCTAGTTCTTGGGTTGGGGGTAGGCAAGCTTATAGGTATTCCTTTTATTATGCTTTTTAACGTACGTATTATTTTCATAACATGACTTAATTTGAAAATCAGTTTTGTAAAAAACCTCCCAATGCCCCAGCATTCACAGCAGCCAATTATTGATTTGGGCCTTAAAGAGTCTGAGTCTGTTGTAAAAGGACAATGCAAAGAGGAAGAAGCAGAGATGAAAGAAAGAGTCAGGTAGTGGTAATAGTGATTAAGGCAGTGACATCACAGGCTTGGGAGCCCAGGGAACCCCCACAAGACCAGGGGAAGAGGTCAGCTGATATAGCAAAAGCCAGTGTGATGCTCAAAATCATGACCTTCCATGGGATTTACCAGATGACTCAAAAGCCAGTTTCCAAAGGCTAACCTATAGACTCTGAGGACAAGCGACAACTTCCCAATCCTAAGTGAGGAGGGAGTGATATTTAAACAGGGATATATAAAATATATCTACCTATATAGAAATGCATGAGTAATTAGTAATATATATGTATTTACTGGAGTTAAGTAATAAATCCAGCCATTATTGAACAGCTAATATGTGAAATGGGCGACCCAAAGCAACCTTCCAAATATCAGCACGCTGGCACCTTGGCCGGTGCCAGAGCTGATCCACCAGGCCCTGTTCTCCAATAGTAATAGGACGAAGGGCTCACCTGATCACACACACCATAAGCTAAGGCTTATGTAGAGCAGTGGTTCTCAAACTTGGCTGCACGTTGGAATCACTGTGGGAGTTTTAAAAAAATGCAGCCGCCTGGGTTCCACCCACAGAGATTCTGATTTAATTGACATGGGATGCAGCTGCTATACTGGGAGCTTTGAAAGCTCCCCAGATGATTCTCGTGTAGCAATTGGAAAAAAAATTTTTAGTAGTGCAGCTTCCCTTTCAGAAGTGCCTGTGTGGGATCACCCAGTTAATAGGCTATAACACCTGGGGCAAAAATAAGAGCATGTAGGTCCCTAGGGATGTGGGGTACAGCCCAAACATTTTGCATAAAGGTACACAAACACGTAGTATAGAATGGCAGTAGGTGTGCTAGTTCATGATAGAGGACATGAGGATATAATGCAATTGTTGGGGTGTCCCCAGGAATAATGACATCTCTTCTCTTTTGATCAGTAGCTGTTTTAATACCAGGGTTTCTCAACAGTGGCACTACTGATGTTCTGGATCAGGTTGTGGGTACTGTTTCTGTGCATGGTAGGATGTTTAGCAGTGCCCCTGGCTTCTACCCACTAGATAACTGTAGCATCTTCCCACTTCTGACAAACAAAAATGTCTCCAGACATTGACAAATGATCCCTAATGGACAAACCTGTTACCTAAGCAGGCATCCACCCGGTAGCAGGATGCCTGTCTCCTCTTGCAGGCAGAGCTCATCTTTCGATGGGATTTTTTTGCAGCCCCTCACATTTTGTTTCAGGGCCCAGGAGGGCAGGGGAAGGGGGTGCAAACACAGCATCCCACTAAGCTGGTGAGCACGGTTATGGTTCCAAAGAACCCTCTTCCTTCTCTAGCTCTGATTGACGGTGGGGAGAAGAGAGGCTACTTTAGGGTGATAGGTTGGCCCTGAAGGGCAGTTTAAGACCAGTTCTTGGGACTTCCCTGGTGGCGCAGTGGTTAAGAATCCACCTGCCAATGTAGGGAATATGGGTTCTAGCCCTGGCCCGGGAAGATCCCACATGCCGCGGAGCAACTAAGCCCGTGTGCCACAACTACTGAGCCTGCGCTCTACAGACCGCGTGCCACAACTACTGAAGCCCACGCCCCTAGAGCCCATGCTCCACAGCAAGAGAAGTCCCCGCAATGAGAAGCCCGTGCACAACAATGAAGAGTAGCCCCTGCTCACCACAACTAGAGAAAACCCACGTGCCGCAACGAAGACCCAAAGCAGCCAAAAATAAAAATAAATAAATAAATTTTTAAAAATAAAATAAAACCAGTTCTTAAGGTTCCTTCCAAATGGGAGTGGTCACATCTCTCCGCCCCAGTTTGGGGGCCTGCTAACCGTTCCTAGAGAAACAGGGAAAGTGCCTCCCCACATCCTGTTACCAAGGTAATTTTTTAAGCTGTGCTCAAGGACCTCGCACCAGGCACATCTGAGCAGAGGCTCTGCACAAGTTGGCCTGATAGATTAACCTGTCTCGGAAGGAGCCCGTATGCCTCTAATTGTTGTAAAATAAACACGGGGCTCTGAGCTTGGGGGAGGCTGGGTTTTGTCAGGATCCAGGCTGATCTTGCCCATGTCTCCTTCACCTCTGAATAATGAGCAAGAGGCCCAGAATATGAAACTTTGCCTTTAACAATCATCATCATCATCATCACAGTAAAGTTTGAATTTGAATACCTTTTCCAAGTTCAATAGCACAACAATTTATTGAATGTGTTGGCCAGGGACAGCACAGAAGCCAGGACCCCTGGCCTCTAACAGCTTCCAGTGGCACACACGTGTTCAGATCAAGCAATACCCATCAGTTCTCAGGCATGCTTCTGGTTGAGGGGAAGTGTGAAGGGAGAGCTCAGTGGAACTCTCAGTGGAGGTACAGCAGCCAAGGGAGAGAGAGAGCTGAGTGGGCCAGAGTATCTGGGGAAGGACTGTCAGTGGAGGATGAGTGAGGGCTGGAAGGGAGGGAGGAGGGCAAAGAAGGCACTCTGGGGAAGGCTGGGGGAGCTCTGGGTCTCAAACCTCAATTTTTCCCCAAAATGTCCATTGTAGGTTGTTGGCTTTGTTTTTTCTTGATCCAAGATCCCATTAAGGAGCACACATTGTATTTGGTTCTCACATCCCTTAATTATTTCATGTAGATCAGCCTCTCCATCTGGTAAGCTTTTTTTTGTTGTTTTTTTGTGGGGTTTTTTGCGGTACGCGGGCCTCTCACTGTTGCGGCCTCTCCCGTTGCGGAGCACAGGCTCCGGACGCGCAGGCTCAGCGGCCATGGCTCACGGGCCCAGCCGCTCCGCGGCATGTGGGATCCTCCCGGACTGGGGCACGAACCCGTGTCCCCTGCATTGGCAGGCGGACTCTCAACCACTGCGCCACCAGGGAAGCCCTGGTAAGCTTTTTAAAGAGGATTTAAATTCATCAGTAGGAAGCTTGACCCATTGCATAAATAAGGTGAAAAGATGGCTAGTGACAAGATAGCTATTCAAGTAAGCTGGAAACACTGTTGAAATATTTAAAAGCCTCTAAATTGTAAACCAGCAACCACCTTGCAGAAGAGTCTTTAGAAACTGTAGAACAAAGAAAGAACTTAGAAATCATCTAGTCTAACTTTTTAATTTTTTTATATAAATTTATTTATTTATTTATTTATGGCTGCGTTGGTTCTTTGTTGCTGCATGCCAGCTTTCTCTAGTTGCAGCAAGCAGGGGCTACTCTTTGTTGCAGTGCGCAGGCTTCTCATTACGGTGGCTTCTCTTGTTGCGGAGCACGGTCTCTAGGCATGCAGTCTTCAGTAGTTGTGGCACACGGGCTCAGTAGTTGTGGCTTGTGAGCTCTAGAGCTCAGGCTCAGTAGCTGTGGCACGTGGGCTTAGTTGCTCTTGGCATGTGGGTTCTTCCCAGACCAGGGCTCGAACCTGTGTCCCCTGCATTGGCAGGTGGATTCTTAACCACTGTGCCACCAGGGAACTCCCTAGTCTAACTTTTTAATTTTACGGAAGTGTTGCCTTAAGGACTTTTTGGAACAAGGTGGAAATCTATCAGTCATTTTACAAATGAAAAAACTAAGGCCCATGAATACAACATGACTTGCATATTATAACTTGCCTTAAAAAAAAGACAACAGAGCCTAGGTTAAAACCTGGGTCTCCTTGGTCAGCCTTGGGTCTCTGGATTGCCAGGACTCCTCTCACCTTCTAGAGCCTCACCTTCTAGAGGCACCAGGTTGGGAATGAAGGTCCTAAGACTATGAAGGCTTCACTGCATGGTCAAGATGGCTGCACCAACTCAGAAGAAACTCCCTCCCTTCAGGGCGAGCGCTGGGGTGCACGACAGCTGAGCAGGCTGCTGCAGCTGCCTGAAGTTTCCCATGAGGACGGAGGGAAGAGCCAGAAAAGCTGTCTGAGGCATCCCACATACCAGGCCACATTCAAATGACCTGCAGTTTCCGTTGGCAGTCTTCACTATTTCACATCTCAGATAATTGCCTTTGGACAGAGATTTACATGGACTTTTTTCATTGCCCAGAAAGGCAATCATGTTCCAGGGAAAGAAGAGCTCCGATCAGCTGCAGACGATACAATCCTCTTTTGGCCTCACAGAAAAGGACATTTCTCAGAAAAAGCGATCAGTGAGGGAAGATGGGGGGGCGGGGGGCGGGAGCACAGCCACAGCAATATTACAAAGCAGCCTCCTATGCTGTCTTTAGTCCCTTCTTTCCTATGTGGGCTTTACTTCCCAGGTGCCCCCCGACTCCTCCCCAGGATATCCAGAGCCCCTCTTCTTCCCACTGCTTCTCCAAAGTAGTGTCAGAGCTCCAAAACATTTGTTCTTTTCTCCCATCAAACTCCCATTTGCTCAATTTTCTCCCCTCTCTATTGTTTCAGAGAGGGGTGTTATGAACTAATTCAGGTGAAAATGACTGGTAGGGTGATTTGCATTCTTGAAGTAAACCCTTAGAGAAAGGTCTTTGCACCTAAAAGCATTTGAGAGTGGATCTAGTGCCAAGCCTTTGAGACTGCCTTCTGTGATGTCCTGGGTTCTGCAGAGGTACTCAGGACTGACACTAGGCTGAGTGCTCCCAAGAAGGCAGAAAATTCGCCTTGCTTCCATCAGAGTACCTCTGCTTCTACCTGTGTTACATACTGAGGTTCCACCCACAATTTCTGTTCAGAGCATTTTGCTTCTCAAAAAGAAGTTTAAAAACCAGTGATCAGTGCCTCAACCTGAATGAACCCTGAAAACATCATGCAAAGTGAAAGAAGCCAGACACAGTGGACCACATATCCTATAATTCCATTTATCTGAAATAAATAGAATAGGCAAATTCATAGACACAGAAGGTAAATCACTGCAAGGATGAAGAGACCTACTTAATACCTGCACACCTGAAAGGAGCAGAGCCCAAAGTCAAAAGTGGACCCTTAATCAAACCCTAGACTTCATGGTAGAATTGCAAGCAGGTCTGGAAGATTTCCTGTGTCCTTCAGATCACATGAGAGAACCAACACCTCTATTGCCTACGTAGAAGGCTGGCCTTAAACAAAAAGAACAACCACTTCTCCCCATGTCCCTCTCTCTTGTAATTTACCCATGTAGTGGAAAGACACTGCTGTAATGAGAAAGAGCACAGGATCTAGACAGAAGGCCAGGAGGAGAGCAGAGGGTCGTGTAGGCTTGTGCCCGGAGGGAAGAGCAAGTGAGGGCCTGTGCTCCACTCACCAAGCCTTGGCCGGACTGCAGAACTGTGACTACACTGACTCTCACCAGCCCTGGTTCTGGCATGTGTGTACTGCATAACCATGAGCTAATGACTTCATCTCAAAGCTGGGGTCCTTCCCTACAAAATGTGGTTGATAAAAATGCCTTCAGAGAACTGAATGAGTTAGCAGATAGGTTTCAATGCAGGAATTATTTTTCCTTGCATGTGAAGATGCTTTAAAAGGGCCTCAATGTCCAAGGACTATGTTCTGTTTGTATACCGACCACCTATCAGATAGAGATTCGGGATTGCATGTGAGAAATGTCCTAGATCCACGGCTAAAGAGAGTGGACTGGGAGGGGAAGGTGGTCAGAAGAACATGATTTGCTACAGGATATAAAAGTTGTATTTTTCAACACAGAATCAAACAAAATCTCTTTTCCTCATCTTTCTGCCTTAACTTTTTAGGGCTGTAGCCAAAGGACTGAGGCAAAAGAAAAAGTCTGACAAGCCAAATTCCACAAGCACGAGACTTCCCTGGTGGTCCAGTGGCTAAGACTCCATGCTCCAGTGCAGGGGGCCCAGGTTCGATCCCTGGTCAGGGAACTAGATCCCACATGCCGCAACTAAAAAAATAAATAAATAAAAGATCCCGCATGCCACAACTAAAGAACCCGCATGCATGTGACAACAAAGATCCCACGTGCTGCAACTAAGACCTGGCGCAGCCAAATAAATAAATAAACATTTTTTAAAAATCCACAAGTTCATATGAGGGAGGCTCTGGAAAGACAGGAAGACATGCTGGACAAGGAAAATAGTAGAAGAAAGGCCCAGAGGTGGCAAACTCTGGGGGTGCTGCCTAGTTGGGCAGAGAAAAGAGGGGCCGGATCTTGAGTTGGCTGATAGTAGTGGAAAGACATCTGCACAGAGATGAGCTTGACTTTCCTCAGGGCCGCTCCAGGACCTGTGCTCTGAATCATCCTCCCAGATAGAACAGGGACTGACAGAGAAACCGGAGCCTCTTCAAAATTCTGACCTGAAATCCTCAGAACTTTGCCCTGACGGGAAGGACAGGAACCTCCCTCCAAACCCACATGGTTCTCATCTACAATTCTAGAAATCAATTGATGGGAGCATTTATGTTATAGTGAGGTATCTAGTAAGAATCCACTAATTTTAAGGCATTTTCCCTAAGGAAACAACTTCACTCAAAAGGAGCACCAAGAAATCAGTGCTCAGGAATGGCCCACATGTCCAAGACATCATATAAAAAAAGAATTTAGCATATCTTATTAGCAAATGCTTTATACTGATTATATGTTGAAATGATAAAGTTTTGAATATGTTAGGATAATAAAATTTTTTTTATTTCATCTGATCTTTTGGGGACTTTTTAAATGTGGCTGCTAGAAAATTTAACATTACAAATGTGATTCACGACAGCCAAAAGGTGGAAGCAACCCAAATGTCCACGGATAGATGAATGGATAAACAAAACCTGGTGTATATGTACAATAGAATGTCATACAGCCTTTAAAAAGAAGGAAATATTGACACGCTACAACATGGATGAATCTTGAAGACGTTATGCTAGGTGAAATAGGCCAGTCCCAAAAGAATAAATATTGTATGATTCCACTTACATGAAGCACCCAGGGTAGTCAAATTTATAAAGACAGCACAGTGGTGGTTGCCAGGTACTGGGGGAGTGGGGAGGGGGACTTATTTTGTAATGGGTATATAGTTTCAGTTTGGAAAAATAAAAGAAAGTTCTGGAGATGGATGGTGGTGATGGTTGCACAACAATGTGAATGTACTTAATGTCACTGAACTACATACTTCTAAATGGTTGAAATGGCAAGTTTTATGTTACTTGATATGTTTTATGTTACTTATGATATCTTACCACAAAGCAAAACAATAAAAGGATCATAAAAAGAATACAATTAACTGAAAGAACTTTTAGTGAGTTCCAAAAATAAAGAAAACCTTCATTTTATTAGATCTTTAGTTTCCAAGTCAATTAAAATGTTATTTCACTGCTTCTTAAAATTCAGCTCAAGAATCGCTCTACATTTAAGGGAATCTCTCACTGATATAAAGCAGAGTTTTCTAGATTGTCCAAGTGGGAATCCCAAGGTTTGCCCTCAGCGGCACTGGTGAGGCAGGGGATCCTGGATGTTACTGAGTGAGTGGAGATTCCCCGTCTGAGGCTGGGGAAGGTGCAGGAGGGTTCTGCTGTTGGTTGCAGGGGGTACCAAGAGAAAGAGGTGAGAACAAGGACGGTTGTCACATGGGGCCCATTCCGTACCAGGGCTCTTGGGACTCCAGAGGGAAAAAGGAGTTGGGGATTCTAGAAGGAAGAAGAAGCTGGTGTCAGGAGGAACTGTGTGAGATTTAGCAAAAGCAGGGACACTTTGAGGCCCAGGTGAAAATGCAGCATGGCGCAGGGGAAACTTCTCTTCTCGCTCAGCTTGGGCACACAAACCCCCTGTAGGGCAGCTGGGGAGCAGAACCTCTCTGGGTGCAGAAGCTGGCATTGCCAACGGCAGCAGAGACTGAGGGGCAGCAGAGGGAAGACCAGGGCAAGTGCCATTTGGTGACTACAGACAGCTGGCTAGTTTGTGGCCCATGGGGGCTTTCTCTTTGTTAAGTCACAGAAATATTTGGAGAAGCTTTGTACAAGGCTGGAGGCCGCCTGTGAGCATGTGGGGGAGCAGGAACAGGAACTCAGAGTTATTGACATGAATGTGACAATTTTTACCCAGACTGGTGAGGCCTGGGAGAGAGGTTGTATTACATGTAAGCTCCAAGGGTGCCCCAGTTTCACTCTAGAGGGAAAAAAATACCCCGTAAAGGCCAGAGAATAGTTTGGTAAAATAAAGTTCCCTGAACAAACAAAAATCCAAAGGCAGGATGATTTAATTCAGTTTGAAAGGACTATAATGAATAATAAGGAGGAAATCCACTGTCCAGAGGGGATTCTCCTAAGAAAAGCCTTCAAAGCAAGAAGCTGGGAGTACTTTTCCCAGGAAGAGATGAAGGTGGACTCGAACATTTTCTAAAGTAATTAGAGTGCAGGTGACCTGCACCCCTGAACCATAGGCAATAGGACCAAAGACACCCATCTCATCTAGCATTAGGGCAGCCGATCCCACTAAACCCATGAGCTGTGGCCCAACTTGAAAAATTATCAGGAGCAGCCATATTGCAAATAATGGAAATACAGAACAGGCACTCAGCTGGGGAGTAAAAGCAAAAATACATACTGGAAGTTGTAAGATTATAAAACAGAAGGAGCTCCCTCTATCCCTCTCCCCATATTCTCCTCACTCTTGTCCAGGAGGAGATACAAACCTGATGGAACCAGACCCCAGAACACTGATTGGATTGTGTTTCCCAGAGACCTCATCCCTCTGTGTCAGGAGGGCATTATACCTGACTCAGCCCTTCTTGTCTTCCTCCCACGTGAAGTTTAACCAGGGGCTTCTCCCAGCATGGGGAGAAGTCTTACGTTTAATCTTTTCCTCCTCTTCTGCTTGGGGCATTTACTGCTCTTTTGATCTCCAATCTATGGTCCTAATAATGTACAGAAAATTAGTGTATGCAAGTACTTAATTATAAAAAGCAGTAAATCAAGATAAGGTTTGAGGCCACTACTGTTTTGGAGCATTAATATCCCCTTTGTGATTATCATTATGGCCCTTAACATACATAAACTGAAAGTCCCGAAATGGAATGTTTACTTCATGAGATGTTTCCAAATGAAAGAGAACAGAAAGATGGTCAGAAGGAATTCAGACACTCTGTTCCTTCGAGAGAAGGATAAGAGTCAAGACTTCTGTGTATCGTTGATACCCACTGATGCCTATTATTAATATGTTGATCCTGCAAAATCTCAAAGGCCTTCTGAATCGTTAAAGCTTGGAATGTGACTAGTTTATTTGTTTAGTGTTAAGTGTATTTCCTTGTATTTGAATTCTTTGTGAATTCGTAATCTGGCTGTGGTAACTGGGTTTTTTAATGATGGAATCTTCACTCCATGAGCCAACCAAGCCAGATAAACTTTGATTTTGACCCAGACCACCTGAGCTTTCATGTCCAGCAGCAAAGTCCTCCCTGTGCCTGAATTCCTCCGGCCCTATCACGCCATCCAAGGGTGGGTCCTCCTAACAGCCTTCATCAACATGTAGATTAAATGAGAGCAAAACCAGTTCCATGGACAGTGTGGATGTAAACCAAAGCCCTTTGGGAAAATCAGGACAACAGCACATGGGGTTCTCCAGGTGGGGTTCATGGCCCAGCTGCAGTGGACCTGTTACCTGTTCACAGCCAGTGTCTACCACATACTCGGGAGAAGAACAAGTCTACCCACCCCTCGTAGGAGTCCGTTATTTTACTTTTTAAACTTTTCCATTTAAAATAATTTGACTTCCAAAAGTTTGCAAACATAGTACAAAGAATTTCCATATACCCATCATCCAGATTCCCCAAATGTTAATATCTTACCTAACCACAGTACAAAGATCAAATCAGAAAAGTAACGTTGCTGCAAGACTTACTATCTACACTACAGACCTCATTCAAATTTCATCAGTTATCCCACTAATTGCCTTTTTCTGGTCCAGGATCTAATCAGAGGTCACACGTCACATTCAGCTGTCATGTTTCCTTAGTCTGGTGGAGCCCATGTTTGTCTCCTCAGTTTCTTGCTCTGTGGCCTCAAGGAAAGTGGACATTCCATCTGCCCAGGGCATCAACAGCAGGAGGAGGTCTGAATCGGTGCTGGGCAGGGCGAGTGCTGAAGCGAGAGAGACCTCATATCCAGTGGGTGGTCAGGATACCCTTCCCTGCAGTCATCAAAGAGAGGGTCAGTTTCCACTAACCGCTCCCACCGTTACACCATATGGCAGTAAAACCCAGTAAGGGACTCTCTATAGAGTGTGCCAAATCTGGGGAAAATCTTTAGGGTTTTCATTCTCCTGCCTTTCAGAGTCCTTACAGAATATATTATTACTTTTTTTGTCAAATAAATTGGATTTTCTACAGAGAAATTGCTCATCCTTTAGCAATTCTTTTTAACCAATAAAGATTGCTTTTTCTCCATGCTTTCCTCAATCATAATCAGAATACGGTGGTGTCAAAAAGTTATACTTGCTGTCCCCACTCATACACACACACATAATCTTCTGAATGCATATTAATAAGTTTTAGTTATTGTTAAAAGGCAACATGGCAGAGTATTTAAACACCACATTCTGGAACCAGACTGTCTGAGTTGAAAACCCAGCTCTGCCCCTTACTAGCTCTGTGACTTTGTGCCTCAGTTCTCATCAAATGGGGATAGTAATAGTGTAGATCAGGTAGTCAATTAGAAGGAATACATGTTTGCAAAGCATTTAAAACAGTTTCTGGGATATAGTTAACGCTATATGGGTGTTCGTTAAACACATGTTTTTTAAAAAAGAGGCCAAGGAGACTACTTTAACAAATTAGCACCCTTTGTAGTAACATGCTGTTAGATATAAATCTTCCTAAAATGGAAATGGATCACATCACTTACATCTTTAAGGCTCTTTGGTTGTTGGCAGTGGTCTAAACTGGCAGTTCCCACACGGCATCCATTGTACAGATGTGTGTTATGTGCACGTGTGTTCTGCATGCACATTTTTTCATTTGTTTTGGGGCCAACATTAAAAATGAGAGATTTCACAGAAAGTGAATTTCTGACATTTCTCAAAAATTCAGTCTTACCCACATAGAGGTTCTGTTCCCCCAGAACAACAACCTCAAGTGGAGCTCAAGAGAGGCAGATCCCCTTTACGGAGGGACTGGATAGTGCAGTCAGCCACAGTCCCTACCACTCCCTATAGTCTCCCTGACACTGAAGTGACAGTGACTTGCCATATATGATCCCATGTACACTATTGTTTTTCATAGAGCGAAGAAATAGTTCTCTTTACCTCTATCAAGAGTAGAACAGATAAAGAGTTTAAAGGGGCCACACGTAAAGAAAAACATGAGAATGCATAGTTCTTTTTAGTGACAAAATTTTTTCCTACATATTTTATAAGCAAATTATGTCAGATTTGAAAGAGTATAATCAAAGATGCCATTTCTCGTACTGGACAACTTCACTCTCTTGCTTCATTCACTGTGGCCTGGTCAGAGTAGGTATTCAAATTTGTGGCCCCTGATCCACAGAATAAAATACCAATATTTGGCATAGGATTTCAGGCCTTTCATGACCTCATCCCTGTGGCCCCTCTCCAGTTTACCTCCCCCCACACATATCCTATATTCAGCAATTTTGAACTGTTTTTGGTAATGTGACTCCATGCCTTTTATTTTTCACTGATGTGTTATAAAAGGAATATCTAGCTACAAAATAGAAATTTTTATCCTGGTGCTCAACCTTAAATCACCAGTATTCATCAGCCTTACGCATTCCAAAATACCCATGGAAAAAAAGAGACAATAACATTTGGTTTAATCACATAACCAAAGTCATTTTGATGATAAATCAAAGCTAGATCATCAAGAACAAAAGGTATCTACAAATCTTCAAGTATAATTCATCCTGACTACAATACAGTAAAAACACGCATAAGGAGTGCAAATACAATCCCATGTGCCACACAGCAATTTGATAAACTGACACAGACTATTATGAATTGGAAAATCCGTGTGACAGTATATATTTTGAATAGTATCAGTAACATGCTGACATTTCCTCCTGGAGGATCAGACTGTGTATATATTACCAGAATCATCTTAAGCCAAACAAAATTGATCCTGGTTTAGCAAAGATCTTTCCTTGGTGGAGAGTTCAGATAAGTGGAGAGGGTGCTGAAAAGAATTTTTTATTTAATGATATCTGTGGGAACAAGAGGATGATTACTAATGCTGTTATCCACATGTCGGGTCCTTCAGGCAATGGAAGAGGCCCCAGTTGAAGGAGGGGAGGGGCAGAGGAGGGGTTTTTCACCTAGCCCCTGGCAGCTTGGTGGTTTAGCAAAATAGCAGAGGATGAAATGAACAAAGCTTTGATAGGTCCTTGAAAGACATGAGACCTGGGAAAACTTCATTCAAATTCATGCAAGTATTGATGGACATATATCATTTTTAAGTTCTTCTTTTTTTCGAATGAGAAAACTGAGTCCCTGAGAGTTTGACTTGCCTGAAAACCAACAGCTAATAAGAGCTCTGATATTTGAACCCCAGGGGCCCTGATAACTAACCCACAATTGCTTCCTCAATTACCCTGCAGTAAAAGGAGACATTCAAAACTTCAGTGTTTTACTAATTTTTTGTCATCTCTTCAAACCTATTTCAATGCTTAAAGTCTCTGCTTCCTTCATCCTTGGATGACAAATGATACAGATATAACGTACATCTCACATATGTAAACAATTGCCACCATTTATTGGGCGGCTCCTACTGTATATATGATATCTCATTTAATTCTCACAATTCTATGAGGTAAATAGTACTATCCTCACTTTACAAGTAAGAAGACAGGTTTATGGTGGTAAAATAACCTGTCCATGGGACATCATAAGTGGTGAAGCCATCATTTCTCAGGTTCTCTGGCTCCAAAACCTATGCTCCTCACATGACACTGAGCTGTCTCTCCAGGTCAGAGCAAAATAATTATGACTCTTCACTGGCATGTACAGGCCAGGTTCTGGGCCAGATGCTTTACTCAGGCTCTCAGACAATCATTACCGCAATGATATGGGGCATACATTATTGCCTGTTCATGTATAGGGAACAGACCTCCTGAGAGAGGCTGACTTGTCAAACTCCAGAGTCTATATTTGAACAAGGGTCTGTGAGGGTCCAAAGCCCGGCTTCACCCTAGAAGGGCTCCCAGCCTTCGTGGAACATTCCAAATGTAGCAAGCAGGTCATCTAGACGAGTGGTTCTCTTTCAAACTTGACTACATTTAGAATCAGCTGCATTTAAAATTCCATTTCCCATATTGTTTAATGGGTACAGAATTTCTGTTTGGGCTGATGCAAAAGTTGTGGAAATTGATAATGGTTACACAACAATGTAAATATACTTAGTGCCACTGAATTGTACAATTAAAAATGGTTAAAATGGTAAATTTACATACAGCTTACCACAATAAAAAAAAAGAAAATCCATGTCCCAGGCCCTAATCCCTAGAATCACAGAGGTTGACTGCTAGATAACAGGATTTTTTGAAAGCTTTCCATTTGATTCCAATGTCCAGCCAACATCCAGCACTGTGACTTAGAACAGTATCCCTCAAACTTAAATGTGCCTATGAGTCACCTGGGGAATTTATAAAATGTAGCCTTAGATTCAGTAGGTCTGAGGTGGGACTTGTAATTCTGCATTTGTAACCAGCTCTCAGATGCTGCTGCTGCTGGTCCATGGCCCACACTTTGAGTAGCAAGGCTTCAGCCTGGCTGCACAGTTCATCACCTGGAGACCATTTATTTCCCCAGGTGTGCTGTGGAACTCCACTTCCCTGGGAAGCTAATAGTTTCATATGATTTAAAAACAATTCTATGGATAAATAAATTGGGGGAGAAACTGGGTTAAACAGAGCTAAGTCAGCATCTTCTAGGATGCTTTAGTACGCCACACATCTCGTGAATCTCCCAGAAGGAGATGGATGGCGCACAGCATCTCCCAGTCACGTCTGACCCAGAAACACTGTGCAGGACAGAGCAGAGCCGAGGTGGGTGGTGGCTGCTCTGTGGTTTCGTGCGCTGGGAGAAGCTGTCAGCATTGCTGAGAGCTGCAGGAGGATGCCCTGAAATTAGCTTCTGATGCAGATAGACACACCTTGGGACAGGGAGAGGGAGGTTGGCCTCACACCGACAGCCATGCAGGAGGCCGAGGGAAGCCAAGGCCTCCCCACGCCCTGGTGAGTGAACACCTCTGGGCCCGGCCCTCATTTTTACCCGCCTTGAGGTCTGTGGCTTTAAACATGCCTCTTGTACTGGAAGGGCTTCAGCTTCATCTGCACGAGGAGGAGGATGGATACTGCTCTGCGCTGTCCCTTTGCAGTGCTAACATCGAAGTGTGGGAGTGTCCAACAGCAGGGCTGTCAGCAAAACCACAATGCGGAGGTCAGGTGATGTCGGTGCATTCAGAAGACTTAGTAGTAGGTTTAGAACAGTGGGTTAATTTTAAACTGATCTAAAATCTTCAGAGAAAATATTTTAGTGCAGAGGTGGACGATGAAATTGAGGTGTCAATCTCTTGCTTTTCCCTCTGCCTCACTCCCAACCCCAAACCAAGTCCCGTTGGTCCTGCCTGGAATCCAGCTCTAGCATTCCTGCCCCAGTTCTGACCACCATTGTCTCTGGCCTGGAAAACTCCACCTGCTCCAGCCACTTCCCAAAACCTGAGCTATCCACATCCTGTCCAGAGTCCCCTTTTCAAAAGGCAAGTCTGTCCAAGTCTCTCCCAGGCTTAAACTTGCCAGCAGGCCCCGTGCCCTCAGGAAAAACTTGATCTTGGCCTGACTACAGGGCACAGCCTCAGTTCCTGGATGCTGGGCTCCATCTCCACGCAGTGTCATGCAGGTCGCCACATGGCCTGCCCTCTCACCGCCTGGATGACACTGCTGGTCCTTCCACTCAGCCTGCCCTTGCCTTCCCCACTACCTTACCTGGGTAACTCTACTCAGCCTCTAGATCTCAGCTTAGTCATCCTTTTCTTCCGAGTCCTTCCTGACCTTCCCCCTCCATCTGCATCCCTGAGCTCTAGTTACGGACCAGCCATGCTCCCACACTGTGGTGGCAGTCACCACCCTGTACTGCAGCCGCCAACACTCAACTCTTTCTCCCACTGGACTTGGAGATAGTAACTGAATCTCGTTCACAACTAAATCTCGAGCCCTGACCCCCCCGTGCCTGGAACAGAAAGGGTACTCAACGAAAGCTTACCAAATTGTTCGAATTCTGAGTTCTAAGACCCTGAGGAGGCATGATAAAGGATCTTACCTGAGGCTGGTTGGCTGCCTTCACTGGCTACTCGTCTGTCAACATCTGCCAGTGAGTCCCATAAGGAAAAGGAAGGGAAACTATGGTATCCAGGGCTTGGACGAGGCATCAGAGGGCCTGTGTTCTACCCACAGCCAGTTTCATCGTACATCCGATTGTGCCACTTCCATGCTCAAACACTGTCAGGGACAAAGCTCCCCAAATGATAAAGTCCATCCTCCTTCCCCTAGATCAGATCCCCACCCCCACCAATTTGGCACCTTACATTTTTGTAAACTTTGCCCACTATTCCCTTCATATACCCCACAGTCCAGCTAAAGAAATAACCTCTGTTTTCTCCGTACACATCCCAACAAATTCCTGGCCTTTGAGCCTTCCACTGCAATGCCTTCCCTTTCCCCCAGCTCACTCTGCAAAAGTCTAACCTTTTTTATTCCTCATCCCTGTTACCTACATACATGATCCTCTGGGATTCCCCCAGCCAGAAGGAGCAGCTCCTCCCTGCTTGCCTCTCTCACATGTGTCCCTTTCTATCTGCCTTATAGTTTTCTGTATATTTGTCCTGTCTCCTACTAGACCTGTGGTGGGAAAATGCTTTATCTGCTTCACAGCATGGAGCCTTGCACATGGCAGGCTCTAAGATATATATTGAATTAATTAATTAATTAGGTGAGCAAGCTAAATGGTAAGAGTATAGACTGTGAGAAGGGAGTAAATTACATAACGACCACAACTACAATCATGCCTTTTATTTGTGGAGACTTCATACCTTACACAGCGCCTTGACCAATATAAAGCCAGGCAAGTCTCATGAGTATGTTTAGGGCCAGCAGGGTAAATTCTGTTCTCCCGAATTTACAGGCTTGGAATAATTCTCTAGGAGGCTCAGTGACGTGCCCAAGGTCCCACAGCTGGCCAGGGTAGGACTGGGATTGGAATCAGATCTTCTAAATTCAAATATCACCCTGTTCCATTAAACCATGTTGCATAAATAATGACATTTTGGTCCACTCCTACCTTTTTAGTAAAAAAAAAAAAAAAAATCTGCAGGTATGCTTTTCGCAGTTTCTGATCCAAGCTAGCAGGAGGGCTCAAGGGAAGGAGGAGGCCTTCACTGCAGGGTCTCTTGGTCCAAGGAAGCCCAAGCACCATGGGCCGACTAAACCTTTCTTTCCTGCCGTTGGCACTGCCAGCCCTGGCCCTGGGCCCAGAAGCGTGCCAGCTGGGTAACTGTCCAACTCTGGACAGGATTATCCCTCCATCTCCCACTTCCCCCAAAGCCTGCCTAAGACAGGTTTTTGCACTGTCTGTTTTCCATTCCACTTACAAAAAAAAAAAAAAAGTTCTGTTTTTGCTTAATTTTAATCCTGCACATGAAGAAACACAGTTTGTTTTTGGTTTCTAACCAAAAAAGCTGTAGGAGTTTAAATCAGCTGAAACCTACTAGTAACCTAGCATTTCCTTCAATCGCTAATCCACTCTGCCCTGGCTTGTGTGCTGAGGCCCACAGGTCCAGCTCTCCTTCCGAGGTCCTTGTGAATTCCATTCAGACCCACCCGTCCCCACTCTCCTCCTAGAAAGCCTACTTCCCTCTGAAGCCGGTGGAGTGAGGCAACAACTGCCCATCTGGGAACCCACTGGGCCTCTGAGAAGCCCCAGGGGCTGGCCCTCTTTGGTATAAATGAACCCAGAAGTGCGTCCATCCCAGGGCCAGGGCCAGGGTAAGACAAGTGAGAGGCATCCTCCTTGGGCAAAATTTAAGGGGACACCAAAACAAAGTCAGTCATCAAGACATATAATACTTAAATGCAACATCAAAAAATCAAAATTAATGAAAAAATCCATGAGGAATAAAATATCAAACTTTGAAACAAAAACAGGAAAAGAAGTCCTGATTTTCCTTTTGCCTTAGGCTCCAATATGGCTCCACATGGCACTGATACTGTTCTTGTCTTTATTTAAAGCTTTAATATTTTGTTCAGTGTGAATCATTTTCATTAACTTAGTTCTTGAAATATTCAAATATTATTTATGTTGATTACTGTGGTTTTGGGTGCCCCCCTAAATCTTGTGCACAAGGCTAATGCCCCACTTGCCTCACCCTAATCGCCGCCCTAGGCCTTCCTATACAAGAGTCAAGTGGCTCGTGTTAGAAACGAGGCCACATCCCAGGTCAAGGCTCTGACAGTTACAGAAAACCTGCAAAGCCACCTCTTCCCACAGCTTACCCAGGAGCCCCTTCTATAGCGTTTCTGACCATGCTCATTTGGTCTCAAGGTCAATGGTTCTAAACCTTGGCTGCACATTAGAATCACCTGGGAAGTGTTTTAAAATCCTAATGCTCACTTAAACCAGAATCTCTGGGAATGGAACCTAGCATTAGCCCAATGACCAAGCATCTCAATTTGCCCAGAACAAAAGGGTTCCCTGGGACCTGAGACTTAGAGTGCTGGGACAGTCCCTGGAAAACTGGGACAGTTGGTCACCCTAGTTATTTCCTTCTCAGATGATCCCAATGTGCTGGATGATTGAGAACCACTGAACAGATACTCCTAATGACAAGTAGCTCACTACCTAAAGACAGTCGCTGTGAGTTCTCAGACCTTGGGCATGATCTTTTCCCACCAACCAAAACGTAGACTGTGATAGGAATGGCAGGAAACCACTGCAGACTGAAGCTCAGGAGAAAGCTGTGAGGAGCAGAAGCAAGGGAAACATAAAATCCAAGAACCAACCTAGTGTGAAGTCAAGTTTGGCAGCAAAATTACATGCTGTGAGGGAGAAAAGGGTATGTAAGTAGTAGAGACATTCCCACATCTTTGCAGTACTGAGCTAGCTCATGTCACACCTGGGGGTGGGTCAGGCAGGAATGCAGAAGGGAGAGGGAAGGAGAGTCAGCTTATAGATTAAATGTCATAAGCAAAACCCTGGGTCAATATCCACATCCAACTATTACTTGGCCACAAACTCCAATCATCCCCTTTTTACAGAAAACGCTGTCTTACTCTTCGACCTCATTGTCGTTTTCTGTGGTCTCAATCAGAGGGTTAATTGAATACAATGAAAGATATATTCAAGGAGACAGCAGTAAATTAAGTTAGGGGAAAACATTCCCACGGTTTTGATTTACTTCACAGGCAGAAGCAAAATATTGGACATGTTCTATTATTTCACTCTTGCCTGGAGGGTAAATGCAAGATAAACTTGCAGAAAATTCTAGAAAGGTTGCTATAATCCCTACCCATCTCTGGGATGATGTTTGCATTAGAGGGAATAAAAGGTTGCCTTTAAAATGCAAATGTGCCCTTGGTAAACCTCTCAAGAATCTACCGTGAGGCCAGTAGATCTCACCTTTTTCATTCTGGGACTTCTGAAAGGAATTGCAAAGGCGAGCGTTGGTTTTTATTTCTTAATGTTTTGAAAACCAACCTGCTTCCCCTGTGGCACAGGGATGTTTGCTGTACTGCTGACATCTACTGAGGGACTGTGAAATAGCATTGCTCCAAGTAAAGGAAATTCAAGCTCCTCCTGAGAAAGCTCTGTCTCCAACAGGTAATGTCATCTGTAGCACATCAGGGGCCTTTGAGCAAGCACTCATCGATTTCCATGAAAGGTCAGAATCCTGGAACACTTACCCAGGCAGCTTGTAAAAAGAGAACAGGGCTTCAGCCATTGTGGAGATAGTGGTTCTCAGGGATCTCTGCAAAGGGAAAGGAACCAAGCTAAGTGCTGAACACACACAGGTGCTGATACCAATTTTCACAGTTAGTCCTCATAACAGCCCTTCCAGGTTAGTATTCTTAACCCCATTGTTACGGATGTGAAAACTAAAATTCAAAAACATTGCGTGGCTTATCTAAAACTACACAGCTACCCAGTGGCAGACAGAAATGGACACTGGCTCCATCCGTTTGCCCTGGTCTGTACTTCCTGTCCCTTAAGAGATCCACTGTAGATCTAAACCAGACCCTAAAACTCCCAACTGTAGGAAATTTTTTTTTTTTTTTTTTTTTTTTTTGCAGTACGCGGCTCTCACTGTTGCGGGGCACAGGCTCCGGATGCGCAGGCTCAGCGGCCATGGCCCACGGGCCCAGCCGCTCCGCGGCATGTAGGATCTTCCCAGACCGGGGCACGAAGCCGTGTCCCCTGCATCGGCAGGCGGACTCTCAACCACTGCGCCACCAGGTATGCCCCCGTAGGAAATATTTTTGTTCCGCTTCATTCCCAGGAGATCTCTATGGATCTATAGAAGAAAGTGAGACAATAACCTAGCTACTTAAACTCTGTGGTGAAATCATTATAGGCTGCCCCTCCAAATTATTATTTTGTTAATGACAAAGATATGCCACTAAAAAATGACCTATACACAATAACCTTTGAGACAGTCTGAGTCAGATGGCAATTATATTTGGGATATTAAGGGATTGTAGGGGCCCATTTCCCCTTTACTCTCATTTCCTTCCCCCATGTGACATTTTTAGAGTCGCTTTTATTCGTTTTATCATTCACCATATACCTTACCCCACCTCTGAGTACCCTCTTTGGAAATAAGCTTATCCCTCTGCAGGTGGATCTCAAACAATCAGGCACATCTTTCCACACTTAGAGGCATCTGTTTGTAAACATTAGAAGCCGTCAGTCTAAATGCAAAACTGTTTTGGATATCTCGCATCCTGTTCAATTTTCTGGGGCATGATTGCTGAAATAAAAGGGGGAGGGGGTAAAGGGTTGACGGATTTTACTACTTTATTAAAAGTCATGGTATTGGGGGATTTTGTTGGTTGGCCTGCCAGTGGGACAGAGAGCAGCTGGGGTGAAAATACTTGTTTCTATAAATTGTGTTGGCAAGTTTTCTTCTGAAAAGTTGGGTTTCAAAAGACTATAGAGAGTAGATAGAGGGCTCAGTAAGGAGTTATTTTTTCATTTATTGGCATTAACTATTTTGGGAGTAACAGGTAATGCATGTACATCATCTGTGTTTCAAAAGATACAAAAGGCTCCGCAGTGAAAAGCAAGTCCTGCTCTGGGCCTAACCATCCGTCTTACCTTCCTGAATGCAATCTTGCCAGCTTTTGTATATCCTTCGAGATACATTCTATACTTAACACAGATACAGATATTCTTAATTTTGTCACCATATATAGCATGCTATGCACACTGTTTTCCACCTTGCTCTTTTCTCTGAACAATAGGTCTTGGAGATCCTTCCATCAATAGGTAGAATTTAAACAAATGGGGCAGGCCACTGTGACTCTGAGAGCACCCGGTAACTTTATAAGTCTTTATAACTTGATTGCCAAAATGAATGTTCATCCTGGGGATTAAAAGATCTTTTTCTCTTTTGAGGCACCACTAACCTTTGGCTGGAATGCTCTGGGATTTTTCTCATCCAAGGTTTCTAATTCTATCTTAATTTATTAGACTGGACAATGCATTTCTATTTAATTTTCTTCTTCAGTGAACTTAAGAGAACACCTGTGAATCAACCACTCAGTAATGAAGTTTAGTTCAAAGTAGAATTGTATGAGGTTTTTTCAATGTTATAAAAGCCTATGGCATTCTCTTGGGGGTAAAGCAGGTGCTATGGAAAGAGGATTGAGGAGGGGCACATGGGTGGCCATTCTGCAAATGTCCACACATCACTATATCCCTAAGGTTCTTAATGTCCAGGTTTTAGTTCCTCTCCACTAGTCTATGGGGTCCATGTTAGAAAGTTTTACTAACACTTTACAAATTTAAAAGAAAAAGAAAAATACATGAAATACATGTAAACGGAAATCAGCATTTCCAATTAGGGAAGCTGAGTCTCTATTCCATCCTGTGGTGATTTGTAAGTGGGGACGCTCAGCCCTGGACCCATGATCTAGTACTGCTCTTAACGCTAACTTGCTGTGACCTTAACCAGGTCCCAGAATGTCCAGGTCTGAGATGCTGATGGCTGCCAGGTCACCTTGCCTCAGTCCACCACATGTCCTCAGCCCGAGTTCTTCCACGGAAATGGCACCACCACCCTACATTTTCATCAACCTAAACTTTACTTTCATGAGCACATTTTTTTTTCCTTAAAGCTGCTGACGGTGACAGTGGGCATCACTCTGCATATGACCAGGTCATTTTTGCCCATTTGCAAACAGGCCTGGCCAAGTCTAGGGAGCAACTTGTCTTCCAAGCTTGGCATGAGCCGGCCTACTAGAAAATGGACTCTCGGGAAATAGACCTCAGCTTTTAAGTCCATTACAATCCAGAAAGGGTTGAAGACCCCTTCAAAATACAATTCACCGCTCTATTCACAAAGTCCTTCAATTGCTTTGGTTCCAAGAACACTAATTGGAGGAGGCAAATCCTGACCTCTCACCTTAACCTGCCAATGTTCCTATGTAACAGCACCCAATATGCTGGTTGTGGAGATTTGAAGTGAGCAGCAACCCTGCCCAGGGGGCCTCTGGGTTAAAAGCACACACAGTGTTTCTACCAAACAAAGTCAGATGTCCTTGGAAGGATGTCAAAATATATTGCATAATCCCCAAAATACTCTCCCAAAGATGCACCCAGGGAAAGTTTCAGACAGGCCTATGTTCCATGAAGATCAGGGCAGCTCAGATTAATATCAACATTTCATAGAGTCTAATAACAAAATGCTTTACACACACAGAAAAAAAATGTTGTCTATCAAAAGTACATGAAACAAAGACTTGCGAATATTGAGACCAGATGTCGGAAATACTGGAGAAGGCATTTACTTTCGGCATACCCGGTGAGATATAGAAAAACGTATGCAATATCAAGCTTTCACTGAGTTTTTTCTCAAACAGTGACCAGTAACAAAGCAATTTGTGCTTAAAAATTTAATCCCCAACGGGAGGTGTTTTTTTTTTTTTCAGTCCTTGTCAGGAAGCCCTTTTAACATTAAGCCATAATAGCTCAATAAATAAACAAAGCCACCTTTCATTGTCCAGTGTTCCAAATGTCAGGTGCTAGGGGAAGGGCAAATAGTTCACCTTCTCTCAAGTACCCATAGATTTAAATTATAATTAATCCCCTGGTGACAACCCCAAGGGTGGTGGAAATGTAAGCAGGGCAGTCCCTGGAGAGGTGTTTCTGTCTCCCTTAAAGAAAGATTCCATTAAGAGAGGGTAACCAGAGTTGAGCGCTTGGGACTTAACTCTGGGGAGTCGATTGCCTTCCCCGCTAACCATCAGGAGGGCAAAGGGGAGAAGGGGTCTGGGGCAGAGGGACCCTCACAAATGCCAAAGCAATACTGGGCAAAGCGGCTCAGCCCACAGAGAAGCTCTGGGACCACTGACACCACCACGCCCTGAAGCCACCCCAGGCCAGCCCAGAGAGATGACAGGCCAAAGCAAAGGCCTGTCAGCGGGGGAGCTTGGAGCCCTAAGTTTCCAATTTCCTGGCTATTGTCAGTTTGTGTAGTGGACTCCATATTGTCTACACTTAAGAGACTTTTAATTTCCTTTCTTAATAATAAAAATCTGTGGTGGTTATAAAATGTGAATTTATCGACCTCTGGGACTAGGGCTGAGAGCAGCGTGAACGGACCGCGGGTTAGGGAGGAAGAAGGGGATGCGAAGAACCTCTGCCTTCCTTTTGCCGAAATGTCTTCAGCACCCCCTGGGCCCCTTCCTCCCTTGCTCTGGCTGATCTCAGGAACAGAGCTGTCAGAGGAGGAGCCGTGCTCCCCTTAGCACCCCAGGCCACTTCAACACTCGCTGAGGCTGACTAGAGACCAAACAAGAAGGAAATAGTCTGTTCCTGGGAGGAAGATCCTGGGAGGCTTGCTGAGCAGTTTATCCAGCAGACAGACTCTCATCTGGAGCAGGGTCGCCAAACTATAGCCCGCTGCCAAATCGGGCCCAGCCCCTGCTCTTATCAAGAAAGTTTTATCTGAACACAACCACCTATTGGCTCTGGCTGCTTTCTCAGGACAACAACAGAGCTGAGGGTTTGAGGGTTGAGCTGTAGGCACATGGCCCACAATGCCTAAAATGGGTGGTATTTGATGCTATACCAGAAAGGGTTGTCAGCCCCTGATCCGAGAGGGTGCAAATGGCAGCTAGGAGGTTGTTCCCTAATCCATGCAGGAGGTGACTGTGTTTTCATGTTAAATGCTGCCCATTTTAACCTGCTTGTTTGAGGGAAGGGTAGTATATTTAGGGGGAGTCTACAAAGAACTGTTTTTAAGGGCCTTTCTTATATCTGTGATCCAGGCCCAGGTGACAGAAGTCCCCAGAAGCTGGGGACATTACCTGCAGCTTCAGGGAACTGAGCTGGGTCTCATAGATGGGCAGGAGCGGCATAACCGGAGAAGCCTGGTGTCTCAGGTAGGGGTGTCATCATGGGAAACAGAGACCAAGTCCCCAAGGTCCATGAGGAGGCCTCTGCAGAGCAAAGGGCCCTTATGACTTGGAAGCAGTAGAAAGGAGTAATAATAACAGCTACCACTCAGTGCTTGCTGTAATTTTTGCCTATATTAACTCATTCTCTCCTTATAACTCTATAAGATAAGTATTATTATTATCCCTATTTTACAGATGAGGAAACTGAGACATGGGAAGGTTAAGCAGTTTGCCAGAGGTCCACAGCAATTAACTGGCAGAACTGAAATTCCAGTCCAGTGAGCATGATTCTAGAGCCCACACACCAATCACTGTGTCGAAATCAGGCTACAGGGAAAGGATGGGGCCCCAGGGTGGACTTCTTTTTCTTGAGAATTGGTATAACTGGTGACATTCATAGTTTGGGGAAATTAGCTGGTGATGGAGAGAAATTCACAATTAAGGAGACAGAGAGAAGGCGGTTACAGTACTCTGGGTGTGAATGATGTGGGATTGAACCAAGAGGATGGCAGTAGGAATGGGGAGGAAAGTCAAGGCCAGCCAAGACTGAGAGGCTCCTCACAAAGAAACATCAGTTGAATATTTCCGTGCAGAGCATCCTGCACACCTCTCTCTTCTAGTGATTGCCTGGAACTGTTGATGCATCTCTCCCTTCCCTGGACTGAGTGCCTTAAGATCTCTCGGTGACTTTTATTCATCCCTCTACCTCAAGCTTAAGCGTGCTGCCTGTCACACAACAGGCATTTAATAGACTTTTGATAACTAACTCCAAAGTTTCTAGTCAGAAACTTTAGAAAGTCTGGCAGGAGCCCCGACTGAAATGGACACATGGTGAGGCACCTGCACATCTTGAATGGGGTGAGCAGGTAGAGAGGTGCGCTTTGGACACACTGAGGCTGGGGGGCTTCAGGGTGTGAGTGGAGATGTCCTGTCAGCAATTGGAAATGCAGTCTGGGGCACAGGAAAGGGTCATGGCTGGAAAGGTTGACTTGCACGTCATCTGCAAAGAGGTGCTAATGAAAGCATGAGAATGGATGAGCCGGTAAAGAAGGGCATGGCGAAGAGAAGGGCAGGGACTGAAAGCAGCCATTGTTGGAGGGCGAGGGGAAGGAGAGGCGCCCACGGAGGAGCAGCCCTGGAGGTAAGAGGAGAAGAGCAAGGTCAGGTTGTGGGGCGTCCCTTTCTTTGGGAGCTGACAGACATACTTGTCAGTTGGCACAGGAACTCCCCCAGCCAGCGGGGCCCCAAGCTTCCCACCCTGAGATCTTTCTGCAAAAAAAAAGTGTCCCTTAGGGAATAACAACAATGTCCACTTGAGGACAAACTCTGGTAGCCTCGTTGTAATTTCAGGGGGCTAAGCAATGTCCCCTTGCCTGAGGTTGCCTACAATCCCTCCATCGATTCCTTACCTTAAGGCTCGGGTTCCAGTTCAAAAAGGTCACCTCCCAGGAAGAACACTTTCAGTTGGTCACTCCTGGGGGTGAGTGAAGGCTCTGCAAGTAGGTTTTGATAGCATGCCCAAGGGCAAGTGACAGGTCACTGGGCTTGCGAAGGCACACCTTGAAGAAGAGGTGAAACAAGCAACAGAGCAGACAGATGCTGCACATCTCATCGTTCTTCCAAAGCACCATCATGCCACGGCTTTCCAGCCCTTTCTTATTGTTTATTTATTGACTGGTCAACATGGCGACAACAGACAAGCAACCTAGCAGTAATAATTCAAAATGCCAAATCAACAGCCTACATGTGGTTAAGCCTTTTTACCTCATCTGTGTCATGGGGAACGCGGCCTTGGGCAGAGGCAAGACTGTACACACACACCCAGTGCCTTCAGTGTGCACTGCTCAGTGCTAGGAGTTATAGGAAGATAAACAGCTGGGCAAGTGCTTGCAGAGCTGAGCCTTCAGATGGAGAGGCAAGATCTTTGAAGTGTTGCCAGAGAATCAGGGAGGTGAGGTCGTGGAGATCACGGCAGAGACAGCACCATTCAAGCCAGGCCCTGGAGGCTGCAGGGGTCTTTGGCAGGGGGGCACGGACCTCTGGCTGGCGGTGCAAGGGTAGAGAGCAGTCTGGGGTGACTGAGGGGGAGAGGACAGGTGACTGCAGGGGGCTGGCTGGGCCCCAACCGTGGAAGGACTTGAATGTCAGACAAAGAGATAAAGCTTTGAATGGGGCAGAACTTGAGCACCAGAAATGGCAAGAAGTGCCTGGGCCCCCAGCAGAAGCCACATGGAACAGAAAAGAAAGAATGTGAAACAGAATTCAGCCCCAGCTCTGCACCTGGCAAACTCTGGGATCTGGCCATGCTCCTTAGCCTGGGTAAGCCTCGGTTTCCTCATCTATAAAATCAGGATAATTATAGCACTGATTTCAAAAGTTGATAAGACGAGTGAGTGAGATAATATATATCAAGTGCTCAGCATAGTGCTTCTCACATACTGAAAGTTCTATCAGTGTTATGTGAAGTTTTGAAACTACTGTTTGTTAGTAGGAATATTAGGGAGATGGAGCTTCCCTAGGAGCTGAGCCCGTTGGGCCCTACCTGAAGGTTACAGACTGACAGACCATATTAAGAATCTGCCAGGCAAAGACAATTCTTGCTCTGCCCTTCGTACCGTGCAGCTGGGCTGATCCACTTGGCAAGTGGCTCTGTACAGACAAGGACCATAGCCTGAGTGTAATGGGGACCCACAGCAGAGAGGCGTCATGTAGGAATAGGGAGAAATGGTCCAAACTTCCAGCAGCTGGGGGCGGGGTGGAGCTAGGCAGGGAGTGAGCATCATGGGAAGGGCAGTGCATGTAGCTGGTAGAATAGAAGGGAAACTTCTGGACACCTTCAAGGCTGTGATCTATTAGCTACTCTGTATCCTGCCTAACTGGAAGCTCCTTGAGGACAGGAACCAGCTCTGCTCACTCCCTGCGGCATCCCCAGACTAGGCGCCCAGCCAGAGCTCCGGGAACCTTCAGGGGAGGGCTTTGGTGAATGTCACCACCGTCTCCCTGCCTTTCCAGCTCTGGCTGCCAAGGATGGCTCAGGCCTCCTTCGTGGTCACATACTCTGGCCACAAGCAGCGTTATACGGTGGCATTAAGTCAAGATCCAGGGGTCTCCATACTCTGGCCTAAGGCATTTGGATGTGGAGATGCAGGGGAAAGTGTTGAGGCACTGTCACACCTGGTCACTTGCACCCAAATGTTGTTAATCACACTAATACGAAGAGCCAATATTTCCTGTGCCCCTAAGAGTGCTGGTCACTGCACTAAGTGCTTTGTATGCATCATATTATTTCATCTTCACAAAACCCATCTTACAAGTTAGAAGACTGAGATACAGAAAGACTGAGTAACTTGCCCAAGTTCCTACAGCCAGCCAGTACCCATCTGGGACTTCTGATCTAGGAGCCCATGCTCTCTGGGGGCAGGACCCTGGGCCCATGGGAAGCGGGTCAGCAAGGGGCACTGCTGGGACAGACAGGCAGGCCGGGGGTGGGTGACCTTTGTGGCATCTGTGCTTTACCCGAGAAGGCAGGGGACACGGGGACACAGTGAGTAGTAACCCCAGGGCCTCCCTGCTCAGATTGCTTCCTCACAGTTTTGCTCCAGTCCTGTTCTGGAAGTTGGCACCTCTCGGAGAGGTTTGGGGGCTGTAGGGGGCAAACAAAGGGTCTTGCAGGTCCACCTCCTTTCACTGGAGTTTTTCTCAGTATTAGAAAAACTTAGGGCTAACATTTAAACGTTAAATCCCCAAGGGCAATTTTCAAGCTTTAAAAAACTGTATTTGGGGCTTCCCTGGTGGCGCAATGGTTGAGAGTCTGCCTGCCGATGCAGGGGACACGGGTTCGTGCCCCGGTCTGGGAATATCCCACATGCCACGGAGCGGCTGGGCCCGTGAGCCATGGCCGCTGGGCATGCGCGTGCGGAGCCTGTGCTCCGCAACGGGAGAGGCCACAGCAGTGAGAGGCCCGCGTTCCGCAAAAAAAACAAAAACAAACAAACAAAAAAAGCTGTATTTGGCCTTTAGTGGCAGAGTTCTAAAAATGGAACTTAAAATGCATTCTGTCTACAGAGGAGCTGGGAGCACCCAGGCCAGGGATGACAAAAAACAACTATTTGTAAAACTCTACCCCTATTATTCTATCCTGCATCTCCCCCTCTTTTCCCTTTGGCTGTCAGCAATGCATGTAAGACAACTGGGGAACAAGACATTCTGTTGACTAGAGTTATCTGTTCTATCTCTGCTCCCTGTGAATATGGGAATATCATGATTGAAGGGTTAATCTCAGAGGAAAAATAGCCACCCCAGTGACAGTTAATATGAAAATCTACAGTTAAGGCCATTTCCAAAATGTCCTATGATTCAGGATGGAAAAGAAAATGGTTCAAGTACACTTGATGTCCATCTATGTGACGCTTTCTTTTCCTCCCTTAAGACGAGAATATATTTCAGTCTTCAACTTTAGCATCAAAAACACTACAGAGTCCTCTCCTGGACTACATTTGGCCTTTGCTTCTGCCTGTCAGATTCCCCCCCTCACACCCCACCTCCCTGCACTTCACATATAATTCTTGGTGTTATAGGAAATGACATCAATATGGAGGTAAACATACATATGCTTTCAATATGTCATCGATCCATGTTACATTTGGGGAGCATTTAGCAGGAAGAACAACAAAATTGGAACCTTGAATTCTGGAGAAATTTAAACTGTGGCAACATTGCAACTTGGGGCTCACTAAGCCACATACATGAACCATCCCTAAACTGACCTTCAGAGTAGAGCTCGGGGGTCTGCAAGTCCAGATGAGGGGTTGAGGACCCTGATCAGAGCGCTTCTCACCCAGACACGAAGGAAACACTACAAGAAGCACAGGCGCATGCGTCTCTGCCTCAAAGAACCCGAGATTCCCTCTCGCTACTGCAATTCTTAGAGAATTAGGCTCTTTTTTTCCTCATTAGACTTGATAGTAGGAAAACGAGGATCTGACTGGAAAACGTATCAGTTTATATTTTACTTAGTGTTTCCTTCAAAGACAGTAGAAGGGAGACACCCTGAGAGCATTTCAGTTTTGCAAAATGCCCAAAGAAATTGTACAAACATTTTTTTCCCTTTGTTTCTGGCTGGAATTCTGTCAACTCTGTGAGTGAACGTGGATTATCACAGACTAACTAGGGAAGTTGGTGGTTAATATCTTTGGGCTGATAATTAAGCTAGTCCCCACCAAGGAGATAAAGTTTGTTTCTGATGAAATCTTTGAAATCGTGGGGTCTCTGAGGGAAAATAACAGAGCTATTCCTGATCAAAAGATTGGGAACCACTGGGTGAGCCAGCAACAGTCTGGCCAGGGTCCAGCCCCTAATGTGGAGTAAATAAGGATTTTTCACGCCTTTCAGATGAACGTTTGTTTTAATTTTTCAAGTATATTCCATTTCCCTGAAACCTTGCTCAAAGATTGTGCATAGCATGGCTTGTTGTTTTGCAATCTGGGTGCTGGAAAGAATCACAGAAGTAGATTTGGAAGTAAAAGATATTAAAGTGAATTGCCTTTTGTTTTGACAGATGTTTTATACAGTATTTTGTCTGTTAAGAACAAGATGTTCCAATAAATATTGGATAAGTGGGAGAGAAAATTTACTACAAGGCCATAAATCAATTGGCAAGAGGTCATAAACTGCAAGATTGGTGCGCAAAGCATTTATTAGATTATCAGAATCTAAGATTGATCTGTAGCTTTATCTACTTTCCCCTATCCGTCATTTTTATGGGACATGAAAAAGAGTTATAAAGGACAAATTGCATTTTAAAAATTATAATACAGGTTTTAGACAAAGCATTGCCAGATTATGGAACTAGATTAAAATACGTGATAAATCAAGAAAGGTCTCCAAAATAGAAATATTTTTGTCACTTGGTAGGAGTTAAGTGCCAGTTTAGTAGGGAATGAAATATGAAGATAAGAGAAATCATGGAAGTTTTAACATACAGAGGGGTCTAGAGATTGTCTCATCTGATCCCCATCACCTTGCAAACAAAGAAACAAAGATCCACGAGGTTAAGTGACTTCTGGGATAACACAGCTGGTTAGTAGCCTCCAAGACCTTTTTTCTGCTACAGATAATGCAGAAAGTTTTGTGATTGATTTTTTCTTTTTGGAAGATTCTATTTTATTAACAGTATATAAATTTAAGTTAGGATACTTAACACACCATGAACTCCTGAGGACAGGAACTGATTCTCATTTTTACTACATATTTCCTAAATATTTGCCTGTAGATCTCAAAGTTTGGGGGACTCTTCTGCATACCTAGACTGTGTGTTTTGCTCTCACAATGTGCTGGTGGCCCCACAGACCCAACCACAGGCCTGGTCCCAGCCTCCACATGTAGTGGATGAGGCAAGGGAGACACACATCTAGCAGCTGGGGTTGGGAAACGCACTCTGTTACTTGGGTGATCCGAGGCCTGTTTTCTTTTGGGGCCAGGCAGTAAGTGCTTCTTCCTTCCCCAAGAGGTAGGGCCAGACTAGGGGGGAGGCAAGTGAGGCTGAGGCACTGTGGTGTACAATTTAAGGAGGCACTCACTCTCAGGGTCATGCCAGTTCAGGGGCAGTACTTGCAAGACCCTGAGAGTGAGTGCCTCCTTAAACTGTATGCCCTAGAGCCTGGCTCTCAGGGAAGAGATTTGCCAAAGCAAAGACAGCTGGAAGCCTAAAGGAGGAGGGGGCTAGGAGGACTGCAACTGCCCAGCTTCCTAAGTGCCTCTGTGCCTGCTACCACACCCAAGAGACATAAGTGCTGAGGGGACTGGAATGTGAACAAGACAAGGGCTCCGGCCTGAAGATGCTTTCAAGGACAAATCGAGGAAACAGACGTGCAACGTCTCACAACACACAGAATGAACTCATAAATTCATCTGTTCGTTGGTCTCAAACAAAATGCTGTGGAGTCACAGAGGAAAACGTGAGGAAGAGAAACTGGAAGAAGTCATTGAGAAATATGAGTGTGGTATTTATAAAAGGAGGACGAGATGAGATGGGTGTGTGAGGTTCTGTCCAGCCGCTGAGTTCTACTATGGCAGGTGAGGTGGGGAGGGGTGGGCTGGCAATGCCAAGGGAGCCTGGGGGACAGAGAAGGCTTGAAGGCTGCCTGCTTCCAGACAGAAGGTTCTACCAACACTGAGTGTTCTGTAAATGAGCTCTAAAGGGTTGCCAGATGAAATGCAGGATCTTCCATTAAATTTGAATTTCAAAGAATCAACAAATAACTTATTAGTATAAGTATGCCACAAACATGAAACATTAGGCTAAAAAATTTTGTTGTTTATCTGAAATTCAAATTTAACTGGGTGTCCTGGGTTTTTTTATTTGCTAAACGTGGCAACCGTATCTGAATGGAGCTGGTGACAAAGTGAACGGGGAGGAAGGGATGGAGGGTAATGAAGGCAGGGACCTGAGGAGCTTTATAGGGAGGTCCAGACTGTCCCACTGCAGGGAAATCCTCTGCTCTAAAAGGAAAGTGGTAGAAAGAATTCTGGAGCTGGAGGAGAATTCAGAACAGTGGTTCTCAATCCAGGACGCACATTAGAATGTCCCGGGAGAGCTCTTAAAAACCATCAGTGCCTGAGTCCATCCTCAGAGACTCTGATTTAATTGGTTTCAGTGTGGCCTAGGTATTAACATTTTTTAAAGCTCCCTGGGTGGTTCTAATGTCAAACAGAGTTGAGAACCACTGCTTTGGAGACTACTATGTCCTGTCCTCTGAGGCAGAGGGTCAGACAGAGCTGGCTTTAAGATCCAACTCTATCACTTCCTGGCTATGACCTAAACTACGCCTGTTTCACCCTGTGTAAGGCAGGGATAATAACTCTTTGTACATTGTAAGGTTATTGTATAGACTGCTGCGACTTCCAGTTAAACATTGCAGTTTGAGTGCATGCATTTAAATCCATTCTATTCTGAAGCCTGACTGAAATGGTAGCATAACAGTAAAAACTATACCAACCCACGCAGCCACTCACCTACTAGAGTAGGGAAAGCTGGTTTGTAACTCTCTGTAGATGGGGAGAAACCAATAAAAAGCAAGCCAAGGGACTTCCTTGGTGACACAGTGGTTGAGAATCAGCCTGCCAATGCAGGGGACACGGGTTTGAGTCCTGGTCCGGGAAGATCCCACATGCTGTGGAGCAACTAAGCCTGTGCGCCACAACTACTGAGCCTGCACTCTAGAGCCACGTGCCACAACTACTGAGCCCGCGCGTCTAGAACCCGTGCTCCACAACAAGAGAAGCCACCGCAATGAGAAGCCTGCGCACCGCAATGAAGAGTAGCCCCCACTTGCCACAACTAGAGAAAGGCAGCGCACAGCAAAGAAGACCCAACACGGCCAAAAATAAATAACAAATAAATAAATAAATTTAAGGGGGAAAAAAAAAAGCAAGCCAATTTACACCACCAAACCCCAGAAAGTTTCAGAAATGGAGGTAGCAGGATTCTCTGCAAGTCAGTCTGAGAGCTGGGCTAAAAACCGGAGGACTCAATAATGGTGTGCAGAGCGGGTAGACAGACCCCCAGACTCCTTCCTCCAACCCTTGCATGTGGTGGTCACCCCTCTAGAGAGAGAAACCAGAGAGGGATAGACTCAAAGACACTCGGTGTGCACTGAAGGACACTCGTGGATGCACAGTGAAAGTGGGGGGAGGCAATTAATTAAAAATAAGGCGATGGAGTGAAAGATGGCAGCTTGAGCAGTGAGAGTCCAGTACTCTCCCCTGAATACTGGCAGCCAGGGGCACACCCCAAAGGCAGGAGACTTTCGAAAGAACTTGGCCAGCATGAGAGAATGATAGACAAATGCTGACATTTAGAGATCTCCCAAAGAAAGGCTGGGTGTCCCCATCGCTCTAGGCCCACATGCAGATCCTCCCCTCAGCTTTTTAGTAACTCACTAGAAAACCGAGATCAGAAGAGAGTCTCTAACATGATAAATCAAAAGCCAAATAGGGGGAAAAATAGACACTTGAAAGAAACAGATAATTCAAGGAGCAGAATAAAATAAAAAAGAAAACTGTAATGAACATGAATAAGAACATAACAATTCTCCAAGAGATCCAATATCTAATAGTTCTACAATGAAGATTTCCCAGAAACCAAGAAATACTTTTCTGTATTGAACAAATCCAACCAGTAGCAACCCTTCCCATACCTCCACAAAAAAAAACAAAGGTGGTGGGGGGGATGTCCAAACTCATCATTATGGAATTTCAATATCCTAGGGATTTTAAGTAGCCTAAATGTTGAGAGAAGAAGAGAGAGAGAGAGCAAGAGTGAAAAGTCATATACAAAGAATTTGGGATCAGAATGAAACTAAAAAGCAGTAGAGGGCTTCACTGGTGGTGCAGTGGTTGAGAGTTCGCCTGCCGATGTAAGGGACATGGGTTCATGCCCCGATCAGGGAAGATCCCACATGCCATGGAGCAGCTGAGCCCATGAACCGTGGCCGCTGAGCCTGCGCGTCCGGAGCCTGTGCTCCGCAACGGGAGAGGCCACAGCAGTGAGAGGCCCACGTACAGAAAAAAAAAAAAAAAAAGAAAGAAAAAACAGTAGAGTCATTAATGCCTTCAAAACCTAAGGGAAAATGATTTCCTGCTTAGAATTCTATACCCAGCCAAACTATGAATGAAGAGTGTGTGCTTTGTGACCACCTAGAGGGACGGGATAGGGAGGGTAGGAGGGAGACGCAAGAGGGAGGGGATATGAGGGTATATGTATATGTATAGCTGATTCACTTTGTTATACAGCAGCAACTAACACAACAGTGTAAAGCAATTATACTCCAATAAAGATGCTAAAAAAAAAAAGTGAGAGTAGAATAAAACCATCAGACTTGAAAGGTATCAAAGCCTGCCTTTCTGCCTCTTCCATATTGGATGGAATATGAGTTATCAAAGCTTGAGAAAAAAACAGGAAAGACAAAGACATGGGATCCAGAAAACAGATTACATACAAGAGTGAGTTAAAGGGAATTCCAGGATGAGAGAGAAGGGAAGGCTCAGGATGACAGGTTGTGGCAGACCAAGAGACAAGTCAGTCCACAGTGGAGCAGGACAGGGGGCTCTAGCAGGGAAGGCTCCAAGTGAAAGCGAACTGAAGTTTATTTGATTTGTTTGACAATATAGAGAGGAGCTTAATGCTTCTGTTGGAAAGTTTGAGACTTCCTTTTCTAGGCACAACTAGGAAGTCAAGCAAACAAAGTGAGTATGAATTCCAAAGCAAATTCAAGTCATATAACAAAGGGCATGGAATCTTAGAATACTTTGGAAGTATTGTCGATAGAAAATACTGTTTACATTCATTAAAATGTAAACACTGAATATTTAAACAAAAATTGGGAGGATGAGAGGAGCACAATGTGAGAGCATGGACGGGTATAGGAGCTAAACCACACCTTTAATCACTAGATAGTGTGTATTTTAAAAATTAAACAATAACATCATAAGCATCCTATTTAGAAATCTGGAGAGAAATAACTGAGAAGCAACTAAAGTAGCAGCTTTAGGAATGAGATAGGGTTGGGAAGGGGATTGCTGTTTTTCATCATAGACCTTGTAGTTCTATTTGACTTTTTATGTTATACACATGTATTTAATGTAGCTCCTCATACATTACTTTGTATTGTATAAGAACTCAGTGAACGTGGGTTGCTATTATCACATCCTAGACTTAAAACTGGACAATGGAGATACCGTGGCTTGCCTAAAACTTTCTCCTCCCAAAATAACCAGAAGCAGAACTAGGACCTCTTTATTCAAAGCATTTTTTTATAGATCTTTATTGGAGTATAATTGCTTCACAATACTGTGTTAGTTTCTGTTGTACAACAAAGTGAATCAGCCATGTGCATACATATATCCCCATGTCCCCTCCCTCTTGAGCCTCCCTCCCACCCTCCCTATCCCACCCCTCTAGGTCATCGCAAAGCACTGAGCTGATCTCCCTGTGCTATGCTGCTGCTTCCCACTAGCTAACTATTTTACATTTGGTAGTGTATATATGTCGCTGCTACTCTCACTTCGCCCCAGCTTTCCCCTCCCCCTCCCCGTGTCCTCAAGTCCATGCTCTATGTCTATGTGGTCCATCAGTACCATTTTTTTTTTTAGATTCCATATATATGCGTTAGCATACAGTATTTGTTTTTCTCTTTCTGACTTACTTCACTGTGTATGACAGGCTCTTGGTCCATCCACCTCACTACAAATACCTCAATTTCATTTCTTTTTATGGCTGAGTGATATTCCATGGTATATATGTGCCACATCTTCTTTATCCATTCATCTGTTGATGGACATTTAGGTTGCTTAAAAGGCACCCTCGGTGCCAGACTCGGGGATGAGCTAGTCCCAGTCTACGAGTTTGCAGTCTGGTCGGGTTGGGAAGGAACAAGTATATACATAACAACTTCACAAATACACCCTGGTAAGTGCCATGTAACAAGCTTCCAATAGCCATGAAGCCAGGCTTTAACCAAGATGACCCTCTCCATGTCACACTCTTCATGCCAGAGTGGGTCGTAAGTATTGAGGGCTGTCCACCGCAGATGCTAAATTTTAATACATGAGAGTTTAGGCTCTAGAGGTAATATATGCACTTCATCACATTTCTCTTTTTTATTTTCAACTTTTAGAGGAAAGCCTGTATTCATATTACAAAATGTACCACAGCAATCAATAGGACTATTCCAGTAGCTTTGGTCATGGACTCCTTAGCTGTTTTTACTTCAGTCAATTTTTTCATCAAGTTCGGTTCTCTTGAAGCATTACCAGCATGCTTCTGGTGCCTTCCTGACTAACTCATGACCAAATAACTCCAAAGAATCAAAGAGCTTTGGTCAAGAGACCTAGGGCGTCCCTCTTCCCCTTTTACTACCACTGGTGTCTTCTCTGGAGCTGGACATGCTGCACAAGTCCACAGAACAGCAGTGTTGAGGGCCATAAAAGAGTCTTTCCTGAAAATAAAATAATAAAAAAATCGAGCTCAGCTGGATTCTGATTTAATAGTATCTGGCAAGCTAACTATATTATTTTTGAACACACAGACATAAATTTGATATGAATAATAAAACTGAAGTATAACATGGACAAAGGAAATATAAAATTCACCTAATCTTCAAAAGAAATTCTATACTTGAATAATTAACCATGCTCTATTTATAAAACTAGAATAATTGAAAACAGGATTTTCAGTTGATTCATATAGCCTCTGAAATATTTATTATTGCAAGTCGAAAAGATCTGTCTGGGGTTTGTCACTGAAAATGTCTAAACTCAGTGTCCAGATGTTTATTTAAGTTGCTCCCACAGAGTTCTAATGTCAATAACAGGGGTTATCAGAGATCATCGCTGTGTATCTTCCTTGACTAATATTCTCATTTCTTCTGCATCTTTGATGTTTTCTTTCATTAAAATTCCTGGCCCATATCCACAAAAATCTGCTGGGCTTGCATTAAAAATTAGTCGGCTGTCTTGACATATGATGATGCCCCATGTCTCCACAAAGATAATATTTATCAGCAGCTATCATTTTGGCATTACAATCAGCAGCATAGAGTCAATTTCAGAGAATAAAAAAGAATACAGAATCCAGATTTTAGAATGCCTAACTTGCAGATTTCAACTTCCTGCCTATTCTTTTTTTCCTAATGTTAGATAAGGCAAAATTAGAACAAGCAATGGGATTTCTCACCATGAACCATGTGCATTCCTCTCCTTCGGTCTCTCATACCCTGTCTTTTGAAAACCTAAAGTAAGATGACTTTAAAATAAAGGAAAACAGACTCTCTGTCAAAACTCACTTCCTACAGTTTCTTCAGAAAAAGACACCTGGGAGAACATTTTAAAGACATAATGATGGCCTTTCCCTTCATGTGAAAGTGGCAGAAGACAAAATGAGTCTATTTTTGAGCTGATCAGATGGGGATTTTGTTTTTCATCAGCTGTACAAAAGAAACAACTTCTACAAGTTCCTCCTTCCCAAAACTAACCGAATTTTACCCAAATTGTTAAAGCACCTAGAACCCAAAGAAAGGGGGCATGAGTAAACGAAGTCTATGTGAGCATTCCAAAAAAATCTTGTGCATCTGAAGCCTCGTTCAAGCCTCTGGTAGGATCCAGTGGACAGTTAAGACCAGCATGAGGTTAACGCTACTTACCCACGGCTGTTCACTATATTAATTTAAAAGAATTAAATCTGATTTGACCTCCAATTCAACATGGAGAAAATATTTGGCACTGGTGTGAAAAATTACTAATGATATTAAACAGTGCCCTCTGGAAGGTAGGAAATCACTCCTGAGAACTGCAGACAGATTAATTAGAAGGTCTTTTCTGTGGAAAAATCGCCATTTACACTGTTTATTTGATTAAATCATGAGATTCATGAACTCATGTAATACAGCCAGAGAGGTAACTTCCTAACACAAAGTAGGCACTCAATAAATGTTCGTTGGCTTTTCAATGAACAACTAGTCTAACATTTCTTTATTAATAGGTATTACATAAAATTGGATCTCTGGGTAAATACATTTGGGAAATGCTGAGTTAAATAAGGTTAAACAGGTTTTTTACTCTAGGACCTATCAAAAACTTTAATATGCTAAGGTGATTTTGAATTCCCATGGGGTAGTGAGCAAGGAGGGAGAGATGATGCAGCATTTCCCAAACTCATCACCAAATTGCCTTTTTCTGAGGATTTTAAGAGACACATTTTTAAAAGACTACCCAGGTCCAATGATTTCATTTTAGAAACTGGACAGTTCAAATCCCTAGCAGTTAAGTGACTTGACCAAGCACTCAATTTATTAATAGCGAAGCAGGAACTCTCTCCCCTCCCACCCTCACCTCCCCATCTCCGCTATCCCTGCCACCCAATTTATCTTGATATGACAGCCTAGGACTCTTCCTCAGAGCTCTTTTATTGCTGTCCTGCTAATACATTTATTTTTGCTTTAATTGGAGCCCAAAGAGAACACCCTTATTATAAACCCCAAAGTTGAGATAATGCAGCACATTACCTGGTGATGTACTACAATAATTTAAGCAAGATGTGGTCTCTTTTGAGTGGACGAGCATAAAGGGAGCAGTTAACACTTTTTCTGGAGGGAGGGTGAGTAGACTTCATGCTTCCATAGCACCCTTCCATCACACTTCCCACATAGGTAATTGTTAGTATTCCCCACTAGACTGTTAATTACAAGAGGACAAAATATTAGTCCTATAGTCTGTCAGTGCCTAGTAGGTAATAGGTGTTAGTAAACATCAGCTGAATAAATGAAGGAAGGAAGGAATGACTAATGGGACAAACCAACTAGCTATTGTCTTAAAGAGTTTCTCAGCTCTTTGAAGGAAAGAATGGCGAAACACCCCTCTGCCCAGCAGCACCAGAAGAGAAAACTGTCTATTTCCAAAGAAGGTCAAGGCAAGAACAAAGGGGCTGCTAGAGGAGGCCAGGCAGGATGGTCTCCAAGGGGCCTCTTGGAGTGCAGTTTGCCTCTGTGATTTCACGAAAAGAGTTACCAAAACAGTGTGATCAGTAACCACTTAGATCAAAGTTAGCAAACTAGTTTTGTGTCTTGTGTTGCCCATGCTATTAAAGTATAGAATTTAGTTGAGGAACGGGGGCACATAAAAGGGATGTGTATATGATGTACCCAAAGTGAATAGTAACAATAATCTGTGGCAAGTTACCTTGTTGGGAAGCTAACTTGGCCTGAAAATCTGGAAATGGGTAAGGACTGTACTTGGAACATCTCTCAGTGCATAATTCAGGCCGAGCCCTCTAGCGGTAGAAGTCCACAGTATTGTTCTTAAAAAGGGCCCTCTGAGTGAGGAGGGTTGCTTATGGAAATTTCTGGATGGCCAGTGTCTCTTCCGCGTCCCAGATTGTGTCAATGTGAATTTTATCTCAGATTTTTAAATGAAGGAAAAAAGTCCTTTTAACATGAATAATTTGCACAGTGCTTCTGTATGCAAATTCTTCTGGAAAAATGCATGGGTCCAGTCTCAGGAGCTCTTCCATTTGGGCGCTGGACATGCCAAGCCAAAATTCTTGAAAAATAGATGTGGTTAAGGGCATGTAAGCAATCTGCATATCATCTGTGCTATTCTCAATTAAGGGGCCAATATTAGGGTAGGAAGTTTTATCTTTATTCTTAAAAATCAGTATAGTGCAAAGGGAGCAAGCAGTAACACACAGAGACACACACCCCTGAACTCAACCCAGGTATGTGTTTCTGGGATGCAGAGAGGGGGCAGTTCCACGGGAAGGAATGTGGCAGGACCCCCTGATGAAAAAGCCCATCTGGGACTTGAGAAATCTGGATTCAATTCTTGGCTCCGTCTCTAGCTCACCACATAATTAAGAGGGCAAATCGGCTAATCTCTCTGTCCTTCACTTTGTCCTCTTTAAAACGATAGTGTCTGGCCTCTCCCCACATCTCAGGAATGCCTTGTCAGCAGATGCTGGGAGTGGGGCCTGTGGAGCCAATTAGCTGTAGGCAGCGGGGACCTGTACCCAGCCCCAGCTGCCCCTCCTGCCCCAGCCTGTCTAGCAAATTAATGTCTTTGGTCACACGGAGTCAGCCTGTGAGAGTGTGAATGAATTTCAGACCACTCAGAGCTCTTCCCTTCAGATGACAAGGCAAAATAACATTTCTTTTGTGAAGCACAGATTTTGTTTCACTGCGTAAAAATACTATCTGTGTCATGAAGAGAAGACTGGATTAGGCATATGCAGAGAGGGGACCTTTTCCAGACCAAGGGGTGTTCTAGGTTCTGATTTGACAGCTATGCGACCTTGAACACACCCCCTATAATAATAGTTACTTGTTTCCTGGCTGCTTACAATATGCTGGGCAACATACAAGTATAAACTCATGAATATGCGTGCTTGGCATATATACAGTAAGTGCTCAGTAAACGTTAGCTGCTAGTACCGTCATCTAATTTTGTATCCCAGCAACCTTATGAGATAGGTCTTATTGTTATTCCTATTATATAGATGGGAAGACTGAAGGACAGAGCAGCAGCTGCTATAATGCATTGTCCAGATAGTTTTTCAGGAATGAAGAACATATTCCCTGGGCTGCTGGGAGTGCTTTTCAGACAAGGGCCTCTAAGGGGACTGCCCCTGCTGCAGCAAAGTGGCTCACCCAGGGCCAGGCTTCCTTCCAGTGGGCTTCCTTCCAGCCCACATCCAGTGACTGATCATACATGGTAAAAAGCTCTGGCCTCCCGTATTCGTTACCTAGGGCTGCTGTAACAAATTACTACAAACTAGGTGACTTAAAACAGTGGAAGTTTATCCTCTCACAGTTCTGGAGGCAGGACTCCTGAAATCAAGGGGGTGTCAGCAGGTTGGCTCCTGCTGCAGGCTCTGAGGGAGTCTGTTCCAGGTCTCTCTCCTCGCTTCTGCTGGCTGCAGGCGATCTGCGGCATTCCTTGGCTTGTAGATGCATCACTCCAACTTCTGACTCTGTTTTCACCTGGCCTTCTCCCCTGTATGTCTGAGTGCTGAATCTCCCCCTCTTTTCTCTTATGAGGATGCTGGCCATTGGATTTGGGGCTCACCCTAAATGCAGGATGACCTCATCTCAAGATTCTTAATTGCATTTGTAAATCAGGTCACAGGTCCCGAGGGATAGAACTTGGATATATCGTTTTGTGGCCACTACTCAACCCTCTAGATCCCAGATAGGGAAACTGCTCTGCAGGACCATCCAAGCTCCCAGCTCCCTGGGAGGTCAACTGAGGGCTTTGGTGAGGTGAGATCTCAGCACCTGCCAGCTTCTCCCACACCTGACCCTGCATCCTTCTCTTCCCTTATACAGGTACTTCTTTCAGGAGGCTCCCTAATCGATGTCCTGTGCGCTAACCTCCATCTCAGCATCTGCAGCAATAGTGTTCATTTCAAAGTCTCCCCAAACTTCAATCTGTGACTCATATTTTTTTTTAAATGCTTTTGAACTCAAATCCAGCTCTGCATTATCCCATGAATTCCTCTGGCCAGATATTAACCACCTTCGCACAGTTTCCCAGACGTTCTGAATTCTCTTGCCTCCTGGCCTTTGCTAATGCTGCATCTAACTGTCTCCCCAACCCACCAGTCGACACCCCACCCATGGGTCAAAGCCTAGTTCAAATTCCCTCCTTCACAGTCTTTCTGGCCCCCATGCCTGAAAGGTCCTTGGTCTTTCTTAGTCACTTAGCCCTGTATACTTTGGATAAGAATTATTTATGCGTGTGTCAGCTCTACAAGATCCGTGAGGGCAGGATTTGTGTCCACTTTGAGGCTGCCTCTGCCCACCCTCTGTTGTTCTTCCCAGGGTTGTGTCACTGGTCCTTTCTCTTCCTGCTCTGTGCTCTTCCTGGGCATCGAATCTGTGGTCTCCAACCACCTTCTCTATATGGAGGGGCCTCATCCTTGGTCTCCAGTCCCAACCTATCTCTCGAGGGTTAGGCTTGCTTTTCCAGCGGCCCACTAGGCATGTCTGTAAGGATCTCCACAGGTAATAGATCATCCCTGGTCTCTTCCTGGAAACCAATTCCTCCATCCTGGCTCCCAACCTTAGGAACCACGATGTACCAGAACAACCTCCATCACTGAAGGGAAGTCTAGTCCTTTCTCTTTGGATGCTGCTGCCTCTGTGATGTGTGAAATTAGGATCACTTCTGGGGACAGAGAGCCAAGTCGTGCCCCATGGGTGGGCTCCAGGTGGGCAGCCTGGCTCTTCTGTTCTCTTCTACAAAGCAGTGACTCCACGGGTGGGGTGTGGAACACAGCTCTCCTCAGAGGAACCGGCTGGATGCAGGAAGAAAAACAGCTAACGCTGTAAACTTAGGACTATCTCATCTTCACCACAGGGCTATGATGGTGGCACTATTCTTATTATTCCCCCTTTTCAGATGAAGAGGCTTAGAGCCGTTAAGTAATGTTACCCTGGGAGTACCTGGCGGGTCTGAGTGGCTGGCTCAGGCTGGTGTCTAAGTGCCGGGCAGCCCTCTGGGGAGGTGGTGGCTGTAGAATGTAGAATCCAAGACCTGGACGGGAATGAGCCAGAGAAGAGCTATCGCCTGGATTGTGCTCATGCTTTTGGCCCTCTGTCTCCCCCATCATCTCTTCTCATTAAGGAAAATATCTGTGAAAGACACAGCCTGTCACAGCACTGCTGTCGAGACCAAGCATTGCTGTCCACCCTAGCGATGTTAGGCTTGGTGACGTCATCTTGCTTATTCCCCCAACCCCATCCTCGCCAGCCCCCCAGGAAAGCCAGGCACTGGCTGCCTGGAATTCAAGCAAACAGAGCAAATAGGCAAGGCAGCATGGGAAATTAAAAACGGCACTTGACTTGGAGAGAAACAGATGCAGGTCTTAATAGTGCACGACCTTGAGAAAGCCACTCCCTTGCTGACCCTTCGTTTTCTTCCCTGGAAAATGCTGGAATGATAATACCTCCCTCCCAGGATACGTAGGAGAAGCAAGAGAGACCACAGATGTGAAGCCCTGTCCTAAACAGCACGTGGCCCCGGGGTGTTGGCATCATGATCACACACGGGAGTGAGGGGGCCCTCAGGCTCGTGCAGAGGGCGGCTCTCAAGCCCCCCTTCCTCCTCCATCTACTCATTTTCTCCTCTCACTTCATTCATTCACTCTCTCATTCGGTTATCAAGATATTACTGAGTGCCCATGATGTCTGGCATTGTTCTAGGCCCCTGGGGAGGTAGCAATAAACAAAACAAATAAAAATCCCTAACCTCATACTCTAGTGGGGGAAGTCAGGCCGCAAACAAACAGGAAAACATACAATTCTATGGAGAAAAATAAAGCAGCTAAGGGAGGTTATTTTATATCCATTGGCATCCGTGATCAGGAGACATTTGGGTAGATACTTGTAGGAAATGAGGAGCCAGGCCCACTGGTGTCTCAGGGAAGAACATTCAAGGCCGAGAGAACAGCTGTGCAAAGGCCCTTAGGTGGGAGCACTCTGCACACATTAGGGCAACAGCAAGGAGGCCCGGGTGCCTGGGTGCCCCTGTCAGATACCGAGCGCAGGGTCATGTGGGATCGTGTAGGTCATCAAAAGGAATTTTGCTTTTATTCTGAGTGAGCTGGGAGCCACCAGAGGGCTTGGGGCAGAAAAATGACTTGATCTGATGATGACTTTAAAAACTCATGCTGGCTGCTGTGTTGTGACACCTCTGTGACGTGGACAAGGGCAGAAGCAGGGACAGGAAGTAGGAGCCCCCAGCAACAATCAGGCAACAGGGCACAGTAGCTCACTGGACAACCAGATCCCATTTTCCTCAAGATTTGTGTTATAAGACATAACATTTTGGGAGTTGCTAACCTGTTCCAACTCCCTCATTTTAGAAACTGGAACACTCAAGTCCCAAAAAGTTAAGTGACTTGGCCAAGAATATTCATTGTGTTAATAGCAAAGCTGCCACCACCACCACCAGCATACTCTGATCCCTAGTCTGAGAGTCCAGGACTTGCCCAGAGCACTCTTGTTGCAGCTGATTATGAGTCTGCAATTCAGAGCTGGAGATAAGAGCTTGGGAGTCATGATGTATCAACAGGATGTAAAACCACAGGTGGGATGAGGTCACCAAAGGAGCGAGCAAAGGTGGAGAAGAGGTTCAAGGAGAGAACCCTGGACATTTCAATGTTTCGTGACTTGTGCTGAGTTGGCAACATGAAGGCCCCTGGTGGCTTTGACAAAAGCTTTTTTGGGAGAACTTTGGGAGCAAACACTTGATGGGAGTGGGTTCAAGACAAAATGGGAGGAGAGGAGCTGAAGACAGTGAGACAGACCACTCTTCCAAGTAATGCTTCCTTGCTGCCCCTTGACTGTTCAGGGTCCATCCAGGCCTCTTTCTCATCCTTGTCCTTCTCCTACATTTTCCATTTCCTCTCTTCCCTCCCTCAAAACTTGTCTCCCATTCCCTTAAGCCCTATTCTTCTCCAAGAAAAAGTCATCTAATAAATGGACATCCACTGAGAGATTAATTAATGAGTTTATTGATGTTTTGCTATCTTCAAGATAATATGTATTCTAACATAGAAATCTGACAGTTTTTTTTTTCCCCCGGGGAAATCATGGCAGCCATAGATTGGAGGAGGGAAAAGACCCTGAACCATGAACACCGTACTGTACCCCTGTCCATCATTTTCCAGTACCTACTAAATTTAGCTGGCCCCCTGCTATAGTCACAGGCGTTCCATTATAGTTTCAGAAGGTGGTACAAAACAGATCTCACAGAGGGCTGGTGAGAGGTTTGATGAGCCAGTGACAGTCAACCTTCTGACCACCAGAGGAGAGTGGAGACATTCAAAACAGACCAAGTCAGACAGTGAAAAGGAAAAATAGGGTCACACATATAAATAATGAGAAGTACATTATCTATTTTTAGTTTATTTTTTATACATTATCCACTTTTATTTCAAGAAAATTGTAGTCATTGACCCTAGTCACCATAGTTAAGACTACCTAAGGAAATTTAACATTTCTGTAGTTTTAGAAAATAGATTTCTGGCACTGTGCTTTTTCTATAATTTTATACAAATGTGCTAAGGAATTAATTATAAGTAGAATCCACAATAGGCCAAGAGCATGGATGGGGCAGAAAGAGTTGGCTCTGTCAGAAGCAGCTGCACAACCTTCTCCATGCTTCTCTGTGCCTCAATTTCCCCATGTATAAGATTTGGAAAAATAATACCTAATCTTCCTTCCTTCCCTAAGAACTAAAGACGCTAATTTGAGGTAAGATTTGCCCTCTATTGCCAGTTACAGTTTCCTAATGTGCTTCATTTTGACCCTGCTAAATGTAGCTGAAGGGGAGAAGAAATCTTTATTAAAAATCTAAGTAATCAAGGGACTTCCCTGGCAGTCCAGTGGTTAAGACTCCACATTGCCACTTCATGGGGTACGGGTTCGATCTCTGATTGAGGAACTAAGATCCCACATGCTGCATGGCGTGGCCAAAAAAACAAAACAAAACAAAACAAACAAACAAATATATATAGAACAGCTATTTAACTCAATACAAATATATGTGGTACTGATTAAGAGAACTGATGTATTTACTAGCAATATTTTCAGACAGAGTTTATAAGTACCAAGCTGAGTCTCCATCTTTCAAAGAGCTTTTCTGTATGCTCCAAGGACCCGATTTACAACTCTCATTCTTTTGCTTTAATAATGTGAAGTTTTTCCATACAAAGCTGGGTCTCTCCTTAGTTCAATGTCCTAATTTCCCCTTGTCAAAATAGCTTTTTTTAGGGAGTCTCTATTGTTTTCAGTTAATTTTAACACTAAATTAAAAGCTTCATCTGGTGGTGATTTTAAAACATTTTACTTCAGATGCCAAAAGGTACCTCCTAAACTACTTCAATCATAATTGTTACCATCGTTACAATAAGGTTTTCATATAGAATCTCTTTTAGACCTCAAAGTGTTCTATAAAGACCACACTTTGAAATTTTGTTCTCTCAAAACATACCCCATACATTAGATAAGGGGTCACTGACCCCATCTTACAGACTAAAGAGTCAGGAGAGTATAGAACTTCCCACTGGATTCAAAGGAAATAGTGGCATTTAAATCCTAAATCTAATAATCTAATGCTATTCCAGTGGCTTACCCTCTTTTTTGCCTTTTTTTAATTCCAAGTTTTCTAAAATCATCTGGGACGTAATAGATCATATTTAATTGTTCAGGCTTTTATGCTGTGCTTTCAGAATCGCTTCTGATTTGTGGTCTGGCTCTAGTTCAGTATTATCCAACACGAGGTTTATTTCATCGGCCCTGTATCAAAGCTTCCTCACTTTAGCCAGAAATTAAAATAATAGCTTTAAGTTTCCCCTCCCTGTCAAAGAGCTAATCAATAACACAATTTGCCATATTTTGTAGATGACTCTATATGCTCCTCATAAAAGCGGGATGTGGAACCCTTTCATTTATTTAGCATAGGCACTCTCAACTTTTCCTACACAAAGACAGAATCATTTTTTTTCTAACAATTTTACTTCCTTTTAGTGTTATAAATTGTCACAAAGCCTGCAAATTGTCAACCGCAAGATTTACTGGGTCCTCTGAAGAAAGCCCGTGATACCGGATGTCACTTTCACTGGCATCTCTTCTCCTAAAAATATTTATGCAGTCAACTATGGTACCAAGTGAGGAGGGAGGGGTCAAGATACCAGCAGTGGCCAAAATGGTCACACAGTTGTAAGATGCTGAAAAATAAAATATTCCAGGTACAAAACTTATCAGAAGAAAAAAAACTCTTTTGCAGTGTAAGTCATAGAGACAGGACAAATACCGCCGGAGTAACCTGAGCGCTTGCTTAGTGGTAGCACTTTTTAAAGCCCACACGAGACCTTGATTTGTGGTATCCATGGGTCCAGCGCCCAGAAATCTCAAGTGCTGGGTTCTTTTCTTCGCTGCTCTTAGTGCCCTTGAGCAAATTACTTCAATTCCTGTTACAGGAAACAGGGATAATCCCACAAGCTATCTACCTACACCTTGACTCACAGCTCCTGGCTCCCCAGAGAATGCGATGTGGATTAGAGCCAGGTCCTATGAAAATGAAAATTACCTTATAGATAACTATTATGTAATGAGATTAATCCTCAGAACCTCTTCCACAGATCCGGTAAAGCCCCAGATTTTAGCACTTTACTTTCTTCTCTTAACATAATCCCTTGAAAATTGAAGGTAAGAGTTCATGACTGCAGATTCAGTCTATTTTTCCTGTCTAAACACAACTTTAATATTTTTTAAAAAATTCTTTCTTACTTGCTAACTCTTCTCAATCAAAACTACACAATACTTTAGTTATCTACAGTAAAACAGCATTGTGAATTTTCTATTTAATTTGTATAGACTAATAATAGTCATCCTAGTTGAAAGAGTAAGTTAGTTTGTAAATGGCAAGTGTCCAAATCTCCTAAGTCTCAAAATACAGAAATAAAAAGTTAATTAATATCAGAATATCAAGCAGTTTTTTGAAAATGGAGATTTGTACTACCAAGGATATATATATATATAGACATATATATAATAGACATATTTATATAGAGAGACATATATACACACACACACACATACACACACACACACACACACACACACATATATATATAGAGAGAGAGAGACATAGACATATATATGTTGTTTTATTTTGTGGAACATGGCAAGCTGATTCTAAAATTTATTTAAATTTAAAAATGCAAAGGGCCAAAAAGAGCCAACACACTCTTGAATAGGATGGCAGGCTTTACTCCAGCATTATCATAAAGCTATCATAAATAAAGTAGTGTAATATTAGCCCAAATAGATTAATGGAATGGAGAAACAGAGAGGACCCAGAAAGGACCAGAGGCTTATACAGATGCTTGATGAATGGCAGAAGGGCACTGCATAGTGCCAGGACCAGCAGCTATACAAAAGACCCTGCCTCACACAGTCACAAATACATCCCAGGGGGAATCAAAACATAACATAGTAAGAATGGAAAATAATAAAGCATTTTTTAAATGAAAAGATTTTAAAAGATAATATTTTCATGACTTAAAGATAGGAAAATATTCCTTAAAAAAAAGATACAAAAGATACTAAACATAAAAGATGAATAGATTTGCCATTAAAATGAAGAATTTTTATTCATCAAAAAACCATGATGAGAATGAAAAATAATCAGAGAAGGAGAAGGTATTTACAACAGATGTAACTCAATAATGATTAGTACCAAGAATATATGCAAATCAATGAGTAAAAGACAGCTGACATGAACACAACAGAGACAAGTTTTGAATGGGCACTTTTCAAAAGAAGAATTGCAGTGACCAGTGAACATAGGCAGATGCTCAAATTTGTTTCTAATTAGAGAAATGCAAAATAAAACCACAATGAATGTCTCAACATCACACTGGCCAAAGTTAAAGTCTGGCAATATCAAGTGTTGGTGAACTGGCCTCATACACAGCAGGGGAAAAGGAGAGGGATATTAAATGTTAAAGATATGCCTACCTCATAATCCAGCAATTAAACTCCTAGGTAAATGCCCTACAGAAATGTGTTTATGCACTCAAAGATGCTCGTTGCAGCATTGCTTATAATAGCCAAAAACTGAAATCACTATAGAAGTGTCCGTCGCAGTAAAATAAAGTGGTACTAAGGAAATGGCACATCATACAGTAATGAAAATGAATAAATCACACCAACACGTGATGTGAATTATATAAGCAATGTTGAGTGAAAGGTACCAGACACAACATACAGTGTGATTCCATTTTTATATGTCAAAAGTAGGCAAAACAAACTAATCATATTGTTGCACACATAACCGGTAAAACTATTTTCTAAAAGGGGAGTATTGCCATAAAGTCAGAATAGTAGTTACCTCTGGGAGACAAAGGCAAGGCTAGAGGGGACACACAGGGAGATTTTGGAGTGCTGGCAGTGGCTTTTCTGCATCTGGTTTGTGATTACATAGCTGTTGGCTTCACCCATTAAACTGCATATCTGTTTTATGTACATATCTGTTTTATGTACTTTTCTGTATATTTCACAAAATTTAAAAGAATGAGAGAGAACTTGTACTACGAAATATTAACAGTGATTAGAGCCATAATTATTAAAATAGTGTGGAAAACTAGAAGGGCCAGAAATAGGTCCAAGACACAAAAAACAGAGGAATTTAATATTCTATACCAGTACAGTGAAAATTTTTTAAAAATTAAACCTCATCTCATACAATATTCCCAAACAAATTTGAGATGGATTAAAAATTTCCTTCTGAGTTAAAAATAAGTATAAAAGTGAAATTTTTTAAAGTACTAAAAGAAAATAAGGATAAATCTGTAACCATCCTTGGGGTAGGGAAGGCAGGCTCTAGCACACCTGCAAAGGTAGACTCCTAAAGAAAACAACTTCTACACAGAAACACCATCAACTGTATTAAAAGGCAAGTAACACATGAAAACAGTAACACATGAAAACAAATGGACATCTTAATTCATAAAAAAACATATAAACCAATAAAAATGGCAAACTCTCCAAGAGAATATAGGAAAGATACGACTAAGCAATGGTCAAAACAATGAATGTAAATGGTCAATAAACGTGAAAAAACTCTCAACCTTCGTTTGTTATCAAGGAAACACACATTTTAAAGGTAGTCCTTTTCTGCAATTATTGGCAAATATCTTAAAATAGCAATTTGCAATTCTGGGAGTTTGATATATTGCTAGTGGGAATGTCAAAGGAAACAGTCTTTGTGGGGGGTAATGGATATCAAGTCTCAAAAACTTATACTTTCACCTAGCAATTCACTTCTAGAAAGGTACCTTTTGGAAATAAATCACTTTTATACAGATGTAATTATATTTTAACATGTTGATCTCATCACTGTTTTCAGGTTACATTATAATTAACAAATTGTGAAACAAGTTGATTTTATTTTTTAAGTTATTTCTGAAATTTACATTTTAAAGTAATAACAAGAATTATGACTTATAACATTATACCAGAACATACAAGATTTTTAGAAATTTCATGTAATGTCTGAAACATTAATATTAACATATTTCCGTACAAATAAGCCAAAGAAAGTTTAGTATTAATTTTTTTGTTTGTTTTTGTTTTCTTATACTGCAGGTTCTTATTACTCATCAATTTTATACACATCAGTGTATACATGTCAATCCCAATCACCCAATTCAGCACAACACCACCATCCCCACCCCACTACGGTTTTCCCCCCTTGGTGTCCATACGTTTGTTCTCTACATCTGTGTCTCAATTTCTGCCCTGCATACTGGTTCATCTGTACCATTTTTCTAGGTTCCACATACATGCGTTAATATACGATACTTGTTTTTCTCTTTATGACTTACTTCACTCTGTATGACAGTCTATAGATCCATCCACCTCTCAACAAATAACTCAATTTCGTTCTTTTCTATGGCTGAGTAATATTCCATTGTACATATGTACCACAACTTCTTTATCCATTCATCTGTCAATGGGCATTTAGGTTGCTTCCATGACCTGGCTATTGTAAATAGTGCTGCAATGAACATTGGGGTGCATGTGTCTTTTTGAATTATGGTTTTCTCAGGGTATATGCCCACTAGTGGGATTGCTGGATCATATGGTAATTCTACTTTTAGTTTTTTAAGGAATCTCCATACTATTCTCCATAGTGGCTGTATCAATTTACATTCCCACCAACAGTGCAAGAGGGTTCCCTTTTCTCCACACCCTCTCCAGCATTTGTTGTTTGTAGATTTTCTGATGATGCCCATTCTAACTGGTGTGAGGTGATACCTCATTGTAGTTTTGATTTGCATTTCTCTAATAATTAGTGGTGTTGAGCAGCTTTTCATGTGCCTCTTGGCCATCTGTATGTCTTCTTTGGAGAAATGTCTATTTAGGTCTTCTGCCATTTTTGGATTGGGTTGTTTGTTTCTTTAATATTGAGCTGCAAGAGCTGTTTATATATTTTGGAGATTAATCCTTTGTCCATTGATTCGTTTGTGAATATTTTCTCCCATTCTGAGGCTTGTCTTTTCATCTTGTTTATGGTTTCCTTTGCTTTGCAAAAGCTTTGAAGTTTCATTAGGTCCTATTTGTTTATTTTTGTTTTTATTTCCATTACTCTAGGAGGTGGATCAAAAAAGATCTTGCTGTGATTTATCTCAGAGAGTGTTCTTCCTATGTTTTCCTCTAAGAGTTTTACAGTGTCTCGTCTTACATTTCAGTCTCAAATCCATTTTGAGTTTATTTTTGTGTATGGTGTTAGGAAGTGTTCTAATTTCATTCTTTTACGTGTAGCTGTCCAGTTTTCCCAGCACCACTTATTGAAGAGACTGTCTTTTCTCCATCGTATATCTTTGCCAACTTTGTCACAGATTAGTTGACCATATGTGCGTGGGTTTATTTCTGGGCTTTCTATCTTGTTCCATTGATCTATGTTTCTGTTTTTGTGCCAGTACCATATTGTCCTGGTTAGTGTAGCTTTGTAGTATAGTCTGAAGTCAGGGAGTCTGATTCCTCCAGCTCCGTTTTTTTCCCTCAAGACTGCTTTGGCTATTCGGGGTCTTCTGTGTCTCCATACAAATTTTAAGATGATTTGTTCTAGTTCCGTAAAAAATGCCATTGATAATTTGATAGGGATTGCATTGAATCTGTAGATTGCTTTGGGTAGTATAGTCATTTTCACAATATTGATTCTTCCAAACCAAGAACATGGTGTATCTCTCCATCTGTTGGTATCATCTTTAATTTCTTTCATCAGTGTCTTATAGTTTTCTGCATACAGGTCTTTTGTCTCCCTAGGTAGGTTTATTCCTAGGTATTTTATTCTTTTTGTTGCAATGGCAATTGGGAGTGTTTCCATAATTTCTCTTTCAGATTTTTTATCATTAGTGTATAGGAATGCAAGAGATTTCTGTGCATTAATTTTGTATCCTGCAACTTTACCAGATTCATTGATTAGCTCTAGTAATTTTCTGGTGGCATTTTTAGGATTCTCTATGTATAGTATCATGTCATCTGCAAACAGTGACAGTTTTACTTCCTCTTTTCCAATTTGTATTCATTTTATTTCTTTTTCTTTTCTGATTGCCGTGGCTAGGACTTCCAAAACTATGTTGAATAATAGTGGTGAGAGGGGACATCCTTGTCTCGTTCCTGATCTTAGAGGAAATGCTTTCAGTTTTTCACCATTGAGAATGATGTTTGCTATGGGTTTGTCATATATGGCCTTTATTATGTTGAGGTAGGTTCCCTCTCTGCCCACTTTCTGGAGAGTTTTTATCTTAAATGGGCATTGAATTTTGTCAAAAGCTTTTTCTGCATCTATTGAGATGATCATATGGGGTTTTTTTGTTTGTTTGTTTTGCGGTACGCGGGCCTCTCACTGTTGTGGTCTCTCCCGTTGTGGAGCACAGACTCTGGATGCGCAGGCTCAGCGGCCATGGTTCACGGGCCCAGCCGCTCTGCGGCATGTGGGATCTTACCAGACCGGGGCACAAACTCGTGTCCCCTGCATCGGCAGGCAGACTCTCAACCACTGCGCCACCAGGGAAGCCCAATCATATGGTTTTTATTCTTCACTTTGTTAATGTGGTGTATTGCATCGATTGATTTGCATATATTGAAGAATCCTTGCATCCCTGGGATAAATCCCACTTGATCATGGTGTATGATCCTTTTAATGTGTTGTTGGATTCTGTTTGTATTTTGTTGAGGATTTTTGCATCTATATTCATCAGTGATATTGGTCTGTAATTTTCTTTTTTTGTAGTATCTTTGTCTGGTTTTGGTATCAGGTGGTGGCCTCATAGAATGAGTTTGGGAGTGTTCCTTCCTCTGCAATTTTTTGGAAGAGTTTGAGAAGGATGGGTGTTAGCGCTTCTCTAAATGTTTGATAGAATTCATCTGCGAAGCCATCTGGTCCTGGACTTTTATTTGTTGGAAGATTTTTAATCACAGTTTCAATTTCATTACTTGTGATTGGTCTGTTCATATTTTCTGTTTCTTCCTGGTTCAGTCTTGGAAGTTTATACCTAAGAATTTGTCCATTTCTTCAAGGTTGTCCATTTTATTGGCATTGGCATAGAGTTGCTTGTAGTAGTCTCTTAAGATGCTTTGTATTTCTGTGGTGTCTGTTGTAACTTCTCCTTTTTCATTTCTAATTTTATTGATTTGAGTCCTCTCCCTCTTTTTGTTGATCAGTCTAGCTAATGGTTTATCAACTTTGTTTATCTTCTCAAAGAACCAGCTTTTAGTTTTATTGATCTTTGTTATTGTTTTCTTTGTTTCTATTTCATTTATTTCTGCTCTGATCTTTATGATTTTTTTCCTTCTGCCAACTCTGGATTTTGTTTGTTCTTCTTTCTTTACTTCCTTTAGGTGTAAGGTTAGATTGTTTACTTGAGATTTTTCTTGTTTTTTGAGGTAGGCTTGTATAGCTATAAACTTGCCTCTTAGAACTGCTTTTGCTGCATCCCATAGGTTTTGGATCATCGTGTTTTCATTGTCTTTTGTCTCTAGGTATTTTTTGATTTCCTCTTTGATTTCTTCAGTGATCTCTTGGTTATTTAGTAATGTATTGTTTAGCCTCCATGTGTTTGTGTTTTTTATGTTCTTCTCCCTGTATTTCATTTCTAATCTCATAGCGTTGTGGCCAGAAAAGATGCTTGATATGATTTCAACTTTCTTAAATTTACTGAGGCTTTATTTGTGACCCAAGATGTGATCTATCCTGGAGAATGTTCCATACGCACTTGAGAAGAAAGTGTAATCTGCTGGTTTTGGATGGAATGTCCTATAAATATCAATTAAATTTATCTGGTCTATTGTGTCATTTAAAGCTCTGTTTCCTTATTTATTTTCATTTTGGATTATCTGTCCATTGGTGTAAGTGAGGTGTTAAAGTCCCTCACTATTATTGTGTTACTGTCGATTTCCTCTTTTATGGCTGTTAGCATTTGCCTTATGTATTGAGGTGCTCCTATGGTGGATGTATATATAACTGTTCTATCTTCTTCTTGGATTGATCCCTTGATCATTATGTAGTGTCCTTCCTTGTCTCTTGTACCATTTTTTATTGTAAAGTCTATTTTATCTGATATGAGTATAGCTACTCCAGTTTTCTTTTGATTTCCATTTGCATGGAGTATCTTTTTCCATCCCCTCACTTTCAGTCTGTATGTGTCCCTAGGTCTGAAGTGGGTCTCTTATAGACAGCATATAGGTGGGTCTTGTTTTTATATCCATTCAGCAAGCCTGTGTCTTTTGTTTTGAGCATTTAATCCATTCACGTTTAGGGTAATTATCAATATGTGTGTTCCTATGACCATTTTCTTAATTGTTTGGGGTTTGTTTTTGTAGATCCTTTTCTTCTCTTGTGTTCCCCACTTAGAGAAGTTCCTTTAGCATTTGTTGTAGAGCTGGTTTGGTGGTGCTGAATTCTCTTAGCTTTTGCTTGTCTGTAAAGCTTTTGATTTCTCCATCGAATCTGAATGAGGTCCTTGCCAGGTAGAGTAATCTTGGTTGTAGGTTCTTCCCTTTCATCACTTTAAATACAACAGGCCACTCCCTTCTGGCTTGCTGAGTTTCTGCTGAGAAATCAGCTGTTAACCTTATGGGAGTTCCCTTGTATGTTATTTGTCGTTTTTTCCCTTGCTGCTTTCAATAATTTTTGTCTTTAATTTTTGCCAATTTGATAACTATGTGTCTTGGCATGTTTCTCCTTGGGTTTATCCTGCCTGGGACTCTCTGCGCTTCCTGGACTTGGGTGGCTATTTCCTTTCCCATGTTAGGGAAGTTTTCGACTATAATCTCTTCAAATATTTTCTCAGGTCCTTTCTCTCTCTCTTCTCCTTCTGGGACCCCTATAATGTGAACGTTGTTGCGTTTAATGTTGTCCCAGAGGTCTCTTAGGCTGTCTTCATTTCTTTTCATTCTTTTTTCTCTATTCTGTTCTGTGGCAGTGAATTCCACTATTCTGTCTTCCAGGTCACTTATCCGTTCTAATGCCTCAGTTATTCTGCTATTGATTCCTTCTAGTGTAGTTTTCATTTCAGTTATTGTATTGTTCATCTCTGTTTGTTTGTTCCTTAATTCTTCTAGGTCTTTGTTAAACATTTCTTGCATCTTCTCAATCTTTGCCTCCATTCTTTTTCCAAGGTCCTGGATCATCTTCACTATCATTATTTTGAATTCTTTTTCTGGAAGGTTGCCTATCTCCACTTCATTTAGTTGTTTTTCTGGGGTTTTATCTTGTTCCTTCATCTGGTACATAGCCCTCTGCCTTTTCATCTTGTCTATCTTTCTGTGAATGTGGTTTTTGTCCACAGGCTGCAGGATTGTAGTTCTTCTTGTTTCTGCTGTCTGCCTTCTGGTGGATGAGGCTATCTAAGAGGCTTGTGCAAGCTTCCTGATGGGAGGGACTGGTGGTAGGTAGAGCTGGGTGTTGCTCTGGTGGGCAGAGCTCAGTAAAACTTTAATCTGCTTGTCTGCTGATGGGTGGGGCTGGCTTCCCTCCCTGTTGGTTGTTTGGCCTGAGGCACCCCAACACCGGAGCCTACAGGCTCTTTGGTGGGGCTAATGACAGACTCTCGGAGGGCTCACGCCAAGTACTTCCCAGAACTTCTGCTGCCAGTGTCCTTGTCCCCACAGTGAGCCACAGCGCCCCCACCCCTGCCTCTGCAGGAGACCCTCCAACACTAGCAGGTAGGTCTGGTTCAGTCTCCTATGGGGTCATTGCTCCTTCCTCTGGGTCCCGATGTGCACACTACTTTGTGAGTGCCCTCCAAGAGTGGATTCTCTGTTACCCCAGCCCTGTCGAAGTCCTGCAGTCAATTCCCACTAGGCTTCAAAGTCTGATTCTCTAGGAATTCCTCCCCCCGTTGCCAGACCCCCATGTTGGGAAGGCTGATGTGGGGCTCAGAACCTTCACTCCAGTGGGTGGACTTCTGTGGTATAAGTGTTCTCCAGTCTGTGAGTCAACCACCCAGCAGTTATGGGATTTGATTTTACTGTAATTGCGCCCCTCCTACCATCTCATTGTGGCTTCTCCTTTGTCTTTGGATGTGGGGTATCTTTTTTGGTGAGTTCCAGTGTCTTCCTGTCGATGATTGTCCAGCAGCTAGTTGTGATTTTGGTGTTCTTGCAAGAGGGAGTGAGAGCACATCCTTCTACTCCGCCATCTTGGTTCCTCTCCAGTCAGTTTGTTGATATCATTTTGTCTTCTGGGGGTCGTTCTCAGGATAAACATTCATTGGTGAAGAGCATTGGCTTTGGGGTTGGATGATGGCTTGAGTTTGAGGCCTGATTCCTTCCCTTGCTAGATATGGAAACCTACTACTATTCCTCAGTTTTCCTCACTTACCAACAAGTTGATTTTAAAAGTTATAGTACACCCATAAAATGGAATATCCTGCAGCTATCTAAAATGCAAAATATTTAATATGTGAAAATGTTTACAGTGTATAGAGCAGCCTGTTAACCAGTGTATGATTGTATTATTGAAAATAGAATTGTATAGCTATGCATAGAAAGGTATGCGTATGTACACGTACCCAAATGTTAACAGAGGCCCCCTCTCAGTGGTAGGACTACAGGGGGACTGTGTGTATGTGCACGTGAGCCCTCCCATGATCCAGCTTTCCAGAAATAACATGTATTCATTCTATAAAGAAGGAGCATCAAATAACTTTAGGATGTGAAATCATTTACAATTAGTTTTAAAAACTAAAAATAATGGAATTGTTTGCTCAGCGTATTTCTACATTTGCTTTTTGTTGGGAGGAGGGCAAAAGGGAGATGGAAAACAGTAGCCATTCCTGGAAGGACATGACATAGAACTGAGCCCTTCCTATCACATGTACATCTGCCTAAATGTATTCTTGATCAAATTTCATAAACAAAGTCTCCTTTAAAGTTAAGTTACATTTAATTAAGCACCAGTAAAACATCACTATTAGCATTTTGAAGTTGCTCTAATTAATATTTTATTCTTTCAACAGTGTTTAAAGGCGCCAACATATTAGACAAAGAAAACTTTGATAACGTGTTAATTTCTCTGGAGACAACCATCGTCCTTTAAAATTGCGTATATATGAGATTGAGGTTTCTGCAGTGTACATAACCCTCATCGGGGGGGGCGGAAAAGCAACATATTGATAACAAACCAATGGTAGCTTTAAAAAAATTTTTGGTTTTCTTATCAAACTGAACCTATCATCTGTTAGAACAATGAAGTCAAGTCAGGCCAGGCCTATGAACAGCTACTCCCTTCACGTACATCAGTCATCTTAGACTCTTCCTGTTCCTCATGTTACTCCAGACAAATCTGGTCACCTAGAAAGACCATCCACCCTCCAGCATCAACTAAAAGTACCCCTTATTCCTAACCAGAAGAAAGAAAACATTTTTCCTAAGGGAAGACAGAAGGAAACAAACGTTTTAAGCATTTTCTATGAGTGTCTTCCTTGGTATTTCACATCCAATCCTGTAACAGCCCCATGCAACATGCACAAAATTCTCTCGATTGCTCCCTTCATTACTCAAAAAAGGAGAGAACTATATTTTCGTAATTCATTTTAGGTGATGCCTGGGACAACTAAATAATTCACTGAAAGACATGTAATAAATGCTATTTGGTAGAGGTAAGTATAAAGAAAAAAGCAGTTAATCACCTGCTTTCATTTGGCTTAGAGAAAAAAATGTGCTCTACTATATGCTAAAATATCAGACCAACACACGACATACTGCAAAAGTTTAATATAATGTGATTAAACACAATATTCAAATATTAAACTTTTCAAGCACATGAAAGTTAACTTCTGAAAGTGGGCTATTTTTATAGCTTCCTTGTTGTAACTTGACAAAACTTTCTCTCAACCATGTCTGACACTGATCTTGATACTTGTTAGAAAGTTTGATGTAAGATAATGAGATCTCAACAGGCAGAGATTTAGGAGAAGATCCAAATGCCCATCTTCAGAATTCGTCATCGGAGGACTGATCATCGCCTTCATCCCTTACTTCTTGGTACTTCCTCAAAGACTCCCCTTCTGGATTATAGCTCTGCATTTTAATATTCAGTCTTTCAGCTAATTTTTGTGCTGCGAGCTTGGCTTGCATCTCCTTTAAAACAAAAAATGAAGCAAAAATTATACACTCACACCTTTTCCCTACAATTTTTCAATGGGAAGTCATTGGAACACAACCGGAAATAAAGGGGCATTCCAGCCCAGTCAGTGTTCTCTACCGCACTCTGTGTCTACCACAGACACTACATGGCAGGGCTGGGGAGAGCTACTACTAGCCTGCTATAGTGGTGATGACAGACTTCCACTGATAAACCATGTGCACTGAAATATCCACCTCTACATGAGAAACTGAGGAATCAGCTTAGCACTACAACAGTTATAAACATGAAAACATTTTCAAATATGTGGGCACGTGCATGTGTATATACAACCCTGAAGAACAATCTGAGCTATCAAATGTCAAAAATCACTAATGCTGTACTGATCCTCCAACTGGAAGAATCTTCTTTCCTAGATTAAATCATGGCTTCCAGGCTTGAGAGTTACATTTCGATGCCACAGTGAAAATCAAAAAATACTAAAAACTGATTATCCCTCTCCAAATTAACTCCCATGAAAAGTTAAGTAAGTCTTAGACATTGGCAGTGTGCTTCTATACATGCAAAGACACCATCACTGACTGATGGCAGGTGGCAATGCTCATTCCTATTCTGGCTCTTCACTTTTCTCAGACTGCCCCCCAAACCACTGGAACTTGTTTATGTCCCTCCCCTAAGGCCACGGATAGCACAGGTAGGTGGGACTGAAGTGGAACTAGTACTACCAAGGAAACCAATTCCAAACTGAATGGTTTAATTCAACCTAAAAATAACTTCGGACAGGCATTTAGGATCAAATAGACAACTTAAAAAATAATTCCTCAATGCTTAGTTACAACCAGGCAATAACTTGAATGCACTGAGAGGAAGAAAACTGGCTTTTAAAAAGGAGTGCCTTGAAAATCCCAATCCATGCCAACGGAGCTTTTATGGAAAGCCAAGGCAGAATAACAACCTAATTTTGTAGTAAGTGACATATGGTACCCCATTAAAATCTACCTAAGCAAAACTAGGTTTGGCTGCTATTTTCCTGGAGGCTCTAATTATTACTATCTAAGTATATCAGACCCTTTCTTTCCTCCCAATGGTCCTCACACTTAATTTTCTCCCATCCCATTATTTTATACCCAGACTGTCAACATACATATTTAAAGTTCCATGCAGAACACACAGATCTTTGAAGAAAGTGCTATCCAAAATTAAGTGACCAAAAGTAGAAGATGCTTCAGTCTTTACAAGGGCCTGCAGGCCTGTGTATCCGACCCCAACTGTCTGTTCCTAACACACCACTACCTCCCCATCCCTCTCCTGCTCTCCCTGTATTGAAGGGGCTTGGAAACCGCACTTCCTTGATTCTCTTAGCAGGGTTCCAATTAGATTCCACCACTGACAAGCGCTCACATAGGTTTTTTAAGGTGGAAGACCAAGAAGAGATACTACTGCTACCTACAGCCTGGGCTTTCAGAGATGTGAAATTTTGCAGTAGTCTCCCCATATTTCCTGGAAAATACCACCTTGATGTCACAGGTAGCTGTTCCCTGCAGTTCCAGCAAACTTGAGACTCTGCAAGCTAGAGGCACACATCTGAGACCTGATGGGATGCTAACCATGTCTCTAGCACCTAATCCCTTCTACTAAATCCCGCTCTCCCTGAACAACCTGGAGTAAATTCTGACTTACTCAAGCAGCGTCCAACATGCAGAAAAGAAACAAGTCATATCCTAAATACCTCATAACTCTGTTTCTGCTGTTTCTGAAGTGCCAGCGACTCTTCTGTGGAGAGCAGCTGTGTAGGCATGTGGTGGAGTGGCAGAAGCCGGGCTGCTGTGATGTCATCGAGATGCTTCCTGTCCCTGTGCCGTCTCTCTTCTGAGGAGACAGGAGACCCCCTCCTCTGACAAGGACTCAACGAATCACGTTGATGTGAAGGTAAGCTGAAGGAAGCAACACTTATGTTACACCACCAGACTACTTCCTTTTCATAGACACATATTTGCAACATTCATACACACAAATGTGGCCTTTAACGTTGGCAATTAATTCTTCTACAAAAGTAATAGTAAGCCCTTTACCACTATTTACATGTGTAAATAAAACTTTTTTTTTTAACATGTTTACCTCAAAAACAGAAATATTTAAATTGGCACCTTTTTGGCAAGTAATTTGACAACGTGTGGCTCTAACAGATAATAGGTTTAGATAGACTCTTTGCCTTTCCCTTCTCTCTTCAGCTTATACTTGAGCTGAAGTCTGTTTTCATTTTCTTCATTCAAAAACATTTGCAGGGGCTTCCCTGGTGGCGCAGTGGTTGAGAGTCCGCCTGCCGATGCAGGGGACACGGGTTCGTGCCCCGGTCCGGGAAGATCCCACATGCTGCGGAGCGGCTGGGCTCGTGAGCCATGGCCGCTGAGCCTGCATGTCCGGAGCCTGTGCTCCGCAACGGGAGAGGCCACAGCAGTGTGAGGCCCGCATAACGCAAAAGAAAAAAAACAAAAAAAAAACCCCAAATACATTTGCAAAGGGACTTACTGTCCAGCAGAGGGAAATAAACTTGTAAACAGTTTCAGTGTAGTATAATATCACAGGTGCCATAAAATAGGCCCACACATGGTACACTGGAACAAAAAGGCGGCAACGGCCAGTTGTAATAGGAGACAGGGTGGTTGTCAGAAGCACTTCAAAAGAGTGCAATTAGGGCTTCCCTGGTGGCGCAGTGCTTGAGAGTCCGCCTGCCAATGCAGGGGACACGGGTTCATGCCCCACTCCGGGAAGATCTCACATGCCACAGAGCGGCTGGGCCCGTGAGCCATGGCCACTGAGCCTGCACGTCCAGAGCCTGTGCTCCGCACGGGAGAGGCCACAACAGTGAGAGGCCCGTGTACCACAAAAAAAAAAAAAAAAGTGTGCAATTTGAGGAGTCTCAGAATAATAAGAATTCGGCATGTAAATTATGGGATCCCTGATGGCATCCCAGCAGGGAGTGAGGAGTGACAGGGCTGCAGCACACAGGAAGCACTGGAAGTGGAGAAAATGGAAAAGGCAGCAAGATACAGCTGGCGGAGTAGGCTGGGTCCAGTACACAGAGAAGACTTCTATTCTATGTAACAGGTTCAGGTTTACATTTTACAAACTGCACTATGGCAGCAGTGGAGAGGATGGACTGGTAGCGTTAAAACTAGGCCAGGACAGACCACATCTGTAGCCTAAGAGAGCAATGAGAGTCTTCACTTTGACAGGAGAAAGGATGAACATAACAATGATTAGAGTTGAAGGTCAAGGAAATATACTGTCAGGTTCCATGGCTAGCAGGTATGGAAAGGAGGGAAAGAAAGAAGGTAGTGGCACTACTGACTTAGGGAATATGGGAGAAAGTAGTTTGGGAAGAAATGAGTTCTACTTTGTACCTGGTAAACCTAAGGTGCCACAGATCACCCCCACATGGTCGGGTTTCACAGCTACACAAATCTGAAGTTCTGGGAAGACTTGGACTAGAAGTAGATGATGGGCGGCCTCCAGCATCCAGAGGAGCATGTAGGAGGCCAAAGGAAGAGTAGAAAAGAAGCCAAAGGACACCCTTATCCCACCTCCCAACCTCCATTTGTCTACAGCCTGACTTACCAAGGCCCAGCCTGTTGATAACTGCACTTCTGTCTCTGTCTCTCATACACTTCCCTTGGGAACCCTCCACTGATACTCCCTTACTCTCCTCCCACTTCCAGCTAAATGACCATAAAACAGAACCAGGATCAGTGTATTGTCTTCTCTGTTGTATATATTGACTAGATGATGCTTCTGGTCTTCTGCCTCCCTAGAAGTGAGGAAAGATACCTTACCACGCACAAGATGACCAAATAATCAATGATTACTTTTTATTCCTAACTAAAAATTAATGTAACATAATTCTGGTTTTCTATGCAGAAGAAATAGTTTTGAGGTTATAAAAATGAATGGTAAGATAGGACTAAACTTTAAAGTCTCTATAACAAAAAAATTGGTTTTAAGTATTTTTACCTATATAGGCTTTCAGTTTTTCAAAGAAAGGCAGTAGTGGTTAGACTTTGTATCTGATGTTACATTCTTATAAATCTACTCCCTGATTTGAATGTTATATTTGCATATAAATAAATAATACTCTTTGCAAAGAGCTTTTGTTTTTCTGAAGATTTCGGACACAAAACTATGACAAGGACCTTAGAAGCAGGGTTCATTTGCCCCTCCTGCCCAAATCTGTTTTCAGTTTTTTTAACCCCTTCTCAGCTCCCTTCCTCCTGAAATTATTATACAGTTTAACGTTCTTCCAAGTGTGTAAGCCGCGAGTCCTCATCTAGGTCGTAAACTCCATAAGGAGCAGAATCTTTACTCTTGTACGGCCACAGCATCTGCTGCTTACATATAGTGAGCACACAAATATTTTTTACTGAGAAAGGCTATCAGCTCCTGCAATTGTTTTCCCCTTAGCTTACAGGCTAGTCAAAGGGGGAACTACATACCAGAAAATGGTTCTGGAAAAAACTGTAATAAATTCTCTAACTCCATGTTTAATATGAGACATTGCTGAAGTCTCCTGAAATTTAACACTCCATCTGTCATTGAAGACCTTTTCAATTATTTGGCTAAAAAAACTAAAGCATTTTTCAACATGAATCCTCCACTCCAGCCAGGCTAGTTTCCCTGTTTCCACAATACCCTCATTCCCAAGTACAAGTAGTTCTCACACCAAGTCCACTGACCTTAAAGCATTCTCCCAGTTTTTTGAGTTTAACAGACATTATGCTCCTGTGACAAGCCTGCTTCTGATGGTACTTACACATTGGTTTTAAATTTATGCTGTAGGGGCATGGGGTTTTTGGCTCGCATTTCTAGCACTTCCATGTAATGAGGCTTCTTCTGCAGCCCACTGCAAAGGCCGGCCAAGTTCTCAGGACTCTGGTTTTCTTCTGAGTGGTGTTCAACGGGGTCTGCAATGGTGATCCTTTGTAATCTATCAATAAGCAGGTCGTCCGAGCTGCTAGGATGATCCTCCACTTGACTTGAAGCACGATGCTGAGTGAGGGGCTCACTAGCTGCAGATGAGGAAGGCGTGGCAGTTCTGATGCTGGAAGCTGGGCGTTCGCTCACTGTGTGTTCAGCCTCAGGGGCCTCAGCATCGCCTCCGAGAGTCGGACGTGCCAGTCCCTGTTGTTGTGAGGTTGTCTGAGATGATGTGATGTTAGCTACAGAGGAACAGCCAGGAACTGGTGATGAAGTATCAAGTATCTGGTCAGAATTCCTGGCCTTATCTGTGTCCCCATCAACAACTGTAATCGCTTTTTGCCTCTCCTTACAGTCTACACTAATGGGATGAAAGAGTTCACTTCTTCCTCTAACTTCTTCACGTTCTGCAATGGCAGCTTTCAGTTTGGCGACGGAATCTAAGATCTTTTTACCTTTGTCGGGCAATTTGCAAATGAATTTTCTGGCAAAAGGAAAAGAACAGGTATACATTAGAGACAGCCGTGTTTTTAAACTTGAGATATACAGACAAAAAAGCATTATTCTCAAAGGGAGAAGAATCAATCTTTAAGTCAAAAATCCAATTTCCAACTGCCCCAAAACAGGAATGAAATAAGAGAATCATTATCCAAATACCCCCCAAAAAGAAGGGGCTGCAGGAAGAATAGGGAATATGCCTCATTTGTCTCATCTAATTAGAATTTCTGCAGAAGTATTTTAAGCATGATACTAATAAAAGACATCCCCCAAATCATCAGTTTTTAAAAGTGTGATCTCCAAGACCTTCATGGGGAGGGGAGGTGGATGGACCTGCAAGATCAAAACTATTTTAATAATAACACTAAGATACTATTTGGCATTTTCACTCTCATTTTCTTACCATGAGTACAGGGGAGTTTGCCAGAGGCCACATGATATGGATGATATCATTGCTCTCATGGCTAATAGAATATGTGTGCTTGTGTATTCTTGTGTTTTAAAGATTCTCACTTGTAATTCCTAAGACAATGATAAATATGAGTAGATATGACACACAAGAGCTCTTCAGGATGCTGTCTTAAGAGTAAAAGGGGTCCTAAGACCAAAAGTTAACTCACCACTGTAGACTAAAATCCCATTCTCGCCAAGTCAAAATAGTTGTAAGAAGCCCCCCAAGTGATCATTTGCCCCTTTTGCTAAGTGGCAGAAGTTCCTTTTCTGATTTCCTTTTCTTCAGCCATACAATAAAATGGGAAGGGAGGGTTAGATCTCAGGCCCTCTATTCTTTATGACACTACATTCATTCCCCCAATTCTAACTTAACATCCGTCTCCAGTTGCGATGCCCATGTTTTCCCAACCTTCTCTCTCTCTCTCTTGAGCCTCCTGACCACTTCTCCAGCTTTTAATCAGATATAATTAACTCTTCCATCAACTCAGCTCTGGTAAATCAATCTCAGACCTATTCCCCTCCCCCAACTTTCCTATTTTTATTAATGGTGTTCCATACAGGCTGGAAACTTCAGCCATCTCTGTCGACTACATATGCAAATTATCCTACACCTGATGAAGTTTTCCCAATCCCACAACTACCCTTCTAGTTCACTTTCTTACAACTCCCCTACTGGGAACCTCTCTGAAAATATCCTCCTACTCTCTTCTGTCTCTTATTCCTTCAAACTATCCTGCACCGACCTGCTAAAATCAGCTTCCTAAAAAATCATTTTCATTATACCGATCCTCTGCTAAAACCTATTAAGTCTACCAGCTGAATGGGAATCAAACTTTCTTTGCCTAATAAAACAACTCTTTTATCCCACTCTTCCCATTTCCTACAGTTCCTGTAAAAATAGGGATCTACAGATGAAATTGACTAGATGTTTGGGGCACTACTGGGGAGGAGGGAAGGAGAAAGGATTTGGGATACAGATCCCCCCCTTCGGAGAACCGACACAGGAGCTGGGTAAAACCAACGAGGAGCTGATGACGAGCTGAAACGCTAGGAAGCCATCCCCACAGGCGCCCCGCGCCTGGCTGGAAGCGGTCGGCTCTGCGATTGTAGGCCGGCCACTCGCCCGTGGGCCTGGAAGGGACCTGACTGAAGCAAGGTCACCTTCCAGGGACGGGACGGGATCGGGGTGGGGGCGGGGAGGGACGCGTCCCAGGGAGCTTGAACCCTAGGAGCCCGGCGGTGACTCGGCGGGACCCAAGCTTACACGTTGCGCAAAAGTCTCTCCTGGCGCTTCAACATTTCCCGCAGCTCCGACAAACTCCGCTGCCCCAAGTCCTCGGGAGCTTGGGGCTCGAAGCCGCGGGGCAGCGAGAACATTCTGCGGGGGCTGAGGCTGGCGAGGCGGCGGGCACTCGGCGTCCTCGGCAGCCCCTGCTGCTGGCGGCGGATCCGCGGCCGGCGGGGACTCCGGCGAACGAGCGGGAGTCGCCATTTTCCCGGAAGAACTGTCTTCTTCTAGCCGAATCGAGCTTTATTGAAACGCCGGAAACAAACTCGGACAGGGAGGAGGGGTGGCCGGAGGGGGTGGGAAGGAACGGAAGTTGCCGAGTGACGTCAGACGCCGGCGAGGCGCGCTTTCGAGTCGCTTGTTCTTCCCCTGTGCATCCGCTCTCCGCCTGTTATGTTCAGAAAGTATTAGGTGAGTGCTCCGGGCCCTGCCCTTAAGGAGTTGACCGAGTCGGGGAGGGGGGCAGACATTAATCAGGTAACAGTCAAACAATAGAGTTATAAGACGGCAACAGGCACCAGGGAAGGTATCTCCGAGAAGTGAAATACATGTGGAAGCCTGAGTGATGATTTGGTTAGCAGTTGGTGAGCTTGGGGGATGTGCCGGGCACGGGAGGCCCTGGCCTTTGGCGTGGCCCTCCAAGTGCAAGGCTTAGTGAAGTCCTCAAATGTTAAAGTTGGAAGGACCCTTAGGGACCATGAGCGTTTCTTAATGGGGTTCTGTGGCTTTTGGAGCAGGACTTTTCTTCGTTTGCGGACTGCCTCAGGCATTGCAGGATACTTGGTGTCTGGCTTCTGCCCACTGGTTGCTTTGGCACTCCTCATAAGAATGCAAAACGCACCCCTCCCCGACGCGCGCACACGCACACACACACGATTAAAACGCAACCCTCCCCGGCACACACACAGGATTGCAAAGCCCCACAAGAGGTGATGGGGGTGGGAGATGCTGTACAAGCCAGTGGAGAACCTCTCTTTCACAGTTCCCTATTTTGCCTATAGAAAAACAAAGGCACAAAAACTGAAGTTTTCCCAGGGCACAAAACTATTAAGTGAGAACATCAGATTTTAGACACAAATGCCCAGGTGCTCCTTCTACCACACCAATTTGAAAATCTCCTTCTTCCAAATTGTGAGAAAGTTTTTTAGGCTGTTGAAGAAAGCAGTATAATAAGCATCACACCTGGCTCTTACCTTCTCTTTATAGTTCAGCAAGGAGAGCTGTGTCCCAAAGAAAATAGTGGGAAGCATGCTATAGTCATAATAGATATCCACTGGGAGGTTTGAAAGACCCTATAACCTCCAACACCAGTCTCCCCCTTCTTTGATATGGAAAATTTACATTTTCTCTGTCCTTTGTATGGTGCTATAATAAACAAGCAATTCCCTCCCAGACAGAAGGCTAGATAAAATCTGAAGCGACTTGAGGGAGCACAGCTGAAGCCATTTCTGTATCCTTGCAATCTAGTCCATTCTGATCAGTTTAGTGTATCAAAATTCTCAACATAAACCCTGCTTTGAAGCCCAGAATTTCAGTAACCTGCTCCATCCCAAGCTAAATGAGAAGTACTTGAGTAAGGCCCTTGTCAGATAGCAGTCCCCTGACAAACTCCCCCAAAGCCTTTCTTACCCTGTCCCTGGACTGCAGCTGAAGGCCTTTATTCCCCCATCTGATCCTGGGCCACAGGTGCCCTCAAAGGAAGGATGCTTTCTCTCAAGCCTCAGAATTTTGCCGCCAGCTGTTTTCGTTTTGTGGAAGGCTGTCCCTTTTCCCCTAGCTCATTATAAATCTTAGCTCAAGTCTCACCTTCTCCCTGAACCTTCTTAGATTATTCCAACCCAGATTGCTCTCTGAGCATAACTGTAGTGCTTAGAACATATTATGCTTCTCCAGTTGTATTGTGCATGGTGATTTCTTTCCTAACAAACTTGTGAAGTCAGGGAATTCTGTCAAGGAGCTATATTTGTGCTTTTCTATCTCCCCTATTGCATATAGCAGGTACTAACTAATAGAATCTCCCTCTCAATTTTTCTCTCTGCGTTTCTCCCATATTCCCCTTCTTAATGAAATATCCTTCTATATATACAGATCTTAAGCTTTTAATATAAACATTAACCATAATTACTGTGAAAATATTTTCAGTGGTACGGGACAGAATCTTTTACACAACATAACTTAGGACTTAAAGTTATAATACAAATCCGAATTCCTAACAACGGGTGCACCAACTGTCTAGTTCTCTAATCACTAACCAAGAGGCTTAGCAAGTGAAGAAATTTGTTCCAACTTTATTCTAGATGTTTCTGTGAAAGTGGTTTTTTTGCTGAGATTAACATTCAAATCAGTGGACTTAGAGTAGTAAATCAGATCGCCTCCTATAATATGCATGGGACTCAGCTGATCAGCTGAAGCCCTTAAGAGAACAAAGATTGACCTCCCCCGAGCAAGAAGGAATTCTGCCAGCAGATAGCCTTCAGACTTGAACTGCAAGTTCCTGGGCCTCTAACCTGCTGGTCTGCCCTGCAGTGATAATTACCTGAGCCAGTTCCTTAAAATGAATCCCTCCCTCCCCTCCCCCTCCCTCTCTGTTTCTCTCTGTCTCTCTCTGTCTCTCTGTCTCCCTCTCTCCCTCTCTCCCTCTCTCCCTCTCTCTCCCTCTCTCTTCCTCCCTCTCTCTCTCTCTCTGTCTCTCTCTGTCTCTCTGTCTCTCTCTCTCTCTCATAATGGCTGATAGAATTGTAAATACACAAAAACACACACACTATTGGATCTTTTACTCTGATGAACCCTGACTAATACAGAGCCCAATCTCATCAATGTTAGGAAAATCAAGGCTTGATTGATGACTGGCCTTCAGGGTGAGAGAGCTGACTGAGGAGAGGGAAGGCTCGCTTTTGCTCTGCCCTGGTACATGCTGAGCACATGGAGAAGAGATGAAAACCAAGGGTCATAAACAACTATGAAACAAATTCTATTTTCGTGTGTGTGTGTGTGAGAATGTGGTTTTTCTTAAGCATCCATGTGGAAATGGAACATGCTGAACTTTGAGTCAAGTCCATAGCAACCATAGCTAATGAAAAATTAATCAAGAGTGGTAAACCCAAGACTTAATTGAACGATGGCTGACACCTGTGTACCATTTACCAACCCTCCTCTTCCAGTCAGTCCCCCAAAGTGCTTTCTCCATGGACCAGTCTTTCCAGCTGCCTCATCTTTCTGTCCTTCAGCACAGAATTTCACAAATAACTGACAGGAGCCTGGCCAGTTCGGAACAGAAAGTAGGGGAAGGAACAGGCAATTGAGATTGGGTATGAGAAAAACAGTGAAAAAAAAAAAAAGGAAAGAGAAAAGGACTTGGTAGAGAGGGAGAGAAAAAAGTGGAAGGGGCAATAAGGGGAATCCATTTCTCTGCACAGATATCAGAAACAGAAAGCCTCATAGGAAGCTCTATGCTGAGGAATTCACAAATTTATTTCCCTTCCAGCTCTATACTTCTACAAAATGTCACATTTCCTCTCTTTGTATTTCTCTGTGATCCCACCGCAACAAAAGGTTTTCCTCAGCGACCCAAGGGTTTAGGCTGTAAAGTGCATGTACTCCACATTAAAAGTAAATTCTTTTTTTTTTTAACTTTCTGTGCTTTTTATCTTTTTAACTGAAAGATTTTTAAATTTTATTTAAAAAATATTTTATTTAAGTATAATTGCTTTACAATGTTGTGTTAGTTTCTGCTGTACAACGAAGTGAATCAGCTATATGTATACATATATCCCCTCCCTCTCAGACCTCCCTCCCCCCCACATCTCGGTCGTCACAGAACACTGAGCTGAGCTTCCTGTGCTTTATAGCATGCTCCCATTAGCTATCTGTTGTACACATGGTAGTGTATATATGTCAATCCTAATTACCCAGTTCGTCCCACCCTCCCCTCCCCCCCCACCGTGTCCACATGTCTGTTGTCTATGTCTGCATCTCTATTCGTGCCCTGCAAATATGTTCATCTGTACCATTTTTCTAGATTCCACATATATGCGTTAACATACGATATTTTTCTCTTTCTGGCTTACTTCATTCTGTGACAGACTCTAGGTTCATCCACAATCTCTACAAATGACCCAGTTTCGTTCCTTTTTATGGCTAATATTCCATTGTATATATGTACCACATCTTTTTTTTTTACATCTTTATTGGAGCATAATTGCTTTACAATTGTGTTAGTTTCTGCTTTATAACAAAGTGAATCAGTTATACATATGCATATGTTCCCATATCTTTTCCCTCTTGTGTCTCCCTCCCTCCAACCCTCCCTATCCCACCCCTCCAGGCGGTCACAAAGCACCGAGCTGATCTCCCTGTGCTATGCTGCTGCTTCCCACTAGCTATCTACGTTACGTTTGGTAGTGTGTATATATATGTCCATGCCTTTCTCTCGCTTTGTCACAGCTTACCCTTCCCCCTCCCCATATCCTCAAGTCCATTCTCTAGTAGGTCTGTGTCTTTATTCCTGTCTTACCCTAGGTTCTTCATGACATTTTTTTTCTTAAATTCCATATATATGTGTTAGCATACGGTATTTGTCTTTCTCTTTCTGACTTACTTCACTCTGTATGACAGACTCTATGTCTATCCACCTCATAACAAATAGCTCAATTTCATTTCTTTTTATGGCTGAGTAATACTCCGTTGTTTATATGTGTGCCACATCTTCTTTATCCATTCATCCGATGATGGACACTTAGGTTGTTTCCATCTCCGGGCTATTGTAACTAGAGCTGCAATGAACATTTTGGTACATGACTCTTTTTGAATTATGGTTTTCTCAGGGTATATGCCCAGTAGTGGGATTGCTGGGTCATATGGTAGTTCTATTTGTAGTTTTTTAAGGAACTTCCATACTGTTCTCCATAGTGGCTGTACCAATTCACATTGCCACCAGCAGTGCAAGAGTGTTCCCTTTTCTCCACACCCTCTCCAGCATTTATTGTTTCTAGATTTTTTCATGATGGCCATTCTAACCAGTGTGAGATGATATCTCATTGTAGTTTTGATTTGCATTTCTCTAATGATTAGTGATGTTGAGCATTCTTTCATGTGTTTGTTGGCCATCTGTATGTCTTCTTTGGAGAAATGTCTATTTAGGTCTTCTGCCCATTTTTGGATTGGGTTGTTTGTTTTTTTTTTATTGAGCTGCATGAGCTGCTTATAAATTTTAGAGATTAATTCTTTTTCAGTTGCTTCATTTGCAAATATTTTCTCCCATTCTGAGGGTTGTCTTTTGGTCTTGTTTCTGGTTTCCTTTGCTGTGCAAAAACTTTGAAGTTTCATTAGGTCCCATTTGTCTATTTTTGTTTTTATTTCCATTTCTCTAGGAGGTGGGTCAAAAAGGATCTTGCTGTGATTTATGTCATAGAATGTCCTGCCTATGTTTTCCTCTAAGAGTTTGATAGTTTCTGGCCTTACATTTAGGTCTTTAATCCATTTTGAGCTTATTTTTGTATATGGTGTTAGGGAGTGATCTAATCTCATACTTTTACATGTACCTGTCCAGTTTTCCCAGCACCACTTATTGAAGAAGCTGTCCTTTCTCCACTGTACATTCCTGCCTCCTTTATCAAAGATAAGGTGACCATATGTGCGTGGGTTTATCTCTGGACTTTCTATCCTGTTCCATTGATCTATCTTTCTGTTTTTGTGCCAGTACCATACTGTCTTGATTAGTATAGTCTGAAGTCAGGGAGCCTGATTCCTCCAGCTCAGTTTTTCGTTCTCAAGATTGCTTTGGCTATTCGGGGTCTTTTGTGTTTCCATACAAATAGTGAAATTTTTTGTTATAGTTCTGTGAAAAATGCCAGTGGTAGTTTGATAGGGATTGCATTGAATCTGTAGATTGCTTTGGATAGTAGAGTCATTTTCACAATGTTGATTCTTCCAATCCAAGAACATGGTATATCTCTCCATCTATTTGTATTATCTTTAATTTCTTTCATCAGTGTCTTATAATTTTCTGCATACAGGTCTTTTGTCTCCTTAGGTAGGTTTAATCCTAGATATTTTATTCTTTTTCTTGCATTGGTAAATGGGAGTGTTTTCTTGATTTCACTTTCAGATATTTCATCATTAGTGTATAGGAATGCAAAGAGATTTCTGTGCATTAATTTTGTATCCTGCAACTTTACGAAATTCATTGATTAGCTCTAGTAGTTTTCTGGTAGCATCTTTAGGATTCTCTATGTATAGTATCATGTCATCTGCAAACAGTAACAGCTTTACTTCTTCTTTTCCGATTTGGATTCCTTTTATTTCCTTTTTTTCTCTGATTGCTGTGGCTAAAACTTCCAAAACTATGTTGAATAAGAGTGGTGAGAGTGGGCAACCTTGTCTGGTTCCTGATCTTAGTGGAGATGCTTTCAGTTTTTCACCATTGAGGACGATGTTGGCTGTGGGTTTGTCATATATGGCCTTTATTATGTTGAGGAAAGTTCCGTATATGCCTACTCTCTGCAGGGTTTTTGTCATAAATGGGTGTTGAATTTTGTCGAAAGCTTTCTCTGCATCTATTGAGATAATCGCATGGTTTTTCTCCTTCAATTTGTTAATATAGTGTATCACGTTGATTGATTTGCGTAAATTGAAGAATCCTTGCATTCCTGGAATAAACCCCACTTGATCATGGTGTATGATCCGTTTAATGTGCTGTTGGATTCTGTTTGCTAGTATTTTGTTGAGGATTTTTGCATCTATGTTCATCAGTGATATTAGCATGTAGTTTTCTTTCTTTGTAACATCCTTGTCTCGTTTTGGTTTCAAGGTGATGGTGGCTTCGTAGAATGGGTTTGGGAGTGTTCCTCCCTCTGCTATATTTTGGAAGAGTTTGGGAAGGAAAGCTGTTAGCTCTTCTCTAAATGTTTGAAAGAATTCGCCTGTGAAGCCATCTGGCCTTGGGCTTTTGTTTGTTGGAAGATTTTGAATCACAGTTTCAATTTCAGTGCTTGTGATTGGTCTGTTCTTATTTTCTATTTCTTCCTGATTCAGTCTTGGCAGGTTGTGCATTTCTAAGAATTTGTCTATTTCTTCCAGATTGTCCATTTTATTGGCATAGAGTTGCTTGTAGTAATTTGTCGTGATCTTCTGTATTTCTGCAGTGTCAGTTGTTACTTCTCCTTTTTCATTTCTAATTCTATTGATTTGAGTCTTCTCCCTTGTTTTCTTGATGAGTCTGGCTAATGGTTTATCAATTTTGTTTATCTTCTCAAACAATCAGCTTTTAGTTTTATTGATCTTTGCTATTATTTCCTTTGTTTCTTTTTCATTTATTTTTAATCTGATTTTTATTATTTCTTTCCTTCTGCTAACTTTGGGTTTTTTTGGTTCTTCTTTCTCTAATTGCTTTAGGCGCAGGGTTAGGTTGTTTATTTGAGATGTTTCCGGTTTCTTAAGGTAGGATTGTATTGCTATAAACTGCCCTCTTAGAACTGCTTTTGCTGCATCCCATAGATTTTGGATCATCATGTCTCCATTGTCATTTGTTTCTAGGTATTTTTTAATTTCTTCTTTGATTTCTTCAGTGACCACTTCGTTATTAAGTAGTATATCGTTTAGCCTCCATGTGTTTGTATTTTTACAGATCTTTTTCTGTAATTGATATCTAGTCTCATAGCGTTGTTGTCGGAAAAGATACTTGATACAATTTCAATTTTCTTAAATTTACCAAGGCTTGATTTGTGACCCAAGATATGATCTATCCTGCAGAATGTTCCATGAGCACTAGAGAAAAATGTGTATTCTGTTGTTTTTGGATGGAATGTCCTATTAATATCAATTAAGTCCATCTTGTTTAATGTATCATTTAAAACTTGTGTTTCCTTATTTATTTTCATTTTGGATGATCTGTCCGTTGGTGAAAGTGGGGTGTTAAAGTCCCCTACTATGAATGTGTTACTGTCAATTTCCCCTTTTATGGCTGTTAGTATTTGCCTTATGTATTGAGGTGCTCCAATGTTGGGTGCATAAATATTTACAATTGTTATATCTTCTTCTTGGATCAATCCCTTGATCATTATGTAGTGTCCTTCTTTGTCTCTTCTAATAGTCTTTATTTTAAAGTCTATTTTGTCTGATATGAGAATTGCTAGTCCGGCTTTCTTTTGGTTTCCATTTGCATGAAATAACTTTTTCCATCCCATTACTTTCAGTCTGTATGTGTCTCTAGGTCTGAAGTGGGTCTCTTGTAGACAGCATATATATGGGTCTTGTTTTTGTATCCATTCAGCCAATCTGTGTGTTTTGGTGGGAGCATTCAGTCCATTTACATTTAAGGTAATTATCGATATGTATGTTCCTATTCCCATTTTCTTAATTGTTTTTGGTTCGTTATTGTAGGTCCTTTACTTCTCTTGTGTTTCTTGCCTAGAGAAGTTCCTTTAGTAGTTGTTGTAGAGCTGGTTTGGTGGTGCTGAACTCTCTCAGCTTTTGCTTGTCTGTAAAGGTTTTAATTTCTCCATCAAATCTGAATGAGATCCTTGCTGGGTAGAGTAATCTTGGCTGCAGGTTTTTCTCCTTCATCACTTTAAATATGTCCTGCCAGTCCCTTCTGGCTTGCTGAGTTTCTGCTGAAAGATCAGCTGTTAACCTTATGGGGATTCTCTTGTGTGTTTTGTTGTTTTTCCCTTGCTGCTTTTAATATGTTTTCTTTGTATTTAATTTTTGACAGTTTGATTAATATGTGTCTTGGCGTATTTCTCCTTGGATTTATCCTGTATGGGACTCTCTGTGCTTCCTGGACTTCATCAACTATTTCCTTTCCCATATTAGGGAAGTTTTCAACTATAATCTCTTCAAATATTTTCTCAGTTCCTTTCTTTTTCTCTGCTTCTTCTGGAAACCCTATAATTCGAATGTTGGTGCATTTGATGTTGTCCCAGAGGTCTCTGAGACTGTCCTCAGTTCTTTTCATTCTTTATTCTGCTCTGCAGTAGTTATTTCCACTATTTTATCTTCCAGGTCACTTATCCGTTCTTCTGCCTCAGTTATTCTGCTATTGATCACATCTAGAGTATTTTTAATTTCATTTATTGTGTTGTTCATCGTTGTTTGTTTCATCTTTAGTTCTCTAGGTCCTTGTTAAATGTTTCTTGCATTTTGTCTATTCTATTTCCAAGATTTTGGATCATCTTTACTGTCATTATTCTGAATTCTTTTTCAGGTAGACTGCCCATTTCCTCTTCATTTGTTAGGTCTGGTTGGGTTTTATCTTGCTCCTTCATCTGCTGTGTGTTTATCTGTCTTCTCATTTTGCTTATCTTACCGTGTTTGGGGTCTCCTTTTTGCAGGCTGCAGGTTCATTGTTCCCATTGTTTTTGGTGTCTGTCCCCAGTGGCTAAGGTTTGTTCAGTGGGTTGTGTAGGCTTCCTTGTGGAGGGGACTAGTGCCTGTGTTCTGGTAGATGAGGCTGGATCTTGTCTTTCTGGTGGGCAGGTCCACGTCTGGTGGTGTGTTTTGGGGTGTCTGTGGACTTATTATGATTTTAGACAGCCTGTTTGCTAATGGATGGGGTTGTGTTCCTGTCTTGCTAGTTGTTTGGCATAGGATGTTCAGCATTGTAGCTTGCTGGTCGTTGAGTGAAGCTGGGTGCTGGTGTTGAGATGGAGATCTCTGGGAGATTTTCGCCGTTTGATATTATGTGGAGCTGGGAGGTCTCTTGTGGACCAGTGTCCTGAAGTTGGCTCTCCCACCTCAGAGGCACAGCACTGACTCCTGGCTGCAGCATCAAGAGCCTTTCATCCACACAGAAAAAAAGGAAAAGGGGAAAAAATCATAAATCTTGCTCTCAAAGTGCACCTCCTTAATTTGGGATGATTCGTTGTCTGTTCATGTATTCCACAGATGCAGGGTACATGAAACTGATTGTGGAGCTTTAATCTGCTTCTGAGGCTGCTGGGAGAGATTTCCCTTTGTCTTCTTTGTTCTCACAGCTCTCAGGTGCTCAGCTTTGGGGGGGGGGGGTGGGGAGGGAGGGGCACGGAGTGCAGGGCGAGTCTGCGGCGGCAGAGGCCAGCGTGACGTTGCACCAGCCTGAGGCGCGCAGTGCGTTCTCCCGGGGGAGTTTTCCCTGGATCCCGGGACCCTGGCAGTGGCGGGCTGCACAGGCTCCCCGGAAGGGGGGCATGGATAGTGACCTGTGCTTGCACACAGGCCCCTTGGTGGAGGCAGCAGCAGCCTTAGCGTCTCATGCCTGTCTCTGGGGTCCGCGCTTTTAGCCGCGGCTCGCGCCCGTCTCTGGAGCTCCTTTTAAGAAGCGTTCTTAATCCCCTCTCCTCGCGCACCAGGAAACAAAGAGGGAAGAAAAAGTCTCTTGCCTCTTTGGCAGGTCCAGACTTTTCCCCGGACTCCCTCCCGGCCAGCCGTGGCACACTAACCCCCTGCAGGCTGTGTTCACGCCGCCAACCCCAGTCCTCTCCTTGCACTCCGACTGAAGCCTGAGCCTCAACTCCCAGCCCCGCCAGCCCCGGCGGGGGAGCAGAGAAGCCTCTCGGGCTGGTGAGTGCCAGTTGGCACCGATCCTCTGTACCACATCTTCTTTATACATTCATCTGTCGTTGGACATTCAGGTTGTTTTCATGACCTGGCTATTGTAAATAGTGCTGCAGTGAACATTGGGGTACATGTGTCCTTTTGAATTATGGTTTTCTCAGGGTATATGCCCAGTAGTGGGATTGCTGGGTCGTATGGTAGTTCTATTTTTAGTTTTTAAGGAACCTCCACAGTGGCTGTATCAATCTACATTCCCACCAACAGTGCAGGAGGGTTCGCTTTTCTCCACACCCTCTCCAGCATTTATTGTTTGTAGACTTTTTGATGATGGCCATTCTGACTGGTGTGAGGTGATACCTCAGTGTAGTTTTGATTTGTATTTCTCTAATAATTAGTGATGTTGAGCATCCTTTCGTATGCCCCTTGGCCACCTGTATGTCCTCCTTGGAGAGATGTCTATTTAAATCTTCTGCCCAGTTTTTGATTGGGTTGTTTTTTTGATATTGAGCTCAATGAGCTATTTGTATATTTTGGAGATTAATCCTTTGTTGCTTCCTTTGCAAATATTTTCTCCCATTCTGAGGGTCTTGTTTATGGTTTCCTTCACTGTGCAAAAGCTTTTAAGTTTAATTAGGTCCTATTTGTTTAATTTTGTTTTTATTTTCATTACTCTAGGAGGTGAGTCAAAAAAGATCCTGCTGTGGTTTATGTCAAAGAGTGTTTTTACTATGTTTTCCTCTAAGAGTTTTATAGTGTCCAGTCTTAACATTTACACCTTTAATCCACTTTGAGTTTATTTTTGTGTATGGTGTTAGGGAGTGTTCTAATTTCATTCTTTTAAATGTAGCTGTCCAGTTTTCCTAGCACCACTTATTGAAGAGGCTGTCTTTTCTCCATTGTATGTTCTTGCCTCCTTTGTCATAAATTAGGTGACTACATGTGCGTGGGTTTATCTCTGGGCTTTCTATTACTGTACCATTGATCTATTTTTCTGTTTTTGTGCTGGTACCATACTGTCTTGATTACTATAGCTTTGTAGTATAGTTTGGAGTCGGGGATCCTGATTCCTCCAGCTCCGTTTTTGTTTCTCAAGATTGCTTTGGCTCTTTGGGATCTTTCGTGTTTCCATACAAACTGTAAAATTGTTTTTTCTAATTCTGTGATGAATGCCATAAGTAATTTGATAGGGATTGCATTGAATCTGTAGATTGCTTTGGGTAGTATAGTCATCTTCACAATACTGATTCTTCCAATCCAAGAACATGGTGTATTTCTCCATGTGTTTATGTCATCTTTGATTTCTTTCATGGGTGTTTTATTGTTTTCTGAGTACAGGTCTTTTGCCTCCTTAGGTAGGTTTATTCCTAGGTATTTTATTCTTTTTGTTGCGATGGTGAATAGAATTGTTTCCTTAATTTCTCTTTCTGATCTATCGTTGTTAGTGTATAGGAATACAAGAGATTTCTGTGCATTAATTTTGTATCCTGCAACTTTACCAAATTCATTGATTAGCTCTAGTAGTTTTCTGGTGGCATCTTTAAGATTTTCTATGTATAGTATCATGTCATCTGCAAACAGTGACAGTTTTACTTCTTCTTTTCCAGTTTGTATTCATTTTATTTCTTTTTCTTCTGATTGCTGTGACTAGGACTTCCAAAACTACGTCGAATAACAGTGGCGAGAGTGGACATCCTTATATTGTTCGTGATCTTAGTGGAAATGCTTTCAGTTTTTCACCATTGAGAATGATATTAGCTGTTGGTTTGTCATATATGGCCTTTATTATGTTGAGGTAGGTTCCCTCTGCCCATTTTCTGGGTAGTTTTTATCATAAATGGGTGTTGAATTTTGTCAGAAGCTTTTCCTGCATCTATTGAGATGATCATATCGTTTTTATTCCTTAATTTGTTAATATTGTATATCACATTGATTTGTGTATATTGAAGAATCCTTGCATTCCTAGGACAAATCCCACTTGATCATGGTATATGTTCCTTTTGATGCGTTTTTGGATTCTGTTGGCTAGTATTTTGTTGAGGATTTTTGCATCTATGTTCATCAGTGATATTGGTCTGTAATTTTCTTTTTTTGTGATATCTTTGTCTGGTTTTGGTATCAGGGTGATGGTGGCCTCGTAGAACAAATTTCGGAGTGTTCCTCCCTCTGCTATATTTTGGAATAGTTTGAGAAGGATAGGTGTTAGCTCCTCTCTAAATGTTTGATAGAATTCGCCTGTGAAGCCATCTGCAGAATTCACAGATTCATTTCCCTTCCAGTTCTAAAATTCTATACTTCTATAAAATGTCACATTTCTCCTCTTTGTATTTCAGTGTGATCCCACTGCAACAAAAGGTTTTCTTCAGCTACCCAAGGGTTTAGGCTGTAAAGTGCATGCACTCCACACTAAAAGTAAATTCTTGCATTAGTTATCCAAACTGTTTGAAATGAGGAACCAAATTTTCATCTCATATCTCCCTCTTTATCAGCAAATAGTAATTTAAAGCCAATTACCAGGGCTGTGATTCCCCAGTGACAGACTGTGGGCTATTAAAATTAATCCTGACAGAAGATCCTTGCTGCTTTCTCCAAGCACATTCAGGCCATTGGTTTATGAACAGGATGAACAGACGGCCCATCCCAGAGGGCTTGAGGGAGGAAGTACGTTAAAATGGCTGCCTGCATCTTTGTTTGCTCAGCTGCTTGGAAAAACTAAGACTGAGGGAAATGGGATTAATCAAGGGGGCAGTTGCCCATGGAAAAAAAATAGGAAGACTCTGGTGAGAAAATTCCAGCCAAATAAGGTTCAAGTCAAAGGGAAAGAATTCTTATCTCTTCAGACTTTCACACGGTTGAGTGTTGTTTGGTGACAAATTTCCCATTTCAGGCCACCACAGTGTTTTATGATATTTTTGTTAGCATGTGAAGAGAGAATTCAGGAAAAAAAATTAAATGTTTGATTCTCTAAAGTTCAGGTGATTTACTTTGTAATTAGCAACATTAATGAAGATTAATGGTTAGATATGTGACTAATGGTGATTGAATAACACCTTTCTATGATTTTTCATATGAATAAACTCACAAATCAGAAAAAAAAAGTCCTTGAAAGCTCACATGTACTGCTGTGTGGTACAGAATATACAGACCCTGTAGCTGAGGCTCCTCCTCCTCCCTCTCCCATTAGGAGACAATCTTTTTTTTTTTCTTTTTTTACATTTTATTGAAGGATAGTTGATCTACAATGTTGTGTTAATTTCTGCTGTACAGCAAAGTGATTCAGTTATATATACTTTTCCATATTCTTTTCCATTATGGTTTATCATATTGGATATTGAATATAGTTCCCTGTACTATAGGGTAGAACCTTGTTGTTTATCCATCCTATATAAACTAGTTTGCATCTGCTAATCCCAAACTCCCAATCCTTCCCTCTCCCAAACCCCTCCCCCTTGGCAACCACAAGTCTATTCTCTATGTCTGAGTCTGTTTCAGGAGACAGAATCTTGAATAAGATGTAAAATACCTTCCCCTCTCCTGACTTATTTCACTTCCCTTTGATGCATTGGCTAAAATTCCACCAATAAGAAAATTACTAGGTTAAAAAGGATCTTCCTTTGAGACAGTAGATATTTCTAGAAGGGTTGTGGCCTATCAGTCATTTACAGTTGAGTATGAATTTGTTCCAAATGGCTTTCTCACAAAAGGCTAGCAGAGGTGATGACTTGCACTAAAAGAGTGGGCTTTTGTTAGGAGGGAAAGCGAGAAAATGGAGAGAATTTTGAGCAATTGGAGAGGAAGAGTAGACCAGAGAAAGTGTTATAACAGAGAGTTCAGGTGCCAGGAAGACCACAGAAGGCCTCCTTTTCACAATTTGGAGAATATGTAGGCCAGGCAAAAAGGGAGGATGTCAAAACCAAACTTTGCTTAGAATTGGTTCAGAGTCCCTGCTGGAGGGCAGACCCTCCTATACGTAAGTGGACCTTGTCTAAGATTCTTCATAAAATATCCTGTACATTGTTTAAGGGAGGTAATTTGCAAAGTCACTAAAGGGTGAAATTTAATAATTTCCTTTCAAGTTTCATGGGAGAGGGATTTGAGAGTTGTGCTGTTAGTGGAGGGAAAGTAGAACCAGGTCTCTACCACAATGCTGGCACACTGTATGTCTCACTCTTTGGAATCTGATGTACATCAGAGGCCATAAAATAAAGAAACTGGTGATCGGCAGCAAAATGGACTTAGAGAAAACTGACCACCCTTCTCCTCTCATGAGACCTGGCCGGAATCAAGTATCTGGTCACCTTTAATTTTCTGGCTTGCATGAAAAAGAACACAGCTAGCTCTGATAAGCTTCAGCTAGGGGGAATAGGAGAAAAGGAGCAAGGGATGCCCATATAATATAGAGTTGGGAGAATGACCAAGGAAAAAAATGTCATCCTTGATTTTCTTCTCCAAAATTTGGAGGAGAGAATAGTCAAGCATAGTATATAGAGAGTAAAGGTGATCCAGACCAGAGAAGTGAAGGGGTGGTGGTGAAATTTGTCAATCTCCAGCCATGATTTTGGGAGGAGAGGGTTTGTGTACCGCTAACTTTGTGGCCAGTTAATTTCCCCAGGCCTCAGTTTTCTCCCATTTAAAATGAGGGTATTGAACCAGACAAACTCTAAGGTGTATTTCAGTGCTTAAGTTATAGTATTCGAGGATGACTGATGTTATTCTTTGACAACATCTGCATCTATTTAAGTTCATAAATGTTGAAGAAATATTTGGTATGCAGTAAACCAGGAAGCAGGTAGCTCCCTTTAAATAAATAGTCATCCAACATTGATGAAGTTTAGGGTATTATCAACCTTTGCTGGACTCCTGTGGTTGCCCATATCTTGTGGGACTGGATCATGTTTTCCATCACCTAGAATTCTTGGACTTAATTTAATTTTTATATCTAATGGATGACAGCTCTGAGTAATTTAAGATTGTTTATAAGGTTAAAAAAACCTGAAGTTGTCAAAATAGCAGAAGACAGACAAAGGGTAATGAATGATGTGGGAGGAACATCACTTCAAGCTAACTGGAGAAAAAGGTGGTTTGAAGGAATAAGTATTTTCTTTATAATGCACAGAAAGAAAAACATTAGATAATGTAAATAAAGGGTTGCAGATTCCGGGTCTTTGGCCACATCCAATCTACAGATGAATTTGCTCAGCAGCACAGAGTTTTTCAAAATAATGAATTTGAGTGACTTTAAGATGGACATGTACTTATAATCCTGGTGAGCACCCTTCTTGCCTCTTCCTGCCACCAGCCACTCACCCCCATTATCCTACCACAGACCCTTGCCACCTTTTTTTTTGACCCTTGCCACCTTGATGCAAACTTCCTGGGCACCAGGACATTTGGGTGTGTGATGCAAGTATAAATGAAAAATGTGGGCCAACTCTTTTTTTTTTTTGAGAGGCTGCAATTACAGTCAGTCATCCATATATGTGGGTTCCACATCCACGGATTCAACAAACCTTGGAACCAAAATATTCAGAAAAAGAAAAAACAATTCTGGAAAGTTCCGAAAAGCAAAACTTGAATTTGCCTGTGAGTGGGAAACTATTTACAAAGCATTTACATTGTATTAGGTATGTAAATAATCTAGAGATGATTTAAATTATACGAGAAAATGTGCATAAGTTTATGCAAATACTACACCATTTTATATAACAGGCTTGAGCATCTGTGGATTTTGGTATTTGTGGGAATATGGGGCCTGGAACCAATTCCCCCACCTTCTCTTGATACTGAAGGATGACTGTGATACCATGGAAACTTCTCAATCACTTCCTAGATCACTTGTTATAGGAAGGTGTTCTTTACCTCTAAATCTGTTTTCCTAAGGCCTTCTGTGTTTTAAGAATCTCTACAGGGAATTCCTTGGCAGTCCAATGGTTAGGACTCCACGCTTCCATTGCAGGGGGCACGGGTTCGATCCCTGATCAGGGAACTAAGATCCTGCATGTTGTGCAGTGCGGCCCCCCCCGCCCCCCCCCAAAAAGGAATCCCTACAAATGGTTGTCAGGTGATTCATAGAGTTAATGTCCCCACAGATTGTAAACTTCATTGATATTGCAAGTTTGGTTTTGGGGGGCGCGGTTTGTTTTTGCTAGAATCAAGTGTAAAAAGTGGATATTAATTCAAAAGAACTGAACCTTTTCTGGGAAAAACCAGTTAGCATGATTTGTAGTCAGACTAATAAATGCTCTAGTCAAAGGATATAATCTTGTTATTTTGAACAATTGCTAAGAAATTGTTTGCAAGCATCTCTAATAATATATAGAATTTGTTTACAAAGCTTGATTGAACATTTTTATCTATAGCAAAAGCCATTTTAAAAGGTCAAAGAAAATTATGAATCTTTATGATTACTGTAGAAACATTAGCATCTTTACAACTACATTTTCTGTTTTAAATTCCGTATTGGGATTTTGTGATAAAAAAGGTCAACTTGAGACAGCCCTTATTTCCTTCCCCCAGCCCTCCAAAAATGTTTAAATAAATTTGTGGGTACCATAAAGATATTTTATTTTAGGGTTGGGCCACAAAGTGACCAGTTAAGATTTTTCAGGCTGAACATGCATTGTTTAGGAGGTGGCAAGTTAGAGGGGAAAAGGGAGAATTAAAATATTTGCAAGATGTCATTAATCTCCAGCAAGAGCCAAGAGTTGTTTTTTTCCCCCTTCATTTCAGAACTAATCCAGCTTTCTGTTATTTGGCTCAGAAAAGTCTTAAATCTGTAACAAGAGAGTAACTTCCTGTTCTCAAGAGAATGGCTGCCAAAGAAAACATTTACAAGAAAAGTCCCAGGGCCAAAAAATTGCCTACTAATTATTTCTCAGCCCCCCACACCCCTAATTCAGGAAGGTGAATGCTGTAAATGCTGTATGTTAAAACTCAAAAGTATGTGTTGAAAAATTAAGAGAAAACCCCTAAGAACTGTTTGCCATTTATTTATATTTTATTGCATTCAAATTACATCAGTTTTATGGCCTTTGGGCACAAATTAATGTTTCTTATAATATTTTGTTCAGAATTCCACAAAGACTATACTATACCTTCATCTGAATACATTATGGAAGTTTTTACCTGGTACCTTCCCAACTGAAGAAGAGAGAAGCAGCCCCAGCATTCAGGAACTCACCTAGTCCCACCAGCTGCAAGCTGGCCTTATACTCAGCAGTGGGTCTTGGTTTTCTCCTTGGGGATCTATCTATTCAGTGCAGTGTCAGTCAGAATTCCAGCAGCCCATAGGTAGAAACTGACAGACTGTAAAATTCATATGGAAATTCAAAGGTCCTAGAATAGCCAAAACAACTTTGAAAAAGAACAGAGTTGAAAAGCCTATACTACCTGACTTCAAGGGCTTAAGATAAAGCTACGGTAATCAAGAGAGTGTGGGACTGGTGTTAAGATAGACAACTAGATCAGTATAACAGAGTGTATAGAAATAGACCTATGCATGTATGGGCAGTTGATTTCCAACAATGGTACAAGGGCAATTCAGTGGAAAATGGGTAGTCTTTTCAACAAATGGTGCTAAAACAATTAATTGGACATCCATATGCAAAAACCTCTTTGATTTATACTTCATACCATGTATTAGTAATCTAATCCTGCCTAACAAATTACCTCCAAACTTTGCAGCCGTCTCCCTGTGGTCTCTTTGCCTCTGGTCTCTCTTTCCAGAAACATATCTCCAGTCTTTCTTTGGGGCTTGTCCTCCTCTGACAAAGTCAAGTGAGTTATTCTCAAATTTCCATATAAGGAAAAGGAGTCTATGGTTTATTTAATCTTATGTTTATCCAGACACAATTTTTTTTTTTTTTGCCCTACTTTCCTTCTGCACAATCCTACTCACAAGTAAGCATTATTCATTGTCTCTAATGTGTGTCCAATAAGAGGAAATCCTTGGGTTTAAAAATATTCATGTGCAACACCTCCTTCACAGTAGTGACTAGTACCAATAGCAGGGGTCAGTTGTTGGTATCGATTGTAGGCATGTCTCTGGCGCAGTGCTGGAAACTTTTCCCATGCTGCTTCGCATGATCATCACAGTAGGCCTCTGCGGGGCAGGGGGTGGGGGCGGATGGAATTCCATTTCCTTCCTAGGCAGAGCTGCTCATGGGAGCCCTGCACCTGAGAGCAGAGGTGACCCGCCCAAGGGAGTATTGCAATTTAGTGGCAATACCGACGCCAGGCTTCCCACCCCTGTTCTGGAATCAGACGGGCCTGGGTGGTTTCAGGCAATTTTCATCTCTCTTTGAGTTTCCATTTCCTTAACCACAAAATGGTGGTAGTGACATTTTCTACACAGAACTGCTATGAAGATTGACTGCTTGCATGCTGTGCCTAGGTCCGTAACTCTTGGTCTCCTTTACTTCCCCCAGCGAAGCCTCCTTCTGGATACTTTTCATTTGTAGATTTCTCCATGCTTATTGAGGTGTGGAATGAGTCCCCTCCTTTATAGGAAACTGCCCCTAAGGAGCTTACATGGATGAAGAGAAAGGAAATGGACACGATGGTCAGTCTTTTGATGTGAGAGTAGAAAAGAGGGCAGCAGGAAAAAAGTACCCCTGGGATTCAGAGACATCAAAGACTAGGAGGAGACAGACTCACTGGGAATAATTTTCGATGAGGATGAGGGTATTGAGGGTACACATCTGTGTGTCCCCAGCACCTGGCATGCAGTGCTTGAACTGAACTGGCCTCTGAGTCTGGATGTCAGGGAGATCACTATGGTCTGATGTGGCCTGAAGTAGGACAGGAAGGAATCCTGCCCTTCCTGTCACACCCCTCACCCCACCCTCTGTCTTGGGGACCACCCTAGAACTCCTGGAGCAGGCCAATGGCATTTGGTGGGGAGAAAGAGGGTGCCCAGAGTAGACAGACACGTGGACCAGCTCAGGTCCAGTCTTGGTTGGTGCACCCTCTGTCGGGGAGACCGTGTCACATCACCAAACTCCAGAGACTTCCCAAATGTTCCTCTCTTCCCAGCTAGCCCTGAAAGGAACCCTCTGGGGCATGTGCCACCCAGACTCAAACCCCATGTCAGGCACGTGGCCTGAATTTTTTGTCCCAATGGCTGACTCTTGCTTCTGACTGGGACACCAGCTTCTTCTAAGTAAGCCCAGTCCTATTTCCATTCGGCTGCCCGGTACTCTCTGGGCCCTGAGGACACTTAAAGGCCTGCATCTCACACCTGCACGGTCCCGAGCTCAGGTATCCAAAGGCAATATCCTGAAGGAACTTTATTCACTGCCTGTTTGGGGGGGCGTGCCTGCGTAAAGCAGGCAATTTTATATACACCTTCATTTCTCACTCCCAGTGTTGGCAACGGAGTCAGGAAAGAACATCCTCATACTGTTGGTGAGAGCTTTCAGTGGACTCCAATTTCCAGAGGCCAAGTTGGAACCACGTACATGAAAAGACTTAAATGTGCCTAACTTGTGACCCAGCGATTCCTCTTCTAGGAATTTATCCTAGGCAAGTGTACAAAGACATGTGTACAAGACGGTTCAGCAGAGGATTGCTTTAAAAAGAGTAAAGACAGCCTCCAAAATTCCAACATCAGGGGATAGGTCAAGTAAACCATAGTACCTCAATAAACTGGAATCCAGCTAGCTGTAAGAAATAGTGGTGTAGCTCTATACATCTGTATCTATATAGAATGATATGTAAGTGATTATATATGTGGTTACAAAAGTATGTAGTGACAATAGGTAGCACTTACTAAGTGCTTACTATGTGCCAAGCACTATTCTAAGAACTCCACAGATATTAGCTCATTTAATCTGCACACAGTGACAGTTGGGAAAGAACTGTCACTGATCCCATTTTACAGGGACTCAAAGAGGTTCTGTGCTCAAGCCACACACTAGTGACTAAGCTGAAACAGTCTCCAGAGCCCATGTTCCTGAATACCACGATTCTGCTTCTCAGTATAGGGTCCTATGTGTGCTAAAACAAAATGAATGGGGGAGGGGGGTGTGTTTAAGAAAGTCTGGAAGGATTGGAATGAGAATATTAATTGAGGCATTATCATAGGAATACATTTTTTTAAAAAAAACTTAACACACTGCTGTTTTTCATTTCAGTTAGATAAATTTGCTGTGTAATATTAGAGATCATTCCCCTAGTTCTACACGATACCCGTGCTTATGAGGAGGTTGAAGAACAAACGGCACTCTTTCAGATGGTGGGTTGAGTGTCACTAATTTTGACAAAGGGTTGAGAAGGATCAGCTCTGTTTTTTTTCAGTTTCAAGTCTGTACCACTGAGGAAGTCTCTTCAGTGGTCTTTTTAAATAGTTCAAATAATCTTTAAAATTCTCCACATGTTGAAGGTATATATAAAAGTATAAAGGGCCCAGGGACACCTTTAATGCTATGGAATGATCCCTGGCATCCTTTGAATTTAAAATCACTAATTTTTTTCCTTTTTTTGACTGTTTTAAGAAAAGAAAAAACGGGACGGGGGCGGTGATGTGGAGTGCTTGCAGAACAGTCTTTGTTGTATTAAAACCGACATTCTTTATGCCATGTTTCATTTAGAAGCTGTTTCCACACCAGCTTCTCCAGGGGCCCAGGGGTTGCCATACCTTCTGCCACTCTGAGTCCTGCTTCCCTACCTCCTGGTCCCAAGGCCTGCCTTTTCCTGAAATGCTCCTCCTTGGGGCTGCGCTAGGAAACGGTTTCTCATGCTAGAGCAGCTCAAAGGGTGAAGGTAGCCAGGAGTCCACAGTGCTTTAAAACACACCTCAGAATGGCAGCACCCTCCTCTGCGTCCATCCCCAGGCCAGGCCTCTGCGTGACCTACCTCAGTTGGCACTCACATTGGCCTATCAGGCGTGATTTTCCTTTTTTGAGTTGAAGTGTAGTTGATTTACAGTGTTGTGTTAATTACTGCTGTACAGCAAAGTGATTCAGTTATAGATAATATATATTCTTTTCCATTATGGTTTATCGTAGGATATTGAATATAGTTCTCTGTGCTATACAGTAGGACCTTGTTGTTTGTGCATTCTATGTATAAAAGCTTACATCTGCTAACCCCAACCTGCCACTCCATCCCTCCCCCAACGCCCTCCCCCTTGGCAACCACCAGTCTCTTCTCTATGTCCGAGATTCTGTTTCATAGGTTCATTTGTGTCATGTTTTAGATTCCACATGTAAGTGATATCATATGGTATTTGTCTTTCTCTTTCTAACTTACTTCACTCAGTATGATAATCTCCAGTTGCATCCGTGTTGCTGCAAATGGCATTATTTCATTCTTTTTTATGACTGAGTAGTAGTAATCCATTGTATATATGTACCGTATCTTCTTTATCCATCTATTGATAGACACCTAGGTCGTTTCCATGTTTTGGCTATTGTGAATAGTGCTGCTATGAACATAGAGGTGCATGTTTCTTTTTGAATTATAGTTTTGTCCAGATATATGGCCAGGAATAGGATTGCTGGATCATATGGTAACTCTGTTTTTAGTTTTCTGAGGAATCTCCACACCATTTTCCATAGTGGCTGCAGCAACTTTCATTCCCACCAACAATGTAGGAGGGTTCCCTTTCTCCACACCCTCTCCAGCATTTGTTACTTGTAGAATTTTTAACGATGGCTATTCTGACTGGTGTGAGTTGGTACCTCATTGTAGTTTTGATTTGCATTTCTCTAATAATTGGTGATGTTGAGCATCTTTTCAAGTGCCTATTGGTTATCTGTGTTTCTTCTTTGGAGAAATGTCTATTTAGGTCTTCTGCCCATTTTTGGATTGGGTTGTTTGTTTTTTTGTTATTGAGTTGTATGAGCTGTTTGTGTATTTTGGAAATTAAGCCCTTAATGGTCACATTGTTTGCAAATATTTTCTCCCATACTGTAAGTTGTCTTTTTGGGTTTTTTTTATGGTTTCCTTTGCTGTGCAAAAGCTTGTAAGTTTGGTTAGGTCCCATTTGTTTATTTTTATTTCTATTGCCTTGGGAGACTGATCTAAGAAAACATTGGTACGATTTATGTTGGAGAATGTTTTGCCTGTGTTCACGTCTAGAAGTTTTATGGTGTCATGTCTTATGTTTAAGTCCTTAAGCCATTTTAAGTTTACTTTGTGGAAAAAATATGGAGTGCTTCATGAATTTGCGTGTCATCCTTGCTCAGGGGCCATGCTAATCTTCTCTGCATTGGTCCAATTTTAGTATATGTGCTGCCGAAGCGAGCACCGGGTAGGTGTGATTATCCCAAGTTTTTAGAACATGAAGTTGATATTCAGAGAGCTTTGATGACATGCCCAAGGTCCCACAACCACAATTTAAATAAAAATTTGGTTTCAAAATATGCGTTTTCCTCTTGACATTGTCCTGACTTGTGGTGATTTACTCAACTGAGTTGCTTTGCTTTCTTTCTTTGGCTTTTTTTTTAAGCGGGGGAGTAAGGGGTAGAGAGTTTGGGCACAAGGGAGCATGATTTTTTTTTTTTTTAAGTAAAAATGATTTTTTTAATTTTATAAACATGAATGCATCTTAGTGTTTCTAGAAGGTAGGTTAACTAGATAAATTTCAGGGTTTAAAGACACACACACACACACACACACACACACACACACACACACACACACACACACACACACACACACACACACACACACACACACACACACACACACACACACACACACACACACACACACCCCTTCTCTTATGGTTTATAAATGATTCTAAGGACTGTACTGATTGAAAGATTATGGTGCCCTGACCTGGACAGTCCAAAACCCGATTCTGTTCTCTACCCCTTCTACACAGTCATGGATGACACACAATGATACCATCAGTAGAACAAAATATATGGCATTTATTAAACATGTGACATAGGTTATAATATCAAAGTAGAGCATGCTTGAACAAATCACTCATTCCTTTCACAAAAACACCAATTAATATCAAAAACATTAAGTGATTAAATTTCCACAACATATAAAATTCTCTTTCAGTTAAAGTGAGAAAGAAAGAAAAAATAAATCACAGGTTGAATAAATACAGTGATTTCAGCTGGCCCCTTAAAGGCATAAGGCACAAAGTAAACCAAGGGGTTAGCACGTCAGAATGAAGCGTGTCTGCCCACATGAGGACCGGCTGCAGCCGTGGCTCCCACACCCCTGCACAGGTCCTCGGCACCTGCCCCTTCCTTCCCAGCGTCACATTTCCCCATGTGCCTGCACTCCTGCGGACAGGCTTCCCTGTAGCAGAGAAACACCGCCTCTAATACTTCTACGGGTAAATAAAACCTTCATGCTGTAACAAATGATCCTGGCAATAAGTAACATGAAATTTCAAGGTAATGCCTTATTTCCTCCCAGCCGAAGTCTAGTAAAACAGAAAATAGTGAGGAAATTCTCCTGATAGGACTCAGTGTCCGCATGGAAAGCTAATGACGGCCCAGTACAGCAGGGTACATACACTGGTTGGGTGTTTGAAATATGACCTTGAAACCTCTCTCTACTGCCTTCCCCCTCCCCCTCCACTTTCCTTCATGTTTAAGAAGTGGATCAGAACCTCAGCAGTTTCCACTGCAGCTTAAACAGTGTATAGGACGAAGCAACAGTCACCCTTTCCAGACTTCAAGCCGCAGGGTTCCAGGGCCTTTGTCCATCAGTGAAAAGTGCACGTCTCCAAGTGCTTAAGTCAGAGTTTTCTTCATGGTTAACTCCAGGACTCGTGTGTATGGGGTATAATTCCTGGAAGCCACTGCGATCTCACGAGTCCTACCTGTTTGGCTGAGAAATGAGAAAATGCAGTCAGGAATATGAAACAAAACTTACCGTATGCTTCACGTGGTAAGATAACTCTAGGAAATCCTTTTCAACACTTAAAAATAGACTGCAGTAATGTAGTTGAATATTTCATTTAAATATTATGAGGGAGGGAGAGAAAACCATAATTCAAAAAGAGTCATGTACCACAATGTTCACTGCAGCTCTATTTACAATAACCAGGACATGGAAGGAACCTAAGTGTCCACTGACAGATGAATGGATAAAGAAGATGTGGCACATATATACAATGGAATATTACTCAGCCATAAAAAGAAACAAAATTGAGTTATTTGTAGTGAGGTGGATAGACCCAGAGTCTGTCATACAGAGTGAAGTAAGTCAGAAAAACAAATACCATATGCTAACATATATATATATAGAATCAAAAAAAAAAAAAGATTCTGAAGAACCTAGAGGCAGGACAGGAATAAAAACGCAGATGTAGAGAATGGACTTGAGGACACGGGGAGGGGGAAAGGTAAGGTGGGACGAAGTTAGAGAGTGGCGTGGACATATATACACTACCAAATATAAAATAGATAGCTAGTGGGAAGCAGCCACATAGCACAGGGAGATCAGCTCGGTGCTTTGTGACCACCTAGAGGGGTGGGATAAGGAGGGTGGGAGGGAGACGCAAGAGGGAGGCGATATGAGGATATATGTATATGTATAGCTGATGCACTTTGTTATAAAGCAGAAACTAACACACCATTGTAAGCAATTATACTCCAATAAAAAAAAAAGTACATTAGTGGTTGCCAGGGCCTAGGAGAAGGAGGGGATGGAGTTTGACTGCTAAGGGGTACAGGGTTTCTTTCTGGGGTGAGGGAAATTTTCTAAAATTAGATAAGTGATGCTGGTTGCACAACTTTGTAAATATACTAAAAACTATTGAATTGCACATTCTAAAAGGATGAATTCTATGCTATGTGGATTACATCTCAGTAAAACTTATTTAAAAAAGAAAAATATGAGGGACCATTATTTTTAGCAATTTCTTTAAAAAGTTTTATTGGAGTGTAGTTGATTTGCAATGTTGTGTTAGTTTCAGGTGTACAGCAGAGTGATTCAGATATACATATATTCATTCTTTTTCAGATTCTTTTCTCATATAGGTTATCACAGAATATTGAGTACAGTTCTCTGGGCTATACAGTAGGTCCTTGTTGGTTATTTATCTTATATATAGTAGCGTATGTATATTAATCCCAAACTCCTGATTTATCCCTCCTGCCCACATTTCCCCTTTGATAACCATAAGTTTTCAATACCTGTAAGTCTGTTTCTGTTTTGTAAATAAGTTCATCTGTATCATTTTCAAAAAATAGATTCCACATGAGTCATACCATATGATATTTGTTTTTCTCAGTCTGACTTACTTCACTTAGTGTGATAATCTCTAGGTTCATCCATGTTGCTGCAAATGGCATTATTTTATTCTTTTTTATGGCTGAGTAATATTCCATTGTATATATGTACCACATCTTCTTTATCCATTCCTCTGTCAATGGCCATTTAGGTTGCTTCCATGTCTAGGCTGTTGTAAATAGTGCTGTAATGAACATTGGGGTGCATGAATATTTTCTAATTGTGTCTTTCTCCAGATATATGCCAAGGAATGGGATTGCTGGATCATATGGTAGTTCTATTTTTAGTTTTTTAAGGAACCTCCATACTGTTCTCCATAGTGGTTGTACCAATTTACATTCCCACCAACAGTGTAGGAGGGTTCCCTTTTCTCCACACCCTCTCCAGCACTTAACTGTTTGTAGACTTTTTGATGATGGCCATTCTGACCGGTGGTAGGTGATACCTTACTGTAGTTTTGATTTGCATATCTCTGATAATTAGTGATGTTGAGCATCTTTTCATGTGCTTTTTGGCCATCTGTATGTCTCCTTCGGAGAAATGTCTATTTAGGTCTTCTGCCCATTTTTGGATTGGGTTGTTTGGTTTTTGTTGTTGTTTTTTCACATAGAGCTGCATGAGCTGTTTGTATATTTTGGAAATTAATCCCTGTCAGTCACTTTGTTTGCAAATATTTTCTCCCATTTTGTGGGTTGTCTTTTCGTTTCATTTATGGTTTCCTTTGCTGTGCAGAAGCTTTTAAGTTTAATTCGGTCTCATTTGTTTATTTTTGTTTTTATTTTTTAATTTTATTTTTTTATTTAAGTATAGTTGATTTACAATATGATGCCAATCTCTGCTGTTCAGCAAAAGTGACTCAGTTATACACATACAGGCATTCTTTTTTTATATTCTTTTCCATTATGGTTTATCATAGGAGATTGGATATAGTTCCCTGTGTTATATACATTAGGACCTTGTTTATCCATCCTATCTATAATAGTTTACATCTGTTAATCCCAAACTCCCAGTCCTTCCCTCCCCCAATGCCCTCCCCCTTGGCAACCACAAGTCTGTTCTCTGTGTCTGCGAGCCTGTTTCTGTTTTGTAGATAGGTTCATTTGTGCCATATTTTAGATTCCACATATCAGTGATATTATATGGTATTTGTCTTTCCCTTTCTGACTTACTTAGTATGATAATCTCTAGTTGCATCCATGTTGATGCAAATGGCATTATTTCGTTCTTTTTTATGGCTGAGTAGTACTCCATTGTATATATGTACCACATCTTCTTTATCCATTCATCTGTTGGTGGACATTAGGTTGTTTCCATGTTTTAGCTATTGTCAACAGTGCTGCTGTGAACATAGGGGCGCATGTATCTTTCTGAATTATAGTTTTGTTTGGGTACATTCCCAGGAGTGGGACTGCTAGATGACAAGGTAATTCTATTTTTAGTTTTCTGAGGAATCTCCATACTGTTTTCCATAGTGGCTGTACCAACTTACATTCCCACCAGCAGTGTAGGAGGGTTCCCTTTTCTCTACATCCTCTCCAGCATTTATTTGTAGACTTTTTAATGACTGCCATTCTGACTGGTGTGAGTTGGTACCTCATTGTAGTTTTGATTTGCATTTCTCTAATAATTAGTGATGTTGAGCATCTTTTCATGTGTCTACTGGCCATCCATACGTCTTCTTTGGAGAAATGTCTATTAAGGTCTTTGGCCCATTTTTCGATTGGGTTGTTTGTGTTTTTGTTGTTGAGTTGTATAAGCAGTTTGTATATTTTGGAGACTAAGCCCTTGTCTATTGCATCATTTGTAAATATTTTCTCCCATTCTGTAGGTTGTCTTTTCATTTTTATATGGGTTCCTTTGCTGTGCAAAAGCTTGTAAGTTTGATATGGTCCCGTTTATTTTTATTTCTGTTGCCTTGGGAGACTGACCTAGGAAAACATTGGTATGATTTATGTCAGAGAATAAATTCTAGAAGTTTTAGAAGTGTTATGGTGTCAAGTTCTAGAAGTTTTATGGTGTCATGTTTTATGTTTAAGTCTTTAAGCCATTTTGAGTTTATTTTTTGCGTGGTGTGAGGGTGTGTTCTAACTTCACGGACTTACATGCAGCTGTCCAACTTTCCCAGCACCACATGTTAAAGAGACTTATTACTATTTTATATTCTTGTCTCCTTTGTTGAAGATTAATTGCCTGTAGGTGTCTAGGTTTATTTCTGGGCTCTCTATTCTGGTCCATTGATCCATATGTCTGTTTTTGTACCAATACCACATTGTTTTGATTACTGTGGCTCTGTAGTATTGTTTGAACTCTGGGAGAGGTATGCCTCCTTTTGTTTTTTCCCTCAGGATTGCTTTGGCAATTCTGGGTCTTTTATGGTTCCATATAAAGTTTTGATTGTTCTAGTTTTGTGAAAAATGTCATGGGTATTTTGATAGGCATCGCATTAAATCTGTAGATCGCTTTGGGTAGTATGGCCATTTTAACAATATTAATTCTTCCAATCCAAGAGTATGGGGTATCTTTCCATTTCTTTGGATCCTTTTTAATTCATTAATGTTTTGTAGTTGATAGCGTGTAAGTCTTTCACCTCCTTGGTCAGGTTTACTCTGAAGTATTTTTTTTGGTGGTATTTTAAAAGGTATTTTTTTTTACATTCCCTTTCTGATATTTCATTGTTAGTGTAAAGAAATGCAACTGATTTTTGGATGTTAATCTTGTATTTTGCTACTTTGCTTAATTCATTTATTTGATCTAGTGATTTTTGTGTGGAGTCCTTAGGGTTTTATATATATAGTATCATGTCATCTGCAAACAGTGACAATTTCACCTCTTCCAATTTGGATACCTTTTTTTTTTCCTTGTCTGATTGCTGTGGCTAGGACTTCCAATACTATGTTGAATAGAAGTGGTGAGAGTGGGCATCCTTTTCTTGTTCCTGAATTTAGTAGGAAGGCTTTTTGCTTTTCACCGTTGAGTATTATATTGGCTGTGGGTTTGTCATAAATGGCTTTTATTATGTTGAGATATATGTTCCCTAGGAGGTGGATCCAAAAAGTTATTGCTGCGATTTATGTTCAAAGAGTGTTGCCTATGTTTTCCTCTAAGAGTTTTATAGTGTCCGGCCTTACATTTAAGTCTTTGATCCATTTTGAGTTTATTTTTGTGTATGGTGTTAAAGAATGATCTAATTTCATTCCTTCACATGTAGCTGTCCAGTTCTCCCAGCACCACTTATTGAATCCATTGTATATTCTTGCCTGCTTTGTCATACGTTGACCGTATGTGCGTGGGTTTATTTCTGGGCTTTCTGTCCTGTTCCATTGATCTATATTTCTGCTTTGCACCAGTACCATACTGTTTTGATTACTGTAGCTTTGTAGTATAGTCTGAAGTCAAGGAGCCTGATTCCTCCAGCTCCATTTTTCTTTCTCAGGATTGCTTTGGCTATTTGGAGTCTTTTGTATTTCCATACAAATTTAAAAATATTTTGATCTAACTCTGTGAAAAATGCCATTGGAAATTTGATAGGGATTGCATTGAATCTGTAGGTTGCCTTGGGTAGTATAGTCATTTTGATAATATTGATTCTTCCAATCCAAGAACATGGTATCTCTTTCTATGTGTTTGTGTCATCTTCTATTTCTTTCATCAGCATCTTACAGTTTTAAGAGTACAGGTCTTTGTTCTCCTCAGGCAGGTTTATTTCATTTTTTTTTTCTTTTTCGATACTATGGTAAATGAGATTGTTTCCTTAACACATTTTTGACTGGAGGCATATTACGGCCACAGGTGTTAGTTTCTACAAAAATTCGGGCTTCCCTGGTGGCGCAGTGGTTGAGAGTCCGCCTGCCGATGCAGGGGACATGGGTTCGTGTCCCGGTCTGGGAAGATCCCACATGCTGCAGAGCGACTAGGCCCATGAGCCATGGCCGCTGAGCTTGCGCATCCGGAGCCTGTGCTCTGCAACGGCAGAGGCCACAACAGTGAGAGGCCCATGTACTGCAAAAAAAAAAAAAAAAAAAAAAAAATCCCCTGGTCAATAATGTGTTAATTTCTCTTTCCGATCTTTTGTTGTTAGTGTATAGGAATGCAAGAGATTTCTGTGTATTAATTTTGTATCCTGCAACTTTACCAAATTCATTGATGATCTCTAGTAGTTTTCTGGTGGCATCTTTACAATTTTCTATATATAGTATCATGTCATCTGCAGACAGTGACAGTTTTACTTCTTTTCCAACTTGGATTCCTTTTATTTCTTTTTCTTCTCTGACTGCCATGGCTAGGACTTCCAAAACCATACTGAATAAAAGTGGCAAGAGTGGACATCCTTGCTTTGTTCCTGATCTCAGAGGGAACTTTGCACCATTGAGAATGATGTTAGCCCTGGGTTTGTCATATATGGCCTTTATTATGTTGAGGTAGGTTCCCTCTGTGCCCAGTTTCTGGAAAGTTTTTATCGTAAATGGGAGTTGAATTTTGTCAAAAGCTTTTTCTGCATCTATTGAAATGATCATATGGTTTTTATTCTTCATTTTGTTAATGTGTATCACACTGATTGATTTGCGGATATTGAGGAATCCTTGCATCACTGGGATAAACCCCACCTGATCATGGTGTATGATCCTTTTAATGTGTTGTTGGGTTCGGCTTACTAGTATTTTTGTTGATTTTTGCATTTATGTTCATCAGTGATAATTGCCCTATAATTTTCTTTTTTTGTCTGGTTTCAGGGTGATGGTGGCCTCATAGAATGAGCTTGGCAGTGTTCCTTCCTCTACAGTTTTTTGGAAGAGTTTCAGAAGGTAGGTGTTAGCTCTTCTCTAAATATTTGATGGAATTCACCTGTGAAGCCATAATTTCAGTACTTGTGACTGGTCTGTATTTTCTGTTTCTTCTTGGTTCAGTTTTGGAACGTTGTATGTTTCTAAGAACTTGTCCATTTTTTCTAGGGTGTCCATTTTATTGACGTATAGCTGTTTGTAGTAGTCTCTTATGATCCTCTGTATGTCTCTTATGATCTCTTTGTATCCTTTCCATGGTGTCTTCTTTTTCATTTCTAATTTTATTGATTTGAGCCCTCTCCCTTTTTTACTTGATGACTCTGGCTAAAGGTTTATCAATTTTGTTTATCTTTTCAAAGAACCAGCTTTTAGTTTCATTGATCTTTTCTATTGTTTTCTTCATCTCTATTTCTGCTCTGATCTTTATGATTTCTTTCCTTCTACTAACTTTGGGTTTTCTTCTTTCTGTAGTTGCTTTAGGTGTAAGGTTAGGTTGTTTGAGAATTTTCTTATTTCCTAAGTTAAGAAGATTGTGTTGCTATAAACTTCCCTCTTAGAACTCCTTTTGCTGCATCCCATAGGTTTTGGATAGTCGTGTTTTCATTGTAATTTGTCTGTAGGTATTTTTTATTTCTTCAGTGATCCATTGGTTGTTTAGTAACATATTGTTTAGCCTTCATGTGTTTGTGTTTTTACCTTTTTTTCCCTGTAATTCATTTCTAATCTCATAGTGTTGTGGTCAGAAAAGATGCTTGATATGATTTCAATTTTCTTAAATTTACTGAGGCTCGCTTTGTGGCCCAGCATGTGATCAGTCCCAGAGAATGTTCCATGTGCACTTAAGAGTATATTCTGCTGCTTTTGGATGGATGTCCTATAAATATCAATTAAGTCTATCTAGTCTGTTGTGGCATTTAAAGCTTGTGTTTCCTTATTGATTTTCTGTCTGGATGATCTGTCCACTGATGAAAGTTGGGTGTTAAAGTCCCCTACTATTAGTGTGGTACTGTCGATTTCTCCTTTTATGGCTGTATTTCCCTTCTATATTGAGATTCTTGCCTTATATATTGAGGTGCTCCTGTGTTGGGTGCATATATATTTACAATTACGTCTTCCTCTTGGATTGGTCCCTTGATCATTATGGCCTGCCCCTGGAGCTCCTATAGGTAGTGTCCTGTTGCCTGGGAGTGCTGACAGGGAAAGAAGCTCTTGTGGTGGTCCCACCCTCTCCCTATGTGTCCCCCAATAATGGCACTTTGCCTCTGGCAGGCCCAGGCTTCTTCCGAATACACCCTCAGTTGCCACAGTCCAGCCTCTTCAGGCTGTTTCTACACAGCCAACCCTGGTCCTCTCCCTGGGTCTGACCTCCAGAGCCTGAGCTATAGCACCCAGCCCCTGCCCACACTGACCGACGAGTGTCTCAGGCTGGGGAGCACAGGGTGGCAGTGCCAACCTTCTGTGCAGGTTACTCTCTCTTTTGCCTCCCACAAACTTGTTACTGTGCTCTCCTCCTAGGCTCTGAAGCTCCCCCCGCCCATCCAGGCTGGTCCCCCTGCTGTGAGGAACAGGTGTGGGAACCTTTCCTTCTTCACAGCTGCCTTCCTGGACGCAGGCCCCATCCCAGTGCTTTCTTTTCCTTTTTCCTTTTGTCCTACCTGGTTATGTGGAGGTTTTCTAGCCCTTTCAGAAGTCTGAGGTCTTCTTTCATTATTTAGTAGATGTTTGTGACTCGTTCCACTTGTAGATGTATTTATAGTGTTTTTGTGGGAGAAGGTGAGTTTCCTCCACCATATTGATCCCCCTACCTGGAGCCAGCCATTATTTTTAGCAACTTTTAAAGGTTATACTAGGTATCCATGATTCAGAAAAATAAAAAAAAAAATGCATTCAAGGAACTCACAATTAGGCAGGAAAGATATGTATTTAAATAGTTGCAATGTGTTAGGTAATACATAAAGACATAAAAAGCTATACTGGATACTCTGCATTTGCCTGTTCAGATCCATCCCCCTTTCTCCACCCCACCCTGTGCCCTGGGAAGCTTACCTGAAGGTCAGCATCAGTGGGCTCCCTCAGCCTTTACCTTCCGGTTGGTTTGGACCAATTGGGAGATCAAGGGATGAGAGAATGGAGGACAGGGAGGCCAGGACATCTGTTCCCTCTCATCAGTCTGCAGCTTGGTAGTTGGCTACATTCCTTTAGCAAAGGCCATGCTCCAGCTCACCCCTTCATCTCTTCTACCAGCTTTCTCTCCCCACCTCTTCAGGCCCAGGCTGGAAATAGCTCCAGAGCAAGCCAGTGTCCATTTTTTATTTCCCTAAAAGCAGCCCTCAAATTTTTACAGTCCCTTCATTTAAAGTCTCTTCTGTTTCCCTTTCTGCCAGGACCCTGAGCAATACAAGAGCGAACATATGGGCAAAGTGATAGCAGAACAAGTTAGCTTCACTGGGAGGAAATTGGCCCAGGGAAGGTGACTCCTGAAGGATGCCTAGGCATTCCTCAGGTGGGTGAGGAGGAGATGGGAATTCCAGGCAGATGGACAGTACGGGCAAAGGCAAAGAAGGGTGAACACAGAGGCCATGGTGTGGAAAGGAGACACGCTTGGCAGGACTGAAGCAAAGAGTTCATGATGAAGTGGCAGAAGATGAGGTCGGGGTGGGGAAGCAGGGCCCTGTGTGCCCTGCTAAGGGGTTCAGAAGGGGACAGCGAGCCACTAAAGGTTTTTAAGGAGGGGCAGGATATGTTCCTATTTTTATTCTAGCAAGATCCCTTGGCACCGCTGAGGGTTGGTTGATTGCAGAGGCGTTAGTCTGGAGGCAGGAGGTGAATTAGGAGAGTTTTGCTATTTAGGAGGTGAGAGAGACCATGAGAACTCAAACTCTGAAAGTAGCACTGTAGATGAAGAAGCACGGAAAGGTTGAGATGATATTTGGGAGGCAGAATTAATGGGATTTGGTGACTAAGATGGAGAAAATATCCCATTTCTTTTTCTGCCTAGACACATAACTACCTTTCCTAGCCTCCCTTACAGTTTGGTAGGCCACTTGACTATAATGGGCAGAAATGATTTACATTACTTGCAGGTTTAGCCCATATCCATTTTGCAGTCACAGATGTTTTCCTAAAAGGACAATCGGAGCATATTACTGTTCTCTTTTCTTTTAACAAATTTATTATTTTTGGCTGCGTTGGTCTTCGTTGGTACACGCAGGCCTTCTCTAGCTGTGGTGAGCGGGGGCTACTCTTCGTTGCGGTGCGTGGGCTTCTCATTGCGGTGGCTTCTCTTGTGGAGCATGGGCTCTAGGCACGTGGGCTTCAGTAGTTGTGGCTCATGGGCTCTAGAGCACAGGCGCAGTAGTTGTGGCGCACAGGTTTAGCTGCTCCATGGCATGTGGGATCTTCCCGGACCAGGGCTCGAACCTGTGTCTCCTGCATTGGCAGGCAGATTCTTAACCACTGTGCCACCAGGGAAGTCCATATTACTGTTCTTAAAACTTTCCAAAGTCTCCCCCTTGCTTCCTGGATGGAGTCTAAACTCCTCTGCAGGGTGTAAAGGCCTCCACCTTCTACTGTTATATCTCCTGCCTGGCCTTGCTAAGAAACACAGCTCTCATCTACACACTGCTTCTCAGCTCTGCCATCCTCACCTGTCCCCTCTGCCTTGAATGCTTCCCTCATCAAGTTGATCTGATGAATTCCTGCCTATATTCCAAGATTCAAACCAAACATCACCTCCTCTGTGACAGTCTCCCCAATTCCCTGCAGCAGTGATAGAAACTATCAATCATTCCTTTCTGTGTGCTCTGTTTCCTTGAGCAGCACTTCTCAATTTTCTGCTTACACAAGGTTCACTTTTGCTAAACTTTCCCATCAGTAATACCTCCCATTACCCTGAAGTGATTTTCAACTATGGTTGGGAGACAACTTCTTAATAGGGTGTATTAGAAGCTTGGGGGGAATGTTAAACTTCACATGTCTCTCCCCAAGAGATTCAACATTTCTTCCATGCTTTCCTCCCCTTGAAAATGACTGTCACAGAGGCTTGTGACACACTACTGGAAGCATCTCATTGCACCCACTGGTCTATATACATTCTCTGCTAGTTATAATTTCATGAAGCGTGAAAACCATATCTTGCTTATCTTCATGACCTCAGCAGCTCGCTCAGGCCAGGCACAGAACTATCACTACACAGATGGATGACACAGGGAACCAGAGGACGACGGATTTCAAGGAGTCAGTGTCACCTTCACCTGGCACAGAGGAATCCGCAAGATTTGTCAATTCAGGGCTCTTCAGTGGCCTGACCAGGTAATTTAGTGGAGTGCCAGGGGCAGGAGCCAGATGGCAATCTGTGCCAACTCCTGTGCAGATGCCACAGAACAGAAATAGTCTCTGGTGACACTATCCTGAAAGCCCATAAAATTCAGAAATATTGATAAAGATGAACCCTCTGGTTTCAAAAACAGGCTCTCATATCCTCCCTTTCAAAAAGAAGTGAGGTATTTTATTTAGTTGAGCACTAGGAAACAATGGGTTTTTAAGAACACAAATAATGTCAACCCCAGAATGAAAATTCAGCCATTTCCTAGCCACATTAAGGCTATTGTTAACCTTTTATTAATCCATAAAGGGGCAGTTCCCTTGGGGGAAACAATAGCAGAGGCAGCAAATAAAGCTTTGACAGAAAGCTACTTTGTGTTTTGGGTTTTACAACAGAAATATGAAAACGTAGGCATTTTAAAGCCCTTACTATGCACTGGGCACTTAAGACAACAAGGAATATTTCTCATTAAATTGTACCTATTAAGACATAATTTATGAGTTCGCTGGAAACTGAGTTTCACTAAGGAGCGAGAGAAAGAAATCTTTTTTTTTTGGTGTTCAATATTTTGTTTTCCACTTTTCTCTTTAAATGAAGGCTAGCTGACCTAAAATTGCTCTCAATGGCTTTGATTAATATATATTGAACTTTCCAAATCAAACTCGAGTTTCTCTTTTAAATAGGTGTTTAAAAGCCCCTGAAATCATGGTTGAGTGCCTTCGCACCTCTTCCCTCTCTCCTTGCTTTCCAGAAGTCTATGCAACACAAAGATGAGATGAAGGAGGGGGAGAATTTGAGAAGAAACTGGAGGCAGGGATGGGACTGAGTAGCTTAGAACACTGGTCTCCAGGAGGCTGGTGCAGTGGGAGTGGAGAGGTGTGAAGCAAGTCACGAAGGAAAAAGCCAGCCCCGTACGAGTGAGTGATTCCAGGACAAAGCAACTCATGGCTCAAAGGTGACTGCAGAATACTGAGCTTAGGCAACAGGAGCAGTGGTGGCGGCATCAACAGAAATATGCAAACGTGGTCACTACACTGGGCAATTTATGCCTGTATCTTAATCATCTCAGCAAGTTTAAGGAGGAATTACTGGCAAAATCTATCTTCCATTTGGTAAGGAAATAGATTCAAAGGGGTTAGAGATTTGTCCAAAGCTATAGATATAGCAAGAGGCAGATCCAGGACCCAGACCCAGGTCTAATTTCCAAGCCACCGCTCTTAACCACAACTAGAGGATCTGACTTTGATGGGAAAAAACGATGTATTCAGCTATAGATAGGGTGGGTATGAAGATCAAGTGGGGCCCAGCAGGCGGCCAGGAATGAGGACTTGTATGCAAGAGAGAGGTCTGAACTACCTGACAGCGCAGCCACAGGGAAGAAAGAGGTAACTCCATGAGACTGGATGCCATCTTTGCAGGAACAAGTGCTGCCAAGATAGAACCCTTAGGAGCACCCAAGGTGGGGATCTGGGAGCAGAAAGAGGAGCCATCCAAGAAGATGCAGGACAGACCAGGGAAGTAGGGAAGGAACCAGGAGAGGAGAGTCCCACAGGAAGCAGATATTCTTCTGCTTAGGAAGAACCATCAAATGCTACAGTGAGATGGCTCCATTCAACAAATATTGATTGAGGGCCTGCCTGGTGTGAGGCCCTGCTCTTAAGTCAGTCCCAGGAAGACTGCAGTTAGTGACATAGATGTAAATCCCTGCCCTCATGGAGCTTACCTTCTAGTGAGGAGAGAGAGCATAAACACTAAGAAGCAAAACGTAAGCAAGACTTGCCTCTTTAAAGTCCTTTCTCACTTGGTGTGGACCTGTCATTCATTCTGCCAGTGAATGTTTATTGAGCATCAGGAAAATGCTAGAGTAGGGGATGGGAACCTAGGGTTCTTGTCCACAGGAGTGCACAGTGCTGGCAGGGACAGGGAAAGTGGTTAGGGAAGGGGACAGGGTAATACAAGGGGCTTAATGGCTCTATAAGAAAAGGCTGATTTCAAAGTTTTTCAGGAGCACATAAAAATAGAGCAGCTCTAATTGTAAGTCAAATGCTATTAGCAGTAGCATACCATGTAAGACTTGCAGGTATATGGAGAAATGGGTCGTAGGTGCCATACTGCTTTACAGGAGTACTGGGCTTTGTGCCCAGTGCCTGGAACACACTGGGATGCCTCTGATGTCACAGCTGACAGAGACCTCATCAATCACTGGGGCTTCCAGAGTGTCCAGAGGGTTCCAAACCACTAATAGTTTAATTGAAGAGCTCCATACATACTGAAGCACTATCCACTTGATTAAGCTATCAATCCATTTAATGAAATCACTTAACAGCCACCAGAATAAATAAGTTAATGTCATAGCACACTCAAATTTACTTATATTTGATACAGTGTCTGGAACAGGATAGAAAGCCTAGAAATAAACCCACACACCTATGGTCAACTAACCTATGAAAAGGAAGCAAGAATGTATAGTGGAGAAAAAGACAGCCTCTTCAGTAAGTGGTGCTGGGAAAACTGGGCAGCTACATGTAAAAGAATGAAATTAGAACATTCTCTAACACCATACACAAAAATAAACCCAAAATGGATCAAAGACCTAAATGTAAGGCTGGACACTATAAAACTCTTAGAGGAAAACACAGGCAGAACACTCTTTGACATAAATCGTAAATCACAGCAATATCTTTTTGGATCTACCTTCTAGAGTAATGAAAATTTAAAAAAATAAACAAATGAGACCAAATTAAACTTAAAAGCTTCTGCACAGCTAAACTTAAAAGCTTCTGCACAGCAAAGGAAACCATGAACAAAATGAAAAGACAACCCACAGAATGGGAGAAAATATTTGCAAACAAAGCAACCGACAAGGGATTAATCTCCAAAATATACAAACGGCTCATGCAACTCTATGTCAAAAAAAACAACCCAATCAAAAAACGAGAAGACCTAAATAGACATTTCTCCAAAGAAGACATACAGATGGCCAAAAAGCACATGAAAAGATCACTCATGTGATCACTAATTGTCAGAGAAATGCAAATCAAAACTACAGTGACATTTCACACCAGTCAGAATGGCCATCATCAAAGTGTACGAACAATAAATGCTGAAGAGAGTGTGGAGGAAAGGAAATCCTCCTACACTGTGTTGGCGGGAATGTAAATTGGTACAACCACTATAGAAAACAGTATGGACATTCCTTACAAAACTAAAAATAGGACTACCATATGACCCAGCAATCCCACTCCTGGGCATATATCTGGAGAAAACCATAATTCAAAAAGATATGTGCACCCCAGTGTTCATTGCAGCACTATTTACAACAGCCAAGACATGGAAGCAACCTAAATGTTCATCAACAGAGGAATGGATAAAGAAGGTGTGGTACATATATACAATGGAATATTACTCAGCCATAAAAAAGAATGAACCTATGCCATTTGCAGCAACATGGATGGACCTAGAGATTTTCATACTAAGTGAAGTCAGAGAAAGACAAATATATGATATCACTCATGTGGAATCTAATTTTTAAAAATGATACAGATGAACTTATTTACAAAACAGAAACAGACTTACAGATATTGAAAACTTATGGTTACCAAAAGGGAAATGTGGGCAGAAGGGATAAATCAGGATCTTGGGATGAACATACACACACTACTACATGTAAGACAGATAACCAACAAGGACCTACTGTATAGCACAGGGTACTCTACTCCATATTATGTGATAACCTGTATGAGAAGAGAATCTGAAAAAAGAATGAATATATGTATATATAACTGCTGTACACCTGAAATTAACACAACATTGTAAATCAACTATATTCCAATAAAATTTTTAAAAAATACTTGATCCAGTGTCTTACATGTAAAATCAGAGTTTTGATTTGGATAATAGGGATACTAACTATTATTTATTAAGTTCCTAACTTTGGTCCAGTTACCATGCTAAATGCTTTATATACGTGTTTTCATTTAATCCTCTTCACAACCCTATAAGATTTGATATTGTCATCTTCATTCCCATTTTAAGGATGAAATCACAGAGGTTTAAGAGAGACTGAGTAACTTGCCCAGCAGCTGACTGGGCAGGGAACCCACAGCCTGAGCCTTCCCAACTGGACTGCACTGCCAAGTTCTCTGCAGGAGAACAGGGGAGTAAGAACAAAACTCATCTGCATAACTGAGGCTTAAATTCATTACTTTTCTGGAGCCTGTTTTTAAAATATTCTGGAAAACACCGTGGAATCTTCTTATTAGTTAGATGCAAGTCTGAAGTCCAGGTGAGGACCAGGAATTGTATTAGAACAGACGTGACACAATTTAGCAGCTCTCTATTGAGTATTTTAAAACTACAGATGTACCATACCAGGACTCCAAAGGTATGGTTCAAATCCTGGCTGTGTGGCTTCTAGTGAATCCCTTTCTCTCTCTGGGCCTCAATTTTGGTGTCTCTAAAACAGGGAGATTAAACTAGGTCAGGGGGTTCTAATTTGATTTTGACCACAGAGCTCTTTTATTCAAGCAAAATCTTACTTGGAATCTAACATATAAAACACACTAAAAGCTGAGTTTGTCAGGTTGTTTTTTTGAGGGGGGAAGGTCCCCCACAGGCCAGGTCCTTGCTCACCTCCTCAGCCCTGGAGGCCCCTCCCGGAGCCCTAGCACAGAGCACGCAGTTCCAAAAAGCACAGGTGGAAAACCACTGCCTGAATCACCTCTCAAGATGCTATGCTCCTCACCACCCAGACGTGCACAGCGTCTGTCACATAGTAGGCACTTCATAAATATTTGTGAGGAAACGAATGAAATATTACTTTGCCTTTTCGGAAATGTGGATACGTAGTTTTCATTTCCTCTGCTGATTGACCCAGGTAGTTAAAGTGCTAAGATGGATCCTGGGGGAAACCAAATGTTACATTTATGGAAAAGCTGCTTTTAGATACTAAAGTGGCTTCCAAGTTCAGCGTGGCCATAAGTTAAGGGTCTGTCAGCACTTCCATTATGAAAACCACTTTGTGGTTTCATAACTTAGCCGTAAAAGTTTGCTTCAGGCTATCCCTCGGCATACAAATTGAAAACCTTGCTTTAAGCCAAAATGTGGGAATTAGAATACAAACAATTTATTGGTTTCAGACGTAGTTTTGTACCCGTCTTAACCAAATAAGATTTATTATGTGGGCAATTAGAGGGAACTAAACCACTTGGTTCTTAAAGAATAAAAAAGGAGGAAAATAGCCAAACTATTTATATTTTAAAAGTTGTGCCTGGACATGATCAGTCATTCTTTTGGGTCCTATTTTTATCAATTACTTTGTCCCCTGCATTGATGAGACCTGGAGTCTATTTACACATTCTTTTTCCTTCTTTTTTTAAATAAACATTTTCTGTTAATGACATCAGAATGATAAAATAGCCTTGTTTTTACCAAAAAGCAAGCACCATAAATGAGAATAATGTCAAAAAAAAAAAAAGCTTAATCCTGCTTTTGGTAAATACTTTGAGAATGGCAAGTGGCTCACTTTAATGAACAAAAAAGACATCAGTAATGAATAAAATAGGGAAGGAGATGAGACATTGTTCCTCAATGTTAGAGCTGGTTAGAGCTGAGAAGTCACCTAGTCAACTGACTTAACAGATTGGGAAACAGAGGCCTCAGCAGAGAGAGACCAGCCTGAACACATCCTGCGACTACTAACCTCAAGGATGAGAACCAGATCTTCTACAGCCCAGTCTGGCGATCACCTCATCCCTGTTTCCCACCCATGTAACCATTCAAGGCCCGGAGCCTACATTTTTCTGACCTACTAATGTCTAACATGACACACACACAAATGCCCCTAGTCACATAAAAATACACCTTCCCACGCACAGCGTATGAGGCCCTTTGTGACTTTGGTTACCTCAGTCACAAGCTATGTACCATCAGTGGCCTTGTTATAAACTTGTTTTCTGTCCTGTTTGGGCCAAGCACAGTTTTGAGCACCTAGAGACAGTGGGTTGGTTACTGGGTCTCGCTGATCTGACTATGGAGAGACCCAGGTACTGGGCTTGTGAGCAGCTTAATAACACATGGCTCTGTCCTCTAGCTCAGAAATGCAACTGAACAAACCAGGTTATAGTTACTGTTTATCTGCTCATGACTGAAGCGGATCATGTATTTCTGAATCTGGTCCAATGCTTGACAACACTCTGTTACAGTACTGGGGAACAGACAGATCTTGTTCAAGGTTTAGAGCCTCCCTCCTCTGTTACTAAAGCACATCATTGAAAATGTCTGCCTGCATGTCTGACTTCTCTTGCAGACTGCACTCTGGGGCAGGAACCCAATCTCATTCCTCTCTCTATCATCACTGTCTGGCACAGGGAAGGTACTCAACAGATATTTGTTGAATGAGCAAATGAATGAATAAATGAAGGACCAGATGCATGCATTCGCTGATAGGGCCCATCTCTCTCTGAAGTGGCTTCCGCAGGTCTCTCCTTCTCCACCCCTTGTGCCCTGCACAATCTCCCCACTCTGCAGAAGCCAGTCAGACCCTCAGCAGCCACGACTTTTCTTTGCAGAAGTACTTTAGAGAGAGTGCAATTCTGGGAATAACAGCCCAGGAAAGTATTTTCTTAAGTCAAAGGGGAATTTGAGTTGGAAAACCAGGAAATTCTTAAATACCTGGGTAGAAGATCACAGCCCACTCCAACCTCTCTGGTTTCCACTTCAGTCTTGGGCTGGGTTTCTATTAAATAGTCCAACCTGCTTTGTAGTTCATTATTCTAGAGATGAGGAAAAAAGTACTTTCAGTAAAGCAATTACGTTCCCCCACAAATACGTATGATACAATTTATATGTATTATCTGGATTTCCCCCTAGACACAGACATCTATCACAATGTATTTATTAAGCGCCTCTTACACAGTAGGAATTGAAGAAATACATTGATTGAATCCTTACAGATAGAGTGCATAGACATACATATGTATCCAATTTTACCTAAATGGAAACAAAATATCCTACTCTATACCATTATTTGCTGCTTTTCCCCACTCAACAATTTGTTGTGACTCTTTCCATGTTTATTAGTTTTCTTTTTATGTTAACAAATTATTTTAACGGGTTCATAGCATTCCATTGTATGGATCTACATTATTTATTTAACTAGTCTCTTATTGATGGCATTTAGATGTTTATCACTTTTTCTGCAATTATAAATAAGGTACAGCTCATGTTTTAATACTCCCTCATTAAACTATAAAATGAGTAAGTCTATTAATTTACTGGGAAATACCTCTGTAACTTAATAATTAGTATTTCATAGGTGTGGAGAATTCAGAATCTCAAACATATAAAGTAGAACAAGTTCCTTGGGATTAAAATTAGCATTCTAAATAGTTTCTTTTCAGGCCAGAGCCAAACATTACATAGGTTGATGATTAGATGCTCAGGAATTGGAAATTTGCCCCGTGGGGAAATGAAGGACAAGGGAGCAAGAGTGTTGAGGGTTTTGAAATGAAAATAGATGAAGTGTTGGACTTCCCTCGTGGCACAGTGGTTAAGAATCTGCCTGCCAATGCAGGTGACACGGGTTCGAGCCCTGGTCCGGGAAGGTCCCACATGCCACAGAGCAGCTAAGCCCGTGCACCACAACTAGTGAGCCTGCGCTCTAGAGCCTGCATGTCACAACTGCTGAAGCCCACGCGCCTAGAGCCCGTGCTCCACAGCAAGAGAAGCCACCACAATGAGAAGCCCGCACACCACAACAGAGAGTAGCCCCCACTCGCCGCAACCAGAGAAAAGCCCGCATGCAGCAACAAAGACCCAATGCAACCAAAAATAAGTTAATTAATTAAATTTAAAAAGATAGATGAAGTGCTGGTGCTTAAAATCCAAAGGCCAAAAAGACACATGTAAAAAAATTCAGAGATTTTTGGATTTTTTTTAAGTTATTCTATATATTTTCTGTAATACTAGACTAAATTTTCATGAGCAGTGACCGTAACTATCTTTCTGGCTGTATTATCAGAGCATGTATGTAGCAGATGCAAGATAAATTTATTATTGAATAAATGTATATATGCTTTTAAAATGAGCATTTTATTTGCATAACTAGAAGCAAATTAAGCATTTGTCTTTTCTTTTTAAGTTGGAGCTGAAGCTAAGGCACTACTGTATTCCAAGACACTAGACAGCACATGAAAGTTGAGAAGTTCTTTGGAAACAGAAGCTCATTTGTTTTGAAAGAGCTCCTGCTCTAAATGTCTGATACCAAGGTGCAAAGCAGCAGCTCTGGTACAAACTCATGTTCTGCAGGATGTAAAGGTCTAGGAATCCCTTCCGATAAATGGGAAACAGTATAAAGGAAGAGAATGCATTCCAGGTTCCCTAGCAGCTAACAAGCCATGACAGATCTGTGGGCTCTGCATCTGTCACCTGGTGCTCAGTATGGGAGAATGGTGCTGGCTAACTGCCAGGGGTTCCTCACCATTTACACACACACACACAGACACACACACACAGCTTCACTGAAAATATTTGAACTCTTCCATTCATATGGAAAGAGAAAGGCAGAAGAGGCCTGCCTATTAACAAGCTTCAGCAATCCTACTGTTTTATCCTTTCTTAATGTAGACTTTAATCATGAGGATTTCTTAAAATGCTGGGCTGAGTTCCTATAGTTAGGGGGCATAAAAGACAAGGTTAGCAAGCGTGCCCCAACTGGTATACAGTGAATAGTGTACTGGTAGCCCCAATTCCTTTGTTCTATTCCAGAGGAACTCTATGTGTACGCATCAGCTATCCACTGAAGCACTGATACAAAAACTTATACGCTTAGAAATGTAATACTATCAGTTAAAAACAAAAAAACAATAAAACCCTGAGTATGTATCAGGTAGCATGTAAAATCAGGTAGGGGGAGGATATTGGCAGTTAAAGAAATAGGTCGTGATTTGCAGCCTTTGAGGAGCTCAGTCTTTTGCAGGTAGAGACACCTAAGCAGAAAATCACAGAACAAAGTCACAAGTCCCATGCCAGAGGGACCTAGAGAATATTATGGGGTGATTCAGAGGGGATGCCTAACTCAAAATGGGGAAAAGGACTGAATTGTCTGTGAAGATTTCCTGGAGTTATGCAAGGGGAAGAGAGTAAGGGAAACAAAAGGGTAAGTAATCCAGAATTACGGAAACATACCAGATTGAGAACAGGCACCTGACTGCAGTATACAGGAGGGCAGGAGTTGGTTATAAAGGACTATGTATGCCATTACCAAGACTCTACACACAATCCTATAAGACCAAGGTCAAGATTTTATTTCAAACACTTGGGCTCTGAGTGGAAATTATACTGGAAGGAAATAAAACTATAGGCAAGGAAGATCAATCAAGGAGGTCATTGCAATTTTCCAGGTAGAGTGAGAGCTGCACTTCAAGTATATAGGAGTAAGCTCATAATGAATAGATCCTCCTTCAAAGAACAGCTATCAACCTTGGACAAAAGATAACTGCTGAGGTCTTTAAAGACTCAACAAGGATGGGCAAGTTTTAGAGGGGAGGTAAAGCTTGGAGCAAATGACAAGCACTGAATGGGTTCTCTGTGATTCATTTGTTTTTGTTTGCAGCTTTGCCCAAGGGCAGTACAGTCATGGTGCTGGCAGCACAGACACAGTAAAAATTCAATAGAAAAATCATCTTTCTGGTAGAAGAAAACCAGTAGGAGTCTACAGGATAGAAGAATAACCATGGTTACCAAGAGTAAGGGGGAAGCCAAAAAGGAAGGGTCAGAGAAGACTGAAGTTCTGAATTCTGTATATAAACTCAGTTCGAGTCTCTGGCAGACCCCTGAATCACGTATGTGTGGGGCAAAGTAAAAGAAGTATGCAGCCAAGGCGTAAAGAACTGAACTGAGATCTAAGCCATCACCCACTACATTATGGCAGGGTGCAATTGAGTCTAACCAGACTCTTTACCTTTTAAAACAATCACAAGCCTATTTTCCTTTACATCACTGATGAAGGAGTAAAAAAAAAAAAACCAGAAAGAAATAGAAAATATAAATATAAAACAAATGGTAACTTTAGAACAGAAAAATACAATGCCTGAAATTTAAAAGTCACTAGATTGACTTAAGAAAAGAATGGATATCACAAAGGAAGGAGTCAGTAGTAAACTTGAGGACACAGAGACACATTAATAGAAATCAATCAAAATAAGATAAAGAAAATGTTGAAAATAATAAATGGAACTTCATGGAACTGTGGGACAATTTCTAAAAGCCTAACATAGAGATGCTGGAATCACAGAAGGAAAGAAGGGAGAAACTTGAGAAAAAAATATTCAAAGAAATAATGGCTAGGAAAAAAGAAAGAAAGAAAAGCACTTACATCTCCAGATACTTTTTGAGGGGGCGGGGGGAGAAAAGAAATAATGCCTGAAATTTTCCCATATTTGGTGAAAGACATAAGTATATAAATTCAAGAATCTCAGCAAACCCAGACAGAATAAATTCAAAGAGAAGCATACCTTGGCAAATCAGAGTCAAACTACTGAAAAACACAAAGAAAAACCTTGACAGCCATCCTGTTACATACAGGGGAACGATAATTTGAATTACCAAAAGTTGCTCATCAAAAACTACAAAAGCCAAAAGGGAGTGAGTACTAAAAGAAAGAAACTGTCAAACTAGAACTCTATATATTTTAGTAATGAAGGTGAACTAGAGGCCTTACTTTAAAATAAGAAAAACTAAGTGAATTTGTCCCCAGCTGGCCTGCTCTATACAAAATGCTAAATAAAAGTTCTTCGGGCTGAAGAGAGATACTAGAAAGAAACTCAGATTTTCAGAAACGAGTAAAGAACATCAGAAATAAATACTATATGAGTAAACATAAAAGATGATTATTTTCTGTTAATTTCTCTAAAATACCTATGACTGTTAAAAACTATAACAATGTACTGTGGGTTTATAGTATATATAAGATACAATACATGAGATAACTAACAGCAGGGGAAGGGGTAGATGGACCTTATCATTAAAAGACTTCTACATTTTTCATGAAATGGTACAATATTACCTCTAAGTGAACTGTGAACACATAATGAAGTATATTGTAATACCTAGAGCAATCACTAAAATATTAAAGACACAGAAAATGCCAATAGATAAATTAAAATGGAATTCTAAAAAATACTGGAATAACCCAAAAGAATGCAAGAGAGGGGAACAAGACCAAGAAAACAAACCAGAGGGACTAAATAGGAAACAAATGATAGGGACTTCCCTTGTGACACAGTGGTTAAGAATCCACCTGCCAATGCAGGGGACAGGGGTTCGAGCCCTGGTCCGGGAAGATCCCACATGCCGCAGAGCGACTAAGCCCGTGGGCCACAACTACTGAAGCTCGTGCGCCTAGAGCCCGTGCTCCGCAACAAGAGAAGCCATCGCACAGCAACAAAGACCCAACGCAGCCAAAAATAAAATAATAAAATGAAATAAAATAAAAAGTAATCAAATAATAATAATAAAATGGCAGACCTAAATAAATTGAGCCATATCAATAATAATTGTCAATGGACAGTATACTTCAATATAAGACAGAATATCAGAATATATAAAAAAAAACCAAGACCTAACTATGTATTGTCAATAGGAGATGTATTGAATATTTACCTTAAATAGAGAGACACAGATCAGTTAAAAATAAGTGGATGGAAAAAGATATACCATACAAACAGTAAACATAAGAGAGCAGAAAGGGTAATATTAATACCAGATGAAATAGACTTCAAGACAAAGAGTATGAACAAAGGTAGTGACCACCATTTCATAATAATGAGATCAATTCATCTCCAAAACACAACAATCAAAAATTATGTACCTAATAACAAAGCTTCAGAATATATGAAGTAAAAAAATAACAAAATTAAACAAAGAGACAGTCTAAAGCCATAGCAAGGGATTTTAATACCCCTCTCTCAGCAATAGAACAATTATACAAAACCCAGTAAAATCATAAATAAACATTATCAACGACCTAAATCTTATTATTTATAGAACACAAAAAAAGAGCAGAAGACTTTTTTCTTTTTTTTTTTTTTTTTTACAATATTCAACCAAGAGAAACCATATGCTGAGCCATAAAACAATTCTCAATAAATTTAACAGAATGAAAACCATACAAAGCATCATCTAGGACCACGGCAAATTAGAAATCAAAATCAATAAGATACTTAAGAACACCTCAAATATTTGGAAGTTAAACACACTTCTAAATAATCCGTAAGTCAAAGAAGAATCTCAAAGGAAATTAGAAAACATTTTGATATGCTGAATACAGCATATCAAAACTTGTAGGTTGCAGCTGAAGCAGAGCTCAGAAGGACAGTTAGAGCTTTAAAGGCTTATATTTAAAAAGAAAGGACTAAAATCAGTGACCTAAGGTCTACCTCAAGAAGCTAGAAAAAGAAGAGCAAAGTAATACCAAAATAATTAGAAGGCAGGGAATATAAATATCAGAGCAAAACTCAATAAAACAGAAAACAGATAATAGAGAATATCAACAAAGCCAAAAGCTATTTTAATTTTTTTAAAACAACAAATTGATAACACTCTAGCTAGACTGATCAAAGAAGGGGGAAAGGGGACAAATGATCAATATCAGAAATTAAGGAGACATTAAAAGGAAACAGTTGGATAGCTATGGTGAAAAAAAGAATATCAATCCTTACTTCACACAAAACACAAAAATTAACTCCAAATGGATCTTAGATCTAAATTGAAAAGAAAATGAAAAAGCAGGTCATGAAATGGGAGAAAATATTCACAGTACATATATCTGACAAAGAACTGGTATCCAGAATACATAAAGAACTCTTAGCAACTCAGTAAATAAGAAAAGTAAAAACTCAGTAAAACAATGGGCCAAAGATTTGAACAGACACTTCAAAAAAGAATATATATAAATGGCCAGTAAGCATTTAAAGCACGCTCAGCATTGCTAGTGACCATGGAAATGCAAATAAAAACCACAATGAGATACCACCACACACCCTCTAGAATGGCTACATTAAAAAGACTGACAGGGCTTCCCTGGTGGCGCAGTGGTTGAGAGTCCGCCTGCCAATGCAGGGGACGCGGGTTCGTGCCCCGGTCTGGGAAGATCCCACATGCCGCGGAGCAGCTGGGCCCGTGATCCATGGCCGCTGAGCCTGCGTGTCTGGAGCCTGTGCTCCGCAACGGGAGAGGCCACAGCAGTGAGAGGCCCGCGTACCGCCAAAAAAAAAAAAGTTAAACCTATATCTACCATACATCCCAGCCATTCCATTACTAGGAATTTACCCAACAGGAATAAACCATATGTCCACATAATGACTTGTAATGTTCACAGCAGCTTTATTCACAATCGCCCCAAACTGGAAACAACCCAAATGTGTATCAACAGGAGAACAGAGAAATAAACTGTGGAATCTTAATACAATAAAAAATATTCTGCCACAAAAAAGAATGCATATAACATGGATATATCTCAAATCCTTATGCTGAGTGAAAGAAGCTAGCTAGACACAAAAGAACACACAACTATATGATTCCATTTATACGAAATGCAAGCAAGTCCAAAAAAGATCCTTGGTTGCCTGGGGGTGAATGGAGAGAGGACTGCAAAAGGGAAACAGAGAGGTCTTTGGGGAATGATGGAAATGTTCTATACCTTGACTGCAGTGGTGGTTTCACAGGTATATACAACTGTCAAAATTCATTAAATTATATACTTTTTAAAATTTAGGTTTAATTGACATTATATTAGTTTCAGCTGTACAACGTAACGACTTGGTATCTGTACACACTGCAAAATGATCACCACAGTATGTCTAGTTCACATTTGTCACCGCACGCTTTAAAAAGATGCAGCTTTATTTACATGAATTAATACAAGGTTGACAAGACAGAAAAAAAGATGATGAGAGCCTGAATATGGGCACTAGGAGGAAATTAGAGAGGGACGACAGAAATACTTAAAAAAAGGACAGGCCTTGATACAGGAAAGCAAGGACACTCCACTCTGAGTCTTGCCGACTATGACTAAAGAGCAGCCTCAGCTGGCCGCCTGGCCTGTGCTGGGGAAGAGATTGCTTCCAGGACCGAGAATCAGGTTCCAGGGTTTTCCTTTCAAATACCACCACCTTGTGTTGAGCTGTGAAATACAGACCACCCGGGGGCTTGGGAGGCTGTGCGCCTTCCCGAAAAGAAGGACCTGGTATGGCACCTCTTGGCATTTTGGGGAAATTATGTCAAATGAATGGCAGCTGCCTCCTCCCCCAGCTCCCTCAGGCCCAGGGGAGGGAGCAGCCGGGGCTGTAACACATGCACTAAACAAGAATGCATGTCCAGGAAAACTCGTACATGGTGCCTGGTGCTGCCGCCCTAGCATTACACGGAAAATTCATAACTGACCCAGGAATGCACAGCAGACACACTGAGAGGTTTATGTGCAACACAACACACATTAAATGCAAGATGGACAAAACCAAGACTCCTCGAGCTGTAAGGTGAGAATTTTCAGCAGAGAAAAATGAAATGGAATCTGTTCAGATTTAGAAAGCTGATCAACCTTATGAAGATAGACACTCATAATTTTATTATAATAAAATTTTCTATATTGGAAATAGGGGATGGGATAGTTCTTCAAGAGATGAGTGAATAAAAAGTTATTTGGAAAAAAAATAGAATGCGCATATTTTCACATCAGACAGATTTTTGAATCAGTTGATGAAAACGTAGTCTGATGGGGCCAGGCTAGCACAAACTTCTAGGGATCTGATGGGGGTGGGAGTAGCAAAATAGAATGAGTTTTAGCATTGGTAAGTACAAATGATGATTTCAGGGACCAAAATCACCTACATTCTCTATTTAAAAGAAGGAGGAGGACGAGAAGGACAAAGAGGAAACATATATATCATTAACAATGAAAGGAGTTCCTGGGACCTAGCCATTGAAGAAACAGTAAAGACATGGCATTTACTGTGAGCCATGTACTTTTCTAATCACTTAGTGTTAACTAATTTAGTCTTCATAACAACTCTGTGGAGAGGACTCCCTTAGCAAACTAAGACACAGAGCAGTTAAGTAACTTGCTCCAGACCACATAACTAGTAAGTGACAGAGCCGACATTGGAACTCAGGCAGTCTAGCTCCAGAGTCTGCAGTTAGGCCCTTAACAGAGGGTAGCTACTTTATTAATAAGATGGGATATAGGAGGTTACCAGCTCTGTCCACCAAAACTTTTCAGAGATACCTGAAACACCACCACTGGCATCATTATGGTTTAAGGCAGGGGATGGAATGTCAAGGTATAAAAAGTCCTGGTTTTAGAATAGGTCAACATAATAGAAATTCTTCGTGGCCAACAGAACCGTGTATTGTAAAACAAAACAATTAGATAAATTTGGAAAATGTCAGTGCAACCTCATAATCGTAAAAAGAAACATTTTCCCCAGTTCCGTCAGTACTAAAATGGGCCTTAAACAACAAGGTTGTACTGTATAGCACAGGAAACTATTTTCAGTATTCTGTGATAAACCATAATGGAAAAGAATATGAAAAAGAATGTATATATATGTATAACTGAGTCACTTTGCTGTACAGCAGAAATTAACACAAAACTGTAATTCAGCTATACTTCAATAAAAAATAAATTAACAGAACAAATAAAATGGGCCTAACAGTAGGCACAGCACTTTAGCCTACTACCAACACTCATGCCCAGATAGCCTGCCGTACACCTCTCCACTAAAACAACCCAGGGCTCCTCGGAGACAAGCCAGTATCATATCTAGGGACAGGACAAAAATGAGGACAATCTGAAATGCCTGTTGTTGCCATACAGCAAGAATGACTCTATAAACATCAGGAACCCTGCTACACAGGTGAGGGAGGTAATGCAGAACTCTCCGCAGCTGAGCTGTGATACTCCCAATCCAAAAATGGGCAGAAGACCTAAATAGACTTTTCTCCAAAGAAGATATACAGACTGCCAACAAACACATGAAAGAATGCTCAACATCATTAATCATTAGAGAAATGCAAATCAAAACTACAGTGAGATATCATCTCACACCAGTCAGAATGGCCATCATCAAAAAATCTACAAACAGTAAATGCTGGAGAGGGTGTGGAGAAAAGGGAACACTCTTGCACTGCTGGTGGCAATGTGAATTGGTACAGCCACTATGGAGAACAGTATGGAAGTTCCTTAAAAAATTACAAATAGAACTACCATATGACCCAGCAATCCCACTACTGGGCATATACCCTGAGAAAACCATAATTCAAAAAGAGTCATGTACCAAAATGTTCATTGCAGCTCTAGTTACAATAGCCCGGAGATGGAAACAACCTAAGTGTCCATCATCGGATGAATGGATAAAGAAGATGTGGCACATATATACAATGGAATATTACTCAGCCATAAAAAGAAACGAAATTGAGCTATTTGTTATGAGGTGGATAGACCAGAGTCTGTCATACAGAGTGAAGTAAGTCAGAAAGAGAAAGACAAATACCGTATGCTAACATATATATGGAATTTAAGACAAAAAATGTCATGAAGAACCTAGGAGTAAGACAGGAATAAAGACACAGACCTACTAGAGAATGGACTTGAGGATATGGGGAGGGGGAAGGGTAAGCTGTGACAAAGCGACAGAGAGGCATGGACATATATACACTACCAAACGTAAGGTAGATAGCTAGTGGGAAGCAGCTGCATAGCACAGGGAGATCAGCTCGGTGCTTTGTGACCGCCTGGAGGGGTGGGATAGGGAGGGTGGGAGGGAGGGAGACGCAAGAGGGAAGAGATATGGGAACATATGTATATGTATAACTGATTCACTTTGTTATAAAGCAGAAACTAACACACCATTGTAAAGCAATTATACTCCAATAAAGATAAAAAAAAAACTAGGAGGAGAAGGAAAAAATTATTGTGGGAGCAAGGTGAGTCTGAGAAATGCCTTGTGTTCATGATGTCACCCAAAAGGAAAGTTAATATAAAGTGTAGAGAAAGATAGTTTTAATAGCGAACAAAGATGACAATATGTTACAACTTGTCATCAACTTTTAAAACTAGGAAGCATTAATATATAAGATGATGTCGTTTCTTTCATAGAGTGTTAATTACATGTTTGTTTATAAGATTTCTGTGTTGAGTAGTAAAGAATAACAAAAGGAACTTTAAGTCAGGTCGTCCCAGGATTTGAGGGCCCTTGGAAGGGCTGCTTGGCATTGGTGGTCATACAACAAGCAGGTGGAAAGAGGGGCAGACATTCACTGGCATCAGTGGTCACACACAGTTAGCAAGGAGTCAGTCAGCAGTGTGTTTGTAACATCATAAACTACTCACACAGCCTGAAGAGGAAAACCAAGTACCCAAACTCAACCTCATCTCCTAGGAGGTGAAATCTCTACCTAGTCTGACAAAGAACGGTAAAATATTAATAAGGAATGCATACTTTTTAATAGTGCTAAAGATAGGTCAATGCATCCCAATGATTAGGGGTCCTGAGTTTGAATCACCTTGAAGCTACCTAGTCCTATATTGTAAAGCAAGAATTGTGTCCGTCCAAGAATTGGCATCCTCTAGCCTTAGCTATTCGGAGAAGGTATTCCATGTCCTTTGAATCTAAAAGATCACTGCATTTGTCTGGAAACTGTCAAAATGATGTTAACTAAGGGAAATTGGCCTTCGGAAGATACTAAAAACCAAGAACACAAACAATGAAGAAATAAATTAAACCCAAGATACTTAATATTTTAGAATAAGTTAAAGTGTAAATGTATTATCAAATCTTGACATTTTGTCTACGTTTTATCTGCTGTTTAAGGTGGATGATCAAAAGGAATTAGTCATTCTAAATTTGTAGTAGAATTTAAATAGTTTAATCAACCAAATTTATAATCAATGTTTAAATGCTCAAGGAATGATGGTTTTCAAACCATTTTTGAATGGCTTATTGGATATACATAGCAGACACAGCCAGACACACCCATATGCTCTGGACACTCACCATTTCCTGGCATGCCACTTGTGACTCTTTCCCTGGGGCTTCCTCTGCCCCCTGGAGCCCAGTTGGCTCTGCCCAGAGCAGGCCAGAATTGCCACACACCCCCAGGAGCCGCGCTCACCAGCTACTGATGGGAGTTAATGGATAAATGCCCTAGCTTTCTGACCTTTTGGTAAGGGTAACTCAGAGGCCAGTGCACATCATCTTCCAGAGATGCCCAGGGCAAGGGAGCAGCAGCTTTCCACAGTGGTAACCTCTGTAAGGCACCCATTATTGGCCTTCGACCTTTCCCTGACTCATTTCTCCCCTCTCCCACTGGGGCTTCCTGGGATCACCTCCCAAATAAACTAGTGGACTCGTATCCACATCTCAGAGTCTGGGCAACCTAAACTAAGAGAAGAAAGGAATTTAATAAATTGAGATTAAACAAAGCACACGTATGTGTAAGGAAGGCTCTTCTCAATGCAGAGTACCCCTTGGACATTTCCTAATCTCCCAGGAGGCCTGAGTAGCACAGCCAGGGGAAGGGGAGAGGGGTGGGCACTGTCTTGGGTAACCTGCTGCCTCTCCTGTTGGCGTCTCTTTTCTCCCTCCTGGAACCAGACTCTCTTGGGACCCGTGACTTTCACCAGGACACTCACTCTCTCACTCTCACTGGGAAAGTATGATTCCTCCCACAGAGAGCTGTGATTTCAGAGGGCAATCTTAGAAACAGAAATGTCCATTCACAAAGCTGGAGGTGGACTCAGTGACTGCAGAGGGGAAAACAGTGGGACAAGACAAGTGTCCACTTACTCAGCTGTCAGGACACTGAGATTCCTGGGCTTTGAGTCTGCTGCCAGGTCCCCATGGGCCACGAGGGACTTCTGCTTACGACTTTTATAGGCAGCCCCACCACCACACAGAGTAAATAATGACACTGCTCCCCATCCCTACAAACATGGTGGTTAAGAGCTCAGGCTTACCCATTTCTAACAGTCACGTTGGGCAGATTCCTTAACATCCCTGAACCTCAGTTTCTCCAGCTACAAAATGGAGGAAACATAATCTAACTCATAGGGCATTGCTCTTAATAAAGAGAAAATGATGGGGTGCTTAGGCACATCAGGCACTTTGTATGCATTCTCATCGCACGAACACACACATAGGTACAGTTTTCATCCTCAATTTCTAATTCTAAGAAACTTACCTAGGGTCAGCCAGCTAATAAGCAGATCTAGCATTCAAATTTGGGCAAGTCTGATTCCACTCTTAACCTCTAGGTTATACAAAAGATATGCAAAGTAAAAGTGCCCAACACACACTAGGAGCTTAATTACTGTCATTACTTTCCTGTCTTCTTATTTTATTATTCTCTCCTGGGCTGTCTCTCACCCGGGAGGGACTACAAGTGGGGCATAGACAAGGAGAGATTCACGGAGGCTCAAAAGGAAGAGGCTCAATGCCAAGTTCTTAATAAATAGTCTTCAGAGAAAACAGAAGGCTTCCCCTTCTAGTAACACCTAAGCTTTTAAGATTCTTCCAACTTCATAATTTCCTTCCCTAGAACCTCCACAAAATCCCCAAAATGCCTTTCAAAAGACCAGAAAGTCAGGAATACTAAATATCTTAAAAGTTCCAGGTGAAATTAAGTCACCTGGAATGAGGAGTCCGTCTCTCAGCCTGGCTCTGGTATTAAGTTGTGTGACCTTGAGAAAAGCCACCTGCCTTCTCTGTGCCTTTTTTCTTTTTCTTTTTTTTTTGGTTAACATGGAGATAATAATCCTTGTCTTGCCTTGCTTAAAGTTGTTGAGAGGATCACTGAGAAATGTATGTGAAAATACTTGGCAAATTATAACATACAACACAGATGTGGGGAGTTATCAGTGTTCATCAACAGCTTATCAGACTTGCTAAGAAAATTCCTGAATAAGAAAAATGGGAGCCAAAAAGCAGAGGTGAGCAGCAAGGGGGAATGAGGAGAGTCAGATGGTAAAGAAAAACTAGCTGTCAGAACCTCATTTTCAGTGTTGGCAGTTAACCTTCAATCAATTTTATAAGGCCAGGAAATAGCCATATTTTTAATTAAGTGTCGGTGGTAGGCTCAGCAACATAAAATTTAATGATAGGGAAGACCCCAGCTTAAATAAACACAGCTTCTTACCTCTCCTTCTAAGAACGATATCTTTTCTAAAAGCTGCAATATTAAGAGCTGTTTCTGCTGCACCTTTTTCTTTAGTGATTCAATCTAGAAAGAAACAAATTGGAAATTGTTATCAAAAAATGCAGAATTTGTACAAGTTAATCAACTGGAAGAGAAGCCTTTGGTTTTCATTCAAATAGAAACTACACATTGGTTCTTTTGTGTTCCGTGGAACAGTATGAACATGAGGTGCTTCACGGAGGCAGAGCGGGGGGGTTCTGTGCCCAGGTATGCTTGGGACATCATACATGGTTGTGGAGTTGTTTCATTAGGTCTGTTTAGCCTAACATTTCTGCACTGATTCTGCCGTGTAACCCTTAGTAACATCCCACCGATGCTTTGGGAAATGCAGACATAACTCTACATAAAAAAATTATTTCACTTGAATTTATGCAGCAGCCTGCATTTCATACATTCTGCTCTGTTGTTCCTGTTCGTATATTCATATTTGTTCAACCACGTGTCAAAAGTTTTGCTCTGGGAAAAAGGTCACTGTCACTGAAAGTAATAATGAAATTCAGAGGACTGAGGACTCACGTGGCCTGGGTTAAGCAGGGAAGGCTTCTGAAAGACAGAGACTTGAGCTGCGTTTTCACCTTTGTTTTTATACTATATCTATCTTGGACTACTCTAACTTTGTTTTTCACTCACATATCATGTCTCCACAGACACATCGTAGGTTCCCTAAAAGCAGGAACCAGGGTGCTCTCTACCAGGCTATGTCTTGGGCAATAGTGGGAACAGTGTGTAGGTTCGATAAATAACATGTGATTTTGAAGAATGCACTAATTTTCCAACAACCTTTCATATGACATTTGAGCAACTGCAAAATCTTTTTTAAAAAATCCCTCTCTGTGCAAAATGACACAATTCGTATAGAAGGGACTCTAGCAAATAACTAAAAGAAGTACAAGTAGGGACTTCCCTGGTGGCACAGTGGTTAAGAATCTGCCTGCCAACGCAGGGAACATGGGTTCCAGCCCTGGTCCGGGAAGATCCCACATGCCGCAGAGCAACTAAGCCCGTGCACCACAACTACTGAGCCCGCGTGCCTAGAGCCCGTGCTCTGCAACCAGAGAAACCACTGCAGTGAGAAGCCCACGCACCACAACGAAGAGTAGCCCCCGCTCACTGCAACTAGAAAAAGCCCATGTGCAGCAACGGAGACCTAACGGCAGCCAAAAATTAATTAATTAATTTCTTTAAAAAAGAAGTATACAATTACATTTAACCTTTGACCCAGCAACTCCACTTCTAGGAATAGATCCCAAAGAATCATTAGCCAAAATATGAAATGACTTGGACACAGGATTTTTGTTTTTAGAAAACACACACACAAAAACAGAACTCCATCAATAAGTGCCTGATAAATAAACTATGGTTCATCTTAACAATGGATGCCTATGTAACCTTCAAGAAAAAATGAAGATCTCTAAAACCCTGATACGATATATTGTAAGGAGTAGATGGTATGCTGGCTTTGGTGTAAAACTGGTGAAGACATATGAATGAATATATATTTGCAAAATGAAACACTGCAAAGATCAAACAAATCTTAATATTTACCAACAGGGAGAGGGAGGAAATTAGATGGAGGAGACAGAACAGAACAAAGACTTTTGTGATAATACCTTGTTACATAAGTTCAATTTTGAAAGCACATTTTACAGATTCAAAAAATAAAAACCAAAAAGGGGAAAAAAGTGAATCCTAAAATTTGAAAAGAAACAGAACAGAAAGAACTTAACCATATATCAAATTGGTTAAACGAATTAATTCAAGTGTTGTTAGGACAAGGTAATTTGACTGGATGTTTTTAGTGGAATGTGTTCTAAAGATAAACAGTTGCACTCACTGGGAAAATTTTAGTAGTAATATTGGTATTATATTTTTAAACTATTTGATAGACTGTAGTATAATAACATTTGGAACCAAGATTTTTAGTGTAAGAAAAAGAAATACAAGTACAAAATCAAAGAAAAAAAAAGTTCTGTTAGATTTGAAATGAAAGTGTCAGTATGAATTCATAATCTTTTATTTTTTAAAAAATATACTAGATGAGCCTAAGACACCTTATCCTACCTGAAAACAAGGACATGAAGGGTCTCCCTTGGGGCAAAGATGGGACAATGTGAGCATCAAAAAGAATAATGAGTAAAACACATGGAATATATATTTTTTAAAACCCTGAGTATTTTATTATTCTTAAAAAAGAAAACCAAAAACAAAGCAGCAATAACAACTCCTCGGAAATGACAGTGGAACCAACTCCTTACTTAGAAGCTTGGCAATTTGGATAAAAGAAAAAAGCATTTATCCTGCCTTACTTGTACAAACTGCACGTTGAGATTACTAAAAAGTCCCAGTTTATGAAGAAAGAAGTTTTACTCTGCAGAAGAATTCCAGTTAATAAGTGGGGAAGGAATGAGAGAATTCAAAAATCACCATTGTGCGATCCCCTAGGAAATAACTGACTCAAGCAAGCTTCACGGACAGATGAGACAGTGAGGGGCAAAGCCGGCGAGGGACTTTACGACTTTGTTGTGGGCTGTCACCACCTGATCCACGATCAGCCTTAGCATCACCCAAAGTGGGATCACCAGACATTGTGTGCCCCCAGAGCAGTACGAAATGAATCACACAGCACCACCCTTGAAGTATTCTTGCCTCCCCGGACAAAACAAAGTTGAAACGGAATCTAATTGAGCTATTAAGGAAACAAAAAGTCAAATTCAGAATGCGGGAACGTTTATAGGACAACTGACTTAGTTCCTGCAATAAGTCACTGGCTGGGGGTAGATTTGAGTTGGGGGTACCAGGGGAGTAAACAGAGCATATGCTCTAGATTAAAGGGCTTCAGAAACCTAACAACCAAATACAGTGGGCCTCTCTGTATGCTGACTGGAACAAAATATCAGTTAAGAGACAATTTTAAAGACATGTTGGAAAATGTTATTACAGACTAGTAGTAAATGGGACCAAGGAATTATCATTAATTTTGTTAGGTGTGGCAATAAGCATTATGATTACAGAAGAAAAAGTCCACATGTTTTATTGATGCTTAATGACGTATACAGGAAACATGCAGAATGTCTGGGATTTGCTTTAAAATAACTGCACAAAGAAAAAATAAAAGGAAAAGAAGGTGTAGATAAGGCAGATGTGGCCAAATGTTGCTGCTTGTTGAATCTAAGTAATGATTCATCATTACGCTCTTTGTTCTGAGAGAATGTGACATTTTCATGATAAAATATTTTAAATTCCACCTGGTGTCAAAAATATAATTCTCCGACATGAAAAGCAAACCATATGAAATAGAATACAATAAACATACTTAAGAAGAAAATTGATAATTATTTTTTAAATTAACAATTAAAAACAGTCACTAGTTATCCTTTCGTACCTATTAAATTTGCCCCAAACTACTGACTGAAGAAATCAGTGTTGGAAGGGCTGGGAGGGATGGCTACTCTCATGTGTTGCAGGTGGTGCTGTAAATTAGAATGACCCTTTGGGCAATGTAGCAATAAATATGAAGAGCCATAAAGCTGTTCATACCCTTTGACCTACTAATCCCACTCCTGGGAATTTATCCTAAGGATATAATTCAGATGTAGGAAGAAAGCTATATATACAAAGATGTTCTTGCTCCAATTATTTATAATAGAGAGAAAATGGAAATAACCTTAATGTCCAGCACTAAAGGAATGGGTGATAAATTATGGAATATCACTTGGATGGAATATATTACACAAACACTAAAAACAAATATATTACAAAATGGAAAAGTGTTTACAAAAAGCCTCCAGGGATAGAAAAACAAGAGTTTACAATGATGAAAGTAAAAGCTGGAAGAAAAGTTAGATAAACAAAATCGTTCCGGGGTTGGGGTAGGATTATGAGCAAAACAAAAGTTTGTTTTGTTTAAATTTCCTTCATTTTTGTAGGAATAATTTGCAAAAATCATCCTTACAGTGTCCCTTTTTCATTCCTTCTTATAGTGTTAGAAATTTTTAAAGCTTTTAAAATCTTTAAATGATAGGTAAAGTGTGTACTGAAATGAACTAAAATATTCCAAGAAGGTCAGGGGTAGTACTTCATCAAATAACACAAAAAGTGACTTCACGCACACTAGTTTCACTATCTCTGAAGTAATCAGAGTGCTTTGTGAGTCAAGAGAAGCAAGAGGTGTGGGTTAAGGGCACCCTAATGAACAGCTCACAGGAGGAGACCAAGATGATTCTGCTCACCTTTGTCCCTAGATTTTAGTTTTAAAAAGAAATAATGCAAAGCAGAGATATCATCTGGAGAGACAGCTGAGGGGAGAACTCTGGGCTAATGCTAGCGTGAGGAGGCATCTCATTCTGGAGAAAAAGAATAGGTCGAGGGAAGGATGTAGGGGATCTGAAGCTTCTGACAAGGATCGCATTTTTCAGCAACTGATGCTTCAAGAAGCAATTGTGCTTTTGCACTAAAAATGAATGCTGTGCACACTCATTTGCTTTCATCCTTGAGCATTTCTCATAGAAGCATCTTGTACAGTACATTCTGTGGCCAGAGCTGACTTGCTCGGATTAGAGAAAAAGGATGCTTAGGTTGGCAGTCAGTTCATGGCTGGCCCCTCATGCCCTAGAAGGGGTGCCAACTTTGAACCCCAAGTTACTCCCCCCTGAGGTCTGCTCCTGGAGCACATCCCATGCCTTCTCCCAAGTGCGACACCCAGTTTCTAAAATAAGCAGGCTCTCACGCCTCTGGGTTTGCTAATATTCTAGGTATTGTCTGACTCCCAAGCCTTTGGTTCTTTTCCACAATATCTAAATCACACATTTGTGTGGAAAATGCTGTTATTTCTGACTGCCAACTTCAAAGAGCCTTGAAATATCGTCTCCTGTAGCACCTAGCATGATAAACACTCAAAAATTAGCTACTACTATGTTGTTACTGGTATTTCTCCCTCCCTAGACTGTCAGCTTGAGAATAAAGACCTTGATCATCTTCATATTCTCAGACATTGAATGGACGAATCAAAGAATCCGTCCATCCATTATCTCTAAACAATCCACCCCTTAGACTCCAGGGGCATATTTGTCTGGAACAGACTCTTGGAGGCCTAGATGAACCAAGACAGACTTGCTAAACACATAACCTCCAAAGCAACTCCCAAAATCCAGGGAACTATGCAGCCGGTATGCAAGTAAAATCCATTTGGCACCTTTGCTCTCGCTTTTTTTTCTTTTTTTTTCTTTTTAACATCTTTGTTGGAGTATAATTGCTTTACAATGTGGTGTGTTAGTTTCTGCTTTATAACAAAGTGAATCCGTTATACATATACAACTGTTCCCATATCTCTTCCCTCTTGCGTCTCCCTCCCTCCCACCCTCCCTATCCCACCCCTCTAGGTGGTCACAAACCACCTAGCTGATCTCCCTGTGCTATGCGGCTGCTTCCCACTAGCTATCTACCTTACGTTTGGTAGCGTATATATGTCCATGCCACTCTCTCACTTCCTCCCAGCTTACCCTTCCCCCTCCCCATATCCTCAAGTCCATGCTCTATGTAAGTTTGTAAATTTGACCTTCAAGAGGTTTATGTACACTTCAAGAATCTGCATTTAAATCTAGCTGTCACCAGGTGGTGGTAAATGACCCAAGTTACCAGGCTCAAGTCAAGGCATTAAGAAATGAGAACTTAGATGAGGTCTGGCAAATGTAGTTACCCAAGAAGGTAATCTTCTTGTAACAGTTAAATTTAAATATCAAACAGTAAACCCCCTTAGAGAACAAAGGGTAGAAACCCATCTTGGTAAAATCTAGAACCTTTTAACTGATGTTAACTCATTGAACTGATGTCTAATTTTGTCTTCGTTAGCATGATTTTTTTTTTTGTAATTCAAACTGTGTATGTGTCTTACAGCCTAACTGATAATGCAGGATGCTAGGTTTCTAAGACTACAGGCCAGCTTGATATTTAAGGTGGGCGGTGGGGGGGTCATCTGGTTTCTTAAAACTAGAACCGGCTTTTCTTCACATCAGCCACAACTGAGTTACCTGCATAGATGGTTCGAGCTAAGCGATCCCTCTTAACCAGACCCACACACTGGAGTCACCTGGCTGGAGTCATCGACTTCTAGGCTCTACCCCAGAGATGCTGCATATATCACCCTCTTACTTAAAAACCCTCCCAAGCTTCTTGGGGGGGGGGATAAATTAGGAGTTTGGGGTTCACATATACACACTACTATATATAAAAGAGATAACCAACAAGGACCTACTGTATAGCACAGGGAACTATACTCAATATCTTGTAATAACCTATAATGGAAAAGAATCAATTATATATAACCAAATCACTTTGCTGTATACCTGAACCTAACACAACATTGTAAATCAACTATACTTCAATAAAAGAAAAAAGTACAAACAAAGCAAAACAACCCTCCCAAGCTTCTAATGTTCCAACTCCCTAGCGTGGACATGAGGCACCTCTGCCGTGGTCCCAATTTATCTCCCCAGTTTCATTTCGTGCCTGCTCTGTCCCACAATGAACCCTACTTACAAGCCACTCCATACTCAGCGTGCTGTGGACATACGATGGTCCTGCTACCAGGCCTCTGCACAGGCTGGTGCCTTCACCAGGCATGCCCTCCCACCCTCCATTCCTTTTTCCACCAGGAAATCTTCCGTCAGGAAGTACTCAACAGTCACCTCCCAGGCCAGCTCTTCCCAAGTCCTCCAGGCTGGCTTTGTGTCTCTCTCCTCTGTTCCGTTTCAGCCCTTCGCGCAAACCCCTAGTAGAACCCATCATTGTCACTACCACTCTTTGTTTACATCTTTCCCTTGCACCAGACAGCAAACCCACATGGAACAGATGTTTAGTGCATCAATTATCTTACATGAAAGAGTAGTCCTCTGAGGAGGTGAAATCACCCCTATCAATCCACACATTTTTATAAACTTCTTTGGAAACAGATTCCTATAGTGAAAGGATCCCTCGCAATTTCTTTCAAAAAGACCTTGTATGTCAACCAGACCAAAATGAAATTGTACAAAAATTTAGTAAGGTCCTGTTATGGATTCACAGCAACCCAGGAGGTTGCAAGGCTTTTCAGCTTCCTGGAATTTTTTTCCATTGGTGACAGACATGTAGGGTCATTTCATGTTAGATGTCAGAATGTGATACAGCCCTATAATTAGAAGGATGTGAATAGTACCCAATTGTGCAAGACTCATGAAACATAACTCAATATTGAGGTTGGGGATGTGGAGAGAAATGAATGAATATAAGAAATGCAGCAGCAAATAAGTATTAAATACTAGATAGCACTTGATATGTTTTTTTTTTAAGAAATTGTGCTTTGGGGTGTTTTCTCTTACCAGCTGGCAAATGATGATATACATGTATCTGAAAATGCCTTATGTAAAACAGGAGACACAATGGAACAGGGCATGATATTAGAAGGTATGTTACAACTGATGATCACATTGAATTAAATTGTTTAAAATCTTCTAAGGAAAAGGGAATATCAATTTTTTAAATCCAAACTAAGTTTATGTTCATTTTCTTTGAAATCTGTTTTATTTTGTTTTCATTCTAATTTTAAGAATAACCAATTAAAGTCCACAGGTACTTTTATTCAAAATCAGGGTGTGTGTGTATGTGCCTATCATGAAACTCGACACATTAATAAGGTTTCCAAACCTCTGTCACCAACACCCCACTTTGTTACTCCTACTAATGGGCCCTCATTTAAAAACACTTTCTACTTTAAACTGCATTGATAAAGAAATAATTCATTTTCCCATTGAAAATGTACCAAAGATGGCTAATTGCCAATCAAAGCTTCTAATCAAAATGAGATAACCAGGGTTCTGAATTCTAGCTCAGGGTAAAGCAGTAGGATACTTGAATGTGAGCCCTTCTCAACTTTTCATGGGAAAAGTATGCTGTTCGATTATTTGAAAATTTGACAGGAAGATAGCTTGAAGATCCCCATTATTGTTATCAAAACCCCTAGAGATCCAGGGACTCGGCGAACAGACTGGGGCACGGTTGGCACAAGACAGGCAAGAACCTTCTAGAACTCACCTGGGGTTTTAGTCACCTCCCTTTGCTCCCTCTTGTCCTGACCCAGCCTTGTTTTCAATTCAGCCTCTTGTGATCTGGCAAATAGCTTTCTCCATTTCCCTCAACAAAACAGGACTCGTGTTTGATCCCCAAATACCTCACCCTGAAAAATGAGAATAATTGATATCTAATACTCTTCCTCTGAAAAGGTTTTTTATTTTTGCTGCAGTTTCTCTTAATTCATTTTAGAAGTGTTGTAACACTAATTTCATAGTTATGTATTTTTAAAGTGCATTCCCTTTGATAAAAACCACCATGGTAAGAATTTTAAAAAGAAAGTTACCCTCTTTTCCTAAAAAACAATAAAGCACAGGGATGTAAGACAAGAACAGGATCTGCCCTGCACTAATGCAGCATGAAAGAACAGTTTAAAAAGGACAAGGAAAATGGTACATTATCTCATTTTGGGGGGAGTGAAGGGGATGAATTAAGGCCACAACAAAACGAAACTGAAAAATTGCTAAATGAAGCTCTGAGTGGGGAAAATGAAAAATCAATGAAGGAATGGAGGGGAAAAGGTACATTTTTCATCTTCATGATGCTTGATTGGGTTTGTAGAAATTCATTTTCAATTAATGTGTCTTGTGGCATTCAGCCAGGCCAGATATGAACAGGGCACACATTTTAATCAATTTTTTTCTATTAAGTTTGAAGTAATATATAATAATAGAACTATACTATTCAAAAGGATCGGTTGAAACTGGCTTCTGAGGTAAAATAATCTAATGTGGTTTGATTTCTGTCTTATATTAAAGATAACCCAACTTCTGTTTAAGGAGAAATAGCACCCTGGGTGCCTGAACGTGACTGGGCCATGTAAACACCAGGGAAGGATGGATAAACCGGCGTTCCAATCTGTGTGCATTCACTGGGAAGGAAGAAAAAGGGGTGTACCGAGCACCAGGGCTTTTTCTGGCTTAGCTCATTATCCTCAGAAACAACCCTAAGAGTCGTTATCCCCATAGACGAGGGAACTGGGGTTCCTACAGTTTCATTGTCTGTTCATTCCTTAACAATCAGCTGTGATCCCCTCTGCATCGGGCCCAGTGCTAGATTCCGGGAGCACAGCAGTGAGCCAGGAAGACCTGGTCTCCACTTTCGGGGAATCAACATCCCAGTGAGGCAGTAAATGGAGAAAGAAACACACACATTAGCGCAATAAGGAAGCAGGCAGAATGACGTTAGGTCTCCCCACCTACCAAGAGATAGGATGCACCTGCCGTCTGCCGACGGGGTGAGGGAAAGGTTCAGACCACAGGGCTAAAGAGGTAACCAGCTCGTTCCAGCTTGCCCGGAACTTTCTAGGTTCTAGTCTCATGAGTCAGGAACCTTCTCATTCGCAGGCAAACCAGGACAGGTGGTCACCCTAGAGCTCGACTCTGGCAGGCTGAGATCTAAACCCACTTCTCTTTGATGACAAGGCCCAGGCTCTTCCGTTCACACCAGCCTGATGTCCAGAGGTCTATCTTCCCTATGACGACAACCTATCGCGGCAATGCTGCCTAGAAATCAGGCCAGGCTGGGAAGAATACTGGCAGGTGATACCTTCTTTAACAAAGGATTTGCTGGAGCCCTAAGTCTTCAGGCTATTCTTTCCTCCTCTGTGACCTTATTGGAAGGTGGGATGGAGAAGTGGCAAAGAGGGTCCTCTGAGCTTCTCTGTCCCTGTGCTTCCCTGGATGGGTACAGTATCAGGGACACACGACCACACACTGAGCAGGAATATCCAGGGAGAGAACTGTTTCAGGCTAAACAACTAGAGGAGGTACAGGCATCACTCATCTTACTGCACTTCATTTTATGGTGCTTTACACGTCGCATTTTTCACAAATTGAAGGTCTGTGGCAACCCTGCACTGAGCAAGTCTGTCGGCACCACTTTCCCAACAGCGTTTGCTCGCTTTGTATCTCTGTGTCACACTCTGGTAATTCTTGCAATATTTTAAATCCTCCACCAGCAAAAAGATTACAACTCACTGAAGGTTCAGATGATGATTAGTGATCATTTTTCAGCAACAAAGTTTTTTCTTTTCTTTTTCTTTTTTTTTTTTTTTGCGGTACGCAGGCCTCTCACTGTTGTGGCCTCTCCCATTGCGGAGCACAGGCTCCGGACGCGCAGACTCAGCGGCCATGGCTCACGGGCCCAGCCGCTCCGCGGCATGTGGGATCTTCCCGGACTGGGGCACGAACCCGTGTCCCCTGCATAGGCAGGCGGACTCTCAACCACTGCGCCACCAGGGAAGCCCTTTTTATTTTTTTTTTAATTTATTTATTTATTTTTGGCTGCATTGGGTCTTTGTTGGTGCGCGCCGGCTTCTCATTGCAGTGGCTTCTCTTGTTGCGGAGCACGGGCTCTAGGCACGCAGGCTTCAGTAGTTGTGGCTTGTGGGCTTAGTTGCTCCGTGGCATGTGGGATCTTCCCAGACCAGGGTTCGAACCCGTGTACCCTGCATTGGCCAGCGGATTCTTAACCACTGCGCCACCAGGGAAGTCCCGAACAAAGTATTTTTAATTAGGTGTCACATTGTCTTTTTATACATAATGCTATTGCACACTTAATAGACTACAGTATAACTTTTATATGCACTGGGAAACAAAAAAGTTCATGTGATTCACTCTACTGCAATATTTGCTTTATTGCAGTGGTGTGGAACCCAACCCGCAGTATTTCTGAGGTAGGCATGTATATGAAAGCACCCAGCTCCACACCTGGCACAAAGTTGATGATAAAAAAAAATGGGGGCTTCCCTGGTGGCGCAGTGGTTGAGAGTCTGCCTGCCGATGCAGGGGACACGGGTTCATGCCCCGGTCCGGGAGGATCCCACATGCCGCGGAGCGGCTGGGCCCGGGAGCCATGGCCGATGAGCCTGCGCGTCTGGAGCCTGGCTCCGCGGCGGGAGAGGCCACAACAGTGAGAGGCCCGCACACTGCAAAAAAAAAAAAAAAAAAAGTAGTTTAAATAAATGTTCCTATTGACATATACACACTACTATATATAAAGCAGATAACTAATAAGGACCTACTGTATAGCACAGGGAACTCTACTCAGTACTCTGTAATGACCTATATGGGAAAAGAATCTAAAAAAGAGTGGATATATGTACATGTATAACTGATTCATTTTGCTGTACACCTGAGACTAACACAACTTTGTAAGTCAACTATACGCCAATAAAAAAAAATTTTTTTAAAGATGCTTATACTAGTCTTGTCAATTTTAAGACAAAACAAAAAAATAAAGGAGGCTTTAATTACACACACACACACACACACACACACACACACACACACAAAAATATGTTCCTGAAGTTCAGGTGCCCTGGGACATGGACCCTCAACTGTACTGACCAGGACTCTCCTGGGAGCCCCCTAGCTGCCCTCCCTGCCCCTCTCCTCTCCTGTTTGCCAAGCACGCCCTTCCAGAGATCTGAGGCTCAGATCTCATCAGGCAATGGGGAGCCATCGAGGAATTAGGAGCTTAGTAATAAAGGACGTTTTCTTGGCTTGTTGCTGGTAATCCACAGCAATTAGGCCCAACCTACATTTCCAGTCTCTTCATCATTACTCCCTCCTACAATCCAGTCAAACTAGAATAATGCTCCCTGAACTCACCCTATACTTTCTGGCTTCCATGCTTTTGTTTTTTATTTATTCTGTATCTTGTCTGGCACGTCCTTTTCCACCTACTCGATCCCTGCCCAGAAAAATCTAACCCATGCTGCAAGACCCAGTCAAATTTCACCTCCTCCCTAAAGACTCCACGCACACTAGAATTAGTGAACATTTACAGGCACTGAGCTACACCCTTAGCGTACATTCTTTCAGTCAATCAACAACCCCTGAAGCAGGTACTATTATCATCATTCCCATTTTTTTGATAAGGAAACTAAATGTTGGAGAAGATCAATAAGTTGCTCAAGATACAAAGCCCAGTCAGGAGCAGATGCAGGATACAAAGATTGAATTTACTTGAAGCCTACAAACTTAACCACTATGTTCTCCAGCTTGTGTGTTCCCAGCACACAGCTAATTGTCCTGCTTAACCCTTATATTCTGCCTTGAGTTATAACGAGTTTTAATGTCAACCAGAAAGTCCTTTGAGGGCTTTGAGGACTCAGGTCCATTTTTACATTTGGTTCATAAAACTTGCTTCTTAAATGTTTACCGATTGACCCATCAGAGAAAAACTCTCCGTAAGTGGAACCTAGCCCTTCATCACCCCCACTCCCACTTGTGTGTGTGAAGACTGGCTTTTCTGCAGACTTCAGCACAGAGGCAGGGGAACAGAAATATATAAAGACAGTGGCATGAGAGAAACAACTCCAGCTTGATAAAGGTTGAATGAAAAGAATCAGTGGGGGAAGGATGGACTATCCAATAAATGGTGTTAGAGAAACCAGCTTTCCATGAGGGCAACAAAGGGTGACAGCTCTATTCATACTATATACACAAGAAATACATTCCATGTGGATTATTCTTTATTTGTTCAACAAATATTTATTGAGCACCTGCTATATGCCCGTGACTATTCCAGGTGTTAGGGATATAGCCATGAACAAAACAGACAAAAGCCACTGCCCTCAGGGAGCTTACATTCTAGTGGAGGGAAACAGATAACACATAAATAAACAAAACAGATAAGTGTAGGATATATTACAAGATGATAAGTGCTATGGAGAAAAACAGAGTAAGGAAGAGAACGGTGGGTAAGAATGTGGGGGAGGGGTGTAATTACAGACCTAAAGATGCAAAACAAAACTCTAAAGCTTATGACAGACAAACAAGACACACAACACAGCACAGAAAGATTGATAACTTTCTACCAAAATTTAAAATGTGTATATTATACAAAACACCATAAACAAACAAACGAAAATGACTGACAGGGAGAAGATAACCGCATTCAAATACTTTTTGACAAACGACTAATATTGGCAGTATACAGAGTTCCTAAAAATCAGCAGGGAAAAAAAGAAAAACAAACAGAAAAAACGAACAAAAGATATGACCAACCAGTTCATAAGAATGGGAGCCTGACCGGTGAGAAGTTTATGCTCAATGTCTACAGCTGTAATGAGCAGTCACCAGGCTGACGCAAGTTAAAACCAAGACAAAGAGATACTATTTCACAACTGGCTAAAATTATAGTCCAACAGCACCAAGAGGTGATGAGAATATGGAGAAATCTGCCCTCATACATGACGGGTGGAAGTCTACGTACACTTTGGAGAGCAATAGGGAAATACCTAGCAGAGAAGAAACCGTGCCAACCCCAGGCCCTGGCGATTCCTCCTCTGAGTACATTCCCTAGATAAGCACAGACACATGTGTGGCATTGTTTGCAAAAGAATAAAAAATTGGAAGCAAGCTAAATGTCTGTCAGTAGGGTACATTACAATATATTCATCTAATGGAATATTAGACGGCCATCAAAATGCATAATTCTGATCTATATGTAACAACTCCAAAAACAAAACCGGGGAAAACAGTAGGTTGCAAAATAAATACAATAGTATTTATTTATATATTATAAATAAAATTTTACATACTTTTTTAAACACAGAAACCAAGCTATATGCCAACAATAAATACATGTATGTGTGGTAAAAGCATAGAAACATGGTCTGGATAGAGGCCAAATTGCCTCCGGAGGAGGTGTTAGGGCAGGATGGGGTGGAGGGTAAGAAGGGAAAAGATCCAAACTGGGAGGAGTAAAATGAGAACTTCTCATGTTTTATTTAGAAAAAATATGAAATACGCCAAAATGCTAACATCTGTCAATTCCAAAAGAGAATACATGGGTTTGATTTCTTATCATTCTCTTTAAGTTTCTATATTTTAAATTTTTTTCCAATTATAAAAAAGTAAGAAGCAAAGAACAAGGCTGGCTTTGGAGTCAAAAATCTGGGTGTGGACCTAGCACCATCATCACTTGTGGAGAGACCACTCGCTACTTATTTTTTAAGACTCCTAAGTCTCAGTTTCCAGTAGTAAAAAATGGTGCTAATAATACCTCCCACAGAGGGTGAACGTGGGATGGGAGGGGTAGATGCACACCTACAACACATGAGGCACACCTGGCAACATGAGAAACAGCCACTAGCTAGGAGTTGGATGAGGAGCACAGGCACACAGACTACTATGGGCAGAACGTGAGCACCCAGGTCTGAGAAACATTTCAGAGCCAAGTAGAAACAATTCCAACAGACAGAAAGTGGGTTCGATGACATTTGCAAAGAAAAGACCTTCTCCCTTGAAAGGACAGTTTGAATCGTGAATACATTAATCAAAACATGTCACACAATGAACCTGCAATACTTCTGTAATGCATACGGAAAAGGTTTACACCATGTGAGCTTTCTGGTTACCTTCTAAAAACTTCATGCTTTAGATAAAGCAGCTGAGATCTTAAAATAAAAAAGTGGCTAATACAGTGTTAAACACCAGAATTGGAAACTGTAACATTTTCGATTACTGTAAATAAATTTGGCCTCAACTTTTGAGTAGCATCTCCTTTGGGTGGGGGTGTGAGTGGCCCTGAGACAGAATCACAGCCTTACTAAGAGCCCAAGGCTTAGGATCCAGTTAGGGGTCAGGGAATGGGGTGGTAGTGCAGGGTGAGTGTGGGGCAGGGTTTGAGCACCTAGCTCATGTTTGATGCAGGAAGTCAAGTTCATACCATATCACAGTCCTGGCAGGAAGGGGTGAATTTAGGGACACAGGCAAAGGCAGGGAGGAGCAGGTGGAGGGAGCTCCTCTCAGGCAGGGGACCCGGATCTAAGGAGATCCCCGATTAGCCCAGGACCCAGCATCAGGCCTAGGGGGAGGTGCAGGGGTCGTCTAGGGCACAGCACTTGGGGGACCGGGGGGCAGGCACTCTCACGGTCCTGCAGACAGCCTTGGCACCTCACTCACTCTGCCCCAGAACATAAGGTCTACCTAGCCTCAGGGTACTATCTGTGCCCCAAAAGAGAGAAGGAACTCCAAGGGCAGGGGGGAGAGCACACAATCCTGGGAGAGAGGCCCAAGTGGGTACCCCGCTTCCTCTAGAAGTCATTACATCCCCTTGTCTGATATTACTTCAATTTTTGAAGCTGGGCAGTGAGTCTACTCCACTAGAACAAATGCCAGTAACTTTTCCACCACAGACTGAAAAACACGAGGGCAGTAAAGGTATCCCTAGAAACAGTGTAGGTCCCTACACTAGAGTGACATCTAGATTAGCGATTCTCAGATCTGACTCAAAGCTCCCTAGGGGAAGTCTGGAAACCCAGCAAGAGTATCTGGGGATCTGCATTCAGACAGAACACAGTGGAGGTAAACTGCATCAACGGTTCATACGCATGTGGGAAGTTATTCATCTGCTTCCTTTCCCATCACTACCTACTTGCTTCAGCTGGGCAGAAGCATCTAAATTAAAGACCAAAGACAACTATTGACAAGAAAGCATTTACCTGCCCACTTTGCCACGGAAAAGAGGATGGAGCGGAAGACTACCCAACGTCTAAGTGACACCCCCCCCCTTAATGAACTCACTTCATTATTATTAGGCTAATACCACCCACTGACTATTACTACCACTGCTGCTACTACAATTCTCAGCAACACCGTTTAGTTTTGATGAGATACCAGGGCCTGTGGCTGTCTCACGAAGCCCTCTATGAAAATAAAGCATGCATAAAGTATATTTCACTTCAGTATATTTCAGCCAAGTACATTTTTTTAATTAATTAATTTATTTATTTTACTGCACGCAGGCTTTCTCTGGTTGCAGCAAGCAGGAGCTACTCTTCGTTGCAGTGCGTGGGCTTCTCATTGTGGTGGCTTCTTGTTGCGGAGCACGGGCTCTAGGCACGCGGGCTTCAGTAGTTGTGGCACACGGGCTCAGTAGTTGTGGTGCACGGGCTTAGTTGCTCCATGGCATGTGGGATCTTCCAAGATCAGGGATCAAACCCGTGTCCCCTGCATTGGCAGGCGAATTCTTAACCACTGCGCCACCAGGGAAGTCCCCATTTTTCTTTTCATCAGATATACTTCTCCTTTTCATGAAGTGAGTTGAACTGTCTATGCGTGATGACAGAAGCAAACCAAATGTTTCTTAAACAAGAAGAGTGCTAAGTTGATCAGTGCCGTTGATCTTCATTCAGAAAGGACATCCTCAGGGCCACCTCCTACATACAAATATAATCAAACTACGGAGACACCTGGCTTATTCTGTCTTTTCTGGGGTGTGATCAGGTGGGGAGCACTTCCTCCTGGGGCGCTGGAGTCCTTCGAGCCCGCTTCCCACCTCCTTGGCATGTGTCCTTGGCACCTTTTCCATGAATAAGGCTGCATCCTCCAAGACCAGCCTCCACCTGGCACTTTCTAAATTATTTTTTAGTACTATTCTTCATCACAGTTCCCTCTTTGATGTCTAGGAGCCCACGTTTCTAGAAATACTCTGGATCTTTGAGTTCTCTTGACTCTGCAGTGTCAGGCTGTAGAAGCTGAAGTTACAGAATGTGGGTGTTTCCACAAATAACAGCCCTACGTGGCCACATTTCCTTTTCAATGTCATGTCCTTCGTGTCTTGTTCATCAGCTCATCACACACACACACGCCACCTCTTCCCAGCAGAGAGAGTAAAAGTGTTCTTCGAACCACGAACGATAAAAGGAACTGCTTCCGACCCAGAGCAAGCTACCATTGTGTCATCTTCCAAAGAGCCAGAGACTAAATCTGGAGAAGAGCTCGTGGGACATGATCTGGAAACAGTTCAATTGAGCAGGTTAGCGTGGTGGGCTCGGTGCCACAGCTCCTTTCCCCTTCCCCCATGTGGCTAATTATCAGTGATGGAGATCACTCTGAATCCTCTAAACACAGGGTATTGGGCAAACATGTGCTTTCGCATTGTACGTTTCAGCACACCACACGAGACTTTTAAAATAAATTGTGTGCTAACAAATGGCCGATCCATTTAAAAGGGAAGATTCTTGGGATGGAGAGAATTTAAATTTTTAAAATTGCTTTCCTCCAGATAATTTTCCCCTGGGCAGAAAGCTGCTTTGGTTGGCGGGGCACCGGGCCTTGAGGAGAGCAGGTAAAGAGGTGTCAATGTCCTGTTGACTGAAGATGTTTAAAGATGTGTCACGTGTTCACTGCTCTGGCTGCAGGTTCCGCCCAGCCTTGTGCTCCTCCCTGATCTCCTGGTTCCTTTAACAGCAAGCTAAAGAACTCAGCGGGATTCCAGATGGCTTGTCAACAGAAGAATGAAGCCCAAGGGCAAGGACGACTGGAACTCAGCTAACACCAGATGATAAGATCCATGAGGGCAGGACCACATCTGCCCCGCTCCCCACTGGGTACCCAGCCCCACCACAGAGAAAATGCCGGTGGGTAACTGGTAAATGGATGGATGAGTGAGTTTCCTCATGAATGCTATTTTTTTCAGTCCCTCTGTATTTTCTGGCAAACCCTTGAAAGCCAAAAGGGGCATATTTGGGCTTGTGTGTGTGTGTGTGTTTTTCTTTCAGATCCAGAACCAGTCAGAAGAACTAGTGATGGGAGGGAGATGACCAATCCCTGTCTAACACCACAAAAGGAGACTTAATTTGGTACAAAGATCTAGCCAAGTGGGGGTATGTGCTCCCACACTTCACACAGGACGCTTTGTATCTTTTCTCAATGAACTTGATCCCATAAGATACATAATCCTTCATTTCAAAAGGGCCCATCCTGCCCCTATCTTACATGCACAAATCCCTACTGAAATATACTGTCCCACACAATGAAAAGTCATTATTGAGCTAAGGACTGCAACACCTACGCTGGTTAATTTTTATTCAATATGTCATCATCATTATTATTATTATTAGAAATTACACTCCACTGAGGTGGAAGTAAATATGCTGCTTAACGTTTAAGGATTCCAAGAACCTCAGTAATCATACCTGGATGTTTTGAGCTAAAAAAAGAAGCCCATCATTTTAATAAACTAACTTCATTCACAGACACTGTGATTCAGATGACAGCAACAATGGATGGGAACTAGATTCCTACCCCTGGTGAGTGTGAAGCCATCACAGGGACAAGCTTTCAGACTTAATGTGAGGGAAGGAAAACTGTCCCTAACATTGGTGACACGTAAAGGTTGCCTTTATTTCCAGGTCAAATTTGTCTCAATATCTGGGTGGCTGGAGTTCACAGACAGAAAGACACTTCTCAAGTCAGAGTTCAAGATGCCACACATGACTAATTCAGCTGTCTGGATTTTTCAAACTTTGGTCCAAATGACTTGAACCAATATAATATGTCTTTGCTGCTTTCACTCATTATGCAAAGCAATGAAAAGGCTGAGATCCTAACAACAGGCACAGCTTAGTAAACAATAGAGAATTCTTTATATAAGGAGCTTCTATCCCGATTTCTCTCCTTATAAAATGCACCCATGATTAAAGGCTACATATACTTCCCAGGACAGCCAATGCTAGAAATGTTTCCTTTATGTTGAACAGAAAGCTGAAATTTGCCACCCAGTGGCTCCAGCCTGGCTTTGCACTGCAACACAAACAAAAATATATTCCATCTTCTCCATGACCGTTTTTTAAGATGTGAATTCACCTCTCACGTCTCCCCTTTTGCCCGTGTCTTGCCTGAGTGCTTCAACCACTCCCTGGATTACTGTAGTTTTCAACTCCTTTCCAGCCTGATCCTGAACATCTCAATGTGCTCATTTGTCCCTTTTCCATGGTTCTAACTTTTAAAAAAAGTATTCACATAAATGGCTACAGCAATTGAAATTTTAAACCATCCTTTTGTTGTATGAGTTAATACAGTGTACTAGACAAATACATTAATCCTTACCACCTGATTTAAGTAGTTGTTAGTTTAAATTTAGAATTAAAGCTCTCTTCCTCTGTCTCTATCTAACTGTTGAAACCCAGCTGGCCCCTAGGTGGTGCTCATTCTGACGGCGCCATCCTAAATTTCAGCCTGTCATTTCATTCCCATGGCTGGGTCTTTCAGACCACATCGTCAGCACTTAGAGAAGCTCTATTTAGGAGATATTAAATCACAGGTAGTAAAGCAAGGCATGGACAGTGATCTTTATATGCTTCCCTATTTTCATATATAAATATTCCCCTACTTTCAAATTGGTATGTCTATTAGAGTCCAGAAGTCACTTAGAAAACAGAATTCTAAACTACTTGAAAATGTCTTTTAAAAAAGACCCATCATTAAACGCTTACAGATGATAACTCAATCAGAAGCCAAGGCATATGAGGTTTTGTTCACTGGTTCTCTAATATTCGACAGGGAAACAACGCAGACAGCACCCTGCAGTGAGGCAGGAGAAATGGAGTGCACCACAGCCAAGGAGCCCCACGGGGAAATGAGGGACGGCCTTGCCCCAGACTTCACGTGTGTGAAGTTCAGAAGCAGAAAAGCTATGATCTAACAGCCATGGTTCCAGAGATGCTAAATGTGACAAAGCAATGCTTTTCCTTGGGAAACACACTCCTGACAACTACCCAAAGCTGATATACGGCAAGACCTACCCATCCCTGTTGCTGGCACTGTTCCTGCCTGGCAGTGCCAAGGAACTGTGAAAGTGCATGCGGGGTTTCCTCATCTGAGCCTTTGTTCCCCATTCTCTTATTCTACTGAGCCCTGAGACTGACACACGGGCCAATCACACTGTGTGACTGGGTTTCTCATTTGGGAGCAGATTTTATCTAATGTGTACGTTTATCCTACACACAATTAAAAAAAAAGGTGTCCCTGCCCATCCTCACAATTGCCTGACCTTAACTCCACTCATAGTGCCAACATTATAAATTTTTTTTCCAGTTTTTCCACTGCCAACCAAATGTTTAATTAAATTGAAACCTTTTCTTTGCAAGTTAGAGAATTAGTCCCTAGGGAATACTTATCACCTTGTTAGTACTAACTGTTCTTATTTCCATCTGATTTTTTAATCGAGCAAGAAAAATACACTAATATGTGATGAGCTGTACACAGCATGGACTTTCTCCTATGCAGCATCACCATGAGAGAGACAGGTACAGTGACACAAGTTAAAAGAAACTCTTTTCCTCTTAGAGAAACATAAAAGTTCAACTTACCTGTTTTTTCATTTAGAAAAACAGGATAGTAAACTATGTCCTGCATACAGTAAGCCTAAAACTTGCTTTCATGTTACATAGACAGCTAAGGAGAAAAAGGATAGTAGAAAAGAGAAAAAATGAAGAAGAAGGGACAGACAGGGAAAGGGAATGACAGAGACACACCAGACGTGGAGAAAGGACAAGAGCAGAAGCAGGGGACAGGCAGGCAGGTCCCAGGGTGCAGAGGCCTGAGCTGAAGTGCACTGTTCTTGTCACACCCTTTGGTCCCTGAGCTGCAGGCACCCATAAAGGGTACTGCTGTCCTGTGTAGGTGAGTGAGCTTATGAACCGCACCTTCCAGCTTTCTTAACTGTAACCCTTTCCTCTGGGGACGGCCCTCTTTTAGAGGGACCATCACCAGTCCACAGGGGACATATGAGGACCTTCTCCTCTGGGCCAAGATGGCAGTGGCCTGAGCTAGTTCACTGTGAGCCACAGAGGATGGAGCTGAGAGTCGTATCTGGCTCTAGCGCTGAAGTGTTCCCACCACAGGAAGCAATCCCGGGCCCAAGCCCTTTCACAGGGGCTTACCTCCTCAACCATCTGCTTGACTTTCTTCTGCTGGCAATGCACCATGTCATCCAGGTGTCGGATCCGCTCCCGGAGGCTGGCCGATGCCTCCTCCAGCCGCTGATACCTAATACAAATAGAAGAAAGAGCAAGTGAATCCTCAAGCAAAGCAACAAGGGCAGCACCCAGAGTCACCGCTTGAAGGGAATATTGCCCAGAACAAGATGCACTCTTCCTACTTTGTGTGTATCCTAGCTTATTAACTACCAATCGACCACCCCACTGTAGAAGGAAGATAGGACCATTTTTCAAGTTCCCACTTGCAAGTTTTATCCTGTATAAGGACAGTTACTATACTTTCCAGGGGCTGAGAGAGAATTTTTTTGCACCACTTACAGATATGAGAGGCTTTTTCTTTTTGGGTTAATACAGCATTGGAACATCCAGTAATTACCACGATTAGGAAAACAGAGAAGGAGAAGAATCTAGCAACACAACAAAATATCTGAAATCAAGTGGCAGAGTCCTGGGAAGTCAGGAATTACAATTGTTCCATACATCATTTATTTTGAGAAAATGGGAAAGATGCTGCAAGACCCTCTCTCCATCAAAACAGAGCAGACCACCTCATAAAACATTTCATAGTTTAAAAAAAAAAAAAGCACAAATTATCCTCAGACTTTACTTGGTTCAAATAAACCAAAGGAACCAGCAGATGGACTCTACAGTCCTTTGGGGCCCCTGGACTGGAGCACGGACGAAGAGTCTGGTGGTCTGCTTACCACTTCCCATCTCTGCCAGGTCCCTCCTCAGCACTATGTTAAAGACTAGGGAAGATCCCTATAACTCTGCAAACTCTGAAGTTGCACAAGAGGAAGGAGGACAGGTATCTTTTCAGCACATACTATGTGGCAGGCAGTACACCCAGCAGTTCCCTCACAGTGACACCCCAATGAGACGGGCACTCTTCACATCATTACAACTCTCCCCACTTGAAAAAAGAATTCCCATTTTACAGAGAAGCAAAGAATCTCAGGGTTGTGAAGTAACTTGCTCAAAGCATCCCAACCTTGTTTTCCTTCACTAGAGGGCCGTGCGTGGCCTCGCTGCCTTCTGGTTTCCAGAAGAGGCCGTGGACTGCTCCTGCATTTCCCATGCAGGGCTTTATACACTCATAGCCAGAGGACAAGGCAAGTTTCACTGAGGAATGTTTGGAAACAAAGACATTGTAAAATTAAGTTTCCATGGCAATGGTATTAGTCACTCTTGAGTCTTCTCAACAACCAGGTGCATCCTGTGGAGCTCAAGGTTATGGAGAACATTTACAGACTGAACTCCGGTACTTGTGACAGGCTTTGACGTGTTCCACTGCACTAACAACCAGCCCTGGGTTGTAAGATGTGGCTGGAAGCTCCACGTTGGAAGCTCCCAGTCCAATGTTTTGCATGTATCAGTCTGCAATGGGTGATGACCAAACGAATGACAATGCAAGGACCAAGTGAGCCCACAAAAACACAGCATGTCCACCATCTAAATCCATTACAAGATAAAGGGCAGGGCTTCCCTGGTGGCGCAGTGGTTGGGGGTCCGCCTGCCGATGCGGGGGACGCGGGTTCGTGCCCTGGTCCGGGAGGATCCCGCGTGCCGCGGAGCGGCTGGGCCCGTGGGCCGTGGCCGCTGGGCCTGCGCGTCCGAAGCCTGTGCTCCGCAGCGGGAGGGGCCGCAGCAGTGAGAAGCCCGCATACCGCAAAAAATAAAAATTAAAAAAAATTAAAAAAATAAAAAGATAAAGGGCATTACATCTTACCTTTCTTTGTCAGAATTGGTAATTTCCGTTGACATTTCTGTTTCATGCTCCAGGAGCTGGAGTTGAAGTTGATGGCGTTCCTAAAACAGACAGACACTAATATTTAATCTACGGATCCCAAGTTGGCTGGAGAATGTACAGCAAGCAACTCCAGCACTAGTGAATTCAAGTCTATGTGACACCCATGGGTTTTATACACCCACTTGCCAGGGTCCAAACAAAGCTCAAAATGTCAAATTTACTGGTGTGTATTTACAGATGAATATCCTGGATAAAGCCATTCGAGATTTTTTTTTTTTTTTTTTTTTTTGCGGTACGCGGGCCTCTCACTGTTGTGGCCTCTCCCGTTGCGGAGCACAGGCTCCGGACGCGCAGGCTCAGCGGCCATGGCTCACGGGCCCAGCCGCTCCGCGGCATGTGGGATCTTCCTGGACCGGGGCACGAACCCGTGTCCCCTGCATCGGCAGGCGGACTCTCAACCACTGCGCCACCAGGGAAGCCCCAAGATTTATTTATTTATTTTTTAAAGCATTTCGTCAGCCCAGGCTCAGATGTCTTGTGAAAATTTATGGTTCTAAATAATGTTAATCAATACTCTAAATCAGTGGCCTGTGATACTACAAATTCCTTGGGATTATTTTCTGAATCATCAAGAGGGTCTGGAATCCTGTAACATCCTATAAGTTAACTGGGATGGTGTGTACACGGGTGTGTTCACTTGTAAAACTACATTGTGAAAATCAGAGTAACAGTCCCCCAACGGTGTCCACATCCTAATCTCTGAAATTTGTGAATATGTTGCCTTACATGGATAAAGGAACTTTGCAGCCGTGATTAAGTTAATGGTCTTGAAAATGGGGAGGTTATCCTGGATTATCTAGTTGGGCTCGTATTAGAAGGAAGAAGTAGGGTTAGAGTCAGAAACAGACAAAGACTAGGAGATGCTACAACGCTGGCTTTGAAGCTGGAGGATGGGGCCATGAGCCAAGGAATATAGTCAGTCTCTAGAAGGGAACAAAGGCTAGGAAATGGATTCTCCTCTAGAGCTCCCAAAAGGAAGCCAGCCCTGCCAACACCTTGATTTTAGGACTTCTGACCCCCAGAACTAAAAACGATAAATCCATGATGCTTTAGGCCTCTAACTGTGGTAAACTGTTACAGTTTCAATAGGAAACCCATTCATGTATCAAGCTGTGCACTTAAGATTTGTACATTTTGGGTGTGTGTGTGTGCGTGTGTGTGTGTGTGTGTAAATTTAGACGTTTACCTAAAATAAGTAATATAAGGGACTTCCCTGGTGGTCCAGAGGTTAAGAATCCGCCTTCCAATGCATGGGATAGCAGGTTCGATCCCTGGTCGGAGAACTAAAATCCCACATGCTGCGGGGCAACTAAGCCCGCGTGCTCTACTGCCCATGTGCCACAACTAGAGAGAAGCTGGCGCCCCGCAACAAAAGATCCCACACGCTGCAATAAATATCGCGCGTGCCGCAACTAAGACCAATGCAGCCAAACAAACAAATATTTTTTTTAAAAAGTAATATAAAATCTGGACACATTTCAAAATGTGGAAAATATTAATAAAAAGTGGAAACTATTTGAACAAAGTGGAAAATATTAATAAAACAAAGTGGAACAAAGTGGAAAATATTAATAAAAATGTAGTGCCCACCACAACCAAAATTGCCCTAGAAATGTTACAGATGAGAGTATAATAAATTTCCTTACAATGAAGTTTATCAAATTCTGCTCATTAATTGGGAGGAGACTATTCTACTTTAGGTCCTTCTCTAAGTATGGCCGTGCCTCCTCTTTAACCTCAGACGTTCTCCCCAGCAAGCTCTGGCTACTTATACACATTCCAAACGTCTTTTCCACCAAATATTCAAAGCAGATCCTTGAAACTGTAGCCCCCTCAACTTCTGAAGCTGTAAGCAGTGGCAGACCAAGGGCAGACCAGAGCTGGGGAGCAGTACACCACGGGAGGAAGGGTGTGTTATCCCTTAGAATAATGAAGGAAGACCGACTTTTCAGTGGGGTTTTATTACTGCTTTTAAATCTCTACAGCGAATGCACATTCTTACTGTCCCCACGGGTTCTGCCACGGGCTGGAAGTTTACATTAGCCCTGAAATAATGATGACTCTTTAACAGCGAGCTTTCCCTCAGACTCCCCAGAAAGCTGTCTTAAAGTAGGGCAAGGCCTAACTTACAGCATACTTTAAAATTCCATTTTTTTTCTAAATTGAGGTACAACAAATCTTGAGTATTGCACAATCAATACATTTGTATACACATTACCTGGTGAAACCACCACTGGGATCAAGGCATAGAATATTATCTATTCTGCAGAAGGGTCTCTGATAGAACACACTCCTTACAAGACTTCTACCGATCAGGAAAAAAAGGTGTTTGGGACGCAATGCTGAGAACGGTAAACTAAGGGATACAGCACAGAAGCCATTCAAAAGGACATGGTTTGTCCTCAAGAAAAATCCAAAAATAGGTGAGAACAGGAATACAAACTCTGTGGGCATGCTGTTCACATCCTGTGTGACAGAGATTTGGCACAGTTCCTGCTGTCCCAGATTTATCCCTGAAGGGGGAAAAACAGTAAATGGGTAATCTAATCTTAGCTAAATAAAGCAAGCATTTCGCTAGCTTAAATGGGAAAGATTAAGAGGAAGGACAATAGATTTTCAATCACTAAAGAAAAAGCCAAGAGGATGTGGGGAACATTTTGTGTCACACAAACGCTGGCAGGGACGGCCGGCCTTACCAACACCAGCCTGGCCCCCAGCCATATGGCCCTCACCCGGGCAGCACGTGCACATCAGTGGGAAAAAGCTAGGAACTTTCAGAATCGCAAGGGTATAAAGACACTCAGCTGTAGAACAGGTCCAGCTGAAAAAGCAGCTGACACCAGGGGCAGACCTTTATGCAAGTAACATAAAAATCAGGGCCACACATTGGTGAGCCCCGACTTTATACATGCCAGGCACCGCGCTGAGCACTTGGCACGGATTTTTCTCGTGTACTCCTCACAGAAGGCCTAAGAATAAGAATGACTATTGTCAGCATTTTCCAGAAGAGGAAACTGAATTTGGAAAAGTCAAGTAACTGCCCACAATGAGAAAGAGAGGCAAGACTCAAACCCTAGGTCTGTCTGATCCTAAAACCCATGTTCTTAACCAGCACACGGACAGTCTGTCTGTACATCTCCCCGTGCTGCCCGCTCACCTGGCTGCTGCTTTGCTGCAGGACAATCTGTCACCCAGGGGGAGTGTGCGCTTTAACCAGCACCGCCTGCTGTGGTAGGAGAGTGGGGATGTGGGAGATAGCTCCCCCACGTTCTAGAAAATGCCCTCGTTGCCCAATCGTTATGACTGCCACCTCCAGCCAAGGCTGACGTTAGCCCTAACTATGCCACTTACCCGCTCTTCAATACCACATGGGATTCTGCTTTCCCAGAGGGTGGAGGCGAAATTGTAATTGACTCTCTATTTGCCCAAGTCCCTCCCCAAAAAAGGTGTTACCCAAAACAGGAGCCCCCCACCAGCCCCGAAGCTCCACAGTATTGCATTTAAGACTGTTCCCAAGCTGGTTATGCCTCCCTTAACAGGGGACGGTGGAGGGAATCGTGCCGCAGACACCACAGGTCGGCCCTCTTCTCAGAATCACCCGGGGGCCCAGCTGTTGACCCTGCTCACACTGTCACTCCCCCTCCCGCCATCGTCAGCCTGGGATTCTCAGCATCCAGTGTGAGTGAGTTACGGGATGCTGATGGGTGAGGTCTTGGCCGGTCAGGGCTGTTCTGCAAACCCATGCCACTAGAGAGCCACTTTCCAGGAAGCAGCCACAGCCCTAGCCTTCAACTACCCCCCTCCCCCAGCAGCTAGCCGTCACCTGCTAAAGGTCACCCGCCCTTTCTCTCTCTTTTTTCTCTTTCCTCTCTCCCACCCCTCCTTCCCGTTTCTCCACTTCCTGCCTAACTTCCAGGCTCCCTCTTCCCTTTCTCTAGACTGGCTCATTATCCGGGCAGAGCTCCTGCCTTCTGCAGGCCTCCCCCACAAACCCACAGAGAAAGGCAGTGTCCCCCGCTCCGACACAGAGTGTCAGAGAAAAGCCAACCCGTCAGACCCAGGCAGGGCTTGGGGTGTCGCTGTAACGTCGAAATAGGGCTTGCCTGCTCAACAAGTAATCTAAGTTCATGCTTGGGGCCCCAGCAAAGCAGGGCTGCTAAAATATTAGTTTCTGTAAATAATTTTGTACGTAATGTTTTTTGAAGCATCAAAATTTTCACCGTGGGAAAAATTAGAACTTTGTGGGACTTCCTTATACTTTCTTCTACAGTTTTCTCTTTGGTTTTTTCAACTCACAAATTGCAGGGACGAGAGGGATCAAGTGGTGAGGGCTTCTCATACTTTGGGGCAGGCCTGCAGGGGAACTGCTGCACCGCAAGGGAGGCTGGGTGAGGGGGCCCCAGGCCCCAAGCTGTGTTACCTTCTCCATGCGCTCAATCAGCCTGTCCAGCTCCCCAATCCTCTGGTCCTTCTCCTCTAGGCTGATCTCTGCCACTTGCATCTTTTTATTGGCTTCTTCAATGGCTTTCAGAAAACTATTGGTTTCTTCCTGCAAAAGAAACGCACTCTCCTCAGCAGAGCGTGGAGGAGCCTCCAATCAGGGTCCAAACAGCTCAGGCCTGGCTAAATCATCATGTCTCTTTAAAAGCATGACCTGGGGGCCTAGAAGTGTCTCACAGATCATGAACTCAAATCCCATGATTCTGGTTCTCACCCGTGAATAAAGACACATTGCATGGATTTTTAATGGGCCTACTTATTTTTTCTCCTTTTTTTCCCCTTGACTCTTTATGTCTAAAAAGAGCCTACAAATGTTATTTATCCCCTGACTAGGTGCTCAGAGTGTCACACAACCTAAACGGAATTAGGGCTGGATCTGGAATTGAATGCAGGATGCCCAGATCTTTCTCCCATATTGCAAACCACCAACTCAGTCAATCAGTCAGCACATGTATTAAGCCTGTGAGGACACAAGATAAGGCAGAATGGAGTCCCTGCCTTCAAGGAATTTATGCTCTTTTAGAGAAGCCAAGATGTGAGATATACAGCTCAGCTCCAATAACAGGGACAAGAGAATTCCATGGCAAAGAGCAGAGAAAGTGTGGGTTTCCCAAGGACAGAGGACACTTGCAGGTGTGTGACTGGGAAAGACTTCATTCGTGGAGATGCTGGCATCTTCGGGGCTTTCAGGGAGCGTAGGTAGGATCGAGGACGGGCAAGGAAGAGCAAATGGAGTGAGAAAGGGCGTGGCTGCAGGTAAGCCCAGTATCTGCTCGGATGCTGGCAAACGGTCAGACCAGCTAGAGAAAGTGGTGACTGAGGACTATTCCAAGCAGGGAAGGTGGTGAGTAAAGGAAGGGAGGGAGAAGGGAGAGCAGTGAATCGGCAAATAACAAACTCCTTGACCCGTCACCCACGTTAGAGTCCACTAACTCACCTCTAAGCACAAACCCTACCATGTAAAGCTCACCAACAACAATGCACCCCAAACTCTCTGCTATCCCATCAGCAGGTAGCACATAACACACCAGGAGCGCCTCTCTCTCAGCACTGTGCCTCTGCTGCTCTTCGTGCAGCCTTTCTTCGTACTGGCTGTACAGCTTCCTGGTCATCTCTCTCATCACCTCTGCGTTGGCTTCTTGGGAGGATTCCACCTGCAGAGAGACTCAGTTCAGAGCTACAACTCTGGTGGGCTCAGGGGGAATCCACACCTTTCACTCTGTAGGTATCAAGTGTGGACTCACAGGGGAGTGGACCCATGCCCCAGGGCTCTGCAGGAGACAGAGGCAGCAGGAACTAACGGGGAAAGAGGTAGAAGGAAGAAGGAAAAGGGGTGAGCAGGTGCAGAGAAAATTAAAGTGGCCCCTTACACTAATTTACTTGATATTATCTGGAAGAGGTGCTCCACAGGAGTGAATTTTTCAAAGGGCAGAAACGTACCTCTCTAAGTGTCAACCTTGCCCCCCAAATTTAGCCATTTTTAAACTGAATTCTCTAAAATGTATCATGCTCCACTGTCTTATTTACCTCTTTCTTCAATGACTCTTCCTATCTAATGTTCTTTTGCTCCCGAAATTTTATCTTTTTTTTTTTTTTTTTTTTTTTTGCGGTACGCGGGCCTCTCACTGTTGTGGCCTCTCCCGTTGTGGAGCACAGGCTCCGGACGTGCAGGCTCAGCGGCCATGGCTCACGGGTCCAGCCGCTCCGCGGCACGTGGGATCTTCCCGGACCGGGGCACGAACCCGTGTCCCCTGCATCGGCAGGCGGAATCTCAACCACTGCGCCACCAGGGAAGCCCTATCATCTTTTTTCTATCAGTTTTAACAAACCTTTTTCTCTAGTTAATACATCCACACTCTGATTGGCCTCAGAAAGATATGCTTTTTAAATTCTTCAGTATTCTACTGTAAGCTGAAAATAAGACCACTACATTATTAGAGTTGGGTCAGAGCCCTACAAAATTAAAAAGTAAAAAGGTTTGCTATAGGAGGAAGGAGGGAGTTAAAGAGAAAAGAGGAGATTACAGATATTGATGTTCTATTTCTTTGTTTTGTAGATTTAACTTTGAAACCAAGTAAATAATTTATCTGTTATAAATATTAAAATTTAAACAATTATCTACCAAGATCATTCACTAGGACAAGAACAGACCTTTCAACAAATGGTGCTGGGATGATCGGATTTTGTCACATACAAAAAAATGAAGTTGGATCCCTAATACACCATATACAAAAATTAACTCCAAATGGATTAAAGGCTTAAATGTGAAAGCCAAAACTATAAAACTCTTAGAAGAAAACCATAAGGCAAATCTTTGTGACCTTTGATTAAAATTAGATATGACACCAAAAGCATAACTGATGAAAAAGATAAATAAGACTTCATCAATATTCAATATTAAAAACTCCTGTGCTTCAAAAGATAGCATCAAGAAATTGAAAAGATAACACCCAGAGTGGGGGGAAATATCTGTAAATTATTGATCTAATAACTTGTATCTGGAATATATGAAGAATTTTTACAACTCAATAATAAAATATAAATAACCCAATTTTAAAATGGGCAAAGGATCTGATAGACACTCCAGAGAAGATAACCAAATGACCAATAAGCACAAGAAATGATGCTTAACATCATTAGTTATCAGGGAAATGCAAAACTACAATGAGCTTCACACCTACGAGAATGACAATAAAAGAGAGTAACCAGTGTTGGCAAGGATGGGGAGAAACTGGAATCCTCTTACATGGCTGGTAGGAATGTAAAATGGTGCAGGCCACGCACTCTATGTTACCTTTCATATTGGTTGACTTTTCTCCCCAGGTGCATACATTACTTTAAGACATTTTTTAAGTCAGAAAAGCAGGAAGGCTGCCCGCATGGAGTTGAAGCCGTCCCATTAGCTGCACTGGCCCATCAGGCTCTAGGCAACACTTAAGCTCATATAAGAAATCTGGACTCATCCTTTCCATACCTTTGTGCTTTTCCAAATGTTGTGTTTGGAAACATTCCCATCTGGTTTGGGGGACCTTAGCTGGGGGTTCCTGGGGGCTTGCACAGGAGATGAGAAAAAGTAGAGGCGTGGGCAAGCAGGCTTATGTTGGGAGTGGCTGGTGTTTCCTTTCTTCCCTGGCCCTGCCCCGCCCTGTGAACTTCAGGCCACTGATTCCATGCCTCTGAAGGTTTGTTTGCGTCCCTTCCTTCCAGCTTACTGCTTGTTTAAGACAGCTGAGTTAGCTGGGCAAGTGACCTCTGGATAAGTAAGGTGTACTACAACCCGGCTAGGCTACATGACGTTTACTCCAAAGACTGGACAAAAGTCTCTCTCGATGCCCTCTCAATCTCCCCTCTCATCTCTAGGCAAGTTTTGGTACCAAGAAACCACAAAACGGGAAATCCCGAAGAGAGGTTATCATTAGCTGAAAGAGACCCAGCGTGTCCTGCACCCTATCTCCACTTCTAGAATGGGCTCTGTCCCTCACGTCCTGTTTACGCTGCATCCAGGTCACATGAAATACTCTGAGTCCTGTCACTTTTGTAATTTGGGGGGTGTGGGGTTGGGTAAAGCAGAGCATTAGTCTCTACAACAGGCAATTGCGGACTGGACTTAGAGGTTTGGTCTCCCTGACACCACAGCACCTCTGGAACAGACATGGATGAAGAGCACAGGTGCAGAGAGTAGATACTCAGTACGTATTTGTGGAATGAATGACTGCATAGAGATCCTACATTGAGGAAAAGACTCCAGCCATTTCAGAATTTTTCAGCAACAAACGCCTTTTTTTCCCAAGTACCTCTTATGCAGAAATACAATATATGAAAAAGTAGAAGAGCCTCCCTGTTTGAAGTGAAAGCAAAGAGGAGCTGATCGACTGGGTAGCTCTCTGGTCCCTCCCCCTTCCCAGGTGGTGGTGTTTGGCCAAGTGGGTGGTGACGGCACAGCCTGTGGGGCGGCCATCACAGAGGCTACACAGTGTGGTGGCCTGTACTCCCCATCAGCTGTCCCTGAGGCAGTCCATAGGTGGGGGACCACGTGGCCCAGTTTGTTCCCCTAACTAAATTCTTAATAGCACCTCCTCTCACTCCTGAACATACTCTGGTTTGAGCAATAAATCACATGGGACACTACCCATAACACGCTCTCCCCTAGAATAGACTAAGGCTGTGTTGAACACAATCTGAAAAGCACAGGCTTAAATAAAAACAAATTCATTCGGGAAATAATTTGTTGCGTGACTTCTGTGGGCCATTCGTGGGTCGGTTCCTGGAAGTTTCAAAGCTGGAAGGAGCACTAACATCTCCAGGGCCTTAGAAGCTGAGCTGAGGAATAAGAACGACCTGGGGTGCAGGAGGGACACTGCCCAGAGTCCTTGGTCACCCACCCATTTTCTTCCTAGCGGACCTTCAGCTCTTCATTGTCAAACCAGACAATGAGGCCTTAGAACCTCAGAGGGAATCTAAACAGTGAAGCTTCTGAAGTCCCGGACCTGTGGGCAGCCCAAGTGTCCTCTCAGTACATAAGAGCAGTGCCACGATGAGGTCTCAGTAGCCCTTGAGGCCACTGGGACCAAGGCAGGAGAGCCCAATAGGGGTATATACAGGGTACCCCCAATCTGCACTGGCAGCTGTGAACACAGAAACCCCCTCAGTCCCTTCAAGTCAAATCCTGTGGGGTTGGCCACAAAAAGGGTGGGGAAGCCCAACAGAGAAGAGAAGAGAGAAAGGGAAATGGGAGAGTTGGCGATGGGAGAAGAGAGAAAAGAAGAAGAGAGAAAGGTTAGCAGGAAATCTACATTCCTGTACTTTACCTTCATTTTCAGCAGCTGGTTTTCAACCTGTGCTACCTCTAACTGCCTCTGCTTTTCCCGCAGCTTGTCCATGGAGGCTTCATACGTCTGCTGCAGATTTCTGATTTGAGCCTTAATGTTGCTATTCTCCAAGGTAACATCCACAAGGGTTTTCTGTCAGGATGAAAATAAAAACCAGATCTAGCGGTGTGAGGAAACATGGCCAGAGTCATACACCGGGACATCCCTTTGTCATTAACGGCTGAGGGAGACATCGGCCCACAGGAGCTGCAAGCCTGGGACCCTGGTGTTAGAGCGCCCTGGTGGTCAGGAGGGCTGCCGCCCTGTACCTGGGTGGGCCAGCCAGCTTTCCCCCGTAACATGCCATGGCTGCTGCTAACACCGCTTGCCACTGCTTAGGATGGATGGAAATGGATTAAAACACTTTTCCAAGGAAAAATGTTCGTAATACGTCATTTCACGTGGAAAAAAATTGGGTTTGAAAACAGTAGGTACAGAAGAATCCCATTCTGAAAAAAATAATGCATGAGCATCTGTCCAAATGTATTCAAGCCTAGAAAAAAAAAAAAAACTAGAAGGAGTCACCAAAATCCAAACAATGATTTTCACTATGGGATAGGATTATAGATGGTATTAATTTTCTTCTTCGTATCTTCTATATTTTCCATATTCCCAAACTGAAATCAGAAAACAAAATACGTGTTTTATAAAATGGAGATATTCCCCTTTTTTCTTAAACAGGTTGTTTACTTCTGTACTTCTAGACGAGCTGCCAGGACAGTGACAACAGGGCTGAGGATCCTGTAATGCCTGCAAATGCTTCACCTCCCTCGCTCAGGCAGAGAAGGGTGGTGATGAAGGGAGGGGCGGGCAGGGAGCCGAGTCTGTGACTCCCACAAGTGCCTGCCAAGTGTCAGAAGCCTGTTGCTTATTGCTCCAGGCTGCCCACTGGAGCAGGAATGCTTAAATTAATATCGTTGCTGTTTCATGCTTCAGGTCACTTGCTTAACTCTCCTGACAGAGAAATGGCTTCCACAACCCCAGAATTTCTACCAACGGACACAGGTTTATGGGCACCTTCTACCACCTCCTGAAGTCACCTACAACTTTATATTAGAAGATCTGGAAACTCTGGTGTTGAACACACATCCTAATACCTGTGTCCTCTTTGTAGATGACCAGGCTCTGAAGCTCCTCCACCCCTTAGCCTCCACTTTGGAGAATAAGCCTCATACCTAAACCTATTCAAATCAGTAGAAAGGATTGTCAATGGTGGTAAATAGATATTAAAGAAAATACAGAAGCCTCTTGAAAGCTGGAATCACAGAGCATTGGAGACGCAAGGAGCCTTAGAAACCATCTGGCCAACAACCCTCTCTCCAAGTCCCACTGGCTTTACAGAGACCGGTCTTGTGCTCAGAACCTATATCTGGACCAAGAGACCAGGGCTGTAGCCCTGGACTAGCTACACACTTTGTTCAAGTCATTTCTGTTGGCCTCCGTTTGTTTATCCATAAAACGAGGGGGTTGGAGATCATCTCAATAGTGCCTTCCAGCTTTGACATTCTATAAAATCAAACCAAGGATCTGGTCTCGTCAGTAATAATGAAAATGGGGTAGACTAGACAATGGAAGAAATAAGAAGGCAACTGTTTTCAGACTCAGCTGAGTTTCCTGGCCATGAGATGATGTGTTTCTTTCCTCTGCTCCTCCCTCTTCCCCAGCCTCCACCCCCCTCTTCTTTTGTTTTTTTTAAACAACAGTTTTTAATCTTTTCATTATAAGGCTCCTCTGTCTACCCTGAAATAAGAGACTAGACTGTAACTAGAAATTAGTCAGGGTCCCTGGGTTAGGGGGGACCCTGTTCTAACAGTTGACCTCTGAAGTAAATGCCTGGCGTGTCAGTGGTGTGGACAAAAATGGTGCCTGCCATTCCAGTCAACAATGACTGTTGCCCACCATCAAGTCATCAGCCACCGCAGCCCCCACGACAGTGTGCCCTGAGGGGGATTCAAGATGGAAAAAAGCAGGATACTAGCCCTAGATAGTCCAGATGCAAACCAAAGAAATAACTTCAATGAGCCCAGACTCTTACATCTTCTTATACATAGAAAAGCACTAAAAGCATTAACTGAAGATGTCTGGTTTTTTTGTGATTAACAGTCATCTTCTGATGTTTGGCTACATTTCTTTTAAGCGAAACTCCTATCTATCCTGGTTCCTCCCTCACCCCTTTGGAGCAGTTCATCAGAGCTGTCCGAGAGGCTGATTCCCAGGCTATAGAACTCAGTAAGGTCCCCGAATAAAACAGAACTCTGAACTTTTGGGTTGTATGGGTTTTTTTTTTTAATCAACAGTGGGGAGGCAAATCAGAAGTATGATGGGGAAGAAAACCCAGATACCAACCAGATCTGAACTCAGGTGAGATACAGCATTTCCTGGTTGGACGGTAGTGAGATGTCTGAGAGGGAAGGAAAGGGAGCCTGGGTGAGCCCCCTTGATAGCAGGAGGAAGGGAAAATAAAGGCTCCTGAATAAACCAGACCCAAAGTAGGGCTTGGCCTGAGGCCAGGGGAAAGCTGCCAGGTACTATGGGAGAGCCAGGAAAAGGGTGGGACTCAGAGGCCCCACCAGAAATGGGCCTCCCAGACAAATCCAAACACGGGGCCCACCCAGGCCCACTGCGTGACCGTGGCCTAGCTTTGCTGTTGGCACTACTGCCCGAACAGCTGTTAGTAGAGAATACTAGATCCTAAGGGAAGTGGATAATCCCAACATGAAAATTTGTTTGCTTATCTAGCGAATTATTTATAGAGAACCAGAAAGGATGTGAAATAGCTTGTGTGAACTTTCAAGAGGAAGGTAAAGAGATAAGAGTCAAATAAAGTTGGAAGGGGACAGACATTATTATTTGCACGTTTGGAAACTAAAGCTAAGGGAAGCTGCTTCTGGTGAATATAATGCTTTACTCTGAACATTTTCAAGTTAATTTCCATGTTACGCGATAGGGGGCGGGGGTCAGTCGGAAGATTAAAAATGGGCAGCATATGAGGGGTTAACTCCTAGCAAATGAAACTAATCAAGAGAAAAACCCCCTTGACGTGTGGTGACCACACACATTTGCACAAATGTGGGATCCTGACTCTTTTGGCTTCCCTGCCTGGTACTACAAGATATTCTTTGGAAGGCACATGATTTCTTTCAAAGCAAAATAATTTCTAGGGACTTCCCTGGCGGTCCAGTGGTTAAGACTCCGTGCTTCCAACGCAGGGGGTGCAGGTTCGATCCCTGACTGGGGAACTAAGATCCCACATGCCTCGCGGCCAAACAATAGTAACAGTAATAATTTCTAAATTAGGAAAAAGTACCTAACAGCCTCTGGGAGTTACTTGTCATGAATGAACACAGATTTCCTTTGCTTAAGTCTGAATTTCCTGTGGTTGGTGGAACTTCTCGTAACACTGGGGCTTAAGGGAGTGGGCTGATGTGCTGTTTTAGGCACTGACACTTAGAACCACTTGGGTGTCTAGTGGAACAAGTGACATCTCTAGCACTGAACTCAGTATCTAACCCCCCGTTTTAATAAGCGCAAAAACAACTGCAACTCCAAGGTTGAGAGTCTCAGCTTGGAAGCATTTCCATCGGCTTCCTTCCTTCACCATCTCCCTGGCCTGGCCTCTACTGTGGCTGTGTGTAGAGGATTGCAAATAATGAGCTGAAGACATTCTGTGACTTACTTTTCTACAAAGACACAGGGCCCACCCTTGGCTAAGCTCTCCTGCACTGGAACAGAGGAGACCCAGGCGAATCGGGAGCGGATGAATACCTGCAGGCCAATGGAGTCCGACACCAAAGCCGAGTTCATCGTATTAAAACTGTCCAGGGCTGACGACTGGGTTTGGATGTAATTCTGCTGATAATCCTGCTGAGCCTGTGAAACCTGGACAGATTGAGGAGACAGTTATACACAACCAGTGCACACACACTCATGACAACCTTCAGCTACACACAGCCCATGCACACACACTCATGACAACCTTCAGCTACACACAACCAATGCACACACACTCATGACAACCTTCAGTTACGCACAACCAATGCACACACACTCATGACAACCTTCAGCTACACACAGCCCATGCACACACACTCAAGACAACCTTCAGCTACACACAGCCCATGCACACACACTCATGACAACCTTCAGTTACACACAACCCATGCACACACACTCATGACAACCTTCAGCTACATACAACCCATGCACACACACTCACGACAACCTTCAGTTACACACAACCCATGCACACACACTCATAACAACCTTCAGCTACACACAACCCATGCACACACACTCATGACACCTTCAGCTACACACAGCCCATGCACACACACTCAGGACAACCTTCAGCTACACACAACCCATGCACACACACTCACGACAACCTTCAGCTACACACAACCAGTGCACACACACTCATGACACCTTCAGCTACACACAGCCCATGCACACACACTCATGACAACCTTCAGCTACACACAACCCATGCACACACTCATGACAACCTTCAGCTACACACAACCAGTGCACACACACTCATGACACCTTCAGCTACACACAGCCCATGCACACACACTCATGACAACCTTCAGCTACACACAACCCATGCACACACTCATGACAACCTTCAGCTACACACAACCAGTGCACACACACTCATGACACCTTCAGCTACACACAGCCCATGCACACACACTCATGACAACCTTCAGCTACACACAACCCATGCACACACTCACGACAACCTTCAGCTACACACAACCCATGCACACACACTCATGACAACCTTCAGCTACACACAACCAATGCACACACACCCATGACAACCTTCAGTTACGCACAACCAATGCACACACACTCAAGACAACCTTCAGTTACGCAAAACCCATGCACACACACTCAAGACAACCTTCAGTTACACACAACCCATGCACACACACTCATGACAACCTTCAGTTAGGCTGGAACATTCCCCTGATGGTAGCCACATATGGGTCAGTGATATTTCAAGTACAGCTTTAAATTAAAAAGTCATCAGCTGCATGACCCAGAGAGTAGAAAGACAAGACTGCTTTTCCTTCGGATACTAGTCACACATTCCCCCACAGGGCTTCACTTAGTCCTCACAACACTTTGCGGCAGCCAGAACATTCTCTTTCATAGGGAGGAAACAGGATCAGAGAAGTTAAGGGATTTGTATGCAAATAGCTAGGAAGTGTAACAGCTACTTTTAGAACCTAGAATGCAGTTGAATACCTTCTTGTGCCATCTTGCCTTTTTTTTTTTTTTAATTTATTTATTTGTTTTTGGCTGCGTTGGGTTTTCGTTGCTGCGCGCCGGCTTGCTCTAGTTGCGGCGAGTGGGGGCCACTCTTTGTTGCGGTGCGCGGGTGTCTCATTGCAGTGGCTTCTCTTGTTGCAGAGCACGGGCTCTAGGCACGCGGGCTTCAGTAGTTGTGGCACACAGGCTTAGCTGGTCCGCGGCATGTGGGATCTTCCCGGACCAGGGCTCGAACCCGTGTCGCCTGCGATGGCAGGCGTATTCTCAACCACTGCACCACCAGGGAAGTCCCATCTTGCTTATTTCTACTCACCATGGAAGGAATATACTTTGGGCTCAACCAGTTCTCAAGAGTTGTTTTGTGGCTGCTGCAGTTGTTGTGCTGTCTTTGTTGGACGTGTATTTAACACGTTTGAGAGAGACTCAACAGAGGCCAGTCTTAAACTAGGCCTTAAAGAAGGGCTGGATATAGAAAGGCCGGGAGAGGACTTCCCTGGCAGTCCAGTAGTTGGGACTCCGCGCTCTCACTGCCGAGGGCCCGGGTTCAATCCCTGGTTGGGGAACTAAGATCCCGTGAGCCTCGCAGTGCAGCCAGAAAAAAAAAGGCTGGGAGGCAGCAGAACCAGGGGTAAGGTTTCTGGGAAGGCTCAAGGGTAGACCCCGTGTGGCCTGTGGGAGCCACAGGAAGCAGCCAGGCATGAGAGAGCGAGAGGTGCACCCTTGAGAGTGGGAGAGAGAGCAGCTGAGGCCCAGGAGGCACATTCCTGCTCACAGTGTGTTCATACAGCAGTAAGTTAGCATCTTAACCTGGCTACAGTCCATGGTGTGGCCTGGAGGAGGAGGAGACTGAGGGTAGAGACTGAGCTCCTGGAACAGTCTAGCATGAGAAAACAGGGTGTGTAGGAGGTGGCAATGGAAAGCAAGGGGCAGAGATCTGTTTTTGCATCTATTGCAAATCCAATCCTTTGGCTTTAATTACAGTCATTAGTGTCAGTGGATGGCAGAGTGAATTTCCATAGACATGTGAGAATTTCACAAATCTCTTCCTACATGTCAGTGAGCATGGGCTAGGTGGATATGTTTGTATACCCCCCTCCGCTGTAATCAAGGCAGTAGGTCTTACTTAAGCCGATAATTTCACAGACCAGACATAAACTAGACTCATACACAACTGTGGCAACTGTGCTTCTTTCCTGAAGATGTTAACTTTTTTTTTGAATTTTATTTATTCGTTTTTTATAAGTAGGTTCTTATTAGTTATCTATTTTATACATATTAGTGTATACACGTAAATCCCAATCTCCCAATTCATCACACCATCACCCTCCCCCCTGCCGCTTTCCCCCCCTGGTGTCCATACGTTTGTTCTCTACATCTGTGTCTCTATTTCTGCCTTGCAAACCAGTTCATCTGTACCATTTTTCTAGGTTCCACATATATGTGTTAATATACAATATTTGTTTTTCTCTTTCTGACTTACTTCACTCTGTATGACAGTCTCTAGGTCCATCCACGTCTCTGCAAATGACCCAATTTCATTCCTTTTTATGGCTGAGTAATATTCCATTGTATATATGTACCACATCTTCTTTATCCATTCGTCTGTCGATGGGCATTTAGGTTGCTTCCATGACCTGGCTATTGTAAATAGTGCTGCAATGAACATTGGGGTGCATGTGTCTTTTTGAATTATGGTTTCCTCTGGGTATATGCCCAGTAGTGGGATGACTGGGTCATATGGTGGTTCCATTTTTTGATTGGGTTGTTTGTTTTTTTAATATTGAGCTTCATGAGCTGTTTATATATTTCAGAGATTAATCCTTTGTCCGTTGATTTGTTTGCAAGTATTTCCTCTCATTCTGAGGGTTGTCTTTTTGTCTTGTTTAGAGTTTCCTTTGCTGTGCAAAAGCTTTTAAGTTTCATTAGGTCCCATTTGTTTATTTTTGTTTTTATTTCCATTTCTCTAGGAGGTCGGTCAAAAAAGATCTTGCTGTGATTTATGTCGAAGAGTGTTCTTCCTATGTTTTCTTCTAAGAGTTTTATAGCGTCCAGTCTTACATTTAGGTCTTTAATCCATTTTGAGTTTCTTTTTGTGTATGGTGTTAGGGAGTGTTCTAATTTCATTCTTTTACATGCAGCTGTCCAGTTTTCCCAGCACCACTTATTGAAGAGGCTGTCTTCTCTCCATTGTATATCCTTGCCTCCTTTGTCATAGATTAGTTGACCACAGGCATGTGGGTTTGTCTCTGGGCTTTCTCTCCTGTGCCACTGTCTGTGTTTCTGTTTTCTGCAGATGTTAACTTTTATGGCAAGTATGTCACACAAAACGAATGTTTTTTCTTCAAGGTTATGAATCACAAATATTTTTTAAAATGTTTTCTGCCGTATGCGTTAGCTAGGTTAAACCAGAGGAAGCTTATTTTTTCTTTCATTTTTAGTAGGTAATACATTCATAGAGTTCAAACATTTTAAAAGTAGAAAAGGTATACACTAAAATAAATCTCCCCTTCACTCCTGTCCTATTTGCTCAATTACCACCTCGCCCACTCTGCACCTCAAGAAGGAATCACTGTTAATTACTTTCTTGATGATCCTTCTAGTAACTTTGTGTACACACACAAGACAGTCTAGATATATTTATTTTCCCCTCCTGGTTTACATAAATGGTAGCACACTACATATGATATTTTCGTATTTTCCGATGTCTTGCTTTTTTTTACCACTTACTCTATATCTTTGAAATTTTTCTGTATCTCTTTTTGAAGAGCTTATTCATTCTTTTCATTCTTTTTTTTTTTTTTTACAACTCTGTATTATAGAGATGGAATTTATTTTACTTTCTCCTTCTTAATGGACGTGTAGGCTTCCAATCTTTTTACTATAACAAGCAATGCTTAACAACTAAGTTCATATATACGTCATCTCACATATGTGAGATTTGATCCACAGAATAAATTCTTAGAAAGAAGCTTGCTGAGTCAAAGGATGTAGGCATTTGTAATTTGGGTAGATACTGCAAATTGTCCTCCCTAAGAGTAATGCAAACGACATTCTAAGCAGCAATCTTCCTGTTCCTCCACAGCACGGCTAATACAGCATCTTGTCCCGCTTTTGCAGTTTTGCCAGTCTGTTAGGTGAAAATAGCATCTCAGGACCATTTTAATCTGAATTTCTCTTATTGAGAATGAGGCCAAGCATCTCGTCATACATTAAAGAGCTCTTCATCTTTCCTTTACTATAAACTATCTGTACAAATATTTCGCCTATTTTTATGAGTTGTGGCCTTTTTCCTCTTGATTCATGGGCGCTCTTTAAATACTCAGGATATTAGCCTATTATCTATAATATGAAGGCAAATCATTTTTCCCAGCTTGTCATTTGACTTTCGTGTTTTTGTCAGCACTAGTCGTCAGTTTAATGCAGTCAAAATTATCAACTTTTCCTTTTGTGATTTTGGGACTGCATGTCATAGCAAGAAACTGCCTTCCCCACCCCAAGAGTATAAAAGAATTCACACATATTTTCTTCTGGCACTTGCAAGTTTCACTTTTTAGCATCTTTGATCTATTCAGAATTTACCCAGGTATAAGTCTATCCAGGTATAAGCATATACTGACTGGTCCATTTTCCTCCCTTCATTTCAGATGCCACATTTATCATATATTCGGGTACATTTCTGGGCTTTTTCTCATTGATGTCTATTCATTTATGTACCAGTACTATATACTGTTTTAATCACTGAGGCTTTCTCAATTTCTTGTAATATTAAGAGGGATAGTCTCCTTCATGGCCTTTTTTTCCCCAGAATTTCAACTCTTCATATTTATTTTCTGTATACCATGGAACCACCTAGTCCAGTTGTAAAAAGCAACATAAAAATCTGTTGGTATTTTTATTGGGCTATATTAAATTTGTATATTAACTTGAATGGTATTAACATCTTATGATGTTGAATCTTCCTTTCTAAGTACGTGGCACATCTTTCTACTTGCTAAAGTCTACTTCCAGACACCTGGTAGTTTTTGTTGTTGTTATTTCCTCTAACTGGTTGTTTTTTGTATATTGAAACCTAACATGTGTCCATTAATCTTTTACCCTGCTGCCTTACAGAATTCTTTTATTGTTTATAGTAGTTTTTTTATTGGTTCACTTCAGCTTTCTGGGTATATTACCATACAGTTTGTAAACAGTGATAGTTTTACATCTACCTGTCCAGTTTTTAAACCTCTATAAACTGTTTATTTATTTCTCTCATGTTTAATTTATTTCTCTGGTTTAATTCCATTGGCTAGGGTCTCCAGTACAATGTTAAATAATAGCAGTGGTAGCTGGCTTCCTCATCTTATTCCTGATTTTGGAGGGAATGCTTTGAATGTAAAGATTACTCTCGCCACAAAAATTTTCCTGTAAATAATAAACTTAATTCTGTGATAAAATTCCCTCGGTTCATTTAAAATATGACTCCTTCATAAGGAACATCATAAACTCAAATATCTTCAGGCACTAGCAAGTGAGAGGGAGTTCTAAGCTCTAGCATCCCTCCACATTTTACTTACTGACAGTTCCTGGGTGAGCTGTCGAATCTTCTGTCTCATTTCATCGTAGTCTCCATACATTCGCTTCCTTACATTTTCCAAAGTGGCTCTTACCTGCAGCCCACAAAGATGCTAGTTAGAGATCAAGCTATAATAATAATAATAAATGCATATTGTGATTATATATAATTATTGATAACTATTAATTATACAAATAACATGCTCTAAAGAAAGATTCGTTTACTGAAATTCACCTACCACCCTAAAAACCATATTCAGGCCAGATTTTCCCCTTTTCCTATCACGTTTTTACAAGTAGAAAATGTTGAACAAGTTGACTTTCTAAACACATGGCTAGGAGGACCAAAAAACCAAAAAGCAAAAGCCACCTCTAATTTTCCCTATCTCTGCCCTGACTGCCAAAGAACAAATAAATGTTTGGAATATGAGTCAGGAAAGTATGAGCTTAGAGAGCCCGTAAATGTGAAATTCAGTTCCTCAGTAATCACCAACGATACACAAGGCACTAAATATAAGAAAAGTCAGTTGATCCCCCAAATACCTGTTTATACAAACTCTTTCAATTTCTCTACAGTACCACTCTTCCAGAGGAGTAACGGGGCCTTAAATACATTTTCAATAAAAACAAAAAACCTAACAAATAGTCTCTGTCTTCCCCCTTCTTCTGGTGCCCCTAGGAGGATGAAGAACTCAGGGATCTTCGAATAGAACAGGAAGCCTCAAGGAGCCCTCTCCAGAATGCTCTGGAACTTCTATCACAGGAAAGGCTCAAAGGCAGCAGTTTGGTTTGACGGGCGTGTAGGGCACAGCACGAGCGGACCTAATTTTGAAGCTGTACTTGCACAACTAGCACGTTGTTTTAAACTGACTGCATGTTTATTAGGAGTGACTGGATACTGGTGGAGATTCCAGGGCAGGAAAGAGAGGGCAAGTCAAGACACCACGCCCTCCCCAGATGAATTCTAGTAAGAAAGACTGCTTTCTTGTCATTGACTACAAACACTTTGGGGAAATGAGCCAAAAGCGCAACTTTTCATTCTGGGCAGGCAGAATGGCTCTCATCTGCGGCCCTGAGTTAGCTCTTGGGCTGCTCACCATTGGGAAGTGGGTGGAGCTGGGTGTTGCTCCCACTGGCAAATACTGCAGGAAGCCAACTAAGCCAGAGTCATCCACAAGCAAGGGAGGGCACACAAACCCATAAATACACTCAGGAATGAGGAGCGAGTGACAGGTCTGAAACCAGCTATAGAAGGTGTTTACCCAGAAATTAATTTTAAGTTGCAGATCACAGTGGCGGTTGGGAAATTCAGGTCAGTGACTCCCCTGTGACCTGGGCACCTGACAGCCTGAACCTACTATCTCGTCTTGGGCAATTTGCAACTCTCCAATCTGCTTAGGAGGTTTACCTCTGAAGTGGTGCCGTGTTATTTGGGGCATTTCAGTGAGGAAAATACAGGAAACTAGGAAGGTGCAAGCTGTTCCCACCTGGGAAGATGAGGAATGGGATACTGTGAATGGTTAAAACTGATCTCTGGGGGTTGGATGACTGGGGCTCTGAGGCTGGTGGTCGTCACACATCTTCTGCGTGTTTGTGTATGACTATGGCTCCTTTCCTTCATTTTCTCTGCTAAGCATGTATTGTCTCTTTTATTCCTTAAAATTACACAAGTATCCAAATCTTTAGAGACACATTAAGAAATGCACATTTATTATTTTTGATATTTGATAAGAGATGTTCTTCTCAAAAACTCAAACAAAAGCCGACAACATGTGTTTTGTGTCTTATTCGCAAACACAACCAAATAAAATGAGGCACGAAGAACTCATTTTGACCTTAAGGGTCCCTTCCCAGACCTCACAATCTATACATGAGAAAACTGAAGCCCAGACAGGGCAGAAGTTTGTCTGGGCCAAAGAGCCAGACCTTGAACCAAGATCCATGGGGACTCTATTGCCCACGCTGCCCCTGCTTCTCACTTTCTAGTCTACAGGCCAGTGTTTTGGTGCAGCTCATTGCCTCTCTATCTAATCACTCTGGTTTGGGTCACAAAGGCACTGGTCAATCTAGGGAGACACAGGGTGGACCAAAAAGGAATGGAAATGATGGATGGATGGATGGATGGATGGATGGATGGAGGGACAGGTAGGTAAGTCGATAGATATAGATAGATAGATAAAAAAGAAATGAAAAAATTACAAGGAAATGCTCCAAAATGTTAACAACTGTTCTGGCTGAATCGTAGAATTACGGGTGATTTTCTTTTCTTCTTCATACATATTTACATTTTCCAAAATTTCTCAATAGACCATATAGTTTAAAAGAAACATAATATTCAGTCCCTGGTCAGGGAACTAAGATCCTGCAAGCCGTGCAGCATGGCGAAAAAAAAAAAAAAAAAATTAATATTAATTACAAAAAAATTGTAATTAATTGACCTGGGTTGGACAATGTCTATCATGGTTGACTTCCCACCATCCATTTCAACCTAACTGACTGGTCTGAACCAGCAATAGTCATCCTATTCCCCTTGCCAGTGATGGATTTGGGAACGGGCATGTGACCTGGGTCCTGGCCAATGAGAAACAAGGGGAAGTCTAATGGAGGGTCTCTATAAAGTAACCAGAGATGACTGTCCTCTTTTCCTCCTCCAGACACCATCATATTTTTAGATGTTGCCATGAGCATGAGGCTGAAGGAGAAAAGAACCCAGGGAAACTCAGAGAAGTAGAACTGGAGCTTGGAGAGGCCTGCGTAGAGCCCACCTACCCCTAGAGTTACCCCCACATGAGACAAATTCCTTTTCAGGTTGGCTTTTCCGTTACTTGCAGCAAAAAGCATCCAAATTAATACAGTTGTCCAAACTCGTACATTAGGAGTGTTCAATGTAATAAGCAAAACTACTTAAGAGCCTACTTATCATACATGGAAGAAAGAAGCCACTTGGTCTCCTGAGTATCCCTACTTAGTAACATCTAGAAATTCACTCTATACCTCACTGCAGAGTTACATCTGCGCTTTTCCTATTACCATGAAGATCTGTGGCCACATTTCCATCCACAATGATAACACTTAGAATTGTTTCAAAATGCCTTATTACATTCATATCCACCCTCTTACATGCTACAAGAAGTGTATAAACCAGAAAAAAAAAATCCTTAAACAACTCACGTCTTTGATGTAGTTCATCTCTTCTTTCAACTGATTGGTGGTCCACCCATACACCACCATTTCTTTCTGCTGGTTTTGATCTGATCTTCGTACCACACCATAGACAACACCCTGAGGGAGTTTCATGGTGGGTTCGCCATTACTCAGGTCACGATACTAAAAGAGGAAAGAAAGAGAGAAAGAATAATGACTCTTTAGGCCTCGTAGAGACAGCTGTCATCGCGGGCCCACTGTATATGGTTATGCAGGCTGTACCCAGCACTAGGGGGCCTGGCAGTGGGGAGAGCGGCCAGTAGAAATCCAGCCTGGTCTCTGCTTGCCAAGTCACACCTGGCGTGGGCTGAGCCTGCCTTTACCCTCGAGGAATAGCACCTTTCCCTAATTTCTACCAAAGCTCTGTTCCTTTACCTTGTAGTACATATGCCAGGCCCCATCTTCCCAGAGAAGGTGCCTTTATTTAATTCTCACAAAGGCGCCAGGCGGACTTACGCCATCCCTGATAACAAGAGTGTCTAAAATCTCGCATTCTTGGTAATACTGTTTTTCTCTTTATACCAGTTCCTCCGTATGACTTCGTCCTCATCGTTAACTGTGTGGCCTGAAATGCATAAGGTTGAGACACGCAAGGGAAGAATTTTGGCAGCCATCTGGCAGCCAGATTGTCCTCTGAGGTTAGGGCTGACCCTGGAGCCAGTTCCGAGGAAAGGGGGTAGGGACACCTGTTGTGACCATTCATGAAATATTTCTGGAAAGCCAGGCAGAGGTGGCATAACTTCACCCCAAAAGAATCTTCTGCTCCTTAACTCACTCAGTTAAAGCTCTGATCAGTGCTAAAGTGCAAATACCTTTGGGAAGTGGGGAACATGTCCAAGTCCTAACACATCTTCACAGACTGAAGGCTCAAGAAGCAGGAGGAAGAGAAACTAAGATTTGTTGAGCATTTCTATAAGCTAGAAATGTTCCTTATACATTTAATCTTCACAACGACACCATGACATGGTGAATGTCCTCTCCACTTTATAGCTGAGAAAACTGAAGTTCAGAGAGGTTAAGTCTCTCCCTTATGGTCACACATCTAGATTCAAGCCCAATTCTGTGTGACACTAAGTACACCTTCCCACAGTGCAGGCTCTGTTACATGTAGAGGCACAGAGTAGGCCTTCACAATATGGAAGGGAAGGGACAGGAAAAACTCAAGATGAGACAGTGAGACTTCAGAGAAAAACCAGCCTACATCTAATCTTCCTTGGGACAATGCCACAGAAGGCTGAATTCCATTATGGCAACTCTGTTCTTTCACTAATTTTAAAACCACCTTTGCGGGCTTCCCTGGTGGCGCAGTGTTTGAGAGTCCACCTGCCGAATCGGGGGACACAGGTTCGTGCCCCGGTCTGGGAAGATCCCACATGCCGCAGAGCGGCTGGGCCCGTGAGCCATGGCCTCTGAGCCTGCGCGTCCGGAGCCTGTGCTACGCAACGGGAGAGGCTACAACAGTGAGAGGCCCGCGTACCGCAAAAAAAAAAAAACCAAAAAAAAACACCTTTGCATAAATTCTTTCTATGCACTTGCGAAACATCTTTGACATATACAACTATAATTTGCATTTTAAAATCATTCATTTGCAGCAGAATAGTAAGTACTTTATATTCCCATTCAGTCAAAGTTTGTAAAAGTAAAGCAAAGTTACCAGACAAATTATTAATCATTAACGACCTCTAAGGAGGGGACAGTGGAGAGGGGCAGGGATGCTGGAGGAGAGGATGACTTCAATGTTTTCTTTATACCCTTGTGTATGGTTTGTTTGCAATGTGAGCTTTTTTAAAAAAAATTAAGAAAACAAAACAGCCATTGCTTCCCACTCTTCTGTACAACCCTGTTAAGAGAGAAAATATGAGGAGGGGGACACTCTGCATTTGCTTCTGGAAAATGCTTCCACTTGAGCCCCTCATACCTGGGTCCCACGGGCACTGAGGCAACTCTTGAAGTTGGTACCTAAGTTTAGGTGAGTGGGGGGTTAAATGGCTCTCAGTGGAGTGCAAAGCTGGGATTAGATATCCCTGCTTTACTACACATTTAATTAGGAAGAGGAAAAGCTCTAATGAAACTCCCCACATACCAGGAAACAAAAGCATGCTCTTTCTGTCACCAACTCCACCCAGTTCCTGAAAAACAAGCTGATGTCGGCAGGTGGACTGGCTTACAGGAAAATGCTCAGGTGGCCGGATACAGAGGACTCTGCCTCCCTGCCCACGCGGGGAGATGAGGTCCATCACTGACGGAGGCAAATACAAACATGCCAAGGACAACACAGTCTGTGAAACACCACCCTGGAGGTCTGAAAATTATGCACATGGAAAGATACCAAAGTTCTGTTAAGTAAAAAAGAGTAAATTTCATATTCCCATTTTTTTGTTTTAGAAGTGTGTGTTTGAGTATATAAAACACCTAGAAAGATGGACTCCACACCGTTAATGATAGTTTCCTCCGTGAAAAAGGGGATTTCACTCTTCCCTTTATGCTCTTCTGTATTCTATTTTTTAACTAGTTTGAAATAACAGGCATTATATTTGAATTGATCATTTTTATTTTCATTTTCAAAACATGAAAACTAAAAAATTATTACAAGGTCAGGGTCTAAATGACAGACCCACAGGGAAGGGCCCAGCACAGGACTCTACTCAGAGGCAGGGCCACCAGCATGGGCCGTCCCACAAGCACAGGATTCCTGAGGCAGCACGAGGAGCTGCTGGGCTGTGATGCGGAAAGGGAACGGATGGTTATGGAGAAAGAGAAGGGGAAAATATTTGTTGCTTAGCCATTTTATTATACAATATTTAATCCTCACAGTAACCCTACTGTGTAAACATTACTCTTTCTTCCAAGGTGGTAGCATTCAAGTGCCTGTGCATGTCTTTCCAAATCTAGGCCCTTTCCTTGACCAGAAAGCCTTCAGGATAGCTAAGAGGAGAGGAACTAGAACACATGTCCCTGCGGCCCACAGACCTCAGGGCTACGGGAGCCAAGAGCCGGGCCCTCAGGTCCAGGGCCACTGGGAGGAGACGGGCCGGGATGGGAGGCTCTTCTCCAGCCTCCTGGCATCCATCTCCCTGGCCCTCACCACCTCCTCTCTGTTCCTTTATCAGTCAACCTCCTTCTTTTTTTTTTTTGGCGGTACGCGGGCCTCTCACCGCTGTGGTCTCTCCCATTGAGGAGCACAGGCTCCGGACGCGCAGGCTCAGCGGCCATGGCTCACAGGCCCAGGCGCTCCACGGCACGTGGGATCTTCCCGGACCGGGGCACGAACCCGTGTCCCCTGCATCGGCAGGCGGACTCTCAACCACTGCACCACCAGGGAAGCCCAGCCAACCTCCTTCTTGCCTCAGGCATTTACACAGGCTATTCCCTCTGCCTGCAGAGCCCACCGCTGGGCTGAAACGTCCTTCCCTCAAGGTCATCTGCACTGACCCTTCAGACCGTCAGGGCGCCACAACACTTCCCACAGTCGCAACGGGGTGACTGTCAGCATCGTTACTATATGTGAGGCCTGCTCCCCTACCAACTGGAAGTTCCCAAAAGTCTAAAGTCTTGTCTTTTCCACCATAATCCCTGGCATCTAACAGTGATCACCACTTAAGGAGTTTCCCAGTGAATATTTGCTGAATGAATAGGGAGCTTTAGAAGCTGGAAGAGGTTCTGGGGAATTACCCAGAATATGTAAATATGGTCCCCTAAAGAGAACATCCTTTGTTCCTCTTAGATGGAGGGACAGGGAGATGATATTTGTCCCAATCATAAAATCTACATCCAGAAAATATTGCAAAGGAGCTGAGATTGCTATCATTTTTATGAAAGGTCAGTATGATTTTGGTCAAAAACTGGAGGACCCAGAAGAAAATGAAAAGAGCTGACACGTTTGGCACTGTGTTTGTAGCTAAATTCTTCTCCTCTCGTGTCCTTTACTCACCCCATAAGATAAGTGTTAATTTTTAGGCATGATAATAGCAGTGATTATATTAAGAGATAATCTTTATCTTTTAGAGAAATATGCTTAAACTATTTACGATATCTGGGATACAGGGTGGAGGAAGTGGACGGGGTGGGGGGAGATGGGGCAGGACTGACTATGGGCTGAGGGTCGTCAGCTGGGTGAAGGGTCCATTATTCTCCTTTTGTTTATGTTTGAAATTCTCCAGAATTAAAAGTTTTTAACACTTCTTTATAATGCTGCTCTGTATTAATAAAAATCACATTTTCAGAAATGTACACTAGGCCTATGAAAAGCCTCCTGGGCATGAAACAACAGGAGGTAAAATCGCCTTGCAAACAAAAGCCCTAATAAATGCACCGAATGAAAAAGTTATCGCCAAAGAAGGGAAAAGGAAACGATCAGCTGAAAGAGCATCCTAACCCCCTCGGTGCAATGCCGCAGAATTATCAACAGGCACCATCAGTCAACTATACAGAGAATGTCTCCGTGACACTGTTCCCTGGGATGTATGCACAGCTTACTACTTACTTACAGGCTCGTGCTATGGCTGTTTTCCCTAAAGACACACTTGGTGGCAAGTGCCTTAGAAAAGAAAAACTATAGAAAAGTAACCCAGCCTCAACTCCTGCTGCAAGGGTTTTACTGCTGAGGGAGAGCTGGGGTACGAATCCAGTGACAGATGACCATATTTTCCAAACCCTAAGTCAGAATAGAAGATCTTACAATGAGATAAGCTCTATAGAGGCAGTGACTGTATCTGCCGTAGTCACCGCTATATCCCCGACACTTAGTATAAATAGATGCTCGATAAGTCCATTTTGAAGGCAAGAAGAGAGAGAGAGAATATTTGGAACTGTGCTTAGGCCAGAATATTTGGAGTATGTGGTCATCCTAGACACTGATCTGTGCAAAGGAAGAAAATCCCATGGTCAAGAAGGGTCCTTAGAGAATAATACCAGAAAGCACAGTTTTCCAAAAATCCAAATTGATGGTGATGGAACGCCATAGTCAGCCCCCGCCCCCAGAGGCTAGGACAGGCAGCTGGTCACACGTCCAGCTGCCAATATGACTTAGATGGACCGTAACATGGATTGACTGACTTGAAAGCTATAAGCCAAGTTATTTCCAAAACTTTTTGTTTGGGACCTCTTCCTGCAGCCAGAGGGTGGCAGCTGACCTGGGGACTCTAAGTGCTGAGCCTCCGGGCATCCTATCCATCTTGTAGGCAGAGGAGGTGACTTTCAGGAATGTGCTCTGACCTGTCTGACCTGTGTGTCCATCATAGCAAATTACGGTTCCTGGTCATTACTCATGCTTGACTTTGTTTTGCCCGATTGTGACATCAATGAACGCTACAGCTGAGCCTAAGGGGCTCTTCCACAGCCTGGGAGGGAAATAGGGAGGGGATGGGCGGCCCTGTCCCCTCAGAGAAATGGAGACCTTTGGCTTATTGAGATACTTGTTATTTCTGACTCTCTCACAGATCGAATAGAGACCACTGCCTACATAAACTCGTGCTTGGAAAAAGACGGATCACTTTGAATGCTTAAAGATGAGAAGAGGGCTTCCCTGGTGGCACAGTGGTTGAGAGTCCGCCTGCCGATGCAGGGGACACGGGTTCATGCCCCAGTCCGGGAAGATCCCACATGCCGTGGAGCGGCTGGGCCCGTGAGCCATGGCCGCTGAGCCTGCGCGTCCGGAGCCTGTGCTCCGCAACGGGAGAGGCCACAACAGTGAGAGGCCCACGTACAGCAAAAAAAAAAAAAAAAAAAAAAATGAGAAGGGAAAGAAAAATTCTAGCCAAGCAGAAATCCCACAAGAGAATGTAGTTCTAATGACAGTATCCTTATAAGAGTAACCTCTTAAAGATATTACTCTATATTCTATCCTAATATCTTAGAGATATTACTCTTTATATTACTCTAAAGATATACTCTCTCTGTAAAGATATCTCTAAGTAGTATCTTAAAGATATTACTCCATTCTAAGCAGACAATAGCTGCTTAGGCCTCCAGGAAACACTCCAGGAAACAGAGAAGGAGAAGAATATCTTCAGGGAGGTGGGAGGATCAGTTCTTTTCTGGAACCCAGGGGTATAGTACACACCTTAGGTAAGTTACCTCGACTGATACAACAGACTTTCCTGAGAGGAGGAAGTGTGCAAGTTGACATCACCATGACGACACGGCCAGGGCACAGATCCGAGACAGAACTACTACCACTACTAGCTGTGTGGCCCTGTGCAAGTGACTTAACTTCACTGTTTCAGGGTCCTGAACAGTAAAAGGGGGATAATACCACGAGTTTCAGAAGCTTGTTTTAAGGAATACATGGAATAATATACATAAATCATCTAGTGCACCGCTGGGCACACTAGCAGATAACTGACAGATTCTATTGTTAGCGGTGGGGGCATGACATTTCCGAGCATCTGATTTCCTACTAAATTCTCCACATCTGTCTGGATGCTTCCGCCTGTCTGTCCACCTCTCTCCTCTTGGATCCTTTTGCTATTCCCATCACAGTCACCAGATTTACTATGACAGTGAAACGCTCACCCCTGAACTGGCCTTGGTTTCCCTGCTAGGAAAATTCAAGAGCTTGGTGCGCCATCGCCTGGCCCCTCCTCAGTGTCCAATGAGGTTGTGGGGCGGCAGCACTGCTGGGGCAGCCGACGCAGCCCTGACCTTATGTTAAACCACAGGCACTGCACTTTCACCGTTCTACAGATGGTGGTGTCGTACATATTCGTTTGAATAAAGAGTTCCAGAACTAAAGAAATGTGGGGAAATGCTGGCTCCAGGCTAACATTTCCATTTGCTAGAAGAGGAATTTGAGGCCCCTGGAGATGACTTGAGTGGCCCGACCACGACCTCGAGTGATCAGGCAGCCAGCACTAGAACCCAGGCCTCTTTGCCCTCCAGGGGCTGCTATCTCTGAGAGGCACATAGAGTCCTACACGCTATCACCAGGGCAGCTCCAGCCCCATCTGAATCACAGCAGCACACTCCCTCATCTGGCAACAGCCCGTGATGTTGTATAAACAGTCACACCAAGGATGAGAACGCAGCAGGCTTATTCATCCGGGGCTTTTAAGGGAACAAGGACTATAAAACCGAATGGCAAGGGTTTCCTTGGAATCATTTTACTGGGCTAGGAAAGTCCCCGACTTTTCATACATACACATATATCCGCTCTCCCTCACTCAGGGTTCTCCAAGATCGAGAGAGAAACAACTTCTTTAAAAACACAAGTCACTAAAGGACATCTATGACAGAAGGATGCTAATAGCTAATTAAAATATTATACACTTCAAGCTACTTTGTCACTTTGGAAACACCTCACCATCGCACAGCCTCCGAATAGGCAGAGCTCAGATCGTATTCTCTAAAATTCAACTATGCAGTGAGACCCTGATTCAACACTGGTGTTGGTTCTATCTCTTACTTCTCTGTGTATGTGTGTATCTGTGTGTGCATAAGAATATTTGCACATAGATTTGGATAGAAATATGGATACATACATTCACAAAGTTCTTTGAAAATGATAGGGGTTTAATTTCAAAATTATCTACTACCGGGCTTCCCTGGTGGCACAGTGGTTGGGAGTCCGCCTGCCGATGCAGGGGACACGGGTTCGTGCCCCGGTCCGGGAAGATCCCACATGCTGTGGAGCGGCTGGGCCCGTGAGCCATGGCTGCTGAGCCTGCACATCCGGAGCCTGTGCTCCGCAACAGGAGAGGCCACAACAGTGAGAGGCCCGCATATTGCAAAAAAAACCACAATTATCTACTACCAATTTTAATTTTAATGTTCAACAATTTAATAAACATGTCATCAATCCCTCAACACGACATTTGTGTCTACAAAGTAATCAGCATTTCCTCTTCCATATAATTAATGACGTTTAATATACAAATAAAAGTCCATTGCTCATTTGCCCGAGTTGTTAATACAATTTAAGGTGATAATATTCCACAAAGAAACTTATCATGGGTTGAACAGTGTCCTGCAAATAGAGAGCACGTTGGAGCCCCCTTCCCCAGTACCTCAGAATTTGGCCTTATTTGGAGACAGGGTCAAGTTAAGAAGAGGTCACTGGAGTTAAGACCTAATCCTATATGACTAGTGTCCTTACAAAAAGAGGACAAATTGGATTCAGAGACAAACACACACAAGGAGAACAGCATGTAAATCTGGAGTGATGCTGCCACAGCCAGGGATTGCCAACAGCCGCCAGAAGCTGAAAGAGGCAAGGAAGCATTCTTCCCTGGAGCCCTCAGAGAGAGCGTAGCCCTGCGGATACCACGATCCCGGACTTTCAGCCTCCAAGACTGGGACGCCATAAATTTCTGCTGTTTAAGCCCCCCAGTTTGTGCAACTTTTTTATGGCAGCCCAAGGAAACTAACACAAAACTGAATCACCATAATCCACAGTCACGCACTAAGCGCCAACTGTGGGCAAAATGAAAAGACTGCACATTGTTAAGTGTGTGTATATATGGACAAGTTGTACACGGATGTGGCAGGAGTATGTATGTCTACATATGTGGAGTGCTTAGCAGCAGATGGCTAGGTGCCAAGGGAGAGGGTAGCCTGGGTGTCCTGCAGCTCAAGAGAGGGGATAATCACCCAAGCACAGGCAGTCCAGGAAGGTCGTGGGGAAGCGGGCCTTCAGTAGGGTCTTGAAGGGTGAGGAGACTTGGATAAACTGAGTGTGGCTGGGCAGAGACTCATAAATGATCCAGATTTCATACTTTTAAATACTAAAGTAATGGTAATACAGCAATAAAATATCTGTCCATAAAAGTAACACCACGCAGAGAACAACGAACACCAACTCAGCCACCAGCAGGACAGGACTCGGGAGAGCAAAGCTGATGTACAGGGTGTGCATCCTCCCGAAAGCGGCCAACCTGTGTATGGAGGAGTTCTCTGCGGTAAGGTTTGTGCAGAGAGAGGAGGCGAGACCCAGGTATATTGGCAGAGGGATGCTCAGAGGAGGACATCGTAACATCAGAAAAGATGCAGCAGGCACAGCCCAAAAGGGAGGAGGAGATGCAGTTTCAGGAAGGAGAATGACTTCTCCAGGGGGGACAGGGGAGAAAAGCGAAGAACCAGGGCCACTGGGTTTGACAAAAAAGGGGAAGCAATTTGGCATTAAGTCATCGCCTCTCTCATCAGTGTTACAGGCCAGACACTGTGGTGGGACCTTTGCATATACTAGCTCAGTTACTCTCTGCAGCTAGACTTCAATGTGCCTACTTGAAAGATGAGGAAACTAACAGCAGAGAAACAAAGTGTCTGGGAGCCATCCGTGGACTGGGGAAAGCAGTCTCGGGGCAGGTGGGATCTTCCTTAAGAGAAAGACAAAGAGAAGCAGGCAGCTGGGCATCTGCCTTAGGAGCAGGAAGCCGTCCACATCCACCCAAGGAACCCATGACTCCAGAGAGAGACGCTGCCTCTGTTGTAATTACCTCCAGAAGCCTCCAAACACCCCATCCTGAAGCTGGGCAACCTGTACCACCTGCTACACCCTTCCCCCTGCTCCACTGTAATTCCTCTTCCTGATGATCTGGGGCCAGTAGACAGAATGGCCCAGCTGGCAGTGGTGTCTGTGTGTGGCCAGCTGCCCCGTGGCATCCTTAGGTCCTCAAAAGACACTAAGCATCCTCCACGACTGTGAAAAAGAACAAGGCCCAGTCCTGCCCTCAGCCGGCTGAAGCTCTAACAGGGCCCTGGAAACCCTCTGAGAAAGTTCACTTTATCAGCAACCCACTGGGCCATTAACAGCTTCTACATCCGAGCGAGCGCCAAACCCCGCCTTTGCACGCCGCAGACCCCTCCAAAGGAACCAAAGTCACTTCACCAGCGTTCCCGGCATCTTGCGGTTTTGCGGGCTACGTATGATGTCACAGAGAGGGGCAGCCACACCGAAGGCACATCAGAGGAGCTGGCAGCCCCAGGGCCTCCGTGCTGGTGCCTGCCTCTGGCTCCCAATGACTCAAGACCAGGCACCTGGCTAGGACATGGTGACGAAATCACCCAGAACAGCCTCACAGTTACCATCAGGACCTTCAAGTGCGGCCACCACCCAAGGACTTCGGTTCTGGGGTAACAGCCAGCTGCACTCTCCTCCTCTCTACCCCAGTTCTTCTGCAGTGAGAAAAGATGGGCACTCAGGAAGCACACCTGGTCCCCCCAGTCTAAGAAGCACACTGGCGCATCCTCTCCCCCAGCATTTCTCCACACGCCCCTTGAGTTCCCAGGCAGGAAGGTGTAGGGTGCAGGGAGACTGGAAGGACTTTGTCCCCCACCAGCACCACTTTCACCTGGATTACATCCTGGTTCAGGATGACGTTTTGATCAAAAAAAAAAAAAAACAAAGAAAAAAAAAGGAGGGTCTAATTGCTCTTAAAAGTTTGAAAAGCACTGTTCAAGACCAATAGGCAAAGCGGTACACAACGTGGTCACCAATGCACCTGTGACACAGAACACATTGCCTCTTTCTTCGGGAATACTTGACTATTCTTGTGCAGGGACATGCCCTCCGGTGCCTCACATCACCCACTGTCCCAGTGTCGGCGCCCAGAAGCCCCTCACAAACATCTCCTCAGGCGTGCAGCGCGGGTATAACTCCCAAAGACCAAATTTCCCACTGTGCCTACCATGCCTATGGGGCCCCTGTCCTGTCACTCACCCCAGCCTGGGCCCCTTTCTCCAGCAAGCACTCGTTCTGATTCCCCATGTGCTAAGCTGCCCATGAACCCCTAGGCACAGCCCAGGGCCACTTCTCTGACCAATCTATCAGCTTTGAAAGGAAGGACAGGGAGGGGATTGGTGAGGGCAGAAGGGGACCCCTTCCCCCAGCAACACAGGCCACCAAAGCCTGACCACTCCCGCTCTCTTTGGTTCTGAGATTTTACCCACAAACTTTTTCTTTGGAGAATGCTCAAAGGTGCAGAGAGGTTGGAAGAATGAACTACGTAACCAATGTACCATTACCACAAGTAAGAAAAGTACTATTCATTCGATAATATGTAATATATGGGTTCATATTCAAAACTGTATAGTTATCCCAATATATCTTTTATAGATTTTTTTTGGGAAACAGGATTTAATTAAGGTTTAATTCGTTATAATGATATTAAGTCTCTCTAGTCCCTTTTATCTCCAATAGATTCTCATTTTTCTTAAATAACATTGAATTTATTAAGGGAGCCTGGCTAATTTTTTGTAGACAGTCCCACATTTTGGATTTTTCTGTGTCCTTATTACTAGATTCAATTAAACAAGTTTGGCATGAATATTACTGGTAACATTGTTTACTTCTGAATTGTATCACATCAGAAGTCACATAATACCAGGCTGCCCACTATTGGTAATGCTGAATCGGATCACCTGGTAGAGCTACTGGCTACCCTCTTGTGGCATGTTGTACCTTTAGAGTCAGTAAGTGATCAGTGAGGTACTAATACTCTTGAGCTCACATGAAAATACTGCTCCACAGTAATCTTCCACCAATTAGCATTTGCATTCATTGATGACCTGACCTGGGGGTTACAAAGCAGAGATTTTCTAAATTTATCAGCCGATGTCATATAAAGAACAGCTTTCCCTTTTATAATCTCTCTCTGAATCTCTCTCTCTGATTATTACTATAAATCCATGAGGTTTTTTTTATTATTCAATGTGCCACGGCTCCTCACTGTCATTAATTCTTTTTAATGTTGAAATTTTTCCATTTTAACCAGTGAGAGCCCTTTCAAACAGGCTTCTGGGTCCTTTGATATGGCCCAACTCTCCATGTTCCCAGAGCCCTGCTTACATTCCTGGAGCCTAACACTCGAACGATCACGTCATCTTGGTTTACTTACGTCTGTCTCACCTGCAAAACTACGAGTTTCTCAAGGCAAGGCCAAGGTCAGAGCTATCTTTGTGGCCCAGCGTGTAGCACAGCAGCTGGCACAAAAACGCCTGTGCAACTCCTCCCTGCAGCCGGGTGCCCTTGCCGCGGCAGAGCTGCTGCTGGGCTGTTCCTCTCCAGGCAACCCCTCCACCATGTGAGCTGGGCCTCCAGCTCCAGCCACAGAGAAAGGCTCAGGGGCAGCTCACAATGGGCCCTTTGACTCAACGGGTTGAGGCTCTTTCAGGAACAACACGTTCCCAGCCACAGCACCCGTCACTAAGGCCAGCACTCCTGGAGCCTCAAGGCCACACAGAGCCTACATTCACCAAGAAGCAAGAGCAGGGACAGGAGGCAGCAAAGCAGCCTGACTTCTGGGAAGATGGCAGATGGGGGGCAAGTGCAAGAGGGCCTTTCATCACACAGCTGCTGACATGCAGGCTCTGTGAATAGCCTGGATGGAGGATGGCAGGAAAAGGGGTTAAAATGAAAAAGAGTACAAAGATGGGAACCAGTCAGGGCTTCGCTTCAGAGATGGCTTACCTTCTCTCTTCTTTCAACCTTCTTTCCACTTGACTCAGACACTGGACTCTCAGGAGGTACGGTCAGCCGTAGTCTGCAGACATTTGCCTAAGAGAGACGAGAGAAGAGGCCTGTTATGAACCTGCATTTGCAATTGCAGCAGCCAGATGACCTGGGGCTTCTCAGAGCCTCTTTCCCCTACTTAGCAATGGTGATGACGGTACCAATCTCACAGGGGACGCTGCGGTAAGACCAGCCTTTGCCTGGCCCATCACAGGCACTCATCACCTCACTGCTTATGTTTTATGTTTTCCTTGTTTGGGAAACTACTGAATAGTTTCACAGAGTTCAAACATTTTTTTTAAATGGCTCATGTTCTGTGACAGTACAGAACGATCTGATTTCACATCCATAGGCCAAAATACAGCTAGAAGGATAGAGGCCAAACGATACACAGTGGTGATGGGGTAGGAGGGTGCTTTCTACTAGACTCTGTGTTGGCTTCTCCTATAACAGACATGTACATGTTCAATCACAACATTTTTTTAAAAGTCGATATACCCATGTTCACAGCAGCACTATTCACAACAGCCAAAAGGTAGAAACATCCCAAATGTCCATCAGTGCATGAATGAATAAAATGTGGTACGTACATAGAACAGAATATTATACAGCCTTGTAAAGGAAGAGAAATCTGACGCATGCTACAACATGGAGGAAACTTGAGGACGTTATGCTCAGTGAAATAAGGCAGGCACGAAAGGACAAATCCAATATGCTTCCACTTACATGAGGTCCCTAGAGTAGTCAAATTCATAGAGACAGAGAGCAGAATGGCAGTTGCCAGGGGCTGAGTTATCCTTTAATGGGTATGGAGTTTCAGTTCCAAAAGATGAAAAGATTCTGGAGATGGACGGTGGTGATGGTTGCACAACAATGACAATGTACTTAACGCCACATCGTGTTTATTTCATCCTATTGTCACAGCCTGGTCCTACTGTGACATTTTCCAGAGAGAAGTGATCCTACCATTAAAACAACAACAAAACCCCAGAGGGCCAAAGCAGCACCCAGAGTGCCCAGCCCACAGCCAACTGCACTCATGAGAGCACTGCTTGTCCCTGTTATGGGTTGAACTGTGTCCCCCTAAAATGTATTATGTTGAAGTCCTAACCCCTAGCACCTCAGAATGTGACTTTTATCTGAAAATAGTTTTTATAGAGGTTACAGAAGTTAAAATGAGGTCATCAGGGTGTGTCCTAATCCCAAATAACTGGTGTCCTTATATAACGGGGAAATTGGGAGACAGACACGCATACAAGAAGAACACCATGTGAGCATGCGAAGGAGAAGGGCCTGGAACAGACCCTTCCCTCACAGCCCCCCTAAGGAACCAATCCTGCTGACACCTTGATTTTGGACTTCCGGTCTCCACAACCGTGAGACAATACATTGCCGCTGCTTATGTCACCTGGCTTGTGGTACCTTTTTGCAGCAACCCTAGCAAACTAATACACCCCCCAACCTGGTTTGCAGGGTCACAGATCTGCACTGGTCCTCAGGGCAGCTTCTGGGCAAAAGTACCCTGCATCCAAGAAGCCCAGGGTTGGATATGATTGTAAGAGACCTTTGAATGCCAACCTGCCAGCCTACGAAGGAACCCCCTAACCCAACAGTGCTCCTGGCAGGTGGACACCCAGCCTGAAGGTAACATTTTCCATGTACAGGTGAGAGCACATTTGGGACACATCAGCGCTTCCACACACACCACTGCCTCCCTCTGAGGCACCCCATTTTGCTACCTGACACCTCTAGCTTCCTGATAATGAACTTACAAGTTCTTCCTCAGAACTCCTACCTAATGGACCCAGGGTGCCCTCGGGGACTGCCACAGAATTCCCTTTGACTCTCCACAGGCCTGAACCTCCTTTCTTCTGCACTGAACAACCCCAGTTCTTTCAGCCATGTGATTTGGTTTCAAGATCCTTCTTCATCCTCACTCTCCTCTGGGCAAGCTTTGAGTCCAGTGACCCCAGGGTGAGACGTGGCCTGACACATGGCCAACTTTGCAATAAACCTTCAAAGCTCATCGCCAGTCATGCTGGCCAAAGAGGAACCAAGCCGTCCCGGCACGTAGCTCTCTTAGCTGACCATCCAGGACACTGATGGGAATTCGAGGGCCTCCAGAGAAAGGTAACACTTTGACTGCAGGCCACTTGGACTGGTTGAAAACAGCTGGCATTTGCACACACATCAGAGTGTAACCCACACCAGGCAGGTAATCCAAGTCTGTGATGCTCAATAATCTTGTCTGGTAGGCAGGATCTGAGCCACAGCACAATTTTGCAGAGAAAAGGAAGGGCTCTTCTCCTGCACCACATCACACACACACCCACACACACACACACACAGTATGCGCACACATGTACATACCTACACAGGTGCACACGCACATACACAGGTTCCAACACCTACTAGGCTGTGTTGATTATGAGCAAACTATTTAATCTCTCTGAATCTCAAGGGTAAAAGGCAGGTAAAGGAACATGCCTGGCACACAGTAAGCCTCTATCAGTGTTAGATATTTTTATTATTATCTAGATATTATCATCATCCTACAAGCTCCAAAATGATGATATAGGCTTAACTGGCTTCCCGGCTCTGATTTCTATAATACTAAGCAATTTGGTCAATGGATCTAATGGGTATTAGTACTACAAGTGATACCTTTTTTTAGGCTGATTGCCCTACGGGGGTAATCCCTAATGACAATAATTTTCAGAATAAACCAAAAACCTGAAGACAAGGCCCAGAAGGGACCTCATGGGTCCAATCACTCAAAATGAGAAGTCCCTTCCCCTGATTGAGACAATTCTTTATTTGTCTACTCAGAACTCCGATATTCCTCAACACACTTCCTGTAAGTCTCCCCGAGCCACGTATGCCCTACGGTACGCAAAGACGCAGGATAAAGAGAATGCATGTCTCTAAACTATCAGTTTTACCTGGTGATAGATAATGAATTAAAATAAAATGAACATGTAAGATAAACATTTGACTTCAAAGCTATCTGGCAGGTGCAGCAGGTGCAGCAGGTGCTTGCAGCTACACCCAGGCCCCTGTGCAGAGTGTTTACTCTTGTCATTAGAAGTGCTTTTATGGAAGCAGTAAGGCATGGATTCCACGTGGTGCTTGCATTCTGTAATCAGTGCTGGTCCACAGATGGACTGACTATACAGATGCAATCCCAACCCAGCTTGGAACAGGATCAGACCCTTCCTAATAAGATGGTCAAATGTACTGTCACGTGAAAAAAAGAAAGGTGCTGGGGGAAAAATGTTAACAATAACCCCATGTTTGTTTTTTAAATACAATCTGATAATTTGTATAGATTTGTGGGAGGAAAAAAATGTCTTTAAGGAAACACAGCCAGCTGCTGCTGGTGGTAGTGGTGGTGATCTTTGGAAAGTGGGATTTCTGCCATGTCTACACCTGTTCCAAGTATGTGTAAGTTTTTAAATTAAAAATCATAGTAGTCATAGCAATAATAAAGATTGAGAGCAACTATATCAGACACACACAGAGAGAGAGAGAGAGAGAGAGAGAGAGAGAGAGATCAATCCTTCCTAGACCCACAGGACTGCTTCAGGAGCAGCAAAGAGAACATCCCAAAGGTCTAAAAAGTACTCTGAGTTTCTTTACAGAAGCACTAAGTAACCCCTGAACGCATCCGATAGGTTGACCCAGTAGTTTACTTCCCTTTAGTCATTCACTCTCAGGAATCTCCCCGTGGGAAAATGTCCCACTGAGTAAGGGCAAGGCAGTGTTGCTTATCTCTCTGAGCCTTTGAGGACGCTGACCTTCATGATTTCCTGACACTCAGGTACATAATACCTAGAGCAGCCCAGGCTGGACAGTACCTGAGAGGCAGGTAAGGTAGTTTATTCCCAGGGGTTCCCACGGCAGCTGGCTCAGCCCTGTGTTCTGAACTTCGAGGAGAGCTGAATCTTACTTACCTTGAACACTACTGCTGGACCAGCCATCCCTACAAGAAAGGGTCCCTTCCAGTGCATCAAAAGCAGGAAATGGACTTAGTGTACTTCAAGTACTGAGCACCCACTACTTGTAAAATACTTTTAAGGGCTATGAGGGTACTAATATGGAAAAGAAACAGCCATGCCCATAGAGGCTCATAATGCAGAAACACACCCACAAAGGGCAAACAAGAGCACTTGGTATAACCAACATAATATTGAGAGAGACAGGGTAGTTTGTGGTTAAGGCACGATGCAACTGCACTTCTGGGTTCCGATTTTGGTTCTGACACCTACTAGCTATGAAACCTTTGGAAAGCTACTTAATCTTTATTGCTTCAGTTACTTTAGTTGTAAAACACAGCTAACAATACTGCAGACCCACTCTGTTGAACTTGTGGCAAGGATTAAATAAACTAATGAAGAAACTAATGAAAAGGGCTTAGAACAGTTTCTGGTACATATCAAGTACTCTGTAAGTCGTCTTTTTTACCCTGGGAATATAGGAAGGAGAACAATCATCTTAACTGGAGGTGGGAGTACGTCGGAAGGCTCCTAGAGATGACATTTGAGCTGGGTATAGAAGGAGAGAAAGGACTGCTTGGGTCAGTGAGGTTGGGAGAATCCATCATCAGAATAACAACAGACAATTACCAGGCAAGGCATTCATTCCAGGCTGGCCAAAGGCATAGACATTGGCATGTTCTGAAAATGGTAAATGGGCCTGCAGCCTGAGCAACAGTGGGGGAGGAAAATGGACAAACAGGTAGGGACCAAACTCTGACAAGCTACAAATGCCTAATGGCAAAGCAAGGCCTCTAATGGAAGACATTGGGGAGCCATTTAAATTTCTGGAGGAAGGGTTCAGTGATTCAATAGCAATTATTGAGTACCTCCTATTATGTTCCACACCCAACAACATGGACTAGAGAGGGGGAAACAGGGCTCCCATGTAGGCTTTGTACCTTAATTGCTTCTGTAGCCCTTACAGCGCTCAGCATAGTATCAACACGTAATAGGCCCTGCTCAGTAAATATCAGTGTGGGTTTCTTTTTAGGTTGAACTAAAACACGGTAAGGAGAATGTACCTGAAACTCCCCAGAGAGCCTTCCACTTTCTTCAAAAACCAACCCCCATGGGAGGAATAGCAAGGCAGAGGCAGCGAGCATTCAAGCCTCTTCCACAAGAATATACACAACCGAGCCCTTGTCTGCAATCAGGGCAACCAGGAGCAAAGCCGGGCCTCTGGGGACTTGTTTCTGACCCCCTTTGTGGAGGCAGAAAACTGGTCCCCATGGAGGGGGGATTCTGGGATCCACGTACCATCATGCTCTCAACTTCAAGTACCTGGGCTCACCTGAGGGAAAACTGTCCCTCTCAATTAAAAAGGGGTGAAGATGACCTAGCGAGGTGCCGGGTTTGCTCATCAGTTTACAAACATGGATTTCCCTAAGGAAATGAGCCAAGTGCATTTACACTTCCCTCAGGCCTAGTCCACTTTGTGACCGTGGGTCCCTGCCCAGCTCCGCCTAACAACAGAAGGTGTGGCCACTAAGGTTGTAGCTGGGAGGACGGACGCCACAATCCCTCTGCTAAGCACAAGCATAAAATCTCTGGAATACACAGGTGGAACAGGGCCTGCCCCGTCTGAAGCAGGCCTCTTCCTTTGAAGTAGGCTTTGGCCCTGAACTGATTATCTACATCAGGATGGGGCAAACTTCTTCTGTAAAGGGCCAGATAGTAAACACTGAGAGTCTGCAAGCCCTGTAACAACCATTTCTAGCTCAGAGTATACAAAACAGGTCGAGGGCTGGATCTGACTATGGGGTTGTAGCTTGCCAACCCTTGACCTACATACTTGGACGCTTCTTCCAGGCGGTATAAAGTGTCCTGGAACCCCCTTTTCTGTGTCAGGGCTGACTCCAGACAAAATTCATAAGTAGGAGGATGGTGACTTCTCCTTCCTGCTCTGACTGGCTCATCTGTACCAGGCTCACCATGTGCCCCGAATGCCAAGACCCAGAGAGAAAAACACAGGTACGAACACACACAGACACCAGTGTGACCTGGCGTGTTATGACTCCTCCCCCCTGACCCCCCCCCCACACACACACACACACCTTGCCCTTCCACCAAGGCAAAGGGACTTTTCAGAACACAGGCCCAGGACTGTCTGCATTTCCAAGAAAGCTGTCTGGGAGAGCAACCCTGGATCCTCGGCCACATGTTAGAATCACCCGAGGAGCTGCCCAAACAACGCTGATGTTATTCTCTACTTTCCAATGTTCTCATTTAGAGGGTCTGGGCTGGGGCCTGGGCAGAGGTATTCTAAGCTTCTCGGAATTCCATGCATAACCAGAGTAGAGAGCCACTCACTTAACCAAAGGAATGAAACTCTGACAGCACAACAGGATGAAGCACCTGGAATATTTGGAGGCCTTCCCAGAGCTGTCAAACTCCTCACCTGGGCCGACACTCCCATCCACAGGGCACCTGCTTCCTGCCCAGGTGGGCCAGAGGTCACGGGCTGGCTTCATCCCAAGCTTCTCTTCCTGTTTTCCCGTTTGCCAGCTCAGAGTTAAGTGTGGCTGTTTGAGGACCCTGGTGACACTCTTCTTTTTAAGCACCTATTACACCAGGCTTGGGGAGGCAGGGTCCTGAAACCTTCTCAAGTAGTTAATCATAGGTAGGAGCAATGATGGGGTGCACAGGCCTCTAGGGGAACACGGAAGAGGGGGTTCAGAGCAGACTTCCTGCAGGAGCTGACCCTTTGTCAGAGGTGAGGAACAGCATCAAAAGCTTGGTGAATAGCAAGTAATTTGGGACATCTGCAAAGAGTATGCAAGAGGAGGGGGAAGGGGAGGGCAAAGGCCAGATCAGAAGGCCCTGGGTACTAAACTAAGGGGGTTTGTGCTTGTTCCTGGGGGTACAAGACTGAGGGGGGTCTTGAAGTAGAGGAGCTAGGTAACTGCATTTTAGAGGGATCACTCTGGCCTTAAAAGACAAAGAACAGTCAACAGGGTGACTAACATTTAGGAAATATCACTCTTCTAAGGAGGGAAAGAGGTAAATACCTCTGTGCTACTATTCTGTGTGCTGGGGGATATCTATCAGGACAGTTTTCGGCTGAGAGAGACGGCTGCAGGAAGCAAGAAGACCGTAACACACGTTATCACTGAAAGTATTATATTTTAGATCGAAACATTTCAACTTGGTCTCTAGTTAGTTGGCCCGGGATCCACAGCTCCCTGCACTCAATTCTACGATTTTTGAGGCTGACCTGAAAGGGTTTCCTAAGTGACCAGAAGCTCAGTGGTAACACCCAGCCTCCGGGTCTCAGGTTTCCTTAAGGATCCCCAGAACTCGGGTCCCCTTCATCCTACATGTGACACAGCGAGATGGGTGAACCAAAGCAGAGAAGTCGGGACATTTTTTTCCCGAGCCTACAACTATCAATTCTTAGTGGCAGAGGCTTTTTGGCTAAAACCCCTCAACTGGGTTCAGGAGGTCCCAGGGGAGCAGCCAACTGTTTTCTGAGTACAGCGGGCCCCCTGCCCATCCCCTCCCTGGGGGATGCTGCAGCCAGCTTCCTTCCACCAGACGCTGAGGTCCCACAATGCCCAGCGTCCCTTCCTCAGAGCCCCATAGGATGATACAGAAGTTATGCACATAGATGTTTCTGGGAAAGGAAAAGGAAGTGAGGTGAACACCTGTCTGACCTGTTCACCGGCCAGCTAAGGAGAATTCTTTCTTTTGAGCCTATCAGACAGAAACGGGACCCAGGAAGAGTGAGGAAGTAATGACTGAGCAGCCCATTCCAGTTTTGAACGGAGGAAGCCTTCGCCAAATACAAAGAAATATTGGCAAAAGCAGGCCACGAGACAGTCCTATCCCTGTGGCCTTGTTGGGTTGGGTTTTGTTTTTTATGTGCCACTGAGGGGCCACAATACCAGTAACGGTAGCCAACAGTCTCTTATTATCGACAGAGCATGGTGCTGGGGGAACCCTTGACAAGTCTATCATCTCACACCACCCTCGCTGAACAGCTCAACCAAATACATCTGGCTGCACAAAGCAACACATGCCTTTCCCCCAAAGCACGCAACCTGGCCACACAACTGACCTTTCACTGCAAAGTCTCCTTCAGTGGGATTAACTGCATTTACAAAATTCCTTTCCAAATCACAAAGCGATGTCAATATTTTAAAAAACGTTTATTCTCCAAGGTCATCAACCTGTCTATGGTTCTCCTCCAGCCAATTTATCTTCCTGCTGTTGCCATAGATAAAACTATTTTTAGTGCACAACTGGTTGGAAGGCAGATTTTTTTTTTTTTAATTTTATAACCCCTGCTGGTTGGCATCCACAAATGCCTCTCAGAGCTTTGTTTATCAGCTGACAGAAATTCCTCTCCCACCTGTTTTTTTTTTTCTCCTTGAGAGATTTCAGATAAGAGGTAAGTACAAATTGTAGGTGGCAGCTACTGAACAAAGGATAACTAGTGACAGTCTGGTCTGGCCATACCACCCTGGTGGCTGACTCAGAGAACTCCCTGCTCAGTGTCAGCTGTCAGCGCCATTTCTGGTTGGCTTGAATGCCTGGATCAAAACATCCTGGTTCCCCTGCAGTCCCTAATTTGGTAAGCTCTTTGGATGAAACAGAAATGTTATTTTAATGGCTAACTTGTTACTGTTCAAGACCATCACTTGTCCAATATCTGAGAGGAAAGACAGAACGATACAGAGTTTATTGAAAAACTTTCAACTTAGGGAACACTTTTTTGCTTTTCACTTGTTTGGTCTACAATTTTATTTTCAAGGCATCCTGTTCTTGTTTTTCCAAAAAAATAAGTGTTTTGCCCTAAAGCAGGTCCAATACACCACTGTGATACGGTATATGCCAAGAGTTCCATTCAGAAGAATCATATTTCCTTTTTTCAGTATCTCAACGATGTCAATTGCCTTACAAAGTCCCACTCATCCTGCAAGACTAAACACACGTCTCCTACAGAGGGAGGCCTTCCTCAGATGCTTCAAGAAGAGTCTTTTCTTTTAGCTTCTACACAAGCTTGTCAACACTCTACCCCACTATTACAACCATCACTTTGCATATGGTAGTCTGTGACAATGTCTGCTCCCACAGTTGGAGTGGACCCCAATATCTAGCCCTGCATCACACAGATCTATAAACATGGCTTAATAAATCAATTAATCAAAGATCATAGTTTACACATACATACACACAGTACTTGTGCCATTTGCAAATCCTGAGCAGAGCTGGAAGTCATAAAGGGGACCCTAGAAACTTTAGATATCTTCTTTGCAGAACCTACCCATGTGCTAAGAGCAGCCCTACAGGGTCTGATTCAGGTTGCAGACCCCTTCAGACCAAAGTATTTCAGTTGTCTTACTCAAAGAGCAAAGCCTTCTCAGTAGTGTGCTCATTGTGCCAGACACCACAGCACTTACAACTACAGAAATACTTGAAAGTAAATATTTGAGAAAAAAAATCTTCAGAAAAGTTACCTACTATACTAGTCACATTTCATCCACCCATTATCACTCTACCCACCCAACTCGTACCCACTCTGGAGGGGGACCTAGAGAATTTAATGCAATCTCATCCCATGTATGACGCTGTCCAGGCTCAGGGCTAGCTTTTCAGTGACTTCATTCTTTCTCAGTCATAATTATGTTCCAACTGAGAAGGATTTCCCAAAAAAAAGGCAAACACACATCTCGGTGTAAGGCTGGGATTGTGGTTGGAAACCCACTTGGACCTAATGGGGATCTTTATTTATGAAGCTAATCATTGGACAACCAGAGTTCTGTCAGCCCTAAGTGGTGCACGTGCACATATCTGAACCCATGTCCTAAACCCAGCCAACACAACCCATCACCAGGAGTAACACAGAGTCTTTCTTCCAGAGCTAAAGAAAAACAGCATTGAAGACAACTGCTAGTCTCTTGGTTGAGGTACACAAAATCAAACAAGCACGTCTACAAGTCTAGAAAACAGGAGTCCCAAAGGGGGCCCTGGCTTGGACTTGCCTACTTGTTTAGCTAAACCTAGGGGAAATATGATGAGAGAAGTCTCAACCACAGAAAAGTACTCACCCAGATGATGAGTACTGAACATCATAATGAACAGGTGAACCAAAAAGGCACAAACGAAAGCCCTGGCAGTATGCTCTGAGGTACGAGTCTTGGAAGAGATATGAAATGGGAACGATGTGGCTAGCATTTCTTTCACAGAGCATCTGGAGAGATGAGAAAAGATGCAACAAAGATGGCAAAGAAACATCACTTCCAAAGGGCAACCTAGGTGAAGATGGTGCCCACTGTGCCAATACTTAAATCAGAAAGAAGAAAGCAGTTTGCATAAACCCAAGTCCCACAACTGGGCTCCTAGGTGGCCAGCAGCTAATTTCTACTTTGTATTGATAAAAATGAAGCCTACCTAGATCAAGCGCACTCCAAATCAGTGTTACTCTATCACGAGTGGGGACAAGTGGCCCTTTCTTTTCATCACTGGAAGGAGGAAAGTCTGGGTGTTAAAGACATTCATTACCTTTGAGTCTCAAGATACGGACAATGCAGAAAGATTCCCTTGCTTTTTAAACTGGTGCCAATACACTTGGCTTGATAGGCGAGGCAGGAAGGGGAGGAAATCTCTGGGAATTCCCTAAAGTCCCCTAAGCCCTTTGAGCCAGTGCGGCGCCTCTGGGACGTACAAAAGAAAGGTCTCGTTCAGAGCTGAGACAGGACCTAAAATTGAATCCAGGTGGGGTGTCAGGGCCAAGGGACCGGTTTCCGTGCGTCTCCATCCCCAGACAGCCGGGCGGCCTGGACAGGAAGCGAGACAGCAGCTACTCACCCTCCTGTTGGGCGCCCCGGGAGCGCTGGAGCCGCTGCTCGAGAGCAGGGTGACTGTGGACGTGGAGCGCAGCATCCCTCAGCGGCGTTGGTGGCGGGCTCGGCGCGGTGCTTCTCGCAAGTGTAATAAGCCCGGGGCCCGCCCCGCTGGAGGCGGGGAGGGTGGGGACCGCGCAGGCCAGTAGTGCCAGCAGGGGCAGCGCGGGGGCGGGGCTGAGGCCCGGCTGGGGGAGGAGCCGGGGCGGGGTCCCGCACTCGCCAGACTCGTCAAGCTGCATTTTCTCCCTAGGGCGCAGACCCAGCCCGTGTTGGTCACCTACCTTCCCCCACGGCTCTGCGCCCTCCCAGGGTCAGTCCCGGGGCGGGACGGAGTGCCTACCAGGCGTCCCTTCCAGCAGCCAACACAATCCACGGGCTCCTATCCTATGGAGTTTGCAATCTGGTGGGGATACCGAAAGATGACTGGTGTCGGTGCTTTGGTAGAAGAGGTGATACCCGTGGGAGCTCAAAACGTGGCCTTAGGGGTTAGCCTGTGTAGGAAAAGTCTTCCCAGAGGAGGTGATGACTAACCTAAGACCTTAAATACAAGTAGAAGCAAGCCAGGCATTGAATATTCATCACAACTGCTCATAATTATGTAATGGTTCCTGTGACTCCGGCTGCAAGTACTTTTCATTTACTACCTCATTTAATTCTCACAACCACCCTTTGAGGTAGGCACTGTTATTGTCCTGTATCCCCATTTTTCAGATGAGGACATTGACTCACCAAGAGATTAAGTAACAAGGCAGGGGTCCCACTGTCTGGAAAGTGGCAAAGCTAAGATGGACCGTACAGTCTGACCCTAGTGCCTTGCTTATCAACTCTGCTGCCCCCCCAGCAGAGGGAGAAGGCCAAAAGAACTGCCAAGTGCAAAGATGGTGGAAGGCAAGAGAAGGTTTGGTAGATTTTTTAGAAACTGAAAATACCACAGTGCAAGGGGCAAATGGTAGACAAGCAGCAGAAGGGCGCTGGGCCAGATCATGAAGAACCTGCTGTGCTTAGCTGAAGAGTTTGGCCTTTATCCTGAGGATAAATGTTTCTCAACAGGGGAAGACAATCCCTCTCTACTCACCCTTCAAAGCCCAAACACTCCCTCCCTACCAAGCTCTCCAGGACCCTCCTGCCCTGAACACTTACACCCATGAACCTCTATGCTTTTTGAGACCATGTCTTCTCAAAAGAAGAGTCATCAGTGTGTGTGTCTGTCCCCTTCCCCCATGGTGAGCTTCTGGAGAGTGAGGACCCAGCCTCATCCTGCTCTGAATTCTCAGTGTGGCACCAACACAGAAGATACTCAAGAAACGTAAGAACTGTTGCTGAACAGAATTCCAACTGATCCTATGGGATTTGCTCCTTCTGAAGATGAGGAAACTGAAGCCAGAGTATCTAAGTGACTTTCCCAATGTCACACAGCCTGTGCTTTAACATCTTGGTCATCATCCCAGCTATGTCTGCATTCTACAATACTTGCTTCATATGCCTTTTCTCATCAAAGTCTCACCGTGACCAAAAACGTGGATACTGTTATTATCCCATTTTACAAATGAGGGAACTGAGACCTAAGGGCATTAGGTTAACTGGTGAACAGCTGGGACTAGACCTCTACTCTTCTAACTCCAGGTCTACTTTTTTTTTCTTTTTTTTTTTTTTTTAACTATAGTCCTCCTGCATCTTCCTATCCACCCACCCTTCTAAAAAGAGATCATTCATGAGAGGTCTTCTCCCACGTTATTTCCATGAAGGCCCCTTTTCTTGGGAGGGTTTTATGTGACTAAAAGATGGGTCTGCCTTTCAATAAAACGTGGTCAATGTTGTGTTAGTTTCGGTGTACAGCACTTCAATAAAAAACAAACAAAAAGTTGTCAAAACACAGCTGCTGAAAGCCAATATGGGTTAGAGATACCTGCATGATTACCTCAGGAGAAAGAGGCTAATGATTATTGCTGTTATGTTGCCTTGAGGTTCTCCTTTCTAGGAAATGGGCTGCTGTTCTGAGTCAAAATAACCTGGCATCATCGATATTTGTTTATATTATGGCAAACACCCAAGTGATCACTCAAGATGGAGTCAGCATTTGAGAGGAAGGGTGGGGCATGGATTCATTTCTCCATTATCCAAGTGTTTTTCATATTGTTAATCCTTTTTTATACTCTATTACATTTCATTACAAAAGCAGCAGACTACACGTTAGCTTGTGAGCTCTTGGTGGGCACTGGATCTTGTTTACATTCCTGCCTGCCCAGTGGCTAGAACAGTAATTGGCATGTTGTAAGTGCACAGTAAATACTGAATGAGTGAAGAAATGATATTACAGAGTAATTGGCATGCTTCAAGTGCACAGTAATGTTGAATGAATGAAGAAATGATATTACAGGGAGTTCCCTGGCCGTCTGGTGATTAGTACTGGGCGCTTTCATTGCCACGGCCCGGGTTCAATCCTCGGTCCGGGAAACGAAGATCCCACTAAACACACAGCATGGCCAAATAAAGAAAGAAAGGGAAAAAAAAAGAAATGATATTACAGAGCAATACTTCAACTCACTCACGGCCAAGCAAAACTAAACCTAAGACCCTTGCTAACCCAGCTTCTAAGGTAGGCGGGGGTCTCCAAGCAGTTTGCCAGCTGAGCCCCAGGACTGTCCCAGCCAGGAAAGTTCCCCACGCCGGCTGTCACTAAGGGCTGCAGGTGGTGCATGGGGGCAGATGCCAGGCTCTGGCTTATGACACAGCGCACCCCCCCCATGCCAGGCCAACACCTAAGGAACTGCAAGAGAGAGGGGAGTGGGAGCCCCCAGAAAGTGGAAAAGGAGAAGAAGGAGGAAAATAGGAAGACAAGTAGGGATGGAAAAACCAATGAAAAGGTAGATCTGGCAGAGAAAGGAAAAAATGAAGTCATAGTCTAGGAACTAGGACTTCTATGAAGGGTTCTGGGAGGAGATCAAAAGGAAGGATTGACCCTTTTTGAAAGAGGAGTCAAAGGCCAAGCACTTCTGCCCCTGCCAGAAGTCCTCCTGGTCTAGAACTGTGAATAGGAAGAGGGCAGACATGGGGGGGTGGGGGGTGGGGAGTGGGGAGAGGGACGGGGCTCTGGTAGGGACAGCCTCCCTGCTTGTTCCCTTTCAGCACTGCCCCAGCCAACTCTGGGCCCTCCCTGAGCACTGCTGACAGAGGAGTGCCACCGGGCTGGAGGGAAAAGATGTTAGAACTCTCAGCCGCCACCCATTCCCATCCACAGTAATAGCCACATATGCCTAAAAGCTGTCCTAAATTTCTCTGCTGAAGCACAGGTCTGTAGAAAATTCTAGATGTCTGTATCCACACCCTCCATTTTCTTGAAATCAGTCACTAGATTGCAGCTCCTTCTCCCATCCCAGCGCCTGGACTTCTCTCTCACATGTTCCAGCTTCTGCTTTCTGAATGGTCCCTGTTACTCTCTACAAAACCCTCTCCAAACTCTCAATCGGCATCTTTCGTTGAGGAGCTTATGATGGGACCCATTTCTCCAGCAAAGTCCTGAGTGGCAAAGACTACCTTTATTTCTTGGCAGAACCAATCAGGAATGGAATCACTGAGCAGGACACAGAAGAAGTGAGCCCAAGCGATGCCTGGCTTGCTGGTATTTTTGCCCTCTGCACTCTTATGTCTCTGAGGCTTCTCTTTTTTTCCCCCTTCCATTCAGGTGTCACAGCATCCCAAAGTCCTGGAATATTCCCGTTCTGAATGCCAAACAGAGGCCAAACTTTCACAATACAGAAAGGACGCAGTTCCAACCCAAGGACAAGGGTATTGAATTACAAAGCTCCTCTGGATAAAGTAGAACAAGAAACACCCCATATTCACCGGGTGTCTGAGAAGCAGAGAACAGGGCCTAGAGATAAGGAAAGCAGACTGAGAGGAACCCAATACCCCAGCCAAGTCACCCAGATACACAGAATTTATAAACCTGTCTAGACGCAGGGGCTGGAAGCTGCTGCTGACCCACTCTGGGGAATACAACTCGTTGAAGACGATCCTGTGCTTACTGTGTTAACTCACGGATGAATGTGCAACTGGCAGGCTAATAATAAGTCAATTCATTGAACAAATAGGTACCAAGCACCTACTACGTACAAGGCACTGGGGACACAGAGAGGAGTAAGACAGACCCTACTTTCTGGGAGCTCAACATCAGTTTGGGAAGAGGGATGTGAACTTAGCAAAGTACAACGCTAGCAAACACTTATACAGCACTGTGCTCAGAGGCTTAAAATACATCATCTCACTTAACCTTTCCAGCAACTCAGTGAGGAAGGTGCTATTATGTCCCCTATTTTGCAGATGACGAAATCACATCACAGGGAGGTGAAGTAACTTGCTCATGATACCAACGCTGGTAAGTGGTGGAGCTGAGCGTCACCCCGAGTCAAGATGGCTCCAGAGTCTGTGTCCTTGACAGCTCACCTCCTATACTGGGAGAGGAGCCAGACTTGAAGTGTGTCCAAAGCACTCTAGTGGGCAGAGGACAAGGGAATCCAAGGCGCTGAGCTGCAGAGAGACGGAGGGCTCCTCTGGGAAGGCGGCATGGAAGCTGGCACTGCAAAATGAGGAGGGAAAGGTCAGGGCATTCTAGACTGGGAGTCAAAGGAAACAGTGAGGTCAGAGGGTCCGGGAAACGTGTGTTAGCCTCTCTAGCTTAAATCTCAGAACAAGACGGAATGGCTGGAGACAAAGCAGGCTGGGGTTAGACTGCAAAGGGCCTTGAATAAAGTTGAGAATCGATCTGCAGGTGATGGGGAGCTAGTGAAGGTTTGCGAGCAGGGCAGTGACAGGATGGGCAGCAGAGAAAAGAGTATGGATGGAGGCAGAGACCGCAGGGCGAGTGCTTTGGGGTCTGTGGGAAAAGTATTGATAAGAGATAAAGAGGCTCTGAACTAGAGGAGCCAGCGGTGGTGGAAAGGAAAGGAGGGGGATGGATTCGAAAGGCAGAAAATCAACAAAACTGAGTGACCAACCAAAAGTTGGAGGATTTTTGTGAATTGTACGTTATCCTAGTGCGTAGGGGAGGAGAATCAGTAAAGAAAATGGATGGATAAAGGATAAGTGATTCCCTTTCTTAGCTCTGGGACTTTGTTGTGCGTTACACAAAAAGTCTGGACACCCAGAGGAAGGCAGCCTCCTGGCTTTTCCAAGTAGCCAAATGGGCTTGTAGTAGAAAACTTGCAGATGCAGAGGTGGAAATCTTGTGTATTTATTTTTTCAGGAAGACATCCTGGTGACTGTCTTTAAGAGGAAGCAGGCTCCACCCAATGTCAAAAAAAAGAAAAAATCACAGCAGGGAAAGAATAAGTCAGGTGAGAAATGTTAAAGGAATTAGGGGCCTTCCTGAGCATACGGTACAAAGAGCGTCTCCTTTTGCCACCCCTTACGTGTTGTTAACATATAAGTAATACCTGTATTTGAATCTGTACCAAAAATAAAATCACTAATCTACAAAAAGGAATTTTTTCCTTTTTTTTTTTTTTTAAATGAAAAAGCCCTGGGCTTCCCTGGTGGCGCAGTGGTTGAGAGTCCGCCTGCCGATGCAGGGGACACGGGTTCGTGCCCCGGTCCGGGAACATCCCACATGCCGCGGAGCGGCTGGGCCCGTAAGCCATGGCCGCTGAGCCTGCGCATCCGAAGCCTGTGCTCCGCAACGGGAGAGGCCACAGCAGTGAGAGGCCCGCGTACCGCAAAAAAAAAAAAAAAAAAAAAAAAAAGCCCTGAAATGTTTCTATGTATACTCATGTAGAATGGCTGATACAACTATTTATGCTATGACCACCATCTTGGGTGGGGAATGAGTTTTCCCAAAAGCAGACTTTGAACCAAGGATCCATGTGCAGGGGATTATTGAGGAAGTGCCCCCAGGAGAAACCAGGAAGGGAGTGGGAGCTCAGAAAGGGGAAGAAGTCAGCAAGGGCACCATCTTAGGTAAAGTTCCAGATCCAGCCTGATCCCACCGGCAGCTCTGGAATGTCAGTTGCGCCTCAGAGTGAGTCCTGCCTCCAGACAAAAGAGCTGGGCTTTCGTACTCCTTCACTAGTCTGTCATTTTCTCGAACGGGGTAGAGGAAGTATATAGCTCACAGGCACTGTGGCACTCCATAGGGGCAAAGAACCCTAATAAACACAGACTATTAGCATCAAAGCTACACGCAAGCTGGGAAACAGATACACACAGCTGGTAAAAGACGGCTGAGAATATTTGGGTGGGCACCAGCTGTGTCCACTGTATCTACATAAAATATGGATACATATACAGATACCGAGGGGTAGACGATAACATCACTGCTCAGAGCAAAGATCTCTGGAACAGCAATAACCTTAAACCACTGTATGGCCCAGAGAGTCTGGTACAAAACACTGTGAGTACAGAGAGTCTGAAAGGGTCAGAGGAAGGAACACTCCAACTACGGATGCAAGAGGCAGGATCCCCAAATTCAAGAGGCTGGAGCAAGGAGCAGAATCTGACAAGATGGAATGCAGCAAGAATACATCTACAGTCCTTACCTTGCCTCCAAAATCAACAGCAACACCAACAGAGGACACAGGGGACCAGGCTTAGTATCCACAGATAGTACTAAGGCTATCTGTGGAACTCAGCTGGGCCAGTAGCTCCACAGAAGCCCACCTCTCTATGACCCAGCACGTGTCCTCTAATTTCAAGATGACTTCGGAGGAAGGCAGAGTCTGGAACCAGAAAGGCAAAAGTCCTCACTGGGAGGTGCTGGACCATGCCTGGGAAGTGGCCTTCAGCTCTGGTGCCACGGTTTAAAGGAACAAGGACCATCCAGATGATTTCAGAAGAACACGACACAGATGATATAAGAACTTGACACTAAATAATGAGATTCAGGTGGCAGAACTGGGAATATTGTCCCTAGAGAAGAAAAGACTACGGTCGGGGTTAGGGGGGAGGGTTGTTTGGTGACTTCAATTCTTGAAAGGCTGGCACTGTGGCAGAGTGGTTAAACTTGTTCTGTGTAACCCAGAATGTAGAATGGGGCCCAGTGAGAGCTACAGGGAGATGGAGTTCAATGCAATCTAAGAAATACTTTAATAGCCAGAGCTAGCCAAGGAGAGGGGATCAAGGAAAGAAATTGCTAAGGGTGGAAATGATGGGCAGGACCAACTTGTGAGGCAGACGGGGCATTCCCCATCACTAGAGTGTGGCTCTGGCGGGCTCCCCAAGCCCGGCTGCACGCTAGAGCCACCTGGGGTCATGGTAACAATATACTTCTGGGCCCTGACACTCTGATTTAGTGGATCTGGGACGATGCCCAGAAATTCACATTGTAATAAGCTTCCCAAACTTCTTCTCATGCCATCAGCCGGCATTTGTGCAAGGACCAGGGTGAAGACATCTCATCAAGGATGACTGGAGAGAACTCAGGCATCAGGTAAGGAAGGGGGCACAGAGTAGATGCAGTTAGTCCCCTCAAATTCTAGAAACGTGTGGCCCTGGGATTGTGGAATTCTAGGTGTTGCATCGGGGAAGTCAGTCTGAGGAACAGTGTTTAACACAGGGGGACTCTGGAGCCAAACTAACAGGAGTGCCTGTTCAGGCTCTGCCACATATCAGCTGACGGGTCCTGGGTGCGTCGTCTCCACGCTCCAAGGCTTCACCTCCTCTCCTGTGAAACGGGAGGTAACAGTACCACCTCTTAGAGTCACTATGAGGCTTGAATGAGAGTATAACATATAAACGGTATGACCACAGTATGTCGTGAAGTCCCTTCTAAAGAAAACTATGGATTGCCCGGTCACGTGTGGGGTAATGCTGAGTGTATAGAGGACGGAACCCTCCTTTAGATTTCGAACAACTTCTTCAAAGCTAGTATGTTGAGTGTTCCATACCACTGCTAATGTAAGACATTTGGAAAACAATAAAAGCGATTCTTTCCCTATATTTGGTTTGCTCTATTAAGAGAGATTGATACAGAGAACTTATCTGCTCTTAGCATGTAACAAAAGAGGACCATATAACTTCACAACAAAACAGCATTCATTATTTTTTAATCCTAAGAAGACCAACAATACTCCTTAACATTATTTTCTGCCTTTAGACCTCTAATGAACTCATGCAAACAGGCCTTCTCTCGCTGCAGCTGCTGAGGCAAGTATACAATTTACTATAAAACATGACATAGGGATATGAACAGTTACTTCTCTAAGTTCAGTTTACACTGCCCCAGGTACCCATCTGTTCCCATCCTGCCGGTGGGGGTCTTTCTGATACACCACTAGTCACTCCAGGCAGGGCATCTGTATGTGACTGTGAAGACTGTTCATAGCAACAGGACTTCAGGCTATAAGAGGGACTGTCCCCTTGACAAGCTGTGCCCCCAGCCCTGAGCTGTGTCTGCCAGAGGAAGGGATGCCATTTCTAATCTACACACAGCCATATGGGCTGGTGTGGCCCTGCCTGGAATCGGGGGGCACAGGTTATTTCTGTGCAAAATCCCTCCCCCCAAAAACCCCATTCTGGCCACAGCCCTCCCCAGTTCAGTTAATGAGGACTCTGCTCTTCTAGGTGTTCAGGCCAAAATCCCTGGAGTCATCTATGATTTCTCCTTTTAATCTCATAGCTTACATTTTATCTATCTGGCTTTCCCTTCAAAGCATCTCCAAACCCTAAACCCTTTTCATCAGCAACATTTAAGCGACCATTGCCTCTCCTCTGGATCCTTGAAAGAGCTTCCTAACTGGTCTTTCGCCTCCGCCCCCCTCTAGTCAGTCCATCCACAACACGGAGGCCACTGTGATCCTTTTAAACCCACACTCCTCTGGGTAAATGCTTCCAATGGCTTCAGAGCTCTTCAGATAAAAGCCCAAGTCTTGAGCACTCGGTTTGTCTCCCCTAACTAAGATCCAAGGTCTATGAGGGCAGGGGTTTTCATCTGTTCTGTTCATTCCTCTCATCCCAGTGTCTACAACAGTGCCTGGCACAGAGCACACATTCAGTAGATCATTCTACAGTGAGCGAGTGGTTTTTTGCCATGGTCCCCAGGGCTGCGGCATGTTCAGATCAGTCCATTCCAGATCCCAGCCCCTCTGGAGAGGGGTGCTGTTGGGATCCATTGCTCACAGACCTGGAAGAACATCTACTTCTGGGTCCAAACCTTCCCTGATGTGGTTACACTTCAGCCTGCCCCCTGCAAGTCATCTCCTCCCCCTCCCCTTCAAGAGCAAATGTCACCAATCTTCCAGTACGTCAGGGCTTTAAGGAACAAAAGCAATCCTGATTTGGACCTACACAAAAGGCCTTGCAGCAGGGCAACAGAAAGGCTTGGGGAAAGACCGGGGGACATGGAAAAACAGTTACAGGAGTAAAAACAAGGGAGAGGTTAATCACTCCATCAGTTATGCTGTGACACACCTTAACACTGGCTTGCACTCACTAGTCCCCATGTCACTCTCCTCCAGTGTGAGTGAGCCCCTCAAGGCAGAGACTACTCACTCATCAGAGCAGGCATCTGTGGCCCAGAGACGAACACAGTGCCAACACCCCCGCCCCCCTGAAACCCTGCAACTGGCAGAGGAGCAGAGGGGAGCGGAGGGCCTGGGAGGCAGCAGCATCTCTCCCCCGGACACACTGGTTCTCTGCCTTCCACACAGAATGTCAGGGCAGCCCCTACCTCATCAGCTCTCTCAGCTGGGTCACATCACCATGACCCTTCCTGAGAGCCACTCAGCTACCCCTGTGCTGGTCAGAGCCAGGAGCCTGGGGAGTGAGTATCACGGTGCTGTGGGTTTTCAAGTCCATTCAGGGTGGATAAGACGGGGTCAGACAGGGTTTGCTACAGGGGCAGCAAGGGAACTTACCCCGGCTGTAGGCGCTGATGAGGACACTGGGTTTAGCTGAAAGAGGAGAGGCTAGGCACGTAAGCAGCTTGTGGTTGCAGCCCCAGGTAGACTGAGCCCAGCAACAGGGAATCCCAGAAGAGGCCTGGGAAGCACCAGGGTGGCTGCCAGAGAGCTGCGGGGCTACAGGCAAGAAGCAGGGCTCAGTACAGATGACCAACATGTCCCAGTTTGCCTGGGATTTTCTTGGCTTTAGTACTGGAAGTCCCATGTCTCAGGAAACCCCATTAGTCCCAGGCAAACCAGGACCAGAAACAGGGAGCACTGCCACACCCCAGTGTGCAGAAGGGACACTGCAGAGATACACAACAGTGACGCCAGAAGAGTGACCCAGACAGGAAAGCCCAGTTGTAAAACACAGGACGGATGAGAGAAACTGAGCTCAGAAAGAGGTGAGATTGAGTCCCCCCCCTCAAGGAGGTTAAAAGGTATTCCATTTTTAAAAGTTTCTGCAGACAAGTGAAACCAGGCAGATACAGGTTAAATGAAAGTAGGCAGATTTAAGATAGGACTTATTGCCCTCAAGTAGCTGGAGCATCTTCCAAAGATAACTAACTGTGCAGTGCTTCTCCAGCTTAACTGACCACAGGACGCTCCCTGCCCATGGCATGACTAATACAAGCAGCCCACAGGACACTAGCAAAACACAACACTCAGCTGGAGAGACCCTGCTCTATCTAAGGCAACTTTTTCAGAAAGCTGCCTTATCTGGCAAGAGAAGTTCACACAGAGCCCGATTACATGAGTAAATAATTGTCCAGCCCCGAGAGGCAGGTCCGAGGGCAAAGTCACCGTTCAAGACAGGACAGTGAAAGCTGAGCCCTGCTGTCTCCAATACGGTGCTGGGTCTGGAGTCATCCATTTATCAGAGGTCAATGTCCTGAGGCTTAGGACTGTTAACGCCGTAACAAGTGCCCCAGCTGGAAGTGAGCTTATCCAATAACCCTTTCCCCAGAGAAGGGAGGGACCCATCTAACGCCAGGAGTGAAGAGGTGAAGAGAAGCCGGCACTAAACACTGGGCAGGTGCATGACAGGTAGAGCGCCCCCGATGGTGCTCTACGGCTTCCACGTTTACCTTGACCATGGTTGGAGAAAAGCAGCTGGATTTGACCTGATAGGGAGTAGGGAAGTACAGAAGGGTCTGGAACAACACCGAGCCTTGACAGGCCTGGCACCGGCAACGCAGCCTCACTGTGGGGAGCCTTGTGGAGGACTGCTGGGGCCCTTGGGGGAAGCTGGGTGGTCGTCTTCTTCAAGCGCAGTTTGCCCTCCCATGGACAAGTCACTGTTAGTAGAGCCCTTGAGTGAGTCTTCAAGGGCTCATGTTTAAGTTCTTATTAGGTATGAGGTAGAGACCTACCCGAGGAGAGGTGGAGAGACCAATGGACTGGAGGCCAGGAGACCTGGGTTCTGGTGGTGGCCCTGACCCTATCTGCGTTCACCTGAAGTCACGTCACCTCTCTGGGGCTTCACTTCCCTGTGATAACGGAGGGTTTTTGGACTGGATGTGCTCTAAGGCTGCTTTTTAGCTTTGACGTTCCAAAAGCATCAATAAAACGATCCCAAACACTTCTTTGTTGTTACGTATTGGGGTTCTAAACTGCCGTTTCCCCAAAGTTGTAAGCAGTTTAATCTTATAATGGGTCAGGCCTCTGGGGCACTGGGCAGAGTTGCAGGCGAGATTCCTGAAAAAAGGTAGATGCATGGCCATCACTGGATGTTCAGATCACAACGCAGGAGGAGACGCCTGCACGGGAGTCCTACACCCTCCACATCCTAGAGCCCAGCAGCCTTGGAACACGGCTTTCCATGCTTTCTGGAACACGGTAGGTACCTTTACACTTCCATGCCTCCACATGTCTTGGGCTCCCTGGGACACACGCTCTGAGGTAGGCTTCTGTGCAGAAGGGTTTTGGGGGTACATACCTCTCCTGGAGCGATGGGACCAGGAATGGCAGAGGAAGGGGCTGACCTGAGAGGCCTCAGCTGAGCCTGTGGGGCTGACCCTCTGCAGCTGGGTTGGCCCTTCAGTGCTGTGCTCAACTGAGGCAAGGGGGCCGGCCCTTTGTACTCACCTAATGACCAATCCCTGGATTCAGGCTTCCCCTGGGGAGGGAGCCTAACATTGGGCAAGGCAGCTCGCTCCAGCCAAGGGCAAGTCCGTTGAGCCATCAGCATCCATTGCTCCCGGCGGCTGGGGGAGTGAGAGCGGTGCTTAGCAGCCTGCAGCATCCACCACAGTGCCTTTGCTCATGCTCCTCTCCATCCTTCCTTATCTCCCCAGCTTCGCCCCTCCATCACTGCTGCTGCAGTGCTTCTCCCAGCGATTCAGCATTCTTTGCAGCCCTATTCCTCAAGGCTATGGCTGCCTTATGCACCTCTGTTGCACCAGACAGTCACGTGATGCCTGGCAGGCAGCTGGAAGGAAACAGAGTATATTGACTAAGAGTGAGGTCTCTGCATCAGACCATGAGTTCAAATCCCAGGGCTACCCATTGTGAGGGTAATCAATTTCCTTCCCTGAGCCTCAGTTTCCCAACCTGTAAACTGGGAGAAATGGCCATTATCGCTGCCTTTTAGGTGGTTAGGATTAAATGAATGATATAAGTAAAACAACTGGCACATGGAAAGTACTTAATAAAGAAAAGGAGCAGAGACGGCTGTCTCCGGGAGCCTTTTCTACCGCCTATTAGCAAAGGTCTCATTATTCAGTTTTAGGAAGGGAATGGAGAGGAGGAGCTGCAGGCAGCTGTGAGCATGAGAGGGCCTCCTGGGGGAGGTGTGCGGGGGAAACGAGGCCAGAAGCTGGGGGGTGTGGTGGTCAGAGCACGGGCCACTAGGAGGACCCTGAAAATGGAGGAAGGAGCTGCAGGGAGGACCCAGGGCAAGCTCAGGAGGGCTGCGAGACCTGCGTCCTGCTTCAGATGTCATCATTGTCTTAGTCCTTCATCAGGACGTCATCTTCACAAACATCTCTGAAAACACTGTCTCCACAGTATACATTATCTCCCCCAAACAACATTCTCGGCAAATAAGCAGACAGACATATCACCAATGCCAGGCATTTCCTCCCTCCCCAGTTTACATTTCAGGACAATGTGTTCATTACTGTTGCCTCACAAGGGCCACCCTATAGACCTCTGAAAATAGGAAACAGCCTGACAGAGGGGGCTGGAGGGCCTGACTGGCCCGCATCCTGTCTCCCACAAGGCTAGACCCAGCTGGATACCCCAGGAGAAGCCCACTTCCTCCCCCTCCATCCTCTCCCTCAACAAAACCATCCAAGAAAGAAACATGTCCCTGTCCTAAGAGAAGAGAGACCTTTGTCCTGCCTGTATGAGGGTGAAAGGGAAGGTGCACCGTGCCTGGACACTTTTAACTCTCCAGCTTTCCTTGCAAATTTCCACACAGGCCCCCAAACGTGACTCTGTTCAACTTGTTTATGTTCGCAATGTGGGTATTTTATTTTGTGTTATGTCATTTTATTTCATTTTTCTTAAAACCCTACAGGGTACAAACAAATCTGAACACGCCATGACTTAAAACCCCTTAGAGCATCACTATGTGTTATAAATATCTGACTAAAATAAAGCTGCCCTCAGTTCAGCAGGCCTGGCATATCATTCAGGCTAGTTTAAAATGAGGATTAGAATAGAGAGCAGGGCTTCCCTGGTGGTACAGTGGTTGAGGGTCTGCCTGCCGATGCAGGGGACACGGGTTCGTGCCCCGGTCTGGGAAGATCCCACATGCTGTGGAGCGGCTGGGCCCGTGAACCATGGCCGCTGAGCCTGCGCGTCTGGAGCCTGTGCTCCGCAACGGGAGAGGCCACAACAGTGAGAGGCCCGCGTACTGAAAAAAGAAAAAAAAAAAAAAAAAAAAGAAAAGAAAAAAGAAGAATAGAGCCCAACTTCAGCCAACTAAAAACTAAAGTAAATTGTACTACCTAGCAGAACCACATATTTTCATTCATTCACTTATTTAGCCATCTATTCATTTAATAATTCAATGATAAATGTATCAAGTACATCGTGTGGTATTGTATTGAGTACTTTCAAGGTGCCAAGTATTGTCCTAGTGCTGTGGGGAATGCAAGGATGCGTTAGAATCATCCCCTCCTGCAGAAGCTTACAGTCTAGAAGGGGCAGTGGAGAACAGGGACCAGGCTGCATGAAAGTATTATTCATTTGGAGCCTAAGACAGTAGCAGAAGATGTGAGGCAGGGAGAATGGCGGGGAGGGTAGCTGGGCTAGCCTAACACTCATATATACACAGAACCCTGGTTGCCATGAATTTTGCTATTAAATTTTACCCCCAATTTTTAAATGTCACTGAAGCATTTTAAGCAGAGGAGTTCCATGATGACATGTTGCCATCAGACTGTAAGTGGCCCCTCAGTTGTACATCCCCAGCCATCAGTACGTGCCACATAAAAGAAGCTCAATACAGTAAGTCCCCTACATATGAACCTTCAAGTTGCGAACTTTCAAAGACGTGAACACGCGTTCACATGTCCAATCACGTAAGTTAGTTCATGGGCCTGGAGTACATTGTCACGTGCATGCATCCTCTACAAGAGGCTGTGCTTTTGTGTACTTTACAGTACTGTATAGAGTACAGTAATACAGTATCTGTGTCTCAAGCCCAGGATGTCCAGAAGCAAGAGGGTAGACAGAATTGAATCCAGCAAGGAACTAGAACCTGGACCATCAATGTCAGGAGTGAGTGATATTGTACTATAAGACTAAAAATGTTTTATTTTTGTTTTTTATGTATTATGTGTGTGAAAAGTATTATAAACCTATTACAGTACAGTGCTATATAGCTGATTGTGTTAGTTGGGTACCTAGGCTAACTTTGTTGGACTTAAGAACAGAGTGGACTTACGAACGCACTCTCGAAATGGAACTCATTCGTAGGTAGGGGACTTACTGTAACTATTTGTTGGAGAATGAATCAGTGCATGAAGATGTTTGAGAATAGCAGAAGAGATGGAATCTCTAGAGATGAGAGGAATTAGGACCTTGTTAAGTTTGGAAAGTGACTGGAACACCCACAATGACAATCTAAGAGATAATAAGCAAACATTGGTTAAAATGATTGCCAGGCTACTTAACATCATTAGCCATCAAGGAAATGCAAATAAAAACCATAATAAGATACCACTTCACATATACTAGGACGGCTATAATCAAACAGACAGATAATAACAAGTGTTGGCAAGGATATGGAGAAATTGGGACACTCCTACACTGCTGATAGGAATGTAAAATGGTGCAACCACTTCAGAAAACAGTTTGGAAGCTCCTCAGAAAGTTAAACAGAGACCTAACATAAGACCAAGCAATTCCACTCCTAGGTATATACACAAGGGAAATGAAAACTGTAGCCATTCACAGATGTACGCACAAACGCTCGTAGCATCATTATTCACAGTAGCCAAAAAGTGAAACAACTCAAACGGCCACCAACTGATAAATGAATAAACCAAATGTGGTACAGTCATGCAATGGAATACTATTTGGCCATAAAAAGAAATGAAGTGCTAATAGATGCTACAACATGGATGAATCTTGGAAATATTATGCTGATTTAAAAAACCTCTTCTCAAAGGACCACATATTGTATGGTCCCGTTTACATGAAATGTTCAGAATAGGCAGATCTAAAGAGAAAAAAAGGTGTGTCCACTATGGAAAACAGTATGGAGGTTCCTCAAAAGAAATTAAAAAGAACTACCATATGATCCAGCAATACCACTTCTGGGTATTTATCCAAAGAAAATGAAAACACTAACTTGAAAAGATAAATTAATTAAATAAATTAATTTTTAAAAAAAAGAAAGAAAAGATAAATGCACCCCCATGTTCATAGCAGTATTATCTACAATAGCCAAGACATGGAAAACAACCTAAGTGTCTATCATCCGATGAATAAAGATGTGACATAAATATATATATATATGTGTGTGTGTGTGTGTATATATATACACACACACACATACATATGCACACACACATACATATGCACACACACACACACACAACGGAATATTATTCAACCACAAGAATAAAATCTTGCCATTTGCAAAACATTCATGGACCTTGAGGGCATTATGTTAAGTGAAATAAGTTAGAGAAGGACAAATTATCTTGCTCATATGTGAAATCTAATAAAACAAAAACCAAGCTCATAGATACAGAGAACAGATGGGTGGTTGCCAGAGGAAAAGGTTGGGGGGGATGGGCAAAATGGGTGAAGAGGGTCAAAAGGTACAAACCTTCCAGTTATAAAAGTCAGGTGGGGACTTCCCTTGTGGCACAGTGGTTAAGAATCCACCTGCCAATGCAGGGGACACGGGTTCGAGCCCTGGTCCGGGAAGATCCCACATGCCGTGGAGCAGCTAAGCCCGTGCGCCACAACTACTGAGCCTGCGCTCTAGAGCCCGCGAGCCACAACTACTGAAGCCCACGCACCTAGAGCCTGTGCTCCGCAGCAAGAGACGCCACTGCAGTGAGAAGCCCGTGCACCGCAATGAAGAGTAGCCCCCGCTCGCCGCAACTAGAGAAAGCTTGTGTGCAGCAATACTAAAAATCAGGTAAATTATATGGTATGCGAGTCATATCTCAATAAAGCTGTTACCAAAAGGGACACACTGACACACATATTTGTGGATAAAACTTTTACACACACACACAGATGGCCAGGCCATGGGGAGGCCCAGTGGGAGAGTATGGTGACTCTGTAGCAGAGACAAGCAGTCTGATTCTCAAGCTTTCTCTGAGCAGCCCAGGTGGCCGGGGGAGAAAGCAGGTGAAAAGACAGAGCCGATAACAACTAAGCAGAGCTAACAGTTGCTGAGAGCAACCATGAACCAAGCACTACAGAGAGCTTTACCCACATTATCTCATCACATGTACATGTACTTAGATGCACATACATAATTAAATATCACATCCTTCCCAGTGAGGTAGGTGCTCTCATAAACCCTAGCTTACAGATAAGGAAATGAGTTCTGGAAAGATGAAATAACTTACCCCCAGTTTCATAAGCTGTAAGGAAGGTGTGGAGACACAGCCCGGGCAGCCTGCCCCTGAGCACACGCACTTAATTCCTGATCAATGCCGCCTTCCCCAAGGGTGGAGGTCGAGGAGAGTGGGATGGTAGCGCACTGGGAGGGCCCAGGTGCCCGTGGTCCCAAGGAGCATGGAGAACTGGTTCTGTGGGTATGCCAGTGGTGTGCAGAGCTGCAGGAATTTGTGGAATTTGTGGTCACCACTCTTAGTTCTTGGTGATGAGATAATTTAAAGCTTGGTACATTCCAAGGTGAGGTGTAAGGAGGGCTGATCATGGGGGTTGGTCGTGGGGCTTTGACAGTGATGATAGGTTGCTCATCATCCCAGATGGAGAAATAACTGAAGTCGCCCAAATCTCAAAATTCTATGGATTTCAGAGGGATGTACGTGCCAAGGACATATCCCTGCAGGAAAGTTAAGGGAAATTCCATCACTTACCAACCAAATGTGGAAACAAAACATGCAAGAACCAGGACCCTGAAGGACACAATGACTTCTGTCAGAGCTTCCTAAACTTTCCATCACCAGGGGCACCAGGGGTATCATTCTCTAAGAATAGCACATTTGGAAAAACTTCGTCTATCCCATTACATCTTAATGAATAATTAACTTTTCAGCATTTTCATAAGTCAGAGAGACTTACAATTAATTGCCAGGTGGAGCTTCTGATAGTTGAGACCATCAACCTTGCCTGGCTGGGTTGCTAGAAGCCTCGAGCCAAGAAACACTGATCTCATTGGCCAAGGCATCAGTACTTGGGAAGCTGTAGAATTGCTTTCCGTCAGGCTTTCCAGAGTAGTGGAATGGCCTTCAGGTCCCCTGAGAACTTCTGCAGGCCCCTAAGGGTACATGAGTCTTCTGTCAGGAACACTGTCCTCACCTTGTCTCCTGTGGTTAGGGCTGGTTTGTCACAGGCAGAGTAGAGAGGGGACAGCTGTGGATTTTACCAGGGTTTGGGACCCTGAAAAACAAGGTGCTGTTTAACACTAAATGGAAGCTAAGGCATCAGGATTGCACAAACACCTCTCCCCAGCTTTCTAGAGTGATGCCAAGCCTGAGTGATTTTGTTCTTTTCAATAAAGGCAATGTGTTACGTCTAGAGCCTAGATTTGTGATGTCCAATAGAAATATAACGTGAGCCGTCTTAGTAATTTTTAATTTTTCTAAGAGTCACATTTTTAAAAAGTAAAAGGAAGGTGAAATTCATTTTAATAATATATTTTATTGAAGCCAATATACCCCAAATATTATCCATTTCACCATTAATATTAACATTACCATTAATAAGAATAAAATAGTAATGAGATATTTTGTATTATGGGGATACTAAGTCTTCAAAATCCAGTGTGCATTTTACACTCAGAGCATATTTCAAGCTCTCAGACTAGCTACACTTCAAGCTCTCAATAGCCCATTGGGGCTAGTGGCTATACAGCTAATCAAAGAAGGAGCTTGAATTGGGATGCCTTCCTCAAACCCCAAGTCAGTGCCATTTCTGCTGCTTAAGCCCTGTGTTTGTTCCAACACAAGTAAATGACTTCTCTGCAGACATCCCTACAGCTCCCCCAGTCCAGCCACCCATGCAGGGCATGGCTGCCTGCTGATACCTGGGATCTGCAGGGACATCCCAGGACCAGCAGGCCGCTTGGGGCAAACAGGGTCCAGGGCCCTAAACGCCATTCATTAGATGACCCCTTTCAAGCTCCTAAAAGAGCATGTATTTCCCACTGGGGCCTCCCTTCTGACTTTCCAGAACTTGGCATTCAAATTGGGTTTATCTCATCCCCTACCAAGCGCTCCCCTCAGGTGCAGACTGAGGGGCTATGAGGGGCTATTTCCTCGCCTGTGAACTGGGAATCAGATAAACAAAGCAGACACAGGCAGGGGAGCATATAGAAGCAAAGGAGAGAAAGAACTTTCAGGGTTCCCTGTGGTGCCCCAGTCCCTGCTTCAAGTTCCCTGCCCTCTGGCTCTGTGAGACATCCCTCCTACCCCAAAACAAGTTCTCCTTGTCACTTATGGTAATCCCCGTGGGATTACCCCAGCCCATATGCTCCTGGATTTTGTAGATTATTGGATCAATTGTACAAACAAACTCTAAAGAAAATCAAAGTCCAGAGGCAAATAAGTACAAAGAATTTATCTTGAGAGGAAAAATTGGGATTGGCTTCAGACAGAATCGGGTTCAGATAGTGATTCTGCAACTACTTGCTGTTGACTTCATTAAAAAGAATTTAAAGTTATACATATCCATGGTTTTGAAAGTCCAGTGGTTCTACAAGCTTTTTAACAAAAATGAGCATTCTCCTGCTCCATCTTCTACACCCTGATTCCCACTCTCTAGACACAGCTGCTTTTAGCTACTTACTCTGATATTTATCTCTGTATATTCAAACACAACACTTACATGGCTATATCTAGATTCTGTTTAAATTTTAGATCTTATCTATTGGTTTTCCAAATGGAAAGAGGTTTTGGTCTCTTCAATCTCCCTGCCCACTTGCCCTCCTCCATTCTCCAAATAGAGCCGTATTATAATTTTGTTTAAATCAATATTCAGTGCTTACACCCTATGGCCATGTGATTATTAGACCATAAAGTGCACTATATATAGTACTACCTTCTTTCTTAGTCAACTTTGTGTTTTTCCTGGAGTTAACAATTGTCACTTTTCTTCATTTAACTTTTTATGTACTTATTACTAACTCATCACTAACTTTCCTGCAAAAGTAGCAGTCTCTCAGTACGATAAAATTCATTTGGTCCTGTACCAATGGCATCTTTTTCTGGAGACAGCTCCCACCCGACTTCCTGGAAGAGCCCTCCATACTCCTGCACTTGCCTGGACTGGTGGTTTTCCAGGCCAGTCCCACAGCGCCACTCTGGGTCTCCTCTTACCTTTGTCCTGGGCGATTCTCCAGGTATGTTTCCTGGGATGGATCACCAGCTTACTTTAAGTCTTCCTCTTCCTAGGATAATCTTCCAATTTTGGAAACACCAAGGGTAAAAAGGAATTAAATTTTTCAAGATTTGGCTTTTTTTTTTTTTTAGATTGTTTGAGATTTTTCTTGTTTTTTGAGGTAGGCTTGTATTGCTATAACCTTCCCTCTTAGAACTGCTTTTGCTGTATCCCATAGGTTTTGGATCATCATGTTTTCATTGTAATTTGTCTCTAGGTATTTTTTGATTTCCTCTTTGATTTCTTCAGTGATCTCTTGGTTATTTAGTAACGTATTGTTTAGCCTCCATGTGTTTGTGTTTTTTACGTTTTTTTCCCTGTAATTGATTTCTAATCTCATAGTGTTGTGGCCAAAAAAGATGCTTGATATGATTTCAATTTTCTTAAATTTACTGAGGCTTGATTAGTGACCCGAGATGTGATCTATCCTGGAGAATGTTCCGTGCACACTTGAGAAGAAAGTGTAATCTGCTGTTTTTGGATGGAATGTCCTATGAACATCAATTAAATCTATCTGGTCTTTTGTGTTATTTAAAGCTTGTGTTTCCTTATTAATTTTCTGTTTGGATGATCTGTCCATTGGCATAAGTGAGGTGTTAAAGTCCCCATTATTGTGTTACTGTCGATTTCCTCTTTTATGGCTGTTAGCATTTGCCTTACGTATTAAGGTGCTCCGATGGTGGGTGCACATATAACTGTTATATCTTCTTCTTGGATTGATCCCTTGATCATTATGTAGCGTACTTCCTCGTCTCTTGTAACATTCTTTATTTTAAAGGCTATTTTATCTGATACGAGTATTGCTACTCCAGCTTTCTTTTGATTTCCATTTGCATGGAATATCTTTTTCCATCCCCTCACTTTCAGTCTGTTTGTGTCCCTAGGTCTGAAGTAGGTCTCTTGTAGACAGCATATAGATGGGTCTTGTTTTTGTATCCATTCAGCGAGCCTGTGTCTTTTGGTTGGAGCGTTGAATCCATTCACGTTTAAGGAAATTATCCATATGTATGCTCCTATTACCATTTTCTTAATTGTTATGGGTTTGTTTTTTAGGTCCTTTTCTTCTCTTGTGTTCCCCACTTAGAGAAGTTCTAAAGCTTTTGATTTCTTCATTGAGTCTGAATGAGATCCTTGCTGGGTAGAGTAATCTTGGTTGTAGGTTCTTCATCACTTTAAATACAACAGGCCACTCCCTCCTGGCCTGTAGAGTTTCTGCTGAGAAATCAGCTGTTAACCTTATGGGAGTTCCCTTTAACCTTATGGGAGTTCCCTTGTATGTTATTTGTCGTTTTTCCCTTGTTGCTTTCAATAATTTTTCTTTGTCTTTAATTTTTGTCAATTTGATTACTATGTGTCTCAGCGTGTTCCTCCTTGGGTTTATCCTGCCTGGGACTCTCTCCACTTCCTGGACTTGGGTGGCTATTTCCTTTCCCATGTTAGAGAAGTTTTCGACTATAATCTCTACAAATATTTTCTTGGGTCCTCTCTCTCTCTCTTCTCCTTCTGGGACCCCTATAACGTGAATGTTGTTGCGTTCAATGTTGTCCCAGAGGTCTCTTAGGCTGTCTTCATTTCTTTTCCTTCTTTTATCTTTATTCTGTTCCATGACAGTGAGTTCCACCATTCTGTCCTCCAGGTCACTTATCCGTTCTTCTGCCTCAGTTATTCTGCTATTGATTCCTTCTAGTGTAGTTTTCACTTCAGTTATTGTACTGTTCACCTCTGTTTGTTTGTTCTTTAATTCTTCTAGGTCTTTGTTAAACATTTCTTGCATCTTCTTGATCTTTGCCTCCATTCTTTTTCCGAGGTCCTGGATCATCTTCACTATCATTATTCTGAATTCTTTTTCTGGAAGATTGCCTATCTCCACTTCATTTAGTTGTTTTTCTGGGGTTTTATCTTGTACCTTCATCTGGTACATAGCCCTCTGCCTTTTCATCCTGTCTACCTTTCTGTGAATGTGGTTTTTGTTCCACAGGCTGCAGGATTGTAGTTCTTCTTGCTTCTGCTGTCTGCCCCCTGAGGATCTGGCATTTCTGAAGTTGTCTTGGTGTTTTGGATATGTACAGAATTCTAGGTATGGAGAAGTAATTATCTCTCTGAATTTTGAAGGCATTAGTCCAGATTTTCTAGTTTATATTTTGTTTTTCTTAAGAAGTCCGACACTAGTCTCATTCCTAATATCCCCTTCCCCCCCCCCCCCCCGGAAGATTATAGGGTCTCCTCTTTGCCCCTAGTGGTCTGAAATTTCACCACTACATGCCTCGTGTGGATCTATATTCACGCATTGTGCTTGGTGCTCTGTGGACCTTTTCTGTCTGTACATTCGTGTCTTTCAGATATGGGGAAATTTCTCAAATCATGTCTTTGACACTTTTCTCCCCTCTATAATCTCTGCTCCATCTCTATGGAATTCCTATTATTCAGATGTTAGACTGTCTGGAAGGATCCTATCATTTTATTATGTCTATTTTCCATCTCTTGTATGTTGTTATTGTTCTACTTTCTGGGTGATTTCCTTAACTTCATCTTCTCTTTTTCTTTCTGCTCTTAAACTCTGAAGTCCAAGGATTATTTCTGTTTTCTGAATATTCCCTTATTACAAACTCCTGTACTTGAGTATGTATTCTCTGGTGATCAACTGATCATAGGACCTTGATGTTGTTGCCCAAGGGTTGTTTCCTTCTGCTAGCTAGACTGCCTGTCTCTTCCCAAGCTCCTGTTGTTTTGATGGGGCACTTCCAGTGGGGACTCTTAACCCTCAGCATCTTTAAGTTCTATGTCCTGAGCCGGTCATCTTCCCCAGAAAGGAATCCTACAGCCTCCTGCCTGGAAGGTATCAACCTGGCTGCCAGTGCTCTTGGAGCAGGGTGGTGGAGGGGCCGGTGGTCTCATCATTCAGCATATAGATTATAGCTCAATCCCCAGTGTAGCGTAGTGCCCTCTCCTCAGCTGTGCAACTGCCCAAAGCCAGCAGCTCCAGGGAACCAACGTCTAGTCTTCTGCTAGGATGGAAGAGGATCTGTGCAAATTTTCGACAAATCCTATAGTTAGCCACACCTGTACCATTTTCAGAGGATTCTTCATACTTCAAGCTTCTTTCGCTGTCTGCTACAACGTACCATTCTCTGGTCTGTTAAACTGACACATGTCCATCTCGTTTCAGCTCTACAGATTTTATTGCTATTGTTTACTCTCCTCTTCTATTGCGGTTGTTTTACAGCCATTAAAAAAATCTCTTGAATGTGATGTTTTAGCAGAATTTCAGGAAGGAGTAGTGGTAAACTAGTGCATTCAACCTGCCACATTTAACCAGAAGTCTCACTGTGTCACCTGGGCGAGCTACTTCATGCTTCTAGGCCTCTTCTTCCTCATCTGGAAAAGGCTGCCAGTAATACATACCTCACGGAGCTGTTTTAAAAATAAAATAGGGTAATGTTTGTAAAGCATGATGTATGGTTTCTGGTACATAATATGTACTCAGTGCATAGAGTTTACTCTTTTCAGTTACCAGATCCACCCTGAGAAAATGGCATGCAACACAGCAAAAAAAATATTCAGGTTAGATCAAGTACAACTTCCTAAATTCATAAAAATTAGATCCTGGAAGTAATTATTTGTCAAACATGTCATCTTTCCACACTCATAATATAAGAATATGGTAGACAGCCACATCCTGGGTCATTTTAGGTATAGTCCTTTTTGGAAACAGAACTGGATGAAATGACCTCCGAAATTATAAGAGATCATCTTATAAAATAATCTCTGATGAATAAGTACCACAGGGAAATAGGACAATGGTAATACGGCAGCCCACCGTTCCTGGGAATTTGAATTGCTTTATTTCCAGGCTGGTAGCTTGTTGGAATATTAGAACTCTCTGAGTGATATAATGCTAGGATAGGAAACATACAGATGGACTGCACTAGTACGTGGTGTTAGGGTAGTATTGCAAATGTGTATTTGCATTCAAGCTAGAAAATAAATTTGAATTGAAACAAGGAACACCCAGCCTTTAGATTACCCACAGGGCCTTCAGGAACTAGGATTCTAGACTGCTCAGCCTTTGGAAACACACAGCTGTCATAGGAGTTGTTTGAAGGGGGTTCACCCATAGAATCTGCTATCTTTTTTATCCAGGGTGAGTTGAAAAAATGAAAAGTTCCTACTGAGAATACTTAGGAATATAGAAACTTTGGGGAGTGAGAGAGACAGAAACGTGGCCTTTCTGAGGAGTAATCATGCCTGACCATTTTCAGAGGGAATTAACATGTACATTGGTGCTGCTGTTAGGGGGAAAAGAGTTGTATGTAATTTATAGTTAACGAAAAAATATTTGACAAGTCTTCTGCAAAAGCTCTCCTTTTAAAGAAACCATGGCTGTGAGAATGTTCTCAGCCATGGAGATCCAGCTTATGGACAGGAAGGAAGGAGTGCTCATAAATAGGAACCGTCCTTGTGGAAGAACTGTCAACTCCAGAGGCATCCAGACCCTGGGCCTCACACCCCTCTTTTGCTTTCTTTAAAATTTTCAGTTATTACATGTTCAATGTTTTGGAAAATTCAAATAACATAAGCAGAAAGAAAAATTCCTTGAAATCCTGCCACCCATCTTAGCTTTTTCATCAAGGATCTTTGTGTATGAGGAAAAATCTAGAAAAATTTGGCTTGAACGTGGCACTACCTTCCTACAGCAATGCGAAGGTTATAACCCACGCGTAGAGGGGGAGTCCTCCAGGGCTGGGTTTGAAAGGGCCTCCACAGCTACTCTATTCTCACCATTACGGACTCATTTGTACTGGACAAACAGGAGGACACAGTGAGTCCCCGATGAAAGGTCAACATCTTGCTGGCCATTAACACACCTTAGCAGGGATTACTGTGCTTTAATAAGGCTAACACCTTTGAAAGTAGAGCCCAAGGCCCTGAAGGAAAGGGCTTTGTTAATTACAAAGGACTGTATGAAGAAAGTGTTATTATTGGTCCAAAGCAACGGAATTCTAGGTTAAAGTGTGATAGAGCCTCTGCACTGAAGTCACTGGCCTCATAGGTTACCAACACCAACAAAAGTCAGGTACCAGAAGGGAAAATATGAGTCACGAGAGACAACTGTCTAAAGAACATATGCAATCGTGACACATGAAGACCTAGGACGCACGTCAACCTGTCTTGCAGAAAGATAAGAGGATCACAGCCAAGTTGAAAACTTCCTGCACGTGGCATTGTGAGCTGGGGAGCCACTGGGCCAGGTGGCTTGTCACTTGCCTGGATTTTAGAGATTGTCATGGTCACTGCAAAGAAAAACGCATGAAACCCTCCTCCAAGGCTGGTGTGATTGTAAAATTACGCAGCCTCTGGCAAACAGCTTGACAGTTCCTCAAAAGGTTAAACACAGAGATACGTTATGACCCAGGAATTCCACTCCTAGAGAGAATTCCACCAAAGAGAATTGAAAACTTATGTTCAAACAAAACCTATACACTAATGTCCATAGCAGCATTACTCATAATAGCCAAACAGAGACAACTCAAATGCCAGTCAACTGACCAGTGTACAAACAAAATGTGGTATATTCACACAATGGAATAGTATCAGCCATAAAAAAGAATGAAGTCCTGATACTTGCTACCATGTGGACGAACCTTGAATACACCATGTTAAACTGAATCAGACACAAAACGCTACATACTCTATGCTTCCATTTATATAAAATGTCCCAAACAGGCAAATCCACAGAAACAGGAAGCTCATGAGTGGTTGCCAGGGCCGAGGAGGAGTGACTACTAATAGGTATGGGGCTTCTTTTAGGGGTAATGAAAATGTAAACTTAAAAAGGCCTTTTGGGCTTCCCTGGTGGCCCAGTGGTTGAGAGTCCACCTGCTAATGCAGGAGACACGGGTTCGTGCCCTGATCCGGGAGGATCCCACATGCCGCGGAGCAGCTGGGCCCGTGAGCCATGGCCGCTGAGCCTGTGCGTCCGGAGCCTGTGCTCCGCAGCGGGAGAGGCCACAACAGTGAGAGGCCCGCGTACCGCAAAAAAAAAAAAAAAAGGTCTTAGCCTCCCTCCCAATACACCAAATATGTATCAGCAAATAGCATGCAAGAAAGGGTAGGGATCTAGCAGGATGGAGCAGCCTCCATGGGAGACTTTTCCACAGTGAAGCAGCCAGTGTCATTTTTCTTTAATAACTGACAATGAATATGTCTAGTCACTCTCATGATCATTGAACATACTGCATAGAAGGAACAACAGAATCGGAGGTGTGGGACCAGCTCCCAGGCTACCCCTCTGGCTTTGGTTGGCTGTTTCAGGAAGGAAGGAGGACAACTCCATGAGGCCCCACCCTGGCAGGTGTGTGGGCAGGAAGAGAAACCAGGAAACACTGGCGCTGATGGAAGAGACAGAACCGCACCCAGCCAGTGGCTGCTGTCACAGCGCTGAGTCCCTCTCAGCCATGTGAGGAAACAGAATGGAGAAAACCCAGCCTGATGACAGGAGCCTTTCAGCTGGGTCTCTTCCCCACCAATCCTGTCTTCTGCTGACAATTTTACCCCTGTAGACACAGCTTCTAGCAAAACACCTGGCATATGTGGGAGCTCAGTGAATATTTGTTTAATGAATTAATAGCAGTATCACCTATGACAGCAAACAAAAAAGAAGCAACTTAAATGTCCTACGACAGACTACTGATTTGTATACATTTATGATATCTCTAGCAGATTATATAACAGTACAAAAAGTATGATTCCACACTTTATAAAAATAAACCTGTATATAGAGAAAAGGCCTAGGCAAATATACACAAAAACATTAAGTTATTTCTAGATAGTGAAACCAAAGGTGACTTTCCTTCTCCCCCCCATCCTTCTCATTCATATTCATATTATTATCACTTACCTATCTGTATTTTAAAATAAAGAGCATAAATTATTTGCATAAATGAAAAAGTTAATAAAAATTCCACTTGCATGCGAAAAAGGCATTTGACACAATAATTCCTGTTTTGGGATATCACTCCAAGAAAATGATGCCAAATACCAAAGAAAATAATGCCTACAAGAATTAAGTAAAGTGTATTTTCTATACATGATAGAAAAATATATAGTGATTTTAAAAGATATTCATGATGTTCAAAACATTAGATGTTCAAAAATGTTCAAAAACACTAGAATAATGCTTTAACACATTATGGAATACTATTGATAGTAAGTATATTAACCAGGATAAAAATAGCTAGCTAGCAAGTATAAAACAAAGAAGAATAAATATCGTAAGCAGACTAGACTATAAAGAACCAGAGGAAAACCTTCAGAGGGAAACTAAGGAGCCATTAGCAGAAGGCATAATTGACCCTTTGCCCTTTGTTGATTACAGTTCACTCCATTTGCCACCTCTGACCAGAACAGGGTGGATTCTTTCTCAGTGATTCACAGATCAACCGAAAAACCTGCACACTTATTAGACACCCGGAGGCGCGGCGGAACGCGTCTCACTCAGGACGGCACCTGGCTACCTCCAGCCTTGTGTCAGGGTCAGGGCTGTTCTCTGCCAACACAGTGGGCCGTGCGTCCCTGATTTGAGGACATCAGGTGGACCCCGCGGCCACAGCCTAACCCCTCCATTCTGGACCCCACGGTTCCCTTTCCAAGCTCTAGGTCACCTCATCCTCAGAAGCTTTGTGGAAGCAACTTTGAACGTTATCACATACACTCCACTTCTCAGGGAGGGACAAGCTGAAGAGAGATCTGAGGGCCTGGAGGAGAGTGTTTGGGGTGGGGACACCCTGGAGAAGGAACGGGATCCAAGGCACCAAGCACTCCCTTCTACAAGGCGTCCTTGCGTGTTGGACAGCTGGGTGTCGTGGCTGTTTTGTGTGGCTATTCAGTAGCTAAGGCCTGCATCGATGGCTCAGGGAAGCAGCCCCGAGCAGCCCCGGCCTGAGGACTCCAGCTTTGGCCAGTGGGCGGACTGTGGTGCTCTCTGCTGCCACCCAGTGGATCTATTGAGAAAGGTCAGGTAGGAAGTTTAATCGGGAGGGTCTCAGTGTGGTCCCCGGACCGGCAGCATCAGCAACAAATTCTTGGCTGTCCCGGAAATTCTGGGAGTGAGGGCAGCAGTCTGTGTTTTAACAAGCCCCCCCTCCAGTTGATTCTGATGCACACTTTAAGTTTGAGAAGCACTGGCTTAGACTAAGTAGTGATTTGCACCCTGAGACGCATGCAACGGATAATAAAGAGATTTTTTTCCAATGGGAGTAGCTAATTTTCCTTATTAATGATCAAGTGTCATAACTTCTATAAGAACAAGGTTCACCAGCCACTTTAAAAAAATTATTCATCTCCTCCTCAGAAAGGACAAGGAGGCATAAAACCCAACTCCTCTGTTCTCTGTCCAAAATCTGATTATAAACATCCACTGCTTTCCTATTTCTGGGAGTGGCATTAGAAGTCCTCCAAAAATATGGTCCCAGACCTCTTTTCCAGCCTCACCTCCAATCACTCCTCCACTTCATTTATCCTAGATTCTAATGAACTGACTGATTCTCTGAATCTTGCCTGCATCCAAGTGTTCACTTTGTTCTTTCCACTAAAGACACGTCCATCTGTAAGATTAAAATCTTATTTAAAAATGCCCTAAAATATTGCACCCATTTTTAACGCCCTCTCAGATGCCATTTCCTCCATGAAGCCTTCCTTAATTAGCCCGGCCAGTAAGGACCTGTCCCATCATGAACCACCAACGCACTTCATCTATACCTCTTTTTTAGTGCTTTAGACCTTACTGCTTTTTAGTTCTTAGTGGACATTTTTTATTCCTTTAAGTCCAGGGACTGAGCCCTACTTATCTTAACGTTGACCAGTGCACAGTAGGTGTACGGCAAATGCTTTTTTTTTTTTTTTTTTTTGCAGTACACGGGCCTCTCACTGTTGTGGCCTCTCCCGTTGTGGAGCACAAGCTCTGGACGCGCAGGCTCAGCGGCCATGGCTCACAGGCCCAGCCGCTCCGCGGCATGTGGGATCTTCCCGGACCGGGGCACGAACCCGTGTACCCTGCATCGGCAGGCGGACTCTCAAGCACTGCGCCACCAGGGAAGCCCGGCAAACGCTCTTTGAAAGGTGCAAGTGAAAAACTCTGGCCCGTCACAAAACAGTAGCTCACAAGAAATGCTGGAATTCAAATCAGTACGATGCAAACATTGTGACATAAAGGTAACTGTGGAGCCCCAGTTGACCAGGTGACCTGGGCGAGGCTGGGAAGACAAAACATTGCTGTTGTCCAAAGTCCTCTTTGGGACTCCACCACTGGTGGGCGGGGCCCTGGATACCCAGCACCCACTAATCTACCACACCACAGCCAGAAGTTGCCACCAAGGCCCCCTGCTGGCCACCACGGTGGTCATGCTGGGACTCACAGCAGGTAGCCCCGTGAAGCCTTCCATCCCATCAGCCTCTTAGCCCCTTAAGAAGCCCACCTGAGAACCCAGGAGCCCTGAGAAAACTACACTGCAGCAGCCACCACTAATACCTGATTGGGAACGCAGCCTCCAGCAGACCCTGAGCCTTTGGTTCAAATCTCCTGTTGCCACCTTAGGAAGATGGTGTTGACCCTGTCATTTCTCTCCTCCTGGGCCACTTGCCCAATGGTCCCCATCCTCGCTGCCCTCCCCAATAAGTTCCTACATTTACGGTTTTGACCATGTGGACCTGCTAGAGGAGAGACACCCAGTGGGCCTGACACGAGCTGGGGCAGAGAGTGCCCTTGGAAGAGGACCTGAAAGCCGGGGGGCAGTCAGAGAGTAAGGAATCAGGATCCTCAGAGAAAAATGTGTAAGAGGCAGAGGATGATCGCCAAAATAGAGAAGAAGAGATAGTGAGGCCTCAGTGGGCAAATGGGAAAGGACAGTCCACGCAGTAGTCTGGGGCTGACACAGCCGCGGCCTGGGGCTTGAGCGTGTAAAGTCCTACGAGTGTGCAGGCATAGGGATTCGGGTGCCTGGCTCCCTCTGGAAAGCCTAGGCCTCTTCAGACAGACCTTGGCCTCTTACGTTGAAGCTCCCTCATGTATCTGACACTAGAGTCACTGAAAAAACCCCCAACTTGGTGGGCAGCCTTCTTTCAGGATCACCTCACTGACCCATGAGTCCCACATCCTGGATGTAACCCTTGGGTGAGCAGTCCAGAGGCAGGTCTCCTTTACTGGGGGGAAAGAGTCAGCCTGGGGCAGGGGTGTTCCCAGGGCTCACACTCTCCTCATCGCCTTTTATAAATACCCTCAAGTTGCTTTCATTTAATTTTCTGTGAATGTGTCCAGTGGGACACACATAAATTCTGGATGAAACATTGAAAAGCTGACTTGAAAGAAATAAAATAAACAAGAAGGAGTGTTTGCCTCTGGGTAGAGAGTGGAGAGATTGGGGTTAAGGATGGAGGACTTATTTTTTACTGTTTTACTTATTTTTTACTTATTTTTCACGGTTTTACTCTATTATACTGTTTTCATTTTTATCATCTGCCACTTAAAAAACAATTAATAGATAACAACTAAAAGGATAAGAATAGACAAGTCACAGAAGGACATCTTATAAAATAAACCCATTGACAATAGAAAAGGAGACTAACCTGATGAAAGAAGTTATTCTATTACTTAGAGAGGTTAATTAGCAAAAGTGAGGGGTGGGGGACCCGGAGGGACGGCCACATCTGTATATTGTTGGTCTATGCAAATTGGTAAACCCTTCTGAAAAGCACTTTGGCAACATTTATAGAGACATAAAGATTTCTTTTTCACTTGATACCCCAGTAATTCCAGTTCTGGTTATCTAGCCAAAGCAAATAATTTGAATACGGAAAAAACTACAGACGGAAAATATTCACTGTAGGAAGGCAAAATTTAGAAACCTAGACATTCAATAATATAGGGATGGTAATTAACTGATGCGATTCATGCAATTCGTCGTTATGCAGCACTTTTAAAGAGATAAAGGTTATCTATTATCAGAAAAAATGCTTATTCTAATGTTAAGTGACAGCAAAGCATATATAAACTCACATCAATACTGTGGGTATAGTTATGCTTAAACAAATCATAGGAGGGACTTCCCTGGTGGTCTAGTGGGTAAAACTTCGTGCTCCCAATGCAGGGAGCCCAGGTTCGATCCCTGGTCAGGGAAGTAGATCCCACATGCCGCAACTAAGAGTGCACATGCCACAACTAAGAGTGCACATGCCACAACTAAGGAGCCCACCTGCCGCAACTAAGGAGCCCACTGGCTGCGACTAAGGAGCACACGTGCCGCAACTAAGGAGGCTGCCTGCTGCAACTAAGAGCTGGTGCAACCAAATAAATAAATATACATATATTTTTAAAAAAAGAAGATACACGTACCCTAATGTTCAAAACAAAAAATGCATAGGGGGCTTCCCTGTTGGCGCCGTGGTTAAGAATCCTCCTGCTAATGCAGGGGACACGGGTTCGGGCCCTGGTCTGGGAAGATCTCACATGCCACGGAGCAACTAAGCCCGTGCGCCACAACTACTGAGCCTGTGCTCTAGAGCCCTTGAACCACAACTACTGAGCCCACGTGCCACAACTACTGAAGCCTGCGTGCCTAGAGCCCGTGCTCCACAACAAGAGAAGCCACTGCAATGAGAAGCCCACGCATCGCAATGAAGAGTAGCCCCTGCTCACCGCAACTAGAGAAAGCCCGCACGTAGCAATGAAGACCCAATGCAGCCAAAAATAAATAGAATAAAATTTTTTTTAAAGTATAAAAAAAATGCATTGGAAAAAGACTGGAAGGAAATGTGCTAAAATGCTCAGGATGGCTGCATTAGGCTGGCGGGGTTATTTTCCAATTTTTTGTTAATACGGTTACTCTATTTTATATGGAAAAATAAATATGTAAAGAAAGAAGGGACATCTTTCAATCCCTCTACCTGCCAAGCAGGAGCATGGGTGAGGCCTCTTGGCAAACTGAGGTATGATCCTATTTTTAGAAACTTCTGGCTAGGAAATGTATACGTAAGGAAGAACAAACACCACAAGGCACGCCTCTATTGACAAACGTTCAAAGAGCTACTCCTGGTGTGTAAGGATTCCAGCTCCTGGAATGTTGAAGGTAAAAGGAAAGTTTACCCAAACTTTAAAATTTCCATGACTTGTACCTTACTGCATCTCATGAAATAAGATCCATGTCACTGAACTCTTTTAAAATAAAATCCAAAAAGAAGAAAAAAAAAAAAAAGGAAAGTTTACCAGATGATGTTCACATTTTGATCATCAAGGGTCCAAATAGAACATGGCTAAACAAACATGGCCACTAGCACCCAGCTGGCCCTGAATGAGGTGCATAGCATCCCTCCTCACCCATGTGACCAACCAGGTTGCAAGCACAAGGGCCCATAAAGGCAGCAGCCAAGGGACAACGGCAATTCCAGGCCAGAGCTGGGTGTTCCCAGAGATGACAGAGGATGCTGTGCTCTTTGTTCTCCAAGGGAGGAAGCCAGTCAGACTCTGGTCTTTTTGAGCCTGGAATTAGATATGCGAGCACCACAGGCAACTCAAAATGCCCCTTCCCAAACAGGCAAAGAACTAGGTGTTCCCTCAGATCAATACTATTCGATATTTGTTCAGCATATTTGAGGGACAAAAGGCAGCAGTATGCTGGGTAAGAAAGGGGAAAGAATATCTCTGTGGCAGCATAAGGTCTCTTCTCCACCATGGAGGGAAGGTAAGCTCAGGGCACCCAAGCCTGGACATCCCAACCCAGCCAAGACAAGGCTCTGCCTCTATCTGGGTTCACCTTTAGAAACAGCTTAGTCTTCAAACCATTAGGCAATTATGTCCCCCTTGTGGGGTCTCATCCCTCCCCAGTGCAGCTATCAAGGTCCTGACTTCCCGTAGAGCATTTAAAACAATTCTCTTATAGTCTCACCTCCAGTCATTCGTTTATCCCAGATGCTAATGCAACAAACTGGCGGATCCTCTGAACAGTGGTTGCCTTTGGGAAGGAGAAAAGGGAATGAGGCAGGGAAGGAGAGACAAAGGGGGAAACTTTTCTTTCTCTTATTTAAAAATGTGAAGCAGATATGACCAAATATGAACCACTATTAATTCTTGGTGGTGGGAACACAAATTTCTCAACAAAATGAACCAGAAGTCTTCAAATGGAAATTCTAAGACCCAGTGCCATGCTGCATCATCTTGCCTATTTCTGGCCTCCCCATATTTGATGCTCCCCAAATATCTTTGTTGCTGAGGTTGGTAGCAAAGTCACAGGGACTAACTCCACACCTGGCCTCTTAACATCTGGGAAGCAGCTCTGGACATACAGTGGCAGTCCTCTGATGTGCTGACCATGTGATGACCAGGAGGGAGAGCTCGATGCTTCCTGCCTGCACGCCTCTGCCCATCACAGGGGTGGACTAACCTGGTTATACTGGGCACACCTAACCTTTCCATGGGGCCTAGACTGGAAGGATTTTAGAATCCAGCAGCAATGACACAGACCAAAAAAAAATTTTGTTTTTAATTTCCATGAAGGGGAGGTGGTAGTAGAGTGAATTGTTTCAGAAAATGAAGCTGGTTTAGGAAGCCATGTGTGAATCAGGAACAATACCTGGGTCACAGGAGAAGCCGGCAGGCAAGTCGAGGGGAGGCCTGTTCTGTTCCAGTTCTTCGTTATCTAGTTCTAGTTCTAGTTTGTTATCTAGTTCTAGTTCTTCATTATCTAAACGCCAGGATACATCTGCCCAGAGAGAGTGGACAGGGACACGGACTGTCTCCTTCTGGAGGTGCCAGGAGCCCCGGAGGGACCCTGTCACCCATCTTTTTCAGATCCTGTTTCCTTGTCTAGCTCTGTAGGGAGCACCGTGCCCGTCTCCAAAGAACGCCATACTCACTCCCAGTGACAGGCCGGGAACGACTGGCACCTGGTGAAAGGCAAGGCGGCCAATCCCAGAGATGGACCAGGCATGATTTGCCCATCCGGCATACATAACCCCACCCTGACGCCCCAAGTTAAGGAGGCGGGGAGCCAGCTTTCACAGCTGAGTCCTTCCACTCCTGGGCCTTGGCTGGGCAGAGGGGTCCCCTTCCTTCAAGATGACCTGCACACAGCTCTCAGGCCTGAAGCTGGCTCTGCCCCGCAGAACTTCTCCCTCCCTGCACAAAGGTCGGACCCTGCCCACTGGCAGGGCTCTAGAGCCCAGGCCCACCCAGCTTAGCAGAAACACGTGCCACCTCCACAAGGCAGCCCACCGCTGTCCAGGGTCTCCAGACTGCAGCCCGACCACCCCCTACTCTTGAACGAGCTACTCTGGGGTGAGGGCTTTTATTAGTGACCACAGTCAATGGTGTCCCAGTGAGGACAACTTACTGATTTCAGGGTGCAAGTGCAGTTTTGAGTGTAAGACTAATATGAAAGGTGCATTGCACAAGAAGATTATTATGGTTACATACCACTCTAGAAGAAGGTTCTCATCCCAAAGTCTCCTGGAGGTTGAGAAGGTAAATGTTCCCTGAGACTCACCCAAACCCAGGGACTTGCTGATGTTGCCCAAGTCCACCTTCCACACAGGGAGATGGTGGGGTGGCCCGAAGATCACCCCACGAGATCAGGCCCAGATAAGTCAGGTTAGCACAGCACCAAGGCGGCATCAATGGCAAAACGAGAGATCCAAAGATCACAGTAGCAAACGGTTCTCCATCTCTCCTACGTACTCCTTCTAGATTAATCTTCATTTAACACACTTCTAATGACACCATTCTCCATCTCAGAAATAGTTACTAGGTACCCCTGGCCTAGAGAGTTAAAAACGTGTTGCCCTAGCATCGAAAGTAATTCATAATATGGCCCCCAAAATACTTATATGCTTGAGAAGACTAGAGATCTACTCAAGTTAACTCAAGGAAACATTTCAAAGGATACTCATGGATCAACTGAGAGTTGTCAGAAAACAAGAAAGCTCTAAAACTCAACCACTCTTTCTATCAGTGTCTCTGCTTCTCTTTTCAGTTTCCCTTCTCTTTATTGCCCTGCTTCCTCTGGTTATTCAGCTTCCATTCCCTCACAGTCTCAGCTAGCACAGTATGACCATTCCCAATACCTTCTAAACCTTGGCAACTCTCAGCACCTCCTTGCAGTTCAAGTCTGTGGCTTCAGAAGTTAACTTTGATTTCTCTGTGCCTTTGATTAAAGCACTCAGAGTGGAGGCAAGCAGCAGGCTGTTGGGTTGCACAGACACTCACAAACGAAGGGGAGAGCTGAAGGACGAAGAACCAGGAGGACTTGGGAGGCCCTGACACAGGATCGAATGGAAGACCGTCGTCCTCCGGGGCAGTGCGTGTGGCGGGAGGCAGCAGAGCTCCTCAGCTCCGAGTGTGAACTCCAGACGCAGACCCAGACTCCAGTCCTGGCTCTTCCATGGGCTGCCATGTGCCCTGGGGAAGGTTAGTAACTCCCTCTGCCTCTGTCACGAGCACCTGCTCAGGGGGTGGTCAGAGGAATCAAGTGAGTAGATACAAGTGAGGGTTTACAACAATGCCCAATATACAGCAGTAAGTGCTCAACACACTTAGCTATTGAATTGTACGTGGAAAACCAGGGGAAACCAGTGGCACTGGCTATAGACAGAGGGTTAGCAAAGCCCAAGGGCAGAGAAATTTGGTGTGCCACAAATATACGAAGGACTTAATATTTGTATCTAATTTAGCTTGATAATCACTTTTGTAATCACACTGTAAGCTTATAAAGGTCCTAGACAGGGCCTTAAACCTTGTATCTGCAACAGCACCTGGCCCGTGCTGGCAGGTTAGGCTCTTGGGCTGGCTACTTACTCCACGTGTGACCTACGGGAAAATGCCCAGCCTCCCCAAGCCTCAGATTCCTTACCTGCCAACATTTCTGCCTTTCTTGTAAAACTGTTTAATTTTGTTTACCCAGAAGATCTCTGGAATCACGTGCCCCATCCCCGGGGCGTTGTTGACAACTGTTGTGAGACCAAGTGAGATTCCTCACGGTAGGAAACTTGCAGAGCTCCCGCCACAGAATAGGTGTCACTGTTGAATGTCTCTTGGAAGGGCACCGCACCCTTTCCAGCTTCACCAAACCCGGCACGGGGCAAACACTCATATCTTGCTCTGCAGATGGAGACAGGCTGGGTCTCAGGTCATACACGTGAACATCCACGATGACTTTCAGTGCAGGTCTGAGAGCAGGACCAAGTCCTGCTGATCCCTCCACAAAGCCCGGAATTGCTGGATTTGAGGCTGTTCAGCTGCCGATAGGAACTTGCTGTCGAGTCATTTTCTCCTGTCATTTGAAAGTTTAGAACAGAGAACTTTCTGACTGATGACTATCTTCCTACAAAGACAGGATCGCTGAAACCATCCACAAGTTCAAAGAAGGAAGAGTGTCGAGAATGTGGGGGAAGGAGCTAGCTGCGGGCCTGGAAGGACTTTTTCCCTTTGGCTCTGAGCTCCTGAGTCACTTTCCCTCCCACAGGTGCAGGGGACAGGTAACCTCTCAGGATCTCTTATGCTCACCACAAAGACCCTGGCCCAGGGGCCAAAGAGGCTTAAATACAGTTTCAAAAGCAACTAGGACCAAAAGGGTGTCTTTTACTTACAAATGATAAAATTACACCCCAAAAATCCGGACCTTTCTTTTAAAAAAAAAAAAGCAAACAATTTATGCAAAGACTTTGAGGACTTATTAAAATTAGAAAATCTCATCTACATTTGAGATGCTCTGTTTAGTCAGAATAAAGGGAGTCAAGGGCTGCAGGATAGCTGGATGGGCCAGATGTTTACATCACTGGGGGCGTTGAGGGGGCAGTGGTCAGAGCTACGGGCAGGAAGCAGCAGCCACCTGCGGCAGCCAAAAGGGCTTAATGAAGAAATAAATGCCCTGGAGGGCGGCAGTGTCGGGGGAACCCACCAGGGTTGCCGAGGGGCGCAGAGGAACAGCAGCAGGCCGCCCTGACCACCTTTAGAACCAGAGACACAAGGAGGAGGTACGGTCGCCCAAGTCCTGCGCATCCTGTGCAGTCCTGTCCGGCTGCATCACCGCTGGAAACGCTGCACAAAAGAGGGGTGACAACAGAAAAATGCTGACCTCCACCTGCTCCCACAAGCTGACCCCGACCAGAGTCGTCATCGGTCATGGGGGGAACCCAGGGCCTTTAGGGATCGGCCTCCAGAAGACAGGGCAGAGAATGGCACTGAAGACCATGAACAGCGTAGGTCCCTTCCACATGGAAGTGACTCCTGTTTCACGTAAAATGGACCAGGGTACCTGCTGTCAGCCTGCTGCAGATCAAGTGAGATTATGTGCTAACTGTGATTGCCAGAGAACCCATTTCAGTTTTGGAACAAGGAGAACCAGGGGGTGCCTGTTTATTCTCAGTTATCAACACACTTCCCCTTTGGCCATTTTCTGGAAAGGGGCAGTCTGGATTTCTCAGAACATCACAACCATGCAGGGGCATTAATCCTCTCAGTGCGCCCCACTCACCCCCTCCCCACCCTTCTATTTCAGACACGGATCCCAGCCTGGAACGCCCCAAGTTCCCCTACCTTGGGTAGCTTCCAGCCATTCACCTGGGCTGTTTCTTGGCAGACACGGAGCCAAGCTCTGGAGAAAACAAGGGAGTCGAAATAACGGGAGTCAAGATTCCTGCTGGGTGATACCGTTTATTGAAAGGCAAACTTGCTTTCTCCAGGAGTTCACTTACATGGAGGTAGCTGCCTAAGAATGTCTCTTCCCCGCGACGAACCTAGGCAATCAAACCATACCCGAAAGCAGAAACCCAACAAAATAAGACTAATCGGCATTGTCGGATGACACTCAGAGGCAGGAAAAAAAATGATAAAGCTATATGATGATTGTCTCTTCAGCACTGCATTTGGCCACATACTTGTTTATTAAATACTTTTTTTTCTTTTTAAACTAGCTAAAGAAAATACTCTCGAGTAGGGTTAGTTCTTAAAGCGACAAACAGAAAAAAATATATATGTGTACATAATAAAATCAAAGAATGACAGCGTGTCAGAGCTGGCAAGGACCTTGAGCCCTGGTCCTCAATCATTCCGCGTCATCTGCCCCTCTGAATGCAGGCCTCTCAAGGTCACCCCTGTCAAGGTCACCACGGTAAGATGAGCTGGGACTTGAAAACATCTCTCCTCTCAGCTCCCAGGCTCGTGTTCCTCCCATCCTGGTGCACCGCATGCATCCAGTTCACTGCCAGCCCCATTACGGCGCAGGAGGGTGCATTTGTTGACATTTTTAACGTCCCAATTTTAGGGTAAAGATGCAGATCTTCTGAATGGTGAGCTCTGTTCTCTTTTCACAGGCAGTTTGTTTCTCGCAGCCTGCCTCATGGCTACCAGAAGGAACTGGCCAGAACGAGAGGCAGAAACTTTCTCACAAACCAAGACAGGTGCTGGCTCGCTCCCAAAGTTCTTGGGCCCCCAACTTTTCCCATCTCTGATCTGTAGTGATGAGCGGGCGGACGCGTTGCTGGGCAGGCTTCTTGGCAAATACCTAATGGCGGTGGAAGCAGCGGGGAACTCAACAGCATATGAGAGTCGAAGAACCCCTGTGGGTTCCAGTGAGCCAGCCGACCAATCACAGGCTTGCTGCCTCCCCAAGAGGACAGAGGGGCTCCGGGGCTGGGTCTGAAGGGGTTCAGCCTCCGTGTTCATTGGTGTGTGTTGTCTATCACCCCCTCTCCCCGACAGTGCTCCAGGAAGGGAGGGATTTTGATCTACTTTATTTACTGCTGTGTCCCCAGTGCCAAAGACTGGGATATCATGGATGTCCAATAAATATATGCTAAATGAATGAACGGCTAAAAGGAGGAATCTCTCCATACTCCAGATAGGTAAGCAGAGGCAAGAAGCACTCCACCCAGCAGAGGCAGAAGAGGGGTCGGCTCTTCTGCTCTGGGGGCTTCACCCACGGTGGCGGGGAGCGACGACACCTACCCACAGATGGGGCTGATCGCTCTGAATCCTGCTGGGTGCGCTCTGTGACCTGGGGCAGGTAGGGCACTGAGATTCCCTGCTCCCTGCGGCAACTGTCATGGAGCGCTGGGGTCACAGGCCTCTTACCTACCAGGATGTGTGGGGACACTGCGAGGCAGCTGAACACTCACTCACATGCACACAACTCGAAGGGTTCCCTCCCTGGCCACGGCCCTGACCAGCTGCGATTGGACCTGGCCTCTGTGCGTGCCTAGGGACCATCACAGTGGAGGGGACACCAGGAAGGCGAAGAGGAAGTGCCGGGATACCCAGCATCCTCCCAGTGCCTCCCTGAAATTCCATCCCAGCAACGTGGCCTTGCCCAGACCTCACCCAGCCCCAGTTACCTCCTGCCTGGTGCCAGCCGCTGTCCCTCTGTCCCAGAAGTCAGGATTCTTCCAGTTTGCACAGAAATGCCTCTGTCTGACTGCTGCTTCCTTCCTCCCTTTCCTGACATAAACCTGAGATCCTGTTCAATCTGCCTCTTGCCTACACATCCCCCCAGCTTTCAAGAACTTCTTCCTCTTCCACTTCCTCCTTCCCACCCACGCTCACACATGCCTGCTTATCTCCTCTCCCTTCTTCCCGTCCCCGTGACCTTACTGCACACATCACCTGCCTCTTCCTCAAGCCTAAGTCCACGAACCTTGCTCCCAAACCCTCGCGGTCCCCACCTGGCAACCACCCCGTCCAGGGACGGAGAGAGTGTAGTTTGGAGGCGGGAGGAAAGGACCGAAAAGACACGACAGGAGGGCTCCACCCCCGGCCCCCGAAACCAACATCATTTGTCAAAAACCATACGTACATGTCTGCCCACTCCACCTGTGCAAAAGAAATGGCAGCTGGTGACTGGTATTGGTCTCAGCATGGTTCAAAAATTTTAACAAAATTCTAGATAAAATAAGCAACCAAGGACCACGGATACAAGTGACCTCTGACTTTCCCTCCCTCCGTCAACAAGTTCTTTACCAAGACCACCTGCACTTCTCTTCTTAGGCTTAACTCTCCCTTCTCACCACCACAATTCCTTTTTCCAACTCTGATGCCCAGAGTGGTCTTTACTTTCTCCCTCTTGCCTCTGGCTCAGTTATACTTAAAAATCTAGTCGCTTTGTATTTTTAAAAATAATACTCAATAGAGATGTGTGAACTTTACAAAACAAGCCACCCCACGAAGCCTCTGCAACATTCCAAAATGGGACAGCAGCAGTCTGTGAGAAGGTCTGATTTAAAATATGTACAGCCTCCACATCCTCCCCTCCCCTTCACAATGGCTACTAACTAGGAACTAGCATTTGGACCCTTTTTCTTGATGGGGGGGGTGGAGGGCAGCCATGCAGATGGTGCTGCAGACAGCTGTGCAGAACGGGGGCTCCATCCTGCCAAGCGGCTGCAGGCGTCTCAACGCATACCCTGCAGTAGCTGCTGTCTAAGCTACCAGAGCTGTGCTGCCACAGAGATCCTAGGAGGACATGACGTCACAGGGAGGAATTATCTGGTCCGCGAAGAGGAGGTGATGGCGCTCCCTTCCTCTCCTCCCGCCGCGGGCGGCTGCAGGCCCCTGGAAGTGGGCTCAGATCTGGCTGGCGGCGGTGCCGTCCTTGGCGAAGGTGTAGCTCAGCGGCGCCTCATAGAGGCTCCCCCCATCTGTGCTGAGGTCGTCATCGTCGTCGTCGCCGTCCACGTCATCCAGCACTTTGCTTGGCAGCTTCTTAAGTCTGCAGAACAACAGGTGGCGTGTTTCCTGGCCCTGACCGGGGCTCACCTCCGATCTGGAGGCCAAGGGGCTCTAGACGCCTGTCTCTGCACCCCAGCGAGTGGCATATAAGCACAGGAACTTAACTCGTCTGCACCCGCCAGTTCCTACAGCAACAGGGAGCAAACTGCCCACCTGAGAGCACGGGAGGCTGCTGCTGACAGGGTGGGCTGGGCAGGGCTGGGGCAAGGTCAACAGCACTGATCTTTCCTCCTGCCTCAAGCCCCAACATGGCTCAGCAGGGTGCTGCATAAATCCCATCTTAACTTAAAATTTTATCATCTTGTTCACCAGGGGTTGTTTGCATTAATTTTTATTTTAATATTGCATCTTGATTCTTGAGATTTCTGGTGCCCCCTAATGCCAGCCTGGGGCCGGGTTCTCGACAGACACGCCCTGTGTACAGGATTCTCACCAGGCTCCAGTCTTCTGGGCATTTATAAGAGAACTACCTGGGCAGCCAGCAAAAAGCCCCAGGTCACAGTCGGCCTCCAAGAAAGGCCCAGCTCCACGAATGGGTGTGAACTTAAACTCACCCCCTCACTCCAATACCCCAGGGAGTGACCCTGAGGCAGGGAAAGCAACCCCGCACCTAATCTCCCATCCTTGGGGCCGTGGCAGGGGAGCTCGAGACAGCAGCTCTCTCCGGAGACCAGGTTTGGGACATCCTCGTCCTCCTGAGAACACAAGCCACAACTTTACCTCATTTCTCCCTAACCCAGGAGTCCCTAAGGGCTGGTCCAGGAGCTGCTCCCTACACGGTGGTGTGAGCTAGTCTGACCTGCTCTGAGCCTCAGGACGACAGGGACGATACCTGCCCGGCCGACACCAGGGCAATGGTATGAGGATGACACATGTGACACCCTACTGATCACGTGGGGCAACCGGAGTGGATACAGCCGCTCTCACCCCTAGGGTGGGATGACCCCAAAGGTGACAACAAGGGATCAGCTTGAGACAAAGGAGTGGGAGCGCTCTGAAAGCATCAGGCTCCCCTCCAACGTCAGGGCCATCACGGCCCCGGGGGGGGGGGGGGGTCGCCGCACTTGCCCACCTTAAGTCCTTCTTCATGGAATTTAGCTGCCCCTGCAGATGCTCATTCACGTCCATCTGTTCCTCCAGCTCCCTCTGCAGCTTCTTCTTAGAACTTTCCAGTCTGTCTATTTCCTCCTCAGCCTCCTCCACCTGTCGCTTCATTGCTTTCAAGCGCAAGCTCAGCTGCAGGGGGAAGGCAGGCCGTGAGCCGGCGGGTCGCCCAGCCCAGCACAGAGAGGTCGGTGGTCCGGCCCCCTTCTCTCCCAGCAACCAAGGTACGGCAAAGGGGGCAACCAGCCTCACGGGAAAGTGGAGATGAGGCTCTAAGACCGAAAATTCTACTTTTTAAAAGCCAAGTTCAGGGTCTGAAGTTTGCTGAAATCCCCTACTAACGTGGGCTCTAAAGGCCCCCTTCCATGACGTAAGGGGTGGAGTGGAAAGGGCGGACTCAGTCCACTCAACTTCACCCCTTGCCTGCCCGCCGAGGCCTCCCCTCCTTCTCGCTTCCCCAGCCCGAGACATTAAATCTCAAAAGTGCTCGCAGAGCGTCCCGCACCTGGTCCTTCTGATCAGTCAGCGACAGGTGCTCATCGTCTACCTGCATCACTAGCTCTTTCACCTTCCGCTCCAGCCGGCGGTTGCTGACCTGGAGGCTGGCCCGGTCCCTGGAAGAGTGGGGGAAGCAGAACAGAGGACAGTCTCATCCCAGCCGCCTGGGAGGCCAGCCCAGGGCTGTCTGGTGGACGCAGGGTCAGAGAGACTCACAAGTGTACAGCGGGACAGCGCTGCTCGTTGGACAGATGAGGAAACAGGGGCTCTCAGAGGGGGAGGGACTTTGCCCAAGGCTGCGGAGCCAGCGAGAGGCTGAGCCGGAGCCAGACCTGCCCTGAGTACTCCCAGTCCTGGCCTTTACTTGGTAAGGCAGTGGGTCACAGACTGCCAGGCTGTGAATATTTGGAGTTTACTCCAGGCTGCCCTGGAGCAAAAAGGCCCAGTCCCAAAAGTCTTACTGAAAATGGATAACGTAAAGTGCTCTATGCACACCCACCCACACTGCTTCCAGGAAGGTGAGGGGCCATGAGTAAGAACTGAAGCTGGGGACCTCCCTGGTGGCACAGTGGTTAAGAATCCGCCTGCCAAGGCAGGCGACGCGGGTTCGAGCCCTGGTCCGGGAGGATCCCACATGCCACGGAGCAGCTAAGCCCGTGCACCACAACTACTGAGCCCACGAGCCACAACTACTGAGCCCGTGCTCTGGAGCCGTGAGCCACAACTACTGAGCCCATGCTCTAGAGCCCATGAGCCACAACTACTGAGCCCTCACTCTAGAGCCCGCAAGCCACAACTACTGAACCTGCGTGCCACAACTGCTGAAGCCCGTGTGCCTAGATCCCCTGCTCCGCAATAAGAGAGGCCACCGCGATGAGCGGCCCCCGTTCGCCGCAATTAGAGAAAGCCCGCACGCAGCAGCAGAGACCCAATGCAGCCAAAAATAAAAATTAAAAAAAAGAAAAGAAAAGAAAAGAACTGAGGCTGGTCAAGCTTAACCCGGTACTGGCCCTCAGGCTGCGGTCTGAGAACAAGCTGTAGAGAATCACATGTAGTCATCTGATCCTGTGTCCCTTCCACCCACGTGCCCATCTCTGACAGATGGCCACTCAGTCTCTGCTTGAATATACCTGGCCCCCCAGAGCAGAGACAGCCGCCTTACCTCTATTCCAGCTCAAACTCAGTAGCTTACGAGGCAGCCTGTCCTATTTAAGGCATGGGGAAAGGAGCATCTAAGAACTGAGCAGTGGGGAGTCCCAAGTTTTAGTCCTGCTACATCAATATTCTGCCAGGCTACCTTCCTCAAGTCATTTACTTTGGTGGGTCTCAGTTTTCTCATCTATACAATGGGAACAATTTTCCAGCAAGGCTGTACTTGCTCTGCCTTCCTCACAGGCTTTCGAGGATAGGAAGAGATACAAGTGTGAAAGCACTTTGTAATGTGATGCCCACTGCCCACCAGGGCCTCTGCACCACGGCTGGGCCCAGCTCACCTCTCCTCGCTCTCCAGGCGGTCCTCCAGCTCTGCGATCCTGGCCTCCAGCTGCACCACCAGCCCCTCTTTGCTGGACCTGTAGGAACCTTCCAGGTGGATAATCCGGCTCTTTAAGTCCTTGTTCTGGAATCAGACAGGGAGGCCGTGAGGGGCTGTGTCTGCCGCACCCTCTGTGCAGAGCAGAGCAGAACACAGGGCAGGGCAGTGTTTGGTCGGTGACTGGGGTAAGCCTGCTTTCCACCTTAGGATGTGTGGCCCCAGGAGACCTGGCGATGTATCCAGGGAAAAGCTTTGCACTCATGTCCTGGCAAGCCAAAAGAAGAGATTCTATCACATTGCTTACAAGCCTAAGTGAAATCTTTGCATGTCCTAAGACTACTGGATGTCAGACAAATGAGGTTGACCTTGGCCTTTTATAAACCTATTGGGGCGGGGGACTTCCCTGGAGGCCCAGTGGTTAAGACTCTACGCTTCCATTGCAGGGGGTGTGGGTTTGAGCCCTGGTCGGGGAACTAAGATCCCACGTGCTGTGCGGCACAGCCAAAATAAATAAACCTACTGGGGCGGGACAGGAGAAATAGGCTCCTTCAGCAATGTCATACATCATATTCAGTGAAGAACTAACATGAATGGCACGTAAAATAAATAGCGATTCAAGTAAGGTTTGTTAGCAACTCCTGCATCTGAGGACACTGGTTCTTTATTATTCTCCTTTCATTCGAATTTAGCCCTCTTTAGGATCTAGAAACAACACTTGCAATTCTACCTCTCCCCAGCTGCTAAACTCACAAGCACACTTAATATTGTGGGAATAACCTCTCTGGAAAAGGCCTTAGAAACACCTGTACCTCTCAGGTGAGTTACTCTGCAGAGTTCTTGGGGGTGCTGTGCAAAGAAGGCTCAACCAAGGGGCTCTAGTCCAAAGCCACGGCGGGGTGGGGGTGGGGGGGGGCGGTTCATGGGGCCAGCTGCCCTCACCTGTCTCTCCAGGGAAATCTTGTCACACTCTAAGTCTTGCTTCACGGCTCGCTCCTGAAGTAGCTCGTTCCGCATCTGCTCCATCTACACCACACAGTGCAAAAGCCCAGAGGTTAGAGGGGGTGTTCCTATAGCCTTTGTGCTGAAATGGTTCGCAGGTATGAATTCCAACAACCAAGTCAGCTCCTCTTTATGACGGGGGCCTCCTGCCTTCTCCTCTTGAATACTGGAGCTGTCCCTTAGATATTCTTGAGTTCTCAATGATTGCAACAATAATGATACAAATACCAATAACAGTCAAAGTTAACCCTGCCGTTATGGGTTGAATCCTGTCCCCTCCAAAAAGATATATTAAAGTCCTAACCCCTAGAACCTCAGATGTGACCTTATCTGGAAAAAGGATCTTCACAGAGGTAATCAAGTTAAACTGAGGTCATTAGGGCGGGCTCGAATCCAGTATGACGGGTGTCCTTATAAAAAGGGGAAGTTTGAATGCAGAGACAGACATGCACAGAGGCAAGACAGAGACACAGGGAGAATGCCACGTGAAGACGGAGGACTGGAGTGAGGCATCTACAAGTGAAGGAGCACCAAAGGTTGCCGGCAAACTACCAGAAGCTAGGAAGAAGCGAGGAAGGATTCTCCTACAGGTCTGGAGGGAGCATGACCCTGCTGACACTTTGCTTTCAGGCTTTTGGCCTCCAGAGCTTGAGACAACAGATTTTTGTTGTTCTAGGCCACCTAGTTTCTGGTACCGATACTTTGTGACAGCAGCCGTAGGGAACCGCTACGCCTGCTCAGCACTCCGCCTGTGCTATCCTTCGACATCCCCACAACAAGCCTATGACGCAGGTAATATCATCTCTGCTGAGGACAGCAGGGCTTGGAGAAGTTAATCAACTTGGATCATGACCAACCATCCCAGCCTGCCCGGGACTGAGGATGTGCTCAGGCCATGGGACTCTGAACGCTAAAACTGAGGGAGTCCCAGGCAAACTGGGATGAGTCAGTCACCCAGCTTGCCAGGGATCTACACAAGAAGTAACAGGGGAAGCTAGTATTCCCCGGAGCTGCTGGCTGCTGCATTACAAGTTCGAGCTTCAGCAAAGCCTTCTGCAGTCAGCATAGCTCAGATGCTGCTAGATTTCTCCCTTCTTATGCCAAAAACAGAAGTCAGCAAGAACACTCCAGGTGTCCTGCCAAAGGCTAAGCCTCACCGAGGTTTCTTCTATATTCATAGGAAATGAGCCTAGCTGAGCGGCATCCGGAAAGAAACCCTGTCGTCTGCCTATCGGTGTCTCCATTCCCCATCCCCAGGGGGCCGCAGCAACAGTGAAATGCGCTTCAGAGGCAGAGGCCCCAGACCCTGTTCCCAGGACCGTCCAGCAGAGGGCAACCTGAAGAAGCCCAGAGAACCAAGAAGGTGAGCCAGGAAAATAAAACTGCCTGTTCCTTCTTAAGGCCGACAGAGGTAAGACCCCTTGGCGATCTTACCTCGCCAAGATCCCAAGGTAAGATCCCAAGGTAAGACCCCAGCTGATCTTACAGAGGTAAGAGGTGTGCACACTGGAGTCCCTGGATGCCTGGGGAGCACGTGTAACAGTCTCACCCTGACCAGCCTTGATTTTGATTTTCACAAATCCAAGTCCTGTACAAGCACCCTCGTGAGTAAAACAAGCTCACCCCGCCTTCCCTGCCATCCACCTGGAGTGCAAGACCTGAGGAATAATGAGAGGAGACGCCACCACCACGACAGGCTAGGCTTGCGTCTCCCACTGTCCCGACCACAGCGTATGCACAGAATGACAAGCAGCGTGGTGCGGCTGGCCCAGAGTGGGTGACAGGGAGTGGTAAGGAACGAGGCTGGCGATGGGCAGGACTGGGACGTGGAGAGCTCGGTACCACAGGAGGAAGCCGACACCCTGCCCACAGAGGAGGGTGAACCTGTGTGGCCCAAAAAAAAGTTCACGTTTTTGCATTTCTGACTGGCAGGCTTCTAAGTCACAGAGGTTCCGAAGTTTACAGCAGAGTACACTGAGGTCCGGGGCAGTTATCCACATCTCGGGAGGAAGAAGGATCAGAACAGAGGCCGTGCCTACTCATGGCCCACTACCTCACCTGCTCTGGCTCTCTAGACTAACTCAGTGAAAAGGCTTCGAACAGACTTAGGGTCTACATACAGCTGTCACGTAAAAACCAAGATCCGGGAGGCAGCTGGTCTCCTTAGGGCATCCTTGTACGCAGCAGGGGAAAACATGCCAGCCGTGCACAGGTCAGCAGGCGGAGCACACAGAACTCCTCCCTCGGCTCCAAGCCCCCGCCTGGCCCCGGGCCCTCGAGAATCACATGCTGCAAAGAGGGCCCTGGACAATTCCTCTAACTGCTCTAGGAGCACCAGGTCCACGGGTAATGAATGCAGCCTCACAGCCCCACTCCGAGCACGGCTGTGAATCAGCCAACACCCCTACAGAGGTCGTCAGCACGGCTGGGCCACGGGACCACGATGTGCCTCTTGGGGGAAACTGTTCTGTTCACGCCCGCTGGGCAGAGGCCAGGACCTCACTGAGGACACGGCTAGACTTTCACCGCGACGGGAAGCAATTACACAGGGAGCGATGGCCCAGCTTCTCTTCCTGGCTCTGCATCCACCTGCATGTGACCTTGGTCGCCTCACCTCTGGGATGTGGACTCCTCGTTTCTAAACAAGGAAGCTGAACAAGGCGGCCTGTAGGCCCTTGGAGCTGGCCCACAACGCAGTGAAAGCACATTCGGTGCCTCCCGCCTGCCGTGCGGCGCTGTGCAGCCCTCCTTCTAAGGCCCCGGTCTCCATCTTTCAGCTACAGTAGCCATTCCATGTCTCCAGACCTTTAGGGGCGTCCCCAGAAAAGACCCACTCGGTCAGGGTGACAGCGAGTGTGTGTTTGTGAACACGTATGTTTGAGCGCCGGGGGAGGGGTGGTCTTGGAATGATGGGGTGGGCCCATGCATTCGTTCAGACTGTATTATCACAGCCCTAGGCTGGACAGCGTGACAGTACCTGACCTCATTCTAGGCTCATGGGGGACAAATGAACAAGCCCTGTCCCTGTGGTCAGTGTCACTGCAATGGGGAAGGACAGCATGCTGGCACGGGGTGCACGGCAGTGGTCACAGCCCAGACTGGGAGGGTCGAGGAAATTCTCCAGAGCAAGAGACGCTGAGCTGAGATCTGAGAGCTGAGAGGGAGGTCAGAGTCAGGCAGGGTGGGGACGGGGCGGGAGAGGAAGTGCAGCTCTCCTAGCCAGGGACCACTAATGAGAAAAGGCAGGAGCTAAGAAAGAGGAAGGGAGCGCTGGAAGAATCAAGAGCACTGAGGTGGACACGCAGGGAGGCAAGGGGACGGGTTAAGAGCTCAGGTGGCGAGGCAGACAGGGAGCAGTCACACAGGGCCCGTTATAATATTGTAACCACAGCGAACGTCTGCATTGCGCTGAACAAAAGTAAGTCTGCAGCATTTTTATAGCGTTATCTCATTTCATCCTCACCACCACCTGATGAGGTGGGTACTATTAACATCCCTAGGTACCCCTAGAGTCCTGGGGAGTTTGCAGATACAGGTGTGGAGACTGGGTGATGCCAGCTGAAGCCACAGGACAAATGAGCTCACCGAGGAGAAGTGCATGAAGAATGAGGAGAACCGTGCCCTGGGAAGGCCGCCCCGCTCCACTTCGTTAGGGGAGGTATGGAGAAAAGCAGGACACTGACCTGCTGCAAAGGCCCAGAAGGGCGAGGACGAGGAAGATGCGTCTAGGTTGGCCAGGAAGATGGCTCTGGGAGGCTCAGCAGAGAAGGGAGAGACAGGGAAGCCCCTCTTCTCTAGAACCGCAGCGTGACAGATGACAGCTCTGAGCCGAGGGCTGAGGAGAGCTCAAGTAAGGGGTTTGCAAGACAGATGCCCGCAGCTGTTAGCAGACCGAGGGGGAGAATCACTGAGGAGGAAACAGTTACAGGTGATGGGCTGTAGCGGGACGGGAGTGTGACAGGAGACTGTTCAGGGAGGGATGCAGGCCCACGCTGGGGGCAACACGGGAGTGGGAGAGAGCCCAGGAGAGGGACGGTACGCCAGGGCTCGGCGGGGGGGGGGGGGGGGGGGGGGGGGTCGGGGGAAGGCTCCTGTAGCTCGGAGACCCAGGAGGCAGCAGGAAGGGAAAGAGAAGGGAAGGGAGATTATTTCCCCAAAAGTTAAGGGATAAGGAAGACCTGGAGGCTTGTCAAGAGAGAGGAAGAGAGAAAGAGAGAAGTTTAGTTGCTGCTTGGGGGGGGGGGGGGCGGTGAGGCCAAAATCCACCAGAAGGCAATAAAAGGCCGTGGGGGCAGAGTCCAGGGGCTCTGGCAGCTGTTCAGCAACTGCGTGAGGAGGCAGGCAGTGACTTCCACAGCTGTGCTCCAGGCCTGAGGAAGGAGGAGGGAAACAGAGAGAACCAAGAGCCCCTGGCGACAGGTGCGGAGTGACTACGAGTGTCCACGTCTGAGCCTGTTAATTCTCCCAGGACTCTCTGAGGCAGACGTTACCACCCCCACCTCCCAGGTGGGAGGTTCAGGACTGGCGGCCGTTCCCTCCTCTGCCAACCTCCCAGGTCCCTCAGTGAAGGGCAAAACCGAGAAGTAGGAGTTCTGGGGGGGCCTTCGGAACCTAAAAGGAAGAAGCACCTCCAGTGGCATGAGGCAGAGAAGCGCTGTGGAGGGATTTAAAGATCGCCAAGGGGTCCACGGCACTGGGCCCAGGCTGGGGTTCAGGACAAACTTAAAGAAGCGGCCATCGGCCAAGGTGTTGCTCCCTCGGGGCTACTGGCTGGAAATTGTGGATCCTGCCAGGAAATGAGCCTCCCCGTACAGAGGGGCACTCAGGAAACAGCATCCCGGAGGTCCCTGCAGGTTCAAGACCTCCCAGGAGCGCCCCAGGCAAATGCGAGTCTCCAAAGGAAAAACAAAGCAAAACAGTAATTATTTATACCCCACCACATCCCCTCCAAAGATGGCTATTAAAATGCAAGTGTAAAATAAATCAGAGTGAAGAACAGGAAGGAACAAATGTGAGACCATAAAACTTAACGGTTACTGTCACCGGACAGTCAATTTTCCTCGTCTTTTTGGCAAACATGATAGGCTTCCTTCAGGTCTTCAAAAAAGGAGAGCCAGACCCTGAATTCTAAAATAAATACACCAGCTGTACACCTGAAACTAACACAACACTGTTAATCAACTATACTCCAATATACAATAAAAACTTAAAAAATAAATTAAGTGTGAAATGAACAAATTTTTAAAAAACACCACGCAGAGCCGTACACAAGGAATACCACGTGGTGTTACGGACAATACCCCCAAGGGTGGGTTTCACCATAAACCACACGTGTTTCCATCGAGTTCCCCAATACTGTGATCTCCAGGAATGGCCCCGTGACTCGTGAATATTCCACATTTCCACATCAGACTCTTCTCACCCTGAGCCCACATTGGGGACAAAAAAAAAAAAAAAAAAAAAAAGAGAGAGAGAGAGAGAAATGGCCTCTGGCTTAGCCAGCTTCCTCCTTTGGACCAGGGAAGTAAATCTGAGAAAACATTTCTTTATGTAAGCTTAGCGCTTTACGTTGCTGTTTACCCTTCAACTATACTAAGTAGACCAAACAAAAACTTTCCAGCCGAATTAAAACCAGAAGGGGAGCCGAAGGCAACAGTTATCACAGCTGGATTGAAAGAATGCTAAACCCTGAGCACGTTGATCGGAAATAACAGTATCAGATTCCAGTGGGTTTATGTCAGAGGCACCCGTGACCTGAGCCAGCTCTCGGGATTAGAAGCAGCTGCCTTCTGGGTTAATGAAAAGCCAGAGATATTTATGATCGCTAATAATAATATTTAACCCCATCACCTGTGTTTACCGTGGGGCTGTAAAGGGGTTGGTGAGCACACACTCTTGGCTAGTACTAAAAGCGATACTCAGTCACAAGAAAGGAAAATTATTATTAACCCACTGTACACATTGGGTTTTTGAGTAGTCTTTACAATAGGAGGCAGTTCTGAGACCAGGATCATTTTAATTAAAGAAGAAAAAACAAAAAGAAAGAAAGAAATCCCCTTCTGATCTTTCACGTGCTGGCTGCAAAGCAGCCTTATTTCCCAGGCCCGTATTCTGGTGGTTGCATCCCCCTGGTGCAGACTGAGGAGCAGGTGTGAGCCAGCCACTCGGGAGCAGCTCCTGAAAATGACTGCAGAAGCCTGCAACTTTATCCACTGGGATTTACCCTGCAGTTGCCAAGGCAACAGGGCAGCTCTCCTCTTGCCTGCTGGCTGCCTGGGTTGAACAAATGGTCCTTCCACTGGGCTGGGTTATCCTGGCCTCCGTGGCCAAGAGAACACCTCTCCATCTCGGCCCAGATCTACTGTTAACTGTAGGCACTCAGCCACCAGCAGTCACGCAGCAGTGCCCAAGGAGCTAGAACATCGGCCTGTGGGACACATGTGCAACACCAAGCTGGGCCATCTGAATCCTGGACTCAGGACGAGGGTCAGGAGAGGATCGGGTGAAAATAAATCCTCACTCATATTAAGAGACACTGTGGCATTATTTTTAAACTTGGGCACAGAGACCCAAACATTTGGGGTGTTTGTACCACCCTCACTGTCCGACGCTGGGATGATGGGAACAGGTGGGAGGTGATGGGCTTTGGCTCCACACTTCTTACAAGCCTCGAGACCCTAAGGAGCCAGGTAGCCTCGTGAGCCCCGAAAACAACAAGAGGAAGCATGCAAGGCACGGGCACAGCGCCCAGCACCCGGAGAACCCTCAGGAAGGACGGCAAATATCGTAAAGGGAAACAGGGCTTTAGAGGAAGGAGAGGAAAAAGGATTTCTCCGGATTTAAACAGACCCAAAGCCAGTATAGCACCCACTATTTCATTCAAATTTCCTTCAACTTTAAAATATCCTGGGGGGGGGCGGGATGAATTGGGTGACTGGGATTGACATATACACACTACTATGTACAAAACAGATAACGAATGAGAACCTACTGTACAGCACAGGGAACTCTACTCAGGGCTCTGTGGTGACCTAAATGGAAAGGAAGTCCAAGAAAGAGGGGATATATGTATACATAGAGCTGGTTCACTTTGCTGTACAGCAGAAACTAACACAACACTGTAAAGCAACTCTTCTCCAATAAAAATCAATTAAAAACAAAAAAGAATATCCTGAACGTGTATCTAAAAGGAAGGCCTTAGAAGGGCTGGGAACTTACAAAGAACGTTGCCAGCATTTACTGAGCATCAGATGTTAAGCACGAGAAAGTGGAAACGAACACATGAAAAGGATAGAAAGTTTGATCTCACAACCGCCTCTCCTGTCCTCTGTCCCTGGAAACAGCCCAGCTGAGGCTTCACTCAGCCCCCCTTTCTCCTGCCCTTACTCCCATCCCCTTCGAGAACACTGTGTACGCTTCACTGTTCTGCTCGACGACCTTCCAAGGCTCCCCACTGCCTTCAGGGTACAGTCCTTTCAAAATCCCTTAACCTGACTCTCCCGTTATTCCCTCACGGACACCAGAAACCTAACCAAGCACAGCAGTCCATTCGTTGCTCCGGAAAATGCTAAATAGACCCTACCTCCCAATCCCTGTTCACACCCTCCACCATATCTAGGATTCCCTTCCCATTCCTTACTTTGTCTAAACCTTACCCTTTCTGCAAAGCCAGCTCCGGGCCAGCCTTCCCCTAAGAACTCCCACTGTCACCCTCGCTATCATGGTCTTTCCCTCCTTAGCTGCCTGACTCTTTCACTTGGCATTTAGTACCCACTGCTTTTTCTTGATAGTTATCCATTGTTTAGGGAAGCCTCTGCTCCTCAAGCCAACCACAGTGCCTGCCTTGGTCAGCCGTGCACCCTGGCTGGATCACAGGTGATTCTGGGCCTCGGCTCTCTCATCCACTGCACAGAAGGTCTGGGGAAATGAACCTGGAGGTCCTCGCCACATCTAAGATTCTGTAAATGGTGTAGGCCATTCACTAAAATTACCGGAAAACCTCTTTCTCTGTTTTCCCACCTAAGCCCTGCCACTCAGACTAGGAGAATGAATGGGAGATGTTCAGAGGGTGCCAAAAAAAAAAAGATTTAGACAGGCAGCTTGTGAGCATGCAGAGATTAAGTAGAGAGAAGAGCTGCAACCTTTGACTTTTTAATTTAAAGAGACCAAGATCCAAAACATAAAGTTCCCCGTGCCTTCCCTCTTCAGAGCAGTTTGCAGTCCAGACCGGATGCTACAAATCAGGTTGGAGAGGACAGACAGGCACCATTTCCTGCTCCTTAAGAGACATCTCCCGTGAGGAGGTGTCACAGGGCAGCATGTGAGGGGGCGGAGAAGGGGTCTTAGGTTTAGAAGCTTCCCATTTCTCTGATTCGGGCAGGAAGGCAGCCGGTACATCCCTAGAAGTTAACCTAAATGAACTGAAACAACTTCAGAATCAAGGCCCACCTGTCTACACTCAGAGCCCTTTCTTGAACCTTTACTTTAAGAGGCAAGAAGCGAGTCTCCGATTGACCTTGACTTTGAGTGAGAAGTCAATGCTTTCCTGTAAGGTGGGTATATTTGACAAACCCATTTCTCTACCCTTGCTCAAAAATCCAAAGGCACCTCATGCCAGAAGAGAGCACTCCATCAGGAGACCCCACTTCATCTCAGCGGTTTGTTTTGTTTTATTGTTTTCGTAATTCCTACCTCAGTTTTAACACGATGCTCAATTTCTCCACTTTTAACAGACACCAGGCTTTACCCTCCCTACCCCAGAGAGTGCAGTGAGAACAAAGAAAAGTGACGAGGAAAATAGAACAAATAGAGCAAAAAGGCTAGAGACATTGGTGAAACCCATCTTTTCAGGCACATAAACTCAGACACAGGGAGGGAATGACAGAGTTAAAGGGCGACTCAGACACTTAATTTTATAAGACCTTCTCACAGCATTTCAGTGTGAGAATTCAGAAAAGACTTCAGAAATCTCCTGGACAAACAGCCTCCTTTGCATAGATCTTAGAGGCTGCGCTCAGAGGGGTGGAGACTTTCCTGGAGCTACGTGGGGTCGGTGCAGGAGGCTGGACAAGGGACTCTTCTCCCGAGAACAAGTACGTCCCCTCTACTACTTCCTCCCCGGGCTTACTTTAGGTTCTCAGCTCAGTGAAAATATTTTCAACCTTGAGCAGATCACAGAGAGCCGTTCTATTACCCACAAATCCTGTTGAGAGAAGAGAGAAGAGGCCCAAAGCAAACAGACCTAAGTGACGGGCCTCCTTAGTGTTGGGCCATCAGCAGACTCAAGGGAGGCAACCATCTCTGGTTCAGTTTGTCTGTGTTTTGCTTCGGGTCTGGAAGGCTGTTTTAACTGCCTGGTTATTGATAGGATGACATACTTCCCCACCACTCCTCCTTGCCTAAGTTGCAAGAAGCATTAGCAAAACAAATTCAGGGCCACTTCTCGCATCATCACCAATGCTTAGCAGATCCTGAAAAGCCCTGTGGTAAGGGGGCGCCTTAGCCAGGCCGGCAGGAATTCCTAACAAAGCAGCTTCTATACCAGCAGGAGAACTTAGAAAATGCAGACTTTACTAAGAACTATTAGGTCTCAAACGTCAAGGTTGGGCTCTCCACCCGAACTTCAGGTTTCCATGAAGGTCTTTCTCTAAACTTTTGCAGCTCAGGTCAGGTGGGCTGCCACCCCTCCAGAGGAATGATACTAGCACCATAAACAGGACTGAAATATGTGGGCAGAACCCAAGTGCAGTGGGAGGGTGGATGGAGCCTCTGCTTGGAATTTCCTTCACTCTCGGGAGCAAAGGAGCACCAGAATCCGACCTGTTTGCAAAGAAGCTGTCAATAGGGAAGCGAAGGCAGATGGAAAAGAAACCAGTGATTCACCTCCAGCTTTGAACAGGGGCTACCAGCCTAGAACGGCATTGTCCCTAAGCGCTGGAAGCTCCAGTTCTTGGTCATCCCAAAGTGTGGGAAAGGTGGTACATAGGAATAAGGAGAAGGGTGAGCAGAGGAAAGTGGGAAGATTCCATATTAGTTTTGTATTGATTTGTATTTCAGACTTTTTCTTTAAATCCTTCACACAGATAATTTCCTAGATTATACTCAGTACCAGCCAAGGCTCTTAGGTTTTGTTTGCATTGTTTAATTAAGAAAGTGCCCAAAGCAAATCAAAAGGTGAAGAGGTTTCTAAATGTCTATTAAACGTACAGTTTTACTGGCACCATTTTCAGGAGCTGGGCGTAAAAATAAGTTGCCATTGAAAGTACATCCCATCAGAGGTTTCTATAGGTATCCGAAGGTATCATGTAAATAAAAGGCTCAGATTAGTGAACACAAACTCTCTGTAAAACCACCACTGAATGTTCTGAATCCTTGTCCCATAATATTTCCACATTTTTATCTGTCAAATGGTTTGGGCATGCAATGGGGACACGGTAACCAGCTAATGGTGCTACCACTTTCTAGTGATGTGACACCCCATCTCCAGGATATGACTCAGGCACTCTGAACTTTTTTTTTTTAATGAAAACATGGAAACAAACCCTCAGAACCTTGGGATTATCCCAAGTGTGGTTTGGGAAATTAGTTCCATTATGTACAATGTGAGGACAGTGTGAACGATCCCTGGCTGCCTCCCAGTGTTCCTATAAGGATCAAATGTAAGTGAAACTCCTGTCATTTGAAAACTGCAAAAAGCACTCACTTGCAAGGTACTGTCACTGTACTGTGGATGCCTCAGAGGTGTATGTATTGCTAATTTGCTGGCAAAGTTCTTTTTTTTTTTTTTTTTTGCGGTACGCGGGCCTCTCACTGTTGTGGTCTCTCCCATTGTGGAGCACAGGCTCCGGACGCGCAGGCTCAGCGGCCATGGCTCACGGGCCCAGCCGCTCCGCGGCATGTGGGATCCTCCCGGACCGGGGCACGAACCCGTGTCCCCTGCATCGGCAGGCGGACTCTCAACCACTGCGCCACCAGGGAAGCCCTGCGGGCAAAGTTCTTAATGGAGAAGACTGCATCATATCATTTACTTCCCATGGCACTAATACAGTGGTAGCTACCAAATTTCATGATTGCTTGTTAAACTAATGATTCTTAGAGCCTCAGCTCTAAAAGCACTTTGCCTATTGTGACTAATACATTGTTATACATGACCACTCTGGAAACTTCCACTCTATATGCTCCATGTTATATATTACACCTCCCTCTTAGTGACTGACCCCACCTTCCATCCTTTCCATCAGCCAGGGACTTTCTCTCACTCCTCCAGCTGAATCCTCAGGTTTAACCTCTCACATTTCCTTTTTCATGCAGGGTGATCCACTCACCACTCAACTACAGAACAGTACCTGTTCCCTGCCCCGAGCGATCCTCTCAGACAGCGAATCCGAGTTGTTTCTTTCTTCTTCCAGCTCCATCTCCAGTTGAGACACCTTGTCCTAAGAAAGAAGTCACAAACACAGCCTATTTAACTTGCACTGACCAAGTTTTTAGGAGCAAGGACTGCGCTGTGGAAGGACAACCCCAAGGGCAAATCAGAGCTGAACACCATGAATTAGAGTTTGGAGGAAAGATGTGTCTTTTTCTCATACTGTGCAAAGTACATCTTTTTAAAACTGGGTTTTATTGCTTTTATAATGTAAAATATAATTGTGCATCTAGAAAGTACATAAAAGGAGAAAACAATATTTACCCCAAACCCTAACAAGCACTGAGGATATTTTAGCATGTTTCCTTCAAGTCTTTTTTTTTTCCTTATGAATCAGTAATTTTACAAATATCTACCTAAGCTTAACAGGTATCTGTTAAAAAACAATGGAAACCAAGATATCGTCCAAGGCACACTCCTCTAAATACTCTAAACTCAGGACAATGTTCTTCCTCTCTCCTGCTCAGGGCTTCCAAGACCCTCCCAGGAACAGAGTCTAGAACAACCTTTTGCATCTGCCTTTTTCTGCTAGGGAACCTCATATACGTAGCGCCATGCACTCCCAAATCCCCATCAGAGTAACATAAAGACAGCCAGCCCATCCTGCTAAACCGAATATTCACAGAAGAGAAATTTCTATCTTCCTCAGCCTTCCTAATTTAACATCACTGAGTATTAAGAGAAAAGTACTTCAAAGTAGCTTTGTGTACCAAAGGGGGGGGGGAAAAAAAAGAGGCTCTGAACACAAACCACCCCACCTCGAACTGGGGGCCTGTGGGGTTTGTACATGTGTTTCTCCTGCCACCAGCCAACGTGTCATATGTCTGGATTAAGTCAGAGCCATGAGCCAGACACACTAAAAGCAATCAGCAGTACGAGTTTCTATGTGAGCCTGCAGCATCTGTACATAAATATTGTCTCTGCGATTGTCAAAGTTGGCTGACACGCCTCCGTATGCACCAAAAATAAAACAGAACTCGTGAATGACTAAATGTCTGTGAATGCCTTCCCTGCTGTGAGCGAAATCTACAGAGAACCCAGAAAGCTCTCTCTCAGGAGTCCAAAGTCCCCAAAACCAACTCAGAACGGCTGGGTCCTGCACCAAACCTCCTTGTTTGTTCAGTGGTTCCTGACCCCTCCCAGGCCAGTGTCACTCAGAATCACCAAAGAGCCACAAGTACCGCATTTACATACGACAGTCACCTGGGTTTCTGAGTTTACAGACGATCGCCTTTATTGAGAGAGCTCCTGAGTCTGAGAATTCATCTGTTAAGTGTTAGTAAAGGAACAAGCAAGATATGAGTCCCAACAAGACAGTCCTGCCAGCCGCCTCTTAGGGAGGAAGCACCCTCGGGTGTGCCGCACAGGGGTGGGGTCTTGAGAGCTGTTCATTTTATAATTAATGGAGAAATAGCTCAAACACTGCACAGGGGCAAATGAAGCTTAGCTATGCCATGGCTTCTACACCTTGAGTTAGTAAAAGGAAATGTTCTTTTTAGTCAGAATATTCTAGAAGGAGATGATCTGGCAACCTAACGTGCGCCTGAAAGCACCTCTTCGCAGGGCTCTCTTCTTGCCTATAATCTGTACTGTACAGAGCCCAGCAGGAGACTTCAGGGGGTCAGGCCAAGGGTCATTACGCCAAAGGTTCTCACGTCACTGCCTGACGAGGCTTTAGCTTGTGTTTAACCAGACTGTTTGGGTCCTAGAATAATCACTTCCTAGTTACCTGGGTTGACCTTAGCTTGACTTAAAATGATCTCCCCTAATGAGATTAGAACCAGGACATCAGCAAAACACACGGCAATCTAGCGGTGGGGGGGGGGGGGGGCATGACACCCTAACCAGGTAATTCTAAGCCTCTAAAAGGGCCCATCTAATAAAATCTTTAATGGTTGAAACATCACTCCCTGGATATCAACTGCTACTAAGTCCCCTGGAGGTTTTAAAAGTTATTTCTATTGATTTGTGAAGTTGAATCAGGAATTCCACTGATTTTAAATTCCAGCTCTCTCTCCCTGGCCTTGAGCACTGTCTGACTATTTCCATCATTCCTTCCAGCTCTGACGTCTTATGAGTCTACAAACTACTAGCTTCTTCCTCAAATCAAGAAATGACTTTACTGTCTTGCTGTTCAAGAGAAAAAAAGCCAAAGACTGCCCAAAGGCTGAGGCGTGAGCGGAAAGTCTGCTTCCCTCGAGTCCCACGCCCGCGTCGCACCCGCGCCGCCCACAAACCTCCAACTGCTTGAGGAGTCGGCTTCGGTCATCCTTGAGGTGACTCTTGGCTTCCAGCTCGTACTCCAGGTCCTTAAGCGTCTGCTCCAGAAGCTGCCTTTTCGTGAGCGCTTCCTCCTGAGCTCTCTGGTAGTCCCGTAACTCTTCCTCCAACAGACGCGTCTGGAATGAAGAGGGGCTGGGGTGCTTAACCCGGCAAGTCAGGAGCACAGAGATCTCATCAATGTGCAGGCTGACCCTGAAGAGGATTGGGCGGCCCCCACACTCCACTGGGGTTCAGAAGCCCGTGAGCAAGCGCCACCTTCGTCTGGGCCTCAGTTTCCTCTTCCGTAAAAAGAAGTCGCTTTTCCAGCTACAGAGAGCAACCCATTGGGTTATAAATTCAATTCAGTAGATACTGGCCATCGTTAAATATAACAGAAAAAAGTATCAGAGTAGTACAAGCAAATATTGTTGTAGGTCATGGCTGAAGATACCCGAAAGCCCTTGAACTAAGTAAGAGCCTCCCAGAGTGTAATCTATCACCCACCCGTATCAGGCTCCTCTCAACAGAGGTTTAAAGCTGGGGGAAGATAAAAGCTAAAATCATGACCCCAAAGCAACCTGCAGGCACAAAATCTATTAATATAAACATGTAAATTAAGTGAAAACCACTACTCTCCAGAAGAATATGTTATGTTGTCAAATTTTACAGTGTTTTGTTCCTCCACAAGGTGGCACTGAACTAATAGTTTGAAGAAAGTGCAACCGACAGCTTTGATTCGCAAGGGGTTGTCTGTGTTTTCCACTCCTCTGGAATCTCCCCAAGGGAACTAGGCAACTCAGCACACAGAAGGTACTCCTTAAACATCTCTGTGGACTGATTCGGTGAAGCCTGAGGCTGTCTGTTTGGTTCTCAACTTCCTTCCCTCCTGGAGGTGGTATAGGGTAGCAGGTGAAAGCACAGTCATAGGAATTGAATACACCAAGGGTTAATTTCCTTCAGGGAGTATATGATAGCAAGTGGCAAACTTCATGAAAGAGTACCAGCCTTTGGGGGTGATCTTCACGGAAAAGTTGGGGAAGTCTCAAAGATACTCTTTTTGGGGACCCAATAGGTTAGGCTACTTTAGGAAGCCCAGAGGGAAGACTAGGAACTGTGTTCCTCTCCTGGAGGCTGATAGGAACACCTGAAATTTCTATGAAAACAGCAGTCTTAAAGAAGACATCTCCAGATAAAGACCTAGTCTGGTTTTGGTGGTGACTGAGTGAAAGCACAAAGTGAAAACCATCCCATGGAAAAAGGATGACGAGACATTCTTTGGATACAGAGGTACTCCAGAGCGTGAAAAAAAATCTCTCCAAAAAAAAGTCTTTAAAAAAAAATTCTCTGTGCTTCAGTTTCCTGATTTGCAATATTGGGATAAATATAAAACCTACCTTACAAAGCTGTCGTGAGACTCAAATGAGATAATACCCCCAAAAGAACATGGGTTATAGAGTCAGAAAGACTGACAGGTAATGGTACAGCTCACCCTTCCTTCCCCAATGCCCAGCACATTACTACCTTCCGACGCCCAGTAGATCCCTCCTAACATCTATCGAGGGCTCTATCATACCAAGAGTATTCATTAAGGATCTGCACAAGAGAATAGTACAGCATCTGGAATCATGAGTTAGTAAATAACTTCTGAACCTACTAGTGCTACCTTTAAGCAGTTGAAGCTGCTCTTTGCTAAGTGGGATTTAGAAAATAAACTGAACAGTGAACTCTAAGTCTTAATTCTCTAACGATGACCTTCATCAGAACTTTTCTAGCTCTATGCCAAAGGCACAATAGGTAAAATGCCTATTTCTCTCAAAGCAAAGGAGGCGGTACCACAGCACTTAGGGTGGATGGACCCTTGCAGCATTTTTATTTACTGAGAGCTTTAACTCAGCTCAACCAAAATGTGGTGGAGGGTGGTGAACAGAGTTGAGCTTGAGTTTCTCAAGGATCCCAAGTGACCTTGGCTTACTAATTCATTTTTGTTTTAAACGACTCCATGACTTCACCATCCTGACTTAGGGTGGTGTCTGACTGCAGTTTCCTTCTAGACTGATGAGGTGTCTGTTTCTGCCATGCAAATGGAAACAGTGCCTCGCAGGGCTAGACCGCTGAGAAAAATCTAGGAAGTGCCGTCTCTGTTTTCATCATAAGGAATCCTTTTTGGAATTACTGCCCTTTTACAAACAACACTGGTCTCTATCTGGCCTTAACTAATCTCTCTGGATCTCCGTTTCCTTATCTAACTAGAGGGTCTCTAAGGTTCCTTCCTACCCGAAGATTCTAGCAGAGTAATAATTACACAAAAACCAAGGGAAAGCACTTTACAGGGGTCACCGTGACACTGATTTTCTGAAATCAAAACAGGATACCAGGTGTTCGTTTGCATTCTGGCAAGTATCAGGATCCTCCCACCCAATTGCTGTAGAAATGATTCTTCTTCAGGGCCAGAGAACTGTGCTGTCGATAGGCTAGTTTCAGTTCTTACTAGGAGTCCTGTATCCTAAGACCCTAAACCAGAGGGGACCTGTTACCAGGGTCCTTTCAGAAGTATTCTAGAAGCCTGTAATAAATATCCATTGTTCTTTCACACAGTTTCAGCGCTGACTCATGGGCGACCTTCCTTTGATCATCAAACATAATAAAAGTTTGTTTTCTGAAGAAAAATGTGTTTTCCTGTGGAATCTTAGTGCTCTTGGCACTGCTTATGAAAAAAAAAAGCAAGCTTTAGAATTAAAAAAAACAAAAAACTAATATCAGTGTCCAGGATATATAGACCCTGTGCCATATAGTCTCACATGTTACCTCATTTAATGACTAAATCACTATTATTTTGTATACTTTTAAAGAGGGAGAAACAGATGCTCAGAAAATTGGGGTAACTTGCTCAATGTCATGCAGCTGGCAAGAGACAGAGCAGAAATCAGCTTACACTGTACTTGCATTTTACAGCCTTCAGCTTTCCATTAAAATAATCAAAAACATTCCCTTTATTACACCCAGTTCTTCAGAAGTCCAGACTGAAGGAAGCTAACATTTGGGTTACTCTGCCCTATTATTCTTAAATATAAAACCAAGAATATGTTTTAATAATTTCACTACTCATAAATTCCTGAAGATTTCTGTTTGTCCCCATTATTGTTGTTCTGAAACTCTTACCCACCACTCCCACGGCAATGAAAGTCTCTATATGTATAATTTTAAACGAATGGCAAAAAAAAGAAAAATTAGTTATTATAATCCCTGTTCTAAGATTAAATGAAAACAATGATACATATAAATCACTTAGACACAGCTGGACACACTACTGGTGCTCCACCAACGGCAGCTAAGCTTTTTAGGCAGATCTTGGATTAATCACGAAAATGGTCCAACTAAAGCTGTGTCCACGTAACCTCAGAGGCCCTGGGTCCTCTGTGTCTTGGAATGCCATCTGCCCCAAAGTAACCATCCCGAGAAGCAAGCACACACGCTGTCTTAAGGATCTACCCCAAGCCTCTCCTAGAAGAGTTTCAAAGCAGTCCCGAAGGATATTCTGAACACGGGTAAACCGGGAACTGCTCTGGCCAGGCATTACCTCATCCTGCATTTTCACGGCAGTCAGACGGGACTTCTCTGCCTCTAGAGTTTTCTCCTTCAACTGCCTTTGCATTTCTGCAAGTTCCCTGCGATTTTTCTCCTTGTATTCATCCAGCTGGTTCTGGAGCTCCAGCGTTGATGCGCGGGACACCTCAACAATGTCAGCCATCTGGAAGAAGTGACATGGGTGAGAGCCCACCCTGTAATGCTCCATCTGGGGCCAGGGAGCTAGGTGTGCGTCCCAGCTCAACACGTCTCCTCTGCTTTCTTCTGGAGCACCCCACCCCAAAGACTGCAAAGCACCTGGTCGTGATCTGCCCAGGATTAGTCTCCTCTAACTTGGAAGCAGCATGGAGGTGTGAACAAGCACATCCTCTGGAGCTAGATCCACGGTCTTGGGTCACATCCTCGCTCTGCCACTTACCAGCTACATGGCTGGGGCATTACCTACTCTCTCTGGGCCTCTGCAGTGTACTCCTTAAAAATACTGAAACCATAATCTTTACCTTGCAGGGCTGTTGTCAAGATTAAAACGATACATAGAGACGGAATTCTAGTTAGATACAAAATAGCTGGTAGCAATCACACTGCTGGGCATATACCCTGAGAAAACCATAATTCAAAAAGAGTCATGTACCACGATGTTCACTGCAGCTCTATTTACAATAGCCAGCAGATGGAAGCAACCTAAGTGTCCATCATCAGATGAGTGGATAAAGAAGATGTGGCACATATATACAATGGAATATTACTCAGCCATAAAAAGAAATGAAATGGAGTTATTTGTAGTGAGGCGGATGGACCTAGAGTCTGTCATACAGAGTGAAGTAAGTCAGAAAGAGAAAGACAAATACCGTATGCTAACGCATATATATGGAATTTAAGGAAAAAAAATGTCATGAAGAACCTAGGGGTAAGACAGGAATAAAGACACAGACCTACTAGAGAATGGACTTGAGGATATGGGGAGGGGGAAGGGTAAGCTGTGACAAAGTGACAGAAAGGCATGGACATATATACACTACCAAACGTAAGGTAGATAGCTAGTGGGAAGCAGCAGCATAGCACAGGGAGATCAGCTCGGTGCTCTGTGACCACCTAGAGGGGTGGGATAGGGAGGGTGGGAGGGAGGGAGATGCAAGACGGAAGAGATATGGGAACATATGTGTATGTATAACTGATTCACTTTGTTATAAAGCAGAAACTAACACGCCATTGTAGAGCAGTTATACTCCAATAAAGATGTAAAAAAGAAAAAAGAAAAATAGCTGGTAAATGACTGGCACACAGTAGGTGTCAAAACAATGGCAGCTACTCAGGGTGGCTCCATCAGCTCTGTGCCTTTTCCCTTCTGGGTGTTTTAGGGCAGAGGAGCAGCAACTACTGGGCTTCAAAACTGCCTTTCATACTCCTGCACGAGAAAGAGACGTGCAAGTACACAGATGACGCACAAAGACAGAGGTTTTGATTCAGGTAACATCTGTGAAGTCTGCAGTGACGTGCCAGGCTTCTTCGGGCAGCTGTTGAGAGGAGCTGGGCCCAGGATCCAGAGGGCATTTCCTAAACCAGTTCCCCTGTGACTGGGATTATCAACAAGTCCGAAGAGCTGCTTCCCGGGAGCTGCAAATCCCTGACACATGTGTGCTGAGACACACTGCAGGTCTCCTCAGCTCTATCAGGCCCTTACGGGGGGGGGGGGCTGGGTCACACGCCCTCTCCCTCCTCCTCTCCCTCCCCTCTTCCTACCCCTCACCTCCTTCTGCAGCTTCTCGATGGTCTTGTCAAGGTGCCATCGCTCGTTCTCCATTTCACCCTTCAGTCTCCTTAACTGCTCCTTCTGCTTCGTCTCGTCTTTTAGCTTCTCAGACAACTGCCTCTGCTCCTGGGTGGCCTGACTCAGATTTCTCTGCAGATGGCAGGGAAAGGACAGTGCTATCACCTACCTACCAGGTCAGCCACAGAAACAGGTGGCAGAGGGAGTTTCACAGCCACACCACAAAGCAATCAGACCTGCTACATCAGTGATAACAAAAAGGATCAAAATAAAGCCATCACAGAGACCCAAGGACATTGTCGGCTCTGCAATCCAGGGACCAAGACGCAAAGTTGATTTAACCAGAGACATACGCAGGAATGAAGGGCAGACGAAGGACGCATTACAGAAATACAGAAAACGGCCAAGGCTGCTGCAGGTGGTGATTCAGGATAGTGTCCAAAAACCTGACAGAACTCATGCTTGAAAACTGAGGTAAAGTTATACATTAGACAAACTTAAACCCATGTGGCAATTGACATCCTGTGATAGATAGCACTGCACCTAATGTTCGAGCATTTTCTCTGCTGTGCAGATGATTCTCACAATTAAAATAGCTAAAAATGAATCTGTAAGAAAAAAGAACATTATCCCATGGGCCAAGAGTCCACTTGGGTAGGGGGAGTTATAATCAACAGAATCCATGGGTTGGACTCACACATAGAAGGAAAGGAATTTGGCAATCCACAAGCTGATGAACCTGATGGACAGAAGGTATTAAACGGGAGAGACACTAGTCAGGAAAAGCACAAACGAGTGGTTATTTAGTGAATCAGCACCAAATACTAATACTTCTTAAAAAATGTACCATCTTGGGTGCGATGTTTCCCCTGGGTTCCTCTGAGGCTCTCATCTCACAACATTATACAGACTGATGTCCTTTACATAAAAATCATGCAACTCTAAAAAGAAAAAAAAGAAAATCCTAAAATATCTTTGGAAGATTATAGTGGCTTCTTTAAACAGCTGAGTGTTAAGGCCTTTGGCATAAGGATATCATGAAGGGGCACAGCTCAGAATGGGGGAGCATGACCCAAACAGGAGCTAGATCATAAGAAAAATGTTATCAGGCACTGAGGGCTGAATGTGGGTTAGTACAAGTACTGCTTAGGACCTACTCAGTCTTGTGTCCCTGCAGAGGCTGTATAAGGACAATGGTTGTATTTGTACAGTGCTTAACAGTTTACAAGCTGCTGTCACGTGCAGCAACTCAGGCGTTTTGAAAACACTCACAAAGCACTTCAGGCACTCCTGATTTGCAAAGCTTTGGAACAGCTCTGCTGGCCAGCCACATGGCCTGGGGCCAAAAAGCCACCTGTGGAGGGCTGTGCTCAAAGAAACAGCCAGCAGAGCTGGGCTGCTGAAGTTGATTGCTGCAGGGAACCAATGTCAACAAAAGCAGCTGGGGAAAGAGGGTGGTTAAAGAAAGGTAATCGGGAGTTCAGTGGGGGGCAATTAGCAGGAGTGAGTCTCACCATGGTCCAGCCGGACACACACCAGAGGGAGGGTCAACCCCTGGGACTTGTGTCTGTGGTTGATTTAGTGGTGTTGGGGGCAAAAAGCAGCACACAGGGTAAGGTAAGCAAGGTATGGTTGGTTCCTTCATGTGGGAGAAAGCTCTCAGGAACATGTATCTCAAAATGTCAATTCTTGAACAAAAACAAATACAGAAGGACTTCAACACCTTCCCATAGAACCGCCAGGATCCAGCTCAACCCCTGCCCCTGCAGATCCCCCAGCCTCTCTTTTTCTTCCTTCTGGATCCCAATCCCAGGGGCCCCAGCCCAGCAGACAAGCCAGCCTCGGCTCCATTCAACCTCCACGTGGTGAGTGCACTTCTGTTTCACCCTTGGCTCGGGAAGGGCTCCCCTACCACCCCTCCACACTGGCTCTGCTCTCCTGTGTCACTGGAGACACCCCAGACTCCTCCACTCTGAGCCTGGGGCCTGGCCAACACCCCCTGTCCCAACATACACATTTGCCTAGAATAGTAATTTCGCTAAATTATTTTTAAAACATTTCTTGCATGCTTGCCTCTACTGCAGGGTAGTAAGATCTGTAAAGGCAAGAAATAGATTTTCTATCTCAGTATGCCTCACAGTCCAGATTCACTCTTAGGCATATGATAAAAACTCAGTGGTTGAGAATTAACACCTATCCCCAAAAGTGATCTAAAGATTTCTTATATCAGAATCACCGGGCAAGGGTGGTGGACTGCTTACATAAAATGCAAAATCTAGCCTGTTCTAATGGAATCACAATTTTTCTTAGAGTGGAGCCCACACATTTGCATCTGAAAGTTCCTCAGATAATTCTAACATACTCTAAAGTTTAGAAATGCTGTTTAAATAATGCTCTGCCTCTTCAGTGATTCAAGAAATATGTTCCAATATGTCCACGCTGAGAAAGTATGTCCCAAATTCACAGGAAAAGCAGCCAACCTGGCAACTTTGCATTTAGGAGTTAGGTGTGAAATGCTCTATAGCTACAGTGACCGTATTTCCAAGACCAGCCAGACAAGGCCATTGACTAACACTGGGACAAAAATCTGAGGAAAATGTATCAGGTCGGAAAGTCCAAAACACAAGGTTGGTGGACGTATAGTGAGTGCCCTTGAGCTTGGGGACCATTATCTCAGTGGACACAAAGCCTTTCACTATATGGTTGAGCAAGGTCCCGGTATTAACGATAACCAAGTGGCAGGTGAGCCAAAGTGCTGAAAGGAATGAGAGGTTTGATCAGAAGGAAGTCAGTCTCCTCAGAGCCCGTGCCACACAAGCATGGGGGCTTTCTTCTTCTCTCGCCTCAATACACAGGGTGGGAGGTGCAGGCGTACAGAGGAATATATCATTATCCCTCCCTGAAGGAAAGAACTATGGCTTCCCCATCTGCAGAAGCCAGTTCTCAAGGGAATCAGAGATGTCTTTGCCATGAATGCAGTTCAAGTAGATCTACACAGCGGCGCACAATCCTCAACCAAGTGGTAGGGCTGAAGCAAACCAAGAACGGCATCCCCTTTAAGAACCTCTGTCTCTGTCTGAGTCATAATAAATCAGACCTAAGTTCACATGGTCTTCAGCCACTATGTAAAGAAATACATTTATCATCCACGAAGATGCAACAGATTGCTAAAGGCACAAAGATTTTGAAATGTAAAATGCTTATGTGAGGGGGAAAAAAACCCGGCTACTCTCTCCTCTTACTCTAAGGGTTAAGCTCCCTTCGGTTGCCAGCTTTGGGAGAAGCATGCAGAAAAAGTTATCGAACTAAAGGAATGACCGTCTGGTTCCCAAACTGAGAAAAAGCAAAGTATTTTTGAGTGATGGTGCACTTTTCACAGCACGACTTTTTTTGTTTTTTGTTTGAAGATTTTTTTTTGATGTGAACCATTTTTAAAGTCTTTATTGAATGTGTTGCAACACTGCTTCTGTTCTATGTTTTGGTTTTTTGACTGCAAGGCATGTGGGATCTTAGCTCCCCGAATGGGGATCAAACCCACACTCCCTGCATTGGAAGGCGAAGTCTTAACCACTGGACCGCCAGGGAAGTCCCTCATAGCACTGCTTTTGAGACCAGATAATTGAGATAATGATGGTGAGACTGTTGGAGCCTCTTAAAATTCTTGCTGGATTATGTTGCCAGTGGCTAGCACAGCCACGCACTGCATGAAGCACCCTCCCCATCTCAGCACCGCTGGGAAAACAGGCCTGAACAAAAAGTAACAGGTCAGGGATAATTTCCAAGGCAAGGATGGTGAGCCAGAGATGGGGGGTGGGTGGCGATTACATTAAGATCTTTAGACCTTGAGGCCATCATCTGTTGTCTCTGCTGAATTAGCTTTGAGTTGCAGATTCACAGCTGCTGAACCACTTCCTTCTGTGTGAAACTTTCTGGTTTGACCAAAAGATGATAAAGACAGAGCCTGTAATAGCTGCACCCAGTGCCTGGTGTGGACGTGACACAAAGGCGCACGCTTTTGCCCCTGAAGAGTACAAATGTTTTTCCTCTCTTTCTGTGCCCAACTAGCTCGGAGATTTAAACCCTGCACTTTGGCTGCTGCGCTGTAGCCATCACAAGCCTTAAACAGCAGCACAGTGAAACTGCCATCCACACAAAATCAACCAAACAAGAGTTAATAACAAAGACCTAGATTTAAAGAAAAAGAAAAAGAAATGCAAAGCAAGGACAGTCAGACACCAAAATGAGGAAAAGACAGGGCTTTACTGCATGCAAAAACAAAGTCTCTGTCCAAAGCAAGAGAGAAGGTGCAGATTCGGGGGTGAGAGCTCCTGAGTCGCGGCTGACCTGAGTGAACCCTAGTGCAAGCAGGTTCCCCTCCTCTAGCCCCAAGGAGTTGAAGCTGTATATGAAAGGAAAGCTGCAATTAGGCATTTTTAACTATGAATCCTGAGCTATCTCCTGACACTTTCCACGTGCCCCTCCCCGACCTATCCTTACAGACAAGCAAGTCCTAAGGGAAAACTTGAACAGCCTCCGCTACCTGCTCAGAAGCACCGGCTTTTACCTCCTCGTAAGCTCGCCTGAGGGATGCTTGATGCTGCTGGTTCTTTAAAACCCCAGAGCAGGTAGAAGGAGGGACACACCTGGATCACGCTGAGGTCACTGTGCAAAGTCTATTTAGAACCTCCGTGCAGACTTTTTTTTTTTTAAAGAATGTACTTCAGGCTTTCTAACCTTCAAATGGGAAAACCTAATTTTCCAGGAACCTGCCTATTTTGAATAGAGATAGCTATCTAGTTTCAAGGAAATGACTTTCTCCTGCTCTTTTTAATAGCCATCTTGGAGGACTGCACTCTGAGGAGTCTATTGGCCCAGAGGAGAAAGGAAATTGGCTTCTGCCGCAGAGCTGACGCTACACTGCCTTGGGGACCAATTCTGGCGGCCTTCCTCACACAATTCATGTTTTATCTTTGGAAAGCTGTCAGGCTCTTTAATGTCTAGAGCAGGATCTCTCAACCTTGGCACTACTGACATTTGGGTAACTCACTGCTATGGGGACTCTCCTGTGCACTGTAGCAGGTTTAGCAGCATCCCTGGCCTCCACCCGCTAGACGCCAGTGGGAGCTCCCCAGTTGTGACAACCAATCACCTCTAGACATGGCCAAATGTCCCCCAGTTAAGAACCACTGGTCTAGATAGATAGTCTGAAGTCCAGGACGGTTATTATTATGAAAGGAGCTGCCTGGAAGGACAGGACCAGTGGTGATCTGTACATGTCCCTCCGAGTTTGCTTCTCGAACTTCCTCTGTGGGGGATTAAAGACAACAGCCCTCAGAGTTTACCTGAGCATCTTCCAGCTCACTCTCCAGGGCCCTTCTGGCTGACGCTGCTTCTTTTTCTTCTTTTCTTGCATGCACGAGGGCCTCCTCTAATTGCCGAGTTTCTCCCTACAAGGAAACACGGGGTCAGTGTACACTCAGATGTGTGCTATGCCTAGGAAGCCGACTTGGTGGCATGAAAGGCATGCAGGGGGCATCCACAGACACAGCCAGCAGAGGCTGCAGTCACAGTGCACCTGTCAAGGGCCCACGACAGGACACAACAGCCGTACAGATGTGTGTGCCTGTCTGCAGCTCCATACTTAACCAGAGGTGAACATCCCCATCAATCATCTGAGATGATTTCTGGGAAAATACAAATATCTACCCTTAGCACTGGAGCTTCAGAAACAACAGGTGTTGAATGGACTCAAGCACACAGTTTTAGAAAAGCCTTTCAGGTGATACTGATGGATGACCATCTGGGGAAGCTCTGTGAGACTACACCTCCCCTTTACATTTCTCCTGTCCCTTTTTATCGTCAGCTGCCATCTCTCACAGCCGTCAGTACGTGTCTCTTGCTAACAGCCTCCCACTTCTAGAGATCTGGTAAACCAGGTAATTGGTTTGTTAAGCCTTGCGTGACTTCAGAAACCGTCAACCAACTGTTAAAAAAAGAATAAACAGTCACGAGTGAGAATGGGCCCGACGGTAGTGTTCAGATGGCCTTTTTGGGGTTCGGAGGCCTCTGCTCAGTGTCAAGAGGTTGAACACGTCTGATGTCTGGGCAAACGGGGACTCCTGTGCCTGTACCTGTGCCTCCCACCCTGACTCCGTCAGCCCCGTTCTAGGCCGCTCTAGAAGCCCATCTCCCATTAGTGCCATGCAGAGAGGAAGAGAAGCGATGGGTTACAGAGAGGAGATGATCACGCTTGCCCTGACCTTTCCTACTCCATTATGATAATAAATCCCTTTCTGCTTCTCCAGTCGCTGTGTTTTTCGTCACATAGGAAAGAAGGATCCGGCACCGCCAAGCCTGGGCTCGGGGTCCAGCGAGCCTCACCTGGTACTTCTTGAGCATTTCCTTCGCTTTGGCCTCGTCACCTTGCAGGTCAGCAACCTGCCTCTGAAGCCGAGCGACAGTGCGCTCCAGCTCATGGACGCTTTCCCGCAGCTTCTCGTTCTCTTCCTGCAGAGCCTTGGCGCGCATCTCAGGCCCGACCTGGGTTTGCTCTGCGGTGCTGCTCCGACTGGCCAGGACCTCGACGTTCTGTTAAAGACACAGAACAGGTGAGCATGGGAACCAGGGTCAAGGCGCAGCTCCCAACTTCGTGGATGGCTGGCATTTATTAAAACCCACTACGTGCCGGGCATCGTGCTAAGGCAGGGATCAGCGCACGACAGCCTGTTACTAAAAATAAAGTGTTACTGGAACACCGCCACGCCCATTCGGGGGCACCCCGTCCACAGCCACTTTTGTGCTACAAAAGCTGTGTCAGGACTTGTGGCCAAAGCCTAAAACATTTGCTATCTGGCTCTTTACAGAAAAGTTGTGCCGACCCTTGCCTGTGTCAAGTCCTTGACATGAAATTTCAACCTTTTAACAACTCTAGGAGGTGGATACTATCCTTATCACCATTTTAAAGACAAAGAAACTGGCGCTTGGGTAGACTGAAGAACTCGTCCAAGTTCAGGTAGGAGAAAATCAGGTAGGATCTGCATTCGGGCAGATCGAATCCAGAACCTGTTCTTATAACCACTGATGAGTTCGCTTTCCTGACCCCTCACCATGTGCAGGGCCTCTTAGTAGAAGCTCTTGATGAAGGGCAATTTCTGCTTACAGGGTTTTTTTTTTTAATGTCTAACACAAAATGGAAATGAAAATTTGCTTAAATTATGGTACAGTTCCCAGCGCGAGCTCTAGGTACTACCATCTGAAAATGAGCATGTGCGGCACACAATCCGTAACAGAAAGGAATGGGAACAATTACAGGATGATTATTGTTAACTCCAGATGTCACGTAGGCGTTTTATTTTTGACTCAGCATATTAAACGTGATGGTAAGTGGCCTTGTCCAGAATTCCACCTCTCCCAGCAGACCTCTCATCTTCTATTTCTCCACTATGACAAAGATGTCAAAACCAGTAAACCCAGCACTCACAAAACAGTGCTGCAGATGCCTTGGCCCAGGGAAGGCAAGATCTGGCTTCGAAGGCTACGACACAGCCCACTTGGGAGAGCTATCTGCCGAAATCACTTGCTTGCATGGCCTTTCAGAAAGATCTTTAAATTTTGTAATAGTACAGGAAGCTGTGTTATCCTGAACTTAACCAATCTGAGAGTTTCAGAAACCAGAGCATCTTTTCACAACCCAAATGTTCCATTTAATTCTATCCATCTGGGAAAGCTCATCAGAGTCAAGCTACTGAGTCAGAACAAGGCTGGCGGGCATTGCTAGGAGAACACTATGGTGCCCAACAGCTGGGATTTCTCTAATATTGTTTGGACATATCATCTTCTACCGAAACCAGCAAGATGACTGAGGAGATATAAAGTGTGGTTGAAAACCTGAGGAGGGATCTCAAGAATCCAGTAACTGGTCAGACCAGGGAAAGCAAGAGAAAAGTCCAGATTGTCCGTTCCTGCCCTAACTTTCCCATTAAGAGATAAGAGACTACAAAGCTACGGTTATCAAGTAGTACTCAAATAAGGATACACACGTAGTTAAATGGCATAGAACTGGGCGTCTAAAAATAAACCCAATATTTACAGTCAATTAATTCTCAACAAGGGAGCCAAGATAATTCAAGGGGGAAAGGAACAGTCTTCAACAATGGTGCTGGGACTACTGGATATCCAAATACAAAAGAATGAAATTAGAGCCTTTCTTTGTACCACACACAAAAATTAACTCAAAATGGATCATAGATCTAAATGTAAGATCTACAACTATAAATCTCTTCTAAAAGAAAACACTGGAGCAAATATCGTGAGCTTGAGTTACGCAAGGCTTCTTAGATACAATACCAAAAGCATAAGTGACAAAAGAAAAAATAGATAAATTAGACTTCATCAAAATCAAAAACTTCTGTGCTCCTCATACCAACAAGGTGAAAAGACAACCCAAAGAATGAGAGAAAATATTTACAAATCATATATCTCATAAAGGACCCATATCTAGAATATATAAAGAATTCTTCAACTCAATAATAAAAAGATAACCCAGTTTTTTTTAATGGGCAAAGGATCTGAATAGACATCTTTCAAGGAAGATACACAAAAGTCCAACAAGCACATGAGAAGATGCTCAACATCATTAGTTATTAGGGAAATGCAAATCAAAACCATAACAAGCCACTTCACACCCACCAGGACGGCTATAATCAAAAAGACAGATAATAGTGTTGGGGAGGATGTAGAGAAATCAGAACCCTCACACACCGCTGGTGAGAATGCAAAATGGTGCAGCCACTTTGGAAAACATTTTGAAAGTTCCTCAAAAGTTTAAACAGAGTTATCATAAGACAGGAATTCCACTCCTAAGTATGTACCTAAGAGAAATGAAAACCTATAGCCACACAAAAACTTGTGCAAAAACTCCACAGCAGTATTATTCAAGGTAGCCAAAAAGTGGAAACAACCCAAATGCTCATCAACTGGTGAACGGGTAAACAAAACGTGGTCTGTCCATACAATGGACTATTATTTGGCCCTAAAAAGGAATGAAGTACTGATACATGCTACAACATGGATGAAGCTTGAAAACATTATGCTAAGTGATAGAAGTCATTCATTAAAGGCCACATATTGACATTTATATAAAATGTCTACAATAGGCAAATATATAGAGATGGAAAATAGATTCGTGGTTGCGTAGGGCTGAGGGGAATGAGAAGTTGGGAGATGACAGCTAAAGGGTTCAGGGTTTGGCATTAAAATATACACACTGCTATATACAAAACAGATAACCAACGAGGACCTACTGTATAGCACAGGGAACTATACCCAATCTCTCTTAACAACCTATAATGGAAAAGAATCTGGAAAAGAATATAACAGAATCACTTTGCTGTATACCTGAAACTAACACAACATTGTAAATCAACTATTTCAACAAAAATTTTTTAAAAGTCATGATGTGATACATAAAAAGTTAAATAGTATGAAGAGTATGATCCTGTTTTATAAATAAACATTGATATATATATAATTATATACATAATTTGTAAAAAAAAAAAGTACAGGGTTTCTTTTTGAGGTGATGAAAATGTTCTAAAATTAACTGTAGCGATAGTTGAAGAACTCTGTGAACATACTAAAAACCATTGGTTTTGCACTTTAAATTGTTGAATTGTATCTTAAGTATCTCAATACAGCTGATTTTTAAAAAAGGAACAAAGGAAACCCAGAGGCTGAGTCGGACGGAGGGGATGGAGGAGCTGAGGTCCACCGAGGTACAGGTGAGAACAAGAGACTAAAGACATCTGCCTAAATCTTCTGGTAAAGCGAAGAACACTTCCACGTGCAGTCAGTGATCTTTCATTCACCCAGAAATCTCAGGAAGAGCAAGGATACTGAAAACCAGATCTGGTTTAAGCTGGATGTGGGCCTACCTGGCACCCTGACACGCTAGAAAAAGGACGCTGTGCTGTGTTTTGATGTTTAGAACTTGGTATTTTCTCTGTTTGGAAGTTGCAGGGCACATTCTGAGTCCATTTGTCTTAGAAGGATGGATCATGCAGGTTACCACTCAGCTGCCAGTGGCAGGGTCTGCTCCAATCCCAGCTCTCAATTTCACAGGCTGAGTGTGCCTCTATGGGAGCGTGTATGTGTTGAGACACTTAGTCCTGTTTTGACTATTTGTAAAACGATAATACGTTTTGCTCTGTGTCTTCATAGTGTGGTAAACCACATTATGTTTACAAATAAATTTAACTTAAGCCTCCATCGGCAAACCTTTCCAGAGTGGCTCCCCTGTTCCCGTCACCACCACATCCCACGTCCCCAGTCTACTATGTCAGGTAAAGCCCATAGGATAACCTTGCTCTTCCTGAAACCGTACCTAACTCACTTGCAGCAGTGCTGGAACCTAAAAGAATAAAAATCACATCCCTTTGTTCAACGCAAGTTCTTCTCCGTGACTTGCCACCAAAGAAAACTGGTCTAGCGGGACTCCAAAACTCTTCCAGCTCTGAACTTTGAACTATGCACCACCTTTTCCAAATGCTTAAGTTTATATCTCATGACTGTGGCAAAAGCAGGAGAACTCTAGGAGGACCAGAGTTGGTAAAGATCTACTCTGACAGGTCACTGGGGACAAACACCGCTGCCCTCACTTAATTAATTGCTGGTACTTCATTTCTGTGATGTTTTGATCTTAAGTGCTGTACGTCACAGCAAGACTAGGGAGGATGTTCCATCATAAATAAAAACCAAGGGGCACACAGTTCCTAACGATTCATTTAGCCAGATCATACCCCCTATGTAATATCTATTTGTAAAAAAGATCACATGGATGTGTCTTTTAATATCTTACCTATTATTCATTCATACAATCAGTCAGAAATAGTTAACAAAGATCAATTCCAAATTCCACTCCAAAAGGTCGGAAACACTACCCTAGGTCATCACCACAAAGGCAAAAGTAGCAGATGTGCTACATTCTCTTGTTTTTCAAGATTGGACCATCCCTTAAAATTGCCCTGAGATCATTTCTTCACCTGTATTTACTTGGTTACACAGGAAACTGGTAACACTGGCTGGCTGTGAAGAAGGGAATTGGGGCTATGGAAAGAAGCAGAGAGAGGTATTCCATTGCAAACCCTCTTGTGAGGATTTAAATGGTGAACTATGAAATTCAAGAAGTATTAAAAATGTTTAAATAAATATACATTTTTGTTGAAAAGACTGACTACCAAGGGGCACAGGCACTTGGAAGACAACCATCTCCCCTACCCAGTTCTCACCTCCTCCGGGCTCCAGAAACCCTTCCCCAGCATATTCACGGATACCTCTGGGCCATGAAAGATAGCAGAGCGGGAGCCGGGGAGCAGCTGTACAAACAGAGCAGAGCACCAACTCTCCCACGCTGGTTTACATAGTTAAGACATTCCTTTTCACCACATATAGCTGGGAGGGTGGAAAAGGCCCAGATGGCCCGGGACTTGCACTTACATGAGTGCTTCTCCAAATTTTCCACCCAAGCAACCTTAAAGGCAGAGAAGTCCAATGCGGGGTGGTTAGAGACACGCAAGTGACCTCAAAGAACTGCTTCCAAGGCTTGGGTTTCTCCATCAAAAATGCATGTACGCTTTGCAGTTGACACTTGTAACTTTCATTCCACCCCATGTCTCTTTTTATATCCAGATACTGTCCTTGGTGTTCCAGGAAGATGGGCCATTTCTACCCTGTAGCTTTGGCAAGCACTCTCCTCCCCACACACCCAGCACATGTACACATTATCTCAGCCTGGACAAAAGACATAAATCACCTCAAGAATGGAATTCTCAGTTTTAATTCTAAAAATGTGCATCTAGGAGTGTAGAGGAAGGAGCAGAGGATGCTGCAGTTAATCCACCAGATTAGACTCAGATCCAGGCTGTGCCTCTTTCCGGGCCCTTTCACTGGGCCTGGCCTCATAGAGCCTTGGTTTGCTCATTTGTAAAAGAGGGGAGAAGTTAGTTACCTACCCACCCCATTGTAAATATCTAGTTAAACGAGGCCATGACTCTCGTGGCTGATATTGCTATTAATGACCAAGCCAAGGAAACCCAGGCGTATTTCTCACAAGGTCAGGACTTTGCCCGACTTACCTACTACGGTTCTAAATCCTCAACCTGGCTTTAGACTGTAAGTTGCCCATTTTTACCAGCTCAATATCAAGCCTAGATTTCTCAAAAGAGAGAAACAAGATCTTTAACAGTCTTTCCAGGGCAACTGTACTGTCCAAATTACATGACCCCTTATTTTAAGGGCAAGTCACGTTTCTTGGTTGGCTAATTCATTAAAAATTCAGCCTCATTTCCCAATCAAGGATGGTCTGGCAAACTGATGGCAACTAAGAAAATTCTTCCAGAACAGACAAACAGCATGTTTCAACGTGCTGAATTGCTAAATTTCCACTACTTCTGAAATAGTTGACTTTTAACCATATGCTCCAATTACTGATATAAAAGGGGGGTTGGAGGAGGAATACATAATTGTTATCACAAAAGAAAAAGCAAACCCCCAGTCTTTGCCTGGTACCACCATTCACTGCAAATAATGACTTGCTTACAAGCTGGCACATTTTCATTCGTTAACGTCCACACTTAGAAATGTTCACACTGTCGCCTGGGGCCAGGGGAAACTTTTATCCATGATAAGCACAAAACTCCCCAACAGCGCCACAAATGGCCACGTCTAGGTGTTTTTCCTCACCCAAAGGTACTGATGCACTTCCCCTGAGCACAGAGCACACACCTCGGACAGGCTCACTCCTGACGGATGAAAAGTAATCGCACAGGACGAGGCCCTCCTGGCTTGTCCTAATGCAGACCCAACACATAAGACATCAGGCTTTACTAATTAACAGGGCCTCTTTCCACAGCCAGTTTTTGTTTCTTTTCTGTCTCGCTTTTTTGCTGAGTGAGGGAAAACAGCTGAGGCGTGGAGGCCAGGAGGCCAGAGAATGGAATGCTGGCTCGTTGGTTCCATGTCACCAGCTACTCCCACCCTCCAGCGAGTGAGGCTGCAGGAGCTCAGCTGATGGGTGCCCGAAGGGTCCCCGACGCCAGGTCATCTGCTGGGAGGTCACTACCTTTCCACAGCATGGCTGCGGACATCACTTTCTTGCCCACAGTGAGGACCGGGGTCACAGATGATGAGTGCCTTTCTCACTCTGAATGTGTGGAGAACCAGGTCCCCTGTATTACGGTTTCAGCTTACCCCTTACTTGAGCAACAGTAAACTATGGAGGAAAAGAAATAGCATCTATTTTAGTCATAAACTGCTCTTTCCCTAGTTAACTAGGAATTTCACTGGCATGAGGCCTCGGAGCCAGGACTTCTTACATTTTAATGAGCACAGGATTCACCTGGGGATCTCTTAAATGCTCATTCTGACTCAGGAAGAACAAAGGCCGGGGCTCTGTATTTCTAACAAGCTCCCAGCTGGTGCCAGTGACGCTGGTCTGTGGGTCCCACTGTGAGGACTGAGGTCCAGACTGAGGAGAGGCTGCTCCGACCTCAGGGCCCTCCCGCAGACATTCATTCACAGCTCAGGTCCCCACTCTCCAAGTCCCTTACGCTTCTTGACATGACTCCAGTGCCTGGGAGGGGGTGTCAGGCAGCTTGGGTGCCGCTGCAGGCTGTGCAGTCAGCTCACACTATGACCTATGCAAACCCGTGACCCCTCTGAACTCAATTCACACCCTTAAAGAAAGCATAATAGGTATTACTTGCTCTAAATGGGTCAGAAACCGCCACCACCCCAAGAGAGATATGAGAGTTTCAAAAAGCTGAGATCCCTGCAATAATGGAAAGTAATGGGTTTCTCCTTCCTGTTTTTTGACCGCCTACTTACCATTTTTTGGTGAAAGTGGGGTTGAGCCATTGAAAAACATCATTTTAAAATCCCTACTCTAAGAGCTACATCAGAGTTTCCAAAAATTCTCTCACTGTATTTCCCAAATGCCAACACCATTTTTTCCCAACATATCTGTAGTTCAGAACTGAACTGGTCATGCAGTTATCTCACTGATAAGCTCTGTTTGTTTGTGGCAACAGAGTAGTGTGTGAGGAAGATGGGAATAGATGTGGCAAAGGGAATAGTAAAGAAGGAGAGTCCAATCATTACCAAAACCCTAAATATTTTCGAGGAGGAGTTGATTCCAAAGCCAGAATAGTGGATGTATTCAATTTCCTTTTGTTAGAAGATGTGGATTCTGGACTAGACTACTCTGCTAATAAGTTACTATGTGATGACTTCAAGCAAGTCACTTAACTTCCAACTGTCCTCAGTCTCCTCCTCTGTAACATGGAATGGTCAGTCTAGCTAATTTCAATGTCCCTGCCAGCTCCGAAGTCTGGGATGTCTGGGATTGAGAATGAACTTGAAGAAACTGGGCAGTATTAGGCAACCATTAAACTAAGAATTCCAGAGGTTTTATACCTCTATAACATCATACTTAAATTTCATTTTCAAATGCTGTCAGCTAAACTCAGATGGTTTTTTACCAGTGTCCCTGCCATGGTATCTAGAGCAGAGGACCACATCTAAAGACCAACTTCCTGCCACGGAGCAGGGCTTTACTAGTTCGTTCTCTCTCCACAGTCACCAACTTGCCAGAACTCACCGAGTTGGAAAGTTATCATGCTTTATAAAGATTTTGTTTACATCCTGTTTTTTTCATTGCCCTGGTGGTGATTTTCCGGCTTACAAAACCACCTAAAAGATACTCCCTTTTAATCATATTCAATTATCCAGTTTTTCCTATAGTAACTTGGTGATTATATATAGGCTAAAAATATCATTGGTTTCTTCACAATGTCCTTCTGAAGTAAGTCAAAACATTTCCCTTTAAATGGTTAAGAAACCAGCAAAGATTTACTCTCAGAGTGGCCTGTAATTCACACACAGGTTCAAGATAAAAACTGTGCTAATAAAATGCCTCACGCTTGCTCACAGAATCCATTTGACAAAGGTTATCATTTAAGCCACACAACAAACCTATAGAGATACCCAACATGGGAATAAAAATACCCTCCACACAAATGGGTCAAGCCATTTCCCCAAGAGGCAACACGCTCAGTAATAGTTCAGGCCTTAACATACGGTGACTCCAGTGACGAAACACCTACGATAGGCAGAGCCACAGAGAAAGGAAGTAGACTCGTGGTTGCCAGGGGAATGGGAAAGGGGGAGTTTGGCTGTAAGGGGCTTTGTTTGGGGGTGGTGGACATGTTTTGGACTTGGATAGTGGTGGTGGTTGCCCACCCTTGAGAATATATAAACACCAGTGAATGGTACACTTTATAAAATGGTGGAAACAGTGACTTTTACATTCTGCGACTATTATCTCTAAAAACAAAACAAAACAAGCGTTCAGGCCTTGGAGTTGGCCGACCTGAACTGGCCTTGCTTGTTTGCCTCTACGGCTTGGTTTTCCCCATTGTTCTAATAATGAATGGAGACGTTATGCTGAGCACGTAGCAATGTTTCAGGCACACCATAAGATGACGACAATGGATGACAGCTACATATAAGGTCATGTAGCCCAAAGTCACAAACCAGGACTTGCACCCAGCTCTCCAACTCCTGTCTCTGATCTCTGCTACTTGCTACCAGCTTCTTCTGAGTGAGGCAGCAACTTCAGGGGAGACTTCCCACAGTCAGCCAGAGAAGGGAAAAGGAAGCTCCACGCTTGCCAGCTAGAGGCTTCAGCTATGTCCATACACTCACCCGGATTTAAACGGGGGGTGGGGGGATACACACTCTTGTACCATGAAAACAGCATTTCAAGAGCTTCTCTGAAACAGAGCCCTGGGTTACAGACTTTTACTTATGCTTCTGCCTTTACTTATTTATTTTTTTACTCCATTCCTTAAAAATCCTTACAAAATTTCCCCAGTGTCCCTGGGTCTCATCTCAGTGTCCAGGAGATTAAAAAAGGCTCACATCACAGCTGTGAGATGCCATTTCCCTCACCATGAGGGCCCATAGTCTATGCTAATCTTGTGACCAGCATGTAAAAGTTTTGTTTATAGAACCCGACATCCTCCCACGGTGCAGTCAGCCCTTCAAGGAGCCGCCGGCTGGCAGAAAGGACACCACCCGGACAATGTCATGAGTCCAGAGCTCTGCGTCACCAGAAAAATACTGGGGGGAGGGGGCAGGAAAAAAGCAGGGGTCGGACACAGAACAAACAACTTCACAAACCGTTAAAATCAGCTTGCTGTCGGCACACACACGTCCAACAGGTTGAACAGGATTTCTGAAGACAGAAGATAAACAAGCAGGTTCTCCACAGCACTGCCTACTGGGGAGCTGTGGGGATGCCTCCAAGATAAACCAAGGCTCAACCTGGAAGCCAACAGGCCTTAAGTGAGTCCACACGTCTCTGCTGTTTCCTTCTCAGAAATCTTATTTGCAAAGGCTGATCCTTCAACTTTCCCATTTTATTGCTACCATATTTCCATAAATGCTGAAACGATCAACACTAAGTTGCAGAAATCATTCCATTTAAAAAATTTAAAGAGGAATTCTCAGACCAAGAACTCTTAATCTCATGACCATTTCCATTAGCGCCCCTTTGCACCCCTAAATGAGACCAATTTCCATACAGAAAATTGTCAACTTTTCCCTTCATCCCCCTGCCTCCATGGCTGCAGGAACAATGATAACAGGGGCTGGAGAAAGAAAATCTGGACTGACCTCATGTTTGGGATGGAAGAGGCTGGACCAATACCCTCACCAAGCTTTGAAGGCTGGTTCCCACCATCTCCAGGGTTAAGACATACAACAAGGGTGACCTTTATTTATTTCCTCCTTCAAAGATGTAGGCTGTTCCCTGGGACAGAGTTGAGCAGACTGGTCTCTTGCAAAAGCCCATGAATGGTCTCCAGCCCCCTCCTTGCAGGCCAGTCTGCTGGGGTCAGCAGCTAGCTCTAACTGCCAGGCAAAGGGAACAGAGCCAGAAATAGTAATGTCCAAATCCAGGGATGGTCACCCACGCACTCTGAGGTCATGTCCAAGTCACAATTTCTCAGAATCACAGTTTGGTTTTTTAAAAACAGGGGTGGTAGGGCTTCCCTGGTGGTGCAGTGGTTGAGGGTCCGCCTGCCGATGCAGGGGACGCGGGTTCGTGCCCCGGTCCGGGAGGATCCCACATGCCGCGGTGCGGCTGGGCCCGTGAGCCATGGCCGCTGAGCCTGCGCGTCCGGAGCCTGTGCTCCGCAACGGGAGAGGCCACAACAGTGAGAAGCCCGTGTACCGCCAAAAAAAAAAAAAAAAAGGGGGTGGTGTTACGTCCATTCACTGCATGGGTCAAGAAAAATGAAGGATGATACTGCCAAGTGTCAAAACACTAGTCACTCTATAAACAGCAAACGGTGTCCAAGAAGGAATTAGTAGGTACCACCCAGAAGTTATAGAACATACATTGCAGATTTCCTTCTAGACAGAGGCCCTGAAGGAGGCATGGTGACTCTTTGGCCTCCGTCCCCTTGGACGGTTTCCCAACCACGGCTGCTGGCAGGACTCTCACTCAGTCCCTCCGTTTCTGAATAAAGGGAGAAACGAATGTCACCTATCCTTTCAGACGAGCTGGGAGAGACAGAGGGGAAGGATGGAATCACCAAGTCTGATCAAAGACCTACCCCAGGACTGCTCGAGGGCCAAGTCCCATTGTTTTTTTTTTAAAAGGCCATTTTGGGCACCTATCATTGAGGCCCCATAAATCACCATGGTGGTCACTGGTACTTCTCCCCTCCAGGCACATGTACGATTATGCTTGCCTGTCTCCCTGAAGTCAGGTGTGGCCATATGACTAGCTTTGGCCAATGAAATGTGGGTGCAAGTAATGACATGTGTCATATCCAGGTACAAGCTCTGAGAGCCACTTAGTGTCACCATCCGCTCCTCCCACTGCTTCATCCCAAAGAGCCAGTGGGGCTATAACAAGGAAAGAGCATGGCCTCCAGAGTCAGGCAGTCTTGGGTTCAAATCTAGACTCAGCCACCTACTAGCCACAGGACTCCAAGGCGGTCGATTACCCTTTGCTGAGCTTCAATCCCCTCAACTTTGAAATAGCAATTATATCACCACGCAGAGACATGGGTGGGGGGTCGGGCTGGGGGAGTTAAAGGTAGCGGATGTAAAGTGTGCAGCGCGTGGCCAGGCAGATGGTGTGCGCTAAAGAAACAGCGGTGACTGTAGTGACCTTCGCCATTATCTTCACCCTGCTTTGGTCGCTTACCAGCTGCGGAACTAGAGCCTCTGCCTCCCACTCTGCAAATGGGGAGGTAATGCTGTGCCCACTCTCAGGGTGGCTGCAAGGGCTCTTGTGAGAGCGTCTGTGGGAGCCGCCAGCACGATGCTGCTCAGGAAGTGAGATACCCACCATCCCCCCTACTCTAAGCCCTTTATCCTGCCTGTCCTGATCAAGTCCTGAAGCATCAAGGGCCAGTGAAGCGGCACCCCACGCCCACGGAGGGCCCAGTCCTGAGGGACTGCCCCTCCACCCTGGGTTCCAGGTTGCCCTCCACGCCCCATCTGACCAGAAGCCTACTCTCCCATCCCCAGCCAAGTCACAGCTGCCATTTACTGGACCACAAGCACTGCTCTGCACAGGGACTCTGACGACTCAGCACACCAACTTGACCCCCGAGGTACGCACACCAGCCTGGGTGATCCATCAGTTTGCGAGGCCCCCCTGGATATTATTTGCAGAGATCTGGCCCATCCCTGGGGCCAGCTCTGCAGGAGTGAGGGGAGGTCCTCGCCAGGGCTCCTACTGACCTATTATCGAGGATCCAGAGAGCCGGGAGGCTCCTCCCAAGCCCAGCTTTGACAGCGCATTCCAGCGAGGCTCTGAGGAGTAATCCACCTCACATCTAGGGAAATCTGCCATTTGCCCCAGGTCCTGGCCAAACACTGAAAGCATCCTGAACTGTGTGTCCTTAGGTGGTAGCTTAATGAAATACTATCACTGGCATTGGGACATCCCCACTGACAGTGGTCCCCACTGAAGGAACGACGGAGGTAGGACGGGCAAGTGACCCAGTTCCAGGGCAGCCCCTCACTAACTGTTCGGCCTGAGGCAAGTCACAACCTCTCTGAGCCATCCAATGTCAGGGGGGAAGGAAACAAACTTAACTTATTAATTGTATTTAAGCACTCAGCATCAATTGTCTACACTCAATAAATACACAAGTTGAACGAGGCACAGAGCCATTCGTGAGGAGTTTGAATCCCCACCAGAGTGTTAAACCTGTTCACAACTGAAACATGAGTAGTAATCACGGCCTAAAGAAAGGGTCACGAGCCCCATGGTCCATCTCTGTAATGAAGAATATGGCGCCCGCACAGCAGATAAAGGCTATTTTCTCTCTCTGGCCTACCAACGTTTCTATTTCGCCAGATAAGTTCAAACAGACCTGGATATTCATTCACTCATTCATATCTTATAAAGTGGTAGAATGTCAGCACTGCTTGGTACACCAGGTTTCTCTGGTTCAAACCCCAATCTGAATCTCCAACATCCCCGCCCTCCATCTCTCTCCACCCTCACCATATCTTTGATAGATAAGCAGACATCCAGCCTCCGCTTCCTGGGGCTGGAAACCCACTACCTCTCAAAACAAGCCTTTCCATTTTCTCTCAGCTCTCAGCCATGGAAACGTCTCCTTCACGCTGAGCTGATAACTGCATTCCTACAATGTCACTGGGACCAACCAAGAAGGGCATAGTCCTTGCTGCAAATGACAGCCTCTCAAGCGCTTGACGCCCGCATACCTCCTTCACACCATCTTACCTTGTTTTTTGTTCTTTAGGCTAAACTTTCCAAGGTCCTTCTTCACCCACTGGGGTGCAGTATCAAGTACTCTTTCAAAGTGTGGGGCCCCAAACCGAAACGATACTCCCTGAAGAGCCTCGCCAGCTGTCATCTTGATTACCAAGGACCCCAGGCTCCCAAGACAAAGTCTCCCAGCAAATAAAATAGATCCCTCGCAGATGAATTGAGACCCAAGAGGAAACCTGGTTCCTGAACTCAAGTCTACAAGCTAAAGAAAACTTTGGCCACCTCGAGATCAACATCCAACAGACCCTTCTCAGAACCCGCCCTGTGAGGGATACTGTAGGGACCAATGATGACAGGAAGGGTGTCACTGCTGGGGTCCTCCTGTTCCCATCCTTTCTTCAGATGCCAGCCCCTTTCCACTTCTGCCCACCAGGGCACCCCCAACACCCCTCTGGCTCTCATGCATTTGGAGCTCATCCTGTTGCCTCAACCCCATTCTCTCTGCTGGTGAGCTGTACCTTAACTCTTCTGGGGAAAAAAAGATCACGCCTTTTTCCTCCCACACTTCTCTCCCATGATAGCCCATCCCATTCCAGGGCTACGCCTGGGGAACTAGACCCAATTCCCCACTGGCACCAGGTGAGCTGCGGTTGCATCCCACAGGACAAGGCTCTGGGCCAGGCAGGCATAATAACATCTACTGAGTGGCTCGCTCTAGGCCTGGCACCGTGCCCACCCTATGGGCATCTCACTTAGTTCTTAAGTTACCCCCTCCCCATCCCTCCCAAGAGAGATTCTGTTCAACCCTTTGTTTATAAGTGAGGAAAAGGAGACACGAAGCAGTTAAGTAACTTGCTTCGGTCTCAGGGCCAGTAAGCAGCAGAGCCAGGTACAATCCCAGGCATCCTGACTTGAGAGCCCAGCAGACTGACCACCAGCCAGTCGGCTCTTCACAGGCAGGGCCTGCACCTCACTCTGGGCCCCAGCCCAGCCAGTGCCCGGCACACAGTACACTCACAATTCAAGTTTAGTGAATTCATTGGCTCAGTACGTTTTGAAGTGTCTAAGTATATTTGAACATATCCAATGATAGTCACCAAATGCACACACTTTCCATGGCACATTTACTTGATATTTTTTTATCATCAGCACACACGATTTCCACTTTGTCATGAGCTAGATCAACTTTTGTTATCTGGCCTGAGAACCGAACCTCAATTTATAACAATGTCTCCATGAGAAAGCTCTTTTTTTTTTTTTTTTTTTTTTTTTTTGAGAAAGCTCTTTCAACTTCCAAACACCCTACCTAAAAATACATTTTTAGCACCCTCCTTTCCTAAACTGAGTCCGCAGGTAGCAGATTCCCCCATTAGGGTGCTGTTTACCTTTGCGTTATTAAGAGGTCTGTCCCGCCTGAAGTCTGCCTCACTTTGCTGCATCTCTGCCTCAGAAAAGATGCCTGAATCTCGAAGGAATGTGTGAATTGGACACTCCTCACATTTTTTTTTTTTTTTTTTTTTTTACGAAGGCCCCATTTTCAATCCAAATTTTTCACAAAACTCTAGTTCTCTGAAGGCAAAAGGTCTTACTTAACCTGATAAATGGTTGTCCCAATTAATGAATTTTCAGTTCCCTGAGACAGCTGGAATTATTAGCTTACGAGAAGCCTGACACAGGTTCTAGCCACGCATTTTCCAGATGAGCAAACCAGGGCCTGGAGAGGTTAAAGGACTTGTTCAGAGTCACACAGTGGAATCTGAGCTGTGGCGAGAACTTGACGGACTTAAAGTTAACCACCTCATTAGACATTATCTATTAACCTAAGTAATACCTCTCCTGCTCCCTGACAACGACAACGCCATTCTGAACACACACATTCTCTTCCAGCTCCGCCTGGGAACCCAAAGGCTCCAAGGGAGACCTTGTGCTTATCAGGCCTCAGAAAAACACAGAAGAGACTCTCTTTTAGCCTTCTACTGCTGACAGTGGCCACCTGCCAAGGGGACAGGATGTGAAAAAAAAAACATCTTACATTTCCATCTCAACCTGAAAGATGCATTTCCCCATTCCTACTCCGCCACCCAAGTCCAGAGGCTCAACTACTGCTCAGTTCTGGAAAACGAGGACACCCAGTTCTGATGCACACCTCACCACTAGACTCATTCGCCGCATGTCCTCCAGAACGATCTTGCCAAGATGACACTTCCATCATGACCCATCTCAGCTCAGAGTCCAGAATGACGCCCAACACATAGCAAACTGAATTCAAACTCCTAGCCCGGCCTCCAAAACCTTTGTAAATTGACTTCACTCTAGTATTCAATCTGATTTTGCCCAAGTCTTCAAAGTTTGCGGCCAACAGCTTTCTTTTTTTTTTTTTTTTTGCGGTACGCGGGCCTCTCACTGTTGTGGCCTCTCCCATTGTGGAGCACAGGCTCCGGACGCGCAGGCTCAGCGGCCATGGCTCACGGGCCCAGCCGCTCCGCAGCACGTGGGATCTTCCCGGACCGGGGCACGAACCCACGTCCCCTGCATCGGCAGGTGGACTCTCAACCACTGCGCCACCAGGGAAGCCCCAGCTTTCTTTTTATACTGTCTGTCATGTTCATTTCCAAATTACAGGCCTTTGTATAGTATCCAGAACCCTCTGTGGAAAGTACCCTCCAAAAAAGAATTATATAATATAGCATTTCCCAGAAAGTATTCTAGAAAACAAAAGTACTGTGGAAGATCTTTTAAAAAAATAACGTTGTGTTCATATAATTCTAAGCAATTCTTATGGTTGAGTCTTTTCTTAGAGAATCATAATCCACATTTGGCCCACATATTAAAGGCTCTGAGAAGTCCTATAATAGGAAAAGCCATTTAACTTTATCCTAAGAGTTCCCAATTTATCTCAGATCTACCCTCCATTCTCCATCTCCACTGTCACCACGCCAGTCCAAGCTGCCATCATTTCTTCCTGGACAACAGCAAAAGCCTCCTCGCTGGTCTCCCCACATCCCCTCTTCTGCCCTCTCCAAACCATTCCCCCACACAATGGGGCAGGAGAGAGTATTGTGAATCCCAAATCGGGTCATGTCATCCCTTGCTTAAATATTTCTATGGCTTTCCTGTGCTCTTGAGGATAAAGGCAAAAACGAACAACAAACCTTCTGACCTCGGTCCACAGGGCTTACATGGTCTACCTACCTTCCCAACCCCATCACATACCACACTTCGCCTCACTCAACCCATCCTTCCACTGGCCTTTTCTTTACACGTTTCCTCCTATATCATGTTCCCTCTACCCCAGGACCTTTGCACATCTGCCTGAAAGACTCTGCCTCTCCACATCATTAGCTCTTGCTCATCCCAATTACCACCTCAAGGAAATGGTCCCTGACCTTGCAGACTAGGTTAAATCCCAGCCCCTCTCTTCCATGAGCCTTGGTACACTTTGTATTTACTTATATGACTTTTTCCCTTATATTCTCTTCCACTAGACTGTAAGCTTTCGGAAGGCAAGGAGCATGTGTCCATTTTTGCTCACTAGGTTTAAGACAGTGCCTGGCCTAAAGTAAATACTCAAATACACACACACATACACACACTGTTGAAACAATCAACCTAAAGTATGAGCAACCTATGTGAAAAAAGAAAGTATAATACAATATATTCCACAATGGAGATATACCTTTATAGAGGTATATCTAGAGGTCTGCTTTACCTCTAGACCACCCCAATCTGCGATCCTCAAGGGAAGGGAGAATATCTAGCGCGAGAGGTAGTGCACCGGGGGCACAGAAGTGTCCGCTGGTGGGAGAAGTGAGCACCTCCCTGTATATCAGCTCTGCTGCCTTCCGGGAGGGGATCCTCAGGGCTCAGCTCACCGTGGCCTTGAGATGAAAGCCACTACTTCCAGATCCTGTGGGGCCTGCCCCTGTGCCTAGCCTACACCCTAACCCTCCGTTCCTGCAGAACTGCCCCATTTCTGGAAACCGCACGCCTCTCATTAACCCCAATCTGTGGTTAGCCACTGTCCTCAACAACACTCCTAGGGATGCCAAATAAGGAGCCCCGACGAAGACGGTCAGGTCACTCAGGACCCTTTTCTGGGGGCTTTGACTTTGCTGGACCAAAGCTGAAGCGTGTGTGTGTGCGCGTGTGTGTGTGTGTCTTTATTCCACTCGGCATCTGCAACACGCCAGACACTTCTCAGAGAGTCTGTTCTAACCAAGAGGAATCCTGTCCAGAGCCACCACGTCCCTCCACTTTCCACCCCCCAATCTAACCAGGCCTGTTCTTTGTTCCACAAAATGAACAGCTAGCTCCGCCCACCTGCCGGGGGCAGACCAGGCTCGCGCACACAGGAGCAAACAAAGAGGCCTCTTGCCCAAGACTTTCTTTCCTGTCGGCCTGACCAGTCATCGGCGCCCTTTGTTTTAAGTCACCAGATGTGCCAAGCACCCACGGGGACCTGCGGCCGCCGGGAAGCTCACTCCCTGACCTTCTGCTTCCACTGCCACCCTCGTCAACACTCAACCCGACAGGACGGGCTGCGAGCGCTAATCTGAGCCCCGTTCCGACTGCTGCCATGCTGCTCGCGGAGAGAAGGTGCATCCCGTTCCCCCAGAGCGGTCCTCCGGCCTGATTCCTCACTCTTCTCTCCTCCCTGTGCCGAGACTGTGCTGCCAGCCATCCCGTCTCACCCCCACCGGGGCTCCAAAGCTCTGTCATCGTCCCCATTTTACTGACAGGGAAACCGGGGCTCAGACTCCTTAAGTGCCACGCCCCCAATCGCAGGCCCGGCTTCAAAGAGGGTCTATCCAGCTCCGGAGCACGGGCCGCCAACCTCTTGCGGGTCTTGATAATTCCTTCACAAAAGAGACCTGCTAGGGAGTGGAAGGCTGTACGCAACCCAAGTATCAGGTTGAGCACAACTCTCAATCTGGCCAGTAGACAAGTCTCTTGATAACTAGAACAGTTCTGCTGGAAACAGTCACATTTTGGTTTTAAGAGCCCACAAAGAAGGAAACACGGTGCTCTGGGTTTGTTTTTATTTAATGTATCTGTTGCCTTCGTGAGCACTTCCAGCTGCACTTCAGAACAACCCTGTGAATATTTTCCGTGAAAATGCACACTTTCCTCCTCTTGTCTTTGACTCATTTATCTTATCTCCACTCCCCAGAGTTCATGAGGCTTCATTCCACAGTCAGTCCTGGTTATCAGTTTTGTTTTTACAGGCAACATTTATCTGGATTGCTAAGACGTTCTTGGCTTTCTAGAAATATGCTTTCATTTTTCTTGTCAACTAGTCACTTTATGTGCTTCCAAAGTTATGCCTCCATATGAACACAGCTGCCTTCATATCCTCACCCTTCCCATGGCATCAACCAAAGTTAAAATGAACTGGGACACTAATGCTTTATTAAAGTCAATCTACAGCAGGGAAAATAACGCTAGTCATGAGCCAAATCACGTTAAACACTTCCCAAGAGTTAAGCGAATGTGGATTCACTTAACTCTCTTATTTGGTGTTTATAAGCAATTCCTCAAAATTGTTTATCAATGGGCTTCCCTGATGGCGCAGTGGTTGGGAGTCCGCCTGCCGATGCAGGGGCCGCGGGTTCGTACCCCGGTCCGGGAGGATCCCACGTGCTGCGGAGCGGCTGGGCCTGTAAGCCATGGCCGCTGAGCCTGCGCGTCTAGAGCCTGTGCTCCGCAACGGGAGAGGCCACAACAGTGAGAGGCCCGCGTACCGCAAAACAACAAAAAAAAAATTGTTTATCAATAATTTAATATACAGAACCCCAAAACAGGAGGGTGGCTACACCTCTGTATCTTCTTAGACAAGCTGACAGTCTCTAGGGCTGACGCTTACCATCATCCTTTCCTTCTCTCCCTGGTGGTGTTCCTAGGTCAAAAGGGCAAAGTAAGGCTGTCTTTCAGAGTCACCACAGGTAATAAATTCATGTTTTATGATGTTTGATTTTCAAGAAACCACCAGGTAATAGGCATGAGGAATTCTTGACATAGAAGGGAGGCCTTCTATCAAGACAGGTCAAAGCATCCTCAAGGTCTGAGAACTGGTAGAAGTCTCATCTTACAGTCCACGAGGAAGCTGGCAATGAGGCCAACACAAAGAAGGCTTGGTGGTTAATGAGCTGACGGAGAAAGCAAGAAGAATATTGATGACATAGTGTCAACCAGTTGCTGACAGCTTGTTTCAGGGTCACACAGGCAAGCTATTTCAGTGACCTCTAAGGAAAAACTTCCTGTAGAAACTATAGGAAAAGTCCAGAGTTTAATGGCCCCCAGGGTATCACCAAGCCATATGAACAGATCCTCTAGACTACAAAGCCCCTGGAAAAATATAAAGAAAAATAAAATAAGACCTTGCCTTCGAGGAGTTTCGCAGTGATGACAACCCTCTTCACAACTCCTGTCAGACAAGGAATCGGCAATAAACCTCTAAGAAAAGAGCAAAGAGAAAGCTACTGCGTCCAGAGAAGAGGAGCTACCTTCTGGCTCTACAGTCAGTATTATACAAGGAGCACATGGAGATATTTAGAGGGATGGCAAACTTGCCAGTGCCTGAGCTCATGCCCAGACACTCAAGTTTCCAGGGAACACCCTTGGCTGAAATCTGCTGGGTGGGATACCAGCTGAATACTGTGCACTCTCACAAGCGGCTGAGGCTCACGAATGAACAGAGAAAGACACAATCCAGTTGTTCTGGGATGGAAAATGTAACACGCACCAGTTTGCAATTAGTCTAAGATGAAGAATCAGGCCCATTCCCCCCCAAACAGAAAGAACAGAAAGTTCATGGGATTGGGTCCTTTCCCAAAATAAAATCCATCCTTCCTAATGCTTTTTAATTTTCTATTTTTAATGGCCTAATCGTATATGAGCAGTTTATTATAAGCTGTTCACAAGGGAAGGGTGTTAAGTGCCGAATCCAGGTGCAGAGGGAAAAAAAGAACCAAGAGACAGGCCAGTGGCAGAGGTGGGCTCTTTCACGCCCTGGATTTCAACAGAGCTACAGCAGAGAGCTAGAGATGAGGAGAAGCAAGAGAAATCTCTGTATTTCCATCATCAATAAAGCTTTCTGGCCTCCAATTTGGAACACAGGTCCTTCCCAACCCCTTCTACTCACTCGCACACTATCCAGTTACAAAAAAACACAGAACGGCTACGCCTGTAAAACGAGTCACTAGATGAGCCTACAAATGTAACATTTTGAAATGGCAAGAGCACAGGCATATATACAAATGGTGGTCTTTGGCCCCTACATTTTCTTGCCTTGCAAGACCGATTTTCTATGTGTTTCCAGGTTGATATCCCCAATCAGTGTTCAGGCATATCTCTCTGGGTGATTATTGTTTGTCTTTCTGAGTACTGTGGGGTACAACAGTGGCGTATGACTTCATCCACCACCCTCACACGACTAGGAGAGAAGCCTGGGTTTGTTGGAATCAAGATCATGTCTCATTTACCTTCTTAGCTATAGTACCTTGACCAGTGTCATATATACAGTTGGAGCTCAATAAATACTTGCTATTTGTTGAAAAACCCTGAATAGGGAAAGTTAAAGTGGCTATTATAACCACAGAAGATGAAAAGAATAGAATTTAAGAATTTGCAATCTCCCTGACTCCATTAAATGGTACTTCAGAGGATTCTAAAGTTTGACAGCATGCTACTCCAATGTTCAAAGCAGCACTACTGATAACAGCCAAGACATGGAAGCAACCTACATGTCCACTGACAGATGAATGGATAAAGAAGACGTAGTACTTATACACAATGGAATATTACTCAGCCCAAAGAATGAAATAATACCATTTGCGGCAACATGGATGGACCTAGAGATTATCATACTAAGTGAAGTAAGCAGAAAGAGAAAGACAAATACCATATGATATCATTTATATGTGGAATCTAAAATATGACACAAACAGACTGATTTACAAAACAGAAACAGACTCACAGTCATAGAAAACAAACTTATGGTTACCAAAGGGGAAAGGGGTGGGGGAGGGATAAATTAGGAGTTGGGGATTAGTAGATGTAAAATAGATAAACAACAAGATCCTACTGTATAGCACAGAGAACTATATTCGATACCTTCTAACAAACTATATGGGAAAAGAATATGAAAAACAATATATGTGCATAACTGAATCACTCTGCTGTACACCAGAAACACAACATTGTAAATCAACTATACTTCAACATAAAAGAAAATTTTTTTTAATAAAGTTTGACAGCATCTTGACTTATGTACATGAGTATATCTGTGAACTTTAGGGTCATCAAAAAGTCCCACCAAGGCTTGGATTCTGCATTCCATACATATGAAAGAAAAAGAAAAAAGATGTCATTTATCTCTTTTCAGTTGAATCAAGTTGTTTTTTTTTTTTTTTTTTTTTTTTTGCGGTACGCAGGCCTCTCACTGTTGTGGCCTCTCCCGTTGCGGAGCACAGGCTCTAGACGCGCAGGCTCAGCGGCCATGGCTCACGGGCCCAGCCGCTCCGCGGCATGTGGGATCTTCCCGGACCGGGGCACGAACCCGTGTCCCCTGCATCGGCAGGCAGACTCTCAACCACTGCGCCACCGGGGAAGCCCTCAAGTTGATTTTTAAACAAGTGTTCCTGCCTGTTGGGACCATGTTGAATCTTGGGTCTATCATCTAGCACTTGGGCTCTCCCTGCCTGCTGCGGGTCACCTACAGACTTGGTAAGTATGTTTTCTGTGTCTTTTTCATGGAAAACAAGTTAACAGGACTGGGCCAGGAGTCCTGCCATCCATCACTGGAAAACTCCTTCCAAATCTGTCTGTAACCTCCATCTCCCAGCCTAGCAACCCTGTCAAAAGGAAGAAAGCTTGATTTGAAAAATCCTGAGATTTTTCTGACTTCCAGAGACCATCTCTTTCTTCAGCTCTTATTTGAACTTTTAATATTTCTACAGAAGGTCAAGAGAATCAATGTGACTGAACTTTATCACATGCAAATTTTATTCATTGCAAATTTAAAACCATGAACTCATCATTAAAAGCATTAGTTCCAGACCAATATACTTACTGTCCTCACCTTGTCTATTACTGAGGTCAAACCAGACCTCAGAATCACAAATATTCATTATCTATATAGGGCTGCTTGACTAGTCCCCTTTTCCCACCAATGCAGGAGGACAGATGTGCTCCCATAATTCTCAATAAGGACGTAAAATTTGGAAATGAAATGCCCATACCCAAGGGGCTATTCAAGACTCCAGGGCAGGGACTTCCCTGGTGGCACAGCAGTTAAGAATCCGCTTGCCAATGCAGGGGACACAGGTTCGAGCCCTGGTCCAGGAAGATCCCACATACCATGGAGCAACTAAGCCCGTGTGCCACAACTACTGAGCCTGTGCTCTAGAGCCCGCCAGCCACAATTACTGAAGCCCGTGCGCCTAGGGCCCATGCTCTGCAACAAGAGAAGTCACTGCAATGAGAAGCCCACGCACCACAACGAAGAGTAGCCCCCCCCTTGCCGCAACTAGAGAAAGCCCGCGCGCAACAACGAAGACCCAATGCAGCAATAAATAAATGAATGAATGAATGACTCCAGGGCAATGACCTGTTGCTCTCTCAGTCATTTGTGAGCCTGAGGGAAGCACACATGTGGGCATGTCTGAATCTTAGCATCTACCTCCTCTCTCTGCTAGTTGAGTCCCTATAATCCCGAAGCTAGGAAGGAAACTTGGGTGTAATTTTCAAAATTAAATGTCAAAAGAAGCTTTACTTCCTCTGAGGAAATGGTTTTTTTCCCCTTATGGACAACAAATATTGTGACACCAATCACATTTCTTTTCTCACTTTGACAGCCAAAAATCTCAGGGCCACCTTTTTAATTCGCTTTCATGATCTTTGGACTATGTGATTGCACTGTCTATTGTCCCTGCTACTCCCAATATTAACTCTACTTGAATTTATATTTCCCATGATTTTTTAATAATTATATATATATATTTTTTATTGTATGTGCTTTTGTAAGCAATCTCAGATTCATCCTGTGAAAAATGTCAAGGTATAAACAAAGTTGCACACCTACTGCACCTGGAAATTTCCCCTCCAAATGAGAACCTAGCAGCCCTTCACCTTTGCCCTGTGCTATCATGTGGGAGTGGAGTATAATCCTGAAATGCATATGATGCCTCCAAGGGAGTAAATCAAGTTAGGCCCATCTCATCTTTTGAGTCTCATTTTCTGGGGCCACTGAGAGGGTCAGGTCCTCTAACTTCCACGATAAAGAGGTACAATGGAATACTACTCAGCCATGAAAAAAGAATGAAATTTTGCCATTTGCAGCAACGTGGATGAACCTGGAGGGCATAATGCTGAGTGAAATAAGTAGACTCTGTCAGACTCTTGTCTTTAAAGACAAACACTGTATGACATCACTTCTATGTGGAATCTAAAAAATACAACAAACTAGTGAATACAGCAAAAAAGAAGCAGACTCACAGATATAGACAACAAACTAATTGCTACCAATGGGGAGGGTGGGAAGGGGAATATAGGGGTGGGCGAGTGGGAGGTACAGACTATTGGGTGTAAGATGGGCTCAAGGATGTATTGTACAATATGGGGAATAGAGCCAATACTTTGTAACAACTATACATGGAAAGAAACCTTTAAAAATTGTATTAAAAGATTTAGAAAAGAGGTACCTGTCTTACTGCCCACTTTCCCAGGTTCTACATTCATCAGTCTGAGAAAGCTAAGACTTCAGCTGATAAAGTGGGCTCCTCCAGAATAGTCATTATAACTGAGGATTTCAAAGAGTAAAAGCTTCAGTGAAGAAATAAGGTCTCTTACTAGAAATACCTGGGAGTGAAGCTGGAGGGGTAGGGAGTGGGGAAGTTGGTCCCATCCGTACCATGTGAATCCCACCTGGGATAAACACATTTTTAGAGCACTTTTACTGACAGAATTTCACTGTGAACCTTATACTGTTCTCCAAAGTAGAAAGGAAAGGCATTTCTTTCTCTTCCTGCATCATGGCATCATCATCCAGTTCCTATCCGGCCTCTGAGTTACGATGTGGGCATCTTTGAGTACCGTGACCATAATAACAAAAGGTCATGCATGCAAGAGACTCATGAAATACTTGTTCCTACGCTCATTCCTTCATTTTATCAGTCAACAAACATGCCAGTGTCTCCTACAAGCCAGAGGCTGTGCATAAATATGAATGAGGAGCTCACAATCTAGTATGACAGACAAGAGAATAAATTACTTGCAGTGCGATATGCAACTGATGTAACAGAGGTGCATGTGGTGTGCAGTGGAGAAAGTGGTGGCATTGGAAGGAGGTTGAACGGAGATGACTTACTTCACAGAAGACGTACCGAATTGGGTGTCAGAAGATTTCACCAGATAGGTTTTTTTTAAAATAAAATTTTAGAACAATTTTAGATTATAGAAAACTTGCTAAGCTAATACAAAGTTCCCATATACTTCACGTTCAGTTTCCTCTCATTGCATCCTACATTAGTATCATAGATTTGTCATAATTAAAAAGCCAATACTGAAACATCATTATTAACAAAAGTTCATGTCATTTAGTTTTCCTTAGCTTATTTTTTAAAATTTATTTATTATTTATTTATTTTGAGCTGCGTTGGGTCTTTGTTGCTGCGCGCAGGCTTTCTCTCGTTGTGGTGAGCACGGGCTACTCTTCGTTGCAGTGTGCGTGTGTCTCACTGCAGTGGCTTCTCTTGTTACAGAGCACGGGCTCTAGAGCGCAGGCTCAGTAGTTGAGGCACACGGGCTTAGTTGCTCTGCAGCATGTGGGATCTTCCCGGACCGGGGCACAAACCCGTGTCCCCTGCATCGGCAGGCGGACTCTCAACCACTGTGCCACCAGGGAAGCCCTCAAGTTGATTTTTATAACATGGTTTCTAAATAGCAAAGCCTGACCATGCTGACAACATCTTCAATACACAAGCATCACAGAACGTAAGAGAGGACCCGAGAGGTTGTTAATCCAGCCCTGCTTTGATGGAGGAGAGAACTGAGGGTGTGGTTGAAGCATGGTGCCTGAGGTCACATAGCTTTTTAGTAACAGAGCCATTATGAGGAACCCCTGATTTCTATTGCTTAAACTCATTTCCTTTTTCTCACTATTCCAAGTATCTGTTGTTGCCCGTGTGTGAAAGCCCAGTCTCTAAATCTCTTCAGGTGGTCAAGTGACCTCAGTAAGGTTGCATGCAGAGCAGGGTCAAAATGTGTTTATGCTACCTCCACACATTCAGGGAAGATGACACCATTTTTATTTTCTGCAACCAATCTCATTTTCTTCTCAATCTCTCACCCACTTGGGATAGCAGTAACCCTAACTTGAACTTCGCAGGTAGCAGTACCTCAGTCCCTTCTGGTTTGAATCGTCTCTTGAGGGCAAGCATTCTAATTCCCTAATGTCCAGGCCTCACTACCAAAGTTGAAGTCTGGGGAACTTGGATGGTAAGGGGCTTGGAAAGCACACTTGAACAGAGACAGAACAGTGCTAAGACCTTTCAATGGGGCAAGAAAAGTCTCTTCAAGAAATGGTGCTGGTGATTGGGAGTTTGGCATTAGCAGATGCAAACTATTATATATAGAATGGATAAACAACAAGGTCCTACGGTATAGCACAGGGAACTATATTCAATATTCTGTGATAAACCATAATGGAAAAGAATATGAAAAACAATGTGTGTATACTGATTTCCTTTGCGGTACAGCAGAAATTAACACAACATTGTAAATCAACAATACATCAATAAAATTAATTAAAAAAAAAAAGAAATGGTCCTGGGACAACTGTTATCTAAATGCAAAAGAATGACATTGGACCTCTACCTCACACCACAGTCAAGAATTAACTCACAATGGATCACAGACTTAAATTTAACAGATAAAACTATAAAAGCTATGAAACTAAAACTATTGAATTCTTAGAAAAATAAGTCATCATAATGCTGGTTTGGGCAATGGTTTCTTAGATATGACACACATAACGAAAAAAATACATAAACTCCTGGACATCACGTGCTTCCAAGGACGGCATCAAGAAAGCAAAAGGGCAAGCCACAGAATGGGAGAAACATTTTGCAAAATATATATGTGATAAGAGACTGGTATCTAGACTATATGAAAAACTGTTACAACACAATCAAAAGACAACCCAATTTAAAAAATGAGCAAAGGAGCTGAATAGATAGTTCTCCAAAGAAAATATACAAAGGGCCAACAAGCACATGAAAAGATGCTTAATATCATTAGCCATCAGGGAAATGCAAATCAAAACCACAAGAAATACCATTTCACACCACTAGGATGGCTATACTCAAGAAGATAAACAGCAACAAGTGATGAGGAGGATGTACATTGCTGGTGGGAATGTAAAGTGGTGCAACCATCTTAAAAATGAGTTTGTCAATTCTTCAGACAATTAAACATAGAGTTACTGTAAGACGCAGAGATTCTACCCTAAATAAATGAAAACATCTGCCCAGAGCAAACTTATTCATTTCCTATGCTCTGAAGCTACATCCAAAGATTACAGAATACTGGAGACATTTTTTGAGAAAGGCTATCTTAAAGCTTTTTTTTTTCTCCCACCTAGCATACCTGGTAGTGTCTGAACTTGTACCCAACTCTATTTCATCTGGGCAGAAGACATGACCTCTAATTCTAGACCTGCACGTTATATGAGAAGTAAAGAGGCAGGAAAGGCAAGATTCTCAATAACGGCACTATCTACAAAGCTAGCAACTGAAGACAGCTCCAATCATCCAGTCCCATATAGATATTGGCCTCAACCTCAGGCCTTTTTTAAAAAAGAAAACAACGTGGGCTTCCCTGGTTGGCACAGTGGTTGAGAGTCCGCCTGCCAATGCAGGGGACACAGGTTCGTGCCCTGGTCCAGGAGGATCCCACTTGCCGCGGAGCGGCTGGGCCCGTGGGCCATGGCCGCTGAGCCTGCGCGTCCGGAACCTGTGCTCCGCAACGGCAGAGGCCACAGCAGTGAGAGGGCCACGTACCGCAAAAAAAAAAAAAAATAAATAAATAAATAAAACAACGTGAATGAAAAGAAAATCCAAGTATATAGATTTATCTGGTAACAGCCAGTGACACATTATTACCAATATCAGAGAACACCAAACCCTCAGATTTCCTAAAAATACTGTGGGAAAAAATATATATTCTAACCCAGTATTCCAAATGTTCCCATTATCACTTTTGCCCAGAAAAACAAAAATAAACCAACTCTCCTCTTTAATAACTTTTTCTTGGCTCTGCATACCTGAAAATAAGTAATGCTGGCTCGAGGTAAAACAAGCAGAGAAGGTTATAAACTCAAGAAGAGAAAGGAAAAAAGTTGACGTTTTGGAACCCATTTACCATCTTGGAAAATCTCATTCCCCAAGGAGAAGTGGTCTTGATCTTTATGATAAATATGAATTTGCAAAGTCAGCCCCTTTTCCCCAAAATACACACATACAGTAGAGTATCTGATCTTAGTCTTTTCTACCTGCTGTGCAATTAGAATTTAGTGTGAATGTGCTGATAGAAAGACTTTTAAGCCTGTGTGCCCACTAAAAAGTTTCCTTCCACTAAAAGTCTGCATTGATCAGGAATGCAAGTTGAACTGGGTTGGGAAAAATAACGCCAAAGAAGCGAGTTATCTCCACAGTACCTCAAGCATGGCTGGCAGGGCCAGGCCTACAACTGCTGTAATGTCAGTCAGAAGTTCTAGAACACATCCTTCCAATGGGAACATAAAAAAGGATACATGTACCCCAATGTTCATTGCAGCACTATTTACAATAGTCAAGACATGGAAGCAACCTAAATGTCCATCGACAGCTGAATGGATAAAGAAGATGTGGTACATATATACAATGGAATATTACTCAGCCATAAAAAAGAATGAAATAATGCCATTTGTAGCAACATGGATGGACCTGGAGATTATCAGATTAAGTGAAATAAGTCAGACACAGAAAGACAAATATTATATGATATCACTTATATGTGGAATCTTAAATAAAAAATGACACAAATGAACTTATTTACAAAACAGAAACAGATCCACAGAATGAACTTAGAGAATGAATTTATGGTTACCAGGGGAAAGGGACAGATTAGGAGTTTGGGACTGACATGTACACAGTACTACACTTAAAATAGATAACCAACAAGGATCTACTGTAAAAAAAATAAATAAAATAATAATAATAAAAAATTTTAAAATAATAAAAATATTTAAATAATAATATTTAAATAATAAAAAAAATTTAATTTTTTAAAAATAAAAATAATTTTTTTAAGAATTAAAAAAAAATTAGGGCAGAATTCAAATAGCCTCCTCCTTAGGATCATTTAACTATTGCAAATGCCCACTGGGGTCAACCAAAATTGGTAGCTCCAGCCCAGCCTCTCTCTTGCACCAGAGACCTCTCCTTGGATATAACAAACACCCCTCAAATGCAACACAGTCAGATTTTTTTTTTTTTTTTCATTTGCGGTACGTGGGCCTCTCACTGTTGTGGCCTCTCCCATTGCGCAGCACAGGCTCCGGACGCGCAGGCTCAGCGGCCATGGCTCACGGGCCCAGCCGCTCCGCGGCATGCGGGATCCTCCCGGACCGGAGCACAAACCCGCGTCCCCTGCATCGGCAGGCGGACTCTCAACCACTGCGCCACCAGGGAAGCCCAACACAGTCAGATTTGATGTAAATAAAATTGAAGTCCTCATCCACTCACCACTCTGCCAAGACCTGGACCTCCTCTGGATCTCTCAATGCCTCCAATATTCATTCCATCATTTGCCGTAAATATCTGAAGGTCACTCTTAACAACCTGTTCTCACCCATTCAATCAAACCATGGCTGTGAGCAGGGACTCCAGTTTAAGGACTTAGATGGCAGCAGTGGGACAGAGGAGTGGGCAGATTTACTAGAGAGGTAGGATCCACTAGACGTGGTGACAAGAACAGGTTACTTCTTCCAGAAGAGCCCAACGTCTGTCTTGCTTTTCAAGACTGTGCCTCCCTCGTCATCACTATTCGTTATTCCCCTTCCTCTCCTCTCCCTTCACTACCTTCTCCCTGACCCTTTGCAATGTATCATTCCCATTTCCACAGAGAGAAACAGAGTCATGGGACTCTACAGTTTGCTTTACATATTTCTGACAGGTAACTTAGTACAGGAGAGGTGGAGAAACTTGACCCGGGCCAACTTCCTTGGCCATGTCTGGTGGCCAAGCCCTGTAGGAGACAAAGTTTCAGACTTCAGCACAGTTGAGACGAACCCAATCCCAGAGAATCAGGAAAGCAGCTGATTCAACAAGGTCACCACCTCGGCCTGTCTAAGTAGCCTGGGCCCTGGTCCTGACTCACCCTCACTTCTGATTCCAGTCCCCTGACTCAGCTGCTCATGAATTTGAATTCCTGGCTCTCCTGACTCTGGCCTGGTTTGCCAAGTTACCTTGGCAGGCCCTTTGATTTCTCTAGAAGGAGAATGCTAGACTATTAGGAGAGCTCCGTGAGGCTGGGGCACCAGAAGAGACAGCAGGTGGCTAAACCTCTATTAAACCATTGTCCAGGGGGCTGTGCTGCTGCCATTAAAGAATATGGGGCTGCTCTATACACATCCACCTAAAAAGATGCTCCCAATACACCGTGAGAGAGGAAAAACATGTGCTGGCAAAACTATGCTCCAAAACATATATTTATATCTTCTCCTACCTTATGCTCTTATGCGTTGTCCAAATTATTTTAAAGCAAGCCTTTTCTATCACTCCTTTTTACTGAAACAACCATAAAACAGGAAAAGAAATCCACAAAATTACTATTTGAATGGGACAAAACCCTCAGTGGCAAATAATCTGATCCTTCCCTTATCCTCAACCACTTACTTTTAACATGCAAATATAACTGGATTTGTAAACCACTAAAAAGGATGCATTCTCATTTTGTAGATGATATAACTAAGGTTGGGGATGGTGAAATATCTTGTCCAACTAGGAACAATCTTTCTACTGCCCAAGAAAAAATCATTTATTTTTATCCATGAGATTGATCTGCATTTACCATTTTAAAATCCTTTTCTAATAAAATATACATTCTTTTCAAGAACTCAGGGATTATTTACCAAGACAAACTATATTCTGAGCCATAAAACAAACCTCAACATATTTAAAAGAACTGAAACTATATAGAGTGTTCTCTGACCACAGTGGAATCCAATTAGAAATCAATAAAAGAAAGATAACAGGAAAATATCCAAACACTTAGAAATTAAACAACATACTGCTACATAATCTATGGGTCAAAAAAAAAAAAAAACAAAAAAAGCCTCAAGGAAAACAAAAAAGAATACATTGACCTGAATGAGAATTAAAATACAACATATCAAAATTCTTGGGACACAGCTAAATCAGTGCTGCAAAAGAATTTCATAGCAGTAAACAGTCACATTAGAAAGGAGGAAAAGTCTGAATTCAATAATGTAAGCTGCCACCTTAAGAACCTGGAAAAAACCAACCCATGTACAATGCAGGAAATGAGGACACACTAAATAAATCTGGAGTGTTCCCAAAAAAACCAAAGAAACAAAGAAAACCATCAAACCTGGAAAAGGAAGAGTATTATAAACTCAAAGCAAGCAAAAGGAAGAAAATAATAAAGGTAAAAACAAATCAATGAAATTGAAAACATAAGAACAATAGGGAAAAAAATAAATGAAACAAAAAGCTGATTCTTTTAAAAGATCAATAAGATTGACAAACCTCTGGCAAAACTGACAAAGAAAAAAAGATAAAATACAAATTACCAATATCAAGAATGAAATAGGGGATTATCACTACAGCCCCTGCAAGCATCTATAAGATGATGAAGGAATACTACAAACAACTCTACACACATAAATTTGACGCTTAGATGAAATGGACCAATTCTTCAAAAAGTGCAAACTACCACAACATACCTCATATGAAATAGATAACTTGAATAGTCTCATAACGATTAAGGAAACTGAATTCAAAATTTTAAAACTCAAAAATGAAATTTCCAGGCCTTGATAGTCTCACTGGAGAATTCTACCAAATGTTTAAAGAAGAATAAACATGAATTCTACACAATCTCTTCCAGAAAACAGAAGAGTAAGAAATACCTCTCAGTTCATTTGATGAAGTGAATATCACCCTGATACCAAAACCAGAAAAGACAGTACCAAAAAAGAAAGAAAGAACAAATCTCTCTCTTGAATACAGACACAAAAATGCTTAACGAAGTATTAACAAATCGAATTCAACAACATATAAAAAGAATTATACTCTAGGACCAAGTGGAGTTAATTTCAGGGATACAAGGCTGGTTCAATATTTGAAAATCAGAAGAAAAATCACATGATCATATCAACAGAGGCAGAAAAAAGGCATTTACTAAAATTCAACACCTGTTCATGATTCAAAATCAAACAAACAACAACAAAAAAAATCCCAGAAAACTATGACTACAGGAAAAGATCCTCAACTTGATAAAGATCATCTACAACTATATAACTAACATTATAATTAATGGTAAAAGAGTGAATGCTTGCCTCCTAAAATTGGGAACAAGGTAAAGATGCCCACCCTCACCACTCCTATTCAACATAGTGCTGGCAGTTCTACCCAGCATAGTCGGGCAGGAAAAAGAAGTAAAATGCATATAGATCCAAAAGGAAAAAAATAAAAGTATCCCTATTTGCAGATGACACGGCTGTCTATGTAGAAAACCCCAAGGACTCTACCAAAAAAATATTTTAGAACTAATAACATACTATTGATCAATATGACAATGTCTCGATATAAACAGAAGGCTTTTAAAGTACTGTTCATCAAGGAGTGATTTGGAGGGAACAATAGGAAATCTCCAATGACGTATCAAAGAAAGTTGGTTTCAAGAGGAAGGAAGATGGCCCCAAGCCAGCTGGTAGGAGCAACAAGATCCTAGACCCAAGAAGCAATGCCACAAGCTCACAGATGGGTCACTGGGAACCTAGACTGTGTCTGTCTCCTCTTTGAAAGGTTGTATAAATTCTCAGCTAGAGTAGACAATGTTTTTAAATGAGTACTGGTTTCATTCTCATGGATGGGACCTAAGTCATTTAAATTCCTCTTTTGATATCTTTCCAAGAGTCTCTTCAAACTCCTGCCCAAAGACCAGAAGAGACAGCTACAATTTATGGGACTATGGTCCTACTTTCCACAGACTAACAAATGACATTTGCAGCTCTTTTAAACATTAAATCCAATGCATATTTTCATACCTATGCTCAATGCTATTGACAGAGAGTCCCTAGAAACAGGAGGCATAAAGATTCCATATCTCAGGTGACAAAAGTTTGTTTATCCTCTTCTAGCTTCTCACACTTCACATTTTATTTAAAAAGTCATTTATTTAGTAACCATGCATTTCTAATATTGCCATAAAACCAACACTGGCTTCTCTTTATCTGGGAAAACTGAGAGCCAACACCCCTGGAGCAGAACGCCCACCTGGCATAACACATAGCTCACAGCTTCTCCTCCATCCTCTGCTGGCCCGCTCTTGTGCCTCTCGGAACCATCCTTCCTCCCCTTACCCTCTGGATCTGTGGCTCAAACTCCAGACTCCTCTGTCTTTCATCTCTGGATGCTTCCAGCTTCCCCACTTCCTATCCTACTGCCCCCAACCTGTGCATCTTTTCTCTCTCCCGCCTTCACTGCACCTCACCACGCCCGTCACACTTCCAACTACGACTGTTCTCCTTGCCTGCTTATCATGCCGATTTCCTCTGCAGCTGGGCACTGGTCTCCAGCCCCAGCCCTCTCTTCTAGCTCCTGCCCTTCCTCTTCCACCTCTCCTTTTGCTGGCTTGCTCTGTTTTTGGGTCTCATTCCCCACACACTCCCATCTTGGGCCAGCTGTTTTCCCCAAAAGTACACATCTACTTAGAGAGCATGTATTTGATGGCTGGATAAAAATGCCGGTGTACTAGAAAAGTAGAAACCTAGAAACCCTTTGCTGGAACCATCTCTAACGAAATCACTGCACTTTCCTACAGGGCCGAGGGAGGAGGACGGCAGCTAGACGTCCACAGCACTCTGCGGCTCTTGACAGGGAAATGACTGCGTTCCCACTTCCGAGAGCAACAGCCCAAGCCACTGCCCACCTAACACAGCATTTAGGTAACTCGCCCGTAAGGAGAGTCCACCTTTGGGTTACCACGTATTTCTTAGCAGCCTAGGCTTATCCAATAGTTAACTAGGGCTTTTAATCTAGCTATCTCCATTTCCCTGAGGCTGGTTTCATTTCAGGGAAGGGAGAGAACAGATTCTACAGGGAGAGGCCCCCACTTCCCCAAACTGAAGAACCTTCTAGAAGCAGCAGTGCTGTTGACTTTACACTAGGAAGTTTAATCAGTCTAACCTTCTCCCAGCACCAGAGGTAAAAGATTCCGAACTGCTCAAGAAAAGGGGCTACGAATTTCAGATAGAAGGCCTGGGGGTGAGGTAGGGAGCCCTCTTCACCTGCCACACCCACTAAGCCCAGATTTGTTCTACTGCCTCTCCTACAGGCCTTCTCCCTCAATGTGGCTTTTGTCCTCCTGCCACATTGAGCAGCTCCACATAAGGCCAGGCCCCCTGACCTTGGGTGACATATCTGTCTCATGAACACTGTGAATATGGTGAGCAAACAGTTCTCCACTCTGGATGCAAACAGGACCGGATGCACGCGAATGCCAACTGTAAACTCAGAGACAGGACTAACCTCTCAACAAGAAGTTATTTCCCTGTCATATTATCCTGTTAGTTAAATGCCACGCCAGGCTCTGACTAATTTCTACCAGAGTTTCGTCAAGGTCAACATCGGTGGCTGCAGAGAGGTACAGTAAATTATTAACCCTGGTTCTCCACTGGGCCTGAGTCAGCTGCAGAGTTCACCGCCTCCCAGCCACGTTTTCTCCCCAGTTCAGCAGCAGGAAGTTCACGGTACACAGCACAGGCGTCTGCTTCTGCCTTGAGGGTCTCTAAGACAGGTATGGGAAATGGCAGTGAGGTGGCACTCCAAGGAACTGTCCACAACAGGAATGGTAAAAGGAAGCCCAGCAGGCAGGGTAGGTGCTTGGCTTCCTGAGCTCTCAGAAACCAAGTATGGAAGAAGCAGTGGGAATCTGCTCAGACAAGGTCACAGGCTTAGAGCCATGACAGAAAAATGCCTCATCAGGCAGAGAGGACCCTGTAGATCAGAAAGCACAAGGGATTCAAACACCATACCCCTCCTCGGGGCTTGGCACACGCTGGACTCAAGTTCAGGGTCATATTTATAAACCCAACTGGCTCAAAAGACTCTCCATATGGACTCTACAGAACCACCCCACTGCCCACGTTCCAGAGCTTATTGCTCTTGCAGAGCTCTTGCTCCAAAGCCATGAAGAACTCAGTGTTTTCCAACTAAATTTGCAGGCTTCTAAGTCTTCCCTACGTTGTCATCTAGCCAACATTTTCCCTGGTGCAGAACAGACATCTTTAGGTTCTTGGACAATTCAGGGATGGAAAAGACAAGGCTTTCACATCCTCCTATGCCATATCTGCCCAGATACTTTCATGTCCTCTCTACTGCCACCTCTTCTGGGCTCTGTCATTTATTTATATTTATTTATATATTTATATATTTATTTATGTTTATTTATCCCCAGCCTTGTTCCAGCAAGTCTCTGAAGCACATCCAGCCCATCCCATTTTTCTAACTGTAAGTGGACTTAGAGTTTCCCTAAAACCAGACACAGCCAGTATTTCTTCTCTCTGGACCACACACTTGAGACACATGTGCAGAAATTTAACAAAGAAAAAGAGGGTAAGTGTTAAAAGGAGAAATATGCACACTTGGCCATCTTCTCCCCTTCGTCTGTAAGTCCCCAAAGGCGAGATTCATCCATGACTTTGGAATGTCCTAGGAAAAGAACAGTCCTCTCCCTTGTCCCCTCTCCCACCCAACTCCTACTTACTGCTGACAAAACAACACTGCTTTATCCTTTACTGTGAAAACTGCTGCAATCACCCTGTAGAACAAACACCTTGCCCTTTATTTTGTCTTTCATGAAACCAACCTAGTAACGCTGGCTCACACAAGTTCTATTCCCTAGTGATCACTGGGGCAGGAGGAGCTTTCCATTACATCTGCCGCTGACTGTTCTTACACACATTTCCAGAGTCCTAACATGTGCTCACCACGAACACATGACTTAATCTGTAGCTCCAAACTCACTAAACCACATGTGCAGAGGCCACCTACTACTCTAACTGTTTCCACTGCAATGCATCTGCCACTAACATGCTAAACCCATTTGTATCCATTCAGTACCTAAAATATGGAAAGCACTCAAAAATATTTGAATGAATACGTACATGAACACACAAACAAATCTATTAACTGCCTAGGGTAAAACTATGGATGGTACAAAAATGAATAAGGAAAATGGCTACCCCTAAAGTCTCAGGAGAGAACAATCCCAAGGTCCCATGCTCCAGCTTATGACATTCCCTCCAGCTGAATGCCCGAAATCACCTCACTACTCTCACTGCTCCCAAGACTCAGTTCAAGCCTCATTCCCTCTGAGGGACTTTTCCTGGCCTGACTAATTGGAACAAAATCATTGCTTTTTGTATTTCCGCTTTACATGCTGTATAAAAGCCTCTCCAAACCTGGATGCCATCGTTTCACGTGCCAAACTGGCGGCATCAACTTTGTCTCGGGACAGCAGCAGAGACCATCCTGTCCATCTCTGAAGCCCCAGGCTTCGTACCATGTGCATGAGCTGAGTGAATCAACAACTATAGGCAAAGCAAACCACAAAAAACGCTACAGGAGGGGCAAAGGCTCTGGGGATCTCAAAGAGAAAGGACAGCAGCTGCTGGACCACACGAAGAAGAGGACATGTGAGCTCAGCCCTGAAGGACAGGCAGAATTTTAACCGCAGAGACCAAGGCACAGGGGGTACTGAAGGACTTTAGAGATTAGACAGCTAATCTGAGCAGAGAGACAGAGGAAAGAAGGCAGAGGGACTGCCCAGGGGACACAGGGAGAAGTCTAGGAGGAGGACACAGGAGAGCAAGTCAGAAGACACAGCCTGAGACCAGAATATGTACAATCCTGGGAGACAGGCGCTGTTAGTATTATTTTCCCAACTGAGAGAAGAGGATATGGTGGATCACAGATGAGGTTTGCCAACAATATTCTGCTTGCCAACTATGCTTAAGGTCACGCAGCAGTCATTGTATAAAAAGAAAAGAATACACACACACACATAAACATATACACGCACTTGTATACATAGATTCCAGTTTCTCAACAGAAATACATGGCGGGGGCTGGGAAACTGTCCCGCGCATTGTAGGACATGTGGCAGCACCCCTGGCCTCCACCCACTACGTGCCAGTAGCATCCCCCCAGTTACAACAACCAAAAATGTCTGCAGACACCACCAGTTCCCCCAGAGACAGTGGGCAGAATCACTCCTGGCTGACAACCACCGGTTCCCCCAGAGACAGTAGGCAGAATCTCTCCTGGCTGACAACCACCAGTGCAGATTGTCTCCCAAAGAACATACAAGGGGACTGCAGGAATTGGGAGGAAGAGGAAGAAATGGTATTTTGCCAAGTGGTGCACAGAAATTCAATTTTTTTTTTTTTTTTGCCGCACTGCACGGCATGCAGGATCCTAGTTCCCTGACCAGGGATCAAACCCGTGCCCCCTACAGTGGAAGTGCGAAGTCCTAACCACCAGACAGCCAGGGAACTCCCCAGAAATTCAACTGTAAAAAAAATTATGTGCATTACTCCATAAAATGAAATACAGTACCCCACAAAAGGATCTCCCTGCCAGTAAGCAGTGGAGACAAGGCCCACATCTTCTGACGCAAGCCTCTACCCTGTCTACGGTACCACACTGGACTCGCGATGGAAGGGGACTACAAAGCAAAGGCCCAGAGGTGGCAAGCGTGTGGGGACAGGGCACACATTTCTACCAAGGAATGGGGAACTGCGCTGTGTGGCTGACACTGGGGTCATCATGAACAGTGAGGACCAGAGCTGAAAAGGCAGGTGGGAGGCAGCTCATGCAGGGCTGTAACTGTAACTGGAGGGAAGCCATCAGGACTTGCTGGGAGTGGGGGGCGGACCAGAGGGTGGCCAACCCACAACAGGGCGGGTATGGTCTGAAGGGGCCAAACCAGGAGAGGAAGCAGGGAGACGGCTGCTGAAACCATCCAAGCTGAAGATAACGAGGCCTGAACCGGGATGGCGGCCGTGGGAAAAAAGATCTGAGGATGGAAGTGATGCCCATGGACACAGACACACAGACCTGGGTAGCAGATGGAAGGTGAAGGCCAAAGCTGAGACAGGGGCCCCCAAGGACAAAAAGTAAACATACACCACTAAACCCATGGTTTCCTCTGAGACTGCCTAGGGAAGGCACAGATCAGTACCCCTATTTCACTATACATGGGATAGATTGAGGTAGTATAAAAGGTTTTAGATGCCGTTTTTAAAAAGTTTTCCTCTCACCCCTTCCCCCTACTTGTCCCCAAAGGCAATCACTATCGCTCTGCGTCCCTCCTGAGATAGTCTATACATGCACAAGCATATATGCATATGCCCTGGTTTCTGGTTTGTTTTTGATAATAAAAATAGTACCCATTTAAAACAAAGGAAACAAAAACCAGGAAGGACCAGGAGTCTTCTATGAAGTCAATAAAAGCAAAGCCAAATTTAGAACGCTTCCCTCTCAAACTATGCTTGTGTTCTTTTTAACCTTTGCACATTCTGATTCATGCAGAAAGAGAACACTTACTGAGCACTCTGCAAGGTGCTGGTGATACAAAGGATAAGATGGTCCCTCCTTCAAAATGGGGAGAATGACATATCACCTAACAGGTATAGTCCAGCAAAACAAGGACTAGACCAAGGGTATGCCAGGATGCTATGGCTCTGCTGGAGTCAGGGGCTATAAGGAAATGCGGCATAAGAGAGATGGCTTTGTCAAAATGCTGTATTAGTCAGCTATTGCTGCATAACAAATTACCCCAAAACTCAGCAGCCAAAAGTAATAGTAAATATTTATTATCTCACAGAGTTTCTGAAGGTAAGGAATCTAGAAGTGACTTTGGTAGTTCTGGCTCAGGGTCTCTGATGAGATTGGCCCAAGATGTTGGTTGGCCAAGGCTGCAGTCATCTGAAGGCCTGAGTGAGGCTGGAGGATCCACTTCTGAGATGGTGCATTCACATGGCTACTGACAGGAGGCCTCAGTCCTTCATCACATGGGACTTTCCACAGGCTACTTGAGGGCCCTCATAACATGGCAGTTGGCTTTCCCCAGAGCAAGCAATTGAAGAGGAAGCAAGGAAGAAGCTAAAATGATGTGTTTTATCTAGCCTTGGAAGTCACACTCCACCATTCTCTACTGGTCACACAGAGCAGCCCTATCCAACCTGGGAAGGGCCTACAAAGGAGAAAGATTCCCAGGAAGCATAGATCACTGGGCAGGGGAGCAGGTCATCTCAGAGGCTGGCTACCATAAAAGCCCTATAAGCCCTGACTTACTTTGACCTTATAAATATTTCTGTTTCCACACTACTTCTTATCTAACGGACTTAGAGCTTATGACATCCTCCATTTTCTGCTTAGAGTGATCAAATAATACTGCCAAGTTTTCCCACCAAGTAGAAATCTACTTAGTGATCTTGGCAAGTCTTTAGAAAAATATTCATCAGGCAGGATTCAGAGGGTCAGAAAGAATACAGCAGATCAGAAAAAATACAACACAGACTGAGTAGGATTTCTGATAACAAAATTCATGCAGTTTTCCTTTCACATGTTAAAGATTCAACTATTTGCAATATTAGAGTGACTGCAATCATCCTTGGCTATTTAAAATAGCCCGTCTGCTTACACTGCCCAGTTCTGTGGGCATATCCACACCTGGAAATGCACCTGGTTCCTGGCCCTCAGTGAGTGACCACCACTCCTGCCTCGCTCACACTTTTGGACTCAGTTATACACCACTCAGTGGGTGGTGTCCATGGATGGTTCGGAGATCTCAGAACGTTTGTTCCATTTGGGGAGACAGGCAAGCACCTTACTAGGTTATTCTCTCTACTTCTATAAGTGTCTAAAGGTATTTCTAGCACTAAGACACTGTAACAGCCTTGTTAGAAAACAAAACTTTCCTCCTACAAACCTCACCACCAACAGACCATGCTTTCCCCTTCATCCATGATCCCTACCCACCCTCCCCTCACCGACTCACTCACAGACACAGTTTACTAATTCAGGGAACCAATGATCAGCAAAGAGAAAAGTGTCACAAACAAAATGGGACCCCCCCTCAGCCATAAAAAAAAGAACAAAATAATGCCATTTGCAGCAACATGGATGCAACTAGAGATTATCATACTAAGTGAAGTAAGTCAGACAGAGAAAGACAACATACCATATGATATCACCTATATGTGGAACCTAAAATGTGGCAGAAATGAACCTATCTACGAAACAGAAACAGACTCACAGACATAGAGAACAGACTTGTGGCTGCCAAGGGGGAGGGGGGAAGGGAAGGGATGGACTGAGAGTTTGGGGTTAGTAGATGCAAACTATTACGTTTAGAATGGATAAACGATAAGGTCCTACTGTATAGCACAGGGAACTATATCCAATCTCCTGGGATAAACCATAATGGAAAAGAAGATAAAAAAGAATGTATATATGTGTATAACTGAGTCACTTTGCTGGGCAGCAGAAGTCAGCACAACATTGTAAATCAACTATACTTCAATAAAAAAGTTTTTAATTTTTTCAAGAAAATGGGACCCTCCATGACCCCAACTCCCTTCCCCTCTGCCCTTCAGCAGAGAGAGAGGCCTCATTAAAAATGGAAATAGATTGCTGAAGAGACCCCAGAGAGCTCATGCCTCCATCTAAAATGGCAGCATGAATACGTCATCCCAGGGCAACGCCCTTACTTGTAACGATCAGAGCAGACTCTTTGCCACAAAAGGAATCTGCTCTGCTTGTGTTACACACACTTACACACACACACACACACACACACACACACAGAACAAAATCCTTAAGACGCACACAGGCTGCATGAGCTGGTCCCTACTCTGCTCTCCACTTCCTCTCACTCCAGACTTCCCGTCGTCCTTCACAGCCCAGCCTCACTGGCCTTCATTCAACACCTTGAACAGACTGCACCCCCTCCTTCCACCAAGCCCTGTGCACATGCTGTTTCCTCTGCCTGGAACATTCTGTGAGGTTTTTTTAACCCTAGTTAATTCCCATTCATCCTTCAGATCTCCATCCTCATTTTGCTTGAGGAAGCTTCCCGTCCCTCCCTCCATTTCAAAGCGCTTATCACAACTGAATTACACATTTACACACATGACTGGCTGAACTCTGTCCGTCTCACCCCTCTTACCCATTTTATCCCCACAACCCAGCACAGTGCCTGGCCCACATGAAATGCTGGAATGGATACTTGCCCAATTAATGAATGACTATGAATGAACTACTTATTGACAGAGAGTCCAAATACTGTATCAACCATCCATTCCCAACGGTGAGGCGTTGATGCTGACTAGCGGTCGCCCAATCTTCTGCGTTATTTATGCCTCGTCCTCTGGGCATTCCTCATACAGGTGGGAAACGGGCAAGAGCTGTCCCCCCTCCCACAGGCGGGCTTAAAGCCTGTGTCAGATGCGGCACAGACAGTGTGACTCGCAGACCAGGCTGTTCTGCTATTCCTCCTGAGGCCAGGACAAGGCTTTTGTACTCCTTCTCCACCAAGTTTCCACACTTTCTCTTCACACTCCATGTGAATTCACTGTGATTTTCTGGGTCATCCGAGTGCTTTGGGCAACCTGAAAGCCGTGCTGCCACCTCCTCTCTCCCAGGAGCTACAGGAAAACGCCCTCCTACTCAACCGACACTTATGAGGCCTCAAGGGAGTGTCATTAAAACAAAGCGAGAGAGAGGCATGGACATATATACACTACCAAATGTAAGGTAGATAGCTAGTGGGAAGCAGCCGCATAGCACAGGGAGATCAGCTTGGTGCTTTGTGACCGCCTGGAGGGGTGGGATAGGGAGGGTGGGAGGGAGGGAGATGCAAGAGGGAAGAGATATGGGACCATATGTATATGTATAACTGATTCACTTTGTTATAAAGCAGAAACTAACACACCATTGTAAAGCAATTATACTCTAATAAAGATGTTAAAAAAAAAAAAACCTGCCGAAGGCTGGCCTCTCTGTGTGAGGATCCTTTCCCCTGCACTGTGACACTCCCCACAGAACGGCAGCAGCTAAATCTGCTCCCTTGAAGTTAGGCGAGAGACCCGAAGGAGAGCTCCTTGGAGGCTGTCATCCTAGCGGGAAAGAGACCTTCCCCATAAATATTCACTTCATGAGGTCCTACCCCTCCAGAAACCTTCCCTATAACTGGGACCTAATTGATTTTTTAAATAAATGAAATCTATTTTAACTCATCCCTCAGGTCAACGTTCTTTCTTTGTCTCGCATTTAGACTATTTCAACTTTCTAGCAATTCTAAATGTTAACTCTGAGTTTATTAAGAGGAGTTGGGTACAAAGCCAGCAGGTTCAAGATGGGATAATGTTCAGAAACTCTCACAGAGGTCTTGGAAAGGAATTATCGTTTTCATGTCTAATTCTCGACTATTTGGTACGCAAAAGACATGTAGGGCGTCAAGTTACAGAACAGATGTGCTGGTGCTCTCCTGAACGCTGCCCTCGGACGCCAGAAGCCCTTCCTGATCTCCTGCCCTGCATGTGCCTCAACCACAGCACCTATAACTTCATTCTCATCTTATTTGCACATTTCTCCCCACAGGGCTACAAAAGATCTTCCAAGCTGGAAACCATGGTTTGCCTGCCTTGTATCCTCAGTGACTGGCAGTGGTAAAGCACACTCAAATATCTGATGGAAAATGAATGGGCATGTCAGGGACTCTTACTCAGTCTTCTACACCCACAGCAAGTGACTTTGGCAGCTCCGATCAAACACCAGGAGTGAAGTGTTGGGATGTCCCGTTTACTGTTCACCAAGGCCCATAAGAGATTTATCAGGACCCATGCACCTGGGATCAGAGACACAGCAGGGATGGGGCACGTCTGGGGCTTTGATGGAAGGTTCAAAACGAACACCCTAGGATGCCACACCAGGCCTCTTTATTCAGGTACATTTTAATTAGTACAGAATGCAGAAGAGTGATGTAATTATGAATAGCCAGCTCTGGGGGGAAAAAACTAGAGAGGAGAAAAAAATGAAAAGTAGAAGCTTTTTAACCTTGAATGTTTCCCATGTTACTTTTGCCGACGGAGGGACCTGAGCCACTCTAGGCACACTCGAATCTGCAGAAAAGGGACATTTTCCTGTGGGCTCCTGATTACAAACCTGCCGCTTCCCCCGCTCTCAACAGCTGTCATTCAGAGTAACTTGATTACGTGAAGTTAAAGAGCTGAGGAAATAAGGATGTTTTACAGTTTCCCCGGCTAACGTGCCTCCACCGGAGAAGACAGAAATGAGATTTCACACTGAATTAGCCTTCTCTTAAGGAAGGCAATTCCATTGATCCTGAGATTAGCACTGGGTTTACCATCTGACCCTCGGCCGACCTTATGCTTTGAAAAGAAATTGTTCACAGATTGGTAGCCGAGAGGGAAGGAACAATCTACAGATGCTATGAGAAAGGAGCACGAGAGCACGTATTCATTTTTACAAGACTGAGCGACATTTCCAAATTATCAGGTGAAACACACACATAAGGGCATAATCTAAGGACAGTTCTGGAGGGGAAAAGAAAAGTTTCAACATCACTGAATTTGAATACAATTTCTCTAAGGGTTATATAGAATATAAAATGCGGCTGTAACGTTAGAAAGAATTTACACTATAAAGAGCAGAACCATATAAAACCACACAGACTCAACGTATAAGTATGTAATATAAAAACGGGCTGCTTTTACAAGTTTCTCAAATGTTTCACTAATTAGGCCAAATACAACGCTTTTCCCCTTGCTTTTCTGTTACTGATCCTGGCTGCTTCTCTTCAGGTCTCTGCATCTGTGTCCTCCTCTTCTTCCCCCTATCCTAAGCCTGCCTTCTCCTCTCTTCTATTGCTCCATAAGGCTCCAGCCCAAACACACATCTCACCTTCCCACCTAACAAGGTGTTGCTTATGCTGTACTCGGTACCCCAACTGTCCTCAGCCTCCATGCTCACATGTCCAAATACCACTCCCCTCTCACAGCTCCCTCCATGAAATCTTTCCTGGTTTCCACCAGCACAAGCCATCTCCTATAGCTTCACTTGGGGCATTTACTCTTTCCTACTCTATAATCAGCAATACCAGGCCCCTGGGAACTGTCAAGTCCAAGAAGCAAGCTCTTAGAGGAGCTGGAATTTGAGCTGGGCCTACTCTCTGAGAAATCTGAAAATGCTGACCACCATCTACACTTCTCTCTTGCTCAAGAACTGGGGACAGGGAGGAGTAGGGATGAAAAGAAGACGCTAACAGCTATGGACGGTCTTCATTTCACTCCCAGATGACAGTCATGCACATCCCCACTGACTGTCCATTTCTGCACGTGGATCCCAGCCACTGCCACAGACCCAAGGAGAAAGAGGACATTTCCTTTTCAAAACTGGAAAGAGTATAAAAGAACATAACATAGAAAAAAAGTATGTTATGGAACAACGTTCTATCTATCACAGTCTTTTCAAAGACTGTGTGATAGATAGAATCCTCTTTCTAACAATGTAAAGACACCTCCTTCTGTGGGGAGGGAACTGAAGCAGCTCACTTAATGCCCTGAACTACCACCACTCTGAGGGGAAGTGACGTTCATTCTGCTGCACGAGGACACCCCACACCATCAGGGCGCTCATGAATTCTCCTCTGTTGAGCAATCAATCTGTTCTTTAAAAGGTGTGGCTGTCTGGGTCTACGAAAACCACTTTTACAGAGTATCTGTTTGGAATACCTATAAAACATTCTTAATATAATGTGACAGTTTTCACCAAATGTTCTAGTAATTTAAAACTTTTAGTGCTCAAGCTCAGGCCAGAATGAAATATTTGCTGTTTGACAATGATAAAATAGCACTGTAGGGATTTTTGGCCCTGATTCAGTAGCAAAAATTAGAAAAACTGATGCTAGGAGGTTGGGCTGCCTCCAAAGACTTACCAAGGAAATAAACTTTTTAAATAAACTTTTTAATATAATGCAGTTCCTTAAAGAAATGTCAGCTTTTAGTCACAGTGGTGGGTGAGTCCCTCCCCTGAGGCAGGAAAAGGCTAAAGGCCAGTGTACAGGACTTCCCTAGTGGCGCAGTGGTTAAGAATCCGCCTGCCAGGGCAGGGGACACGGGTTCGAGCTCTGGTCCGGGAAGATCTCACATGCCACAGAGCAACTAAGCCCGTGCGCCACAACTACTGAGCCCGTGCACCACAACTACTGAGCCCGTGCGCCACAACTACTGAGCCCCTGTGCCACAACTACTGAAGCCCACGTGCCTAGAGCCCGTGTTCCGCAACGAGAAGCCACCGCAATGAGACGCCCGTGCACCGCAACGAAGAGTAGCCCCCACTCACCACAACTAGAGAAAGCCCGCATGTAGCAATGAAGACCCAGTGCAGCCAAAAATTAATTAATTTTTTTAAAAAAGAACTTTGGAAAATATATCTCTTATGAAAAAATTTTTAAAATTAAAAAATAATAAAGGCCAGTGTAAAATTTAAGAAACTCTTTACTAAATTAAAAAATTATATTTAGGGCTTCCCTGGTGGCTCAGTGGTTGGGGGTCCGCCTGCCGACGCAGGGGACGCGGGTTTGTGCCCGGTCCGGGAGGATCCCACGTGCCACAGAGCGGCTGGGCCCGTGAGCCATGGCCGCTGAGCCTGCGCGTCCAGAGCCTGTGCTCTGCAGCGGGAGAGACCACAGCAGTGAGAGGCCCGCGTACTACAAAAAAAAAAAAAAAATATATATATATATATATATATATATATATATGTATCTAATTCACTCTCCTCCAAGTAGTTAATATAATACTATTAAAATTCTATTATATAGTACTGATATGTAAATAATGTAACAAAAAGGCAGCATCAGGGCTTCCCTGGTGGCGCAGTGGTTGAGAGTCTGCCTGCCGATGCAGGGGACACGGGTTCGTGCCCCGGTCTGGGAAGATCCCACATGCCGTGGAGTGGCTGGGCCCGTGAGCCATGGCTGCTGAGCCTGCGCGTCTGGAGCCTGTGCTCCGCAACGGGAGAGGCCACAACAGTGAGAGGCCCACGTACCGGAAAAAAAAAAAAAAAAAAGGCAGCATCTGTCCATTACATTGACATAATTTTTTTCCATTAAATATGATTCTGCCACATTTGTTTGGAAAATACCTTCAGAAGCAAAAGCTAACAAGGTATAAAAAAACACAATCAGGATCCTCTTTAAGAAACTGCAGGGAAATGCAAAAGCAAGGCAGAGGGGCTTCCCTGGTGGCGCAGTGGTTGAGTCCGCCTGCCGATGCAGGGGACACGGGTTCGTGCCCTGGTCCAGGAACATCCCACATGCCGCGGAGCGGCTGGGCCCGTGAGCCATGGCCGCTGGGCCTGCGCGTCCGGAGCCTGGGCTCCGCAACAGGAGAGGCCCGTGTACCGCAAAAAACAAACAAACAAACAAACAAAACAAAAGCAAGGCAGAGAAACAGAGTTTCCTGAAAGATCTCCCATGTCATCACTGGAGAAAATTCAACAGGAACCACACACCAGGCACTGAAAATCCAGTTAAGAGGGGAACTGATCCTCCACTTACTTGCACTCATCAGATGCGGCACAGATGTGACTGTGTCAGACACTGTGCTAGGGACAGCCACAAGGCAACAAAGGGCACACACTGTCGACTACAAATGGCTTGTCGCTGGTCTATGTGATTCTTTTTTGTCTAATTTGAAGCAATGCTTAAATGTCAGGAGATCTCAAAATGCATTAGCCAGGCTTCGCAGGTGGCACAGTGGTTAAGAAACCACCTGCCAATGCAGGGCACACGGGTTCGAGCCCTGGTCCGGGAAGATCCCACATGCCATGGAGCAACTAAGCCCGTGCACCACAACTACTGAGCCTGCATGACACAACTACTGAAGCCCACGCGCCTAGAGCCCGTGCTCTGCAACGAGAAGCCACCACAATGAGAAGCCCACACCTCACAACGAAGAGTAGCCCCCCTCGTCGCAACTAGAGAAAAGCCTGTGCGCAGCAACGAAAATGCAATGCAGCCAAAAATAAATAAAATTTAAAAACAACAACAAAAATGCAGTAGCCTAAGTCTTTACAGATTATCTCATTTCCATACAACAAAGATCCTCTTTCGCCTACCATGATTCCCTTCCCCACTTGTAACATGTGACAGCAGAGGACCTAGAAACTTCCAGTAAAATCTCCTGCATCCCGTGTGTGGCATAAGTTTAATTTTCCTTACCGTCAAATTACTATAAACTTGCCAAACACCATCCTCAACTACCCTTCAATGAATAAACCATGTTAACTCAACCTTTGACATAAGGTCTGAAGATGATAAAGACATGATGGGTCCAAAGGAAAATTATTTTACTCAGCAGCCTGTTGGCATGTCCCCCATGAAGCAACAGCACATAAAGGCCAAGAGAAAGGACACCAGGCTCCTGCACAGAAAGGAAATCAGACAGAAAAAAGAGACATGTCCCTGCAAAGCAACGAAAATTAAATCAGTTTCGCTTTTCTCCCCCAAACTAAACCAAACCTTAAAAAAACTAAGATAGGCAAATCAACTTTTTTTTTAACTGTCTGTTATAATAACCCCAGGCAGACTATTTCCCAAATGTTTTATTGTTAGACAACAAACCCATCTTTCACTTCTTGTCATTTGCAATTACCACGCTGTAACTGAAAATCAGTGAGTCACTATGCAGCACAGGAGAGAGGGCCTACCAGCTCTGAGCTGTCACTGTAATCATCACAGAATAAACAAACAATATCAAGAGTTCTTTCTTCATCATCTTTAACCTGTATATTGCAAAGACTCTAAACAATTTATACTCTGTAATTCCCCTCTTTCCCTAAAGATGGCATGATATTTCACAACATTTTCCCCTTCATTTTCCCCTTTTCTTTAACAGCCCACATGAGGCCCGCACCAGAGACCTCAACATAATTTAGAATCTATCTGCAGGAGCCAAGAATTCAATTAAGAGAAAAATTATCTTGCAAGGGTTTGGGCAATTCAGCCCATTAACCCTCTTGTAACTCTGCTGAGAAAAGAACCTGAATTGTCTAACAAAAGGCTTCACAAGTTGGAAGGAACAGGCGGGGGCAGGGGTGAAGGATTCCAGAAATCTGGGTCCTGTCTGCAACCCTACCCCATTAGCAAAGTCACGCAGTGCCCTAGGCCAGCGACCTTTAGGAACCCTGGAGGGGTTCACTCCTGGGCTTTCTAAACCTCACTGCATGTAATAAGAGCTTCTAAGCAGGGTCCTTAACAATTTTTAAGTTTACAAACTTAAAACGGTGACCAACAGAACTGCTGAGTGTATTGTCTGTGAACAAGGTCTGGATCAATCATCTGATGAAACTGAGTTTCACCCTGTCACGAAAAGGCAGGCAAGCAACGGACACCCCCTCCGCACTCTGGCCGGGACCCACCTTGGTGGCCTCCTCTACGCTCTCCCGCAGGGCCCGCAGCTCGGCGTCGTACTGCTCCTTCAGCCTGTCCATCTCCTGGTCGTGACTGGAAACCTCTTCTTTCAGGGCTCCCTTCAGGGCGGTGAGTTCGCGCTCCCGCTTTCTCAAGAGGTCTTCCTGCTCCTCTTTGGCGATGAGTAGATGCTGAAGGTCCTGCTTTGCCTGCAGAAGCTCCTGGAGGGAGGAAACGCGGGCGGGGAGGTGAGGATGCGAGCCACCCTGCACCTCCCCCTCGGTCACCGGCACACACGGCCCTACCCTTCCTTGCTTGTCCTCCGCACTCTCTCCTCCCGTACACTACACGCTGCTTTAGCCCCTCTCCTCCTCTCCCCTTCCCTTCCTCAGAGTCCACCATCCCCCTGGATTCGACTATCTTAGCTTTTCTGAGATTTAATTTGAGGGAGAAAAGGGAAACTGATTTCATTTTCGATGCTCTGAGGGGCCAGGTCTGCTTTTTCCGTCTCACATCACTTCGGTGCGATGGTCTGTAGCCCTTGCTGGCGGCCTTCAGGAGCCGTTGCTTCGTGGGGGGAATGCTGACTTGCTGGCCTCGCTTCCTTCACCCCCAGAAGCCTGCGTGTACTCAAACCCTTAAGCCACAACCCGAGTCCTCGGGATGCCCCTGCCCCATGCTGAGCAGGCACGATATTCACACGTTCTCCGCCTTCACTGCCTCCTAACCTCACTGTTCATGAGCAAAGTCACAAGACTGGGCAGCAAGTTCCGCGATAAATCGCATCACCTAAACACAAGGGTGTCCTGCCAAGGCTGGGCATTCCCTTCAGGTCACCATCTCTAGTCAGACCTGCTCAGCTCCCCTCAAGCTGAGGCTCACCCTCCCCGGCGGACACCCCTACTTTGTACTCAGCCAGGACTTGGGCTTGACCACCCAGCTCCTCTCTGGACGCCAGGGTTCCTCCCCACCCAAAGCCACTTCACAGACAACAAGCTTTCTCCCCTGCCACCCTGCTCCAAGTCTCTACTCATCAGCTGTCTTTTTTTTTCTGTCATTTTGCTCCTTTCTGTTTCCTTGAATGTATGTCCTTTTCCTCAGCGCACAAGGATCCTGAGCCAAGGGCAAAAACAAACAAACGAAAAAACAACGTTTTCCACCAAACTTTTTTTTTTTTTTTTTTTGTGGTACGCAGGCCTCTCACTGTTGTGGCCTCTCCTGCTGCGGAGCACAGGCTCCGGACGCGCAGGCTCAGCGGCCATGGCTCACGGGCCCAGCCGCTCTGCGGCATGTGGGATCTTCCCGGACCGGGGCACGAACCCGTGTCCCCTGCATCGGAAGGCGGACTCTCAGCCACTGCGCCACCAGGGAAGCCCTCCACCAAACTTTTGAAAGTATAATTTCTGTTCACTGCCTCTACTCCTTGACCACCCTGTCACTCCTTACTCTCTTGCAAATGGCTTTTGTTCCTAGTCTGCTAAGCCTGTCCCCTCCAAGGTTGTACTGACCTCTTAATCTCCACATCCAATGGCCTTTTCTCAGTCCTCACTTTTCTCAATCCCTCTTTGATCCTCTTCACCTGTCCCCTTAGAAGTCTCTTCTGCCTTGCAGTTCAAAGACACTGCATGCTCCTGTTTTCTTCCCTCAGGCCACTTTTTCTGAGACAATCTTTTCTGGTTTTTCTCTCCCTCTTATTAAAAAGCTAAAATGATCCCCAAGAATGTGCCTTTGCATTCTTCATTCTTTTTTGGCAAGCTCATCTAGGTTTTTTTTTCCCCTCAATTTTAAATTCTATATAAATAACCCCCCAAACCTTTACCTCCAACCCTTATCTGAGTCCAGACCTGCGAGACTCATCCATCTGGATGTCCCTTGGGCACCTATGATTCCGGAGGCTTATGTTTCTCAGTGCTTTTTTTTTTTTTTTGGTTTTTTTTTTCCGGTATGTGGGCCTCTCACTGTTGCGGCCTCTCCCGTTGCGGAGCACAGGCTCCGGACGCGCCGCCTCAGCGGCCATGGCTCACGGGGCCCAGCCGCTCCGCAGCATGTGGGATCTTCCCGGACCGGGGCACGAACCCGTGTCCCCTGCATCAGCAGGCGGACTCTCAACCACTGCGCCACCAGGGAAGCCCTCTCAATGAATTTTTCAAGTCCCTTCCTCTCCTCTTCTTTGGAACGGCAGTGCCTGCTCAGGAGCCTGGCAGCGACTTTGATCTCTCTCGTCCTTGTCCCTCACAACCAAAGTTAGTTCTGTAACATCTTAGATCCTTTCCCTCACTTCTCTGGTTGAGGCTCTCATCAACTCCAGCCCAGGTGGTTTGCAAGAGCTGCCCAACGGCTCCCAAGCTCCAGTTTCTCACCTGTAGCCTCTATGCCATCACCCACACAGCATCCTGTCTGGGATGCCCTTCGTCCCTCTCAGTCCCACGTCTCTCTGCCTTTCAGAAAACCTCTCAAGACTCAGATACTGTATGACCTCCTCCAAGACGTCTTCCTTGAATCCCCTTCCTGAATACCCACCGCAGTTAGGCTGTGCTTCTCATAGCACTTAATACTTTTACCATGCAGTCCTTGTATCTAGATTTTATTTTCCTATCTCTCTTGCTAGATTATCAGCTCCTTGAAAAAAGGACATAGATCTGATTTATATTTCTGATGCATGGATCAATGATATTGGGAGTGGGCCTGTTCTGGACATAAATAAATTAACATGGGCAGTACAGCAGGAGTCTGGAGATGTCAGAATTCTAAACTCGTCTATTCTTTCACTGGCAGCTTCTAAGTAAATACGCATCCTGTCCTCTTGGAGCTCCTGGCAAACTGAAGGCATGGTTGCCACCTGGGACCCGAGGCCTCAGAGATGATACACTACTTTCCATTTAAGAAGTGGGTCACTGATGAGCGGATGAAACTACCTGTATCAAGTTAAGAATAACTGACAATGGAATCTCTTTCCTTTACTCTAGGCATGCACATCCATTAAACCAGGGGAGACTCTGCAATCCCAGGATAGAGCTGCATTGCACAGACTAAGAATCAGTCCTTCAAGAATCTAGCTAGCAAGCACTAATAAGCTTAGAAGAAACTTCCAGAGACTCGTCTAGGCAACTAGAGCAACTCTGGCTCTTCCAAAGCACCAAACACAGAACACATAAGTAAATTTTATGAAAATATACCCCCGTCCTGATATTTGTCAAAGGAGATGCCCTGTGCTTCCCACTGTCCAGTCCCTCCTTAGGGATATTAGAAACACCCGCAAACCCCCCCCCCCCATCACTGTTGCTATTGGCTATCTCTCTAGGCCTTCCCGGAGCCTCCTGCCAGCTTCTTCACAATTGCCCTTGCGAGCCTACCCCCGTTTCCTGCTCTTATTTTCACACATTTCTCAATTGTTTTAACAATAAGTCAGTTCCTCTTCCCACACTTATCTTTTCCAGGATATATCTGTGTTTTGTGTTGCCTTTTGTGCACTGCCACCAATGCATGTCAAGAACCTGTTTTTATGGTCCATTCTACACCAACACGCTGTTATCTGTGTCTGGGGCTGTTGCTTAAGTGGACTCTGTTGCACAAATCCAATCAGATTATACCTCACCGTATCACTGAGTAGCACTTGAAGCTTTCCAGGGTAGAGACCGAAAGGGACGGGAGATTTCAAAAACTTCACTTCATCACCTCGGTGGCTTCACTGCCAATTATATCAAGCCAAAGAAGTGAGAGAAAACATATAAACCTCAAAATACACGTGAACGTCTATTAGAGATGCACATGCCTCTCTGGAGACTCCAATCAAAGCAAACAAAGGAAAACTCTGGGCACTCACAATCAGTACTTTCAAAACCTATACACATCCAGGCTAGCTGCACACATGAAAGTACAAGAGATACAGACCTAGTATGGATGTGTATTTGGGGGTGGGTACAGGGTAGGCTAAAAAAATTGACTGTGTTTGGTACTCACTACATAATAAGAATTACGCTAAGCATTTCTAAAAATCATAGGAGAGGGCGTCCCTGGTGGCGCAGTGGTTGAGAGTCCGCCTGCCGATGCAGGGGACACGGGTTCGTGCCCCGGTCCGGGAAGATCCCACATGCCGCGGAGCGGCTGGGCCCGAGAGCCATGGCCGCTGAGCCTGCGCGTCCGGAGCCTGTGCTCCGCAATGGGAGAGGCCCGCGTACCGGGGGAAAAAAAAAAAAAAAAAATCATAGGAGATGAATATTATCATTTAAAAAACAAAAAACTGGAGCTCCGAGATGCTAAGATGCCTAAGATCACGCAGTTTGTAAGTGGTAGAGCGAAGACTGGGACCCAGGTTGGATACCAATGCCCGTTCTCTTCACTACACAGCCTCTGCAGGCCTGATGACAAAACTACACACTCAAGAAAGTCTGAGGAGCGGGCAGTTACTCAGTCTCTCAGATGCAAATGAACGGTGTATTGAGTTCTGCTCAAGTGCTTGTAAGGAGGTCCACCTTTTTAAACAGGAGCAAAGAAACCTGCCCAGAACCTGAAAAGACAAGAAGGAAAGTTGAGAAGAAAAGGAAGCATGCTCTGGGCCCCAGCTGTTACTAGCAGCAGCCAGTGGCTGTCCTGACAGCAGGGGCACCAAAAGACACAAACCAGAATGTCCTGAGTAGCAGCTCATCTGCCCACAGAAAGTTTCACTTCACACACCACCTACTCACAAGTATTCCATGTCAAAATGAGAAAACAAAACTGATCTAGACTCTCTTTTGCATAAAAGCTTCCCAGAAGTTCTACAGAGTCCCTATCTCTGGCCCACACTCATTGAAAGGAAAAGTAAAGGTTTTTTATCAAAACTATAGCTGCCAAAGAATTATTTTTTTCCTCAGAAGGATGGCCTAAAAAGTGTAACACAGTTGATGAGAAACATGATTTTTTCTCTTGCTTCTTTAGTAAAATGTGTATAATGTTCAGTAACATCACAACAAAATAAGCTTATAATTATTCTAGAGATGTCATTTCTGAGCACAGCCTATCCCCAGACCAATAGGATTTTAAAACCAGAATAGTTTACTGATATCTAAGTACCTGTATCTTGGTAAATGTCAGGGATAAAACACCATGAGATTCTGTTGGCCCATCTGTCAACACTACAGGCTCCCATCAAAGACAATCTTTGGTAATTAGAAAAACCCACCATCATGAGGCATAGAGAGATGTCGCATGTTTACCCATCACTCCAAGAACAGAGGGAAATGTATTTATGGACAAAGAAGTGACTGAAAACTTGACCTAAAATTATTTTTGTATCTTGAGTTAAAAAAGAAATTCGGAACCATCAGTTGTTTAACTAAGAAATAACAGTCATCCTATTCTTGGTCAATTATTTGGCTTCTCCTAAAAAAACAGGATATTTTCTACTATTTCTTCCTTTTTTCCTTCCTTCTTTCCTTTTTTTTTTTAATGATTTTATTCTCTCTTAATGTTACTTTACTGACTCCATATAGGGGCCCAATGTTATTGAACAGAATGTGAAGTATTAAAAAATATTTCATGAGAAATCTTATGCATTATGCAGGCCTCACAAAATTTAGGGCCTTCAAGCTTTTGCAAACATTAAAAAGCAGAAGTGTTTAATGTTCATTGTGTTTAAGAGTCTGTTCTAAGCCAAGTGCCATGGAAAACTTGGCTACAACTATAATCTGTTATCAGATTCCCCCAGGCCACTTTTTATTAAGATATGAAGAATAAACTGAAAGTGACGAGGAGATGGGGTTTATTTTATTAGTGATATAGAAACCATAGATCGTTTTTTAAATGTTGCTGACACGTCAAAGGAAACTGATAAAAAGAGTGAGGACAATTTTCCAGAGGGAGAGAAACCCACTTTGGCATAGAGAAGCTAATTGTGTCCTAACTTTTCTTGCCGAAAGGCAGCAATAGATGATATAGCTTCCATTACAGGAAAGAGGCAAATAACCAGAAAACCGGCAACACCAGGAACATTTTTAAGAAAAGATGTACGCTGTTTCCCTTTCCTGAGTCTCTCACTATTAGCCTCTGCCTGAAAACACATCACCAAAGCTGAAGCTCATATCCCAGTTACCACTATAAGTCAAAAAGCTAGTTATGTTCAGTTAATATATGCTCACTATACTGTGTTCAAAGAGGCAAAGAAGCTACAGTTCATTTCAGAATTATTCCCTTTTTTTTTTTTTAGTGGTGGCATTTTAAAAATAATTTACCTTTTTTTTTTTTCTTTTCTCCTTTGGCCACACAGCACAGCATGTGGGATCTTAGTTCCCCGACTAGGGATCGAACCTGTGCCCCTTGCATTGAAAGCACAGAGTCTTAACCTCTGGACTACCAGGGAAGTCCCTAAAATTAATTTAAATATTGAAATTTATTTATTCATTTGCTCTGTTGCCTGGCACTATGCTAGGCATGAAATGTGGGAAGAAGCAAAGATGATATGCCCTTCAATGAGCTGGCTAGTAAAAGAAATAGCAAATCAGAGCAAGCTCAAGTGCACTAAAACAGAGAATCTAAAAGGATAGAAAATACCTGGGGAAAGGACAACTAACAATTTTAGGTTTTAGTTACTAGGAAAATTCAGAACTTAAGAGACTTCCTGATAGTTAAGATAATATCTTTCCCTTTTAGAATCAGTGAGGTGTCCACACAAGGAATCATAGACTATGGGGAAGTCTTACCTTCTATTTAAATGCTTCTGAAGTTACTTTTTTTTTTTTTTCCGGTACGCGGGCCTCTCACTGTTGTGGCCTCTCCCCTTGCGGAGCACAGGCCCCGGACGCACAGGCTCAGCGGCCATGGCCCACGGGCCCAGCTGCTCCGCGGCATGTAGGATCCTCCCGGACCGGGGCACGAACCCGTGTCCCCCGCATCGGCAGGCAGACTCTCAACCACTGCACCACCAGGGAAGCCCTGAAGCTACATTTTTATCAAAAGTCATAACCTGTTCAGTGACATTTCTCTCCTTAGGAAATTTTTCTAAAGAAGTAAAAGAATACATATAAAAAATTCAACATATTTTCTCATAATTTAAAAAAAAAAGAAACAACTTAAATATTGGAGGATGGTTAAGCATATTGTGGGGTATCTTTTTAAAAATGAAATATGAAGACTATAAAGTATCATAAAGAAAAATATTTCTGACGTATTAACTTTTAAAAGCAGGTATCAAAACTGTAGACACACTATATTTGTTCCTACATTATAGATGAAATCTGTCAATGAATAGGGAAACAAATAAAAATGTAGGAAAAAAGGGCTTCCCTGGTGGCGCAGTGGTTGAGAGTCCGCCTGCCGATGCAGGGGACACGGGTTCGTGCCCTGGTCCGGGAAGATCCCACATGCCGCGGAGCGGCTGGACCCATGAGCCATGGCCGCTGAGCCTGCGCGTCCGGAGCCTGTGCTCCGCAACGGGAGAGGCCACCGCAGTGAGAGGCCCGCGTACCGCAAAAACAAACAAACAAAAAAACAGAAGTGGGATGGGAGAAAAAGAGCAAGGAGTAGGGGATGCAGGGACAACAGAGGCTATACTAAGAAAAGTGAACTCTGAGAGAGAGAATAATGAAAGCAGTGTGGGATTCCTGACTGGATTCTGGCTTGGGGGAAAAACAACTAGCAAATACTCTTGAGGGACAGCTGGCAAATGATGAATAAAGACCATATACTGTATATAATACAACATAGGAATTAACTTTGCAGATGTGATAATAGTATGTGGTTATAAGAAAATTCCCTAATTATTCAAATGCATGCTGAAAAATTTAGGGGTGAGACGTGGTTTTATCTATAAATTACTCTGAAATGGTTCAGCAAAGATGAATAGATATAAAGCAACGATACTCCAATGAAAATTAACTTTAAAAAAAGATGAATAGATAGATGAATGAAAAAAAAGAAAAATGAATGGATGGAGAGAAGAAAAAAGTGGAGTAAATAGGGCAACATGTTGATAACTGTTGGATTTGGACTGGGACTCTACGGCAGTTAACACATTATTCTGTTTTTCTGTACAGCTGAAAATTTTCCTAAGACAAACTATTGCATATGATGCTCTCACAGAAGGGAACATAGGGACAGGTAGAACAAACACACAACAGAGTATGGCTCCCAGTTCCCCCACCCATCCCATACTGTCCAGGCAGACGGGGCCTCTCTTGTCACCTGACCCCAGCCCCACTTACCTCAATCAGAGCCCCCTTCTCCCTGTCCTCGGACTGTTTGGCACTGTCCAATTCATCATGCATTTCTGAGAGCTGGTCCTGGAGATCCCTGATCTCAGTCTGGTGCTGTTCTCGTTCCATCTTCACCTGGAACAGCCTGGCAGGAAAGGAAGCCCATGAGAGAGTTTCTCCTGGCCTCTGCTTATTTTCATCTAGTCTGCTTTCAGAGCTTCAGTTCATCAAGCAGAGTCACCTGAATCCCCAAGGAGCCTCCCATTTTCTGTTCTGCACTGAACAGAAAATCACAAACCATAAAGGCACCGGTAAGAACTCATGTCTACAGTCTAATTTGCCCAACAAGAAGACAAGTGAGAACTCAAACCAATGTAACGGGAAAGGTTATACAGTGACATTTCCTCCCCAGAAGGAGATCACGGGGTACTAGAATTTGGACATAGAAGATAAGGAATCAGGAAAAAGAGCACAACTTTTATGATAAATGTTTTCATTAAAGCCACCCCACTCCCCACCAGCCTACTCCACCCCATCCCCAGTACTCTAGACCAGGAGAGTTAGCAAATTATGGCCCATGAGCCAATCTGGCCCACTGCCTGCTTTTGTAAATAAAGTTTTACTGGAACACAGCCACGCTCATTCATTTATGTATTGTTTATGGTCATTTGCACAATACAATGGTAGAATTGAACAGTTCCAACAAAGACCATATGGCCCATAAACCCTAAAGCATTTACTATCTGACAGAAAAAGTTTTCCAACCTCTGCTCTAAATGGAACTCACAACTATTCTACCTTTTATGTTGTAAAGTCTTCACTGCACTCTAAATTTTGATTTTTTCCTTACTAATCTCTTTTCTGAAATTAACCTCTAAGAATGTTTCAAAAGCAAACACTACACCATCAAAATGGCAAAGGTAATCAAATGCTATTATGATATAATGTCCTGTTTTTCTTGAATTTCCCTCTAGATTTCACTCCTGCTTAACCTCTCAAGGCTTCTGTCATGGCCAGTGGGCTTCACGGCACCATCCATTTTCACACCTTCGTTTCAAATCCTCTTGTCACAGATTTTAACACAACATGATGGCAGGGCCATCTTGGGCTTGTCTTTCCTTCTCTGAAGACCCAAAAGAAGTACATAAGCACTGGTCACAAAATTGGTCAGCACTGGGCTTCCCTGGTGGCGCAGTGGTTGGGAGTCCGCCTGCCGATGCAGGGGACGTGGGTTCGTGCCCCGTTCTGGGAGGATCCCGCGTGCCGCGGAGCGGCTGGGCCCGTGAGCCATGGCCGCTGAGCCTGCGCATCCGGAGCCTGTGCTCCGCAGCAGGAGAGGCCGTAGCAGTGAGAGGCCCGCGTACCGCAAAAAAAAAAAAAAAAATTGGTCAGCACCATCCAGGACAAAATTCAGAACGTGGGAGACTGTGGAGGTCATGTGACACATGCTTTTTAGAGGCTGGACGCAGGCTCTTTGAGATCTGTCCTTAGATATCACCTCTCGGCATTCCTTGCTTCTCACTTGACTGCTCTGAGATCTACTCTAAGGGCTGAAACTTTACAAATATCCTTTGAGGTACACAAAGAATTTTTAAATTATTAAATTCATTCTGTTTACCAGTCTACACGTCACCAGTTTTATAATTTTATAAGAATAAGAGGGAGAAAAGGAAGGGTCAGCAGCCTTATAATTTTATAAGAATAAGAGGGAGAAAAGGAAGGGTCAGCAGCCCTATAAAGATCTGGAAGGTTGGGCAGAATTAAACGGACAGAAAGGATCTGGCTTGGGCTTCCGTGGTGGCGCAGTGGTTAAGAATCCACCTGCCAATGCAGGGGACACGGGTTCGGGCCCTGGTCCAACAAGATCACACACGCCTCGGAGCAAATAAGCCCATGCACCATAACTACTGAACCTGAGCTCTAGAGCCTGCGAGCCACAACTACTGAAGCCCGCACACCTAGAGCCCATGCTCCACAACAAGAGAAGCCACCGCAATGAGAAGCCCGCGCACCGCAACAAAGAGTAGCCCCCGCTCGCCGCAACTAGAGAAAGCCCGCGTGCAGCAATGAAGACCCAATCCAGCCAAAAATTAATTAATTGATTAATTTAAAAAAAAAGTGTCTGGCTCCATTGGTGCAGGAAACCAGGAAGGGCACAGGCTCTGGGCCAGAACTTACTCCTCCAGGTGTCTCCGGAGCTCCCCTTCACTTCCCTCCAGCCGCCGCTGCAGCTCGGCATTCTCTTCTACCTTGCTTTCATGTTGACTTTGGAGTGCTTCTAAGTTTGCTTTCACTCTGTCTCTCTCTTCTTTGATGTTCTGCTGATTCTAATAAGAATATGTGATGTTAAAGTACCTCCACCGTACATTAATGTCATCCCACGGAAGCCTCCTTCTAATCTCTGATGGACTCCATGTCTCTGCACTTAGATTATTAAACAACTTGATGGAACTATGTAATAAAGGCATGGGAGTTCGCAACTAGAAAGAACACTAAACACTTAATGAATTGTAATACTTCTAAAAGAGAAACACAAACACAGCTAAATCACATTCTGCTCTTTCTATTACTTAGTCCAGATGTTTTATATACATTTAATTTCCAATACGCCTGTCTGAATCCAACAGCATTTCTATTACTCTGTCAAAGCCAACATTCTCTATGTCCTTTGTTTACTTAAAAAAAAAGTTCTTTGGGCAGCAGGAACTAAATATACAGGAATTTGCTCAGCGATGGGAAGAATGTTTCTTTTGGGGAAAAAATTTGTTTTCACTTCACTTGGGCAACCCAAGGTACTTAAAATATTCTTTATCAATCAAGACGGAACAGAATAAAATAGCATCAAGAAAAATCAGATACCTTGACTTCTAGTTGAAGCTGTCTCTGAAGTTCAGCCACTTCTGTGGTCAACTTCTTTTTCTGTTCCAAGAGATCTTTGACTTCAGATGAAGAATTAGAAGCCTACGATTAATTGCAAAAATATCCTAAGTTAAGTGTTCGAGATGCTTTATTTTTTTCTTGCGTGAACATTAACAACAGGATGACACTCTCAAAAGGATTCGGCTAAAATCCTACTGCAAAGTGGTTAGAAAACTCCAACTAAAAGGGAGGGGAAAAGGTAAAAGCAGAAATCAAAACCAGAAAAGGCAGTGTCTTGGCTCTCATGCACCTGAATCCAGGTTCCAAGTTCATGAATGCATGAACTTAGGAGGTACTTCCTCATCTACTCCTATGAAGCAGACCAGAAACCAACAGTCAACAGAAACACAGCACTTCCAATTTTCTTAGGCAAAATGAGAACAATCTATCTTAGAAATGTAAATCTAACCCAAGGAGGGAAATTGTAGATTGTTCTTTCCCAAACAAAAACTGCCTGCTTCGTGGCTTTCCAATGTGGTCTTAGCCCATTAAGGGAGAGGGTTCTTTTGCACGAAATCATTTAACTGACACCAAAATATAAAACTCCAAAACCTTTACCAGCAAATAATCAGATTCATAAAGTGAGAGAGAAGAGGAGTGGAAAAATGTGGGCAATTAAGCAGTCACGGCGCTGTGATCACAGCCACAAGTCTAAGAACCTAAGTTCATCGTCTCATTATCTCTGGCTTGATTAAGAAGCAGCAGCTGCTTAACTGGTCTCCCGTCCTCTAATCTTACCTCCCTCCAAAAACTACAAAGAAATGAATTTTTATAAATACGACACTCCTCATTGCTGTTTAAAGTCTATCAGGGAAAGCCTATCACCTTGGGCCTGAAATGAAAATTGACATGATCTACAAGGTCCTGCCTACCTGGTGCGTGGTCCCCATATCCTGGCTCTCTTCTCCAGCTACACTAAATTACCTCTAGTCCCCTAAACACGGGAAGCACACACCTCTTCATATTTTATGTTTTTTGTTCTGTTCCCTCTACCTAGAATGCCCTGCTTCCCCTCTCTGGGAGAATTCTATGATCTTTTGAGACATCATTACTGTTATCGACTCCAGAAGGGCTACCCCAACTTCCCCAGTTTAGGCTGGATACCCTAGTATGGAACCACAATGACAATCTTAACATCAAGACCAAAGGATGCATTCTCCAGGAGAATATGCAGGTTAATGCAAAGCAACAGTAATGGTGATGATTTGGATTGAAGACATTTAGCAAAAAATCCTAACCCAATTTAAAAAACTGTGTAGAGTTCCTGAAACCTGCCTATAAGCAAGGTGTATAATTTACAGGTTCCCCAGTGGGAACTATGTGTGTGTGCATACATAAAAATATTTTATATATTTATAATATCAATACATAATATATAATAAAATACATCTCTATAAAGATATCTAATAAAATATGTTGATATATTTTAAATATTATTTCTACGGATAAATTGAAAAATGTTTTTATTTGATGCCAGAGCAGGAGTCATGGGTTAACTGAGTGCAAGGGGAATACGGAACAGTAGAGAAAAAAGGGTCGTTGATGCCTATAAATATCCTTTATTCATACGTTTCCAAAGTTGAAAAAGAAGAAATAGACCAACTCCCTGTTACCTGCCTCTGGGTATCTTCTTTCCTTCCAGTGCAGAATTCCCCCCAGAAGGGAAAAGGAAAGATGCCCAAGCAAGAAATGCGGCATTCAAGGTAGCATAGAATTGAGGGACAAGATTTTAGTTGTCCCTCTTAAATGCTGCTTCCTTTCATGGCACAAGGTATGTCTACCATATAGTACACGTTGATCAAATAGGGGATGAGTCCTCCTTTAAAAAAAAAAAATCTCCAAGTCCTAACTAAAATTCAGTACAATAAATTAAACAGGCAGTTTTTTTAAAAAGAATTTAGCCCCACCCTACTCCTTCCTTTCCCTTCGGCCCATGCTGGTCAGCCCACCAGTCTCTCTTCCATATTCTCTAGTTTGATTCTCTTATTTCTTATTCTCTGAAGTTTGAGAACCTGGGTCCAAGCCCGTTCATACTTTTCAAACCTGCCTACGATAGCACCAGGGTTCTCCATCCCATGCTTCATTTCATTCGTCCTATTCTTCTTTTCCCTTTCTAAATCTTACCACCTATTGTTTCATCCTGTTATATTCTATAGATTTTTAAAAATAAAATTTCTTAAAAACTTTCTAAAAAAAAATAATAATAAAGAAGGGCTTCCCTGGTGGCGCAGCAGTTGAGAGTCCGCCTGCCGATGCAGGGGACGCGGGTTCGTGCCCCGGTCTGGGAGGATCCCACATGCCGCAGGGCGGCTGCGCCCGTGGGCCGTGGCCGCTGGGCCTGCGCGTCCGGAGCCTGGGCTCCGCAGCGGGAGAGACCACAGTAGTGAGAGGCCCGCGTACCGCAAAAAACTTTCTAGAAAAAAGGCCGGGTGCAAATTAGCAATATTTAAAACATGCTGTTCCACCTTCGGTACTGCTTACTACTCAGGAGACTTCCCACTAACTACTGTAACCAAAGGTACAGACTGAAGAAAGCCATTTGTTTGCCAGGTTCCATGTGAAATGCCTGCTACAAAATACAAAGCTTCGCCTTACTTGATTATTTCCTTGCGTGCTCCCTGCTGCTCGAGACTTCAAAGTCTGGATTTTCTCGAAGACCAGGTTGACCTTCCTCTTAGTAGCATCATCATTATCGGTGCTTCTGGAAGAAAACACAAGGAGGGCACAACCGTTGGCCTCAGACTCTTTTATGTGCCACGACACACAAGCAGCAAGCCCTTTAAGAAGATAAATCACAAGAGGCGTGAATTAATTAAGGCTGCAGACACAAGCAGCGTGAGGAGAGCAGGATAGATGGTGTATTTTTCTCCAAATTGTTCAATGTTACCCCCCGATTTGGGAGAGGGGTTCCCATTTCCAAACACGTGAAAGAGACACAAGCACATTCTAAATAAGCTTGGAGATAACATCCAATAAAAATTTAGTCATTTGTTGCTTGCCTGATTCAAATGACATGTATTCACTCCAATAAGGAATCTCTCCTGTATGTGTGTCACGCTAGGAATGATCCACCGTGATCTTAACTTGTTTTAGCCTTTGTTCAAAAAAATAATCCCCCAAGCCAAGGTTGTTAACACAGCTGCCCTTTGTCTAGACTTTCATAGGTAATGGTCAGATAAAGTTCTATTAAGGACTACCTTCCATCACACATACCTGGCACTTAGGGAAAAAAAAATTTTTTAAACGGAGGGGGATCTCTCCCCTTATTTTCTTTCTTTTTTTTTAAAATTTATTTTATTTAGTTATTTATTTTTGGCTGCGTTGGATCTTTGTTGCTGCGCACGGGCTTTCTCTAGCTGCAGTGAGCAGGGGCTCCTCTTCGTTTTGGAGCGCCGGCTTCTCATTGCGGTGGCTTCTCTTGTTGCGAAGCACGGGCTCTTAGGCGCACGGGCTTCAGTAGTTGTGGCACATGGGCTCAGTAGTTGTGGCTCACGGGCTCTAGAGCGCAGGCTCAGTAGTTGTGGCGCTCGGGCTTAGTTGCTCCACAGCATGTGGGATCTTCCCGGACCAGGACTCGAACCCGTGTCCCCTGCATTGGCAGGAGGATTCTTAACCACTGGCACCACCAGGAAGCGCAGGGAAAAAAATTTTTAAGTTTCCTTAAAAAGATGCCTCCCGCTAAAGTCTGTCCCACCAGTCTCTCAATAAATCATGGGCCAAAAAAATAAAAGAATGTAGAGAAAGAATTTTAAATGTTAGAAGTTCTCCTACCTTAATCTTTTCATGGTAAAACCCTTCACAGAAAGACACTAATAAAAGTTCTTAGCTAGAAGAATCTCTTTACTTTTTCTTTTTTCAGAAGAGCCCCTATTTTATATTTTGAATGATTCTGTCAGCTCTATATTACTGACAGAAAATTGTAAGGCACAATATAAAACTGTGAAGTGTTCTGATACCAATGAGTATTTGCCAAGTGACTTTTAGTCATGTCAGACTATAAAGCTTTTCTTCTTTTTAATCATATCTGATGAGAGAACTGAAACAGAAACTTCAAATTCCTGGCCTAGAATTCCAGCTCAGTTGGTATCTAAGTAAGGACTGAAAACCAGATTATTCAAACTCATCCCCCCAGATAAGTAAGTGGAAAGTACTGCTTTTAAATGACTCATACATGCTTTAAAAATAATGGAAGCAGGGGCTCCTGGCCAACGTCAACTCTGGGGAGGGGAGGAGGTGTTTTTATTTGTAACTTCTAATAAGGGACGACTGATTACCCATGTGTGCATACAAACTCAAGGCGACAACACTCAGTTTAAAACTGAATAGTAGACACTCCTCCTATCTTTGAATTTGTTTCTGAAACAGTAAACAATCACTTTTAAAACATATTCATTTTTAACTTTTAAAGTAGGATGTTCGTCCCCACACTTCCTTCCCCTGCTCTTCACCCTCCTCCACCCAAGACTTAAATGCTGTTATGCCAACTCCAGCCATGGAGTCTGCACCCCGAAATGGCTCACACAGGGCAGGATGGGAGGGTAAAACACAAGGTCTCAGAAAAGAAAATTAAGACGCCCACCAGGAAGGACAATACTTTGTTCCTTGAAGGAAAATCACTAACCCTTCTTTGAGGTAATTGTAAAGTATCTGCTTGGCCGTCTCCTCATTGGTTTGCTGAGTGAGTTCTTGCTGGCCTTTTAACAGATCCGGTGTGGCCTGGAACACAATGTTTGTTATTAGATCACAGGATGCTGCTTCCAAGAAGAAGGCAAAACCCCACAGCAGAAGCTTCCAAACACATTCCTGCTTCCCAGAAAGGATTCCTCGGGTAAGGATGCTCATTACAACTGGTTCCACCACTTAGTAGCTTGGGCAAGTTACTTAACTTTTTCTCACCTCAATTTTCTCACCTGTAAATAGAAGTTAATAGTACCTACCTTCATAGGGTGGGTGAGACCCTACAATACATAACAAAGAGTGCCTGGCACTTACCAACCTTAGTATCATTTTTATCATTACCATTATTTTTTACTGTTACTGTTACCACCAAAACACTAACTGGACCACATAAATAAATTCCATCACTTCAGGATAAACCTAAATTAGGATTAACCTAATTTCTCAGGACAGAAATTAATCCAGTCACTCAATGTCATGAGGAAAATTAATACATCTAAATAAACCTAAGTACGGAGCCTCTTGTTTTGGAAACAAATTCTGCATACTTTCGGATTTTACACATACACGAAAAGAAAAATCGAGCCTCTCTATAGTGCTTGACAAGTTACTTTACAAACAAGAACACAACAGGAATCTAGTGGTACTTCAATTTACGTAGAAAACCAAGCGATTAGCAGCAGGTCATAACCTACTGCTAGGGGGAAAACTCTAAAAAAATATTACTGATTCAAGATGGTGCAATTACTGACTCAGGATGGAAGATATGTATTCCTCCAGCCAGGATGTATTGATAGACCACTGAGAAGGAACAAAAGACTCCCACCAGTATTACCTGAGTATTTGAGGTGGAAGTAAATGTCTTCACAGAAATCCTCTTGGTACCTGAGTCTGGGGAAGTTGCTAGCGCCCGATTCTGTAACATCAACGTAGCGGTGGCTGTTTTGATTTCCTCCCCCTTCTTAGTCTGTGCCGGGAGGGAGGATGTGCGCCCAGTCGGACTTTCCTGACCCCCTTTGTTTTCTGGAACTTTCCCATCTTTGTTCTGCAGGGGCGGCCTGGGCTGGGCTCCCTGCAGCCTGGCGAAGGCGCGCACTCCGCCCTGCCTCCCCCCGTGCTCCTGCGCCTGCGCCCTCTGAGGGCACACCTGCGACGGCCGCAGCAGGTGTTCGCTGGACTTGCCCAGGTTTCTGCTGAATTCGGTCAGGTACTCCGAGTTCCCTTGGAGTCCGAAAGGAAATGCACTATCCACGCTCCGGGACCTTTTCCTGTCTTCTGGGTTGATCCTGTTTCGCTTCCCAGACCTGCCTCTTCTCTGCAGCCCAGGTTTTTGGTCAAATTTTTCAATTAACTGATCCACGCCAGGAATCGATCCCGTATCAATATCCCGTCCAGTTCCGGGCAAGAAGGGGATATACCTTCTGTTCTCATGACGATTCACATTGTCGGCATGGATGGCACATTCTTGGTCATCGAGTAAAAATCTGTACAAAGAGTTGGCCGAAGTGGGAGTTGTGGACGATGAGGATGACCTCCGGGACCGGGCTCCGTCCAGCACGGGCCCGGCTGAGTCCTGGCGCCGGAACGGAAGCACGTCGGGCCGGGTTTTCTTGGCTTCCGGGTGCGTGTGCGCGCTGTGGGTGGGTAGGGGCCTCCCGCTAGGGGCAAGGGCCTCCTCCGCCAGCCCCTCCTTGCTGCAGCTCTGAACATTCACGCACACCGAGGTCTGCTTCTTGGGGTCATCAATGACCACGGAGCTGCACAGTCGAATGGCCGTCACACTGGATCTGGCCGGGTCTTCCGAGGGAGGTCTGGTCGGCTGGGAATGGCTAGGTTTGGACGAGCAAGTCCAAGCCTTCTTATTGTTGGTCCCTTCTTCTGCGAAAGCTTTTAGCCAATTACTCGCAGGAGGCTGGTGATTCTGTAAGTTCAACTCGTTCTTTTCGGGATCATAGGGCTGTAAAAGCTCTGGATGCCTCTGGAAGTTCAGCACGGGGGACGGCTTCATCGCTTCCCCTGTGTGATCGAGAACTCCATTCTTGCCCTCGAAGAAAGAGGGCTGCTTCAGGTTTCTTCCTGGGCCAGGTGGGGCATATGGGTTTTCGGGCAGCTGCAGTTCTTCTGCACTGTTCTCCTCGAGCACAGATCCATTGCTGGAATGGAGAGGCAGGTTACTTGTCACTGGAGACGGAAATGATGGCCCATTTTCAGAAAAAGACGTGCCTGCCAGACACCGCTCTGTGTTATTGAGGACTATGTAGGGGTGGCCATCGATCCCCTGGACCCGAATACTGACACCGTAGGAGCCTGCCTTAGCGGGCTGGGAATTCCTTGATTTTTTGGTTTCATCGCTTGCGAGTCTCAGATGCACACCGTATTCCTGCTGCACGTGTTGGTATTCACCGAAATACAGCTCCATGGCTCACTGTTGTTCACTACCAGGGAAAATTGGGGTAAAAAGAGGACATTAAGTTAAAATTGTATCTGTTTCAATGGAGATTATGAGGGAAGACTTCAAAGTTCAGGGAAAACCAAACACTTTAAAGAGCAAGGACACTTCAGAACCAAATGCTCGTCCAAACAGGCCTTTCTGGATGCCTGTGGGCCCACGTGACCGTGGTGCTTGTCAACACTGAGCTTGAACACTGGCCTTAGGGTAGATGGCTGGCCAAATGACCTGATGCCTTTGGTAGAGCTTAATTATTCTGTTTCTAGCTGACGGGCTGTGCTGGTTGCCATGTTTTCTCCTTAGTTCATTTCCTCACACTTTATGCTATTTATTTTTAACCAATAGGATGTTCCAGTATACCAGCATTTGAGAACAAGGTACTTTTCCAAGAAACTAATTAAGAGCTAAGGCGTTCTGATGCTCACCATTTTTCTTTGTTTCTAAACTCTTAATTTTCTTGTCAAAACCCTTTCAAGCTTCTTTATGCACAACACTGCTTTGAAATCTTTATCATTATTTATTTGGCTACGGTGTTTAAAACGTTTTTACTTTAAGGAAGCAGTTGTTTGTGAGACTGACAATGAGAGTAAGTGATTAAAAATAGTTTTCAATTTTTTTTTTAACCAAAAATTTCAAGTTGGGACTTCCCTGGTGGCGCAGTGGTTAAGAATCCACCTGCCAAGGCAGGGGACACGGGTTCAATCCCTGGTCAGGGAAGATCCCACATGCCGTGGAGTAACTAAGACCGGGCACCACAACTACTGAGCCTGTGCTCTAGAGCCCGCGAGCCACAACTACTGAGCCCACCCGCCACAACTACTGAAGCCCGCGCGCCTAGAGCCCGTGCTCCGCAACAAAAGAAGCCACCGCAGTGAGAAGCACGTGCACCGCAATGAACAGGAGCCCACGCTCATCGCAACTAGAGAAAGCCGCGCTGCAACTAAGACTCAACACAGACAAAAATAAGTAAATTTTTTTAAAAATTGAAAAAAAATCATAAAAAAAAAAAAACAGTTCAAGTCACATAAGGACCTGAAAAATTTTATGAAAAACCTGAAGACTCGGGGCTGTTTATTTTGTGATGGGTCCTAATACCAAGAATCACTGCCTTCACCCGTTCTGGTGTGTGGCCACCCTGTCAGAGATTGCATACGTATCACCAAGCAGGCTGTCCAGGCCACCCCACACTCCGAGGTTCTCTCAGCAGAAATTCACTTCTGTCACTGTGAAAAGCTCCAATAGCCACAGAGATGCAGGAAGAACAGAAACAACTGGTCACAGAAAACAGCTGTCTCATTTCTTTCACTCTTAGCAGACTTCTTGAGTTTCCCTTCTTCTATTCTGGAGTCAATCTGGTAGCATATTTTCCAAGAAAATCATCTATTTGATCCACATTTTCAGATTTATTTGCACAGAATTTTGCAACGTACACATCATTTCATCTCCTCTATTTCTATTTCTCATTATCTAGTTTTATCTGTGCTTTCTTCACCTATTTCTTGGTTATGCAGGTAAAATATGTCCACATATGTTTTTAAATTGTTGTTCCCCTAAAGAACTAGCTCTTAGATTTATCTTTTAAAATTTTCTAATTTACTGAGGTCTAGTTTGATCATTATTATTTCCTTCTGCTTCCCTTTATTCTGTTTCCAATTTTTTTTTTGAATTAAAAAAAAATTTTTTATACAGCAGTTTCTTATTAGTTATCTATTTTATACATATTAGTGTATATATGTCAATCCCAATCTCCCAGTTCATCCCACCACCCCCTACACACATTTTCCCCCTTGGTGTCCATACGTTTTTTTCTACATCTGTGTCTCTATTTCTGCCTTGCAAACCGGTTCATCCATACCTTTTTCTAGATTCCACATATATGCGTTAATATACTATATTTGTTTTTCTCTTTCTGACTTACTTCACTTGGTATGACAGTCTGTAGGTCCATCCATGTCATGTTTCCAATTTCTTGCATGCTTCATTTGTTTATTTTCATTCTTTTATTACAGTCCATAAATTGTGATATGTGACTGTCAGTTAGGAATTGCGTTAGTTCCTAACAAACAGACCCAAAATAGCAATTTAAGAGTTAGGGTATTTTTCCCCCAGAGACAGGAAGTCCAGAGCTGGAATGGATGCCAGGATATTTTTGAGGAACACCTCTTTTATCTTTCTACTCATCTACTTTTAGCATGTAATAGACACCTTATGATTACAAGATAGCTGATCCAGCATCACATATACCACATGGGGCAACCTTCTTTTTAAGGAGCTTTCTTGGAAGCCCCACCCACCAATAATCCCTTGCATCTTATTGGTGAGAACTTAATCTTATGGCCGCCCCCACCTACAAGAAAGGGTTGGGAAATAACGGGTTTTTTTGAGCTGGTCATTGACACTCAAAATCAATGTTCTGTTTGTAAAAAGAGAGAAGAGAATGGACATTGGGAAGGCAGCCAGTAGTTTCCACCACAGAAATGTTTCTATTATTATTTTCTAGATCGTTTCAATTTGTGGTTTTGATTTCTTTGACTCAAGAGTTGTTTTTGAGAAAGTTTTTGCATATCCGGTATGTTTGCTATGCTGTTTTGGCTTGGAGGGTCTTTATTTCTGTATGTTGTTAATTTCTATTTGCATTGTATTATGCTCAGAAAATGAAGTCACAGGAATTCCCTGGCGGTCCAGTGGTTAGGACTCTGAACTTTCACTGCTGAGGGCATGGGTTCAATCCCTGGTCAGGGAACTAAGATCCCGCAAGCAGCGTGTGCGGCCAAAAAAAAAGAGAGAGAAAGGAAGAAATGAAGTCACTGTTATTTCTTTCTTTTTCAATGTATTGAGGTTTCTGTTGTGGGCAAATATACAGAGAATTTTTGTCCATGTTTAATGGGTGCTGGATGTAGTTTCTGTTTTAAGGGATGGCATTCAAAATACATCCATTAATATGCCCTTACCGATTATTTAGTTCAGTTATAGCACATCCTCACTTATTTTGTCTTTCTAATTTGTCTTGGGCCTTCCTGGATACATTCATCTCCTACTACTAGCTTGGTGCTATCAGTTTGCTTGGTGATTATTCTTTTAAACGTAAATCATGTTAGACATCATCACCTCCCATTTTACAGACAGGAACAACTCAGAGAGACAGTCATCTGCAATAGTCATCATCTCACGGATTCCAGTGACTGATTTCATCATGTCTACTTTCACTTGCATCAGCATTATACTAACATTTTAAAATAATTTAACTTTTAATCAGAATAAAACAAGGTAAGATGAAAACCTGTACTCTCCAGCTTCCCATCCCCAATCCTGATCACATGCCTCAGAGGAAACCAACTGCAAATTGCAGCTGTTTCTTCTAGTACTTACCTCCATGCTGTTGAGTGATATGCCTAGCTACGATTTATCATTTTTACCTGTGGTACATGACACACACATACATATGAATTTCTCATTCTGCTAGCTTCCCAAGAATAAAATCAAGAGCCAGCTGTGTTTACATTATTGTGAATATATAAATACTGTTCACTGAAGTACTAGATTGTAGACTCTGGCCATCTTTCCTCTCTTCCATAACTTTAACTTTTCTAGAGGCAGTAACTGCTATTTTTAGCTTGTCTTGCTTTCTATATACCTACCCTTAAATCTCTTCATCAGCTATATGACATCTGTTAGACGCTTACCAGTATTAATTTCCAGATGATCAAAATATCAGGTAATCCGGTGGTCTTTTCCCGTGGTGACCTCCCTTGCAAACTTCCACCCTCCAGCCCTATATTAGGGTCTGGTTGCTCTCTTCCCTTTGTGCTATATTGTTTCCCCAAGTTTGGTGTCTTCCTCTTTCTTAATATACCCAATTGGTCTGAGGGAACACGGGTCCAATAACTTTTAAAGAAAAGGTCCGAGGGAGAAAAATTTTGAGTCCTTGTATTTTGAAAAATGTCTTCATTCTACGCTTACTTTCGAATGATAGTCTAGCTGTATTTAGCATCCAGGTTAGAAGTAACTTTCCCTCAGAATTTAAAGTATTACTCTGTTATCTTCTAACTTCCAGGGATGCTATTAAGAATTCTGGTGCTATTATGATATCCTGTCCTCTGTGTACGCCCTGTTTATTTTTCTCTGAACGTTTTTAGGACCTTTTCCTTGTCCTTGGTGTTCTGAAATTTCACGATGACATTTCCCAGTGAGGATTTTATTAAATTGGCCACTTTTATAAAACATGAGCACTTAATATATGCCTTCAATTTGGAAATTCCCTTTAGTTCTATGAAATGTCCTTGTATTACTTCTGTGATAATGTTTAGAAAACCATTTTATTTTGTTCTTGGTGTTTGCATCTAACATATTAGTAATGTTGAATCTTCTAGACTGAATTTCAATTTTTCATATTTCTCTTCTCATCTACTCCTCAACTCCATCGTTTTTGTTCTAATTTTTGAGAGATACTTGAATTTTAAAAATTTGAGGATGTATTTAATTTCCACTTCTCCTTTATTCTTCTCTGTTTTTCTTTTTAAGTTCTATTTTGGACATGAAAAGAGCTTCTCTATCTGAGGATATTATACTATAACTTTTTTTCAGAAAAATGCAATTTCTCTGCTGTCCGCAACATCTCCATCTTCCGCAAGGTTTCTCTTTTCTGGTTTGTTTGGGTCCCTGTCTTTCACGTTGAAAGCCTTCCTAATATGACTTGGATCTTTGGCTGCCTGATCCTATTTAAGAGGGAAGTAGTAAAAGCAGATTGGAGGCTCTGTATCTATGGAAAGGAGTTATTAGCTGGTAAGCTTCAAGTTATGTGGGGCGAAGAGTGCCAAGCTTTCCACTGAGGGACCCGCACATTTCAGTGTCTGGGAGCATTCTTCTCTAGAACTGTTTGATTTCCCAAGAAAAGAATCCTCCAATCCACTACTGAGGCTGCTGTGGGGCTGGCTGCTGGTCTACGGGACAGGGCAGGGGAGGACAAGGGAGGTCGCAACTCAAATTCAGTCCATGTTTTCAGTCACCCACACCTGCTTCCAACATCATTCCAGTTCCGTTTCCCCAGAGAAGAGAACTCCAGTCTGCTGCTGGGGTGGGGAGGGGGCAGGGGCAGGTAGGTGTCCAGATATCCAGGGCACAGAGGAGACGCTGGAGGTCTAACTGCTCCAGTTCTCAAGGCACCTAAATAATTCCCTAGAAGTTGGCCCCTCACCCTGACTTCCACAGTAACTGATGCCTTCCCACTTCCGAGCTGCTCAGCAGCTCTGCAGGAAAATCACCTCACTTGTATACTGCAAGCACCTCAGGTTGAAGCATCTCTCACCCTGCTAATTACCGCTACATCTGCTTCAGCGCTCTCCTCCGCTAAGTCTCCACTGCCGTTCTTTGTCTTTGGAGATTTAATTTTTATTCCTTTACTGTCTTCTGAGTGGGATTTTTGAAAAGGAGATACCTAGTTTCTCTAGTTGGACGAGACTAATAATATTTATGAAACACTTCAATCCTAGAACAAGAACAGCAAACGTGCCTTAGACGAAACAACATATAAAGGCCTTCAAGACCACAACGTCCGGGTGTGTCTTGATCCCTCGTTTGCAAGCAGCACTGGCATGTTTTATTCTGCATCTCTGGCAGAGTCCGTAGGCATTAAAATTTATAACAAATATCTTTTTTTTGCGGTACGCGGGCCTCTCACTGTTGTGGCCTCTCCCGTTGGGGAGCACAGGCTCCGGACGCACAGGCTCAACGGCCATGGCTCACGGGCCCAGCCGCTCCGCGGCATGTGGGATCTTCCCGGACTGGGGCACGAACCCGTCTCCCCTGCATCGGCAGGCGGACTCTCAACCACTGCACCACCAGGGAAGCCCACAAATATCATTTTTAACAGAAGAGCTTCTGTACAAATTTATTCACTGTGATGCTTTTTTTTAAAATGATATTTAGTAAATGAGGTAATTTTACTCACCCATAATCTCTTACACTGACGCTGACTTTTCTATGAAAATATTTCTCCTAATATTTATTAATAAAATTCTTCTCTAGGGTTTTATAGTCCTTTTCATTAGTTGCTGCTACTACAGTCAACACTAATTACATTTCAATCATTCAGTAAGGCCACCTTGGTTTATTACATTCTTAGCTCCCTGTTTGCAAATTAATCCACATATGTGAATTTCATGAAATGTCCACAGTTTACATTTCCTTGACAACAAACCTCAATCCAGTATTTTCACGGAATGACATTTCTCAGCTGAGCACTGGTGTCATAAGCAAATGTGGGTTTCCTTCCCAATCACAGTGTAAACACTGAACTAATGAATGGATTTAAGGACAGCTGTTCTCTGTCTTCAGCCACCAGGCCACGGCACCATCCTAATGCACTCCACGGGCACACTTGTTCAATCGGGGACTAAGCCCAACCGAGGTCTTACATAATTTGGCAGTAAATGCTGACCAATTGCCAGGATGTAACATTGTGGCACTTGGCAAATAAAAGAGGTGTTTTGGAGTGGAAATAATGCTTTTGGGAAAGACTGCTAAATGATGATAATTGCTTTAGTTAGCGAGATCAATGAGTGTGTTTGTGCATGAGGACAAAGAGCTTAGCACTTGTAAGAACTATGAACATATGCCAGATAGAAACATTTCCTCTCTGGGCCATCACATGTTATCAGCTGAGTCTGGAGATTAGTCACAATGCCAGGCCACACCTCCCACCTCACCACTCTAATTCCCAGTGGCACCTCCAGCCCTGAAAGCATATTCACCAGCCATTCCAGAGGCCCTCATGGCTCCCGCGGCATGTGGGATCGTCGCGGACCGGGGCACGAACCCGTGTCCCCTGCATCGGCAGGCGGACTCTCAACCACTGCGCCACCAGGGAATGCATGACATGCAGCCAGACAATGAGAAACCTTCCCACCATGCTTTGTCCTTCTTACTGGGGACAGCAGTCCCCACCGGCCAGGCCCAAGCACCCAGCACAGCACCTGGCATGGGGCAGGGACTCTGTGTATGGACGTTTGCTTGGAATGAATAATTCTATTTGATCACACAAGTCATTTAAGAGAGCATCTAAAGCAGGGATGGGGAGCTGATGAGGCTTGGTGGAGTCCTGAGCTTGATTCCAGGAAATAAGAAGTGCGCCACAAACCAAAAAATCATTTCCCCTGTGTGGGGTGTGGTGACTGTCTCGTTCAGAGGGAATGATGATACACACGACACCTCTGAAGAGTGGACAAAACGTTCACTCCTAAAGGACTTGCTTGTAGGACTAGTGGGAAGGCATGAGTTTTGTGCTGGAATATCCGCCTTAGACCCTCCACTACATAAACGTGAAAAATCAGAGTGTGGACTATCCAACACCAGCAAAATGTGTACTGGTGTTTCAACGTATTCCCAAACATGACAGAAAGAGGCAGCGTTACCTAAACTAAGCTTTATTTTCTTCCTATTTCTTTCCTCCTATCTATCCATCCATCCATTCTGTAGGGGGGGAAAAAAAAGGAAACTGACCAAACTTTTAAGATTTCAAAGGAAATGTCTCACATACAGCCAGGCCTTCAGAATTCCCTGGGAAAACAATTTCAAAGATAAACTCTGAGGCTTGACAATGACAGCAGAGTTGCTGTCTACTTTACACGGTTCAGTATGGTTTGAATCTCTTTAAATGAGCATGATGACCAAAACTTTCCTACTTGGGGGGAAAAAAGTTAAATTTGTAATATTGAGTGGTGTAGCTTCTCCCAAAACTCCCCAAACTTGTCCAAAACCTTGCACAAAAAGGAGGGTGGCAAAGAGAAAAGAAAAGCCAGCAGGAAAGTTCCTTTTATACTAGGGTTGGAGACCTTGGAGAATCAACCAGGAGTTTGAGGATCAGGGGGTCACGGGGCCGGGGACTAAGGACCCTGACTATGCTCAGATTGGACTGCAGGCACCAAGCTGGCCGCCCTGGCATCCTCACCCCGTCTTTGAAGTGTGTCCCTCTCCTGTCCCCATGGATGGTCTCCTACCATGTCAGTCTCTGCTCCACTTCTGTCAGTTTTGATCCCACTCCTCTTTTATATTCCTCACTTTACCTTTAAATTTCAGTGATTGATATTTCGTATGCCACAAGGTCTCTAAGAAAAAAATTAGAATTCATGTCCAAAAAATGTTTCAGAAATGTCATTCGGCCTTCACCTCTTGACCCTGAAATGATTTCTAAAAGTTCTCCCACCAATGCAGAGCTAAGACACAAAAGTTTGCAATTCTGAAGACCAGTAATGGAGAGAACACCCAGGTACACGGGCCGGAAACGTGTCTAATGCTGCACTCGGATCAAATTCCAGCTCTGGCTTAACTTCTCTGAGAGTGTTCCTATCTCTAAAGTCAGATTATTAATGATGACTTCATAAGGTGCTTGGGAAAATTAAATTATAGTTTGTATGCTAAATGTGTGAAAAAAAATGCCATGTGGCATTTATGGCCACAAGAAATCTGACTTTGATCATAAAATGGTTTTAAATTCTTCTGAGGCAGAGGCTAAAAACCCCATTGGTTAACCAAACAGCATTAAGCACCAGCATCCTGAAATAATTTATTAACTAATTAAGAAAGCAGAGGGCTGAGAATCTAAAATACAGAGTTGTGTCCAGAGTGGAAATTTGATAAATAGTTGTTGACTGAATAAATGAATGTCTTTATGTTGCCAGGTCCACAGAAAAGTTCTTAACCAGACACAACAGATCCATGACGTTTGTGCTATAGTTTCCATATGGAGCCTGAGCCTAAAACGGATCAACGCAGGGTCTTCACTGCATTTTTATGTCCAAATCTAACTTCAGAAGCCTCCTCAACACCACACCTGTGCAGTCACTGCCCATCGATCAGTGTAGACACAATATAAATCCATTTGCCGTCCCTGACATATGCTCTGATACTCACCTAAACCCACCTACACTGAAGCCCAAACGTCTAAGAACTAAATCGCCTCCAAAACTCCGGGGTAGTTCTCTGACTTCTCAGTCCTGTCACTCATTAAACTATAGTCAACTCTGAGCACTGACAAGCTCTTCAAACACATACCTTAAGCTCAGGTTCACATTACTCACATGAACACAATGCTACCAGGCCACCAAGAAGAAGGGAACATTTTTGCAGGTACCCGGCCAAAAGAAGCTTCTGTCCTCACACTGTTCTTTTTGTTTGTTTGTTTTGTGTTTTTACCACCTTCACTTTCAGTTTCTTTCCATCAGTAAAAAACTATCTCCCTTCAGCTAAAGATCCTGTCTTTCTTGCAGGCTCACCCACTCCAGAAGTTTCTAACGCCTCTGGCACACAGTCAGCGCTGCGCAGCTCAGCAAGGCTCGCCAGTGCCAGCTCTTTTGTAGAGGGGTTTTGTCCCCAAAACGACATCTCAAGTTTTTTCAGCCAGTTCTGAGTCAGGCATGCACATCACCCCCGCACGGTGCCAGGCAAGTGCAGGGTGCTCGCCTTGTATCATCTTGTCTGGTTGGATCCTTGCAGCCCCACCTGTGAAGGACTCTACTTTCTCCCGGTTAGAGATGTGAAAGATTGCCCCCACGGTCTCACACCTGGCTCGGGGGCAGCATCGGGATTTAGCCCCAGCCCTTCCGTCCCGGAGACCTGAGCTCTTTCTTGAGCAGGGACCACATTTCACGTTCCTGCCTGCCCACAGTATCTGGCAGTTATCCTGATGTGGTCACTGGATGGCTATGGACCAAAACACGTCACCATGTCCCGCTGCAATGGCACGCTAGCAAAACAGCCCCCTGTCTGTCAGAGCGCAGCAGACGGGTCACTCCTCAGAGAGGTCTTCCTCTTCGCCACATTCCCAGCACCCGGAACAGCGTCCCACGTGTAGCAGGCGCTGAATACGTAAATGAATGGATGCACTAATAAAACCATGGGCGATGCACGTGGCTCGGAATCCCTTCTTAAAATTTGAACAATTAAAACAAAACAGTCGAGGGTTTCCATAACAAATCCCCATGCCCATCCTTCTAGTGTGCCTACTACCTCCAACTGGAATATGTATCACTGTTTAAAACACTAGACTCTGATTGTCAGCATCACTGGGGCTTTTCTTCCCACCGCCAGCGGCCACGTTCACAGGATGCGTGTGTTCCAAAAGTAGAAAATAGGTCCTGGGGTTATCAAGCATCTCCTAAGGGGAGTAAAGGAACACTGTGGAATTCCAACAATGACAGCTGTAACAAGCCCCATTCCTGGAACCTCCTCAAAGAGGATTTCTGCAAAGTGAATTCCAAAGCTAAACATCCTCCCCTGGAAGATATGTTACACCCTCTGCAAGGTATCTCTTCTTGGTCACTCAAAAAACGATCAAACTAGGAAAATCTGTCCATGTTTGTCCTCATCAGGTAAGAGACTGAGGGAGTTGGCATCGTGAGCAAACTTGGCCAAATGATTACAAGATCCAGAGTCCCTGGGAGGGGTCCCAGGCGTCCCTGAGGGCACCAATTCACAAACCACCCAATCTCATAAATATATCAGTCAGTTGTTTCCATGAGACCCAGAAAGACTACGATGTAAATGACAGACACCTGGAATTGTCCAGAGACACCTACTGAACATCATATAGTGTGACTATTAAAATTAAAAGAAGATGAGCGCGTCCGGAGCCTGTGCTCCGCAACGGGAGAGGCCACAGCAGTGAGAGGCCCGCATACCACAAAAAAAAAAAAAAAAAAAGAAGATGATACTGTGTAGTCGTCCAAAATATTAAAAAATAAAATTAAAATAAGCCTTCTAAAATAGAAACCTAGCAGATTCCCACATGTCAATTCAGGTTGTCTGTTGTTCAAGACAGTTATTATCCCAAAGTTTGATGACACCAGGGATTTTGTTCCCCAGTGTAATCTGCCTCCCCAGAATTCTCCTCGGTGGGCGGCAAGGTGCCTTTAAAGAAAAAAAATGCTGAAAGAACCTTTTTGTTCACTAAATGTGAACAAATATAAAACTATTATATATATAAAACTATTATAGTTCTTATGATACCACAAAATCAAAACAAATCTGCACCTTAAATACAAATACGATTTAAAAAACCAGTACAATTCAACTTCACAACATGAATTTAAAATGCAGGATCATGTAAATTTTGCCGAAACTAAAATCACCATATGCACTGTGAACAGGAAGACAGCCTCCACCGCAGGGCAGAAACCTTCCTTTGTGCAGGCTGCCCCCAAAACACCCGCTCTTCGCATGGTATGATGGCCTCACTTATGTGTCCACTCCATCTTAGTTCTTTCCTAAGAGCTCATGACATTTAAAATACTATAATATTACCTGAAACCTAAACCATTATAAACATGGCATTGGAATGGGTGGTAGTGACCAGTGGTCATCCAGCTCATTCAGGATGTGCTGATACTAATATTTTATTTAATCACTAATGAGTTCCTACTGAGAGCCTACTGCTATGCTAGACCCTCTCCTACAGCAGTTTCGTGAAGAGACAAAGTTCCCCCATAGACCTACACTCTGGGGGGGGGGAGAGAGATAGCAAGTAATTCACAGTGATGCGTGCCACAAAGAAAACGGAGCAGGGTGAGGAGAGGGCAAGGTGGTGGTGGTGAAGGTCCATCTGAGATACAGTGGCCAAGGAAGGCCTCTCTGAGAAGGGAACATTTGATTTGAAAGAGAGGAAGAGATCCCTGTAAGTCACGTGACAGCCAGGCAAAGAGAACGGCAAGTCAGAGCCACGGAGGAAGGGATGTGCCAGGCTCCTGCGAGAATCAGCACGAACGCCATCTTGGCCAGAACACAGGTGGAGACATGCAGGGGAGGGAGGGGAGGGCAGAGCAGTCAGCAGGAGCTAAACCTTGGGGATCTGTGGGCCTCAGTAAGACTCTGGGTCTTAACCAAGTGGGTGAGAAGTCACCAGTAAGACTCAAGACATAATTCAGAGCCAGGGGCTGGTTGAGCTCAGCTAGGAAGTAACGCAGGTAGAGAAGATGGGGACAGAGCTCAGAGCCTGGCTGCACAGCGCGCCCTGTGGACCAGCAGTAACAGCATCACCTGGGAGCTTGTTAGAAATGCAAAATCTCAGGCCCCACCCCAGACCCGCTGAATCATCATCTGCACTTAACGAGATCCACAGGAGGGTCTAGGCCCTGGCAGAAGTCAAGAAGAAGGGAAGGAGCAGGCAAAGAAAACGGAGGAGACCAGGAGAGTGTGGTGGCCTGGGAGCCAAGAGAGGCTGGTGTTTAAAGAAGCAAGGAGTGCTCAGATAAGCCGAACACTGCTAACAAGCAGAGGGCGACCCCGATGGAGATCAAAGATGACCTCGACAAGAACTCTGGAGTGGAAGGCACGGGAGCCCAACCAGAGTGGGCTAACTAGAGAATGGAGTAACGACAACTCTTTCAAGGAGTGTTAATTATCAAAGAAATTAAAATACAAAAATAAAAGGCAGTCATGGAAAACGGAAATGCCTCCCTTGCTCCCCCCCCAACTCCCCCTTTCACCCCAGTTTGAAATCTCTGCTGTGTTGATTTCGTCTCCCCAAGGATGTGTTTGCAGCCGGGGCAGGAGGCAGGGGTGCAAATAAAAAACGCATAACCTGGCATTTATGCTCAAAGAATTCTAAGCCAGACCTTACCTAATTTTATGGAATGTGACTTTTTTCCCTCCCTCTGGCAGTCGCCTATTATCCTGAGTTGCAGCTGAACCTCTAAGGGTGTGCCAAGAGCAGCTAAAGAGGTATGGTCTGCGTTTAATGAACACCAAATGCAGAAGCATATGGAAATTCCTCTCGCCCTGAGAATGCCAGAAAAGACGTTGAGAAAAGAAACCGACACAGAAAAACAAAGTCACTACTTTTCCCTCTCCTCTACAAAACCCCTTACCCTATCAAAGCTCACCCCCAGCCCATCCTACTTCTACTCCAGGTAGGGGGGAAGCTACACAGAATCACATTCTAAAGGTAGAGAGGCTTTCAGAGACCATTTAACATACCCCTAACTTCCATTGGATGAGCCACTTTCAAAGCTCCCTAGCTCCAAACTTTTAGACCCAAATCTCTGCTCAGGGATCTTTCCCATGTCCATCATCACTTCTCCCAAGCCAGTAACACACAGCAGCAACTCCAGCTTACTTTCCTCCACCTACACCCAATACTGAGGTTAGGTCCCAAAGCCCCTTCTTCGTCTTACTGCCCCACAACATGCAACATGGAGCAGTTCTTTTCTTTTTTTTTTTTGGCGGTACGCAGGCCTCTCACTGCTGTGGCCTCTCCCGTTGCAGAGCACAGGTTCCGGACGCGCAGGCTCAGCGGCCATGGCTCACGGGCCCAGCCGCTCCGCTGCATGTGGGATCCTCTCGGACCGGGGCACGAATCCGTGTCCCCTGCATCGGCAGGCGGACTCTCAACCACTGCGCCTCCAGGGAAGCCCAGCCCATGGAGCAGTTCTTTAATGATGATGTAATTAACTCTTAAATACTCAGACTATGGGGACTTCCCTGGCAGTCCAGTGGTTAGGACTCGGTGCTTCCAATGCAGGGGGCACAAATTCAATCCCTGGTCAGGGAACTAAGATCCCCCATGCCACGCGACACAGCCAAAAAACTTTTAGATTAAAATATATATATATAAATACTCAGACTATTTACCAAGTACTCTTCTAAATGCTTGTATATCGAACATGAACCTACTCTGAATGGTCATGTCCAAAACTAACCTCCAGACATTAGCCTAAATGTAGAACATTAACACGTACACTTTAATTTGGGTGGTTAACTGATGATCACACAGAAAAAAAGAGCAAAAAGAGAAAGTATTTAAACATCTTAGTTTTCTCTGAGGGGCTCAATTTAGAATGGTTTTGTACTAAAAACCAAAGTGTAATTTGATCTCTCCAATGGGAGCCTCTGTGGGTCACAGCAGTGGAAATCATGGTGTCAAGCCCTAGATAAATTTACCCCCTACCCTTTAACTGTCCTGAGGGTGGCAGGAAGCAGACACTCGTATCAAAACAGGTGCCAGGGCTTCCCTGGTGGCGCAGTGGTTGAGAGTCCGCCTGCCAATGCAGGGAACATGGGTTCGTGCCCCAGTCCAGGAAGATCCCACATGCCGTGGAGCAGCTGGGCCCGTGAGCCATGGCCGCTGAGCCTGCGCGTCCGGAGACTGTAGGTGCCAAGTTGTGAAACAAAACAGGCAATAACAGTAATTGTTTTTTTAGTCCTGGACATGGGGGAAAAAATAAAGCACTACAAAAAAAAGAGGAAAAAATGAAAAGGAAGAAACACAACCGGGAGACAATGGAAGGAAGTCCCTCCCTGGAAGTTAAGGGTGTTTTTTAAAAAATAGAGGGGCGGGCTTCCCGGGTGGCGCAGTGGTTGGGAGTCTGCCTGCCGACGCGGGGAACACGGGTTCGTGCCCCAGTCCGGGAGGATCCCACGTGACACGGAGCGGCTGGGCCCATGGGACGTGGCCACTGGGGCTGCACATCCGGAGCCTGTGCTCCGCAGAGGGAGAGGCCGCAACAGTGGGAGGCCCGCGTACCGCAAAAAAATAAATAAAATAAAAAACAGAGGATCATACGTTTCTCCCGAGCTTCAGGATTCTTTCTGTGTCCTATGCTAGTGACAGTTCCTATGACTTCTCTATTTGTATGAAGTGATTAGAGAGTTCTAGGGCAAAGATACAATGACCTGTCTAAAAGAGCTAAAAACCCACATTTAGCATCCCAGGGAAAAATCTGCCTCAAGCAAGCTGAAGCTTTTAACTTAGAATTTCAACAATCACTCACTGCAATGTTATGAACAAACTGCTTCCACGTTCACGATCTCAGGCAGGACCTGCTAGTGGCCCTAGTCTCCAAAGGAGCACACGATGCAGTAGAGCCAACGGCGCTGAACAGCTGGGATTGGATTCCAGCTCTGAACCATCCATGAGTGCATACTAAGACCCTTCTCAGTGTGCTTCCTGCTTTTAAAACCAGGCCCTCCTCTTACATAGGCTCAGTATGTTTGGGAAAAGGGGTTATGCTTTCCTCCAAGTAGGTGATTATAATCTTTCCCGAGAAGCATTCCTTTGATCCTAACGCTTGTTCTTGCCAAAAGTGTCCCATCAGATATCCTCAGACAACTCCAATAGACAGGTCTTACCCTGGAGCCCTCACATCTAAATGCACCATTAAGAACATTACCTGGACCCATCTCTGACCCCAGATGCACTGGAAGAAAGAGGGGTTCCTTTGCTGTTTAAAGGTAGAAAGGGAATTGGGGGAACTTCGTTTAAGAAAGAGCCCCTCAGGGGACTTCCTTGGCGGTCCAGTGGTTAAGACTCTGAGCTTCCACTGCAGGGGGCACGGGTTCGATCCCTAGTCAGGGAACTAAGATCCCACATGTCACACAGTTCAGCCAAAAGGAAAAAAAAAAAAGAAAGAAAGAAAGAGCCCCTCAAGAGCCCAGGGAAGCCTATCCTGTTTCTACATATAATGGCGTGTTGGTCTGCTCAGGCTGCCATAACAAAAAACCATAGACTAGTGGGCTTAGCAGAAATTTCTCCCAGTTTTGGAGGTTGGAAAGTCCAAGATCAAGGTGCTGGCCAATTCAATTCCTGGTGAGAGCTTTCTTCCTGACTTACAGTAGGAGGACTTCTCACTAGGTCCTCACACGGTCTTACCTCAGCGTGTGTGTGTGTGTGTGTGTGTGTGTGTGTGTGTGTGTGTGTGTGTGAAGAGAGAGATCTCTCTCTCTTCTTCTTCTCTTAAAGCCACTAATCCCATAATGAGGACCCCACCCTCATGACCTCATCTAATCCTAATTATCTCCCAGAAGCCCCATCTCCAAATATCATCACGCTAAGGGTTAGGACTTTAACATTTGATTTTGGTGGGGTCATAAACATTCAGTCCATACCAAGTGGGTAGGAATAAAAGCAAGCAGAGGGAGAAAAGATTACAAGAACCCTGTCATCCAGCAGCATGGAGCCACCAAATGTTTGACAGATTTAAGAAAATGAATTGTTCATGAGCTTTTTCTCATTCAGCTCCCTGAGTCTTCATCTTCCCAGTTCTCTCTTTTAAAGAGCCATTAGATTAAAAGAATCTAACTGTATTACAAATATATGAAACCACCTCACTGAAGTGTGTGAGGGGGGAAAAAAAAAAAAAGAAACTCTGAAAATGAGTGGAGTCTGCAAGACCAAAAGCAAAAGGAACTATACGTATTTTACTGTTGTCGATAAAGTTGCTTCCCACAGAGGGATGGGTTAACAATTCTAAAACCACTAGACATATATACCAGAATTGAACAAGTAAATGGATGGCAAATGGTGGGAGCCTTGTTTCTCATTTTGGGGGGGTGGGGTATAGATATGCAAGGGGAGAAGGCTAGAATGATCCAGGTGATAAGAGATAAGAACTGGAGATATCAGGATAAACTCATGTTTAGCTTAGAGACAGAAGGTTACATATTTATAAGTATGTTTATATACAATATATACGTTTTTCCTTGCTCTGTCAGCCAAGAGGACTTAGGAGCAGTAACATCCCAGTTACACTAAGTACACCTAGGGCCCACATCTTGGTTTCTGATACCAATAAATTCTCCCCAAAGAGGAACTAGAATGCCTTGGAGAAATGGCTGATTCTAGGACTGGGGCAGGAAATATATAAGATGAGCCTGGAGCATCTTGTGGTGTCAAAAAGTAAGGAAGTACTTTAACAAAAACAAAAACAAAAACAATGATGGAGGAATGTCAGAGACACATGGAGCTCCCAGTGGCCAAAGCTGGAACACGCTGAGCAACAAAATAAAGTAGTATTGGATTAAAATCCAAAGTAAAAACATTAGGGAGTTCCCTGGTGGTCTAATGGTTAGATTGGGCACGTTCACTGCCGTGACCCAGGTTCAATCCCTGATCGGGGAACTGAGATCCCACAAGCCGCAAGGCATGGCCACAATTTTTAAAAAAAAAAAAAATTCAAAGTATAAAAATTGATATCCTTGAGCACATACTGATACAAGCAAATGATGGAATAAATACATAAATGGGGAAGACCAAATCTCCCACGCAGAATTCCAAATGACTGATTTAGATATTCTGCCCTATAGGAAGGGGAACATAACTCCTTACTCCCTTTGTGTAGGTTGCACATAGTAACTTCCTTCCAAAGAGAACAGTATGGAAAGGAGAAAAAAGAATAATTTTACAGTGCAGAAACCTGATAACCACGACCACAGCCAGGTCCACACTTTATCAAGATCAACATCAATAGTGATAATTTGGGGCTTCCCTGGTGGCGCAGTGGTTGAGAGTCCGCCTGCCGATGCAGGGGACACGGGTTCCAGCCCTGGTCTGGGAAGATCCCACATGCCGCAGAGCGGCTGGGCCCGTGAGCCATGGCCGCTGAGCCTGCGCGTCTGGAGCCTGTGCTCCACAACAAGAGACGCCACGATAGTGAGAGGCCCGCGCACTGCAATGAGGAGTGGCCCCCACTTGCCACAACTAGAGAAAGCCCTTGCACAGAAACGAAGACCCAACGCAGCCAAAAATAAATATACATTAAAAAAAAATAGTGATAATTTGCATTGACAGTATGTACAGTGATGGAAACGGTCTTCCAAAACCCCTAACCCCAGTGTAATCATGAAAACAACATAAGACAAATTCTAATAGAGTAACATCCTATAAAATACCTGACAAGTACTCCTCAAAACTGTCAAAGTCATCAAAAACAAGGAAAGTCTCAGAAAGTGTCATAGCCTAAGAAGACATGACAACTGAATGCAGTATGGTATCTTGGATGGGATCCTGGAACAAGAAAAGGACATTAGATAAAAACTAAGCAAATCTGAATACAGTATGAACTCTAGTTAATAATAATTCATCAATATCTGTTCTTTAATTGTGACAAACCAAATGTATGAGGTTAACAGAAGAAACTGGGTGGGGAGTATATGGAAACTCTATACTATCTTTACAATTTTCTCATAAATCTAAAACTACTCTAAGATAAAAAGTTTTTTTAAGTAATTTTTTTTTTTTTTTAAACCACCAGTCATACACATGGCTGTGGTTGGTGTGGTTACTCCGGAGCCAACACTTGTGATTCCTGACTTGCCCTCCACCTCTGGCCTGCTGGGTGCCCAGAATGGAGATACTCAGGTCCTTCAACAGGTCACCGGGCACACCATCCTGGTTAGCTCTCAACATACCCCTCCTGGATCACCCCTCTGCCAGAAAAACAGGGCAAACAATCTTCCAGGACCCAGTGAACGCAGAGCACCACGTCACCCGAAGAGGCATCCAGCAAGTTCCTGACCTCAGAGTCCTGCACCAGCTGGGCTGTGAATGTGATTTACGTGGTGAAAATTTTTGAGCTGTGGACAGTTTCCCACAAGCTAGAGAAGAGCTAAATGACTAACAAACTTGCAGACCATATGTTGTGTAAGGAAGAAGGAACAACTGGCAAGCTGGGCAAACACGGAAGATGTACCTTCCCCAGAGAAGATAACCTCTGAGCAGAGCTGAAGTGGGAGCGTTAAACAGAACATGTATACCAATGCTGCTTATGTAAGACCCAGCTCTGCCCCTTCCCTCCTCCGTCTCAGAGAATATCATTCTCCAAGAGAGAAACGTCAATTGGATGAAAAACAGAAGAGCTGATTTAGTCACAGAGCAGAACGGGAAAAACCAAACATGAGGATAAAAGGGAATTACAAAGGGGTTGAGAGCAAGAAAGGAGTAGTGAAAAATACAAGATGAGATGGAAGCAATTATAGGGAGAAAGGTATTAATTAAACTTGCTTGGCCATAGGAAACCACAGTGATAGGAAGCGTGGACTGGGGTGTTATTTGGGTTGAATATAAGAAGAGACCAAATTAAAGCTCCACTTCAAACATTCCTTAATAAGCACCACCTAAGAACCCAGCTCCCTGACCCGAGAGCCAGAAGCCTCCTTCGCTCCCCAGCTACTCTTCTCTTACAGATGCTCGTGACCCCAACAGTGTCCCGGACGTCACAGACACCCTGGACTGCAGCCTGCTGGGGCCCAGGCTATCACCACCCCTGCTTTGATCTGAACCTAGTGCTGCCAAGGTCCCAAGCCACCCAGCAGAAGACAGTGTGTGCCACCCAAGGACATCCATCCAACCCCCAGGCCCACCAAATACCCGGGAGACACCCCCGCAGACCCTCCCAGGCACCACTCCCTCACAGCAGCTCTATTTCCACATTTCTATGATTTTTAAAAATTTTTGATTAACGTGTGTCTTCCTCAGACTGTAAGATCCATGAGAACAGGGGCTGTACTGGTTTTCTCACCATTTTGCCCCCAGTGCCCCACAGCATGCCTGACATAGTGTAAATGTTTATGAAATAAATGAATGAATGAACAGATGGAGACTCCCCTCTCCACCCCTCCCGCAAACAACCTGAGACCACCAGGAGAAAAGGACACTTCAATTCCGAGTGACTAGCGCAGAGTTTGACCTTGGAATCAGTTTACCCATAGAAATGGTGGTATGCAACAGATGTCAGGTGGGGGCCTGGAACCTAGCCACCATTTATGACACTGAATGCCCAGGTAGATACATGCTAGCTCCAAACAATTAACTAATTGCAAAATAAACTTTTGGAAATCATGCAGTTTGCAGGTTGGAGACCACCCGCAGAGGATTATGAGGAGAAAGAAGGCTGAGGATGCGGCTGCCAGGACAGCACCCAGCAGGCTGTGACAGAGCATCTCCGTGGGCGCCCGGGCCACAGACATGAGACAAGGTCCTAGAACACCCTGATAGCAGGTGCCTCTGAGAGCAGGCGCTGATCTCCAATTCAAGCCAGAAAAAAGATGGCTGGCCAACAGGCCCAGGTGGCAAGGAGGCCATGTAAAGAGGAGGGACAGAGGAAGTCAGGTGAGGGTGCTGGCTTAGTGAGAAGAGAGAGCAGATTTCTAAGGAGAAAACGAGAATGTTCTTGACGACTACGAAGAGGTGGTGAGCTGTGGTTCCAACAGCCCTGGAAGTAGAAACCAAAAACATCTTCTGCCCACATATGCAGAGAGACTGGGCATGTCACCGACCTGAACTCTGACCCATAAAAAGGGATGGTGGGTTTCCAGCTCAACATGTAAAGAGTCTGGATGCCACCACTCTGCACCCTCACCAAAAAAAAAAAAAAAAAGCTTAAACTGAAAAGGAGTTGGCCACTTCACGGGGCCACCATGAGGCTTCACTGAGACCGTGAACATGGAAGCATTTTTTCAAATGCAGTACAATAAAGAAGTAGAAAGCATCAAAACCGTATTTCTGTGGGTTTCTTTTTTCATCCAACCTCTTGAAGATTATAAAAACAGCAATAGTTCAGTCTCTGAAAGCAGGGGGATTCACCACACAGAGGCTCTAGAGCAGATTCCAAGCGTGGTGGAAGAACATTTAGGACAAAGGAAGCCACCTCTAAGCCTGCTCAGGGTTCACTGGGAGAAAACCATGAGGCACTGGCCTTATCCCTTTTCTGGCAGGGCTGCTAAGCTGGGAGGCCAAGGAACTACAGTCACACAGCTGGATTTCTGAAAGGCACCATCAGGTTTCTCCTGGGATCTTTGGTTCCACAGACATTTCCGAGACCACCCCCCATGGAGGGCCCATGCTGGGCCCTGAGACAGACAAGAGATGAGGGCAATGGGAAGGCAGGAACAAGCCACGCTGCTTCCAGGGTGGGGCTCGAGAGGTGCTGGCAAGCTGGTTACCGCAAGAGAGGGGGTGGCCCGGAGAAGACGTGACGTCAAAGAGGCACATGGACCCTCCTGGCTTAAAACACATATTTATGTTTACTGTAATGGAGGTAAATCTCACTGGGCTAAAATCAAGGTGTCAACAGGGCTGCATTCCTTCCTGGAGGCTTTAAGGAAAAATCCCTTCCCTTGGCTTTTCCAGTGAGAGGCTGCCTGCATTTCTTGGCTCTCGGCCCCTTACTTCATCTTCAAAGCCAGCAGGGTAGCATCTTCTGACTTTGTTCCCATCATCACACCTCCTTCTCTGTTTCCTACTCTTTCCCTTAGAAGGACCCTGGGATATCACTGGACCCACCTGGATGATCCAGGAGGATCTCCATCTCAAGGTCCTTAGTCACCCTCCATTCTCCGTGTAAGGCGACACATTCACAGGTTCCAGAATGAGGATGTGGACATCTTTAGGTGGGGAGGGGTGGGTGGGCATTATTCTGCCTACCACATAAGTGGACAGGGAAAGTCAAGCCCCAGAAAAGAAAAAAAAAAAAAATTAATATTCAGAGAAAAGCAGGGATGAGAGGAGTTTTTTGTTTGTTTTTTCAGCTTCCCCAGTTCTGCTTTCCTCTGCTGCCTCCTGCCCTTGGATTCCTTGAGACACCGCTCATCTGCTCTGTCAACTGCCACAGAAGATTCTTCACAATGCTCTTGCCCCAATTACACCCATGTCTCTCTCACCCTAGGGCCTGTGCCCTGAACCACAGGAGCCCCACAAGCCCAGGAAGCACAGTGAACTGTGGGAGCGTTACGGAGCCGAGCAGACCAGCAGACTGGAGTGATGTGGGTCAAGTCTAACAAATCAAGTTCAACAGGGAGAACTGAAGGCCCTGAAGAAACCAACTATTTGACGACAGGATGGGTGAGGCACAGAAGCAAACCTTGTTGTTTAAAGAAAAAAAAAAAAAAAAGACTTGGGGATCATAGTTGAGAGCAAGTTCATCGTGAGATGACTGTCAAAGACCACCATGACCTCTGAAAATTACATCTCCAGATTCAGGAGGGCAGGGCAGCTAACCATACTGGAGACACCCCTGAAATCAAGAACAACTCCCCTCACTATTTCAGAAGTGTGTCTTTTCATCCAAGCACACAGCCTCGGGGGAATATGCAGGGAGTCCTGAGGACAAACAGGCCGCAAGCCCAGCAGTGGCTCTATAGCCAAATGAACCCAGCTGAGGGGTGTCATCCGACACCCCTCCCTGGTGATTCAGGAAGCTCCCTCTGCTTGGGGCTGATCAGCAAGAACCTAGTTTAAGTAAAGCGTGGCCAGAGCTTCCCTGGTGGTGCAGTGGTTGAGGGTCCGCCTGCCGATGCAGGGGACACGGGTTCGTGCCCCGGTCCGGGAAGATCCCACATGCCGCGGAGCGGCTGGGCCCGTGAGCCATGGCCGCTGAGCCTGTGCGTCCGGAGCCTGTGCTCCGCAACGGGAGAGGCCACAACAGTGAGAGGCCCGCATACGGCAAAAAAAAAAAAAAAAAGGCCAGGATGATTTCAGGACCAAGAAGCTAAGACAAGGCACCGGGTACAGGAGGAGGGGAAGAGGGCTAAAAACAGGATAAACTGTCATCAAATGTAAATACCAGAAGGGCTGTCATGTGAAAAGGGGATTAAACTTGCTCTGTGTGGCTCCAAAGGTTAGAACAAGGAACAATGAGTAGATGTGCCAGGGACAAAGATTCCAATTTAATCGAAGGGAGGAAACGTTTTCTAACAGAGATGCCTGAAGGTAAACAGAACTGTTTCAGGAGACGTGAATTCAGTGGAGCAATGTAAACAGGGTAGGGCTGCCTGTTCACAGATGGGCTTGAGAGGGGATTCCAGCGTCAGCCCCTCAATAAGGGCAGGTTCTTCCAAATCTGAGTCAAAGATTCCATCTCCTATTTACTCAGTAACAATCATGCATTTACATATCAGAGAAAACATCAAGATAATCATGCCAGAGACAGGAAGCACAGAGGTGCTGAGTACAGTAAGTCCCCCACATACAAACCTTCAAGTTTCGAACTTTCAAAGATGCGAACGTGCCTTCCATCGAAGGCAGGGGTGAGTGAAATGGCAGCTTGCCCTCCGTCTCCTACTGCTGAGGATCCTTCAGCTCTACCGTCTCCCACCTCCTCTCCCTCCTCCAGTCAGTAACTCTTCTAGCCTGTTCACTCCATGCCAGCCCCTGTATGCCAGCTGTTGAACTGTACTTTTCAAGGTACTGTACTGTAAGATTAAAAACGTTTTCTTTATTTTTAGTGTCTGCTTGTTTTTTATGTATTATTTGTGTGAAAAGTATTATAAACCTATTACAGTACAGTACTATATAGCCGATTGTGATACTTGGCTACCTAGGCTAACTTTGTTGGACTCAACGAACAAATTGGACTTAACGAATGCACTCTCCGAACAGAACTCATTCGTATGTCAGGGACCTACCGTACAGCCAGGCACAGTCTTTAAGAGGGAAGAGGATAACAGAACAACCAAAGAATAAAATTTTCTCCAGATCTTATTCTGGGTTTTCATGTGTACAGAACAGACTTGAGAATAAGTCTGTTGACTGGGTGAAGCCACTCCTGCCTGCGGCCTGGGCGAGGTGCTCTGGCTCACCCACTGCCATCCACTGCCTGAGGGACCCCAGCCTAGACCAGAAGTGAATGACAGTTACTCCAGGCACAGCCCTGATGCAAGGCTCATCCCAACATCGAGTCCAAACCATCATCGGCTGGTTGCCCTCCCCGCAGAGGAAGGAAGTCAATGCAAGCCTACCCCAAAGGAAACCCGGGATGTCACATTCAAAGCTGTGAACGCTTTTGGACAATGGACAGAGAACACAGAAAATGTGAACCTTGGTGGAATTTTCCCAGAAGCACTTGAAACTCATGGTTTACAATATCTATCCTTTCAATACTAGGAAAGAGGTGGAATGGCAGCTGAAGGCTCGCAGGGAAGTATTGCAAGATATTGAGAAACTCGGTAAAGAATCTGAGCCAAATTATCCGTATCAAAGAAGCAAGTGAAGAAAACCAGTGAAAGCTGAGGAGCACATGGCAAAAATGTCAGAACAGACAAACTGTAAGCTCCCTGAGGGCAAGGACAAGAAGATCTGGTTTGGGCTGCCCAGTGCGAGCACAGTGGGTGAAATCCAAGAATGCACGAATGAACTCTGAGTCAGCAGTGCGCAAGTCCTTGAGAGGATGAAGACAGCCTCCAGACAGCCCAGCCCAGGATGACTCTTGATACTGGTAGAAGATAGGCTCAAATTCTCAAGAAGCCTCAGAAACTAGCTCTTGTCAGAAAGATCTTTGTGTCTATGGATGGAGCCCCTGCTTGTGACATTCTTCTGTAATATTTTGATGTTAAGAAAAACACTGCCAATAGCACCGTCCAATATGGTATAAATCTGATAAATTTTAGTGAACTTCGAAAGCATTTTTAATGTGGTCTTTGTGTTCTCTAAGCTGCTACAGTTTATTTTCAGACTCTTGTATTAAAATACAAATCCACCAATATGTTATCTTGTCATTTTTAAGTAAATCTGATCCTCTCCCCTGAATCTGAAAAGACACAAACATGATAAACTTTACTCTCTTACTAAAGAAAGGACTGCATTTTGTCTTTTTAGCAAAAAAGAAACTAAAGCCACACAAGTGCATCCTGTTTAATGCAAGAACTGAAGAGCACCCACATACACCATGATAAAATTAGGGAACAGAGGCTTAATATTTGGAAAAAGCAGTTTTGCTAGATTCTATTTACAGTTTCTCTAGTAGTTAAGACTTTTTACAGGTTTTTAACAAATAATACAGCAACAGATATATTTAGATTGGATTTATTTTTTTCCTCTCCTTCTACTGTTATATTACTGAGCCTCCTCATATTCACTCCCCCACCTGCCCCAACCTTCTCACATTCACAAATGTTGACGCCATGCCACTTCACAACTACTGAGCCTGTGCTCTAGAGCCCACGAGCCACAACTACTGAGCCCATGTGCCACAACTCCTGAACCTGTGCTCTAGAGCCTACGAGCCACAACTACTGAAGCCCACGTGCCACAACTCCTGAACCTGCGCTCTAGAGCCTGCGAGCCACAACTACTGAGCCCACGTGCTGCAACTACGGAAGCCTGTGTGCCTAGAGCTCGTACTCCACAACAAGAGAAGCCACTGCAAATGAGAAGCCCGTGCACCGCAACGAAAAGTAGCCCCCACTCGCTGCAACTGGAGAAAGCCCGCACGCAGCAACGAAGACCCAACACAGCCAAAAATTAATTCATTCACTAATTTTTTTTTTTTTGCGGTATGCGGGCCTCTCACTGTTGTGGCCTCTTCTGTTGCAGAGCACAGGCTCCGGACGCGCAGGCTCAGTGGCCATGGCTCACGGGCCCAGCCGCTCCACGGCATGTGGGATCTTCCCGGACCGGGGCACGAACCCGTGTCCCCTGCATCGGCAGGTGGACTCTCAACCACTGCGCCACCAGGAAAGCCCTAATTTTTTTTTTTTCTTTTTAAAAGTTGGCACCATGCACACCAGTCAGAAATGCCTGCCTAGAAAGAAAAAGTGATGAGAAGGCTCCCAAAGTCCTCCTTCCTCTACTGGCCAAATCAGCTGCAGGGAGAAGAGAAAGAAGATGGCTCTCTGCCCAAGGGTCGGTCCAAGTGTCATTTAGGTCGCAAGCAGAAAGCCACGGCTGCTGTCCAATGGTGATAAACGCATCTCCCACATCAACTAAGGAAAAGAAAGTACAATTTACTGAGTGCCTATCACGGGTCAGGCACTGTCTTGGGCACCCTGCCTAGGTTCACATTTAATCTCCCTAACAACCTAGTAAAATGGGAAAACTGAAGGTCGACGAATTTCAGTAACTCAGACAGGTTATAAGCTAACAGATGACCCAGCTGGGATTCTGAGGGCGGCTGTTCTGTCCCGCTCAAAGTCCGTCTGCCGGCTTTACAGACCCTGCTACCTCCTCAGCATGCATTCCTCTCACTGCCAACAGGGAATCCCCCAGCCAGGACACAGTTCTGCTCACCTGAAGACGTGAGCTCTCACTGCTCAGAACCCCGACCCATCTTGGCTAAAACACCTTCTAGGCTGCTGGCTCGTGCCTTCAATCTTCCAAAACAGAAGGAATCATCGCCACCTGTCAAGCTAGGAAAGGGCAAGGCCCTAACAAGGCAGCACAAAGTAAGGATGCTCCGTAGGGAACTTTGTCCCTAATTCCCTTCAAGTTGTTTGGTTTCTGAAACCAAACAAGGTTTTTTATTGCACTTGTTTGTCTACACTCTTCTCATAAGAAAAACAACTGCCCGGGTAGACTCAGCATGGAACCATACCTACTCTTGCTGTAGTACCTTCCAATCGTCTACCAGCATTAATGTTCCCAGGACCATTTGATCCTTTCTATAAACTCCTGGCTTCCCATGGGACGGGGCATCAGTGTCAGCCCCATTCCCTCTCAGCAACCTGGAAGCATCCTAGATTCTCCCTCTGCCTCTTCCACCTACTTCTCTACCTCCCCATTACAGACTAAAAGCTCCTGGAGGGCAGGGCCCACCCCTTAATCTCTACAATGTTTAGTTCCCAGGGCCCTCCATGAAGGCACACATGACAGGGGGTCAAAAGGTAATGTTAAGAGCACGTCCCATGCTGACTGATGGAGAAGGACGTAGGCTCCAAAAGTTTAGCTCAGGGAAGGTTGCCCAAGCTTTGCTTTGGAGCTTGAAAGTCACATTTCTGAATAATCTTGACTCAGTGAGTCCAAAGAGAACAACGGGTCACCCTCATTAGAGAAAAGAGATTCACCTCTGAGTGAGGCACTCAGGAAAAAGGTCTCCATTAAAGGAAATGATTTCAGCCTATGCATGTGTGTTTTCATCACCCCTGACACTTGAGGCCCTGGGGAAACCTAACTGTTTTTCTGTTACCAAAATAAATAACATAACAGGGTGTGTTCTGTCCTCAGTTGCTTTCAGGAAACGACTTCTTGGGATGGTCTGTTTTCTTTCTGAGCATCCCACGTGTCCTAAGACTTCAGCAGCAGTTGGGTATTTAATCAGGTCACTTAACTTCCACCCCACCCTCTCAACTCCTTGTCTTTTGAAGATACTACATAGAATAATAATACTTTCAGACATGGAACAAACGGTCAGAACCCCTTTTTTGAACTTTAAATATTATCAGTAGCAAAAAGGCTACCCGTTATTCTAATGAGCTCTCTGATAAGAAATCTCACCCACACTAGGCTTATGTTTCAGAATTATTTCTTTAAAGATTTTTTGGGTAGTAAGACTAGAAGTGATTCAGAAAAAAAAGGATATGATGAATCTCTTATATATACATATATATATATGTTATCTAAAAACAAAGGAAAAAATAGACCCAAACATCAGGTAAGTTATAACAAGCAAGTCAAGACCTCCTATAAACACTACAACTTAGTTCTCACTGCTGTAACAGAACGTCTTGAAACTTCTCACGTACAAAGAAAGCCATCTGGGAAGTGACCTCCCGAGAGCAGGGGCAAATGACTGGACTCCGCCAACAATAATCAAATGATCCAGTTCTACTCCCATCCGATAACTAGAAAACTCACATCAAGAAGACAGACTGGGGCTTCCCTGGTGGCACAGTGGTTGAGAGTCCGCCTGCCGATGCAGGAGACACGGGTTCGTGCCCCGGTCCGGGAAGATCCCACATGCCGCGGAGCGGCTAGGCCTGTGAGCCATGGCCGCTGAGCCTGCGCGTCCGGAGCCTGTGCTCCACAACGGGAGAGGCCACAGCAGTGAGAGGCCCGCGTACCACAAAAAAAAAAAAAAAAAAAAAAAAGAGGACAGACTGGGGACTTCCCTGGGCACAGTGGCTAAGAATCCACCTGCCAACGCAGGGGACACAGGCTCGAGCCCTGGTCCGGGAAGATCCCACATGCCACGGAGCAACTAAGTCCATGTGCCACAACTACTGAGCCTACACTCTAGAGCCCGCAAGCCACAACTACCGAGCCCACGTGCCACAACTACAGAAGCAGGCGTGCCTAGAGCCCATGCTCCGCAACGAGAGAAGCCACCACAATGAAAAGCGCACGTGCTGCAACGAAGAGCAGCCCCCGCTCACCGCAACTAGAGAAAGCCCACGCGCAGCAATGAAGACCCAACGCAGCCAAAAATAAATAAATAAAATAAATAAATTTATTTTAAAAATAAAAGACAGATTGAAACCGCACACATCAGATAGGACTTGAACCCACAATCTCTGGCTTAGGAAGGGATACAGGTCTTGAACCCACAATCTCTGGCTTAGGAAGGGACTCAAACCCACAATCTCCCAGCTGAAACCACACACCTGGTCTAAGGACTTAACGAAGCTCAGGTTCTTTAGGTCTCAGCACAGAAGGAATTCAGCGAGAGGTAAAGAGATAGTTAAGAAGTAGATTTATTAATATCCTCTGTAAAGAGGTTGCAGGAAAATGTGGCATCAGAGGATGGTCATGTCCCAGGTCTCAGGTGAGTCCCTGGGATGGACCACCAAGCAAGGGTCCTTTGCTTCAGACAGGAAACAATTCAAGAGCAAGCCATAGTACAGTGAGAGCAGAGATACACACACCATAGACAGAACGTGGTCCCTCTCAGAAGGCAAGAGCGACCCCAAAATATGGGGTGGTTAGTTTTTAAGGGCTGGGTGATTTCATAGTGTAATGAGTGGGAGGATTATTCAAACTATTTTGGGGTAGGGGTGGAGATTCCCAGGAATTGGGCCACCGCCCACTTTTTGGCCTTTTACAGTCAGCCTGGGAACTGTCATGGCGCCTTTGGGTGTCATTCAGCCGATGTATTACAATAAGCGTAAAATAAAGCTCAAGGTCTACTGGAAGTTGAATCTTCTCCCATCTTGGGCCTAATTGGTTCTAACCAGTTTATGTCATATCCTCAACAGCTATGTCATTGTTTTGGAGGTTGTGCCCTGCCCACTTCCCTCCTGTCTCAAGATGGCCCACCTTCCAAGTGGCCTGTGGACCGACCAGGAGTAAGACAACAGTCATAAATCCTACTATCAACTGGTACAGTAAGCACTAGGTTACTACTATTTGGTAAGTACTTAATATTTAGATAAATAAATGCATGCAAGAAAAAATTATTTGTTTCAGAAGGTATTCAGAGCCCAGCGCCATTGCTAACTCTGGCAGTAATTAAGTTCAGTACACATATGAATAATTTCTGGATTTACACAGCACTTTCATGTGAGTTTGATCAGTATGCTCTCCTGTGCTTAACTGACATCTTTAAACACACTTTCGAAAGGAGGACCCTCTGGACCATCTGGTTTCCTGAAGCGCTCACTCCAAACTTTTTGTTCCCACCCTCAGGGCCCCGCCCCTATCACTGACCCCCACTCTCTTCCATGTCACCATGCCATGGCCACCTTGCGGTGACTGCGGACAAATTCCACAGAAAATTCTGGGCTCCAAACTGGACTGCCCACCTCCTCCCTTCTCAAAACGCTTAATTGGCTTCCAGCTCCCATCACAATAAAACCTTAAGATGATACGCAAAATCCAGCACTGTGCCTACAACCCCACCTCCTCCTGATAAAACATGCTCTCCTCACTCTCCTCCGGCTACACTGACCTCCTTGCTGGTCCCTGAACATGACCAGCACCCTCCTGCCCTCGTGCCTTCTGCCTTAGAGCCATTAATGTCCCTGTCCTTTCCTCCACATAGCCAGGCTCTAGACTTTCCTTTAGGTCTCAACTTCTGGTTGATCAATTCATGGGGAAAAAAAACCCACCTCGTAGAAAAGATTATCCCCATGAAGTAGGATTCTCCACCATTCCCCACCATCCTCACAGTCTACCGTATCTTGGTGTATTGTTCTTCCGGCTCTGGTCATCCACTGATATGCCTTTGTGTTTACTGGCATCTCTCCTGCTAGGTGTCTGTCACTAGAATTCAACCTGCCATGAGGGGGACCTTTGCTTTACTATCCTTTGCTAAGGATACTGCCATATCACTAGGATTAATGCATGGCCTGGCACACAGTGGGCTCTGGGTAAATGCTTGTACTAAATGAATGAATGAATAAACAACACTTGTATTACATGTAAGTTGCATCCCTACAGGGTTAAAAAAAATAAAAATAAAAAGGTCCACACCCTCCAAGAGCTTTTCTATCTTTGAAGAACCCTGGGGAAAGAGCCTGAGTCTGGGCTGGGGAAGGGGAACATCAAGGGAGCACAGAAAAAATCATATTAGTGGACCACCTTCTCAGGGGTCCCCAGCCCTTGCCCAGGAAAGCAGAGTCAGCTCCCTACCCTCCCTGCTCACTTCACACCCTTGAAAGATAGGAAAGAGCTGAAGACTGCAAACGACAAAGCAAAGAATGCTACAGAAAACCTAGACAGTCAGAATAGGAGTATCTGGAAAGAGAAATATCTTACCTGAGGACAGGAGAAGCAAGTCTGGAGCAGCACAGTCAACGGCAGTGACACAGAAGATACAAGACACACTGCGAGAGTACGAGAGAAAACGGCCCAGCCCAGAGATAGTGTGAGCAATGATGTTGATGTCACCACTGACAATGGAAACAATTGGATGGGTGAAGTGAAACAAAAAGTCATCTTCTTGGTAACTAATACTTTTAATTTATTTATTTATTTATTTATTTATTTTTGACTGCGTTGGGTCCTCATGGCTGCGCACGGGCTTTCTCTAGTTGTGGCAAGTGGGGGCTACTCTTCGTTGCAGCGCACGGGCTTCTCATTGTGGTGGCTTCTCTTGTTGCAGAGCACGGGCTCTAGGCACATGGACTTCAGGAGTTGTGGCACACGGGCTCAATAGTTATGGCTCACTGGCTCTAGCTCGCAGGCTCTGTAGTTGTGGCACACGGGCTTAGTTGCTCCGCGGCATGCGGGATCTTCCCAGACCAGGGCTCAAGCCCATGTCCACTGCATTAGCAGGCAGATTTTTAACGACTATGCCACCAGGGAAGCCCCAGAAACTAATATTTGTACAGCACTTTACACTTTAGAAAGCATCAACACAACGTGACTTTACCGATTCACATAAAAGCCAGTGAGGTGGGCAATAAATTTTACAGATATGGAAACTGAGGCTCAGAAAAGCCAAGTGATTTTTTGCTCCAAGATTGCACAACAAGAAAGTAGCAGAAGTGGAACCTAAGGAGTCTTCCGGCTCCAAGGACTGAAGACTCTTTTAACCCCTCAATTCCAAATGAATTTTAAACCCTCAATTCCAAATGAATTCGATTCTTGAGGCCTGGCTACAAGTGATTAACAAGACATTATCCATGGTATGTTAATGACTATTTATTCAAAAGCAGGATTCCCCCACCCACCCAATTCCTCTAGGGATTTATTCCACACCCTCTTGACTTGGGAGAAATCTGGTCTTCTCTAAGCCTTCCTAAGGTGGTCAAAAGCTGAAAAGCCCGGGACTTCCCTGGTGGTGCAGTGGTTAAGAATCCTCCTGCCAATGCAGGGAACACGGGTTCGAGCTCTGGTCCAGGAAGATCCCACATGCCGCGGAGCAATTAAGCCCATGTGCCACAACTACTGAAGCCCGCGCCTAGAGCCTGTGCTCTACAACAAGAGAAGCCACTACAGTGAGAAGCCCGCACACCGCAACAAAGAGTAGACCCCGCTCGCCACAACCACAGACAGCCTGCGTGCAGCAATGAAGACCCAATGCAGCCAAAGATAAATAAATTAATTTAAAAAAAAAAAGCTGAAAAGCCCAAAGAGAAGTCAAACCCAGGCCTTTAAAACTGTTGCCTCAGGGCTCTGCAAAACCACAGCAAGAGGCTGCAGAATATAAAACAAAACTGCTGCTGAAAGCATTTCTACGTGAAAACACACCCTCTGCAAAAACTTGCTATAAGGGCCCGTATTTTTCAATAAGTTCCTTCAAAGTATCATTACCATAGCTTTCATGGAAACCTGGGTTCAGAAAATCCATGGCAGGTTCATTGAATTTATCAGAACTGCATTCTTTACTTGAAAATATCTCACGTGCAATTAAAAAAGAAAAAAACCTCAACATTTTTAAGTCCAAGAAGATGCTGTTCTGCTTTTGTCACCTGCTGGTGGATGCAAAATTGAAGAGAGAAAAAAAAAAAAAGGATTTGCCCCGGAGTTTCCAGAGGTCCAAAGCTGAACCCTCCAAACTCGGCAGGGAGAAAGGAGTGCAGACTTAAGCCACTTTCCTGGAAACACTGCAGAGCTCTCAGGTCTTGAGCACGGTTCGTAAGAACAAGCACCCGGGCCACCTTGAGAAAACATGAGGGGGAAGAGACGGTTCTGACAGTCTAAATCAACACCTCGCATTACACTGGAAGCAGATGAGAAGTCAAGGCTGACCGCAGAGTACTGGTCCAGGGTGCTCCCTGGGCAGCAAACACATCTGGGCTCTGGGCCGCAACAAGTGCTGTGGGAGACCTGCTTGCCTCCATGGGAGCCCCAGAAAGGCAGGTACTGAGGCTCTGCACTATGTGGACACCTGCCCCCTAGAAAGGCGGGGCACCCCGCAGCTCCGGGAATAAAGTCAACCCCGGGACCAGGACTGGGTGCGGTGGGTCTCTGGACAGGGGCACCAACACTCCCTGGCCATTTTCTCAGGCTGTTTCTTTCCTTCTGCACAACGCCGCTCCCATCTATTTAGACTGTGTGCCAGCTCGCCTCCATCCAGCCAGATGTTGCCTTTCAAGGATTGCGTATTTCTATAATTATTTCCAGGAGAAGCAAACACTCTGGAGCCCCTGAGGTTCGCCATGGAATTCACTTTCCCACAAAGGGGTGTGGGTCTTCCTCTGCCCTTGCTCTCAGGGGGCGCACAATGGGGTGGGCCATCCAAATTCCCACAGTCAATGAAATCTGTTTTAAAATAAACCCCTTGGCATCAGTGAAGTGTTCATTCACCTCCTAGGTTTTGCTTTTCATTTCCTGGTTGTTTTTTTTTAACCCCATATTTCTTTCAAAGGAGCCTTACTTTTGAGGGAGAGTTTTAAACACGCTCCCATTAGGCCATACTTGCAAAAATAATATTTTCTTAGCAGCAGAGTCTTGGCCTAAATGCTTCCAGGAAACCAGCATGTTGTACTGGGCCCCAAAGAGGGGTGCGTCAGCCTGGCCGACGGAGCTCAGCATGAGTCAGGAGCAGGCTGACCTGGCCAAGACCACCTCCGAGGCTGCCACTGAGAAGGCAGCCCCCCTTGTCAATAGCTAGTCATCAAGGCTCTTTAATAGTCAACTTTCGAAAGACTCTCCTGACATCAAGTTCCTGGCAGGCACAGTGGAAAGTACTGCCTCCAAATGACAGCGAAAGATTCCACGGTGGCCTTTGCTGACATCATTCGAACCACCACCTCCAGTTTCTTGAGTAGATTCAGGAAAGTGCCCAGCCCTTAGATTTTCATTTGAAATCATGCATGCATGCAGCTGGAATCTCAAATACCCACTGCCTTGTCCAAATACTTGAGCCTATAGCCCTAAAGCCCTATACTGAGGACTGGGAAATACCTTCCTGGGAGTTGGGATAGGAAAAACAAAATGTCCCTATAAGTAACTTAACCTAAAGCAGGAAGGGCAGAGGGTGGAGCATCTGGAGCCTTTAAACTTCCCACCTCAATGCCACTGGGCATTTAACTTGTCAAACACAGAGCACCTACTATGTGCAAGTCACCTTCAAGATGGTGTGGAGGACACACTGTGAAGCCTCCACACAGCACAGGAATCAGTTAGGTTAGGTCCAGCTGCATATGATGGGAAATGTAAAATAACTTTAGCTTAAATAGTAAGAAAGAAGTATAGAGATAAGCAGTTCAGGGATGGTACTATGGCTCTACGGTCATCAGGGATCCAGGCTCCTCCTTTCTTTCTGCTCCACTTACCTAGGGCAGGGCTTCCATCACCACGGTTACCTCATGACCCCAGATGGCTGCTGGATTTCAGCCATTGTGTCCACGTTCCAAGCAGTAGGTAGGAGGGAGGATAGAGAAAAAGCAAAAGGGGTGCACTGTCTATACAAGTCAGTCCCTGGAACCTTCCCATAAGCCCCACACATAACACTTCACCTTTCACTCACTAAAGCTTAAGTCACTGGCCCATATCCAGGTGAAAGAGAGACTGGGAAATAGAGTCTTTTAGATTGGCACAGTACTATGCTCTAACGAAAAACCAGGCTTTTGGTTACTGAGGAAGAAGGGTAGAAGAGACACTGGATATAAAATTAGCAGTCTTTGCCACAGAATGTGTAAAACGAGAATTTGAAGATGAGCCAATTTGGAGCTCTACTAAGTTTAAAAGAGTTCGTAATAGAAAAAAGAAAAGCTATTAGGGTTGAAGGCTCAAGTGACGTACTTTGGGGAAACTAAAAACTTTATTAAGTTGGAGGTGTTCTGAACAAGTAACAAAACCAATTTCCCAGAACTATCCACCTTTGAATTGAACATATTTCATGAAACATTACAGCTTATAAGGAAGTTTCTTAGGCATAGAACTGTGACTCCATCAGAATCACCTGAGAGCTTTTTAAAAACACAAATCCTGGGCTTCCCTGGTGGCGCAGTGGTTGAGAGTCCGCCTGCCGATGCAGGGGACACAGGTTCGTGCCCCGGGCCGGGAAGATCCCACATGCCGCGGAGCGGCTGGGCCCGTGAGCCATGGCCGCTGAGCCTGCGCGTCTGGAGCCTGTGCTCCGCAACGGGAGAGGCCACAACAGTGAGAGGCCCGCGTACCGCAAAAAAAAAAAAAAGTATCAGAATAACATATAGAGATATACATTAGGAGAAGAGCCTCATTTCTATAAAATACCTTCTATGTATAAAATTACATAAACATCTAAAAAAAATTCTTAAGAGCAGTTATAATTAGAGATGATAAAATAGGGTGCTTCCAATTTAAGTCATACATTTCTGTAGTGCTTCAATTTTGATTACAAACAAGTTATTACAATAATAAGAAGGAAAAAAATAAATAAATGGAAGCTGAAATGGCCTTTGAACATCCAAAACAGTGGTGCTAGGAAGCCCACAGTTTCCCTTTTAGGCAACAGGCAACCCAGCACCCGACACATAACACAATTCAACATCAGTTTCCTTCTTCCTCTCCTTACACACAACCCTACACAGTTGGAAATTTCAATCCTTACCCAAAGCCAAGTAGAAGCAATAACACAGAAGTGTGAGCTGCTGCAAGCAAACAAGGTATCAGTTACAGAAGATGACAGAAGAACCAAAAAGACCATGAGAATTAGAAGCACAGCAATTCCCACAGCTATTTAGTGTAGGAACAAGCAGACTCAGGCACCTAGAGCCTCTGAAGATATCTCCAGATGACAAATAAGATTAATAAGAATGAAATGAGAATTTTTATTCAATGTCTAGGTTTTAGTAATTCAGGGAAATGTGTTCCTATTGAAATTTCAAGTAAAAAGCTAAATATTTAGTCTTACCACTTGAAAAACTAAACTGAAAATGAGGAAAATGAACCCATGTGAAATATCTAATTGCCCAAAATGTTCTACAATTAATCTATTATTTTTGTTTAGGTTGTATTTAATAAATAAAGTATTATGAATTCTGGTTTTTATTTTTTAAAGCCATTGGAGTAAATAGTCATTTTTTTTTTTTTAATTTTATTTTTTTGTGGTACGCAGGCCTCTCACTGTTGTGGCCTCTCCCGTTGCGGAGCACAGGCTCTGGACGCACAGGCTCAGCAGCCATGGCTCACGGGCCCAGCCGCTCCGCGGCATGTGGGATCTTCCCGGACCGGGGCACGAACCCGTGTCCCCTGCATCGGCAGGCGGGCTCTCAACCACTGCGCCACCAGGGAAGCCCAATAGTCATTATTAAAAGTAATTGCCACACACACACAAAATTAACTTGAGAACCTTACCCTAGGCCAGCAATCGTCAACAGAAAGATTCCATATCCTCTGCTTTTAAGAGAAAGCCAAGAGATCTCTACTGATTGTCATGAACATATAAATTCAGGATAGCAGCACTGTGTATTTCTTGTGTATTTTTTTTCTATTTTCCCACCAAAGGATTTTTATTGGCAACAAAAATGAGTCCTGCATCTTTAGATTAAGCACAGCTTCAAAGAAAGAGGTTCTACTTTTCAAAAATCTAACCGTTTCAGCCAATAATGCAAATTATTCAAATATAGACTATAATTAGGGTTCTGAGATTAGATTCCATGTTGAACAGCAACAAACAGTTGGATTTAATGCATATGAAGGAAACAGGACAATTGTTATAAATATGGAGGCTATGCACCAAATAAGTATTCTCCATTCAAAGTGCTGTTCTCTGTGTGCTAATGTTCAAGTGAGCTAAAACAATAGAGGTTTGTGTACCTTCGAAACTGGGCAAACAACCTGCCACTTTAATTAACTTCCATTTACATTACTACAGGAGCCCAGTATTCCAACATGCTCAGTTACTAGGTGTGAAATAAGACTTATTTCCAAACATGCTATACATTACATGGCTGCCAGGTGGGTAACAGTTTCTCACAGCTCAAGTCTATCCTGGAAGCGTACAGCACTTCCCAGCACCACAGGGCCTGGGCCATGGCAAGTACACAATAAATGCTGGCTTCCTTTCCCCTTTCCTTCTGCCTCCAAATATAATAGGAAAATAGCAATATGACGCACACTAAAAATACCACTAAGACTATTCCTGGGCCTTCCATTCATTGCTTTCCTATTTCATTACATAGGAAATACCCCCTTTAAGAGTATCTTGCTTGCACACAACTCCAATTTTGTGTTTAGCATACATACATATATGTGGTGGAAAAAAGAGGACACACACCCCAAAATTAACAGCTGTGTATCTTGATGGTAGAACTGAAAACAGTTCTTAATTTTCATCTTATACTTTTCTGTATTTTCCAAATGTTTTATAATAAGCATGTGCTGAGTCAAAACCGAGTATGATACAACACAGTTCCACTACACACTCACCAGAATGACTAAAAGGAAGATGACACACGATACCAAGTGTGACCCTGGAGCCACTGAAACTCACCCACTGCTAGGTGGGAATGCCAGCTGGTACAACCACTTTGGAACACCGTTTCACAGTATCAACCACAGCTCCACATACATGAAGACCCATGTATCTTATCTACTACTCAAGGCCAGAAGTGCAGGCTGTGACCTGGGCATTCAGAACTCGTTTGTGTAGGACACCAACCACAGCATCGATTCCAAGAAGGAGGAGGAATCACTAGTTATGCTGCTGCTGAGGTTTCAAAGAAAGGAAACTGGCAGGAGTCGCACACCAGGATTAATCACAGACTACTGGAGAGAAAAATGGCTTTAGCTTCTGAAAGCAGTAGCTGCTTTCTGCAGAAGGAGAACTACTATTTTATTCCAGTGGAATAATTCATTTTAAATTGAGGAGTCATTTGGGAACTGAAAGAGCTCATCTTTCTTCCCTAAGGAAAGAGAGGAGACAAGTAACTCTGTGTTAAAAGATTTTCATGTTGACTGTCTAAATTTACTGTCCTTTAATATATTTCAGATTTACAACTAAGATAATTTTTAAAGTATAGGCCTGCTGTGTAAAGTAACTTAAAATGTTGGTCATGAAGCAAGAGACTCAGATTATACAAGAGTGTTTTAGTAAAATGAAACACTGTAAACACTGCGAATAGTCTTCAATTTAGAAGATTAACCAAGATTAGGAATCACATCTCACGAATTCTTGCTTCCATTATTTTCTACTTTACTTTCAACTAAGACAGGCCACCTGGATCTGAACCTAGTCCCACCACTTACTAGCTGTATCACCTTGGGCAAGTTACTTCATCGCTCTGTGCCTCAGTTTCCTCAATGGTAAAATGGGATAATAATAGGATTATTAAAAGGAGTAAGTGAGGGCTTCCCTGGTGGCGCAGTGGTTGAACGTCCGCCTGCCGAAGCAGGCCCTGGTGCCCTGGTCCGGCAAGATCCCACATGCCGCGGAGCGGCTGGGCCCGTGAGCCATGGCCACTGAGCCTGCGCGTCCGGAGCCTGTGCTCCGCAACGGGAGAGGCCACAACAGTGAGAGGCCCGCGTACCGCAAAAAAAAAAAAAAAAAAAAAAAAGAGTAAGTGAGTTAGTAGATGTTAAGTGCATAAAACAGTGCCAGGCACTACTGAGTGCTATAAAAGTGTTCCTATCATTAATTATTATATTTTCAGATGAAGAGGCAGAATTCATCTAAAATTTAACCACAGACTTTGCAGGTATAGGAATAGACAGTCTAAAAACCAGAGGAAGCTGTGTACTAAGATTATGTCAAGTAAACATGAATATCTGTGGTTTGGTAGGTATATACACGCACGCACACACACAAACCAACCCTCCCTCCCCCCTCCCACCTCCCTCTCTCTCTTAAGTAATTTAAATCACTCTAGAACATAGTGTATCCCAGGTTCTTCTGATCCCAAAATAATCCCAACAAAGGTGTGAAATATCCTTTCTATTCTGAAATATTCTCTTCTTCCAAATATTTCTAAGGGCCCATTTAAAACACATACACTGAAAAGGAATATTAGCCTTTCGTATTTCAAAAACATGCTGGAAATTTTCCAGGGCACATTTGAGCAGCAGAGTGCATGACGTTCAAACCTGGACTCTTTTCAACCTGTAGCAGAGGAGGCCTACTAAAAGTTTACATTTTCCTCCAATTGTGAGCACAGAAAGCTTTTCATTTTGTTCCAAAGGAAATGATCTTACCATAGCTCAACGATATCATCATTGTCTGAATAGAGTGGGCATCCGGTGGCCATTACAGAAGGACTAAATGCTAAAACCCAAGGGTATAAAAGTTAAAAGCAACTCAGTGGAAACGTCAGTTACAACGTTTTTTGATTTAAAGAATCAAACACGGAGAGAGAGAACCCTCAAGCAAGGGAATTAGGAAGAGTATCAGCACAACATAAGGGTAGTACCCTACTTCCCCTTCCCCCCATCTCCCCCCCAATAAAAAGGCTTTTCAATATCCATACGCCTCTGCTTTTCTATGTGGAAGAGAATTGCTCTTGAAAAGATTACCACATATAATTCTTTCACTTCACCTATAGACACATTCATACTTTTCTACCAACACTGGCCAATTAAGTCCAAAATCCCTATCTCACTACTATTTTCTGTGGTTTTTCCCTATTATCAGAGTGACATAATTAAGATAGCAATTTTCTAATTTACTAGTCCGGGGTATCAAAAAAACTTATTTTGCTTAAAAAAATAACTGCTCATTCTGTACTTCACAGACTTTAGGACACCCAGATACCTCTCCACTGAAGCCACGTCTATAAACACAGCTAACACACGATGGTGGTTCCTATCTTTGCTCTACCCTTAGTTGTAAAAGCTTTATTCAGCTTTATTATGCAGAACTTGGCCCAGCAGCCTTCAGTTACGAGATGGATGATGTGTGGAAAGTTGCATACTCAGGTGGATTCTTAGCAATGAAGTAGATTTTGGGATCTCAAGGAAAAAGTAGGTGATGGCAGCCATATTTTATTTGCAAAATAAAATTCCCAGCAGGGGCTACTTTCTTGCTGATTTGAGCTGCTGGGTTAGGTTTTCACATTTCATAAAGTTGCTCTGGGGCTTGATGGAAACATTCATTCTTCAAAAGTGTATCTGACTCTACTATGTGTAAGACACTATGTCAGGTGCTAAGGGAGATTTAAAAAATGACCTTATTTCACTCGTGGACTTTTTTCTTTCCACAGCTCTCCCTTCGCACCAAACATACAGACAAATGGCACTTCCACTCCCTGACAACCACATTTAGGGCCCTCATTTCCTCTCCTTAAGCCCCTGTGTATACTAAGAAACCACCTATCGTTTTCTTTATTATTATAAAGGTAATACATACAGTGGGTTTTTTTTTTATATGTAAAATTCAAACAGTCAAGGAGGGCATGAAATGAAAAAGAAAATTTCCCTTCCAACCATGCCACCAATCCCACAGCCCAGAAATAAGCATGTTTCTTAGGACTTCTTAGGATGTACATTCGCAACCAGGAATTGAGATTTTAACAGTACACTGTTTTCTCACCCTTCCATGAAAACCAGCTCATTGAAGAGAATATTGACCATTTAGGATCTTTTTCTCTGTCCCTCTCCAGTGAACTGACTATGTTGAGTTTGAACCAAAACTACATACTACAGACAGGTAGTGGGGAAGTCTGCAAGTCTTCACTTTCTGACATCTTTTTTTTTTTTTTTTCACCATGTTTTAAAGTTTATTTTTTAGGAGGCACTGGGAAACTGCATGGAATCTTTAGAAAGGATTTAATGTCAAATAGGTTAAGTTCTCTTTTTTAATTTTATTTTATATTATGGTTGGTTTACAATGTTGTATTAGTTTCAGGCGTACATCTGAAATCTTCTTGAGAGAAAAATATGATTCTGTTTTTCTGATTTTCTCCTTTTACATTACAGGGTTACTGGTAGTTTCTGCTCACTCAGCTCCTGAATCCTAACATACATTAGTAAAGGTATTTACTGTAATATTTACAATATTGCCTTCATTGCCTACTTGTTCAGAGAGTGGATTCGGGTATGTGGTTCAGTCTCTAGTTGATTAAATGATAATGAAGATATCAATCATACTTCAAACAAAATATTACTGGGAGATTACAGTATATTTAACCTGGAGTTACTGCATTTATCTAGGACAGTCTTGATCATATTTCTCAATAGTTATTCTCACTTGTATATTCTGTACATAAAAATAGCACTATTTCTGAGCTTGTCTGGAGCTTTTTGGTGATAGAGCAGTGCAGAGAAATTGATGTTATACTTGGTGAAGTGTTAGTTGCCTTGGAAATTACCTGTCTTAATTATCCTATACTGTTTCATCTCTTGACTATAATATCATCTAATTTTCTTAGAGTTAACCTTTAATTTCCTTTTTAACAAAATATTTTAATAAAAAAAATTGAGATTTTAAAACAAAAACGGGATCTTACACTATATATTAATTTGCACCTTGCTTTAAAAAAAATTCTATTTGTGAATTTTTCTTTATCAGTACTCACAGATTTGCCCAGTTCCATAATGTGCTTATATGTTCATTTATTTAACCAGTCCCCTTGAAAGGCGTTTAGGTTATTTCTAGTGTTACACTATTATAATGCTGCAATGAACATCTTTGTATGTTTGCCGGCACACTTTTGCAGGTGTATCCATAAGATAAATTCCTAACTGTGGCAGGGCTGAGTTAGAGTATGAACAGTTTCAAGTTCTGAAAGATAATGCTAAAAGAAAAGAAGAGGGAGGAAAGAAGAAACTGCTGTGGCCGACACCAGTGGCTACCCACTCACAGCAACTGCCCCTTGCCCCCTTGCCAGCAAAGCCCCAGTTTTGTCCCCTCTCCTCCCAGCACCCACATGCTTTGGGGAAAGCTGGACCCCAAGACTGCTCTAAGCAGGCTACGGGAGCCCCATGTCTCCATGCCAGTCATCGGATGAGACGTGGGCATCGGACCCAGTTTTGCCAATGGGGCACAGCAGAAGTTCTGCAGGGGGCTCCTAGCCAAGGTTTTCTCTGCTTTCCTCTTTTCCTGCCTCTGGACATCACACATCACTGTGTATGAGGATATGATGGCTGAAACAGCTTCAGCCACACTGGGACCACCAAGAGCCAAGACTGAGGACAAATGTCAAACAGTGAGGCTGGCAAAGAGGAAACGTGTCTGAGTCTTTCATTAATTAACTCCAAAACTGTGCTAACTTTGGCCTTCTTGTTTACATGAGATCATAAAGATCCCTACTGTTTAAACTACTTTCAACTGAGTTTTGTTTACTTGCTGGTGAAAGTATTCCCACCGCCCAGCTGTTCTCCAAAAAGCCGCCCACTGGATTTATAATCCCACCCAGGGCACGTACTAGAGTGTCTGTCCCCTCACAGCCATGGCTGCACCGGGTCTAATCCCCATCTATTGTCAGTGTATTTTTGCTTCACGGCCAGTCTTTTCTTCCTTGGAGAGTCTAGCAGCCCCTTCCCCAAAAAGGACACACTGAAAAAAGGTGATACAAAGGCGGCCAGTATTTCATTCTGCTCCATCTGAGGCATCGCCCTGGGCCACAAGTCTCAGCTGGCTCCTTCAGGAAAGAAGACACAGTCACCCTGGGCCGGATATTCTCTAATGCCTTAGAGCCAGTCACAACTCTGCTGGGCTGGGGCAGTCACCAGGGTGTGGAAGGACAGCCCTAGACAAGAAACTGGATGACCTAGTTCAGATCTGCTACTTATGGCTGAAGAGAAGTCACCCAACCTCCAGAAGCCTGTTTCTTTGAATGTAAAAGGAGGGCTCCTGAAACGAGGGTCCTTATAAAGATGGGGACAGGGTGCCTAAAGGCCCTGGTGATAAACTGTCACAGACAAAGATGGGAATTAGGCTGACCCCACGGACCTATGCTGAGAGGGGGCCAGGCCAAGGGTAAGCAGATCCCCTGGCCTCCTTGGACACTTCGGCCCTCTCTGCTCTACCTGTCACTCCTGCCACCACAGTGGGCAGCCTGTCAGGTCAGGACTGCTGACCAGAGGAAAACCCAGCCCACCACCTCCGCTCCTCCCGCAGATAAGCTGAGCTCCCAGGAGCAGCGTCACAGTGCATGAATGTGAAGTGACATTCAGTCGAGAGTCGGTGCTAACTTACAGGGATTACCAAGGCTTAGGCTGGTACCTGGGCAAAACATATATGAATCTTCACCCAGCTGGCCTAGCTTGAGAAAGCTTCCAAAAGGCTGGTTTGGCCCCTACTTTTCTCACCCCTCTCATTCATTCGTGATCCTCGTGGTGGATTCAATCACTGTTTACTGCAGTCCCTTCTTTCCCATGTAACTTTGCAGTGGACGAGAATGGCCTGAGTCTACTTCCCCACTGCACTGATGTTGCGTTTGGCCATGTGGTTTGTGTTGGCCAATGGTTATGAGCCAAGGCCTTAAGAGGCATCATGCATCCCCATCTGCCCTCTTAGGCTACCACGACCTGCCACAAGATGAGCACACCATAGGCCCCCGAATAAGCACATGTGGAAGAGCCCTAAAGCCAAATGGAAGCCTGAAATCTAGCCTGGCCCAGCCAAGGCCAGCCTAGATCAACCAAACCATACCCCGTAAGAAAATAAATGCTTGTGGTTGTAAGGCACTGAGATCAGGGACTGTCCTGTTATGCAGCAACACTATGTAGCAAAACCTAACACAACCACCGTAAGAGCAAATATAATGTAAGTTTGCCTGGCACAGAGCAGACATGCAATAATAAAACATTTGTGCTTATTTTAAGGAGATCTTAATTCATTTGTCATTCATACACGTACAGAGAACTCCTACCCATGAGGCACCACACTAGCCCCACAGGAAGCTGAACGCAATGAAAAATACAAAGTAATAATTCCTTCACGTAACTTTTTAATCTAGCAAATCCCCAAGCTTCCTAAATTCTACTGGGGGAGAGGGGTCAGTGCTTACAAAGCTTCTATTCATTTCATTGATTCATTCATTCATTCATTTATTGCCCTGGGTCAAATCACAGAAGGGATGAAATTCAGTATCTGTGCATTTAAGGGTCTGATTCTTGTATTTATAAATGGTGAAATCTACTGCCTTCTACAAATGTACCTTTTTTTTAACATCTTTATTGGCGTATAATTGCTTTACAATGGTGTGTTAGTTTCTGCTTTATAACAAAATGAATCAGCTATACATATACATATATCCCCATATCCCCTCCCTCTTGCGTCTCCCTCCCACCCTCCCTATCCCACCCCTCTAGGTGGTCACAAAGCACCGAGCTGATCTCCCTGTGCTATGCAGCTGCTTCCCACTAGCTGTCTATTTTACATTTGGTAGTGTATGTATGTCCGTGCCACTCTCTCACTTCGTCCCAGCTTACCCTTCCCTCTCCCCGTGTCCTCAAGGCCATACAAATGTACTCTTAAAGACAGAAACTAGAAATTATTTTGTAAACTTGAATTATTTTTAATGAACCCCTTTGTTCTATTAATCTTCACTTATTCACTCAACGTACACTTACTGAGCACCTATGATACTCCAGGCATATGATGGGTAGCTGTGCTAGGAAGCAGCACACACAATTCCTAGCTCCAACTTCTGGCTGCCCAGGCGCACCACTGACCACGAACAAATTATTTAACATTATAATTGACAGCTCCATGTAGTATCCAAAATTATTTTTAAAATAAAAATAAAAAACCTTCCTATGGTTTAACTCCAATGTCTTCTTCCAATATTACTTTGAAAAGAATTCCACTTCACCTGTAAATGTGGTGATTTCACCATCTCTCTTCTCCTTTTATCAAGGACAATAAAGAAGATGGGTTTCGACCACATTCCTTCTTACACTCACTGCCACACACAGAGTAGTGGAAGATTCACACATTTAATAACCTTTGATTTGTTTTTGTTTTTTTTTTTTTTTTGGCCACACCATGTGGCACGTGAGTCTTAGATCCCCGACCAGGGATCGAACCTGCTCCCCCTGCACTGGAAGCAGGGACCGCCAGGGAAATCTCAACACATTTAATAAGCTTTGGCATGAAGTCTTTTCAAAGGTCTTTGGGAAATCTAAATAAATCAGATCCACTGGTTTGCCCTTCTTCCCACATTTATTTTCTCCCTCAGAGAACATAATGAGTTCATCAAGCATGATTTCCCCATCTGAATGTCATGTTTTGTTTTGTTTTTTAAGGGTCCTGTGATCTCACCCTCTCCCATGGATTGCACAAGGCTGCTGGGCATGGAGGTGAATTAGCTCTGAAAATAAGGACCATTCCTCGATTTTAACTGGGGAGTCACAGAAGTGAAGTGTATAAGACCATACACGCATACACGTCCCCATGCAGACACTGTTCCAAGCACTCTATTAAGATTCACTCATATAACATATAACCCCAGAAGCAGGATTCGGACCCTGGAAGTCCAAGGCCAGAGTCCAGGCTCGTAACCACCAGGCCCTGCAGCCTCTGCAAATCCCAACCTGTGCCAGGGTCCCTGGGCTTCTCCACCCACCAGTCCTGGGCCAGCTTGATGCGGATCCCCAGGAAAGCAGCACAAATGGAAGGCCATCCTAGAGCGGCCTTTATTTCAGGACACAGCTTTTCCCTGGACACTCCTCTGGGATAAATCCTAGCATCTGCCACAAAAGAACCTCTAAGCCCCCTAAAGCTGCCAACATCCTGCTTCCTCTTGGCAGGACCTACTCACCTCTCCAGAGTCAAAGCAAAAAGCAGAGCCTCCTCAGCTATAAGGGCCCATGGCCCGTAACTCAAGAAAGCTCCAAAGCCTGGCTGAAATCTCAGGCCCCGCCTAAAGGATCCAGCATCTCACAGCCCTGAGCTGCTCTCCTAAATGCTTCAGTCTCTTCTTACTGAAGCCCCTACCCTGTTACTGAGCTCAGAATTGGGAGGATGGAGGTGACACACCATCTCCTTTCAGTCTGGCCTCTCCCTCCAGGAGCTAGCTTTACATCTCTGGGGCTTCAGGCTTCTCTGAATCTTCTATCATTGGTGGTTTAAGCGGGGTGGGGAGGAGAGAGTCCAGATTGTCTGGGTCAATGACACGCTACAAATCTGGCCCAGGCCTCCACCTGGAAATCTAAAGCAAAGGATATTATTAAAGTCACGGGTTAAGGATCCCTGACTCCACAGCAGCTCATTTAGAAGCCCGCAGTGTGGGCTTCCCTGGTGGCGCAGTGGTTGAGAGTCCGCCTGCCGATGCAGGGGATGCGGGTTTGTGCCCAGGTCCGGGAAGATCCCACATGCCGTGGAGCGGCTGGGCCCGTGAGCCATGGCCGCTGAGCCTGCGCGTCCGGAGCCTGCGCTCCGCAACGGTGAGAGGGCCCGCATACCGCAAAAAAAAAAAAAAAAAAAGTAAACACTTCCCAAGAAAGCTTTAAAACAGAGGGAGGTTTTTATTAAACGACTTAATTGAGGGCCACTTCTCATGTGGAAAGCTTTTTACCCAGAGGAATAAAATGGTCTGGTGGGTGTTTTCCAGACACTTGTTTTTAAACCTGCCATGCTGTCCTGGGGAAATGAAGCACAACTCTGGGCCGGTGTGTGTCCTCCTGCTGCTAATTCTTCAGCAGAAATAAAATACCTAATAAGACCTACTCCCCGGCGGCACAGAGAACCCGGCGTGACAATGTCACTCCAATATTCATTTCAAGGGTCATTAGAATCACCGGAGAGGAAAAGTGGAAAAACTAAGGTTGGCCAAAGAGAACCCGAAGAAAGATGTTCTAAAGCTTGAAAACAGGACACGAGGTGGGAGAATAGGCCTGATGAAACGGAGGCTTGGGTTACTCTACAAAGACACCAGGTAAAAGGAATGAAGTGCTGATACTCACTACAGCGCATGGATGGACCTGGAAAACATGATGCTTACTGGAAGAAGCCAGACCAAAAGGCCACACGTTGTATGATCCCATTTATATAAGATACCCAGATAGGCAATTCCACGGAGACAGAAAGTAGACTGGTGGTGCCAGGGCCTGGGGGAAGGGAGGAATGTGAAATGACTGCATAGTGGCTACAGGGTTTCCCTCTCCGGTGACGAAAAAGCTCTGGAATGAGACAGGGGTGATGGTTGCACAATGCTGGGAATGTCCTTAATGCCACTGACCTGTACACTTTAAACTGGCGAAAATGGGCAATTTTACACAGTATGTATTTTACCACCATAAAATAGAAAATGGTAACAGGAACTCCGGAAAAATCCTTTCTCAGCTCCTAACCCAGGAGCAATCCTTTCCTCACATGAATATAAATATACATGCTATAGGCCAAAATAATAAATAGTATTATTTTACTAATAACTCATTTATTGAGTTAGGCTTCCCACGTGCACTATGCCCTTAAGGCCAAGTCACTTCCCCCCCCCACCGCACCTGTCCTCAGGTGGGTGGTGTTGTTATCATTAGCCCCATTTTACAGGTGAGGAAACCAAAGCACAGGGAGGTCCAGGAGCTTGCCCAGGGTCACCCAGCAGATAGGGGAAAAGCCAAAGGATGAAGCCAGAGGGAGGAGAGCAGGTAGCTTACACCCCAACTCAGAGCACGGCCACTCTGCCACCGAATCGTACGCTCTGCTGAAGGAATGTTTTCTGGGCCTAGTTTCCCACTTTGCCCGCAACACGGATATTGCTTGGCTGTTGAGCCCTAATCCTTTTTCACTGGCATTTCTTGAGGGACCACAGAGTTCTCTGAAAAACACGTTCAAAATCACACCTTAGGAATCAAACTACACCTTCACATGTGTAGAACTACTTCACGTGGACAGAGCGATTTTCATGTGTTCGGATTTACTGTATTTAGTCCCGGGAACAATGTGGTAAGATAGGAGGGTGATGTGATTACCAGTCCTTTCCTGGGGGAGAAAAGCCAGCCTCCCAAGGACAGGCCGCATGGTGGGTGCAGGCACCTGGCTTCTACTCCAGGGCCCCACTCTGCTGTCTTCCTGAAGAGCCAGGTTTAACTACTGAGTTGTTAGGGATGTTTTTTAGCATATAGGTTATTTATATGTAAATCTATATGTATTATTTATATGTAAATAGTGCACGCAATTACAAATGAAGTTAAGGAGCACGCTAATGGAGAAGAAAACAGTTCTTCCCACATTTCAGGGCCGCTTGTGAGGTAACCCAGAAGCACCAATAAAAGGTTAAATTCCATTCCCTCCACCCCACTTAAGACATCAGGGCTCTTTGCCACTTGCCATCAGCTCCCTTTGATAAGAGATGTTAAAAACCACCACCGCTGTTAGAGGTGCCACCTTGCCAGGGCTCTCAGCCTCCCAGTACTGACTTTTGGGCTGGATAATTCTTTGTTATGGGGGCCGTCCTGTGCATTGTAGGGTATTTAGCAGCAGTCCTGGCCTCTATCCACTAGATGCTAGTAGCCACCACCACCCCTGGTCGTGACAACCAAGATGTCTCCAGATACTGCCAAATGTCCCCCAGCGGGGGCCCCATTTTTGAGAGCCACTAGACTATGTCCAAGAGATGTGGCCCTAACAGCTCTATGAGGTAAGAGCTACATGCCCCTTTTACAGATGAGGAAACAACCCTGAAATGGATGGGAAACCTGCCCAGAACACCACACTCCTTGTGATGGGTAAATGTGGTTTCCAATTCAAGCGGTTGAGCCCCCAGTGCTCTCACCCCACAGTGGGAAGATGGAACAGGAAGACCAGAGGCGGATCTACCTTCTACCAGCTCACGTCCTGCAATGTTAAACGGAGCCTTGCCCTGAGAAGAGGGAGGTGGGCTTGAACCCTCCAGGGGTTTGATCCTCAAGTCCAAAGACAATGCGTTCTGCTTGCAAAAACAGTCCCAGCCGTGCCCGGAAGGCTGAAGGGCCTCCTTGACTCACTAAATAACCTGCAAGCTGGGAGTAGGCATGCCCTTTGAATACCAGTGCTTTAAGCACAAATACAAACAGCAATCACTGACCATGAGAGCCCGAAATACATTTTTTAAAACATGCCTTTATCAAGAATTTCCCCTTATTATTTTGGTGAAACATTCCCCCACAGTCTCACCCTTCTTAGCGCTCATCTGTCTTTCTGTTTAGAAATCACTGTGGCTGCTAGAGAGACACAGATGAAATACAAGACGTCACGTTTCAAAAAGCTGAATGACTTCTGTCCTTCCTCCTACAAAACTTTATGGAGCCTCTAGTTTCTGCTACACACGGGGGCGTGAGGTCAGCTGAGAGAGCCCTCCGCTTTACAGGTCTGTTTACAGGTTTTGGGGGGAGGGGGGTTCCTCCGACATGTTAGCCAAGGGCACTGATGGTGTTCTAATTGTTGAGATAAAGGCACATGCAAGCAGCCAACAATTTGTGAAGCAATGAATGAGTGGGTGAATCGAGGGGACGAATGCAGAGCCCGTGCACTAACCAGCGCTCCGGGTCCAGAGAAGCACATCTCAGGGCCAGACAAGTTTGAACCCTGGATCCAACCACTTGGTAGCTGCACAACTTCGACAAGTGACCCAATTTCTCACGGCCTTCTTTCCCTCACCAGGAAAATGGGTTTATGATAGTACCCATCCCACAGAGCTATGTCGAACACTCTCAGACAAGGCTGGACGTAAATGCTCCAGAAGCATCTGCTATTATTATGAGAATCACTGATCTGGGCAGGCCTCCTGGGAAGTCCGGTGACTCTTCTGCACCCCACCCAGCTGCCTCACGCCCAGGAAGCTGGACTCAAGGCAGGTATCCAGACCCTTAGCAAGAGGTGGTCATGCCCTGAGCAGACCAGACCTGAAGAACCAGCTAACTATTGGCTCTAATCCTCCCCCCGCTTCCCTACCTCCTCTCTCCCTCTAACCTTACACCCCATTCCACCCCACCCCACCCCACAAAACAGCTTTCGGGTGGCTCAGGGCAGCACAGTTAGGGCTGAGCTGGCCTGACTACATGTGAAACAAAGGTGCTCAAGCCTCAAGCCTGAAACTCACAAGTAGGAAAAATCTTAAATTTGGTAAACTCCAGCCAGCAGTCCCTTTCCAAACTACTCTCTCTTATCTCTCCCTCCATTCTTTCTCTATCAGTTCCTCTCCAACTCTTAAAGCTTTCACTGTAATCACCACTCAGTAAACTTTCCAGGTTTTTGATATTTGATTAGGGCAAGGAGAGAGACTAATCCACTTTTCAGCTGCTGCTGTGCAATTCTAAGTCACTGTTTTTAATAAGGAGGATAAAAATCTTATAGGCAAAAATGGAGGAGCAAATTCTTTTTTTTTTTTTTTTTACAAAAAGCTGTCTGTAATACAGCTACAACAAAGCTCAAGGATATGGATTAGTTCATAGGATATATTAGAACCTCTTTACGACTTTGGAAACTGGGCCATTTCTTTTTCCTCTGAAATAAAATCAAAAGAGAGGGCAGCCGTTAACAGCGTCTCAAACTCTGAACTGCAACCACAAAACTCCAGACCTCACCAGGTTCCTCACCTGGAAAATGGTATCAACAACACTGACGTTTCAGGATCCCTGGGAGGAGTCTTAGCTGCAGGGGGTCCTCTTCCCTGAATGGCCTCCAATTTGCAAGGGAAAACAGAGTGCCAGTTTCAAATGCAATAAAATACAGGCTAGAAAGCCAGGGGGAGTCAGAAGCAAAACTAAGGAGAATTATTGAAGCCAAAACTAGAAAATCTTGATCATCTTGCCTCAATCCTCTAGCAAAGAGATACGCAAGGGTGAAAGATTATTAATAATTATTAGAAATAATTATTAGTATTATTAATAATAAAATAAAGATAATTAATGAATTATTAATAATTATTATTAATAATTCTGGAGAATTATTAAAGCCAAAACTAGAAAATCTTGATCATCTTGCCTCAATCCTCTAGCAAAGAGATAAGCAAGGGTGAAAGATTATTAATAATAAATATAGACTTTATAGACTTTAGACTTAAGAAAACTTTATATGCTTTATAGACTTAAGAAAACTACAAAGTATATAACAGCCTGAGCCATTACGTACTCTACCAAAGGCAAGCAGAAAGCCCTGTGATTGGACAGCAGGGGATAAACCCGCCCTATAAAACAAGAGGCTGAAATATTCCATGTTCATGACAAAATGCCCTGTGCTCTAATCCCAAACACTAACTCCATGATGACCCTCCATCGAGCTGATCCTTCTTAGGGTGAAATATAGAGCTAGAGCCCATTGCAGTAATGGGCACACACGCGGTAACCCTGTTTTCAACTTAACCTTTCCTAATTATAGCTCCGCACGCCTCTAAACCCTTCTGACCTGTAATTTTAAGAGCTTGAGGTACTTAACAAGGCAGCAAAGTTTTGTTTTTGTTGCTAGTACCACATAAATAGGAACTGAACGTGCACGGCTTCGTTTTGCTCCAGAATATTCGACACTGAACTTTGTTTTTAATCTCTTACCCAAGGACCAATTATCTCCAGAAATTCAGAGGTTTGCAGAACTTGAAGAAATGTGGAGACAATGTCTCTCTAACCTAGGATTTGGGATCCATTCAGAGCCTTTCTAAACAGCCTAATCTATCCTCTCCGTTTAAAAAAACCCAGAAAAATAGGATTTCATAGAATTTCCCTTGGGATGATAAGCCCGCAGTGATCTTCGGTCTAACATTACGCATCGTCCCGTAGAGGAAAACAGTAAATCAATCCAGCTCTAAGGGGACTGTGGTGTTAGAAAAACAAGGCACAGAAAACTCAATTTCCCAATCAGTTCTGCTTTAGAGGCACAAGGAGCAGTGGAAAGGCCTCAGCTTTGAATTCAGGCAGACCCGAGAGCTCTGGAACCTCAGCTCTGCCACTCCTCTAGAGCGCCTGAGCTGCCCAGGATCTCATTGGGCCTCAGTTTCCTCATCTGTAAAATGAGGCCACTTCCACCTGCCCCTCAGGAACGTACAGGTTTTAAAGCAACAGAGGGCAAGTGCCCCGCTCGCTACCTGACACGTGAAAGGTGGACAGTCAACAAATGTAACTACTCTTACAACCCTGGGGTTATTAGTCCTGTGAGTCACTTGTTTGGAAACCACCTTCCCAAGGAAAAGCAGTGTGAAGTCCAGTTTCCTGTCTGTCCAAGGAAACCTGAGCTAAAGGGACAACAGTATGATAAAGAACGAACATCCACACACTGGCCGGAGCCGCAGACAAGAACCGACCCACCTGCTCTCAAAGTGCAATGGCTGCTGTTACCCTCCTCCCAGCTCAGTTGCACAGGAGGGGTAGCCTCTACTCACTAAGCTGAGGTTGCCAGTTACCATCATGGCAAAAAGGGATCCAGCCACGTACTCCGCCAGCTTCCCAACACCGGTCGTATCCCTGCACTGCTTGCCTAAGTACTCCTTAAGCAAATCGCACCTGCCAGAATCCTAACTCCTCCTTCCTCACTCCTCACTTTCCCTTGGCAGGATCAGCGTACAAACCCCTCTCGTCCATCAGAAAAGTATCTGAAGTCAATTATTTAAAACTTGACGTAGGGACTTAATAAAATAATTTAAACCCAAGAAGAGCTTTTCTTGTGTCTGCTTTGCCAGTGAATTGACAAGGTATCTATACACCCAGGGGAGGCGAGCCAGGTGGTACCCGGCTCCCCCCCCCAGTTCTTCGTGCTCATCGTGCGTCTAAGAGTTCCCAACTTACTATAACCCCTAGTTTACATCTCCACCAGATTTCAAGCTCCATACCCCGTTTACCACGAGATCGGTGAATGATAACAGAGCTTAGCAAGGACTGGGGGCTTCATAAGAACTGAATTTGTTATATGACTGAATAAAGAAACCACAAAAACAAAAATTTGGTATGAATTTAAGATGAAGCACTCTCTCTCCCAGGGATATTGGTTTGGGGGACGGAGGACAGTGCCTGAAGAAGGAAAGTGGGGTCGGACTGGGGCATTTGACTGAAAACTCCAATCAGCTTCCCCTACGTGAAAGCCGGTCAACCCTGGTGCTCTTTCCATCAAATCCCCCTTTCTTCTCTTCTACTTTCAGGGTTTTCATGGTATAACTTGTTTCTTGATAACAGCAATGTCATGTGACAGAATAAAGTAAGCACTTGGTCATTCATGGAAAATTACCCAATTTTCAATTCCCCTTGAACTTTGTTTTTCTCCTCTGATGCCAACCTTTCAGCCATTTCACTGCCCTTTAGTGCCAGGATCAGAGGAGGCAAAGAAAGGAAGAGCACAAAATCAGTTGTGTTTTTTAAAAGGGTCAATGGCACCTCTTAGATAAATGGGTTGCAGGCAGGGCTGGGGACAGAGGGAGTTAAGGAGGCCATTGAATCCTTTAAACCATCCCCAACCCCATCAATACAAGCAAATTAACTATCCTTACGTGAAGGGGGGGGGGGGAAGCCAATAGGGAAGTCTATTCTTAACACAAATCAAAGATCAGTCTTCTGAATGCTGCATACCCTTTCTCTAAATAAAGAAGCCCCTCACTAACTCTTTCTTCACTTACTTTCTTCTAATCACTTTAGAATATTAGAGTTACTACTAAAAAGGGAGAAATGCTTAAATAAATCTGTTAGGTCCATAGTTACACATACTTTTTCTTGCTTTTTTTCCAGAATGTACCATTATATTCACAGTTTAACCATTGCTGTTCAGGTGTAACTTTTCAGGCACTAGGAGTTTGACAGCATCATCAACATTTTGCCCCTAAATGGAGATAAGATTAGCAAGTTAACGAACCAGTCAGTAACATGGCTTCATTTTGTTGGCCTGGTCCAAAAAAAACAGAAAAACTCAACAGTAGGAAAACACTTTCCATATGGTCTTCTTCCCCCAAAGGTTGAGGATTCCGGCCAGGGGCCACCCTGTGAGACCATGCCCTCCACATAACCTCCATTCTCAAGCCAAGACAGTTAAGCCCAATGCCACCGCGGCCCCACTTCCAGCAACTGAGCACAGGGATAGGAGCAGCGCGTGGTAATGGAAGATGGGAAAGAGAGAGAAACCAACTGGGACCCAACTCTACCATTTTGAATTTTTTCAAAATGAATGTTCTTTTGACGCACGTTAGGAGCTAGAAATGAACACAAACTTTCCTCCAACTCTGGAGGGCATTCTCTTAAAAGAATGTCACACCACTACTAATAAAAATGTCACCTAGAGGGCCAGCGCCTAAGAAAAAAATGAAATCCACTGGTTTGTGGCCACGTAGCATACAGGTGGGAATCGAATACAAACATCGTACTTAGGTACCACAGTAAATTAACCAAGATCCCAGGAGACTGTCACAATAACACACTATAAGAAAACATATGCTCAAATTCAGTCAATGTAGCCATATATTCGATTTTTCCTTATGCCTATTTCCCTATCATTTTTAAGATCATTAGACAAGTGGCAAAGGTCTCACCTCAGATGTGTCATGCTACTGTACGCACCAATTCCCTAACTCAGATATGCTATCAACAAGAAAGAGACACTGTGTTAATTACATCTGCTGGGCTTAATCACACAGTGGGAATAAGCCCGATCTACACAATGAAGCTTAACACACATATTAACACCATATCAACCACAAAATAATAAGGACCTTGTCAGCTTGCATTCTTAAAAAATTTCCCCACACATTTATGCAGAATCATAATCTGTGCCAGAGGATCTCCAAAAGCTGATGGATTCCTAAATTATTTTTCCTCCTTTTAATCTGAAATCCTTTCCAAATAGGACAAGTCAAACTATCACTTAATTTCCCTGAATAAGAACCCTGTAGCATAACCTTGACCCTTGCAAGGACTTCATGACTTTAATCCCTCCACTGTCACCTCCTTGGCAGAAAGTGCACTAGCAATATTTTCTGTGAAGAGAGAGGTAGAAGCAGAGGGAACTCCAGAAAAACGCACCATCTACAGTTTAAAGTTGGAAAGCACCAGCCCACAGGTTTTTCAGGTGCAAAGGTGGATTACACAAGGCAGAATCGAGAGCAGCTGAGATGATCTCCTCTTAACAGTTCAGAAAGTGGGTGTGGAAAGCGAAAAGCACAACCCAAAGCACATTAGAATCACCTGGCTTTTTAAATTCCATTGCTCAGGCTGCGCCCCAGACCAGCTAAATCAGGATCTCTAGAGGTGGGACCTAGGCATCAGAATTTTTTAAAACTCTCTAGAAGTGCAGCCAAGTTTGAGAACCAATACCCAAAAGAAATCCGCAACGTGTTTTGAACAGCGCGTTGTGAGCAGCGTTGGAAAGGCACCGCAGCCTTGGGGTGAAGGGGTATACACAGAGTAAATATACAAAGTTTTTTAAAAAAATCCTCTGTAACTAACTCCAACATGACAGCCAAGCACCTGTGTAGAGGCCAAACAGTGATGCAACTTGGAAAAGTCCCTTGGAAAGCTAGGATGTGTGCCGTACGTGAGGCGGGGTCTTTCAGGACGACCTGCCTGGACCGGGAAAGCCAGGGAGAGAGGGACGCCCACCCGCCCTTTCTTTTCAAGGGATGGTCGAGACCAGCACGCCCAGAAATAAAGTAAAACAGAGTCGACAGGGACCGAGGTGCTCGCTTGGGTCCGGGAGGAACCCTGGCTCACTCGCAGCAGTCACTCAAGCCCGAGGGTCGAGGCAAGGGTGCTAAGGCTGCCAGCCCCTCTTCACTACACGGCGGTCTCGGAGCCCCTCCCTCGCCCCGGCCCCGACGCGGGCCCCCGGGAACCCGACCATCTGTCCTGCACGTCTCCCCGCCAGGGCGCGCGAGCGGGAGCCAGGAGCGCACTTTACAGCCCCCGGGACCCGCGCGCCTGGCGGCGGGCGCGGCGCGTCGCCCGGCTCGGACGGCGGGCCCGAGCCCCTCCGGACCCCGCCGCCCACGACGACACCTCGGCCTCCCAATCCAAGTCCCCGCGCCCGCTCCCGGCTCACTTACCGCCGCCGCCGCCCGGGTCCCGCTCCAGCCGCAGCCAGCAGAGCCCGGCCCGAGTGCAGGGACCGCGGCGCCGCCAAGAGGCCGGGCGAGCCCGGGCCCCGCCCCGCCCGCCCTCGGGGAGGAGGGGCTGGGGCCGGGGCCGCCCGGGTTGGGGAGGCCGGCGCACGCCCCCCGCCCCACGCCCGAGCCGGCTAGTCCCGCCCGCTCCAGCAGCTCGGCGGGCCTTCCCTGCACTCCCGCGTGCCCTCGTGCCGCCCCGGCCCTCGGGACAAGTCTCCCCGCACCCCGACACCGCGCCTACTCGGCTCGGCCGGGACGCGCCCGCCCCTCAGCCAGCACCTCTTCCCCATCCCACCGCATCAGGCCTCACACTCCTCTCCAGCTACGCTTTGTCCTCACCCTTCCCCAGATAGGAATGTCCTCCCACCTCCCCTCCGCCGTCTCCGGTACTCTTCACCTCCGAACCCCGGCAGTTCCAAATTCCCCGTCTCCTAGGAGCCTTGCCTGTTCCGCACCCCCGACTTCCCTTCTGTCCCTTCCCCATGGCCCCTTGGCCCAGTTTTCTCCCTACCCTTACAGGCAGACTTTTTCTCCCTACCTGGTCAGAAACTTTAAGGTATAACTTTTCTCCTACCACAATCAAATCTGCAAGTGTTTATTGAGCACCTACGAAGTCTAGAAATACTGGTGGAGGTGTCGCCAATAATAAATGTCCGTCCCTGTTAGGGAGGCAGGGAAGTGAGATGCGTAAGGTCACACAGCTGATGGTAGTAGGACTGGGATTAGAAGTCAGATTTCTGGTATCTTGTTGAGGCCCGCTCCAGGGGAAACTGCAGAATGCCGACCAGCTGCGGGAATTTGAGCAAAAAACGTTTTCTTACCTGTGAAATGGGAGGATACCCACCCCACCAGGTTGTGAAGATTACCTAAGAAAACAGACATGGAATATCACACAACCTGTGCTAATAAGTAAATGTTTGTTGACGTATGGAATGAAATAGACACTTGAAAATTCAATAATTTAAAATTACAATATAGAAAGACAAAAAGTAATAGTGAATGCAAGAAAACATTGGCAAATCATATCTGATAAGGGATTAATATCCAAAATATATAAAGAACTCATACAACTTAATAAGAAAAATACACTCTGATTTTAAAGGGGGCAGAGGATCTGAATAGACATTTTTCCAAAGAAAACGTACAGGTGGTCAACAGGTACGACAAAAGGTGCTCAGCAATCATCAGGGAAATGCAAATCAAAACCACAATGAGCTATCACCTCACACCTGTTCAGAATGGCTATTATCAAAAGGTCAAGAGATAACAAGTGTTGGTGAGGATGTGGGAATGTAAATTGGTTTCAGCCACTATGGAAAACAGTGTGGAGGTTCCCCCTAAATTAAAAATAGAACTACCATATGATCCAGCAATTCCACTCCTGGGTATTTATCCAAAGAAAATGAAAACTCTAACTTGAAAAGATATATGCACCCCCAATGTCATTGCAGCACTATTTACAATAGCCAAACTATGGAAGCAACCTAAATGTCCCTTGATGGATGAATGGCTAAAGAAGATATAGTATAAACATACAATGGAATATTATTCAGCCATTAAAAAGAAGGAATATGATTCAGCCATAAAAAAGGAAATCCTGACATTTGCGACAACATGGATGGACTTTGAGGGTATTGTGCTAGGTGAAACAAGTCAGAGAAAGACAAATACCATGTGATCTCTCTTATATGTGGAATCTACAAAAACAAACAAAGAATAAGCTCAGAGAATAGATACAGAGAACAGATTGGTGGTTACCAGGTGGGAGGAACTGAGGGGGTTCAAACGGGTGAAGGGGGTGAAGGGAGTAAAAAGTAAAAACTTTCAGTCGTAAAATAAGTCATGTGGATGTAATGTACAGCATGGTAACTATAGTTGATAATACTGAATTACATATTTGAAAGCTGCTAAGAGATTAGATCCTAAAAGTTTTCAGCACAAGGAAAAAAATCTTTGTAACTGGAAGTTAACTAGACTTATTGTGGTGATCATTTTGCAGTATATGCAAATATCGAATTATGTTGTACACCAGAAACTAATATAATGCCAAATGTCACTTGTACCTAAAAAAAACAAACATTTAAAATAATAGTGATGGGGGTGGTGGGGAGATTTGGATTCTACTTATCCAAAAGAGGCAGCAATGGTCAAAGGAGACTTTTTGGAGAAAGTGGAGTTGAGCTATCCTAGAAATAATGGGTCCAGATGCAGGTGAGTCCAGGAAGACACCCAAGGTGGACAGGGTGTGTGAACAGTATTCAGAGTGTGGTCTGGCTTTTCCTGAATGGAGGCTGCCTGTAGCGAATCATACTAGAATGGGGGATGGGGCCAGATGGTGGAAAAGGCATCCAATATCAAAGTGAGGGGGCTCAAGTTAACCAAACAGCACTTGGATACCTCAAAATGGCTCGAATGGAACTTGCATCCTACAGAGGGCCCTTAAATGACCCTGGAAACCTGGGATGGCAGAAACCGGCAGCCCAGGAACCAGCAAAGTGATGAGAGGGGATTGCAGCAGGGAGGGAGAGGGAAGAAAAAAATTTCCAAAGAAGACCCCTAGGAGTTGGGGAGCAAATGTGTGCAGTGTGGGAATGGAAAAAGCAAAGACAAAACTGAGGTTTCAAGGCTGGTGGCTTGGAGCACCTTAAATAGGCATGATTGTTTTATGAGGGATGATGAAGTTTCCATGGACTGTGAGGTAAGGATGGCACTTTTCAGTGGAAATGCCCCCCAGGCAGCAGGAGGCGGGGTTGGGAAGTAGAGGGTAAAGGAGAGTAAGGACTGGACCAGGCGCCAGGAGAAGAGAGTGAAGTTCCCTCACTAAGGGCTGAGGAAGCAGCGGGTACCAGCCAAGGGAGAAGGAGAAGGGTCCCAGAGAGCCGTCAGGAAGAACCAGGGAAGTCTCTGATAGAAGCCAAAGGATGAGCAGTTCCTGAAGGAGAGGGTGGTGCCGAACGCCACAAATGTACTTCTAGACCCTCACACTAGGAGCCGTACAAAGTGTGCACTCGGTACGTATTTGTTAACTGTGGAAAAAGCATTTAATCAGCAACTGACCCCCACTTCCAGGCAGGTATTTCCTGATAATAAAAAAAAAGGAGAGCGGGCTTCCCTGGTGGCGCAGTGGTTGAGAGTCCGCCTGCCGATGCAGGGGACGTGGGTTCGTGCCCCGGTCCGGGAAGATCCCACATGCCGCGGAGCGGCTGGGCCCGTGAGCCATGGCCGCTGAGCCTGCGCGTCCGGAGCCTGTGCTCCGCAGCAGCGGGAAAGGCCACAACAGTGAGAGGCCCGCGTACCGCAAAAATAAATAAATAAATAAGGAGAGCCACTGGGGGCAAGGAAAGAAGCGGAGTGGAGATCAGTTTATTAGAGAAATTGCTTTTGAGGCTGCTACTGTCAAGATGCAGCTCAAGCCCCTTCAACCTCAGTTGGAAACAAACCTCCCCCCTGCCAAGGCTAAGTATTTTTGTTCATTTCTGATGGCCAACACCTTCTAACAAGGGATTTCTCCTTCCAGAACACATTTTTCTTGGATATGTCTAAAGCCAGGTGTGACTATTTAGTGACTTGGCCTTGAACTAATGAAAACTAGAATTTAGTTTATCTTGCAGAAGTAGATATGATTTATTTTCCTAGAACTTAAGTGTAAGGACTTACCTTAGGGCTATGAGCCAGTTAACTCAAGAGCAGGTTGAGGGCCACAGACTGGTGATTCCCTTTGCCCACAGTCCTGTGGTCAAAGTGACTGTAATTACAGCAGGAACTTGGATTTCTTGAGCAACTTGAGGAATTTCACATTTAATATTTAAATGTCAGAACAACCTGGTAGATGTTCTCATCCCCATTTTAAAGATGAGGGAGTTGAGGCTCAGAAACGCCACACAATTTGCCCAAGATCGAATTCTGAATTACTAAGTGGAGGAGCAGCCTCCACTGCTCCTGGGTCTGTCAGGACTGGAGCTTTGCTGGAGAGTCACAGACTTCAGACTGGAAGGCCTCTAGGGGATGATTCATCCCAAGCCATCCTCCTCTGTTTCAGACCAGAGTTTCTGAAAGGAGTTCCTGCTGGAAGCCAGGGAAACTTCAGCACATAGAGCAGCCACAACAAGTTCTGACAGGTAGCTTTCTCTGAGCCTCCCTCTCCCCTCTCCCCCTTTCCCCCTCCCCCTCTCCTCTCTCTCTCTCCTCTCTCCCTCTCTCTCTCTCCTCTCTCCCTCTCTCTCCCTCTCTCTCCTCTCTCCCTCTCTCTCCTCTCCTCTCTCCCTCTCTCTCCTCTCCTCTCTCCCTCTCTCTCCTCTCCTCTCTCCCCTCTCCCTCTCTCCCCTCTCTCCCTCTCTCCCCTCTCTCCCTCTCTCCCCTCTCTCCCTCTCTCCCCTCTCTCCCTCTCTCCCCTCTCTCCCTCTCTCTCCTCTCTCCCTCTCTCTCCTCTCTCCCTCTCTCTCCTCTCTCCCTCTCTCTCCTCTCTCCCTCTCTCTCCTCTCTCCCTCTCTCTCCTCTCTCCCTCTCTCTCCTCTCTCCCTCTCTCTCCTCTCTCCCTCTCTCTCCTCTCTCCCTCTCTCTCCTCTCTCCCTCTCCTCTCTCTCTCTCCTCTCTCCCTCTCTCTCTCTCCCCCTCTCTCTCTCTCTCCTCTCTCCCTCTCTCTCTCCCCCTCTCTCTCTCTCCCCTCTCTCTGTCTCTCCTCTCTCTCTCTGTCTCTCCTCTCTCTCTCTGTCTCTCCTCTCTCCCTCTCTCTCCCCCCCTCTCTCTCCCCCCCTCTCTCTCTCTGTCTCTCCTCTCTCCCTCTCTCTCCCCCCTCTCTCTCCCCCCTCTCTCTCCCCCTCTCTCTCTCTCTGTCTCTCCTCTCTCCCTCTCTCTCTCCTCTCTCCCTCTCTCTCTCCCCCTCTCTCTCTCTCTGTCTCTCCTCTCTCCCTCTCTCTCTCCCCCCTCTCTCTCTCTGTCTCTCCTCTCTCTCTCTCCCCTCTCTCTCTCCCCCTCCCCTCTCTCTCTCTCTCTCTCTCTCTCCTCTCTCTCTCTCTCTCTCTCTCTCCTTCAGTTTCACACGCAGCTCTTATAGGTATTGGCCTCCTCTGAGCCCCGCCCTGTGCCAGCTGAGCCCAGCACTGATCTGTCCCCTCTGTTCCCCAATCCCTTCCATGAAATTCAAGGACGCAGAGATTGATATCCATAGGCCTTTCCCTCGCCATGAGAATTCCAGAGTTTGTGCCAACATGAGGAAGATGACTTTTAAAATATGGATATGGGGCTTCCCTGGTGGCACAGTGGTTGAGAGTCCGCCTGCCGATGCAGGGGACATGGGTTCGTGCCCCGGTCCGGGAAGATCCCACATGCCGCGGAGCGGCTGGGCCCGTGAGCCATGGCCGCTGAGCCTGCGCGTCCGGAGCCTGTGCTCCGCAACGGGAGAGGCCGCAACAGTGAGAGGCCCACATACCGGGAAAAAAAAAAAAAATTCTTCCTTGTATTAAAGCGTTCTCTTTTAAAAAAAATAAAAAATAAAAAAAAAATAAAATATGGATATGGGTTTGGAAAGAGGGCAAGGGGGCAGCAAGGTATGTGTCACTCAGCCTTAGGAAGCTGCCCACAGGAGGGGCCAGGTAACAGCTGAGCTGGGGCATGAGAGGACAACATAGCCCAGGCAGAGAGCCCCACGTTGGTGGGGACCAGAGTCTCCCCGGGCCTCTGGCTCAGGGCCAACGTTGCTTTTTTTCTCTGAGCTCTCCAGTCTATTCTGACCTTAGGGACCTGGTCAGTGGCTCTGAATCAAACATCAGCAAGATACTGGATGTTTGGATGGAAGACAAGACACTCAAGGATGCCTTTTAGGCTGTCACTGGCAACACAGGAAAATTTACAGGTAGCTGGTTGAAACAGGATGGAGATCCCCTGAACCATCTGTAGGGGACAGGGCATGACAAAGGGAAATTCAAGGCACCATTATCGCCAATACCAAGCGCAGACATCACTGACATATTTCAATGTGTTAACTTAATGTGAACTGAACAGCTATATTTAGGGATATTCAAAGATGTACCCTTATGCTGGTCCTTTTAATACATGGCTGCATTACGACTTACATGGGCCTTGGGCACCTTTGTGTGTGTGCGCGTGTGTGTGTATAATTATATACATATAATTATATATTAATTGTATATATAAAATATATATTAAATAAAATATATATATTGTATTATATAATTGTATATATAATTATATATATAAACTGTATATATATAAAATTGTATTTTATGAAGGCATTGGTATAAAGAAAAATATTTTGATATTATATAGTAACACGTTTTCTTCCACCTTAAAGTTCATTTTTTCTCCTAATTTTAAAATAAATTAAACATTTTTGTGGAGCCCTGAAATTATTGTGGGCCCAGGCACTGTGGCAGCCCTGCTTATATCCTGAGGGTTTCTGTCCTACACTGAATGCCTGGGGATATTTTAAAAAGAGCTTTTCATGGAGCTCTACCCCAGGCCAATTAAACTGAAGGCTCCAGGGGTGGGTCAAGGCACCCTACTTGTGGCATTAAGAAAAAATCTCCCAGGTGATTCCCGTGTGCAGACAGGATTGTAATACTAGCTCTAATAGTATTTTCCTCATAGGACCTTAAGTTTCTCAACAGCAAATTCTCCTTTTTTTTTTTTCTTTTTTTTAAGATACTATCCTGGGCTTCCCTGGTGGCGCAGTGGTTGAGAGTCCACCTGCCGATGCAGGGGACGCGGGTTCGTGCCCCGGTCCGGGAAGATCCCACATGCCGCAGAGCGGCTGGGCCCGTGAGCCATGGCCGCTGAGCCTGCGCGTCCGGAGCCTGTGCTCCACAACGGGAGAGGCCACAACAGTGAGAGGCCCGCGTACCGCAAAAAAAAAAAAAAAAAAAAAGATACTATCCTTTGAGGCTGGAGATGGACCACTGTATCTTATTTCTATCAGTGAAAATCTACTTTACATCACAGTGGGACAATGTTTTTGAAATTTTAACCCCTCCCCGCTTTTTGCTCTTTGTAGCTCTACCTCTCCTTTCCAAGCCCCTGTTTGCCCGTTGCCTTCAGGGTGAGATGTGACAGGGTGGAAGGTAGAAAAGAAAGGAATCTCAGAGTGGGAGTTTTCAAAGGTCTCTGGACTGGGAAGTCTCTGGGTCTAGACCAAAAGTTGCATAAATGTGGGGCCTATGTGTGGGATTTGCTCTGGGAAACTAGAAAATATTATTCTAGACTAGGGGGGAGGGGAGACTAAGAGGGAGTGGGATGAAGAAACCATTCAAACAGAAATAAGAAAAAAATGGATAGAAGGGCCACCGCGGGCAACTTGAGGGAGCACCAAGGAGCCAGGCAGCCTCCATGACTTGCCAGCTGCCCCTCCAGGTGAGGGTGAAGCTGTAGGATGTAGTTTAAACTAGCTTGGAGGGATATAAAATAGTTACCTTGTTATAAACTTCAGTTGTTACATACCAGCAGGGGACAAAGCATTTGTTTTCTGTTTTAAATTTTGTTTTCCAAAAGCAACATTACTATGGACTTGCAATGAATGGGAAGAGATTTTTCAAAAAAGGATATTTTATTGCTTCTGAAATATAGTAGCGAGAGTGCCAATGTTGCCGAGTCTACATTTCTTTCTTCAGCGTTAAAATTTGATAAAACCGATAGTTTTCAAAACATTGTGTTTTGGTGAAAAATTTTTGCAGATGGATGGTGGCGATAGTCGTACAACAACGTAAAGGTACTTGATGCCACTGAACTGTATACTTAAAAATAGTGTACATGGTAAATTTGATGTTTTGTAGGTTTTATCACAATTTTTAAAAAAGGAATAAAGAGGGCCTTCCCTGGTGGCTCAGTGGTTAAGAATCCGCCTGCCAATGCAGGGGACACAAGTTCAAGCCCTGGTCTGGGAAGATCCCACATGCCGCAGAGCAACTAAGCCCATTTGCCACAACTACTGAGCCTGCGCTCTAGAGCCCACGAGCCACAACTACTGAGCCCATGTGCCACAACTACTGAAATCCGTGTGCCTAGAGCCCATGCTCTGCAACAAGACAAGACACTGCAATGAGAAAAAGCCCACGCGCAGCAATGAAGACCCAACGCAGCCATAAATAAGGTAAATAAAGGAATAAAGAGTCCCTGTGTCCAGATTGCAGGAGGAAAAAACATAAAAGCATTGTGTTTGTGGTTTTGATTGTGTGTGTGTACACATATACAAAAAAAGGAAGAGAGGCGATAAAAAAGTTTTCTGATGATTTGTATCTGACTGATGGAAATGTAAACATATGACCATCAGTGCATGTTTAAGACCTTGTAAGCTAGTGAAAGCACCTGAGAAATGTAGAAAAACTGAGTCTTACTTTATAAAACATTACAAGCTACTTAGCTCATGCTAAGAAAAGGAATCGCAGAATCACTTATAACATTTAGCATCTTGTTCAAGGCCCAACTAGTGATACTCTCCTCCAGTCTTATACCTGGTCCCTGCCATTCAAAGCACCCACAACCAAAAGAAAAAACTCCACACAAACAGACAACAAACGCATCTTATGAAATCTCCAAAAGTTACCAACATATTTTGAAATTTTTGCTATTCAGTTGAACTATTGGAGAGGCATCAACAAAGCAGTATTAAGATACATAATACACTCTTTACATAGACCTGGATATTACAACACAATTTGTTGAAATGGGGTTGATGACGGCATGAGGAAAGATATCTATTACCCAATATATTTCCAACAACTCCACCAGTAATAAAAATGCCAGTTCCATCTACTCTGCCCGATTCTGATGTCTGTGTAAAGACCTGGGAAGTGGGGCGGGAGGAGCTTCTATGTGCCAGGCACTGTCCTGGGGTTTTATATTCATTATTTCATTCAGTCCTGACAATAACCCAGACAATATTGTTATACCCATTGTGCAAGGGGGAAAGTAGAATGCACAGATTATATAATTTGTTCAAGATTGCACAGCTAGCAAGTGACAGGGCTAGGATTCCCAAACCAGGTCTGACCAACTCCAGAGGCTGTGTGCTTAATCTCTATGATACACCATATATCTATAGAGCTAACCCTCTTATACATAATGTTTATTTTAGAATGCATTTTCCTTTCCATTATAAAAGTAACTCAGACCTTCCAGGTCAAGGTGGCTGAGTGTACACAGACTGAAACATTCCCTTCTACTACAAACACAGAAATAAATGAAAGACAAAACCCCCAAATGGAATGGAAACCTGTAGCTATAGGGGCTGCTACTGGGAACTCATGGGGAGCCAAGGTCAGGTATGTGCTAAGAACCAAGGCTTCAGTGCCATACTCACCTTACTCAGGGCAGTGGCAGACTGAACTGAGAGCCCTGGGTGTGAAGTCAGGGCTGGACAGCATGCTCTCTGCTCAAGAATATAGACTAAAATAGCTTGCTTAGATTTGTAAACAGAAATCTACCCCTTGCCCACAGCAGCACATGGGTATAGGGGCACTTACATGACCGGAAACTGACTCACACCCAATATACAAAATTTAGTCTCTGCCCAGAGCAGGAACAGGAGACTACTAACCTAAGATCAAATTTAAAGACAGAATCTGCAAACCAGGAAAATATCCAACAGTGAAGAAGAAAACTCCTTGCGCAAAGAGCTCGCAGATAAAATGACAAAATGCATGAGCCCATCTAGTGCCATGAAAAAGAGTGAACCAATACAATAACTCATGCTGGCAAAAATGAGAACATCTTGAAAGAATTAGAATACGCATACATAAGTATATATTATTAAAATCCTCTGAGAGAAAATAAAGGATGGTATTCATAAATCAAGAAGAGGAAGCTATGAAATGAGAAGAGGCAGATACTGAAAAGAACTAACTGGAAATACTGAAAAATTTAAAACAATCATTTAAATAGAAGGTATACTCAGCAGTTTGGATATACCCAAACTTACAGTTAATAAATTATAAAATCTAACTGAGGCAAGTACCCAAAACTCAGTCTAAAGAAATAAAGATGGAAAATAGGTTGAGACTTCCAATTGTAAAGAATAAGAGTTCCCAAAATGGAGAACAGAGAACATAAGGGTGATGAAAGATTTAAATGCCTGAGGACATCTCAGAATTGAAGAAAGACATGAGTCCTCAGGTTTAAAATGTCCCATTAATTGAGAACATCAACGCTAAAGAGAAAATATTAAAAGGTATCAGAAAGCAAAGACTACTCAGACTGACAACAGACTTTTCCTCAGCAAGAATAGATACCAAAGGATAATGAAAAATAATCATGAATGGGCTGAGGGAAAATTAGAGTGAACTTTGTAAATGAGAATTCTATACCCAAATAAGCTATTATTCAAGAGCAAAGGTGAAATAAAGACATTTTCAGAATACAAGACCTACAAGATTATATTTCCTACAGAATCCTGCTAAGAGAAATATGTAAAAACAATGAAGAAATGAAATGCCAGATGAAACAGAAAACACATTGGTTAAAAAATGTTGTAAATCAGGGTGTGCTCAGAGCAGGGGGTCTGAAGAAATGGCTCGCCTGTTTAAAACACACCCGACAGGAATCAGGGTTCATTGTGACAAGGGGCACAAAACTTGTGGCCTTCCTATGAACAGATACCCAACACGTATCCGCCCTTCACCTGCACATGGCTGCTGGGCAGGACCAGTGGAACAGGGCTCAGTACTGGAAGGAAAGCTACAGTATTTAGTGGGGGTGTTTGCCACCTGGAGCCTGTCCAGTCCACGTGTGGCTGGGCCATGAGTGGTGTTATAGGCATAAAGGCTTTGAACCCCTCTCTTCAAGGAAAAAAGAAAAATAGATTCCGTGTATATGCCATTCTGGAAAAGGCAAAACAATGGAGACAGTAAAAAGATCAGTGGTTGCCAGGAGTTTGCGGGGGAGGGGAGATGAATACATAGAATGCAGTTGTTTTTATGAGCGGTGAAAATACTTTGTATGACATTATAATGATTTTATGTCATCATACTTTTGTCCAAAGCCACAGAATGTACAACACTATTCACTTCATAAAGCGAACCCTAAGATGAACTAGGGACTCTGGTGATTATGAACTGCAGTTCAGCCTCTTTAAAAAGTCTTAAAAAGAATTAACACTCAGGGTAGACGTTTTTGGCAAAACCTTTGTTTCACTTTTATATATGTATACACATTATATATGTGTTTGTTGGACTGTGATGTAAAATGTGCTTTTTAGAATAAAAAAATTCGCAGGTTGCTGTAGTTATACCGGCAAATAAAAGCACAAATTAATCAAAAAAGAAAAAAAAATGTTGTAAATCTAAATAAATGTTGACTCTACCAATGATAACAATAATTTTTGAAACTGGGATCCGGAAAACAGAAGCAGAGAGAATAGAGTTGACCCTTGAACAACATGAGTTTAGCTTGTGAAGATCCATTTTATATATGGATTTCTGTCACTAAATATGTACTACAGTACTACACAATCTGCAGTTGGGTGAAGCCATGGATGCAGAACTGTGGATACAGAGGACCACGTTATATGTGGATTTTCCTCTGCGTAGAGAGTCAGCACCCCAACCATCATATTGTTCAAGGGTCCAGAACAGGGTCCACTGTAATTCCTGACTCATTCTATGAGGCCAGCATACCCTAATACCAAAACCAGATAAAGACATTACAAGAAAGGAAAATGAGAGACTAATAATTTTCATGAATATAGATATAAAAATTCAACAAAATATGACCAAATCAAATTCAGCACAGTATTAAGAGAATTATACATCATGACTAAGTGACAGTTATTCTAGGTATGCAAGACTCATTCAACATTCAAAAATCAATCTAGCATCAAAAAGTCTACAAACAGTAAATGCTGGAGAGTGTGGAGAAAAGGGAACCTTCCTACATCGTTGGGGGGAATGTAAATTGGTAGAGCCACTATGGAGAACAGTATGGAGGTTCCTTAAAAAACTAAAAATAGGACTACCATACGACCCAGCAATTCCACTACTGGGCATATATTGAGAGTAAAGCATAATAAAGATACACGCACCCCAATGTTCATTGCAGCACTATTTACAATAGCCAAGACATGGAAGCAACCTAAATGTCCATCAACAGAGGAATAGATAAAGAAGATGTGGTACATATATGCAATGCAATATTACTCAGCCATAAAAAAGGAATGAAATAATGTCATTTGCAGCAACATGGATGGATCTAGAGATTATCATACTAAGTGAAGTAAGTCAGAGAATGACAAATATCATATGACATTACTTATATGTAGAATCTTTAAAAATGATACAAATGAACTTATTTACATGATAGGAACAGGCTCACAGACTTTGAAAACAAGATTATGGTTACAAAAGGGGAAGAGGGGAGGGATAAATTAGGAGTTTGGGACTAACATATACATACTACTATACATGAAGTAGATAAACAAGGACCTAATGCACAGCACAGGGAACTTTACTCAATATTCTGTAATAACCTATATGGGAAAAAATCTGAAAAAAATGTATATATGTATATGCATAACTGAATCACTTTGCTGTACACTGGACACTAACACAATATTGTTAATCAACTATACTCCAAAATAAAATAAAAATTAAAAAAATCAATCTAACCTATCACATCAACAAGCTAAAGAAAAACATCATATAACCATGCCATTTGATTCAGGAAAAAAAGCATTTCATAAACTCCAACATCCATTCATAATTAAAAACTCTCAGCAAACTAGAAATGAGTAAAATTTCCTCAACTTGATAAAGAACATGTATAAAAATCTACAACTAACATCACCACACTTAATGGTGAGAAACTGGATGCTTTTTTTTTTTTAACATCTTTATTGGAGTATAATTGCTTCACAATAGTGTGCTAGTTTCTGCTCTATAACAAAGTGAATCAGCTATACATACACATGAACCCCCATATCTCCTTCCTCTTGCGCCTCCCTCGCACCCTCCCTAGCCCGCCCCTCTAAGTGGTCACAAAGCACCGAGCTGATCTCCCTGTGCTATGCGGCTGCTTCCCACTAGCTATCTGTTTTATATTTGGTAGCGTATATATGGATATGCCACTCTCTCACTTCGTCCCAGCTTACCCTTCCCGCTTCCTGTGCCCTCAAGTCCATTCTCTACATCTGCATCTTTATTCCTGTCCTGCTCCTAGGTTTTTCAAAACCATTTTTTTTTCAGATTCCATATATAGATGTTAGTATACGGTATTTGTTTTTCTCTTTCTAACTTCACCCTGTATGACAGACTCTAGGTCCATCCACCTCACTACAAATAACTCAATTTCATTTCTTTTTATGGCGACTAATATTCCATTGTATATATGTGCCACATCTTCTTTATCCATTCATCTGTTGATGGACACTTAGGTTGCTTCTGTGTCCTGGCTATTGTAAATAGAGCTGCAGTGAACATTGTGGTACCTGAGTCTTTGAATTATGGTTTTCTCAGGGTATATGCCCAGTAGTGGGATTGCTGGGTCATATGGTAGTTCTATTTGTAGTTTTTTAAGGAACCTCCATACTGTTCTCCATAGTGGCTGTATCAATTTACATTCCCACCAACACTGCAAGAGGGTTCCCTTTTCTTCACGCCCTCTCCAGCATTTATTGTTTGTAGATTTTTTGATGATGGCCATTCTGACTGGTGTGAGGTGATACCTCATTGTAGTTTTGATTTGCCTTTCTCTAATGATTAGTGATGTTGAGCAACCTTTCATGTGTTTGTTGGCAATCTGTATATCTTCTTTGGAGAAATGTCTATTTAGGTCTTCTGCCCATTTTTGGATTGGGTTGTTTGTTTTTTTGATACTGAGCTGCATGAGCTGCTTGTAAATTTTGGACACTAATCCTCTGTCAGTTGCTTCATTTGCAAATATTTTCTCCCATTCTGAGAGTTGTCTTTTGGTCTTGTTTATGGTTTCCTTTGCTGTGCAAAAGCTTTGAAGTTTCATTTGGTCCCATTTGTTTATTTTTGTTTTTATTTCCATTTCTCTAGAAGGTGGGTCAAAAAGGATCTTGCTGTGATTGATGTCATACAGTGTTCTGCCTGTTTTCCTCTAAGAGTTTTATACTGTCTGGCCTTAAATTTAGGTCTTTAATCCATTTTGAGCTTATTTTTGTGTATGGTATTAGGGAGTGTTCCAATTTCATTCTTTTTTTTTTCTTTTTTTGTGGTACATGGGCCTCTCACTGTTGTGGCCCCTCCCGTTGCGGAGCACAGGCTCCGGACGCGCAGGCTCAGAGGCCATGGCTCACAGGCCCAGCCGCTCCGTGGCATGTGGGATCTTCCCAGACCGGGGCACGAACCTGTGTCCCCTGCATCAGCAGGCAGACTCTCAACCACTGCACCACCAGGGAAGCCCTAATTTCATTCTTTTACATGTAGCTGTCCAGTTTTCCCAGCACCACTTATTGAAGAGGCTGTCTTTTCTCCATTGTATATTTTGCCTCCTTTTGCAAAAATAAGGCAAAATAAGGTTGAGTATTTTTGCATCTATGTTCATCAGTGATATTGGCCTGTAGTTTTCTTTCTTTGTGACACCTCTGTCTGGTTTTGGTATCAGGATGCTCTAAGATCAGGAAAAACGCTAGAATGTCAACTCTCATTAATCTCATTCAACATTATACTGGAAGTTCTAGCTAGAGCAATAAGACAAGAAAAGGAAATAAAAGACATACAGATTGAGAAGGGAAAAAAACTGACTTTGTTCGCAAATGACATGTTGTCTATGTAGATAATCCCAAAGAATCAACAAACAAAACTCCTGGAAATAAACAATTATAGCAAAGTCACAGGATACAAGGTTAATATTCAAAAGTTAATTTCTCCCTATAAATCATCAATGAACAAGTGGAATTTGAAATTAAAAGCAAAATATCATTTATATTAGCACTGCTTACCCAAAAAAAGAACATGCTTACGTAACAATATAGCTTTAGGATCTGTATGCAGAAAACTAAAAACTGATGAAAGAAAACAAAAAGATCTAAATAAATGGAGAGATATTCTGTGTTTATGAACTGTTAAACTGTCAGTTCCTCCCAACTTGGTCTAGGTTCAATGTAATTCCAATCAAAATCCCAGCAAACTACTTTGCAGATACTGACAAACTGATTCTTAAGTTTATATGGAAAGGCAAAAGTCCCAGAATAGCCAATGCAATACTGAAGAAGAAAATACATTTGGATGACTGACATTACCCAACTTCAAGACTTACTATAAAGCTACAGTAATCAAGATAGTGTGGTATTGAACAAATAGACACACTGCTTAATAGAATAAAATGGAAAGCCCAGAAGCAGACCTACACAAATATAGTCAACTAATCCTTCAAAAAGGAGCAAGGGCAATTCGAGGGAGAAAGGATAGACTTTTCAACCAATGGTTGTGGACATCCACATGCAACAAAGTTAATCTAGACACCTTTCACAAAAACCATCAGAAGTTAACAGAGTAGAAAATCTAGGTTATCTTGAGTTTGGTGATGAGTTTTTAGATACAACACCAAAAGCACAATTCATTGATAAGTTGAAAATTGATAAGTTGGACTTTATTAAAATTACAAATTTCTGTTCTGTGAAAGACACTGTTAACAGAATGAAAAGACACACCATATACTGGGAGAATATTAGTAAAACATGCTGTTAAAGAACTTTTACCAAGAGCCCTTAAAAACTAATAAGAAAGCAAACAACTCAATTAAAAAAAGGTAAAAGATCTGAACAAACACCTCATCAAAGAAGATATACAGATGGCAGACAAACATATATAAAGATGCTCCATATCTTCTATTAGGAAATTTCAAATTAAAACAATGAAATACTATCACATACCTATTAGAATGGCTAAGATGCAGAAAATTGACAATACCAAATACTGACAAGGATGAGGAGCAATAGAAACTCTCATTCACAATTAGTTGGAATGCAGAAGGGTACAGCCACTTTGGAAGACATGTTGGCAGTTTCTTACACAACTAAACATAGTCTTACCATATGATCCAGCAGTCATGCTCCTAGGTATTTATCCAACTGAACTGAAAACATACATCTAACCAAAAACTTGCATGCAAATGTTTATAACAGCTTTATTCATAATTGCCAAAAACTGGAAGCAATTAAGAATTCCTTAAATATGTGAATCAGTAAAACAAAAAAAAAAAAACTGTCGTACATCTAAAAAATGGGATATTATCATGTTAAAAATAAATGAGCTATCAATCCATGAAAAGATATAGAGGAACCTTAGATGCATATTACTAAGTGAAAGAAGCCAGTTTGAAATGGCTAATTACTGTAATTCCAATAACTGACACTATGCAAAAGACAAAACTGTGGAGATAATTAGAAGATCAGCAGTTTTCCAGGAGCTGGAGGAGAGAGGAAGGATGAATAGGTAAAGATCATTATATAATGATAAAGTGATCAACTCATCAAGAGGACATAACAATCATAAATACATATGCACCCAACATCAGAGCACCTAAATATATTAAGCAAATACTAACAGATCTGACAGGAGAAATAGACAATAATACAATAATAGTAGAGAACTTCAATATCCCACTTTCAAAAATGGATAGATCATCAAGACAGAAAACCAATTAGGAAATTTTGGACTGGAACTATACTTTAGACCAAATGAGCATAACAGACAAACAGAGCATTCCATCTAACAGCAGCAGAATACACATTCTTCTCAAGCACATAGGAAACATTCTCCAGGGTAGACCATATGTTAGGTCACAAAACAAGTCTTAGCAAATTTGAAATTTAAATCATACCAAGTATCTTTTCTGTGCACACGGTATAAAACTAGAAATGAATAATAGGAGGCAAACTGGAAAATTCACAAATAATGTGGAAACTAAATAACACACTCCTAAATAACCAATGGGTGAAAGAAGAACTCAAAAGAAAATCAAAAAATATATTGAAACAAACAGAAATGGAAACACAACATACCAAAACTTATGGGATACAGCAAAAGCAGTTCCAAGAGGGAAGCTTATAGCAATAAATGCCTACAAGGAAAAAGAGAGGTCTCTAATAAACTACCTAACGTTACACCTCAAGGAACTACAAAATAACAACAAATGCAGCACAAAGTTAGAAGAAGGAAAGAAAGAAAGCCCAGAGCAGAAATAAATGAAAAAGAAATCATAAAAACAAAGCAAAACAAAAATCGACAAAACTAAGGAGTGGTTTTTTAAAAGATAAACAAAATTGACAAAACTTTAGCTAGACTAAGAAAAAAAAGAGAAGACTAAAATTTTTAAAATCAGAAAAGAGGAGATATTATAGTTGATACCACAGAAATACAAAGGATCACATGAGACTACTATGAATAATTACATGCCATCAAATCAGACAACCTAGAAGAAATGGTTAAATTCCTAGAAATATAAAACTTAACAAGGCTAAATCATGAAGAAACAGAAAATCTGAAGAGACCAATAATGAGTAAAGAGACTGAATCAGTAATCAAAACCTTCTCAACAAAGAAAAGCCCAGGACCAGGTGGTTTCATTGCTGAATTCTACCAAACATTTAAAGAATTAACACCAATCCTTCTCAAACTCTTCCAAAAAATTGAAGAGGAGGGAACATTCCCAAACTCATTTTACAAGGCCAATATTATCCTGATACAAAAGCCAGATAAGGACACTACCGAAAAGTAAAAATAGAGCAATATCTCTGATGAATATGGATTAAGAAACTCTCAAAGTAATATCAAACCATATTCAACACGTTAAAAGTATCATACACCACGATCAAGTGGAATTTATCCCTAGGATTTAAAGATGGTTTGATATACACAAATTAATAAATGTGATAAACCACCTTAATAGAATGAAAGATAAAAATCTTATGATCAATAGACACAGAAAAAACATTTGACAAAATACATTGTTTCATGATAAAAACTCTCAACAAACTGAATATAGAAGGAACATACCTCAACATAATAAAGTTCTTATGTGAAAAGCCCACAGCTAACATCATACTCAATGTTAGAAAGTTGAAAGCTTTTCCTCTAATACTAGGAACAAGACAAGGGTGTCCACTCTCACCATTCCTATTCAACATAGTACTGCAAGTCCTAGTGAGAGCAATTAGGCATCAAAAATAAATAAAAGGCACCCATATTGGAAAGAAGTAAAATTATCTCTGCTTATAGATGACATGAACTAATATACAGAAAATCCTAAAGAATCCACCAAAAAAAAAACAAGAGAACTAATCATCGAATTCAGTAAAGTTTCAGGGTACAAAATCAACATACAGAAATCAGTTGTGTTTCTATACACTAACAATGAACTATCTGAAAAAGAAATAAGGAAACCCATTTATAATAGCATCAGGGACTTCCCTGGTGGCGCAGTGGTTAAGAATCCTCCTGCCAACACAGGGGACATGGGTTCGAGCCCTGGTCCGGGAAGATCCCACATGCAGCAGAGCAGCTAAGCCCGTGGCCACAACTACTGAGCCTGTGCTCTAGAGCCCGCGAGCCACAACTACTGAGCCCACGTGCCGCAACTACTGAAGCCTCCGTGCCTAGAGCCCGTGCTCCGCAACGAGAAGCCACCACAGTGAGAAGCCCACGCACCACAACGAAGAGTAGCCCCTGCTCGCCACAATTAGAGAAAGCCCACACGAAGCAAAGACCCAACGCAGCCAAAAATAAATAAATTTATTTTAAAAAAATAATAATAATAACATCAAAAAGAATAACATGCTTAGGAATAATTTTAACCGAGGAGGTGAAAGATCTTTTTCCTGAAAACTATAGGACTTCGAAGAAAGAAATTAAAGAAGACATATACAAATGGAAAGCTATCCCTTGTTCATGGATCAGAAGAATTAATATTAAAATGTGCGTACTTCCCAAAGCCATATATAAGATTCAGTGCAATCTCTACCAAAATTTCAATGGCATTTTTTACAGAAATAGAAAAATCAATCCTACAATTAGTATGGAACCACTAAAAGACCCTGAATAGCAATTCTGAGAAAGAAGAACAAAACTGGAGGCATCACACTTCCTGATTTCATACCATTTTACAAAGCTATATTAATCAAAACAGCGGCATGAAAACAAACACATAGACCAATGGAACAGAATTGTGAGCCCAGAAGTAAACTCTCAAATATACAACTAATATTTGACAAGGGAGCCAAGGATACTCAATAGGGAAAGGATAGTCTCTTCAATAAATGGTGTTGGGGAAACTAGATAATCACACACAGAAAAATGAAATTGAACCCCTACCCTACACCACTCACAATAATTAACTCAAAATGGTTTAAAGACTTAAAAGTAAGACCTGAAACTGTGAAACTCCTCGAACAAAAAACACAGGGAAAAATCTCCTTAACATGGGTCTTAGCAATGATTTTTTTGGATATGACAACAAAATCACAAGTAACAAAGGCAAACATCACTAAGTGGGACTACATCAAACTAAAAAGCTTCTAACCAGTAAAACTGTCAACAAAATGAAAAGGCAACCTGCAGAATGAGAGAAAATATTTGTAAACCATATATCAGATAAGGGGTTAATATTCAAAATATATTGAAAACTCATAAAACTGAATAACAAAAAGCAAACAATTTGAATTAAAAATGGGCAGAGGACCTGAATAGACATTTTTCCAAAGGAGATACAAAAATGGCCAACAGGTACACAAAAAGGTGCTCAACACTACTACTCATCAGAAAAATCCAAGTCAAAACTACAGTGAGATATGGAAAACACTGTGGAGGTTCCTCAGAAAACTAAAAATAGATTTACCATATATGATCCAGCAATCCCACTCCTGGGCATATACTCGGACAAAACTATAATTCAAAAAGATACATGCACCCCTATGTTCATAGTAGCACTATTCACAATAGCCAAAACACGGAAACAACCTAAATGTCCATTGACAGATGAATTGATAAAGAAGATGTGGTACATATATACAATGGAATACTACTCAGCCATAAAAAAGAATGAAATGATGCCATTTGCAGCAACATGGATGCAACTAGATATTATCATACTAAGTGAAGTAAGTCAAAGAGACAAATACCATATGATATCACTTATCTATGTAATCTAAAATATGGGACAAATGAACCTGTCTACAAAACAGAAACAGACTCACAGAGAACAGACTTGCTGTTGCCATTGTGGAGGGGGGGTAGGGGAAGGAAGGACTGGGAGTGTGGAATTAGCAGATGTAAACTATTATGTACAGGATGGATAAACAAGGTCCTTCTGTATAGCACAGGGAACTATATTCAATATCTTGTGATAAACCATAATGGAAAAGAATATTTTTTAAAAAAGAATGTCTATATGTGTATAACTGAGTCACTTTGCTGTACAGCAGAGATTGGCGCAAAATTTTAAATCAACTATACTTCAATTTAAAAAAATACTACAATGAGATATCACCTCACGCTTGTTAGAATGGCTATCATCAAAAAGACAAGAGATAAGATTTGGAGAGGATGTAGAGAAAAGAAAATCTTTGTGCACTGTCGGTGGGAATGCAAATTGGTGCAGCCTCAAAAAATTATAAGTAGAACTACCCTATGATCCAGCAATTCTACCTCTAGGTATATATTCAAAGGAAATGAAATCAGGATCTTAAAGAGATATCTGCACTCGCACATTCATTGCGGTATTATTCACAATAGCCAAGATAGGAAAACAACTTAAGGGTCTGTTGATGGATGAATGGATAAAGAAGATGTGGTAGGGCTTCCCTGGTGGCGCAGTGGTTGAGAGTCCGCCTGCCGATGCAGGGCATGCGGGTTCGTGCCCCGGTCCGGGAAGATTCCACATGCCGCGGAGCGGCTGGGCCCGTGAGCCATGGCCGCTGAGCCTGTGCATCCGCGTCCGGAGCCTGTGCTCCACAACGGGAGAGGCCCCAGCAGTGAGAGGCCCGCGTACCGCAAAAAAAAAAAAAAAAAAAGAAGATGTGGTGTGTGTGTGTGTGTGTGTGTGTGTGTGTATGTGTGTGTATATACATACAATGGAATATTGTTCAGCCTTGAGAAAGAAGGAATCTTACCATTTGCAATAACACGCATGGACCTTGAGGTCATTGCACTAAGTGAAATAAGTCAGATAGAAAAAGAGAAATATTATATGATCTCACTTATATCTAGAATCTAAAAAAGCCAAACTCATAGAAACAGAAAGTAGTATGGTGGCTGCTAGGGGCTGGGCCTTGGGGAAGTGGGGAGATAGTTGGAAGCTAAAAATTTCCAGTTAGAAAATGAATAAGTTCTGGGGATCTAAGATGCACAGCCTAGTGACTATAGCTATCAATACTGTATTATATACTTGAAAGTTCTAAGAGAGTAGATCTTATAAGTCCCACGCACACACACAAAAAAAGTAATTATGAGAGGTGACAGATGTGTTAACTAACCCTATCGTGGTAATCATTTTGTGTTATAAAAGTGCATCAAATCATCACATCATATACCTTCAACTTACACAATATTATAAGTCAATTATATCTCAGTAAAGCTGGGGGTGGGGAAGAATTCCCATAATCCTTCACCCAAATCTCCCAAATGTTAACATCTTACTTTACCCATAGTACATTTATGAAAATCAGAAAATTAACATGGATACAATATTACTATACTTTACAGACCTTATTAAATTTTTACTAATTGTCTCTAACTATTTACTGTCCTTTTGCCTCTCGAGCATCCTTCAGGATGCCACATTGCATTTAGCTGTGTCTCCTTGGTCTCCTGCAATCTGTGATGGTTCCCCAGTCTTTCCTGATCTCATGATTTTGACACTTTTGAATACTTCTAGTCAGTTATTGTGTAGAATGTGCCCCATTTGGGGATTATCTGATGTTTTCTCATGATCGGATTGAAGTTATCCATTTTGGCCAGCACTAGCACAAAGGAGATGGGCCCTCAGTGCACTATGTCAGGGGGATATGATGCCGCTATATCTTCTTCTTGGTGATGTTAACCTTGATCATTTGGTTAAGGTGGTGTCTGCTGGGTTTCTCCACTGTGAAGTTACTATTTTTCATTTTGTAGTTATTAAATATCTTGAGGGAACTACTTTGAGGCTATGCACATATCCTGTTTCACTTCAAATTTTGCCCACCAATTTTAATTTCCATTAGTGAATCATGCCTGCAATAACTTTTGCTATGCTGTTTGTCTAATGGTGATTTTATATTCCCCTCATTAATAATTATTATTACTACTATACAATTCCCTCATTATTATTTATTATAAGTAATTGAAATTTTCTCTACAGGAGAGCTGTCCTTTCTCACCCATTTGCTTCTTTGCTTATAAGAGTATGAATGCGTATATCTATTTTATTCTATGGGTTATACTCTAATGTTATCATTATTTATTTTGTTACTCAAATTGTTCCAACCTTGGTCACTGGGAGCCCCTTCAGGTTGTCTCCTGCTTGATTTTAACATGTTCCTGTCCTTTTTGTGCACTTCCTTACTTTCTGTCACCTCAAGATGCTCTAGGCTCTTCTTATATTTTCCCTGCCCAAGACCAGGAATCAACTACTTTTACAAAAAACCTGGCTCTTTTTATTTAGAAATGAAGATATGGGCACTAGGTGAGCTTATTGTCACTGGTGTCATTGCTTCTAGGCCCTCTCAGAGACCAGAACATATACATGTTATATATTAACTCACGCATGCATGTCCATATTTCTGTACCTACCTACCTGTCTGTATACATATGATGTGTATGATATATATGACACACATATATGTGAACATACTTCATAGTGAAATCTCATATTCCAATCCAACACCACAGGGTTCTTTCTAGCCTCTCCCTTTTCTTATTTGTAACTTCCTTCTCTGACAGTGAGAAACCTGGCTCTCAACAGCTACAATGTATTTATTTATTTGTTCAGCCCTACTGAACAAAGTAGTTTCAGAATTGATAACCCATACTCCTGTGACAAACAAATTTACTAGAAGTACTGTATTTGTGTGCATTCTTTTTATCTTTAGATACTTAGATCTGACAGTAGCAAAAGTCAAAACCTTTTTTTTTCCCCAAGGTACTTAGGTTGGGCCTGTTCTTCCCCACTTCCTTCAGTGTGGTCAGGTTATACATGGTTAGGTTCATTTGTAACAACTTGTTTTCTATTCAGGGGAACACACACCGTCCTGGTTAATTTTTTTTTAATTTACATACAGTAGAATTCACTCTTTCAGGTTTGCAGTTCTGTGGGTTTTGACAAATATATAGACTCATATATCCACCATCACAGCCAAGAAACAGTCACATCACCCTCCAAAATTCCCTCATGCTGCCCTTTTGTGATCAACCCCTATTTCTGGCAAACACCAGTCTTCTTTCCATCCCTATGATTTTTTCTTTTCTAGGATGTCACGTAAGTGGATTCATGCAATATGTAGCTTTGGGGAACTGGCTTCTTTCACTTAGCAAAATACACTCATTTTACTCTAGGGGTCGTGATCCACTGTTATCCTTATTTATTTTGTTGCTCAGATTCCCCAGTTTGGGCTGTTGAGAGTCCTTTCAAGCTGGCTCCTGTGATCCTTGGACATGTCCTCATCATGCTTCCAGCACTTCCCTACTTTCTGGCACCACAAGCTAGTCCTGGCTTATTTTGTTCTTTCCCTTTCTCAGTCCTAAAATCCCAGCCCGTTTCTCCAAGAAGCCCTGTGTGCCTGGAGAATTCACTCTAGGGGGCCAGACAACCCGTCCTCAGAGAAGAAGGCCTGGGGAGACTCATACTCACCCTCTGCAGCGCCCAAGAGAGAGCAGAGGAGAGGGCTGTCCTCAACAGAAAGCACCAAGGTGGCCGAATTGAGGGGCTAAGTGCAGACGTGGGTTTACTGTGCAACGCAGGCTGGTGGAGGTCTCACACCAGTGCTGCCATCATTGTGCACCTGCTTCTCTGGTTTCTGGCATCATTTCCAAACAGCACTGCACACGGAAGGCTGTCCAAGGATTTCAAACATGATGCTAAGCCTAGGGATGTCCCCTTCGCCATGGGATGCAGTCTCTGCCTTTCCACCAACTGCCCTACTGCTCCCAGCCATCGATCACATCAGAGTTGTTTTCATTGACTGAACCGACCAGTGACTTTCTCATCAAATTACCTCAGGTGAGGAACCCCTTGATGTCTACCTAGAAACTGTGTTTAAAACTTGTGTCTAAAATATCTGATTCTTTCGAAACCCCTTGCTAAAGCCGTTTGTATCAAGGGCAGGCTGGGGTAGTTCCCTGGGGTTGCTATGGGAACTGGTGTCTATGAATTTCAAGTGATACCTAGTTAGCAGCTGGCTGTTAGGGGCTCTTTGGAGGAAAGGATGTTTCTCTTTTCTTTGAGAATGGAACGTTCCTCTCTTCAGATTGTGAACAGTTAGCCTTGGGAGATTTTACTCAGGAAAGACATGCCGCTGGGTGACTGGATTCCTGCTCACCAGAGAAGTGAGGGGCACCAGCGGGAACTGGCTCAGACTTACTCTCTGAGGAGGACATACCAGCTGAGCCTGCCCTTCACGGGCTGAGGCTTACATCTCTGATTGAGGCAGGGAAGCCATATAGGGTCTGCAGCGTGAAAGACTGTCACGGTGGGGAGGGGGGTTGTAGGTAGCAGGAATCACCTCGGGTGCCACAGTGCCTGCCGGGGCCCCCTCCCTGCCTAGACTTCAGCACCCAAGACCAGATTCTTGACCCTTCCCCCTTACATCCTGGGCTGCAGTCCCACTGCCTATCCTCAGCGCCGTCTCAGCCATTAATAGTCACTTCAGATGAGTTGCATTTGTTGGCTCACTGATGCCAGCATGTTCCCATGCTCCAGGTGTGACCCAGACACCCATGCTCCCAAGAGCCTGCCCCTATAGGGCGTTGCTGGTCCAGGTGAGACCTGTAACCATCAGGCCTCCATAAGCCCTGGTCCTGGCCTGCTGCCCCCAACACACCGAGGCTGGGCACCGTAAGCCTCGCAGCCACGCCTGTAGGTCCCAGTCTCCCTTGCTGAGTGGGTGGGGAGCACGCAGTGAGTTTAAGAGCAGTGTCAGGGGCTGGGTCAAAGGGTGCGCTCCAAAGGCTTGGTCCATAGAGCAAGGGGGGCTCAGGGAGGATTATACCTCACAGATGCACTAGGGCTGAAAGTCTGTGAGCAAAGCATGAGGGAGCCAGGAGGAAGTGGAGGAATGGGTGGGAGAGGCAACTGCATGGAGAGCAGGTTTTCTGGATCAGGGCCTAAGAGGTCAGCAGAGGTGCCAGCTTTTTTTTTTTCCTTTGGGCTCTTAGAAGACAGACAGCTAAGGGAGCCCATAGGAGTCTTATCCACAAACTTCTGGAAGACTTTGGATGCTCAGCTGGCTAGAAGGCCCAGGGCTGAGATCCCAAGACTACCTGTAAGTACTGTTTGGCACTAAGAGGGGGTCCAGGGTCGGTTACACAGAGCATCTTCTTGTTTAACAATCAAGCGCACATGGACGTTGTTGCTCTTTGGAGTCATTGTTAAGTAAACTTGTTTTTTGGTTTTTCTTCCATATCAAGTGAACTGTACTAGTAAACAATCATGATCCATTGCTGTAAGAGGTGTCCATTGAGTAAACTTGTTTTCGTAAACAGCAAAGGGGAGAACAGAAGTAAATACTGTCATCTAAGGCAGTGGTTCCCCCACCTGACTGCACATCAGAATCTGGAAAAGTGGAGTCACTTATAAACCAAATAAATTTAACCCAGTGATTCAATGGCTCTGAGGTGCAGCTGGGCTTGGATTTTTAAACACTCCCTGAGTGATTCTAATGGGTGGTCAGAGAAGAGAACTCGGGCTCTAAGAACATTTATAACCCAAAACAAATCTAGACCATTCGAGAATGGCAGATCTGACCGTCACCTGGAGGTAGCATGCTGTAATTTGGTTCAGTTCTTTATTAAATGAAAAAGATTCCTCTAAGTTGAATCTGCACTTAGACATATCATCACTCTCTGTAAACAGGGGTAGGAGGGTCAGGAAAACAGATGTCACCATGAGTGTCATCCTACTCTTGGGACATGGCTCTCATAGCAGATAAGAACACAGAGCTTCATTTTCCTTCCCATTGATCCAGCGACTGTCCCCTGTCACTGAATAGGAAAGACAGGCTCCAAGGCCACACACTGCTCTGAGGAAATGCACGATTCAAACCCAAAGCACTACACGTCAGGGGGATGTCCCAGGCACCGATCCTAAGCAAAACTGTGAAACAAGACTCCATGCCACCTTCCACGGCTGAGAATGGGCAAGGTGGTTTCTCAGGGTTTGGAGGACGAGGGGGGTCTGGGCAGCTATGTCTACCATCATCTCCAAATTGAACCTGTGGGCAGGGCACCCCTGAGGGACAAGGAAGCACAGGGGACCCCAGAGAGGGTGGTGAGAACAGAGTTGATGAAGGCCTCAGGCGCTGACTCATTGAGAAGGATAGTATCAGACTTTATGGGTGAGACCAGTGGGAGGAGAGAGAGTCATCCAGTGGTGGCTGCCAGGAGAGAAAAGGAAGTAAGGGACATATCTGCAGGTCAACTCAAAAGTCTCCAAAACCGGGCTTCCCTGGTGGCGCAGTGGTTGAGAATCTGCCTGTTAATGCAGGGGACACGGGTTCGAGCCCTGGTCTGGGAGGATCCCACATGCCGCGGAGCAACTAGGCCCGTGAGCCACAACTACTGAGCCTGCGCGTCTGGAGCCTGTGCTCCGCAGCAAGAGAGGCCGCGACAGTGAGAGGCCCGCGCACCGCGATGAAGAGTGGCCTCCGCTTGCCACAACTAGAGAAAGCCCTCGCACAGAAACGAAGACGCAACACAGCAAAAATAAGTTAATTAATTAATAAACTCCTACCCCCAACATCTTCTCAAAAAAAAAAGTCTCCAAAACCTTGGAGGTCATTAGCCCTGACTTCCTTACTTAAGAGACGTGGAAACTGAGTCACCGGAAGGTGAGGGGACTCACCATGGTCACACAGCCAGATGGGGGCTTGGAGAGACCAGGTGCCCACTCCTCCCATCACTCCTACCCCTTCTGAAAATCCTTTCTGAGCACTGGGCCTGCGACAGCATGTTCTGGATGTGGGGGATGTAACAGAAACCCCTGTCCTCAAGGAAGCCACTGTCCACTCACATGTCCTGCATTGGTTTCCTACTGCCGCCGTAACAAATCAGCTCAAACAACGTAAACTTATTACCTGACAGTTCTGTGGTTCAGAAGTCCGACGTGGGTCTCACCGGGCTAAAATCAAGGGGTTGGCAGGGCTGTGTTCCTTTCTGGAAGCTCCAGGGGAGAATCCATTTCCGTGCCCTTTCCAGCTTCCAGAGGCCACCACGTTCCCGGCTCATGGCCCTCTTCCCCCGTCTCGAAGGCCAGCAACGTCAGGCGGAGATCTCACCCTGCCCCGCTCTGAGCTCGCTTCTGCCTCCCTCTTCCCCTTTTAAAGACCTTAATGACTACATTGAGCCCATCTGGGTAATCCAGGCTAACTTCCCGTCTTAAGGTCAGCTGATCAGCAACCTTAATTTCCCTTCGCCTGTAACAACTCATTCACAGGTTCTGGGGATCAGGACATGGACGTCTTGGGGCCACTCTTCTGCCTGCCATGCTTTCCCATGAGTTTTGTGACAACCCAGTTGTGATGGGAGACGAGCTGGCGATCTGAAAGCTCAGGAGTTGAACTAGGCATCAGCAGAATAAAACTGCAGCTGGTAATTCTCCAGGGATGGAGCCTTTGTAAGATAAACGCAGAGAAGGAAGGTTTAAGACATTAAAGGATTTGTATGCGCCTCCCTCACCTAATCACACACAGGGTGTGTTTCCCAGAAAGTGGAAATGTTACACAGGATCAGGAAAGGTGAGTTCTTTCCAGGGCCAGAGGCACAGTGTCTGGAATGAGCCACAAGTTTAAAAGCTAACCTGTTATGAAGTTGGCCAAGAGCAGAGAAGGGCAAAGCTTCCCGACCCTGCCCCCACTGCACACAGGCTTGTGTAATTCTGAGCTGCTCCAGAGAGGCTCTCCAGTTCAGCCAGCAGGTGGGCATCATAGAAACTTCAACTTGAAAGGACAGATTTGGAATGGAAATAGTCTGGCAACCTGTCTCCCCGTCTTCTGCTCTCCCTCCACCTCCCTGCTTCCCCAGAGATCTTTCTGAAAGCAAACCTGGCACATGAGTCCAGCTCAAGCCCTGCAGTGGTTTCCTGTACCCTTCAGAATAAGGAAGGGCTGATAAGCCCCTTTGCAACCCCGGTCTGCCCTTCCCTGCAAGCAGCTCTCTTTCCTGAAAACACGACCATCTTTACAGCTTCAAGGCCTCTGGACTAAACTCCCCTTCCTTCTGTTTCTGGAAAACTCGAACTCAAGACCAAATATCACTCCCCCAGGGATTCCCACAGCAGCTGAATGGCGCCTCCTCTCCCTGTTCATGGTTCGATTCTCCCACTGGGCGGAGCATCTGGGGGACAGAGAGGGGTCATTTTCCTGTATTTCCCCAGGACCTACTGAGCAAGGGGCTGGGCACAGTGGATGCTCTGGAAATGTGTGTCACATGAAGAAGGATTAGAGAAGGTTGACAGTTTCCCGGTTCCCTAGGAATTAGGAATTTGGAAGTAGAATCTGAACGTTTCATTAATGTATGAAATTGGACTAAGTCCACAATTAAAAGAAAAATCATGTTGGCAGTTCTGATAGATTGCTGGCACTCATGGCCACAGTTAATGGCCCCCCGTAGGCATACCCCTGCCTACATGACTTCACGACTCCTCCCATTATGAGGCGGAGTGTCCTTTCTCACCCCCGGAATCGGAGCTGGACTCGTGACTTGCTTTGGGCCAACACAGTGTAGCAGAATTATGCCATTTCAAGTCCAGGCCTCTGGGGGTCTTGAGTGCTTCTGCTCTTCACTTAGGACCCCTGCTTCAGCCATGAGGGCAGTCCAGCTAGAGCGAGAGAGAACAAGCCTGGGCTAGTCTGAGGAGGAGAACTGATTCATCCCACCTGAGGCCATGCTTGATCGACCAGCTTCCAGCTCAGCCACCAACTGACCCCAGAGTAAGCCCAGCTGAGTTAAGCCAAGCCTGGTCCAAATCATCAGAACCACCCATCCAACCTACAGTCACATGAGCAATAAGAAACGTTGTTGTTTGATGCTACTAAAATTGGGAGATTTTGTTACACAGCATTATTGTTGCAATAGATAACTGATAGGGGACAGCTGATGGCTGAGAAGCAAATGAGGAATGAGTTCCTGGCTGTTATGGGAGTGGAAAGGGGGGAGTGAAGAGAATCTATTCTCTTTATTACTTTAACTATTAAAGTTTCATGCTAGGGAAAATGAGGCCCTTTCATCCTTTGATCTTCATGCACTAAGACTGCTTTTCGTTTGCTTTTTCCTGGAGTTCACTTGGGGACTAGAAGCAGGAATGGACTCCAGCATAATATTTTCCTGAGTGGAAATCATTAATCCAATGCTTCCTGAAATAAGGAAGCCATCTGAGACCTATTTTTTGAACCTGCCTGATGGATCTGGTATTTGCATTCTCGATGCTAGTTTCAGGAAGAAGTTATGGGCCTGGTGGAAAAGATCACTTGAGGAAGGCTGTGTTTGGAACATCATAACAAAAACAAAGATAAGAGCCAATCTAACCCTGCAGTTTTGACAGAAGTGGAAGTGAGAAAGAGGTCAGGAACTGTGGGCCTGGACTCTGATGGAAGAGTGTGGGGTGGCGATGGTCAGCTGGAATCATCCTGAAGGCCTGGAGGTGTGGTTATCAATTCAGCACATCCTGAGCACATTTCTGTCTGCCTCAGATACATTTGGCCTTGCTCCTAACACTTCCTCATAACTCACTGGGCCTGATTCAAGGCTAATTTGGGAATTGCCCTAAAGCACACTTCAGAATTTTTCCTAACAAAGATGAGGAAGGAAGACAGAGGGATTGCTCTGCCCCTGAAATGTATCCACTCTAAGCCCAGCTCAAATCTCACTGCTTCCCTGGTTTCCTAACTGGAAGGACTCTCTCCCTCCTCTGAATCCCACTAAGAGTTCCTGAGGGCTGCCAGGCACATGTCTGCTAACCTGACGTGTAACACAAGTGTTTTCTAACTTTCCAAACCTTGAAATTTGTCTTCACTACTTCAGGTGCAAATGCTCAGCATTTAAACTAGCTGAGTAAACTTTATTTTTTCACTTGAAGTTTTTAATTTTCCTTAAGTTGGTAAGACAATTTCATTGAAGTTTCACAAATAACACTCAGATGTAACCAAATAATTGTAGCTTCTTTTTGTTAAATAATTGAATTGCTTTTCCTTACAAACTCCCATTCAACATATGGTGAGGAACACAAATCAATTTGTTTTTAAGGATAAGTGTCTAGTCTTTCAGATATCTTGGCTCCTTTTTTTTTTTATTGAGGTATAGTTGATTTACAGTAGTATATAAATTTCAGGTGTACAACATAGTGATTCACATTTTTTAAAGATTATATAAAATTTTAAAGATTAAGGGAGAACTTGGGAACCCAACACCACATATAACATTGCTTCCATAGGAAATGTATTCTCTGTTCTGAAACAGCCAGCCTGCAACTGACCTTCCAATGAGGCACCAGTCATTTCCAAAGTGGTCATCTTCAAGCAAAGGAGAAGTACATCCGCCTGCAGGGTTTTTAATTTTCATTAAGAAATGCATTCAGGGCTTCCCTGGTGGCGCAGTGGTTGAGAGTCCGCCTGCTGATGCAGAGGACACGGGTTCGTGCCCTGGTCTGGGAAGATCCCACATGCCGCGGAGCGACTGGGCCCGTGAGCCATGGCCGCTGAGCCTGTGCTTCCGGAGCCTGTGCTCCGCAACGGGAGAGACCACAACAGTGAGAGGCCCACGTACACCAAAAAAAAAAAAAGAAAGAAATGCATTCAAAGATGGTTTGCAGGATTTATCTGTCGCTCTAGTTCAACTCACTCCGTTGACTAGAATTTTCCCCAACCTCTGATCCAAGGTTTCCTCCCTTTCCTCCTCCTCACACACCTCAGCTCTTTGCTTTCTCAAGTGTTCTGATTACGGGAGGGCCATAGCATAGAATCATTATATGTTCCACAACAGTGGTGGCCTCATGTGATCACCTGCTCTTCCCACCTGGGTCCACGGGAGTCCACAGGCCACTGAGAGTGCTCCCTCCTGGGAAGGGCCCTTGGGGCAGTGAGGGAGGGAACGAGGGTGGAGACACTCAGGTTCAGCCAGCAGACCAGTCAAAGCCAGGCTGGCAGTCAATCTTTGACAGATGTCAGGCTTCAACAACTACTTTACCATGGTTTTTCTCTTTCAATTCTTCTTGTTTATTTTTAAATAAAAAATAAATATGGAAATATGGAAATTTTCAAACATACAAAAGTAGGAACATATAATGAACGCCCATATACCTGTCACCCAGCTTCAACAACTGTCTACTTATGGCCAATCTCATTTTATCTATACCTCCACTCATTTCCGCTCCTCTTAATTATTTGGAAATAAATCCCAAGTATCATATTTTTTTCCTATAAATATCTCAGCAATTCTAAAAGACAAGGACTCTTTAAAACAAACAAACAAAAAAAAAAACAACACAACCCAAAATATTATTAACAAATCTGAAAAGATTCAGTGCAATCTATATCAAAATTCTAATGGCATTTTTCACAGACATTCTTAAAAAATCCTAAAATTTGACAAAAGACAGAATAGCCAAAACAATCCTGATCAAGAAGAACAAAGCTGGAGGTAGCAACTGATTTAAAACTATATTACAAAGCTATATTAATCAAAGCACTATGGTACTGGCATAAAAACAGACACATAGACCAATGGAACAGAATCAGGAGCATGGAAATAAGCTCATGCACATACAGTCAACTAATATTTGACAAAGGAGCCAAGAATACTCAATGGTGAAATAAGAGTTTCTTCAATAAATAGTGTTAGGACAACTGGATAACCACACACAGAACCTCTATCTTATACCACTCACAAAAAAATTAACTCAAAATGGATTACAGACTTAAATGTAAGACCTGAAACTGTGAAACTCCTAGAAGAAAACATAGGGGAAAAGTTCCTTGACATGTGTCTTAGCAACAGTTTTTTTGATACAACACCAAAAGTACAAACAACAAAAACAAACATCAGTAAGTGGGACTCCATCAAACTAAAAAGCTTCTAACCAGCAAAAAAAATATATCAACAAAATCAAAGGCAACCTATGGAATGAGAGAAAATGTTTATAAAAACCATCTATTGGATAAGGGGTTAATATCCAAAATATATAAATAACTCATACAGCTCAATAGCAAAAGAACAATATGATTAAAAAATGGGCAGAGGACCTAAATAGACATTTTTCCAAAGAAGACATGCAAATTCCAACAGGTACATGAAAAGATGCTCAACATCACTAATCATCAGGGAAATGCAAATCAAAACCACATTGAGGTATCACCTCGCGCCTGTCAGACTGGCTTTTATCAAAAAAGACGAGAGATAATGGGACTTCCCTGGTGGTCCAGTGGTTAAGACTCTGTGCTTCCACTGCAGGGAGCCCAGGTTTGATCCCTGGTCGGGGAACTAAGATACCACATGCCACGTGGTGCGGCCAACAGTGTGGAGGTTCCTCAGAAAACTAAAAATAGAATTACCATATATGATCCAGCAATCCCACTACTGGGCATATACCCAGAGAAAACCATAATTCAAAAAGACACATGCACCCCCATGTTCATTGCAGCACTATTTACAATAGCCAGGTCATGGAAGCAACCTAAATGCCCATCGACAGATAAAAGGATAAAGAAGTTGTGGTACATATATATAATGGAATATTACTCAGCCATAAAAAGGAGCAAAATTGAGTCATCTGTAGAGACGTGGATGGATCTAGAGACTGTCATACAGAGTGAAGTAAGTCAGAAAGAGAAAAACAAATATTGTATATTAACACATATATGTGGAACCTAGAAAAATGGTACAGATGAACCGGTTTGCAGGGCAGAAATTGAGACACAGATGTAGAGAACAAACGTATGGACACCAAGGGGGGAAAGTGGCAGGGGGGAGGGTGATGGTGTGATGAACTGGGAGATTGGGATTGACATGTATACACTGATGTGTATAAAATGGATGACTAATAAGAATCTGCTGTATAAAAAAAATTAAATAAATAAATAAATAAATTTTTTAAAAAGAAAAATAATTAATTTATAAAATCTACATTAAAAAAAAGACAAGCGATAAGTGTTAGCAAGGATGTGGAAAAAAGACCTTGTGCACTGTTGGTGAGAATGTAAATTGGTGCAGTCACTATGGAAAACAGTATGGAGGTTCCTCAAAAGATTAAAAATAGAACTACCATATGATCTAGCAAGCCCGCTTCTGGCTATATATCCAAAGGGAATGAAGTTAGAATTTCAAAGAGATATCTGCACTCCCATGTTCATTACAGTATTACTCAGAACAGCCAAGACATGGAAACAACCTAAATATCTGTTGATGAATGAATAAAGAAGATGTAGTATATTTTATTTTTATAAACTTATTTTATTTATTTATTTTTGGCTGCGTTGGGTCTTCATTGCTGCACGCGGGCTTTCTCTAGTTGCGGTGAGGAGGGGCTACTCTTCGTTGTGGTGCGCGGGGTTCTCATTGCAGTGGCTTCTCTTGTTGCAGAGCATGGGCTCTAGGCGCACGGGCTTCAGTAGTTGTGGCTGGCGGGCTCTAGAGCACAGGCTCAGTAGTTGTGGCGCATGGGCTTAGTTGCTCCACGGCATGTGGGATCTTCCGAGACCAGGGCTTGAAACTGTGTCCCCTGCATTGGCAGGCGGATTCTTAACCACTGTGCCACCAGGGAAGCCCCAGAGGTGGTATATTTATACAATGGAATATTATTCAGCCATAAGAAGAAGGAACTCTTGCCATTTGGGACAATAGGGATGGACCTTGAGGGCATTATGCTGAGTGAAACAAGTCAGACAGAGAAAGAGAAATACTGTGAGATTTTACTTATATGTGGAATCTAAAAAGACCAAACTTGTAGAAGCAGAGAGCTGAATGGTGGTTACCAGGTGCTGGGGGCAGGGGAGATGGGGAGTTGCTGGTCAAAGTGTACAAACTTCCGGTTAGAAAATGGATAAGTTCTGGGGATCTAACACACTGCATCGTGACTATAGATAACAATACTGTACTATATACTTGAAAGCTACTAAGAGAGTAGATTGTAAATGTTCTCAAGACAAACAAGCAATGGCAATCATAAGACATGATGGAGGTGTTAGCTAACACTATGGTGGTAATCACATTGCAATATGTAAGTGTATCAAATCAACTCTGCACAGCTTAAATTTACAGTGTTATATGCCAATTATATCTCAATAAAGCTGGGAAAAAATCTGAAGAATAATAATGCCTCAATATTATCAAATATCCAGTCAGTGTTCAAATTTCCAAAGTGTCAAATGCCCTAATTCTTTTAAACAGGTTATTTGACTCAGGATCAGGTAACTTCCACACAGAGCAATTGGTTGATTTGTCTCTTTTAATGTGTGTGTTCCCCCATGGTCTCTTTCTCTTTTCTCCTTTGGAATTCATTTGTTGAAGTAACTGAGTTGTTTGTCCAATACAGTTTCCTGCAGTCTGGACTACTTCCCCGTGGTGTCATTTTACACGTTCCTCTGCCTCTCTATTTCCTGCAAGTTTGTGTTGGAGCTACGGGCTTGACTGGACTCAGGTTCCCTTTTTTTTTTTTTTTTTTTTTTTTTTTTGGGCAAAGCTCCTTCACAGGTGGTGGAGCCTCCTTCTTCCAAAGGAGGCGCATGTCTGGTTGTCTCTCTTTGGAACATATTAGCCATCACTGCTGCTTAGTGCTTAGATATTCAATCGTTAGGGCTGCCCATGTTTTTTTCTTAATTGAGATATAATTCACACACTATAAAATTCACCATTTTAAAATGTACAATTCAGTGCATTTCTAGTATATTCACAAGGTTGTGAAACCATCATCACTGTCTAATTCCAGAACATTTTCATCCCCCGCAAAAGAAAGCCCATTCCCATTAGCAGTCACTCCCCATTCTCCCCTAACCCCAGGTCCTGGCAACCACTAATCTACTTTCTATCTCTATGGATTTTTCTATTCTAGACATTTCATATAAATGGAATCAAGTGTGGTCTTTTGCGACTGGCATAGTCACTTAGCTCAGTGTTTTCAAGGTCCATCCATGTTGTAGTATGTATCGGTACTTCATCCCTTTTTATTCTGAAATAATAAGCCATTGTATGGACAGACCACATTTTGTTTATTCATTCATCAGCTGATGGACATTTGGGTTGTTTCTAATTTTGGGCCATTATAAATAATGGTGCTATGCATATCCATGTACAAATTTTTGGATGGATGGATGTTTTCATTTTACTTGAGTACAACTGCTGGGTCATACGATGACTCCATGTTTAACATTTTGAGTAACTGCCAGACTGTTTCCCACAGCTGGTGCAGCGTATGAGGGTTCTGATCTCTCCACATCCTTAACAACACTTGTTACTGTCGTCTTTTTGATTATGGCCCTCCTGGTGGGTGTGAAGTGCCCATGGGTTTTGAATAACTCCTTACCCAGGCTTGGGTTGCACACACTCAGCGTTAAAGCTCAAACACGCCGATTTCGAGGCAGGCAGGTAGCGCTGGTTCCCATATGCACGCTCCCTGCCGTGCTCCTGTGGTAGGTGCTGCGGGGAATAAAAGCTGAATGAGACACAACATCTGCCCTTGAGGCGCTCAACGTCCAGTCCAGGAGATGTGAACTAGCTCTTCTGTTGGCAGGAACAGAGGCCCCAGCAAGTGGGCTCCAGTAAAGGGAAGGTTTGCTGCGAGACCTCCTTGGGGGTCTCACGAATGAGGACAAGAATCGGGTCTCTCTCTCTCTCTCTCTGCCTCCCACCCCATCTATCCTCCTCACTCTCCTGCCTCTGCTCTCTACCTCTCTCAGTTTACCCACAGCCTCTGTACCCCCATCTCCCAATTTTGACTGACAACTGGCTCCGGACTCCGCGTGGTCCCTCTGCCCAGGCATCAGTCACGCTCACCTAATGGCTCAGTCTCAGTTCTCCACCCCACACTCTCCGGCAGGCACGTGTTTCTGTGCCAGGCCCCAGAGGCCCGTGAAGGGTCCCCTGGTCCATTCAGCTGTGGCCAGGGAGAGGAGCAGGGGCCTGCGGGATGAGAGAGAGCTTTCCAGCCCCAGCGGTCAGGGCAGACACGGCCACATCAGCGGCAGGTGAGGTCTCTGCTAGGCCTTCAATAACTAGGAATTAGAAGGACGGAGAAGAGGGGCCTTTTGTTCCAGGTACGAATGTGAGAAATGACAAGATGCTCTCAAGACCCAATGGGTGAGTGGTTTTGGAGAGAGGGAGAAGTGGAAAAGAACAGAGAGGCTGCCTTTGTTGCATGGTTTGGGGTCATGATTGTTAAACTGGAGGTCCTATTGTACAGATCAGTGGTGTTCTACCTTATTTTTAGCAACAGACACCTTTGGTTGCCACATCAAATATTACCCAGAAGCTTCATGCATGAATCCCAGGAGAAAGAAGGGCCACTCTGGTCAGAGCAGAGGTGGGGAGAACCAAGTGGCTTGTCCAGGCTCCCTCCATCCCCTCCATCCCCTCATCCTCACCTCAAGGCCTCCCCACCAATTCCTGGAGCTCTGCAGAACAAGAACAACCTCCGATGGGCCCTGGGCAGCTCCGGGAGTGTTGTTGCAGAAGAATGAGAGGGTCATTTGAAAAGGGAAAGGATTGAGCAGGCTAAGAAGAAGGGCAGGGAGCCTAGGACCGTGGAGGGGCGACCACAGAGATGGACAGGCTTTAAGAAGAAAGATGGCACAGGGTTTGGTACAGTTTGAGGGAAAAGGAGAGGCCTTCTTAAGCGCGGTTCTGAGCCTCAGAGCCTGTGGATGAACCACGTGTGGCAGGGGACCCAGGGGGAGAGGAAGGTGACAAGCCTGCAGACATGCTGAGCTGGCAGCAATGGCAAATAAAAAACCCAGAAAAACAGGTTACTCCATAAGCTGCTGAGCAAAAGTGGGGTCCCCACTGCTGCCCTGAGGGGCAGAGCAAGGCCAGCCTTTCCAGAGGCTCCGCTGTCTTGGGAAACACCTAATCCAAGCAATTGGCTGAGGGCTGTCTTGGTTGGGGCAGGGAGGTTTAAGGCCTGATGAGAAGTTAGAGTTAATTAAATCATACCAAATTACAGTAAAACCTCATTACTTCAGTCTTGGTTAATTAAAAATAGCGACTATTTCAAAGCCACTGCTAGGCCCCAACCAACCAGACGCCTTTTTTTACTGTTTAATAAAAGTGCTGAGATAAGCCGAACCTGGTAAATGCAAAATCCACTGGGGGTTGGAGCACTTTTCTTTTTGTTCTTTGGATTTCAAATTAATACGGTTTTATTGCAGAAAAAGTTCAGGTACCTGTATGCAGCGATGCCAGCAGGATGCCAACTGCCAAACAATAGAGCTCTAAAATAATTAATTTTTCTCCTTGGCCTGTCAACCTCATATGCCTAGAGCTATAGATTCTGGAGTTTTTCCCCCAGGAAATCTTCTTTGTGTGTTAGGAGAATCCAGCCCATCCACACAAAACCAATTTTTTAAAAGTACTACTCAGTCCACCAACTATTTATTTTAAAACAATTAGGCAGTAGTTAGCTACTGTCTTCAAAATAGAGCACTGACCAGGTGTCCAGTTCTAGGTGGGAGACCCTGGCAGGGACCAGGCAACACCTACACGGCGAGTGCTCCCTGACCACCTTTGGCATTTGTTCCGGCCCTGCCCTGCTCAGGGGCTTTGCAGAGCTTGCTGCAGTTGGTCTCAGGGCCTGGAATTCACCTCGCTGTCTGGCTGGCCCTGCCCAAGCCCCCAGGGCTCCCTGTGCCAGGCCCAGATGCATGCATCAGAGATCCACAGGGCGCGGGACCTGGTGAGTCTGCTCATTTATCCTCCCAAACTGGAGGCCATGACACAGGCCATGACTCTTTAGGAGACAGGGGACTCGCTCAGAAGGGTGACTGTCACTTTCAAACCGTATACAGTCACATAGAAACAAATGAACATGTTTGAAATTTGAAGATTCATGATTTTCTCTTTGGTGAAAATAGCTCCTTTAAGAAGACAGGTACAGGGCTTCCCTGGTGGCGCAGTGGTTAAGAATCTGCCTGCCAATGCAGGGGACACGGGTTCGAGCCCTGGTCTGGGACAATCCCACATGCCAAGGAGCAACTAAGCTCGTGCACCACAACTACTGAGCCTGCGTTCTAGAACCTGCGAGCCAAAACTACTGAAGCCTGCACACCTAGAGCCCGTGCTCTGCAGCAAGAGAAGCCACCGCAATGAGAAGCCCGCGCACCGCAACAAAGAGTGGCCCCCGCTCACCGCACCTAGAGAAAGCCCACGTGCAGCAATGAAGACCCAATGCAGCCAAAAGTAAAATAAATTTATTTTTTAAAAAAAAAGAGGACAGGCACAAATTATTCTGGGAAAAGAGATTTATCGCTGAAAGAAGCAATCTTAGCTTCTTCTATCCTTACGGCTTCTTCCCCGTTAGTCTGTGTAACTCAGTGTATTCATTTGCCAGAGCTGTCATATCAAAGGACCAGAGACAGGGCGGGCTTCAACAACAGAAAGTTATTTTCTCACCGTTCTGGAGGCTAGAAGTCCAAGATCAAGGTGTCAGCAGGGTTGGTTTCTCCTGAGGCCTCTCTCCTTGGCTTGCAGATGGCTGTCTTCTCCCTATGTCTTCATAGGGTCTTCCCTCTGTGTATCTTGTCTCCAAACTCCCTCGTCTCATAAGAACACAGTCATATTAGATTGCGGTCTCAACTAATGACCTCATTTTACCTTAATTACCCCTGTACAGAACCTGTCTCCAAATACAGTCACATTCCGAGGTACTGGGGATTGGGATTTCAACATATGAATTTTGGAGGGGGGTCACAAGTCAGCCCATAATACTTGGGAGCTGGCATCATCTGTACACAGACTAGAATTTAGATTTAATACCCTGAAGGCCCTTTGAGTTGTCAATGATATGCAAGACACATAAAAATATTCCAAGCCCTTTAAATCCCAATTATTAAGTAAACATAAATATTTCTACAGTGTATAGACGTTATGCTGTGTTTATTAATCTTATTTGTTGATAATCTACTTTTATGTTTTCTTACAGAACAACTGCTTATGACACGTTATGCTTCCACATAAGAGGGCTGTGCAAAAGGGAAAATTTTCTGAGTTATAGTATAGTATAGTAACGATACTTGAATGCAAATTCTGTTATGAAGTTCCTTTGTAACTATATTTAAATAAGTCATAGCAATTATTTTTATACGACATTTAAAAATACTCATTTTTCGTTCTTTACAGATCTTGTGCGGTAGTTATAAAAATAACTGGACACTTGTCAGCATAAGACAAGAGGCTGGTAAAAAAGAAGCTGTAATCCACAAAGTTTGTCACACCACCTTATACTTTCTTCAGCACAGCTTAGGATCTCTGCCCAGCACCCCACATTCCTTCCAGCAAATTCTCCAATACTGACTATTCATTGTACAAAGGGCTAAGGTTTCAGAGAAAATAAAAACTAAAAAACGCTGTCTGAGAGCTCTGGGCCCTCCCTCACTGAGGTGGGTCCTTGCCGACAGGTCAGAGTTCAGCAATCAGCACTCCGAGGTGCACTCAGCACTCGGCCCGAGGTCCTGCCTGGCCCCTCCGTAGGAAGCCAGCCTCCATCCTGCCCCTGGATCTGCTTCCTTGGGCTACAGGCAGCAGACACTGCCCTACAGCCTGTGCTTCTCTGACCCCTATCCCGACCCATTGTCTAGTTCTGACTTCTCAGAGGTTGTTAAGCAGACTCCTACTTCGCCTGCTCTTTGAAGGTAATCCTGGGCACATCACGCTTGGGATTGTGTGTTCCCTGTGTGGACATCACCACTCAAGGCTCTGCCTGCCCCATTACTTCCCTCCGTCAGGAAAGACCCATCTCTTCACATTTCAAAGTCTGGGGCCTTGGTTTAGCTTCCTGTTTCTCCCGAGTGTCAGGGCCCTGACACTGCCTGCATTTGCAGAGTGTGTGACAGACACACTTGGAGCCGAGGTGGAGACAACCTGGAGACTTCCTGGGCTCCTGGCTCCTGCCCACCACGCCCACCCTAGGAACATCCAAAATCCAAGAACCAGGTTAGCAACGGAGAGGACTGTGTCCATCAACAGTGTGAGAAATGCTGTTTATTACCCACTTCGCTCCCCTCCTCTCTCCAGTTCCAAAGCTTTCCAAGTCCCTGACGCTGTACAGAGGCCATGGGTAGATGTACAAAGCTGCCCGCCAGGCCCTCAATCCAGTCAAACCATGGCTCTGCCCTTGCATGACTGCTGACCCCTTCACCTTCAACCCAGACCCAGCACCTCTCCCCGCCACCTCCTCAGGCCAAAAGGGACCTCCATTAAAGAACTTCACCCTTGCCCCCTGCACCTCTAGACAAGGAAGCACAACCTTTTCAGAAACATCAAATTATATTAAAAGATCTGGGACTTCCCTGGTGGTGCAGCAGTCAAGAATCCGCCTGCCACTGCAGGGGACACAGGTTCGATCCCTGGTCTGGGAAGATCCCACATGCCGCAGAACGGCTAAGCCCGTACGCCACAACTACTGAGCCTGAGCTCTAGAGCCTGCGAGCCACAACTACTGAGCCCGCGCACTGCAACAACTGAGGCCACACGCCACAACTACTGAAGCCCGCATGCTGCAACTACTGAAGCCTGTGTGCCTAGAGCCCGTGCTCCGCAACAAGAGAGGCCATTGCAATGAGAAGCCCATGCACCGCAACGAAGAGTAGCCCCCACTCACCACAACTAGAGAAAGCCTGTGCGCAGCAACGAAGACCCAAGCCAGCCAGAAATATATGTATAAATAAATAAAATAAACTTAAAAAAAAAAGTCAAGATATTTTAAGTAGTTACAAAGTACAAAGCATATCTTTGCTAAACAGATGGGTTAGTAAATGGACAGGAGCTGACTGAGTTCCTTATTCACAGAGCAGCTCTGGACATCAGGAGAGCATGAGCAATGGCTGGGCATGGACACAGCCTCATTCGACTTACCAGGTCATTTGAGTGACTTAATGAAAAGCAGGCCACTCCTCCGGGCTGCATCTTCCCATTCTGGTCTGAGTTGAGCTGTTGGGTACGCAGCTGTTGTGCAATGGTGCTACCTGGTGGTCCTTTGTGGAATAACCACTGTCGTGGCTGCTCTCCCATCACTGAGTTCCTGAGACTGAAATGTCTGATTGCTTTCCCCGTGGTCTACCCGTGTGTCACCACAAATGAAAGGAGTGAACATTGGCATTCCCCTCTCTTGCTTTTATTTCTCTGAAAAATGAAATTGCCCAGTTACCTTCACTGATACATTATGGAAAGAACAGGGGATTAAAATTAGGAAATTCAGGCTCATAACCCACTTAGCCAACCTGCTTATGACAGGACTTGGGAAAGTTACTCAGCGCTCTTAGCAACCTTTTCCTTATCTGGAGAGTAAAGATATTAGTAGAATTCTTGTGGGGATGATATGATAATATACATAAAACTGTGAGCACAGTGTCTGGTCCAGGAGAGGTGATCAAAAATCAAGCACACCTAAGCTGTAGAGTCCTAAGCCATGGTGATGCATTCCTGAAGGAGGCTTAGCTAGTTCTGTCTTCAGTGGCTGGAATGTAATTGTCTCTTGGTCAAGTCCTACCCATTTGCTGGCTGTGGCTAAAGTTGTAATGGAAGGTGTGTCCCAGCAGGTGAGTAACTGCTTAGAGCCATGTGGACACAGTTTGGGGCAGTGCCCACCACCTGACACTAGTCCCACCGAGTATGCAAATGGTGAGGTGGGTATCTCTGTAAACTGTGACCCAAGGCCAAGTGGCAGTTGAAGTAACTAAACCCTTTAAGCCTTGGTTTCTTTGTCTGTGAAATGAGGCTAATGTAACAAGGTGAGCAATTTAGTAAAACCAAAAAAATCGGTGTTTGGGGTTTGGTTTGGTTTCAGCCGTGTGGGTGTGGGTACAAGTGGCATTCGCTAATGCTTTTGCTCTGAATGCCCAAAGGAAGAATAGAGCTTCTTCCTTCCCCTTCCCCGCTTCCCATTCTGGGAAACAGAGGTCATTCTGGGGTTTCTGAAAGGGTGCACTCTCTCACCTACCCACCCCAACTCCGCAAGTAAAGAGCTGTTAAGTCTTAGGCCCCTGGGGCGGGGGAGAGGGAGCCATCTGTGTGGTTCCAGAGGGAAGGGGGGATGAGAGTGGCGGCTTGAGTTGAAGAGGGGAGTCGACTGAGACGGGGGCACAGGGGTGGTGGTCTCGGCAAAGGGGGAGGAGTCGCGTCGGGGTGGGCTGGCCACGACTGCCCGCAGGCACAGGGCATGAAGACCCGGGGGCTGCACCCGGACTCGATGGCGCCGCTGCCCCCCAGGGACCAAGACGAGTGAAGAGCCAGTCTCGGCAGTGCCACGGTGACCTGAGGCCCAGAGCTCCACTTCCTTGGACCCCAGGGAGCAGAAGAGGTCCTCGCACACACCGAAAGGGTTTCCTTCCGAGCCTGGGAGCTAGGAAACGGAAGGAAACTGCTAACTGTTGCGCCTGAAGTCGCGGCGCGGATCCACACCCACCGCCCTGACGCTGCAACCTGGGACAGCTGCCGGGGGGAGCCGCTGCCCCGCAGTACCGCTCAGGACCTCCCGCTCTGTCCTGGCCGCGTCGGGTTCGCGCTCCAGACTCTGGACGCAGAGGCCCCACGCACGAAGAGGAGCGCGGGGAAAAGAACTTTTACGATCCACTTCCTGAGGCGCTGCCGGCAGGAAGTACTTTTTCAGAATCAAGAAATTCTGGCTCCGGGGCCCACATTTGTAGTGGGAACGTTGGCCGGTCAACACGCATCCTCCGGGGGGCCCTGAACCAGGTGCCGAGGAGAAAAAAACATCCTCTGAGTCAGACAGAGAACGCCGGGACCACCTTCGGGGGCTCAGCTCACGACAGGGGTGCCTGTCCCTCTACGGGGAAGTCCCCTCCCCCTCACTTCAGTCCGAAGGTGCAGTGACACCTGCCCCTCCAGGGCTCAAGGGCGTGGCCTCCCTCCTGCCAGGAGAGCGGCTTCGGGCACTTCCTGGGGGCTCAGGCCAGCCCTCCCGCCCTCTCATTCTCAACGCCTCGGCCATACCGCCGCCCGACTTTGGAGCTCTCTGAGCCCCTCCACTTTAGTACTAGGTGTGCTGTGGTGTGAGGAGGGGCCTCTCACACCTCCCCAGCCCCTAACCTCCCCCGTTAAGGTCCCAGTGCGCCCCAAAGTGTCCCAGAAGAAAAGTGAACTCTGTCTCAGAAACACTGAAAAACCACCCAAGGAGGTGAACTCACCTTCATCATTTGGGAAACAGGCATAGCTCTGTTTGTTCCGCAACGCGCTTTTCACCACCGGGAACGGAGAACAGAGAAGAGTTCTGAGAATCACGTTAGGAGAGGAGCCCCGCTCTCCCCACTTGCCGCAGGCAGGGGGGCCAGGACCTCAAGCCCCTTCCTGCAGTCGCACCCCGCTGAGGGCTTCAAGCGTCTTCCCATTACCCCATGACTCACAGATCCCACATGTGAAGGAGACCCTGAAAGAGATCTCCCTTTTGACAAATGAAGAAACTGAAGAATAGAGAGGTTATGGGCTTTGCACACAGCAAGTTAGTGGCAGAGCCGGGATGGTTCCTCTGCGCCTGAGCCAGTGTGCTTGTGCTACAGGCTCTGGCACAGTGATTCTCAGCTCCTGCAGCCTATTAGCATCACCTGGGGCGCTCTAACCTGCCCCCTACCACTGCCCAGGCCCCGCCAATTAAATCAATTAAATTGGACCCTCTGGGGGCAGCCGCTGAGGGGTTGGCAGTTGTAAAAGTTCCCCTAGTGATTCCCTGTGCATCCGGAGTGGAGACCCCTCTAGATTCAGGCATGGGGCTTCCACCCTAGCTCCAGCTTGTGTGGCTGTGTGATCTTAAGAAAGTCACTTACCTTTCCGACTCCCGTTTGCAAACTGCTATGGCATGATGCCCATCTTCCTGATTAAGAGCAAACAGAAGGCTCAGGACACCGGAGCTCCCCTGGAGACCAAAGAACAGGCATCATGAGATGTGATGGAATGTGGAAAGATTTTTATAAGCTTGGTGGACTGTGGTTATTAGATTCAAAAGAATGGTTTTCTGGGGAAGGAAATCCAAAAAACAGGGGATGTATGTATACGTAGAGCTGATTCACTCCGCTGTGCAGGAGAAACTAACACAACACTGTAAAGCAACTATACTCCAATAAAAATTCATTATAAAAAATGATTTTCTGTTTCTACAAGGAATCCGAAAAAACAAGTGATGGCCGTTCTTTACTAGAAGCCTATCTGGAATAAGCCTGCCCCTACAGAAACCACTTTTGAGCAGTGAGGCCACAGCACAGTGGCAGGCACACAGTAGGTCCTCAGTGAATGTTGGCTTAGTGAATGCAGATGGGGTGGGAGGCCAGTGTCTTTGAATGCACCCTGCTATGTTAAAAAGCCTGTCAGAATAGCCCTCGGCCTCCTGTGGAGGGCCCCTGAGTCCAGGCCAGGTTGGTGAGCACAGCTGTGCCCGCAGAAGTGCAGCCTCGCAGCCTCTTGGGGCCTGCCACACTCTGCGGGACAGGGAAGCACTCCCAACGTGCCGGGAGAGCCAAGGCAGCCCTGGCTTTGTGGTTCAGAGAATGTCAGAAGGAGCATTTTCTTCGGAAAGAAATATTCGTTAAGGCAGGTCTTTCCCTCTTAGCAAAAAACCCCCCAAACAAACAAACAAGTAATTTCCTCTAGCAGTCTTAGCCAACATTTTTTGGCAAATCATCACTGGACAGGGAGACCTGAGGGGCATGAGTGATCACTGTGGCAAAGGGTCAGCTGAAGAACAAAACAGCAGGCAACAGGGAGCCACGGTGGGTTCTTGAGTAGGGGAGGGGCCTGGTAAACTCAGGGCTACAGCGCGGATGGGAGAGGGTGGAAGAGCAGAACCTCAGCAAGCCACTAGGGCCTTGGCTCCCTAATTGTAGGAAATCGCTAAGTCCTGTCATCACTTGGGCCACCTGCCCCTCTGACAGCTCCAAACTTCCACCCCAAGACCCCCTCCCCCCCAGTCCAAATGGCCCGCTGTACGGTTTGTCTCACAGACAAGTTGCTGAGCATAAGACAGTGTGTGCCCAGCCAGCCACGGGCCATCCCATTTCTCTTGTGCCAAGCCTTGGGGCCAGAGGACCTCCTCATCTTGGAAGATGCTGTGAATGGTGGCAGTTGTCATCCTTCTAGGAAATCTGTGGTAATGATAATAATAATGATAATCATAGCTGCCACTTACAGAGAATATCCATGTGACTCTGAATCCATCCAGGTCCTCACCCTGACCTCACCTTGGTCACTCTTCCCTTGTTCACTCTTCCCCAGGGCCCTGGCCTGATGCTGTTCTTGAACTTGAGAGGCAGGTTCCTACCTCAGGACATTTGTACTTGCTGTTCCAGATCCCTGGGATGCTCTTCCCCTCAGTGTCCTCAGGGCTCCCTCCCTGACTTCATTTAGGTCCCTGATGAAATATCACCTTCTCTCTAACACAGCTCCCACCCACCCTCTCTCCCTCTTGATTTTTTTCACCTACCACTCCTGACATACATGTTTCTTCGCCTGTTTGGCTCCAGCCACCTCACCCTTGTTTATGAGCTGCTGGGAACAGGGACTTGATTTTGTCACCACTTCTTTCCCAGAGCTTATTGCTGACTGGACCATCACAGGCACGCAGAGGACCTCTGTGGAGTAAACAATACCAGGGCAGGCACATGAGAGTCACCCAGTCCTACATTGGTAAACAGACCTCGGTAAAAACCAACCCTCTGAAACCCAGAGGCGGAGGTGATGACCTTGAGGGTCCTTGCAGCTCCAGGACTCATGGCTCAGTGGGGTGAGAATACAGTGGGAGTCTGTACAGCCCTCTGGATTTTTGCACGGCGGCTCCTTTCTTTAGGACACAGGCCCCGGCACCTCCCCAGCGTGGGAAACGCCTTATCCCCATGGTTACGAGGGCCTCCTGCCTCTCCCCACCTGCCACGGGAGACCAGCAGGTCCTGGCCACCTGTGTCCACCTGCCGGCCCCTCTCAGCGCACCGCCTGCATTATTTCCTCTCTGGCACTTTTCTCTATTTGCAATCACCTCTCTTCTGTATCTGTTTACTTGTTTAGAGTCTGTCTTTCCATCTAGAGCAGAGCTGTTCCTCAGAAATATAATACAAGCTACAAACAGGAGCCACATAAGTGATTTTACGTGTTTCAATAGCCACATTAAAAAAAGAAGAAATAGGAAATACTCTTTTTAAAACATTTTTTCTTTAACCCAATATATCTAAAAGATGCATAATCATGACATGCGATCCATATAAAGTACAGGATGTTTTACATTCCTTTTTTCTCACTAAGTCTTGGAAATTCCGTGTGTGTTTTACACTCACAGCGCATCTCATTTCAGATTTCGCCACACTTCCGATGCTCAGTGGCACACCTAGAGGTAGGGACCTGGGCTCTCCTGCTTGCACTGGGTCCCCAAGCGCAGAAAGGAGCACTCAGGATGCAGAGCAGGTACATTTACCTACCAATGAGGCAAAGTCAATGTCGGTGCGTGGGTCTGTCACTGGGTATCCTTGGAGCAGGGGCCGGTGGAGCAGATGCGTGTATATGTGTGTGTGAGTGAGTATACCTGTGTGCAAGAGAGTTTGGGTCTCTGGAATCAGACCAACCTTGGGTCAGTCCTTCCTCTGGCACTTCCTTTGGGCCTTGGTTTTTATTTTTTCTGTGAAAGTGAGGACGAGGTACCTTCTTACCACATAGTATAGTTGGGAGGATTAAATAGATAAATAGATAGTGCATGTAAAAGCATAGGGCACTGGCCGGGTAAATAGGAACTTCCTTTTCTCCCTCCCTCCCGCCCTTCCTTCCTTCCCAGCCCTTCACAGGGCTGTTGTAAAAATCAAATGAGACAATGCCGTGATAGAGCACAGAAAACTACAGCCCTGTGTGACGGCCGCATCACTCACTCATTCAGTGGTTGTTCGTGGACGGAGGGCCCATCGCGCGCTGGCCCCGTGGGCACACTTCACGCTGAATCCGCAGCCCCTACCGTGGTGCCTATGTTGACTTAACAGGTGCTCAGTGTAAATGTTTACTGAGAGAATGGGTGGGTGGGTTCTGGGGAGGTTGTAGCCTCTGCAGCTGTCAGTGCTTCTGGAAGCCACAGGAAGGCTCCACCTGTGGGAGAACTTGGGCAGGGGAGGTGGGAGCGGGAGGGGTGGGGGAGGGGAGGGGAAGGGGAGGGAAGGGGAGGGTGGGGAGGGGAGGAGAAGGGAGGGGGAGGGGAGGGGGAGGGGGAGGGGAGGGGGAGGGGGAGGGGGAGGGGAGGGGGAGGGGGAGGGGAGGGGGAGGGGGGAGGGGAGGGAGGGAAGGGGGAGGGGGAGGGGAGGGAGGGGAGGGGAGGGGGAGGGGAGGGAGGGGAGGGGAGGGGGAGGGGAGGGGAGGAGGGGGAGGGGGAGGGGAGGAGGGGAGGGGGAGGGGAGGGGGAAGGGGAGGGGGAAGGGGAGGGGGAAGGGGAGGGGGAGGGGAGGGGGAGGGAGGGGGAGGGGAGGGGAAGGGGAGGGTGGGGAGGGGAGGAGAAGGGAGGGGGAGGAGAAGGGAGGGGGAGGAGAAGGGGGAGGGGGAGGGGGAGGGGAGGGGAGGGGAGGGGGAGGGGAGGGCGAGGTCCCCATTGCGAGGCTGCACCGTTCTGGAGCCCAGGCCTGTGAGCTCCCTCCCACCTGTGTCCCCAGACCCCGGCAGCGGTTTGGTGGGGGCACAATCCGCAGGGCTGCTCACCCTCCCCGCTCAAAGCGGGGTGGGCTCTTCTGAGGGCAGATCCCATCCCCCATTCTCAAAACATTTCTGCGCGAATAGACGCCTCAGGCGTCGGCTGTTTGTCTTTGGAAATGAGTAAAAGGCATCGCCCAGATTTGTTTCTAAAATGGGCCTGGAAAATGTTCAGGGAAAGATTTATTTTTGCAACCGGGCTTCTGCCAGGCACAGATTGTATATCTTCTGTGAAAACGTCCTGGCTGATGAGAGGAGAGAGCTGAGAAGCAAGGCTGGTGTTGAGGTCCACGGCCGTGTCTGGACAGGGCTGGGCGCCCGGCCCATGGAGGCCGGTTCGGGCTGCACAGGGCTTGGCCTGAGCACTTCCCTCCCATAGAGGAGCCCCCTCTGACTGCAGGCAATGGGGCCACCCCGCTACACCCACAGCTGCCCCGACAGCTCTTGTGCAACGTCCAGTGGAGACCGGATCGCGGGGCACCTGATCCCATTTCAAACGCACCAGGAGAGCCTCTGTGTCAGGAGCCCGCGGACCCCGGCGTCTGAGGCCGAGCTCCGGGACGCCCACCGTCTCCCACGGGAGCCGGCCGCTAGGTCCGCACGAGGCTTTTCCGGGGTAGGAGGGAGCCAGCCACAGAGCAGAAGGCGGTACCTCAGGGGCCTCGAACCCTCAAGGGCTCCATCAAAAACCACGAGGGTGGGCTTCCCTGGTGGCACAGTGGTTGAGAGTCCGCCTGCCAATGCAGGGGACATGGGTTCGTGCCCCGGTCCGGGAAGATCCCACATGCTGCGGAGCGGCTGGGCCCGTGAGCCATGGCCGCTGAGCCTGCGCGTCCAGAGCCTGTGCTCCGCAACAGGAGAGGCCACAACAGTGAGAGGCCCGCGTACCGAAAAAACAAACAAACAAAAAACCACGAGGGCGGCCAAACTGAGTTCACTCACCTCCTAGTAGCTCATGATAAAAACTACCAGGTATGGGGAGGCCCGGGAAGAACAGCCGGCAGAGCGCCCACCCCACCCTGCCGTCCCCTGGGCCCCGGCCTCCTCCCCAGCTCTTCCGGGTACCTGGCTACAGGGGTACATACGCTTTGCCCAGGTTCTTGCCCACATTTGGGGAGCCCCACGTGCGTGCCTTTGGCATCTCCTCTGTTCTTCAAGATCTGGACCCCATAATCCATGGACCCTCGGGCTTCCCAGGGACTGTAGCCGCTTCACACTGTCCCCACCCCCGGCCCGCGGCTGTCCTCGCTGTCCGTGGGCAGCCCCAATAACCTCTGCCTCCCTGCCTGCCTCCCAACCATGTGTGTCCTCCTTGGGTTTCCACACACAGTCCTGCTTCCCACCCACCCTGCACTCTGGGAAGGCAGCAAGGGGTCTGTAAGCTGTTTTCAAGATTTCAAAAAGCCCAAAGGAAATCATACATTTACCTCAGTGAGGTTCCCAGACTAAATAAAACATTAAGTTTATTTGCTTTGGGCTGGAGTCATATCAACTCTGTGTGGTAACAGTGGTTATCTTGACTGATCCGAAGCACTAATTGGCAGCAATATGTCTTTGATGAATAAAACTCAAAGGACAAATTATTATTCAATAAATGTAGTTTGTTGGGTAGATAAAAGCTTTCGAAACATGGAATCCCTTGAGGAAAGAACTAAAAAGGATCTTTTGTGGTGAAAGGGGTGGGGACCTCCGATCTACACGAATGTCATACTTTCATTAAAGCACAGCACACACATTTTTCCATAGGCCTTTGATGCCAGATTTCTCAAAAGCGAATTTGACTTCACAGCATTTCTACAAATAATACATTGTTCATGCCAGCTTTTCCCAAAGTGTGGTTCACCAAACCCTGCTGATAGGTGTTCCTTGGGAGTTCATAGGAAAGGGTCCATGATCAAAAAGGTTTTGGGAAAAACTAGTTAAACAATGTTAAACCATTTATTATGGAATTTTTCAGAGCTCTCAATAGGTGACACGAACTGAGAATCTCCACGAGGGACACAGTGTGCACCATTCCTGGCAGTTGGTCAGGGATCCATTTTTTTTTGAGGCACGTTCTCAAGTAAGTGTTCCACAGAGCACACTTTGGAACCCATGAGTTTATGATGACAAAGATGACCCAAGAGCCCCCTGACAGCCATGAGGGTGGACAAAAATAAAGAGGAGAAAGATGGATGAAGAGACAGTGGAGGGTAGAAGGTGAGGCGCCAGCACCAGAGAGGGAGGGACGGACATACCAGCAATGGCAGCACTTCTGGAATCATCTCTCTGGTCCCTCTGCAGAATGGAGATGGAAGACAGGTACGAAACAGGGGTCGCTGACAGGCTGTGTTATCCCAGGGCCCTGGATTCAGAGGAATAGCTCAAGTGACTTGGGGAATTTTGCTTAATTGCTTAATTTGACTTCCAGCCCTCATCGTGTTTTCTCCTGTGAAAATAGCAGGAAGCGGGGAGTTTATGAGAAGTGTGTCAACAGCCTTCAGTGAAACCCACTTAATAGGATCCTACCTGACTCCTCATCTCTGCAGGCCCTCCGAGTTCCCTCTTCCTTCCTCCGGCACCTACGGGTAGACCCACACAAAGCCGCCTCTAGGCTTGCCCCAGAACAAATGACATGATTCCCAGTGTGCTGTTACAGTGTGGCTCTGACACACGTCCAGATACAGCATGAAAATTAGGTGACATCCAGATGTTTTCCCAAATGTGAAGACTCTAGAACAACTCAGAGAAGGCCGGTATGGAAAAGGAGAAGTGGTCTTGTGAAGGCTTCTCCAGGAAAATGCACAGACATGTGGCTAAATCTGCTTTCTGCAGCTCCTTTGCAAAGAGAGTAAATGGAACACCTAATCAGGAGCGAGGAGACAGTGCCTTGCAGGCAGCTGAGTGGGGAAGGAAGAGGGAGAGAAGGAAAAAGGAAAAGGATGCACTTTTAGCTCCTACAATATGCCAGGTCCTTCCACCCATGTTCTTTTATCTCATCCCCAGAGATTCCCAGTGAAGTAGATTTATTACCTCCATTTTACAAATGAGAAAACCAAGGCTCAGAAGAGCCATGGATAATTAATTAATGATCTGTAGCCCAAAGTCCCACAAGCTCCCCCTATGCTCTGCTGCCTCTAGGAATTCAGAAGACCTGACTTGGTTTAAGGAAAGTGATTGCCCAGTCAAGAATTCAAACAGAAGACTCTGGAAGACACAGCTGAGAAACTGTGAGGAGGGCAGTTTCAGGAGGAAGCCGAGAGGTTCATCCCTGTTTCTTGCCCCCACCCCCCGTGTCAGGGGCAGAGAGTGTGAGGCAGTGACAAACCAGCAAGAAACCCAGGCTGACCCCTAAGGAGCTGGCCAGAGATGAGACCACTGGCCATCTGGGCTGTGATGCTTGAACCAGCACAGGCTCAACAGCAAGAACGTGGTGGCTGAATTCCTAAACCTGTGATTGGAAATGACTGAAAAGCTTCATCAGAATCTAGAAATGGTTTCCGTTTGTGCTTTCTAATTGTGTAGAACTTTGAACTTTGCATGCAAATTTCAAATCTCTTTTCTCTTTTTACTCATGTTAACAGTCCTGGGAGGTGAGGGGTGGATAAGCAAGTTATTAGTGTTTCCACTTGACAGATAAGGAAAGTAGGGCTCAGAGAAGTAGGGGGAAAGGCATCCTTTATGCCTGACAACTGGTGAATGACAATTCATTACTTTTCTACACTTCTTGATACGGTACAATATCTAATCTAGAAACACCCCTAAGATGAGCCATTCAGTGACTCGAATTGCAGTTAACATCTGTGGCAGAACGAGCACCCGGACTTGCGTTTCCTGGCACCAAGAGTCAGAGTACCCTTTCCTGCCATCCCATTTCTAGATTCAACATAAGAAGTCACCTTCCACAGATTTCCAAGGCTTTACACTCCAAAATGGCATCCAGTCTCTGGAAATACTTTCCGGTGTACTGAGGGATGGTCACCAAAAGTCACACTGACCAGGGTATGGTGACTTCACGCCCAAGCTATCTGCAACCCAGGAGGTGTCTGGAATTTACCGGGCGGTCTTCTGGAACCACAAGCAGATGACTGTTTAGTAAATTAGCCACCAGTGTTAATGGGAAATTTAACACCAGTGCTTCTTCCCAGTGACCTCATTTGTTGAGTCAGACTTAATTCTATCACAACCCTCTGAGCTCAAGGATCCAAGTCACTGGATGGCGTGCTTCTGAGGCATTCTCAGACTGGATACTACACTTGATCGCCTTAAGGGACGGGAAAAAAATTCTATCATTCAACAGTTGCTGGGTTTCAATGACATATCTGTTTGGCTGCCCTGCCCCCTGCCTTTTTTTTTTTACACAGTGAGCTCAGCCAGGTACTTTGGAATGCAGACATTAATTCATCATTAATTTTCAGATAATGTTGTCATCAAATATTGGTAAGGTTGAGTGATGCTGAAATATTATTCTGAGAAGAGCATTCTAAAATCTCTGCTAGGGACGAGCAGCCAATTTAGGGCAGTTGAACTTAGGGGCGCTGTGCTTTCTGCTTGTTACTGACACGGCTTCCATGCTGTGGGAATAGAAATGGGCTGATTATAAAATTCATTATTATGTTCCCCTGGTGACAGAGACAATGGGCATTTTAAGACAGGAGAATAGAGAGCTTTAGAGTTATCAAGTCACTGGTTAGGATAAGAAAAAGAAACAAGAAGGGCAGTTAAAATAAATAAGCCGTTTGGAGCCCACATCAGGCAAACAATTCTTTTTAATTAAGGAAGAAATTTAAAGCACGACAGAAGAGAAAGGGGGCTTAAAGACAATTTCTGTCAGTGTGAGGTATTTTCAGAAAAGAATTAGGGCAACTAAGGATTATTATTTTCTTAAGCTTTTGATTGAAATCTCAGACTTTTATCCGTTCTGCAGTTAGAAAATGAAGAGACGAATGGCTCAACCTCCCTCTGGAAATAACCTGTAGCTGTTGAAATTCTTGGGGCAAAGTCAGTGGGAAGGAGGGAGCTGTTCAGCCAGCACACTGAGTAATCCTACTTCCTCCTCCTTAGCTTCATGTCTTGGCCACATGGCACATCAGATAATTTTTTTTTTTGGCCTTGCCACGTGTCTTGTGGATCTTAGTTCCCCGATCAGGGATTGAACCCAGGCCCTCGGCAGTGAAAGCACCGAGTCCTGAGCACTGGATCGCCAGGGAATTCCCAACATCAAATAACTTTTGACTCTGCACTTTCCCTCTAGAATTTTCTCCATCAAGGTTGCCTTCTCCCAGGGGGTTAACTCAAGCCTTCACCCCTGCAGGCATGAGTTTCGGGGACCGCTGTCTAAGGGACAGGGCTCTTGTCTCTCTGGCAGCAGAGTGAACTCCTCAGAGCAAAGACCATTCCTTGTCTTTACCAACAAACCCGCACATAGTGGGTGCCAGACTTGGCTCTCGAACCATACAGGTAGTTTAGCTTCCTGCCAGGTAAAAAGACCTCACTAAAGTCTCCAGCATTAAAAAAAATGAAAAATCTCTTTCTATTCTACCATTGGGGAAAAAATCTCTTGGCTGTGTAGGAGTGCTCTCTTAAGTCCCTACCGTGGAGTGTTACACACCATTGAAAAGAATAAGATCTCTATCTGCTCATGCAGAGGGATTTTCTTGGTGTATTTATTGTTCAGGGAGCAAAACAAGTGGCAGAGAATTGTACACTGTGTGAGGCAACTTTTGTAAAACAAACAGTGACAGAAAAGGAGTGACACCCTTTACGTGTGAATTTGTTTGAATGCACAAGGAGAAAAGGGCAAGTTTTTAATAACTGTTACCTTGGGTTACAGGCATAGGTAAAGGGACTGAGGGAGGTAAGAAAACACGTTTTGGGGAAAGCACTTATAAACAAAGACAAGAAATGTACTATTAGGGTAGTCATTACAGGTGTTCATACAGGGGTTACAACGAAAAACAAAAACAACTTGGAGTTCAACCCTGGAGTTTCATTTTAGCAGATGCAAACCACTCTATATAAGATAAACAACAAGGTCCCACTGTAGAGCACGGGCAGCTATAGTCAGTATCCTGTGATAAATCATAATGGAGAAGAATAAGAAAAAGAGTGCATATATAGGTGTATAACTGAGTCACTCTGCTGCACACCAGAAACTAACACAGCATTGTAAATCCAACTTTACTTCAATTAAAAAAAATAAAAAAGACAAAAGAGAGGGCTTCTCTGGTGGCGCAGTGGTTGAGAGTCCGCCTGCGGATGCGGGGGACACGGGTTCGTGCCCCAGTCCGGGAGGATCCCACATGCCGCGGAGCGGCTGGGCCCGTGAGCCATGGCCGCTGAGCCTGCGTGTCCGGAGCCTGTGCTCCACAACGGGAGAGGCCACAACAGTGAGAGGCCCGCATACCGCAAAAACAAACAAAAAAAAGACAAAAGAGAGTCACTGTGGTACAACCACACATTGCAATTCCTCCTGCACATAGATGAACACAGAGAGAAGCTGGGGCAGAGCCCTCGGGTGGTGGTGAGACAGGTTTTCCCCTCCTCCCCCTGCTCCTCTCCCCTCCCCCCAACCCTCCTTCTGCTCTTCCTCCCCTCCCTCACCTCCTCCAGGAAACTTGGCCGGGCTGTGGTATGGCTTGCTCTTTGCCCAGGGTCTGTCACACCACCAGAGAGCCGGTGAGCCTCCAGAGAGGGCAGGTCTGGGTCTTCCTCCTGCTTCTACCCCTCCCAGGATCTGGTGAGATAAGTGACTTACCCAAGGTCACAAAACCTGCCACTCACCAAAACAGGCCTAGCCCCCAGGTCCCCCAACTCCAAGTGTGTTCTTTCTCTCCTGCATCAAGTGGCTGGAGGAAACGAATGTGGACAGATTTTTGGGCTGCTCTGACATCCCTGCCCAGGGAATCCAAGTGAGCTGAGGGCCGGGTATGTCTGTCTGATACAAGGGAAGGCGCCCACCAGCTCCCACCATCCCAGGGGGGCCGGTTACAGGCAGCTCACTGTGTCAGCGAGTCTTCACTTTGCTGCCCGAAAGAGCCCCCTGATCCAGAGGCAGGTAAAAGCCCCGCTGGCACCCGCGTCGGCCTGGGGATCACTTTTAGTGCCCGCACTCTTGCCAAATGTGCTGTTTTCTGCCTTTACCATACACTGGGCCGCCTGGGGCCGGCGCCTAGGCTCTGCGGGCCTGGGTGCTCCCTGCCTCTGGGCCTCCCTCGCATCCCCACCTCCAAGCACCCCTCCAGCCCACCCTGGCCTCTGCGGGCGAGCGCTCCAAGGGGCTGCGGGGGCCCAGCGGAAGCACAGCCTCCAGGCCCACGCAGGCGCGGAGTGCCGGGAGATGCCGGCCTGGTCTGGGGTGGGGGCCTGTGCCCGCATCCGATCCCTGCCCCCCAACACCCCATCGTTGCCCATGTTCTCATCTCAGAATGTCACCATTTCCATCTGCTTGCATAAGCCAGGAACTCGGGGCTCCACCTTAACACCTCCTTCTCCTTCATCTCCAGGGGAACTAATTGCCGAATTCTGTCCATTTCATCTCCTAAACATCCCTGGCGCTCATCCCTGCCCAATGTGCTCTCGTCTCCTGGCTGGACCACTGCAGGGTCTCCTACTGGGCGCCTTCTTCCCTTTTGCCTCCCTCCAGACTAACCGAATGGGGATGTCTGGAGGTGAGGCCAGGGTATGGGTCCTTCTCAAACTTCTCCATGCTTCTTACACATCTGGGGCTACAAATCACCACTCCAGGCCACTCTGCACAGCAGCCAAGATAATTGTTCTGAAACACCTATTTGATCTCTCACTCCCCTCTTTACAACCCCTCACAGGCTTCCCAGATGGCTCCTCTGATCAAGACAGCACTCCCTCCACAGCCCACTCATCCAGGCTCACCACTGCCACCCCCGATGTCTCTGGAAGTCCTCCCCTCACCCTGGCCTTCCTCCAGCCCTTCTCATCCTCCACACTCCCTTTGGCCAGAATCAGCACATGGTCTTCCCCTCCTGGGAGCATCTCCTTCCGCATCCCACTCTCACAAGCTCTCGGGGAACTCTTCTCTCTTCCTTCTTCACACTTCCCTGTTTGCAGTTATACATTCCTAAGCATGACTATTTGATTAATGTCTCCCTTTCCCCACCACGAAGGCAGAACTATGTCCGAATTTGTCATTGTCACAGCACACGCTAATCATTCAGGAATATTCGGTGGATTGAGGGACTAGATAATTACAACACGCATTCAGGTGAAGGCAGTGATGGTGGATACACAACTGGGAAGATCACAACCCCAAACTGAAGGAGGAGGCATCTTACTGAGAGAGAAAGGACTCACTGGACTTTTTCTGGCCAGGGCACTGGGGCAGGAGGAGGCTGCTCTGCATAGCGGGTGCGAACAAGGCTGTGGAACAGGTAATCCATAGGAAGTAGCAAATGGGAGATACGACTGGAAAGATGAGCTGTGACTGGATCACACAGAGCCTTGAGCTCCAGGCTAAGGGGTGTGGGCTTGATGCTGTGGGCCACGGGGAATCCTTGAACACTAAGTTTAGCGTGGAGAGGCCTTCACTAGTATTTCCAGCACGAGGGCGGTATACAAGCATGTCATCGCGGGAAGAGATCTGAGCTCATGCAAGCCCAGCCCTTTCATTTAGGAGGTGAGAAAGTTGAGGCCCAGAGAGGGAAAGTAATTTCCTCAAGGGCACACAGCTGACTCCCAGTGCAGTGCTTTTTCAAAAGGAAAAGAAGGACCATCTCAATTACATCAGTCTAATTTCAGCCCCTTATTAATTTTTTACATTGCTTCCACCGATCAACCTCCTTTTCTTTGCCAATTATTAGACAATATATTTGTTCATAAAAGTATTCCTCCTGGCTAGGGACTTCCCCGTTGGTGCAGTGGTTAAGAATATGCCTGCCAATGCAGGGGATGTGGGTTCGATCCCTGGTCCAGGAAGATCCCACATGCCGTGGAGCAACTAAGCCCGTGAGCCACAACTACTGAGCCTGCACTCTAGAACCCGCGAGCCACAACTTCTGAAGCCTATGCGCCTAGAGCCTGTGCTTTACAACAAGAGAAGACACCGCAATGAGAAGCTTGCGCACCGCAATGAAGAGTAGCCCCCGCCCACCGCAACTAGAGAAAGCCTGAGTGCAGCAACGAAGACCCAACACAGCCAAAAATAAATAAATAAATAAATTTATTTAAAAAAAAAAAGTATTCCTCCTGGCTCCTGCTCTGTTGGCCATAGCTGCTTAGACGGCCTGCCTTCTGGGACTAACACTGCCACTTACATACCTTGGGTCATTCCCTCCCCTCTTGTGGACCTTTAGTTTCTAGCTTGCACTGTTAACTGCAGACTTCCCAGAGAGAGTCAATATAGGAAAAGTCCTCTGCTAGGCCAGTCATAATGGAGATGAATGTTCAAAGGCCCTGTGGCACCCTCAAGCTGATAACTTTGTCCAGCAGCTAGGCCCAGAAATGACCATGAAGACACTTTCCAAGACCTGACAATAATTCCCTGGTGAGCCTAGCTGGGCCTTTCTAACATTATTTTTAACACCTGCCCTCAGATGTTTTGAAGGGGCAAATGGAGGTGTCAGGCATGAACAAGAACTCTGTGTGTAGAGTGAGGCTCTGAGGGAGCTGCTGGTGAGCCCTGAGGCTACACAAGGATCTAAAAAGGAAGAGAAAACGTACACAAACTGCAGCTGGTCATCATTCCTCTTCTAAACCCTATTACATCATATCTCCCCAAGGACTGACTCTGTTCCTCCTTAAAGAACTGGTGAATCATTCTTTTTTTCTAAAAGCAGTTCCTTCTACAAATGAAGGAATCCCCATGGCAACGATTTTATGTCATTGGACCCCTAAGAAGGAAGTAGAGTGGGAGCTCTTTGCCTCTGCCCAGGATCTGAGGCCTCCCGTTTACATAAGTCTGAGAGACAAAGGAATTGGCCTAACCTTCAGCCTTCGGCTGAGGTAGAAGCTAAGAGGAGTCTCTGAAAGAAAACAATAAGCAGGGCTATCAGAGCGGTCCACAAGCATCTGAGGAAGATGCGGAAAGCGCAGAGGAGGGTGTGCTGTTCTGCAGTCTTCGGGGGGCCAGACCATCTGCTATCCTGGGGGCGGCTGCGGGGGGGCTGCCGCCCTGGCCTCTTCCCAAGTTGTGCTGGGGAGACCGCCTTCCCTCTCCTTCCTCCTCCCCACACCCCACCCCTTTTTTCCCTGTGCCAGAAAGAATCCCCTTCCCTCTCGACAGAATGGGAAAAGAATGAAAAGAACCACCTCTGGTCGGACTTGGCCTGTAACACTCCTCTTACAGAGAAGAAGCGGGGCTCGGTGCCCTCCTGCAGGCCAGCAGGGATGAGTGGAGCGCGTGTGAGCGATCCCGCTGCAGTGGTGACTGCCTGGAAGCATCCAGCTCTCTGCAGAGTAGTCTCTCTCTTTCTCATACCCACAGGGCATTCTGCTGGAATGACTCGGACCCATTTACAGCTGCAGGGACTTCTGTGGGGCCCCTATCCTTGTGTAGGCTCAGGGCTCACCAGCAGCTCCCTCAGAGCCTCATTCTACACACAGTTCTCGCTCATGCCTGACACCTCCATTTGCCTCTTCAAAACATCTGAGGGCAAGTGGCCAAGGTGGGGTTCACCTCCTGACTCAGGGACCGTCAGCACCTCCACCCAGCCCCAGGCCCACCCTGGACCTCCAAGGCACAGAGAGACAAAAGTCCTGGGGAGCAGAAGGGCTGAGTCTCACCCAGCTGGAGACCATGGTGCTTTCTCCATTGGCTAGGGGACCTCTCCTGCCTCCTGAGCCCTGGGATGCTTCTGTCTCTGTCTCTTTCTCTCCTGTTTGGCTCAGAGCCTTAATCTTCACACCACCCACCTCAGTGTCCCATTCAGGCCCACCCTACTTACCATGTCCAGGACTCCAGAACTTTCTCCTCACCTGGGAACTGTCACCCGCCATCGCTTTATGACTTCGCATTGGGAACAGTGAAACAAAATGACCTGGTGATAGGCTGTTTGGGACATGGGCCTCCCTGGCCCCCTCCTGCAGGCTTCCCAGTCACAGCGCCACCGCCTGCCACCTTAGCCAGTGCCAGCTGCTTCCCTCTCCCTCAGGACAGAGCCTCACCCACGGCCAGGTGGTCTACCTGGGGGGCTGGCTTTGCCCGTCCTGGGGTCTCTGGGGAGGGGAGGAAGGGGAGTAGGAGGGGGGGAAACGTGACCATCCCCAAGAGAGGGATAAAAGCCAGCAGCTCCCTCTACCTCTTTCCTGCCGGGAGCCCCCAGGCAGCAGACCCTAGACGCTCTGGGTCGATGGCCCTGCCCAGGCACGCAGGGCAGGCGGGCAGGTGGGTTCGGCTTCTTTCCAGTTCTTCTAAATGCGAATCACGTGTGCTTGGGCTTTGGCGTCTGTTCCTGCGTTTGTTCCTCGCGGCCCACTGCTCACCATCCTAAAGAAAAAGAGACACGAGACACCCTTACTCACCGTTGCCTCCACTTCAGGCTCTAAGGTTGCTGCCCTTCCTCCTCCGGTTATCTGACGTTTCCCCGCAGGCCCGTGTTTGTTGCCGGGAAAGAGACTGAGAAGAGGAGATCCCGTCCTCAAGTCCCAGCAACTATTGCCGGGAAAAGGATAAACCCCTCAGGCAGGGTGTCTTCCTTCGGCTGAGGCTGCCTTTATTTCTGGGTTGGGGGTTTAACAGTAAAGGTTTTCAACTGGTAAATGTCCTTTGGGTGAAGCTTGCCCCAGATTACAATATAGATAGTTGTTCGTATGTCACCCCAAATCCCATGGAGACGGGACTCTTCCCTCAGGCTGAGCACAGCTCTCTGGCAGTAGAACGCCCCTCCCCCGCTACAAGTCGTTTGAAGGCCCTCGCCCCACCCCCCCTTCACAGCGCCTTAGGGGCCCCAGCGATTAACCCCATGCCTGGCAGAGTGGGGTTAGCACGGACCTGATGGGCCCAGGCAGCCTGGGGCGAGGAGCGGGTCTGGTCCTAGCTGCACTAGTGGGGGCAGATCCCGGCCCTGCCTGCTTCCCACCTGGCTAGGCTCCACCCTGAACTTCCTCCTCAGTAGGACAGGGCTAGTACTGCCCGCCTCAGGGACTGCTCTGAGGATCACAGACTGTGTATATAAAATTAGAACAACAAATGACAATTTGACAAATCCTTCCCATAAAGGTTTTTCTAGAGAAGCTCTTAGGTGTGGAGTTGAAAGGAAGAGATGTCCAAGGAAGAGATTCTTCAGTCAACAGACTTTTGAGCAACTCTGTGCTAGATGCTGGGGCACCTAGGGGTGCCTGGGAACAGGGGAACAACGACGGAGGGGCAGGGAAGGAGGTGAGCTGAAATGGGTGGGCACAAGCTGGACAGGCAGAATCCAGAGGGGCCAGATGAGCCGCCAGGGTTGTGGCTGCCCAGCCAGCATCTTTCGCGACCCGGGCAGTAGGAAGTCATGGAGAGCAGCATCTTTTCTGCCCTCTGGTGGGGACGGAGTTGGGGCAGAAGGGCCATGTGGAGGATGTGGGCTCAGCCCCTGTGTCTGCCAGAACGGTGGCTCTGACTTCAAGGCAAGGAGGGAAAAGACTTAGAGGGAAAAGATTCCCCATTAGCCTTGGGAGATAGAAAGGGGACCTGAGCAAAGGGCTGGAGCTGGTTCCCTGGAGCAGAGAGGAGTGAGAGCAGGCAGCACGCCCAGAAACATCTCAGTGTGGCCTGAACAAGGCAAGACTGGATTGAGAGCACCCTGGCATGGCAGGAGAGCGGTGGACAAGCTTGCAGTGGCACTGTCAGGCCCAGAAAGGCTGGCAGGCTTTGGACTTGCTGTTGAGCAGAAGCCTCTTCTGGGATGTAAGTTCATGCCCTTCCACACAGTGAGCCTGGAGGGCTTTTCCTGCCTCCAAATGAAATGAAGTCATATCTTCGACAATCAAGAACTTCCACATTGATCCTAAGTTCCTTTTTAAAAAGATGCTACAATTCAAATGTCCATCAATGGCTGAATGGATAAATCAAATATGGTATATCCATACAACGGTGTATTACTCAGCCATTAAAAGGAACGAAGTACTGACATACACTGTGACACGGATGAATCTTGGAAATCTTAGTGAAATCAACCTGACACAAAAGTTCACATACTCTATGATTCCATTTATAGGAAATGTCCAGGATAGGTAACTCCATAGAGACAGAAAGCAGACTGGTGCTTGCCAGGGCTGGGGGGAGGGGGAAAGGTAGTGACCGCGGAATGGGTAGGGGTTTTCATTCGTGGGGATGAAAACGTTTTGAAACTTGATAAGGGTGGTAGTTGTACAACCCTGTGAATGTAACAAATGCCACTGGACTGTACACTTTAAAGTGGTTCATTCTGTGATTTTATGTTATGTGAAATTTGCCTCCATTTTTTAAAAAATTGCAGATGAAAGAAGAGAAATGAAATGTTGTCATGGATGCTCTGATGCTGTCAGGGCCCACCTCAGGGAGTGACACCTGACTTACTCCCCTCCCTGCCTGCTGGGATGCTGCCACAGACAGGCCTGGGTTGTCAGCCCCCCGCAGGACATGCCCCCCCGTTACACTCCCCCTTCCAGGGGCCCCACCAATGCCTAACTGGCACGGGGGTATAAAGTTCTGACCCTCTCTGCCCCTTTACTCCTCTGAGCGCCCAGCTTCAGAGTGCCCAAAGGTCCGCTGAAACACACCCCAGCTCAACTCCTCCCTCTGCCCATGCCTGCCCCCTTCCCAGATGCACATCCCAAGAATTCCCGCTAACATGCCCCCAACCCCCACCAGCCCTCTCCCTCCAGAGCCAACCTCCTCTCTGGGTTGGCTTCTTGGGGACCCACTGCAGCAGACTCCTGTACGGGAAAGCGTTACCTAGCCACGCAAATCAGCAGGGCGACAGTCTGGACCACTCAGTGACCCGAGGCCAGACCACACCCTTTGTGGTCATGTAGGACAAGACTGTGTGAGTCTAGGTGCCGCTGGTGTTTCTGGTTTTTTTTGTTTTGTTTTGTTTTTTGCGGTGCGCGGGCCTCTCACTGTTGTGGCCTCTCCCGTTGCGGAGCACAGGCCCCGGACGCGCAGGCTCAGCGGCCATGGCTCCCGGGCCCAGCCGCTCCGCGGCATGTGGGATCTTCCCGGACCGGGGCACGAACCCGTGTCCCCTGCATCGGCAGGCGGACTCTCAACCACTGCACCACCAGGGAAGCCTGGTGTTTCTGTTTCTATCATCTGAGGAGCAGGATTGCAGAGCGGGCCTGTCTTGGCATTTTGGTTTCACAGTTGCTTTGGGACCCCTGCCAGGACAGGGCCCCTGACTGGGAGAACTTTGGAAAGACATTCACCCAACCATCCTGATCCCCCAGGTTACTTGTTTCCAAGCCTTTTAAAAATAGAAGTGTGAAAACCACATAATTGCCAAGAAGCCTTGGGGTTCTGCGCTCTGCGGCCACGGTCCTGTTGGAACGCAGCCTTGGGATGCAGGAACAAGTGCCTGTTCCCCTGCCTGTGACTCAGGCGGCGCAGGCACACCTGGAACGTCGTCGGGTGCCAGGCCACGAGGCCCGACGGGGCAGCGGTCACCGGGCAAGCCGAGCCTGCCCTGTAATCACTCAGGGCGGTGGAGGTGCCGGAACAGCCTTCCGCCACCCTGGCCTTTCCTTCAAACCCTGGGCTGTGAGCAAAAGGGATTCTTGCCCAGTAAAGGAGGTGGAGATGGGAGATGGGGAGTCTGGGAACTCAGGCAGGTCATGAAGTCACATCCTTAAAATTTCTGCCACTTATCTTCAAAAAGAAAATATCAGAACTGCCTATTTCACCAGGTCCAAGCAGTTTTCTTTAACAAGTATTTTAAGAGCCTGGAATAAAGCAGGATAACATATCAAGAATTTACTTAAATGCGGCAACTTGAAATGTGTGATATTTTGCAGAATCGGGGCTGAGGTTTACTTTGGTGGAAATGATGAGGGCGGAGTGGGCTGAGCCTGAGCGAATGATGGTGTATAAAAGATATCACCGCAGCGGAGAACGAGCAGGCTTTTCCAGAACGAAAAAGTGTTCCATTTCCATGCAGTAACTGATAAGCTAGCGATAAACCATTTCCCCTTCTTCATTAACGATCCCAAAGGAGTTTTCCTGCCTGAGATTTAACTTGCCTAAACTTCTACAAGCCCCCTGGGGCAATAAAACCGTTTAGTTTAAAAGGTGTAATTCAGATTTCATTTTACTAATTTGCTGAGACCTCCCCCACTTAAGTGAGATAGTTAAGTAGTTGGTAAAACACTACACCAATTATTTAAAATATTAATACATTGGTGATTTTGAAAATAATGTAGAATAACATGTGATGTTAATTTGGATAAGTGGTTGGGTCAGTTTTGTGCATGAAATGCAATTCCAGCACCAGGCCCTTTGCCCGTGGCCGTGGATTTGGAGGCTCACACTATGGGATGTTGCCCAAGTCACTACTAACACCCACGGATATCGTGCCCAGCTCCTTGTCAAGGATGAACTGTAGTGTCTGCCAGGAGGATGGTGGAGACCAAACATGCTGTTTGCCTCCCCGGCACCATCCCTCTGGGGGTTTGGACCTGATTCGCTTCTGGGGGGGATCGGGAAGGTGTGCAGCCTGATTTAAAACCAAACCTTGAGCCCTTTTAAAGAACAATAAAACATATTTTACATGAAAAAAAATTTTTTTTTGCTCCTTTTTGCAGGCCACTGGGGATATATTTCCTGGACTTGTGATTTGGAGGTAGCCTTTTTCTTCCTCTTTTCGTGGTTCCTACTGGAAGCATCCAGGCTGAGCTGACATTTTCACACCTTGAAAATGACTTTCCCATTGTCCTATAGTTCTAATTAGGGATGTGTACTCAGGTTTCTCCTTGGCTTTGAAAAATGCTTTAAAAAATCAGAAAGCCTCTGATTTGAGGAAAAACTGAGAAGTTTTCTTGGTGACTTTTGAGAAAAATAGGCTCTTCCACTGCTAGAGAGTAGTGTCAGGACATGTGACCTGTGCAGCCACACGGGGCCCGGTGCCCAGAAGGGCCCTACACTTGGTTTAATACTCAGCTGTCACCTGGACAAACCTTGAGGACATTATGCTCAGTGGAAGAAGCCAGTCACAAAAGGTCAAATACTGCATGATTCCCCTTATATGAGGCGCATAGAGGAGTCAAATTCATAGAGACAGAAAATAGAATGGTGGCTGTCAGGCGCTGGGAGGACAGGTAATGGGGAGCTATTGTTTAAGGGAAACAGTTTCCAATTGGAAAGATGGAAGAGTTCTGAAGATGGATGATGGTGATAGTTGCACGGCAGTGTGAATGTACTTAATGCCACTGAACTGTAGACTCAAAAAGGGTTATAATGGCAAATTTTATGTTATACAGATGTTACCACGGTAAAAACAAAATAGAATTCTGCTGCTGCTGCCTTGAAATTGTTATTTTTTTAACAAGGGGTCCTACATTTTTGTTTTGCACTGGGCCTTGTAAATTACCTGGCCAACTGAGCAGTGTTTCAGGAACTTTAATGGATACAAGTCTCCTGGGATCAGAAGATACAGGTTCTGAGTCATTCTCTGGGGCGAGGCCCAAGATTCTGCCTTTCCAAGACGCTCCCAGGGGCTGCTGATGCCGTGGTTTGTGGACCACACTTTGTAGCGAGGATATAGAGCAGTGAGACCTGGTTCAGGTCCTAGAAAAGTTCCGGGCATAGTTCCTAAGGAACTTAGTCATTTTGAGGAGAGCATGACTTTCTCGGTCCTTTGGGCAGCCACAGGATACACTGAAATTTGAACAAAACCTTCTGCGGCTCCCCCTACATTAAGCAGTAAACTCACCAAGTCTGTCCTCTGGGGTTCCTTTTCTAGCTGGGTTAATGGTATCTCTGTTACACTTCCAACTCAAATCTGCTTCTTTTCCTGCCTCTGGTACAACAGAGAACTGGCCCCAAAGGTGAGTCACGATGCCACGTCGGCCTCAGCAAACCTGCAGCTCCTTGCATCTTCTGCAGGCCCCCAACCCTCACAGACCAGGCCTTCGTAAGCACCCATGGCCCTGGGGCTTGGCTTGGACTAGGGGCCTCTTGCTCTACTCTATCACCCTCTCCAGCTCTAGGGACACTGAAGCCACTCTCTGGTGCTTTGTTTCCCTAGACCCCCTGATTAGTATAGCCTGTGCCCTTCAAACCCTGAGTCAGAGTTGGACTAGCAACTTTTTTCTTCCTACTTCAAGATTTCATGACTCATTGAAATCGTAAGGGTTTGCATGCTAGTATAATGGAGGGCATCTGTGGGGAATCTCCATAATTGATCCCTGCCCCACTCCTGCTGTCGAGACCAAGAAGAACCCAGGCTGGTGTCAAGTTACCAGTAGGTGCCATGGTAAGAGCACTGGACATCAGGACCTCCAGAGATGGCAAGAGTCTCCAGCAGAACCGCAGTTGGGAGGAGCCCCAGCTGAGCCTAACCCTGGGTTCTGGGCATAGCTACGTCTGATGAATTTGTGGGCTGGCAGCCCCTGGGACCCATAGCATTTACCATTTGTGTGAGGTTAGCAAGGAAGCAAGAAGACGTGTGTTTGGGTGAAGGTGCCTGGGAGCAGAGATGGGAGAAGCAGCGAGTGAAAGAACAGTGTAAGAACAGTTCCTGTCCCTCGGAACTAAGTCTCTGTGGGGCGTAGAGCACAAGTAGAGGGTGGCTCCCTCTGGATTCAAACCCTACGTGCAGGGTAGTTCGGGGGATATTGTTATTCTGCACAAGTGACTCCGGGCTGAGTGGCGATCAGGATGGGATTTAATGTTCCTCCAAAGCCTGGTCAGCATCTGGGGGCCTAAGCAGAGAGGTCTCCTTTGAAGGCGATGACACAGCTGTAATAACGTCTCCCTCCCTCGTCTCCCTGTCTCGCGGTGCCAGCAAAAATGTGGGCTGGTGAAGGGAGGCCAGAGAGGATCACTGCCAAAATGGGTAAAATTAAAAGGTGAGCCTCCAGCTCTTTCTTATTTTGCTAGCAGGAGAATTGCTGGGCTCGGAACAGAGACCTGGAACTGTAATAAGGAAGAGCAGCACTTTATCTCAGAAAAGATCGGTTTAATTTGCATTTGGCTTTGGAATACAGGGAATAATTCTCTTCTGAAAAGATTAATCTTCCCCACTTTGCTCCTCTTTAGCTTTCTGAATGAACTTGACTCCTTGAATGTGCCCCAGCCAGATGGGTGGAGTCAGGAAAATGGGAGTGAGGGTGGGGGTCATGGGGGAGATCGGTTGGACGTTAGCATCTTTCCAAGAATGTTCCACCCAAGCACAGGATAGGTGTAGACTGGGTCTGTGCAATGTCCCCCCTATCAAAAAGAATCCCCTAGGAGGTTCTTCATAAACTCAATTCATGAATTTCGAGCCGTCGCCTTTGAATTACTGGAACAAGGATCAGACTCTTTGGTTAAAAAGACAGGTCATTGGGGCTTCCCTGGTGGCGCAGTGGTTGAGAGTCTGCCTGCCGATGCAGGGGACACGGGTTCGTGCCCTGGGCCGGGAAGATCCCACATGCCGCGGAGCGGCTGGGCCCGTGAGCCATGGCCGCTAGGCCTGCGCGTCCGGGGCCTGTGCTCCGCAACGGGAGAGGCCACAACAGTGAGAGTCCCGCGTACCGCAAAAAAAAAAAAAAGACAGGTCATGTCTGGGCTACGGCACCGTGGACTAGGAAGGCCAAGGGGAGGGGGAGATGCTGGTCGTTATGATAAGCCTGGCAGAAGAAGAGTATCCATAAATTTAGACCAAGAGGCACTAAATCCTTCTAAGTGATGATAATTATTGTACAAGCATCGAGAGGCAGTCTTCTCAACGGTTGGCTGAGCAGACCCTCCCATGGAAATCCGCTTCTCCCCTAGGCAAAGTGTCCTCTTTTGGCCTTGATGCCAGGCGGGCCTCAGCAGTGCTTTGCCTGTTCACAGGCATGGTTCCCATCACCCTGGCCCACAGCCCTCAAAACTCTCTGTCTTGCCTGTGACTTCCCAGACTGTCACCCTTCACAAGCTCATGTTCTGTAGCTCTGGCAACCAGTTTTGTGCGTGGAAGTAGAGATGGTGGTCGGTGTTATGGGCTGAATTGTGTCCCCCATAAGTTCCTATGTTGGAGCCCTAACTGCCAGTCCCTCAGAGTGTGACTGTTTGGAGATTGGGCCTTTAAAGAGGTAATGAAGCTAAAATTAGGTCATTAGGGCAGGTCCTAATTAACGACTGGGGTCCCTGTAAGAAGAGAGGAAGACACAACCCAGGGAAGACCAGGTGAGAACACCGGGGCAGCTTGGCCATCTACAAGCCAAGGAGCAGAGCCTCAGAAGAAACAACCCACCACACCTGGCTTTCAGACTTCTAGCCTCCAGAGTTGTGGAAGAATACACTTCTGTTTTTCAGCCTTGCAGCCTGGGATACTTTGTTCTGGCAACCTTGGCAAACTAACACAGTGGGGGAAGTAATGAAATAGATACAGAAGAGGTTTCCAGAACCCCTGAGAGGGCCGAGGCTGAGGACACGTAGGACGGGTTGGCCTGTAGGAAGAAGACAGGCCACTGGGGGGTAGAAGTGGGGGTCATCTGACACCCGAGGGCAGATGTGGGAACGGGAGGAGGACCAACCTGGAAGGCAAAACAGGGATTCCAGGGCCATAAGTAGAGGGGAGGGCCGACGGAGGGACATGCCTGCCCTCTCCACCCACCAACATCTTGATGTACTGTCCCTCCGTTCCAAAGGGGCTGGATCTACGACTACAGGAACATGAGGGAACAGCCAAAAGTACATGAGACCCATTTCCTAAGACGTGAAACACAAGCCAAGGCTCTGTTTGTTCTCTGACAATGTAAACATCACACATTTTTATTAAGAGAGAAAATAAAAAGCCAAGAATCCACATGAGCCTCTCTAGAGAGAATCTCGTCACCGCCACGACCGAGGAATCTGGCCTTCACCAGCATCTTAGCCCCGCTGACCGTCAGACGGTTGCCCAGACAGACGGCCACGTCCAGGGGCTGCATTAGGACTTGGGTGAGGGCCCTTTTCACTCTCTAAATAACATTCAAAGTTATATTTTACGACTGTGTTGGTATAAAGATGAAGATGTTAACATTGTATACTAAAACGTTTTCTTCAGCCTAAAAGTTTATTTCTGCCTTCTGATTCTACAAGAAATGGAAATATTCCCATGGGCCCCTATGGTACAGGGGGCCTCCTGGGCCTCATGGGGGAGTGGGCCCTGGTCCTGGTGTGAGCCGTCCTACAGCCCAGAGGCCACACAGGCTGGGCAGGAGGGTGGGGGTCCCTGGGAGATGGAAAAGCAGACTTGGCTCTGAGCAGAATGGGGGCAGGGAGCAAGGCCAGCAAGTCACTGGCCCCTGTTTGGCCCCCAGGGAAGGGGAGCGGGTAGGACCTGCAGGGATGGCACCTTTTTTAAAAAAAAATAAATTTATTTATGTTATCTTATTTATCTATTTTTGGCTGCACTGGGTCTTTGTTGCTGTGCCAGCTTTCTCTAGTTGCGGCGAGCGGGGGCTACTCCTTGTTGCGGTGCGCGGGCTTCTCATTGCGGTGGCTTCTCTTGCTGTGGAGCGTGGGCTCTAGGCACGTGGCCTTCAGTAGTTGTGGCATGAGGGCTCAGTAGTTGTGGCTCGTGGGCTTAGTTGTTCCCTGGCATGTAGGATCTTCCTGGACCAGGGCTCGAACCCGTGTCCCCTGCATTGGCAGGCGGATTCTTAACCACTGAGCCACCAGGGAAGCCCAGGGATGGCGTCTTGATGCTGCCTTGCTTGCCCTCCTCACCCAGGGGTCTCAGATCTCCCTTCACCAGGGGCCAGAGCTGGCACGGAGCCTGGGGTCTGGCTGAAAGCTGGGTCAGGTGGCCTGGGGTGGGGTGCGGGGGACGCCCCATGGTTGTAGCCTGGCAGGCATGCCCTGCATCTTATCCAGCTTCCTCCACAATCCCCAGCAGAGTGCTGGCCTGTGGATGCCTGAAGTTCTTTTTGATTAATTGTTTGCCACTGTTTGCAGCCCCTGTGACGAGAACCTAATCAGCCCCCTAACTGAACCCTCTGCCCAATGGTCATAGCAATTTCTAGCGGCAGGGGGCGCTCCAGCGCTGGTCGTGAAAGGTCGGCCGGGCCAGGTGCTCGAGCCTCCGGCTTGGTGACCAGAGAAGGGCAGGAGCTCTGGGAACACTGGCAGGGGAGGAAAAGGCCAGAGGGCTGGGAAGCTGGGAGATACCTCGGCACTAAGGCAGCCCCGACAGAGGCAGCTTAGGTCTAGAAAGAGCCCCTGTGGGAAGGAGAAGTCCAGTTCGAAAAGTAAACCAAATGTGAAGAATAATTCATCAAACCCGCCCCACCTCCACCTCTGAAGAGCCCTTTCCTGTCTCATGATCTCCCTCCCCAGACTCCAGGCTTCTTCCCTGAAGGGCAAGGAGAACAGCTCTGTTTCGGTGTAGGAATATACATGTTCAGGTTATGAGTGACTGGGGTGAAGACCCAAGCTAACCTCCCCTCTGAAGGCCATGAGTCCAGAGAGCCCCTCTGATCACATCTTTGTCTAAAAACAAACATGGAGGAAACAGAAGGATATGATTGTCTTTCACAGAGTGCCAGTGGGGCCCCTCTGAGGAGAGCACAAGGGCACCCCACCCCCATTTTTTAAAAAAATATTTATTTATTTTGGTTGCGCCGAGTCTTAGTTGTGACACACGGGATCTTTGTTGCAGCATGAGGACTCTTAGTTGCGGCACGCATGCGAGATCTAGTTCCCTGAACGGGGATCGAACCCAGGTCCCCTGCATTGGGAGGGCAGAGTCTTACATGCTGGACCACCAGGGAAGTTTCCCCAAGGATGCTATTGTAATGAAAACAAACGTGGCCCTTTCAGCAGCTGAGGACAAACAGGAGATGAGACCAGTCGGGGCAGATGAAGAGAAATCAAAGCAGCACATGTAGGAAGCACAGAGCAAAAACAGGCAGAACATGTACTGCAACAGCCTTTACCATACTGTACATGCTGACAAGCTTCTAACGATGCCCTGGGCCTTCAACAAGTGCTAAGATATCGGCATCTGTTTTTGAAAGCCCAGTAGAGAGTCCCACAGTTAGTATGGGTCACAGAAAGCGGGGTGATGAGGGAGAAGTGCGGGTGAGCACCTTGCCTCTGCAGCCTGGGCCTAGACCTGTCTTTCCCCAACTTCCTCACAGTTCACACAGCCAGAATATGAAGCCCAGACAAGTTAAGTAACTTGCTCAGTGTCACATGGCAAATTGGCAAAAAAAAAAAAAAAAAATCTGGATTGAAAGACCTAAGTAACAGGACTCCCAGTCCAGTGCTCTTTGTTTAGTTCTCACTGGGCCATTCAGTCGATGACTAATTACTGAGAACTCACTATCTGTTAGGCTCTACTCTGGTCTTGGCCTCCTGAGTGGTTTCTCAGGTGTTTGGTTCTTATCGCATTTTTATCATCTTTCACCAACATCCAGTCCACACACCACATCTGTGGTTAGGCCATGCCTTCAGTGGGCTCTGGGCATCCTGTCTCCAGACCTCCCCTCTCGTGTGTGGGGCTCTCGGGAGGGGCAGAAAGCAGCCCAACATTAGCCTGGCCCCAAACTGCCCCTCTCAGGGGCCTTCACTCTCCGTGTCTAGAGGAGACCAACATTGACAGCTGCACAATGGGCCAAGTTAAATGACTCCTGCAAATAGTTTGATGTGTCTTGGATCATTTCTGATCATAATATTGAACCTTTGTTAGTGCTAAGGACTGTTCACACATTATATTATTTAAACCTTCCAACAAGCCTCTCCATTGAATAGCCCATTTTGCAGATGAGAAACTGAGGCTTGAAAAAGATTAAGTAGAATGAGGGAGAAGGGTCAAATCTGCCTTACAGAATTCCAAATGTAACGTGACTACCCCTCCCTCCAAGAGGTGTGGCTTAATTCCTCTGTCCTTGAGTGTGGGCTGGATTTAGTGACTGGCTTCTAAGGAATAAAACATGGAAAGGGAAAATAGTAACTTTGCAGTGGAGGAAACTGGCAGACACCACCTTACGCAAGTGATACAGGCGACATCGCCAGCGATAAGTCATGTCGAGAGCAGATACCCCCCACATGATATGATAAGGGCACTTCACCCCTGTGGTGTTCTTCCCCCAAATCCATAACCTGGCGTGAGGAAAGGCCAGAAAAAGTTATAAATCGAGCTACAGTCCCTGCCCTGTACTCTTCAAAGTGTCAAAGTCAAGAGAACACAAGGAAAAATTGAGAAATAGTCACAGACTGGACACAGCTAAATGCAACATGGTATCATGGATTGGATCCTAGAACAGAAAAAGGACATTAGTAGGAAACACGGTAAAACCTGAATGAAGTCTAGTTTTAGTTCCTAGTAATGTACCACTGTTAATTTCTTAGTTTTAATACGTGTACCTCATTATGTAAGATATTAGAGGAAGCGGGGTAAAGGATACAAGGGAACTTTCTATACTGTACTTGGAACTCTTCTGTAAACCTAAAATTATTGAAAAGAAAAAGTTAAACAAAAAAAGATTAAGCCCAAGGTCACAAACCAAGCCAGGATTCAGATCCAGACCCCTGATTCTCTGAAGCTTTTGATCTTAAATAACACCCTTGGTTATGTCTGCAAATAATGTCACCTGCTGTTCATTGAGTGTTGTGTTCTAGGCACTTTTACATATGTTATCCCCCCAATACGTCATTCCTTGTTTCACAGGCATTTTCTCTGTTTTTCTCCTCCCATGGGTGGTATACTCTTCAAAGGACAGAGTCTTTTCATTCAGAGTGGTGGTCCTCAAATCCAGATTCAAAGGTTAACAAGTTCACAGGCACATAGACACACCTCACCCACACTCACACTCACACAGCCTAGCACTAACCCATGTGCACCTAGGATGGCATATCTTCCTTCTCTTGTTTCTAGTGAGTGGGGGACAGTCCTGCTTCCCAATCGAAGATATAAATAGGGACATACTTCCTCCCCAGAGAGACTTCAGTTCCTTGGAAACAAATAATCCCAACTCTGGGTATCACTCCAGCCAATAGCGACCTGACTGGCCTGTTAAGTGAAGGGTCTGCCACTAGCCCGTCATGTTACCCCCAGTCCCCAGATGGGACCTTTTCTTTGTGGGGGGCTTCTAGTGAACATTTCATTAAATCGATGACCCACCTCTTGTTCAAACCAACTGGTTGCTGGAAGTTCTGCATTTGTTGTTATCAGATCCAACAGGAGGAACAACGGAGGTCGCTGGCTGGAGGGCAGATCAAGTCTAAGGCCGGGATTCGCTCTCTCAGCAGGAGAGAGGAGAGGAGACCTGCGATTTGGAATAGAGAGCTCTCTGTGGACCCCGGGTATTTCTGGGGAGCTCCCCACTGAGAAAGGTAAATAAAACACCCATCCCGCATGCCAGCCCCTCCATTGCTTTGAGCTCCCTCATCTTATCTGACTTTGTTCACCCTCAATGGAAGAGCACTTGCCTTCTCTGGACCCCGGTGTTGGCAGAAAAGGCAGAGTTCTCGGTGACTGTGTCCCTTTTCTTAGGGAATCATCCAGCCAGTGGTTTTCCCTGAGCACGTTCAAAGATCCCACCCTCCCCTGGCTTGCTATAGGCCTTTCAGTCTCTGGATAAAGTTGAGACATTTAAAATTTTGAAAAATGAATCTAATTCATGTAGTTAGTATAGATAGCCTAACATATTTAGTTTGTCTAAATAACTAAATCCTTTATTCAATGACTGAGAAAATTTTATGGCCCCAATCCACATCCCCCTCCAACTGACACGCTGCCGCCGGACTCCAGGTAAGGGACTGAGTCGTTCATCCTGGCTGCTCTAGAAAGGAGCGTGGGGGTGGGAGTGGGAAAATGGGATTTCTCCCTCCAGGATAAGTGGGATCAGGGTGCCAGGCAACAGACAGGAGGCTGAGACCAGGGCATGGCAGCATCCCTGTAGAAAACCCCACAGGGCAAACGAATAAAGCCCACCACGAACCTGGTTGCAGGTTCCCCTGTGTTTCCTTCCATCGAGATATCCCCGAGCTGGCTTAGAGAGGCCAGCCCGTCCCAGCCGTGCTGCCCGGCATTAAAGGAAGACCTGAGAGTGTCTGCTGGGGCCTTGGGACCCCTCCCCTGACCAGGTGTGGAGAGACAGGGTGGGATAAGAATTCCTGAATCACAAGAAACAAAATTTCACTTTTAACTGCTTGGGGTCCCTTGCTGAGTCACCTGATTCCCAAAGGACCTTGGCTTCCCTTCTTCCACCTCCCCTGTGTCTCACAGAGCACCTGGGATGGGGAGCTGGCCCAGAGCTCTGCCTTGCTTGGCTGCCTCCCACTTTTTACAAACAGTGGAGGGGCTGGGGTGTGAACTCCCAGAAGTCCCCTCCTCACCCCAAATACTGAGTTTTTCCTGGGTCCGTGCACACCCCGAAGCTGGGACAGCACAGGGGCCTGTGGTCACGCCCTGTGAAGTCTTGGCGTGTGTGACCACATACAGGAGACTACGCTGCAGGAGGCTTGTCGTGGCCGTGGACAGCTCTGGTCATCTCACAGATGCCTGTCTCCAGGATCTGCTGGCTCTTCCCCTCTGTCCATCCACAATGGTGCTGAGTGATTGGCCTAGCCCTGGTCGGATAAGAACAGGAGGGTGCAGGGGAGGAAGAGGAAGCAGGGAAGAGAGTCACGAGGGGAAAGGGGCCAGGTGCCTATTACCGGGCCTGCTAGCAGAGGAGTCACTGAGTCAGCCCTGAAGGTGGAGGTGCCAGGACCGCCGGCATTGCAGAGCTGGGGGAGGGGGTGGGTGCAGTAGGGTACAGGGGTTACCTCCACACACACACCTCGCCCTGCCCTGTGCAGTCTGTATGTTGTAGAGGATATGACTTGAACTAGGAGTAAAGTACCACACTGTAATTCTCCAGACTCTGTGTGTGCTTGGCTGGCTAACACAGAACCCTCTCATGCACTAGGAAGGACTCCTACCTGTGGAGACTGAAGGTGTGAAGTCTTCTCCTGAAGTTGTGTAGGAACTCTGTGTGCTCCCCGTCCTAGCAGTGTAGGAACCTACCTGCCACCCCAACTAGAGAGGGAGCTCCCTGAGGGTAGGGTGACCCCAGCCAACGCCATTTGGAGCAGAAGAACTGCCCAGCTGATCCCTGCCTGAATCCCTGACCCACAGAGTTGTAAGAAATAAAAAAGAATTTGTAACTGAATGATTGAATGAATGAGGGAATGGAACTCAGGTTTGCCCAGGAAACCTGATTTATTTCTACCAAGAGGACCTGAAGTCAATGGCTGGACTGAGCTTTAAAAACGTCCTGCTGGTTCAATGGCATGTCTAACTCCTCCTGTCTTGTGTCACTCCAAATGCATTAAGTTAGAATTCAGCTCACTTTAGCAAGCCTAAGAATCCACGCGACGCAGTGAATGTACCTCTGCTCTAAACCCCCCATCATGTGAGGCCCATAGTCCCCTAGGACCCCAGCTAATGCTTGATCCTGCTGCTACTATTAGTTTGTCACCATGGTCAGTCCTCCCTGACACCCTCTGTTGTCTGAGTTAACTGCTCCCTTCTCAGGTCCAGAGCCCTGGGTCCGCATCCTGGGGAGCCCTTGCTGTGCTGCCTTGTTATTTCTCATTAATGTCTTAGCCTCTCCTGCTGGTCTGCATTGTGGTCATCGTTGGGTTTCCCACAGCACCAGGTGCAGTGCCCACCACTTCAGAAGACCCTGAACGTTGGGGCAGAGAGGGAGAGAGGCACAGGGAGTCCCATCAGGCCAGCTTCAGCCCCACCCGGCAGGGAACTGGAGCTACGAGAACCTGACATGTATTTTTTTTTTTTTTGGCAGTACGCAGGTCTCTCACTGTTGCGGCCCCTCCCGCTGCGGAGCACAGGCTCCGGACGCGCAGGCCCAGCGGCCATGGCCCAGGGGCCCAGCTGCTCCGTGGCATGTGGGATCCTCCCGGACTGGGGCACGAACCCGTGTCCCCTGCATCGGCAGGCGGACTCTCAACCACTGCACCACCAGGGAAGCCCCTGACATGTATTTTTGTAACTTTAACTTCTTCTTATGAAAAATGTCAAACATACACAAAAGTAGGGGAGAATAAAATAATAAATCTTCATCCAGTTTATTTTTATTTTTTATATTTTGCGGTACGCGGGCCTCTCACTGTTGTGGCCTCTCCCATTGCGGAGCACAGGCTCCGGACGCGCAGGCTCAGCGGCCATGGCTCACGGGCCCAGCCGCGCCGCGGCATGTGGGATCTTCCCGGACCGGGGCACGAACCCATGTCCCCTGCATCGGCAGGCGGACTCTCAACCACTGCGCCACCAGGGAAGCCCATCCAGTTTTAAGAATGATCAATATTCTGACATTCTTGTTTCATCTACTCTACATTTTTTTTTTGCTAAAATATCTTAAAATAAATCCCAGATATCACAGCATTTCACCCCCAAACATTTCAAAATGTGTGATCAAGATGTAGCATCACCGAATTTGGGGGTCGAATGAACCACAAAAGTCATCCTGTGTTCTAACAAGCCAGCTGGGGCTGGCAGGCTGTGCAGTAGACACCCAGCCCCTGGGACGCCCCTGGCCCAGGAAGATGTCGGGTACTTAGTGGAGACTGTAATCAGCTCTCTGCCAGGAGTTTGGAGAAAGCCCCCCTGGGGTGACTGGTTTAGTTCTTTCTGCGCCCATCAGAATCCATCCAAAGGGGTCTTTTCCTTTTCTCCAACTTCCCTCTGCCGGACACCATACCCTGGTGATTTAGGGATTACTGTTTCCATTTTATAGGCAAAACAGTTAATGCTCAGAGAGGCCAAGTGACTTGCCTAGGGTTACCCAGTCAGTGGAAGCAGAAGCAGGTTCTCACTCAGTTCTGTTGAGCCCCAGAGCCTCAGTGGGTTCCACTGTTGGCACCGCCTGCCGGGCAGGCCCCCATCCTCAGTTTATCCTCAAGAAGAAACAGTCGGCAAGCACCCTCTTCTCAACGGTCAACAGGGGAGGGCAGGCTCCTGTGTTTCTCCTGGTTGGTAGCAAATGTTGCTTTTGAAAAGGCCGCTTTGGGGGAGGTTTTAGGAAGTGTGTTAAATGATGGAAGGGGGCTTCAAAGCAATGCTCAGACACACACCATTGGAGCTCTTCTCCACCACACTGGAGTCTGCGAAGTCTCTGCTCCAGCCCTGCCCACGCTGCCTGGGGGCCTCAGTCCCCATTGTATCTCCTGTCCTTTGATGTCGGATAAACCTAATTCATCTCTTTCATATCACTACAAAGCGGCCTCCTCATTGCTTTGTTTAGACAGTCTCTCTCCCAAATATTAAACATTTGGTCTTCCCAGGCCCCCCCAAGCTCTTAACCTCATCAAGGTTGTTGCAGAATCCACTTTTCCCCACACTGATTGGCAGATTCTGCTCTCTCCATCACCAGCCTTCTTGGGCAGATCTGGACATGTCACCCCCATGAAGGCTGCTCTGGGACACAGCACTTCCTTGGGGAAAGGGTCACTGCGGTATGGTTCTCAGTCCTGTGGGGACCCCTGGAGAAGCCTCAGGGAAATGGGGACGCTCCGGTTGGTCACGTGAGGGATTGGGGTGCCTGTCTTCCCCACGCAGGCACCTGGGGGAACTTTGCCGTTGGTGGAGGCCCAGCACCTAGACCAGGGCCACCCGCCAGCTGGTGAGGGGAGCAGACACTCCAATTTCCAGACCACAGACTACCCGGAGTGGCCTGTGTCTCTCCAGATACCAGCTGCTTGGTACCTGGGGGTACCGCAGGCTCTCCTTCTCCTTCAAAAAGCCCACTCGAATCCTGGAGCACCCCACCTTCAACCTTGCCTGCCCTGCCACCCTTTCTTTAGGGAAGTGGGCTCACATTGCTTCCTCCTCCACAGCTCTTTCTGTTCTCCCCTCTAAGTATCCCTTCTGGTCCCATGGCCCTACGCCACCCAATGTCACGGGCAAGACCTGTGCTAGGATCCACGGTCCGCTGTCACCCTGTCCTGCTGTCTCTCTCCATGGTCCCCGGAGGGACTTTGCCACTTGGGGCTGCTCCCTGGATGACCCTCCTGTCTCCTCATGGGTCTCATTGCTCAGGATGAGCAGAAAACACCCTCTGTCCCCTGACAATGTGGCGCTTGGGGAAGGTTTCAGAAGGGACACTTAGGCAGAATCTTCTTTCCTCCTTCTTGCCGCCACCCCCCCGGCCCCCTCCACCCGCTCTTCCTCCCTTCCTTCCTTCCTTTCTCCTCTCTTTCAACTTGTCATGAAAAATGTCAAACATCTACAAAATAAAGAGCATAATGAACCCTTATGTATCTGTCACCCAGGTTTAACAAGGATAGACTCACAGCCAATCTTGTTTCATCTAAAACCTGTCATCCCACCCCACCCCCGTTGCCTGCCCTATACCGAAGCTAATTCCAGACACCTCATCGTTCCCTCTGTAAACACTACAGCACACGCATCTCTACAAGACAAGGACTTGCAGAAAAACAATCACACCTAAAAATATAAACAATTACTTTCTTAATGGCTACATCATTTTTTGATTTGCTGCTCCCTTGGTTTGCTTTCGTTAGGTGGGTTAGAAAGTGCCTACTGTGTGCCATGCACCTCTGAACTCAATTCATTCTCAGAACCATCACACGAGCTAGTATGATTGTAAATTACCCCCATTTTACAGAAGAGGAAACTGAAGTTCCCCGCGGTGAAATTTTTTTTTTTTTTTTTTTTTGCGGTATGCGGGCCTCTCACTGTTGTGGCCTCCCGTTGCGGAGCACAGGCTCCGAATGCGCAGGCTCAGCGGCCATGGCTCACGGGCCCAGCCGCTCCGCGGCATGTGGGATCTTCCCGGACCGGGGCACGAACCCGCGTCCCCTGCATCGGCAGGCGGACTCCCAACCACTGCGCCACCAGGGAAGCCCCGGGGTGAAGTTTTGATTGGCCAAATCTCACGGCTAAGTGAGGTCCCTCCTTCCTCCCATTGCCCTCCCCACCACCCGTCAGTCCTGGCTGGAAAGTTCTAGAAAATGCTAGTAATAATGTTAGGGAACCCTTGACCAAAACCGCCCACCTTGGCCAGACACGATGATAACCCGCTTACCTGAGTTGTCTCACCACAGGAGGTTCCCATAAGAAACGAAGCGCTGCCTCGGAAAACTACCCAGGAGAATTCAGGACGGGCCCAAAGAAGGAGGAGACGACCAACCTCCCAGAATCCTTCACGCTGGAATCCAGCCAATCCTCTTGGCTGAGAGATGCGTGCGCAACCAGGAAGGACCCTGAGTCACCAGCTATGTGCCAAGCAAGATGACTGGCCGGAGAAAACTCGGAAACTAACCCCATCACCATAAAACCCAAGGCTGCGAGCCCCGTGGCAGGGCAGTTCTCCTGGGTTCCCTTACGCTGCTGCTCTCCACCTGGGCGCCCCTTCCCAATAGTCTCTTGCTTTGTCAGCACGTGTGTCTCCTCGGACAGTTCATTTCCGAGAGTTAGACAAGAGCCCACTCTTGGGCTCTGGAAGGGGTGCCCCCTCCTTCTCAGCTACGGGAAATGTTTCCTTTCACTATCTGTACTCGGGTCTCAGGGTGATTACCCCCTCCCCATCCAACCTTTTTCTCCCAGCCCAACGGAGCTGATTTCTCCCCTGCGGCAACCTCAGCCTCTGGAGGCTGAGCAAGCCTAGAGCAGGTACTTCAAAGCGTAGCGCTTAATCGCACCTTCCTGTGCATCGTTAGGCACGGAGCAAAACAAAGAAACTAAAGGCACATTTTCATATGAGATCCTCGCAGGAAGACACCCCCTCCTCAGCAATGTTTGTGCTCTTGGGTTGGTTGGGAGTAGGCACTCAGGTGCTGCAATATGTTTACCTGCTTCTTCCTCCGTTTCCCGTTCCTCCCCCTCCCCCTCTGGAACAGAAGAAGAATAGTTCCTTTGTGTTTTCTTTGCTTTCTTCCTGTGCCTAATTAGGGATTATGCTTGGGAATCAAGCTAATTAATCTCTGCCAGTCCGGGGTGAGAGCAAGCTCCCTGCACTATCAGGGTTGATCAATCCCTCCCTGCTGAAAGAGTCTGAAAAACAACCCTGGTCCTTTCAGCACAGGCTTTATTGGGCGTGAGGCAGGATGACCTGGGGGTGGCCTGGCATGAGTGGGGTGTGGTGGCTCAGCCCGACGGGATGGAGGCCTCAGGAGAGGCTCCTGGGGCTGGAGCTTGAGTGTGAGGTGGCCCCGTAAGTAGGACTTCCCAATGCCCACAGCCCTGCAAGGCAGGGGCCAGAGCTTCATCACAGTGCTGCTTCGGAACATCATCCGGCTTCCCTGAGTTGCGAGGGTGGCCACTGGGAGTACTCGGATGGAGAAAATCTATCACAGCTGATGGCTGGGTGTATTTCAGGACAAGGTGATCCCTCCAGCTTGCGGACGAGAGGCCCTGCCCCGGGCCTGCTCCCAACACTGGGCTACCACCTCAGTTCAACAAGGACCAGCTCTCCAGGAGAAAACTCAGGCTTGTAGGAAGGGGCTGAAGGCCAGAGAAATGGGAGAAAGCAAAAAATCTCATAGGGCTGCAAGGGACTGAGGAAGAACTCACCCTGGAAGCAGGGGAAGAGTGGTCTGTTTAGCGCTTCTAAAAAACTCGTGATGTCTCGGGGGGTTCTCACGGCCTAGGCAGGTTAGATCTTCAGAGATACACCAATGGTCCTCACCTCCAGAGGGGAAGACACGGTTGTCTTCCCAAGGTTATTAAGAAACCAAAGACAAATGTATTAAATGAAAGAGACTGGAATTGAAGGAACCCAAGGTGTTAAACCTTTGGAAGGTATTTAAGGCCTTTCCATCATATGTGTGTGTGTGTGTATATATACATATATATATGTATGTATGTATAAAAATATATGAAATGAGCTCAAATCCCACATTAAATAGTAATTTTATTTTGCTATAAAATTTTGAAATGATATTTGTAATTGTTTTTAAAATTAATTTCATTTTTGCAGTTTTTTAATCTTTTGGCACAATATTTTTCAGGTTGCATTTTCACAGGCTTTAACAGGCTTGGAAGCTTTGGGCATTGTGCTTGCAGTTTCCAAGGATAAAATGGCCCGGAGAGCCTGAGAGACCACACAGCCAGGCACCCTGTCTAGGGGGGCACCCACCCTCATGAGTGAGAAAGGAGAACCTGGCCACATGCAGCAGTGCCCCACATCAGTTCTGGGAGACTAGCGGTCTAGGCCAAAGGGAACAGAAAAGCCCTTTAAAGATGTCTTCTGGAATAAATGATTAAAGAGGGAAAGAAAAAGAAGACAAGAAAGATATTTCTACTTACACAAACATGCCCCAAGTACAGGGCAGAGGTAAGAGCTCCGGGGGCTGGGGGCAGCATAGGGAAACACCTCAAAACAATGAGGACATTGTGGCCTTCCAAAGCCAGGTTGCCACAAATAGCCTGTGGACCATCCACTGACCCAGAAAACAGGGACTATCACAATGTCCTGTGAAGAACACCAGAATAACACAGCAACTTTAGGGACTCAGACCCAGATTATACCAGCCTACATAATGGCCCATGAAAATGGAGGAGGAATGGAATTGTCCTTCTTGATAACACATGTAGGTTTCCTTGACAGCACAATGCCAGGGGAGAAAGAATTGCAGTTTTTGAAATTCTGATGAGCCTGTTGAGGTCAGCTGTGGTCCCAGTGACTGCAGAAGACCCTTTGGTTTTGTTCTGCCAGTTCTGTAGGAAGTAGCAATGAGGTGCTGTGAAAGCCATGGAGGTGCACCTCTGAGATCTCCCTTCAAGGGATAACCAGTCAGGGGAGTGCAGTTGGCTCTCAGCCTCCAAGTGCAGAACTTTGGAGTATTCAAACTGAGGCCTGTCTTCTCAGGTAACTCCCAGGTGACTGCCCACCACAGGGACACTGGCACCTTACCACTTCTGTCCAACACAAGATTCCTCAATGGGCAATCTTCTTGTACCCCAGGACTTTGTCCAGAGCTACAGGCAGTCTGAGGTTCTCCTTACCTAATCCGCCTTCCTCTCCCCTTCTTTCACAGATGTCAGACCTGCATCATGGTCTGAATCCCATCCCTAATTACTCCTGATTCCTTTCCCTTTTGTTTCCCACAGGTGCTACCTCCAATAAAGCCCTTGCACTTCTATCTTGGTATCTGCTTCCTGAGGACCCAAACTGACTTAGCTGCCAACCCATAAAGTGTGACTGGGCAAAGCCTACTGGCTTACTCTTTTGAAATGTGAAGGTTTAAAAAAAAAGTCCTCATAAAACGTACCCAACTGGAGGGCACTGAATACGTTTCATCGGCTTGCCCCCAAAGAATGTAGACTCCTGCAAAGATGGGTTGACATCTTCTTGGGGTTATTTTTACCACCATTTACCTCTCTCACAGGATGGCTGAAGAAGAATCTTCCTGGGAGCTGGTTAAAAGGAAAGCTACTATTTATTTAAAAAATATTTATCATTTATTGAGTACTTATGTGACAGGAACCAAGGTAAGAGCTTTCCATACATTGTTTCATTCAATACTTACACAATTCTAATATGTATCTCCATTTTTCAGATAGGGAAATGGAGCTACCTAGATGTTGAGCCTGGACTGAATCGAGGACTGTTTGATGCCAAAGCTAATACTCTTTAACCTTTGATACACACACACATGCATGCACACATGCATGCACACATGACGTGATGTACATTTAAATTCTGAGTTTCCATGGAAGAAAAAATATATGAACTAGAGGAGAGAAAAATGAAAGAAAAAAATGTAGTAGAGGAGAGAAAAAAGTGAAGCCACTGAAGAGAATTGGCCTAAAAATCTATAAAGACAAAGGACAAAAAGTAAAGGCAAGAAGATTTTGTAGGACAAGTTTTAAGTGTCTTAATCTGTTACTAGTTATGTGCTTTTGGAGACATACAACCTCTCTGGGCCTCAGTTTTTATAAAGCTATTAATGAGGTGGTTGATGAGATGGTTTCTAGATTTCATTTAACTATAATAATCTATATTTTATTCATCAATCTGTATAAAGAAAAATCGAACTAAAATGTTTGTTTTCACCAACTCCTACGAGTAAAATGATCTGTTGGGCCTCCAATGTGAACAGTGGATTTCATAATTCACCAAGAGAAGCAATTTGCCAGGATCCCAAGAGGGTGTGACGATGATCTTGGGTGTCTCACGTATAGGCCCTACGAAAGTTTGTCCAAAAAAGTTCATCCACTGTTTGTTTTAGGCTCTTGCTTGGCTGAAGTCCTTGTGGATAATCACTATGCATATTTTTGGCAGGGGGGTGGAGTGGGGCTGTATGTGAAAACCGGGGTAAGAGCAGAACTTTTAATCTGAGAACAGTAAATAATACCATCTCCTAATTATGATAGGCTTTTTGTGAGAAAAGGGACATAAAACATGTGAAAGTGCTTCAAATAATGTTAATTTGAAAGCTTCATTTGAGTCCTTTTCCATCTTCGTTTTTCTCTAGATCTACAAATAAGCAGATTTTAACTACTAATCACCATTGGTAAACCTTCAGGAAAAGGCTAAAAGGCCACTATCAGTAGAGAGGGCAAGAGGAGAAACATATAACCCAGAGAAGCTATAGACTAGATTAGCAGCTTAGTTCTACAAGTCTGATTCTGTCCTGATGGGTTTCCCAGATAAGGTCACAGGCAATGCACATAAGAAAAGCAGCGTGGTCGTTAAACATTTTTGCCACACACGCAAAAAAGGAACTATGTAAGGTGATAGATGTGTTAACTAACCTTGCTGTAGTAATCATTTTGCAATATATACATATATCAAATCATGACGTTCTACATCTTAAACATACACAATATTATATGTCAACTATATCTCAAGAAAGCTGGGAGAAAAGAAAGAAAAGCAGTGTGAGCATTCCTGGGAGCAATGAGATGGAGGAAAAAAAACCAAAATGCATTACTGTTTGAGAGAGGAATGTAAAAAACTCACTAGTTTACTATGTTAAAAAAAAAGATGGCACATTTATTGCTACATAAATGTTATATACATATTGTGTTTTCTGTTACAGTGACAGAAAAAATTTTGAACTTCTTGCTGCTGGTTCAAAAGGTTTATCAGTAATACCTTGAATTTGACACAGGATACAAATCTGCAATAAACCAACAATGGAAACTGGAGAACAAGATGAGAAGCAATTCATCTCGGACAATTAGCTCTTACAATACTCCATAGGTACTACACGGTATGCTAGAATTCTACTATGGTCTTAAAATGCTATTGTAAATTTCTGATATTAATGAACAGGTTATGGTAAATAACCCTACATTTTTACTACCTAATATAATAAAATAAAGTAAGAAACTTTTTACTGAAAACTTTTCGATTTCAAAAATCTAGAAAGAGTAATATTTAGAATTCAAGAAATTTTCTTACAAGATTATTGTATAAAAGACTAGCTACAGTGAAAAATAAGCCAAATGTTTTTTTCTTTCTATTTTATGAAGGAAAGCTTCTGGGCATACTGCAAAGTCTAATATAGCGAAAAAGACAACAAGCTCTGAAGAAAAAAGGCCAGGCAGTGGCATATGTTCACTCACACATCATAAGCAACAACTTCTGTTTTAGCTGATTAACACTGAAATGAAGAACAAGGCCACAGAGAGAGTCTGATGTAATTGGAGAATATAGGCAAATTAAAGTTACCAGAAAGTCCATTACGTTCACGAAAGACTGATTTGTTAGGTATCATCCTGATTGGAGAATCTGAAGTTCTGTCTTAATTGTTTTTGTTCTTTCAAATTAACAGAAATCTTTAAGTTACATAGTGATTTGGGTCCTTTCTTCTGTGTGCTGATTGCCCTTGTTGATATTGGCTATAAGGAATTATTAAGCCAAGACAACCTTGTTTAGCATGTTTTTCTCTCCCAGGGTTGTTGTGGTGGAAGACAGGTTTCATGGAAGTTCAAAGTGATTATTATGTCTTAAAAAAAAACTCTTAAGGATTAGAGACAGAGGGGTGCCTTAATGCACAGTATTAAGATGGACTGACAAGGACTGGTTAAATGCTAATCTGGCTCATCTTCTTGGGACAGGGCAGATGGTTTGCAGTTGATTACATCACCCACTGAATTCCTCCCCACTAACCAGCCATCCAAATGACAGAGAAATAAAGGCTAGAATAAGGACATGGGTGACCATTGCTCTTGTATTCCATTAGGTAATTAGCCTCAGAGTGGTGTGTTCATTTATCACACTACCTGCCTTGGTGACTACTGGGTTGTTATATTCAACATAATCACAGCCTGAAAATCTTCTTTGTATTTTAAATTCATTTTGTGCTTACTTACAGCTAACACTTTATAAGTACTATATGTAGTACTTACTGCTTGGAAAACAAAGCAATTTCTAAAAAGTAAATTCTTCCCTTGTAATTTACACTTCTATTACAAGCTTTACTATGAAACCTAGAAGCTTGAAAAGTCTTGTTATTATTAGAAATAAAGCAATATTTATTTGGGGGAAAATATAGGGGACAAAATTTCCCCTTTTAAAAATCTTAGCTAGGCTATGGTCACAGATGGTCTCTGCTTATCTTTGTAAAGTAAATATGCAAAGCACATAGGGCTACATGGAGGATTCTGGACTGTGACCATAAACTATTCAGATTCAGAGACCAAATACAACACCCAAAAAGAAAAAATAAAAATGAATGAAAAAATGAGCATGAGAGAAATGCTATACCAAGTAATATTTTCCTATTTCTTGGAAAACACTATTCATATGGCAAAAGGATAGGAGAGGGCAACAAAAGACTTTTCCCTTCCTTTTTAAGACACTAATAGGTATGCCGGGAATGCTAAGGGCCAATGGTTGTCACTGCTTTGTTCTCTGCACGCGAACAGCTTTAACTAATGCTGGCATCAGCTGAGTGGAGATCAGCTTTCCACATTAACTTTTTCCCTTTATATGTAGACCTTACAGTTCCATAACAATAAATAAAATTTGTAGTTACAATGCATTTGTCAATTCAGTTTAGGCACAAGGCAACTTCCACGGTGAGTGGAGAGATCGAGACAGTCTCTGATTGTGCAGAAGCGACACACTGCTTGCAACAAATTGATATGTTGCGAACATCTCATGGGCTGATGTTCTGTCTGATGAGCTTCCTATCTTCACTTCTGATGGAAGTGTTGACCAGCTGCTTTGATCGTAGGATTACATTTGCATTTCTTGCTTCAAGTGTTTTGTTTTTTCTTCTCCCTCCTATCAGGTTTGTGTCTTCAGATAATCTGAGTTGTCCAAGTCCTTATGAGGAGAGGTCACCTTCTATCTAGCCTACTGATAACTCTGGAACTGTGGCAGGGAGAGCCAAGGGAGAGAATAGAACCAATTAGGACATCATGGTTAAAAATAAACACCTCCCCAGAAACAAAACAAAACAAAGCAAGTTGGTATTCCTCATTTATACCCAGGTTTACACTAAATTAGCAGTCGGCTACATGACTTATAAATGAGGTTTCTTCTTTTAAGGTGTAACTGAAATGGTTTTACTTGATGTATGTGGTAAGATTTTTACAGGAGATCATGTAATTACAGAATCACAAGATAGAGGATTATATAACAGCTGTGGTAATTATGCAAACCTTAATTTTGGCAACATTCAGGTTGGCAATACCTGAGCTCTGAGGTTCTACTCATCCAGTTCTCAGTGGAGAGACGTTAAAGCATATACTTATTGCTACATCCAGTCCACTGTACTGTGTTAACTGTTTATATCTGTCTCCTCTAAACTGAAAGTTTCTGAGGGCAGGGACCATTTTGAATTCATTTTCACATTGGTTTCAGTTATTGGTCCATGGTAGGTCCTCAGTAAGTGTTTGTTCAATGAATTTACTAAGAAAATTTACTCTATTAGTATAAATGTTATGTTTATATTCTTAATATAATATACATAGTAATAGCTCTGAAACTTCCCATTTCAGCCATTTTGGATGGAAATAGCTTTAAGAAGAATCATACTTTTCACCTCCTTATTAAACAACGGCCACGGTATGGTTCTATATTAGAGTGATGCTCTTAGGGATGGATAACTGAGACATTCAAAGCCTCGTGGCCTTATATTATTGTGCTTTTATAGTCAGTCATTCTGTGGTCATTTATCAGCTATTCTGATTCTAGCAGTTGTTTTCCTGCTGCCCAATCTCTTGCTGCTTTTAATCTGCTGCTATCCAGTTCTATAAAGAATTGAAGGGATCAGATGAAACCAGATAACCACCTTTATGAAATTAGCAATCTTTAAGACTTATTTTAATATAATAAACACTAGCCTTTGAAATCTTATGGAACAAAGTGCATTTACTACATTTCTTATATAACCTTGAAACCTCTCCCCACTCCTTTTAAAAAAGAATTCTTTTTGATAGGTGAGAATGTTCAAGGTTTAATTTTAACCTAAAGTGGGGGAATTTCCTCATAATAGAGATAAGGATAGAGCTATGAAAGAGTAGGAGATACAGAAGCAATGAAAGAACAGGAAGTAAACGGTAGGGGAGAAGAGAGATGTGAGGTAGGGAGAGAAAGTCGACGGAGAAAGAGCTAGAGAGAGACTGGGAAGAGAATAATAGGAAATGGGTACAACAAACTAGAGAGACAAGAAAAGAAGACCCAGGCTCCGAGGTAAATGTGACAGCTGAATGTGAAGTGCTCTTCTCACAGCCTGGTGGTTACCCGATACCTGACCACAGGAAGGTACCTCGACATAATCTGCCAACTTAGAAAGTCACTTTTGCACCAAGAAACACTTGCCTGTATTTATTGTAAAGACTTCAAAATTTATTTTTGAATAAAAATATTTTTTCATGATATTCTATAGTTTCCACAGAACATGAAGCAATGGCATGGGTTTTAGAGGATCTGTAATTTAACTAGCTCTTGCCTAAAGCCCCTTTGACATGCACAGTCTGTTATAGCTGTTTTTTTTTTTTTGTTTGTTTGTTTTTGGTGGGAGAGATGACAGGGTTTTTTCCAGTGTGCTAATGTTAGAATTATAACTGACACCTAAATAATTACATCAATACTTCCTCCTCTGTCCCCAAATGAAATCTTCCGTTTTGGTCTAGTTTGATCCTAAGAAGGATATATGAAGAGGTGGTAGGAAATCAATTTCTTCAGGAAAAGGTGAGTTATTGACTAATCTTTGTAGTTTCCAAAATATTCTATCAAATTCCAAACTTTCAGCTCAAAATGAGATAGCCACAAAGCTGACGAAATGAAATTGCACTCAGTATTTTTTTTCCTGCTCCAAACCTCCCATCCATTTACTTTTACTACTGCTTTTACTCTGCTGATGAAACTAGGAAAAGAACTATACACTGCTGAAGGCAGATTATAAAAATGAAGTTACCAGTTCTACTCCTAATCCATGCTGCGAGCTATATTTTGTTACTGACTCAAATATTTAATTATGGTCTGTATTAATTTCTGTCACCCAAATATTAACTTTACAACTCATAGATAATATGGAAGTATATAGTTAAGAAAAAGATGGTTCACGTTTTCTAATTACTTGGGCAACAACCTCCTACTACTGTTGTCACTGTTTTAAAAAAAAAAATCACAAAGAAGCAAACTGTTTAGTTCATGAAGAGGAAGATAAAAAGAACAGTCTTTCAACAAGTAAAATTCCCAAGAGAAGGATGTTCTGATTCTATCATATACAATACCTCTACATTCTTTAATAGATTCCACAAGGTGTAACTAATATTCTTACAGGGGAAGGAACATGCGTATTACAGACTTCCATTAATGATCCAAATGGAAGCAAGCAATAACTGCTTTGTGCATGAAGATTTCATGATAGAGAAGAGGTAGATGGTTAACAGAATACTGGTTGATGATGCCATCAAGTACTTCTGAGTAGAGGAATGAGGACCATGAGTGGTAGCAAAAGTATGTTTTGATAGATGAGTCATTGCACTGTTTTCTTCTTGGATCAGAATAATATTCATGTGAGGGAGTATACACGATGATCCAGAACATGAGAGCCCAAAGTTCTTTATGAATCAAAGGACAGTATCACATTTTGAAGAGAACAGTAATTTGGTATAAAATGACACGGACTCTCTAACTATATAACAGAAAGGTAAGCTGTTGGATTCCAAATTACACGTGACCTTTACCATGACCTGTGCTACCAGAGAATTCTGTTCAAAGGTTCTAACTCAGTTTAAGATGAATGAGGGGACTTCCCTGTACTTTCTTTTCATACTTATACTTACCTGGCTGATGTTTACATATGACCCATAGGGTTGGTAGTTTCACTAAGCCCAGGATGGGTTCCTGGCAGTGTGGTTGGTGGCTCTGCCGATACGGCAGAAACTTTTTCTTCTTCCCTTCTCTTAAGGCAGGCTGCTTTGGGGTTAAGGTTCCTCTCTGAAATAGGGAAAAAATAATTTCATCATTAGAGACAGAAGTTATGAATCATGGACTCCTGGGTCTTAAACTGAACAAATGGCTGTTATTTTTTCTTTCTGTGGGGATTACCAATCTCTGTGTAATTCCATTCCCATAATGAATAACCTCAGAGGCAACAATGATATGCTTACATAAAACCTCAGCATTAACTGAGCCTTAAAACTTATACTTCTTTCTGACCATTTTGTGTTTTCTTCTTATGATTTAGTTTTCCAGGGTTTAACTTGATCTACATCAATATCTTAAAGCAGTTCTTTTACTGCTTCATCCAAACACTGTGGCAAATGCTGTTATTAGTCTACCGAATCTCCTCAGTGTCCTGTGAAGATATGACACATTGAACTGTTATGAATGCTGACATTCTCTATGTGCTGGAGAGGTACATCTGTGCTTTATCTAGAATTCTACCAGTTCAGAAAATGATAAACTAAGAGACACCCTCAGCCATTCCTCTATAGGAAATGTGCCAACCCCTCCAGGAAGAGAGGTAGCCTGAGTATATCCTGCTTTTCTCCTTTGATTTACATGCAGAACGAGATGATTGAGATGTTCTTTCTACAGTTGGGGGTGTGATTGAGAGGGTTATAAAAACCTTTACTGCTTTGTATATGAGACAGCAGAGAAGACTGAATGGAACTTCTGATGTGGGCATTTTCAAAGGAGCTTAAAGTGTGGGATATTACCATATGAAATAAAGATAAAGAAAATCCACTGAACTTAAAACCCACTGAATGAAAATCTACTTAGGAACTACAGTTCCTGTTATAACTTCTTTAAATGAGTTTTAAGTACAAGATATCTAACCCATGACAGCTCCTGGTATAGTTTTTTGTTTCAGTTTATAACATACAGTATCAGTTAAAAGTTGTTACACTTATTTTTATAAACTGATTAAAAATGTGTTAATGAATATAATATAAAAAGACCACTTAAACTTAGCCTGTAATGAAAACAATATTTTGTATAAGTTGTAATTTTTTTTACATGTTAGATTTTCTTGAAATGATGGCCCAAGCTGAATGCAACATAGTAGAGCATTTTTTTTAATGTATTTTCTTTTTCAGGGAAAGTAAAAACATATTTGAATGTGCATATTTCAAAACACATTTATAGTTCACTTCTGAGTTTAAAAAAAGTAGACAAAAGACTTTATTATGGTAAATTTACTGACTCTATTTTTACTCATACATGATGACAACATTCGTCATCAAAGTCCCTGCATTTAGGAAAAGACATGAAGCCTATACAACTCTGAGGAGGCAATGAAGAAAGGAAGGTACACTCTTACTTAATTTATCAGGATAACTAGTAGTAGAAATCGGCATGTCCATCATTACGTAAAAATATTAGGAGCTGCTTTTATTTTTTATTTTTTTTTGGCTACACCACGTGTGGCATGTGGGATCTTAGTTGTCCAACCAGGGATCAAACCTGCGCCCCCTGCGCTGGAAGTGCGGAGTCTTAACCACTGGACCACCAGGGAAGTCCCAGGAGCTGCTTTCTTAACAAGGAATTGTGTACCTCTAACAAATAAGAGAAGTCTGACTTTCATTAGGTGTCATATCTCCTTTACTGTGTAGGCAATAGTCTCAAACAATGACCAGAGAGACTGAAAAGAGGGCACAAATTAACATGTGAAATCCAAAGAGGAGAAAGATTTCAACGTTTTCTAATTGAAACATTCTCACATTTCTCTTACAATGGAACATTGCTCTTATCTTACACTAAGGCTCTAGGAGGCACGATCAGAATAGCTGGAAAGGACCAGAACCAAAAACTCAAGTTAGGCAGGATTTTGTAGACTCCTGCAATGAGTCAGACAACACTCAGGGCTGGAAGAACCAAGAGAATACTACAGTAAGCTCTACGAAATGTGAAGTAAGTGAGCTTTGATCCAAAAAAGCAAAAGCTAGTGCTGTTGCTTCATACTTCCTGGTCTGTGTGAGCAGGCCATGGCAAACATGTTAAGTAGCCAGGAAGGCCTGATACAGAGGTAAGAAGAAGTCAGACATTATGTGCGGAGCATAAGAAGCAACTGTCTTTCTTACATTTCTATTAAGGGTCTATTACCCTCTGGTATGTGGCTGAGGACTTGCCTCTCTATAATATCATCTTCTTAACATGTTTATAGCACAATATTTGGCTAATGCAACAGTCACTTCTTCAATATTATGATTAGGTAAATATTTGTTATTATATCTATGTGGACATACTTGCAAGTCAAGAATTTTGTATTGATTGTTTCCTTGTTCATAGGACTGTTTTTCCTGTAGTTAATAGTTGCTTTGCTTTTCATTTGTTAGTAATGACAATTCCCCCGCCCCCCGAAATGCTCTAATAGATCTAACAAATGCCTCTCAATATTTCTTCCTAAAATCTCAAACACATCATCATATTATCTATTAATTCCACCTTCCTTCCCTGTAAACCTTTCTTCCACAGCTAACAGTCTTCTATTTTCAATGCAAACTGGTTCTTTTCTAGGCCTAGTAGTTCTCGTTATGGGATTTTCTTTTGCTGTTCCCATGCGTTAGATCCTTTCTTTCCCAAATCCTATGCCTTTGTCTTTGTTGATTATGTCCCCATTTGGCCTAAGCATATGTTCCAGATGCTTCCTCAGAAAGTGTACATGGGAGGTAGAATTTTAAAGTCTTTGCATATCTGAACTATCTTTATCCTATCTTTACATTTTAATTAATAGTCTGGCTAGATATAGAATACTAGGTTGAAAGTGATTTTTCCCCAGAATTTTGAAGGTATTGTTCCACTGTCTCCTGGAATCCAGCACTACTTCTTCAGAACTCTGATGACATTTTGAATGTTGTTCCTTTGTCTCTGAGCTATTTAAATTTTGTCTCTAAAAGCTTTAGGATATTCCTTTTAACTTGGATGCTCTGAAATTTCATGATGATACACTTCAACTTGAAGTAATTATTAAAATCATTATTCTTTAAAAAAAATTAATTAATTAATTTTTTGGCTGCATTGGGTCTTCATTGCTGTGCGCGGGCTTTCTCTAGTTGCGTTGAGCGGGGGCTACTCTTTGTTGCGGTGTGCTGGCTTCTCATTGCAGTGGCTTCTCTTGTTGTGGAGCACAAGGCTCTAGGCATGCGGGCTTCAATAGTTGTGGCACGTGGGCTCAGTAGTTGTGGCTTGTGGGCTCTAGAGTGCAGGCTCAGTAGTTGTGGCACACGGGCTTAGTTGCTCCGCGGCATGTGGGATCTTCCTGGACCAGGGCTCGAACCTGTGTCCCCTGCATTGGCAGGCGGATTCTTAACCACTGCACCACCAGGGAAGTCCTAAAATCATTATTCTTAACACAAGATTAGAGTTTACCAATCTTGAGACATGTACTCTTTAGCACTGGTAAATTTCCTGTATTATTGCCATGATAATCCCCTTTGCTCTCTTCTGCTCTTACTCTACTAAACCTATTGGTCAGATGTTGGACTTCTAGATTGATCCCCCCTAATTTTAGTTCTTCTCTCCTATTTTTCATCTCTTTCTAGGAGACTTTTCTCAGTTTTATCAGCTAACCTCTACTATATTTTTTCTATCATATCATCTGAATTTCTTTTTCATGGCTTCTTTCTTTTTTATGCATACATTTTCTCTTATTAGAAGGCATTAATTTTATTTAAAAAAAAAGTTTCCCAATGCTTTTTGCATGTCTCTGTTTTCTTCTTTCTTTTTTGTTTGGTTTGATCTCAATTTCTCTTTTTCATGGTGGTTTTTCTTAAATCTTTGGCTGTCCTTTAATATTAGAAGTAAGACATCAACTGGTGGGCTTTATTACTCTATGGTAATCCAAAAGTGAGAAATTATTACTCAGGAATTCCTAAATCTGGAGGTCTTTTCTCTAGAGTATTTTAATTTCTTTAGAAAAGAATTATCCTATTTCCTTGAGGATAGAATTAATATACTTTGTTGCCAGCATTAGGAAAACAAAGCAGGACACAGGGCTGCAGGTCTCACTGTTTAGCTTCATACTTCACTCATTCTCTGCTCCTCTTGGTGTTTCAGATTTGCAGCCTTTCAGATTTCACTTTTTGCTAAAAATAATCCTCCTGGCTTCTATGGTCGAAGGGAAAAGAGGGCAGAAGCAATATGAAGTACAGAGGAGACTTAGGGATCCAACTTTCCATAGCAAACCTCCAATGAATCTTTCTGTTTTCAGGTCTGATGCCTGACTTCTGCTTTTTCCAATAGTTAGTACCTCCAAAGTCCAGAGGCTTTCAGGGGATAGGGGCCCTGTAAGGCAAATGTTCTGCTTCTTGCTGGTATTCCTCTCTGTTCCATTTAATTTCTGCTGTCTAAGTAAGTCAGTTACCACTTCTCTATCTACTTTTGCTCTCTTATTTGTTATTATCTTCTCTCCCCTCTATCCTTGTGGGTTAATGCCATTTTTATTCATTTCAGTGGAGATTTAGGAAGGAGTGGTGTATTATCAATGAATACGCTAAGACTATGTTTGACCATCTCATTGCAACTGAATTAAATGTACTGAGGGTAGGGTCTGGAAATTTGTTTGGGAAAAGGAAAAGCCTCAGGTGATTCTGAGACCAGCCAGATTTGAGAACCGCTGTCCTAGCTTATTTATCTTTGAACTAACTAAGAGACCAGTAAACTAAAATCCTAATAGTTCTATTGTCCCTAAATTATCACCAGAAGACAAATGAGTTTATCGAACTGACCTGTGAAAAGAGTTTGAGGAGGAAGTGTTTGATCACTAACTTAATCTTTAGTAAAGCTGAGAGGACAAACTTGAAGATAATATGTGAAATCTGCTGAGGATTAGTAAAACTGTAATGGTAAAATTACAGTTACGATAATAGAAAGGCTTAAATTGGCAATGACAGAGGCCATATGGGATTTGATATGTGGAGCACCAAGGCACAAAAATGCTCTGGCAAAATCTGAGGCTTGGAAGGGAAGCCACTTCTTGCTTTTCTCAAGGACTCACTGCTAGACCCAGGCCTGGTTGCCCTCCTGGTATATCCACTTGTCTAGGGATGACAGGTTGTGGACAGCTAGACATGGTCTTGGAACACTACCCCAAACCAAAGGGGGTGGCCAGAGAGCCCAGAGGATGTCCAAAGTAGGTCATGTAAACAAAATGTATGTCTTTATAGAAATTGTTGGGCCCAGGGGCTGCTGCGTAGGGCCCCTGCAGGGATGAAGAGGCTTTCAAAGGTGGACAGGTTACCAAAATAACTCAAAACTACTGGAGATCAAGTGCAGGGAAGGAGAGCGGTTATACCAAACTCTGAAGGTGCTGCTATAGACAAGGCACAGGTATTATGGGCTACACGAAGGGTTCGAAACTCTGTTAGATAGCCAGCCTTTCAAGGAGTCTTACATGGACCCCACGGCTTTTACATTAAGCTGTAAAATAAAGGCTCTGGGCTTTGAAGCCCAGAGTTTGAGGGTGCGAAGAAGGCAGGCTTTTATGAATATTAAAGCAGTCCCTAATGAAGTTACAGTTCAGTGTATTTAAGTTTTGTTCATTCTGATCAGTCAATGGCTCCTTATATAGAGCTTTCCAGAATAGTGTGAAAAAGTCAGTACCCATAACAATGATCAGAAAGTTAGTAGGCAGCTGGATAAGCCTAGATGTTAGATCCTCTTTCAGACTTAGCTTTTCTATTCTAGGTGCTTGCATGGAATCATGACAAAATGAAATCTTACAAATGAATGAATAAGATCCACCCAGGCATGATGGAGTTTATAACTTTTTTTCAAACGGAGGTATTTCTCATTTTTGATGGCTTGGATCTGAGAGTAGGACCTCTGATTTTAAAAAAAAGATTTTTAAGAACACAAATGACTTTATTCTAGCTCTAATGAACTGTGGGAAGGAAAGGTGCTGTACAAGAGTAAGTTCTGGCACCACTGTTGTCCCGACAGTAAAACTTTCACAGTGCTGATGGAGGCAACAGTCTTAACAAAAGGCTTGGTAGCGTCAGGGTAGAAAATATATTGGGCTGCTGAGGAGCAGGATGAATATACTTGGCCACTGAATGTCAGACATAATTGAACAAAAACATTTTGTAAAGTGACAGGAGATAGTGAAAGCTCAAGGGACAAATGCTCCTGCCACAGATGAGTGGCAACTATCAGACTGTCTTTATGAATATCACAAGGGAGTCTATAACTTTTTTAAAAAATATATTTTATTATTATTAAAAATTTTTTTTTGGCCACGCCACATGGCATGCAGGATCTTAGTTCCCTGATCAGGGATCGAACCTGTGCCATCGGCAGTGGAAGCGCCGAGTCTTAACCACTAGACTGCCAGGGAAGTCCCAAGTCTGTAACTTCTTGATCAGGTTTCATTAACATTTACGCTTTACAGGTACTTCAAGGGCTTTAAGACAGCAGGAGCAGTATCTGGTTTTAGTGCTAAGTGTTTTATCTATTCATCAATTTTATTCATTAAAAACACTGGAGGGAAATGAATAGATGAATTAATTACTAGTGTTATGTTTTTCTGAAAATGTGTTCAAGTTCTCTAACTCTGGTTTCCTTAGAAACAGTATTCCTTCTATGATCAGTGCTAAGGGTCCTTGTCGCAGTTGTCAAGCATCTGTCCACTCATACTCTTTTTTTCTTTTCCAACTTTCTTTAAATAAAATATTATATAAATACCCAATAAATAAGGAAGACAAAGTTGCTCTCAATGAAGGGAGGTTAGAGATGGGGTCTGGAATCAAAGGCCACATCTATAAATTCTTTGCAAAAAGGCTTAGGATGAGGTATTCGTAACTTTGAATAAGAAGATATATAAGTATATTCAAAAAAGCAAGCTTGATGATAGAACCTCTCAAAGGCTAGAAGCCTGTATTAATTGATAATCCAGGGTCTAGAACATAGCTGACTGGGACAGAGGAGGTGTACAATAAACACTTTGTTCAAAAAATGAAGTTTCAAAGCTTCTTCAAGGTTCCATCAAGGGAGTTCCCTGGCGGCCTAATGGTTAGGGTTCCGGGCTTTCACTGCCATGGCCCAGGTTCAATCGCTGGCTGGGGAACTGAGATCTCACAACCTGCACTGTGTGGCCAAAAAAAAAAAAAAAAAAAAAAAAAAAGATTCCATCAAAATAAAACAGTTGGGAGAGCTGTCTCAGTCAGCAGTGGATAAGTCTGTATGAACCACACTTTTGTCCTTAGGGACACACAGGCATGCCAGTGCATATTAACCCAAGAACCTCATGGCATTCCTTATCAGGAATCAACAAAGAAACTCTGACACCTTATTGACATGGGTATAAACAACATTCATAGGGGGCAAAGCCAGGAGGGGCCATGACCAGGCATTCTGTTAACCATCAGGGCCTCACAGATGCCCCGGGTAAAGCAGGCAAGAAACTGACTACGGAGAAGTAGGGAAGACAGGAAGGAGCAGGTTGGAGGACAGGTGTAGGCAGGTAAATACAAGAGCGTGGGAGACCAGAGTCAACGAGAGGCACAAAGCACTAATGCTGAGCAGGAGGCTGGCTGTTCACTGCATTGTTTCATAGGGTTACTCTCTACTGGTTTCTGGGAAGCACTGAGCCTACAGATATTGACCTATATAATGAGACAGAGGCGAGAGAATAATAGAGAAAAACCTGATACGGATGATGTGGTAGCAGAAGTACTAGGAGCACCTACAAACAACCTGACCAAGCAGAAAAGCAAGTGGACACAGAAATGTCTACTCACTGGAAGCAGAACAGTTACATATCTCTGCTGAACCTACTTACCTCTCACTTGCTGTTCTAGACTAAGGATGACTGCCACGGCCTGATGAAGAATGAGGAGTTTTGTCTGGGGTTTTTCACTCTTTAAATGAAGCTGACACATTCGACCAAGCTCTTTGAATGCCTCATTAATATCGCGCACACGCAAGCGTTCTCTGGCATTGTTGGCCATCCGCCTTTCCTTCTCCCTTTCTATCTTCTGTTCTGGGTTCAAATCCTCATCTTCATTAGTACTGCTGGAAGGCAAAGTAACAACAATGTCTATTAGGTTCGCTGTAAAGTAAGATATGCTTATTGTACAAAATTAAAAATTATAAAAATAAAAATGACCTATAAATTTTACCAAATGGTAGTAATAGCTACACTTAACATTATTGTATATTTCTTTCCAGTCCTTCCTCAATGCAAATATATACAGTTGAAATTATACCACATACATTTAAAAAAAATAAATTTATTTATTTATTTTTGGCTGTGTTGGGTCTTCATTGCTGCGCGCGGGCTTTCTCTAGTTGCGGCAAGTGGGGGCTACTCTTCGTTGCGGTGTGCAGGCTTCTCATTGTCGTGGCTTCTCTTGTTGTGGAGCATGGGCTCTAGGTGTGTGGGCTTCAGTAGTTGTGGCACACGGGCTCAGTAGTTGTGGCTCGTGGGCTCTAGAGTGCAGGCTCAGTAGTTGTGGCCCACGGGCTTAGCTGCTCTGCTGCATGTGGGATCTTCCCGGACCAGGGCTTGAACCCATGTCCTCTGCATTGGCAGGCAGATTCTTAACCACTGCGCCACCAGGGAAGTCCCCCACGTACATTTCTAAATGCATTTTCATTGCACATTACAGCATAAAGACTTCTCCACACTACTAGTGAAACTCTTCATAAACATAATTTGAATGACCACATATTGTAGCACCCTGCTCTTCTAGATGTGATCAGCAGCATCAGCATTACTGCTTAAAAACTTTACTTTTTACATTACTGTAAAAACAGTGTTACATTACCGTTAGAAACAGAATCTCAGGTTCTGCTACAAACCTACTGAATCAGAAGCTGCATTTTAACAAGATTCATATGTACATTAAGGTTTGAGAAACACTGTACTATTATAGTAATGTATTACAGTTTGCTTATGTTCTTAAATATATTCTGGCAGTCCCCTGGTGAGGAGGAGGAAGAAAAGCTTAAGATGTGGAATGAGAGAAGTATCTCAGAAAATGACTATACTTTTTGTTCTGGAAGAAATATCATCATCAGTGGTGATTTTAAAACACGGGTGAACTGGAACAACTTTTTTGAAGGACAAATTGGCAAAATGAATCCAAAGCCTTAAAATGTTCATCATCTCTTGATCAGCAATTCCAACTTTAGAAATTCATCCAAAGGATATAACTAGAGATGTTCATAGAAATTTAGGTAAAGAAGTTGATCACAGAATTATTTACTTCAGAACAAATGGGAGTCCAATATTAGGAGATGGGTTAAATAAATCACAGTACATCCAGATAATGGTCTACTATGTACCCTCTAAATATCAAGCTGTAGATTATGCTAGGTAAAAGATGCCAAACACAAAAGACTACATATTGTATGATCCCATTTACAGGAACTTCTAGAAAAGACAAAAGTATGGTAACAGAAAGCAGATCAACGTTTGCCAGAAGATGGGAGAAGAGGACTGGTTATAAATTGGCATGAGGAAACTTTTTAGGGTGGCAGAAATATTCTACATTATTAATGTATATAACTGTATACATATGTCAAAGGACCAAAACTGTACACTTAAAATTGGTGTATTTTATTATATTTGAATTAAACCTCAATAAAGCTGCCTAAAAACAGAAACAACAAGAAAAAAACATGTTGGAGAAAACACAGATAGATGAAAAGGTTTAAAACACACTGTTAAACTAAAAAAGTTGAAATTATAAAACTTTTATCCAGTTTATCTCCAATTTAAACTGTATTTATGGAAAAAGATATTCCTTGAAAAGTAAACTGTAGTTAATTCTGGGTAGCGGAGTTTCTTGTGATTTTTGTGTGTGTCTTTCTGTAATTTTCAAATTTCTGTAATGAAAACAGACTAATTAATCAGAAAAGAATATCTGAGAAAAATGCTTTGGAATAACTTCTAGAAAATTCTATTTATATTTCAGAAATAAATTACTGAGCAGGGCCTCTTAGAACCTGGAAAAAAATGTGCACAAAGAATTGGTGCTTCACCTCTAATACCTTGAGTACTCTAATAAAGAACAAGTAGAGCGGGCTTCCCTGGTGGCGCAGTGGTTGAGAGTCCGCCTGCCGATGCAGGGGACACGGGTTCGTGCCTCGGTCCGGGAAGATCCCACATGTTGCGGAGTGGCTAGGCCCGTGAGCCATGGCCGCTGAGCCTGCGCTTCCGGAGGCTGTGCTCCGCACCGGGAGAGCCCACAACAGTGAGAGGCCCGCGTACCGCAAAACAAACAAACAAAGAAAAAAAAAAAAAACAAGTAGAGGGACTTCCCTGTCCAGTGGTAAAGAATCCGCCTTTCAATGCAAGGGATGTGGGTTCGATCCCTGGTGAGGGAACTAAGATTCCCACATGCCACAGGGCAACTAAGCCCACACGCCACAACTACAGAGCCCACACGCTCTGAAGCCTGCTCTGACCACAACTAGAGAGAGAAAACCCGCACACCACGAGTAGAGAGATGCCCGTGTGCTGCAACAAAAGATCCCGCATGCCGCAACTAAGACAGGATGCACCCCAAAATAAAATAAATAAATAAATAATAAATCTTAAAAAAAACACAAGTGGACAACAGATTTTTACTAGCCAATTGTCAAGAATTTCATAAAAGTATTCTTTTGATAATAGAGAATCACTAGCTCTTTGACTTCAAAGAAACCTTTACAGATCATCTAGCCCAAAGGTTTCCAAAGGTGGCCACTCACTAGAATCTTCAAGAGCACTTATAAAATATAGCTTTCAAAGGTCCCACTGCCAGAGATGCTGATACAGGGAGCTCGGGTTCAGGGGCCCGGCACCTGTATTTCTAAAATGTTTCAGGAGTCTGTGCAGCAGGGTTGAGAACCACTGTAAGATCAGTAACCTCCCTAGGATTACAAGGCTAATGAGTGGCAGGGTAGTGACAAGAATCCAGGTTAGTGCTTCATGGAAGAAATCAAGAGCACATATCTAAAATTATTATCATCATAAGTTACCACAGTACCTTTACTGATGTTTACTGCATGTGAGACAGTGTGAAAAGGGCTTTATATGCATAATTTTCAGTTTATTCCCACAAGAATCGTAAACAGAAAGTCTCCTGTTAAGACAGAACCAAACCTCAGAGAGTTTAATAACTTGCCAAGGTTACTTGGCAAAATGTGATGAAGCCATGATTCAAACCAAGGTTAGCCTTATTTTGTCCAAAGGCTGTGTTTTAAATTTACTATTATTAACTACTAAGTATTGTTATTATTAACCCATTATACTGCCTTCTCAATTTCTGATGACCTATAACAGTGCTCAGCAAACTGGCCCATAAGCCAGCTACCTGTTTTTGTAAATAAAATTTTATTGGAAGAGCCACACCCACCTGTTTATGTACTGTCTTTGGCTGCTTTCATGATGCAGTGGCAATGTTCAACAGTTGCAACAGAGACTGTATGACCCACAAAGACTAAAATATTTACTATCTGGCCCTTTACACACGAAGTTTGCTGACCTATATAATGAAAGGATGAATGATGAGGAGAGATGCAAATTATTTCCCTTAAAGTTCTACTTGAATAATGAAACTATGAAAGAATTAAGATTCCTCAAAGGAGTGGACTCTGGATTCCCTGACTCAATTTTTATTTCTTCATGCCCTTGCACAACTGAGTACAATGCATATTAAAATGATAGTATTAGGACCTTAAGATTTAATTTTCCTCAAGAGAAATGTCAACTACTGAAAATAGTGAGAATGTCAAATGCAAAAGGACAACTTTTAAGTATGAGACTGACAGAAAGGACTATCCTGGTTCTTTTAGTTTGTAATTTCCTTTGTACCATAATTTAATACAAAGAACAATGTTTTAAATATAAATATCTATACGTGATATATATATACTACTGATAAATGGATATATACCAAGAAATAGGATGTACCACGAATATATCAAATTACCTACTTTTAATGTAGAACTAGAAGAAAAATCTGATGGAAGAATCTGGAAATAATTTGAAACTAATGTATTATGTGTCAATATCCATATTTCAAAGCAAAGTCAAGTCCAGTTTCTAGAAAACCTTCCCCGACAACATCAACGCATGTGGAGTACTTCCTTTTCCATACTCTTTTCAAAGTATTGTTTAAAACGTAAGTTGCAAATATCTTCTATAAAGAGCCAGAAAGTAAATATTTTCGGCTTTGTGGGTCATCCAACCTATGTTGCAACTACACAAATCTGCCACTGCACTGTGAGAGCAGCCACAGACAATATGTAGATGAATGGGGTGTAGTGGTGTTCCAAAAAAACTTTATTTATAAAAACAGGCAATGAACTAGATATGGCCCATGGGCCATAGCTTGCCAGCCCCTGGTTTAAATCATACAAGAGTCTTACCATATACTTAGCCTTAAAATAATGTATTTGAATATTTACTGATGGGTTATATCTAAATACCTACACTTGTACAATTTAACTTGTTTTAGCTATTTTGTTCTCTAGCTGTCTTACAGACTATAAGCATTGATGGGAGAGAAGTAATTCTTTTTTATATGTAGACCCTAAAATATTGTGGGAAACATGGAAAACATAAACTTAGAGTCAGCTTCATACACCTCCCTTTTATGGATGCTATGAGGATTAAATGAGACAACACATAAAAGTCCCAACACAGTATCTAGAACACAGCTGACACTTAAATGCATGATACACTTCAATTTTCCAAGTATCTTCACCCATGGCAAATGAGTGAAATTTAACACCTGGATGCTAACAAATACCTTGTTCTGCCTCTAGATGAAACTTTGATATCTTTTTGGGAGGATTCATCATCTGATTTCATGTCATCTGATGAAGGAGGTTCATGAAGGTTTTCATCTTTCTCTTTGTTTTCAGTCTTGATTTCTGTTGGAACAACAGTTCCAGACTGACTTTGCAAGCCACCTAACAAAGAGGCAAAGAAACAGAATAAATGTCCAGACTCATTTATGAATTAGAATTAAGACAGTAAAAAGCTTTCTTGATGGTAAATATCCTTAGTTGTTATAGAGCTACTATAGAAATCTGAAGATGTAAAAAAGTAAACTATTCAGAGCTGGAAAAAGCACGTCCACAAACCTTAGAAAAAATTGCTTTTTAAAGCATCTGTATTTAAAAAAAAACAAGCCTGACCCTGATGGTGAGTCCAATGCTCATTTTCAGGCACATTTAACAATCAAATTGGTGAGTCCAATGCTCATTTTCAGGCACATTTAACAATTCAGGCACATTTAACAATCAGAAACATGATGCATTTTAAAAACTTCTAAGATGCTGTCAAGTTAAACGAAATAAGCTTTAACATTTTCCTGGACAAACACAATAAAACAGGCATCATGGTTAAATACAACTGGGAAAACTTTATCTTGGTGGTCTTAATACCACCTATATATTTGTACTTATTTATAAGGTCTGTTATAACATTGACAACAATTTGCTTTTTATAAGAATTGTCTGTCTCCCCAATTAAATTATAATCTTCTAAACAACAGCTACTATCACTCAGAGCTCTAAACATACTCAGAAATGTCTTTCTCAATTCCTCTAGGGACAATGAAGACTCAGCCACAAGGGGAAGTGATTTAGAAAGAGACAGGACAGGGACTTCCCTGGCAGTCCAGTGGTTAAGACTCTGCACTTCTACTGAAGGGGGTGCGGGTTCAATCCCTGGTCAGGGAACTAAGATCCCACATGCCACACGGTGCAGCCAAAAAAGAAAAAAAAAAAAAAAAGAAAGAGGACAGATGCAGGAGCTGGTAAGAAGATGACCAGTGAACAATGAACAACAGTTTGCACAGGGTTCCATACACCAATAAATATCTGTAATTGGCCCAGCTAAATGGACCAATTGGAACCCTAAATATTGACCCTGTATATTCACGCAGTAGTACTACTACTATTTGGAATTCTACCACCTAAGATGACTTTTTTTTTTTTTTTCTGTACGTGGGCCTCTCACTGTTGTGGCCTCTCCCGCCGCGGAGCACAGGCTCCGGATGCGCAGGCTCAGGGGCCATGGCCCATGGGCCCAGCCGCTCTGCGGCACGTGGGATCCTCCCAGACCGGGGCACGAACCCGCGTCCCCCGCATCGGCAGGCGGACCCCAACCACTGCGCCACCAGGGAAGCCCCTAAGATGACTTTTGATTCACAGATGTCAATCTGACTGTGAAGAAGGTGACAGTACTCCAAAATGATACCTCTGTATGCACTACTGCTGTAAATGAATTATATAGTTACCTCTATAATTTTCTTGTGTTTTATGGTTCAAGTCTGTGCTTGAAGCAGTGACCGTACTAGACAGGACTGAATGATTGCCATTGAGACTGACAGAGTCTTCTCGATGAGTTCCGACCTAAAGTTAAAAAAAATAAATAAAAATGTTCATGGTGCAGTAATTGTTCAAATTCTTTCACTGGGTTTAATAGAGAAAACAGCTATCACGCATCTAAATTTAGCAACATTTTTTGGATGCCACTTTTCTGGTTTTTGGATTGTAAAAGACTCGACAGTAGTACTGTTTCTGAATAAAAATATTTAAAAAAATTCCAGCTTTCAAATTTTATATCCCACAGAGGGTTGCTGTGAGAAGCAAATGAGCTAATAGACAAAAAGCACTCTATAATCCATACAGCACTACATATTATAGCCTCTATTGTGTATCAATCAATCTAAAAACCTATTCCATATACTACCTAAAAATGTTAAAGTATCCATGAATTTGCATTTAGCAAAATACTGCTTTGTTCCAAGTAATATTATTTATCTATACTTTAGCATATCCTTTTCTTACACACAGTGTCTTGTTTTTTCTTCCTCTAATTGCTTCTCCTCAAAAATTTTAAGAGCAGCAAAAGCAATACAAAATTAAAATAACTTAAAATAAAAGTTCTACATTGCCAGGCAACAAAAATGCCATACATTTTTATTCTCAGTTTTAATCAGATTTAGACAAGTCACAGTTAACTTGAACTGAGAAGGCATGCAAACACTACCAAGTGTTTTTAGTTACTGCAGTATTTTTAGAAAAACTGGTTACAAATGAACCAGTTTTTTTTTTATTAGAACAACAGCAGATGTGGCAATTAGAAGATTAATCCTTTAATTAAATAGGTTTATTGCCTGGAGTTATACATGAGAACCACTGTTTTTCAACAAATCCTTCAATCCCAGTAAAATGCCATGCTTTGAATCCCTCTTGAGTAATTAATATAGCTTTTATCTTTCATGACTTTGTATGGATTTTACCCTAAGAGGTATAAATACCCCTATGCAAGTTTATCCTTTGGTTTCCTGTGAGCCAAACAAAAGAAACCAAAGCAAAGTTTCAGGCAATGCAGGCTATTGGTAGTGGATCTGATTAGAACATACCAGGTCTTCCACCCAACTTTTTAAGAAATGTCTGACCTCTACCTTTATTCTTATCTTTAATGTAGTTTTGAAAAACCCATTCAATGTATTCCATAGCTACTTTTTAAATTATCTGAGGATTAGTCATTGCTGAGAATTAGCTGTGTCACTACTCCCCTGGATGATCAAACATTGACCATACCCTTTTTCTAAACCACACAATTTCATCATGCATTAGAATCATAAAATCTTAAAGCTGGGAAGGGACCACAGAAATCAAGACAGCCTTCTATTCCATTACCATTTTGGAAATTTTCCCTTAGACCCTTAACCTTTACTTCTGCCCTGAACCGCAACCCGCCCCCAGTAAAAAATCTTGAGAAAAATCTGAAGAACTGAATCTAACACCAAGTGAAGAAGTGGACTATGAAAATTACATTCGAGAGAGGAAATTATTTTATTTTTTTGCGGTACGCGGGCCTCTCACTGTTGTGGCCTCTCCCGTTGCGGAGCACAGGCTCCGGACGCGCAGGCTCAGCGGCCATGGCTCACGGGCCCAGCCGCTCTGTGGCATGTGGGATCTTCCCAGACCGGGACACGAACCCATGTCCTCTGCATCGGCAGGCGGACTCTCAACCACTGCGCCACCAGGGAAGCCCGAGAGAGGAAATTATTATTATTTTTTTATTTTTATTTTTTGCAGTATGTGGGCCTCTCACTGTTGTGGCCTCTCCCGTTGCGGAGCACAGGCTCCGGACGCGCAGGCTCAGCGGCCATGGCTCACGTGCCCAGCCGCTCCGCGGCATGTGGGATCTTCCCGGACCGGGGCACGAACCCGTGTCCCCTGCATCGGCAGGTGGACTCTCAACCACTGCACCACCAGGGAAGCCCGAGAGAGGAAATTGTTTTTAAAATAGTTTATGATATCCTATCTCTAGGGAATCCTGGTCATGTTTATTCATAACACATAGGGTGCTTTCTTGCTAGCTATGAACTACTCAATGATCTAATGATCTGAGAGGAAGGTCAGTTCAAAAATTGCATTTTATAAAAATAGGGTAAAATACAACAAATAGTTACAAATTCTTTGGGACCTTAGGAGTCTAGGCCTATTTTAAAGATAATATATTACTAGAATAATTTTGACTGGCTGAGGAAATCACTGCAGGATAAAGTAAAAGCTAAGAGTTTTTTTTTTTTTTGGTAAGATGATGTTGGGGGTAGGAGTTTATTAATTTATTTTTGCTGTGTTGGGTCTTCGTTTCTGTGCGAGGGCTTTCTCTAGTTGTGGCAAGCAGGGGCCACTCTTCATCGCGGTGTGCAGGCCTCTCACTATTGCGGCCTCTCTTTTTGCGGAGCACAGGATCCAGACGCACAGGCTCAGTAGTTGTGGCTCATGGGCCTAGTTGCTCCGCGGCATGTGGGATCCTCCCAGACCAGGGCTCGAACCCGTGTCCCCTGCATTAACAGGCAGATTCTCAACCACTGCGCCACCAGGGAAGCCCCAAAGCTAAGATTTTTATGTCTGTGTTTATAATGTGGACTTAAAACTTCCCACGATGTTTGGTAATATATGCCAATTTTGCTCTTATCTAGTATTTTGAGCTATCACACCAAGTAAATGAAAAATAAATAGCCTTTTAAAATTTAAACTTTTTTTTTTTAAAAAAAATAAAATTTATTTATTTATTTATTGGCTGCTTTGGGTCTTCGTTGCTGTGTGCGGGCTTTCTCTAGTTGGGGTGAGCGGGAGCTACTCTTTGTTGCGGTGTGCAGGCTTCTTATTGTCGTGGCTTCTCTTGCTGTGGAGCACGGGCTCTAGGCACGTAGGCTTCAGTAGCTGTGGCACGTGGGCTCAGTAGTTGTGGATTGCGGGCTCTAGAGCGCAGGCTCTGTAGTTGTGGCACAGGTTTAGTTGTTCCGTGGCATGTGGGATCCTCCTGGGCCAGGGCTCGAACCTGTGTCCCCTGCATTGGCAGGCAGGTTCTTAACCACTGCACCACCAGGGAAGCCCTAAAACTTAAACTTTTAAACATACGTTTATTTACTATATATTGTACCTCTGAAACCCATTTTATAGCTCTGTCAGATAATACTGTTGAACAGTAACAAACTGAATTTCACTCATTTGATTGATAAGTGATGATGCATCTGTGAAATTCTTATTCTTTTATTTCATGAGTATAAATAATTCTTTGATTTTTCTGAATCTCGACTAATAAAAATGTTCTATCACCTCTTTTCTGATGAAAGGCTTGGCAGACAAAGGATCATTATCTAAACAATAGATCTTAAGGATTTTGCTTTTCCCTGAAGGAAAATCAGAAAGGTTGCTCAATTTGTTTTGCGATATAAAATGTCAGTGAATATCTTTGTCTTTATAGAATACTACAAACTAAGTATTTTCTCACACCAACCTTGAACAAAATTAAGCCTTTTAAAAATGGCATCAGACTAGCAAAAAGTTTCAAGTCTGGAGTTTTTCATGTTAATGAAGTTAGCAGGAACTTTTTCTTTGTAACTTGATTCCCCTTGCAAATGGCCCTCATATATTTTCTGGAGAATTTGATGTTCACAGTTCTTATAGTTTTCTTTAACCCTTGCTCACCCTGGCTCCCATGTCCTTCCTTTAATCTGAAGTTACCCATTCAAATGGCTCTGTCCACACACGTAACAGGTGTATAAACAGTTCTTTGTCTGAGCTCAGAGCCTGTGAGGCCAGCCAGATAGGACCTTGTTTAATTGTTCATCTCGTTAGCATACAGCTGACAGAATGCTTCTATTGGGGGACTAGCAGGGGAAGGAAAACCCCTAGGCCTGCTATGCTCTAAATTTCAATTATGAAGAGCTCCGTTTCAGAATAAACGGCCCATTCCATTAAATGACATCATCTTGCATTCTGAATCTTTACAATCTACCTATGGCCTTATTTTTGTGGGAGCATCCAACAAGGGACTTGTTTTCATTTAACTTGGCCAATGGCTTCAACACCCACAATGGAAAAATGTTAAATCTAATTAGTTGATGAATAAGAGGTCTTGTGAATTAAGGGATAGACTGAAAACTACTCAGTATGAACTCCTCGCTGATTTTGAATTCTATTCTAATAATTTGTTCAATTTGTACTATTCACTGAGTACTAATGATTTAAATTAATCACTATTAATCTACAGACTGAATAAAGGATCTTTATGTACTGTAAATATTTTGTTTTACCCAAAGAGGGTTTTATGCTAAAACTTGGAAGAATTCCAGTTGTTATGATTCCTTTTGAATAATATTTCCATAAATATATAATCTGTATGGATTTCAGGCTTAAAAAAACTTGACAGTTAAACAATTTTGAGTTAAAAAAATTGTATCAAAACCCTTTAGAAGCACTATAATGTGGTTTTAACAAAATTTTAAAAAATTTAAGTTGCCCATTTGGGAAAAAAATTGGTTAGAAAAAGTAAAATACAGTTAAAAAATAAACTCCTTCAGTTTAGCGGAAACCTACACATACCATTTCTACTGTATACAAACCTATACTAACAAAATTACTGTCTAAATATAAGGTTAAAATGATTCCAAATTTACTCTGATAAAGTGACAAAAAGTGCTAAAATTTTGAATAAAATATTACTCTATTTGCCTGTTAGTCTTTAATAAATGAATCTTAAATCTTTTAGAACTAGGAAAAATATAGTTTCTCTAACTGCTTTAGGATTTAGAAAACAGACATGATTTATATTTTAAATCATTATATAAGGTCGCTTTAAGTTCTACAACTGAACATTATTTGCTCTCATACAAGACACACATCTCCAACCATAGCTTAAACAACAAAAAACCCAAGCAATCCCTCCCGCTCACCCCCCCACAAAAGACATGCCTGAGTTAAATTTCCTCAGGACTTGTAACAAAGAAATCAAAAGACCTCCTGGATGTAATTTTATCCTGTATCATAAATGAGAAACTTTTAAAGATTTGCATCAGCCTTCCATTAACACAAAAGCTTCTAATCTAACTTAGTTTGAAGTTGAAATCACTGTCTGAACAATAACTGAGCACTTTGTGTTAAGGATAAAAGTGCTATTACAGAGCTATCTCACCAGGCCTCGGTATTTTAGATATTACAGCCATAAACTGATATGATGTACAATAACTTTATATTGCTGAAACCTCTTTGTAATGCCTAAATGAAATTAATGAGTCTCATTCCTTTTCAGTTTTCCATTTAATAACATTATTTTTTTGCTGTCAGCAGTTTATTCCGAGTTTATTCTTACATTAAATAAATGGGAGCAAAACTATAGTCTGTCCAATGCTGACATTTCAATAGTTTTAAAAATCCTGATTTTGTGTTTTAAAATTTAAATGATACATCAATCACATCCTAATAATAGTGTCTGATAAAGCCTTAAGTTTTAATTTGCATTAAGAAAATATGGAGAACTATCCAAAATATTGAAAGGGAGTAGGAAATTAAGTAAATGAAAATGTTAACCCTATTCAAAAGTAAGAGCAAATGTTAAAACTAGGGCAGGCTGGCTACACTAATTATATGAGAAGGAGTAGTAATTACCCACTTCCTAGTCTCTTTTTCTGATATAATAATCTTCAGGAAATCTAATTTTTTTTTTTGCGGTACGCGGGCCTCTCACTGTTGTGGCCTTTCCCGTTGTGGAGCACAGGCTCTGGACGCGCCAGCTCAGTGGCCATGGCTCACGGGCCTAGCCACTCTACAGCATGGGGGATCCTCCCGGACCAGGGCACAAACCCGTGTCCCCTGTATCGGCAGGCAGACTCTCAACCACTGCGCCAGCAGTGAAGCCCAGGAAATTTAATTTTTGTGTATATTAGATAGCTAAAATATGTTAAAAGCTTTCTGTGGTTGAAACCTCATTTAATCCTAACCTTTGATGCTAGTCAAGTTTGTTCAGTTAAAAGAAACAACAGTCAAATAAGTCTTTTGATATTGACTCCTATTAATATTTTTGGCAGGTGGTAGTCTTATTACCTTTGTGTGAAATATAAAAATTGTTTTCTGGAATAACGAAAAAATAGTAATTATTTCATCTATAACAAGATGGATCTACAAATCAGTAGATCAGCTGTAGATGATCTTACTAGCATAATCTTGTTATAACTGAAAATAACGTAGAGAAATGTTTTCAGCAACAAAGCTATTTCCTTGATCAAGGAGACTATTTTGGTTAACCTGCCCATGTAGACTTCACACCACAAGTTACCTTGATAGCACTGAAGGCTGAGAGCAGAGCTCTCTGTATTACTTTTATCCTGCCATCAACTCTTATTCTTCTACTCCCAGTGCATTCTGGCTCACCTCAAATATTCCAACTACTTCAACAGAACTCCCAAACTACTCATTAAAACAAAATAAGCAAAAAGTTATAGGCTCCAAGAAAAAGAAAAGAAAAAACCCCCAAAAAACAAAAAAACCCCCCAAAAAACAAAACTTGCTAACTCTCATTTCCTGCACTGGGAAGCTAATTTTGTTCTAAATCAGGGATTGGTAAAGTATGCCTGTGAGCCAAATCTGGTCCTGTTATTTATTTATTTTGTTTTACTAGTAAAGGAGGCTCTTTTTTATAAATAAAGTTTTATTAAAACACAGCCACACCGATTTGTTTTCATAACAGCTATGGCTGCTTTCATGTTACCAAATCAGAGGTAAGTAGTTGTGCCAGAGACCATATAGCCTGCAAAGCTGAAAATATTTACTGTCTGGCCTTTTACAAAAAAAGTATGCTGACTCTTCTCCTTTAAATGCTAGGAGAGAAAGTAACATCATATTTAAAACTTGGAATTAGGATGGTGACCTCTAGTAAATGCCCACAAAAATCCATTACATCAAAAATTTAATTTGAATGTTCTGTGGAGTTCCTGGAATGGTATTTATGTTTACTAGACCAGTTTTACTCTCTGCAGAAAAATAAATGAAATGATGAAAATTAAATATTTTTGAGAGGAAAGTGACCTTACAAATTCTAAATGGCAATATAGAATTGCTGATAAACTGATATTTCTGTGGTTACTTTGTAATAATGGCCATGTAACCTCCATTTTTAGGGGCCTAAAAAATACTAATTTATGTTAATGCAGAGGAAAAGTATATAAACTACCAGAAAGTTAAACAAGACAAAAAAAGAAAAGTGATTCCAGAATGTAAAATTGTGTTATTTCTTAGTCATGATCAGTTAGAAAACATGGGGGTGAGCTAATAAAAGCAGATTAATTCTTAAAGATGGCTGGCAATAGTTACAAGATGTCCCCCAAATCACACACCCTCCCAGAGTATGAAAAGAGTTGATTCCACATAAGTAGGTACAAAGCATGTAAGCAAGGCTCCTGGCAGTACTGATGCAAGCCCTCAGACATGAATAACAGCCACCAGGATAAGAGTTTTCCTCAACAATATGCCTAAGACTTAGCTGGGACAGTCACTGGCTGACTGTGATCTTCATTTCATTCCATTCTTTGGTCTTTCTGCTGAAACTGAGAACTGAGTACTCACAGCTAAGAAGTTCATTTCAGAAGGATGGGAGCTGAATACTAACTCACCTGACATTCTTAGATTTTGTCAGTTAATAACTTTTGAGGGTAAGCCTGGCAGAAACATCTGCATCTCCACCTCCATTAGTGATTGGGGAAGGGGTGGATATAATAGATGATGTCTGGCAGACTTTTCTCAGCTGTGTCGTCTAAGAAGGCTATAAAAACTGAAGGAAGACCTTGATAGACAAACTCAGCAATAGCCTGGGCTTAGTTGCTGCAGCACTGATGCTGCTTCTCAGACTAAGCCAGACTCACCTCATGTTTTAGAACTCTCTTATTCTTGATTACCTTGAATTATTTTCCTTTTATTTTTGCGGTACGCGGGCCTCTCACTGCTGTGGCCTCTCCCGCCACGGAGCACAGGCTCCGGACGTGCAGGCCCAGCGGCCATGGCTCACGGGCCCAGCTGCTCCGCGGCATGTGGGATCTTCCCGGACCGGGGCACGAACCTGCGTCCCCTGCATCGGCAGGCGGACTCTCAACCACTGCGCCACCAGGGAAGCCCTTTTCCTTTTTAAAGAATATCTCTGGCAGCTCTGAAGTAGGCAGCATATTCCTAGTGAATATAATGGAAGCTACTTTCTTAACTAAAAGCTTCAGGGCAGTATCTAATATTAGAAACAATTTTTCCCTCAACAAGTTCTTTTAAAATGCACTATGTTTTTACATGGCTTTGGAGGACTGGATTTTGAAAAATCTCTTTTCCAACTTATATCCAAAGTTGGTAAAAACAACCTCCCAAAAATAGAAGTTCCATTTCATATAAATTCTATATTTATGTGGGAGGAGCCAGAGATATATCATATATTGTAGCAGATAAACTGGAAAAAGGAGCAGTGGGCTATTAACAATGAAGAATTAAAAAAACGATTAAGAGGTGAGGACTAAGAATTGCAAATACTGCAGGCTGAGACAAGCTCAGGATTCAAACATACTGATTTTCAAGTCATTCTTCTAAATAAGGATAAACAGTATTTCAGCAAAGTAATAATTTATACTTGCAACAAATGCTATCTTGTAAGTCTGTTAAAATTATTTTATTACTACCACTAATAGTGATGACAATATTCCCTTTTATTTCTAGGAATTCAGTAATTTAAAAATGCTTTCACATTTATTAGTTTATCAATAGCAACAAAAGCTAATTTAAAAGGAGTCTTAATTTCAAGATCTTCTGATATTAAAAAAAAAAATGTTTTTAAGACATGTGGGCATCGTCACCTATGTTGCTGAAAACACTGTTCTTAGGAAACCAGGCAGCCTTGTTTGATGTTTACTTCAGCAACTCCAGAATGAATATAAATGGCTGTCTGATATATGAATGTGAATGTGAAAATCTGGAACCAATCCTATTTTACAGAACACAAGACTTCAGCATTTGGGGCACCTAATTATTGCGATGATAGGTGAGTTTTAGCCTTGATCACACGGCTTACAGCTAGAAATCTGTTTCATAGGAGAATATTTCACGGCATGCAATGAATCTTAAAAACCATGCCATAAACATGCAAACACATGGTTTCAGTTAAATAGCAGATTCAAAACGAGCTTCATTCCTTTAAAACATAATTTGTATAAAAAACAATGTAAGACATTCGACACAGAATTTTTGATGTGCATGGCTGCAGAATTTTACTTTTTTCCTCCTTTAAAGAACTACCACGTTAAAAAAAAAAAGGGATTGAACGATTTTACTCTCTTCAGGGATTAATCTAAAATTGTTTCCTTTCTTTGTCACTTAAATTACAGTCATTCTTAAAACTACCCCACATTTTTCCTTCATTTGGGAATAAAGCTTAAATTTGGACCTGTACAAATAATATTACATTTGTTCTACTATTGAAGGCTGGTTCCAAATTATAATAAATAGCTTTTCTAGACCAGAACCCTTGAAATTCAGTCTTGCTTTATTGCTTTTGATATTAAGACTTTCTACAACTGTTTCAAGGCAAAAACTGTTCTGCTAATTATTACATATCTGGAAAAAAAATCCAAGTTTAAGCGAAAATGATCTCTGTAGAAAGTTTCTGCTTTTTGCACATGGTCATAGTAGGATTTTAAGGGCCAATGCTCAGCCAATGACCCTGACCAAGACAGTAAAAGAAATTCTTAAAAGCCACTCTACCTTCCTTCCTTACAGAAAGAAGGAACCTCTCTCCTTGAAAGATTTCATGAAAAACATGTAGGACAATACGCATTAGAAGTTATTTCCAAAAGGATGAGCACTATTTTACCATTGAAGCAGGTCGACTGCTTGTAACAAGGCTTGATCCACCATAGTTTGAATTGAGGCTTCCAATTGGTGCATTATGGGATGGTCCCAATAAACTGTGTATATCACTGTGACCAGCAGGCAAACTGGTGGAAGGTCCCACGGCATGGTTCCGCAGCACATGGATAGCATCATCCAGTCTGTCCAAACGATCCTCCATTCGAGATTGCTGTAGGGATTGAAAAAAGACATGGAGGTTACTGATGTTATCTATTAAATTCATTAAACTGCTATGTTTCCTACTTTGGGATATAGGGAAGGCAGCAAGTGAATATGCAATATCAAGTAGCTTCAAAAGAAACTACCTGTACTACGAATCAACAATGAAAGAAAGGATATTTGTAGACTATGCTAAATTAACAAAGCTTCAGAAGCAAATCACTGCTTCATAAAATCTATTTACCAGTCTAGCATGAGGTTATTTCTTTTAGCTTCTACAAAAGCTGAAGGCTACTCTACTGTGTCTGATACTCAATTATCATTGATAAAAAAGATAACCTGTACTTTAACACTGATCTTTGAAATGAGGGCAATTGGGGGAGGGTCTTCAAATCCATCAAATTTAAGTTGTAATTTTGTTTTAAGTGAATATTTATAATACCTATCTGAAATGGTGACCACATCCAAATGTGCTCTTTCACAAAACTGATGAAATGATATTATCTGTCTGTGAATATACACATGCCCCATACACAAACATATTAGAATTTAAGAAAATAAAAGCACATGCCAGTAGAGCTCTTTTAAAAAGAATCACACTCAACAAAAGCCTATTTTTACATATTGTTACAAAAACGAAAATAGTCATTGTTTGATTTTAAAAGACTCTGGAGTCTGTACAGGCTTGATGATTTTAAACGGATAATAGGAAGTATAATTAATTGAAACACAAAAAAGGCACCATCTAAAAGAAATAGTACCTCACAGACATCCTTTAAGAAGGACATTGCATCTTGCAAATGCTCGTGAAGTTGCTGCTCAACTCGATTTTTCTGGCAAAGTCAAGACAGAACAGGAGGCAAAGCACAGGTTAAGATTAACTCCAAAAGAGATGAGGAAATAGCTGATGTGCATGTCAGCATAACATGTTAGTAAAGTTAACGCGGAGACCTGCAAGATCTACTTGTATTAAGGTATGAGAAGGCTGGGATTTAACAGCAAAGTTATAAGGTTAGCATCTAAGTAGCACACATTGCTTATATTTGCTTATATGTGAGAAGAAAACTTTCCTTTAATTTAAAATGTTCTGTTAGTCACAGAAAAAGAACTTTTCTATTTGCAACCTGGAACTACTGAATGATAGCATGACTTAACATTCCATTAAGTCATCCTTATTTTGTTTTTATAATGCTTCGTAATTCTGTGGTAAGCATAGAAAGGCAACAGTAGTTAACACCCTGCCACAAATTCTTCACTCTCAATACCTAGACAGGCTCCTTTATTCTACTGCTTTGTTTGTCAATGGTTTTGCTTGTACAATTTACATAATACATTCTTTTTTAAAAAAGAAAACATGGGAAACAATACTCTTCCTGACAAAAATAATTGATGCTACATTTAAAAATTTTAACAGAAATGTAATAAACTATACACAATATCATCATATGAGAAAGAGTAAAATACAACCATTTTGCAATGCTGGACTAATTTTCTCTTACTTGGTCTGTGTGTTTTTTTTTCTTCTTTAAATTTCCTTTACATGTAAACATAAAATTATAGTAAAATTAAACCCTAGATCTGTCAAAGAAACAAAAATCCCATAACACTATTTTAATACCAGCTGTCCTGAGACCAGAAGCCTGATGTTCCAAAGAACAGATGGTAAAAGGCACACCCAATGTGTCTTATATAGTTCAACTAAATCAGGCCATTTGTTAGCAAAGAATTCGTGTGTAATGCTATCCTACTGTTTTTTCACTGTTACTCAAGATTTTCTGGGAAAAAAAAAAGAACTCCACACTATTAGATAAAAGAGACCTTGTATGTTTCTCAGAGGCTCTTACCAGGGAGTGGAGTGAGTTTTCATAGCTTGGGGATGAAGGCGCTTGCCCTCCAGGTCTGGGCCACTGACTGGTACCTGTTAAAACAAAACCCAAAAGCACCCACACACCTTGGTTAACTCAGTGATCTTGATAATGTTCTAAAGGAAAGGGTAAAGATATATTGTAAGTGTGCATAAATTTATGTGAAAATTTTTGTTCAGTCTTCAGCATGTTACTGGCTACTGATAAACCCAACATATTAAAATTTTTTTTCATTATTAATGTAACTGTGTAGGGAGTTGAGAAAAAAACTATACTTTGAAACATAACTACATTTATGTTTGCATGTTCTTCACACTCTGTCCAAATGCACACATATCTTGAGAAAATGTACTTAAAATATGCATAATTTAAAATTCTGTCCCTCCCCCATATTTTTAGTCTTTATGATCATGCTATTAATGACTTACATTAATATTCACCTGATTCTCTATATCATAATTTGCTTAACCACCGCTACCTCGCTGCTAGACGTTTTGGTTGCTTTCATTAGGCTATTATGAATAGTAACTGAATATCACTATATTATGAATGGTAATATTGTGTTTTTTCTTTTGGGGAATATGTCTAAGGATAAATAGCATTTCTAAGTTAAAAGATATGAACATATTTATGATCCTTAATTCATAAGGCCAAAACTGCTTTCTAAAGGGTCATGTTAACTTGTGCCTCCAGTAATGCACAAATGCACCAATTTCAAATGATTGCATATACATTTAGCATTATCTGCTAAAAATTTTCCCAACATAATTTACACCAAAACATATCATTTAATTTGGAAAATATCATCATGAAAATTTTGTTAAATGTTGTTTACTCTTCAACTTTAGAAAAGTGGCAATATAATAAAAAAAGGAGACAGAAAAAGCAAGGAGACAAGTTCAGAACAGAAAGAATAAAAAGGAAAAAAAAAAACAAGAAAAAATAAAAGGGTTAATTCATTCATGTATTGGGGAGAATGCAGTGTTTTAAAATAGCTTTAGGGACTTCCCTAGTGGTCCAGTGGGTAAGACTCCACGCTCCCAATGCAGGGGGCCCGGGTTCAACTGGTCAGGGAACTATATCCCACATGCATGCTGCAACTAAGAGTTCACATGCCTAAACTAAGAGTCCGCATGCCTCAACTAAAGATCCCACGTGCCACAACTAAGACCTGGCACAGCCAAAATAAATAAATAAAATAAATATTAAAAAAAATAAAATAGCTTTAAATAGCTTTAAAACAACCAAAATAGCTTTAAAAAGAAAAAGACAAAACAAATGATTGAAAATCTTTACTATTTCATGACTGTGCATTTGAAAGTAAGTTATGTATAGAAAATAATGAAGACTGTTCAATTAAATATATGGTTTTGTTCTTAACAAATCTTCAGTGACAAACTGAATTATCAATATATTAGAAATCTGAAGTTGGAGAAGGTTTACTTAATGTGTCTTGTTTATTGCTAAATGAAATTTTAAACTATGTTCCACCAGAGCTTGTTGTTGCAGGTTAATTCGCCATATTTAGGAAACTAAAAACTTATGGTAAATTGGAACTATTATAGTTCACTTTAGCTGAGTAACCTAGTAACTGTAGGAATAACTGTATTCCTAGTAACTGTACAAAAAATAGCCACTCACAGTTTTTTGTTTTTGTTTTTATTCTGCCTTTATGAAGCGAATGAGGTAAAAGATATGAATGCACTCACTCTGTGAACCTAAAGGTCTTTTTTTTTTTTTTTTTTTCGGTACGCAGGCCTCTCACTGTTGTGCCCTCTCCCGTTGTGGAGCACAGGCTCTGGACGTGCAGGCTCAGCGGCCATGGCTCACGGGCCTAGCCGCTCCGCGGCATGTGGGATCTTCCCGGACCGGGGCACGAACCCGCGTCCCCTGTGTCGGCAGGCGGACTCTCAACCACTGCGCCACCAGGGAAGCCCCTAAAGGTCTTTTTGACCATGAGATATTATTATTATTTCTTCCTGATGATAGATCTATCATGTAATCAATGAAGAAAAAAGATACATAGACTTTTGTAATTCTGGCCCACTGATGGCTCATTAGCTATGGATAAGAACTCCGGGGTTGTGAATGGAATTCAAATTCTAGACAGAGACCATAATGCTATAGAATACCTCTGACACTAGACAGATCTGCATCTTTGTCTTTTTATAAAACTAGTACATGAGTAAAATATACAGATTTATTTAGAATCATACTGGTATCTTTATCTCTAGCTTGTGATCACCAACTGCAGCATTATTACACAAATAAGGAAAAACAAAAGTACAAACGCTAAAAACCTAAGGGGTTTCCCAGAGAATAGGTTATTTCCCCCCTTCCTTCCCTGTCACCTGCTATCTGGCGGTAGACATGCACAGAGGTTTTGGGCTTATACTACTTCCTTCTGTTAGATAAGGGCAAGCTTTCAACTCTTTATATAGTTAACAATTTTTGTAATTGCCCTGAGCTTTTTAGTGACCACCCCCAAAAGCTAGCTGTTATTCAAGGATTATAATAAATGTACTTGATATCAAAATTTATTGACTATTTCCAGAGAACAAGTTAGCTGACAAGAGAATCAAATTATTTGGCTAGAAAATCTGGAAAGGCTTTCTTTCATCACTAAATCTAAAATTCACCCAGTGTTTCTGATCTGTTCTCACTCTGAGTGGGATTCAGTAATATACCACCTAATAAAACTGGTTAATAAATTTAGAGAATAGATAACATCATTTTGCATGGCTGAGAGAAATTCTTAGGACTATTTACCATATACTAAATATACTAAATATATTCTTAGGACTATTTACCATATACTAAATATATAAATATACATATTTACCAATACTATTTCTTATTTTGTTAGCTGTTTCCCTTTGTAATCTCACCCTAAACTCAAACTTTCATGAGATACTCCACACTTGGAAAAGGTTGAATAATCCTAAATGTAGCACTGAATGCTTTGCTTTCCACAATCTGGCCCCAGCCAACCTTTCCACTTCTAATATGTGAAAAGAGTTCATAATCAGTCATCTCAATGACTCTGGATGAGCAGGTCAGGTACTTTCTTACATCTTGATCTTTGTCACACTTTCTTCTTTTATACTCAAAGTTCTTTCTCCTTTATACTCTCTTCATGAAGTACATCCGAGGAGCTGTAGTTTAGAGTAAATTCTGACGGTTCTATTTTCATGTGTTTATCTCTATTTTCTCAACTAAACTGAAAATTTGCTGAAGTCGGGTAACTGCTTTAACACCAGGCATACTGACAGATGATAAAAATAAATATCTCATTGATGAAATGAGCCTAAACTGAGGAATCCTTTCTCCCCTATCTCCCCCTACTCCCTCTTTATTTTTATTGTGAATGTTCTGAAGATTGCTATTGAGTACTGCAATTATTAAACTTTTATTCACTGATATTCTAGAAGGAGGTAAAGAATTGCAAAGAAATAGAGCAGGAGCCCTGACTGGTCCAGGAACTTGCCCTGCTATGGGCTTTATACAAGATATCCAAAATCCCCTTATTATTTAATCCAGTCCAGACAAGAGTTTCTCTTCCTTTCAGCCTAAAGTATCCTAACTAAAACAATATCATCATCTCAGAAGCTTCTTTCTTGTAAGCATTTTCTATGCAGGAATGTTATGTTCTTAGTCTGAAAAGTTCCCAAGGAAAATGAGCAGGATTTAAACAAGAACGATGAATGCCTTAGAAACTGCCTATGTTGCTTTGCACCTGTGCAACTATTCTTACAAGGTCTGTCCTGAGTCTGACTGATGCTCAGGCATAAGGAAGAGGGCAAGTGTAGAGCACACATAGTGGGTAGGAATTTTTACTCTAGATGATAGGCTCCTGCCACACAAGGTACAAAATAATTTGTACATTATTATATAGGAGCTCTGGTTTGCTCTTTTTCATTTTTCCTTCAACTGTGAATACTTTATCGCCCATTGCTTTCCTTTTTTCCTCCTCCCTTTCCATGTCTGCTCTGCGACCCTGGGGTGTGTGTGTATGTGGGGGTGGTTATAAGAAGAAAACACTAGATACAGGAGATGAGACACAGAGATGCACCTGTATAAAATCAGTCTTTGATGCCATTTCAACAGGAATATATGAAAATATTTTTCTTTGAGTATGATTGCAGAACTGAAAAAAGAAGCCTATTAATACCTTCATTACACAATTTAACCTTTCACAGATCTTCATTAATCAGCTGAATTAAAGGTGGAAAGAGGATATCATCCACTAAACATCAAATAAAAATGGAGAAGGGAAGGGTAAGCTGGGACAAAGTGAGAGAGTGGAATTGACATATGTACACTACCAAATGTAAAACCGATAGCTAATGGGAAGCAGCCGCATTGCATAGGGAGATCAGCTCGGTGCTTTGTGACCACCTAGAGGGGTGGGATAGGGAGGGTGGGAGGGAGACACAAGAGGGAGGGGATATGGGGATATATGTATACGTATAGCTGATTCACTTCGTTATAAAGCAAAAACTAACACATCATTGTAAAGCAATTATACTCAAATAAAGATGTTAAAAAAATAAATAAACAAATTCCAAAAAAAAAAAAAAGGAGGAGGAAATGTGAGATTTTACTTTGGACCATTATTTTTTGAAAAATGTCTAAGTTTCTGATTCTTCATTTTACTGATGTCCCTGCATAGATGCTGAGCTCCTCTGCTGCCTGCCTTCCCAACCAGTGTTAATGGAAACCAAGGACACTTTTATCTTACTGGGCTGGGCAGAGGAGAAGAGGCAGTGGGAACATACAGTAAGGGCCAATATAGCTACCTGAGATGAGAAAGTGAAACAGGCTGTGGCAAAAATGACACTGATAATTTTAGTAAAACTCTGCCAAGAGGGTGAGTATGGTTAAAGTTACATCATTCTTCCTGTAATTTCATCCCTCTGTTAAACAACAACTTTAAGTCAATGGGTCTTTCATAGTCCTGTCTATGTGGGGAACAGCTGTTCAGCTTTTACTAGACAGCTGAAGCCATGGTGTCTGAGAAAGTGGCAGAACCCACTAATAGCTGAAAGCAGCTGCCAGCAGTTCATCATTTCCACACTGGAATGCTTCTTAGCAGAGTCACAAGGCTAAATCACAGAGCACAGGTGATAGCCAGGGCCCTGATACACCAGAGCCTTGATTTTCAGAAACCCTGAACAATGCAAAAAGGCTTCACAGCAACAACAACAACGCCACATGGACTGAACTAGTGACTTTGATCAGGAATAGAGAATCATTTCTGAGGTCAATTGTTGGAGGAAAATGGCAATTTTTACACAGTTGTCTAATGTCTTTTCCTTAGAACTAATACATTTCTTCTTTAGCATGGTTTTTCTCCAAACACTGCTCAGGAAACACATTCCAAGTTTTATAGCTTAACAGATCAGATTCAAGCATCTTCTTGTAATTTGATTTATTCCTAATAAATCAAAAAACTCCTATTTACAATAATAATAGTTGTATCTCAACAAATTTATAGTGTAGGATAGTATCTGGAACTTGTTAAAACTACTGTAAAGAAAAACAGGAAAAAAGCAATGCAAATCTGAACACTTATTTAACTCCACTAACAATATTCATACACATTCACAAAGAGTTCTTTTCTTTAGCCAAAAAACCCTACATTATCCCCAAGAATTTATATATATATATGAAATAATAACTCAGTGGACTTAAAAATAAAGACAAACTAGTGCAGAGTTTTTCATTTGAGTCTTATACATGGTACGTGGAAAATACAGAGAATAAGGAAGAAGTTATATATACTTCTAAATAGGTTATTTTATTTTCTATGTTAGCTTATCAAAATTTTTGATTCATCTCCTTCTCTATATTTTACCTTCATCCCAATTGCTTAGCCTTATTTTTTATCCTGTTATAATAATTGTTCTTAGAAATTATCACAAATTATTTTAAGAATCAGAGAAGATATGAACAAATAATTCAAACAGGAAATACTTCAATATTCTCCAAAATGAACTCAGGAGAAGGCTCTGTTTACATGTTTTCTCAGGATAGAAATGATTTTTTTGGTGTGAGTTTTTACTATATTTTATTGAAAAATAAACTTCAAATATTTCCAAGTAGCCCTATGCACGTTATCAAGTAGTTAGATAAAACAAAAGCCTACCTGTGAGAGGTGAGGGTGATCCAACTGGTGTTGACGGATTTGATGGAAAACTACTGCTGGTATGGTCAGGAGAATAAATCTAACCAGAAAACAAAAGATATGCACATATCAGTGTGACAAAAGCAAAAATATAAATCTATTTGCATGGAGTTATTTCTATAATCTAAGCTGCCACCCTTAAGCCTCAGAGTGAAAAACTGTTTAATCAATTTTAGAACTATTCCATTGCATAAAGGCTATAGAAGCCCCAGTTTTAAAACTCGGATTAAAAAGTATCATATATATTCTAATATGAGAGGAATAAATAGATCATACCTATTTCTTTATTATCCTAGTTGAAAGTAATTTAAATTTCTAATTGCTAGAACAAAAAAGAGAAGTGATAAAAGAGAAGTGACTATAAAGTCAAGTCTGATAAACAATCTTTCTAGAATATACCATCTAAATAAATTTTATTCATTAAAAATAATCTTAGGAAACTGTTACCTTTTGAAGAGAAAAGTCCTAAAAATTGTTTTAAAAGTCAAAGAAAGTGATTTTTAAAAATAGTTACCCCTTATTTCTTTTAGAAAGTTGTTTGAGTAACTACATTTTTGCCAAATTTAGCTCCTAATGTTGTGTGAGTGTTGTAAAAAAATCAAACTTGTTTTCAAAGGATATTTTGTCACCCTTGGAGAAAGTGAAAAAACCCTGAAAGTTCTTAAAAAAATGTTCCCCAAATAATCTGTGGACTTTACCTCCTAAGAGGTAACATATCTGGATGCATAAATTTTGGTATTTTGGCTAAAGGTTTTGTTGCAACACTTTATATTTATTTCATATTGCTAAAAAAAATAGTGACAGAAATTCATTCAAGTTTACATAATTAACCATTAAACATTTAAAAAGTCTCTTTAATCCACGCACCAACGGTTCCTAGGAACTCCTCTCTAGGACAATCCCATTCCTATAACAGGCATCATAAATCATCTTCACATCTCAGCACTCAGGGCAGACAAATCAACTTATTTGGAGAAACTGTGGTCAAATATTTTAAATAGGAAAACTACTTGTGGGTGCAAAGTGTCATCCAATAGAAATAATCTTGCTCTGAGTAAGTTTAGAGCTCTAATAAATTTAAAGAGGCCCAAATTATGGCATATATGGGGTCTCAGCACTGGTTTTACAGACAGTATAATACGTTGAAAAAGTCAGATACTAGGACAGGCTCACGTAAAACAAAATTCCACAGGTCACAATCATCAAACATTAACAGCTTTCATTTTTTTTTTAAAAAAGAAGATAGCACCAATTAAATTGTAAGCATTGACTACAAATGAGTATATCTATACCAATTTGTATGATGTTACTAAATGGTAACTGGAAATCCCTTTACACACCAACTCTTTCCAAAGAGCCAGATCTAAAAGTTGTATATTCAGGTTGGAAAGTCATTTCATTTTATTAAAAATTTTTTTTGCCACGCCAGGCAGCTTGCGGGATTATACTTCTCCGACCAGGGACTGAACCCAGACCCCCAGCAGTGGAAGTGCCGAGTCCCAACCACTGGACCGCCAGGGAATTCCCAGGTTGGAGAGTCATTTTAGAAAAGCACAGTTATCAAGAAGACTTCAAAAAACTTTATGGGAAGACTTAGTAATAGGGAAGTAGTATGCTATAACATCAGTGTTGTTGGTCTTAAAGTTGTCAAAGTTGTTACCTTTTAAAAGTTGTCACTTTTCACACCTGTGAAAATTAGCTAAAGGTCACATTTTGGTTCCTAATGGCTTGCATACATACAGTGATTTATTTCAACCATAAGTAAGTTAGATAACGTCACCGAACTTCAACAAAAACATATCTCAACATACCCTTTTATTTTTGTAAATCACTATTTCTCATGTTTATGATTCAAATAATTATAACTTTTATGAACAACTGATGCTAACATATGAAATATGTCTTGACTATAATACTGGTAAGGGAGGGAAGGGTTGATAACACTGATGGTGGGTGGCTGAGGAGTGAAAGAAGTTCCATTTCCATGCAAAACTTTGATTATCATAAACTAGACTAACTTGCTGACTTTCAATTTCCTTGACCATATGAATTAATCGCATGAAAGCACTGGAGAAACAGCATTCCCTGTGTATCATACCTCCCGCTTTGTTTTCTTCATACTGCTTACATTAATCCCTAATTGCCTAAATTTGTTTACTTGTTTATCATATGTCTCTTTCACCCTTTTCCCTAATGAAATGCATGTTCCAGAAGAGCAAGGACTTGGTCTTATTCAGACCAATGTGAATTACACAGCATCTGCAGTAGCTTCCGATTCTACAACAGTGCTGGTAAATAAATACTTGCTTAAAGAATGAATGATATCTTCCTTGAAAGAAGTTAGCATTTGGGTATCCCTTTTAAATCCTTGGATGTATAATTTTTACCCAGGCTCCTTCTCTCTTTTACTCTCTTATACAGTTCACTTAATGTAGGTTTTCCAAGAGCTCCAGTCTCAGTTTTCTTTTCTATTTACCTGTGTTTCCTCTCTTTGTAATACCATTCTTTATAAAGTATCAACTATGACATCCATGTGAATGACTCCTAAGTTGACACCGCTATCCTCCTACTGGTTGCTGGACCTCTCCATCTGAGCATATCTTTCTTTCATCTCAAGCTCAGTATGTCCAAACCCAAACTTTGCATCATTGCCCCAAGCTTCCCACCCTTCCCATCTCTACTGTTCTGTTTCCTCTATCTCAGTTAGCACCAGTATTCTCCTGGTCACCAAAACCACTCTCACTCTCCCCTCCTTTCTCCTGCTCCTCCACTCTTCCCACCATAGACACCAATGCTCACAATTCTCTATAATGTTTATGGGATGGGCATACATCATTCTCACTGCCATTACACTACCTTAAACTTTTACTAGAACTTATGGCTGGACTATTTAAGTCTTTATATTTTTAGTTACTCCCCGCTCCTTTCATCCCATACATAATTGACTGAGCTATTGTCCTCAACCAGTTTTGAACAAATGCCATATAGCACTTCCTGTTGTCTACTAAATAAAACAGAATGACATTTGACGTATTCCATTATCTGGTTACAAAAATATCTTTCTACCTTATAACCTACATAAAGCATTATATCAAACAAAATATTTTTTTCATTTTCTGAACACAGCTTGTCCTTGCAAAAGCCTTGTTTCTTAACTTCTCCCTGATGGAATTCTGTAACACATCAAAGCCCAGCTCAAATGTAACCTCCCCACTTACACTCATTTTCACTTCCCTTATATTCTTAGTGTAACCTGTTACTTCTCTTTGGTATTTTACTTCACACTATGCTCTATGTTACCATTTTTCTATCTTCTCTCCTTGACTGTAAGCTCTTTGAAAGCAGGGACCTTATACTCTTCAACACTGAATTCATCATTGTCACTGTTTTGCACAAGTAGGTGCTGAATATTAAAAAAAAAAAAACTTGAGCGATTAAATTGCACATGAAATTCGCTACAATATTTTTTGATAAAAAAGCAGAATTCAGTAAGTAGCAGTTTATCTCAGCATTTATAAAGTGGGGTTCAGTAACAGTAATACCCAGGGGAGAAAAAGATACTATTATAAAGATGAATTCATTTACAAATCAATTTTACGGTATAAGCTTTGAGAACAACAATATGGTAAGGTTCCAATATTTCTGAGAATTAGTGTTGATGTACTAAGCTGTCCATACCACAACATTAGGCAGGTATGGGCTTTTGAGGATATAAGCAGGCTATCAACCCTTATTTTCCCTGATAACTCTGCCATTACAGCGAAATAATCCCTAAGCACGTGAAGGACTGGTGACAACTTCCTTATCTCAAAGAGGAAGTTTATACTTTAGAGTCATTTTCCAATGACTACCTTGCAATGACTAAGCAAAATGATGTCATGTATAAAGTGGGTGTGGGCTCCTAAAAATCACTGTGAAAACAGGAGAAGCAGTACCAAAAGCATATCAACATATAATTTCTGGTGTTTTTATAAAAAGCACCTTCTCCATTTGTATAATAAAAGGTATTTTCTCCACTCACTCATCACATTCCCTGGTTCTATTTTGCCCTAAATTAAAGTGATGACAGACAGAATTGTTACTAATACTTTTCCTGAACTGACAGATAGCCTGGCAAATCACAGGACTTTTTCTTGTCCCTTTTACTTTCATAAAAAGAACATGTATGTGGGAAGGGAGCAACAACATTAAAACAGCAGAATAATACAGCCTTTTAGATCACAGATCATGTCATTAAACTTCACTTCTGCAAATTTATTCTATTACCAAATGACATACAAACTATACTTATTCTATAGAAACTGTTGTGCTACTTTAAGAAATTCTAAACATAAGGCTTTATTTGACAAAGAGCATTCTAAATCAGGAATACATTACTTTTTGTACTTTCTGACCTTAAAGAACCCCTAACATAGATGTTCCAAAGAAAAAAAAGAGAAGGAAAAAAAATCAGTTACTTAAAAAATGGGGATGGGAGTGATTTAGAATCTAGAGCCTAAACACAAAGTAAGAACTCATTCTACATGCAGTCCATGGTCCTCATACTGTTAAGTGACCAATGATGAATAACTCCCAATACCTTCTGCCAGGCTTAAACGGTAATATGCCTCATTTTACTGCAACAAATGAGGCTCCTCCTCCTATCAGTCATGGTCTATTCCAATCAGCAGGGTGCCAATAAGCCAGAAGCTAATGAAAAGGGCTTCAGACAAAAAAGAAACAATGGAGTGCTCCCAAGCCCAACCTTGGAACTGCAAGCCCAATTTTTTAAACACTACAGTGCACATTTCAGTTAATCTTTATTATGCTAATGTTATTGAGTCTAAGGAACAAAGAAACTTATTTCATGAATTACTTTTAAACATCAACTTCCCTGAATTTTCTTTTCTTTTGTTAGAGACTACTGACCATTTAACTATCTAGATTAAAACATACACACACATACACATACACAATACACACACATACACATACTCTCTCCCTTTCCTTTGCTCTGAGGTAGAAATCAAAACATAAATTATCACAAAGAAGTCTGATATAATCAACAAAGTTCAACAGTCTTCTTGTTTGATCTCCTCTAAATTAAAGACCAAGTGTTTTGATATGGTATTAGGCACTGAAATAAACCAGATGTTTCTTCTCTATATAACTCTCCACGGGCACAATCTTAAAGGGTTATTGTCTGGCAGACGTTCAGGGAAACACAGAAATGGCACGAATATCCAGATTCTCCTTTCCCTCTATCTACCCCAGTTTATTATCTAAACTAATGCATAATCCATAGGGCTTTGGGAACTTTGTGTAAATACTTTCATGTACAATTCTCTTTCTAGCTATCCTGAGATTAAGACCACAATTATCCAGGCTTAAACCTAAAATAAAGGAACCTTTGCAAATGTATTATCTGGCCTTACATGTTTAATCACCCAGTATTCTGTGTGCTTTTTAATACATAAACTGAAGAACAAAGGTTGTAACCTCTGTTTCACACATGAAAGACCATCTAAGACATATATCAGACATTTGGGGAGCTATTAGAAATAACTTCTAATGACAATAGCATGGCATTTCTCCATCTAAACCTAGATGCTGTATTTAAAATGTCACATTCTATAGAACTTAAAATTTCAAATACTCATGGTCACCATTTCCAAAGATCTGTAATACCTAACATCAAATTCTGAGACGCATGTCAGACTCTCAAATGTAATCCTCATAAAATTCCTTCTCCTCATCTCTTCTAATCCTTCCTATCCCCAATGTAATTTTTTGTCTGTTTTTCAGGACATTCTAAGAGCACTAAAGTGAATGTGAGTTTGTAATGGAAGTTAGAGAAAGAATGTGTTTGGGGGAGGTGTCTGGTGCAGAGTGGGGCAGGAGATGGATTGAAGGAAGGGATCTGAAGTGTGCAGACTATGGCATGCAGTGATGGAGCAGATGGAATGCATCACCATCAGCTATGACAGAAATGATTTATGGAATGACCTGGCTGCTCCTGCCTAGTAACAACACAGGATGACAGAGCTGAGTTTCCATGACAACCAAAGCCCACCCACTAACTAGATTAAACATTCTCCCCTGGCTTCCACTCACACTGAATTTAGATCTTCTTTTCCAAATGCCAATTGGTTTAGCTAGTATGTTGGTCGTAATATGGCAGAATAGTCAAGGACTTGAACGGTAACTGAAAAGGAGCTTGGAGGACCACTGACAACATCACAAATTCCTGCCTGCCTATCTGCCAAGGATCCTTTATGGAAGTCTTCCTTGAATAAAATAAACAAAAACTTTTGAGAAAAAAGCCCCTGAAATGCAGGTTATACTTTTTTAAGTTGCTTAGTATCGAAAGTTCAAATGTTACTTGTCTTTCTACCTGTGAAGTATCTGCTACTGGATTCTTACAGAATCAGCAGAAGGAACTGGCAAGTCAATCAAATACCTGGGAGGCACTCATTTAATATTATAGAATAATTTTCTTCCAAAGTAGGTCGTTTACATCATGTGGAGTGAGTCCAGAATAAGTGAGACCACTCCCTTTAATCCTCATCAACACCTTGTAAAATAACAGTCACTGTACCACTGTCTTTCTGGAAGTGAAGCTAGTTAGATCAGATCTAATCTAATATCTAGGCTTTACCTTTCCTAGCCTGGTGATCCCTAGGGCAAGTTACTTAATCTTTCTGAGCCAAAGTTACTTAACCTTTTAAACCTTAGTTCCTCATCTGTAACGTGGGAATAATAATGCCAACCTCACAGGGCTTTCTTGAGGATTAAATGAAACGACGCATGTAAATGCTTAGTATAGTGCCTAGCACCTAGTAAGCATACAAATTACAGATGATATTTTTGTGGGTTTTGTTATCATCATCATCATTTTTGTCATGTGATGCAAGACTGAATTCAACAAACATTTACTGAGCTCTATTTTGTGTGAGCCACCACTATGTGGTAGATGAATTTGACTTGGCTTCATTTCTCAAGAAACGTGTACTGCTCTAGAGTAACATTTATTTACAGAAACCATTCACAAAGAGGTTTATCTCTTTAAATTTCAACAGCTGCTTCCTACTACTCACACATTAAGTGGTCTGCCTTTCCCATGAACAGCAGCAAATGTGTTTGACAGAGTTAACTGCACTTCATAGTAAGACATAAGTAAGACAACTCTAAAAATTCTGAGAGGCATATCACTCAGGAGGAAAAAAGGAAGGAAGAAAAAGCCTAAGGAGAAACTTTAGAAAATACAAAGCAGAAGTACCTCTTAAATAATTAGATTTGGAATCTTTATGGACTACCGGTAAATGTTCTCCCAAAAGAGTGGATTTCGTTTCAATGTTTTAAGGATCATATATATTAAAACCGATCACTGCCTTTATTAAAGCAATTCATTGCTTTGTCATTAACATTCTGGTGTGATGTAAACTACTTGCTGAGGAAAATACTATGGGATTCCTTCAAATTAGTTTTACTCATTTTAGCGTGGGTTCTTCAATGAATCTGTTTTTTTCCTTTTTGGAAAGGCTCTCATCTCCTATGTCTTAAATGAATCAGCAGCAGATGCTTATTCTTTCCTTTAAAAAAAATATATAAAATACCTTCCATGTTAGAAAAAAATCCTTATAAAAGCACTTCCTTCTCTGGATCAGAAGAATAACTGAGTTATGTTTCTTGGTTCCACTTGACTTATTTTAATGGGCAACTCACAAAGTATATGTTTAAAACTAATAAACAGATTTAACTATTAACCTCAGTAATCTGTGCTTTAGATTTCAAAATGCCCAAATTTCTTTTTCTTTTCCCTACATCTGTTGCATTAAGACAAAAACAGATATTTAAATGGAAAGTAGAAGGACAGTTCTTGTGGGAATAGGGTGGGAAAGTGTTCTTGTGAATTATTTTAAGGGCAGTACAAATCAATACAAACCGAAAATAGCTCTAAATGAGTAATGAAGTGGTCCTGTTATAACTACACCCTTTAACTATGACGCATACTGCCCACAAAATCTAACCACTGCATTCAGCAGTGTAAAAATCATTCAGCAAAATATGTAAATTCAATACTTACAGATGCCAAAGCTTTTCCAAGTGCATCACCTGTCTGTGAGCTTCCAGCAGCATTTCCTCTGGTTCCTGAATATTTCAAAGAGGAAAACAAATTAAGAAGTTTAGCAGGCAAGGAGGCATGCTTTTTTAGCACTCTGCCATTATTTCAATGGTGTTCTCCATTGTTGTTGCACATCTGTCACAATAAACCTGCAAATACTCTGCATGTGTTGTATTTAGTAAGCTAAAGTAAAGGTGGGTTCCTTACCAGTTTGTACATTAATGAAAATCAGAAAGTTTCTTTTCCTCCTTTCTTTCATTTTTAAACTCAATACTAAAAAATACGTTGAGTCAAAAGGTACAAATTTCCAGTTATAAGTAAGTACTGGGGATGTACATGATAAATATAACTAACACTGCTGTATGTCATTTAGGAAAGTTAAGAGAGTAATCAAGGGTTATCACAAAGAAAAAAAAATTTTCTATTGCTTTAATTTTGTGTCTGTATAAGATAATGAATGCTCACTAAACTTATTGTGATAATCATTTCATGATGTATTTAAGTCAAATCATTACACTGTACACCTTACACTTATACAGCACTATATGTCAATGGTGTATCTCGATAAAGCTGGAAAAAAATATGAAAAGAACAAAAATATATATATATGTATTCAAAAATATGAGATTCACTATAAATCGCCAAATTCAGTTTTAGGGAGTTTTTCCAACCTAAAAAAGCTCACCTAGGATGCTATCTGATCCATTGATGGGAGGGGTGTGTGAGGCAGCAACATAAGGTGAACTGCTGGTACTGGCACGGTGGAAGCTGGACATTGGTGGAAGACTTGTGTTTATGTCTGTTGGTGAAACTGAGTGTGGAGGATAACTCTAAAGAAAGGGGGAAAGAGACATGATCTATTAAATATATTTTCTGAATAATATGCACATATAACTGGGCAACTACTATAACAGGTTAAAAAGAACATCATAAATTAGCAGCTGAAGAGCACTACTCTTGTCATTTACTTTTTCAAAAGGCATGAAGTAAGCCTAGAAGTATTTCAAAATTCAGAAGTTTTGGCAGAATCAAATCTTACACTTGTAATCCAAAAGAAACACAAGTGAGGACAAAGTGTTGCTGCACCCTAGTCATGTGTTACAGCCTACCAAGCGGTCATGTGAATGAAGGCTGCCATAACTACTGGATTGAGACATGTGGGAAGTGGAGGTCCCCAGAATTCCACCAAAACCAGGCTGGCTCATCCCATTTGATGAACTCCAAAGGTCAGAAGAATTGTGGGTCCCATCTAAGACAAAAAGAGAAATATAAAATTTTCCTTAGCCAATATTTTTCTTTTATTTTGATGATGCTATAAAAATTCAAAGGGTACCCTCCAGATAGGTTTTTCTTCCCCTTTCCAACCTAGTCTTACATCTAGTTTTCTTCCCTCCAAACTGTATAGTTACTATGTTAAATGAAGGAAAAAAGCTTTATAGTTAGAGGGAGAAAAAGTAATTGAAACTGTAGTAGGCAGGTCATTATAAAAATCCTCACAAGACCTAAATTCATATCAGGGAGGACAATAAAAATTCCAAATCTGGAGATAGGTTGGATTTAACTTTTGGTTAAATGGTATACCCATATACAAAAAGTTCTTAATCTATAAGCAATGTATATTATACCAAACATTCTTAAACTAGAATAAAGAAGTTTCTCTTACAGAGAACCTAAGTAATGGATAATGACTATATTATAGTCAGCCTTCAAAAGAAATGTGTTAGCAATGACTTCACTCACCAATGTAAAGTCAAGGAACCATTTATGTAGTAATTTATTGCTCCCATAGTCCAAAACCACAGAAGACCAAATAAAAATGATTTGCTAACAAGAATGAAAGGAAGTGCAACACTTTTTCTCTCTTAAAGTCTTATTCTGTTCTATGATATTCACTTTTTATTTGCACTGATAATTCTAGGGGTGATATGAATCTGTAATTTAAACAAGAAACTAAAATTGTTAATAGCTTTTATACATTTAAATCCTAAAATGAGAAAGAGCAGCTTTACTCACTTTTCTCAACTGAAGTCCTTTATAAATTCAATCAATATTAGATGGGCACTCCGATGCTTCGCTGAGTAATCCAACTACATTGCAGTCAGCAATAATTAGCAATAGGAAACTTTAAAACTAAATTTTAATTTGCTTCAGCCAAACATATCTAGATAAAAAATGTCTGAACTTCTATACAGATATTCTCTTTCCTCACAACTTTAAAATATTAGCTAATATACAAGAGAGAACTGTTGTAGTACTTGACAACTATTTGGCAGTACTTACCTTGCATAAAGAAAGTGCTTGCAAACATACTGGTTGGTGGCTTGGGAGATGGATAACTAGGAGATTCACGGTTGAAGTCATCTGAATTTGGGGATGGTGCATATACCTTAAAATTAAACAGGAAATTTAATTAAAATGTAAATGACTGTCATACCACTTATGTAAAATGTGTTACATTTCCTGAAGGGCCTAAAAAGGCCTATCCAATATCTAAAAAGGCCTACCACAAATCCAAACAAACGGCCTAAATCCTCATAAACAACGTCTAACTTGGATATTATCTACCTGTTTGTTTTTAGCTGATTACTAGAGAAAAAACTATTCTAAATATCCCTGTAATGCATCTTTGTGTGACAATTACATCAGGTGGTTGAATAAAGTCACAAATGTTGACTTTGCTTACAAAACACAAATCCATATAGGCTCACGATTCAAAATGTGATAGTGGAAACTAATGTCTTTTGAATACAGCATGAAATAAAATTTGTTTTATTTTATGAATTTGTTCATAAAATCCATTCTTTTCACTGTTACAAGATTTATCAAAATCAAAATGAGTTAGACTAAATGTTACTATTCTTTATGACTATTAAAAGTTAACTGTGAAAGGCACAACACAATTGTTCAGAAACTTCCTTAACTTAGTAGGGTTGGCAAAATTAAACCAAGTTCTGCTCAGGGGTTTTAATTCTTTAATTTCAAGTAGATTTTCAAGTCTGGCACAGCTTTCAGGAAAGGCTCATTTAATCTGTCAGAGCAGTATTAATTTCCTGTGGTAAACCTTTGCTTCAGATAAACAAAGTATGAACATTTTGAATTGGCAAATGGCCAACTCTGTCATTTCTCTGGAAAACTAAATGGGCATCCAAATAACTGTAATAATCAAAACATGATCAAACCATTCTCATGATGACTACTGAAACCAAGAAGGAAGACAAGTAAGTAACACTTAAGGTGATACATGGTCTGTTAAAGTAAAAGTAAACCACGAGTCAGGAAGAATGGAAAGGTGTCCTACTGTGAGCAGTGTATGAAACGTATTTCTTTTGTTTAGTCTGATAAGGGTACAACTATTAAATTTTAATCCAAAATAAAAATTCAAAGTGTTCACTTAACGTGGAAAAAAGTAACTAGCTCAATAAAATTATGGGAGGATGCGTAAAAAAAAGCATCCACATATTTTTTGCATAAGCACAGAAGATTTCTGGAATTACACGTAAGAAACTTAATGGTTACACCTCTGGACTTATAACTGGGGAGGAAGACGTTTGCTTTATGCCTTTCCACACAGTTTGATATTTTTATCAAGTATACATTCCTATGCACTAATAAAAAAGTGGAGGAAGCACACACAGATTAAAATAGGAGCCAATTTTTTATTTACACAAACTGTCATTTATTCTTTCTCTGAGGCATTAACTAACTGTAAAGATTCCTGGCAAATTACCTAACCTTCTGAGGCTCAATTTCCTCATTTGTAAGATGGTGCTAACATTACCTGCATGGGGGGGCAGGGGTTGATGGGAAGATTAGATGAGATAATACACACAAAATGTTTAGGGAATTCCCTGGCGGTCCAATGGTTAGGACCCTGCCCTCTTAATGATGAAGAAACAGGTTTGATCCCTGGTTGGGGAACTAAGATCCCACAAGCCGTGCGGCCAAAACAAAACAAAACAACCTCCCCCCAAAACAAACAAAAAAACAAACAAAACCCACAAAAACAACCTGGATTCCTCAAGATGGCTAAGGCGCACAGAAGGCTCGAAAATGTTTAGCATGGTAACCACTCACTACGTATTAGCTAATAATATCTTTCTAATTCTTATTAAGAGCAGTTACACTGCTACATATTGTGCCTGTTTAGTACTCAAACTGCTATTTCTTATAGTTTTTGTCTGACATCATCCTACTTATATACAGTTCACCCTAGATAAAAGGTTAAAAAGTCAATTTTTAGTCTTCTTGCTAGCCATGCTACTATAAGCACAGGTGTGTCTTTTTAATGGACTGCCTTTCAGGTTAGTTTCCTACTTCTTATATCCCAGAGCAGAAAACACACACTTGTGGTACCTGAAAAGTTTGGGACAAGATATATTCCTAAGAATTACCCAGAAGGATCCTAGATAGGAGATTATGCATTATACATATTAAACATATTTTTCTAGTTCGGTGCTATGACATAAAGACAGAATGAAAGAACTGGATATACACAAATGTGTTTGCAATGTATTAGATAGGCTGATAGGCAGGAAAAGTTTTCAGGAAAGGAATTTTGTACTTTTTTCTTTTAATCAAGTTTCAGCATCAAAATTTAGCTTTAGCTAGATGTCCTCTGTCCCCTTTATAATATACAGATTTTTCCCAAACTATGCTGAAACCACAAACAACAAAAACGAGATGTAGAAAGAAAATACAAATGAGAATAAAATTTAGAAGACAGCATTAGAACATGTTTTTGTCACAAATGCTTATTTACTATGTATACCATCACTGATCTGAAAGTATACAATATAAAGTTCTCTAATTCTATCTAGCTTTTAGATTGAAACAGTATGTAAACCTCCCAATGATACTTATGAAAAACTCCAGTTTTGATGTGTCATTTCACACAAAAAATCTACATAATTTGTCAGTTAAAATTTATATATAATCTCCCAATATATATTTCTTTATCCTTATTTCTATTCAATTCACTATATTCCATACAAGATAAACTTACACTTTAAAAATTTTTAAATGTATGCAATTATAAAAGCAAAGAACTTCTGCTGATTTACAAAAGAACTTTTGCTGACTTTACTGATTTACAAATCGCTGTAAATAAAGGAGAATATGCTGATCAGATAATGGTTAATTGATGACTATCATGGAAAGCAAGAAAACCAAGATAAAACACATGAAGAAGAGGCTTGCCTGCTTGCCTACTCGTATGTAAAAATTTTGAAGCTGTATTGAGAACACAGGGCTCATTTTAGGGCAAAGTTGTTTTTAATGTTAGTCTCTATAAATAGACTTTGAAAAAGATAAATGGACTTTTAAAGAATAGATCTTATAAATGAAAATGGTAAAAACTCTAAATTACTATAAGTTTATCATTTATTTACTAACATAAGTTCAAAGTTTTTATCATGATAAAAAAATGTTTTGAAAACCATGGTTCTCAAAGAGGCCCATCTAACAGCATTTCTAACACACGACAAAAAACTTTACTTTTGGTATCTTAACCATAGCTTGCAAAAACATAGATGCAATGTTATGAAGCAGCAGTTGTGCCAGTTGCGATTTTTCAGATCAAAGAGTTCTTGCGGCAAAGCACAACTGATGTGGTCTCAAAGACTTTATTAACTCCAGATGTAGGAAAATAGTCAGCCAATTCCACAAAAAGAGCAAGTCTCTTTTAGTTACAATCAGTACTGGCCACAAATTAAAACCAGACTGCTTATGTCATCTGATCACCTGCACATAGATGCCAGTTTTTTCCTAGTTAATGATCTAATCACACATTTAAATCTTAAATATGATTTTGTATCATAACAAACAAAATTAAGAGAAAGGAATATGTGTGCTTAAGGTGATTAAAATCTACCAGGAGTCACACTATTTTAAAAAGAAACAGAAAAAGTACAATTAAGTAATTTAAGATGTTCTATTGAAATGTGGTAATTAGAAATTTTCTTTAGAATTCTAGCCTCCATTTCAGAATGTCAGGTTCAAAGTAGGTATCATGTGGGAATGTCCTTCTTTCTCAAGTACTTAATTTTTCTCCTCCAGGAATGGAAAAGAGAGAAATTTTGAGTGTTGGGTGAACAGAACCATAACATTTACCTCAACTTAAACGAATATAACTGAAAATCTAACAGATACCTCTCCTTTCATTGTTAAGTATGTTTGAAAAGAATAAATTCACAGTAATATCTCTACTGTCCTCATCCCATCAACCCAAACTTACTTTTTAAGAGTGACAGAGTACTTCAGGGATGAATATTTACATTACTCTATACAGTGATTACACAATTATCCTTGGAATGTTTTAGCTCATAAAACCAATTGGAGTCAAGTTAGCAAAAACATTCCTTTTTTTCCTGCTTGGGTGATTCAGTTTAGTCATATGGATCACCCCAATTCAGGGCAGTCCACTCTGTTTAGCTTTAGAGGCTGGAGGTGTGCACTGTGCTCTTGATTTCAGTGCATCCTTCCTGTAATTAATATTGGAAACATCTCTGCAAGGCAGAAAGGCATGATTTTCTGACAGTTGTTCAGCAAAGATGAAAAAAAGTAGAAGCTTCTGCTAAAAAGATATTTTTTTCTTTTTATCTTATCACATCCAGTGATGAATTAAAAGATGATGCCATTCCCTATGTTTTTAAAAATAGATCCAAAGCCTGTGTGGTACCCGATATCTTTAAATGTTCTAAATGATGAGGAAATGAATTGGGAAATTTCTTTAGTATGTGACAATAGCTCGCTAGATATCTTAATTAAGATACACTTCCACAGAAAATGAGAGGAATGCTTTAGACGGGCACTGTCCAATAGGTTTCTGTAATAATGGAAATGTTCTGTATCTGAAAAGACAGTAATGTACCTTTGTCTGTACAATACAGGAGATACATGTGACTACTGAACACTTGAGATGTGGACAGTACAAGTGAGAAACTGAATTTTTAATTTTAATTTAATTAATTTAAATAGTCATTTGTGGCTACAGGTTACTATATTGAACAATACAGGATGAAATCACATATTGAACAATACAGGATGAAATCACTCTTCCTTACCCACGAGTTTAAAATTAGATAAATTATTTTGAAAGAAATATTCTAGGAGTCTCATAAACTCCAAAGGCTATGAAACGAAAACCAAAACTCTTAAACATTTTGGGAACACCTTTATCTAATTTGGAAAGAAGAAAGACGGAGAAGCTTATAAATTTTCCTGAACATGCTCTAACACAGAAATTATTACCGATATTTCATTATGTTTAGGCTTCTATTAGCGCTTTTGTCAAGATGGTTTGACTAGCAGTTCTCTTTAAGTTCCAATATGTTAAATACCATTAAACACTTTAATGCTAACATTAAACCTCCAATGTGTGAAAAGTTTATGCTAATAGCATAAATCATCTCCAGCATAATCTTTATCAACTTACCAAAATAATAAAGCAAAACAAAATCATTTGGCTAATTTACCCTACCATCATAATTTTAAAATAAAAATGTGATACTATATTCAGGAGCATACACTTAATTTATCTCATTTTATGTAACTATATTTTGTATTAAGCAATAAAAATTTTTCAAGATCTAGCTGAGTATCTAAAACCTGACAACTAACAAACAAACAAAACAGTTCAGGTCACTGGAAAAAAAGAAAACCCCAACCCAACTCAAATTCTAGCTTTAAAATCTAATTAAACCTCTGGGCCACTGATTTTAAAAGCAGGCACATTTAAGGGTCAACACTCAAAAACTAAGAAAGAAAAACTAGGTAATTATTATAAGAATTTTTTAGTTACTGCTGGTCAACCTATGCAAGTTTCATACACAATAATATACATAAACAGTTTCCTTCTACCGCTGCATTTTGTGGGACCTGAATTTACTAAAAAGAGGCTGCTTAAAAAAGAGTAAGTAAAATTTCTGCTTTAAATAATTGGACTCATTGAGATAAGAGTGCTAAGTAAGTAAGAGTTAAAGAAATTTTAGATTAAGAAATTTAACTAAATTTAAATTTAGTTAAATTTAAATTTAACTAAAAGTTAAAGAAATTTCCTAAAAACTATTCCCTATTGATTTTTCTGATCATTTTGGATCCACTGTTTTCTATGCATACTGACCTTATGCATAAACTTAGAGAAAAAGCATATCTTTAACATAAATGTCAAAATCTTAAAGTTTCTGAAATTCAGGGCTTCCCACTTTCCTGGTTCTTTCTTTAATCAAAATTAAAACCAGCACAACCCAAAAGAAAAAGACATTTAAAAATTTAAGTACATGAAATAGCAGTCTAATTTAAGAATCTCCTAATATCCAAGAATATTTAAACAAATGACAGATTTGATAAATATCTCAATGTTTTCAGTATTTTAATATTACATAAATGTAGTAAATTTTGCCGTAAAGTCCAACCTACTACTCAAGTTTTTATGGTAATTCCAAGCCTATGGGGGGGGAGGAATATTTATATAGCTCCAGTACTAAATACTGTAAGAACTGAAACCAAAAGGCATCATAAAGCAAAATGTCTGAAGTAGGACTAACTAAGGGACACACAAGCTATCCATGAAAGATCCTTTTCATCTAATTAGTTAGCCTGATAAAAACACAACTGAAATTTCTGTAAAAGGCATAAATATATGTTCATATTTTCAACACTCATAAATAAAAGGACCAATATCTTTTCCCAAGAATTTCCGGAGAGCGATTTGGGGTGAATTAATGTAAAATTTCCTTTCTAACAACGATAAGAAAAAGAATTCTAGCTTTCAGTACAAAGCAGCTTAAAATCAATTACTACTGCTGCTGTCTAAAAAGTATAGTTGAGTAATAGTGATTTTCATGTGTGAGAATTTCTTCTTAGATAAGTCAAACACATTTTAATTAATCTTAACATCACTGGGCGTATTTTATCAGTTCTTTATTGTAACCAGTATCATTTTTATAATAAGCACAAATTTTTTTCCTGAGAGATAAACCATGGAATTTTTAAGGGACTGGGTTTGAAACTTGTATGCTAGGATAATGTACTGAACAAATCAATGAGTGTCACTTCTTCGCTATCTACATTTTAAAAATATTTAGACCTAACAATACAGCACCTGATCCCTTTCTTCAATATGTTCATGAGCTAGTGGAAAGGAACATAAATTTCCTTCTAAAAGATTAATAAACCTGACCCGTGACAACATATTCTCCTGGCAGAGGCTTAACTTCCTGGTATTTGTGTTCACTTGAATCAAGAAAAAAAGACTTTCTTGGATTCATATCTAGAATATCGTCTCATACATTTTTGATAAAGGGAAAAAAAATCAAAGCAGATTTAAGCTAAACTCCTTGTCATCCAATGTCTTTAGCATTCTGACTTCAGAGAATGCTTAAATGACTTCATGTTTTCCTCATCATACAAATGTTAGATTTAACCCTACTGGGCCCATAGCCAGCCTGGAAATTCGAGTTAATTAATTATATACTTTCCTCTCTCATGTTAATTAGCAGTAAATCCCCAACGGAACAGAAATGTAGCTCTATATACTCTCATATTGGTTTCTGTGCTTTTATTAACTGAAAATGTTTATCTGAAAAATAAATCTTAGAAGTATTTACAACGCAATTTTAGCTACTTGCTGCTCTAATTCTTATGATAATACAAATTATGTGGGGAGGCAGGTGCCAAAACCATGGCTATACCAATTTTCACTACTACGGGTTCTATTAGAAGAGGCCTTCTAATTTCCTGCATTTAAAAACATATCTAGGATAGTTTTAAGTTCTTCATCTTAAATAGAAACTAGTAAAAAGCTGCTTGACTGACCATATCAATTAGTATTCATAAAATTGTAAGTCTGATCATACATGCAAAACATATTTATTTGTAAGAATGGCCTAGTGTTTTTCTCAGTGACATTTTCTTTCCAACGGAGTACTTTGATACAACCAGTAGTAAGGATAAGTGAAATCTGGCCCTCTGCTATGGAGACTAGTTTACTTGTCCTTGGATGATAGAAAAGAGAAAACCTGCTCTTAGGAGACAGACCTGGGTTCAGTTCTGGCCTCAATATTTAACTAGCAGGGTGGGGCTTAAACAAGTTACCTAACTTCCCAGCACCAATTTTTCCTTACTTATAAAAGGAGGCTAGTAACAGCTAAATGACAGAGTGGTTATGAGAATTAAATGAGGTAAACATAAAGTCCCCAGCGTAGTTCCTGACACAGAGTAGCCCTTATGATCATGTTAGTTCCTGTCTCTTCTTTCCCAGATTCCATACAAAGAAGGTGAATATTCAAAATGTGTTTCTAAGCTTGAGTTTTAAAACTTGGATTTCTGTGTTGTCTCTAATAATAAAATAATCCTCTGAAATAATGAAAAGAGCATCATGCCTGTACTTGCTGCAATTTTTATACCTGGAACACTTTATAGCATCTTCAGTTCAAGGCCTAGAAAATGGAGGCTGATGAGATAGGTGAAGAGAACAGGAATCCTCTCCTCCCAAAACTTTCCTTCCTTTACCTCTAAGACTTTCTACCTTTCGGCATAAAGGACACAATTGAGTCATATCAATGAGAAAACTGAGTGCAGGCCAAGTTCTTTATAAGTAAGGAATCTCAGAAATCCATTATTCCTTGCTATTTTTCAAAGTTCAAAAAAATAGATAATATTCAAAGTGATTTTAAGTCCCCTATTTATCATAAACACATATTAATATCTTATAACATGGCACATAATACAGCTACACAAAAGCTACATGTGATATAAAGCATTAACCCCTTCTCTTTTCTGATAGTGGGGAAAACAGGGTTAACATTTTTGCCTTTTTGCCTTTTCTTTTCTGCACATAGATGCCCAAGCCTCTTATGTTTCCAACAGTACAATACGGCCACATAATCTTAAATAACAAAATATGAAAAGGCTCTTCTCTTATTAATCTCTTTTTTCCTAGAGTCTGTTCAGTCTATTTATTAAATTACCCCAAGCATCCTTAAATATATGGAAATCAACTTGAAAATTTAAAAATAAAAACCGGAAAAAAAAAAGGAAAGCATTTTCTTTAAGGCCAGTATCACTCAGGATTTCTCACTCTTTCATAATACCCGTAAAAGGATCTTAAAAATGAAATCAAAATATTAATATTCAAAATATAAATCTGTCCTATCATCTTAAGATAAATTGATAAAATGGAGTTAAAGAGTGAGCTTAAATTTAACCGGTTCATTATGAGAATTATACAAAAATTCTATAACTCAAGTGAGGAAATACATTTCACTTAGACTCTGGCAACGTTAAAGTGCTACTTTTTACTATAAAGCATTGATGGGCAGACATTTCCCAATATATACAAAGATGAAGTATTTACGATAGTCTTTGGATAATATAATTACATACTATACGATTTTCTTATTGAAGAGTTAGAACAATAATAAACTAGATGTGGTAAAAGTAAAACACATATAAGACTAAGGGCTTATGATACAGAGGACTAAGAAAATATATCATCCTTTACGCATTTTTCAAGAACATAAAAGTCACCTTTGACCTATATCAAGCACAGGCTATCAACTTTCAGGCTACACTTTTCTAACATACCAGCCATGTCATCTACCGTAAGCCTGGAAATACTTAATACGATCAAAGCTGTTCCCCACCCCTCCACCCCTAAATGTAGAACAAAGAGAAATGCTGTAATAGAGTGATCTGTGCTCTTGAAAGAATAAAATCTAAACTCAATCTGAGTTATAGTCTCTCTGCTTCAGGGGTCCTGTATGATTAATTTTACTAAACTTGCACACACACCATTTTCAAACAGACTATTTCACTTAGAATAGGACATAAAAGAAAAAATTTTCACATTTGAAAGACAGTTGCCAAGGAAATTACATAGAGATCAAGTTATTTCACTTATACCACCCATCTAAACCTACCTCTCACATTCTCCAAAGCTCTGTTTATATGGCTAGTGTGAACACATACTTTTTAATGAGTTTAAGGATATTTTGGCTTGATTGTCATCTAGTAAGAAAGCTTACTGAAAAGTTAAGAACCAAATGCTAACGAAGTCCAAAGAGGCCTTACCAAAGCAGTCAGAGAACGAAAAAGTGCTTTCATTAGTTCTCACGTACACTGGTTAAAGTCATATGCTACTTTAAAACATTTTCAAGTGATAAAAAGGGAAGGGACCAACATAACTGACTGTATACCTATTTTAGGAAAATGTGATTCATTTTTTTTATAACTTCAAACATTAACATTAAAAATGCCTCTACTCCTGACCAAAAAAAATTGCTAAAGTCATTTATGTATTTAATAAAACACCTGAGCTAATACATTGTTTTGGAAAAATTGAGGAGGAAAATACTGTATTCCTGACATAAACCCAAGATTGCTATTCACTAGTATAACATTTTTATGTTTATCAACTATCTTATAAAGATAAGTCCTATTGAATATTCCAGAAGTTCACCTTCTTTTTAGAATACACAAAATCCTCTGACTTAAAGATATTTTTGTAGAAACATACTAAGTAATTAATACAGAGTAATTAATTTAAAAAACAGAGAAGTTTTACTTAGCAACACAGAAAGGTATTATTTTAAAACATCTAACCATGTGCTATAAATCGACCAGAAATACATTCTTTGGAAAATGTATAAATGCACTCTTTGAAAAATAGTGATTTATTTTATGAATCTGTACAGGGTCAAAATTCTAGTTTGATTGGAAACAGATGGTATCTGAGTAAAGTCAGGCTCCGGACCTGAAACTCCAAACAGGAAATACGGCCCTCACTAGCTGACTGCTTCCCTAATCATTCCCAGAGCTTCATACTTGTTATTTTTATGAATATCTAAGATGACTTTCATCTTTCCCTTCTATCTACAAAGCATCAAGTAATCTTCCCTCTTTCTCTCTCTCTGTTATATATGTATTTTACATGTAGATTATATGTTTACAATATAAGAAAACATTAAAACTAATGTACTTTCAAGCTCATTACTAGTAAAGACATCAGGCATTAAAAAAATATCCCACAAATTCAAGTTTATTTTCTATATTATTTTAAAAATAAAAGCCAAAAACTATTGAGTAACCGTGTCAAAGACAACTTTGCTAACCATACTTACAAAGAAACATACAATCTTAACGTATTACAGAATATGATAAAACAAAACCTCACAGGTTTTAGTAAAAAGTAATTAATCTACCCTCCTTTCCCTTAAACCAGTTAGAAGCTATCTGAACAAAGAAAAAGACTTACCGTTTTTCCATTGTAGTAATACATCAAAGAATTGCTGCCCATTCCAGGGACAGGATAAGCACAATACATGTTGATTTTGAAAATGTTACTGTTTGCAGCTAATGCACTCAGCTTCTCTCCAAGACATACATCCACACAGCCAAACAGAGTTAAGTCTTCAGCACTATGCATCCACACATGATCTACTCAAAAGGAACTTATGCAAAATAGGACTGAACCAACTCACGGAGCAGAGAGGGAGGGTTTGTGCTGTAAGTAACCTCTTTCAATCTCTATCAAGTCCTCACACTGGTAGAGGATACCAATAAGACAAATTCTGGAATTTTAAAAAAATACAAGTCACAAGTGCTAAATAATAAAAAGTGATACAGTGTCTTGGAGATAAATAGCCCAAGGAATTATTAATATTGTCATATATATAGTATATATGTCTCTTACAAAGAAAGACAAACTGACAGATCTGCTAACCTATTTTTAGTTTAAATTAGAGCACTTGTAGCAGGGAAACCTAGCTTGCTACACCTCTAGCAACATTACCATCTGGCATGGCCTACAGTTGCTTCTAACGATGATAAACACATGATCAAGCAATCAGGAATTGGAAACACTGAATCATGTGTAACAAGAAGGATCTAAACAGTTAAGCCTTGTACAAAGTCACTTCCTGGAGAAAGCGGACCTGTCATGTAAGTACCTCTAAACTAGCTAGAACAAACCATGATTTTTTATGTTATAAAAACGGTATGGAAAGAAATTTGAAAGGAACACATTTCATGAAAAAGCTCATTCCAACAATTCAAAAAATTATCTTGAAAATAAATGATGTTTTTAAAACATAGTATTTAATATAGGTTTTCAATTATAAAGCTCCTTAAATTCCTCACTCATAACACCAATTAAAAGTTTATAATGGACTGCACTTTCCTAGAATATGTACTAAGCAATTCGATAATTAAAAAGAAAAAACAAACAAGGTTTTGTTTTCCCTTACATAAAAATATGAAAGGCTGGTATGTATAGACAAAATGTGCACTGTAGCTAATAAACTAAAAAAGATTTCTTGGAAGTCTTTCCTCCAAGTGCATTATAGTTCTTAACTAACACTTAATATATTCATATTTTTATGTTAATGTTCAAATTTCTCAAAAAGGAAAACTAATCAGTGTGGGAATAAACATCTCATAGATTTAAAAAATTCATTATACTTAGAAGTCAAAAGGTCTTAGACGTTGTTTTGCCAATACTTTGTTTCTCACACACAAACATATTTCATTATTTTAAAAAATTTCAATTTGTCTTTTGGTGTGGATTCTAACCCAGAAAAACAGAATAGCAACTTTTCTTTCCTCTCATTTCCCCCCATGAAAACCTCTTTGTACTATCTCTTCTCCCTGTGCCTTGCAGGTTCTCACAAAACTGTTAATCAGAGGACAGCTCACAAGCTGCAAAAAAGGGACACATCACTTTTTTAAAGGCACCTTTCATGAAGCAGAACTGCTCTAAGGGAATATTCTAGGAATATTCTATAAGGGACCCGCAAACCCACCATTTTTATGAAAAATATTGATTAAAATATAACAATAAAATCAAATAAGACAATAAGGCCAGCTAAGTTCATAATGTTTTAAAAGCTTATGGTGTTGGAATAACAATAAAACCTCCCCACATTCTCCAGATATAGAAAAGGCTAAGCAGCAGCTGCAAAAGAACATCACTGTACAGCAGACCATTAAAATGCCAGTCTGCAGAGTGGCTTGTAACTTCCTCCCTCCTGAGAGACCACAAAGACCCATTTCAATCCTTAGAGAACTGTGTAAAAAGCGTTGACTTACAATTAACAATGCCATGCCTTAAAACCATTCAAGTAAATTTTAGTCTTTTATAGACATAGTCTCTCTCTGACAGAACAGCTTAAAAAAAAAAAAAAGGAAAATCAACCATCCAAAATAAAGTTTCCTTTTTTCCTTAATGAATAAAAAAAAACCCAAAAACTTACTTTTAAAATAGAAATTTAGGGGACTGGGGGAAAAGGGCAGCCACAAAGCACTTCAACATTTTCTTCCTACAATCAGTAGGAGGCTCAGCTTCAACCTGAGAAAACTTTTATATATTGATTTTAAAAAATCCACCTACAGTAGTTAGGCTTGTTTCTTTGGGGCTTGCCAGAAAAGAGAGAGTACTATGATGTTTGTTAAAACAAACAGCATAATGTAAATCCAACTATGCAATCTTGGCTATTAAAGCACAATGAAAATTTGAGTATTTCATTAACAGTTCTTTATTTTAGAGGCAACTATATGGTATTCTGAAAGTAATAAACAAATATCCAAGTTTAAAAAGTTCAGAGTAAAACCAGACAGCATAATACTCTTTTACTGTTCTAAAGCAGTTTATTAAGGAACTGGATAAGACTTGCTATTAAACCTGAAACCTGAACTTTGAAACATAATAGTTTCTAAGCAGAGCTGAGTAATTAATTAAAAGCTTTTGCTTCTACTTTTCATTCCTCCTCTCAGAAACACAGATACAAAATCCATACATGTGCTTAAATGTAAGATGGAGCCCCCCCCACCATGTACCCAACACAATCACTTGGTATACACTACTGCCTATACTGAGGGCGGATGTAGAAACGTGAGGGAAGAGAGAAGAGGTGGGGGGTGGGTGGGCATTTACATACATATGGCATTAAATTTATTCCTCAAAAACAGCAAATCATCAAGAAAACTGGTGGTAATTTAAATAAAATAGTCCCGTATTTTACTCGTATGCTATGGTAATGTCCTTCAAGTTTGCTACTCCAAAATAACATCTTTTTGAAGTCTGCCTTACCCAAAAGAAAGTAAAACTGGTTGATGTAAACATATTTTTAACAGTTACAAATTATCTTCTATGATAAAGTCCTTTTTCTCTTCCTCAAAAATATTTTTTTAAAAAAATCTAATTTAATCTATGTAACAGCTGCAGCACAATTTTTTTTCTTAAGCAGAATCATATTACAGGAAAAAAATGCATATAGATGGATCAAGTGCTGCTCTAGTCAATGCAGTTGTTTAATCTTTGCCTCTTTTTTTTGAAGGAACATGTCAAGGGTTAATCCTATGACTCAGTCTGACAAAACGAGTCAGCTGGAGACAGGGCCACTTTTTAAACCTGATTTCAGACAGACATGCAGCCTGCACAGGAGCTCTGAACTGTCATGCACTTTTTATCCTGAATTGTTTCCACCCGCAATTCTACGTAATCACTTATGTGTTATTCTAAGATTATGTGATCTGACTCAATATTCATGCTACCTAGTCCAACAATCTAAAAACTCACCAACTTTTATAGCAAAATGGGCATTACTGTACACACCGGCAACAAGATTAATGAAAATGTCAGAGAACCCTGAAAAAATATGACTTGGAGCCATACATCTTTTATTAGCAAACTGATTATTCCTGGTTTGAGGATTACTGCATTTCACTGATTTTAAAATATACTTCCCTGCCTTCAATAGTTCAGGATGTGATGTTTATTGCCATTCCAACAATCATCAAGCACAGACCTAAACTAGATAAGAAAAAGCTATGATGTGTTTTGCCTAAGCAATTTACTTCTTTCCAGAAGATTTAGGAAAAAATGTTTCCAAAAAACCTACTAGGTAGAGACCTTCTGGCAACTTCAGTTTAAATTCCAGGCCCTTATTTCCTTCTTATTTTTCTGTTGACTGGGAAACAGATCATCCTCGGAGAGCTATGCAAAATTTCCTGGGGTTACCCATGCAATATTTTAATTTATTTTATTAGCTCTTCTTTATCCCTGATATTTGGATTGCTATAACTCTCAAATCTGTTTTTTAAACTATCTTAAACACGAATGTTTCAAGAGTGACTTAAAATTCTAAAAAAATTTTAAAAGAAAATTTCAATTTAACTGAATTACACATCTTGAATTAATTAATTAATAAAGGCCAGTTAGTGGTTAATATTATTGTACATTTTTTCTAAAATAAGCAGGCAACATTCCAGTGTCCCAAAAGGCCAAAAGATCTCGCTGGAAAAGTAAATCTAAAACCCACTCATAGGATTCCTCATGAAAAGTTTCAACATTATTTCTAAGTGAATCAATTCCTGGAAAATAAGACTTTCAGAGTGAAAAACAAAGCTAAACAAAGTTCACATGTGAATAATTCCACAAATGAACTCTATATATTCCTGCTTTACGAAACTCAGTAAATAACTAATATGTTATTGGTTGCAAGGGAGGTGCGGGGTGAGGATAGTTTTAAGAGCATAATAAATAAGAGAATCTACAAGTAGGAAGATACAAAAGCAAAAGCAAAAATGTCTCCTCTTCCTTATTTAGCATGCAGAAAGATGACTAGTAAATGAATACTGTCTCCTAAACGCGCAGTAAGACACCAAAAAATTCCAGGTATTATATCTGAACATTATATTGCAAATTTTTCTAGTATATGCTGCTTTGTAAATAAAGTCACTCCTAAGTGTTCAGGAAGTTGGTCTTCTGGTCTTTTTCTAATATTTAGAAATATTATTTTTCTCACAATTTAGAAAATTTACTTTTGCAAAAAATAAAGCAAGAATATAAAACTCTAGTGAAATAATGCATCCCTCTCAAACCGATCCACTAACAATCAGTACCTATTATTTAAACATAATAATGCTATTTATCTGAAATCATATAATGCATCTTCTAACTCAACAATATTACTCTCATCTATCTTGCTGATAACTAATCAATCAGTAAAAAGGCTTCCAAATACTGTCCTTCCACTGTATGAAAAGATGAAAAATCAAAGACCTGGTTTTCTGATCTTTCCTCAGGTGATATTTTGAAAAACTGGTTCCAATTATGCCTTAGTTGTGAGTACCTAAATCCTAGCCAAACCAATAATCAGAGTTATATTACAGATTGGTCTGAAAACTGGTACACAATTTACTTGGATATTGATTGGAAATGAGGAGCAACCACCCCCCCCACCACTTCTCAGTAAAATTCATGCTAAAGTTCACAAATCACATCATCTGTCTCAGACATAGAACATCAGATTTCTTATCATCTCTTTACAAAAATCTCAAGCCTAACATGTGTTTTAGAAATGCTTAATGCTTAACAAAATAGAAAACACCTATCTGTATAGCCAATGTAAACAGTCAGCTGTATAAACTGCATTTATAGGGCAAAAGAACACTTGTTTAATTCCCCTTTTGACAACCATATGACCAAAATGAGGATGTGTAAAAACAGCCATACCTCCTGGAGGAGAAAAGCAGATAAATCTCTTTCTGAGGTAACTAAATAGTATCCCTCTGACATCAACATGAACAGAACTGACAGATCATACAAAGCTTCTAAAAGGCAATCATTAAATACCCCTTCAAACAAGATAGAACTGCCACTACTGAGAATATATAAAACATGAAGCAAACTTCATGTTTATCTTGATCATAAACTCACTATGACAAAGCAGTTTTCCTCGAAAAATTAAAGTGGGGAGTCCCCCTCCCTAGTAATTCCTGCATCTCTTGGCTGTCCATTTCTTTCCCCACATGAATTGCAGTTTGTCACTTCTCATTTACCACTTGAAATAACACGGTAAGAGATTCATTAACTATGTTGCAACTTGATAATTTTCCTGCAGATGGCTCTATAATCACAGCACTAATGGTGTGTCTGCGGGTAAAAAGAAGTTGAGGAGAGTATCCAGGTTTTAAAATTCTTTAATAAACCAGCACTCTGATGAGCTTTCAAGACTGGGACAAGGCATTGCACTACTGACTTATTAGGTTACAACAAAACAAAAACTAGAAGCAAACAAAGCTATTATTTTAAACCATAAAGGTAAACAATTTGATCTTGGGTCCAGTTAGCTCTCCCTTAAGGAAAGTGCTCCCCGGTTTTTTATTTCTTCTTTGACCTGTGTAATTTTTTTCTTCTGAGCTGGAAAGTACCAGATCCTTTCGATTTATGAGAAATGGAACAGTACCATGATATTCTACTCTATTTTAAATTTATTTTTAAAGAGACCAGAAATAACATCTGCATCTTACTTAGCCCAGAGCCATTTCAAGAATCTGCAACTGGAAACTCTAAATAACTTATACATTAAGTTATTTCTGGCACCCAATCTATGTTTTGTTCCAGTAAAAATTCTTGCTAGTGGTAGTAATTTTTTAATACTTCATACCTCTAATTAAGTACTGAGTATCTACCAAATCATCCTGCCTCATATTTGTAATGATCAAGTAACAAAGAAGAGTTCATTTTAGCTATACTCACTGGAAGAAATCATGCAGATCCTAAATTTATGAAAAGACCCATCTTAAAAAGAGAATGGGGGCTTCCCTGGTGGTGCAGTGTTTGAGAGTCCGCCTGCCGATGCAGGGGACACGGGTTCGTGCCCCGGTCCGGGAAGATCCCACATGCCGTGGAGCGGCTGGGCCCGTGAGCCATGGCCGCTGAGCCTGTGCGTCCGGAGTCTGTGCTCCGCAACGGGAGAGGCTGCAACAGTGAGAGGCCCGCGTACCGGGGGGGAAAAAAAAAAAAAAAAGAAAAGAAAAAAGAGAATGATTTCTAACCATTAAATTCTGGTGACCAACTCTCAACAAAAGCCAAGTAATACTTCAGTTTGAAAACATATATGAGGATGGTATAATAAGCAGGGGAGGAGATGGGAGATAGTGTCAGTTTAAAGCAAAACAAAAGTTTCAGTAATGCTTACTTAGTATGCTTCACTGGTAAAGGCAATATGCCACCCCAACAAGTGTTCCTTACCAGACAGGTTGGGAAACACAGTCACAAAACTCTGAAAGAAGAAAATGTGTTAAGCTACTTGTTCTATGCATCTCTATCACAAATACTTACAGTAGGGCAGAATAATTCTCCCTACCACTCATTAGTACTCTGTAACATGAGATAAGCTGCTCAGGTTCCAGACACTGTGGCGTCATACCATATGATGAAAAAGAGCATAGACTACGAGTCAGGAGACAGGGATTCGGGTTTTAGCTCTGCCTCTTAGGAAGCATGAGAGCTTAGGCGAGGTCACTGAATTTCCCTGAGTCTGAGTTTCCATTTCTGGAAAACTCAGGAATTAAACTAGGCCAAACATTTCCTAGCCATTTCACCAACAGTGAAACCTTTTATTACCTACTCCACCCCAAAACACTGAATTCCTATTCTGAAAGATTTTTGTCTCCCAAACTTTTCTTGAGTTATAATGAATATTTTTCCCTGTTAAAAAAAAGCCATGCAACTCCCATTCAGAACTTCTGATTAAAAGGAAAATGAAGCACTGCCATGCTGAGCTAATTCTCGTGAAAGAAATCTGATAGCACGGATAATTTATTTCAGTAAATTACACAATTTGTTAGGTTTTCTGAAATATTTACATTTTGTATTACTAATTTTGAAGACCCAGGTTATGACTCACTGGCATAGATGAGACCTAATGTCCACACACCTACCTTAAATTGTATTTTTATAATCATATCTGCAAGTGGCACAGTTAAAAGCCCAGAGCCTCACATGAAATGAAAGGTTGATCAGATAGGGAATCAAAAACATTATTACAACTTCTCAATTCTAAGCTAAGAGTCCAAATGCTTGTATTCTAGTAACATTTATATGCTGGCAAGTGAATTATCTTCACAAGGGGTTTAGTTATGTATTTCTAGTAATATTTTCGTTTAAAACTAACATCTTTTTAAATAGCTCTGTAGTGTCTAGGATAAAATGGTAAAAAAAAAATGAAAAGGGTTGACATCTTACCAACAGGTAACAACTCTTACCTAATTCTGTCATCTAATTAGCTCGGTAACAATTTTGGTTTCTTAATAATGTGCAGTTTGATCTACAGGTCAGACATTTTATGTTTAACACAGCACCACCGGGAAAATAAAGATTTTTGGCCATATTCTTCAAATAAACATGTAAGCCTCTACAGAGATGGCTTTGTTATAATTTTAGTAGGCAACAAGAGTTAAGGAGACAATCCTTAACTTAAGAGAGCTCATCTTAACTAAGTAGGCTGTGGCTCCTGCACTGTTCGGTAATAAAGAAGTTGGGCCTGTGATTTGCTTCTTTGTGCCTTTTGGCTGGAGAATTTAGTACATCATAAAAGAGATTATGTGGATTATAGACAAAGGTGGCTGTAATGAATACATAGGTTGGATAGTTAACAGGGTATAATACAAGAATAAAGGGTGAAAAGCATGTAGCAGTACCACAGTACCTTTACAGCTGTATGATCTTTTTTTAAAAATTAATTTATTTACTTATTTATTTTTGGCTGCATTGGTCTTCGCTGCTGCATGCAGGCTTTCTCTAGCTGTGGTGAGTGGGGTCTACTCTTGGTTGTGGTGTGTGGGCTTCTCATTGCAGTGGCTTCTCTTGTTGTGGAGCAGAGGCTCAAGGCGCGTGGGCTCAGTAGTTGTGGCTCATGGCTCTAGAGCACAGGCTCAGTAGTTGTGGTGCATGGGCTTAGTTGCTCTGCGCCATGTGGGATCTTCCCAGACCAGGGCTCGAACCCGTGTCCTCTGCACTGGCAGGTGGATTCTTAACCACTGTGTCACCAGGGAAACCCCAGCTGTGTGATCTTGAGGAACACTGGGGTGCTCTAACACTGGTTATTTGAGACTGAAATATTAAAAAGATCCAAACTGTGTTACTATTGTTAAAATTGGAATAAAGATATGAATACAGGATCACAATTATTAATGCTAAGTCCACACATGGAAAACCAAATTCAGGTCTTCCTAGCTGTGATGTATCTAACTGAGAGTAAGACTATGCCTATGTAAATGGGAAGAATTCCAGTGATCTTTGACACAGAAAACACTTCCACTTTTCTGATGAAAAACTGGAGGTTTTTTTTTCTCCCTGAAAAGCTTTTACAAAGTTTAACCATGTTAAACATCTTACAGTATAGATAGTTAAAATACACTTGTAGCTCTCCTTGAAGAATATGTTAATTTCAGATTGTTCAGTATGTTGTTTATACCTTCTCTGAGTCAAATGAGTATGATCCAGGAAGAAAGAACAACTATGGCTGTATTGCCAATCATTTAAGTTTGTTCATTTATTCAACAACTATTCACTGAGCATCTATTATGCACCTAGGAGCTGCTGATAAAGCAATAAACAACGTAAGTAAAATCCCTGTTTTATCAAAATTCTCCTGGGTAAGACAGATAAAGAATAAATTATAGTACATCAGATGGTAGTAAGTGTTTCAAAGAAAATTATAGCAGGAAAGGAGAGAGGGGAATATGGGGCATGTTGCCATTTTATATAGGATGGTCAGGAAAGATTCCCCAGTGATAAAGTGATATGTGATCAAAGAGAAAAGTATATAAGGAAACTAGCTATAGGGGTACTAAGGGAGGTGTGCTCTGGCAGAGAGAAGAGTAAATGCAAAGGCCCTGAGGCAGGACGGTGCTTGATATCTTTAAGGAGCAGTAAAGAGGGCAGAAGGCTAGAGGGATAAATTAGTGGAAGATGAAGTCTGGGAGGTAGCAGCAAACAGGTAAGAAGGGTCTTGAAAGCCATTTTAAGGACTTTGGTTTTGCAGAGATAAGAGATGCTGTTGGAGGATTTTGAGCAGAAGAATATCATCTGACTTAAAATTTAAAGGGATTGTCCTGTATTAAAAAAAATGATTTAAGGAAAATTGGGAGGTCAGTTGGGAAGATGCTGCTTTAATTCAGGAAAGAGATAAAAGTGGCTTGGATAATGAAGACAGCAGCAGGTGGTAAGAAATGATCAAATTCTTGAAGACAATTTTAGTATGAGAAATTTAATATGGGAAGATAACCACTGTTTTACTTTTATGTCAATGAAACCATAATTTTTTTTCCTTTAGAAAAAGGTTTCCTGTATTATGGTTTTCCATCCTCATCTGTCACATGAGGATCATGACACTACATTGTTAACTACGTCAATCCCAGCACACTGTAGAGTTATGGCTGAATTACTGGTAATTTACCGCTTGGGGGGCAAATTTATTCCTATTATTGTGTATAATTAGGAGTTAACTGCACAATTGAGGAAAAAAATAGGACAAATAGTTCAGTGTCTTATACAAAAAAAGCAAGTTAACATATTTTTGATCATTTGGAACAGCCAGAGTAGGAGAAAGTTGAAAAGTACAGCTTGGAGCAGGAAGTCATTAAAAGATGATGTTCCCCATCATAGATAACATAAAATAATAGCTTCACAGTATTTATTTTTATCCTCTTAATTTAATTCAAAAAGCATTTCCTGGACACTCCACTATGTGCCCAGGGGGCGATAATCACTCAAATGAAAAAAAATTTAAAGTTAACTTATTTCCAAAGGTCAAAGTTACCTTTTGACCGTAAGCATCTTGAAGACAGGGTACAAGGTCCATGGTTTATTATTACTTAAATATCTAAAGCCTAGAAGAATTCTTAATTCACAATAAGCACTTTATATTCACTAACTTTATCAGAATGAATTCATATTTCTCTCAGTGGAAATTTACTAAATGGAGCCCACTCTAGTAGCAATAAATTTCTAATTCTCATTCAAATTACTGTTTTTTGAAATTTATAAGTATCTTCGGTAATGTTGAAAAACATATTGATAACTTAATTTCAATTATGTCAAATTTTATGGTTTAAAAAATTATCAAGCTCAAGTTGGAAAACCTGAGAAGTTTTATTACTTATTTATGAAGTATTATTTATTAACACTAGCCATCATAAAACTAAAAAAAAAAAACTAAATAAGAACCATAAATATTCACTTAAATTTATAGAGATTGTGAGTTTTCTAGTCATCTAAGTGAAGATTCTCTTAAGTTTTTTTTTTTTTTTTTTTTGTGGTACGCGGGCCTCTCACTGCTGTGGCCTCTCCCGTTGCAGAGCACAGGCTCCGGACGCGCAGGCTCAGAGGCCACGGCTCACGGGCCCAGCCACTCCGCAGCATGTGGGATCTTCCCGGACCGGGGCAGGAACCCGTGTCCCCTGCGCATCGGCAGGCGGACTCTCAACCACTGCGCCACCAGGGAAGCCCTCCTCTCTTAAGTTTTGAATGAAGCTTTTAGGTTTAGAGAGACATGTCACGTGTTTCAACAGAATCTGTCTCACAATCATACATGGGTTGGAACTGATTCTCAAGCTGCTAGGAACGACTTTTTTAGCTTTGGGTTCTATGAGGAAGTTGGACCAGGATAAAAGATGGTGATTAGGCACATGTATATATAAGTTCAAGGAAAAAATTATAATAGAATTGTTTATATCAAAGTCAAATTATTTAAATACTTTAAACCCAATTGTTTCAAATAAACATTTTCTAATATATCTCTATGTGGACTTATTTTTGATGTCATAAACTTCTGCATATTATTACCTAATGTGACATTTAAATCCTAGAAAAATTATGACTTCGTAGCATCCACTTTATATATTGAGGTTCTTCCACCATCCTAGTCAGGTACATTTTAAGGCAAATAACTGTCCTGGAAAGTTTCTATCAATGTGCCTAGGGCCTTAAGGAAATGATGAAGGGACTAATGAATATCATGTAATGGATCTAAAAAACAAACAAACAAAAAACAGGGTTTTATTTTGTTTCTCTTTGGGTCTGTTTTTCACGGGAAGTATATTTATAAAGAAGGTAAGAATATATCTACTCTAGGCATACACTTATGGTCTTTAAGTCTAATGCAGAGGTTGGCAAATTATAGTTGTGGGCCAAATCAGGTTTACCAGCTGATTTTACAAATAAAGTTTTACTGGAACACAGTCATGCCCATTCATTTATGTATCATCTGTGGCTGCTTTCACATTCCAATAGCAGACCTGAATAGTTGTGACAGAGACTGTCTGACTCACAAAGCTGAGCAGATTGACAACAGAACCCTTTACATAAAGTTTGCTGACTCCTGGTCTAGCACACTGAGGAAGAGTAGAAATATAGGCTATAAGAAAGAGATAGCAGATTCTAGCAAATTTTCCAGAAACAATTTCTAGAACCAAATTACTTTTGAAAATTAATACAATGTTGTCATATTATAGATATACTGGGTTATGTCTTAAATTAAATGCAGATAATAAAAAAGACAAAAACTTTGAAGGGCTAACACTTTAAAATTTGTTTAAAATCGGACTTCCCTGGTAGTGCAGTGGTTAGGACTCTGCACTCCCAATGCAGGGGGCTGGGGTTCAATCCCTGGTCAGGGATCTAGATCCCACATGCATGCTGCAACTAAGAGTTTGTATGCCACACTAAGGAGCCTGCAAGCCACAGCTAAGGAGCCCGCCTGCCACAAATTAGACCTGGTGCAATCAAAAAAAAAAAAAAAAAAAAAAAAACTTGTTTAAAAATCTATTCAAAGAATACAAACACGGGAGAAATAAGGAACTATCTTGGAACTAGTAGTGTTTTTAAACTGCTTAGAAGTCTAAGTATGAACTTACCTATATAGCATAGATTACACTCATTGAAATTAGTTATCATACAAGTACACTAAATGACTTTTCAAACTAAAATCATCACTGGTTAAACAAAGGAAATATCGGCGATGGCAAATTTCATGTCAGCAAATTACTTAGGATATAAATGCCTTCCCTAACGTAGAATGAAATCCAGAGCCCCAAACTTGGGGCTTAAATTAAGAAACTTGGAGTTTCTTAATTTATTCCTTCTTTCCTATACTTGAAGAAATTGTATTAGATAAAAAACGAAACAAAAAAACTTCATGGTTCTACTGATGCTGAATGACAAAACAGTGGGCTTAACGTCTGAAAGCATTTATAGAATTCAACCACATATCCTTTAAAAACCATACAAATTACACACACACACACACACACACACACACACACACATTGGGGCTTATCCTACATCTGGTTTGTAAAGTCTCAAGGATCTAAAATATAACAGCTGAGGAGTTCAATAAATCGTAAAAGCTGGTTCTGAAATTCAGCCATGTTCTTCCTTCTTTAAAAAGAAATAGAAAGGTCAGAAAATAACAAATATCACTGTGGTTGTACCATCACATCAGTACAAACATACAGAAGACTTGCTCGCTGGTAACTTTTCCTTTTTTTTTTTTTTGACTTGAAATCAGATCAAAGATGGACTGGCTTGTTACAAAAAACCAACATCTTAGAACTATGGATTAAAAGCCCATTATCTACACTGATACAAGTCTGACACTGTTCTGAACAGTAGTTACTGTCAGCATAAACAGTGGCTATTTCTTCTTATTAATGTATGAAGAAAATCTTTCATTCAATGACCAAACTGAATATGAGTTTGGAATGGATTATAGAACCATTCGCTTTAGGTACTAAGATTTTCCTGCTAGAATGACCTGTAAGGTCAGAGAAAGAATCAGCCTGTTTGGAAATTTTATATCAAGGTAGCCTTCAAACAGAGACAGCTTATCTAACAGTTCGAAATAAGAAACTCTTAAGTACCTAGTTGTTGTGCACCCTATGGGCTTGTCTGCTAAAGGAGTTAAGCAGATATCTATTCTCACTCATGTTCAGGAACTGGAGTGTTCACTTTATGAAGTTTAGCTTAAGCTGGTGCTGCATGTAAATACTGTTTATTCTAGAATCAACTAGGACTCTTGCTAGTTAAGGGTCTCGGATAATTGTCTACAAATACACTGCTACCCTAGCTTCCTAATAACTTCCACAGAACACTCCCACAGATACATTTGTAGCTTATCTCACTATTTTTGTGGATAAACTGGAGGTAACAATATCTCTACAGTTCTACCCTTGACCTTTTTCTTACTGGTTCAGATAACCACTAATCTTTCAAGTGGTACTTTTCCAAGTTATTCATTTATATCAGCCCCAGAAAGTTGTATCTGTCCTCCCTTTCCTATTTAAAAAAAAATCCTCACTTTAGCCACCCTCAAAATTTAATATTCTGACTTTTCTATTTAATATTCTTACTAATTATATTTAGTATGTACATGAAAATGCTAGATCACGGTACATGTTCAGTGGTCTTTGTGATTTAGAAAAACCTCAGAATATCTCCAATTATCTCAAGGGGTGTCCCTAAAGTAGAAAATTTAATACTAAAAATGACAAAAAATCCACATTAATTAAAAAAAGCCATTCCCAACAAAATAAAATCCTACAAACATTTGGCAGAAAGGAAGGTCATTTCCTAAACTATAGTCAATTACCAATTCAAAGGCTACAGAGCTCTGTACCTGTCTGCAGCAAAGCAAGAAAAGGTGGTGTCTAAGCTGCTTTGATTTATCTCAGAAACAATAAAGTTCCTTGTGAGGGAAGAATCATAAAAAAATTTTTTCATGATGGGTAGGGAGGTAAAATATACTTTGAGAGTTTAACTCTCAAACTCTCAAAAAAATTAAAGCAATTATCTGACAAACTGTTACAGCTTTTGTGGGATAATATATACACACTTAAAGACAGAGGACAAAGACTAGCACGATATTTGACTAAGAAACAAAGAGACTGTGTCATCAGCCTATGTGTGGGACTATAAACCAGTTATGTTCAAAATGAAGAAGACATGCCGGACTTCCCTGGTGGCGCAGTGGTTAAGAATCCGCCTGCCAATGCAGGGGACACAGGTTTGAGCCCTGGTCCAGGAAGATCTCACATGCCGCGGAGCAACTAAACACGTGCACCACAACTACTGAGCCTGCGCTCTAGAGCCCACGAGCCACAACTTCTGAGTTCGTGTGCCACAACTACTGAAGCCTGCGCGCCTAGGGCCCGTGCTCTGTAACAAGAGAAGCCACCTCAATGAGAAGCCTGGGCACCGCAACAAAGAGTAGCCCCCGCTGGCCGCAACTAGAGAAAGCCTATGTGCAGCAACAAAAGACCCAACGTAGCCAAAAATAAATAAATAAATAAAAAAAAAATGAATAAGACATGCCATTTTGATGCAGAGCATGATGATGTTCAAAAGATGTTTTCAAATGCTACTGAACAAGATCACAACTTGGATATAAAGGTATTCTGAAATCTGTATAGATATTTACTTTGCTGGTGATAAAAATCTTGGAAGTGTCTTGCTTCTTTCTTCAGGATTCTGCATTTTCTGCAGGCATTTTTTAAAAAAGATCTATGTTTGGAAATACTATATAACATCAGGTTAAGAAATGAAGAACAAAGAAACTTCCCTCCATCTGAGAAATGCTTTAGAGGACCATAAAGATGTTCAACCAATGATAAAATAAAGGAAAAAAAAAGCATAGACTCTTGATAGTTCAGAAGACAAAACTAATTAGTATGAATTCTAGGCAGGAATTAATTCAATCAATTTTTCCTCCTTCTATAAGTTCCTTTTCTGAAAATGAATGCTTTCTTAACAACAATAGCAGCTACAATTTACTACTCACTATGTGCCAGGCACATACATTACATGTGCAAGTAAATACTTTTTTTTACCATAATATTTATCTTTCCTTATGTTTTCAAACTTTTCCTTGCTTTTCAACAAAATATGGTATGGGAATTCCCTGGTGGTCCAGTGGTTAGGACTCACATGCTCTCACTGCCAAGGGCCCAGGTTTGATCCCTGGTCGGGGAACTAAAATCCCATAAGCCATGAGGCACAGCCAAGAAAAAAAAAAAACGGTAAACATGAAATGCTAAAATTCCTTTAAATTGCAGGCTATAGTGGTAGGAACTAGAAAAAAATAAAGAAAGAACATTTACTGAGTGTCCATTATATACTAGGCACATGTAAGGCACATAATACCCTCATACTAACACTTGAGATAAACATTACTATCTCCTTTTACAAACAGATATTTCGTGTTCAGAGAACTTAAAAGCAATTTCTCTAAGGTTACGAAACAAAAAGCAGCTGAGGCCAGATAAAAACCCATCTGCCTGACTAGGAAGTCTGTGCTTTTCTACGTCATCCTTTCAAGATGGTGGTAGGTCTTTAAACAACAAAGCAATTAATAAATTTGATCAAGAAAAACATAACTGACAGAATAAACTATTTTAAATTTAATATACTAACCAAGATACCTTATGAGTACACCAAGATACACAACATGTTTTAACATTCAAAAGAAAAAGAAAATGGTCTTCTATATTAAATTAGGTTGTAATCTTTGGCTGTATGTGTAATCTTGGGCAAGTTACTTAATATTTCTGAGTCTCAATTTCCTCATCTGTAAGAAGAGGATATAGTTATCTTACAGATTGGTGTGGTGAAGATTAAAGATTAAGATGATACAGATAATGGTTAGCACAGATGCTCACACATGTAAGATATGTGTTACTCTAACACAGTGAAATTGAGGCTGTAAAGGATGCTAACAAATATAATGCAAATGTTTCACTTTTTCCCACAAATTACTAGGAAAAAAAATCACAGTTGCTCGCAATCTCTACCCAGTGTTTCAAAATTTCCTTAAATGTTTTATCTCAGTAAAAATTTGATAGAAATGAAAAACAGCTTGTGTATATACGAAGAACAAAGACTAGAGTTGGTGGTTAGAGAAGGAAAGGGGAGGTTCAGGAGCCCTAAAAAGGAAAGAAAACATCTTGCAAAGTCAAAGCACACCCATACCTTCAGAAAGACTCCCAGATAATCTTAACAACTACAAATGCCTCCTATTATCTACAGGCCAGGAGACTTTAGGCTTTTATCCAGGGTAGACTGCTATGACAATTTATCTCTTTTCATATCTGAGCTGGTCTTATGTGTTCCTCAATCTTCCTCTGGAGTGGGAGAGCGGGTCTGCTATAGGAAAAGCATAAAGGTTATATTTGGTACAGAACTCAATAATGCTGTACTTCTAGATGTGGCCTGAGAGTGTGTTTATTTTTTTACATGTCTATGCCTTTTACCTGTATCGACTGCTACTGATCTTCCCAGACAGAGTTCAAATGTCAACTCCTGAGGCCATTAGTACTTCCCAAGGCAGAGTTAGTTCTACCTACTCTATGTTTCCAGAGTACTTGGTGCACACCTTTACTTGCCTCACTGAAATACACGTAATTAATTCACTAAATGCTTGTTTCTCACACTAGTTCCCTGCAGGCAATGATGGTGTGCTTGTATGTTCGAATTCAATGTCCAGGCATCGCTCTACTGTTGCTGCTACAGAAGTTCACTTTGTTCAATATTTCAACCTGTCTAGAGAAACAAGTGGAAAATGTAATGTGCTTAAAGAACACCATTTTTTCATCGGTAGGAAGAAAGCTATGCCCATTACACCTTTTGGTTATGTATAGAGCATATTAATTTTAAAACCCTAAGAATGTAACATTTTAGACCTGAAAGGAACTTTAGATTTCCCAGTTCAAACTTCCTAAGGCTAACTGACAAGTCCAGGGTCATACAATCAATCAATAACTAAGCCAGCAGATTTGAACAGACCATTTTCTTAACCTTAGTGACCATACTGCTTTAAGAATGTCAATACACCGTTATCGGACCTTCATCCAGACAGAAGTTACCATTCAGTTGTTCTGCAGTGAGGAATAGGGGAGCTGAGGTTTGTAATTATGATACCTAAATACATATCATGGATAAGAAAAAGAAAGGGCCTCTAACCAATGGTCTATGGTCAAATTATGTAGATTATCATGGCTTTGCAGGTTAAGTAACACTGCCTGTCGTTCTCTGTAGTGGTGTGAGCAGTATGATACCAACCTAGCTCTTTCACTTTTTTTTTAGTAAAGGTAACATGTATTTTACAGATGACTAAAGGTTGACTGCACAAGCAGAAAACTGTGAAATCTGAGATGTTACGGTCAAGTTTCTAGTTTGGGAAGTATATTCAAATGATCATGAAATAAAATATACATAGTCCATTTTCATTTTTATACCCATTTTTAAAAAATAATTCACATTGATAAAGCCCTATGAATTACATATATTTCAGTAAAAGCATCCAAATAGAAAACCTTTACTTTAAATTCCATTTGTTTTAGACACTGAAAAGGTAAGTAGTGTAACGATAAGTGTTCTCAGTTTATTATTTTGGTATCATTTATCAAAGTACCAGTTTTTAAAGTTTAAAAAAACTCTCTTTTAAAAACCTGAGATTTCAACATAGCATTTAATCTAAAATATGCTTCTAATTAAAATGCATTTATCATTTATATATCCTTAATAACATTCAATACATTTAAATACTATTTTCAGCATGGTTTCAAAGCAGTATGATCATGTTTGCTGCTGATGTTAAGTACAGAATTGAAAATAATAATTTCTAATATTTTCTATACAAATATCTAATAAATCCCAAGTAAAGAAGCTAGTAATACAATATATAAGTAGGCTTGACTTGTGAAATTTTCTAATGGTTCTCAAAGAAATCAGTTTCATGAGAATTCACTGGCTTTCCCCCTCTCCTTGGCTCATCCTTAACACCTGAGACAATACAGAGAATTACCTCCAGGTAGAGAATGCTGTTTTGATTAGGATTGCAAGGAACACTGGTGACCTCCAGTGTTTATTCTTTTTCCAGGTTGTTCTGTCCATTTTGCCCTTTTGTTTTAAAAATGAAAGAACTATGAAACAACAAAAATATACTGTTTCTTAAAATTAATGTCAGGCAAAGAAATGAGATGAATTTTTCATTTACTAATCTGGTATTTTTTAAAACCTGTGCAGTTATACTAAATATTAATATGTAATTTAACTTCTATTACTCTCATAGAATTATAGTAACAAATTACCAAAAAAATCGCAGTTACATGTTTTAGCTGTTCTGTCAGTTTTAAATATGACTTCCGTTAATCTAGCAGAAATCATGTTATGCTGTTGAACCACCTACCCCTGCACAGCACACAACTGTTAAAATGTAAATTGCCCAACTATTTTTAGCTGTCGCTGAAAAAAAAATCCTGTCTTTGGGAATAATGATTTGAGGCATTGTGTTCATTTTGTTTATCAAGCAGCTATTCAGCCTCTAGTGGGTCCAAGTGCTTATGCAAGCAAAAGCTTTTAAGAATGCCTGCAGCTGCAATCCAACCTTCCAGGTAAGCTGCAGGTTCAGAGCACAGCTGCCCTAGGCTGCATAAAACTCAGATCCATCTGGAAGTGAGTTTCAAAGAGGATTTCAAATTTGAGTTTTCATGTATCACATGGAAGAGAAGGAGGGGGAAGAACATAGGAAAGAAGGAAGGCAAATAACCAAAAAGATGGTATCTCTACTTCAGCCTTAATAAAAAATAAAAAGCTCAAGACCCATGCTGCTCCTTCTAGATTACTACTTGCCAAGCCAGATATTCCATTCAGTGTATACTTCGATGAGCTGTGACTCATCCAGCAGCACCTGCGCCCATGTGTTAAGTACTGCCAAATAAAAGGCCAACATCCATTTACACAACAAAGAGATGTACCCTACAAGGCATGGGGCCTCAATCCAAAAGCCCCACTCCCCATTTGTTCTAAGAAAAGGGAGAGGAAAAAAAATCTTCCCTCCTCACACCAGGGATTTTTAAATTGTAGGTGGATTTATGATATAGGTTCATTTACAAATACTTTACTCTTTAACAGAATAAAGTATACTTAATAGCACAAACACCCCTACAGCATTTGATTATCATGGCCATTAACGGTTGTTCACCAAACCTTTCCAACCTCCTTCATGAAAGCTCTTTATTCTCAAAGGATACATTTTTGAGCAAAGAGGGATCAACAAACTAGCTGCTTGAAAGCTTTCCTGATGCTAGGCTGAAGTTAGGAAAGGCTTAATGAAGGCTTTAAAATCCACAAGGGCTTCACAATGAACATCTGACTTGGTGATTTATGCATATTAATAACCTCAGTCCTACTGAGGCAAGCTGAGCCGAACATGTCCTCCGAATCTTAATGTCTTTAGCTCCATTGGGATTATTACAAATGTAAATTTCTAAGATTCTCAGCTATTAATCTCTGTCTGTCCTCCTGTTCAGCAACATAATGACTAATTAAACATCAAAAGACCTGTACAGGAGATCTTCTTTGACAGCTACCAGCCTAGTCCTCTTCCCAAGAGGGGAATTCAAATGACAGGGCCATGGAGTAAAAGCGTATGAGTAAGCTACAAATCACTGAAGAGAAATCTTAAAAACCTAACACTGAATTTGGATTTAACTCAATCAGTGATTCCGTTAAGTAGAGAACAGTTACTATGTGAAGTGTGCCTACTGATACCAACCAAACGTATCCTTACAGCCAGCAGATACTGAATACGTGATATCAGTTTGTTTACCACAAAGTCAAAAAAAATGGGTACTTACAGAAGAAGGCAAGCCAGGAGGCACCTTTCTGACTTTCTTTGCTTGCAAAGGATCTGCACGTGGGAAACAGTATATTTCATCAGCATTTATATTAGAAAAGTTTCAGACTTCAAATGAGCAGGAAAGAATTTTTCCTCCTAGTACCTTTCTTGTCTTCCAGCATTTAGAAGTAAGTAAGGGAATACAGGGATAGGGGTCTCATTCTTTCTAACTGGTTCCAGTGCAAAACAGGTACGCCTAATGAAGTGATATATTCTGAAATACATATCCCATAAGTTTGGGAAGATGACAGCAAAGTAAAACAAGAAAGAAAATAACAAACCAATAAGCATGTGTGAGAAAAGGGAATAATATTTCTTAAGCACCTATTACGTGCAAGGTTCCATATTAGGCACTTTACATCATTTATCTCAGCTCATTTGCAGAGGGGCATTTGGTACAACAGGTCAGTTTAATAATATGACTCCTTAAGAGAGACACAAATTTAGTGTTCATATCACATTGAGAATTAGGTTTAAAAGCATATTAAATAGACTAAAAGCTAATGCTAATGCTACAAGGTATTATATTAAAAATTTGAAATAAAATTTAATAACTGAAAAATTAAGGTTATAATAATATCTGAGATATGCTACATAAACTATTAGATACAGGCATTGTCATGTATGATATCATCCTGTAAGTATTCTATAAGAACATTTACTTTAACAATGTGTGGTTAAAACTGCAACTTCAGCACTAATTATTATACAATTTTTATCCTTGGATATTTATATTTATTTCCAAGAAATAACTAAAGTATATTTCTTTCTAAGACACAAATTATTTATTAATATAATGGAGAATATGAATATTTTCATATGCCTAACGACCTTACTTGGTATTTTACTTTTACTTATCTGTAAAATTTAATACTTGTTCATCTTATTTATTGTAAAAAATGGTGTTAATTGCACCTTTCCAATCGTACACAAATAATGGATCAAATTCAGGATTTTTCAGAGGGGTTCACTATTAAGAAGAGAGAATGCATAAGAAGGCTGATGTTAATTACAATGTTTTTGAAAACTGTAAAAATTAGAACTGTAAAAATGGTATTTTCCTGGGTCATAAATGATATGACAATAAAACATGCAGTTGTTTAAGAAAGAATGAAACCCATTTAAATTGGGGCTGGGAATCTTTATAGTGAATATCCCAGGAGGCTGCAAAGCTAAAAAAGCAACTTTGTAAGTAGCACATGGAAAATTTTATACAATAAAAAGAGGAAAAAAACACTCATTAGCATCTATTCCCTACCCCAAGAGGCAGCCTATATTTCCTTAAAACAAAAGTGCCAAAGATAAACAACATCTGGCACACTCTATATTTATAAAACTTACAGGCAAAATTTTTGTTCTTTGTGAGGCTTTTCTAAAACCCAACTTTTCACAACTAGTACAGTATCCCTTGAGCAAAAGCCACACTCCATACATACCAAGAGAGTCAACTGAACTGTTCCTATCAGTCTGGAGCCCATCACTCTCTTTTGGGGTAGTTAGCAGTAGAATACATTGTTGTTTAGATAAGGACAGTTCTTCACTGCCATGGGAATGGAAATTTTTCTTTTATATTTTTAATCTCATCATTAGCTGCCACTCTACAATTATATAAATAATGTTGGATTCAAAATCATGAACTTAGGATACAGAGTTCACTTTTGGGAGGTTTCAAAGTGTAATAGTTAAGAGAGTAAGCTGATTGGATTCAAATTTCAGCTCCATCACACAGCAGCTGTGTGAGCCTGGGCAAGTTACTTAACCTCTTAGAACTTCAGTTACCTACAATAACCTCCTGGAGTTATTGCAATAAATATAATACAGAAAGATGCTCAGGGAAGTGCCTAACAGAAAATGACACAATAAATTTTAGCCATTATTACTAGGTTTATATTAAAAACTGTGGCAAGAGTATTATAAGTTAGATACTGTTTTGCAGAATGTTGATTTCCTAAAGCATCTAAATAGCTTGAGAAGATGCTAAGATTGGCGTAGATTATCTCTGAAGTCCTTTCAGAGATTTTATGGATAACTGCAATGCCGATAAAGAGTGTCTAAGACTGAGAAATAACAATAAAGAATGGAATAATAATCCACTAAACGGTATTCACCCAGGAGATGAGTGCACCTCCCTGGATACCAAGGCTTGGCTAAGTTACTTAGCTTCCAGGGTCTTGGTTCCTTATTTGCAACATGACGTTAATATTATAACCTCATAGAGTTTTTGTAAAGATGCAGTATGTATACACAGTACCTGGCATAGAAGAAATAATCCATAGTACCTAGCATTATCATAATCAAAATGAAAATGAAGAATATATAAGCTTTAATTTCTGGAAAGCTTGAGTATTTATGAAATCCACTCCCCCTCCCTGCCCTCAATATTCCAATAGTTTATTTCCTCCTTGAACTCTTAGTAATAGTATACTGGTCTATATTATTGCTTTTTATCACAGTGTGTACTCACATAGCATACTAACAGATATTTTTCTAGAGTGACACTGCCACATCTAGACTCAAAAGAATGTTCTTACCCTGACTAATTTGGTGGGAAACAAAAGTGGAGATGGAGAAAAGATACTGTAACTTACCATTTCCTTAATGAGTGCAGTGGTCTAAATCATCGGAGCTAACAGTACATATACTCAACCACCCATAACACTGAGAGGTGGGCATATCTAACCAGAGCTTTCTATGCCTAGTATGACAATCCATCACTGTGCCCTTCTACACCCTCAAGCATATTCTAGACCCAAAGGCTAGGGATATTTTACCAAAATTTAGGTTTGACAGAGGTAGACATACAAATTAGGGGTGTCAACAAGTATTTGTGGAACAAATAACTGGGACATACTTTCTTTTGGTGGACTATGTTTATTTCAGAAGCTGGTCTATCCTTAATATAAACATGCTTTATAACTTCAATTTTCTTATATAAAGGATTCTTTGGTAAGAATAACCAAAAATTCCCACATTTAAACAACGACTGGATAGGGTGTCAGAGTATACCTGAGGCTTGCTGTAAGCAGCAACACAAAACAGATTGGCCTGGTTAGGCTATGTATAAGACATAAAAGAAGGAAGCTAAAGAAAATGAGATTTGCATGCTTGATAGTTACTGAGTTTCCTTTTGAGGTGATGTTTTGGAGCTAGAGACGATGGCTGTACAGTTTTGTAAATATACTAAATGTCCCTGGATTGTACACTTTAATATGGATAATTGTTATGCTAATTTTACCTCAATTTTTTAAAAAGTGGGGAGTGGAAGCAATTAATAGGCAAAGAACATTGGACTTGGAGTCAGAAAATCTTAAATTGTATCCTGCATAAATCACCTCTAGTTATATGAATGTGTCCTCTTTTGAGTCTCAATTTTATGTTAAAGCTAGTATTACATCCACTGACTACTAGGACTGCTGTATGGATGAAATGAGAATGTATACTATAAAACCACTTTGTAAACTGTTGAGCATTATATCAATTTTAGTCAAGAATAAGGTGTTAATATTAGTACATGACATTTTTATTACAAGAGGAAAAACTAATCCCATTTTTAAAGTTCCATTTTTCACTATTCAGTTCCTCTTATACTGATGACCAAATAAAAATATTTTTATTAAATATATGATATATTATTTTATGTAAATAAGCCCCAATATCATCGTGATACCCAAGAAACCAAATTTCTTCTAATTAAAAGTACAGCCAGAAGCATAGACTAAGGGGGAGTGGGTCAGGGAAGAAACATTTGTAAAATGGGGTTTGTTGTGTGATACACTTACCAAGTGCTGCAGAGTCATGGAGTGGTCTTCTCCTGGAACTTGTGGCAGAGAATGAGTAGTACGGTGTCCCAGGTTTTCCTGAAGAAGAGATTTGTGCTGGGCTTCCAAGCCCTAGATCTTGTCTCAGGAGACTAGACTATAAAACAAGGCCAAAAAAACAAGTTATCTTCTCATTGATTATGAACCCAGATCTGAAAATGACATCACTCCTGAACTATCTATAGTAACTTCAACAAACCCTTGAATTTAGGAAGTATCTAAGTACTTACTTGAATTTTATTAGACCATTAGTTTAAACCTGTATTTTCTCTTTTTCCCCATCCTCATGTTGCCTGCTTTCTAGTAATTATGTAGATCCATATACTCTGAGGGTTGAAAGATACTTTAGTTACTATGTAGTTCCACTCTTTAATCATCAAGAACATTTTTGAAAAATGGCCACTCAGCCTTTGCTTGAATGCTTTCATGACCACAAAAGGTAGTCAATTCTGTTCTTTTTCCATTTTTTTTTTCCTTTTTGGAAAGCTCTCATTGTTTGAAGAGTGCCAATATTTTCAAGACTAGCCATTCCTGTTTTCTTCAACTGTGTCTCATGACATGGTTTGAATGTCCTCCTCACCATCCCTGATACAGACCTCTAGATTTTCCATTTGTCAAAGTCTCTTGCAAAGGAGAATGGAGAATAATGCCCCAGATGTGGCCTTATTAATGCAGAGTAGTTTTCAACACTACATTTAAACAACCCATTTGTGCTAGCTAGCTCATACTGAGAGGTTAAGAGTAATCACACCCTGTTACTCTTTACTGTATAAGTTGCTCTTAAGTCATGTCCCTCCAATGGTTTCTTTGTTCAGTTTGTGTTCTTTGGTTCCAAGTACAAGACTTAACATTTATCTCTGATAAAATTCATCTTGTTATATTTGATCCATAATAATCATCCATTTTTATCCCTGTCCAGGATGACAAGGCTGAGGAGAGAGCCCTAATGTATGTCACAGTGATGTCATGAAACTGTGTCAAGCACTTCACTGAAATCCAGAGATTCAGCAGCCCTGACCTACTAACGAATTGACCGTGTCATAAAGCAAATGAAGTTAATTTGGCAGAATTTGTTTTCAAGCTTTCTGGTAGCTGAGGGAAAAGGAAGACCTCAATTGGAAAGGGTGTTAGATATACTTGAGAAGATGCTCTCAAATGAAAAGAGCTGTGATTTCTCTCATATATTCACTATTCTCCCAGTCAATAATACCCCTTACTGTTATCACCATACTGTTGGTAGTTGTCATTCCAGCTACTGAGCATCATAAAGGTATTGAGAAATAAACCTCAGCTCTGGTTAGAAAGAATCAGTAGAACTTTATACTGCTAGTCATAATAGTCCAGTCCCTGCCTCCAGAAAGACTTTCATTTCAGTTTGTCACACTATTTAATAATTTTAAGTAATATTTGTGTTTCAGCTTAAAAATCTAAGGTGGAATTAACATAAAATTAACCATTTTAACATTTCCAATCAGTGACATTTAGTACATTCATAATGTTGTACAACCATCACCAGCTAGTTCCAGAACATTTCGTCACCCCAAAAGGCAACTCCATACCCATTCAAACAGTCACTTTCATTCCTCCCCTCCTCCAGCCCCTGACAACCACTAATCTGCTTCTGTCTCTGTGGATTTAACTTATTTTGAATATTTCATATAAATGGAATAACTAATATGTGATCTTTTGCATCCAGCTTCTTTCACTTAGCATAATGTTTTTGAAGTTCATCATGTTGCAGCATGTATCAGTACTTTGTTTCTTTTTAGGAATGAATTATATTCCATTGGACAGGTATACTACAATTTGTTCATGCATTTATCCATTGATGTAACATTTTGGTTTTCTCCAGCTTTGGACTATTGTGAATAGTGTTGCTATGAACATTGGTGTGCAAGTATTTGTTGAGTATCTCTTTTCAATTCTTTTGGTTATACACTTAAGAATGGAGTTGCTGGGTCACGTGGCAAAATCTGTCTAACTTTTGGAGAAACTGCCAAACTGTTTTCCATGGTGACTGCACAATTTTACACTTCATTGTATGACGGTTCTAAGTTCTCTACATCCTTACCAATACTTGTTATTTTCTGTTTTTTAAATTATAGCCATCTTCATGGTGTGAAGTGGTTTTGATTTGCAGTTCCCTCGTGACTAATGATGCTGAACAACTCTTCTTGGGCTTGATGGTCCTTCGTATATCTTCTTTGGAAAAATGTTTATTCAAGTCCTTTGCCCATTTTTGAATTGAGTTGCCTTTCTGCTGTGGTATTCTAAGAGTTCTTATATGTTCTGTTCTGTATATTAGACCCTTATCAGACATCTGATTTGCAAATATTTTCTCCCATTTTGTAGGTTGTCTTTTCATTTCTTGATAATGTCCTTTGATTCACAAGTTTTTAATATTGATGAAGTCTAACTTATTTTTCCCTTTGTTTCTTGTGCCTTTAATGCCATATCTAAGAATCCACTGTCAAATCCAAGGTAATGAAGATTTATCCCTACATTTGCCTCTAAGAGTTTATAGTTTTAGCTCTTATACTTAGATCACTGATGCACTTTTTTATTTTTTTAAAAAAAGACACATTTATTCAGCGTCACGATCAGACTATTACATTTAGCAATCAACAGCATGGGTGCAAAAAAAAAAAAAATCTACATTAAAACCCTTTGTTGGAATGCTTTACACTTTCCACAGAACAGAAACTAAAATAACCTGTTATACAATTAGTCACAAATACAGTCCTCGAGTTTTTTTGCCTATACACATGAGTATTGTCTAAAACATGTCTTCTTTGTAGCAGCTAGGCCCTGCCACCACTGTGCTTGGCTGAGTTCACAAATCTGTTGTAACCTGTAGCTTCCCTGTCACTTCTCTGGCTCTCCTCTCCTGCTAAGCTTTGTTTCCTGGCAGTAATCAAAACCTTCTGCCACTGCCATAGCTACTGCTGCTGCTGGAACCACCATAGCCACCTTGGTTTCGGGGTTTGGCAAAGTATTGGCCTCCACCACCATAGGGGCCAGAACTTCTGCCTCCAAAGTTTCCTCCTTTCATGGGTCCAAAATTTGAAGACTGATTGTTGTAACTGCCAAAATCGTTGTAGCTTCCACCACCTCCAAAATTGCTTCCATCATTACCAAATCCATTATAGCCATCCCCACTGCCACCATATCCACCACCACCGCGGCTGCCACCAAAGCCACCTCGACCGCTGAAGTTTCCTCCACGACCAAAGTTGTCATTCCCACCAAAACCACCTCCACGACCACCACCAAAGTTTCCAGAACCACTTCGACCTCTTTGGCTGGATGAAGCACTAGCCATCTCTTGCTTAGATAGGGCTTTTCTTACTTCACAGTTGTGGCCATTCTCAGTGTGGTATTTCTGAATGACAATCTTGTCTACAGAGTCATGATCATCAAAGGTTACAAAAGCAAAGCCTCTCTTTTTGCCACTGCCTCGGTCAGTCATGATTTCAATCACTTCAATTTTCCCATACTGTTCAAAATAATCTCTTAGATGATGTTCTTCAGTGTCTTCTTTAATGCCACCAACAAAAATCTTTTTCACAGTTAAGTGGGCACCAGGTCTTTGAGAATCTTCTCTTGAGACGGCCCTCTTTGGTTCCACAACTCTTCCATCCACCTTGTGTGGCCTTGCATTCATGGCCGCATCCACCTCCTCCACAGTGGCATATGTGACAAACCCGAAGCCTCTGGAGCGTTTGGTGTTTGGATCCCTCATTACCACACAATCTGTGAGCGTTCCCCACTGCTCAAAATGGCTCCTCAGACTCTCATCGGTTGTTTCAAAGCTCAAACCTCCGATGAAGAGCTTCCGCAGCTGTTCGGGCTCTTTGGGTGACTCTGACTTAGACATAACGGCAGTGGAGGGTGGGGGGAGACGTCAACGATGCTTACTCGGCGGCGTCCACGAGCAGAAAGAAGTAAGCTACCGAACGTATCTCCACTGATGCACTTTGAATTAACTTTTGTATATAGTGTAAGGTAGGGGGTCCAACTTCATTCTTTTGTATGTGGATATCCAGTTGCTCTAGCACTACCTGTTGAGGAAAACAGTATTTCCTAACTCAGTGGTCTTGGCACCCTTGTTAAAAATGAATTGGTCATATATGTTCGGGTTTCTATCTGGACTTTCAATTCTATCACATGGGTCTATAGGTCTACCTTATACCAGTTCCACAGTGTTTTGGTTACTGTAGCTTTGTATTAAGTTTTGAAATTGGAAAGTATGCGTACTCCAATTTTACATTTCTTTTTCAATGCTGTTTTCGCTATTCGGGATTTCTTGAAGTTACATATAAATTTGAGGACCAGCTTTTCCATTTCTGCAACAAGATGCCATTGGAATTTTGATAGGGGTTGCACCGAATCTGTAGATTGCTTTGGGGAGTATTGCCATCCTAACAACAATAAGTCTTCCAATTGATGAACACTGAATATTTTTCCTTTTACTTAGGTCTTCTTTAATTTCTTTCAGCAGTGCTTTGTAGTTTCCAGTGTACAAGTCTTACACCTTGTAGTTAAATTTATTCCTAGGTATTTTATTCTTTTGGATGATACTGTAAGTTGAGTTGTTGCTTAATTTTATTTTTGGTTTGTTCATCAGCGTAAAGAAATAAAACTAAATTTTGTGTGTTGATCTTGAAACTTCGCTAAATTCATTTATTAGCTCTAATAATTTTATTATAGATTCCCTATGTATAAAGATCATATCATCTACAAACAGAGATACTTTTACTTATTCCTTTCCAATTTGGATGTCTTTTATTTCTTTTTCTTGCCTAAATGCTCTGGTTAGAACGTACAGTAAAATGTTGAATGAAAGTGGTGAAAGTAGACATTTTTGTCCTGTTCTTGATCATGGGAGGAAAGGCTTTCATGTTTTACCACTGGGCATGGTATTAGGTGTGGGTTTTTCACAAATGACCTTTATCAAATTGAGGAAGTTCCTGCCTATTCCTAGTATTGTGAAGTGTTTTATCATAAAAGGGTGTTGAATTTTGTCAGATGCTTCTTCTGCATCAAATGTGATGATGACTGAGTGACTTTTCCCCCTTCATTCTAATTAATGAATGATCAATTCTCATATGTCTAATACACATGCATTCTTAAAATAAAACCCAGTTAGTCGTGGTGTGCAATCCTTTTAACACGGTGGTGGATTTGTAGCTTGCTAGTATTTTGTAGAAAAATTTTCATTAATATACAAAAAGGATATTGGTCTGTAGTTTCCTTTTTCCTGTGATATCTCTAGTTTTGTATCAGGGTAATTCTTGCCTCGTTGAATGAGTTAAGAAGTGTTTGAGAAGGGCTGGTGTTAATTCTCCTTTAAATGATCGGTAAAATTCATTAGTGAAACCATTTGGTCCTGTGCTTTTCTTTTTTGGGAGGATTTTTATTACCGATTCAATCTACTTGTTTTAGTTCTGTTCAGATTTTCTATTTCTTCAGTTTTGGTGGTGTGTATGTTTCTAGGAATTTGTCCATTTCTTCTACAGTGTCTGATTTTTTAGCATACAACTGTTCACAGTATTCTTTTGTAATCCCTTTTATTTTTGTAAGGTTGGTAGTAATGCTCCCTATTTTCATTTCTGATTTTAGTAATTAGACTTTTTTTCTTAGTCAATATAACTAAAGGTTTGTCAATTTTGTTTATCTTTTCAGAGAAGCAACTTTTGATTTTGTTGGTTCTATTGTTTTCCTTTTCTCTATTTTAAAAAATTTCTGCTCTAATCTTTATTATTTCCTTCCTTCTGCTAGCATTGGGTTTGGTTTTTTCTTTTTCTAGGTTCTTATGGTATAAAGTTAGGTTACTGATCTTTCTTCTTTTTCAATGTAGACATTTACAACTATAAATTTCCTTCTGATCACTGCTTTCACTGCACTTCATACGTTTTGCTATACTGTCTCTTCATGTGATATTTGATATTTCAGTTTTTCAAAAAAAGCCTATTCAACAATGCTGGAGCACACATGAAGTAATCAGTATATTAAATCACCCAAAGATCATTGCATCTTTCAGAAATGTTTATAATTAAGAAGACAAATTTTTCAGACTTCTCAAAAGGTAAGTGATTCTTTGACTAGAGTTGATATCTTCTTTTACAAAAGAGGAAAGTGAGAAGAGGATTTCAATCACTAGACAATATGATGTGTATATGAAAAGACTGCGTAATATCAATGTAATTACTTAGCATTAATCACACAAATTCCAACAGATACAAGGTTCAACAGATTAGGAAACAAAGGTGTTGACTAACAGACATGAAGGAGAAATAGCTCCCCTTAAGACAATAATCTCTAGGAGAAATGATAAAAATGAGAAAACAATTAATATAAATGTAAATGACACATGTATCCTTTCTATTTCTATAACAAACCATTAGAAGTGGATCTCCTGATTATGTTATTTGTGTGAGAATAGTGTGACCCAGGAATCATCAAGTCTCCCACACATTATACTAAAATTTCCATTGTTACATCTGTTTTGTGTTTCTTTCTTTCTGTTTTTTTGCCTGTGCTAGGCACATTTGACATTCCTCAAATAGCAATTAGAATATGGCTAGAGTATGCTAGATGGAACATATTATTACCACATGTTTGAGGGCAGGGGTCATGTACCTTGAATTTTTCCTTAAAAACATCATTAGTCTTTTAATAGGATGTTCCCTGCTCAGTGCAAACTGACTTTCATGATATCATGTTTTGAGGTGCCTGCTGTACTTATTACTTCATCTGTGTTTTCTCATGTAGAAGGTACATACAAAACTGGTCACTGTACCCACACAAACAAATATGTGAGAGGAGATGGGCATTCATGTATCTCTTAACAGTGTTCCTTTCAACATTTCCCTGGCATATAAATTCTAATGAGCATATAAGATGATGATTAATACTAGTGGTCAACAAACCATGGCCTACAGGTCAAATTGGGCTTGTTTGGAAAATACTTTTATTGGAACACAGTCTCAATTTACTTATATATTATTGGCTATCGCTGTTTTTGTGCTACAGTGGAAGAGTTGAGTAGTTGCAACAGACAATGTATGATCTGGAAAGCCTTAATTATTTACTATGTAGCCCTTTTTAGAAAATATTAATTGATCCCTTATGTAATGCTTTAATGGCAAAACAAAGGGCTGAGTTTGGAGGATGGTTAAGAAGTCTGTCTGCTTAAAGCTGTAAGATAGATAAACTTTCAGATGAATAAAATGTAGCCAGTAAGTTATTTCTTCAAAGAAGTCCAGTAATAGTCATAATAAAGACTAAAAGAAGCATAAAACAATCTAAAAGGTGAATAGGCAAATGTATTTCTTATATTCCTAAAAGTAAATAAAATGTGTACAAAAACTCTGATGTCCTGGAAACAGCATGGGCTTTGGAGTTAGCTACCCTGAGTTCAAAACCTGGCTGTAAGATCCTGGGCAAATTATCTAACATTAATGCATCTGTTTTGTTTGGTTATATTAATATTTCACAGGATTACTGGGAGAAGTAAATGAAGCTTAAGTAAAAGTGAGTAGCATGGTGGTAGGCCCTAGAGAAAGTAAAAACTCCATTTCATTTTTTTTCCTCCATAGGTTACCATATTCTAAGTATCACAAAGAATGAAAATTGTTTCCTGGGCACAAACTCTTTCTCCTAAGTAAGCAGACCTCGTCTGCCCTGAATCCAAGACGGTTGAGTTGCAACTCCCAATGGCTAAAGTAAGATAGGATATTGGAAATAGAAAAGAGAATAGGCCCCCAGAGAAAGGATTGACAATTAGAGGCTAAATCCAAAGAGTGTGACAGATTTAAACTGTATCAACCTAGACCAAGAATAAACAGAAAAACGCCAACTTATTCTCAGAGTAATTCAGCAGAAGTGTGTGTATTTGTGTGCATAAACCCACATTTAGCATACAAACATCTACAGACACATATTGAGTGAAAGAATGCGTGTGTACCAATATGGTGAAATGTTAAATGATGAAACTCGATTAAGAGTACCTGGATGCTCACTGTACTATTCTGGTATATTTTCTGTGGGTTTGTAATTTTTCAAAATAAAAACTTGGAGAAAATCAGACTAAATATCAAGGATCCACTAGCACACCATCAAATGTACCATCTCAGTTAATATTTACTGCAACCTTACTAAGCATTACGTACAGAGATTTTATGTTATACAAATAGCAAACAGTGGAACCTAACTTGAATCTAGTTCTGTTGAAGAGGCTCTTTCCTCAATACAATAAAACTTCCACAATAGTCCAGGAACCCAATTACCATTTATAAGATTAACTTAAAAAAATATAAATGACCTATAAATGAATTTGTGAACCATAATCCTAAAGCTGAGTTACCTATAGAATACATACTGGTAGGTTTTTCTACATATGCATGAAATAAAGGAAGAAAAAGAACAAATTTGTTTTAGGGAAAAAAGTTTCCTTGTTACCAATTTTACCGTTGATATACTTTTCTCCTTATTGTTGCCAAACCTGGAGATGTGGTTAGGAAATACCGTCTTCTTTTTCTCCAGTGAATATCAGTGCCAAAAAAGATATAGAAGTTGTTCTTTATTCAGCTGCCCTTCACTCAGCTGTCCTAATCATAGAAATAACCATTTCCCCATTTTACCTGTATCATGGTCAAAATGATTAGGCAAAGTAAATGTAGGAGAAATTGTTTCCTCCAAGAAGACAAGATGATATTTTATGCTGTTAACTAAAATGAAATGTTCAGTACTATAAGAAACACAGAAGAAGTTTAAGACAAGGTTTTCTCCACAAGGACTTGATAATCTAAGAAATAATACCCGTGGAACTAATGGTAAATATGACTTTAAAAATCAAGGACTAAACTATATATGCCTAACATTTTGATATTCTACCACTGACAAAATCATGTATTTTTCCTTTATTTGATCCTTCAAACATTTTGGTAAAACTAAAGTACACATAATAAACTACCGAATTTTTTCCTAAAATAAAATTACATATCATCTCATATTATTGATTTTTCTGCCTGCCTGAAACAAATGAGAAGCATTATTGATCTTGTCCTGGAGGTATCTAAGGCAAAAAGAATACCCAAGTATCCCAGAGGATACAGAACTAGACAAAGCAGTTTTATTCTGCTGTCTTATTCAAGGCAGAATTAGTATTCTGAAATGACATAGCACTAAATTTCTTAACACATGCTTAGAGAAAAGAATCTTTTCTACAGTCATCTAGCAACTCCATCTGTGAAAAATGTACCTAATTACCAAAGATAATTAATAAAGGGTTATTCCTGAAACACTAAGATAGCCTAGATTATTATCATTTTTTGCTCTTCGTATTCTTTTAATGCTTTTATATATATTTGAAATAAATTATTTTTCAAAGAAGAAATTTAGAGGCTTGAAGTTTATTATATTACTCTCTCTACTCTTCTGGAATTTGAAGTTTCTTCAAATTAATAAAATACCATATTTCATTTATTTTTTTAAACATCTTTATTGGAGTATAATTGCTTTACAACGGTGTGTTAGTTTCTGCTTTATAACAAAGTGAATCAATACATATACATATGTTCCCATATCTCTTCCCTCTTGCGTCTGCCTCCCACCCTCCCCATCCCACCCCTCTAGGTAGTCACAAAGCTTGGAGATGATCTCCCTGTGCTGTGCGGCTGCTTCCCACTAGCTATCTATTTTACATTTGGTAGTGTATATATGTCCACGCCACTCTCTCACTTTGTCCCAGCTTACCCTTCCCCCTCCCCGCGTCCTCAAGTCCATTGTCTACGTCTCTCCGTCTTTATTCCTGTCCTGCCCCTAGGTTCTTCAGAAATGTTTTTTTTTTTTAGATTCCATATATATGTGTTAGCATACGGTATTTGTTTTTCTCTTTCTGACTTACTTCACTCTGTATGACAGACTCTAGGTCCATCCACCTCACTACAAATAACTCAATTTTGCTTCTTATTAGCCTAGATTATTGTAATAAAAACTTACAGTAAGGTTTTTTTTTTTTTTTTTTGCGGTACGCGGGCCTCTCACTCTTGTGGCCTCTCCCGTTGCGGAGCACAGGCTCCGGACTCGCAGGCTCAGTGGCCATGGCTCACGGGCCCAGCCGCTCTGCGGCATGTTGGATCTTCCCGGACCGGGGCACGAACCCGTGTCCCCTGCATCGGCAGGCAGACTCTCAACCACTGCGCCACCAGGGAAGCCTGATGGGGAGCTTATTAATTGAAGATGTAGAAAGGTATAAAAAACAATCATGATAAAATAGAGTACATAAATTGTTAAAATTTCCCAGATGAATTCTTTTTTTTTGGCCTCGTGGCTTGCAGGATCTTAGTTTCCTGTCTAGTTCCCGGACCAGGGATTGAACCTGTGTCCTCGGCAGTGAAAGTGCGGGGTCCTAATCACTGGACTGGCAGGGAATTCCTCTCAGATAAATTTTTTTTTTCATCTTTATTGGAGTATAATTGCTTTACAATGGTGTGTTAGTTTCTGCTTTGTAACAAAGTGAATAAGTTATACATATACATATGTTCCCATATCTCTTGCGTCTCCCTCCCTCCCACTCTCCCTATCCCACCCCTCTAGGTGGTCACAAAGCACCAAACTGAGCTCCCTGTGCAATGCGTCTGCTTCCCACCAGCTATCTATTTTATGTTTGGTAGTGTATATATGTCCATGCCACTCTCTCGCTTTGTCACAGCTTACCCTTCCCACTCCCCATATCCTCAACTCCATTCTCTAGTACGTCTGTGTCTTTATTCCTGTCTTACCCCTAGGTTTTTCATGACTTTTTTTTCTTAAATTCCATATATACTGGGCTTTCCTGGTGGCGCAGTGGTTGAGAGTCCGCCTGCCGATGCAGGGGACACGGGTTTGTGCCCCGGTCTGGGAAGATCCCACATGCCGTGGAGTGGCTGGGCCCGTGAGCCATGGCCGCTAAGCCTGCATGTCCAGAGACTGTGCTCCGCAACGGGAGAGGCCACGGCGGTGAGAGGCCCGCATACCGCAAAAAAATAAATAAGTAAAAAACAAAAAAATCCATATATATGTGTTAGCATACGGTATTTGTCTTTCTCATTCTGACTTACTTCACTCTGTATGACAGACTCTAGGTCTATCCACCTCATTACAAATAGCTCAATTTTGTTTCTTTTTATGGCTGAGTAATATTCCATTGTATATATGTGCCACATCTTCTTTATCCATTCATCCGATGATGGACACTTAGGTTGTTTCCATCTCCGGGCTATTGTAAATAGAGCTGCAATGAACATTTTGGTACATAACTCTTTGAATTATGGTTTTCTCAGGGTATATGCCCAGTAGTGGGATTGCTGGGTCATATGGTAGTTCTATTTGTAGTTTTTTAAGGAACCTCCATACTGTTCTCCATAGTGGCTGTACCAATTCACATTCCCACCAGCAGTGCAAGAGTGTTCCCTTTTCTCCACACCCTCTCCAGCATTTATTGTTTATAGATTTTTTGATGATGGCCATTCTGACTGGTGTGAGATGATATCTCATTGTAGTTTTGATTAGCATTTCTCTAATAATTAATGATGTTGAGCAACCTTTCATGTGTTTGTTGGCAGTCTGTATGTCTTCTTTGGAGAAATGTCTATTTAGGTCTTCAGCCCATTTTTGGATTGGGTTGTTTGTTTTTTTGTTATTGAGCTGCATGAGCTGCTTATAAATTTTGGAGATTAATCCTTTGTCAGTTGCTTCATTTGCAAATATTTTCTCCCATTCTGAGGGTTGTCTTTTGGTCTTGTTTATGGTTTCCTTTGCTGTGCAAAAGCTTTGGAGTTTCATTAGGTCCCATTTGTTTATTTTTGTTTTTATTTCCATTTCTCTAGGAGGTAGGTCAAAAAGGATCGGCCTGTGATTTATGTCATAGAGTGTTCTGCCTATGTTTTCCTCTAAGAGTTTGATAGTTTCTGGCCTTACATTTAGGTCTTTAATCCATTTTGAGCTTATTTTTGTGTATGGTGTTAGGGAGTGATCTAATCTCATACTTTTACATGTACCTCTCCAGTTTTCCCAGCACCACTTATTGAAGAGGCTGTCCTTTCTCCACTGTACATTCCTGCCTCCTTTATCAAAGATAAGGTGACCATATGTGCGTGGGTTTATCTCTGGGCTTTCTATCCTGTTCCAGTGATCTTTCTGATTTTGTGCCAGTACCATACTGTCTTGATTACTGTAGCTTTGTAGTATAGTCTGAAGTCAGGGAGCCTGATTCCTCCAGCTCCGTTTTTCGTTCTCAACATTGCTTTGGCTATTTGGGGTCTTTTGTGTTTCCATACAAATTGTGAGATCTTTTGTTCTAGTTCTGTGAAAAATGCCAGTGGTAGTTTGATAGGGATTGCATTGAATCTGTAGATTGCTTTGAGTAGCAGAGTCATTTTCACAATGTTGATTCTTCCAATCCAAGAACATGGTATATCTCTCCATTTATTTGTATCATCTTTAATTTCTTTCATCAGTGTCTTATAATTTTCTGCATATAGGTATTTTGTCTCCTTAGGTAGGTTTATTCCTAGATATTTTATTCTTTTTGTTGCAATGGTAAATGGGAGTGTTTTCTTGATTTCACTTTCAGATTTTTCATCATTAGTGTATAGGAATGCCAGAGATTTCTGTGCATTAATTTTGTATCCTGCTACTTTACCAAATTCATTGATTAGCTCTAGTGGTTTTCTGGTAGCATCTTTGGGATTCTCTATGTATAGTATCGTGTCATCTGCAAACAGTGACAGCTTTACTTCTTCTTTTCCGATTTGGATTCCTCTTATTTCCTTTTCTTCTCTGATTGCTGTGGCTAAAACTTCCAAAACTATGTGAATGAGTGGTGAGAGTGGGCAACTTGTCTTGTTCCTGATCTTATCAGATGAATTCTTTATACTGTACCATGTATTCTTTTGTCACTGAGGGATAAAGAAAGAAAACTGTTCTAAAAGCAAAATTAGTATAGTATTATTATATTTGCAACTGCTCTTTTAATTTAGAAACATCACAGTACAGTTCAGCTGTGAGTCCATCTGAAGTTTCAGAGACAGGGGAATTGAAAATGACAAAGAAGCCTCTCACCTCATGTCACAACCAAATCAAAATCTCAGAGGGTGAAGGGGAACTCAGGGCAAAATATAAATGCTGGGCTTTAATAATGTATCAGTCTTCTGTTAACTTTCTACAAATGATTAAAAAACAGGCTGTAATAAATCTCGAATTTGGAAAACACAGACATTTGTGAAATAATTGTATTATTATGCAAATTCATTTACATTGAAATTCCAGGGATATGTTAGCAATTATCAGCAAGTTGTTAAAGAATTCTATCCTGAGAATCTCATTAGATAGCAATGCAAACCACAGTTATCATTCTGAGAACAAAGGGATCTTGAATGAGTAATCAATAGCAACTGGCAGAAAATGAGACATTAATTATGATCCTCTCTAGTGTTTTGTCTAAGACAAGATTTCATTAAATGCTTTGTGCAACCTGAATAGTTCCAAGTCATTACCAACATTTTGGACAATATATTAATTGGGGGAGGGGGTGGGGAGGGATGTACAAGGACGCAAAGTAAAAGAAAACCTGAGATGCTTCTATTTCTTTGCTAGGTCAATAAAAACACACCAGCCACCACTACTAGCCAACTGCTATGCTCATTCTTTTACAAGTCCCAAATCTTATAATCTCAACATGGTCTCTTGAAAATTTAATTATCATTTTCAATATTTAAAGTGTCATGCAGGTTTGAGAAGATAATGACAGTCATCCATCAAATGCATCCTGCCAACACAATCAGCCCAATCTTTCTGGCTTAAAAAGAGAAAAAAGAAAAAAGAGAAGAAAAGAAACTACCTATATACTATTAAATTACTAAAACATGGCAATCTTAGTAGTTTAAGTTTCTCAATCTTCCTTAATTATCAGTAAACAGAGGGAAATTTTACCATCTTATTATTTCATTTTCACTATTTTTTTTCTTTGAACTTTTCTCCTGAATCCTCTATCAGCCAATGGAAAGATAACAAAGTAGGAAGATCTGGGATGTAGATTGATAAAAGAGACCTCCCAGAAATAAAAGAACTATGAAAAAACCCAGCAAAAATAAAAGCTATTTTAATATATCCAGCATTTAAATAATTTAAGAACGACTTGGTATTTTATAGGCTTCCATAAGGAGAGTCCCCACTTTCAAAAATGCTATAGGAATGCCCTGAAGGCAGACTCCCATGAGGTTAGTAGTGAGCATACTCTAAACATGTCTTCTCCTAAGTGAGCAGTTTTTCTGACTGTTTGAATTTAGAAACTTCCTTGATAAACAGGGCCCTCTGGAAGACTTCCTGTAAAGGTACCAGTATGCCTTTGAGCCTTTTCTTTTATGAATACAAAGCAGCCAACTGTGTGAGATGTTAACCAACATAAGAAGAACAAGAGATAAGGAAATGTCATTTCTCTTTTGCTTCTGTGGAAATGGTGTTATGTAGCCCTAAGATTTTCAGCAGAGTTCTAATACTTTGAAGCCACTCCCTTTCCGTTTAATGTTAGCTTTCACATCTAGTAAATGAGTATACCCTCTTTCCCATACCTTGCATTCTCAAGAATACAATTAAGGGTAACACAAAACCCAATATAGCACTAGGTCTACAGTTAGGCATGTAATACTTTTTGAAATGAAACATTCTATACTGGACATCTTTTTAAAAACCAAACTTTTTATTTTGGGAATTTTCAAATATAAACAAAAGTAGGAAAAAAAGTGTAATAAACCTTTATTTATATACCTTTCACCCAGCTTCAACAACTGTCAGTATTCTGCTGCTTCTGCTTCATTTATTCTTCCATCTCTCAGCTCTTGTTACATCCCCCAAACTGACAACAATCCCTTATTAACATGTAATATCCAGTCTGTGGTCACCTCTTTTTTCACTTTTTTTCCCCAGGATGGTGTCTAATCTCTAGCCATTATTTAACAGACTCCTTTCTCCTGAAATAAGTTTACAAAAGAATAATGATCTTTGAAACAATATTCTGAAACAGCACTGAGTAGCACGAAAAATATAATTAGCAAGTTTTATGGAGGGAATAGGAACAAAGAAACAATGCCTCTTCCCCCTGCCAAGTTACCTCTGCATAATCTAACTCTCTCTGGCCTTTTAACAGAAGCAGGAAATTAAAACTGCCTACTGTTCATACTTCATGATGAGACATAACTCCCACAAAACAATTTATTTTACCTCTGCTCCAAACAACTCACAAAGCCCGGCTCACCCTGAAGGCAGATGATGGCTTACTACCCTTTCCTGGATCGCAGGATTCAGAGTCAAACATTTTTTGAATGCCTACTGTGTGCCAGCCACTGTGCATGCCCTTTCACATGCTCCTTTATTAGTGAATCATCTCTCGGATAGCTTCAACATTTGATCCAACAGCCAGTTTTATGTCTTAACATTCCTGACTCCAACAATCCTCCATCACCATCGAATAATCCACTCCTGAAAAGGTGTTGGTATGGGGAACCACTTGACTTCTGAAATTTTTAAGTTCAATATTCAATTCTGACATAATCTATTCTTAAAGCACCATCACTCCCCTACTACTAATTGCACCTGTAAAACGTAAACAGAAACCTCAATTAAACAGAGCTGAGAGATCAGAACGGAGAGCTCTCACCACCTGTGATAAGAGTCCAGAAGGAAGAAGAAAGACTCCTCTTCTTTCCTGACAAGGACTCAGTCAATGAAAAGCCATGAACTTTTGTTTACTCCAGCCCTCCCAATTTCCTTTTCGCCCTCTATAAAAGCATTCTCCTTTCCTTGCTGTGAGAGACTTGCATGTGGCTCACCATGGTTACAGACCTTGAATTGCAATTCTTTGCTGATCCCAAATAAACCCATCTTTGTTGGAGAAATATCTGGTACTCTACTTGTTTTAGGTCAACATTTTGGTGGCCCATAGGGAGACCAGAGAAGACCCCCAACGACTCTGGGGCTGGTAAGCCAACAAGTGTGGTACTCACAATTGAGTCCATTTTGCTCACTGATTTTCTTGCTGACCCTGAGATTTGAAGGTATGTCTTTCTCCTGGATCCATGCTCTTACCCTCTTTGTGTCTGAAGGTCTTCAGGCTTTATTTGGGATCTATTTTAAGGTTTCACCTTTCTGGTTAAGGCCTTGCTCTGTATGTGAGTACCTGTTTGGCACGCCAGTCTGATTTTGAGAATAGACTGGCTCAACTAAAGCTGGCTGAGAAGCTGTCCACCCATTCCTTTGGTAACAGGGACTGCTTCACTGAAACCGCTTCAGTTGAGCCACTGGCCCATTCCTATGAAAGAGGGGCTGTTTTCTGGAAACTTGTTGAAAAATCTTTGGCCCCGTTCCTCTAGGACAAAGCTGTTTCCTTTTAACTGGATGATATAAGCTTGCTGGTTGTTCGAGTTTGAAGCTGTTTGAACTGAGCTGTTTGGGCAGTTTGAAAAATTATTCTTTTACTCTAGAGAAAAACCTCTGAGGAATGGGATCCCAGTTATCTAAGTATTTTGAGGGCACCTCCTCTTACAGGAACTCAGGCTGATTTTATGTTTAAGAACCTTCCTCAGGCACATTTTAAACTAAATGGACCAAACTGACCAAAGGCAAATTAGAATATCAATGGCCATTATGGGGAACATTTAAAATTCCCAACTTTAATTTCCTTTAAATTGAATGACTACAACCACTCAAAAATTTTGAGAACTGAGAGGAATACCTATTTTAATCGGTATTTTGAGGCTTCCCAATGTTATCAGGAGTCTGAAATTGCCTCTCTGCAAAATAAGATTTTAAGGTAAGATTTCTCTTGTTGAACTTCCCTTTTTCTCTGAAACTCTACCTACTCCCTTTTCTTCTGAACTTGTCAGAACCTGTCCCTTTAAAATTAAGCCTTCTGAGTATCCAGAGGCTAAACCCTTAATTTCTTATATTCCCTGGACCAAAGCTGAACTGGGAGCCATAGTCAAATATTTTCCCAAAGTAACTAAAGATCCTCACAGATTTGCTGAAGAATTTAATATAGTCATTCAAACTTATCAACCTGGTTTCTCTAATTGTATCAACTAGTTTATATACTTGTCAGTGAAGGCCAGACCCAGTACTGAAAACTGCTAATTGGGAAAATCCTGAAAGGTCTCTAGAATTACAACTGGGAGGCCAGCCCACTAACTTATTATATGATCAGGCTCAGGCAATCACTAGGTGACTTCATCAAGCAATTCCTGGGGCTTTTCCGAATCCCGTTGATTGGAACAAATTCAGACTTGCACACAAAAATCTGATGAACCTATTCATGACTATTACAATCGACTTCAAATTGTTTTTAAAGAAAATTCTGGTTTTCCTTCATATGTTGATTCCACCTGAGGAACTTTTAACTCTACATTTATTAATGGGCTGAACCGGGACCTTTCCCTTCTAGTAAAAAGGACCAGGATGGAATGGGAAACTATGTCCACTCCAGATTTAGGTAATCTGGTAAACCAGCTCTCTCACACTCTAGAGCAGTCACCTAAAAAGAAGATGAACAAAATCTTAATCCTCAACTCCAGCAAATGAAAGTTCCTAAACAAAGTAAAAACCCTCCTAGTTTTTGTTATTATTACAAAAAGCCAGGACTTTGAAAAAGAGATTGTTAATTAAGTGCTTTAGGCACCTTTAGCTCTCTAACTAGCCTTTCCAACATCCTGCCAATTCTCAATGGTAGGGGCTCTGAGGAACTACAGGCGCTCTTCCCAATTCTCCCTCTTAATCATCTTGGAGAAATGTTTCTCCAGATTTGGGATGAATCTCTTCCAGTCCTAACTGACGCTAGAACCACAGTCTTAGTGCTCAACTCCACGACTATAAAGCAGCCCATGCCTCGGAGTACTGAAACAGTTCAAATACTGAGGATCTCTAGTGAAGCTCAAGAGTTCCTGTCTCTGAACCTCTTCCCTTCTGTTTAGGCCCAACGGGCTGAATTATATACTCTTACGTGGGCTTGTACTTTAGCCAAGGACAAAATTTGCCAGTATTTACACTGATAGTAGATATGCTTCTCAGAGTAGCTCATGATTTCCAAGTGCTGTGGAAGCAACATGGCTTTCTTACTTTCAGCAGAAATAAAATTACAATTTTTAAAATTTTAAATAGAATTTAAAATTATTAGATGTAATACTTTTACCTGCCACTTTAGCTATTATTAAGATTATGGGGCATTCTAAACTTGACTTGCTGGAGGCTGAGGGAAATCACCTTGCTGGTATTTCCAAAAGAAATGCTGCCCTCAAAGGCACCAGCAGCAGCCAAATCTCTGTCATGGTCCAAAGGGATACTCCCCCAAAAGATAACTCAGAAAAACTGGCTAGAGGAACCCAAAAATTGGCCTCAGAAAAGGGAAAACAAGATTAGAAATTCAATAATTGTTGGTTTGATAAAAAGAGAAAGCTCTGGTTTGGACCAAATAACAGTCCAAGCGAAGAGTCTAAAATTCCCACTCCTTACCACTGTATATGCTTTAAACTACTGGTCTACTGACAAAATGATAACATTTATGAATCAATACTGCTGGGGAAATTAAAACATGTATAAAACCATATAGATGAATATCAATAGTAATTGTTGGTCTCCAACCTCAGATGGATCATCAACACCTCCTGAAAAGCTTTTTAATTGTCACTAAAGAGCTCACGGAATTAGAAGAAAACTTCAATAAGGTCTGTTATTTCAATCAAACAACAGATGCTCTAATCCCTCTAGTATAAAAATTCCAGTAAAGTGAATGTCTAGCTTCTACTCAAACATAGCCACCAAGAGGAAAGTCACTATTTACCAAGGTTGAATATTCCATCCTCTCTACTGGGAGAATATTCCTTCTTATACTACGTTAAAATCAGAATTGCTTATCTCCTACATATCGTCCAAAGTTTTAACCTTAAAAGTTACAGAACAACCTAAATTATGCTTCAAATATTTGAAGATGCTTCTCAAGTTACTGGTGTCCTCCCTTCTTAAAACTAAATAGCCCTCTGTCCGTCAATCATCCTCTATATGCCAGAGCTGCAAGTTACTTTACTATCTGCAAATAGTAAAACGTATTTCTAACAGGCGATTATGCCTGTTTAGAAATACATTTGCTCAGAATGGTATACAACACCAGTTTCCTGGCTCTAAATGTTGTGTTCTAATAATTTAGCCTAAAGCTAAGGTCTCTATCATTAGGTTTGTTGTTATGTAAAGAAATATCCCAACTGCTGTTTAAAACAACTAGCTTTAATTAATCATCCTGGGGAAACATCAGGTTAGTGTAGGATTGGCTGCATATGAAAACCCTGATTCTCTTAATTGTCAGAAACACATACCTGCGTTGGAAAAAAATCATGCTTTGATGGAATATTATGCATTATCTGGAGTAGGGTCAGTTCAGTTAAGGGCTAGATAGAAAACATTTAAGCTTTGTGGGCCATATTGTCTCTTTGTAACTACTCAACTCAATCTTTGTAGCAAGAAAGAAGCCATAGCCAATACATAAATGAATGAACATGGCTATGTTTTAATAAAATCATTCAAGGGGTTGAGATATTTGGCTGGTAGCCATAGTTTGCTGACCTCTGGTCTAGAGCATACCTTTCTAGGTTACCTGATTCTCACTCTATGGGAGCTATTTTACAACTCTCTAAATTGTAGATAACTAGTAGCAATGAAAAATAATTCTTATATGTACATGTGAAAAAAAATTCTGTCCAGTAAAGGGATGAAAGACCTTTCCCCACCCTCAATACCTCTACCACCCTGCTCCAAAGGAAAAAAAAACCATTTTGCCTCTCTGTTTGAATATTAATTTCCATAATTTTGATCTATGAATGTGTCTGTTTTTGGATTCTCCTTTGAACTGGTTCTAACACCTTACAGACTTCTTCACTGATGAGATACAATCTATATACATGTTCATTTTTATAGCTATAGGTCATGATTTTATTTTTTAAAAATGATCTCAACACCTGCAATGTGCTGTTGTTATATAACTAAGATCTGTCTAAACTACCTATCCCACTGTTCTTGATATATAGTCTAGAGCAATACCATTTCAAATAGTTTCCTTGTCACCAGTTTATAAATTCTCTTGCAAATCGTAAACTAAAGCTTAACTTTTCTAAGAAACACCTGTATTTTTTATCATGTCTCATGTCCAATACCAAACCCTTACAGGATAAAATATAAACTCTTTGTTTAGGTATCCAAGCATCATCCTTACAGTTCACACATCTCACACTGTTTCCCTAAATAAATATTCCAAATACATTCATTCAAAAGTTGTTCACTGTGGTAACCGGGATGTGGGGTGGGGTGGGAGGGAGGTCCAAGAGGGAGGGGATATATGTATACATACAGTTGATTCACTTTGTTGTACAGCAGAAACTAACACAACATTGTAGAGCAACTATACTCCAATTAAAAAAAAAAAGGTATTCATTGATAGCTTCTATTTGTCAGGCACAGAGCGAGGCGCTGTAAATACAACAAACAAGCAGCCACTGACGGTGCCTTCACAAAGCTGATACTTTTGGTGGGAGAAAATTAAGGAAGAAGCAGTAAGATGTGCTGAATATTACTGCTTCTATTTTATTAGTCATATGTTCTCTTTCCCCAAGATGTTCTCCTGTCTATTCTGTCAAATTTTACCCATCCTCCAAGATCTCAGTGTTCTGTACTTCCTTTGCAAACTCTTCTCTGTATCAAAATCGCATTCATTTCTCTCTCTTCTGAGTTCTAACTTACATTTGTGCTACTTGAGATTTAATACGGGTCACCTTATCATTTTAGTTAACTTTCTGTGTGTACACAGTTGGTCTTCCCAATTAGAATGTAAGCTTCCTGAAGACTGATACTAATTCTTTTATTCTGTTGCCTGACCCAGTTCCTTATACATAATAAAGTAAGCAAATACTTATTGATAAGATTCTTTCTCTTTTAAGCAAGTTTTGTAATGTGTGAAGTTTTTTTTTTTTTTTTGGGTACGCAGGCCTCTCACTGTTGTGGCCTCTCCCATTGCGGAGCACAGGCTCCGGACACGCAGGCTCAGCAGCCATGGCTCACGGGCCCAGCCACTCCACGGCACGTGGGATCTTCCCGGACCGGGGCACGAACCTGTGTCGGCTGCATCGGCAGGCAGACTCTCAACCACTGTGCCACCAGGGAAGCCTGTTAAGTCTTTTTTTTTTTTTTTGGACATTTTTTTACCCAGTGAGAAAAAAGCATGAGAAAAAAGATGAAGCATTTAAATTGTAAGTGAACTTGGTCTGCTTAAAACAGAAGTGGCAACAAATTTCTCTGAATTGGAAATGATATAATTTCTAAGGGTACAATAGACCGTAGAGAATAAGGGATTCTTTTTATTAAAAATAAAACACACTAAGATTGCAAAATCTGGTTAATAAAATGTTACAATACAATGAATACATTATGTTGCGGGATACAGATATGTGTAATATGTCCTATTAAATCAGTGCAAACTCATTATTTGATTAAAAGTAGGTTTGAAATAAAGCATATCATCTGAAATACTTGTTAAGGAATTTATTTTAAATTTAGAAATGTGTGGCCCTGAACCAAGACGGCAGAGTAGAAGGACGTGCTCTCACTTCCTCTTGTGAGAATATCAGAATCACAACTAGCTGCTGGACAGTCATCGACACAAAGACACTGGGCAGCATCGACACAAAGATACTGGAACTCACCAAAAAAGATACCCCACATCCAAAGACAAAGAAGAAGCCACAATGAGAGGGTAGGAGGGGCGCAATCAAAGTAAAATCAAATCCCATAACTGCTGGGTGGGTGACTCACAAACTGGAAAACACTTATGCCACAGAAGTCCACCCACTGGAGTGAAGGTTCTGAGCCCCACGTCAGGCTTCCCAACCGGGGGGTCTGGCAACGGGACGAGGAATTCCTAGAGAATCAGACTTTGAAGGCTAGTGGGATCTGACTGCAGGACTTTGACAGGACTGGGGAAAACAGAGACTCCACTCTTGGAGGGCACATACAAAGCAGTGTGCGCATTGGGAGCCAGGGGAAGGAGCAGTGACCCCAGGGAAGACTGAACCAGACCTACCTGCTAGTGTTGGAGGGTCTCCTGAAGAGGTGGGGTGTGGCTGTGGCTCACCGCGGGGACAAGGACACTGGCAGCAGAAGTTCTGGGAAGTACTCCTTGGCATGAGCCCTCCCAGAGTCTGCCATTAGCCCCACCAAAGAGCCCAGGTAGGCTCCAGTGTTGGGTCGACTCAGGCCAAACAACCAACAGGGAGGGACCGAGCCTCACCCACCAGCAGACAACCAGATTAAAGTTTTACTGAGCTCTGCCCAAGAGCAACAGTCAGCTTTACCCACCAAGAGCCCCTCCCATCTGGAAACTTACACAAGCCTCTTAGATAGCCTCATCCAGCAGAGGGCAGACAGCAGAAGCAAGAAGAACTACAATCCTGCAGCCTGTGGAACAAAAACCACATTCACAGAAAGACAGACAAGATGAAAAGGCAGAGGGCTATGCAACAGATGAAGAAACAAGATAAAACCCCAGAAAAACAACAAAATAAGTGGAGATAGGCAACCTTCCAGAAAAAGAATTCAGAATAATGATAATGAAGATGGTTCAGGACCCTGGAGAAAGAATGGAGGCAAAGATCAAGAAGATGCAAGAAATGTTTAACAAAGACCTAGAAGAATTAAAGAACAAACAAACAGATGAACAATAAAGTAACTGAAATGAAAACTACACTAGAAGGAATCAATAGAATAACTGAGGCAGAAGAACGGATAAGTGACCTGGAAAACAGAATTGTGGAATTCACTGCTGAGGAACAGAATAGAGAAAAAAGAATGAAAAGAAATGAAGACAGGGCTTCCCTGGTGGCACAGTGGTTGAGAGTCTGCTTGCTGATGCAGGGGACACGGGTTCGTGTCCCGGTCCTGGAAGATCCCACATGCCGCAGAGCAGCTGGGCCCGTGAGCCATGGGTGCTGAGCCTGCGCTCCGCAATGGGAGAGGCCACAACAATGAGAGGCCCGCGTACCGCGAAAAAAAAAAAAAAAAAAGAAATGAAGACAGCCTAAGACACCTCTGGGACAACATTAAACTCAACAATATTTGCATTGTAGGGGTCCCAGAAGGAAAAGAGAGAGAGAAAGGACCCAAGAAAATATTTGAAGAGATTATAGTTGAAAACTTCCCTAACACGGGAAAAGAAATAGCCACCCAAGACCAGGAAGCAGAGAGAGTCCCATACAGGATAAACCCAAGAAGAAACATGCTGAGACACATAGTAATCAAATTGGCAAAAATTAAAGACAAAGAAAAATTATTAAAAGCAGCAAGGGAAAAATGAAAAATAACATACAAGGGAACTCCCATGAGGTTAACAGCTAATTTCTCACCAGAAACTCTACAGGCCAGAAGGGGGTGGCATGATATACTTAAAGTGATGAAAGGGAAGAACCTACAACCAAGATTACTCTACCCAGCAAGGACCTCATTCAGATTTGATGGAGAAATCAAAAGCTTTACAGACAAGCAAAAGGTAAGAGAATTCAGCACCACCAAACCAGCTCTACAACAAATGCTAAAGGAACTTCTCTAAGTGGGAAACACAAGAGAAGAAAAGGACCTACAAAAACAAACCCCAAACAATTAAGAAAATGGTCATAGGAACATACATATGGATAATTACCTTAAATGTGAATGGATTAAATGCTCCAACCAAAAGACACAGACTGGCTGAATGGATACAAAAACAAGACCCATCTATGTGCTGTCTACAAGAGACCCACTTCAGACCTAGGGACACATACAGACTGAAAGTGAGGGGATGGAGAAAGATATTCCATGCAAATAGAAATCAAAAGAAAGCTGGAGGAGCAATATTCATATCAGATAAAATAGCCTTTAAAATAAAGAATGTTACAAGAGACAAGGAAGGACACTACATAATGATAAAGGCATCAATCCAAGAAGAAGATATATCAATTATAAATATATATGCACCCAACATAGGAGCACCTCAATAAATAAGGCAACTTCTAACAGCTATAAAAGGGGAAATCGACAGTAACACAATAAGTGGGGTACCTTAACACCACACTTACACCAATGTACACATCATCCAAAATGAACATAAATAAGGAAACAGAAGCTTTAAATGACACAATAGACCAGATAGATTTAATTGATATTTATAGGACATTCCACCCAAAACCAGCAGATTACACTTTCTTCTCAAGTGCACACAGAACATTCTCCAGGGTAGATCACATCTTGGGTCACAAATCAAGCCTCAGTAAATTTAAAAAAATTGAAATCATATCAAGCATCTTTTCTGACCACAACGCTATGAGATTAGAAATCAATTACAGAGAAAAAAAGGTAAAAAACACAAACACATGGAGGCTAAATAATACGTTACTAAATAACCAAGAGATCACTGAAGAAATCAAAGAGGAAATCAAAAAATACCTAGAGACAAATGACAATGAAAACAAGATGATCCAAAACCTATGGGATGCAGCAAAAGCAGTTCTAAGTTTATAGCTATACAAGCCTACCTCAAGGAACAAGAAAATTCTCAAATAAACAATCTAACCTTACACCTAAAGGAACTAGAGAAAGAAGAACAAATAAAACCCAAAGTTAGCAGAAGGAAAGAAATCATAAAGATCAGAGCAGAAATAGATGAAATAGAAACAAAGAAAACAATAGCAAAGATCAATAAAACTGGAAGCTGGTTCTTTGAGAAGATAAACAAAATTGATAAACCATCAGCCAGACTCCTCGAGAAAAAGAGGGAGAGGACTCAAATCAATAAAATTAGAAATGAAATAGGAGGAGTTACAACAGACACCACAGAAATACAAAGCATCCTAAGAGACTACTACAAGCAACTCTATGCCAATGAAATGGACAACCTGGAAGACATGGACAAATTCTTAGAAAGGTATAACCTTCCAAGACTGAACCAGGAAGAAATAGAAAATATGAACAGACCAATCACAAGTAATGAAATGAAACTGTTATTAAAAATCCTCCAACAGACAGAAGTCTAGGACCAGATGGCTTCACAGGTGAATTCTAACAGCTTTAGAGAAGAGCTAGCACCCATCCTTCTCAAACTCTTCCAAAAATTGCAGAGGAAGGAACACTCCCAAACTAATTCTATGAAGCCACCATCACCCTGATACCAAAACCAGACAAAGATACTACAAAAAAAGAACATTACAGACCAATAGCACTGATGAATATAGATGCAAAAATCCTCAACAAAATACTAGCAAACAGAATCCAACAATACATTAAAAGGATCATACACCATGATCAAGTGGGATTTATCCCAGGGATGAAAGGGTTCTTCAATATGCACAAATCAAGCAATGTGATACACCGTATTAACAAACTGAAGAATAAAAACCATATGATCATCTCAATAGATGCAGAAAAAGCTTTTGAGAAAATTCAACACCCATATATGATAAAAACTCTCCAGAAAGTGGGCATAGAGGGAACCTACCTCAATATAATAAAGGCCATATATGACAAACCCACAGCAAACATCATTCTCAGTGGTGAAAAACTGAAAGCATTTCCTCTAAGATCAGGAACAAGGCAAGGATGTCCACTCTCACCACTATTATTCAACATAGTTTTGGAAGTCCTAGCCACAGCAGAGAAGAAAAAGAAATAAAAGGAATCCAAATTGGAAAAGAAAAAGTAAAACTGTCACTGTTTGCAGATGTCATGATGCTATACATAGAGAATCCTAAAGATGCCAACCGAAAACTACTAGAGCTAATCAGTGAATTTGGTAAAGTGGCAGGATACAAAATTAATGCACAGAAATCTCTTGCATTTCTATACATTAATGATGAAAAATCTGAAAGAGAAATTAAGGAAACACTCCCATTTACCATTGCAAGAAAAAGAACAAAATACCTAGGAATAAACTTACCTAGGGAGACAAAAGACCTGTATGCAGAAAACTATAAGACACTGATGAAAGAAATTAAAGATGATACCAACAGATGGAGAGATATACCATGTTCTTGGAATGGAAGAATCAATATTGTGAAAATGACTATACTACCCAAAGCAATCTACAGATTCAATGCAATCCCTATCAAATTACCAATGGCATTTTTTATGGAACTATAACAAAAAATCTTAAAATTTGTATGGAGACACAAAAGACCCTGAATAGCCAAAGGAGTCTTGAGGGAAAAAAACGGAGCTGGAGGAATCAGACTTCCTGGCTTCAGACTATACTACAAAGCTACAGTAAGCAAGAAAATATGGTACTGGCACAAAAACAGAAACATAGGTCAATGGAACAAGATAGAAAGCCCAGAGATAAACCCACGCACCTATGTTCAACTAATCTATGACAAAGGAGGCAAGGATATACAATGGAGAAAAGACAGCCTCTTCAATAAGTGGTGCTGGGAAAACTGGACAGGTACATGTAAAAGAATGAAATTAGAACACTCCTTAACACCATACACAAAAATAAACTCAAAATGGATTAGAGGCCTCAATGTAAGACCGGACACTATAAAACTCTTAGAGAAAAACACAGGAAGAACACTCTTTGACATCAATCAGAGCAGGATCTTTTTTGATCCACCTCCTAGAGTAATGGAAATAAAAACAAAAATAAACAAATGGGACCTAATGAAACTTCAAAGCTTTTGCACAGCAAAGGAAACCATAAACAAGATGAAAACACAACCCTCAGAATGGGAAAAAATATTTGCAAATGAATGAACAGACAAAGGATTAATCTCCAAAATATATAAACAGCTCATGCAGCTCAATATTAAAAAAACAAACAACCCTATCCAAAATGGGCAGAAGACCTAAATAGACATTTCTCCAAAGAAGACATACAGATGGCCAAGAGGCACATGAAAAGCTGCTCAACATCCCTAATTATTACAGAAATGCAACCCCAAACTATAATGAGGTATCACCTCACACCACTTAGAATGGGCATCATCAGAAAATCTACAAACAACAAATGCTGGAGAGGGTGTGGAGAAAAGGGAACGCTCTTGCACTGTTGGTGGGAATGTAAATTGATACAGCCACTATGGAGAACAGTATGGAGGTTCCTTAAAAGACTAAAAATAGAATTACCATATGATCCAGCAATCCCACTACTGGGCATATACCCAGAGAAAACCATACTTCAAAAAGACACATGCACCCCAATGTTCACTGCAGCACTATTTACAATAGCCAGGTCACGGAAGCAACCTAAATGCCCATCGACAGATGAATGGATGAAGAAGATGTGGTAGATATATACAATGGAATATTATTCAGCCATAAAAAGGAATGAAATTGGGTCATTTGATGAGACATGGATGGATTTAGAGACTGTCACACAGAGTGAAGTAAGTCAGAAAGAGAAAGACAAATATCGTATATTAACTCATATATGTGGAACCTAGAAAAATGGTACAGATGAACTGGTTTGCAGGGCAGAAACTGAGACACAGATGTAGAGAACAAACGTACGGACACCAAGGGGGGAAAGCGGCGGGTGGTGGTGGTGGTGGTGTGATGAATTGGGTGATTGGGATTGACATGTATACACTGATGTGTATAAAATTGATGACTAATAAGAACCTGCTGTATAAAAAAATTAAATTAAATTAAAAAATTAAAAAAAATAAAAAAATAAATTTATAGAAATTTGTAAAAGAACTACGTCAAACCAAACTATATCTAGAGATTAAACAATTGGAGATATTGAAATAATTTAAAATGCATTAAAAATTCCATCTTAACAACTTAAAAACTTAATTTTAAGAGTAAATGAATGATGGAGTTCAGGATACAACTCCCCAAGATATGGTATCTTGGCATACTGAATATTTTAATCTGAGGAGTTTGGGAAACTGATAGAACCAGGAAGGTCACTCTGACGCCCTCCACCCCCACGCCAGCCCTTCTTCCTTGAAACAGGCTATCCTCATGGGAGATGTGCCTTCCCTATACACAGAAAAAAGGAGCATCCTTATGTCCAAAGAAAAAGGGATGTCAAGAAGAATCCTAACACCCAGGCCTTACTAAGTTTCCCCCAGTTTATAATTACCTCATACTTCTTAATCTATATCATATTCATCCATAATGCCTACTCTTCATCAAACTTAGCATGAAAGTACATAGCTCTGTTTCTTTTGGTCTTCATTTCCTGATGAAGACTTCTGTGTCATGCAAAACTTACATTAAATGAATATGTAAGCTTTTCTCTTGTTAATCTGCCTTTGTCAGTTTGCTTTTCAGATCCAACCAGGAACTCTAAGAGGGTTGAAGAAAACTTTCCTCCTCTACAGAATTAAGACTTTTTTATATACTTATGGATATCTCAGGCTAGATAATTATTCCACTGGCCTCATCCTTTAGGGTTTTCTCTAAGTATGCTGTCAGAAATTACCCCATCAAGTAACTGTTCAACCTCTAAAATTGTTAGTTGTCACTGGCTAAGGAAACCTGTCCTCCTAAAGAGAAAAAGTATTACTGGGTGGGTGGCGGGGGAGGAAGAAAGAAGGAAAAAGAAAGAGAAGTAGCTACACCATGGGTATCTTTTATGTAACAGCTTGTAGTCATGTTACCAACTAGAAATGATCCTATTCTTGAAATTATAATAGAATTAAAAGTCTAGAAGGGACTGGAAATTTGTTCATCAACTGCACTTAACCTTGTCATAAAAAGAAAAGTTGGAGAAGCCTTGGGTAACCTTATAGATTTGTAGGAGTTCTTTTTATATCCTGGATACTAGTACTTTGTCAGATATATGTTTTGCAAATATTGACTCCCAGATTGTGGCTTGTCTACTCTTTTTTTTTAACCTATGCTTTTTTTTTTTTTTTTTTTTTTGAGATACGCGGGGCTCTCACTGTTGTGGCCTCTCCCGTTGCAGAGCACAGGCTCTGGACGCGCAGGCTCAGCGGCCATGGCTCACGGGCCCAGCCGCTCCGCGGCACGTGGAATCTTCCCAGACCAGGGCACGAACCCGTGTCCCCTGCATCGGCAGGCGGACTCTCAACCACTGCGCCACCAGGGAAGCCCAACCTATGCTTTTTAATAAGCAGAAGTCTACTTTTGATTAAGTCTAAGTTATCATTTTTTTCTTTTACAGTTTTTTTCTTTCTGTATTCTGTGTAACAAAGCTTTGCTTATCCCCTAATTGAAGAGAGATTCTCCTATGTTTTCTTCTTAAAGCTTTGTAGTTTTAGCTTTTACATTTAGGTCTAGGATCCATCTTGAATAACTTCTGCTTTCAGTGTAAGAGAAGGACTAACATTCATAATTTTCCATATGAATATCCATTTGTTACTGCACTTTTAATTAAGAATCTTTTCTTTTCCCATTGGAATACTTTGACAAACACTGCTGAAAATCAAATGAACTGCATAAATGTGGGTGTACTTCTGGGCTCTATTCTATACCAGTGTCATATTTCTCAATCACACCAGTACCATGCTGTTGTACAACAGCTTTATACTACGTCTTATGTTAGAGTCAGATAGCATAAATTCTGCAACTTTGTTCTTCACTTCTCAAGACTGCTTTAGTATTCCAGGTCATTTGTTTTTCTAAAGAAATTTTAAAATTAGCTTGTAAATTCCCATACAAACACAAAGAATCTTGGTAGGGTTATAATTGGGATTGCATTTAATCTACAGATCAATTTGGGAAGAACTGATATTTTAAGAATATTGTCTTCCTGTTCATGAACATGGTACATCTTTGCATTTGCTGAGGTCTTTTAAAATTTCTCCAAGCAAACTGTTTGCTTAGCAGTTTTCAGTGGTCTTGCATGTCTTCTAACATTTACTCTTAAGTATTTAAACCAAGTTTCTTAGATGCTACTATAAATGATATTTCTTTTCATTTAATTGTTTAAAAAACTAAGCTGTTCTTTTTTACTTTTTTGCGGTACGCTGGCCTCCCACTGCCGTGGCCTCTCCCGTTGAGGAGGACGCACAGGCCCAGCGGCCATGGCTCAGGGGCCCAGCCGCTCCACGGAATTTGGGATCCTCCTAGACCGGGGCACGAACCCGCGTCCCCTGCATCGGCAGGCGGACCCCCAACCACTGCGCCACCAGGGAAGCCCCTAAGCTGTTCTTTACATACAATAAAATGTTCAGATCTTAAGTGTACCACTTAATCAGTTTTGATGAATGCATATTAAGACACAAGACATTTCTGTCATCTCAGAAATGAGTTACCTTCACAGCAGAACACTTCTCCCAGTGGCAACCACTGATTTGATTTTTATCAACACAGGAGAGTTTTGCCTATTATAGCTGTTCATATAAATGGAGTCATACCGTAGTTTTGAGATTTGGCCTCTTCCACTCAGTATAACATTATTGAGATCATTAGATCATTCCATTTTATTGTTGAATAGCATTCAATGTATGAACATAACACAGGTCATTTATCCACTCTCCTGCTGATGAGTAACTGGGATGTTTCCAGTTTTAGGCTATAATGAATAAAAATGCTATGAACATTTTTGATGAAAGCTTTTGGTGAACTATGTTTTCATTTTTCTTGGATAAACACCTGGAAGTAAACCTGTGGAGTCATGGAGTAGATGCATATTTAACTTTATAAGAAATTGCCAAACAGTTTTCCAAAGTCATTGTACCATTTTACAGTCCAACTAGCAATTTTAACTTTAGCTTTCAAAAAATTTTAGCTATTTTGAACAGCAAGGTCCTAATGTATAGCACAGGGAACTATATTCAATATCCTATGATAAACCATAATAGCAAAGAATATAAAAAAAGAATGTCTCGGGCTTCCCTGGTGGCGCAGTGGTTGAGAGTCCGCCTGCCGATGCAGGGGACACGGGTTCGTGCCCCGGTCTGGGAAGATCCCACATGCCACGGAGCGGCTGGGCCCATGAGCCATGGCCGCTGAGCCTGCACGTCTGCGGCCTGTGCTCCGCAACGGGAGAGGCCACAGCAGTGAGAGGCCCGCGTACCGCAAAAAAAAAAAAAAAAGTCTCTATGGGTATAACTGAGTCACTTTGCTGTACAGCAGAGATTGCCACAACATGGTAAATCAACTCTACTTCAATTAAAAAAAAATAAAACAAATTTTTAGCTATTCTGGTAGGTGTGTACTGTCAGGTCATTGTGGTTTTAATTTTCATGTACCTGACAGCTAACAACGTGGAGCATTTCTTAACGTGCTGACTGCCCATTTGTATATTGTCTTCTGTGAAGTGTCTGTTGTAAAAAAATTGGATTGCTTCTTTCTTATTGCTGAGTTGTCAGGAATCATTATATAGTCTACACCTAAGTCCTCTGTCAAATAAATGTGTTGCTAATACCTTCTGTTCTGTGGCTTCTCTTTTCCTTTTCTTGATGGTGTTCTGGGATGAATGTAAGCTTTAAATTTTAATTAAGTTCAATCCATCAATTTTTCTTCTATGTTCTATGCTTTCTATATCTTCCGTAAAAAATTTTTGTTTATCTTGAAGTGGTAAAGATATTAATCTATTTTTTTCCCTAGCAGCTTTATTATTGTAGCTCATATTTAAGTCCATGATCCATCTCAAACTTATGTTTGTCTATGATATAAGTTAAGAGTTGAAGTTCTTTTTTTTTTTTTTAGTATTGTTTTATAGTTGTCCCAGCACCATATATTAAAAAGAGATGTTTCTTTTCTTACTGAATTGCTGGAGTGCTGTTATCAAACACCAGTTGCCATATAGGGGTGGATCCCTTTCTGGACTCTATCCTGTTCCATGATCTATTTGTCAGTCTTTATATGAAACCTACTCTGTCTTGATTAGTGTTGCTTTACAGGAAGTCTTTAAGTCAGGTAAAGTCCTTCTTCCTTTCTTTTCGAAGATTCTCCTGGCTCTTCTTAATTCTCTGCCTTTTCAGATCAACTTTTAAATAATCTTGTCAATGTTTTAGAAAGAGCCTCCTGGAATTCTGACTGAGATTCCATTAAATCTATAGCCCAGTGGAACTAACATCTAAATGATACTGAGTCTTCCAATTCATCAACATGGTACATGTCTCTATTTATTTAGATCTTCTTTGATTTCTATCAGCAATATTTTATAGTTTTCATTGTTGAAGTCTTATCATCTTTTGTTAAATTTATCCCTCTGTATTTTATAATTATTGATGTGACTATAAACAATACTGTTTTTTTAAAACAGAAGTATAGTTGATTTACAATATTGTGCCAATCTCTGATGCACAGCAAAGTGACTCAGTTATACATATATACATTCTTTTTTTATGTTCTTTTCCATTATGGTTTATCACAGGATACTGAATATAGTTCCCTGTGCTATACATTAGGACCTTGTTGTTTATCCATTCTAAATGTAATAATTCGTATCTACCAACCTCAAAATCCCAATCCATCCCTCTCCCTCCCCTTGGCAACCACAAGTCTGTTTTCTGTCTGTGAGTCTGTTTCTGTTTTGTAGATAGGTTCATTTGTTCCATATTTTAGATTCTACATATACGTGGTATCATATGGTATTTGTCTTTCTCTTTCTGACTTACTTCACTTAGTGTGATAATCTCTAGTTGCATCCATGCTGCTGCAAATGGCATTATTTTGTTCTTTTTTATGGCTGAGTAGTATTCTATTGTATATATGTACCACATCTTCTTTATCCACTCATTTGTCGATGGACATTTAGGTTGTTTCCATGTTTTGGCTATTGTGAATAGTGCTGCTATGAACATTCAGGGTGCATGTATCTTTTTGAATTATAGTTTGGTCCAGGTATATGCCCAGGAGTAGAGCTGCTGAATCATATGGTAATTCTATTTTTAGTTTTCTGAGGTACCTCCATACTGTTTTCCATAGTGGCTGTACCAACTTACATTCCCACCAACAGTATAGGAGGGTTCCCTTTTCTCCACACCCTCTCCAGCATTTGTTATTTGCAGACTTTAAAAATATTTATTTATTTATTTAGGCTGCACTGGGTCTTAGTTGCAGCACACAGGATCTTTGTTGCAGCATGCAGTTGCAGCATGTGGACTCCTAGCTGCGGCATGAGAACTCTTAGTTGCAGCATGCATGCGGGATGTAGTTCCTCACCTGGGGATCAAACCCAGGCCCCCTGCATTGGGAGTGCAGAGTCTTACCCACTGGACCACCAGGGAAGCCCCTGTGGACTTTTTAATGATGGCCATTCTGACCAGTGTGAGGTGGTACCTCATTGTAGTTTTGATTTCCATTTCTCTAATAATTAGTGATATTGAGCATCTTTTCATGTGCCTAGTGGCCATCTCTATGTCTTCTTTGGAGAAATGTCTATTAAGGTCTTCTGCCCATTTTTTGATTGGGTTGTTTGTTTTTTTGCTGAGTTGTATGAGCTGTTTGTATATTTTGGAGATTAAGCCCTTGTCTGTCTCATCATTTGCAAATATTTTCTCCCATTCTGTAGGTTGTCTTTTCTTTTTTTTATGGTTTCTTCTGCTGTGCAAAAGCTTGTAAGCTTGATTAGGTCCCATTTTAAACAATACTGTTTTGATAATTTCAATTTCTAATTGTTCACTGCTAGTATATAGAAATATAATTGACTTTTTGAGATTGCCCATGTAACCTTTGACATACCTAAAAGTACTTATTAATTCTAGAAGTGTTCTTGATGATTCCTTAGGACTTCTCATGTACATAGACATATCATTTGCCAATTCAGCTGAATTTATTCCTTTCCTGTTTTATGCCTTTTTTCCTCTTGCCTTATTACACTGGCTAGGACAAAAAATTCAGGTAATGAGAGTGGAAATTCTTACCTTGTTACTAATATTAGAGGGAAAACATTTAGTCTTTCACCTTTAAGCATGCAATTACACTTAAAAGCTATAGATCTGGGGCTTCCCTGGTGGTGCAGTGGTTGAGAGTCCACCTGCCGATGCAGGGGACACGGGTTCGTGCCCCGGTCCGGGAAGATCCCACATGCCGCGGAATGGCTGGGCCCGTGAGCCATGGCCGCTGAGCCTGCGTGGTCCAGAGCCTGTGCCCCGCAACGGGAGAGGAGAGGCCACAACAGTGAGAGGCCCGCATATGGCAAAAAAAAAAAAAGAAAAAAAAAAGCTATAGATCTTTCATGCAAGTCTTTTTATCAAACTGAGGAAGCTGCTTTCTATGCTGAGTTTGTTGAGAGGTTTTATCATGGATATTTGATTTTGTTGAATACTTTTTCTACATCTTTGGAAATGTTTTTCTTCTTAAGTCTGTTAATGTGTTGAATTACACTGGCTGATTTTCAACAATTAAGCCAAACTTTCACTTCTGGTACAAACCACATGTGCATTTTGAGGATCAGCGTGTTGCTCACCTTGTAAAATGAGCTGCAAAGTGTTCCCTCCTCCTCTATTTTCTAAAATAGTTTGTGTAAGATTGGTATTATTTTTCCCCATAAGCATTTAAAAGAATTCACCAATGAAACCATATGACAGTCAAGCTTTCTTTGTGAAAAAGCTTTTGAAATGAATTTACTTGTATTAATAGATAGAGAGCTATTCAAACTCTCTGTTTCATCTTGTCCCCTTTTGGTGAGTAATATTCAAGAAATTTGCTTATTGCACCAAAGTTGTCAAATTTATTAAGTTATTCCCAACACTTCCTTATTATTCTTTTAATGTATATATGATTTACAGTGATAACCTCTCTTCCATTTCAGATATTGGTAATTAGTGTTCTTTCCCCTCCTTCTCTCTCCCCCTTTGTTTTACTTAGTTTAGCTGGGACTTATTCAGTTTATGGGTCTTTTCAAATAATCAAATTCTGGCTTTGTTAGCTTTTTCTATTATTTGTGTAATATTACACTGATTCCTGCTCTTATCTGTACTGCTTTCTCCCTTCCACTTATTCTGTGCTTCTTTTTCTAGCTTCATAGGGCAGAACCTCAGGTCATGTACTGTAGATCTTCTTTTTTAATACAAGCATTTAGAGCTACACATTTTCTCCAAGGCACTGCTTTAATTGCACCAACAAATTTTGCTATATCATATTTCATTATAGTTAGAAATATTTTCTAAATTCCCTTCTGATTTCTTTTCAAAACCATGGGTTATTTAGATATGCCCATGTCTAAATGAAACAGTCCTTTCATTTCCAAATATTTGGTGTTTTTCTAGGTAAATCACTGACTTCTAATTTAATTCGTTTGTGGTCAGAAAAAATACTTTGTATGATTTTAAACCTTTTCAGTTTATTGACACTGATTTAAAGATGAGCACATTGTTCAATCCTGTTGAGTGTAACATGTACCCTTGAAAGGGATTTATATCTTCAGTTGTTGGGAACAGAATGTTGTAAGTATCAGTTAGGTCACAGTAGTTTATATGGTTCATTTAGTTCTATGTCTTTACTAAATTTTTGTCTAGTTATTCTGTCAACTGCTAAGAGAGGTATTCAGATCTTCAACTGTGACTGCGAATTTATCTCTCTAATTATACTGATTTTTGTTTCATTTATTTTGAAGCTCTGTTATTAGGTGTATACACATTTATCACTGTTTTATCTTCCTTATGTATTGACTTTTACCATTATCAAATGTCTGTATATAATGAGACTGACTAATGGAAAAAGAGGATTTTAAAGAAGCAAATGGTATGGGTAAATTTCTAAGTAACAGTTAACTGAGTTTTTAAAGTTAACTGTTATTTTTTTCAAGGGTATAATGATGAAAATTATTTTAACTCTGATGAAAATTAAGTCCCTTGGGGAAAAAACAAGACTCTGCCTCTTCTAGGCTGAAGACTGAAAAAAACTTACACAAATTTGAATAAACACTTAAGTTTAAGAGGCAGCAATGACAAACTGTCATAATCATAAAAGGATTTTTTACTTCATGGTGACAGTTATTAAAGTATTATATCTATTGGGGTATTTTTTGGACAGTTAATATTATTCTTATTTTTTTAGAATTAATTTTTATTCGAGTATAGTTGATTTACAGTATGGTATTAGTTTCTGCTGTACAGCAAAGTGAATCAGTTATACATATACCCACTTATTTTTAGATTCTTTTCCCATATAGGGCATTAGAGTACTGAGCAGAGTCCCCTGTGCTATACAGTAGGTCCTTATTAGTTATCTATTTTATATATAGTAGTGTGTATACGTCAATCCCAACCTCCCAATTTATCCCTCCCCCCATACCTATTGTTAATAAAGATGCTGGCTTCTATGCTCTGTGTTGAACCAAAAAAATTCAATTGCATGGCTTCCCTGGTGGCGCAGTGGTTGAGAGTCCGCCTGCCGATGCAGGGGACACGGGTTCGTGCCCCGGTCAGGGAAGATCCCACGTGCCGTGGAGTGGCTGGGCCCATGAGCCATGGCCGCTGGGCCTGCGCGTCCAGAGCCTGTGCTCCGCAATGGGAGAGGCCCGCGTACCGCAGAAAAAAAAATTCAATTGCAGAATGATCTATCAATGTTTCCAGTAACACTGCTACACCAGTTTCCTTTTAATGGCTCATCAGTTATGCCATTGCCGTGAAGGTAATATAAGGAGACTCATTTAGCAACATATTATTATATCATCTTAACATGAAGTAAGGTCCATCAGGCATTATTAAATTAGCCTGATTTTTGCAGTATGTCAGCAGCATTTTATGTACATTAATAGCAGAGTTAAATGTTCCTTGGGGATTCTGTTGAAGAAAAATGATTTCAAAGTTGTGTTTGGATATAATTTTGTAGTCACTATTTATATTTTCTTCTAGTATCATTGTGTGGTTAAGATTATTATGTTGCTTGTGAACAGGTAAGATAAAATGGCAGCCAATTATTAATTGTTTTGGTGTATTTTTTTTTCTCTGACCCACTACAATAAATACAGTTTGGAATACAGGTTTTTCTTTGAATGGGAGTGATACATCTTTTTAAACTCTTCAATTTCCTGGGTTTACTACTTAGGCCTCAAATCAGCTGGTGTGAACCATCATAACTTCTGGCAACTACAGCATAGCCAGAGCTAAGTAACAGTAATAAATAGCAAAGCCATTGTTCCTTTCACAGTAAGGAATACTTTCACTTATTTTAAGAGCCCTCTGGTCTTCACTGATGTTATTTATCCTTGTTGCAGTATAATCTTCTCTCATCTGTGCTGAATTTTGGGCTTTCTCTTTGGGGCCCATGCACTGCTTCCATGAATTCTTCAAAAACAAATCTTTCCCTGACTTGAATACCTATAAATCTTCCTGTATACAGGAATATTGTTATTTTACATATCATACATTACCGTAACCTTGTTCTCTTTTCCTTAGGCCTGCCTGATCTCTCCAACATGTGATAAAAAATTATTAAAAAGCAATCTTACAGTTTCTTCTTTTTTAATACTCCATATGTGCTTGTATTTGGAGTATACAGAGGAACTGGGTGTCTCAAAGCATAATTCCCAATCGATGTGAATTAAAATCACCTGGGGTACTTGTTAAAAATAGAAATTCTCAGGCCCCTCCATGACTGAACAAATTAAAATGAGAGGGAGGTAAGGGATTCTTACCTGCAGTATAATTACATCAAGGCTAAAAACATCAAGCAGGAGTTTAGAAGGTTTATTACCACTTGCTAGGTATACGGCATTGAGCAAATTACTGATACCTCTGGAGAACACTCATTTTCTAACCTGCAAAATGGGTGCTGTTAAAAGGAGTACATGTGGGAGTTCCCTGGTGGCCTACTGGTTAGGATTCCGGGCTTTCACTGCTGAGAGCCTGGGTTCAATCCCTGGTCAGGAAACTAAGATCCCATGGGCTGTGGGTATGGCCAAAAAAAAAGGAGGGGGGGCAGATTAAATGTGTATTCAATGCCTGGCTTAGTTAGTGCTCAGTAAATGATAACAATTATTATTAGAGTGCTATGCATCTAGGTTTAAATAAATGTTTTGATACGAGAATTAAATCTGGTATAAACACATATTAATCACTGGTAAAAACTGTCAGGCTTCTCTGGTGGTGCAGTGGTTGAGAATCTGCCTGCCAATGCAGGGGACACGGGCTGGAGTCCTGGTCTGGGAGGATTCCACATGCCGCGGAGCAACTAGGCCCGTGAGCCACAACTACTGAGCCTGTGCGTCTGGAGCCTGTGCTCTGTGACAAGAGAGGCCACAACAGTGAGAGGCCAGCGCACCGCGATGAAGAGTGGCCCCTGCTTGCCTCAACTAGAGAGAGCCCTCGCACAGAAATGAAGACCCAACACAGCCAAAAATGAAAATAAATAAATTAAAAGAAGGCTCAACATTTAAAACAAACAAACAAACAAAAAACTGTTAAGATTCATCTTTGCAAAATTGCAGAATTACATAAATGGAGCTTATCACTGATTCTAACTAAATAGCAACACCTTTGCCAAGGGAGTATAAAAATGTTAAGTGAAAACTCATTAATTAATATAAGCATTAACAATAATTTAACAGCTTCAGCTGTAATTTCAAAGACCTTACAACAGTTTTTTTTCCTCAAGTTTAGCAGTAGTGTTAACATTAGACCAGTGGTTCTCAATCTTTTTGGTTTCTTAAAAATAATATTAAGGACTCAGAATAGATTTTTTTGGTGGGTTATATGAACAGAAACATTTTAAAATATGCATTCATTTTGTAAAATACTGTCTTTCCCTTTCAAGTACATGCAGTTTAGCCTTCAGAGACTTACAAAGTATGTGGGGAAAAAATTGCTAATTCTATTTTTCAAATGAAGAAGTCAATACAGAGATGGGATTTAAGGTTAAATGACTTGTCTTAGAACCACAGGTCAGGAACTCACAGAGATGGGATTTGAACCTAGGTATTCTGATTCTGAAAGGCATAATTATGGGGTAGGTATTAAATGAAGTAATATTGTTAGTATGACAGTTAAGTGCCTATGTCTAAAATTAGGGTGGGTCTCATGAAAGGCATGCAGACAGCAGAAAACTAATTTAATATATTCTGCCTTTCCTTTGTATGCTTTCTGGCTTGACACTGATGGGAATCTGGCAAACTGAGTGTTTAGGATTCTCAGTGTAAAGATGTGGGGAAAGAAGCAGAGAAAATGGCCATTAGTACAAATGCAACATGCTAAGGAATATGCAAGAGCTGAAAGAAAGATTACAAGTCAAAGAGACTGTACAAAGCTCAAAAAATTGGATGTAGATTTGCAAGTAGCACTTTGCAAGAAACTGCCCTCAACAGGAAACCCCGTGTGTCTTGTCACTTTAGCAAAGCTATATTATAACTACCCTTAAACCAGGCACTCACCATGGTCTGGTCATCTCTGGCCCAAGCAGTTTTCAGATCTTTTGATGACACAATACCTTGCCTAACCTGTTGGTTCTTCCCATAGATCAAAGAAGAAGAAATGAAGAATAAGTAATTAACAGATGACCAGACCTCTCCCCTAGTTTCCCCTTTAGTAATCTCATGAACAAACTGTGTGAACAAACTTGTGAACAAGACAGCATCTAAAGAAAGATCACAAGAAGTCAACAAGACTACATGCAGTGGGGGATGGCAATGACTCTGACCCCTTATCTCAATGATTAACTGAGATTACTTGCTCTATTTTTCTCCTTTAAAAACTGTCTTGGCTGAGCAGAATCTTCGGAGTTAGTTTTGAGGGGGACACAAGTCTGCCTTCTCCCCAGACTGCCAGCTGTCTGATTAAAAGCAATCTTCCTTTCTACCAGCACCTGCCCCTCAGGTATTGATTTTCAAGCAGCAAGCAGCCAGACCTGAGTTTGGTAACAGGTTGAAATGAAAGTACTTCCAACATTAGTAAGTTTAACACAGGATGGTCAAGCTACACAGAGCAATTTTATGTTCTTCTTGTACTCTATCGGCAACACTGTTCTTTTCATGAGGAAATAAATAAACATCATTTTCAGAAATAAGCATTTTGGAAGAAGGTAGGAAGCTAACTGCTACTTTGCCTCCAGTTAAAATGGAGGTGAGTTATGAAATTCTTTGATGCTAGAGAAAGAAAATCTGGTGAACTGTGGAAGGGAAACCATTTTAAGCAGAGGAGCAGAAAAAAAGAAAATATGTTTAATTACTAAAAACCCACCACATTTAGTCACAAATTAAATGCACAAATAATGGTGAAATAAATTGGATAAATTTCTACCTCCTCTGTTAAAGTCTTTATCTATGTGTTAAAGAATTATCTCATTGCTTTTGTTATTTATTAACTTACTTGACAGCCTGGTAATCCAGTATCTCTGCTGTACAGGGAAAATGAGCCCCTCTCTGAAGTTTTTCCTGTAAAACAAAGAAAATAGCTCCATATAAAAATCCTCATTTACTGACACACAGTCAATTCAACTTCTAGACCATTCATGGAAGTACAGAGAACCAATGAGAAACAAGAAGACAAAAATCCAATAAATAAGACTTAAAAAGCTTACTACCATTCAAGTCACGTGAAATAATGAAAAAAAATATTCAAAAGCATGGATATCTATAGAGCCAATAGTATGATTCATATACCCACAAGTGAGAATGTTTTCCCGTATTTGCTTCAGATTGAACACTCTCCCCTTTCCTTCTCTCTCTGAGAAATTGAAACAGTAAAGATACAGTTCACATCTCACCCTAGACCACAAGGTAACCACTATCATAAAACTGGTATGATTCCCATGTATATTTTGAATCTTTTAGTACATATTCATGTATTCAAACAATATATATTACTATTTGTGTTGAATACATTTAAACAGATGGGGTTACATGGTATACATCTTGAGATATATGTTAAAAGTAAACACCTAGTTCATTCATTTTTTACTGCTATAAAATGTCCCATTACACAAATAAAACCACAGTTGATCTATTCTCCTACTGAAAAATAGAAAAACAGTTTCTGCTTTTTTTTCTAGTTATCATGAATAATGCTTAAACAAATATACTTGCACGTCCTATACACACATAATAGTTTCTCCAGGATAGACACAAAGAAGTGGAACTGCTGGGTTAAACAATGCACACTTTCAACTTCATAAGTATTACCTTTCTCTGAAGTTGTCATGCCAATTTATACTCTTCCCCGAAATGTATAAGAATTCCTGTTGGGATTATATTTACAGTTCAAAAGCGGATGGCTAAGTATCAGGAATGGTATAGGCCAGCTTGAGAGGGAGAGCAGGTGTCTCACAGTGCTGACAATTGACAGTAGTGTTCTTACTCGTTTACTTTTCAATACACATGAGTTTAAGTAAGTTCAGTAAAGCCAATTTTCAAATAGTATATAGTTTTAAACTAAACAGTCTTTCACAAATAGACATGTTGCTTAAAAAGATTTCTGCAAGGTTCACAGTTTGATGTTAATATCAAAGATAGAGATAAAAGTAAAAATGACAATGGCACAGCTAATTCTTTTTCTTCATTTCAGGGTAAAAAAAACACAATGTAATTAAATCTGACAAGTTATCCAAAATATTTAAAATTATTGAGGCTATATGAAGTCATCATAATTGTATACTATACACTGAGATATCAGCTTGTGATTATATAAAAATGTATAGTTTATTAATTTAAAAAACTGCACACATAGATGGGATGCTGAAAATTGTTTACCGATAGGGTGCATAATTTAAAAAAAACTTAGAGACATATGTAGTAGTACTCTATCATTTTCATTGATGTATGCACCCCACTGACGTATTCAACTGGCCAACTGATGTAGAAATCTTACAACCTGAACTTGGCATCTACTGAACCTTTAGATATACAAAATAATTCTTCCAATAACAAAGTCAGTTATTAGAAAACACTTTAATAATTAAGAGTATAATTTCTGGGCCCATTAGGATATTACAGCATATGTCTTAAGACGCACTTACTGTCTGTTCCTGATGAAGCACCTATTTCACGTGAAGCAATGCCAACACATAAAAATGCTGATTTATGAGAACAGGTTAATTCATGTGGTCTAGTTGCCTCACATTATCACCACCAAGTAGTATGTTCTACGTAAAGAATTTTAATTTGCAAAATACACATATGAAATTAAAAAGAAAAACATTTCTAACTCTTTAAATATATCCTTCACAAGTAAGACTGCTTATAAAAATCAAGGTGATATCTCACAGTTTTAGATTCTACACTTCAACTCTCGGAATGTGGCTTCACAAAATCCTTAAAGGATTATGCATTTGCAATTCTGACACACACCCCTCCCTGCCAGACCAAGAATATGGAAGAGACTGAAGGGATATGCCAACACACCATAACAGGCAGACAGATCACTGGGAAAAAATAAAGAACAGCCCACATCTATGATTTGCAGGTAGTACTTTATTAATCAACTACATTAAACAAGTTTATGAGATGTTAAAAATCATTCTCAGTATATGTCTTCAATTTTAAGAAAATGTTGCCTTTAAAAACAAATCATGGGGCTTCCCTGGTGGCACAGTGGTTAAGAATCTGCCTGCCAATGCAGGGGACACGGGTTCGAGCCCTGGTCCAGGAAGATCCCACACGCCGCGGAGCAACTCAGCCTGTGCACCACAACTCGTGAGCCTGTACTCTAGAGCCCGTGAGCCACAACTACTGAGCCTGTGAGCCACAACTACTGAAGCCCGTGTGTCTAGAGCAACTGCTCTGCAACAAAAGAAGCCACTACAATGAGAAGCCCACACACCACAATGAAAAGCAGCCCCTGCTCGCCGCAACTAGAGAAAGCCCGCATGCAACAACAAAGACCCAACACAGCCAAAAATAAAATGAAATAAAATAAATAAATTTATGAAAAGAAAAACACAACAAATCATGTCTCATACACTTGGCAGGACAGAATTGGGAGACAGTAACATTTTAAACCAATATCATAAAGTTTAAAAAAAAAAAGACTATGCCAATGAGTTGTCATTCACAATACACTATCAACTTATTAATAGTTGAAGTACTCACCAAGCCCTTTTAACCTTGTAAATTCTTCCTGAAACGTTATCTCAAACAACCAGTAAAGACTTGAAACTAAGCAACAACTGTTATACTTTCACTCAAATACACTAGTAAGGAATCTTTTTTTTTTTTTAATTGTTGAGGTGGTAAAGGGAACAGAGTGAGAGATCAATATTAGGTCTGTTTTTTAATAAAGTACAGATTTCAAATACAATCTTAATTTAAGTATCTGTGTGGAGGCTACCCATCAGATAGACTGTTTAAGAAAATGTCAAGTTTTAAAACTTACTTCCTGTGCCTATTAAAATTTCTAAAATTCTTCTTTTCACAGAGGATATTCAAACCAGAAAGAATGAAAACTCATTTAATATAAGCTCAAAATATTTCAAAGTAAAAGTTCCTTCTGAAATGGAAAGTTGGTAGTTTGTTTTTAAAACGACAATGAACCTAATTCAAATAAGATTCCAAAATGTAAATACATTTTTATTTCACCTTTAATTTGTTAGGAACTATTTATTTCTTAGGGACTTAGAAGTCTGGGTACTCCTGAAATATAATAATGCATACTCAGTCTGAGATTTAAAAGACAATAATCTTTAATTCTTTCAAAATTACTTTTCACAAGAACTCTTTTCATGAATTAAAATGAATCCTATGTCTTTTTGTTTAATCTTAGGTGTCTGACAAATAAGAAAAACTTCTGACTACTGTATTATGGGGTTACTACTTCTACATAAATATTATACATAAATTACAGTATGTGGACAATTTTAACAGTAAACATCAGCTGAATACAATTCATCAACTACTAGTAACTTAATGTATATCTAATTTCTCTTGAAACACCTATGAGAAAATATTATAAAAATTTTACTGGGATATTCTAGCAGAGGGGTTTTATTTGTGTGTGGGCGTGTATGCATCCTGGGCCTCTTTGGCAGTCTTCACAATAATGTTTTTAAAAGTACAAAGCAAAATATGTAGTATTGTAAAGTAAACTGGTATGTTATTAAAATGTTAAAGAAATTTGCTGCATAGTAATATATGTGCCTTTTAATTAACACATTAAATAGTTAGATCTAGAACCAGGCCTAGTAACAATGGTAATTTCAAATCATAAATGACAGTTTAAAGATATCTGCAACAACTATATTATACTATGAGAATATCTGTTCTATTAGCGATAAAAATCATAGATACTATCAGGACTGTTTTGCTACCCTCATTCAAAATTGAAGGAAATGCTAAATTTTACTTGGAGACTGAAAAAATAAAAATGACAATTTTCTCCCTGTCCAAGTTCACTGATTTTCCTTCCATTCTGGGAGTCTCTAGACTCCACCCTAAGATAAGAACCTCAACACTAGGAGAAGAACAACATGTATTGAAAGATATACATTTATATACATATTTGTGTATCAAGCCAAACACGTATTTCATAAATAAGTATTTTGTGTGCAAAAGTATTTTGAGTACCTAGACTTACATGGTTTACATTAATCAGACTCAGTGTTTTCTGACCCCAAACTGAGAAATGCTCAAGATACGACAGATGAGTTTGACTAATTTGGATAGGATTTATAACAATTGTTCAAGAAATAGCAAATTACTGATTCAAGAAATTATTTTACCCAGTTGTTTGTATAAGATGTATGAACTATTTGAGGCAGTCATTATTATAACAAATTTTCTTGGAATTAAAAAAAAAGAATTCTGGGCTTCCCTGGTGGCACAGTGGTTGAGAGTCCGCCTGCCAATGCAGGGGACACGGGTTCGTGCCCCGGTCCGGGAAGATCCCACATGCCGCGGAGCGGCTGGGCCCGTGAGCCATGGCCGCTGAGCCTGCGCGTCCGGAGCCTGTGCTCCGCACGGGAGAGGCCACAACAGTGAGAGGCCCGCGTACCGCAAAAAAAAAAAAAAAAAAAAAGAATTCTAAGTTGTTTTCTTCCGTAGCAAAAACATACATTTCACAACAGTAAGTTGCAACTCTCCATTGCTTGCCTAAGCTCCAAAAATACAAACTAATGTTAATATTAGTTTATAAAGAACTCTTCAAAAGGTATTTTACCTACATTCTTTTGGCATAGGACACAATCAACAGTCAAGTTGAGGCTGAGGATTGACAGGCACAGTTCATTCCCATTCCTTGCCAACCCATTCCTCCCCAACCGAATCACAAATATCCAAGAGTTGACTAGATGGAAGAATTTGAGTTTGATAAATTCCATCAAACATTTATGGGTTAGTCAATCTGACGGATGGTGGGGTTATGAGATGAAGACCCAAGCCTGTGCCCTTAATAGGTGTCAAGAAGTAGAGAAGTTTATACCTTACTTGGATGAAAAACAAGTTTCACAATTAAGGTCAGGTGTCTTGAGGTTCAGATCCAAAACACACTGTGGGTGGTTCCAGAAGAGTGGACAGACAATTGCCTGGGGCTGACACAATCCATAAGGCCTACTGAACGAGGAAGGGGACCCCTATTCAAACCTGAATGGAGTAATACGTACCTTCTGATCATACTAAAGGTGGAGATGAAACTACCCACCATTTCACAGAAGATGTGTCTTCTGAGTAGGTGGCCCATGTGAGAACAATACAGCCTTTTAAGGCAAGTGATTTTCAAACAAAAGTGGTCTGGGAGATAAGCTGTATTCTGCCCTACGCACAGCTTAAGAGTTGTCAATTGGTTTTCATTTAGACCCAGATCATGCCATCCGAAGGCTGTGGGAACAATCAGTCTCAAGGATAAAACAGATATGCACTGATTGGGACAAGTTGATCAGACACCTGAGTAAACTCTAAGGTCAGAGCTGAACACGCTTCCTTTGCCCAAGGCCTAAAGAGTGAGAATCTAGCTAGTCTTGGAAGTTTCTAGTGTGGTGAGAACCAAATATAAAGAGGATCCCATCCTTCATCTGATAGAGAGATAGAGCTCACTGATTTTTTTTCAAAAGCAATTAAATGCCCTTTCCCCCTAATTGGCAAAAGAAAAAGAAGGGGATAGAAAGTAAGGACTAAACACACAAAATGGCAAAGAGAAAAGGAAATATAAGAAGACACAAAAGAAGAGATACATGGAAACCTGCCTTCCTTTACAACTCTATCTGCATTTCATTACTCCGTAAGTGCCGTCAAGAATATACTGGGTTTTTTTTATTTTAACAGTCATACTACCTTTTGGGGCATAAATTAGACTAAAAAAAAAAAAATTGAACCACAGAAACCAAGTCATCCTATCCTTTACTTATATAAGTGATTTTTCTATTGTAAATGCAGGATTTCACATTTCCTTAAATAAAATTATTTTAAATTTCATCTTTGATTCATCACGTTACCCTAACCTATCTGAATTTATGCTAAATACTTGGAAGCCCCAGAAAAGAGGGGTAGGAAGAACATGACCAGAAATTTCTAACGCTTACTCCACCTCAAAAATTGAAGGCATGTCCACTCCCAGAGGAGTGGAGGAAAGAGTCGAAATGACAGGAATCCTCTTGGCAGGTCACTTATGTTGATGGAATGTACCACACCCAATTTGGGGAACCCTGGTTGTAAGGGTTCAGATTTTAAGCAGGGTAAAAGTAAACTCTGATTTTGGAAACTCCTTGAAGTGCAGGTGAATTAAGGGACCCCTACATCATTTCTGAGTAATTATAAATACCAAGTAAGACGAAATGACCTTTCCCAGGATCAAAGACTCATTTTTCAATGAGACTTCAGAGGATACCTTGTCCAACTCCCACCCAAAGCAGTACTACTTTGAACACAGAGTCTCACCAAAAAAAGGTCCACTGATGATTGCCTTCTACTTTGTATCACCCACATTTTAAGAATAACACTAAAAAGCCAAAGTGTAAGGATGGTGAGGGAGAACTCTCAGAAAATAGAATTTCCAACAGTAAAATAAAAACTGCAGAATATTATATAACATTCCAGCATTCTTATTAGTAAAGAGATTTGTGTAACGATTAGCTCTTTTGTTGCACATCTGTTTATTAATGCAGTGGGAGACTTAACAGACATTTTTAGCAGCCAAGTTACTACTGGTGAATCACAATGAATTCATGATTATTGGACATTCAGGTGTTTTATGGTGAAATGGTTATTCACATTTTTTGCTCACTTTTTTCCTATTGGATTATTTGTCATTTACTTGCTGATTTGTAGGAGTCCACGTATTTTTGATACAAAACCTTTTATTGTAGCTATATAAATATTTTATGTAGGCTGCCTTTTCACTCTCTTAATGGTATCTTTGATAAACATAAATTCTTCATTTTAACATAGTCCAATTTGTGCATTTTCCCCTTTATGGTTAACATTCTTTGGTGTGTGCACTGTTTAAGAATCTCTGCCTGTTCCAAGGTTACAAATTTATTTTTCTATGTTTTTTTCTAAAAGCTTAATCTTTCACACACTTAAATCTGAATTTGGTTTTTATGTTGGTAGGGGGTCAAGGTACAACTTTTTCCTGTAGGGATATCCAATTGACTTCAGTATTGTTTTATTGAAAAGATGATCCACATCTTAAAAGTATCACTGTGGCTGCTGTGTGGAGAATAAATTATGGCGGAACAAGTATGCAAGCACGAAGACCAATTAGAAGACTTACTGAAATAATCCAGATGAAAGGTAGTGATGGCTTTAATTGTCCTGACCCACTGAGGTACGTACTATTAAATTCCCATTGCACTAATGAGGAAAAATAATTTGCTCAAGGTCACAGACTAAGTAGATGAAAGACTAGAATGTAGGGCTATCTGACACCAAATTCTTAACAGCATACTATACTGCATTATTTTCCATTGGAGGTTTAGGACACAATTCTTATATTCTAATCATATACAAAGACATTTAGTGGATCCCAAATACAGTATAAAATTTTTTCTCTATTGAGCCCTCCAAGCAGCCTCTACCAATCAACTGATTTAGCACTGCATATGAAACGTATTCCAGCTGAAAGAGGGAATGATGACAAATCGTTCCAAAAATAATTGGCAGCAAAGCCCAACTACTCCAGAGGTTGGCTCTGGGTATAATGAGACATGGGCAGTTATGCTGGTTACACTCACAGGTAATAGCTATTCTTTTCAGTTCTCACAAAGGGCACATGATGATGTTACTCTTGCTTCAAGTGCCTGTTATAAAAGTATTTATTCTTATCATGTCTTCCTGGGCCTCAGTTTCCTAATCTATAAGAATAAACAAGTTGGACAAGATCAGAGGTTACATAATGACATCCTGAGAGATTATTTTGTGTGGCCAATGCAGGGATTTGTCTGTATACGTTTAAAACAATTTTTAAAAAATTAATTGCTCTGCCAGCCATGAGAACACACCTTGCAGAACTCCTACTTTGGGGAATGTAACTAACTCCCTGAAGTCAGTTCCTTTGGGGAACTGCTCCAGCTGCTGTGCTCTAGAATCCATGACTGCTTTTGTACTGAGGCCCACTTGCTTTCAACACATTTGACAGAGTATGGTGGGGAAAGTAAAGCACACCCCTTCCCAGGAGACATGGCATTACTTTGTTGACCAACTTTGGCTCACGAACTCTCCAGCTGCTTTGCTGAACCTTCCTTAGGGTACACAGCAGTGTAGGACGCTTCCACTGCCTCTTCTTCACTCTCAAAGTCTTGAGGTTGCTGTTGGAATTTGCTGACTAGCTATTACGTGCAAGGCACTGTGAAAGGTGCTTTACTTACACTGCTGGTTGCACTGCTAGCTGTATTCTTCATCCTGTTAATACCAAGGAGTGATTGAAGGAAGCTCTGAGATATGACAATAAATTTTCAAGATCTCCTGTAGATCTCAATCTACTGGCTGGAGAAACCTGACCTATAATACCCTCTTAGCTGTATGTGCTCTTTTCCTACCAATGCAAAATAATGTTTTTATGAGGGAATGACTAGAGAAAAAGATATTATGGAAGATGTAGCTGGCTCAGCATTTATTTCTGCAGCAGTCCAGTGAATACTTGAAAATTTCCAGCAAAATTTAGTAATTTCAATGAGTAGATATTACTCAAGAAATAACTGTTGACTTTATGAGTAACAGCACAAATTAGAACAAATAGTTTCCCTATCTGACTGAAAGCCAGTATTATCTCAATGTTCATTCAGGCATATTGATTTACATTCAAACTCAAAATCTATTAAATAAAAAACTGCATCACTATATTTTAAACGAGCAGCATGAGACTGTTTTTCTCAAAAGATAAAGGCTTAACTTAGAAAGAGAATTCCTGGATGCTTCAAAAATTACCTAGATCAACATTACCATGATTCAAAATGTAATATTTCAGTATATAAATCATGAGAGTTTTTCTATATTTAGTTTTCAGAGAAACAATATAAAATCCTTACATAGGCAAATCTAAATATTTGGCCACAAATCTAAATTTGATCACAGTTTTATGAGCAGAATATCCTCCTCCCCCTTGGGTATCTCTGAAAACTCATTAATTACCTAATCCTCTTTACTTATAGAGAAGCTTTCCCTCCCTTTCTGTGGGTGAACACTACCAAAGGTTTCATGTAATTTGAATCACAGTGACCACTTGGAGAAACATAAAATACTATCCTACAAAGTGTGGAAACCTGTAATGCCATTGAGTATATCTAAGCAGAGACTTAGGAATTCTGATCACTGGATTCATGTCTTGGCTCTTGCTTTTCTCTCACTGAGTAAACTGGGCAAGTTACAAGTCACTTGACATCAATGGCCCCAACTCACTCTTTTAGGAAAACCAACTCAGTAACATGTACCTCACACAGGCCTGCACAATTTAATTAATGCTTATAAAGTAGTTGGAAATTCTTTTCTGAAGGAACCTAGGATGATGCTTAATATCAGAACTACAGTCTTCATTCTGGTAGCAACCTGTTTAAACTTACAGGAAAAAAAATCTAAAAAGGAACTCTAACAGATTTTTTTTTAAAAGGGAAGGAAAGAGAGGGAGGGTTTTAAACATAAATGCTTGCCTATTTTCTTCACAACAATTTATTTAAGTATTATTGGCTAACATTTGTGCCAAGCACGCTGCTGGCTACATTGAAGATATTTAAATATCTAGTGCCAACAAGCACAGCTGCTGGACTCTCTATGCCCTCCTCTTGTTCACTCTGTGCCAGATTACTCACACAGCTATGAATGATGAGGCAGCAGCACAGGAAAATGCCAAGCGTGAGTGAGATTAGTGATAAACCAGAGGATCCCTACAGAGGTCAGTGATTAGCAAGTTCCCAGTTGTAATCAGTTTTCTAACCCAGTCTTTATCTCATCACTTATTCCATCTTAACTTTGCACCAACTTCCTGTGACAGGCATCAGAAATATAAGCATCTTCCCAATCAATCCTGCAGAATAGCTACGGCACCAAGAAAGGATCTCATTATCCTTGATAAGAACACACAGTCAGACCTGGGCAATTTGAATAGACTTCAGAAATGACTTATTGAGAATAAAACCTGAGATGAAGCAGTCCAGGGTGCAAACATTCACCAATCCAGCTACCCTTCCCAATTCTCTCCATCCCTCCTCCTAAAAATCAGATTCACAAATTAAATATAAACAAATAGACGAGGATGAGAAGGTTTATACAAAACAGTTTGCCTTTCAGACACTGGAATGCCAGAGAGAATACTAAAATGCAGGATTCAATATGAGACGGTGACGTAAGAAGGTAGGTAGAAATTAGGAATGAATGAACAGAGTACAATAAGAAAATACATTTGATCAATTTTAGTCATTTTCCAAAACTTTCTGGACCATTTCATGGTCCAATTGTGCCATATACAGAATCCATACCAAGGTACTCATTACAGGTAGATCAAAATCTAAACACTTCTCTCAGACATTTTACTTAATAATTGCTTTTCTAAATTGTATCTGAAAACATATTCACATCTGTACTGCATTGTTGCTTTGCCTTAGATTCAGAATTTAAGTGTGTTTTCTCATTTCCCCAACCTTATGTTGTTTAAAACTTAGAAACAAAGACATTTCATTTTTACAGCAATTCAACAAATTATAGAACTAGGAATTATCTCTTCATCTTTGGCTGCATTTCAGGAGAAAACATGGTGAATATGTGTTCTCTAAAAATAATCAGGTAACTTTTGTATCTTAATGTTTATGCCTTTCTTAAATAAAAAAGGATTTGAAATAATTCAATCGATGCTTTACAACTTTCTAGCCAATCCTACTGAGCCAATCCTTCATCACACCTCAATCTTGTCTGCTCTTCTTACCCCAAAAATAAAGAAAAAAAAGAAAATCAGGTAAAAATCACATCACCAAAAAATTGGGCTGGGGGAAGAGAGAGTAGCATTGTTATCAAACTATCTTGGTAATCATACACTTAAATAATCTACTCCTCCTGACATACTGTCTCTGCTTTCATCAAATCCTTGTATGAATGTTTTCTCTCAGAAATTTCTTGTATCATACAATGATAAACAGAACATGAAGCTCATTATTGTTAATTCCCATGATTTTCTCACATCTTTCTGTATTTTGGCTGTTTTAATTTAAACCGTGGCCTTAATCAGGCAAGGTCACTGTCTGAGTCTGTTTTTTTATGGCATCCAGGGACCAGAAGGCAGATGCCACTTGTTCAGGGAACACTGGACTGGAATTCAAGACTTGTGTTGTTTGCATGCCAGGAACAGATTCTAGTCCAAGGCTGTATCTATGGCATACAGCCACATGGAGGCAGAGAGACAGTTTAAGAGAACTATGCTCTAAAATAGCAGATAATAAATGATTGTTAATTAGCTAGTTTCCCTTGACAGCGAGAACTGGAATAGAAAAAAAGGACCTAGTCAATGGAACTGCCACCATTCACCAACTATCTGATCAGAAACAGGGTAGTGAAATGAAACAAGCATGGAAATGAGAGCCAGGAGGGCTTCTTCCATAAAAGGAAGAAGACAAGCTGCTAAAAAATGTAGAGACTTTTGGAATAATGATGACGTATGGTTATAAAATGAAGTATAGGGCTTCCCTAGTGGCTCAGTGGTTAAGAATCCGCCTGCCAATGCAGGGGACACGGGTTCGAGCCCTGGTCCAAGAGGACCCCAACATGTCGCGGAGCAACTAAACCCGTGCGCCACAACAAAGCCTGAGCTCTAGAGCCCGCGAGCCACAACTACTGAGACCGCAAGCCACAACTACTGAAGCCCACGTGCCTAGAGCCCGTGCTCTGCAACAAGAGGGAACAAGAGAAGCCACCACAATGAGAAGCCTGTGCACCGCAACGAAGAGTAGCCCCCACTCGCTGCAACTAGAGAAAGCCCGTGTGCAGCAACGAAGACCCAACGCAGCCAAAAATAAATAAATTTATATACAAAAATATAAATAAAAAAGTAGAAGTGAAGTATATAGGCAGTTCATCAGTTTAATACATTTTGAGATATTTAAACCATGAATATGGTATGTTGAATATAGGAAACTGAAGTTAATATACTCAGAATTATTAAGACTTCAATCTACTCAAATTAAGAAAACCTCTAAATGGTAATAAGACTTTTCACTGGGGCGCAACACCCTTCACCGATACAACACAGAAAGGTAAACACATTTGGTACACCACAGAAAATGTACAGATGTGGAGCAAATGAAAGAGACTATTCTATTCTGTTTTCTTAAAACAGATGTAGAAAGCCCAAAAGAAAGCCTTAAATCCCCATTATGGTCTACTAAGTTTTAAATAAGCTTCTTGCTACATGATGGGAACTCTGAGGGTAGAATATGACACATTCAGTTTTCACTGAGTGGCCTCCAACACTGCAATTTACTGCCATCTGACCTCTGTAGTTTGAAAACAGGTAAAGGCTTGCCTTGAATTCTCAATGGGTTATAATCTAGCATTCATTTGTTAGTCAAACCACTCAAAACAAGTTGTTTTTTTTTTTAAAGAAGATATTGGGGGTAGGAGTTTATTAATTAATTAACTTATTTTTGCTGTGTTGGGTCTTCGCTTCTGTGCGAGGGCTTTCTCTAGTTGTGGCAAGCGGGGGCCACTCTTCATCGCGGTGCGCGGGCCTCTCACTATCGCGGAGCACAGGCTCCGGACGCGCAGGCTCACTCATTGTGGCTCACGGGCCTCGTTGCTCCACAGCATGTGGGATCCTCCCAGACCAGGGCTCGAACCCGTGTCCCCTGAATTAGCAGGCAGATTCTCAACCACTGCGCCACCAGGGAAGCCTGAGGTTTTTTTTGTTTTTTCACAATCCAACTCGTTATAAATGGCAAATCAAGTTAAAGTATGTCTGTGTAAAATTGTTGAAGGGAGAAACAAAGGAAGAAATTAAAGGAAGTAAAGAAAAAATTGTAATAATAAAATCAGAGAGGAGGCATGGGGCAGTGGTTAAAAACAGTGACTCTGGATGCAGACTAACTGGGTTTAAATTCCCACTCCACTTCTTACTAACATTATTACCTAACCTCTCTGTCCCTTAGTTGTCTCAGTGGTGCAATGGGATAATAAGAGTTTTACCTCACTGGGTTTTTGTGAGGTTAAAATGTATTAATATCGAAATGCTTAAAATAGGGAAAAACACAAGATAAGGGCTAATTAAATATTAATTATTATTTTAAAGAAAAATACACTGACTGGAAGATCCATGAATGTGTATCCTGTGCTTGAATATCAGTGCTTGAGGAAAAAGTCTTAAATAGAGAAGTAGGTAGATTCCAGGGAAATAATTTAAAGAGAACTTGTGGATACTTTCAAAGTTTTTAAAATTCTTTATGCCTTTCATTTCATTAAAATTCATTAAAAGCTAATGGCTTCACTCTTCCCTTAGCATTAATGAATGGGCATTTCTCTAGCACAATCTGTACACTGGGCCACAAACAATTAAGCTTCTGTTCACAACTGAAATAAAGATAAAAAGATTTACCAAAAAAAGCATGCAAGGCATGAAAAAGGTGGTAAAGAATTTAAAAAGAAATGAAAGCATAAAAGAAGAACAACCTAAAGTGAATTTTAACAGAGTTGGAGATTCTATAACATAGAGGAAACAGGGTAGACAGGCTTGCATATAATCCTTTACTTGCTTATTCCTTTTTTTCCAGGAGTTGGGAAAAATGGTTATGGGAGATTACATTGGGTATGATAGTTCTAAGCCATTGGTTCAGGATACCTTGGTTGTTATCTGAAGCTCATGGGGGACAGGGGGGCAGACCATTCTTATTAGGTAAAAAGGAGGAATTAGCATTGTTACACTGTGAGGAGGTTTACCACAGTGTATAAACAAATGTGATGTTCACTACTTAAACATTTTCATGCAGGGAAGAACCTATTCTTTAAAATAAGTGCAAAAATCACTAGAAAATAGAGAATAAAAAAGTCAAAACTTTTTTTTCCAATCTCTTTTTTCTCTGTGTGCTTTGACTATTTACATTTAATGTGATTATTGATATGGTCAGATTTAAATCTATCATTTTTTTTTTTTTTTGGCAGTATGCGGGCCTCTCACTGTTGTGGCCTCTCCCGCCGCGGAGCACAGGCTCCGGACGCGCAGGCTCAGCGGCCACGGCTCACAGGCCCAGCCGCTCTGCGGCATGTGGGATCTTCCCGGACCGGGGCACAAACCCGTGACCCCTGCATCGGCAGGCGGACTCTCAACCACTGCGCCACCAGGGAAGCCCTAAATCTATCATTTTTGTTAGATGTTTTCTATTTGTCTCATCTGTTCTTTATTTCTTTTTCAGGCTGCTTTTGGATCAAGTACTCCATTTAGTCTCTACTATCGACTTTTTTTTTTTTTTTTAGTGTTTGCCCTCAATTTATAATATATATCTTTAGCTAAAAGGGTCTACTTTCAAGTAATAATGTAATAGCATAGGAAACTTACGAAAGTATACTTCCAAAACCCTCCCTCCAATCCTTTGGGTTATTGTTGTTACGCCTTTTGCTTTTACATATTTTATATACCCCACATACAGCGTTACGATTTTTGCTTAGACCTACAGTTATTTTATAGTATGATTAAAAATGAGGAAGCACATGTCTTCTATATTTACTTTCACTTTTACCATTTCTGGAGCCCTCATTTCTTTGTATATATCAGGGGCTAGTACACTATAACCCATGAACCAAAGCTGGCCTGCTTCCAGATTTTACAAATAAAGTTCTACTGGAATAAAGCTATCATCTATGGTTGCTGTTGTGTTACAAAGGCAGAGATGAGTAGCTGTGACAGAGACTGTCTGACCAACAAACCCTAAAATACATGATATTTGGCCCTTTACAGAAAAAACTGGTGTAGTTCCAAGTTTCTGCCTGGTGTCACATTCTCTATGCCTAAAGAACTGTAACAGTTATTGTAGCATAAGTCTGCTGAGAATTGATTCTCTCAGCTTTTCATGTATCTGAAAAAGTTTTTACCTTGTCCTTACTGAAAAAATATCTATTTTCAATGTATACATAATTCTGGGTTGACAGGGTTTTTTGTTTTTTTTTTTTAACACTTTACAGATGTCACTCTATCATCTTCATGCTTGCAACTTTTCTAATAAGAAGTCTGATGTAGTTTATTTTTATTGCTCTGTATATACATGGTTTTTCTGCCTCTGGCTGCCTTCAAGATCTTCTCTTTATTGTTGGTTTTCAGCAGTTGGAATATACTTCTAGGAGCGTGTGTGTGTGTGTGTGTGTGTTTTATAAATGTATTTATTTTATTTTATTTTTATTTTTGGCTGCATTGGGTCTTCATTGCTGCACACAGGCTTTCTCTAGCTGCGGCGAGCAGGGGCTACTCTTTGCTGTAGTGCACAGGCTTCTCACTGCGGTGGCCTCTCCCGCTGCAGAACACGGGCTCTAGGCACGCAGGCTTCAGCAGTTGTGGCTCACGGGCTCCAGAGCTCAGGCTCAGCAGTTGTGGCGCACGGGCCTAGTCACTCTGCGGCATGTGGGATCTTCCCGGACCAGGGCTCAAACCCATGTCCCCCATCGGCAGGCAGACTCCCAACCACTGCGCCATCCGGGAAGCCCCTGTGTTTTGTTTTTAAAAATCTTATATCTATGATTTTTTTTCCTCTCTCCTTCTCCATCTGAGACTTCAATCACAAACATATTAGACTGTTTGATATTGTCCCATAGATCTTTTATCACTTTTTTCTCTTTCTGTTTCAGTTTGGATTTCTGTTAACTGTATTCAAACTTACTGATTTCTTCTGCAACTGTGTTGTCTATTGACAGCCTGAAAAAATTCTTCATCTCTGATATCGTGTCTTTTATTTCCAACATTTCAATTTGACTGTAACTACCTCCATCTATCTGCTAAAAATTTTCCATTTATTTGTGCATGTTGTGCACCTTTTTCCATTAGATCCTTTAATATGTTAACCAGAGTTACTTTAAAGTCCTTGTCTGATAGCTCCAACATCTGACTCATCTTTAGGTCTTATTCTATTGATTATTTTACCTCTTGACAATGTGTTTTTTCCCGCTTATGTTCATGAATCATAATTTTGACTGAACGCAGGATGTTACGTGTAGAAGAGCAGATACTGAGGTAAATAGCATTTAGGCCTGGAAATGAGTGTGCCTATTCCAGAGTAAGGCAATGAGTCAATCTAATTCGGAGTTTAGCTGGGTATGATTGTTGTTGCTTTGGTTATCTTTAGTTGACCAGAAGCTTCAACTCCCTCCAGTGATTGGCTGCTTTTGCCTAGTGCTTGGCATATGGCTGGGCTGCTGTAGGACTTTTTTGAGTGTTAGTTTTTCATCCTCAGCTTTTAACAGATTCTATAAACCTGTGCTCCATAGTGGGGGTGTCTCTCCATGCTTTTGCCTCTCCTCCAGTGGTAGACTGCTGTTGCTTTCCTGTCCTTCACCTTTCCTCCCTATAAGAGCAAAAGTCTGCTTCATATCTAAAATTGACCTTGGGTTGGAGTTTTTAGCCCTCTCTGATAGGCAGGAGACCTGTACTTAGTGTAGGTTCTTAGGTCTATGATGAGTTTTCTGTCCTCCCCCAATCACAATGCGTCTTAGCTTATGTCCTTTGGGCAAGACGCTTTGTTGCCCCATCTAAAGCAGCTTAAGTACCTAGAATCCAGGGAAGCTGGCATGCATTTCCTGCTTTGCCCATAATGATAGATGATCAGCACCTGCAAGCCTGTATTATCACTGGGAATCTTCTTCAGTCTCCTGCCCTAACCCCAATCTTTCTTGTGAGTACTCAGTGGAGGTTTGAGGAGGAAAAGTTTGAGAATGAGTGTGAAATCCCCTTATGAACTGTTCTTTTGTTAGATGCTCCCAGTTATTTCAAACTGATATGTTGCCAACCCTTGACCTTCTGCTAACAATTGGGCTTCTGTTGAACTTTAAAGTTTTCACTGATTCCTCTTACCTGCTTGTGTTGTGATACCTTATTCTCCCATGCTTTGCCACAGGTAGTATAGTTCATGTGTACCATTTCTCCTTGGAATTTAGGTCACATGATTGCCATGTAATTTCAGCTCCCTGATGAACTCAAAAAAGAGTTTTGTACTTTATCAGGCCTTTTCATTTTTTCTCATCATAAAGAGTGAAAATGGCATGTGTTGCAGATCTCTATACCCTAAATAGAAGCTATATATCCTCTGATGTTCATTTTGGATTGTTTCCATGTCTGCAAATTCACTGATTTTTTCTTTTGCAGTGAATAATCTGCTGTTAATCCCATCCAATGTATTTTTCATTTCAGATATTCTATTTTTCATCTCTGGAATTTCCTTTTTTTTACCTTTCATTTCTCCTCTCATCATATTCATCTATATTTTTGAGCTATGGAGCATATTTACAACAGCCATTTTAATACCTTCATTTGCTAACTCCATCATCTCTGTATTTCCAGCTCTGTTGTTTCTACTGATGAATTTTACTCCTGGCTATGGAATATAGTTTCCTGCTTCTTTTCATGCTTAGCAATTTTTGCTTTGATGCCAGACATTATGAAGTTCACATTTTGAGGTGCTAGATTTTGTTATATTCCTTTAAAGAATGTTGGGCTTTGTTCTGGTAAGCAGTTAAGTCAAACTGGAATCAGTTTGATACTTTTCCAGCTTTGCCTTTAAGCTTTGCTAAAGCAGGTCCAGAATAGCCTTTAGCCCAGAGTTAATCTAGCCTCACCAACACAATACCTTTCTGAGTACTCTACACAATGCCATTTATTATGAGATCTTTCCACTTTGGTTGGCTGAAAGAAGAACTACTCCCAGCTTTGTGTAAGTTTCAGGAATTATTCAGCCTACTCCTTTCATGATTCCTTCCTGGTCTCAAGTTAAGTTTCCTCTCACACATGCACAGATCAGTATTCACCCAAAAAACCTGAGGAACCCCTCTACAGATCTTTGTGCTCCCTCTTTTTTGCCCTGCAAATTTGACCTACCCTTGGCTTTTCTGAATCCTGTTCTTTGTCTCCTCAACTCAGTAAGACTGTTGGATTCTGTTTGATTTCCTCTTCCCACTGCTGTAGCCTGTAATCTTCCTCCAGGGAGTAAAATGGAGAACTGCAGGACTCACCTGGATTTTTTTCCTTTTCTCAGGCACTGCCTATTGTCCAATGTCTGAAAACTAATGGTTTAATGAGGACTACTGAACTCGTTTAATGAGGACTATGAAACTTTCTGAGCTTTTTTTATATACCTCTTAGAAATCTTCCACCAGCCCCTCTCCCCAAAAAAGAAAAAAAAAAGCATTCTCCTACTCTTTCTCTAGCAAAACCATTTTTATAGATCAGGAACGTAAAACAGAGCAAAACTTGACTCCCATAAATTATCAGACTTTCTGACAAAAAAAAAAAACCTACTCAAAGGAGTTCGTATGGTAGAAGATAACATAGCACAACAGATTCCTGTTACTATCTTTATATTTTGGATTCCTAAATTAAATACATCCTACCCAGCTAGACTATACCATAATAGAAACTGGGTTTGATAAACTCTTACAAAATCTAAAAACTCTCTTAAACTACTTTTGTTTTTATGACATTGTAAAGAAGTTCTCTAATTTTTAGCCTCAGATGTTTTATTTCTAAAATACTTTGAATTGCACTAAGTGTGCTGACATATTTGAATATGGAACAAACTGCTCTAAGAATATGATCTCCTGTACTAAGTACACACACTATTTCTAAAAGGTTAAAAAGCTGGCAATTTTCCAATTCTTTCTCATCAGTTCAGTTATGGAATACAATGTCCAGTTTATAGTTTCTCCTGTACTTTCTTTTGACATGTTGACTGGTTCTCTGAATTCAATCTCAGGTATTTTGTTGTGCAGACCTTCAATTTCTCAGCCTACTGTATGTGCTATGATATACACACACAATACACTCTCACATGCTCTAGATACCATACAGCATTAAAAATATTTGTGAAAATCGCTGTTATTAAACTATAGTCTGGATCAGCAAAGTGGCACAGCAGGAGCGTGCTACATCCATAACTATATTGTTAGAGATTACTGCTTCTTAAACTCTTAAACTAAGTCATATTTACATTTATTTTGACACATATTGCCTCTTGTCTACATCAGACTACATCCAATAACAAAAAACACTTATTTCATTACAACATTTTGAAAACCAATACTAAGTAACAGTAAAACTCACACTTAAAATTTTTATTTTGAAACAATCCTATTCTTTCTGTGAGAGATTCCTAAATCCTGGCAACTTAAACTTTGATTTAGCACTCTAATCCTGGAACTGTCTCATGTGAGAAAACTGGTCATATGTTCTAGTTAATCATAGTGCTTTAAAGTCCATTTGAACATTGCTCTTTTCAACCTTGTTCATAAACTTGTATTTTCCTTAAATATTCTAAGTTAAATCCTACTGAAGGTTGCTGGACTCGCTAGCTTCCCTGCATGAAACGTTTTTCTGCTGGAGCATTCATGTCTCTGCTCAAATGTAACCTCCTCGGAGAAGGCTTCTCTGACTATCATATCTAAAATTGGAAAGCTACATGTAAAAGAATGAAATTAGACCACTTCCTAACACCATACACAAAAATAAACTCAAATGGATCAAAGACCTAAATGTAAGGACAGACACTGTAAAACTCTTAGAGGAAAACATAGGCAGAAAACTCTATGACATAAATTACAGCAAGATCCTTTTCGACCTACCTCCTAGAGTAATGGAAATAAAATCAAAAATAAACAAATGGGGCCTAATGAAACTTAAAAGCTTTTACACAGCAAAGGAAACCATAAATAAGATAAAAAGACAACCCTCAGAATGGGAGAAAATATTTGCAAACGAGGCAACTAACAAAGGATTAATCTCCAAAATACCCAAGCAGCTCATGCAGCTCAATATCAAAAAAACAAACAACCCAATCCAAAAATGGGCAGAAGACGTAAACAGACATTTCTCCAAAGTAGATAAACAGACTGCCAACAAACACATGAAAAGATGCTCAACATCACTAATTATTAGAGAAATGCAAATCGAAACCAATGAGGTATCACCTCACACTGGTCAGAATGGCTATCATCAAAAAATCTACAAACTATAAATGCTGGAGATGTGGAGAAAAGGGAACCCTCCTGTACTGTTGGTGGGAATGTAAATTGATACAGCCGCTGTGGAGAACAGTATGAAGGTTCCTTAAAAAACTAAAAATAGAACTACCATACGACCCAGTAATCCCACTACTGGGCATATACCTTGAGAAAGCCATAATTCAAACAGACTCATGTACCACAATGTTCACTGCAGCGCTATTTACAATAGCCAGGACATGGAAGCAACCTAAGTGTCCATCGACAGATGAATGGATAAAGAAGATGTGGCAATGGAATATTACTCAGCCATAAAAAGAAACATAATTGAGTTATTTGTAGTGAGGTGGATGGACCTAGAGTCTGTCATACAGAGTGAAGTAAGTCAGAAAGAGAAAAACAAATACCATATGCTAACACATATATATGGAATGTTAAAAAAAAAAAAGGTTCTGAAGGACATAGGTGCAGGACAGGAATAAAGAGGCAGACATAGAGAACGGACTTGGGGACAAAGGGAGTGGGAAGGGTAAGCTGGGACGAAGTGACAGAGTGGCATGGACATATAAACACTACCAAATGTAAAATAGATAGCTAGTGGGAAGCAGCCACACAGCACAGGGAGATCAGCTTGGTGCTTTGTGACCACCTAAGGGGTGGGATGGGGAGGGTGGGAGGGAGACGCAAGAGGGAGGAGATATGGGAATATATGTATATGTATAGCTGATTCACTTTGTTATAAAGCAGAAACTAACAATATTATAAAGCAACTATACTCCAATAAAGATGTTTAAAAAGTTGATTTCTTCAAAAGATTTTTAACAAAGTCAGATTATTAACTTGCTGGAGGATGTAGGTTAATAAAATGATGTAGGTTGTTAAAAAAAAGATGATTCCCTCAAAAAAAAAAAAGAAAGAAAAAAAAAAAGAGACATGTACCACAATGTTCCCTGCAGCACTATTTACAATAACCAGGGCATGGAAGCAACCTAAATGTCCATTGACAGATGAATGGATAAAGAAGATGTGGCACATATACACAATGGAATATTACTCAGCCATAAAAAGGAACAAAATTGAGTTATTTATAATGAGGTGAATGGACCTAGAGTCTGTCATAGAGAGTGAATTAAGTCAGAAAGAGAAAAACAAATACCGTATGCTAATGCACATATATGGAATCTAAAAAAACGGTACTGATGAACTGAGTGGCAGGGCAGGAATAAAGACACAGACATAGAGAACAGACTTGAGGACATGGTGGGGGGAGGCAAACTGGGACGAAGTGAGAGAAGAGCACTGACATATATACACTACCAAATGTTAAATGGATGGCTAGTAGGAAGCTGATGAATAGCACAGGGAGATCAGCTCAATGCTTTGTGATGAACTAGAGGGGTGGGATAGGGAGCGTGGGAGGGAGGCTCAAGAGGGAGGGGATATGGGGATATATGTACACATATAGCTGATTCACTTTGTTGTACAGCAGAAACACAACACTGCAAGGCAATTATACTCCAATAAAGATATTTAAAATATAAATAAAACAGTCTACTCTAGCCCTTCCTTCTCTACCATCTTTTATTAAGTCATAAGATATGTCTTGTTTCCCTTGCAGAGATACAATAATTTAGCTGGTAACCATCATAACTCACCATTTTCCCCTTTTCTTAATACAAGTTTAGAAACTCTGCTTTAATTTGTTTTGCTACTTTATCTACATTTTATTATTTCTCATATTTATATTTTGTTGTATATTTGCTATAATTGAAATTAAAAATTTCTTTGCATTTTCTGTTCCTATTATGCCTCTTTCCATTTACAACTTTATAAAATATGCATAAAGATTTACTTGAATCTTTATGTTTTAAAAAATATTTTATATTGGGACTTCCCTGGTGGCACAGTGGTTAAGAATCTGCCTGCCAATGCAGGGGACACCGGTTAGATCCCTGGTCTGGGAAGATCCCACATGCCGTGGAGCAACTGAGCCTGTGTGCCACAACTACTGAGCCTGTGCTCTAGAGCCCGCGAGCCGTAACTACTGAGCCCGTGTGCCACAACTACCGAAGCCCACGTGCCTAGAACCCGTGCTCCGCAACAAGAGAAGCCACCACAAGAAGCCTGTGCACCACAACGAAGAGTAGCCCCCGCTCACCATAACTAGAGAAAACCTGCACGCAGCAACGAAGACTCAACGCAGCCAAAAATAAAGAAAAAAATTTTTTTATATTGTCTTTTTTTCCCAGGCAATACAATCATCTTAGTATTTCAAGGAAGAGTTCCTTATTCTGGATAAAGCACTTTTTTTCTAATATAAAATGCTTTAAAATATTCTGAATGGAAGACTATAGCAGGAAAGTAGCATGAATGGAAAACAAATCATTCATGGATCAGAAGCAATCGTTTAATAAGATGTAAGTTTAGAGTTCCTAATAGATATGTTAAGATCAAGGAAGAAGTATAAAGACAGCTCCCAAAGGGCTGGGTAACTACCATATTGATGTTAAACAAATACCATGCTCCATGGAATTCAGCTTTCTAGCAGCAAATAATAAGCTTAACAAGTGAATATACAGTTATATTCTTAGTACTGAGAACAGAAGTGATCCAGAAACCATAGCATTTATTTCACGTTTACCTCCTTAACTTTTCTGGATTATATTCAGCCTGTATCTATTTTAGGAACTGCTTTGGAAGGTCCTTATGTTTTATGCAAGGAACTGCTATTTTCCCAGATGAATAGAATATCCATTCTCTGACTCCAAGTTTCCATGACAATAAAAACAAAACATTCATCAGCCCCAACTTGGTATTTGATGGCAAATGCAGCTGCAGCTTGTAACAGTTCAATCTTTATCCCAACTCTTTTCTGCAGAACAGAGGCACTATATTTCTCCAAAGAAACTGAATTGTTTTTACACTGATTTTCCCCCTACAAGTAGAGCTAAACACTAACAGCTAAATGTGTTACACCATCTCCAATCTTCAAATCATCCACTCTTCCCAAACTCATGCCAAATACAATGAAAAGTTCCTGAATTTTGCTAAGAGCACATTTGATTTGTGAACTCTGAAAGCTTAGCTGGTTTATGTATTACAGATTTAGAGGAACATAAATGTTTAAGCTTTCATTGGGACAGACATTAAGAGTAAACAAAAAGCTGTTAAATTCAATCAGATTATGGTAAGACAGTGCCCTCTTGTGTCTTGGTGCTTCTACCTTGTCTAAGTCCAAAATTCATTTCCCTAGAGTTCTATGGTATGGATTTATATAATTTTAATATCATAGAAATAAACAGGACTTAATAACTAGCAGTTCTCCTAAGACAAAAATTCTAATTTATTATAAATATATTGGCTATTCAGTATCAGTGATTTTAACATGTATAATCTGCAATATGAGGAAAATGTAATGACTTTGGACAGATTCAGTAGTTATTTTTATTTTAAATTTCATATTTAACTTACTATTAGTTAGAGCTGTTGACAAAGTTTTTAAAATGAAAAGAAAAAACTCACCACCATCAGTTACATTTTCCTCTGGTAATGGTTCTCCTCTATAACCACTTTATACTAGTACTGGTTACCTTCATTATCACCTTGGGACAACTAATGAGTTCCAAGCTTTACTCAGATAGCAAACAGTTTTGACTAAATGGAGGAAATATGAAATTCTTTAAATTATCTGTAATGACAATGTGAGCAATTCTCTAAAATACATATACTTTAGAAATAAAGTATACAGAAAAACATCTGTGATTTATTTTAACCACACTCCAAATGTAATCCTCATACTAGAAGCCTGGGTAAGAAGTTTATAAAAAATCAGAATCTCAGGTCCCATCCCAGATGATCTGAATTAGAACATGCACTTTAGTGAGATCTCCACATGATTCTTATGAACATTAAAACTTGAAAAACAGCGCTCTAAACTCCCTGTCCTCCTGTCCCCAGCTACCATGGGAGGGGGTGGGAGAAGGAGAGAGAGATTGCTTGACTATTTGGGCATGGGAGATAACTCTTAGAGACCAGGTGGACCCTAAGGGAGGAAAAGAATCAGAAATGGCTTTGGGAAAGCAATCCCGAGTATATAGCCCAAGCCAGGTTTGCCTGCTTTACCTAAGTGACTCCTACTGCAACTCTGTTTTTTTCCATTTTCTGAATCACCTGAAAAGAAGTAACAACAAAAACTCTGCCAGTTAAGAGTTTAAGTTGGGTGATAAAGCAGCTTATAAAAATGCAAATAATTATGTGAGAATTGTTAGGTCCATCACTTATTATCAATGATGTCTAGGACTTATATTTTTTACATATAACAACCTACATTTACCATACATTATCTCATTTGACACTCACTCACCACAGCTCTGATAAGCAAGTGTTATTACTCCTATTTTATAAATGAGGTGACTAAGAATCACTGAGATCAACTAAATTCCCCAAGGTCATACAACTAGTGAAGGATGAGCAGATTGCTAAAATATAAGTCCTGATTCCAAACCTTAGGTTCTTTGGACTGTACCATGCTACCACTACTCATTAATGTGAATGAGTTTATTTAGATTGCTTTTCTCCTGCCAGTAGCTGAGTTCAGTATATTGATGATCTGGCAAACCACTGGAGAAAAAAAGAGATAACTCTAGACAGAGCACTCTGGGGAAGAATCTCATAGCTGAAGACTAAAGTAGCATAACATTATTGAACATATGGAAACTTGGAATAAGGGACTCAGGAAGGAGAGGGGGGGTCTGCAGGCATGAAAAGTGGGAAGATTCCAAAGATAAGTTATACAGAGGAAACAGGTATATACTTATGCATGACCTGAGGCATAAAAAAGGAAGAACTCTTTCTTCTAGGTACTCCTCCTGCTCTTTGTCTAGTACCACAACAACCCTAGATACAAGTTCAGCTACATTATGCGTCACTTTCTTGTAAACCAGTTTGAATACTTACTCCTATTACTTTTAACAGTATTTAAGGGAAAAGATATACAAGTTCCAAATAACTAGCAAGCTAGCTTTTCAAACATACAACATGTTCATGTGTTGATAAAGAATCATAACCTCCTAGCCAATCAGGAGATATCTAGCAAATACCTACTTATACAATTAAGGAGGCAGATGATCAAAATGGAACAAGTGGTGAATTCAGAATCAAACACACATGGGTTCTAATTCTTGCTTCACTACTTAGTGACAGGATGTTGGATCAAGTTAATCTCTAATTTTTAGTTTTCATATTTTTAAATGCTAAAAAATAAACAGTAATTTATCTTTGGTAATAGTATAATAATGTTCGTATTTTTGCTCATTATATTTTGATTTTCTACAATATGAATTATATTTGATGGGAAAATATTTTTTATTTTAAATTTTTTACATTCTTTTTTAAAAAATATTCTTTTCCATTAGAAAAATATATATTTAAAATGTACATAATACATTCATTATAAACTATAATCTTTAGAATAATTCATGTATGTAAAGTATTTAATATAGTATGTGCATGAAGACATTAGGTTATTTACCCAATCATCATTACAAAACAGTCACCATGAACACAAGTATGTGAGCAAAGCATGAAAAGTATAAGAACTCTCAGTAATTTATGTAGTTAGTAGTGCTACTTATTTACAGAAATGCATTTATATTAAAGCAGTAATGTTTCATCAAATTATTTTCAAATAAGTTTAGGAATATCAACTATTCTCGTCCAGAATTTGCCCTTATGTGTGCTAAGTATCATCTATTTATCTTTCTGTTCATTTTAAGAGTGAACAAGTTCCAAATTCCTTAGGATGTGCCTCATTTCCATCACTTTCTTTCCACCCTCAATCATCACCATCTCAGTTCAGGTTCCAGTAGAGGAATACCTAAGCAATTATCTCCCAACTGATACCTCTGCCTCTGTCTCTCTTTGCTCTCATCTATCCACACATTGTTGATAAACTCATATTTCAAGAGCACTTTTGTCATTACATCCCAATGTATGGAATACAAAATCCGTTTTTAAAAATCCTAACATTCCAAGTTCTCCACGTTCAGGTTCCCATCTAAACTTTTTTGTTGTTATTTTAATTTTGGAAAAAGTCCAAAGCTTACAAAAAAAAGCTGCAAGTACAGTAAAAAGAATTTTTTTCCCCTTGAACCATTTTTGACAATGTCACAGACATGATGCCTCACCATCCCCCCAATACTATAGTATGTCCTACTGTGTATTGTGCAAGTAACCACATATACAACCATCAGAATAATCAAATTAACATTTATACATAACTACCTTCCATCTTCAGATCCCATTTGAGTTTTGCCAAAGATCTGAGTAACACCTCAGCAAAAGGATCAAGTTCAGAATCATGATTGCCTTTAGTTGTCTTAACTTTGACTTTCATGTCCCTGATACCATAGGTCAGAATGTCTCTCTTTCTGAATTAGTTTTGTCTGATGTTTCCTCAAGATGAGATTCACGTCATGCATTTTTGGCAGGAATATCATAGAAGTGATGCTATGTTCTTCCCAATGCACCTTATTAGGTGGCACATGAACTGAATTACCCCATTACTGATGTTCATTTTGCTTCAGGAAGGTGGTGTCTGTCAAGGCTTCTCAACTAAAAACTTACTGTTTCCCATTGTAATTAACAAGTATTTTGTGGAAAGGTACTTTTAGACTAGGTAAAAATGCTGTTCTTCACAAGGCTTTCGATTTATTTGTATCAGCACGGACTTATGGTTTCCTATTTTATTTAATGAGTTATAATCCATTACTACCATCATTTATTTTGTTGTTCAAATGATCCAGATTTGGCCAGAAGGGGCTCTTCAAGCTGGCTTCTGTGACCTTCTACAAGTCCTCATCATTCTTTGAGTATGTCCTTCTTTCCAGCATAACAAGATGTTCCAAGTTCATCTTGTACTCCCCCTGCTCTAGCCCTAGAATCAGTCATTTCTCTGAGGAGCTCTGGTTTCCTTAGTGGAGAACAGTGTTCTGAAACCAAGTTCTGGACACTAGGGATGGTACCAGGGTTTTGCTACTCCTAGATTAAGTCGAGACAGCCTAGGGAATATTTGTATACATACATATATACACACCACACGTTTCTATTTTTCTATCTCTCACTACATATATTGAAAACTATGAGTTCATACCGATATCTGCAATTTCCATCTAATACCTGTATTTAACCAATTTCTAGTTGCTGCTGCAGCATCCTCTACCCTTCTGTATGGAGGCCCTCCTGCACATAAACTCTCATCTCTCCTCTTGCTTACTGTGACCACTGGCTTCCAAAGGGGCTGCTGCCCAAAACCAAGTAGGACCATGCCTGCATCCTACCTCTTTCAAGGTATTAAACACCCAAACTACTCCCCTGGTTTGTGCCTCTTTCCTTTATGATTTTCAACCAAGAGTTCCTAAATCTTTTTTTCACAACCTACCGATCTTCCTATTCCTACCTACCCATTCCACCCCCTGCAAATTAGACAAGATGTGCCTATGCTGATTAATTTCTGATATTTAACTGCATAAGGCCCATATAGTATAAAAAGGAAAGAAAGGTGGTTCCTTCCCGAGATGTAAATATTTCAGATGTTTCTAATACACCAATTATTAAGTAAATGGTGGTCACTAAGAAAAAGTAGTGAGAAATGGGGAGCTAATCTCTGCTTTTACCACTTTAATTGGAGTGTTGTCTTTTCTGTACATCTGGAGATAACACAACAATTTCTGAGTCCACAATAAAAAGAAAGAAACTACAAGCAATCTGAAACTTATTCACAGACAGTCACTGAGACAGTAAAGGTATCTGAAATCATGGGATTTGAGCAGATAAATATTTGTGGAATAGAAAAGTTGATGGCTTGCTTTAAATATCTGAAGGGCTGCCACAAGTTTGTGTGATCTCAAGAATATATCTAAGGCCAAAATAGGAAAATTCCAGGGAGACAGATTTTGTTTTTAAGTCATATCACAAAGTGGTCCTTTCTAATAGATATCCAATGATTAGACAGCTACCTTGGGGGACAGTAAAGTACTACATTACTGAAGAGAGTCAACACACAGGTTGGACAACATCTTGATGTAGATACAAGGCACACAAAAGAGTAAAAGGAGAGTGCTGGACTTGGAGTCAGAAGTCACGATATGCTGGTTAAAAGCACAGGTTGTGGGAGTCAAACAGACCTGGGTTTTCAATTTAAAGCATCAAAACTGTGCAAGTTAATTACCTCAGTTTCATACGTAAAACGGAAACAATCGTGTCTGTCGAACAGAACTGTGTGAACTTAGTAAACTCATATACACAAAAGGCTTAACTTAGTGTCTGTCACAAATAAATGCTTAAAACTTTTTTTCTTTTATAATTAGGAAGTACTGTGTAATCAACAAACCCAAAGTTATGGAAGGCTTTATGAGTGGGCATTAACTTTATGAATTCAGGGACTTTAACAATCTTGTTCGCTTCAGTTTCCCCAGGCCTTAGCACAATGCCTGATGTTTAGTACGTGATCTATAAATATTTGTTGAATAAAAGGAGATTAAAATACTAATGCGTCGTTGGATTACAAACCTTTAAAGGTTCCTTCCAATGCTGATAATCTATGACCCAGCCATGTGGTATTAGTAAAAGAATATCCTTGTATTAATATCTATAATCCTTGGCAAGTTTCTCTTTTGTCCATCTAGAATGATCAAACAATTCAATGAATACCTTTTATGGGCCTAACACATTTACCTACAACCTAGCTGATTAAACAAGACAAACATATGGCAAAATACGTTTAACGCTAGAATATATGCTTCATGAAGCAGGGCCATAGAATTTTGCTCACTGCTATTTTCTCACAGGACTTAGCACTGTTGATCGAATCAATTTCAAAAAAAAGAGTTAGAAAACAGAGCTGGGTAGATGAGGACCATTAAGCAATGTATCATACAATAGGTAGATAATAGCTGGGAATAGTAGGAACGAAGATACTTCATATAAGTGGAATTATACAGTATTTGTCTTTTTTGTTGACTATCTTACTTCACTTAGCATAAAGTCCTCAAGGTTAATCTATGCTGTACCATGTGTCAGAATTTCCCTTTCTTTTTGAGGCTGGCTAATGTTCCATTGTATGTTTATACCACATTTTGTTTATTCATTCATCTGTTGATGGGCACATGAATTGCTTCCACCTTTTGACTGTTGTGACTAATACTGCTATGAACATCGGTGTACAAATATCTCTCTGAGATTATTTTAATTTGGGGGGGTGTATATCAAGAAGTGGAATTGCTGGGTCATATGGTACCTTTGTTTTTAATTTTTTGAGAAATAAACTTTTAAATTAAAAGACAAACTACATGTTACATTCCTGTGGGAAAGAGAATTTCTACTATACTCCAAATATTAACACTGATTGACTGAATGATGGGATTATGAGTGAATGAAGTTTACTGTCTCCCTTTTGGCTTATTATAATTTCCAAATTTTCTACAGTGAGCATTATTATGGTACTTAAACAATGAAAACATGTATAAAGCTTTTTGATGCTACTACCTTTTCTTGTGAATGTGTCACAACAAAGGCTTGAAAATTCCTGGTCCCTAAATATTAGGGCAAGTGCTATGGTCTGAATGTTTGTGTTTCCCCCAAATTCATATGATGAAATCTAACTCTCAAGGTGACGGTGTAAGGAGGGGGACCTTTGGGAGGTGATTAGGTCATGAGGGCAGAGCTCTCATAAACGGGATTAGTACCATTATAAAGAGGCCTGACATGTGAGGATACAAGAAGTCTGCAACCCGGAAGAGGGCCCTCACTTGACCAACCTGGTACTCTCATCTCCCAGCCTCTACAGCTGTGAGAAATAAATGTTTGTTGTTCACAAGCCACCCAGTCTGTGGTACTTCGTTACAGCAGTTCAAGTGGACTAAGACAGCAAGTACAACTTTCTCCATGAGCGTGGCCAAAGCTGTAACCCACTAACTTTTTGTTGTTGTTGTTTTAATTTAAAGACAAACATAAACGTAAGATTTTTTAGTGGCTGCAAATAAGGATGATAGCTAGGTACAAGGAAGATTTCTCTGGTGGTTTGACTATGACACAGGAGGCAAAACCCTGTATGATGAGTAACACTACTAATTTTTCCAGGGAAAAGTACTAAGATTCACTAAAGTATGCCTAGTCCAGAGAATCTGCCTTCAATTATCAGAGTCACTACTAATACCCTTAAACTACATGGGGCCACATAAAGATAAGCAGTTGAAATCTAGTTATATTTATTAAGATTTCCAAAAATATCCATATGATAGGACCTGAGGCCTTTACTTTTGAAATTTAGTGTATGTAATTAACTAACAGCCATAAAATGGGTTATCAAAGATCATCATTTCGTGTGGTACATAAGAATAAGAAATTTGAGAGCTGAAGGGAAGTAAATACCAAAGAGAAGAGAATACCAAAGCAAGAAAAAAAAATATTGGGGGGAGGGGTAGCTAGAGAGAGGAATGGGGAGAGAAGGGGAGAAACAGAAAGACAGGTTGAAATGTGGAGAAAGAAACTAATTTGTGTTTGGGACAGTCAAAACACCATCATAGCTGGAGGACCTCTCAAGGTCCCTTCACAAACTACAACTCTAAATAAAACTTAAATTTGAACTCAAGCTCTCAGTTAAAATGAGTTAAATGACCTCAGTTACCAGTTAATAAAATCATAAATTCACTTACTTAAAACTTCTCAATTTCAGAAATATTAGTTACAATACTCTAAATCGAAAGTTTTGATCATTTAATAATGGAAGAAATCTTAGTAATGTAATGCATCAACTGTTAGCATACACCTGAAAAAGAAACTACTTTAACAGCTTATAATTTGTTTACACATACAGGCACACTTTGTTTTTATTGTGCTTCACTTTATTGCACTTTGCAGGTATTGGGCTTTTTACAAATTGAAGGTTTGCTGCAACGCTGTGTTGAGCAAGTCTAAGGGTGCCATTTTTCCAACAGCATTCTCACTTCATGTCTCTGTGTCATATTTTGGTAATTCTTGCAATATTTCAAACTTTTTCATTATTATTCTATTTGTTATGGTGATCTGTGACCTTTGACGTTACTACTGTAATTGTTACAGGGAGCCATGTGCCTATGTAAGACAACAATCAATCAATAAGTGTTACATGTTCTGACTGTTCCAACCAACCTGCCATTCTCCGTCTCTCTACCTCTTCTCGGGCATCCCCACTCCTTATTCCCTGAGACACAAAAATACTGAAATTAGGCAAATTAATAACCTACAATAGCTTCTAAGTGTTCAAGTGAATGGAAGAGATGCATGTCTCTCACTTTAAATCAAAAGCTAGAAATAATTAAGCTTAGTGAGGAAGGCACGTTGAAAGCTGAGACAGGCTGAAAGCTAGGCCTCTTGTGCCAAACGGTTAGCCAAGTTGTGAAAGCGAAAGGAAAGTTCTGGAAGGAAATTAAAAGTGCTGCTCCAGTGAACACACAAATGATAAGCTAAACAGCCTTACTGCTGATATGGAGAAAGTTTTAGTGGTCTGGAGAGAAGATCAAACCAGCCACAATATTCCCTTAAGCCAAAGCTAAATCTAGAGCGAGGCTCTAACTCTCTTCAGTTCTATGCAGGCTGAGAGAGGTGAGGAAGCTGCAGAAGAAAAGTCTGAAGCTAGCAGAGGTTGGTTCATGAGGTCTCAGGGAAGTGCTGATGTAGAAGCTGCAGCAAGTTACCCAGAAGATCTAAGATCATTAACATACATGACCACACTAAACAGACTTTCAATGTAGATGAAATAGCCTTATACTGGAAGCAGATGCCCTCTAAGACTTTCATAGCTAGAGAGAAGTCAATGGCTAGTTTCAAAGCTTCAAAGGACAGGCTGACTCTCTTATTAGGGGCTAATATAGCTGGTGGCTTAAGTTGAAGTCAATGCTCATTTACCATTCCCCCAATCCTAGGACACTTAAGAATTATGCTAAATCTACTCTGCCTGTGGTCTATAAGTGGAACAACAAAGCCTGGATTACAGCACATCTATTGACAACATGGTTTATCGAATATTTTAAGCCCACTGTTGAGAACTACTGCTAAGAAAAAAGATCCCTTTCAAAATACTACTGCTCATTGACAATGTACTCTGTCATCCAAGAGCACTAATGGAGATGTACAATAAGGTTGATGTTGTTTTCAGGCCTGCTAACACAACATCCATTCCGCAACTCATGGATCAAGGGGGAATTTTGACTATTGAGTCTTATTCTTTAAGAAATACATTTTTGTAAGACTACAGCTGCCATATATAGTGATTCCTCTGATGGATCTAGGCAAAGTAAATTGAAAACCTTCTCCAAATGATTCACCATTCTAGATGCCATTAAGAACAACTGTGATTCATGGGAAGAGGTCAAAATATGAACATAAACAGGAGTTTGGAAGAAGTTGATTCCAACCCTCATGGATGACTTGGAGGGGTTCAAGAATTCAGTGGAGGAAGTAACTGCAGAGATAGTAGAAACAGCAAGAGAACTAGAATTAGAAGTAGAGCCTGAAGATGTAACTGAATTGTTGCAATTTCATGAAAAAACCTGAATGAATGAGGAGTTGCTTCTTATGGATGACCAAAAAAGTGGTTTCTTGAGATAGAATCTACTCCTGGTGAAGATGCTGTGAAAGAGTGCTGAAATGACAACAAGAGCTTTAGAATACTAAATAAACTTATTGAAAAACCAGCAACAGGTTTTGAGAGAACTGGCTCCAACTTTGAATGAAGTTCTACTGTGGGTAAAATGCTATCAAACAGCATTGCATGTGACAGAGAAACTGTTGGTGAAAGGAAGAGTCAATCAATGCAACAAACTTCACTGCTATTTTAAGAAACTGCCACTCAACCTTCAGCCACCACTCAACCTTCAGCCACCACTACCTGGATCAGTAAGTAGCCATCAACACTGAGGCAAGACCCTCCACCAGCAAAAAGATGATAACTTGCTGAAGGCTCAGATAATAGTTAGCATTTTAAAACAGTACAGTATTTCTAATTAAGGTACATACATTTTTTAATAGACATAATGTTGTTGCACACCTAACAGACTACAGTATAGAAAGGTAACTTTTATATGCACAGGGAAACCAAAAAATTCATGTGACTTGCTTCGTTGCAGTGGTCTGGAACCAAAACCACAACATCTCCAAGGTATACCTGTAACAATAATACTTTGTCACTTGCTTTTTATCTTTTAATCCCAATAAATATGGTTAGGACTCTTCTAATCCCATCTCCTTTTGCCTATTCCTCATCCCAATCCTAATGAATTCCTTTGATGATGTCATTTCTGAAATAAATGGCTACCTTTTTCTTAGAACTAACTGCTAGAATGCCTTTAAAGGTGATATACATGAGTAACACCCGTAAAAGCTATACCATTTGGGGATGTTTTAGATATGAAATAGATTTGGTTATTTGTGCTGTACTTATCTGACATAACAGATGCAGTTACCTGAACCTCCACTGGAGGCAGCAGACTCTCCAAGCAATCCCAAGTGCACTGACTTCCCAAAGATTTTTGTTAAGCCGGGAATGGTTAATAATACAGTGTAAAACAAAGGGCTTAAGTTCAGGCCGATTCCAAGCGTAGAAAAACTCTTCAAAATCTGATTTAAGCAATGAAAGCCAGTTTCAACTGCAGAGAGACCATGTTAAAGGAAAAAGCATGAAAAACAGAAATCCTCAGAAAGTGCTTAAGTATTATTTTAGATATGAGCATCAAAGTCCAATCTTATGAAGTATTTAGCCATCCAGTGATGCTAAAAGGTGAAAAGAAAATAGAAAAATTGGAACTCTTTTTCCTTTCTCTGGAGAGAACTGGCTTAAGGATAGACTGCAAAAAAGAGAAGAAAAAGTAGAACTGGTGGTAATATTCTTTAAATCAGATCTTCTTTATGATGAACACTTTACTGTCACTGAAGAAAAGCACAGCACCTCAGAACTGTAACTTCTGCCAATATAAAAAAAAAAATTTTACAGAATTATTGCACTCTATAAGTTAAACAAATCTAGGCAGTAGTTGCAGTGCCACTGTATTATAGAAGCAATGTTGTCACCATTATCAATGGATGGACTGTGTAAATTCTACAACTGTTTCAATGTTCCACATTTATCCAAAAATATTTTTTAAAATAGTATTTTTAGACACATAATTTAGATTAGCAACTTAAAAAAAATCTTTTCTTTGAATACTGTATACCATTTTCCAAAACAATGTAATAAAAGCCCTTCATATCATGTCAAACTTGAACCAAATTCGAAAAAAGAACAGGGCTTCATTATATCACATATCCTTTGTAAATTACCAAAAAAATTTTTTAGTATTAGGAAAAAAATGTGTTTTATTTATAAGCATACGCTAAGTATCACATAATTTAAGAAACCACTTACTATAAAATGGAAGGAGTGAAGCCCTCAAATCTATAATAAATGATTCTGATGTTCCAAAAAACTTTACTGTTTTTTAAGGGGAAGTTCACATATTTCTTCTCTATGTAGGTTATCAGTGTTAAGATAAACACTGGAAATTTAAATTCATTTTTTATAGTTTGGAATACAGAGATATATACCTGTTGATCTGTTAAAAGATGTGACTTAAATATAGCATGAGGATATTATTGTTTTATGTTCAAATCTTCAATCCCTGGTCCTGAAAGACCACTGTGACTTCATAAGATGCATAAAGAGAAAATGTTTCCCCAGAACAAAACCAAAATGAAACGAAATGAAACAAAACAAAACCCAGCATGGTATTATTCTACATGGCCTCCTGGCCTAGCTTCCTTCCAAATTCTAGTGTTTTCTGAGAGAGCAAAGATGGTTAAAAAGCTCAGCTTTTGACTCTCTGTATGTCTCAGATACTCAAAGTAAACTTTCAAAGATGTCAGTCATTTGAGGTTTAGAGTTTAGAGGGTGAAAGAACCACATTTCTTTACCCCCTGTGCTCAGGGACGGCACATTACTTAATGTATCAAAAGATTCTTGATCAAAATTACAGATCACTGGGTTTATTTAGGCAGAAAAATGTAGAATTCTGCATGATTTAATTGATGACATCAGTTCTACATTTCACCTAAATACAGAGTAGAAAATTTTAAAAAGATCTGATGATTTTAAACGAAACTGAAAACAATCAAGCAAGCCAGTTTCTTAGCACAAGAAACTGTTTTCATGAAAAAATGTTCTATTTTATTATTATTATTTTTTTATTTTATTTTTTTTGCGGTACGTGGGCCTCTCACTGTTGTGGCCTCTCCCGTTCCAGAGCACAGGCTCCGGACGCGCAGGCTCAGCGGCCATGGCTCACGGGCCCAGCTGCTCCGTGGCATGTGGGAACTTCCCGGACCGGGGCACGAACCTGGATCCCCTGCATTGGCAGGTGGACTCTCAACCACTGCGCCACCAGGGAAGCCCCAAGATTTTTGCTTGTTTGTTTTTTTGGGTTTTTTTTGTGGTACGTGGGCCTCTCACTGTTGTGGCCTCTCCCGTTGCGGACCACAGGCTCCGGATGCGCAGGCTCAGCGGCCGTGGCTCACGGGCCCAGCCGCTCCGCGGCATGTGGGATCTTCCCGGACCGGGGCACAAACCCATGTCCCCTGCATCGGCAGGTGGACTGTCAACCACTGCCCCACCAGGGAAGCCCCTGAAAAAATGTTCCAATTTTTTTCCTTCTGAGTCAAAATAGTTATCAGTTCTTAACAACAATGCACTTAAGCATTTATTCTATAGGTAACTAACCTTTGGTTACACTGATCATTCTGCCAAAGTGGCTTTTAGTTCTCCTATTCTCAACAGATAAATGAGAGTAAGCATCACAGGGATACATACAAAACCAAGGAGCTACAGTTAGCTATTTTGTTTTATTATCGTTTGACAAAAAAACCAAAACTTATCCTCTAGTATATACATTTCAGTTACAAAACTGGACACATTTTTTTAAAGGTTTTTCTATCTTAAATCTAACAAGTCCAACTCATTTCATGGAGGGCTGCTGTTTAAGCACTACTAAAATAATTTGAGAAATGACACTACTTGCTCCTTTGGGTCTACAAACATGAAACACTGGAATATAAGAAGGTTGATATAGATAATTTTCTCATCTTAAAAAAGGAAAATTCATTTTAGAGATTGCTCTAAAAAGAATAAATAATATAAGCTAATGTAAAACAATGATTTTAAAGTAATGAGCTATATATACAGAAATAGTCTCTTTCATAGCATAGTACAAAAAGACTGCACAGGATCCATTTTTCTTTTCTGAACAATCTTTCCTTCTTTGTTTACTTCTTTATATTTTGCTTCTTTTAAAAAATGTTCTTTTTCCAATTACAGGGAGGAAATAAAAAGAAATGCAACTCTTTTATGTAAAGTAAATCCATCTGGATGTTTGCTGCATCCCATACTATAAACCTGTGATCCCCAACCAGAATGAGTTATAGTAAAGCTGCAGGCAAAATTGTCTCCATATACCACAATCCATTATCCCTGTCAAGTTAATGTTCCATGTTGAGCCATATGGCACGGGTACACATTCAACAAAGGAAATTCCTTAAACTTGTTATAATCAGCACTTGCAGTCATCCAAAAAACTGACATAAACAGCTTTATTGTGTTTAGTGCATTTCAGTTAATATCCATGACAAAAACAGGAAACAGTACAGGAAAAGGAGGAGGAATGTGGGGGAGCAGAGTTATTTTAAAAAATTGTACATTTTATAATTAGATTTTTCCCTAAGCAAGTGATTTTCAATTACAGTAAGCTCCAACCCCTTGACAGTGACCCACTGGGCCATATTTAAGAAAAAACAAAATGTAATGGCATCAGTTTTCCATGGTATGCACAAACCTAAATCTTAAAGTCTTACAGTATCTGATTCATATAAAGCATTTCTGGCAAAATAATGAATGATCTAAATTTTCATGTTTGTTTTCTTTCCGCGATTGTCTCATAATTGCTAAAATCTAACAGCGCTTCATTAAAAAATAACGTAATTTAAATAAAGTGTCTATATGCATTAAGTGTAGGTCACAGATGAATCAAAAGCTCCCAGAAGCCTTTGCTACCTGGCACAGCCCAGCACATCAAACTCCAGTCAAGGTACAAGTAGAGCAGAACTTCATTTCAGACCCCGCAGTGACAACAATAAAACGCTGAGAAAACACACTATCAAATACTGAACTCAGCATCAATTTCTGTTAATTACAGCCTTGTCAGCAACGTGATTATTCAAACAACTCATGCAAATGTTAATGAGGCCTTATTTGCATATTTATTTTTTCCTTTGTTGAAATGTCATTGATTATTACATTCTACTATGATGAATGTGGCTGATGATGTGCTCTGATATGTAATTAGTCATTAGGTGGAATGAATAGATCAATTATGAAAAAGGACTAAGATTAAGAAATATCAAACAAGACCGCCCAATATAACTGTAGAATCTTTTTAAAAAAGAACCTAATAAATAATTTCTTGACATTTAAACTGCAACATCAGTAGTTTTCAATAAATAAACCACTACTTTTGTGAGGTTAAATGCAGGCTTAAAAATACATCAGTACTTTGATAATCCAATTATGATCATAGAAACCATCTTTAAAAAAATTTCAAACCACCTCAAGTAGCACGTCAGAACAACAAACAGCAGAAAAGAACAGATTTTGCTTTAGACTTGCACAAATTAGAAATATATAAAGTACACTTTAATCTAGTATGAGGGGTAAGAGGTGAAAACAGGTCAAAGAGAAAGGAGTATAACATCCTAGAGAGAAGGGGTAGGAACCTGATGGAGAATGACTACCTTCATAAAAACAAGGTGAGCAAAAACAAACTCCTTCAAATCCCAATTTGTTCTTAGAGGAAAAGGATTATTTAGCCTCTGAAACTGTTTGCTATAACTATCCAGCCAGCACTTGCTATTCACAGATGAAAAAAAAAAAAAAAGCCACATTACTGCAGACCAGATGGGAACATTCCACATGACCAAACCAATCAATCACCTCAGTGGGGCGCAGGTGCAACACAGCCGTGTAGCAACACACCATTTCACAGTCTATCGGGCACAAACACATGGCCACCAATCAATGGCCCCCCGAGGACCTCGGAGGGGGCAGGCTCTCTGGAGTCTTACTGGTCCATGCCTGATGACTTCATAATCACACATCATTTCATTCACTAGAGGATACAAACTAGCATTCTAATAACCTTCTACTGAAAATGGTCATGTTGTGCATATTAATACAGTGCTGTTTGGAGTGAAGCAACTGACTTTACACGGCAGGCTAGGCAAGGCATGCAGGGCTGAAACAACCTGAAGCTAGAAACTCCTTCCTATTAGAAGATGGCTGTTCTGTTCAGACTGAGATCAATGGCGACATGATTCATCCTCCTAAATCAAAGTTGGCATGCAAGGCTCGTATCTTATACAAAGCAACTGTTAAACAATAGTAAACTTGAAGAGAGAAAGGAGAATGAAAATAAAAATGGAAGTTGGTAACCGTGTACGAAGGATAAAAAGGCACTCCACTGTTCTAAAATAACCTAACTAAAACTGAAATGCAAATAAAAATTAGGTGACCATGAATAAAACTTAAATGTATATCACTGCCTTTGTTTTCCTTACATTTTCCCAGTGTTTGAGGGGTGACTCTGTATAGCACATAATTATAGGAGAAGATTAATAGAACAATTTCCAGCAAACACTGCTGTAATTCCACCAAGGCACAGTGCCATGCTCTGTTAGGTAGCATTCACAGAGCTCCTGTTGGCTCCTTTTCAGAGAGATTGTAGGCAGGGACATCCTTGAAAACTGAGCATTGTGAATAACTGATTCACCACACGCCATGTAGAGATGACCTAATTTAAAAGAAAAACCAGGAAAAATATGTTTTATCCTAAAAAAGCAAACCAGTCAACTCAAATCCTTACTGGAACAAGGCTGGGCATACATCTGTTTTTAAAAAGCAGCTTTCTTTGGTAATTCAGAGGGCAGTTTGGGGCCTTATAGATCCTTAGATCCCATTAGGAACGTTAATCACCAGGGTTCATGTGGAAACCAGTGCAAGACACATCGCAGAGTCTAAACTGACCTTTGATAACACTAAAAGTTGGCTTGGGTAATTAATTTTTGATGCTAATATTCTTATCATTTTGCCTCTCATAAAAAAACATACAGAAGACTAATTATATTCCATATTTGGATTATGGATATATAGGTGTTTACTTACTTACAAATATTGAGTATCATGCTTTGCCCACATAAGGCTAATAGTGATTATATCTTCTACAGTCTAGAAGAATGAATATATACATTCTATGAAAATACACCTACTAAAACAGAGGTCAGTCCCTTTGGGAAAGAAATCTAGTGATTAGTCAAAGGAATTATTACTCTACAGAGAGATAACTGGCAAAATAATCTCAGTGATAGTTTATCACATACAATTCACTTTAGAAAGCATTCTTAACTTCTTTCTAAATGAAAATATCCTAGAAGAGGATGCAAGATTCAAGTCAGAAGACTAGGATTCTAGTTCAAATTCTTACTAATTAGTTGTATAGTCTCCATCAGGTCAGATAATGCCAATTACTTCCATTTATTAATTTGAAGACTGGCTAGATTAGAGAGGACCTTGAAATTTCTCCTAATTTATGATCTCCCTTTCTGGCCTGACATCTTTAAAGGCTCTAGTCTATCTAGTAGTTTTCAGAGTACCAGGTAGGGATGAATAGAGATCAGGGGTCCCAGTTCCAAAAGCCTAGCAGGGAAGTCTAATAAAACATGCTTATTGTTTAAATGGACAAACAGTCATTTTAAATGGATGATGTGAGGTCACTCTTATGAAAATACAAAAGACAATCATTCCTTTGGTTTATAGAACTATGAGTAAAAATAATCAATATCTGGGTTGAAGTTTGCTTGTTCCCTGAACAGAATAACAATGCCGAAACTGTATCATGTTATACAAAAAAGAAAAACATGAAGATGAGAGTGGTGACTGGTATCAGCAAATAAGCAGGAGGGACTGAACAGCATTCAAAGCTGTTGCACCAGACATACCCTGGGTGACCAACAAAACATGTTTTCTCTCTTTCTTGATTCTAAAGTTCAATCCTAGGTGAAAGCACCTATATTTGAACCTTTCTTCCCACAGACACAGGAAACATATTAAAAACATTCCTGATAATAATACTTTTAAAAGCAAAGTAGCAAGCTGTACTTTCACTTTTTAACCATCATGAATACAAAATGGTATTTAAAGGCATTAAAGAGAAAGGTTCAGAGAGCAGCTCTGGAGTCACAGTATTTGGTTTAAATGCCAGTTCCACGACTTACTAATTTTGTGACTTTTCAATGAGTTACCTAAACTCTCTAAACCTCAATTTCTTGATTTGAAAAAGATGAATAAATAATGGAGGCAATACCTATACCTCAGAGGTTGTTGTGACGATTTAATGAGCTAATGCATGTAGTGCTTAGCAACGTGCCTAACACAGAGCAAGTAGTCAATTTTTTTTTGCTATCATTTAATATTAGTAATAAAAAAACTATTTTGAAAATAACAAAAACAGGAGAGAGTTAATCTCTTTGATGCTCTAGTCTCAATTCATAAACAGTACTGATCTCAACTCTGTTTAAAAAAAAAAAAAACTTCACAAGAAAACGGAAGGCTCCCTTACGGTAACCAACAATTAACTGCAGATATTGGTCAATGTATTGCTCAACTGGCCCCTTAATAATACATCCTAGAGAACCTGAATTACAAAAATCTACCCCAAAGAGTATAGGTTTTTGCTTCTGTCTAAAAATATTTCTCCCCTTTCTTTCTCTAGAGTTGTGTAAAATTAAAAAAAAAAAAAAAGTTTGGCCTTTTGCACACAACTGATAGATGCTGCTTCTCTAGAATCCACAAAAACTCAAAATGGTCAATAAAATGTCAGTTGTCCTGCTTATTGTAAACTACATTTAGAAACAGGCTAGTGGACGTCCCTGGTGGTACGGTGGTTAAGAATCTGCCTGCCAATGCAAGGGACATGGATTCCATCCCTGGTCCAGGAAGATCCCACATGCCACGGAGCAACTAAGCCCGTACGCCACAACTACTGAGCCTGCACTCTAGAGCCCACGCACCAAAACTACTGAAGCCCGTGCACCTAGAGCCCGTGCTCTGCAACAAGAGAAGCTACCGCGTGAAGTCTGTGCACTGCAACCAAGAGTAGCCCCCGCTCACCACAACTAGAGAAAGCCCGCGTGCAGCAACGAACACACAACACAGACAAAAACAAACAAACAAAAACAAACAAACAAACAAAAAAACGGGCTAGTTTTAAGGTAGCACATCATCTGGAAACCAGAGCTCCTCAACTCTTTTAGTTAAAGTATCATTTGGTGGTCACACATCCACATTCATGCAAAATTGAACCCTGCATCTATTAGACACATTTTATACTAGAGAGGTGAAAGTGTAAGAGTCTTGTATTTACTTAGGTACGACACATTTTACTTATTTCTTTTTTAAACAACTTTATTGCAGTGTAATTGCTTTACAATGGTGTGTTAGTTTCTGCTTTATAACAAAGTGAATCAGTTATACATATACATACGTCCCTGTATCTCTTCCCTCTTGCGTCTCCCTCCCTCCCACCCTCCCTATCCCACACCTATAGGTGGTCACAAAGCACCGAGCTAATCTCCCTGTGTTATGAGGCTGCTTCCCACAAGCTATCAATTTTACGTTTGGTAGTGTATATATGTCCATGCCACTCTCTCACTTTGTCCCAGCTTACCCTTCCCCCTCCCCTTATCCTCAACTCCATTCTCTAGTAGGACTGTGTCTTTATTCCCGTCTTGCCCCTAGATTCTGCGGACCTTTTTTTTTTTTTTAAGATTTGATATATATCTGTTAGCATATGGTATTTTTCTCTTTCTGACTTACTTCACTTTGTATGACACTTCTCTAGGTCCATCCACCTCACTACAAATAACTCAATTTAGTTTCTTTTTACAGCTGAGTAATATTTCATTGTATATATGTGCCACATCTTCTTTAGCCATTCATCTGTTGATGGACACTTAGGTTGCTTCCATGTCCTGGCTATTGTAAATAGAGCTGCAATGAACATTTTGGTACATGACTCTTTTTGAATTATGGTTTTCTCAGGGTATATGCCCAGTAGTGGGATTGCTGGGTCGTATGGTAGTTCTATTTTTAGTTTTTTAAGGAACCTCCATACTGTCCTCCATAGTGGCTGTATCAATTTACATTCCCACCAACAGTACAAGAGGGTTGCCTTTTCTCCAAACGCTCTCCAGCATTTATTCTTTGTAGATTTTTTGATGATGCCCACTCTGACCGGTGTGAGATGACATCTCATTGTAGTTTTGATTTGCATTTCTCTAATGACTAACGATGTTGAGCATTCTTTCATGGGTTTGTTGGCAATCTATATATCTTCTTTGGAGAAATGTCTATTTAGGTCTTCTGCCCATTTTTGGATTGGGTTGTTTCGTTGATATTGAGCTGCATGAGCTGCTTGTTAATTTTGTAGATTAATCCTTTGTCAGTTGCTTCATTTGCAAACAATTTCTCCCATTCTGAGGGTTGTCTTTTCGACTTATGGTTTCCTTTGCAGTGCGAAAGCTTTTAAGTTTCATTAGGTCCCATTTGTTTATTTTTGTTTTTATTTCCATTTCTCTAGGAGATGGGTCAAAAAGGATCTTGCTGTGATTGATGTCATAGAGTGTTCTGCCTATGTTTTCCTCTAAGAGTTTGATAGTGTCTGGCCTTACATTTAGATCTTTAATCCATTTTGAGTTTATTTTTGTGTATGGTGTTAGGGAGTGCTCTAATTTCATTCTTTTAAATGTAGCTGTCCAGTTTTCCCAGCACCACTTATTGAAGAGGCTGTCTTTTCTCCACTGTATATTCTTGCCTCCTTTATCAAAGATAAGGTGACAATATATGCGTGGGTTTATCTCTGGGCTTTCTATCCTGTTCCATTGATCTATATTTCTGTTTTTGGGCCAGTACCATACTGTCTTGATTACTGTAGCTTTGTAGTATAGTCTGAAGTCAGGGAGCCTGATTACTCCAGCTCTGTTTTTCTTCTCAAGATTGCTTTGGTTATTCAGGGTCTTTTGTGTTTCCATACAAACTGTGAAATTTTTTGTTCTAGTTCTCTGAAAAATGCCATTGGTAGTTTGATAGGGATTGCACTGAATCTGTAGATTGCTTTGGGTAGTATAGTCATTTTCACAATGTTGATTCTTCCAATCCAAGAACATGGTGTATCTCTCCATCTGTGTATCACCTTTAATTTCTTTCATCAGTGTCTTATAATTTTCTGCATACAGGTCTTTTGTCTCCTTAGGTAGGTTTATTCCTAGATATTTTATTCTTTTTGTTGCAATGGTAAATGGGAGTGTTTTCTTGATTTCATTTTCAGATTTTTTCATCATTAGTGTATAGGGAATGCAAGAGATTTCTGTGCATTAATTTTGTATTCTGCTACTTTACCAAATTCATTGATTAGCTCTAGTAGTTTTCTGGTAGCATCTTTGAGATTCTCTATGTATAGTATCATGTCATCTGCAAACAGTGACAGCTTTACTTTTTCTTTTCCAATTTTGGTTCCTTTTATTTCTTTTTCTTCTCTGATTGCTGTGGCTAAAACTTCCAAAACTATGGTGAATAACAGTGATGAGAGTGGACAACCTTGTCCTGTTCCTGATCTTAGTGGAAATGGTTTCAGTTTTTCACCATTGAGGACGATGTTGGCTGTGGTTCTGTCATATATGGCCTTTATTATGTTGAGGAAAGTTCCCTCTATGCCTACTTTCTGGAGGTTTTTTGTCATAACTGGGTGTTGAATTTTGTTGAAAGCTTTCTCTGCATCTATTGAGATGATCATATGGTTTTTTCCTTCAATTTGTTAATATGGTGTATCACATTGATTGATTTGCGTATACTGAAGAATCCTTGCGATTCTGGGATAAACCCCACTTGATCATGGTGTATGATCCTTTTAATGTGCTGTTCGATTCTGTTTGCTAGCATTTTGTTGAGGATTTTTGCATCTATGTTCATCAGTGATATTGGCATGTAGTTTTCTTTCTTTGTGACATCTTTGTCTGGTTTTGGTATCAGGGTGATGGTGGCCTCGTAGAATGAGTTTGGGAGTGTTCCTCCCTCTGCTCTATTTTGGAAGAGTTTGAGAAGGATAGGTGTTAGCTCTTCTCTAAATGTTTGACAGAATTCGCCTGTGAAGCCATCTGGTGCTGGGCTTTTGTTTGTTGGAAGATTTTTAATCACAGTTTCAATTTCAGTGCTTGTGATTGGTCTGTTCATATTTTCTATTTCTTCCTAGTTCATTCTTGGAAGGTTGTGAATTTCTAAGAATTTGTCCATTTCTTCCAGGTTGTCCATTTTATTGGCATAGAGTTGCTTGTAGTAATCTCTCATGATCCTTTGTATTTCTGCAGTGTCACTTGTTATTTCTTTTTCATTTCTAATTCTATTGATTTGAGTCTTCTCCCTTTTTTTCTTGATGAGTCTGGCTAATGGTTTATCAATTTTGTTTATCTTCTTAAAGAACCAACTTTTAGTTTTATTGATCTTTGCTATCGTTTCCTTCATTTCTTTTTCAGTTATTTTTGATCTGATCTTTATGATTTTTTTCCTTTTGCTAACTTTTTTTTGTTTGTTTGTTCTTCTTTCTCTAATTGCTTTAGGTGTAAGGTTAGGTTGTTTATTTGAGATGTTTCCTGTTTCTTAAGGTAGGATTGTATTGCTATAAACTTCTCTCTTAGAACTGCTTTTGCTGCATCCCACAGGTTTTGGGTCGTCGTGTTTTCACTGTCATTTGTTTCTAGGTATTTTTTGATTTCCTCTTTGATTTCTTCAGTGATCTCTTGGTTATTAAGTAGTGCATTGTTTAGCCTCCATGTATTTGTATTTTTTCCTGTAATTGATATCTAGTCTCACAGCGTTGTGGTCGGAAAAGATACTGGATACGATTTCAATTTTCTTAAATTTACCAAGGCTTGATTTGTGACCCAAGATATGATCTATCCTGGAGAATGTTCCATGAGCACTTGAGAAGAATGTGTATTCTGTTGTTTTAGGATGGAATGTCCTATAAATATCAATTAAGTCCATCTTGTTTAATGTAACATTTAAAGCTTGTGTTTCCTTATTTATTTTCATTTTGGATGATCTGTCCATTGGTGAAAATGGGGTGCTAAAGTCCCCTGCTATGATTGTGTTACTGTCAATTTCCCCTTTTATGGCTGTTAGTATTTGCCTAATGTATTGAGGTGCTCCTATGTTGGGTGCATAAATGTTTACAATTGTTATATCTTCTTCTTGGGTTGATCCCTTGATCGTTATGTAGTGTCCTTCTTTGTCTCTTGTAATAGTCTTTGCTTTAAAGTCTATTTCGTCTGATATGAGAATTGCTACTTCAGCTTCTTTTGATTTCCATTTGCATGGAATATCTTTTTCCATCCCCTCACTTTCAGTCTGTATGTGTCCTTAGGTCTGAAGTGGGTCTCTTGTAGACTGCATATATACGGGTCTTGTTTTGTATCCATTCAGCCAGTCTATGTCTTTTGGTTGGAGCATTTAATCCATTTACATTTAAGGTAGTTATTGATATGTGTATTCATATTACCATTTTCTTAATTGTTTTGTGTTTGTTATTGTAGGTCTTTTCCTTCTCTTGTGTTTCCTGCCTAGAGAAGTTCCTTTAGCATTTGTTGTAAAGCTGGTTTGGTGGTGCTGAATTCTCTTAGCTTTTGCTTGTCTGTAAAGGTTTTAATTTCTCCGTCACAATTTCTCCGTCACATCTGAATGAGATCCTTGCAGGGTAGAGCAATCTTGGTTGTAGGTTTTTCTCCTTCATCACTTTAAATATGTCCTGCCACTCCCTTCTGGCTTGCAGAGTTTCTGCTGAAAGATCAGCTGTTAACCTTATGGGGATTCCCCTGTGTGTTATTTGTTGTTTTTCCCTTGCTGCTTTTAAAATTTTTTCTTTGTATTTAATTTTTGATAGTTTGATTAATATGTGTCTCTGTGTGTTTCTACTTGGATTTATCCTGTATGGGACTCTCTGTGCTTACTGGACTTGATTAACTATTTCCTTTCCCATATTAGGGAAGTTTTCAACTATAATCTCTTCAAATATTTTCTCAGTCCCTTTCTTCTTCTCTTCTTCTTCTGGGACCCCTATAGTTCGAATGTTGGTGTGTTTAATGTTGTCCCAGAGGTCTCTGAGACTGTCCTCAATCCTTTTCATTCTTTTTTCTTTACTCTGCTCTGCAGTAGTTATTTCCACTATTTTGTCTTCCAGGTATCTTATTTGTTCTTCTGCCTCAGTTATTCTGCTATTTTAAATTTTAAATTTCATTTATTGTGTTGTTCATCATTGTTTGTTTACTCTTTAGTTCTCCTAGGTCCTTGTTAAACATTTCTTGTATTTTCTCCATTCTATTTCCAAGATTTTGGATCATGTTTACTGTCATTATTCTGAATTCTTTTTCAGGTAGACTGCCTATTTCCTCTTCATTTGTTAGGTCTGGTGGGTTTTTACCGTGCTCCTTCATCTGCTGTGTGTTTTTCTGTCTTCTCATTTTGCTTAACTTACTGTGTTTGGGGTCTCCTTTTCACAGGCTCCAGGTTTGTAGTTCCCGTTGTTTTTGGTGTCTGCCCCCAGTACGTAAAGTTGGTTCAGTGGGTTGTGTAGGCTTCCTGGTGGAGGGGACTGGTGCCTGTGTTCTGGTGGATGAGGCTGGATCTTGTCATTCTGGTGGGCAGGACTGCATCCAGTGTTGTGTTTTGGGGTGTCTGTGAACTTCTTATGATTTTAGGCAGCCTCTCTGCTAATGGGTGGGGTTGTGTTCCTGTATTGCTAGTTGTTTGGCATAGGGTGTCCAGCACTGTAGCTTGCTGGTCGTTGAGTGGAGCTCGGTTTTGGCGTTGAGATGGAGATCTCTGGGAGATTTTCACCATTTGATATTACGTGGAGCTGGGAGGTCTCTTGTGGACCAGTATCCTCAACTTGGCTCTCCCACCTCAGGGGCACAGCCCTGACGCCTGGCTGGAGCACCAAAATCCTGTCATCCACACGGGAAAAATATATCCCACCTCCAAAGACAAAGGAGAAGCTGCTAGTGTTGGAGGGTCTCCTGCAGAGTTGCGGGGTGTCTGTGGCTCACCACGGGGACAAGGACACTGGCAGCAGAAGTTCTAGGAAGTACTGCTTGGCATGAGCCGTCCCAGAGTCTGCCATTAGCCCCACCAAAGAGCCTGAAAGAACCCGACAATTTTAAATTGACCCAAAGAATTTAACTGAAGAGTTAATTAAATTAAATTCTTTGAAAAGTTTAAAAAATCAACTTCATTTTCTTTTATAGCAAAGATATAAAAGACAATATCATGTAAGTAAGTTTGCCAACTCACAGGAGCCATTTCATAGTCGAGGAGGATTTTCAGCAAGCAAAAAGAAGGAACTGTTGCGAGGAATACAGTGTTGAATCTAGTAGGATTCAATGTTAGATTTGAATCTAGCATTTGCCAACTAAGTATCAAATGAACTCTGGTGGATTACTTGCTCTTGTGCACTTGATCAGTCACAGGCTTGCTCTCCCTCCCTCCCTCTCCCTGTCTTTCTCTCTCTAAGCCCCAGTTTCTTCATCTGTGGAATTGGAGATAAAATGGGAAAGAAGAAATGAACATTTAATAAATGCCTTTTAAGTGTTGGGCCTTGTGATGGACATTAGATACATCCTTCCATTACATCATCCTCAAGGATACAGCAAGGCCAGAATTACTATCTCCATTTCACAGATTAAAGTAGTGAATCTCATATAGACATTTCTCCAAAGAAGATACACTAGTAGCCAAGAAGCACATGAAATAATGCTTAATATTATTAGTCATTAGGGAAATGAAAATCAAAACCTCAATGAGGTTTTCTCACCCACAAGGACAGCTAAAGTAAAACAGACAGACAAATGTTGGCAAGGATGTGAAGAAACTGAAACTCTCGTAAATTGCTAGCCAGACTGTAAAATGGTGCAGAGCCACTTCAGAAATAGTCTGGCAGTTCCTCAAATGGTTAAACACAGATAGAACTCTATTTCTGAGCAATTGTATCCTGAGGTATACACTTAAGAAAACGGAAAATACGTCCATACAAAAAGTTGTACACCAATGTTCACAGCAGCATTATTCATAGTAGCAAAAGTAGAAACAATTCAATTATCAATTGATGACTGGATAAATAAATGTGGTACATCCATCCAATGGAATATTATTCAGCATAAAAAGAGATGAAGTATTGATACATGCTAAACACAGATGAACCTTGAAAATATATTAAGTGAAAAAAAAAAGTCTCAAAAGACCACATATTGGATGATTCCATTTATATGCAATGTCAAGAATAGACAAATCCATAGTGACAGAAAGTAGATTAGTGGTTGCCAGGGGGCAGGTTGAGGGGAGAATGAGAAATGACTTCTAATAGTCACGGGGTTTCTTCAAGGAGTGATGAAAATGTTCTAAAGTACAGTGGTGATGGCTGCACAACTGTGAGACTATACTAAAACCACTAAATTGTATACTTTAGAAGAGTGATTATAGTATCTGAATTATATCTCAACAAAGCTGTTATTAAAAATACTGAGTTTCACAGATTTAAAAATAACAGCAAAAGCACTTCCACAGTTATGAATATTAAATAAACTAATAAGCTAAAGCACTCTGCATGATGTCCCAGACACACTGAAAGTTTTTAATGAAACGTGACCTCCTTTTCCCTTTGTCAAATGCAGAAACAACAGAAGTTAAATATGATTTTGATTCTAACCTGATAGCTTAATAAGCTACCTATCTCTTGTCATCTGATTAGCAAAGAAGGAGCAAAAATATATGTTTATAGGTAAACAGTTACAGTCAGGAAAATTAGAACATGCATATCGATCATTAGTATGAAAGAAAAAGGACTTATTAACTGGGCTACATCTGAAGCTGAACTAACTATAATGAAAATATACTGAAGACAACCAAATTAGTTATATACAACTCCAAAGAATCCCTCCCAATTCTATCAGCAATCGTCTCATGTACAATGAAGCTGTAGCCATGAACATCACTTCCTTTTTAAAAAAGAATACTGTTGTTCAAATGAATTTGGTAAACCCTAAATTGCTGTAATTTCAGAATTAGATATTCTAATGTTCAGGAAAGTACGTATTTCTAAATCTCAAAACAAACAAGCAAAAATTTGTGTCCCATGCTATCACACGGCTCTCCAGAGAACCGGCAACAGTGATCAAAACAATACAATAGGCAGATCCTTATATGCCTATTAATTTATCACCCCAGGTGACAGTGAAGAATAGACAGGAAACCTTTCCCCACGGGGCACCATTACCTCCAGGAAGAGTTCTCTATATTTATTCTTATACCTTCACTGGGGGTGACCACTGAATTATTTGACAAATAATTTTACTACTGATTACTTTATTCTCACATTCATTCATTCAGTGTTTCACAAATACTTCTCAAACTTTGTAAGAGTTCCTACTTTGTTTAAATTGGTGTGGTAAGCCTTGGAAAGAGAGCCCAAAACCTAAGGGAACCAAAAATTCTCTATACAAATGGTGATGGCATTTATATGATAAGTACAACTCTCCTCAGTACAGCCTGCTTTTACTTATATGATCTGTGGATGACCAAAAAGTATTAACACTGAAAATGTTCCTTAACCATCTCTGTCTCCTCCAAGTTTGGCAGAACTTCTTATACATTATAGGTGTTTTGTACATGTTTACAGAATGCAGGAATGAAAAATGAGAAGGAAGAATAGAGAGAAGAACAAATTTATTGTTTTTATTTGTTTTCATGAAAAAGGACCCTACTCCTCACTCCAGCTACCCCAATGCACAAAACAGAATGCCACAATGGACTGACATAATTAGAGCCAATTATAGGGAATCTTCATGATCTATAGTTACCCTGTGCTGCCTTGTCACAGAAAATTTTCATTGAACAGTAACAAATATGTAGCATAGAAATCCCCACTATGCCCTTTTTGGACCCACTGTGGGGACTAAATGATCAGATAATAAAGTAAAAGTGGTAGATGCAGACTTGTTTTGGGCACATTAATGAGAAGGATGCGGGGATGTGACCAAGCAGCCAAGGACCAATATGCTTAACTTCAATCAACTGAGGTTTTCTAACATGTAGATTACGGGGAGGGAGCAGTTTTGGTTTTCACTTCTTACGGCAACATCCATGAGCAACGATTCTCAAACAGGAGGGACACAGAGCACATTATTTTGAAGGGGAAGAGGAATACCTGTGAAATTTGAAGAAATATTTCAGTATACCTTTCAGGTTTTATAAATAAAGAGAATAAAATGCTCCACCAAATTTTGCTAATAAGATTATAAAGATGATACCACAAGTAGGCATCTTTGAAAAAAACTAATGAACTAAAGACAAGGTATCAATTTAAAAAATCAGATTCTTTATACACAAAATATAAGTATGATAAACATGAAAATTATAAAATATTGTATTAACTGGAGCTTAGTTGCTTTTATACCCTTTCTCCAATTCTAGTATTCTATATGCGAAGAAAACAAGCTTAAGAATACCTTCTATTTACAGCGGTGCTACCCAGACATATACCTTTTACTTAAAGGGTTATAAAATAATTTAAAACTATATAAACAATAAAGAGGAATTTTTAAAAGTATACTACATCCTATACTTATCAAAAACATCAGAAGTATTAAATTCATCACTGTTAAGGGTTAAGGGAAAACTTGCTTTCCAGAAATTCTGTGAGCTTAAAAATAATAAAGTAAAACGTATCTACTTTTATCTAGCACCTCATCACAGGTGCTCAGAAATTCACTCTTAGTCTTGTGTTTTCAAGTTTAAAGGCTAATGCATAATAATTTTCTATTTACTTATTTCATGAGTACCACTTCTCATTCTACCTACAGGTTTGCCCAGGGTAACAGTAAAATATTAATCACTTCATTTATGGCTTGTCTTAACTGGGTGCATCAATCATATTACCAATTATAGCAGTAGTTGTAATGATTTTATTCAGGCTGACTGGCTGGATCCACTACAATAAAGTCTAAAGAATATTATAAAAAGTCTTTAACTTCTCTTTTATTTTAGGCCCTTCCATTGGAGAAAGAAGAGCAAGGCCAGCTACACTTCAGGCCTAAAATCACACTTAGTATTCTCAGGTTTTCACAAAGGCCCCAAATAGTTTTCCAGAGAGACCTGGCCAGGCCATGCAGCCAGATCTTGGAGTGGCGGCTGAACCTGAGCATATGCAAGCTCAGTTATCTGTCCCCATTTGGGCCTGCATCATTACTCCTTTCAACTTTCCCATACAGTTGGTGGTTTCTTCCTGCGGAGGTAATGCTTAACTATAAGGAAAAACAAAGAAATAAAATGAGGATGGTGTGCCAGTCTAAGAAAAAAATGAATGCTTTGAAACCCAAGACATTTTCTCTAGTGAAAATATCATGCATCGACATGATATTAGCAGTGGGAGGCCAGTAAAAGTAACATCCTGGGGCACAGCCACCTGTGTTTTCTCCATTTCTGAGGAGGAAATGAAGCTGTCACCTGCAACACCTGGGAAGTCTGGGAAGACCCATGGAATCAGTCTGATCTGCTACACAAAGAGGGCACCAACCATGCTGGCTAAAAGGAAGTCCGACAGACCACCCTGAATTTCCAGGAGATGACAACCACAACCAAAGACACCCAAGTACACTGGTTCCCAAACTTTCAAGCCAGTCCCAGACCACCTGCAGTATTATTTGCCATAGCTATACTAATTAGTAGTCTCTTCACACCTTTTTGTTTGTTTAAATTAAGTCGTTGAAAAAGAGAACGATAATTCTTTGCGGAATGAAGTGGAAGTAGAAATATGGAAACTGAAGTATGTGAGAAGTTCCAGTAGAACATAATAGAAAATCAGCAGCGCTTGCCATAAACAGAAACCATTCCCACCAAAGACGCTGAGCATGAGGCCTGCTTCTCCTCCTTTATTTTTAAAATGGTTTTCTTTTTTTGCGCAGTCAAGTTTTTTTATTTTTTTATTGAAGTATAGTTGATATACATTATAGAAGTTACAAGTTTACAATATAGTGATTCACAATTTTTAAAGGTTATACTTCATTTATAGTTATTATAAATATATTGGCTATATTCCCTGTGTTATACAATATATTCTTGTAGCTTATTTTCATACATAATAGTTTGTACCTCTTAATCCCCTACCTTTGTATTACCCCTCCCCCCTTCCTTCTCCCCACTGGTAACCATTAGTTTGTTCTCTGTTGTGACTCTTTTTCTTTTTTGTTATAGTCACTAACTAGTTTGTTGTAATTTTTAGATTCCACATATAAGTGATATCATACGGTATTTGTCTTTCTCTGACTTATTTCACTTGGCATAATACCCTCCAAGTCCATCCATGTATGTCACTCTTTTTTATGGCTGAGTAGTATTCCCTTGTGAGACACATCTATATCTATCTATCTATCTATCTATCTATCTATCTATCTATCTATCTATCTATCTATATCTGTTGATGGACACTTAGGTTGTTTCCATATCTTGGCAATTGTAAATAATGCTGCTATGAACATAAAGACAACCTACCAAATGGGAGAAAATACTTGTAAATGATATGACTGATAAGGGGTTAATATCCAAGATACATAAACAGCTCATATAAGTCAACAACAAAAAAACGAACCACCTGATTTAAAAATGGACTGAAGAGACATTTTTCCAAAGAGGACATGCAGATGGCCAACAGGCACATGAAAAGATGCTCAACATCATCAGGGGAATGCAAATCAAAACCACAAGATATCACCTCACAGCTGTCAGAATGGCCATCAGCAAAAAGAACACAAATAAATGCTGGACAGGGTGTGGAGAAAAGGGAACCCTCGTGCACTGTTGGTGGGAATGTGAACTGGTGCAGCCACCGTGGAAACAGTATGGAGGTTTCTCAATAAAAATAAAACTACCACATGACCCAGCAATTCCACTTCTGGGTATATATCCAAACAAACAAACAAACAAACACCAAACCCCAAAACACTCATTCTCCTCTTTTAAAAAGGAAACTCACAAGAGTTAGAGAGGTGGTAGAAATGTTAGCAGCAAATAGAGATTGTCTACCTAACCAGAAGAAATGAAAAAGATCTTAAACGGATCGAAAAGGAATCTCACCCTGGGATTCAAAGTTATTTAACTCTGTAACAGTATCCCAAATAAATAATTTCAAGAAATTTTAAAATAGTCTTTAGCAGTGGTTTCAGCTTCAAAGTAAAGTTCATTACTAAAAATTATACTAATTGTGTACTTTTTTGCAAAAGCCTCTTTCATTCACTTAAGAAGTCCCTTCATTCATGTTCATCCACTTCATTGATATAGCCAAAGCCATGCAAATCAAAATAGCAAAGAAATAAAGTTTAAATTTAACAAGAAAGAAATGCACAGCAAAGCAGGTTTTAGTAATGTTTCATCTTTCATAGCTGTGAATGTGAATCTCCTTTTCTTTTTTTGTTATATAAATGTCAATCATTATTTTAGTATTTAGTTTAAGTGTTTGATTTTCTCAATTGATCCACTCAATTTAAGATTAAGATTTTTTTCCATTCAATCCTTTAAAACAGCTATATTTAGTCAGTCTGTCCTGCTTAATTTACACAACAATATAACATAACTACTGCTCTTCTTCACCTGGAAAGCCTTCCAAAAAACCATTTTATGTAGACAGAATAAATCTCTTTAAAATCTCTAGTTTTTTTTTCTACAGCTAATGAACACATGTTCAAATTTATAAGCCTCAGTTTCACAAGGTTTAGTTTACAAGAGGGCTACTGACTATACATTTTCCTGAAAATTGCACTCCAAATTTAATTTTATTTAAATGACATACTCCAAAGGTCCTAATGAAAATGAAAACAGGAAAGAAAATGATAGGGTGAACTGGTTCTTTGGGTGGTTCTATTTGAAGCTGAGAAATTATAGTAGCAGTATAGCATTGTGTTTTAAGAGTATAGACTCTGGAGTCAGAGACAGCTGAATTCTACTTCCCAATTCCTAACTTCTTAGCTGTTGAGGCAGGTTTGCTAGCTGACTTCTCAAATTTGTTCCTTTACCCATAAAACAACTTTGCTATAAGTAATGAATGAAATGATTAATATAAATGAAATGATTCATTTAACATAAATGAATAAATGATTCTTATAACATCTGGCCCATAGGTATGTGCTGAATGAATTGTAGTTGTTATATAACCATCATTATGAGAAGTACAGTCTTTCTTTTCCTTGGTTTCTGGTTTTAACACAAGTATAATCAAAGCTCTGTGATGGTGCTTCATAAAAAATCAAATGTTTCCCTCTCCTAAGATTGCTTAAAGTCTGATGAAGGGGACTTGAAGCTATAATGGAAGGCAAATTTCACGATTTCTTAAAGGTCCCATGGAAAATATAAAAATGAGGGAAAAATCAAGCAAGGCTTTTTAAAGTAAGTGATATTTGAGGAAGACTATGAAGCCTGGGTATGTTTTTTTGCAGAAGAGACGAAGGTAAGAAGCAGGAAAAATGAAAACATCTTAGATTGAATAACATAGAAGACAATAAATGTTAGCAAATAAAGAATATATGAATAAACATCTCTATTTTATTCTGATCTCACACATGGACATACTGTGTTCGTCATAATGAAAATATACAGATGACAACCAAATTAATTATCTACAACTCCACAAAACTCCAAAGAATCCCTCCCAAATCACTCCAGGAAGAAAGAAGCTGTATCCATGAACATTACCCTTTTAAAAGAAGAATACCATTGTTCAAATGAATTTGGTAAGCTCATTGGAAATACTCTAATTTCAGAATAAAGTGAATTTGTATTTAGTACACTTAACAGAAATGTGTTCTGTAAGTAGTGACAAAGTCTGGCTCTACCAATCAGTGAAGTCAAGCTTCATTTTTGTCCTAGACTAGCAGAGGGACTTCAGTTTTCTCCATCAGTCATGTAACCTCACTGGTGGATAAATCATCATTTATACAGCCTCTGAACCTCATTTCAGCCCCAGACCATACCTTAAAGAATGCCACTTCTTCCAGTTTCAAAAAACTGTCCTTCATAAAAATCCTGTTCCAGATTACCTTTCAGTATCAGCTCATTTGCAGAGCAGAGCCATTAGGCATTTTGAGTCCACTTAACAACCAAGTTCTTCCAGTCTCTCACTAAACAAGTTACCTGTTTCGCCAGACACTACCTGACTTCTCACTCAGGTGGTTCTCACAGGAGCCATCACATAGAAAAAACATTCTTAAGAAAAGAGTCACTCTCACAGCTCCTGTGAGTAGGCATTAAGTTATGATGGGGCCTACCAATTTAAATGTGATAGCATTATATTCTTCAAGAAGCTGGCAATTTAGTGGGAAAGAAAGATGTGCATGCAAATAATCATAACACAGCCGAAACACATAGAGAGCTACAAGTCATGAGAATCCACCAATGGCAGGAATCACATTATTCATCTACAGTTCAACAGTAACTCAACAAACAAATATTGAGCATCTGCTATTGTCTATCAAATGTTGAACAGAGCACGGGGTGGGGGGAATGAATCAAGATATCCTACCCTCAAGAAATGTCCATCTAAAACAAGTGCACACACAGGGAACTCAACTCAATGCTCTGCGGTGGCCTATATGGGAAAAGAATCTAAAAAAAGAGTGGATATATGTATGTGTGTAGCTGATTCACTCTGCTGAGCACCTGAAGCTAACACAACATTGTAAATCAACTATACTCCAATAAAATTTTTTTTTAAATATCCAACTGGAAAAAAGTAAAGCAAGTACACACAAATAGCAAATTTCAGTATAACATGTACAGGATGCCATGGACACAGAGAAAAGGAGCCCTGAGTTCAAGATGGGGGAGTTTAGGCAAGACTTCCGAGAAAAATTAAAATATGAGTTGAAAATTCCAGGAGCTCAGGGTCATAACTGCTTTCCATACCAATGAATATTCAAGTAACTAACACAGTATCCAGCAAATGATAGAAACGCACTAAGTTTTTAAATGAAGTGGTAATCAGTCAAAGAGAGGTGTGGAGGGCATTTCAGTTAGAAGAAACAGTGTGAGAAAAAGCATGCAAACATGAAACAGTCTGAACTAAGCAGGTAACTATAAGCAGGCAAATAGTATTAGGACCTAAGACTCAAGGCAAGAAGTGATTGGGAATAAAGATGAGATATGCGAACGCCCTGGATTTCACTGAGGTTCTGAAACACAAACAATGTTGGTGGTCAAAAAATGTCTAATATGGTAATGTAAACAACTGACTTTATTCTTCAAGAGATACAACGCACTACGCGAAAGAAGAGGAAGAGATTAATTGCAATTTACAACTGCCAAGGGAGAACATGGTACTTATTAAATTTATGCTAAATCAATGATATTGTTATCACACTGCCCATTTCTTTATGAGTTACAACAGTCCCAAATCAAGAGTATAAAGTGTCCATATGGAGTGAGGGCTGCTGGATAATGTGAGAGGAAGAAAAGATAATCTAGCTCTTGATTTTGTGTCCAAATAATATAAATAAGTAACTTAAATTATACTAGCTGGTTTACAATTATTTGACTACAGAGTCTCAAAAATAACATATAGTATATGAGTCCAGTACATAGAAAATACTAAAAAAAAAAAAAAATCTGTGAAGGTACACATGAAATAAATAGCCCCTCATTAACTGCAAATTCATGATTAACCCATCACATGATAGAACAAACTAATGAGTTACTCTAAGAAAGTGGTGGGTAGGTAGTACAGTCATAACTCCTAAAAAAAAAATTGCTAGCTTTGAAAACCTGAAGAATTTCTTGTAAGTGTACCTTATGGAAAGTACAAAATATTTTCAAGTAAGTATTATGTAAATATACAGATATGCAAGTTCCATTTTTGGCTAGTTAAAGCAGCATTTAAAATGAATTTTAAGAATGTTAACAACTTTAAAAACACATAGGCTGATTTTGCACTAGTTAAGCAAGAGAAGAAAAATTGGAAAGGAAATAGAAAACACATTAGACACAAAAAACTGAAAATACGTTGGCTGCTTGGCTGTCTGCCTGACAAGGCTGTTGCAGTAGAATGACTAGTGATTTGATCCAGACAGGTGAGTCTGAGGAAGTAACACACATATGAACAATACAACTACTAACTGAAAAATCTATAATGAAATATTTCTCCACAGATATGAAGTTCAGAAGGTTTCTGACAATTGCTCTGTAAGTTAGGTAAATATCACTGTCTGATGCTGATCAAACTGGCCAGATGTCAAAGTATAATTGAAAAAGAAAAAATAGATAAAGATATTTCAAAAGAACAGCACATATCTCAGATCCAAAGCACCTATTAAAGGGAAGAGAGGCCCTTCATCTGTGTGGTTTCTAGTTCAATCATATCCAAAGACTCAAGAGGCAGTGACTTTTTAACATGGGTTAACAGAAATAAAAGTTAATCTGCTCAGACAAAATTCTTTCCTAATGAATCACTGCCCTTCAGTTAGCTCTTTTATTTAACATTTACAAAGGTTGGTATTGACATTTACTGTATGTCACTGCCAGGGGACCAAGCTGTGTCTATACTTAGAAATAACACAATGGAGATGAGGTGGAGTCATAATCAATGCTGAAGCTTGCCTTCCTTGTACTGCCAAATACACCCTGGCCTAGCAGCCTCATCCTAAATACTGCAGAGCCAATTAAATCGATCACTGTATTGAATACAAGATAAGCCTTCTGCACTGCAAGAAGTGAAAGAACAAAGATAACAGAAAAAAAAATGATTCAATAAAAATTATCAACAACAAAACTTTAATATGATTCCCTGCTATTTTTCAGTGGACAGATTATGTAGTTGAATATGATCTCTTTACAAAATAAAAACAATTTTTTTAATATCTGCAAGTTTTCCTAAATCTTTTGCGATCTGTAAAACTGCTTTTGAAATTACACAATTGTTTTAGCAATAGTTCTCATATTAAGAGCTGCAGGATTCAAATGGAAATAAAATGACCTTATCCAAAACTGAGGGAAATGTTATTACAAATTTTGATTTATCAATAACAGAGAATGTTTATTGAATACTACCAATGTGCTTAGGTAGTATGTTAAGCTCTTTGCACTGAGTACGTCCTTTAATTCTCAAACCAATCCTGTAACTTAAGCATAATCACTATCCTCCATTTATATATAAAGACCCTAAAGAAACCAGAGCCAGAAGTTTGAACCCAGGTAGTCTGACATCAGTCTTGCTGCAGGAAAGTAGCTCTTACTTACAGTAATGAAGTAGTTTTCTTCATTCAAAGCAGATTTTAAAATGATACTAATGTGAGAGGTCATTTTCTATCAAAGTGAGTAATACCTAATTATAAACATGATTTTTACTATAAAGAAGAAATTAGTATGCTTTTTTCCTACCTTTTTTATCTTATTGGGTTTTTAAAGATGCTGGCAGTTGAATTTCAATATAAAGCATGTTTTTCTACTTTAGTTCTATTTTTCCTCATAAATAAAACTTGTCATTAAAAGAGTAAACTTATATGGTTAGTTAGCAGTTTGACACTGAGGCCAAACAATGATAACACATTCTTTGGAATGTGGAAACTTTGAAATTTGGGAACTTAGTACTTAAATCAACTCACACTCAGAAAAGGTAGTCAAGAAAAGTTGTTAATAAATCATTTCATCATATTGTCCCCAGACTTCTTCTCAATTACTCTATCACAACTAAACAAAATACCTGCTTCCCAGCCATTAAATTATGTAGGAAAAAATAAAATAAAGCTGCAGTCTAATTAAAATGAGAATGGCAATGACTATATAAACTATTCTAAACTATAATCTCTCAGAGGGCAAGATCTTATAGTTCTCACATATCATCTAAACAAAGAATTATTAAAAGAAAATCCATACTTGGAAAATATTATGCAACACTGTCTACCAGAGGAAAAAAATAAATAATTTATGAACCACCGAGTCCCATAATCTTATTTATAAACTAGCTATGTTAGGAACCTGGAATATATCCGTATGTGAGAAAATATTCATATGTGGAACCCAGGTTAAGTATAGTACGATGGTTTAAAAGCATATGCTTTGGAGTCAAGGAGACCAACATCTCCCTATCACTACTAACAGTATTAAGTAAGAAAGTACTTAATCTTGTTGTGCCTCAGTTCCCTCATCTGTAAAATGAACATAACAACACCAATCTCATATGTTTTTCCTGAGGATTAAATAAGACAATGTTATAGAAACACTTAGAACAGAATCCAACATAGTGAGGTCCTGTGTAAATGGTAATCTGGGAACTGAACAGGAGATAAGAAAGATGGCATTTTCTTCCTTCTTTTCTGAGTACAGGTGGGAAAAGTATAACTTTTTCTTCTTACATTTCACTATATAATCCTCTCCTATTACCTAGCATCCCCCTGCTCTGCTGGTGCCCAGAGTACTCAACACTTTACTATAGATCCCTTCAGTGATTTGTCATCCACGGTATATCACACTCTAAAATGACTGAATTCCCTTTTCTCTCAATTAAAACTTGTCTGCTAGGAATTAAGCAATCCAACTTGACTAAGTTTGAATAACACATTAACATTCTGAAAGATTATGCTTATTAACCCAAATCAATTGCTAGTAGAATATAAGGCACTGAGTTAAAATTTAGGCAAAAATAGATGGAACAGCCTTTCCTAAGAATTTGCCTACAGACTTGCTCCTTTAAGTCATTTCTACTAGTCACAGCTTCTCCCAACGTAAGCCAATGTCCACCATGTTCTGAGTATTTTCAAAATAGATCGTGTAGGTAGTACAAAAAGGACAATGATGTAGACAGATCTATGATAGCTTCTTGTCATGAAAAAGTGAAATTCATAATTAAAGATTTAAAAAAGTATTCAAAGTGAAAATTATATTTAAGTAAATGAGTTGAATTTTATTTTTCTTTTCCCAATTAAATCAAATGAACTATGTTCCTACAGAATGATCTAGAACTTAATGTCCAGACAATATTGTATTTTATACACATCATAAGTTTATTAAATACAAAGTCTGAGTCCAGAATAGTTCTTTGGCAGATAATGTTGTCTTTTTCATCTTGGTTCCCATACTCATAAGCACAGTGTTTAACATATAGAAGGCACTCAATAAAATATGAAGATACACGTGGTATATTAAAACTCTTAGAACTATTACAATTGTGCTATACCAAACCAATTTCATAAAAATGAACTGCCTGCCTATTGGTTTTCCACAGAAAATCAAAGCCACCTAGGCCTTACTGAAAGGATGGAACCTCAACTACTACACTCCAAAAGACAGCAATCTAAGCTGCCCTACTGCAGCTCCTCGGTATCTGAACAGCCACTGAGATCAAGTTGAAGTTTGGCCATGCACAATCACTCACAGTTAGTGGAGAGCTGAGGGCATTCCAAGCGAATTACTTCCTACCTCCAAGTAATCTGCCAAAATAGTTATCCACCTTCAGGGCACAGTTAACCCAGGGCTTGTCCCTGAAAAAGCTACCTAAAGCTTGGCTCCTTTGCCCTATGGTGTCAGATCACTAAAAATTCAAGTGAAATCAGGTCACATGGCCAGTCTGGCGTGGAGGATGGTCCTAAGACCTAGGACTTCCTGCTCAAATCTAGGGAGCTAGAACCCTCAGCTGCGAGAAGGTTCATGCTTTGGAACTGAAAAATTCCCAGTGCAACTCTCATTTCCACCTTCCCAAGATTTGATGAGGAGCAGAGGATTTCCCTTCCTTCTAAATCACATTATGGAAAGTATATACACTCCAGAAATATTCCTGTGATCATCCTTAAGGGTTTTAGTGCTTTCTTTATGGTATCTAAAAGAAGTAGAGGGGTTAGTCCATTATTCATATGCAACTTTTGGTAAATCCTCTGTTTTGGCCCTCTCCCCATTTACAAAGTGTTTATTCTTTTCAAGACACATAAATCAAACCTACCAATTCCTCTGTGCCACGCAGGCAAACTATGAAATCTTATCAAGGTCTGCTAATGAAGCCTCTCTGAGTCATCTTCACTCAATCAGAGTATACCAAGGGTCTCAGTTTGAATTACCTCTCTCTCTCTTTAGGTATTAGGAAGGATAAGCAAGTGCCACTACCCGCCTAGTGAATCCAAAATTTCTTTTTTATGCCTGCAACAAAACCCTAAGAAAAGCTGTAGGTACTATGATTTCACAGAGTTTGGCCTGAAACTCCCTGGGATTCAGCTGTTCCATGCCTCTGCCCAGGGAGAAATAACAAGACATTCCACTAAGAAGCCAACCAGAAGCAAATGAATTCAGGCCTAGCCAGCTCTGTCACAGGTGAGCTCCATCTTTAAAAAAAAAAGAAAAAAAAGTAGAACAGGATCAGAACAAGCCAGAAAAGGGAGGACATTCAAATATGCCTTCATCTTAAGACCCTACACATGGGACTAACACTAAACATACTGCATCTGGGACAGGATATTAATGTGTTTTTCATTCACTGAAACTCTACATTTCTGTTCACAATTTTAGCCCAGTAACCCACACACTGCAATCTGAATCTCCTACTATCACAATCAACTCTTTTTTTTTTCTTTTTTTCTTTTTACTTAACAACTCAATAAATGTTGGGTGAGGCTTCCAAGTACCTTAATTTTAACATCTCAGTTTCCTCACTTATACGAGATGAATCAAGTCCGTTTTTAGCTTTCCACAGCCAATGCATTCATTCTATCTACGCCCAGCCCAAATAGCCTATAAACACAGACTGAGCCTCTCAAATTAAAGGATCTGTGGAACTGGAAAGAAGGCAGCAGACTATATTACTACTCTTGCATTTTTTTTCTTTCTTGTATTCAAAAGTCTCATTTTTCCCAATTAAAAACAAATAAACTTTCAACCAAATTCCCAAGAGCCTAGTCATAGAGAGAGGAAATAAGTAATGGGCACTATAGAAAAATGACTCCAGTTTCTCAAGTGCATAAGCATTTGTTTAGATTCTGTTTTAAAAGCAAGAATGTCGTACACATTAGATCAGAGGCTGTTAACACGGGCAAGAAGATTCAGCATCTTATAGTTTCATGCTATTTGTGATGCTACTCTATTCTGCCAGTGCTTTTAAAGGCAAAAGCATGATACTTTCCCCTGACTATAGTACACTTAAATGTTTTAAAACAGAATTCTGTAAAATAAAGTCTAAGTAATCAGATGAACACAAAGTCTTGGGTTTTTCTGGACCCAGATTGATCACGTTAACTAAATCTTTCCTACCGTGTGCTTTACTGACCCTCAGAACCATTATCTTTCAAGGCAATCCATTATGACACTAATCAGATATACTATACATTGTTATGCTACCATGAGTATGCATGGTGAGAAAGCTACATCTTTACAATTTGCTGGGCAATTTAGGAACGATTTTTACTTCTTCCAAATTTCCTCAGTCAGGTTTCCTGTGACACTAAATTATCTCCATATGTTCTCATTACAAATATCAGGACCATTTGAATCTTGAATTAAAATATTACTTAATCGATTTATGCAGCTTGATGGTCATTATACCTTCTCTAATTATGCTTCTTCACAAAGTAATGCTTTCTAGATACCTTACATGTGCATTTGCTTTGATTTGGGATTCCTAATAGTTGATTTAAGTACAACTGTGATTTATAATAACATGTAAGTGATTTAAATAAGAGCATTTAATGACATTAAATAAATCTCATAACTTTAATATTTTTATGAAGAGAGCAAGTTAAGCTACCTTTGACAATTTCTATTTACTGTAATATACAGTAGTATTCAATATTCATCTCAAAACAACCTAAAACACTATATATGACAAATAGGTTATGGCAAATAATCTAAGCTGGTTTAATTAGTTAATAGTTAACCTAGGCCATAGGTTCAAATTAACTAAATATAAATTAAACTATTTGATGTTAAGACAAGAGATAGAAAAATTCCAATATTCTTATAGAAAAGCCTAGGCTAACTAAAAATAATTACAGAATTATTCTTTAAATAGTACAGAATTTAATAGATTGTCCTGTTTACAATATTAATAATCATCACCACTGTGCATACTTCCAACTAACTGCTTCAAAGGAAATAAGAAATATATATTTTAAAAAATCAGATGTCCCATTCCCTTCCTAAGATAGGATCTTAGTATCTTTACAATAGCTGACATCTTAGCCCTTCTAGCTTTCCCCAGCTGACCCTGCACACTGAAGCACAGCTACAAATGCCCAGAGAAAGAAGACCCACTGGGAAAAATTGTACTCTGCTCAGCTTTGCATGCATCAGTGGGCTTCACACTAGATAAATATACCCCATAGCCAGATTAACTGACACACTGAAGTAAAAAGGGAAATCTGAGATTTAGCCACTTTATCTTAAACCTCTTTTTAAGTAAGGGGTAGTTTGTTTTTACTTCAGCTTTTACATATACAAAAAAGTCTGCCCCCAAGGACTCATCCACATTTCTAATAATAATCATTTTTAAAGTATTTCTAAAAACCTTAATTTACAGTGCATGATATTTTATTATGATTTTAAAAGATTCAGAATTATAGCCTCTGTTTTTCACAAATGACACAAATTTTTTGACAACACAGAACCAAGTTTTGGAAAATTTATTATTGGCTCTTTGTACGCATATTTAAAACAAGACTTCTCTAAAAGCTTAGAAAACAATTTGACAAATTAGGTAGAATCCTTAAAAATCCAAGGGGAAGTTATGAATTAGCCTACTGATGTTTTTCTCAACTCCAGTTCCAAGAACCCTCCACAGTTCTCCCCCACATTTACCTCAAGAGACTCTAAGCCAGAACTCCCTCTAAGGTGTTGTTTGTCTAAAATACCTAACCCCAGGGATCACCAGAATAGCCTCACCTAGATTCTCAAACTCTTCCAGGGGAGCCAGCTTCCTGTGACTGGTGAAAAACTGAAAACTACAGAAGAGTTTCCTAAGTAGGATTAGCATTTTAGAGGAGAGGAGAGAGTTTTTCACATCTAATTGAGATTATAAATGGCAGTCAACTTAATCCTCAAACCTCATTTCTCAGTCAAGTAAAAGGGAGAACAGGCCCAGTCAAAATCCGTTGTTGTATCTTTCTACTTTGCCTCCCAGGGAAAGAAAGGTGTCAAGGATCAGCTCTAGGCAAAATTTATCACGAAAAAATTAACTTTAGGACCTTCTAATATTTTTCTCTGACATGCTTCCTACTACCTTTCCCTCACCCCAAGTCCTCTTGCTAATACTTTTCCATGTAAATTCTCAATTCTGAAATACAGATTATCTTGCTTTCTAAATATTCCCAAGTTGTTTATGTCCTCAAGAACACACATAAGGCTTTTGGCCTTTGATGTTTCCCACTCCCTATTGCCCAAAGGTACAATAATGCTGTGCACACAAAGTGAAGGACAAATGTTGATGAAAAGATTCTTCTTCTTACTTGCTAATAGTTGTACAGTTTCCTAAAAAGAAAAGTTCAAGAGACATTCCAGCCTTAGAAATACATGGATTTTGGGGCTTTGCTGGTGGCGCAGTGGTTGAGAGTCCGCCTGCCAATGCAGTGGACACGGGTTCCTGCCCCAGTCTGGGACGATCCCACATGCCGCAGAGCGGCTGGGCCCGTGAGCCATGGCCGCTGAGCCTGCGCGTCCGGAGCCTGTGCTCCGTGATGGGAGACACCGCAACAGTGAGAGGCCCATGTACCGCAAAAAAAAAAAAAAAAAAAAGAAATACATGGATTTTCAGTGATTTAATAGGCCACAAGGGTGACTATTTTGGTCTAAATTTCCATTATAAATGTTTCTAGAAAAATAATCTCTGCACATCCTTGACCCTTCTCTTCCTCCTGTATTTCCTAACCTACTTTCCTATAATTTTTTATTTCCTTCAATTAATTTGTGTGTTCAGTCATCTATTTGTATATACTTTTTAATTAAAACTTTTCTTTTGAGGTAACTATAGATTTACATGCAGCTGTAAGAAATAATGGAGAGATCCTGAGAACTCTTTACATAATTTCCTTCATCTTAAAATATCACAACCAGGATATAAACATTGCTACAATCCACTGATCTTATTCAGATTTCCTCAGTTTTTAAAAAATCTGTGTGCACACGTGGTGTTGGTCCTATACACTTTCATTAAACATGCAGGTTCACGTATCCACCACCATAATCACGATACAGAACGAGGATTTGTCCTGTTGTTCTTTATAACCACATCCTCCTGTCTCCTTACCCTCTGGCAACCAACAATTTGTTCTCAATTCTATAATTTTGCCATTTCAAGAGTAGTATATAAATGGAATCACACAGTATGTAATCTTTTGAGAGTGGCTTTTTTTCATTCAGCCTAATTTACTCAACATCAATCTAAATCATTGCATTGATTATAGTTCATTCTTTTTTATTGCTGCATAGTATTTCATGGTATGAATATACCACAGTTTCACCATTTACCCAGTGAGAGACATTTGGATTGTTTCCAGTATGGGCTATTATGAATAAAGGTGCTATGAACATTTGTGTTCAAGTTTTTGTGTAAACATAAGTTTTCATTTCTCTGGGATAAATGAGTACAACTGCTGAGTTGCATGGTAACTGCATTTTAGTTATATAATGAACGGCCAAAGTGTCTTCTAGAATGCCTATACCATTTTACATTCCCAATGTATATTTTCCTTTACATCCTTAGGTTAAATTCCTCACTGGCAGAGTTACACAGAGCCACAATGTATTTTTTTAATGGGTGTCATCTTCATAAGTATATTTGGGGCACTGCTTTCCTTCTAAGTGATCATCGTAAATTGGAAAGTTAAAAGCACATTCTATGAAGAAAAGAGTTGGGAAGTTCAGATGTACTGCAATGTCCTAAAACTGTCCAGTGCAGCAAGTTTGACCAAAGGAATCAGGGACAGATTTTTTTTTAAAGATATAAACAGATACAGAGGATACATATAACAACATGCAAATTATGAGTGCATACATACGTATATCCCTCCAATATCTCTAGGGAAAAGTAAATTACAAACAGACACCTGCTACTATGCCAGTACTTGAAGATGCTTTCTACTAACTTTGTAAAACACCTAAAGATAATACTTACAAACTTTTTTTAGAAGACGCATGTTTGAAATCTTACTGTAAAATGAATTAAAACAAAAGCTTATATTTAATGTGCTCCTATCTTGTCTAAACATACAAGTGTGTATGAGTGCATGCACACACACACTCACACACCAGGAGTAAAACTGCTTTGCCCTTAATGCTGTCACTGAAGGACTGCATAATTTAATTTCCTTGAAACGATTAACCTGTATGAAAGGAAAATAAAAAGTAGATGGGAATTCTTTGGTGCAAGCATATTTCATTTCATGTAAACCTAAGAAGATATTTATAAAAATTATCACATAAGTATAGCACCACATTTTCTTAAATCTTCCAGGTAAAAGAGAGCCTTAAATTGAAGACGAATAGCATATCAAATCAGAAATCTCAAACACAAATCATTAAGCCCTGTACATGAAAAAATTTAATTATATACTCTATAAACTGCAACAAAAATCCATAATTTACATTTATCTTATCAAAAATGTTCAGATACAAGCTAGAAAATGTTATAATATTTTTATTGCACACATTTTTGGGGATATCCCCCACTTGGGAGTGCAGACTCTTACTAAATCAACAGTACTTTTCTGATGATCGTGCCATTCTCACATTATCCTCTCATCACAGGTTCTCGCTATACACTCTTCTCCACAGTTATTCTCTGAAGATTTCTCTCTGAAAAGCAGCCGCACTGCCACATTGCCACCAAACTGCCTAATTTTCACCTTTTCCTCTCCTAATGTGGTAGGTTCAATTCACTACAGTTACGGTTTTACATTACTATTTTGCGAAGTAGATATTTTAAAAATTCCAGATTATAGAAAACTAAGGGAATAACAGGATTTCAGATGAAGAAAATCTGACATTTGCCTAAAAAAGCAACTATCAGTACCACACTTGAAGACAAAACAACAGGAAAACAACTCACCTAGTAAGTAACTTACCATTCTGTACAGAGGCAATGAAGCCCTGGAAATTTTAGAAATAATTCACCACCACCACAACCACCAATCACCACGTCTGGATATTAAAAAAAACAGAAACACAAAACAACCCTGGTACACTCCACAGAATTTCACATATATGATTTATTACCTAATCAAAAAATTGACATTGCTACCATTTAAAGTTTTTTTTATTGTAAATTATCTAGAACAAGATTGGCCAACTACAGCCTGTAGAGCAAATCCAGGCCACCAACTGTTATTTTTATAGCCCATGAGCTAAGAATAGTTTTTTACATTTTTAAATGGTTATATAAGTACCTACACATACTATCACTGATTTTGCCTTCTGGGCTGCAAACTCTGAACTATTTACTATCCAGCTTTTTGCAAAAAGGTTTGCTAACCCCTGATCTCAGGGATCAGTATAGAAAAAAATGTAATATAAATTAATAAAATTTATAACTATAAATAAAATGAATTGATTTAATTTTCAGCAAGCCGAAGTGGCCTTGAACTCTACTCTCATTTAATTGTGACTCCCTAGAAATTTCATACAATCTGAGGAGTCTGACAAGCCCCCAGAGGTATTCTCAAAGTGAAAAACAAGTAAGTAATTTAAGAATGACTGTTACATACTTCACCACACTACACCATGCATATGCCAATAACCAAAAATATTTTTCAAGAGAACAGTATTACATAAAAACATAGCCATACATATGAGAAAGCCCCACAATACAGGTAGAACAGCAAATTCTACTATTCTTAAAAACCTTAAATTCCAAAAAACACCACCAAAACAAACCCAACCTGGAAGTCATAGAAAATGTGAGCTATGAAAAACAAAGGCTGAATTTTGTAAGAAAAAAAGGAATAAGCTGAGATGTGAGGTGATTATAAAAATAGTGGATTGACACTCAAATTAAGCAACAGTTTTTACTTAAAATGTAAGGCTTATTAAATAACAGCCACATAGTACAAAGACTATACAACTGAATGGTAACTACCATGAATACCTTCAAACAATAACATTTCTATAATTTAAACCAAAGCAATTTCAAGATATGCTTTCAAATTCTTAAAAAACTCACTTTTATTTTGTGGCTAAGTAAAGCTTGCATAAACATTGTGACCACTAACCAACCTAGTACTGAGTCTTCACTTTAAAAGAGGTTCCAGAGTTTTCAAGGTAAAAGGAGTACCAGTCACACCTCTCCCTACTCCCAGTCCTTATGACAATCATGTATTTTTCAACACTCCCAACTGAGAATCTCTAAGCTAGATGACCTCTAAGATCCATTCCAGTGAAAATATTCTATGAGAATTTTAGTTAATATGTAAATAGCATTTATTTTTAACAAAATGCTCAGAAAACCTATAGTAAATGATAAAGACATTATTATAACCATAAGCAGTGAATCTGAAATATTACCACATCAAAGACACGGTCTGATAATGCTGCTCTAGGACTTTTCCTAATCAAAATATGTCCCAAATTCTCAACTGTGTGCCATGGTGTGGTTCTGAGATTATACACATCAAGGAAAACTGTCAGGTTTACAGAAATTCCTTAATGAAAAAAATCATTCTTTTGTTCTCTAGTAACCAAGCAGCCACAGCCCCTGTCATCCACCCTACCATAAAGAGAACTCAGAATATCCTCAGAGTTCATGTTCACTTGGTGAGAATCAGACACAAACAATGGGAAGATTCAAGGAAGAACCACATATCAGATCTGTGCCACTGACCCACTATAAAACTCTGCAGATCAGTAAAGATTACTGTTGACCACAGAGCATAAACACATGAATGATGATGAACAAATGGATTGGGTAAATAAATAAAAATAAAGGTGATCCTCCTTACATAAGTCCCTGGAGATACCACTTTGCAAGACTGCAGAGTTAAGCCAATGTTGTGGCCTGATGAAAATATTCACTAATGACCAGATAACTTAGAAAAAAATACCAGTGAAATATCGCTCACAGATAGTGTGCCTACCTCAGGTCTGAGTCAATGGCATTGTTGGTCAATCTTTTGCTAAATAACCCATAATACAAAGCAAATACAAAAGAAATTCACTGAGAGTTGAATATCATGCAAGAGACTAAAAATTTCACAAAGTCCTTTAAACTTATGTTAAAGAGTCATTTAACCAAACACAAAAGCCATTGACAGATTAGGACCTAACTGAATTAGAGTCAGTTAATAACTGAAGAGAAAATCAACAAGGTTCAAATGTGAAATAAAAGACATTTCTATAATGCCATACAATTTTCTGAAGAAAAAAATACACCAAAAAATTCAACAATTAATTAATTCTTTGTTCATTTAAAATGTAGTAGATTTTATGGTTTTGTTAATATTACTTTCTAATTTTAGCTTTAGTTTTCAAAATAAAGCCCCAAACATTTTTTCCCTCTATCTTCCAAAATCTTGACATCTCTTTGAAGCAATTATTTAATTCTCTTAAATAATTCACACCAGGACTAATTATTCTTAGATAAAAGGGACCTGAGTCTATACAGGAGTACACCTGAAACTCTGGAACCTCTTTCAAAGTGAGGTACTAGTTTGGTCTCTCCCAGACTGGGTAGAAAAGAAACCATTAGCTCATCTCTGGCTTTCTGGATAGGTTTCAGAAAGAACGGCTATCAAGTCATTTTAACTATGAAAAGAGGCTGCTTTTCAGGCTGAGGAGGCAGGGTAGGGACATGGAAAGAAATGATGTTGTCAGGAACAGAGTATTACAAATAAAATGCATATATGCATTGAAAGAAAACATCCCAAACCACTAAGGAATAAGGTAACCTGTAATATGGTAGCCAGAAAGGACAATGTAAAACAATTTGGAAAGACTGGAGGTAGGACCTGGAAGTAGACAGCAAGAGACAAGAACACCGCACTCTACCCTTTCCCACTTTTCAAATCTCCTCTCTGCCCAATTTGCCTCTCCAGTTTTATATCATTCTCTTAACACTTTCAAGGGGAAAGAGGGGGATCAGATGACAGTGATTGAACCCCTGGATCCACCATGCCTAAAATCAATCTACTCCTAGTCATTTGGGATAAGAAGTCAATAAATACCACTTTTTGTTGAACACAGTTTAAGTTAATTTCTGTTATTTATAAGATATTTTCACACAGTTAGGGCAGAATAAAGAGATGGATGGGTACACACGAAGGAGAAAGAAAAAGGTGTTCAATAATTCAGACTGGTTAGTGAGAGTCTAAGCAGTAGCAAGAGGAAGAAAAAGATATAAAAGCTGTAATGTAGAAAAAGGAGCAAATGAACAAATGGTTGAGGTAAAAAGAAAAAAAAAAAGCAGTGCAGTAGAAGGGGGCTGTGAGCTAAGTTAGAATCAAGAGGGTTAGATCCCTGTTTCCTAATTAACGACTCATTTCATTTTTCTTGGTTTTGGTTTCTTCAATAACTAGGTCTGGTTCACTCAAGTTTTTTCCAGTCCCAACATTTTGTGTTTGTAAGCATCTAAAGATCAGAGAACGTAGATCAATGAATAATAACTCATCCTTCGTTGAGACTTGGGGTTAATAAAACACTGGACAACGTATGAAGGCCTAATTCTTATGAAATACTGTCAAACCAGACAGTAAGCTATACTGTTTCCCCTAAGCACAATTATAATCATTTTCATTATCTCATCTATCGAAAGAATTTCTGTACGTCAAAGTTAGAGATCTTTTTGAAGGCAGGGTTCTATTACGTTTTGATATCCTGAAAATGGTGATTCTACACTTTTTTGTAACTCTAGGAGATTTCTGGAGTAATCATAAAGTATAGTGTAGGCAGAATCAAGTACACAAGAGTTTTCTTTGAAATTTGGTTGTTTGAAATACTGAATATATAGGAAAACAGTGTACTTGGGTTTAAATTCCCAGACAAGCCCAGAGAAACTTATTTAATCCACAATGAGATGAAAATAAAATGCAGTAGCTGCTAACAGAGGGGGGCCCTTTAAACTCGGTCAGGTAAAGAAGGGCAGGGCTGAGCAAACAGACTCTAACAACAATGGAAGGACTGTTGGTTTGTTTATAAGTCAAATACTTACAAAACAGAGGTTTAACAATGCAACAACTGGACCCAATCTGTTAAATTAGCTAAGATGCCTAAAATGACTTATAAAAGTATACCCAGCAGTATTATTAACCTTGTGCTACTTTACATTTCAAAGAACTCTCATATTTTATCTTTTATTTTTCCCTTAACACAACCTACAAACATGTCCCAGTGTGTGCTCCATAGAAAACTAGTTTCCCATAGGCTAATGATGCTTTTTTACAAAAAGGCTTCTGTGCATCATCTGATTCTGGAATGTGATGGGCTAAACATAATTAAATAAGCTCCCCGCCTTATTTTCCCAAAGTACCATCCCTTTAATACCCCAAAGTACAATCTCAATCTCTAAGAGGGGGCATGTGATATATAATGCTTTCCAAAGTTATGTCCCTATGGAACTCTTTTTCATAGTCACCTCTCAAAAGCAGTGTCTCCATACGTATAGTTTCGGAAAATGCTCAGCTAGTGCAACCCTGAAGGCATCATGTAGAAAGAACCAGTATCTTACATGTCTAACGTGCCTAGTGGAAGAACACTGGGAGTCAGAATACATGGGCTCTACATTCAGTTTTGCCGCTTATTGACTCTGTGACCTCAAGAAAAAACACAATTTTTTTGTACCTTATCATTATGTACCTTTATCATTTGCAAAATATCAATTACAACTCTAGTTGCAGCCTTTTCCAGGGCTGAATAAAAGATATTACATGAGATTATAGAATTATAAAATTCTAGAGCTACAGAAGACCTTTGAGACTATACAGCAATACCTTATCTGAAAGGTGAAGGTTATTTTTCAGGATCTGGATTAAAATCCAGACCTCTTTAACTCTCAGCCCTGTATTTTTTCCTATACCACCACATGTTGCTTCCAGTTTTTAAAAGATACAATACTAGCAAAACATCTCTAGAGGCAACATAGGTCTCAGAAAGGAACACAAATGAAGGTCTCAGAAAAAAGGAAAATTGAAGGTACTATCTTAAGTTTCCCATTGACAATACATGCACACACCACCTAAAATAAGTAAAGCTTTGATAGACATGGAGGAGTAGATAGAGTAGTTTATTCCACAATAACTTGGGAATCAAAGGGAGGCAATTCTATAAAATAACTTGCCTTTATGTCCAATTAATAAACTACTCCTACCATCACCGAAAATACATCTAATCAACAACAGGTAAAGGAAAGCAAATATTACTGAAATTAATGAAGGGCCCAAGGGTGGAGAAATGGACCAAAGCTGGAAGAGGACAGAAATAAATAAGACTCTTTGGTGATACTACTGCAATTTACTGCTATTGTCAAAGCTTTGCAGTTTTACTATAGTAGAGTACAGAACTGTTTGATGCTAATTACTTAGTGATGTGCCAAAAGGATGTACTTATTTCACTTGAAACATAAGAAAAACACCCTTTTCCATATTGACAAATCAACAGGATAATTCTGGAATTCATTAAAAAGAAACACTGTTTCAACATGAGTTTTACTTCCCATGTAAAACACTTCAAAATATCTAAATGAATACAGAAGTGCATGTTTCTGTGGCAAACTGTTCATTACTGAATCATTATCAACCCTTGTTAGATAAAATTTCTCATTTTTGCAATGTACAAAATCATTAAAGTATTTGAGAGCTCCATCATGAAAGATAGTAGCACTCTACAATCCACTATTTCTTTAGGCAAATATGCTTATTGCTGAACACAATACGAAAAATAACAACATTCCCTAGACACACAATTCCACCCCCCCTTAGATGGTGTTTTTATATGTTGACAGCAATGATGAAACATGTTACAGCTTTCCAGTTAGCTTTAACTGTTTCTGAGCACTCATCATTCACAGAATCACTCTGAAGTTTTTACCTATTATGACAACTAGGTATCAATAGTTCCAAATGCTTGCTAATACTGCCATGCACATCTCAGGTCTGCTTTAACAATGCAGGTTTTTAGCCTGAAAACTCCCCTAAATTATCAAATGGCTAACAAAGTTAATCTATCCACCGTAACTCTACTGAGTGCTATAAACCCATATTTGGGGGTATCTAACAGTTCAATTACGTCAAGTCACATCAAGTGGGACTGCCTGTTGCTGTATGGAGGTGCTCCACAATTTAAAGGATATTCATTTCCAAAAGCTTTTTAGATTTTGCAGATTGCTTAGACTCAACTGTTAGATATCTCATTTGATCATTTGTACTGAAAATAAAAGGAAGGAAGTGTAGTAAATCAGATATTCCCAAAACCAGTGAAATCCTTTTGAACAATATCTGCCTAATCTTCTTCAGGGTCATTTTCCCCTTTCTTATAGGTAAATTAACATTTTTAAGATTAGGTAGTTAAAACATACAATGAAAATGTATAGCTGCACCTGGTTAACTGTACAATGTAGTTCAGATGAATGCAGATTTTTCTCATTTGTACTGTGAAGGGATCAATCTGTTTATAAACCTGAGTTTTTTATTTCAAGACTTATTTTAGATGCTGATTTTATACATACGGTATGGGTGATTACTGAAAGTATTCTAATAATTATCTGTAAACTGAAGAAACTAACAAGCACATGTTCATAATTGCTCCAACTAAGAAAATGTTACCTCAAACTGAATTACAGAAATATTTTTAGTCAACAACTACTCAGAGCAAGTGACTGACATGCATACTTTTTAGAATTCATTTATTTCCCACACTTACCCCACAATTTTAACAGTCACCTTGGCTCAAAGCTGCACTAATGATGTAATTTTACTGAACTTAAGAGTCATCTCTGTAAGCTAATAAAGGTAAGAACATAAATATAAAAAAGGGCAATTTCTGATTTTTCACAATTCAGTTATATCTTTAATTAAGAAAGCTTAGTTCAATCTGAAATTACAAAAACACTGACTATAGTTTGCTCTACCATATTTACCATAAATTAAACGCTACTTGGGGAAAAGTTATACTACAAAAGGAAACCATCTGGAGTGTCACATCTACTTTACTTTGATAGTAAGCTTGACAGAAAATTTAGAAGATAGATTACAAAGTTTTCCCTGGCCAAATGCAAGGATAATTATTTTGTTCTATATTTAATTCTGATTTTTACCTGGAATGATAATATATTTAATACCAGGATTTTCATTTTCACTTTCATTTATGTTGAAACAAATTGTCATTTTAAACACAAGTTTTATTTTTACTCTTGTGTCATACTCAATGATTCTGGCTTCAAAGTGGTAACTGCCTTAGGCAAAATCCACACTGAAATATCAGAATCTATCTCCTCAATACTTTACGGAGGGTAAGGGAAATAAAGACTGTGCTAAACAAAACCATTTATAAAGAAACTGCAGACCACCAGGATTTTGGATTTGGGTAATCCACTTAGATTAGCATGGCTGTCTCTTAAAAGGACAATTCTAAGATCACAATATAGGTCATGTCCTTAAGAAGTAAAGTAATGAAATCAATGTCAATTACACAAACCTTCCATATTAACATGACGCCACTGACAACCAGTAAGACAGATTAAATAAAGCTTTTGTAATGTGCTCAGCCCCAGCATAAACAAGAAGGAAAAATAATGTCATAAAACAGATTCTTTTGAATCAGGTTCTGCAAAAAGGTAAAATTCTCGCTTAATAAAAGAGTGGCATCCAAACTGGGGGGAAAAAATTGGGGGCTTATCATTTCAGATTGAATAGCTATAAACTTTGATATGAGAAAGTGAGAGGGCAGGGGGAGAGAGGAAGGGAGGGCTGGTTTGCAGTGAGTAGGGGGAGATATAGAGAATGGCTAACCTTAAAGGTTTTGCCAAAAATAATAATCAGGTTTAGGTGGTAGGTAATGTCGTTCAAAGTACAACTTTACTACAGCAGAAGAAAAATTTTTAAATCCCCAATAAGAACCCAAGTGCTTAAAACAAATACTGCAACACTTAAATATATTATTATGTTTTGATCAAACAGTGTCAAAAGAAATACTGCCCAAAATGAGTAAAATTTGCCTAAAATCACTGCTGTCATATTTTTAATTACCACATATATACAACTGTTAAGACAAATAGTAAATTACAAACAAATGTCTCTGAAATGCTTCCCTGCCCAGAAAGCAGAAAACATAATGCTTGATGGCACAGACACTGCCAAAACTAACAGATAAAACCCTGCTGCTTCCTTTTTGATAGCAATGACAATAATGCTCTAATAGAAGGAACCACATTTCTGAACGCTTGCCCCTCAAACTTAGCTGAACAAAGAAAGCCCAGATGCCCCTAGAAACTTAGAAACTTTCTTCTACATACTTAGGTGTCCATCCTGGACAAGGAGATAAAAAATGTCTCTGACCAAAGAGGCTCTGTGAAGACTACTTGCAGAGAAATTACCAACTTACCCATTAGATTTGAGTTCATGAAAGGTGTTGGGGACAAGCCTTCATGGGCCCCTAATCGACTGTCATTCAAGTGATCACTGTAATGAGGGCTGTCTGTAAAACCCTAGAGAAAAAAAAAAAAAGACCGGAGTATTAAAGAGATTATTTGGCAGTCGTGCTAATTGAGCATAATGACACTCATCTAATTAATATACAGACTTACAAATGGTCATTCCTAACCAAGTTTCTGGTTCATTACTTGAAAAACTAAACAGAAGTGCTGCTTTTATTCCTTTTAAGATATTAAAGTCAAAAAATTTCTTTATAGATTAAAAAAAAAATTAGCCCTACAATTTCTTTACAGACAAAAGTAAAGTTCTAAAAGGATGAACTAAGAAAATATATTTCTGAGTTACAATAAATTAGGAAAATGTTTATCTGTATCCTCCTTTCTCTGCCTCCATACCCTATCAATAAAGGGTTGGGCAATTATAAGATTTACTTAAAATATTTTAAAAAATCGACAATCAATATACTAGAAATGAATCCTTTCCTAAATGGCAAACAAATATTTAGCAAAAGAAGATCTGCTTATACTCCTTTTAATACTAGTATAACAAGATATACTCCTACAGAAACTGAGCCATGTAAAAAAGAAAACACAAAGATAGTTAATTTAAATTCTTAAGAATCTAAAAAATGAAATTGCAAACACCATGAAAACAATAAAGCTAATGTTATTATTTCACAATAGCTGTTATTAAATTTATCCTTATAACTTAAAACATGTTTTTTAAAAGTGAAGGAGCCTAAAAGACATGAAAGTTCACAAATACAATAAGTGTTACAAAAAGCTCAGTGGATAAAAGCTGTTCTGGTTCTCAGACTCTTATACATGCTAAATACAGCATCACCTCCAAAATCATATAGTTTCTAAACAAGGCTTTGAACCCCTAGTTAATTAAAACTGAGGTGGTACCCACCCTTTTGCCAACTTAAAACGATTTTAGTAAAGATCAGAAAATCTTACAAGAGGCCCAAACAAGAACAAAAACTGACTGCCCTGGCTTACAGAAACCACCCAGAATCCTCTGGGACTATAAAATCATCAATCAGCGAACATTTATCATTACCCAGACTGCAGGCTAACATTCAAGAAGACATTAATGGGGCTGAAACAGGCCTCACTATCTTTGCAGGCATGCTGTCAGTTCAACCAAAGGGCTAGGAATTGAGGGCTAAATAACTGTCAAATCATTACAATTGCTTGGGGATGCATGTCACAACACCTTCTGCTGTTCTGTTTTAAAACTAATCTGCTGGGAGTGCTAACTCCCAAATGAATCTTTGTTTCATTTTTATCTACTTTTAGAATCACTGATACACATGTGACAGACACTCAGGAAGAATCTTGGTGACACAACTTGGTTATGACCACAAGGGTGTCCTCTGGTAACCACAACCATAGTCCTGTCTGTCACAGCCACACGCAGCAAGAGCTATATACAAAATAGAATGGCTCCCAGCTAAAGTCACTCCTTGGAGTTTACCTCTGTTGCTTAAAATTGAACACCCTTGAGGTGCTAAGTGACATCCTACTATCTCACATTCATCTGGGTGTTTCTCTCTGCCACTCCCTCCCACTGCCATTCTTAGGCATAGAGTCAAAAGAAGACGTTGAAACTTACAAAAAAACCTCACTGAAATATTGTTTATCATTATTAAACAACAGTATTGCTCTTGAAAAATGCAAACATAAATGCATTTGTAGGTCAGCCATGTTGTTCACACTTTATTTGAATGTTAAAGGATAATAAAAGATTAATTTTGCATGTTCTCAATTCCCTTCCTCCTTGAAGTGCAATAAGAACTTTTTTCTTTCATGACTATGAAAATAAAAACATTAAAAACATTTTAAACTATTTCCTAAAGCGCAAGTATATAAATAAATAATATAAATATTATATAATAATATAAATAATAATACAAATAAATCTAAGTTTCAGGGTATCATCAAATAACTGTACACACAGTGAATTAACTTCACATATAACATATATCACAGTAAGCACAGAGAAGATCTATCTCTAAGCCCCTATTAATATGTGCTCAGAAAACAGAATTATTTTTCTATGAACCATACACAAATAATAGTAAGTACTATCTCTTATCCATTTGCAACCACATACAGCAATGTACAGTATAGAATTTACTACAAGATTATTTCCTAGTCCAATAATAAAATCTGGGATTGTCATATTGTACCACAGAGGAATCTATAAACCTGTGTCATCACATACAAGCAAGATATGAATATGGGCCCTCCATATCTATTTACTCGTAAATTATATACATATACTATTAACCAATATAACAAATTTCAGTAAGTCATAATTTCGTTCATGTAAGATAAAAATTAAATAGAAATTTGAGTATTTTTTCCCACACCTCAAAGTGCACAAAATTCTTTTGAAAAGCCACAGACTAAAAGATAAGAGAGGAACAGTTCTTCATCCACAGATGCAAACTGATGCTGGAGGATGGAACAATGAAACTGGACTCAAAAATGTTTGTCATAGTTTCAGGGACTTCCCTGGTGGTCCAGTGGTTAAGAATCCGCCTTCCAATGCAGGTGGCATGGGTTCGATCTCTGCTCAGGGAACTAAGATCCCACATGCCGCGCGACAACTAAGCCCTCGCCGTAACTACTGAACCCACGTGCCACAACTACTGAGGCTGTGCGCTGTGGAGCCCACGTGATAGAACTAGAGAGCCCATGCACCACAACTAGAGAGAAGCCTGCACACCACAAGGAAGAGCCCTCACGCCACCACGAAAGATCCTGCACGCCGCAACGAAGATCCTGCATGCCACAACTAAGACCCGACGCAGCCAAACAAACAAACAAAGTTTGTCATAGTTTCAGATCTAATGTGTGACAAAACCTCACTTAAAAAACTGGGACTGGCTATTGTTTGAGATTATTCTTATCACTGCTTCCTCATAATAGAAGTGATACCCACCCAGAATATAACTTTTGATGGACCAGGATGAATAGTTACAAAATAATTTATAAACATTTAAATAAGATCAGCTCAGAAAAGTACACAGGTATTTATCAGTCAGCATGTTAATTGTGTCAACTAGCGAGATGATACCTACCCAACAGTGTTTTGCAACCTTCAGTGTTCATATCCATTGACTAGAGATTTTGTTAAAATTCAGATTAAGAAGCATAAGGTCTTGAGTGGGGCCTAAGACTCTGCATTTCTAACCAACAGGTGATGGTGATGCTACTGGCCCATGCACCACACTTCTAGCAGCAAGAACCTAGACAATCTGGAAATAAAAATCTTTTTCATATATGGAAAGGAAAAACTCAAGTCTACATAGGTGATAGCTGAGTTCTCCGCTTCCCCCCAACCAGAACCACATTAAAACACCAGAAGTATCAGGTAAGTATAAATTAGGGAGAAATACCACCGTTAACAAACAATCTAAAGCAATTAGAATAACAAAATGTTTTTATATATGCAGGTAAGTATTCATCCATTTAGTTTTAAGTAGAAGACAGATATCAAATAGAGCCTGAATGAAAGAAATGGGTTGGCTAAACCAGAGTTTAAACAGCAGACCCCTTAAGTACCACATACAGTTAAGTTAAGCAAAGAGCATAGATGTCCATAAGTCAGAAAGGCAAAAAGGCATAATGCAGAATGGAGTTGACAGAAGAGCAAGGAAGGAAGCAGAATAATGCAATGACTAGCTAGAGTATCAAATGGCAGGAGAAAATGAGCAGGAGGTGATTGGCCTGAGGGAGGGGTTGGAGTAACAAGAAAGGAACAAAAGCCAAGCAAGCAATTGTTAAAATGAAGCCCAAGGAGATCATTCAGCGGTATTGATAAGTGAATGCTATTTCAATTCTGGAATATAAAGAAAGTAAACCAGGAATTCCCTGACGGTCCAGTAGTTAGGACTCCGAGCTTCCACTGCAGTGGGCACAGGTTTGATCCCTGGTCGGGGAACTGAGATTCTGCATGCAGCATGGCCAAAAATAAAAAAATAAAAATAAACAATAAAAAAAATAAAGTGTACAGCTGGCTTTTTAAAAAAAAGGGAAGTGAACCAATGAGATCATTAAATACAGAACTATCATGGTGCACAGTTTAAACTGATGAAGCATTACCATGGTAATAAAAGGAGTCAAACCTGATCCCCTGGAGCTCCTTATTAAGATCCTGAATTCTGGAAAATGGTTTTACCATGAAAATAGCTGCTAATAAAAATGAGATTTTCATACATGAGAGATGATAAACACTACATTATGAAGGACAGAGCAATACTATCAGATTCATCTATCATAGTAGCTTTTTAGCCAAAGTATGCTGCTAAGCACAAAAGTATTTCCAAATAACCCTAAAAAATTACTGTTCTTGTCTTACAATAAAAATGGAAAGTACTCAAAAGTGCTTTTTTTATCAGTGATTTTATAACTGATAAAATCAGTTGATACACAGTTTACAAAAACTGTTCAATTCTATATTTAATATCTAAATGACAATTTAATTTGCAATTCTTAAATACTCCCACCTATGAATACATAACACTTCATAAAAGCTTTGATATTATGAAATATGTTCTATAAAATGTATTTCATACTTTTCTCTATGTTCATTTTACAGTACAGAATTTAGAAACTTTAATCCTTGCTACAATATGACAACAGACTCTAATCAATCAAAGCTGTTACCATTTTAAAACTAATTTACACTGCACATTATCAATCCAATCTTTTGTTCTATCAAAAACAAAACAAAACAAAAGCACCTAGTATTATTTACATAATAGTGCTCTCCTCTTGTTTGTCTCCTCAAAATTATGGTAACTTTTTTTGTTGCCTAATTCTTTAAATAGCTTTTAAAAAATTTATTTCACCCAACCAATAAATATGGCGTAATCACCAGAGAACGCTCCCAAGTTGAGAAAAGACATGTTTTTTCTAACCTATGTGGCTATTTCTTTGTTTGAAAACCACCGTCTAATTCTATTTTAAAATATTCTTTACAATTCTTTTCAATAGCTAAAAAGGGATGGGGAGAAAGGCTCTTTCAATAAAGATTTACTTTCTCAGAAACACTTTCCCTGACCCTACCAAATTGGGTGAACTCACTCTGAGCTCCCATAGCAGCAGGCATTTCCATCATGTCACTGCTCACACTTACTGAAATTACCTATTTAATTATCCATTTAAATTATACCATAATTATCTATTATAATTGCACAGTACAGTATAGTGGATAAATGTGGAATTTTTGGAGCCAGACTGGCAGGCCTGAACTCCATCTTTGCCACATACTAGCTGTGTGACTTGAAGCAAAGGAACATTTCTTGCCTCAGTTTCCTTATCTGTAAAACAGGGATAATAATAATAATACAATATTTATCTCACAGGTTGTTGTAAGGACTAAATGAGTTATTGTATGTAGTAGCAATTGGAAAAGTACCTGGCAAATAGTAAGCACACAATATATCCTAGCCATTACTATCATCTCAGAGACTGTTATGTCTTACAAATTCTGAAAAGTCAGGCACCATGTCTCTTTTTCTCAAATCCTCAGAACAAATGACAGATGGATGGGAGGTTTCAGCTGCTAAATCCTTAAAATGCTGCAGGGCTTCAGATATAAAGGTTCAATTAATATTTCCATAGAACACCCAATAACTAGCAGAAAGAAAGTTAATAAGGCGCTAGCTTATCTAACGGAACTGAACAAACCACCACAGATTTTTGGTATTCAAAGAGCCACAGATTTCACACCAAATAGTGAAGTCCTATAGCTTCGAAGTGGTCAAAGCTAGTAGAGAGTCAGCCAATAGCCACAAGCTGCCAGAAAGCTCTGAATGAGGCCTAATATAAATGAGTGGTCACACTTAAAAGAGAAGTAAAACGAAAATAAAAATACATAGAAATAACAAATGAAGTTTAAAAGAGAAAAAAAAGTGTCCTTATTGTATTTCTTTATTTACCTATGACAGATTAGCAAAATAAATGTCTAGATAAATAAAGTTATAGCTTTTAAACAAATTCTTTAAAGTGTCTCTTTCAGTTAAATACACCGATGAGGGACTTCCCTGGTGGCGCAGTGGTTAAGTAAGAATCCGCCTGCCAATGCAGGGGACACGGGTTTGATACCTGGTCCGGGGAGATCCCCCATGTGGCAGAGCAACTAAGCCCGTGCTCCACAACTACTGAGCCTGCGCTCTAGAGCCCATGAGCCACAACTACTGAGCCCACGTACTACAACTACTGAAGCCCGCGGGTCTAGAGCCTGTGCTCCGCAACAAGAGAAGCCACCACAATGAAAAGTACGTGCACCGCAATGAAGAGGAGCCCCGGCTTGCCGCAACTAGAGAAAGCCTGCACGCAGCAATGAAGACCCAACGCAGCCAAAAATATAAATAAATAAATAAATAAATAAATAAATACACCTATGAAAAAGACAAGTGAGTTGATCTAATCACAATAGTTTGTTACCTGAAAGCAGGGACTGTGTCTATATCACTCATTACTCTTATCACTAGTGACAAGTATGTTAACAAGCACATAGTATGTGACTAGTAAAATCTGTTAATGAATGAATGAAAAATGAACAATGCTCTGCATTAATGAATCAGGTCTACATATGAAAAAGCAACTTAATATTCAATATGTCAAGGTTCTGTTATCCTTAAATAGGTCAGGTGCTAAAACATAATAAATTTTCTTGATAGATCTGGGTTTTGTCATGGAGATCCACAAGGTCCTAAAAGGCAACAATGTTTCATTCCTTTTTATCATTCCAAAAAAGACCAGCACAGAACTCTGTATACACCTAAGAGCTTAAGTTTTTCTTGAGAGGATGAACAACCTCTATAGATAACTTTTTATTTATGAACACTAAGAAGTGGTTTCGCAGAATTACTATAACCCCAGACTGAAGAGCAAGTCTTGAATTACCATGGGTGGGAGGACAGGAAGAATCAAAATCTTTTAGAGGTGGAAGGGATGCTCAGAAAACATGATGGATACATGAAATACTGCTTAGTACAAGTGCATAAAAATACTTTTAAACATGAGATTCCAAAGGATCATCTAAAAAAGTTCACTCAGATTCAGTTCTAAGTTGAGCCAACCATATTCACAAATTTATCCAAGTAACTGCTAATGTCATCTGTTAGATGCAATCAGACTTAATTCTGGCAGACATTTTCTATATTATAGGTCTCCATCTTCTAGAGTGTTCAATTCTATATTCTCTTTATGTTTAAATAAAAACTTACAAGAAGAGTATGTCTTTGGAATTCATCTACAATCCTCCTTACAGATTTTCAATGTTAATTTCTCCAGCAATGACCACATCAAAATCATAAATCCATTAACACATGATACATAAAAAGTAAAAACATTCTTCTACTACAAGTACAAAAGGAAGTAAAATAAATTATTTTATTTCAAAATTATTAACCCATTTATACTGTAACTATTTTCTATATAAAATTCAAGGATAAAAATGTAAATCAATAATAATGCTGCAACTTCAGTTTGTAAGGTTATGGATAAGCAGTACCAGAAGGACTGATGTTTGGAAGAACACAGAAAAAACAACACTTAATTTAAAAAAATTTTACCCCAAGTATTATCTGGTTCTCCCCAAAATTAGACACTAAATTCAGACAAGAAACATAATATTTTTTGATGGTTTCTAATATAAAGATTTTTGCCTTCTTCCCATTAACTGGCAAAACTTACAGAGGCTAATAAGTTCCTTCCAGTTCAGGAACTGATGATCCATTTAGAACAAGAATTTAAAATAGTGAAAAGTAAACTCAATTAGAAAATTATCTATCTTAAAAAATTATACTATGAAATACAGTGTACTATACAGAAAACTTGGAGGAAACCTTGCTGTGAGTTTAGTTTACTCTTAAACAAACATACTGACTTTACATTTGGCTGCAAAAGCTATATTAAAAGGTCATGTTAATATATAGTTTTTAAAAAAAAAATCCCATGTATTTTCTAAAGGAGAAAAATAAGTCATGAGGCAAAGGATAAAAAAAGTGCGTTTCTCGTGTTACTTTAGAACTGCACATGATTAAAAATCTTCACTAATGCTTTTGTCTTCTAATTAGAATTCGCAGGAGTGTTTACAAAACAATACTGAACATGTTTTAAATCACATAACTTAAAATCACTCACGGATTCTTTAACATGTCCTTCCTTTCTAATAAATTTATGATACTCTCTGTCAGTCCTTCTCAAAGTACAGTTTGTGGACTGATGTTGGACCAAGAATGGTTTGTTATCAAACAACACAAAGGTAAACAAAGAGAACAAGCTTTTGGCAATGGTTTAAGGTAATCTGGCAGACCAATTTTGTTTACTGTATATAATAATAAAAAACTAGAGATTGTATTTTATAACAATTGTATTTTTTAACTACCTTAAAAATTGTACTATAAAATGTAGTGCAGCATATATAAAATGTTGAAGAAAACCTGTTAGTTTAGTTTATTCCTAAACTAACATCCTGACTACACATATAAAAGGTTTATTAAAAGATTACAAAACTAACTCAAAATGGATTAAAGACTTGAACATAAGACCTGAGACTATAAAACTCATAGAAGAAAGCATAGGTGGTAAGCTCCTTGACACTGGTTTTGGTGATAATTTTGGGGGTTTGACACTAAAAGCAAAAATAAACAAGTGGTGAAACTATATCAAACTAAAAAGCTTCTGCACAAAGCAAAGGAAACCGTCAACAAAATGAAAAGGCAACCTATAAAGTGGGAGCAAATATTGGCACATCATATATCTGATAAGGGGTTAATATCATATAAAGAACTCATACAGCTAAACTGTAAAAAAAAAAAATAAAAATAAACCCCAAACCCACAAGCAATCTATTAAAAAATGGGCAGAGGATGTGAAAGAATACAGATGGCCAACAGGGACATGAAAAAGTGCTCAACATCACTAATTATTGGGGAAATGCAAATCAAACCCACAATGAGGTTATCACCTCACACCTGTTATAATGGTTGAAGACAAGAAATAACAAGTGTTGGCAAGGATGTGGGGAAAAGGGAACCCTTGCGCACTGGTGATGGGATTGTAAACTGGTGCAGCCACTATGGAAAACAGTATGGAGGTTCCTCAAAAAAATTAAAAATAAAACTAACATATGATCCTACAATTCCACTTCTGGGTATTTACCTGAAGGAAATGAAAACACTAACTTGAAAAGATACATGCACCTCCATGTTCACTGCAGCATTATATACAATAGCCAAGACATGGAAGCAACCTAAGTGTCCATGGATGGATGGATGGATGGATGGATGGATAGGATGGATGGATGAAGAAAATGTGGTGTGTATGTATGCATATATATATACAATGGAATACTATTCAGCCATATAAAAGGAAGGGAATTTTGCCATTTTCAACAACATGGATGGTCCTTGAGGGCATTATGCTAAGTGAAGTAAGTCAGAGAAAGACAAATACCTAATGATTTCACTGATACGTGGAATCTTAAAACAAACAACCGGAGCTCACAGATACAGAGAATAGACTGGTGGTTGCTAGAGGCGAGTGGGCAAAATTGGTGAAACCTGTTAGTTTAGCTTACTCCTAAACAAACATACTGACTTTACACTTGTCTGAGTGCGTCCTAGACCTAAAAAATCAGAACACGTATTTTGAGAAGAGCTTTAGGGGGTTCATTCATATTCATATTCTCTAACTAAAGTTGGAGAAGAACTAGCCTATATTATCTTGTAAGTCATGTGGCCTGGTATACAGAAAAATAATATTAGCCGCTATTATTTCTTCTTCTGCACCACAAGTACCTCATTAAGTCTTACAGAGCTCACATTTTTAAACCATAATTCCCCTATCCTGTTCACGCACTATATGCAACCAGGGAAAATTAGATAAAAGAAAGATAAAATGGGTTCTGTTGCAAAAGAACCTTAGATTTTACATATTTTAAACCTTTTATCTTCTACTACTGTACGTCAATAGATTAAGACTGAACATAAAACTGCTCAATAAATATTTAAAAATATTTGCTGATATTCGTGAAATCAATTCAAATAAATCAAACCTAGGAATAACATAAGTTTATTAAAACCCATGCATTAAGAAGCAATAAATAACTGTAAGAAGACATGATACGATACCAGCCACTGAGCAAAGCAATGTTCTTACATTCGGTACAATAGTATATTTTAAAATAATTTCTAAAATACCAGTCCTATATGTTAAGCATTTATTTTATAATATTAGGTGGGAAAAATTAGAACAAAAATTAATTGGTACAGAGTATAATAATATTTAACCTCTATAAAGTTTATAGGAAAAAGACTAGAAAATTGTAACAAGTTTACAATTTTTTATCTTACTTGCCTATTATCTCCTAAAATTTCTATGAAAACCATTTATTGTTTTTCTGAAAAATATAGTTTCTCAGTTTTTTCCTTTAATATGATTGAAATAACATACCCTCATTGTAGAAAATTGGAAATGTAAAGAAACAGCATCAACTATGTAAGAAAAACAAGACTCCCATTTTACCTCAACTGAAATGCAAACAATACTGACACATTTTCTTCCAATTTTTAAATGTTTCTAAAATAGTTCGAACATATAAAAATGTATGTAATAAAAAAATGTATGTAATAAACAGCCATGTATCCACAACTCAAGAAATAAAACATTGCCAGTATAGTTTAAAACCCTATGGAATTCTCCCAAATTCCCCTCAGAAGTAAACACTATCTTAAACTTATTCTTTTAAAAATCATTTTCATGCATTACTTAATACTTTTATTAAATATGCATATTCTCTAACTAAACAAAGCACCACTCTGCATGTTTTAAAATGTTATCTAAATAGTATACTTTTTTCTATACTCACTTAACAGTCAATATGTAAGGCTGATATATGTTGGAAAAGTGTTAACACTGGTATATACATGTCACTACCGTATAATGTTCTATTTATAAAAATACCACAATTTATCTACCCAGCCCCCTTTTGATGACATTCAGCTCTTCCACTATTACAAACAAGGCTGCTATAAACACTTTAGTAATGTGTCTCTCTGTACACATATGAGAAGTTACACGAAACTTTTTAGGGGTTAATACCTAGGAGTAACGTCACCGGCTTACAGAGCATACACAACTTTAAATTTACTAGATATTACTAAACTATTCTCTAGAATAGAAATGTATTATTGTTTAGGGAAAAAAATCTCTTACAGAATCAGAAAGTTCTCCATAGACAACCCCAAACTTCTGAAAGAAAGCTTCCAAAGTCCACTTACAAGCTGTATCTAATTTGTGATGCACTTTCCAGTTGGCAAAAAACAAAGCAATCAGCATTACATTTCCTTATTAGTTCATTAACCCTTATGTAGCTACATTCTTATCTGAAATAGTCTGACCTGGGTGCAAAGGCAATCCTTCACCATAATAAATGTTCAAGACATATTTGTTAAATGAGTTAATCTTCATTAGGCTCCTTAGTTCATCTTAAGGTTCTGTAATTAAAACTGTAGTCATTACACCAGGTGTTGATACAGCAAAATTTGACAGAAGTAAGATATTTTAGTTTGTTGCCAGTATCCTGTCTTAATGCCCAGTGTTGTATAGGCTCTTAGAGCCATGGCAACAGTGTTGGCTGATGCTGATTTTTAGAATCTGACTCACAGACACAATAATTCATAGTTCATGATTAAAACAACACTGCATATCTTAGGACCATAGGATAGGATACTTAGGACCATACTTTTGGATTCTGTAATGAGCCATGGTGATACGTATCACACGTCACTTACACTACCTCTTCCTGCCCCTATGACTAAAGCCACTCATTTTTAAGAGTAAATCTGAATTAAAAGTATAATAGTGAAACAATGTTCTTTTGCTAACTGGTTCATATGGGTGCTGAACCACTGGCCGAGATTTATTTCCTTAAAGATGAAAACAAATAAGTTGAAGGGTCATAGTTGAAGGGTCAGCGATTCCTTCTAGGAGTAATCCAGTCTTCATTCAATATATCTGATTTAAGGTTTTCTATGCCTGCATTAATAATAGCATCAGCATACATTTAATGGTACTACTTGCCAGAACTTGAGTTAAGGGCTTCACTCGTTATCCTTACAACCCCATGAACTATTATTCCCATGCCATAGATAAGGAAATAGGCACAGAAATTTTACATAATTCACCTGGTATACAACAGTAAGTGGCAGGATGGGAATTTAAACCCAGGCAGTCTGACTCCATCCCATCATGCAATGCTGTCTCTCTAAAAATAACTGTTCCTCCCTGGAATTACTGTGAACTGAATGGCTCAATGATAGGCTGGAGCCACACAAAATGAAGAGTGTATTTATTCAAACATAGGTGATAAAGGAATAGAGCCAGGAAAATAGAAAAACAAAAAAAATTTTAAACCACCTAATTTGGCTAGTGGTGCTCAAAATAATAGGGACAGTCAAAAGAGCTTTTGAGAACTTTTTGAACCCATGGATTGTGATGGAGAAAAAGCAAACAAAATGGGAAATCTCCTTTGGTAAGTAGATATCAAGTACAGGCATTTAATTCCTCCTGAAGAACATTCCCCTTGCCCAAGGTGGTAATAAACTGCAGCAATCTTCGGTGATGTTGACATAATTCCTAAAGAGAATGCAAACAGAGGCTCCAACAAACCTAGAAGCAAATTTCTACCATTAGGACCAGCAGTTGAGTTCCCTCCTTAAGATGGAGTTTATGATAATAACTTGGCAATTACAGTTAAGAATTATTATTCATTATAACAAAATGGGGAGAAAAATTCTAGAGAAAAACTGTGTAACTCCATTCCAATAAACTAAAGGGGACATCTGAATGACCTAAGTTGTTAGGCAATGAAAATTGCAAATATATATATATATATATATATATATATATATATATATATATATATATATATATATTCCCACAGAGATAAAAATCTTTAGGGTAACAGCCTGAATGAAATCCAACCTCAACCTGAGGCTCAACCAGAGAAAAAGCATCAGATGAGGCATCTAGTCTTCCTTAGGGAATTTGTGATTTGTTCTGCAGCAATGAAGCTATCCAGATATAGCAACTGAATGTACAAGGATTAGTTATACACAAACCCATCGTCCCCTTCTTCAGTTCCTAGATCTTCAAAACCCATGGTGGTTACCTGGCTAGAGGACCACAGGTACCATATGGATATTCCAACAAAGAAAGGGCAAAAAAGAAATTTTTATTTCTACGTAATACCAAAGGATGGTAGTGCCCCTATTTTCTGATCTATACAGTTTTTCTTGCAGTGTTCGTAGCAGCTGAAATGTCAGGACTTCCTTTGAAAAGCAGAAAGGCATCACCATCAGATATGAGAGGCAGGTGTAACTACTCTGAAAATATCTGATAAACAAAACCTAACTTTTAGAGATGACTTTTTAATGACAAATGGGCTTCTGAAAACTAAGCCTGGTCCTCTTAGCAGAGACTTCAATACTAAATGAGTAGCTTAGAGAAAGAACTCAGCAAGTTTTTCTTGGATTTTGAACAATCCCTCATTTTTAACTTTAGAATTTTTTTGTTTGACAAAGCATTTAAAATATTTCTGACAAAGCTTCTCTTTCTTAATTTAAGAAAGCATTTTAAAAATTATATTTGTCTATTAGGGAGGGTGGGAGGGAGGGAGACGCAAGAGGGAAGAGATATGGGAACATATGTATATGTATAAATGATTCACTTAGTTATAAAGCAGAAACTAACACACCATTGTAAAGCAATTATACTCCAATAAAGATAAAAAAATTATATTTGTCTATAAATATCCTACAACTGCAGTTTTAGAATCACTGTATTTCCCATCCATATGTTAACACTTCAAAGCTGTATGTAAAGAAACTTTTCTAGATTAGGCTTTACTGCTATGGAGATCAAAGGAATTAAATTCTAAATACATTACCCTCCCTTTTCACGGCACTTTAATAAAGACCCATTACTCACTTTTGCATGTTGTCAACCTCCTTGCTTTTAAGAATCAGCACGTGAAGTATCTCCTTTTCCATCAGTTGCCTAACCAGCAAGGCCTCTCTCTGAGTAACTCCAACATACTGCTGAGTAGTGACCCCTTCGGGGAGCCCTCATTCACCAATGTGAAAAACATATACTAGATTTGAATATGAGCAAACCAACTTTTTTTAATCACTAAAAGCAGGACTTTTGTGGCTACTCAAATGTCTAGATATCATAATTTACTCATATCATACATATATTTGTCTAACCAAATTATGTGAATTCATTAAAAAGGAAGCAGAAAAAAAATTAATGTACTAAAAACAGTTCCACCCCTCTTTCATTCTACTAAGAAAAGCATGCACCCTAGAGTGAGTATGAGAAGCAGAGGTGAATCTATTGTCCCCTCAGTTAGTATGAGTTTTGAATGCTTCTCAGTGGAAACATCTCACTCCATGACCATGATTCTACTGCCTAAGGACAGTATTCTTCATGTAACATGGTAATAAAACACAAACCAGCAACTTCATCAAGTTGCAATCAAACAAATAGCTATCTATTATTAGAGAAAAACTTGGCTCTGATGTGTGTATGTGTATTCTACATATCCAGGTAAATGAAATTGACAAGGAAGTTTAAGTGGCATTAATTTCTTAGAATACTTCTAGCTAATACACATAATTAAAAGTAAAAAGAACATAGTTATTTCCTTAAAGGTAAAATTATACAGTAATTTAGACATTTAGCCTAAATTGATACTGTTTTACTATATTTGCACCCAGTACAAACTTTTCTGATACTTACAAAAATATAAGATTAGATAAGTACATTTGCACATCATATAAAATTTTCAGATACTGAGAAAAATAGGAGACCAGCATTTCTTTGATAATCAGTACTAGTTCACAGTACTACCAGTCTTCTTTTATATACCTCCTAAGAGACATCGGGAGATGTGCTGCTTAGATATCATGGCTAATAGTGGCAGAAACTGAATTATCATCTACTTAATCCAATGTGACAATTTCATTCATAGCAGTAACTTAAATTGATTTTTCTCTTTTTTCTGCCTGTCTGCTTTGAGTTCTTATGTTTTCAGTGCGTACTATTAAATTCTATTGTAGATGCCAACAGGTGTGTTTATCAACACTTCTGAGAGGGGATCTTCTTGTCTGTACTCCTCTTAACTTTCTTCTTGTTTTCCTCTTCCCTATAACTACCTCTTTTTTCTTTTACCTGTCTTTTCATATCATTTTAATCTAGTTACTTATGAAATTAAAGAGGTCAAAATGTGCATATGGAAGTGTGACAATGCATAGGTATATGTAAGTACTACTGCCAGTAATGTATCAGGCACCGTGCTAAGTGCCAGAATACAAGGATGAATAAAACAGTCTTTGCCTTCAAGGAGCTCACAGTTTGGAAGAAGAAAGAGACAATATCTGAAAATGTTTTAATAAACTGAGTAATTTTTGTATGAAGTCTGAGCCTCATATGTTTCACATTATAGCTTCCAAAGGCTTAATTACTAATATTAGATTCCCTATTAGTTTAAGGGACAAGTTGTCACGACCCGTGATATTTTAAAAGAAGCCCAAGCCAGTCTGCCAACTTCCAAGTTAAACTTCCTGGGTTGGGTGTAGTTTAGAATATGGTAACATGCCAGCTCAGCTTCAAAGCAGAATAAGCAGTGCCATTAAGGCAGAAGAAATACTGCATTAAGAGCTGCTAAGAATGCCCTAAGGCAAAATGAAACGCTGATACCCAGAAAACAAAAATGTCAATAAGCACACCTCTGGTGGCATCATAAGCATCACAGCTAACTTTTACTGAATGACTACCATATGCTAGCACTGTGTCAAGGGCTGTCAGGTATTATATCAGTTAATTTAAACTATATATTGATACCATATTTTCTCCACCTCATAGATGAGGAAATTTTATCCTAGAGAATTTAAATAACTTTCCCAGGGTCAGAGAGTGGTAGAGAACTGATTTAAACTTGGGAACTATGACAGCAGATGACTTAATGTTAGCCACTAATTTTTTTTTTTAAAATCTCCAGCACCAAGAAATCTGGCAGTAGAATATGTACTTAAATAGAGAATAATTTCTATTGGGCCAGCCATTTTCAAGGTCTCAGAATCCCTTGGTTTCAGGACCTCTTGAATAAAAAATATTTTCTCTTAAAAAATAGAGAACACCAAAAAGCTTTTCTTTATGTGGGACATATCCACTGATATTTACCATATGAGAAATTAGACCTGAGAAATTTTAAAAACACAAGAACTGTCAGGGCATACATCATCATATATCATGTAGCATTTAGAAATTCCATATTACATTCAGGAAAATAATACTTAAATGGCAAATAAAGTTTTAGTAGTATCAAGAAAATAGTTTTAACCTGAAAGCACTTTAAAAGGGTCTCAGGGACACCGAGAGGTCCCTGGAACACACTAGGTAAACTACTGGATTAGACTATTTACTATATTTTAAAATAAATCATGAACCCCTCATTACCACTACCTTTTCAGAATCTGGAAACCCTGATTGAAAATGATTTATTTATGACAGAGGACTTATTTCAGAGACAAAGAAAAAAGATTCAGGGAAGTCAAGGGGCAGACCTAAGATCACACAGCTAGTCAGTGGCAGATATCTAATATTACTATATTAAAGAACATATTTTTGGTTTCTGATTACAAAGTATCAGTAGACAAATATTTGGGGACAGTTGGTAATAAGGAAAGCAATTACACAATAGTGAAACAGGGTATCAAAATTCCAAAGATCTCTTGAATAAGCCAGTACTTTCAGTGTTGTGCAGGGAAAGCTAATAGTGCTGGCTTCACTTCTCCATTCATTTATAACATGCTACTCATAGGGCTCCTACTGATGAAGCAAATCCATGGTCCCTGTCAGACTAGCTTAACTAAAAACTACATTTCCACTTCCACTTCCAGACAAGATGGAGTAACAGACCAGATTAACCCTCACACTTGAAACAATAAAAAAATAAACAAAATACATTAAGCAGGAGTTTTGAGACACTGGACATGGTCAGTGCAGGACAGTGATCCCTGAGAGAGGGGAAACAAAGTGAATCCTATGATTGCTGGGGGGAAGGGGAGAGGCAGGAGACAGGGAAAAGAGGAGGAAAAGGAAGAAGGAGAAGAAGGAAAGAGATGGCAACTTAGAACTCTATACCTTGTACAAAAAATTAAGAATATTTCAGACACATGGAACATGAAAAACTTATCAGTACCAGACCTACACAATGAGGAATGTTAAAGGAAGTTCTTCAGTCAAAAGGAAAATAACACCAGACAGAAATACAGATTTACACAAAGAACTAAAGCATGTACTCTGGCTACAATGGAATAAATTAAGTATCAATAATAAAAACATATCTACAGAATCTCCAAATATTTCAAAATTAAACAATATAACTGTAAATAACCCAAGGGTCAAGGAAGAAAGCAATAGGAAAATTGAACAGAGCAGGACCCCCCCACCCCCACCCCAGCCCCAAGTACAAAACTGAGCAGTTAATGATTATGACAACAGAGTCACAGACTCAGTGTCTGATGCACACTCCTGAATTGTTTTACAGATACTATAACTGCTACCACAGGAAAAAAGCTAACTGCATGATGACCAGACTGTAGCCATGACATAAGCTGCTCCAGCTTGAGCAATATTGAATCTATGGCTAGCACAATTCCAAGAACTGGCCTCAAGAGAATGGGATTAACATTATTGCTCATAATAATCTATTTCTTTGTGGGCATCAAAGTAATTGTAGCTTTCTTCACCTGTATATATAAGCAGACAACTAAAATCATCAGCAGAGATGCTACAGACCCATGCTGACACCCTCCACTCTGAGAATATAGCACTCTATGTCAGCATGAAGAAGTTACAAGACAGACCTTCACCCCTAACCCCACAGAAATGAAATGATGTTCTGACAAGTGGGGATTTGTAAGCAGCTCTTTGCAGGAAACCACCCTCAGCAGGAAGCCCCTTTTCTTGTCACTTTAGCAAAGCTATATTGTAACTAACTTTTAAACCAGGTGCCACACCATGCTCTACTCATTTCTGGCCCAAGCACACCTTTCAAATCTTTTAACACACAATACCTTGTCTAACTTGTCGGTTCTTTCCATAGATCAAAGAAAAAGAAATGAAGAATAAGCAATGAAATGTAGAAATGAAGATGACCAGATCTCTCCCTTAGCTTCCCCTTCAGTCATCTCCTGAACAAACTGTGTGAACAAGATAATATCTAGAGGAAGATCACAAGAAGTCAATGAGCCTGCGAGCAGTGGGGGGATGATGATGACTCTGACCCCCTATCTCAACGATTAACTGAGATTACTTCCCTCCTTCTCTTTAAAAGTTTCATGGCTGAGCAGAATCTTCGGAGGTGGTTTGTGGGGGATGCTGAGTCCACCATCTGCCCAGATTGCTGGCATTCTGATTAAGAGCACCTTTCTTTTCTACTGTTTTTAAGTTTGTAACTGATTTTGTAAACGGGAAGTGGTGGGATCTGATTCATTCAGTAATAAAATTATAAAGTATTTTGAACTGAATGAAATGAAAACAGAAAATAGGAACAATTGTGGGATGCAGGTAACACCATGGTCAGAGGAAAATTTATAGTACTAAATGCCTGTTAGAAAAGATGAAAGATCTCAAATCAATGACCACGACTTCCACCTTAAGAAACTAAAAAACAAAGAGCAAACTAAACTCAAAGTAAAGGTAAGAGTAGAAGTCAAACATACTGAAAGCAGAAAAACAATTGAGAAAACCAAAGAAACAAAAACTAGTTCTTCGAGAATGTCAGTAAAAGAGATAAGCCTCTAGCCATACTGATCAGGAGGAAAAGAAACAATTCACCAATATCAGGAATGAGGTAGGGATTTTAACTACAGATCCTACAAATGCTGTGCCAGGTAGACTCTAAGATGGCCCTCAATGATCTATGTCTTCTGGTATTCATACCCCTATATAAGCCATTCCTCTTCAGTGTGACCTGGCCTAAGCGACTTGCTTCCAATCAAAAGAATATTGCAAAAGTGATGGGATGCCATTTCCATAATTAGGCTTCATAATACTGTGCCTTCTATCTTCCTAGCAGACCCCTCTTCCCTTGATGGCTATGATGAAGTAAGCTACCATGACAGAAAGGCCCAACTGGCAAGATACTGAGGGCAGCTTCCAGCCAACAGGGGACTTTGATCCTTAGTTCAACAAACCAAAAGGAACTGAATCCTGCCAAAAAACACATGATCTTGGAAGCAGATCCTTCCCCAATCAGTCTTTCAGTTCTGGCAAGTACTTTGCTTACAGTCTTATAAAAGACCCTGAAACAAAGGACCAAGCTAAGCTATACCTAATTCCTCACCCACAGAAACTGTGAGTCCATAATGTGTACTATTTTAAGCCACTAAAATTGCAGTAATTTGTTATTATAGCAAGAGATAACTAATATAAATATTTAAAAGGTAATAGAGAATTATTATGAACAACTTTATGCCAATAAATTCAACTTAGATGAAATGGACAAATGGATATATTTCTTAAAATACGCAAACTAACAAAGCTCACTCAAGAAAAAAATTGAATAGTTCTTATCTACTAATAAAGTTAAAATTAAAAGCCATCTCTCAAAGAAAACTCTAGGCCCACATATCTTCACTGGTAAATTCTACCAAATATTTAAAGAGGAAATAATACCAACATTACATAAATTCTGTCAAAAAATTAAAATGGAAGTAATAATTCTCAACTCATTCTTTGAGGCCACTATTATCATGACATCAAATTCTGACTGACAGTACAAGGAAAAAAAAATCATACAGATCAGTATTACTCAAATATAAAAATTCTTAACAACATTTTAGCAAACTGAATTCAACAATATATAAAAGAACAACACATAGTAATCCAGTGCTATTTATCTCAGGGATGCAAGGTTGGTTTAAAATTAAAAATAGTAATCAATATAATCCCACAGTAACACACTACAAAAGAAAATCCATATGACCACCTCAATGGATGCAAAAAAATTATTTTAATAAAATCCAACACCCATTTTTGATAAATACTCTCAACAAATTAGGAATAAAAGGAAATTTCCTCAATCTAATAAATCACATGAATGAAACGTATAACTAATGTCATGCTTAACGGCCAAAGACTGGTTGTTTTTCCAACATCAAGAACAGGGCAAAGCTATCCGCACTTATCACTTCTATTCAACACTGTACAAGAAATCATAACCAATTCAATAAAGGGGAAAAATCCAGATTGGAAAAGAAAAAGTTAAATTCTCATTATCCAAACAGAAAATCCTCCAGCATGTACAAAAAAACTACTACAGCTAGTGAGTTTAGCAAGGTGCAGGATATAAGGTCAATATACCAAAACTTATTATAGTTTTTATATAAGGCATGAACAACCAGAAATTTACATTTATAACAGCATCAAAAATTATTTCGTGATAAACTAAAGATGTGTAATATGTGTTCACTGAAAACTATAAAACATTACTAACAGGAATTAAAGAAGACTTAAGAGAAAGTTATACCATAGTCACTGATCAGAAGATTCCACATTGCTAAAATATCAATTCCCCTTAAACTGATGAGATTCTATGCAACTAAAACCCCAGAAGATTTTCTAGAAACAGATATGCTGGTTGAAAATGTTTCAGTGTATATGTAATGTACCTAGAATAGGAAAAACAATTTTGAAACAGAATAATTAAGGTTGGATGACTTACACTACTTGATATCAAGATGTATTTTAAGGTACAGTGATCAAGATAATATGGTATCGATGTAAAGGTTTAAAAATAATCAATGGAACAGAACAGAGAGTTCAGAAATTGATCCTCACATACACAGTTAATTGATTTTCAACAGAGATAACAGGGGAATTCAGTGGGGAAAAGGACAATCTTTTCAACAAACAGTGCCAACAAAACTGGATACTCTTATGCCAAAAAAAAAAAATCAATTTTGACCCTGACTTTATACTTAACCAAAACTGAACGTGCAATGGATCACGGATCTAAATTAATAGTTAAGTATATAAACTGTCTAATTTACTATTTCTTGAGACTGTTACTATCAGTCAAACAATTCATATGTAACACAGAAGGATTCCACGGTAGGAAAAAAAAATGTGAGAAGAAGTATATTCTATTCCTTTCTTAAAGATTTATAATTTACAATAATATTAAAAACTGAGACACCTAATACCAACAAGGAAATCTAATTTTCTTTAACTCAATAATACATAAATATATTGGACCACAGAGCTCTGTATTTATATATTGTTTATTAATAACCTATTGAGCCCAGTTCTAGAAACTCTGATAGTGTTCAAAAATTTTTGTTTTACATGTTAGGAATTAAGTCCAGAATAAGTAACTCATCAGTCCTCTGTTCTTTGTATTACAAAACATCATTTTCACTTGATATGCCCTGGAGGTTTTATAACCAAGTATTGCTTATATTTTTGTGCTTCTACTCTCCCTGGGCCTTCATTACTACAACTTTTATCATTCTGTGGTATAACCATCTGTTTTTCTCATGAGAAGGAACACTCCTTTTGCCCAGGAAATGTGGACTGCTCATTTTCATTCTGACCAACTAATGCCAGTGACTAGAAAATAGTGAAATCTCAATAAGTGATTCATAAGTAAAAAAAAGTGGGAGAAAAAAGGATTTTCATGTGAACAGCGCACAAACTAAAATATGGACACCCAAGAGACGACTGTAAAATTCTAAACTGGGAAGGAAGATACTGAGGAAAAGTGATCTAAGAGAGCAAGGTAGGGTTACTGGAAAATGAAGAAAATATTTACAGAGCAAGAACTCAGAAAAGTCTAAACTTAATAAGATTTCATGGTATCACCAATGCAGAGAAGACATTTGGTTCAGTACAGGTGATATTTCACTGCTCAATTACTAAATAATTTCCTATACTATACACCAGGAACATGATTGCTCCATGCAAAAAGCAGCAGATTGATAATGATATAAAACCACATGAAAATAATTACTTCATTTGACAGCACAAAGGATTAAGTATCTGTTCAATATGTTGAAGGAAAACAGTCCAAGCTTCTTATTCTCAGAATAAAAATGTTAGAATATATAACAAAAGTACATCACAAAAGGAACTGACATTAGTTGATCATGCTAAGCCTTTGACATACATAAGCTCATTGAGGATCACTACCTTGTGAGGTAGATATCTTTCAAACAGATTTGAGGAATTAACTGAAGCCTCCTCTTTTAAAATCTACATTCTGTCATAAGAATGTAGATTAATAAGAATCTACGTTCATAAGAACCTGAATTGGCCAATTTTATTTTTCCCAATAATCTCCAAATCCCAAGATCTGTTCATCTGTAATGAACTTTTCCAATAATTGCAATTTTATAAACATAATTAACTTTTCCTGACTTATAGGACCTCTTGGTGGGCATTTAAAAACTGCAACAGGTCCCCCATCTTGTTCAGGACATACTCCAGAAATTCAAAACAGCTGTCTTTCTAAGGAGCATCCAAGACTTGTAAAATTCTTAACATGGTTTTATATCAAAATGGAGTAACTTTTCATGAGACTGACTGTAAAAAGAGGAACACTTATAGACTTCTTAATAAATTACACATATGTGCTAAATACTTTATGCCTCTACTTAATTCTTACACACTTCTTATGAGATAAATCTCTTTGCAGATGAGAAATCTGAGGCTCAGAGATTAAGTTATTTTATCCTTTCCAAGGTCAAATACGGTGGTGATACCAGGAACCAAATTTATCTGATTCATTCCATGGCTTATATTTTTAATGTATAAAATGTGAATAATATTTTTATAATAAATAATGATAGTGACATCATCTTACAACTTCTAGAGTATGTGTCAAAGTCCTGGACAAGTAGTGATAACAACTATTTTGGGGTCTCTCTTAAACTTCAGCAAGTGTGATATGGTCCAAAGGGACAGTAATTTAAAATCATACTGCCTGGTTACTACTCTTGTGTGCTTAATATCTGGTAAGTTATCTACCTTCTCTGAGCCTCAATTTCTTCACCTCTAAAATGGATGGGATTTTTTAAATGGCTTCTTGATGAGCTGGTATGAAGCTTAAAAAAGGTAACGTGTGAAAGGTTTTAAACTATATTGTGACAAATGGTAGTTGTAAATATTGTTACTAATTAAAACAGGCTAAGCAGGCCTAAAAATGTATTCTGCCAGAATCTACCCTCCATTATCTTCTCATGAATAAGAAACATTTAAATTTATAGAAAATAACTTTTTTAAAAAGCTGTCAGAAAATAAATCCTCAACAATTACAAAAAAGGATGTAAGAGAGGTTCAAAGATTATTATGTTTTGACTTCCACTTGTTAACTTTAAAGACCCAACACTGAGAAGATTAAAAAAAAAGAGAATTGTAAAGATCAATCCTGATAAAGATGCCATTTCACAGGCATACAAAGTTAAATGAAACTCACAATGAGGTGAGAAACTGACATACAGGCTCTTTCCAAAAGATCTTATGTTAGAGCATCTCAACAGGCATTGTCCCTGTTGAATGGCTAAACTGAAAAAATAGGTTTGACTGGCTTAAAAATGGGAAAGTGGACAATCTGATAGCTATGTGATTTCTTTCATTTTAAATATCTGCTAGCAAGAGATTTAAAGGAGCTTACATCATCTTAACCCAATTTCTCCTTATCCAAAAACATTACGATTACAATTCATAGGCAGGTGCTGTTTGAATACGACCAAGAGTAACAAACAACATTTTCTCTCATGGGTTTATTTGAACCTAACTTTAAAATACACCCTTTCCTTACCCATAGTTTTCTTCACATTCAGAACATTCAGAAGGAGCAGTTACATAACAAAACAGAGATTAATGGGAACATAGATGCAATATATAGAAAACACTTACTTTAATTCTCTGTCCCTCCTGTCTTGCTTTGCTATTTAACTGCTTCATCTCGTGTTTTGTACCTGAGATCAAGAGGCATAAAATACTATTTCAAAATTTGTGTGTCCTTTCTAATTATTGCATTTGATCCCCTAGTAGCTATAAAACCTATACCATTATCCCCCTCAAAAATAAAAACAATGCAAACAGTAAACAATCTAGAGAAAATATGTGCTCTAAGGGAGTGAACTTTATGACCCATCAATGCTGACAAATGCGGGACAATGAGTAAAAACTATTTTATTTACTTTTTATTCACACAACTAGATTTTCCCATTTGTAAGGGAAGCTATTTATCAAAATCAAACAATCTGGTAGTTGTATAACACAACCACAAGTAACTTGTCAAAGGCTAAACAAAACACATGGAGTTTAATTCAGGAGTCATCATTCTCTGGGGGTAGTGAGTCTACATGATTTCATATTTTCTTCATTCACCAAGTGTGCCAGTTTCTTTTTCCTTTGTGACATCTCTCCTCTCTCCAATATTTTGTGATCTTGATCCTATCATCCCAATCTAAGTCTTATTTCATCCCAATCTAAGTCTTATTTCATCCCAAGTGGGCCTGTGTAGTAACATCATATCAGATTATCCAATTTCTTGTGTTTGGATCCATCCTTCATACCATAGTATATTGATATTTATAAAACCCTTTGTGCCATTCCCTGTGTCAAAGTTTATTTTTAATTGGTTCTCTATTTCTCAAAGGATAGACTTTATTTCTTCTACAGAAAGGTTATCTGCCTTATCACACTATTCACCTACAAAGCAAGGTGATTTACTATTTTCTAAAGTTTGTGATTTTGGTGCCTCTGTAACTTGTGGTCCCATCATTCTACATTTCCAGAAAGAGCTGTCTTCCTTTCAACCTTATTCACACAAATATTGTTTGTCCTACAATATTCTACTCAAACTCTTCCTATTCTACTAAGTCTTTCCTGACCACTCAAAGGAATTTCTCCCTCACCTGTAATCTCATGGTAATCAGTGAAATTACTTTGGTAATTAATTATTTGTTGCCTAATTAGAGCTTCTCACTGCTGCCTTAAAAGAGTTAAAGTTTTACAGTTTATTTAAAATAAAGATGACTTGGTAAGTATGACTTGTATTTCCAACCATATTTTCTGAACTCTAAGATACACATTTATTCACTTTTGACATTTCAGAAACTGAGTGCATCTACAAATCTCAGCAGGGTAAAACTGGGGAACCACAGAAAGAGCAAGTTCCTTAAAAGCAGGCAGACAACACTGTCATCCTTATTTACAAGGGTAGCTCTCATGCCACTGTGCTCTGCTGGGAGAAGAAAACAACATGTTCTCTCTGCTCCTAGGTACTCCCAAGGCCCCTACTGTCAAATGTAAATGAACTACACACCAGGTTCTCTCAAAACTCCACCCAGTATAACCCTTTCTGGAGTCAGAATGACCTCTGTTTGTTTTGCATAGATAACATGTGAAGGGAATTAAGCCCCTATTATGCCATCTCCAACTTGCTAGCCATCAAACTTCAAAGTGGTTATTAGCCAAACTCTTCCATATATATGAAGGAACAGATATTGAATACTTGCTAAGAATGGAGAGAGCACTAAGCAAAATTAAAGATCCCTTTAGCCACATCTGACAGAAATAGTCCAGAGTTGTTAGAGAAGTAACATTAAATGGATACAGATAACCTTTCGGACTCATTTTAGTGTCCATAGAATCTGAAAGCTCTATGTTTACTCTAGTTGAATTTTTATTTATTTTTGTTTCCTTTAACCCAAGTACCTAATCTATGGCTTTATGTATGACTCTCAGAAATCTAGAACAAATTCTGAATCCTTGTACCCTAATATTTTCATTTTTCTACCTGATCTGGTCTTTCAGGCTGCCATCCACATGTATTCCTGACAGCTGATCTGAGAAATGACCACTGCTGGTGCTTTTTAAATAAACTGTACCCTCATATCCCTTCACTGCAACAGGTAGCACAAGTCACACAGTATGTTTACAATGAAAGAACTCAAAACATATCAACTATTTATCCCTTAACAGAAAGTCCCTGAGATTATTTTGTGCTGAGTCATACACAGCAGCTAAGCTAAGTATTTTAAAGCCAACTCATCACCACATAACTGGTTTTCCCCTTCTCCACTAATAGGCCTAAGTCCGGAACTTCAGTAAGGTAGTTATTATTAGTATCCACCACCTCCGGCCCCCACAACCAGTGCAAAAGGGAAAAGCAAAAAAATGTTTGAGGCAAAGAGAAGCAACGTGCCTAGAGTCATACAGCTAAGAAATAGGAGTGCCAGAAACAGCACAGGCATCTTGATTTCAACATTCAAGCTCTTAAATTGTACACTATTCTGCCTCATGAAACACTATACCTGCCCAGCAAATTTTTAAAAAAATCAAATAATGTCCAATGCCCTCTTTATCAATTGCAGATCCTCTTCTTTTTTCACCTTTGTCCTCTCTCTCCTCCCATTCCTTCAGTATATGGCAGAAAATTTAAGACAATTCTTTGAGTTGGGAAATTCTAAGGTAAGGGGGTTAAAAATACTAGCACAGAATTCAGAATATGTGAGTTCTAGGCCAGAGTCTGTCATTAACTAGGCAAACTTTCTGACCAAATCTCATGTGTATTTTGTATCAACAGCACACATCTCAACCTAGCCAAATCTCATACTCTCTTAAGTTTCCTCCTCTACGAACTAAAAGGACTGGATATAAATAAAACACCTTCTAGTTTTGAAAATTCTTCTAGCTTTCAAAATTTGAATATTGCAAAATGGGGAGGGAAGGAAGAACAACACGAGCAAGATTGTTTCATTCTGCAAACCGTATTATAAAGAGAAGGGGGGGAGCTTCCCTGGTGGTGCAGTGGTTGAGAGTCTGCCTGCCGATGCAGGGGACACGGGTTCGAGCCCCTGTCCGGGAAGATCCCACATGCCGCGAAGCGGCTGGGCCCGTGAGCCATGGCCGCTGAGCCTGCGCGTCCGGAGCCTGTGCTCCGCAATGGGAGAGGCCACAACAGTTAGAGGACCGCGTACCGCAAAACAAAAACAAAAACAAAAACAAGAGAAGGGGGGGGGCTTCCCTGGTGGCGCAGTGGTTGAGAGTCCGCCTGCCGATGCAGGGAACACGGGTTCGTGCCCCGGTCCGGGAAGATCCCACAAGCCGCGGAGCGGCTGGGCCCGTGAGCCATGGCTGCTGAGCCTGCGCGTCCGGAACCTGTGCTCTGCAACGGGAGGGACCACAACAGTGAGGGGCCCGCGTATCGCAAAAAAAAATAAAAAATAAAATAAAGAGAAGGGAAAACCATGGTAGAAATTTAGCAATTAGAAAAAATAAGCACTCAAACTCTACTCAATTGAATGTTGTTCCTTTTCCAAAAATAACTACCACAATGGGTTATATGTAACCTGAAAATACTTATGATTAAACTGCCAACTCCTGGGCATTGATGGTACCTATAAATATAATTTCTATTAGTGGTTACCTACCAGTGAACTCATACCTTTTAAATTAAGGAATGCAAAACTCTGTATTGTAGGAAAGAGTATCAACAGAAAGACTTCTCTTTCCTATGAGCCCTCTCATAACCCCTTGCCCAGGGTATAAACTGCAACGGTACTTCGGCACTGTGAGCTTGGCCTAGGTTGGGTAGCAGAGCTTAAAAGGGCAGGAAAACCAAGATGACATGGCCCCTTGGAATTTCCGTAAACTAAAATGATCAGACAATATTTTTGAAACAGAATTTGTACATGAGGAAATATAAGCATGAAAATACATAATAAAATATTAGATATTTGGAGAAAATAGTAATGGTGGTAATAATAGTAACAGCAGCTTTCATTTATTGTATCAATAAATGAAATACTTCATAGCTATTATTATACTCCATCTTTACCAAAATCCTACAAAGTATCTGTAAGATTATCATAATTATAGAGATTAGAAACCTGAGGCACAAAGAGGTTATGTAATTTGTCCAAGGTCACAGAGCACAACTCTTCAGAGGCTGTGATCTTAAATAAAATGCTTCACTAAGCAGTGTCATCAATCAGGGCAATAATTTGTAAGCACAGAAGAAAGCCCTATAACCATTAATTAATACCACCACCACCTACTTCAAGCTTCACCAGCTTGTATCAATTTCGGTTCTTTCCCCTCCTGGAACTCCGCGCAATTAATCTAGTATATCTAATGATTCTTCCTCAATCTGATTATATTCAGCAAACACATACAGAGCATTCATTATATATAAAGCATTATACAGACAAAAACTTTTATATCAAAGTTTCTCAGGAGACTTCTGCATTCCCAAGAAAGAAATTGCAGGGGAAAGGAAATCAATTTTATTTATGTCCTTTACAAATATAAAAGAAGTAAAAGTATAGTATTAATAAGCATGACTGAATCAGAAAACAATTCTTATTCATTACACTTAGAATGCAGCACATTTGCAAATGTATTCATTCAAGCTTGTTTGTTACAAATAAATCTAGTTGATAAATTCTGACATATATAAGATTAAAGCCAACACTTATAGAACACTCACTATGTACCAGACACTGATCTAAGCACTGCCCACTGTACATGTATCTCATTTAATTCTCACAACAACCTTGTAAAGTAATTATTATTATCCCCATTTCACAGATGAGTAAACTGAGGTACAGTAAATTTAAGTAACTGGACACGAATCACACATGCTGTAAGTGGCAGAGCTGGGATTCATCCCAGGTAGTCTGGCCCCAGAGTATGTGCTCTTAATCACTGCCTCCTAAAGAGGGGGGGGTTGGGGGGGAATCTGAAACTAGAATAAATCATTAACACTGTAGAAAATAAGAAAAATCATGATATTCTCTGGCCTTTATGCCTGGTTACAAAGGTCAAATATAGAAAACATTCATTTGTAGGAAAGAATAAAAAATAAGGGAGGGAGGGGACAAAGTCATTAATTAATTATACCTCTGCCCATGTCTAAATTATCTGAGATTAATCGCTCCTTTCAGTCTCTGGTGCTTTAAATTCAATCACCACTTTCACAAATTTCTGAAAATAGAAGCGCTATTCAATCATGATGATGCTTTTATCTGTTCACGTGTGTGTTTTTGTTCTGCACAGGTGGGGAGTAGGTCAACGGTGCTGTGGGTAGTTCTGATAACCGGAAACTCAACCAACCACCTGTACGCTATGAGGCTACTTTTCTGGTGGTTTTGGGAAAAACAGGGAAGACACACTAGAAAGAGCTCTGCTGTAGTGACTTTTCTTACTTCTGAAAATGGGCATAGGGTGAAACACTGAAAAGAAGTTTGTGGCCTCTTAGCCACACAATTCCAGTGGAACTCACTTATGCATCAAGGTTACTAGAGCAGAATGGTATCTTCATCAAAATTAAAGTCAGGACCTATTAGGCAAAAAGTATAAAGAGAAAAAATTCTCCTTGAAAAGTTGTTAAATAAATATTGATCTCAACCCTTCATGATTCTGTATAGCCAATTGTGTACACTAAAATGTATAGTAATACAGTATTAATAGAGTTCATATGCTAAATACTGCTTTACAGTACTGCAAAAAATTATTGTCTCCCTTACAGTTTTTTTTGAAAAGTTGTTAAATAAATATTGATCTCAACCTTCATGAATCTGTATAGCCAATCTTGTACACTAAAATGCATAGTAATACAGTATTAATAGAGTTCATATGCTAAATACTGCTTACAGTACTACAAAAAAATTATTCTTTCTCCCTTATAGTTTTTTTTTTGCGGTATGCGGGCCTGTCACTGCTGTGGCCTCTCCTGTTGCGAAGCACAGGCTCCAGATGCGCAGGCTCAGCGGCCATGGCTCACGGGCCCAGCCACTCAGCGGCATGTGGGATCTTCCCGGACCGGGGCACGAACCCGTGTCCCCTGCATTGGCCGGTGGACTCTCAACCACTGCACCACCAGGGAAGCCCCCCATTTTGCAGTTTTTAGATACCTTTTTATCACGACGTACCACAAAAAGTAAAATTAAAAATTTTTCTATCATTAATGTAAAATCAAATTATTTATTAAATGAGATTTTCAGTGATGGAAGTGTGTTATTTATACAATATAGTAAAGTCTAAATAAATGTCATTCACATAATTTCTACAAAGGCATCTGCAATTTCATTAAAGCTTAAACTGACTTAATTTTACTAACAATGTGTCAAAACTAGCTTTTGGCCAATATCATTATTTATTTCTAAATTTTAAAAACTCACTGTATTAAAATACTAACGAGAATTAAGTACTTTGTTCAACTGAGATTCTTATTAACAAAATTGTATCCATCTATACTCATAATTATGAAAAACATGGTCAAGGTGGTAAAAGGTATTTAATAATAAAACTCAGAAAGTTGACAATCTTCCTATAAAGGAGTGCTGAGGACAGCTTCAAAGATAACCATAAATGTCTCTCCCTGATGAGAAGACTTCAGGGGAGAAATAAATGGTTTGAAATTGTAAATAAAATATAACATCTTGACTAACACAGAATCATGACTAGGATAAAGGAAAAAAGTTATTGGAAGAGTAGATTTCACCGGGAACAAAAAGAAAGGAGGACAGTAAATCACTGTTCTATCAGATCACTCAGTAGCCAGGCAGGGAAAAAAATGTGTGTGAATATAGTGTGTGTGTGTGTGTGTGTGTGTGTGTGTGTGTGTGTGTGTGTGTGTGTGTGTGTGTGTGTGTGTGTGTGTGTGTGTGTGTTTGCGTGCGTATGGCTGTATGGGATATCTGGAGATTAATCTGGATTTTTATAATAGAAAACTACTATAAAATCAATTTAACTTTTCACTGTACATAACATACACTGAAAAAACAAATTAAGAATAAAAAACTGCATTTCACATTTGACCTATAGATCAAATAGCAAAAAGAAAAGCAAGATTTGCTTTGAAGTCCATCTCTAAAGGTAAACTTAATTTCAGGAACATGAAATATATAAATGTTTGGATATATTATTATGGTCTCTTCTCCTAAAATCCTATTCAGTACTCAAGTAGAAAAACACTGAAAGCTTGAAAGGGAAGTAAGGTACAAAGGCACCATTTAATGTATATTAAGAAATAACATGTTATCACACAGTAACTCAAGGCTCTGAAAGAAAATAATCCAGTATCAACTAGTATTGTCCTCTAAGATATAAAATCCCTACTTCAAAATCGAAACAGGAAACCTATCTTTCCTATTCACAATATTATTCAAAAAATAAAAAAATTTTAAAGGTGGAAGGAAATTTGGATATCAACCAGTTTACCCACAAGATAAAATATCACGTCCAAGATTAAGTAGCAGGTTCAAAGTAGTGTCAATAGTAGATCCTGTGATACCCAGGACAGTGCTGTTTACACTACAACTCAGCTTTCACAGCACTGATTTGAGAGAAGGAAACACTAAAACCCATGTTTAACAGTCTCTCTCTACAGTTTCCTGGATTCCACAGGACTATCCCAGTTCTTCTCCCAAGTATTTAAAATAAATTAAACATATTTACAGCCAAATATAATAGCAAAACCCATATTTTAGTAAGTATTTTCACTCAGCATTTTTCAATGCAAAACAGTGTAACCCATATGGAGACTATGAATTCCAATCACATTATTCAGGTTTTCTTCCACTTAAACCAATTTGCTTCTAGAGTTAAGTGCCCATAAATTTTATGCTTGTCTATTCTCTCTTGGTTAATTCTGAGAGAAATAAATAGTTCATTATTCATTCAAAGTATGACCTTTTGGAAAAGGTAGCTCTTAACCTCATCAATTTACTGCAGAATCTGGGGGCACAGCCTTTAATTTTATTCTCAATTCTTTGGTCTAATTTTCAGTCTCTCAGTCTCATTTTTTAAAGTTTTGGGGAATTTTTCTGTTCTTTTAATTTCTGTAAAAGGCTCTAAACTTTTAACCTTTCACTGTATAGCATGTTAGCTTGGTCCTATTTTCTCTTAACTGCCAACCAAGAAACGTCATCTGTTGTATCTGTTTTGATATGCTTCCAAGAGACAGGGCTATAGAATCCCTGATACAAATCGCTGATGACTACTATAGCAAGAACGTGAGAGGGGAGACTAGAAGCTGGTCCTCTGAGAGCTCTCAAGGCAAATAAACAATACAAGAAGAAAAATGACTATGTTTAGAGATTACTTAGTGAGGCATTCCAAGCTCTTCCAGCTTTAGTAAAGGGTATTACAAGCAGTTGAGGTGTAGAAATAACATCAAGAATATTTCTTTCATTGTAGGACATAAAATGAACTCCCATAGTATGACAGTTAAGGGAAAGAATTAAAGCTACTATGAAGGTACTGGGTATTCTAATATATTCCCATAAAATACATTAATCTTCACTTCTCTTAGGAAATAGAACTCACATATGAAAGAACTTACTTATTCTGCCAAATTATCTTTACAATTTTAATCAAGGGTTGATGAGCAAACTTACTCTAGATGAGTCATAAGAGGGGCTTGGTTGACCACTTGTTCCCCAAGATGTTGTACCTCCTCGTTCATCCATACCTAAGGAGAGAAGAAAGTAAACAATATAAATCCAAGAGGATACAATGATGGGTTTTGTTTGGTATAGCAGATAATACAATTCAGTGGGTGGTATCTGCATTTGATTGGAACTGGCTGTGTATCAATCCTTGCCTCCGAAACCTGCAGAAATAAGTTACTTGGGAGTATCTTTATCACTGCTCTATACAATGCCCTACATACATTGCCAATGTAGGTCTTTGGAGATTTTTGAACAGAGCATAATCTAGGTCTCTCCACCTGTCTCCACCCACTGCTACTTCTAAGAGTAGATGAATGCCCCACCCCCAACTTTCTAAAGTTTAGTACTGCCTCCATGAATATACGAAGTGAATAAGGGTTAGAGAAAATGAAGCAAGTCAAACAAGTGCTCAAGTTAATAAAACTGGTTTCTATCAAAGCACTGAGTAGCTATTCTTAACCGAAGACATCAAACTATATCAAACCATATCAAATCAACATTAATTATATCAAAACTAATCAAAATGATGTGACAACTCATCCTAATAAAATCTCCTCTAAAATCTGATTCTAAATGAGGAGATCTATTCTTAAGAAAATTGCAAAGGAAGACTCAATGTGACAAGGATAAATTACCATTAACAACAAAACAGTTCACTATCCTCCTTAATGTACCTTCTGAAGCTTTGGCTCCATTATTTTCACCTTCCAATCAATTCCCAGAAAAATCTGAAAGAGTTGGAGATCTCTCAATCCAGCCATTTCTCCCTTTTCTGTTTTGAAGACCAGCCTTTCTCATCCTTGACTCCTAACAGGGTACACTTTCCCAACCCCTTCTGAGACTCTTTCTATGATGAAATACAAATGGTTGACTTCTTTTGTTTCATTCTTGCACGAGAAAACTCTAGATGTTACAAAAACAAAATTCTGTTAAGTTTAGAACCTCTTTTTCTTCAAAAAAATTCCTTGAAGTCTTCTGTGATTTAGATGAGAAGTGGTCTGTACTAAGTTAAATGCTACAAATTCTCCAATAACTAGCCACGATTCCCAAGGCTCTTTCATAGGGACCGAATTGTCATCTGAAGGACTAGGTGACAAAAGCAAGGAAAGGAAGTCAGTACCCAAAGTAAAATTTACTAATTCAGTTAGTAGGACCCTAATTTATTCTTTTTATGAATCTGTACTTCCTATATCAAAAACAGTACAGAGAAAAGATGGGTACCTACTATAAATAACACACTAAGCACAATTTCAAATGAATCAGAAGCTTTAAAAACACAGATTATATGTAAAAACAACAACAAAAGAAGTGTTTTTGTTTTGTTCATTCTTGGAGAATTCTTATTGAAATTCTAGATTTAAGAAAGATTCTACAAGTCTGAGGAGTATCATGTAAAAACACACTTTGTTACTAAATATTTCTCCAGTATCCAGTTACCTGTGGTCTATTTTTCAAGCATTTTCTTTGCAATCAACACAGTAGAATAGCAGATAGGATTCCAATGAGACCCAATCCAAGACAAAGACTACTATCAATCTACAAAATCCATTAATATAAACCTACTTACGAAACTGCAAATAATTTTAGGAAAAGTTTTATTTAAAAAGATCATACTTTCCATTTGTAACTTTTTTCCTAAATGAGTTATATTTTTAAAATATCATATATCCAAAGTAAAATGCAAAAGTAAATTGGCTCCTGAAAGCAGGGTCTCAAATATTTGCACACCCATGTTCACAGCAGCATTATTTACAATAGCCAAAATGTAGAAGTGACTTCAGTGTCCATTGACAAATGAATGGATAAACAAAATGTGGTATATACCTACAGTAGAATATTATTCAGTTTCAAAAAGGAAAGAAATTCTTACACATGCTACAACCTGAGGACATTATGTTAAGTGAAATAAGCTAATCACAAAAGGACAAATAGTATATGGTTCCACTTATATGAGGTACCTAGAGTAGACAAATCCATAAAAAGCAGAATGGTGGGCCTGGGATTGGGGAGTAAACATAACTTTCATTGATTTAGAACATACAATGCAAACTTATCTTGATGATCCTATTTCTAATGAAAATAATTCATTTTATGACTCTGAATTGCCTTTTATCAAATAATTAATAAATACGGGGGCTATGTGTTATTTTAAATACATTTATAAAAGAAAATAAATGGGTATCTGCTATGGAAAACATCTCACACAAAATTTTAAGTGATAAATGAAATTCTGTGAAAACACATACTTAATTCTTATCAAGTGACACTAATTACTTCCACAACATGAAAGAAGAGCAAAGATTAATTAAATAAAATTGTAATTAATTAAGCCACCAACTAAAGAGTACTACATACCAAGGATACAAGACATGTAGAGGGCTCAAAGGATCCTATAGAATAACAAGGATCTGGCTAGGGTTTAAAAGAGCTCTACAGCTTGATTGTTAATGTATCTAGACTCTGAGCAGAAGATCGTGGCTGGCACTGACAAAGGCAAGAGTCATCCTTTAGCATCAACGACTCCTTTCTGCTCAACACAATGGCTGTACAAACACAGAATTACAACAGGAGTAATAAACTTTCCAAAGCTTCAGCCACAAGACCAAGGTAACCAGGAAAAAAGAAATTACCCACAGAAAATAAACAATACAGAAATTATACAAATTGATCAAAATCTGAAAAACTATGTATTAACAAGAAAATATACCACAGTTGCAATAATTAGGAGGAAAACATTTCTATTAAGATATGTCTGAATCACCACTGCCATATATTTTTCTTTCCTTCCTATTTCTAGTCTACATATGCCAATTCAACAATTTTTGAGATGCCAGTGCCTCAACTTACAGATTAAAATGGTAGATGTAACAGAAAGTTTAGGAATAAATAAGTAGCAGAAACACTTTTGAGTCTTGCTTAACTTTCTAATTAATCTATTCTATTTCTCTGCAACAAAATTAAAAGGGTTAACCAATAATTTAATATAGAGATTTAAATGATACTTTTTTAATCTTTTATATACAGAATCTCTTAAGTACCTGCTTTTCTGAATGGAATCAATTAAAATCCAATATATGTTTTGATTCCATGTGCCTCATTTTAAAAGGCTTAATATTTTATTTAACATTTTTCAGTAAAGAACAAACTGCTTCCTTCTCTTGTGAAACATTTAATAAGGAAAAGTAACTGAAAGCAAATCATAAATTACTATACATACAGGCACTTCCCTAAGAGGCTGGGAGCCTGAAGAAGGAACACAAGGTGTAACCAAGTTTTTGAGATGTCAGAGAGCAAGACTCTTGGAGGAGCAAGTAAACTTAGCCAAGTAAAATATCTAGCATTACTTTCTTTCCTATGAAGGACTCAGGTACTACTTTGCCTGCCTCCTCTCTACTGCCACCATCTTTTTTGACTGAAAGTGCTCTCTTTCTTGAATCAGTATAAAATTATCGCACAGCTTCTATCCTACTACTTCTTTCATTCTCCTAGCACAAAATCCTAGAGACTTCTCTAGGTTTTTAGCCATTAGCAAAAACTGGAAACATTTTTTTGGGGTAGTGACTTTTCTATACCCTATACACCTGTTCCACACCACCCCCTGCCAATCTGGGCCCCCAGGGGCTCAGAAACAGTACAGGTTTGTGTACATGAAGCATTATTCAAGCTTTGTTAGGCTCAGACAAGACCTACCTGGAGGTAAAAGGGGTGAATGAGGAGTAAAGCTGCTGACCAGCTACTCTCCCACCTGCTACCACTAGACCTATCACCAAAGATTCTGTCACCCTAGACTACGAGGGTGAAGGGAGAAACACATCTGGAATTGGAAAATATTTCAGGTACTGGTGGGGAGTCTAGAGAGCAGAGAAGTAATGAAAGGGAAAGCAGGGTGGGGGATAAACAAAATCAAGAGAAGAGTAGTTAGGATATTCCTGCAGCAAAGCTATAAGAAAAACAAGTCAGGGCTTCCCTGGTAGTGCAGTGGTTGAGAATCCTCCTGCCAATGCAGGGGACACAGGTTCGAGCCCTGGTCCGGTAAGATCCCACATGCTGCGGAGCAACTAAGCCCGTGCACCACAACTACTGAGCCTGCACTCTAGAGACCGCGAGCCACAACTACTAAGCCCGCGAGCCACAACTACTGAAGCCCGTGCACCTACAGCCTGCACACAGCAACAAGAGAAGCCACTACAGTGAGAAGCCTGTGCACCGCAATGAAGAGCAGCCCCCACTCGCCGCAACTAGAGAAAACCTGTGCACAGCAACGAAGACCCAATACAGCCAAATATAAACTTAAAAAAAAAAAAGCTTTTCAGAAAAACAAGTCAATACAGCCACATTGCTTTGTATTATGCCCGAGAGTTATTCCTTGTGGAAGAGGGACATATATAAAGTTGGGAGGAACAGCACAGTGGATTGTATACCTCTCTTTCTCTCTGTCTCTTTCTCTCTTTCATGCACATACACACAGCTTTTGGTAGCAGTGAAATCAGGTTTTTATTCTAGCAAATAAAAGGTACTTCAAAAATATCAAATCCCAACACTGTTATAAATAAGGAAAAGATAATATACTTTGCAGGACTGCCATCTGCTATAGGATGATTCAATAGATGATTTGATAAAAGAAATCTGATTGGAGATAGCTATGTCAGATAACCAAAGCTATGGATGTATCTCTTCAGTAGTTTCTTCCCTCAGTTTTATTTGTGGGGTAATGATATTCCTTTAGATCAGACTCAAAGGCTGCAATCAATTGTAAAATAACATACACCTAAAAACCCACCACCACCGTTTTTTATTATATTTCTCAAATTTTAGATACTTATGAAATAAACCTACCAATCTGTTTTTCCAGAAATTCACTGTGAAACAGAATCAATTAGAATATAAAAGCAAATCCTTTCTTTTTATGCTACACATTAACGAAAAACAAAACAGAAAAGCTATGGAAATGTTGAAATTGTACGGAAATATAAGACCTGCTGCTTCATATGAAGTACATAACATTGGTTACAGAATTATTTATTTATTTATTTATTTTTTGTGGTACACGGGCCTCTCACTGTTGTGGCCTCTCCCGTTGCGGAGCACAGGCTCCGGACGCGCAGGCTCAGCGGCCATGGCTCACGGGCCCAGCCGCTCTGCAGCATGTGGGATCTTCCCGGACTGGGGCACGAGCCCGTGTCCCCTGCATCAGCAGGCAGACTCTCAACCACTGCACCACCAGGGAAGCCCGAATTTTTTTTTTTTTTTTTACTAAAAAATTGAGATTCTGTAAAATGAACTGTCAAATTAAAAAGTTTAACTCTTTTTAAAGTATGTAAGAAAATAAGACCAGTAAATGATTTAAAGGAATCACCTTTTTAGGTCATCTTTAAAATTAATCACAATTTCTATTTGGAATTGATGAGAACTAAGATTTTAAAAATAGGGATATTCCAGTGCCAAAGTACACTAGAATAAGATAATTAAACATGACCAATTTCAAGAAAATGACTAATTTTGAAATTAACTTCCAAACAGTGATTTCGCTATGCTATTTTTATTAGCCACATCACTCTATATAAATGTCCTGTAAATATACAATTAAACAGGACATTCTAGTGATTTAATCAATGAAGTAAGAGTAGATGGTCAAAAGGAAATGGCAGGTCTATCTGTTTAGGAAAAATAAAAAACTGCCTAATGCCCAGGGATTGAAACTAAGTTCTCAAAGGGCAAGCAGGTATTTTGTACCACCTTGAGAACTATCTATGTAGTGACCTGGTATATTGAGGATTTGCTCTGATTGTCTGAAGAGACATTCTAATAACCCTGTCAAAGCTCCTGAGCCATCTCCAAGCCTCCCCTAAACTATCTGGCTGTCAAATTTCTGGAAACAAGAAAAGGCCCTCCCAGGGCACCTAAAAGCAACTGCCTTACTCCTCTGGAATCTGAACAACAAAGCCCTGCACCTAAACAACAATGCCAGGTGTTTTCTTCCACAGAGGCACTAAGAAGTCCACTCTAAAAAAGGCCTGATGCCTCTTCTCCAACTCTGGGTAAGTCTCAGCAAAAAATGTCCCTATTCAGTCTCTCAATGATACAATCCCATTAGATTTACTTTATAAACATTTTCAAAATCTGACTATGACTCACTATTTTAATTTCATTTTATTTTATATTTATTTATTTACTTGGCTGCACTGGGTCATTTGTTGCAGCACATGGGATCTTCGTTGTGGCATGCGGTATACCCTGACCAGGGATGGAACCCAAGCTCCCTGTGTTGGGAAGGCGGAGTCTTAACTGCTGGACCACCTGGGAAGTGCCTGACTCACTGTTTTTAACATGATCATTTTAGTCTGAGCCACCATCACCTCTGTATTATGGCAATAGCCTCCTAAAGAGTCTCCCTGCTTCTTGCCCCTGTGACAGTGTGTATACTCTACATAGGAACTAGAATGACCTTTTCAAAACAGCTCAAATCCTGTCAGTCCTATGCTCAAAATCTACCCATCTCATTCAGTATTAAATCCACTGGTCTACAGTGTTTCATGGGTTCCACCTCCCACCTCTCTGACTTCATCTTCTACTATTCATTCTCTTAGATCACTCTTTTTCAACTACATGGACCCCTGTTTTTGCTCAAACACACTGAGCATGCTTCCTCCTTAGGGCCTTGCCACTTGTTCTTCCCTCTTCATAAAATGCTTCCTCCCAGATATCTGAATGGTTTGTTCCCCTAATTTCCTTCAGGTCTCTCTATTCAAATATCATATTATGGGGGGATGTTTACAATCTGTTTTTCCCCCCCAGTAGATTGAAAACTCCAGGAAAACAAGAGTGTAGTCTGTTTTGTTCAATATTTTATGTTTGGTGCCTGAAACAATGCCTGACACACAGTAGGCACTAATAAATATTTGTGGAAGAAATAAATGTATAAAGTGGAAATAATACATTCAGTTTAATATAAGTGGGGCTGAAACTGGTTCCCTATTTGTTAGCTTACCATTCTTCTTTAGAAATAATTGAAACCAATATTCTAAATAAATGAATAGTAGTTTAAAAATTCCAATGAGAAGCAGTTAGACTATAAATGACTCTATGAACTAGACAAGTAACTACCCCCAAAGAGCAAACATTATTTAAAAAGTGTTAGAGAAACCTAAATCCTCACTAGGCTTGGTGGCTAAACCACACACAGACGTTCAATATCACAGCTTTGAAATAACATCATTACATGTCCTAAGAAAAATCACTTTGTATTCACTATAGTACAGCCTAACGTACACTGCTATAAAAGGAACTCTAAATAAAAAATGTTCCAGAAATTTCATGTAGTCAGCATGATGTTGGGATATTTACAAATGTGGTTAGAAATGCAATAATCTCTTAAATTTGTTCTTTTTGTGTGTGTGTGTGGTACGCGGGCCTCTCACTGTTGTGGCCTCTCCCGTTGCGGAGCACAGGCTCCGGACGCACAGGCTCAGCGGCCATGGCTCATGGGCCCAGCCGGTCCGCGGCATGTGGGATCATCCCGGACCGGGGCACGAACCCGTGTCCCCTGCATTGGCAGGCGGACTCCCAACCACTGTGCCACCAGGGAAGCCCTAATCTCCTAAATTTGGTAACACATCTTTCATATTCCCTTAACCACTCAGTTACCCATTGTATTAATTTCTACCTTGCCAATATTTTGAGTAACTATCCCTTGCTCTGATTCAGGTCCTGTGTATTGCTTATTCTTCTATTATGTTCCATGCCAATCCACAGTTAACACTGCCAGCACAATTATCTTGCCATAAATACAAGTTGGATCACATCCATTCACTTTTAAAATATGATCCTCTGCTGCCTCAGGAATAACACTCACACTCCTGAGGTGGCATTCTTCGTGGTGGCCTCAATCTACTTTTTTCAGCTTCAATACTGAATACTATATTTCTCAGAAAACTCAATGCTTGGGATTCCCTGATGGCACAGTGGTTAACAACCTGCTTGCCAGTGCAGGGGACACAGGTTCGAGCCCTGGTCCAGGAAGATCCCACATGCTGTGGAGCAACTAAGCCAGTGTGCCACAACCAGTGAGCCGGCACTCTAGAGCCTGTGAGCCACAACTACTGAGCCTCTGTACCACAATTACTTAAGCCCACGCATCTAGAGCCCGTGCTCCACAACAAGAAAGCCCGTGCACAGCAACAAAGACCCAATGCAACCAAAAATAAATAATGAATAAATAAATAAAAATTAAAAAAAAGAAAACTCAATGCTCCAGCCTCATGAAGACATTAGTCATTCCCCAAACATGCCAAGCCTTGTCACACATTCATATTCTACTCCTATTGCTTCCTAGTCCTAGAATATCCTCCCTTATCTTTTCCCCCACCTACTGAGTTTCTAATTTTGAATCAGTCTAAGATCGAATGTCCTCTCTTCTGAGAAGTGTTCTCCATCAACTAAGTCAATATTAATCACACTTCTTCAGAAAGTAATTTGTACTTACTTTGTCTTCAACATTGACATTTACTTTTCACGTATACCCTACCAATAAAACTTTATAACAGGGAACATACCTCGTTCATCTCTATGTACTTCTGGTACTTCGCAGAAGTGTGGTATTTTGCATTCAAATGTCTAAGTAGCTAAGGCACATATAAAATTAGGGCATTCACATGACAGTCCGTCATAAGAATTCAGTTAACTAGAGATGGGTTAAAAAAAGAAATTCAAAGTAGAAGAGGAATGTCTAGCAATCTACGTAGATCTCCAAGAATTAGTAAAATAATAATAATTATTATTATTTTAAAAGTATTATGTTTAATAAGTATTATTTTTAAACGCAGATTGCAAATATGCTGGAGGCAATCTCAAAACTGAACTAGTGAGTTCAGCTTCCAACATGATGTACTATGCTCCTACAGACAGCTACTATAAATTCTGGAGAAAAAATATAAATATAAAACAAACTACATAAAGACTCCACCTTAAGAGTAAACCTAAAGGGTCTACCAGGAAAATGAACAAAACCAGGCTGATTCTGGATGGGAATATAAACTTGGAAGAAGAGACCAGAATGAGTTTCTCCTTTTAACAGCTTTAGGGATCAGCACAAGTGAGTTTCCCATTTTAAAGCTTCATCCCGCAGGCAAGCAGCAGCCACAGCACGCAAGAACTAAAATTCCAATAGAAAACTTACTATCTTTCTGGATAGAAGAAAAACAGGAAAGAGCAGGACAACCATAATCACCAGAAAGTAAGGACAGAATCCCCAAAAGAAGAGAGGCAGAAAAGATGAGTCCCAAATTTTGGGCACATCTCTGCTCAAGTCTTTGGATGAGACCTGACGTACACATTCACAGGGCAGTTTGCACTTGAGGCTGAAAGAATCAAATCAAATTGAGATTTGAGCAGCTGCTAACCTCAGGCAAGATCGAATTTTCACTCTGAGTGTGATCCAATTAATGGCTCACTAAAACACAGAAATCAAAACTCTTTGGAGGAACATAAAAGAAACCAAAATTTCCACAAATAACATTCATGATATCTATAACACAAGCCAAAACTCCTTGACAATGAAATGTGACCCAATCTCAAAGAAAAAGATAATCAAGAGGCCAACTTCAAGATGACACAGCTACTGAGATTTTCAGACAAGGGCATTAAACCAGGTACCTTACTATACCCAATCAAGTAAAGGACATATGCTTGTAATGAATGAAAAGACTGGAAATCTCACAGAGAAAAAGAAAACACACACACATACACACAAAAAACAAATGAAAGTTTTAAAAATTAAAATATCTGAAGTCTAAAAAAAAAATTATTGGATGGGTTTAAGAAAGGAATGGAGATGACAGTAAAGAGTGAATGAATTTGATGACAGATCAACAGAAATAATTCAATTTGACAAAAAATTAAAAGAAAATAAACTGGGTCTTAGAGACCTAAAGGAAGATATTAAAAAGTCTAACATAGAGAGAGTCTAATAAGAGATGAGTAAGTCTAATAAATCTAATAAGAGAACAAAGAGACTAGGGTAGAAAAAATTTTTGAAGAAATAATGGCCAGAAAATTCATAAATGTGGTTAAAAGACACAAATTTACCAGTTAAGGACACTCTGTAAACCCAAAAGGATAAATATTAAGAAAACAGGATACCATAGTCAAATTTCTGACAACCAAAAATACAGAGAAAACCTTGAATGTGGACAGAAAAAGGACACATTACATACAGAAGAACAACAATTCAAATACTGCAGACTTGTCTTTAGAAACTATGAATGTCACCAGATGTGGAAACACATCTTTAAAGTACTGAGGCATGGGGATCTCAGCCAGAATAAAAATATCCTTCAAGAATGGAGATAAAATACATTTTCAAATAAAATAAAATTAAGAATTTGTTACCAGCAAAACTTCAGTACAAAATACTAAAAGAAGTTCTTCAAGCTGAAGGATATGTTATCAGAGAGAAACCTGAATCTTGAGGAAGGAAAAAAGAACATGAGAAATAGTAAATATAAGAAACTTTTTTTTTTCTTTTAACTTCTTTAAAAGTTATTTATATAAAAATTGTAACATTCTCTCACAGGAGTTACAATGTATTTAGCTGTAATACATATGACAAATATAGCATAAAAGAAGGCAGGGGTGGGGAAAAATAGACCTATAAGGTTACAAGATTTCTACATTTTATGTGAAACGGTAGAATATTAACTCTAAACTGACTGGGAGAAGTTAAGTTAATGACATATATAACCTGAGAGAAACTACCAAAGCGGAAAAAAATGCAGAGGCATCACTAAAAAGCCAACCAATAAATTAAAATGGAGTCCTAAGAAATAGCCAAATCCAAAAGAAAGAAATACATTTGAACAAAATATAGAAAGAAAAAACAGAAAACAAATGAATTAGTACACCTTAATCTAACCATACAATAAAACATTCCATTTTTGTCTGAGGAGGAAGACAAACAGAGAAGCATCAAACAGATACTACTCATTTCAATGAGAACACACCTCATTGCTCTGTGAGCTCACAAAGTTCATGCTGTTGCTCTTCTTCAACAAGACAATTATATTTGGGTTTGGTGCGGGAAAAGAAAGATGAAAATATTACATTGCCCTTGCACATTAAACAAAAAACATACAGTACCACACCACTGTGAAAACTGCATACAGAAGTTTTTAGGTTGTTTATTTTTATAGTACCCATCAGGATCATAAGTCAGTACCAATAAAGCAGCTTCTGCATAAGTACATTTTGGTGGATTTTTGCTGATTACCTAACACAATTTGCTATTTAAAAACAGCTGTGTGAGCAATTACTATTCTTAATTCCACAAACAATTCTATTCATTTCCTGTAATAAGGCCTGTGTACTCCCTGCGTTCAAGTCTTAGACCATTAATTCCTGTAATGGCAACACACTCTGCCTCTCTCAAAGGAACTCTGTAAGAATTTTTCCATCGTGTTTTCCTCATATTTTAAAATCCCATCCTCATATACTCTTCAAACTCCCACTCATTTATTTCTAAATTCACAAAACAAAAATTTACATTGACTACCTTCACTCCTTTCAATTTATGCACTTACTCATTAATGAATCTCTTGCTAGTATCTAGCCTCTTCCTAGACCACACCAGCAAAACCCAATGCCAGTCACAAAGAAGGCTCTCAGTAAACATTTGTTTATATGATAAAACTGAACTCTTTCATGTCATCAAAGGTTATTCTAATCATAAAGCATAAAGGCCCCTTCTTGGTCTTAATTTCTTAGATCTCTATTGAAGAGGTCTACAAATTTCTCCTATAAACAGCCGAACAGTAAATATTTTATGTCTGTGGGTCATACCCTCTCTTTACCAACTGTTCAACTCTACTACTGTAGCACAAAAGGAGTCAAAGGCGATATGTAAACAAATAAAGAGTAACTGTATTCCAATAAAACTTTATTTATAAAAACAGGTGATGAACCATGGACCATATTTTGCCTACCCCTGCTCTATGGCATCCAATACTGTTAACCACCTTGCCTCCCTGGGATTTGCTGACAATAACCTTTGGGCCCCTATTTCTATATATTAACACTTCCCCTTCTAGTGAAAAACTAAAAGTACCTGCTCTTCATTCCAAGAACTTCTCAATTTATGCTCTACCCCTTCAACTGCTCACTCAGTTTTATGATTTTGACCATCCCATCTGAATGATCAATTTCAAAATGCACACTCCCAGCTTTAAGCTCAGTTCTGTATTTTGCATCTTGAATCATCAAATTCCTGCTGGAAGCTTTCATTCAGCTCTCCTGCCATCATCTTAAACCCATATCTGAAACTAGACTTTTCACATACCCTTCACTTCCTCATATGCCTTTGGACCCTAATTATTAATATTTCTAATACTACAGGTAGTACTATAATAGTTCAGGTCAACCTGGCATCATCTTTGATTTTCTCTTCTCTTCTCCCTCCACTATCCCTATACTGAGTATTCTTTATGAATGTCTCCTGAAGCAGCTTTTCCATTCCTACTACCATCTTTTTATTCTGAGCTTTTATGATATCCTACTTAGACTCTTTTGCTAGAGTCTCTCTGAATCTCCCTAAAACACTATTTCAAAATATTTAACCTAATAATAGCCTGCCATTGTAGTCTTCCTAAAACAAATCTTCAAAACATATTACCCCCAGATTTAAAAAGTAAACACTTCCAGTGCCCCACCACCAACAGAATTAATCCAAAATTCTTCAACCTGAAACTGAATATTTACTCCTCTGTTCCACAAATGTTTACCATCAATTGTGCTAGGTTTTGTCCCTCCTATGTTTAAAGCCTTTGAAAACCCAGTTACAATTGCCTCACTGCTTCCAACCCTAATAGTCAAAAACGCTAATTTCCTATTATGGCATACACAGTGTCATGCTCTAGGGAGGACTCTAGGCACTGTTGACAGAGACATGCACAAGACACAGAAACCCTGCCCCTCAAGGAGCTGTCATTCAGTGTTTTGCATTCAAACTCATCTGTAACCATGAGGCACATTCATTGTACACAGTACTATTCATGAACACTTATTGCTCTTATTATTCCTCTTGGCACTTCTATCTCCTCTACACTTAATTCTTACTGATTTTATGCTCACTTTAAATTCCACCTCTGCTGTAAAACATGACCAACCTCCTTAATCCTTACTAGGTCCTCTCTTTAATATTTATACTTATAAATCTACATCGCACAGCACAGAAGTTATATTGTTCTTAAGAGAACACCATCCAACATGGGGTCTCAAATTAATTTAAGACCAAAGACCACATTCAGCCCTCATTCTGTTTCACCTGCAGTGCTAAATACATAGGAGACACTCAATGAAAAAGTTTTTGTGTACAAAATGACACTGCTAATTAATATATGGACAGATTTTCTAGTAGCAGCTACAGCTTTTACTTACCTACTTACATTCACTTTCCCCAGTCCCACGATGAACAGTATGAGTTTGCAAAAGAGCATTCATAAGGGATACAACTGATGACCAAAGCACAGAACAAAGGTAACCACATCAAGAAGACACTCAAATGAAACACCTGACATTAGCTCAGAGCTCTAATGGAATGAACTAAAACTCTCTTGTTCATACTCACAGGTATTTATTACAGTAACATGTAAGCAAAAATTACTGCCATGTAAAGATTTCTAAATTTTATACTCTCATAATTAGTGTCTAGCCCTTAAAAAATTGAATTTAAGTAATTTAAAAACATCTACAACTTATGAAGGTGAATAATTACATCAAAACACTCCCCCACCATCCAACTTTTAGAGCTATTAAACTAGTTGAAAAAGTTGAACATTGCCTATGTAATAAATAAAGCATACCACTCTCTTCTTAAATTGAAGTATAGCTGACTTACAATATTGTGTTAGTCTCAGGTGTACAGCAAAGTGATTCAGTTATACATATGCTTTTTCTCAGATTCTTTTCCATATAATATCTTCTTTATCCATCTGCAATATAATTATTCTCCAGTCTGTGGGTGCCTACCCAGGGGTATGGGACTTAATTATATCATGAGTCCACTCCCCTACCCATTTCATTGTTGTCCCTTCTTCATGTCTTTAGTTGTAGATCTTTTCTGGTAGGTTCTGTTCCTTTTCACTGACAGTTGTTCTGCAGGTATTTGTGAATTTTGGTGTATTTGTGAGAGGAGGTAAGCTCAGTGTCTTTCTACTCCGCCATCTTGGCCCTGCCACCCATATCACTCTTGAAATCTCAGAGTATTTTTAGTTTAAAAGTAAAGGACTGGTTATCAAAATTATTTACCAGGAACTTAAAATTTACATTAAAAATCATCTCTATTATATAACAGAATATAATCTGGACAGAAAAATAAGATCTGCACCCCAAATATTACATATTGCCTGTGGGCATGGAAAATGATATACTTTGCAAAACTGGCAGTTTCTTAAAAGATAAAAACACATACATCCTTTAACACAACAATACTATCCCTAGGTATTTGTGCAAGGTAAAGTGAGAAAGAAGTACACCCACAAGGAGTCTTTTACATGAATATTAAGGATAGTATTCATAAGAGCTAAAACTGGAAATAATCCAGGTACCCATCAATAAAAAAGATGAATAAAGGAACTGTGGTTTATTCATTCAATGTAATACTGCTCAACAATACAAAAAAAACCAGACTAGTGGTGCATGCAACGACATGCATAAATTTTGAAAACATTATGCTTAATAAAAGATACCAGATACCAAAGATTGATTTCATTTATATGTTGACCTACAACAGAAAAAACAAAATCATAGTCATAAAAATAAAGATTGTGGATGCTTATCAGGTAGAGAGTTGACAAGGAAGGAGTAAAAGGGATATAAATGGGGTGAGGAAAATGTTTTATAAAACAACAAAATGTTCCTAAGTTTATTCAACTGAAAATAACAATTATAAACTGTGGACCAAACTTTTAAAAACAACTGTTTAAAGACAAGGAAGAATGAACAAAAGGAGGCAAAAACTGAAAAGGATCTGATCAGTGAAAAAATATAACCAGACTCACTAGGTAAGATCCAAATCTTTATGATTTGTCTGATGAGGGCATTTCCCAGGCAGCATGGCATGTGGTGGCTAGATAAGCAGAAAGCCACTATTTTCTTTGCTTAAGGAAGGAGCCAAAACATAGAATTTGGGAATGCCAGTGTGGCTGGAAATTAAGGAGGGAAACAAAGAAAGGAGAAAGCCACAGTTGGGTTTCAACTGCTGGGTACCAGGGAGGAAAGTAATTAGAGGGGGCTTGATAAATAATTTGAGCTTTCCACAGGCCTGCCTTAACAAAGCATAAAATCAAGCCTCAAGATAACTGACCAAAAATGTTTAACTACTTACAAATAATGTAAATTCTTATTTGTTTTATAGAGCAAAAACAAAACTCTGCAGATGAAGAGAAACTAAAACCTCTATAACACATCTTCTACATTGAAAAATATGAAATAAAAAATTAATAGATGTGTGGAGAAATTAAAATGTGACCTATAGTCTAGGAAACACATTCCATACAGCCACATCTCAAGATGACAGATGTTGGAATAAGCAGAAAATGATTTTAAAACAGCTATTATAAGTATTGAAAGACTTTAAGAAAAAGATGGTCAAAATGAAGGAACAGATGGAGACTCTCAATAAAGAAAAGCTTTTGAAAATGGGAATTGCAGAATTTAAAATTACAATAACTGAAATAAAAAATTTGCTGAATAAGCTTAACAATGAACTGGAACCAGAAGAAGAAATGGTAAGTGACATTGAACATAAAAAATATTGGGAAAAAAAGAGTAGAGCTTTAGCTACCTGTTAGACCATACTAAATGGTCTAAAATACATGTAATCTGAGTATCAGAAGGAGATGAGAGAAAAAATGAGGCAGATTATATATCTGGAGTAAAATTTGGCAAAAAGTTTCCCATATCAGTGAAAAACATCAACTTGTATGCAAATCTAATGAGCTCAGCAATTCTAAGCAGGAGAAATTTAAATACTAACAAAGCACAACTTGGAATGAAGAGTTTAAAATTTTAAAACAAGAAACATACTAGTACCATAGTCAAGTGATAGCTTTAGAAACAGTAGTGGGTACCAAAAGCAAATGATCCCCAATATTAGATACCATAAGAGAAAGAGACACTGACTTCTAAGGTATTCTTTGAAGTTCAAATAGAAGTCTACACATGTGTGGCAAGGATGACATGGTGACTTGATATAAAAGCACTAACCTGGTCTTTGCTGAAGCAATAGAAAGCAAACATCTATAAGTTTTTTCCTTTAGGGGCTTCCCTTGTGATGCAGTGTTTAAGAATCTGTCTGCCAATGCAGGGGACACGGGTTTGAACCCTGGTCCGGGAAGATCCCACATGCCGCGGAGCAACTAAGCCCATGCATCACAACTACTGAGTTTGCACTCTAGAGCCCGTGAGCCACAATTACTGAGCCTGTGTGCCACAACTACTGAAGCCCGCATGCCTAGAGCCCGTGCTCCGCAACAAGAGAAGCCACTACAATGAGAAGCACGCGTACCAAAATGAAGAGCAGCCCCCGCTCGCCACAACTAGAAGAAAGCCCACGCACAGCAACGAAGACCCAATGCAGCCAAAAATAAATAAGATAAAATAAATAAAACATTTTTTTAAAATGTGTAAAATCCAAGCCTTACCTTTCCATTACCTTTCAAACATTATCTATTCCTACAATCAATATCTCTCTTTTTCCAATTTTGGGACTGGCAATATGGAATAAAATGAATGATTATTACTAATGCAAACATCACAATGCTATCATATATTTAAAATAATAATGCTTTGAAAAACTGTACAAAGAACTTAAAGAAAGACTGTTCATATGATTAATTCTTTCAGAGGTTCCTGAGAAATTAATGCATAAAAACTTCACCATAAAAGTGAAATACTATTTTAAATTAATATAAAATTAAAAGTGAATTTTATCATATTATGAGCATATTTGGTCTTATGTACATAAAACTGTAAATTTGTGGGTTCCTAGAGAAGAATAAGTCAAATAAACAGCAGCATAACAATGTTAGGTTGGTACAAACCAAAATGATATAATAAAAAAAACTATCCAAATGATAGAGAGTGCATGCTTTTTGTAAAACAGGAAAGGGATCTCGGTCTTTCACCATGGTTTAACTTCAGTGGAACAATGTGAGTGGTGGCTCAAGGTTGGTAAATTCTTCCAATTACACCCAGGAGATAAAACTAAATCTAAAGGGTGAGAAGGTAAATGCAATGTTATTTTTGAAAATTTAATGCAAGTAAAAGGTAGAAAATTTTATGTTGTTAAAATGTGATTTATATCCAGTGTTTAAAGGAAAGGTTTATTCAGCTGAGGGTAAATTTTGTCTACAAAATTTTCAGAAATATTTGTTTTCCCTCACAATCCAAATAAAGCAGAAGAGGGGAAAGTCAAGAATAATTTTTTAATACCTCTGTGCTATTGCAGTAAGATACTACCGTCTAACACTTAAAAGCTGATCTTCAGTTTCTGCTCAAGGTGAAGATCTCCATAATCCAATCAATCTGTGGTCATTCAGCACCATTACAATTTCTTATATTAAGCATCTCTACTAAACTACTAAAATTATTATTATTTTTTAAATGGATTTATTTATTTATTTTTGGCTGTGTTGGGTCTTCGTTTCTGTGTGAGTTCTTTCTCTAGTTGCGGTGAGCGGGGGCCACTCTTCATCGCGGTGCGCGGGCCTCTCACTGTCGCAGCCTTCTCTTGTTGCGCAGCACAGGCTCCAGACGCGCAGGCTCAGTAGCTGTGGTGCACGGGCTTAGCTGCTCTGCAGCATGTGCGATTTTCCCAGACCAGGGCTTGAACCCGTGTCCCCTGCATTGGCAGGCAGATTCTCAACCACTGCGCCACCAGGGAAGCCCTAAAATTATTATTTTTGAATAGTTTTAAGTGTATGAAATCGTTATCCTGTTCAGTATTTCTGAAAATAAGATTGTAACTGATACACAAATAGAAGACAGCCTAATCTAACAGAATGGTATAGAGACCCAGAGTTAGCAAATACAGGTTAAGAGGTTAAAATCTCACAATTTTGCTCTATAAACATCTATGATAAAATAACCTATCTGTACCTCTGAGAATAATTTAAAACGTTTCCCAAGTATCATTCAGAAGGCCTTTCAGGTATTTAAAACCCTACGGAAAAAGTGATGTCAATGGTAAAATGCTGGCAAAATACTTTTAGTTGACAATATTTCCTTAAGTCGGCACCTATTCATTCGAACTTCGTGGCATTTGGCTGAGTTAGCCATTATTCGCCCCTTAAAACCCTAAACCCAAAGAAGTTGTAAAGATAAAATGCATAGTTTAAATGGATTTCTCCCTATGAGCAAGGAACTAGACTTAGCTTCGTGACCTCCTCAATTATGTCATTAACAAGATAGGGGAAAGGATGGGTAAAATATGAGGAGTTTATAAATTGTTCAGAGCTGCTTTGATAGAGAAGAGGAAGAGAAAATAACTATACTTAGATTTCATAGTGATCAAAAACAGATCTGTCTTCCACCAACTCAGCAAATAAGCACACACTCAATTCTAAGTAATATATTGCCTTGTTTTATGTATCCCCTTGTTAGTCTCAAAGTGAAAAGGCTTGAATTGCACTGATTTGATTTACTCAATTCTGTATCTGCATACAATACCAAATATCTTAATTATCTGGTATTCTTCTCACCTCTTCTCAACATCTGAATCTCTGGTCTAGTTTTTCCTCCAGACCTTCAAACCAGCATTCCTATCTTTGATCACGTTAGCTTTCAAAGCTCCTACTATCCCAGGAAAACCACTCAATTTCTCCCTTGGTGTGCCTTCACTTAGAGTAAGTTATTTATTCATAGAGTGAAGAAAACTTAACACATTCTAAACATTTAATATATTTATTCCAGAAGTTTTAAGAGTGCCTGAAAAAATGGATCTAGTTGATTTCCTTCTATACCCAATTTCACTACTTAGTCTCTAACTCTGTCCTTTCAGCTCAACAAAGCATATCAGGAAACTACCAAAGCCATATCCAGAAAATAATGCTCAGTCAGATGGACCCAAGCACAATCCGAGGCTTTTCCATTTACTAGGTATGTGATGACTCTGTCTCTTCTTCTATAAAATGGGGTTTAATAATAGTATATAACTCACAGACTGAGGATGAGAATTAAATAAGATGATACTTATTAGATACTCAGTATAGTGTCTGTCACACAGTAAATGCTCAATAATATAAGCTGTCTGAAACTGCAGAGATGGCCTTTTAATTCTCATTGTTAGAAAACTCATTTGGCAGTCTTGCCACATGAGAAAAATTGTGGAAGGTCGGTATCTGTTGTTTAACGAACTGACTGGATCTAGGTTGTATTTCCCATTTGTGGTATTACCTTTTCCAGTATGAGTTCCTCTCTGACCGGAATAATGATAGCCTGCTGGGGTAATAATCTTCCTCAACATGGATGATTGATTATTCATAGTAAATGACGTCATCTCTCAAAGTCTAACCACAGAGTAGAACACTGACACAAGGTGAAGCCCACTGTGAAGGTACTCAGGCTGCAAAGACATTCAAGTTTATGCCAAATCAACTTCATTTTTTCCCTGCTTTTATGAGACAAAACCCTAGAAAATAAAAAAGAAGTAGTACAGTCGGCTCTCTGTATCTGCAGGCTTATCATCTGCAAATTCAACCAACCATGGATGGAAAATAGTTGAGGAAAAAATCCCCGAAAGTTCCAAAAAGCAAAACTTCCATTTGATGTACACTGGCAACTATTTATATAGCATTTACATTATATTTACAACTATTTAGATAGCATTTACATTGTATTAGGTATTATAAGTAATCTAGAGATGACTGAAAGTATATGGCAGATGTGCATAGGTTATACACAAATACTATGCCATTTTACACAAGGGACTTGGGTATCCATGGATTACGGCATTCCAGCACAGTCCTGGAATCAATCCCCTGGAGATACCGAAGGATGACGGTATCTTCATACACTGGAGGAGTGGGCGAAGGAGTCAAGGTAGTAGGCCAAACAGTTCAAATTGTAGGACTTAAATGTCACATCTTTTTCTTTGCCTCAGTTTCCTCATTTGTGAAAATCAGATAACAATGGCTCTGCCTACTTAAATGAGACAGCATGTAAAATGCTTGGAAAGCACCTTGCATGTAGTAGTTTCTTAGTGTTTACAATGACCTATCCTCACAAAACCGTTCCCCTACAGTGTTTTAGTGTGTTATTTTAAAAGATTAAGGTAACACAAGACAGAAAATACTATCATTAAGTCACTCACTGTTTTGTACAATTACCTAATCATGACTCTTTCCACAATTTAACAATTTCTATTCAATAAGCATTTACTGAAGGTCTACTGTGAGTTAGGAACCATACTTTGTCATTCACTCCCCCACCAACAAGTGTCTCTTATTTGCTTTTTACATCTTCCCTGTGGTAGGCCATCAGCCCCACAAATTATGAAGCAAGTTAAAGTCAATAAAGCAGATGAAGTGCTCCCCCCTCCATAAATGCCTTTACATTTTATATCCACTGACTTAAAGACATATATGTATGTGGAAATCATAACAAATCTATGAACCCTGGAAAATACTGAATTCTTTTCAAGCATAAGATGTTGCCCCAAAAATGGTGCTAGAAGAAATTAACCTGAAAATCCCATGTGACTGAGAGTCAGAATGAAAAGCTTTAACTCTAACAAAGTAAAGGATGCTTTAATTTTGGCCACAAAAATGTGTAAAAGCAAGACTGATTTTAAAAATTTAGAATAGCTTTAGAAAAGAAGAAAAATCAGTAAAGTGAATCAATCACAGATCTGGAACGCTCTCTGAGCATGATGATTCATTCAACAAGTAGAATGTATGCCCTGTAAGAGCTTCTCTAATGAACAAAAAGTTCATTAAAATGAAAATAATTAATCAATGGTGTAAGAAGTGTTAAACTATATTTTTAAAATCCACAGATAAATTCTTAAATAATAAAAAATTTAAAGCCCAGTAGAGTCATGTGGCTCATTATTGCAGATTTAATATAATGTGCTCTTACTCATGTCTACGTTCTCATAAATGCAATAATGCAATTGTTATATCCCATTTTTTCCTCCTAGCATCTCTGCTTTTTTCACTTTTCCCATTTAGTTTAAAAGGTTTTTTTTTTTTGACAGTTTCCAATTTGGAACTGTCCAATCTGAATGTACAAAACCATTCTACCTTATTTTTCTCTTTTATCTATTAAGCTTCTTTTAATAATAGTTTCTTTCCATCACAGTTTTAAGTAAAAAAGCAAGATACAAATTGCATGTTTACTATGATAACTACTTAAAAACAATGCCTAAGGGGAAAAAAACTGGAGGGAAATACAAAAAGTACTAATAGGTTCATTTAAAAAGTTGGATTGTTATTTGCTTCCTTTTTTCTGTTTTCAATTTTTCCTGAAATAAGGTTCCATCATTTGAAAAATTTTTAATGAGTTTATATAATTTAAAAATAAGCTTTTCTCAAATTTACAAGACAGAAACAGACTCACAGACACAGAAAACAAACGTATGGTTACCAAAGGGGAAGGGGGAGGAAGGATAATTTAAGAATTTGGGATTAAATTATATATATTATTATATATAAAACAGATAACCAACAAGGACCTTCTGTATAGCACAGGGAACTACACTCAATGTCTTGTAATAACCTATAATGGAAGAGAATGTAAAAAAAGAATATGTATATTTACATGTATGTATAACTGAATCACTTTGCTGTACAACTGAAACTAACACAACACTGTAAACAAACTATACTTCAATAAATTTTTTTCAAAAAGAATGGCTTTTACACAGGGAACTGTATTCAATATCCTGTAATAAACCATAATGGAAAAGAATATGAAAAAGAATATATATACATATGTACGTATAACTGAATCACTTTGCTGTACACCTGAAACTAACACAACACTGTAAAACAACTATACTTCAATAAAATAAATTAAAAAAATAAAAAATAACGTGGTTTTTTTTTAAATCTTAAGTTAAACCAAAAGCAATCACTGGGCAAATACAGACCTCTTTCCAGTCTAACATACATTATCATTTAAACATGTATATATTTAAATATTTTCTCTTAATTATGCACAATTCAAATGCAATCACAAACACATCAAGAAATTAAGTATCTTTTACTTCACAGAAATTTCATCAACTTAAATACTGCTTTAAGTGAATTAAGAACACTTAGTTTCTCCAAAGAACACATACAAATGGCCAACAAGTGTATGAAAAGATTCTCAAGATCATTAATCATCAAGGAAATGCGAATCAAAACCACAATTAGATATTACTTTGCACCTGTTAGGAGAGCCCTTATAGAAAACAGAACAAAACAAAACAAAACAAAAAAACAGAAAATATGTATCAGCAAGGATGTGGAGAAATTGGAACCCTGTATATACTGTTGGTGGGACTGTAACAATATGGAGGAAAACAGTACAGAGGTTTGTCAAAAAATGTAAAATAGAACTACCATATTATCCAGCAATCCTGTTTTTTCTGGGTATTTATACAAAAGAACCAAAGACAGAACCTCAAAGAAATACCTGCACTCTCAAGTTCACTGCAGCATTATTCACAATAGCCAAGAGGTGTAAACAACATGAATACCCACCCATAAATGAATGGATAAAGAAAACACAGTACATTCATACAACAGAACACTATTCAGCCTTGAAAAAGGGAAATCCTGTCATATACTACAACATAGTTGAACCTAGAGAACACTCTGTTATGTAAAATAAGCTAGTCACAGAAGGACAAATACTGCACGATTCCACTTAGATGAGGTATCTAAAGGAGTCAAATTCACAGAACAGGAAGGTAGAATGATGGTTGCCAGTGGCTAAGGGAAGGGATAAATGAGGTACTGTTCAATGGAAACAGAGTTTCAGTCATGCAAGATGAAAATGTTCTAGAGATTTTGTGTGCAACAATGTGCATACAGTTAACAATACTGTACCTCACACTTAAAATTTTAAAAGGGCATATCTCACGTTAATGTGTTTTTATATTTAAAAGAAAAGAGAACACCTAATACTTCATAAGAAAATTTATATGTAAATAATATCATCCAATGAAGGAGGGGAAACCACTGTTTTTTAAACATAGAAAAATGATGTCCATTTCTTATATCTTATCTCTGTAAGAATGATCTGTTTTCATTCCTTAACTTTATCCTCAAAGAAACCCTTCCTACTTTTGTTTCCTTTCACCCAAGGCCATCTGATGAGCCACAACTGAGTCAGACCCACAACTAGCTAGGCATTCATTTTACTTTATTCCCTGCCGTAAAATAAGGTAAAAGGCATTTTTGTAATTACATCCAGTAAATGGCATACAGGCAAGGGCTAGAAAATGGCAATTATATTCACAATATAAAATATGCTGCAAACATACCAAGAAAGGATTCTAATTATGGGCCCCAATCCAAGACTTTTTTCAAAAATGTGCTCAGTAAACTTTTGATATAATGGTCATGTCTTCTTCTTATGTCACCCAAAATAACTTTCATGAATATGAAGAAAGACAGCTCACTAGTAATGGGATTAGGTAAACAATAAATGGATTTTAACAAAAGTGAAAGGCAGCGTTCTTCATACAAACTAAATGGCTACTATAAATTCGGAAAGACCATTTTCTTATAAAAAAACAAACAAAACAACCCCAAACCTCAATTACTTTTGCTTTTGCATAAGTGATGTCTTTTGTATTTTAACTCCAGCAGTTGCCAAAATAAGCCCATTTACACGTGATGCCTCTCAACTAGCAAATTTACATTTGGATTTTGTTGGCTTTGGACCAAGCATTCTGTTCTCTTCTTTGCACCATTGTTGTTTTCAGGCTTGGCAGTAGCTCTAGATCTTTGTTTAACTTAGTTCCCTTGTCTAACTTCTGCAGTATATACACACTGTAAAATCAGCATGAAACATTTTAGCTTCCATCGCCACAATTAATTCCCACCATGGCAAAGGCTTGCAAAGTATGTTTATGTGGACCCAAAAGAAAAAAACATAGAGAACACAGCACTAATTTCTCCATCTGATGATTTAAAAAGCAATAAGAGAATTATTTGGTTCAGCAGTATGCACAAATGATTTATCATGAAGATCATATCTTTTTTTTTTTTTGCGGTACGCGGGCCTCTCACTGCTGTGGCCTCTCCCGTCGCAGAGCACAGGCTCCGGACGCGCAGGCCCAGCGGCCATGGCTCACAGGCCCAGCCGCTTCGCGGCATGTGGGATCCTCCCAGATCGGGGCAGGAACCCGTGTCCCCTGCATCGGCAGGTGGACTCTCAACCACTGCGCCACCAGGGAAGCCCGATCGTATCCAATTTTAATGTATTAAGAGCTGAGTAATCAGAGATCACCCCAGCAGTCACAGATAAATTTGTTAGGCTGACAAAATTCTCATCTTTCTCTTCAACTCTATGCCCTTCCAATGCATTTTTAGTTTTGTCTAATATTTGACGTCAGGTAGAGTCTTCTGCTTCAAATTCTTCATGTAATTGTGAAAATGACAGCTTAATTCGTTAAACTTAATACCTGAGAGCCTCTTTATAGACTCACATGAGGCGATCATGCAATGGATCAATAATTTTAAAGGAATTTATATAGTATTATGAGTTTGATCTTCAGCATTCTATGGTAAAACTTAAAAATGTGCGTGGATATGCTAAATGCACGTAAAGCACAGAATGTGACTGTAATAACTTCCACAATTCCCATTTATATAATCATGAATAAACTCAGTTCCCTTCATATTCATATTATGACTAAGCCAATCATACTACATGCAATTTTTCACCCTAATTGAGGCAGCAATATTATTAGAAAAATTCAGAAGAATTTTACTGGCTCTGAATTGTGTTTTCTTGTATTTACATCTGATCATGAGACATCCTCAATGTCCTGAGAACTCACAGCCTTTCAAAAATAAATCATAGGGTTAAGACTTTATTTGAAAAGGCTTCTATCTCTTTCTACTAAATACCAGCTTAAAAACAGCTGTTCCTTCATTTGAAGGTTGAGCTCTTCTTCATATTACTTTTGGAGGAAAGGAAAGTCAGTAAAGCTATTTTTCAGAAAGTCAAACTCCTACTATTCAGCCAATTCTTGTGGAACTCCTTTCCATCTGTTCCCTGACATTTCAGTCAGGTTATGCACTTGCCAAAGAACTTTCTTTGGATACTGAATACACTGGTGAAGACAAATGGGGAAAGAATCAATTTACTTGTTACTAAGTATCACTAATTTAAAATATAAACAGCCATCAAGTGTTATGTCAAGATAAGTCTACAAACATACAGTCCATTTTATAAACAATATCAGGAATGTAGACTGAACAAGAAGTTAATGACTCAGAATATTTTTGCTACGTGGTTGCATTAAAGTTTTATTCTATGAGAGAGAGCCAATAAGAACCAATACAGGACTTCCCTGGTAGCACAGTGGTTAAGAATCCACCTGCCAATGCAGGGGACACAGGTTCGAGCCCTGGCCCGGGACGATCCCACACCATGGAGCAACTAAGCCCATGCCCCACAATTATTGAGCCTGTGCTCTAGAGCCCGCGAGCCACAACTACCGAGCCTGCGTGCCACAACTACTGAAGCACGCGTGCCTAGAGCCCATGCTCCACAACAAGAGAAGCCACCAAAATGAAAAGCCCGTGCACCGCAATAAAGAGTACCCCCGCTTGCCGCAATGAAGACCCAACACAGCAAAAAAAAAAAAAAAAAAAGAAAAAGAACGAATACAATCATGTTTTCAAGAAGAGAAGAAAGCTTCTTAAAAGAAAATCATACCACTAGAAAGGAGTTCGGGAATCATTTTGCAAGTAACTTAAAAAGTATTTTAATAATAAAAGCTCTTATTTAGGGAATAAAGTGAAAATAAATATTCAAATTCCATGCTTCAGTATTTATTGGAGAAGCTGATCAAGAAAGATGTAAGTAATTTCTGAAGAAGTCACAAATATAAGATCAAAGAGTAAAAGATAACTGATACAAAGAAATTCTAGGTTTTGATGACAACCAACCATGACTTTTGACAGTCTCAGAGAAATGGGACTGCTAAGTGATTAGAGCTACTGTGTCAGAGGGCATGCAGATTAATAACTCTACTTGTTCTTAGGGAGGTCCAGAAGAAAGCCTAAACTGTACAGATAATTTGGTCTCATGACTCTCAAAAAGCTAGTCTGAAACAAGGAGAAGGTCCACTGACTCAGTCCCACAGAGAGCTCAGGAACAAAGCTTACTGAGGTCGGGATGTGAAAGGATAGGAGGGGATAGAGAGTGACACAAAACTAATCTCTCTTAGATTTCATCCTGAGAGAATGTGGAAGTATAAAGACTAAAAATATGTAATATGGACTATTAAACCAACAGCAAAAACAAAACCCTAAGTTAGATGAAATAAAGGATATCTTTCTGTCCTCCTTAAAGGTTTGACAGAAAAACAAAACCGAGGACAGGGAAAACATTTACTGACACAGGAGAAGTACAAATGCATTCCACAAGTGATCAGAAAAGATAAATAACCTGGACGGGGAATCCAAGTTAAATGGCTGGGTGTACAAATGACAATAAAGTAACTCAGACTAACAAAATGCTAAGACTGCTATTGGAATATTTCATAGGGACTCATAAATGAGGTAAAGTAGCAGACGAGTTTCAATATGGGCAAATATGTAAGAAAAAACAACCCAAGCTCTGTTTACATAGTATTAGTCATTAGTGAACTCTCAATTAAATCATCAGTTACCCAGAGAAGTGAAAATTAATGGATCCTCACTCAACCCTAAGATATTAGAAGACAGTCTACAATGTACTGTGAGAAATATTAATTAAAATTAAAAAGTACTAGAAGACTTTAGATAAATTTTTGTGAATGAAAGATCCAGAATGCATAAGAGCATGCCAAAGCCATCTGGTCCAAATACTTAAGTTAGTTATATGTGTCAGGAGCACAGGAGGTTTAGGGGACGGAATCACTTGGCAAGTAAGAACTAGGCAAGAAACTCCACCATAGAAATCACAGAACTTGGAGTACCTTTTCCCCTTCCCTCATTCACACGTGAAAAAAACATGCCAGAAAAGCTAAATCACCTATCTAATTTCCCAACTCTCAACCAGTTACAGTACACAGGACATGCACACCCTTGCATGTGCCCAGGGAATCACTGTACTTTAATATAATTCCAAGTTTTACTTTTATGTCTTCAATATACTTGAACAAGGACTAAAGAAAAATACAGATATTCCTAATCTTCCCTTCCCCTGTTCCTAAAGCAGCAGCTTCCTGTTAAAGATAACAAAAATACTTCTTTAAATGAATAAAAATAGTTTAGATAAACTCCATGGCTTCTTTGATTATATTTTAATTGTCCTTTCCTGATTATAGGAAAAACATGCTTCGGCAAGAACGCAGACATAACAGTAGATTTTCATGCAAGTGATACACTTCTAGAAATCTGAAACCATAGATCTCAAAAACTCAACCTGTGAGTAGTACAAAACAGTGCCAGACACTTTTCTATTATTGACAACTTTCCCTAACCCAGTCCTAGACAGACATTATAAGTTAATAGCTATTTTAACCTCTTTCCAACTGAAATAGAAATTTTTCACTTAATTTTGTTTTTGCTCAAATACATAAGAAATATTAGTTTATTTTAAAGACTATTTCATTTTGTATTTAAAATTCCTTTCCTCTAGAAATCCATCAGGCTGTTTTAAACATGGCTTATATCATATTAGTGTTGACTGTGATATACCATTTAATTTCGGTCAATAATACACACGTTTATTAACACTAGAGAGAGAGTCCTTCCTGAACAAGAAATAGTGACTTTCTCCCATGTCTAATTAAAGTGTGTGTGTGTACGATAAACTACATATTCATAAAAATGGGAGTGGGAGTGGAAATCAGTACTAAAATGGATTCTACCTTTCAGTTAATTTGCCCATTAAAAGCAAGGATACTTCTTATAACATTAGAGAATCAAAGAAATGAAACACATACACCTAAGAAACTGAACAATTTTCCAAGGTAGCCAAAATCGCTACCAACAGTCATGATCATAAGAAAATGACAGCCAGGAATGTTTCTTTTTCTCTCTCTCATCTACTCTATATCTACACTGGATCCCTTGACCCTTCTACTGACCACCCACCTCACCTTACAGTTAGGTAGCTTGTACTATTCTTTAAAATCTGCAGAGGAAGTAATTTTCCAAACTATACTGGTTTTATTACTTTATATTTTATCACTTCACAACCATCAATTAAAGGAAATTACCCCTTTTAAAATTTTAATTTCTTAGTCCAGGGAAAAATAACTGACTTCTCCTTTTGATTAACTGACCTCCCCCACCTTAACTGAATAAGCACATCATCCCAACATGCTAGTTACTTGCAGCTGCCCAAATCCTATGACACTATAAGCATCAAAAAAAATCCCTCTACAGAGGGGACAATGATATAGGGCTTGCTTTTTTCTTTACTCTGCTCCATTTAGAAGTCTCTCACATATGACACCAAGAATACAAGCAATAAAAGAAAAAGTAGGTAAATTGGATATCATGAAAATTGAAAGAAATTGAAAAGACAACAGAATCATAGGTCTGATAAAGGACTTGTATCTAGAATATATAAAGAACTATGACAACGCAGTCACTGAAAATGGCAAACAATCTGAACAGTTCTCCAAAGAAGATACACAAAGAGTCAATAAGTACCTGAAAAGATGTTCTACCAGGATGGCTATAATCAGAAACACAGATAATCCCAATTGTTGGCCAGGATTTGGAGAAACTGGAACCCTCATACACTGCTGGTGAGAATGTAAAATGGTGCAGCCATTTTGGAAAGTAGTGTGTCAGGTCCTCAAAATATTAAAGATGGAATTATACCATATGACCCAGCAATTCCACTACCAGGTATATACCAGGACGAGCTAAATGTCAAATTACAAAATACAGCCTAGCTGCACTTTAAAATAGATCCTGTCCAGCTATTTTACTCCATTACAATTATTTTCCTAATCCAGACCTTTATCTACAACAAGATGCCCTCATTACCCTCCATCACTGGTATCCTAATCAATCCAGTCCACACTACACTTAGTAAAAACTTCCCCAAATACTGCTTCAAAAATCTTTCAACGGTCCCTCAAAGCCCCAAACTACTGAATTTGTCAATCAAGGCTTCTCACAATCTCATCCTGATCCACATTTCTAATAATATTCCATGAGGCTCCACTAAGGAAGTCTTCTAATCCTGTCAGGCCAAGATCTTCAGTGTCCTTTTTTTTAAAAAAAAACAAATATAAACAAAAAATAAAATTAAGAAAAATTTAACCCATCTAAGACACCCCTCAGAGTCCATCAAAAGCAACTCTAATGACATGACTGCAAACACTTTTCACGCTATTATTTGGATAAAATAATTCCTCCAGGAAACTATCATTTTAACAAGTCAAATCCCTAATTCATCATTGTGTGTATATAACCTTGTACAAATCAAGCAGTTATCAAAGACTCTGTTTCTTCATCTGAAATATACATTATTTATACCTCAATTTCATCACTACCATATCACTAAAAAACTCTGCAGAATGCTTAACTCTGCAGTTAAGCATTCTTTTAGAGGGCAAAGAGAATTTATACAGATGATTATGTGTTAATTCATGGCATCCAATTTTGAACCATTTCCATTTTTTTCCCCTTCTAATAGATAATCTGGTGTTTACTTTCCTTTTGAACCTGTACAATCCTGTCAAATGACTACAGAGCTGTGAAATTAGAGGTATTTAGTTAATGGCACATTTTTAGCATTAAATAAGCAAAGCTGCCAATTTTTACTAACATTCCACAAAATTCTGTAAGTAGAAAAATAGGAATCTATTTTCTCAGGGCTGTTCACATCCTTCCAAGTCCTTATAAGTAGGAAATTTCTATAGTTTAGAAAAAAAAGATATAAGAAGCCAAAGTATCACATATTCTAAGAGTTGCTCTAAAAAGAAGAAAAAAACTAAACATCTTGCCACCACTATTCACACCAAATTATTAATTCACTTCAGGTAATAAGGCAGAAAAGGAAAGAAAAGACTAAAACTTTCCCCATCACCAACTGTGAAACCAGTAATTCCTAAGGTCAAAAGAGCCCAGGAATTACCACTGCTAAATAAAAATTCCACGTTATCGCAACATAATACCTCCCATTTTCAAATTTATTGTAAATTCTCACACAATAAAATTGACTTTATTTTCCTTTTGTTGTACAGTTCTATGAATTTTAACGCAATTATAATTTTCAGCCAGTATTTCTTCAAACATGTTTTTCTGCATCGCACTATTTCTCCTCTCCTTCTGGGACTCCAACGACACAAATGTTAGCCCTTATGTTACAGCTTCAGTTCTCTGAAGCTCTTATTTTTTTCTATCATTTTTCTCTTTATTGTTCAGATTGGAAAATTTCTCTTGCCCTATGAAGTTCAGTGGCTCTCTCCTCTTTCCTCTCCTTTCTGCCACTGAATATATCCAGGGAGCTTTTATTATGATTACTGTATTTTTCAGTTTGAAAATTATATTTGATTCCTCTTTATATCATTTACTTCTTTGCTGATACTTTTAGCTTAACACTTGTTGAAGGGGTATTTGCAATGGCTTATTCATGCATTTTTATAATGGTTGGTTAAAGTCTTTGTCTAATGATTCCAACATCTTCATTGTCTTGTCAGTAAGGTCTATTATCGCCTTTTCCAATGTGAGTTGAGGTATTCGTGGTTCTTTGCATATTGAGTAACTGTGGATTATATCCTTGACATTTTTAATAATACATTATGTAACTCAGGATCTTCCTGATTCCTGTGGAGTATATTGATATTTTTGTTTTCACAGGCAGTTGACCTGGTTAGGTTCAAGCTGCAAGTTCCAATATGCTTTCTGAAGATTGTGGTTTCAATGTCAGTTCAGTTTTCAAAGCCTTTACAATGCTTTTTAAATTTCCCATGGATACACCACCCAGTGGTCAGTCTGCAACCTGGGTGGAATTTTATCCAGCTCAGTTTTCAAAGTCTTTAAAATGCTAATTAGGGGGCTTCCCTGGTGGCAGTGGTTGAGAATCTGCCTGCCAATGCAGGGACACTAGTTCGAGCCCTGGTCCGGGAAGAGGGAAGATCCCATGTGTTGCAGGGCAACTAAGCCCTTGCGCCACAAATACTGAGCCTGCACTCTAGAGCCCATGAGCCACAACTACTGAAGCCCATGCGCCTACAGCCTGTGCACAGCAACAAGAGAAGCCACCACAATGAGAGAAAAACTAGAGAAAAAGCCCGCAGGCAGCAACGAAGACCCAATGCAGCCAAAAATTAATTAATTTTTAAAAATGCTAATTAGGATCTGATCCGTGCATTTGCACAGGTTCACAGTGAGCTCAAGTGTGTGTACACAACTTCACGGGTCTCTTTCCCAAGATCTTTCCTCTTCTCCCCATGGCACTTTCCAATTTCCTGAGAATACCCTTTTCTGTCCTCCAGCCAGGAACAGTCTACTTCTGTAACCACTGCCTGCCAGGGGTCAAACAATGGGAGGACAGACTAAAAACAATGGAGTTTGCCTCTGCCCACTTTGAATCACAGCATCAAAAAGAGAGTAAGGTTCCCCTCCCTCAGAGTTCTGGCTCCTTCAGACACCTGTTGTAAACTGATGTCATTACATGTGACTGCCTGAAACTGGGTTGTGAGAAAATAGAGAAAAAGAAAAAAAAAACCCAAAAAAACAGAGAATGACCCAACTCTCTGAGCTTTTCAACTCCTCACGCCAGAATTAGAAGGCTTCTAGATCTCATTCTCTCTATACCACAGTGCTCAATTCCAGGTTTCTGGCTGCACTGAGGTCAGGCCAAGGGATCCTAGAGGTTTGGTGGTATTCAAAAACTGATGTTCTTCTCCCATCTGCGTGCTGCTATTTACCATGTATTCTGTCCAGGTTTTACAGTTCCATTCAGTTGCAAAGAAAGGGTGGTGTATGTTTACTCCATATTATCCAGAACCAGAGGATACCCCCTTTTTAAGTAAGTAAAGGAACCCTACCTTTCCTGATTTCTAAATTCTGAATTACAGAATCTGTTATCTTAACAATATTCTCTAATACCCAACTATGATGAGAAGCCAGGTCAGAAAGACTCAGAAGACAGATTTAATCCCCAAACCTCAAGCCAAACAATCCTTTTAGCCAAACTTTCAGCTGCAAAGGTGACAGAAACATCACTGACTAGCACTTCAGCAAAATGCAAAGAAGGCAGTGTTTTTCTGAGTTCCACAAGGCCACATCAAAGCCTTAGCAATCACCTGACAAAAGCCAACATTCTAAAAACAGGAGTAGCCCACAGCACATAAAAATAAAGGTAAAAAGTAGAAAAATACGGAGCTAGCAGTAAATGGTTTCTAAGACCTCATGGAAACATTTCCATGTTGTTAGCTTCATACATTACTTAGGTTTAGATGAAAAGTCTACTCCAGAAATAATCACTCACATAATAAACAATGGCACAAGTGTAACTGCCTTAACATTCTATTCAGTCTGAGTGGCAAGCCTAGTAGCTGGCATCAACCACACCATCCCCAAAATCAGGCAATTGGTTGGAGTCCATAGTCACCCAAACAGTAGAATTTGATGAGTAAAAAAAGGCTGCTCAGTCCAAAATATCTAATAGTAGCCAGCCACATTGCCTAAACTCCCACCATAGTAACTCACTTACACAAATGTGTTATCATGGTTATGTACATGCTAGACACTGTGCCATATGCTAATTAGAAAATTTCCATCTAGTGAGTCATATATAAATAATGGAATTAAGAGAAAGAAAATGGATATTAAATTATTTTTTCAGTATGATTACTGCTAGGTAAAACAGAAGAGGAAGAGAAAGAAGAGGAGGAGAAGGAAAAAAGATGAGGAGAAGGACAAGGAGGAGGAAGAGGAAGAGAAGGGGAGGAGGAGAAGGGGAACAGCAGGAGAGGAAGGGAGGGGGAGGTGAAGAAGGAGGAGGAGGAGGAGGAAGAGGAAGAACAAACACACTGAAATTTTTACTGTGTTTAGGTTTCAGCAGAGACACTGTAGGCAGTATTTTTCCTAGTTTTACTTCCTGCCCCCACTTTTTAAATTTCCTCTAATGAATATAATTACTTCAAAATAAGAAATAAACATTTATTAAAAATAAAGCAAGCTGTGGGGCTTCCCTGGTGGCACAGTGGTTGAGAGTCCGCCTGCCGATGCAGGGGACACGGGTTCGAGCCCTGGTCCGGGAAGATCCCACATGCTGTGGAGCAAGCCCATGTGCCACAACTACTGAGCCTGTTCTCTAGAGCCCGCTCACCACAACTACTGAGGCCCATGCCCCTAGAGCCTGTGCTCTGCAACAAGAGAAGCCATCGCAATGAGAAGCCCGCACACTGCAACGAAGAGTAGCCCCTGCTCACCGCTACTAGAGAAAGCCCGTGCGCAGCAACGAAGACCCGACACAGCCAATTAATTAATTAAGATTATATTTTTTAAAAAAGACTGAAGAGGCGGGAACACTCCCAAAAACATAAAAAATTTAAAAAATAAAGCAAGCTGCACATAATTACCATATGACTCAGAAGTCAGACTCCTGGGTATTTACTCTACAGAAATGATAATTTGGTTCACAGAAAAACTGGTATAAAAATGTTCATAGCTATTCTAATCATATTCTCCAAAAACCATAAACAACATAAATGTCCTTTAACAGGGATAAAGAAACTGTGGTACATCCACATAAAGTAAGCATGGAAAACTGGTAGGGAAAAATTGGCAGAAACCTTAGGAGTCATCTAGTCTATCTTCCTAGTTAGTGTCAAGTCCTACCAACAGCATGCTAAGCTGATGGTTATAATATATCAGAGATGGGGTGCTCAGACCTCTCGAGATAGTCTTCACCACTGGTGAAACACAGAAGCTCTTGGAAAATTCTCTCTTAAATTGAGATGAAAACTGTGCTCCTCTACAGCAGTAGTTGTCCTGCAGGTGAAATCTAGCCCACTGTCTGTTTTTAGGAATAAAATTTTGTTGGAATATAGTCATGTGCATTTGTTTACCAAATGACTGCTTTCACGTTACAATGGCAGAGTTGAATGGTTGCAAACACAAAACCCAAAATATTTATCTGGCCCTTTACCAAAACAGTTTTTCTACCACTGTTCCAGAGGAACACCATAGAAGCCTACGCCCTCTTTTACATGACAGTATTCAAAAACCTGGAGCATAAATAGTCCCATTTGTTCTTAGTCTTCCCACCCCATTTATTGGCTACTACTCCTATGTCACAGTAGCTCAAATCCTAAACACGCCCTTCTAGACACTACAGTTGATGAATATCACTCTTAAAGTATAAAAATGAATTCACCACCCCATCGAAGATGACAGTGGAACCATTAGCATCTATGATTCTGATACCACATTCATATTAATGCAGTTTAAGGTTTTATTTACTTCTTTTTATGCTCCATCACATTTTTTACAGTAATAGCTTCTTAAAAAAAAACTAATGTGCATGTATTACTTTTGTAAACAAAAACACTGTATGAGGATATATTCACAAATTCTTTCAACATAATTTGTATGTAGCTGGAGACCGGACATTATTTCAGGTATTTAAAGCACCTCGGTGATTATTTTCTCTTTCTCTTCACTTATTGTATGCTACAACTCTATTCTATTATGTTATTTGATACAAGCTTTTCAGTTTGAGGATTATTCTCCTGAATGAAACAAAATAGGCTCTGTAGTCAAAGTCCCAGGGGGAAAATTCAGGAAACAGGTACATCAGTAAAGAGAGACAGAAAAAAGGAAGCAAGAGGGTGCCCACAAGAAACCTCAACAAGGGACTTCCCTGGTGGTCCAGTGGTAAAGAATCCGCCTTGCAATGCAGGGGACTCAGGTTCGATCCCTGGTCAGGAAACTAAGCCCGTGGGCCACAACTACTAAGCTCATGGGCCTCAACTAGAGCCCGTGGGCCACAAACTACAGAGCCCATGCATCCTGGAACCCGTGTGCCACAACTACAGAGCCCACACACCCTGGAGCCTGTGCGCCAAAACTAGAGAAGAGAAAACCCACACACCACAACTAGAGAGAAGTCTGAGCACCACAACGAAGAGCCCGTGTGCCACAATGAAAGATCCCGCATGCCTCAACAAAGATCCTGCATGCCACAACTAAGACCCGACACAGTCAAAAAAAAAAAAAAAGAAACCTCAACAAGTGTGATTTAGTGAAAATAACCAAAGGCTTATCAAGCAGAGAGGACTAGGCTTGATTTAGGCTCTGTTCCTTTTTAGCTATATAACATACAATTGTAATTTCAAAAGTAGATTAAAGTGAAGGTATAATGAATGAGCCATACACTACCTTAAATACATTTTAATCATAAGACATAACCCAATAGTGAGCTTCCTGACTAGTGTGCACAGTTCTTGAACACATGGGGCTAATATTATAAAAAGCTGCTAATACCACTGATTGACACTATTCTTCCAATCAGGTGTTGGAAGGGTATGAGGCAGAAATTCTGGGTATTTTCTTGCAGTGCTGGCAAGCCCATTTGGCAGCAGCAGCTTTAAAGCCGTGAACTCTAATCGTGGTATCATTAATAAAATTGACATTTTAATCTTCATATGTCACTCTCTTGTGTCTTACTTTTCATTTGGTTCCAAATTTAGGATCAGGACTTTTTTTTTGAGTATGGATCCTCTGATTAGAGTTCCACATTGCCCTTCTTGCATAAACTCATACTCCTAATGCATTCTCCACAGTGTTCAGAGCTTGTTTCTTTGAAGTACAGCAAAAACCAATGCATTTGCAAAGAAATAACTTCAGAACCTTCCAGAATTTTTCTCTAATTTACACTCAGTAATAAGTACTTTATAGCTCCTTGTTCATTCTAAGTATTCAACTCAGCTTTCATAAAACAACCTTCTTTATGAACTCATTGGTTTAATTTTAAAAAAATAAGTATTAACAGTTTGAGAACAAATACAGTTGATTCTTGGTAAAGATACAATTCATGTGGTTGGAGCAGTACAGAAGCATACTAGAATATAACTGGTTACACATGAGGGACTAATGGAGCCATTGTCATCAGTCAGTATATTTTCCAGGGGGAATGAAAAGGATTCATTAATCTGGTTGGTAAAGAGAACGTCAATATCCTCAGCTTTAAAACGGGGATACCACTATCTTTCTTTTAAGGTTCCCATGATGATTAAATGATATAACAGGTAAAAAGTACCTAGAGAAGTATCTGGCACATACTAGGTACTCAATAAATACATACACTAAGCCAGCACTGAACGGAACCGAGCCCCACACCAATACAGAATCTCTATAACACAACTCAATATTATCTGAATAATCTACTTGAGGCAAAAACTGGGAATGCTGTTGGAGATTATTTCTCATAATCCCAGCTAACCTTTCAGTATGGAAACCAAAACAAATTTTTAAAATTTCCTAATAGCATAAATATGACTGTGTGTGTGTGTGTATCAATAGGGAGAGGAAAAGCCTCAATATCCTAAAAGAGAAGGAAAACCACCTGGCACTGTGCAGATTATTCCACTCCCACCTGTGTGAGCTACCAACAGTAACCTGTTCTCCTTTCAGTTCAGAAATCCCCTAAAATCAGGCTATTACTATTTCCATCTTCCAATCCCAAGGCCTGACAAGAGAGGACCAGTCCAAAAAATATGATTACCAGGGTCTAAGATTATTAAAAGAAAAAAAGAAATGTAAAACTATTCAGAATCACACTTCCTACCCTTATAGGCAGTATACTAAATGTGAGTTCATATCTGCTAGGTTTCAGTCACTGCAGTAGAATCATATAAGTGCCAAACTCACTTCTTTACCCGACTCCTATCCTACATGAACATTTCTATTACTATGAATTCTGAGGCATGCATCTCAATCTGAACAGCATTCCTAAATTATTTTCTGATGACTAGAGAGAATCCTGGCACACGCCTGTATAATAAGCCACGGTTGATGCCAATGTTTCCTATCCCACCAGTAGTCTAACCTGCTACACTCAGGAGGCTTACCCCTGTCTTCCAATTTCAGCATGACACTCTGACCTCAGCTTGCCCCTCAAAGCTAAAAATACTTTAAAGGTTCTGCCCAGCTCTTGGTCCCAAGTCCTCTCTTTACTCACATTCTGCCGGAGAGCTAACTATTTGAGCTTTCCATATTAGAAATCTTAAGTTATCTTTAAAAAAATTGAATTCTTTTGTGAGGATGAGTCATAATTTTGTTCTATGTGGGGCAAAAAAATAAGCAGAAAAGATAATTCCCACCCTCAGAATGTTCTTAATCTAATTAGAGAAAACACATGGAAAGGAGTAAACATAAAATCAGTATAACACTACATGAAGCCTAAAAAAATACAAGGTGTTAATGTGTTTTACCTCCTCCATCCACCTCATTATAATACAAAAATTAAAGGTTGTTATCCTTAATTTCAAAAATGATAGATTGTTCCTCTTGATTTTGAAGCTCTTCACAAAGATAGCCATGCCACCCTCAGCATCTTATCCACACTTACTCATCCTCCTTCATGAAGTCTTCCCTGATTAACTAGAAGAAAGCTCAGCATTGTTCCACCTACACATAGTCCCAGAATTCTTCCATGTCTGCCACCTGAAATAACATGCTTTCCTAACTGCCCATATAGAAAATAAACCACTTAATCTATTTATTCAGTTGAGTACCTTTCCCAAGTGATCTTATTCAGCTAGTTGGTTTGTATTAGCTTTGAGTAAGACATAATGGTTCTCTATGTTGCTTGTCTACCTTAAGTTGCTTGTATATTTGGAAATGTAATGTGCAGGGCAAAATATAATCTATGGAAATTAGGCAACAAGTTAAATAATCACAGGTCTTCCCCTCATTACTTCTACATTTTTTCAAAAGGAGAAAAAAGCACCTTTTTAAAAAGACAGCCCTACCAATATGTCAAACTTTGTATGTAAGATGTTACTTCTCCAGTTCCATACTTGAAGAAATACAAATATAAGGTTTACAACATACCGAACTCTTTGCAAAAGGACCTCAAAATGCACTCAATATATTTGCCTCTGCTCCTACCTCAATTATAGACAGTTTTATCGCTTATTTCCTGACCACAATCTGTTAATACTGGGCTATACACATATGACACACATCTCCTAGATTTTCAAGGAAAATCCCTACCTCATATACCCATTTTTTCCCATGAGAATGTCAAATGTACAATTAAACCTGACTAAATTGTTAAGACAGTGAATAAAAATAATTTTAATTCCTTTGTCTAAGAAAAGGAATTAAATAATCCTGATTTGTTGTTCAAAACACCTGGTTACTACGTTTATAACTGAAAGGCAATGAGAAAATACAACTCCTCTAGAGGCAGTGAGCAAAATACTTCTGAATCGTCTTCAATACTGATCACTAAAAAATTACATTTTGGCCAATGCCGGCCACCACATGCAGAACTCTGCCTTCTTTCTCCTTAGATAGATTCCTAAAATTCAAGTTCCTACTAGACTATCAACACCTCCCCTTCTTAACAGGCTACCAAGCTCCAGAAACAGTTTGGTCTTGATTTCCTAGTAAAGCTCATTTAAAAAGTCAATTTAATTATCTCCTAAACCTCAGTCAGTATAGGCCTTCCACTCATTTAAGGTTTCTGTCCTCACACCTGAGTACACAGAGGGTTCCCCATCACCAACACCACCACCACCCCTCAATCGAAAAGAATCAGTATTTACTGTGGCTCATCAAAAGCAATACCTTTGTTGTTGCTATTGTTGTTCCAACCTGTTTTGTTTGGTTTTCATTTTGTTTTGTTCTTCCCAGTGACTACCTTCTGAATGGCTTGCAAAGATATTTAGACTAAAATGCAAACTTTAACAGCAATACCATAGTCTCTTACTGGGTGATCCTTGCACTCCCAAGAGCTTGCAATATGCAGAGGCTTGCCAAATTAATCTGGTGTCCCTTGCCTCCTCTCCTGGATTGCAGTATCTGACAAACCTTTATTCTGGGTGAGGAAGAAAACTACTTGAAGAAGAAAACTGTTTCATGTATACTGAAGTTCCAGTATGTAATGTGGTGTCTCAGACTCACTGGGGAGAGTTCAGTACAAGGGATGATCTGTGAAAGTCTACAAAACAAGTCAATGTTCAAGCAATAAATCTAGACCCTTTCATAATTTCTGAAGTTGTTAGTTTTTTGTTGACCACTTTTTTTTTATTATCATAAACAACCTTGCAGTGAATATCTTTATACATCTATCTTGACACACCATTGCAAGTATATTTAAAGGAAATAATGTTGGGCTAGAGTGCTAGAGCAGGGCTCCATAAACTTTTTTTAGAGGGACAGAATTATTTTTGACTTCATGAGCCATACAGTTTCTGTTCCAATTACCCAACTCTGCCTTCTAGTACAAGTTTTGACCTTTACTGATACTCAAATAGATCATTTTTTTTAAATAGAGATATGGGGCTCCCAAATGGACACTCCAGAGAGAGCACCCATGATCTCTTTGTCAAGAATTGTGGTATGTCTGAGATTCTGCCCTATTTGTAAATGAACAAGGTAGACTGTCACAGTTTCATGGATGAAGGCAGAAGACCTGAGGCTCTTGAGTCAGAGATGACTCAAGCAGCAAGATGAGGCCAACCTACAATACTGACCTCCACCAGGTCCTCCAGGGTCCTGGGCTAAATCAGCTGAACAAATCCCATAAACCGTCAGGGTCAACCTTAAAAATCCAAATGACTTTCTCTTTTATGTGTCTAAAATGACCTTTCCACTTAAACCGTCAATCCAGGTAAAGGAATATATATTAGCAATTACACAGATTCTGCCTTGTAATCCATCTGGCTCACAAGGAAATCTAAGGCAATTCTATCATCCATAACAACCCTGGCCAGTGACTTGAGGCTGAACTAAATACCTTCTAGAGATGAGCTGGTATCACTGATCACTTCAGCTGAAGTCAGGGACCCATTTCATAACACCTACCCTAACTCCATCCTAGGGATAACTGCCTGCAGAGTATATGTAAGTAATGAATCAGCCATCCCTCCAAGAAGTTCCCCTAAGTAATCAAGATTAGCCTAATTTTGGAGAGAACTCTACAATCATTCGAAAACTATATGATGTTACATTAAATACCTGAAGTTCTCTTACAAATCTCTTTATGGTGCAAGTCACTATGTTTTTGGTAAGGAGGCGAGTTAACGTCTGACTTCCCTACAAGAAGTACAATGCTGGGAGCACATCAGGTACCCCTGGAAAGAGCTGTTTACAATTACTGGAGGTCCACAAGAGAGACCTAAATCAGTCAAGGGGCAGAGGCTGACAGTACCTCTAATGCGGCCTTTTAATGGGCTGGTGTGCCTTAGAGTTCCCAGTTTAGTTTGAATAACTGAATCTAGTCCTTATATTTTGGAGACTGCCTAAGAAAAGTCAATCCAACCCATCCTGTTTGTCCAAACATCAGCCAGATGGCATGCAGCCACTTCACAGAATGAATGAGCAATGGCTACTGTAAGGGGGGAAGGGAAGGCATCTGGAGGTGCTGACTAGTGTTTTGTGTAGGAGGTACAGGAGTGGGGCCCTCCCCCCTGCTATTTCCAACAGAACTCTCAGTAAGGTTAAGAGGAATGACAATCAAATCATGGTCAGAGGGCTTCCCTGATGGCGCAGTGGTTAAGAGTCCGCCTGCCGATACAGGGGACAGGGGTTCGTGCCCCGGTCCGGGAAGATCCCACATGCCGCGGGGCGGCTGGGCCCGTGAGCCATGGCCGCTGAGCCTGCGCGTCCGGAGCCTGTGCTCTGCAACGGGAGAGGCCACAACAGTGAGAGGCCCACGTACCGCAAAAAAAAAAAAAAAAATCATGGTCAGAGCCACCTGGGGATGAACAGCAGACCCAGCACCCAGTAAAATTTATGGCACCTGCAACAGTCTGGGAGCCTGCACTGAAGTTTTCCTTCTGGAGGAAGTTTCTGGGGGCAGTTCTGAAAGATAAAGATCACTAATAACCCCACCTCACCCCTGCTTACTTCCCAGGGCCTAACATATTCCCCAACCTAGCTCACTCCTGTTCCCATGGCCTAACAGATTCCCCAACCTAGGAGCCAGGAAAAAACTAATGCTCCCACTCCAGTAGCCATAAATTCAACTTTTTTTTTTTTTGTGGTACGTGGGCCTCTCACTGTTGTGGCCTCTCCCGTTGTAGAGCACAGGCTCCGGACGCACAGGCTCAGCGGCCATGGCCCACGGGCCCAGCCGCTCCGTGGCATGTGAGATCTTCCCGGACCGGGGCACGAACCTGTGTCCCCTGCATCAGCAGGCGGACTCTCAACCACTGCGCCACCAGGGAAGCCTTTTCAACTTTTAACTAATAATTTCCTCCTCAGAGCTAGACTCATCATCTGAAAAGAGTCAAGTGCAAGAGAAACAAGCATTTTTTTTAATAAAAATTCCAGAGCATAATTATATGTACTCTCACTTCGACCCATATGAGCCATTATAAGGGGACTTGGTAATCTGTTTATTTGACCAAATGGTCATTATCCTTATAATCTAAGACCCTAGGATCCAACAAAGAATCTAGGTGGCTGAATGAGACTTACCTTTGAATCCCCTAAGACCCATTTAGATAGGCTGCCAGCTGGAGGGTATACCAACCAGGCTGTTCTGGGACTACCGTTAGGTTATTTTTTTTAAAAAGACCCACCATACCAAGGAATTTTCAAGATGCATCTATGTAACTCCCTACACTTTTCATCCTGATCATTATCCAGAAAGCAAGCAAAAGAGCATGTTCGCTTTCTGGGGATACCCTTATTCAGTGACCAAACCACTAAGATGTGTAAACCAAGAGAAATGAGAGGGTCAAAAATGTTTTGAGCCTTTTTTTTTTTTTTTTTGACCATTCCAACACTCAACAATACTGAATAATGTCCATGGATGACTGGGAATACGGAAGGCCCACTGAATACCTTGACTATCAGCCAACCGTTGAGTGGCTTTGGAGATTAAAGGCAAACCACTGTCAAGATGCACATGGTCTGACAACCTGAACACACGACACAGATTAGTTTCAAGGGCCACAACGGTGTGGTCAGAGTTGGCTGATCAGATTGGTGCGACAACACTGTAACCTGAAAAAGTGTCAACAGCACTGAGGCACTCCCAATGGCTCCAAAAGGGAGTCAAAGGTGTAATGTCAATCTGCCAGCAGCAGGCAGGGATAGCAAACCACATAACATGGCCTCCACACTGTGAGGCAATAGGGTCAATTTCTGGAAGGAGCCACAATCCAGAATACAGCAGTAGTCTGTGCATTAGAAACATAGAGTGCTTCACTTTGTGCCCAACACCAGCCTCCTGCAACTAACCATTTTTAAGAGATCGTTGTAGGTATCAAATTGCTAAGGCACTTAGATTCCACTGAATATATTTAAAAGAGCAACGTAACTACTTTATTTCTAAATGTCAACAACAAACACCTAAATTATATCCTTTGCAATTATTAAACTTATAATTTAAAAGTTTAGATGTCAACTTCAAAATGTACAAAGAGTTTCTTCAGATTAAAAGACAAGTCCAAAGAACTTCTCTGTATTATGGTATCTTCTCTGTACCAGGGAAGAAACCCTATAATTTCACTACTTCAGGCTTAATTCTTGATAAAACACAGGACTTTAGAAATGCTTCATTTTGCTGAAAATTCCTAGTTGTTAAGTCCACTTTCTTGCTGCAATATTCTTTTTTATATATATAAATTTATTATTTATTTATTTATTTTTAAATTTTTGGCTGCGTTGGGTCTTTGTTGCAGTGTGCAGCCTTCTCATTGCAGTGGCTTCTCTTATTGTGGATCATGGGCTCTAGGCATGCAGGCTTCAGTAGTTGTGGCACGCGGGCTCAGTAGTTGTGGCACGTGGGCTCTAGAGCACAGGCTCAGTAGTTGTGGTGCACAGGCTTAGTTGCTCCGTGGCATGTGGGATCTTCGCCGGCCAGGGCTCGAACCTGTGTGCTCTGCATTGGCAGGCAGATTCTTAACCACTGCGCCACCACGAAGCCCCATGCTGAAATATTCTATTATTACCAAGTCTGTAACAGTGCCTGGTACATAGTAGGCACTTAATATATATTTACTGAATAAACTAAAATCAGAAGACAATGTTTAAAAATTTTCTCTGCCTTTCTAATACACTCCATCCGCATCCCACCCTAGGCAGATTAAATGCCTCAAGACAACCAGGGAGAAGATCATGTACATGGAAATGCAAAAGAGAAAAATATCATCTTTTTCTTTTTACATAATATTATACAGTTTCACAAAGAAACAAGTCTGTAACATCTTATATATAATGATCTCAAAGCAATCTATCTATCTATCTATCTATCTACCTATCTGGCTGCACCGGGTCTTAGTTGCGGCACTTTCTGTGCACAGGATCTTCATTGAGGCATGTGGGATCTTTTACTTGCGGCATGCGGGCTCTTAGTTGCAGCACGCAGGATCTAGTTCCCTGACCAGGGATCAAACCCAGGCCCCCTGCATTGGGAGCACGGAGTCTTAACCACTGGACCACCAGGGAAGTCCCTCAAAGCATTTTTTAAAGTATTTATTCTTAGAGACTCTCAGTAATTCTTTAAGGCAGTTAAAGTAAGTCAAGCCTCTTACCCTTGCTCACAGAAGGAGAAAGGAAAGTAATATACTTATCTCAGAGGCACAAAGGAAACTACACAGAAAATTAAGCAAAAAAAAGAAACTATACCAGATTCAACAAAAATATTGCTGTGGAGAATAGTGTGATGTACCAGCTAATCTCTCTTAATAAAGGACTCATTCCCCTAGCTTTGGGGAGTACCTGTGCTATACAGCTTTGCCCAACATTGTGCCCCTTCCTGGGCAGCCCACATACGATGACAGATCCATTCAAAACTAAAAGCCTGGCAATCTTAGCCCAACTCAGGACAACTCTGAAGGGACACTCTAGCAACTGAATACACAGTAGGGCTGGTCAAGGATGTCACTGGGCCTTAATCATAACTCAACTTTTCCCTCTGTCCAATCCTGCTTCCTTCCTTTCCTTTTCACAGATATTGATCCCAAGGGTACTCAATGAACATCCTCTAAGCTAAACTCTGTCTCAGGCTTCCCATGGAATCCAATCTGCAACAATTCTCAAGAGTCACACTTTTAGATCCGTAGAGCACACAAGAGGTAAAACACCTGTTAACAGTTTGTACCACTTGTACATTGTAATAGTTGGAGAAACAATACTGTAAAATGGAAAGGCCACCACTATTTCTCTGATAGTCTTAATTGAACCAAAATATTTTCCTTAAAAAAAAAAAAATCAATACACTGCAAGTTCTGAACATGTTAAAGATCTCAGTGTCTACACCTATTATCATTGTTTTCCAGGTGGGAACAACACTTTTCACTTCTAAACCCAAATAACAGTAACTGAACATATTAATTTAGTATGTGAAACATCAGGTTATTCATAATCTTATGTTTTATATGATTTTCATACTTTAATTCTAATCATAATACAAATTCCCAATGTAAGTATTCTATTTTCTCTAAGCAAATTAAAATTCAGAAAAATATTCCTTCCACTAAGATCCTGCTTAAGAGGAAAGACTTTCCTGAAATGAAACAGCAGAATGCAAACATTTAGAAATAATTTAGACATCATAGCATCATTTCATATAATCTCATGCTAAGCAGCAAAGTTGAAACATTTTGTAATTTGGGTTAATTACATGGAGAAAAATAGGAAAACACTTCCGAGGTCCACTCTCATAGTTGGCTCTCAAAATGCAATCACTTCTCTTAGAAGTCCCTGAAATCATAAAATTCTTTTTTTAAAAAATGCTTATTTGTTTATTTTCACCGGGTCTTAGTTGCGGGAGGTGGGCTCCTTAGTTGTGGGAGGTGGACTCCTTAGTTGTGGGACATGGGCTTCTTAGTTGTGGCATGCAAGAGGGATCTAGTTCCCTGAGCAGGGATCGAACCCAGGCCCCCTGCATTGGGAACACAGAGTCTTAACCATTGCACCACCAGGGGAAGTCCCCATAAAATTCTTTAAAAATTGATAGAAAGCCTTCAGACTCTGTAAATATCTGAAATTAAAATTAATTTTTGGCAACACAAGAAATAAGGTAATGTGGGTGATGGGAGAAAAGCATTCTTTGGCAAAATACAGTTGGTTTCCTTGTTTCTTTAACATTTAATCACTTCAAAAAGTTAAAATGACTACCATGGTGAACAAAATTTTTATTAAACATTTTATACAATGTCTATATTGATGGTGTCAAACTGAGTCCAGAAGAAAACCAGCACAAACTCAAAGGCTGTCCTCCTTTCCTTTTTTTTTCCCCCTCCTTTACTTTAAGAAGGATCCTGATTTCTGATTCCTAAAATCTTTAAAAAGCACCAGTTCATAGCTCTACCTGCCCAGCTCTCAGACTCACAGCAATATGACTAAACAGAAATGAAGCCACATAAAGTGCCAGAAATTCTATTTTAGGGAAAACAACATCAAGAACATCTGAGGACTTATCACCCAGAAGAATACTTGTTAACCATACTCCAAAATTTAGAAGGTCTCCAAACTTCTTCTAGAACTAGACTGACCACATCAGCCCTATCCATACACCCCAGTATCCAGGTAGTTGTCACTTGCCCTGAGGCTGTTTTTAGATAATCAGCAAATTAGACAATAACTATTTTCCTTACTTTTGTTTTAAAGAAGGAAAAAGTCTTCCCTTATAAAAGAGATCAGCTCTGACCAACTATGAGTTAAAAACTCTTCTGCAGGGCTTCCCTGGTGGTGCAGTGGTTGAGAGTCCGCCTGCCGATGCAGGGGACACGGGTTCGTGCCCCGGTCCAGGAGGATCCCACATGCCGCAGAGCGGCTGGGCCCGTGAGCCATGGCCGCTGAGCCTGCGCGTCCGGAGCCTGTGCTCTGCAACGGGAGAGGCCACGACAGTGAGAGGCCCGCATACCACAAAAAAACAAAAACAAAAACTAAAACAAAAAACTCTTCTGCAAATCAAAGTGAACTGATTCTACTGTGTCCCTCCTTCCTCCTATTCTTTTGTCTGTCAGTGTTAAGGTGGACTTGATTTAAATTTTTGCTTTTATGAAGAATTTACTGAAGAATTTTCATTTTTTATTTTACTAAGTTAGGTTATATATCTTGTATTTAAGTCTCAGAATTTAGCAACTAAGTTGTCTCTCATTACCCTACCACTGCTTCCCCCCCAGCAAATAAAATGAACATTACCAATGTTCTCTACTTGGGTCCAAGTTTTAGAGTTTGCACCTTTCCTGGCCTTCACTTATTGTCAAGGAGTTTCCAAAAGCTGGGATGGGGCAAAGCAGGAGGAACAATGAAGTAAAATATACTGCATGCAAAAATAAAATCATATATACAGAGAAAAGAGTCAGACCTTGTTAATACATCTACGTCAAATATACAACCCACAGTGGGTAAAAGAGGCATTATCTCTAAACCTGAGTTCCCTAATTACTAAGTCCCTATGATTCCCCCCACAGGCTACTTATATCTAACTTCAAATATACATGTCTAAATAGCTCATTTCATCAAAAACCAAAAACTGATTTTACATACAGACACATGGGGATTCATTTTTATTTTCAAATTGTATGTGGAAAATTCTATGGAAGTGTTTAATTTCAACTTGGGCTATGTATATGAGGCAGGCAGGATGAAAAGAATATCTCCTTTGGGACCGTGAACTTCATATAGCACAGAATAAATATGAGTTGAGAAATTCAGAGATGTCCCACATGAGCTTGATCTTTTGCTTATCTATAGCCCTGACATATTTATCAGTGTTTCTTCTGCTCTCTCTCTCAGCAATCAACTTAATTAATACACTTATAACACCCAACAAGCAAAGAGAGATACTTAATAAATGCTCTGTAATGGTGATATCAAAAATGGTGCTGCATACTAAGAAACCCATCATTCTCATCTCTGGCTATAAATCTACAGAATTCTCAATACTCAAATATAATTGGCACTGAATAAAAAAATCCACCTAATCAACCCATGTACAAACAGGACCAAATTTTCACAGCAACTAGTGAAAAAAAGGGTTTAAGACTTAAATTTCAAAATGAAAATTATTTTTAAAAGAACTTATTTTGGTATTTTTTAGTTTCCACATATACAGAGAGAGATTCCATTTCAGTTTCCTGATCAATTTCAAAACTGTGAGATTCACATTCTACTTGTTTGGGAAGTTTGTGAACTTCTATTCTTACAATAGAAATTCTGTAATACCACCATATGGACGGTTTAAGTTTGTAATCTTCAGTTTGTCTTTTTATATACACTGAGCAATTAAATCATTGAAATTGTTCTCAAACCCCCCCCCCAAAAAGAACTTATTTCATTTTATTTCACAAGATTTAGGTTATTATTATAAGCATGTGCTAATTATGAGGAGAATGAACAAAAATGAGAGGGAGGTCATAATTTTACTGACACTGTATAACAAACAACATCCTTCACTTCCCAGCTGACTTTCAGAACACTGTCGAAACAAAGGTAATTTTTCCACAAAGCGTTCTCTTAATTCTTTGATATCTAAACCATTCTTTACTGAAACACCTATTGAGTCATTCTCTTGGCAAATTTCTCCCCTACAATTGTTAACTAATCTATTTCTGTCAGAAACTCACCTAAACATGTCTTTGCATATAACTGTAACTGTTCTCCAATGGTTCTTTCATGGACTTCATGAAATTCTGCACTTTTTGCACTGTCTACAATTTTTCTTTATGCTCGGTTTGTACTGCGTTTTCACTAGAAAGCAACCAATAAAGATTCTGGCCCAATGGACATGGCTAGACAGTCTAGCTGGGGAATATGTTTGAATGGAGATGATTTTGTAGATGAATATCCTTGGTCATGAAAACTTTCGCTTCCTTATGCAATCTCTATCTGTGGAGATCTAGGATTATGAATACCTGTATAACAAGGACTTCAACACAAAACTGATAACTAAGGGATTTAAGACAACTAAAAATAAACCTTTCATTAATCAAGAAGAAAAAGTTGGTCAGTAAAAATGGTTAATGTGACAGTTACCATATATACCATAAATAACATAATAAAATTAAAACACAATAAAATACATTCAAAATATTTTAAAAGAATATTATTTCAGTTATATCATTTTCTTCAATAATTCAGAAAATACATCTCAATCTGTCAGCACCTTAGACTTATTTTTATGTTAATCAGTTACCATTACACATAAAACCACAAAATTTTAGAACTCGAATGGACATTAGAGATGATCTAATACTGCCTCCTCATTTTACAAAGGAAACAACCTAGGTCGAGAAAGGTAAACAGACATGTAGAATATTAACAGTTAATGGCAGAGCAAGGGATCATCATTCTTCCTCTTAGTACATCATTCTTCCTCTTACTACAAAGTGGAGAATATTCAGTGTACTCTAGAAAACCCTCTTGAACAAATCTTAATCTCTCATTTCACATTTTTACTGATTTTACTGTTTCCTTTAAAAGAGTGGGATATGGGGGTGGGGGACAGTAACTCACATGTCAAATGGAATCTATGACCTTTTTCTTGATCCAACCCAGATTAGGTTTACTAGGAATGCCTTCCTGCAAATAACCATGGGGAAGACAGGGAATACTGATATACACTTACCTTTCTGAATGGATTTTAACGTAGGAAGATCATGATACAATAGCCTATTTCAACCTATAAGATTACTGCTTCTTACAGAAAAATATTTAGTTATATACCAGATACTTAATTGTCTTTAAAAGAAATTCAGAAGTGATGTTTTACAATAATTATATGATGTAAATACCTATACTTTGTAGAAAACAATGTATAGTCTCTAAAAGAAAAGATAAACTCGGGACTTCCCTCGTGGTCCAGTGGTTAAAAATCCGCCTTCCAATGCAGGGGACACGGGTTCGATCCCTGGTAAGGGAACTAAAATCCCACATGCTGCAGGGCAACTAAGCCCATGCACCACAACTAGAGAGCCCACGCGCCTCAACTACAGAGCCTGCAAACCGCAACTACGGAGCCTGCACGCTGCAACAAAGAGCCTGCACGCTGCAACTAAGCCACAACTGAGCCAAAAATAAATAAATAAATATTTTTAGAAGAAAGAAAGAAAGAAAGAAAGAGAAAGAAAGGAAGGGAAGGAAGGGAAGGAAGGAAGGAAGGAAGGAAGGAAGGAAGGAAGGAAGGAAGGAAGGAAGAAAAGCTAATGACACTACAGAGTGAAGTAAGCCAGAAAGAGAAAAACAAATACCGTATGCTAACACATATATATGGAATCTAAAAAAAACAAACAAACAAATGTTCATGAAGAACCTAGGGGCAGGACAGGAATAAACACAGACCTACTAGACCTACTAGAGAATGGACTTGAGGACCTGGGGAGGGGGAAGGGTAAACTGGGAAAAAATGAGAGAGTGGCATGGACATATATACACTACCAAATGTAAAACAGATAGCTAGTGGGAAGCAGCCGCATAGCACAGGGAGATCAGCTCAGTGCTTTGTGACCACATAGAGGGGTGGGATAGGGAGGGTGGGAGGGAGTGAGGCGCAAGAGGTAAGAGATATGGGGATATATGTATATGTATATGTATATGTATAGCTGATTCACTTTGTTATAAAGCAGAAACTAACACATCATTGTAAAGCAAATATACTCCAATAAAGATGTTTTTTAAAAAAAAAAAGGCTAATGACACAACCACTATGGAGTACTTACCAAAAGTATTTACCTAGAAAAAAAAATCTAATGAACGTGATGCCAAATATACCTCATCTGGCTTGTTAACTGCCATAATCTCATTTTGTTTCTCATTTTTTTAAAAAGCATTTTAAACAGCAATCTTAAAACAAATCCACTATTGGCAAAACCATAATTTTTGACCTGAAGAGTACTTTTTATAAGAGTAAAAACCTTATCTGATCTCACTGCAAAATGCCAATCATCTAATATATCACTGATTCCCTTGTACTTATTGTGAAGGTAGTATAATAGAATTAAAATAATACAAAGGTTCATTTCAATTTGCTAAATATTAACTTAGTACACAGTACATGCATAGTACTGTGCTAGACACTGCAACCAATTAAAAAAACCTTATAGTCTGATAAAGGTGATACCAATAAGTCCAATAAAATATCATAGGTTTGGTAAGAGGTCTAGAAATAAGAGTATCATTAAGAATCCAAGGGTAGAGGATATTTCACCTGTAAAATAAAAAACTTAGGGTGACAGCTTCTTTAAAATACTCAAAGGGCTGTTACGTATAGAAGAGGAAATAGATTCATTTTGTTTTGCTGCAAAAGCAGAAATGAGATCTATGGGAGGGAGCTGCAGGGAGACCGTCAAAGGCAGCATTTCCCCAAGTTTATTCCACAGACCATTAACCTCTCAAGCTAACTCTCAAAAAGAATTCCATGTTCCTATAAATTCAGTAAACATATGCAGGATATTTATGTAGTATATGTAATACTATAGTTCGTCTGGGAGATAAAAATGTACATGAATACTAAGAAGTCCTAAACTAAGGAAGCCTATTTAACTTTGTATAATTAAGTGTTCTCCAAATATTTCACCATGAGTTTTATTGTCACTGTACCAATTTTTGTTCCCCAAAATACTGAGAAGTGTCAATATAATAATGCTTTCTAAGGATGTCGCACAGATCACAAATCTCAGAAGGAAGGATTTCCTTAAAAACAGTAGAGTGATATTTATATTATTTACCTAGAATCTATCTCCTAGGCACAAAAAATAAGCATAAAACATTTTCAATGAAAAGAAGAAAAACAGTCCTCTAAAATAACACATAGTATAGCTAATACTTTAGGGATCAAAATGAATTTCTAAATTTTGCTGAAAAGTTAGAGAACTGAGTATAAACTCACAATGTGAAACTTTTAAAAATGAATAAATCAGCTTGGGAAAAAAATAAATGTTAAGTCCTATGTTTAGGTTTTATTGGATTTTTAATTATCAATATGCTAAGGAGAGAATGGAAAAAACTATGTAATTGTTTATATAAAGTGAGAATTTTAGTTTATTATAACTTGAAGTGAGAGTCAATCCTTATAGGAATTTCATCACTGATAACAAAAGTTACTTTCCTTAGGAAAGGTCAGTAGCCCATCTATCCCTTAGAGTGAGGGCAGACGGATGTATTAGCACATAAGCAACCTCAGTCAACAAGCCTTTATCAAATGGAACCTCATGAAAAGTTCCATTTGAGTCTCAGTTTGCTTATGAGACCAACCAAGTAAAGGAAGAGAGAAGAGGAAGCTGAAAGCACAGAAGAGAAATAACATTACTTAGCTTCCTTCTCCTCTCTGCATAGGTACCCAAGGACCATTAGATTCTGTTGACTCTCATTACTCATGGATTCTGTATTTGCAAATTTGCCTACTTACTTATTTGTGTATTGGTTGGTCTTTCCAGTCATTCATGGAAATGCACAAAGAAGCAAAAATTGTGAACACCCAACATGCACATTCCCAGCTGAGGCCAAACAAGGCCTTCTTGTTTCAGTTCTCATACTATAAACAAGTATCCTTCTTGCAAACTATTTAAGTGCCATGTTTATTGGATTTTTGTCCTTTTTTGTTGGTGATTTCAGTGCTGAAAATGGCTCCCAAGCCATTAAGTGTTGTCTAGTGTTTCTAAGCAGAAGAAAGCTGTGATGTGCTTTATGGAGAATATATGCTTAGTTTCAGGTATGAGATGGTGTTGTTGACCAAGAGTTCAATGTTAGTGAATCAACAAAATATATTAAATAAGGAGACTTTAAACAGAAACGCACATAAAACAAAGTTATACATGATCAGTTAATGAAAATGTGACCAGAGGCTTACAGGAACCTAATCCTGTATTTCTCCTAGGAGCAATGGTTCAATACTTGTTAACTCAGTGTCTGCGATGACTTTATAGAACACAGCTACCTTGAATGAGAATTGATCGTAATTATCCATTACCCTACACCACACTAACTTCAGGTTACGTCAACTCACAGAAAGTGGGGATTTGCTGAAAAGTTTTCAGAAATGAATGAATGTTGGTTAAGTTTCTCATATAAAAGCCCTTAGGAAATAATCATGTTCCTCTTGTAGAAGAATGGATTTTTCTAAGTTTGCTGTTAACTAAATAGTGGTACACTCTGGAAAAAGTATATTACTTTTAAATGGTGAATTCTCAGCTCACCTATAAATCCAATTCACTGCCTTCAGAACTGATCCTCTTTTCTTAGATGCAGAGTTCATGTTCTCTGTTGATTTCCCAGATGTGAATATGATAAAAGATTAATTTGAATCAATCACTATCCACAAACTGCTAAGTATTATGTATAAGTAGTACAGCATGAGAGGATCCACAGACCATGCTTGCTTTATTTTATCTGTTCAAACTTGAAGCTTTTAGAGAGACATACTGAATGGAAATTGAGTTTCCCTTTAGATTGACAGCTTGTCAGTCAAAAGAAAAGCTTTTAGGAACTTCTCTCAAATCAGTTATTTTTCTTTTCAGATTGGGATATATGTGTAGGACTTCAGAAATGACATGCTTGACTGGTAACTGTCTTGTGCTAGTCAAGTACTTCATGCTATGTCACAAAATACATGAAGGAGTCAATTAATTGTAGGCAATCAATAGTGGTGGTGTCTACATGTTAAGTAATATTGGGTTTATAAATACAAAATGTATAGATGTTAGGTGGATTATACTTCTGTTTTAATAGACTTGATATGTTAACTAATCTAAACCTTAATTGTGATTGAATATGACTTTAAGGGTGATCACCTAGGGAGGAAAAAGAGAATGTTATTTCTCTGAAGGCATTTTTGGTTATTCCTCTTTGTGCTCAATTTTCTGGAGAGTGAAAAGTGGACGAAGTGTTGGTTTTTTCCATGGGGCATGTGGAACACCCACCCACCCATCCATCTCCCACACAACACCCTCACCACCATGTCTTTGCTTATAGAGTTAGCTCCCAGTTTTTCTCTTTTGGAGCAAGAATGCATGTCACATTGTACTCCAGGACTGACTTCTGAATGAGGACAAAGAAAACACTGTATATAAGAAATGGAGAAAGAGATCTTACTTCTCAAACTCAAAAGAACCATATCCCAAATTCAAGGACCACTGGTCCCTCTCTTTCTAGAAACACTTTCTTGTTCTCCTTCAGTCCAGATGATTACACTAGGGATGTTATAAGACCTTCTATACCTGGACGCATTCTTTTACTCTTGTGACTCTCTAGGGACAGTGGCAATCCTTCCCTTCTATCTTTTCCCTTGAAATCTTACAAGAAAGACAACTCCCAGAACAAACTGTAGGAACAGTTTAAATTAAGAATTGGTCATTCAATAGTACCTGCCTCTTGGTGTTATACACAGCATCAATTACAAAGTTTTACTGTCAAAAAATGTTTCATGAATGTTTCGGTAAAAATAGGAGATAGTGGAACACATTAAATGACATGTCGAGGAAAATCAGACAAATCCAGAATGTGAGCCACTCTACTAGACAGATGTTCTGTTTTCTTTAAAAGGTTAGTTGTAAGGGAAACTGTTTTAAATTAAAAGAAACTAAAATTATGTAACACTCAAATGCAAAAAATATTTTTTTAAATCCACAGAAGGCATTTTTGGGACAATTCAAGAAATATAAATAAGAACAGTATTAGAGTAATCGCTATTTATTTTCTTTGTCATGATAATCATGATGTAGTTATACAGGAGCAGGACCTTTTTCGTTAAATGCTTACTGAAGTATTGCAGGCTGATATCCAAAACTATGATGTGAAACCTATGAAAACCAATACAATTTGTGGGATTCCTGGACATTGAAATATAAATTAAAGAATCAGAAGAATTTCAGGGAAAAAAGTAAAATTTATGACTAGAAAAAATATAGCTACATAGGCATATTAAATGTACACTTGCAAAATAAAGCACTAAGGTAGAATGGCAGCAGTGAAAGACAAAAAAGAAGAAGCAGAAGCCAAGCTCTGGTCATAGTAAATATTACACTGGAGATAATAAACAGGCTTAATGTACAAAATTAGAAATCATTAATAAACAGATAAAGATAATAAAAACAAAACTGGACTCTGAAAACTGGCACTGGAAAAGTATCAAGTTCATCAGCCCTCATTTAATCTTTTCGAAGACACAGCTTTTGGTCATTGATTTCCTATTTTCAAATTCATAGATTTATTTCTGCTCTAATTTTTACTATTTCTTTTCCTCTACTTACTTTGGATTTACTCTGTTTTTCTTTTTCTAGTATCCTAAGTTGAAAGTTTCCATTACTGATTTTAGATATTTCTTCTAATATATGCATTCAATGCTATAAATTTCTCTCTAAACACTGTTTTCACTGCAACCCAAAAATTTTGGTAAGTTGTGTTTTCTCTGTCATTAAGCTCAAAATAATTTAAAATTACCTTTTTTTAAAAATATATATTTATTTATTTCGCCTCATCAGCTCTTAGTTGCGGCACACAGGATCTTTTGCAGTATGTGGAATTTTGGTTTTTTTTAGTTGCGGCATCTGGGATCTAGTTCCCTGACCAGGGATAGAACCCGGGCCCCCTGTGTTGGGAGCGTGGAGTCTTAGCCACTGGACCACCAGAGAAGTCCCTAAAAGTACTCTTGAGATTTCTTCTTTGACTTGTGCTATTTAGAAGTGTGTTATCATTCTTTATTATATACGCTTTAAAAAAACAGATCCCAAGAAGTAAAACAGCTTGTAAAGGGAAAAATGAAAACTGGTCACAGATTTTATATACATGGAATACATTTTTCTTTCAAATTTTACTACACAGGTAAATGAACATTCTAAATTGAAAACAAAAAATTGGAAAGTTTAGCAAAACATTATGAAATGAAAAACTGTGAAATATATTTTTGAAAATAATAACTTGTACCTGACTTTCCTCTATTATGTAGAAAACAGTATCATTAAAACCAGCACTTTATCTTCAGTCAGAAACAAATGCTTGAATTTTGGTGCAATTCTGGCCTATATCAATCACCACCTTTCCTGTCCATTTTCCCTTTCTAACTTCTATTTTTAATTCTTTTAAAAATTGTATTTGGTAAATTACCATACAGTAAGATTGACTTTTTAAAACTGTGGTGTTCAATCTATAAACTGTAACACATGTACAAATTCTTGAAGCCAGTATCAAATCATGATTCAGAACAATTACACTACACGAAAAAACTCCCTTGTGCTTTTATAGCTATATACTCCCTATAAAGCTTAACCTCTGGCAAGGACAGACGTGTTCTCTACTATTACAGTTTTGTCTTTTTCAGAACGTTATATAAAGGGAACCACACTGAACTGAATCTTTAATAGTGGTTTCCTTCATTCTGTTTAATGCATTTGAGATTCGTTAAATTTGTTGCACGTATAAGTAGCTTTTCCTTTTAACTGCTGGGTACTATGTCACTGTATAAATGGCCAACATTTTGTATAACCATTTACCTACTGAAGGACAGTTGGGTTATTTTCAGTTCTTTCCAACTATCACTATGTATTGATATATAACTTCTATAAATATTTGCATACATACATTTTTGTATAAACATAAATTTTCATTTCTTCAGGGTAAATATCAAGAAGTGAAATTGTTGGGTCATAAAGTAAGTGTATGGTTAACATTATAAGAAAGTGTCAAACTATTTTCCAAGTTATACCATTCTGCATCCCCACCAACAATGTATGTGAATTCCACTGATCTGCATCCTCAACAGTACTTGGTATCATTAAAAAAAGTTTTTTTAATTTCAGCTGTTAAATAGCTATATAGGTATATCTCATCATGGTTTTAACTTGTATTTCCCTAATGGCTAGTAACCTTGAACAACTTTTTACATGTGTATATGCCATCCTTGTATCCTCTTTGGTGAAATGTCTGCTCAAACTTATGCCCATTTTTAAATCGGGTTGTTAGTTTTCTCACTGTTGATTTTTGAGAGTTCTTTATATATTCTGGATACAAGTCCTTGGTGAATATTGACTAATCTCTGGCATGCCTTTTTGTTTCTTAATATTGTCTTCTGTAAAGCAAAATTTTTAATTATAAAAAAGTCCAATTTATGAACTTTTTCTCTTATGGATCCTGCTTTTTATGTAACATGTGAGAACTCTTTGCCTAACCCCAGATCAAGAACATTTTATCCTACTTCTAAAAGTTTAGTAGCTTACATTTTACATTTAGGTCTATGATTGATTTTGAATTAATTTCTCTAGAATATGTACATTATTTTTTGAAATCTTTGTTTTTAATTTTATATTGGAGTATAGTTGATTAATAACATTGTGTTAGTTTCAGGTGTACAGCAAAGTGATTCAGTTATACATATACATGTATCCATTCTTTTTCAAATTCTTTTCCCATTTAGGTTATTAGGAATATCAAGCAAGAGTTCCCTGTGCTATACAGTAGGTCCTTGTTGGTTATCTATTTTAAACACAGCAGTGTGTACATGTCAAGTCCAAACTCCCAATCTATCCTTCCCCCCACGCCATAACCAAAAATTCATTCTCTAAGTCTGTGAGTCTGTTTGTTTTGTAAATAAGTTCATTTGTATCATTTTTTTAAGATACCCCATATAAGCGTTATCATATGATATTTGTCTTTCTCTGTCTGATATACTTCACTTAGTATGATAATCTCCAGGTCCATCCATGTTGCTGCAAATGGCATTATTTCATTAAATTTAAAACAAGGTTCATTTCTTGCAAAAGGATGTTCAATTACTGCAACTGAAGTATGTTTTTTTGCCTTAAAAAGTGTAATTTTTAAAAATCACTGGTTGATAAGACTATCCTTTTACCGACTGCACTGCTTTTAACTTTTTGCCATATTTGTGTGATTGCTCCTCAGTACTCTACGATGTTCTACTGATCTATGTCTCTATCCGTCCACCTATACATACCACTTCATTACACTACAGTACTATGGATTTACAGTAACTCAAAATCAGAAAGTGTAATTCTTCTTTTTTTATTCTTCTTTTTCAAAATTGTTTTAGCCATTCTATTCCTTTACATTTCCATATAAATTTTAAAGTTGGATTGTCTCTATCTATAAAATATACTGCTGGAGTTTTTATTGGAATTGTGTTAAATCTATAAATTGAATTGGGAAGAACTAACATTTTTACTATTTTGAGTCTACCAATCCATGAACACAGTATGTCTCTACATTTACTTAGGTCTTCTTTTATTCCTTTCATTACTGTTTACTAGTTTTCAGCATAAAGATCATGTATGCATGTATATTAATATTTATACCAAAGTATTTCATTCTTTTGGAGCTACTGTAAATAGTATTACTTTATTTTATTTTATGGCTTCATAAAGAGAGTTAGGAAGTGTTCCTTCCCCTTCTATTTTTTTGATTTTTTGGAAAAAATGGTTTAAAAAATACAGGTATCAAAATTAATACACAGAAATCTGTTGCATTTCTATACTACATAATTTCTATATAATGAAAAGATCAAAAAGGGAAATTAAGGAAACAACACCATTTACCATCACATCAAAAAGACTAAAATACCTAGGAATAAACCTACCTAAGGAGACAACAGACCTGTACTCCGAAAACTATAAGACGCTGATGAAAGAAATAGAAGATAACACAAACAGATGGAAAGATGTACCATGTGCTTGGATTGGAAGAATCAATACTGTCAAGGTGACTATACTACCCAAAGTAGTCTACAGACTCAGTGCAATCCCTATCAAATTACTAACAGTGTTTTTCACAGAATTAGAACAAAAAAATTTACAATTTGTATGAACACACAAATGACCCTGAAGAGCCAAAGCAATCCTGAGAAAGAAAAAGAGAACTGGAGGAATCAGGCTCCCTGACTTCAGACTATACTACAAAGCTACAGTCTGGTAGAGGCACAAAAACAGTCTGGTACAGGCACAAAAACAGAAATACAGATCAGTGGAACAGGACAGAAAGTCCAGAAATGTACCTATGTACCTATGATCAATTAATCTACAACAAAGGAGGCAAGAATATACAATGGAGAAAAGACAATCTCTTTAGTAAGTGGTGCTGGAAAAACTGGACAGCTACACGTAAAAGAATGAAATTAGAACATTCTCTAACACCAACACAAAAATAAACTCAAAATGGATTAAAGACCTAAATGTAATACCAGATACTATAAAACTTCTAAGGAAAACATAGGTGGGACACTCTCTGACATAAATAGCAGCAATATCTTTTTGGATCCATCTTCTAGAGTAATGGAAATAAAAACAAAAATAAACAAATGAGACCTAATTAAGAGCTTTTGCACAGCAAAGGAAACCATAAACAAGAAGACAACCCACAGAATGGGAGAAAATATTTGCAAATGATGCAAGTGACAAGGGATTAATCTCCAAAACATACAAACAGCTCATACAGCTCAATATCAAATAAAACAACCCAATCAAAAATGGGCAGAAGATGCGAATAGACATTTCTCCAAAGAAGAAGTACAGATGGCCAAAAGGCACATGAAAAGATGATCAACATCACTGATTATTAGTGATTCAGTTACACACACAAACACACACTCTGCTGCATACTTGAAACTAACACATTGTAAATCAACTATACTTCAATTTTTTAAAAATTTTTTAAATAAAATTTAATTTAAAAAATAATGAAATTTTTAAAAAATGTAACTATCCCCCACTTTTCAAAAGTTTGCTTTACAACACTTCCCTTTTACAAAAGACCTACATTATTAGTACCTGTTTTCACTAACCAAAAAAAATCTGAAGAGTATTTTCACTTATGAAAAAAGGTAATTGCTTCTTGGATTTATACCATTTCTCCTTACAAAAGGTTTCACAAAACACTCTATTTTTGGATAGCAGGGAAACCTGCAATGTTATTCCTTCTTTAAGCATTTGGAAGAATTCACCAGTAAAACCACCTGGGTCTAGAAATTTCTTTTTTGAAAAGTTTTAAACTATGAATTAAATTTCTTTAATAGTTTTAAGACTAGCTACAATAATCTTTTCTTCTTGGATGAGTTTAAGTACTTTGCTAAGAAATTAGTCTATTTCATGGGGCTTCCCTGGTGGCGCAGTGGTTAAGAATCCGCCTGCAAATGCAGGGAACACGGGTTTGAGCCCTGGTCCAGGAAAATCCCACATGCCACGGAGCAACTAAGCCTGTGGGCCACAACTACTGAGCCCGTGTGCCACAATTACTGAAGCCCGTGCACCTAGAGCCCATCCTCTGCAACAAGAGAAGCCACTGCAATGAGAAACCCACGCACCGCAACGAAGAGTAGCTCCCACTCGCTGCAACTAGAGGAAGCTTGCGCGCAGCAATGAAGACCCAATGCAGCCAAAAATAAATAAATAAAATAGATACAACATTAAAGAAAATTTTTTAAAATGTTTAAAAAAAGAAATTAGTCTATTTCAAAGAACTGGTCCACTTCACCTAATTTGTCAAATTTACGTGCATACAGCTGATCTTAGTATTCCTACTGTCCTTTGGATTCTTGTGGGGCCTATAGTGGTATCCTCTCTTTCATTGTTGATACTGGTTCTATATATCTTCTCTTTCTTAGTCCCTTTTCCTAGAAACTAACAATTTTTGGTTTTATTGACTTTTGTTGTCTTCCTGCTTCAAATTTCATTCATTTCTCCTCTTATTTGGGATTTATTTTGTTCTCTTTTGTCTAGTTTTTGAGATGGAAACACAGATTATTGATCTGAGGGCTTTCTTTTTTTCTAATATAAGCACTGAATGCAATTAAGTTTTCTTGTAAACACTGCCAGGACTGCATAAATTCTGACATGTTATATTTTCAGTTTCATTCAGTTCAAAATATTTTAACTTCCTCTGAGGCTTCCTCTTTTAACCAACAGATTATTTTGAAGTCTGCTATTTAATTTCTAAGAGCTTGAAGATTTTCCTTTTAACTCTGTTACTGATTTCTAGTTCATTTCCATTATAGTCTGAGAACATACTTTGAGTTCAATTCTTTTAAATTTGTTAAAGATTTGTATTATGACCAAGGTACATTTTATGTTGATAATACCCACTTGTACTTGAAAAGAATGTATATTCTGCTGTTGTTGGCTAAAGTATTCTTGTAAATATCAATTAGATCTAGTTGGTGGAGAATGTTGTTCAGTCAGTCTGTACCCTTGGATGTCTGTCTGCTAGTTCCATCTATTCCTAAGAAAGGTGTGTTGAAGTCTTCAACTCTAACGTTCTCTATTTCTCCTTTAAGTTCTGTCAGATGTTGCTTCATGTATTTTTAAGTTCTGTTCTTAGGTATGCACACTTTTAGGACTGGTAAATTAATCCTTTTGTCAATATGTAATGCTACTCTTTATCCTAGGTAATTACCTTTGCTCTAAAGTTTATTTTCATTGCTTAATATAGCCACCAGTTTTCTTTTGATTGGTGTTTACATGGTATATCTTTTCCCATCCTTTCACTTTCAACCCACCTATATTATTTTATTTGAAGTAAGTTTCTAATAGCATACAATGGGGTCATTCTTTAATGCACTCTAATAATCTCTTTAATTAATGTGTTTATAGCATTTAAAATTTTAAAGTAATTACTGATATGTAAGAATTTATATCTACATTTGACTGTTTTCTGCTTGTTCCCTTTATTTTCCCTCTTCTGCCTTCTTTTGTGTTTAGCATTTTTTAATATTCTATTTTAATTTATCCACTGTGATTCTAATATTTTGTAAACAGTGGTTGCAGGGACAACAACATACATATTTAACTTTTCAGAGTCTACTTAGAATCAATATTTTACACTTAATAGATGTATTACATCATATTCACTGAAAACCACATCAGAAAAAATTGTAAAAAACTTTACAATTAATTAATTAATTAATTATGGCTGCATTGGGTCCTTGTTGCTGTGCAGGCTTTCTCTACTCGCAGCGACTGGAGGCTACTCTTCGTTGCGGTGCGCAGGCTTCTCACTGTGGTGGCTTCTCTTGTTGTGGAGCACGGGCTCTAGGTGCGCAGGCTTCAGTAGTTGTGGCGTGCAGGCTCAGTAGTTGTGGCTCGTAGGCTCTAGAGAGAAGGCTCAGTAGTTGTGGCAGACGGGCTTTGTTGCTCCGCGGCATGTGGGATCTTCCTGGACCAGGGCTCGAACCCATGTCCCTTGCATTGGCAGGTAGATTCTTAACCACTGCGCCACCACAGAAGTCTCGACAATGTTGTTAATTTTTGCTTTCCACTATCAAATATGTTTTAAAGAACTCAGTCTATGATATTTACATAGATATTTACCATTCCTGTTGATCTTCTTTTATTCCTGATGTCCAAGTTTCCTTCTGGTTTCATTTACCCTTCTGTCCTAAGAACATTCTTCAGCAAATTTTAGATCTGGTCTTCTGGCAATGAATACTCTCAGTTTTCCTTCATCTGAATATGTCCTTATGTCACTCTCATCTCTAAAAAATATTTTTGCTGGTTATGGACAGTGTTTTTCTTTCAGCACTTTAAGAATGTTTTGCCTCTTTCTTCTTGCCTCCACAGTTTCTGATGAGAATCCCTCAATCATTCGAATCACTGCTCCCCCAGAGGTTATGTGTCATTTTTCTCTGGTTGCTTTCAAGATTTTCCTCTTGTTTTCAGTTTTCAGATTTATTATGACCTGTCCAGGAATGGATTTCTTTGGGTTTATCATAACTGTTTCAGGTTCTCTGATTCTGTATGTTTACATCTTTCACTAAATTTGTGATGTTTTGGGCCATTACTCAAGTATTTTTCAGCACCACATTCTTTCTCAAAATGTCTTGAAATATCTAACATTTTGTTATTTTCCCATAGTTCTCTGAGGCTCTGTTCAATTTTTAAAAATTTATTCCCCCTTTGCAATTGAGTCATCCAGTGGGTTTTTCCCACTTACTGCATTTTTCAATTCTAACAATTCTGTATCTTTTTTATATCTTCTCTTTCTCTGCTGACATGTTCTACTTTTCCACTTATTTCAATAGCATCCACAATAGTTCACTGGAACATTTGTGAAATAGCTACTATATAGTCTCCATTATATAATTTCAACATCTGTATCATGATGGTATACATTTATCATCTCTCCCCATGTGAACTGAATTTTCCTGGTTCTTCATATGTTAGATAATTTTGGATTGTAATCTGGACATTTTAAATATTATGTTACAAAATTCTGGTTCTTGTTTAAATTCAGTGGATAATGTTACTATTTTTGTTTTAACAGGTGATTGACATGATTAGGGTTCAGGCTGCAAGTTCTAACATGGCTGCTATGGGCATGGTTCCATTATCAGTTCAATTTTCAAAGCCTTTGCTGTGCTATTTGAATCTGTCCCACTCTGTATTATCCAATAATCAGGATACTACTGTCTAGGACTTGAGCAGTAGTCTGTTATTACCATGTATGTACAGCTGAGGGGCAAGCCCAGGAGTCCATAAAAAACTTTACGGTATTGTTTTCCCAAGTTTCTCTCTCTACATGATCTCAATACTTTCAAATTCCATCAGGCATCTCTTTTCATTTCCTCAGCCAGAACCTGGGGCGTTAGGTAACCTGCTTGGTCACAAAGTTCTGCTATTGTACCTGCTCTGGGGCCAAGCGGTGGAAGGACAGAAAGGAGGGTGGAAAGTAATGAGGGTTTGCCAGTTGAAGAGGGAGGTTCCTAGCCCTCAGTGTTTTGGCTGCAGGCTACTGCAATCACCACAGGGTTACTTAGGACTATGGCATGAGAACAGAAAAAAAAAGACGAAATTTCCACATTCACACTGAGCATTATCCTTCCCACTCCTTGAGCCAGAACTAGCGGGCTTTTTTTTTTTTTTTTTTTTCTGTATGCAGGCCTCTCACTGTTGTGGTCTCTCCCGTTGCGGACACGCAGGCTCAGCAGCCATGGCTCACGGGCCTAGCCACTCTGCGGCATGTGGGATCTTCCCAGACCAGGGCACAAACCCGTGTCCCCTGCATCGGCAGACGGACTTTCAACCACTGCGCCACCAGGGAAGTAGTTGGGCTTTTTTTGTGGAGCTCTCTGTCTATACCTAAGTGCCCACCTGTAGCCTTCAAATTGTGTTAAATTCAGCTTCAGGAACAGTGGAAAGAAAAAAATCGTAAACAGCCAGTTTGACGATACTTTAGGTTCTAATCTTCTTCCCCAAGCCACATGTTATTAATTATTCAGCAGAGTCCTCAAATAGCTGTTCCATCCATTTTGTCCAGGTGGTTTTTTTTTGGGGGGGGGGGCTGCCTTGGGTCTTCGTTGCTGCATGCGAGCTTTCTTTAGTTGTGGTGAGCAAGGGCTACTCTTCAATGCAGTGGCTTTTCTTGTTGCGGAGCACAGGCTCTAGGCGCACAGGCTTCAGTAATTGTGGCTCGCGGGCTCTAGAGCACAGGCTCAGTAGTTGTGGTGCACGGGCTTAGTTGCTCCACAGCATGTGTTATCTTCCCAGACCAGGGCTCAAACCCATGTCCCCTGCATTGGCAGGTGGATTCTTAACCACTGTGCCACCAGGGAAGCCCTGTCCAGGTTTTATAAATGCATTCAGAGGGAGAAATAAGATGTGTGCACTTCATCTATCATACCTGAAAATGAAATTATCCTCTAACTTCTATTCTCAGTTACTCAATTCTAACACATGGACTCCTCTAACATCCTTATCAGAAGATGTCGGTAAACTAAAATTTAAAAAACAGTCCTCCTATGAGTTCTCCTTCCATTTACGAAAAAAAAACCCTAATTCACATGGTAATGAAAAGGCAGTCATAATACTACTGAAAAGCTTTTATGATTACAGACTATCACTGCAAGTTTCAAAACTTTATACAGCACTATCAGAAAATAAGGACTCCACTTAAGACACAAATTACATGTTCACGGATCAAAAGAATTAATACTGTTAAAATATCCATACAACCCAAAGCCATCTACAGATTCAGTGTAATCCCTATCAATGGTATTTTTTACAGAAATAGCAAAAATAATCCTTAAACTTATATGGAACCACAAAAGACCAAAATATTTGCAAATCATATATCTGATAAGGCATTAATATATAAAATATATAAAGAATTCACACAACTTAGTAGCAGAAAAACAAATAATCCAATTAAAAATTTGGCAAAGGACCTGAATAGACATTTTTCCAAAGAAGATATCGAAATAGCCAACAGGTACATGAAAAGGTGATCAACATCACTAACCATTAGGGTACTGCAAATCAAAACCAAAATGAGATTATCACCTCATACCTGTTAGAATGGTTATCATCAAAAGACAAGAGATAACATGCTGGCAAGGATGTGGAAAAAAGGGAACCCTTGTGCAATGGCGAGACTGTGAACTGGCACAGCTACTATGGAAAACAGTATGGAGATTCCTCAAAGAAATTAAAAATAGAACCACCATATGATATATGAAGTCCACTTCTGTGCATACATCTGAAGGAAACCAAATCACCATGTTGAAGAGTTATCTGTACCTCCATATTCACTGCAGCATTATTTACAATAGTCAAGACATGAAAACAACCTAAGCGTCCATCAGATAAACAGATAAAGAAAATGTGATACATGTACACAATGGAACACTATTCACCATAAAAAAGAAGGGAATCCTGCCCTTTGCAACAACAAAGATAGACCTTGAAGGCCTTGTGCTAAGTCAAATAAGTCAGAGAACAACAAATACTGTTTGATCTCACTTACATTATAATCTAAAAAACAAACAAGCTCATAGAAAAAGAGATCAGATTTGTGGTTCCCAGAGGTGGGAGGAGATAGGATGAAGGTGGTCAAAAGGTACAAACTTACCTGTAGATAAATAAGTACTGTAGATGTGATGTATAGCATGATAACTATAATTAACACTGCTTATGGTATATCAAAGTTGCTAAGAGTGTAAATCCTAAAAGTTCTCATCACAAGGAAAAACCATTCTTTTTTCTTATATTTTGTATCTACATGAGATAATGGATGTTAACTAAATTTACTGTGGTAATCATTTCACAATATATGCCAGTCAAGTCATTATGCTGTACACCTTAAACTTATACAGTGCTGTATGTCAATAATATCTAAATAAAACTGAAAGAAAAAAATATTAAAAATATTAAATGTTATGGTGTCTGTAATGTTATTAAATATAATCAGACTATATTTAATTATAAAAATATTGAAATAATTAAAATGATAAAAGGATAATGTGATATTTAGAATTAAATCTAAGTGATGCAGCTCATCCAACTTTATATCTTCCTGTGGGGGGAATTTTTCAAAATAAAATGTTTTAAAAACTAAAAAAAAAAGGACTCTGCTTCCTTACTCTTTACAGAAATCACAATGACATAATGGGCACATCACCGGGTATTTATGTGGGTGATCCATTTACAGCTGACTAATTAAGAGTCATCATTCAAGGAAATGTTAAATAACTTTCAATAGCCGACTCAAGTTAAAATCATTAAGGACATATCTTCTTTCAAAAGAGTGACCCTTAAACTCTTCCAAACTGGCTGCTGACTGAGAAGTTTTAAAATTTAGTTTTAAAAAACAACAAAAAAGATCAAAAGCAGAAAGCGTATGGCAACAAAATTTAAGTGGGCTTGGATTTCAGAGCGAGACTTAAAGTTTAAGGAGGGCAATTTTTTTAAAAAAAATCAAAGGAATCACAAAACAAAGGTGTCTGTCTCTATAATAATCTAAAAACTTCTCTGTTGACTTGTTTTAACCAACTTACTTTATCTCTACTCCAAGTGTTATAAGACAGTTTTGTACATGTATTGGTCAATGATGATAAATTTAAAAAGAGCACCATAATACAGTTATTTATTCATATGAGATTCAACTTCGTGGTTCTGGCAAGAGCATTTCAAAGGAATTAATGTACACAAAAATTAGTAGTGCTTTTCATTTCTTTAAAAAATATTAAATACTTTGCCATAAAAACTTATTAACCCTAAATGTGCTTTAAATTTTTAGACCATCATCATTCAAGCAGTAGGCAGATTTCTATACCCACAGACTAAAGAAGACATTTTTCATAACGCACACTAATGAGATCTTATTTCCTTCAAACTTTAAATAGGCCCATACTTTATTGTTAACCAATTAAAATTTTGAATTGAATAAATTAAGACATTATAATGTAGCAATTAAAATCACGTGGAAGATAACATAAGGTCACAAGTTTAATCCTTTTCTATGCAAGTTTAATATTCAGCTTTTTCCTATGTCCCTAGATCTGGTCAACCATTTAATTTTGTCCAGTGTAAGACACTACTCACTGAATGGGAAGGGAGGACTGATGAAGGCAGAAGAGAGGAAAAAGGCAAAGGAATCAGGGAAGGATGGTCGCATAAGTCAGTACAAATCCTTTACCATTAATGGAAAAACTATAGTGAGTAAGATGGTCGGTCAGGAATATCCTATTTCATTCCATGACCTAGTTCCATATAGGCCTGGGAAATTAAAGCAAACACCTGAGAATTCAGTTAACAAATCTAAAGAATTATAAGAAATTTTTAATTTAGGTGTTCTGGTCAAAGTTGTTAATAAATTCTTAAAAGTTTGGCAATATTCCAAAACATACTCCAAGAAGAACACATTGGCCCACTGAAACACATACTACTTCTGCTCCAAGTTCTTTTCTGCAGGAACGATGTTACAGGCCAACAGACAAGTACAGCAGTATTAAAAACAGCAAACCCCTCCATGTTAGAAACTAATTATCACTCCTTTCTTATTAAAACAAGTACTTCCAATATTACAGGGAACAGAAGCTATGAAATGCAATCTAGGATTTACCACTCAAATGTGTGGATTCAGTATTTAAACTGCTGGTTAGAAGGGCAAATAAAAATACAAGCACCCTATCCCTCTAAATGTTCCTGCCAAATACAAGCACCATAAAGGAAAATCATCTTAATAACAAAGCTTTGTTTGAATAAAGCTTCAGTTTACAATTGTCCAATAACTATGAGTCTGTAAGTAAGTTTGTAAACATGCCCCAAGAAAAGAAGCAGAACACTGGCTTTTGTATCATATCACTAGGGATACAGCTTGAAATAACAGCATGAAATCTTATTTTAAAATCTACTGTTCTGCTCCAAACACATTTTCTTTCATTGACGACATCATAAATAACAACAAACAGACAAGCGTTAACTGGAAAAGCTTTGCACATAAAATGAAAATAGAAACTATAATATTTACACACATGCACAAAAAACTATGCTTAACAATAAACAGTATCATTGCAATACCAACAGCAGTTTTTCCCTTCCGGATACATTTTAAGATACAATCTTTATCCTAAGACAAGAAAAAGTGCTTTTTGACATTTATTTTTAGCTTCTTTATTTTTTCTATCTTTTCCATCTTTACTCCTTTACGTTCATATATAATAACTTAATAATATAACATCCATATAATATACTAACATCCATACATGATTATTTAGTTCTGTCTCTGAAGTTAGAAAAATGGATACTAAAAAGGGAACACAGCCAGGTCAAGGAGAACTAGATTTGGGAGGGCAGCCTTGACATTTTAAGGCTAAATAACACCTCCAGGTAGGTCTCACACCTCCTACACAATATCCTCATCTCCTAGAATCAGACCCAAGTATAACACTTTCCTATTTCCTGTAAAGGCTGAATTATCTTCACTTGTAAGCTCAGCCAGTTTTTCTACTACAGAGACAGCAAGTACCATAACTTACTAAGTCAAAGTTAGCATTCCCTCTAGGAACCAGCAAACTGATTCCTGCAGCAATAAGACTAGAATTACAATCTGGGTCCTTGGGTTTTAACACAGTGGCCGGCTCAGTGCCTTTGAGGTAGTAATGTCAAGAACTGTTAAAGAAAGATTTAGACACATACACATTGTAAAATATAAATAAAATACAAGCAAATAATCTTCTAAAGCAGAGTATGGCAAACTACATCTGATGGGTAAAATCCAGAGAGCTGTCTATTTTTTTAAGTCCCACAAGTTAAGAATGGTTTTGAAATTTTTTAATGGTTACAGTTTAAATGGTTATGAGAATCTGTATTCTATCCTGAATTTTGTTCTTGGACTGCCAAGACCAAAATATTTTACTATTTGGCCCTTTCAGAAAAAACTTGCTGACCTCTTCTCTCTCAAAGCAAAAACTATGTTCCCCTATAAATTCTAGTTATAGCATGTAAATATGCTTATAAAGAACCAATATTTCCGGGCTTCCCTGGTGGCGTGGTGGTTGAGAGTCCGCCTGCCGATGCGGGGGAGGCGGGTTCGTGCCCCGGTCCAGGAGGATCCCGCATGCCGCGGAGTGGCTGGGCCCGTGAGCCATGGCCGCTGAGCCTGCGCATCGGGAGCCTGTGCTCCGCAACGGGAGGGGCCACAGCAGTGAGAAGCCCGCGTACCGCAAAAAAAAAAAAAAAAAAAAAAAAGAACCAATATTTCCAGTGTTAAAATCTAATACCATTACAGAAGCAGTATGGTCCCAATTTAAATGTTGGTATAAACATGTACAATATAGATACACATGAGAAAGCACATAGAAAATCAACATAAAAATGTCAAAATATAGTTAACATATCTTTATAAATGTTTTCACCTTTTTTTCTGTACTTTCCAAATTTTCTTAAGTGAGCATATCTTTGTTAGAACCAGGAATTAGTTTTAAAAGATTACAGTGGGGCTTCCCTGGTGGCGCAGTGGTTGAGAGTCCGTCTGCCGATGCAGGGGACACGAGTTCGTACCCCAGTCCGGGAAGATCCCACATGCCACAGAGCGGCTGGGCCCGTGAGCCATGGCCGCTGAGCCTGCGCCTCCGGAGCCTGTGCTCCGCAACGAGAGAGGCCACAACAGTGAGAGGCCCACGTACCGCAAAAAAAAAAGATTACACTGTACTTTTACGAGAACGTATAGAACAAAGGTATCAGTGACTTGAATTGTACTCATGTGGTTATGTACATACAGGTTCAGTAATACTTTGGTATTCACCAATATCTATTAGTCAAACTGTTAAGTAAAATGATGTTTTTACATCTTTCACCATACATAAAGAAGCTCCTCTGTTCTGCTTATCAAAAGTCAGAGTTGTTGGTCTGAACTCTCAGTCACTACTTTGTAATTAATGTTCAGGCACACTACAAGATCTTAATACAATTTGAAGTTCAATTCAAATATTAATTGTCTACTATATTCATGTTAGCTTTAATGTATCTTTCAAAACATTTTAAAAATGGTGATTAAAAGCCCAAGTACATTCTATGCACACTCCACATGCTCTCTGTAACTATAGCATTAACATTTAAAGTCATACTGGACAGAATAATTTCGTGTTAACAGTTCAAACAAAATTATACTTTTACTGATAGAAAATAAAATGTTGCTATTAAAATATTCTGCTAACACTAAGGTACAATGAACAATCTTCACTGTATTCATGAATAGTGTTTTAATTTCCTTGTTCAATAATTATTGCTTATATGTTTTAGCTGTTATTTTGAAGCACATCATTAACTTTGTAAACATAAGACGACATACTAATGTATATGTCACTGTGAACAATTTAACTCTAACTTGATAAATGAGAGGTTTACTTTGAATGGTTAGAAGGCTTTTTTTTTTTTTTTTTTTGCGGTACGCGGTCCTCTCACTGTTGTGGCCTCTCCCGCTGCGGAGCACAGGCTCCGGACGCGCAGGCTCAGCGGCCATGGCTCACGGGCCCAGCTGCTCCGCGGCATGTGGGATCTTCCCGGACCAGGGCACGAACCCGTGTCCCCTGCATCGGCAGGCGTACTCTCAACCACTGCGCCACCAGGGAAGCCCGTTTTTGTTTTTTTAAAAAATAACAGCTTTTTGAAAGTAAAAATTATTGATCACGCCATGCACCAAAACTACTACAATGAAATAAAGATTCCACAGCTACTTAACACTGACAAGAGTCTTAACTTCATGTAAAACGGCAGCTACATGAAGCTGTCCTTGTCTTCCTCGTCTCTTAATAACAGAAGCAAGCACTAAACAAGAAACTTAAAACATTTATTCATAAGACAAAACCACATTCTACAGCCCCTATTAGGAATAATTTAACAGCAGACTTAATCTCACTTAACACTGAATTACTGCACTTTGTAAGCAGACATCAAAATTCAAGTATCCTCAAAAAACTTGTCTTACTTAGGTAGACTAATATTACAAATCCAGATTCTTTTTTCTGTTATCAAGGATAGTCAAATACCCTCAAAAAATACAAAGATAAGCTACTCATTTAACAGAAAATAGATTTTGAAGACTTTTTGTTTCATCCAAAATAAATCTATCCTGCTAAATATTACATATAAACAAGTTTTGTCAGAATCATATTTAATTAGTTTATTTTATAGGTTAACAACATCTCTCACAAGTATACTAAACAGAAAATTCTGTCACTCTAGGCTAGGGCTTCCTTTTTTGAAAAAACTGCAGACATGTATTTAGTAAATCAAGTAAGATCCTTTGTGTACAAGGATATACAAATGTAATTCAGTTCTACAGTCAACAACTTCTTTTAAAACTAACTTACTCTAAAAGATGTACAGAAATTCAATAGATTATAAAATTGCTGGTAGATTTCTATTTCTGGTTTCTGCCATAGTAAATCTAGGGGTTTAAGCTGAGCAGCTTTTTTGACTTAAAAGATTTTTCCACAGTCAGCAACTTACAACAGGACATACTGTAATACCAAAATGGAAAGTACTTAATCAACATTTCCTCATGGAAACACAGATCATACATAACAGTCTGTAAGCGTATAGTTTTATTTTTAAAAGTAGTATTTAAATTTTATTTACAACATGATTTCAAATTTTTTCCTGTGATTCTGTCGACACTTTCAGTTAATTTGAGTCAACATTGATAATACACACATCAAAAAACTGAAATGTAACCAATAATATAAGGCATATAAGGCAATTTTTTTACAATGTTGAATAAAACCAGACTTTGATCTTCTTAGAACATAGGTCACTGGTTTTCAAATCCTATAGAATAAATATGATCCTGTCCTCATGCTATGTGTCTGTAAAACTGTTTCTATAAAGAATTTAAGCCATGTGGAAAACCCAACAGTATGTGAATCATCTAATCCACAAACCTTTCAGATTTCAAGTTTCAAATTACAGTCATCTATAGCATCACAAAAAGCTGACAAAATACTGAAACCTGTAAGGCATAATTTCAAAATGTTCCTCTTCCCTTTCTGCCCACTCTCCAAACCACACAGTTTAATTTAATAAACAATAAAAACCTCATAACTAAAATTCCCTCTACCTCATAGTTGGTCTAGTTGGTTTTTCTACATAATAACTTCTAAATTCTGTCATTTAAGAAAAACTACAGGAAACACCTTTTGGGCATTTAGCTCTCCATTTAAATAGGAAAAATAATTATTCAGAATTAAGCAGGTTACAGTAGAATTCATAAGCCTTGGTATCCTAAAAGGAATCATAAAAAGGTAGATTTCAATTAAGTAGGAATCATGGGGTAAATAAAGATACACTATAAGGTCAACCTTTCTTCACTAAATGCCATCTATTTTATAGCCTTAAATTACATGGCTTTAAATTTATTAGTACATTTTTTATGAAAACAAGAACTACAGTTACAAGCATACATATTCAGCTTTGGGTATGAAAAAGAAGAGAATTTGATAATGCCAGTTCACTACCATCCACATATCTGTATAAACTAATCAGGTAAGCCAAAATAAATCATGATATACACATGAAGATTGGGAGACCCAAGGGAAGTAATATTAATTTGGCTTCTGACTCACACTTTTAAATAATCCTTTGCAAGACTTCTCATTCAATTACCTCAATCTTTGTGCTTCCCCTTCACAACTAAGCTCACTTCCTAAGAGCTTTCTTCTTGCAGAAATCAGCATTTATTGACCTCACAAAGTACATACAACTGCTGTTGTCAGCAAAGAACACAGAGATTGCAGAAAAGGCATCATACAAGTACTGGAAGGGTATGAAAGTTTATCTTCTCATATAGTAATGTTTGTAAAGGTTAGGGGCCTTAAACTTAAGAAATACTAACGGTTTTGATATTTAAAAAGAAATATAGCATTTCAACCCAAGAGTTCATTTCATCTGACTGATTCAGGGCCTAAAATAAGTTGCTCTACAACTGAATAGAAAGAAAGGTAATTTCTACCACATTTACTGGTAAGCAATATTATATAGCCTGAGTATTTTTCATAGTCTCTTAGAACAATCTTACAAAGGTTCTTATAAACAATTACAAACAAAAGTGCAAGCCTCTTGAGGTCATCTGAGATCTCATGAGACTTTTCATAACGGGATGGTGTTAATCCCCAATGCCCTGGTCTATTTCCAATTCGGAACATTAGTTTCTGCTTACCTAAATTACTATTACCACTCCAACTGGCTCAGGCATTCTTCACTTCCTGTCTTGAACCACAGTCTACTCACTAATTATTAAATAGGCAAAATAAAACTGCTTCTTTGGGTGACTATAAAACACCATACTCCTTTAGGATTAGTAAGAAGTAGTTTAAGTCATACTCTGTTTTGACTGTAAAAATTTTTACTGTTATTTTGTATGGCACACAGAACATTCTGATTGTAATTTTACACAGAATTTCTAGGTTTTATCTCTGTCAAGAGAATTTGTTAGTGATAAGCTTAAGTGCTAACAAAGCTGTGAAACTGCAACTAAGGTTTTATTTCACACCATGTTAGTAACCAAATCCGAGCTAGCACAAGGGTGAAACAGCTACACAGACCCAGATCACGACTCCCCCCTCCCCATCCCTACCCTGTCCCTACCATCCACAAACACACACTTCTCTCCCCCTCCCTCCCCCCACTCACCTTCCTCTCTCTCTCTCTGTGCCACACACACAAACACAACATGCACGTGCTCCCCTAAATTTGTATATATGTATATGTACACATATGTATATTGTATAAATGTGTTTTTATATATACACATTATCTCAACCAGGCATACATATGGTTCATGAAGATAAAAAAAAGGTCTTCCTCTCTTCACAAGAATAGTTTCTACAGACCTTTGGGAACATTAAAACAAAGAGGGAGAAGTCCATAATCCCTTATCAAAATATTGTAAAATCCAAAACATTCTGAAAACCAAAATTTACATAACTTATTTATTGGTAAAACATGACCTAGACTGAAACAAGGATAATTATAGTCCTTATTTATCCCACTCAATGTGTATGTTAATACGTTTCAATTCAAAAATACTGCCCTATATGATTACAGGGTTCTACCACAGATCACTCTGGGGAATGTTATACAATATACAGTACATATCACTAACTCAAGTTTTTTAAATTCAAGAAATTATGTATTCTAAAACAAATCCAATCTCAAGGTCTGGGGCTAAGAAACTATGGAGTAAAACTTCTGTATTAAAAAAAGTTTATATTATTATCTGTTTTCCCTCTACAGCTTTCACTAACAATAATCTTCTATAAATTCAGAAGGAATAAAGGAATGAAAGAAGGAACAGAGGGTGGGAGGGAGGGGCAGCTACAATGAGGTTCATGTCTTTAACTCCTTTGTTTAAGGATTGTTAACCTTCCTTTCGCCAAGGAAGTGTTACCCTGGACTACAGGCAGCATTAACAGCCAAAGAGTGACTAGGAGAGAGAGAGGGTAACAGAAGGGACTCAATATATATTACAGTTCACAGAAAATATTCAAGCCAGAAATTTTGAATCTTAAAACTGTCCCATATTCTCAATAAAATAGAAAATACCATCTCTAATAATAACAACCTTGCATTAATAACAATGTTTTTTTTGAGTTTGCTTTCAAATATGTCATTTAACCTTGATATTCTATACAGTCACTCTACATAGTCACTTTATATAATAACTTATTTGCAGAGTTGTTACATGTCTTAATCCCCGACTTTCTAACACCTATGACATACCTATTGTCTACCCCAAAGATCATTTAGAATGCACTCAGAATGCATATATATGGCAAGAAACTCAGATAATGTATTGTAAGATAGAATGTAAATAACTTTTCAGTTAGTCATTATTTCTTGGAATAGAAGAGCAACTCTTTACTCGTCACAATTTGTTTTTGTTTTTGTTTTGCGGTACGCGGGCCTCTCACTGTTGCCCCCTCTCCCATTGCGGAGCACAGGCTCCAGATGCGCAGGCTCAGCGGCCATGGATCACGGGCCCAGCCGCTCCGCAGCATGTGGGATCTTCCCGGACCAGGGCACGAACCCGTGTCCGCTGCAGTGGCAGGCGGACTCTCAACCACTGCGCCACCAGGGAAGCCCCATCACAATTTGTCTTGAACTGACTCAATTTAAATCATGAGTCAACAAGAATCCATTTCATCTGTTTTCTACAGAAAATGCATTTTTCATCCTTGAAACATTAAAGCATGTTCCACATAATCAAGGGGTAGAATGTGAATTTTTTTCCTTTAAAAATGTAATATACCATTTAAAGGAATATGGTATTTTAATATTTACTGAGGTTAACTTTTAAAGTTTATTTGAAACAGAAAGACTTAGCTATTATATTTATGTATTGATTGATTGATTGCTGCACTGAGTCTTTGTTGCTGCGCGCGGGCTTTCTTTACTTGTGGTGAGTGGGGGCTACTCTTCCTCATAGTGCGTGGGTTTCTCATTGCGGTGACTTCTCTTACTGCAGAGCATGGGTTCTAGGCACACAGACTTCAGTACTGGTGGCATGCGGGCTCAGTAGTTGTGACTAGCGGGCTCTACAGCACAGGCTCAGTAGTTGTGACACATGGGCTTACTTCCTCCACGGCATGTGAGATCTTCCTGCACCAGCACTCAAACCCGTATCCCCTACGTTGGCAGGCGGATTCTTAACCACTGCGCCACCAGGAAAGTCCTGACATTTACTATTTTATTTACAAAAGTAAATGAAGCAGAAGAACTTCAAGATGGCACAGGAGTAAGACATGGAGATCACCTTCCTCCCCACAAATACATCAAAAATACACCTACATATGGAACAACTCCTACAGAACACCTACTGAACGCTGGCAGAAGATCTCAGACTTCCCAAAACAGTCTTGGTGCTCCAGCCGGTGTCAGGCCTTAGCCTCTGAGGTGAGAGAGCCGAGTTCAGGACACTGGATCACCAGAGACCTCCCGGCCCCATGTAATAACAATCGGACAGAGCTCTCCCAGATCTCCCGTCTCAACCCTAAGACCCAGCGCCACTCAACGACCAGCAAGCTCCAGTTTTGGACACTCCAAGCCAAACAACCAACAAGGCAGGAAAACAACCCCAACCATTAGCACAGAGGCTGCCTAAAATCATAAGAAGTTCACAGACACCCCAAAACACAACACTGGACACAAACCTGCGCACCAGAAAGACAAGATCCAGCCTCATCCAGCAGAACACAGGCATCAGTCCCCTCCACCAGGAAGCCTACACAACCCAGTGAACCAACCTTACCCACTGGGGGCAGACACCAAAAACAATGGGAACTACAAACCTGTGGCCTGTGAAAAGGAGACCCCAAACACTGTAAGTTAAGCAAAATGAGAAGACACAGAAATACACAGCAGGTAAAGGAGCAAGGTAAAAACCAGACCAAACAAATGAAGAGGAAATAGGTAGTCTACCTGAAAAAGAATTCAGAGTAATGACAGTAAACATGATCCAAAATCTTGGAAATAGAAAGGAGAAAATAGAAACGTTTAACAAGGACCTAGAAGAAAAAAAGAACAAACAAACAATGATGAACAACACAATAAATGAAATTTAAAATTCTCTAGAAGGAATCAATAGCAGAATAACTGAGGCAGAAGAACAAATAAGAGACCTGGAAGACGAAATAGTGGAAATAACTACCACAGAGCAGAATAAAGAAAAAAGAATGAAAAGAATTCAGGACAGTCTCAGAGACCTCAGGGACAACATTAAACGCACCAACATTTAAATTACAGAGGTCCCAGAACAAGAAGAGAAGAAGAAAGGGACTGAGAAAATATTTGAAGAGATTATAGTTGAAAACTTGCCTAATATGGGAAAGGAAATAGTCAAGTCCAGGAAGCACAGACAGCCCCATACAGGATAAATTCAAGAAGAAACACGCCAAGACACATATTAATAAAACTATTAAAAATTAAATACAAACAAAAATATTAAAAGCAGCAAGGGAAAAGCAACAAATAACATACAAGGGAATCCCCATAAGGTTAACAGCTGCTCTTTCAGTAGAGACTCTGCAAGCCAGAAGGGAGTGGCAGGATATATTTAAAGTGATGAAAGAGAAAAACCTACAACCAACATTACTCTATCCAGCAAGGATCTCACTCAGATTCGACAGAGAAATTAAAACCTTTACAGACAACCAAAAGCTAAAAGAACTCAGCACCACCAAAGGAGCTTTACAACAAATCCTAAAGGAACTTTTCTAGGCAGGAAAACACAAGACAAGGAAAAGACCTACAATAACAAACACAAAACAATTAAGAAAATGGCAACAGGAACATACATATCGAAAATTACCTTAAATGTAAATGGTTTAATGCTCCAACCAAAAGACACAGACTGGCTGAATGGATACAAAAACAATACCTGTATATACGCTGTCTACAAGAGACCCACTTCAGACCTAAGGACACATACAAACTGAAAGTGAGGGGATGGAAAAATATATTCTACACAAATGGAAATCAAAAGAAAGCTGGAGTAGCAATTCTCGTATCAGACAAAATAGACTTTAAAATAAAGCCTATTACAAAAGACAAAGGAGGACACTACATAATGATCAAGGGATCAATCCAAGAAGAAGACAAAACAACTGTAAATATTTATGTACCAAACATAGGAGTACCTCAATACATAAGATAAATGCTAACAGCCATAAAAGGGAAATCAACAGTAACCCAATAATAGTAGGGTACGTTAACACCCCATTTTCACCAATGGACAGATCAACCAAAATGAAAATAAATAAAGAAACATGCTTTAAATGACTCATTAAACAAGATGGACTTAATTGATATTTATAGGACATTCCATCCAAAAACAACAGAATACACTTTCTTCTCAAGTGCTCATGGAACATTCTCCAGGATAGGTCATATCTTGGGTCACAAACCAAGCCTTGGTAAATTTAAGAAAATTAAAATTGTATCAAGTATCTTTTCCGTCCACAACGCTATGAGACTAGATATCAATTACAGTGAAAAAACAGTAAAAAATACAAACACGTGGAGGCTAAATAATACGCTACTAAATAACCAAAAGATCACTGATGAAATCAAAGAGTAAATCAAAAAATACCTAGAAACAAGTGACAATGAAAACACGACAGTGCAAAACCTATGGGATGCAGCAAAAGCAGTTCTAAGAGGGAAGTTCAGAGCAATACAATTCTACCTCAAGAAACAAGAAAAATCACAAATAAACAACCTAACCTTATACCTAAAGCAATTAGAGAAAGAAGAACAAAAAAACCCCCAAACTTAGCAGAAGAAAAGAAATCATAAAGATCAGATCAGAAATAAATGAAAAAGAAATGAAGAAAACAATATCAAAGATCAATAAAACTAAAAGCTGGTTCTTTGAGAATATAAACAAAATTGATAAACCATTAGCCAGACTCATCAAGAAAAAAAGTGAGAAGACTCAAATCAACAGAATTAGAAATGAAAAAGGAGAAGTAACAACTGATACTGCAGAAATACAAAGGATCATGAGATATTACTACAGGCAGCTATATACCAATAAAATGGACAACCTGCAACAAATGGACAAATTCTTAGAAAAGCACAACCTTCCCAGACTGAACCAGGAAGAAATATAAACAGACCAATCACAAGCACTGAAATTGAGACTGTGATTAAAAATCTTCCAACAAACAAAAGCCCAGGACCAGATGGCTTCACACACAAATTCTATCAAACACTTGGAGAAGCGTTAACACCTATCCTTCTCAAACTCTTCCAAAATATAGCAGAGGAAGGAACACTCCCAAACTCATTCTACGAGCCCACCATCACCCTGACACCAAAACCAGAGAAAGATGTCTCAAAAAAAGAAAACTACAGGCCAACATCACTGATGAACATAGATGTAAAAATCCTCAACAAAATATTAGCAAACAGAGTCCAGAAGCACATTAAAAGGATCATACACCATGATCAAGTGGGGTTTATCCCAGGAATGCAAGGATTCTTCAATATACGCAAATCAATCAATGTGATAACACACCATATTAACAAATTGAAGGATAAAAACTATAAGATCATCTCAATAGATGCAGGAAAAGGCTTTTGACAAAATTCAGCACCCATTTATGATAAAAACTCTCCAGATAGTAGGCATAAAGGGAACTTACCTCAACATAATAAAGGCCATATATGACAAACCCACAGCCAACATCGTTTTCAAGGGTGAAAAACTGAAACCATTTCCACTAAGATCAGGAACAAGACAAGGTTGCCCACTCTCACTGCTATTATTCAACATAGTTTTGGAAGTTTTAGCCACAGCAATCAGAGAAGAAAAAGAAATAAAAGGAATACAAATCAGAAAAGAAGTAAAACTGTCACTGTTTGCAGATGACATGATCGTATACACAGAGAATCCTAAAGATGCTACCAAAAACTACTAGAGCTAATCAATGAATTTGGTAAAGTAGCAGAATACAAAATTAATGCACAGAAATCTCTTGCATTCCAATACACTAATGATGAAAAATCTGAAAGAGAAATTAAGGAAACACTCCCATTTACCACTGCAATAAAAAGAATAAAATACCTAGGAATAAACCTACCTAAGGAGACAAAAAACCTGTATGCAGAAAACTATAAGACACTGATGAAAGAAACTGAAGATGATACAAACAGATGGAGAGATATACCATGTTCTTGGATTGGAAGAATCAACATGGTGAAAATGACTATACTACCCAAAGCAATCTACAGATTCAATGCAATCCCTATCAAATTACCAATGGAATTTTTCACAGAAGTAGAACAAAAAATTTCACAATTTGTATGGAAACACAATAGCCAAAGCAATCTTGAGAAAGAAAAACGGAGCTGGAGGAATCACACTCCCTGACGTCAGACTATACTACAAAGGTACAGTAATCAAGACAGTATGGTACTGGCACAAAAACAGAAATATAGATCAATGGAACAGGATAGAAAGCCCAGAGATAAACCCACGCTCAAATGGTCACCTTATTTTTGATAAAGGAGGCAAGAATATACAATGGAGAAAAGACAGCCTCTTCAATAAGTGGTGCTGGGAAAACTGGACAGCTACAAGTAAAAGAATGAAATTATAACACTCCCTAACACCATACACAAAAATAAACTCAAAATGGATTAAAGACCTAAATATAAGGCCAGACACTATCAAACTCTTAGAGGAAAACACAGGCAGAACACTCCATGACATAAATCACAGCAAGATCCTTTTTGACCCATCTCCTAGAGAAATGGAAATAAAAACAAAAATAAACAAATGGGACCTAATGAAACTTAAAAGCTTTTGTCAGCAAAGGAAACCATAAGACGAAAAGACAACACTCACAATGGGAGAAAGTATTTACAAAGGAAGCAACTGACAAAGGATTAATCTCCAAAATATACAAGCAGCTCATGCAGCTCAATATCAAAAAAAACAAACAACCCAATTCAAAAATGGATAGAAGACCTAAATAGACATTTCTCCCAAGAAGATATACAAATTGTCAAGAAACACATGAAAGGATCTCAACATGAGTAATCATCAGAGAAATGCAAATCAAAACTACAGTGAGGTATCACCTCACACCAGTCAGAATGGCCATCATCAAAAAATCTACAAACAGGGCTTCCCTGGTGGCACAGTGGTTGAGAGTCCGCCTGCCAATGCAGGGGACACGGGTTCGTGCCCCGGTCCGGGAAGATCCCACATGCCACGGAGCGGCTGGGCCCGTGAGCCATGGCCGCTGAGCCTGCGTGTCTGGAGCCTGTGCTCCACAACGGGAGAGGCCACAACAGTGAGAGGCCCATGTACCGCAAAAATAAATAAATAAATAAATCTACAAACAATAAATGCTGGAGAGAGTGTGAAGAAAAGGAAACCCTCTTGCATTGTTGGTGGGAATGTAAATCGATACAGCCACTATGGAGAACAGTATGGAGGTTCCTTAAAAAACTAAAAATAGAACTACGTATGACCCAGAAATCCCACTACTGGGCATATACCCTGAGAAAACCATAATTCAAAAAGAGTCATATACCACAGTGTTCATTGCAGCTCTATTTACAATAGCTAGGACATGGAAGCAACCTAAGTGTCCATCGACAGATGAATGGATAAAGAAAAGTGAGAGAGTGGCACTGACATATATACACTACCAAATGTAAAAGAGATAGCTAGTGGGAAGCAGTCACATTGCACAGGGAGATCAGCTCGTTGCTTTGTGACCACCTAGAGGGGTGGGATAGGGAGGGTGGGAGGGAGACACAAGAGGGAGGGGATATGGGGATATATGTATATGTATTGCTGATTCACTCTGTTTTACAGCAGAAACTAACACAACAATGTAAAGCAATTATACTCCAATAAAGTAGTTTAAAAAAAGACAAGTAAATGAAGCAGATAGTTATTAAGTCACTGTAAGGTGAACCAGCTCCAATTCAAGATGCTAATTATAGATTTTCTGTAAATACATAATTACATCTGTATTAAATGTAATCACCATCAAAATCAATAGAAATTTCCAATTTACCTGTATTTTTAAAAGCATAAGGATTCTAAACCTTGATTATAACATTTTAACTAAATTAGTTAGACATATAAAATGTGATTATCTAAATTAAATTTAACTAATTTAGTTATATCAACCAAAGAAGTTTAAAATTTTGAATTATTCAGCATATTCATGCTTTAACTTTATTCTTTTTGTTTTTAAATAAAGCTCCATGAACTTATGTGTTTCTTGCTCACTACTGTATCTCCGAAGCCTACCTGAGGGCCTAGAGTTGAGAAGACATTCAATAAATATTTGCTAAATGAATGAATTAAAAAATTACATCTCGATTTAGAATTATAAAAACTATATATAAACTTTCTGTAAAAAAAAGTTAGTGTTTAAAGGTTAATATTTCAGTAAATTCTGATGAATTCTGTCTGATTTATAAGACTAAATAAGCTCATGACTTTCATCAGCTCATGTTAAATGAATCACCATTAGCCCTGAGTTTCTTTATTACTGAAAATAGAGAAAGACAAAGGCTTATAGCTGTAAACCTAGATATATCTATGAAAATGATGACCACATAACTTAACCATCTACAATACAAATATCAAAAACCAACCACTAGTTCTGAGCACTGAAAATTTAGGTAATTCAATAATTTATCCAACAACTATCTACTATGTGTCCAACATTATGCTAGGCATCCCAAATACACATGTAATTAACATCTATCCTCAAGAAAAGCACCAATATGAAAGAGGAGAGCCACATGAGTGAATAACCAAACATGACTGGCAGGGCAAACAAAATCTTACAGGAAAACAGAAGATGACTGAAATTGGAAGTCATGTTCATAGATGAGATGACAAGTGATCTGGTTTCACGGGAATGTACAGTAGGATGTGGGGGCTGAGAGGGTGTTAAGCCCCAGTTGTCAGAGAAAGGCATTATGAGCAGAGGGCAAAGCATGAGCAAAGGTAGAGAAGTAAAGAATACTCAGGGACTTCCCTGGTGGCGCCGTGCTTAAGAATCCGCCTGCCAATGCAGGGGACACGGGTTCCAGCCCTGGTCCGAGAAGATCCCACATGCTGTGCAGCAATTAAGCCCATGCGCCACAACTACTGAGCTTGGGCCCCACAACTACTAAAGCCCGCGAGCCTAGAGCCCATGCTCCACAGCAAGAGAAGTCACCACGATGAGAAGCCCACGAACCACAACGAAGAGCAGCCCCTGCTCGCCACAACTAGAGAAAGCCTGAGCGCAGCAACGAAGACCCAACGTAGCCAAAAATAAAATAAATTAAATTAGAAGAATAAATATTTTAAAAAAGAAAAAAACTATTTTAAAAAAAGAATACATACACACAGAAGGGAAAGATACTAAAAATTACTTTTTAAAATGAAATAACATTAAAGTATTTTGAGATGGACATCCCCTTTTTATAAAACATTCTTACAAAATAATTTAAACCAAAGATTATTCTCTTAGGAACCTAAAATTCTAGGAGTAGCCTAAAATTTTTGAATTAGTCCCAGAAAAGTAACTCAATCTGCTGTTACCTAAATAAATAGAACAAATCTTACATCATTTCCTTTAATATTTAAGCTCAAGTCAAAGCCACATGAGCAACAGCTTCAAACTTCATTATTACCACTTTCAAGAACCTCACATCAGTTATTCTAAAACTCCTGAATTTAAATTTTCATAGCTATTAACCTTGTCTCTTCAAAAAGGACCATAGGGACTTCCCTGGTGGTCCAGCGGTAAAGAGTCTGCCTTCCAATGCAGGGGATGCAGGTTCGATCCCTGACTGGGGGAACTAGGATCCCACATGCGCGGAGCAACTAAGCCCCCACATCACAACTACTGAGCCCACACACCTCAACAAGAGAGTCCGTATGCTGCAAACTACAGAGACTGCATACCACAACTAGAGAGAGAAAAAAACTGCATGCCATAACTAGATAGAAACCTGTGCACCGCCACTAGAGAGAAGCCCGAGCGCCAAAATGAAGAGACCAAGCGCTGCAACAAAAAACCCTGCGTGTCTCAACGACGATCCTGCGTACCACAACTAAGACCCAACACAACCAAAGAATTTTTAAAAATTAAAAATAAATAAGTTTTTTTAAAAAGGACCATAAATTTCCTTAAGGGCAAAAACCATATCTTAATAGTCTTTGAAGGTCCCCACACAAATCTAGAAGTATAGTAGATACTCAGTTAAATATTTATTGACTGTTTATTGAGATTTGGAATTTTCACCCTTTTAAAGCACAAGCTACCTTAAAATATATTTGAGATTATACAGTTTTGCAGCTTTTCATTCTAAGAAAACCTTGATAAGAAAATCAGAACATGTTTAGGAATTATTCTTTTGAGAAGTATTCATCTGCACCCTGCCATCATAACCGAGCATCGAGTTTGATTACAACCTTTAGGTCTGATTACAACCTTTGTCCTTCAGAGATAATTTTATTAGTCAACCAGCTCACTTAGAGCAACCACAGGAGAAACCCTGAGAGTAGCGTTTGCAACTGAGTTTATACATTAAGCTAACATTCTAAATAAAATAATGCAATCCTGACGTTTAGATGTTTTCATGCTTCATAATTCTCATACTACCATGAAAAATTTAAAAATGTAAGGTGAAAAGATCCTTAGAAAGGTACAAACAGAAGACATGCCAAAATATTTACTGAAGGAGTAACTAAAATAAATATAACCGGAATTATAAATGCACTTAGGCAACGTTGCTGATAATTGATCACTTTAAAAACATATGGGTAGGAAAAAAAAGAACACTTGATGAGCTTCAGCAGTAAAAGAAACTATTCTTCCTATGAGTGAAGGATAAATGTACTATTGAAAGGTGATTATGTTTATAACACTGGGTAGTAGTCCATGAATACACTTGAGTATTTAAAAAAGAAACAGTTTGAGGTAAACACTTGTTAAGAATATGTGTGAAATAATACACGGTACTGTATGAAACAAAGGATATTTCCCATATGAGGAAGAAAATGAACCTATTTATTAAAAAGCTTTGATTATATATACCTTGCTTTCAGAAATAAAAATATTCCTGGAAGCTGCCTATAAAGCGATTTTAATTAAAAAATTAATCCTCATTAGTTTTTAATAACAATTTTTAAATATTACAAGAAAGGATTTACAAGAGAATGCAAACGATAAAAGATTAGAAAAAATCAACAAAATCCACGGTAAAACTATTAAAGAAAGAAGATATCCTATGAAAATGGACGTTTTCTAATGATTATTTACACCTGTAATCTTGCTGTATGTTATAAGAATTTCATTTTAATCCTTTCATTTTACTGAGTGCTCCAACCAAAGCTGTTCCTTAAAAAAAAAAGAAAATCAAGCTTTTAGTTTTTTCAGCAGTTTATTTCAACTGATTACTTACACCATAGCCCTGTCTATAGCTATAAGTAGTGTTCCCACCAGTCTATTTCCACTCAATTTACACCATGATCTATCTTTGGAAGGAATATCTTAAAGGTAAATGAAACTGACCTGGGACTATTCGGCTCGCTTTTTTTTCCTTTTCCTTTTCCAACAAGCCAGACTGTTGTTGTGTAATTAGTATCTCAAAAGCTGTAAAGTCTGTTTTTTTGAGTTGCCATGTCATGAACACTAGAAGTTTCAATTTTCTTTCAGATATTATAGCATGTACAATACCTGACTTTAAATGCATGAACCAACTTTTAGTTTTACTAAAATGATCATCCTCTGATCCCTCTACATTGTTACTTCTGAGACTTCAACAAGCCCTAAAGTGTTTGACTTAAATGGTGGCTAGAATCAAAGACAGAAAACTCAACTTGATACTGAAAACTGGACCAAGAGATCTACACTTCATCATGGAATCATGAATTGCAACCAACAGCTGTTCCACTCATCAGCTATTTTAAACCATTTAATATGATCTGCAGCAAGACTAATTCTTTTCTAAATAAGCATGTCAACACTTAAACAAAAACTATGCTGCTCTTCAAAATTGTCTCCTTGAAAAGTTTAATACTTAATGTATGCTGCCACTTTTCAAATAATTTCAGAACTTTCTTTTCAGAAATCTCCATCACAGAAAATTTACTAACCACATAAAGAAATCACTCTCCTTACTGTGTAAACACTGGATTAATACTCCTGGGCTGGTTTTTCCAGCTTTCCTTCCTACCAGCCCCTCTATTCCCATATTCCCTTAAATCTGGCCCCTGCCTTTTTCTTTCTTCTGGTTTTTGAAATCAACACTTTGAGAATTTATGGAGTAGGAATGAACCTTGAAGATACCCAGGAGAATGGATGATGAAACAAAAGAAACAGATCTGGAAGGGGACATTTTTCATCCTTCTTGCTTGCTTGTAACATGGGTAAAAATTTGCTTATGGCCATGAATGAGTACTTTTTTTTTTTTTGGTTTTATAACATCTGTACTTTCTCTTGAAAAAGATATCTTCCAAGCCAATAGTTTCCAAGTCAACATTCAGGGGATTAGAAGAGGGATGTTTCAAAATATTAACTGAACTCAGTGTATGCTGAGTTCTGCCCACCTGGGGGTGACTTATACTTACCTCCTTCCCCCAACACTCCATACCATTCTTTTTTTTTTTTTATAAATTTATTTATTTGTTTGTTTGTTTATGGCTGAGTTGGGTCTTTGTTGCTGCAAGTGGGCTTTCTCTAGTTGTGGCGAGCAGGGGCTACTCCTCGTTGCGGTGCGCAGGCTTCTCATTGCAGTGGCTTCTCTTGATGCAGAGCACGGGCTCTAGGCGCATGGGCTTCAGTAGTTGTGGCTCGTGGGCTCTAGAGCACAGGCTCAGTAGTTGCGGCGCATGGGCTTAGTTGCTCCGCGGTATGTGGGATCTTCCCGGATCAGGGCTCGAACCCGTGTCCCCTGCATTGGCAGGCGGATTCTTAACCACTTCACCACCAGGGAAGCCCCTCCATATCATTCTTATCACTGCCTCATCATGCCCTGCAATACGACTAACCTCCTCCACAACAGTCAGTACTCTGACTTGAGGCCAACCCAAACCACTAAGAGCACTCAAATACAAATGAATGATGCTCAGCAATTATTCCCTGAATTGAACTTGGGCGGAAGGGCTATGAAATAGCAAGAATTTTTGGTAGACAAACCAACCTCCCATCACAGCTGCTATGCTTAGCACAGGTGCGCTTTTTATCCTCTACTTTCTAAAATGATACCACATTCTAAGGACGTTGGGGGTCTATAACCAGAGTAGATGAGGGTGATTTGGCCCATTACTGAGCAATATAACTGGGTAATTCATCTAAATCATGGGTATAAAGAAAAATCTGTATTTCTTAAGAAACAGCTTAAAACAAAAAGTAAAGTGCTTAATTTGGTAAGATTAAATTGGATGGGAGAAATTTTCCTTTTGTTTTGTTTCTGTAATAATGTTTTTGTAACTTGAAAAATCAGGGTCACCTTTTACATCTCAATATATTACTATGATACCAATAAATATACACATATTCTTTCCGAACCATAAACTCTCCTTACGAGCTAATGGGCCATTAATTAATTGTATACATGCAGATTCAGTTCTGACTGCATCTACCTCAACTAAGAGATTCAATTCAGTTATTCAAGTGAGGCATATTAGAAAATGAGGTACTGAAAGATTATTTATATATATTTGTGTGTATATATATATACATATATATATACTTTGTCATGTACATATGTATGTACGTATGTACATATATGTGACAAAGTGGATGACCAAGCAGGTGCAGAGGTTTTTGTAATTCAAGCTTAGGAAAGAAAATTAAAACCAGGCTTAGAAATAAGACTCCTATGTCTGATGTAGAAGGGAATTTAGATTAGGAAAGGATACCCTGATCCAAGTCAGAGAGCTCAGCCTTGCTCATGCCTTAGGTTTTAAAAAGCATAGCAAAGGATCAGAAATAATCACTGAATAAGTGAAGATTTTCCAAAGCTTTTTCCTTGCTCACACATCCAAGTCTGTCTCTGGGTCCATAATGAGAAATGAGCAGGCATCCATTACTCCTGAGTCATAAAATCAGAAAGGTAGTAAGAACCTGAAGGAAGGAGAAGACATAAACTACTCAATTTGCATAAGAAAAAAATGAATATAACCACTCCACCAAAACTTTGGGGGAAGGAAATATTTTCAGTAATTAGGGTCAATAAACAGAAATTCACTGCTTAAGGCTTACCTAATTTGAAATCCGTAAAATTTTCATAAATTATTTGTTTAGAGTTTACTTCAGTGTTCTGGGTTAATAAAAATAAAAATATATAAGGACTTATCCTTGCTTGCAACTTTAGTCCCCCAAACCTGTTTCCCCAAAAGTCAAATTCTACAACTGTAAAATCACCGATGGAATTTTCAGAAATATAAGCTTCAAGGCTCAGACTCTGTACATTATGTTTTTAGATACCTCCATTCATATTTCCATGTTTTAGCAGTCTGTGGATTTTAAGATCTGGTATGATAGAGTCTATAAGAACTTTCCCAATTACAAGGAAAATTAAGAAGCAGTGAAATTCAAATAAATAATATACCAAAATGTCAAATCTCTCAGGAATCCATTTTCTTAAATAATCATTAAAACATTCTGTACTATGCAATATGCATTTCCCAAAACTGAAACATATGGTGATGTAAATTTTAAGAATTGACCTTATAATTAAAACTTTCTAATTTTCAATAATGGTCATATTAATACAAGGTAAGGTATGCAACTGGTTCAGCATTGCACCTACTTCACATCATTTTCTTTTTTAAAGAAAATATTAATTTAAATGTTTTGTCACATATTTTTAAAGAAAACCGTAGAGATAACCTGAATTTATTCTCAAGCAGATTAATACAGGCTAGAGATAATATTTGTGGACATAAATGAAGCTAGATTTCCTTTTTAATAATTTATCTTAAGAAATGTGTACATAGATAATTCATGAAAACTCATCTTTCTTTTCTAGTCTTCGAACAAAAAGGAAGATGAGGACCAAAATCATTCAGTATTTATAGCTACCATACTGATCTGCTTGAAAGATTAATTGAGAAGGGGGGTTTATATTTTAGCTAAATTTAAAACTACACACTAACTTAAAATACAAGATATAGAGAGCTGATACAATGAAAAAGAATGAACTACATGAACAACATGCATGAATCTCATAGACAGACTGGTGAGCAAGTCAAGCCCCGCATAAAAGAGTACATACTATATGATCCAATTTATATAAAGTTCACCAACACGGAAAACTTACCTAAACGAAAGGGGTCAGAATAGTGGTTACCTTCCAGAGGGGGTAATGGCTAGGAAGTGGTAGGCAACAGGTTCTAGAATGCAGTAATGTTATATTTCTTGATCTGTATGGTAGTTACATGGGTGTATTCGCTTTCCTAAATTTCATCAAGCTGAATACTGACAATCTGTATGCTTTTTAATATGTGTGTACTTGAATTTTAAAGCTTATAAAAATGTAGATAGAGATTTGGTGTCAACTATGGACAATTCTTTTTCTCTTTCTGGCCATATTTTCAAAACTTTGTTTAATGAGCATATATGGAAATAATGGGGGGGGAAGCAACTTTTAAAAAATAGCAGAACTGAGATTCTGTGAGGTTCCCACCAAATCTAAGTACCCTGTGTAATTTAAACACAGTGTAACTGAAAACACTGGGCTGCTAGACATGCTGAAAATGATGACCTAGAATGAACTCATCCTTAAGGTGGGGAAGAAGAAATAAAGGTTTGGAAGCCTAAGTTACAAATAGAGGATGTTAAAGTTTACCTTCAAAATAGTTAATCATGTGATATACAGACTTTTAAAGTATTTTGGGTATCATTATGAAATCCCAAATTCTACTGCCCTTTTTTCTTGAAACTTGATTACAAAGTTCACACTCTATTTTTGATACTCTCTTACTGCCTTAGTTTTCAGAAAGCAAGCTGAAGGCACTTATTAGCCCAAAAGTCTACAATAAAAGGCACAATATCTTCTGAATAACAACAAAAAGATATACAGAGCTGAAAAAAAAAAAGATAAAATACATAGAGGAACAAGCTAAACAACACTAACAGGAAACAACCAAACACGCTGCCTTGCCCCCACCCCCCAACAAAACAGACATGCACAACAAAAGGCAATGTCTAATCAAAAAGTCAGTGCTAGGAAAAAGGTGTGGGGGGGGGGGAGGCGGGGTAATGCTGCGCTAGATTTAAAAGACTTAAGGGGTAGTAATTATCAAATATTGAGTTATCCTGGATTGGACCTGGTTTGGGCAGATCAACTGCAAATAATGTTTTTTCAAAAACCTGAAAAAATGTGAGCATGAATTAGATAAGATGAAAATCTGCTGATATGGAAAAGCAGAAATTGTTAACTTAAAAAAGCATATACTAAACACGTACAATGATATAATATTAGTAAAGAAATACAAGGGTACATACATATACATAGAAAAACATCTAGAAGAACACTAAAGTATTAACTATGTCATCTCTAGGTGATGGGAATATGGTGTTTTTATTTTCTTATTTTTTCTTCATATTTTTTAACTTTCTGTATGTGTGTATGTATAGTTTTGCAACACTGAGAATATAATTTGTAAAGAAAAATTAATATAGATGCTTTCTTCCAAATCATTACGAATGCCATTGCTTGAAATCTAGACTCCATAACTACACTGTATCATTCATAACAAAAGATACAAATAGTAAATAAATAATATATATTTATCAGCCACCTTTTTGAAGAGCTAATTTTGCTGATAGCTGTTAACGTAAAGTGCCAATAGAAAAATTAACTGGGGGTTTCCCTGGTGGCGCAGTAGTTGAGAGTCCGCCTGCCGATGCAGGGGATACGGGTTCATGCCCTGGTCTGGGAAGATCCCACATGCCGCAGAGCGGCTGAGCCCGTGAGCCATGGCCGGTGAGCCTGCGTGTCTGGAGCCTGTGCTCCGCAACGGGAGAGGCCACAACAGTGAGGCCCACGTTCCACAAAGGAAAATTAAAAAAAAAATAAAGCAACTTAGTAGAAATAATATATAGAGAAAGAATGCTTATATATAAAAGTATAGCTTCAAACATTTGTATCACAGTTCAAATGTTAAATTCAAAGAGAAAAGTAAAAATACAGACAGGCAAAACAATGCACAAGGAAAGAACCTGATACAATGGCAGAGAACCTATTAGGAGAATTGAGAGAAGTAATATAAAAAAGGGCAATACACTATAAATCACAACAAAATTCATGTCCACATGAAAAAGAAAGCAAAAATCAAGTCTCAGAAAGATGATATACCCTCGAAGGCTAGAGCAGTAGGAAAAATCAGTCTTTCAAAACTTATAAAGTTTACTAAGTCTTTCCAAATTACTAGATTACACTAAAATTGAAGGTAATGAAATAGTCCAATAAAACAATGGTAACATTTTTGTCACACTTCACACTTTACAGGACACTTTCATGTACATTATCTGGGGTGACACAATGAAGCTGTGCATCACTCTCTTTTTAAAGACTGGTACTTTGATATTTTAGGAAACTTACTCAAGGCCACGTTGTTTGTCTCAGGGATAGAAATCCAACTCTGAGTCCTTATTTGGTATGACTATTAAGTAGTCTACTTGTATTAGTTACCTGCTTATTATCACTGTATTACATTATTTTTATTGTTTATGTGTCACTCCCACTAAAACTATTAACTCCTTGGGGGCAGGGATTATACCTGCCTCTAGCCGTCTTTGTAGCACCATCACCTGTCACTGTATATTTTTATAAGTGCTCAAAAAGTATCTGTTAATGAACATGCATAAAAGTAATCAAAAAAACCTAATACATGGAGAATTCATTTAATTAAGTTTATAATATATATATCACATGGACTTCCCTGGAGGCTCAGTGGCTAAGAATCTGCCTGCCAATGCAGGGAACACGGGTTCGAGCCCTGGTCCGGGAAGATCCCACATGGCGTGGAGCAACTACGCCCATGCACCACAACTACTGAGCCTGCACTCTAGAGCCCACGAGCCACAACTACTGAGCCTGCGGGCCGCAACTACTGAAGCCCGCGCACCTAGAGCCCATGCTCTGCAATAAGAGAAGCCACCGCAATGAGAAGCCCACGCACACTGCAACGAAGAGTAGCCCCCGCTCGCCACAACTAGAGAAAGCCCACATCCAGCAACGAAGGCCCAACACAGCCAAAAAATAAAATAAAATAAATTTTTAATAATTAGCTTTAGGGCTTCCCTGGTGGCGCAGCGGTTGAGAGTCCGCCTGCCGATGCAGGGGACACAGGTTCGTGCCCCGGTCCAGGAAGATCCCACATGCCATGGAGGGGCTGGGCCCGTGAGCCATGGCCACTGAGCCTGCGCGTCCAGAGACTGTGCTCCGCAACGGGAGAGGCCACAACAGTGAGAGGCCCGCGTCCGCAAAAAAAAAAAAAAAAAATTAGCTTTAATAGTAATAATATACATATCACAAACCCCACTCAATTAAATGGGCAGCCTAGGCAGCCATACCAGTTAACAATCACGTGCCTAACCCCAACTAACTGGATGAGACGGGGGTGGACAATCTGAGACTAGTCAATCCACTGGCTTATTAACAATCAAATGTTCTCTTGTGAATTGGACCCAAGAGGCAGACATAAAGACAGTGCTTAAGTTGGAGATCTTGTGAATTTGGGCAAAGTGATAAATAAGAAAAGGAAGCTAGTCTGTAAAAGCAACAAGAGCAAAAAGCAAACATCCACCTGGGGAACCTGAATCAAGAGACTCTACTAGCCCCTAAAGGACAGAGAAAACAGACTAACTTCTAGGCACTGCATGACAGGTTTCAGACATTTGGAAAATACCTATTACTATAATAAGCTATCAACCTAGGATGAAGAAGAAAGCTGTAACATAAGGAATAAAGTGTATTAATATTAAATAGGTAAAGCCAATAACCATCACCTAGGTAGCAGAAAGGATATGAGAATCATTAGGATAGAAAAGTTTCATATAGATGGACTCATAGTATGTAGTGTCTTACTTCAAATTCAAATGGCTTGATGCTTCTGAGATTCAACCATGTACGCATTTATCAATATTTTGTTCCTTTTTGTTGCTGAGTACTTTTCCTGATATAGATGTAAGTTATCTGTCTTGTGGTATAATTGTTTTAATTTGTTCACCAGTCAATAAATATTTCGGGTGTTTCCCATTTGGTATTATTATGAATAAGGCCTCTATGATGATTCTCAAAAAAAAATGTATACACACGTTTCATTGGATAAATTTATCCAATTTATTCTCTTGGATAAATTCCAGGGAGTGGGAATGTTGGGTTATACAGTAAGTGTATGTTGAATTTATAAGAAAGTGCCAAGCTGTTTTCCTAGGTGCCTGGATTATTTTTTATTTCCATTTGAAATGAAATGAGAATTCAGATGCTCCACAGACTCAGCAATACTTGGTATTATAATTTCGTGTTGTTGTTGTTGTTGTTGTTTTGTTTTTTTGCGGTACGCGGGCCTCTCACTGTTGTGGCCTCTCCCGTTGCGGAGCACAGGCTCCGGATGCGCAGGCTCAGCGGCCATGGCTCACGGGTCCAGCCGCTCTGCGGCATGTGGGATCTTCCTGGACCGGGGCACGAACCCGTGTCCCCTGCATCGGCAGGCGGACTCTCAACCACTGCGCCACCAGGGAAGTCCCGTGTTGTTGTTTTAATTTAGCCATTCTAATTGATGTGCAGTGTGTCTCACTGTGGTTTTAATTCGCATTTTTCTGATTACAATGTTAATGACACTGAACATGTTTACAGGTGTTGTTGGCCATTCATATGTCTTCTCTGATGGAGTGTATTTTTAGATAGCTCTGGCTTTTTTTTTTTTTTTTTTTCGCGGTACGCGGGCCTCTCACTGTTGTGGCCTCTCCCGTTGCGGCGCACAGGCTCCAGACGCGCAGGCTCAGCGGCCATGGCTCACGGGCCCAGTCGCTCCGCTGCATGTGGGATCTTCCCGGACCAGGGCACGAACCCGCGTCCCCTGCATCGGCAAGCAGACTCTCAACCACTGCACCATCAGGGAAGCCTTGGCTTATTATTTTTTAAACTGGGTTGTCATTTTTTTGGGTTTTAAGTTCTTTGTATATTACAGGTATAAGTCCTTTTTGAAATATATATTTTGCAAATAAAAAAAAGAAATCACATTTATATAGTAATAGGAACACTGTGAAGAACTTTGATGTACAATCTCCATTACCATCAAGTGACAAAATAACAAAATAAAAATATATAAATATTTTTGTTTGTTCTCTTCCCAGTCATACCCTCATTCCTCCAGCTAGTATATGACTATTCAATGTGTTTCTCTCAAGCACATTCTGCTTTCTAAAAATACTTCCAAATATGCTCACCTCATAAGTCAGAGTCTATTTCTTCAATCATTCCCCAATTCTCAAGAATGCATGGTTCACAAAAAGCAAGTAATATTTACTGAATGACTCCAATTATAAAATAAAAAGAATTTTGTTTAGGGCTCAGAAAAGTCAATGGCATTGATGTTTTAAATAGAATCAACAGAAAATCATGTAATAAAATTCTGACATTAAAAAAATTACTCTATGAAAATTTCAAAGAACATTATAACTAAAATATGACTGTGTTTTCAATAAACTTTAGTCCAGTAGCTTCTGATCCAGAAGACTCAATTTTAGGAATTTAAGGCAGAAGACAAGTAAATCAAACTGCTACCACTGAACACAAGAAGCCGAAGTAGGAGTCAAAACACACAAGATAACAGACAAAAATCAGTAACCTAAGCAAAATGTCAGCAAACCAAACATTGCATATTCTATAGGAGAATTATTAATAGATTATCAACTCAAGGGCTAAACCATGTTCTAAACTGCCTAGAGCTGCAATAATATGGTAGACACCAATCACGTGTGCCTATTTAAATATAAATTTTAAATCACTTCCTCAGTTACACTAGCCACATTTCAAGTGCTTATTAGACACATTTGACAAAGATTTTAAAAGCTTTCATCACTGCAGAAATTCTAACATACAGTGCTTCCCTAGGGCATTCGGCAGGCCCAACTAAGAGCCTAAGGGAACCTTAGTCTTAAGGTCTTTTTTTCTATGAAGGAAATAGAGCATTTTGCTTTAGGATTTATTCTTACTGAATAGTAAAACAAAAAAAAAGAGAATATTTATATCACATAAGTAAGGTATAAATACAAATAATGGACTATAAATACTCTCCCTTGGGAGGTAACCACAATATTGAATTTAGCTTTATCATTCCCTTGCTTTTTAAAATAATTTTACCAAATATGTTTCCCTAAAAATGTTTTTTTTTGCCTGTTTTATTTTATATTAGTAGAATCATACTTTTTCTTTACCTCACTTGTTCTTTTCACTATTTCCACTTTGAAGTCATTCTCATCCACCTAAATAACACTGCAACTCGATAAACTACAAAAAGGTCAGTTTTTCAGACTTGTGGTTGCGAAGGGGGAGGGCGTTGGGGGAGGGATGGAGTGGCAGGTTGAGGTTAGCAGCTGTAAGCTTTTATATAGAGAATGGATAAACAACAAGGTCCTACTGTAGAGCAAAGAGAACTATATTCCATATCCTATCATAAACCATAATGGAAAAGAATATTTTAAAAAAGAATGTATATACATATATATGTGTATAAGTGAACCACTTTGCTGCACAGTAGAAATTAACACAGCATGGTAAATCAACTATACTTCAAACAATTCAAAAAAAAAGCTCTAGGCCTAAACAAATGAAATCATCACCTACATACCAAAGCTGTACAAGTTACAAACTCCAGGCTTAAGCCTCCAAATGATTCTCTAAATAAAAAAGGAATGCTTTTTCATATACTGTATATTCAACTGATCATAAACCTTGTGCATCAAAGACACTTAGTTGCTGTAATACAAATACCTTTTTTTCCTTTCGTTCTCTTTTCTCTTCATTGTAGAGCAGCAGATACCAAAGTGTGGTCCCTCAAAACCAGCAGGATCAGATCACAGGGGAACTTGTCAGAAATGCAAATCCTGTGCCCCATCGCCAACCCACTGAATCAAAAACTCTGGGGATGAGGTTTTGATTGTCTATGTTTTAACATGTTTTAACAAGCCCTCTAAGGCTTGTCCATGTTTTAACAAGCCCTCTAGGTGACTCTGATATGTGCTAAAGTTTAAGAACCTCTAGAGAAGTATCTCAACAATCAGTATACATAAGATGTTAAACATATTCTACAAACGGAAATTTCTAACAGTTAACAAATAAACTCAATTACCAAAAACAGATTACTCTTTTTCCACTTGTTGAAATTTAGAAACTTCAACTTACTCTAAAATATTACTTTCAAAACAACCTGATTGGCCAAAATACACACAAAAAACAAAACTACAAATTTTACATTCTCCCTATATATACATATAGTTGCCCTCCCTCCCTTCCTCTCTCTCTCCCCCTCTCTCTCCCTCTCTCCCCCTCTCTCCCTCTATATATATATAGTGATGTGGTTTTATATATATATAATTTTCTTAATCTTAAGAGTGTCTAATTTTTTAAATTAACTTTTCTGCTTATGGTCTCTCTCTTTTTTTAAAAAACATTTTTCCCACACACACCTCGGCCAATTGCCTTTCTTTGGCAAATACTGTATGTGTCCTTTTCTAATAGAGAGATTTTTTTTCTTGGAAATTTATAAAGGATGTGTATGTATTAAGGCTCTCAAACAGTTGTTATACATTGCAAATACTTTCCCAAATGTGTAGTTTGCCCTTATACACTTTAACTTAAATTTATAACATAACAGAGTTTGGCTTTTTTAAAATAAAATATTTTAGCATACAGATAAATACAAAATAATGTAAGACTCATATTTCCAACACCCAGATTTAAATGTTAACTTCTTACCATATTCATTTCATACCTCGAAGAAATAAAATATTACAAATAGAATTTTTATATTGATAGAAAAAAATATTTACATATTTTCCTTTCTCTTTTTAGGCTTAGTTCTTTCTTACTCTCATCAGAGAAACAGTCAATTATTTTTCAGAAAATTTAACATATTATGGGAAATTTAAAACATATATATATAAAAAGGAGACAGCTTTAACTATTATCAATTCATTGTCTACCTTGTTTCATCTATACCAGGCAGGGGTCAACAAATTTTTTCAGTAAAATGTCACACAGTAAATGTTTCAGGTTTTTTTGAAGCCCATGGGTCTGTGTTTGAATTACTCAATTCTGCCTTTATATCACAAAAGTAGCCATAGGCCATATGTACATGAATGGGTATGGCTGTGTTCCAATAAAACTTTATTTACAAAAACAGGCTGTAAGTTAAATGGTCTGTAGCTTGCAGCCCCTTATCTATACACTACCCATTTCCTCATTCCTGCATTATTTTTAATTATTCCCTACAGGCTTCAGAAGGAATATAGCCCTGCCAACACCTTAATTTTGAACTTCTGGCCTCCAGAACTGTCAGGGAATAAATTTCTAAAATTTTGGCCACCCAGTTTGTGGGTAATTTATTACGGAAGCCCTAGGAAATTAATATATCTATCCAACAGAACTTTCTGCAAAGATGGAAATGTTCCATAACTGCGGTGTCTGATATAGTAGCCACTAACCACATATGGCTGTTGAGCACTTGAACTGAGGATCTGAATTTCTCATTTTATTTAACTTTGATTAATTTTAAGTTTTAAATGTGTCCCCTCCTGTTTGTTCTTTGAGACCTTGGGAGGAGAGGTAAGAAATTTTTGGTTGCTCTGTAGTTTCCTACCGTCTGGACTTTTCTGATTATATCCAGCAAGGGGTTGCTGTTAGTATTTAACATTTTCTTCTTCTGTATTTTCCATAAGTTAGTAGATGAATTTAGATGCTTGATCAGACTGAGGTTCAATTCTTTTTTCTGGCAGGGGCAAGATATTTTCATGCGTAGTATTTTGTCTTACATCAAGAGGCAAATGTTCTGGCTGTTTTTCTCCAGTAGTGTTAATTTCCACGATGTTCAATTCTTACATTCATTAACTTATTAGGGCTTACAAAATGGTGATATTCTAATTTTATCATTCCTTTCCCATTTGTTAGCTAGAAGAGTTCTATAAAAATAAATTTCCCCCTCATCATCTACTTGGTTGCCCAATGGCACAGTTCTTACAGGAAAGATAGGATAAGCCATTCTTTCCTTTCATTTCCCACTTTTAAAATAATGACTGGTTCAATAGCATCCTCCACCAGTATGACCAGTCATTTTTTAAAGTCATTATGAACTCCTGTATTTAAACATATATGAAGTGTCTCAATCTGCTACAGATATTATTAAAGCTCAAACTGTCCAATTTTCAGCCTATGGGAAGCTCTTCAAGTTGGACCCTGTGTCTTTCTGACAAGATTCCATTAGTCTTTGAAGCTTCCTTATTACTTATTACCTGGTATAACAAGATGTTCCAGGCTTATTTTGTACATTTCCTGCATCAAATACAAAACCAGCCATTTTTTCCAAGTATCTCTGACTACGTTTAGTAAGAAACAATGTGTAGAGGCCTCAATTTAGATGCAAAGATAGCTCTTTTTTAAAAACTTAATTCTAAACTTTTATTAAAATTGTTACTTGTAGTTGGCTATGTGTCAACTCTCTGCTATAAGTGCTTAGAACTGTCTCAAACTAAATAGTAATAAACAAAAAATTAGTTTGGGGTCACTAGAATATTTTACTTTTTAACATATTCACACAGGTTATAGACTAAGGCAGGCTTTATTATGTAATTCAATTTTTTTAGGATGGGATTCTAATAATTTGAAATCACCAAAAGAAAATTCAATTATTACTTAATTTATTAACAATCATTAAAATACCTACAATTCACACATATTTTCTTCCTCAAAGTATAGGAGTATGATTATATACAAATTATAAGACTATAATTATACACACGATAATTATATACTTTCAATGTAGTGTTCAGTAGCAAATCCAATGACTCCAATACAGCTTTAATTCTTCTTTAGACTACATTTTGTCAACTATAGATAAAAGCATCTCGATTACTAATATTTTACTATTACCATATCTTGTATTATTAGATCATGCCATGAGTTAGATGGTAGTACATAAATCCAAATGTAAAAATGAATTTAATCTATTAATCACTAAAGATTGCTAGAGACATGTTGCTTTACACTTGCACATGCTACAAATGTTTATTACAGGAGGTTCTTTACTAACATTTTATCAATAACACTAATGTTTTTCTTAAAGGAAAATTTGGGGGGGCATTTACAAAATTAAACAGCTAGAAGTCTAATGTTTTAGCAAATGTATTTAACAAATTCATTCTGTAAATGGCCAAACAACAAAAACAAAGAGAGTGTCTAAATGAATTTTTTTGTAATATCCTACCTAGCAAGTTTAATCAATGATAAAATTACTGACTAAAAATTATCTAGGAAGCAGATCCATGCAAGGGGTTGATATAAAAGAGTATGAAATAAATTAATATATATACATATACACATTTATTCATACACATACATTCACTCACACAAACACACACACACCCGTCTCATCTATAATTATTTCTATCGACGGATAGACTGATGGATGAATGGACAGATGCATGAACACACAGAAGGAAGAAAGAAAGATCAGTTTATCTCTACTTCAAATTCCAACTGAACACCACAGGATTTCTTCCTTCTAGCCTTCTCCCTTTGCATATTTAAAACTCCCTCCTCCAACAATAAGAAATCTGGCTTCCATTGCCCATAAAATATTTTTTTACCATTTGCTCAATCCTGGTATACATAGAAAGTAGTTTTGGATTTGCTAGCCCATAGTAGCTCTGCACAAAAAAGGAAAGCCTACAAACTGGGTATTTTTTAAAGAGGTCTTTTTGTCTTCAGCCTTAAGGCCATACAGTCCAAATACTGTGTTCAAAATGTGCTGGTGTGGCCCCATCCCAACCCACATTGTAACTATGTAATTCATTTGAAATCAGTTGAGTTCATTTGTTTCTGTTTTAGTCCACTTTTGTTTTCATTTTTTCTCTAACTTTATAGATTTAAAAAACAAAAAAACACATGTGAAACAATGACATGGTTCCAAAAGTCAGAACCATACAAAAAAGTATACTCAGTAATGTCACAACCTCCTCCATATCTTTAATCCCACTCCCATCCCTCATTCTTTCCACCCTGTTCCTATTCACTGTGTCTGTGGTTTCTAGTTTATCCTTCCTGTATTTCATCTGCAGATATATGTGTAATTTCTTACGCTGCCTTCTTTCTTACAGAAGTTAGTATAGTACAGATGTTCATTTGTACTTTGCTTGTGGTATTATACTTAATCACATAATCCTAAAAATCACTCCACATCAATTCATAGAGGTTTCCTCATTCTTTTATATACAAGCATTTTGTGGATGTATCATAGTTTTTATTTAATCATTCTCCTCTGTATTGACATTTAGGTTGTTTCCATTATTTTACAATTAGAAGTAATGCTGTAATGAATAACCTTGTCCCTGTGTACTCTTGTATTGCTGGAGGCAATCTTCAGAGTCAGCTTCCAGAAGTGGAATTGCTGGGTCAAAAAGCAAATGCATATGTAGTTTTGTTAGATAGCGCCAAAGTCCCTTCCAAAAGAGTTGTGCCAACTTGCATTCTCACCAGCAATGTATATAGGAATGGGTCACACACATTTTAGTGACGGGGAACAAACGTATTAGTTATTAAGTATAGGTAATTCACTTCTTTTATAACAACTTCATTGAGATATAATTCACATACTTCACAATTCACATATTTAAAGTATACAATTCAATAGTTTTCAGTATATTCATAGTTGTGCAAACATCAAATCACCACTTTCAATTTTAAAACATTTTCTTCACACAACACCCCCAAGAAACCAATGTCCATTAGCAGTACCTCCCTTTCCTCCCTCAAACTACTCCCTACAACCCTCATGGCCTAGGTAACTACTAATCTACTTTCTACCTTTATATTTACCTATTCTAGACATTTCATAAAAATGGAATCATACAATATGTGACCTTTTGCAACTGGCTTCTCTCATTTATCATGTTTTCCAGGTTCAGCCATGTTGCAGCATGTATCATTAGTTTACTTCTTTTTTATGGCCACTTAATTCTCCACTGTATGGGTATACAATACGTTATACATTCATCAGCCAACAGACATTTGGCTTGTCTTTTACTTTTTGACTGCTGGGAACAATGCTGCTATAAACACTCATGTACAAGTTTTTGAGTGGACATGTTTTCAACTCTCTTGGGAGCAGAACCACTGGGTCATATGCTAACTCTAGGATAAATATTTTGAGGAATGGCCACGATGATTTCCAAAGCAGCTTGTACCATTTTATATTCTCACCCAACAGGATAACTCACTTTTTAATTTGACTTATGTTATTGTCAACTGCCACACCACCTTCTATTCCAGGTCTAGTAGCTAGCACAAACAAAATAATTCTAAATGTGATGACATGTAATCAGGGCATTGTTGAGTTCACATTAGTTAACTTTCCTTGCTGTATTATCAACCTAAAAATTGTCTCTCTGCACATATATATAACACATGACTTATGCAATGACAGTTAATGAGGATTATTTTATTTAATTTTGGCCTTTCCAATTACCTGACCTTTGCTCTCACGTGCCTATCCTGATAAATCCATTTACTGAAAGAGAGACTATGACCTGCTACCAAAGGGACAAGACAGAGTTAGTGGGCTTCCCTGGTGGCACAGTGGTTAAGAATCCGCCTGCCAATACAGGGGACACGGGTCTGAGCCCTGGTCCAGGAAGACCCACATGCCGTGGAGCAACTAAGCCCGTGTGCCACAACTACTGAGCCTGTGCTCTAGAGCCCGTGAGCCACAACTACTGAGCCCGCGTGCTGCAACTAATGAAGCCCACGCACCTAGATCCCATGCTCCACAACAAGAGAAGCCACCACGATGAGAAGCCCGTGCATCACAACCAAGAGTAGCCCCCACTCGCTGCAACTGGAGAAACCCCATGCACAGCAGCCGAAGATAATAAATAAATAAATTTTTTTTAAAAAAGTTAGTGAATATTCATTTTCCTACAATCAAAACATTTCCCATGTTGTAGTCCCACTACTATCTTGGGAAAGGACTGTTTGTGTCCTTTAACCCGCCTTTAGCATCTCAAAAGCCAGTCTTGGTGGGAGAGATCATAGTTTTGAGGCCCAAAAAGGAAAGTGGGCAGGAATTCCCACCTTCTGACCTCAGGGATTTGTGGGAAGACTAGGAAAAGGGATCTAATGAAGGTCAGCACCTTCTCTGCCTTTGACCTCTTGATCTGAAAGGAAGCCACTTCTTGAGCCACACTGTGCCAACCTGGGGTACAGTGACATCAAAATACCAGTTTGTATTACCATCAACTAAGTATGAAAATACTTTTCTCCTCACAGCTAACAAGTATTTGATTGTACTTTTAAATTTCTGCCAATCTCACAGGTGAAAACTGGCATCAGTGCAAGTTTTAACTTGAATTTCTCTTATAAGTGAGAGCGATTATCTTATCACATGTTTAAGGGAAATTTTTATAGCTTTTTGTGAGAACTATCTGCCCATGTCTTTTAACCTATTTTCTATTAGGGTCTCTTTCTATTTTGCCTTTACATGAGGGATATTAGCCCCTTATCTGTGATATATAATGCAAGTATTTTCTCCCAGTTTTATATCTTTTTGGCTTTGTTATTAGTGGGGTTTCTGCCATGTAAAAGTCTTACTTTAAATTTTTATAAAGTCAAATTTACCAATCTTTCCTTTTGTTGCACATGGATTTTGAGTCACAGAAAACCTTTCCTTACACCCAGGTTACAGAAGAATCCACCCATGTTTTCTTTTTGTATTCATACAGTTTCATTCTTAATAAGATCTCTGGGCTTCCTTGGTGGTGCAGTGGTTGAGAGTCCACCTGACAATGCAGGGGACACAGGTTTGTGCCCCGGTCCGGGAAGATCCCACATGCCGCGGAGCGGCTGGGCCCGTGAGCCATGGCCACTGAGCCTGTGCGTCCGGAGCCTGTGCTCCGCAACGGGAGAGGCCACAACAGTGAGAAGCCCGCGTACCGCAAAAAGAATAAAATAAAATAAGATCTCTGGTCATTTGCTGTTTATTTTTCTGTATGATGTGAGGTATGAATTTAATTTTACCTTTTCCCAAATGGTTAACCATTTCTTAAAATGGTTATCCCATTTGTTCCCCCTGAAACGCCAGGTTTATCATGTACTAAATCTCCATAAGTCTTGGGTCTATATCTCAGTTTTCCTATTCAATTCCACTCTTCTGTCTGCAAGATATTAAACAAAAATCTAATCTGCAAAATTAGATAGACTAGATGTAGCTTAAGATTCCTTCCATTCTAACAGTATAGAGGCTCCTCAAAAAACTAAAAACACAAATGCTATATGATCCAGGAATCCCACTCCTGGGCATTTTTCTGGACAAAACTATAACTCAGAAAGATACATGCACCCCTACGTTCATAGCAGCACTATTCACAATAGCCAAGACATGGGAGCAACCTAAATGTCCATCAACAGATGAATGGATAAAGAAGTTGTGGTATATGTGTATGTGTGTATACATACACACACACACACACACACACACACACACACAATGGAATATTACTCAGCCATAAAAAAGAATGAAATAATGCCATTTGCAGCTACATGGAGAGACCTAGAGATTATCATACTAAGCGAAGTAAGCCAGAAAGAGAAAGACAAATACCATGATATCACGTGTATGTGGAATCCAAAATATGACACAAATGAACTACGTATGAAACAGAAACAAGACTCACAGACACAGAGAACAGACTTGAGGTTGCCAAGGGCGGGGCAGGGGGAGGGGGGAGAGGAGGGTTGGGTTGGGAGTTTGGGACTAGTAGACAGAAACTATTATATATAGAATGGATAAACAACAAGGTCCTATTGTACAGCACAGGGAACTATATTCAATATCCTGTAATAAACCATAATGGAAAAGAATACGAAAAAGAATATATATAGTCTTTGAATCATTGAATCACTCTGCTGTACACCAGAAACTAACACAACATTGTAAATCACTGTACTTCAATTAAAAAAAAAAGATTCCTTCCATTCTATATCCAACTCTTAATTAAAATGAAACTTACTCCACATCCATAGTCAGTCACTCTTAAGTGACATGCTAATACTAACTGGTCTAATTGTATACAACTGACAATGATTATTAGGATTTGCTGATTTGCAAATATTACCTTGAAACTTTTGTCCATCCACTGACAGCTAACAGAACCACCAGACAGATACTGACTGACTTTGAAGGGCAACATTATTTAATTAAATATATTTCAACAGTTTTCTTAACTCTAAGCATAAACATTTCATAGCTCCTCCACACCTTTCAATATCAATTTTACCATGATATTCACAGGCTTATTATCAGATTTAATAAAAGTCATATAGAGAAAAAGTAGCAAAATAAAGACCATAACAGTATTTTCACTTCTGTATTTCTAAAATATCAGTCATACTGATAACCTAATATACATCATTTTCTCTCCTGCTCCTATGAGCTGTCCCTGCTTAGCCAAACCCAATCCATCTTCCTCTCACCAACTCAAGCAATTCTCCCTTTCCCTGTATCGTCAGTTCTTTTTCTTTCTATTGACTCATTCCTATGACCCTATAACATGCTATTAACTCTCAATCTTAAAAAAAGATAAAAAACTTAAAACTGCTTTTGACCCACTTACCTCTCCCCACCACCACAAAGCCACAGCCCTTTTCTATCTTTCCCACAAGAGCAAAATTCTTGGGTACAGGACCTTATTCCTGCTGTCTCTAACTTCTTTACTTCCACTCTTCCACAAACTCCCTCCCACTAGACTTTTGTCTCCGCCACTCTACCACAACTGCTTCTTTTGGAGTTGTTAAATCAAATGGTCAACTCTTAATCCTCATCTTAACTTACCCATCAGCAGCATTTAATACTGTTAGTAGCCCCTCTTCCTGAAACACTCTCTTCATTTACCTTCCATGATTCCATACTTGTCTGGTTTCCTCCTGTATTTCTTGACATGCCTTCTCAAGTATCTCTTGCGCATCACGCTAACTTCTAAATGTTGAAGTACATACACAGTCCTTTGAGCTCTTCTTCATCTAAATTCACTCTGATCCCATGGCTTTAAATTCCATATATACTCAGATGTGTATAATTCAACAGTTTTTAGTATAATCACAGCTATGCAACCATCAAATCACCACTATCAATTTTAGAACGTTTTCATCACACTACACCCCCAAGAAACCCATATCCATTAGTAGTCACTCCTCTTCTCCCCACAATCTACCAACCCAAAACTCAGCCTAGATAACCACTAATCTATTTTTCTATCTTTATAAATTTGGCTATTTTGGACATTTCATATATGAATTGTACACCTTAAGTGTGTGAACTGTGTGGTATGTGAATCATATCTCAATGAAGTTGTTATAAAAGAAGTGAATTACCTATACTTGATGACTAATAAGTTTTTTTCCCACCACTAAAATGTCTGTGACCATTACTAAATATCACTAGTAAGAATGCAAGTTGGGCACAACACTTTGGGAAGGGACTTTGGCAGTATCTAACAAAACTACATATGCATTTGCTTTTTGACCCAGTGGTTCCACTTCTGGAAATTTCCCTTGAAAATGTGCCTCCAGAAATACAAGAATACATATGAACAAGATTCTTCGTTGCAGCATTATTTGTAATTGCAAAATGTAGAAACAATATAAATGTCAATACAAAGAAGAGTGACTCCCAAGTTGGGATCTCCAGTTCACATCTCTACCTGGTATCCCAGAACAGAATATCCAATTACCTACTAATATCTCCCCCTGGATGTCTAATAGGCATTTAACATGTCTGAAAGTAGATTCCCAATCTTATTTCTTTAAAAAAAAAAAAAAAAAAAAAAGGATGTGTTCCTCCTTCAGTCTTCCCATTCTCAATTAATAGTTTCTATTCTTTCTGTTGCTGAGGCCTAACAGCTATCAGTCCTACTTTCAATGTACATCTAAAATTTAACCACATATTCTATAGCCTCCTAATTGGTCTCTTCTTTCTACTATGCTCTACACAGCAGCCAAGAAGATACTGTTAAAACATTAAGTCAGATGTCATTCCCTTCAATAGCATCCCATTTCACTCAGAGTAAAAGTCATGTTACTACACTTCCAGATGGCTCCTATTTGTTTCAAATTAACTGAAAAGCAATCTAATTCATCTTAGGTTAGTGCTCTAAGAGTAATACTATATGAATGGATAGAAAAGAAAATAACGGGGGCCAGCTTTTTCAACTGTTTCTAATTAAACCCAAGCCAAAGAAATAGGGATCAAAATTATGTTCCTGTTTAGTACCAATGAGTAGCTCAAAAATTGATATATATTTTTATCTAGCTAAAAGAGAAGTTCCTCGATTAACTAGCTTAATATGAAACAACACACACTTTCTGGCAATTCAACTATGGTTACAGTGTTCAAATTTCCTCAGATAAGAAGAGCTCCAATGGATAGATTATCTGCCCTGACACTTGACCTCCATTTTTTACCCTAGTGAGGCTGAGCTGAAAAACCTGGGGCAGTGCCCCTACTCAATTCTCAGTAATGAACATCCTCTCTCCCTTTATGAATTTTTTTTTAACCCAGAACAATCCTAATCAGTTGGTTCCCCACTTCCTCTCTTCTGAGCTTAGCCAAATCCTTTATATGTAAAGGTCAACAAAAAGCCAAGAGTATCGCAGTGAGGAAAGAGACACATCTGGTCCTCGGCATACAAGTCTGCCTATCCTCGTCACTCAATGAACTAGACAGATTCACAAGCACAAAAGACTGAGAGGAAGCCAGAGTTAAAGAAAGGCTCAAACAAGAACCATGAGTTTCACGAACTATACAGAACTCAACATATTAGTAAACTAACTATGTTCCACCTAGTACCAACGAATGTCCTTGACAAGAATTTAACTGATCAACCCAGTCTCTGCTCTCAATAACCAAAAGGGATGATTTAAATTTTTTTCCCCTTACATCTACAGAAAAGGCTTCCTCACATCAGGACAGGTTAGGATGTATTCAAAAGAATGTTCCTTATCACAGCATATTAGAGTTTAATGCAGCAATATAACTATCAATAATTATAAATTCAATCAACTTAATCCATTTATGCCAAAAATATTTATATTATTTAATAAGTACTTGATATACCTTTAATTCACAATTGGCTGGCTTCAAATTTCATGTTCGAACACATTTAATATATATAAACCATTTACTTTGATACTTTTTCAAATAAATTTTGCTACCACACGAGAAAAAAACAAGTGTTTAAAAAAATTTTAATATCAAAGTCACCTGAAGGAGAAATGACAACAGTCCATATATTTCATACTCATAGATCAAGTGACTGCAATCAACTATACCCAGAGACAATGAGAGAAATAGCCCAGAAAAAGAGTTTAAACAAAGCCCATGTGCTCTCCTCCACAAGAGGGGTGAAAATCACTCCCAAGCCTACTTTCAAATAGCAACACAGTCTCTGATTTTAACAATACTTACCTCATTAACCATAGGTCAGTTTTTAGCAGGTTAGGCTATAGAGCTAAATAAAGATTTTACAACATAAGAGAAGTCAAAACTTGGTTAGTCCTGTTAGAAACTGAGAAATTACTATAGGTAACAAGGAAATAAAATATTAAAATGCCACATATAAACATACAGTAATCAGGAAAAGATTCACATAAAGTCAAACAACCCTATCAACCTTCATCATAATACGATACACCATCACTCTATTAGAGCAAAGTACAACAAATATCCATGACTGTAACCCTGACAAAGATAGACATTTGGTAAACTTTAAGAAAATAATAAAATTTATAATACATTTTATAAAGATTTTAATCAAAACAATTAAAACAAAGTATTACTTTTTAAAGAAAATTCATCTAAATACAACTCATGCTATCAGAAACAATAAAGAACTATATGTAAATCATGAAACATCAAAGCATTTTCCATAATGATTAACTACAGAGCTTCTTTACTCCACCTATATTAAGGGACTAATAACTATCCTGTGAATGATGACTACCCCTAAAGTTTTATCAGACCCAAAGGACACTGGCACTCCCCTAAGGCCCGAGGCATTTCCCCTAGACCTGTTCAGTAAACAAAAGCAAAGGGCTAAATGTGAATTTTGAACTTAATTATGTACTTTAGATACTTCTTCAATGAAAAATTACTTTTAAAAATAAAGGTTGAAGTTTAACATTTCTAGGTATAAAATGCATGCAAATAATTAATAGATTCTTTTTCAGACAGAATAATAAAATAATCCTAAAATACCTGATTCAGCAGGTAGCTTTTTACCCCCCTCTTCAGTCACAGATTAGAGGGAGAAAATCTTTTAAGAGTTTTTGTAATACCAAAAATTTCCCTATTTTATATTGATCTAGTCTAAAAAGTGGGAATTGTATTTTACATCTGCAGACAATAGTGCTGCTTAAAACTAGGCTATCATTTCAATAGCTTCTAATAAACCAAATAGCAAAACTTCCATCTGGTCTCAGGAATGGCTTTCCTTAAAAGTTTTACCAGCATATTGGAAAAAGAAATAGAAAAGAACAACAAAATCAACATATAGAAAGATTCAAGCTAGTCATTCATACATGAGGAAACTGAGTGTAATACAGAAATGATATGTATGTCCCATTCTCAACTGTGGTTCCACATAAGAATTAAGCCCTAGTACCCTAAGTCATTCACTGAATGTACTCAATTCACTTGTTTCCTAGGCATTAAGAATGATACCAACTATGTATCATTCTTGGGAGAACTGAGAAAAGTCATCCAAATCATTTTCTGGGTTCTTCAGTTTAGATGAAGAACTGTGGTTGCCGGCAACTAACAGTCCACATGCTGCAACTAAGAAGTCCACATGCTGCAACTAAGAAGTCCACATGCTGCAACTAAAAGATCCCACGTGCCGCAACAAAGGATCCTGTGTGCCACAACGAAGATCCCACATGCCACAATGAAGATCCCACGTGCCGCAACTAAGACCCAGTGCAGCCAAAATAAATAAATAAATATTTTTTAAAAAAAAGAATTGTGGTTGGGAAAAGATCTACACAAATTATTAGCCCTGGGAACAAGCATTAAAAATAACACAGTATCCTCGAGCTAATACATTGTTTATGGTGACTATATATACAACCTACTAAAAAGCTAAACAGTCTATTATTTGAACATAATTTTTGAACATTAACATAGTTCAAATTAAAACCATTAATGAATTAGATTTCACTAAGTCTAGCCATGTGTCTGGTCCTTTATTATAAGACACAAGAGGGCACAATTCCTGACCACAAAAAGCTTATTACTAAAAAAACTGGTCCAACCCACAACACAAAACACATAAACAAAAAAAATGTGTAAAATCATATTAAGCTATAAATGATTCAATATGTAAATTCTAATCAAGAGTTTGGGAAGGAAAAGATTCCTGGAGGTTACAGTAGACAGGGAAAGCTTAATAACAAAAGTGAAACTTGAGAAGGAAATTCTGAGATGAGTAGTGTTTGGAAAGAAAAATGAGAAGGCATGCTATGCAGGAGTGATGGCCCAGAAGCAGGACTGAACATCCACAAGAGCAAAACCATGATGAAGGTTGAGATTAACAGTGTAGAATAGAGAGAGAGAAAAAAAAGAAAGTTGGTCAGATAAGGATCTTGAAAACAGTAGGCAGATCATGGAGTTTAAGGATTTATTTTTGTTTTTCTCTAGTTCTTAAACAATACCAAATTCTGAACTAAGTACTTTGTACTGATTTTTATCTACTCTACTTTTAATATCAGAACCCATTAGTATTAGAACACATTACACAACTATGATTCTACTAAAAATTGAGACAATTTTAGGCCAGCCAAAACATCACAAAGCACATGCTTGGAAACTTATATTCCCGAAACAGCATACATGTGATAAGAAAACCTCATGTAAATATTTGTTCTGAAGGAAGATTAGCATTGAGGGGGAAACAAAATATATTTGCCCTCAAGTTAAAGCTAAAAGCGAAATGCTTATTTTCCTTGACTGCTGGCCGACAGTTGTGTGCTTATTGCTGACTGGATCCTTTCCTATCAAAACACCCAGCACTTCAAAAGACCCAACCACTCTGCCAAGATTTCTGCCTTCAAAGAGCTTTTGTTGCCATGGCAATCTCATGTTCTCCGGGAACCAAGTTAGCAGCACCCTACCATACATACATGAACAATGTTCAAACTCTGGCTGATTCCTCCTTGAAACACAGCGTATATATCCTGTCACAACCATACCAATTTTCACTTGCTCTAATACAAGGAATCAACAGTACCTGACAGCTCATAGAGAACCAGGGTTACTTCAAAATAAACAGATGCATCCAGAAAGAGGGAGGGCAGGTTGAGAGTGGGAACCCTCTTTCATATTATAAAGCAGATGTCCTAAAGCATGAAGGCCAATGAAATAAAACACTGAGTCCAACTCAAATTTGATCAAGGATTTCTCCCTTTTCAAATATCTCAAAACACTTTTCCTAAAAAAATTTAAAGCAAAGATAAAAACAGTACAGGCATAATACTTTGGTTAAGAATGTCTCCTACACTGACTGAAGATTTAACACCTTATCAAAACAAAGCTAAATTCTGCCTAGAATTAAAGCTTTCCTTAGGAAGAAAGAGTAGAGGCTCTAAAACCATTTCCATAGAACACTCTGTCAAAATTTCATAGAAATATATTTGCTAATAAATGACACATGTGGAAAAACTACAGCCAGAGTTCGAGGGTATGTTTCCAGATGTAAAATACTTCTGACCTAAAGAAATTGTTTTTTCATCTCTATTCAACTTATACCACACCACATTCCCAAGTCGAGTAAGCTGTGTTTTCTATACTGTAGGAGTCTTCAAGTTAACAGCAAAGACCATGACAATCATATCCAAAAATCAAGTAGTGTGAAAGAGCAATAAAAGCAATGACCTGCTACGATTCTGAAAATAATCTCATTTTAAGAACTATATGTGTTCCTAGAAAATAGAAGTTAAAGAGTACTTAAATGCTGAATTATCTTTTGCAATTGATTTTCATTACAATTTCAAAAAATGATCCTACCACACAGGGTAAAAATAAATAGCCTCAACCTGCTTCAAAGAAACATTCAATTCACGGAAAGTTCTAAGATATTTTTTCCAATATACAGGCTATGAGCATTTAATTTTTCTATACCAACTTTGTCAAACAGTCCAGACTCTTTACTCTTGTAAAGTAATTTTAATGCACACATATTAGTGAACACAATTCACTTCCACTTCATTAGGGGTTCTGAATTCCTGAAAGTGAAGCTGTTTATAGGATCATTCCAAATAATTGTAGAATTCCAGAGCTGAAAGAGAGTTAAAAATGTCTCAAGTGTTCCAAATTTGTATAAGAAAGTAACCTGAGAGATTTAGTAACAACCTCCTCTTTCTTTTCAAAATGAGGCCCAGGTAGGTTACATCATTAACTGCAAGAATTTTCTCCTGCTTGATGCTGTGTTTTTTTGTTTTTGTTTTTATATAATTATATTCTAGTTTCTCTCTTTATATTTCTGAGATATTGTCCTTAATATGGATTAAAATGCCTATTGCTTCCAATGTCAATAAAGCTGTCTTTTTTCTTTAAAGGTAGTTGTCTAACATGAGTTAAATGTCAGTGACCCAAAAGACTAAAGGCTACTAAAAACGAAAAAAGTTGTAAGAGACCCGTTATCAAATACAGGAAAATCTGGAGTGGAGTTTAAACCCCAGTACCTAGCATTTTGCAAAGCAGCATTAACAAAGAGCAAACCCATCACATCAGATATGAAAATCCAATCATTTTCACACCTTACAAAATAGTAAGAGAAACTGACACTCTGAAAACAGCTAAAACCAACTACTAAAGCTGTGGCTTTCAATTTTTTTAAAAAAAACCACAATCCACTCACTGTTAAATACATTTTATATCACCTAGTGTACACAAATGTATATTTAAATAACAAACTAATTTTACAAAAACAATCCTCTAAGTGCATGTGATACTGTTCCATTTCTTAATCATGCTCTCTGAGATCCACTAAAGTGATTTCTTAACCCACTAATGGGTAACGATCTGCACTTTGAAAATGATGGAAGGTGTAAGTTAGTTACTGATACAAAGCCTCAAGAAGAACAGTTTTCACAAGCATTCATTCCCCACATATCTATTGGCACTATGTACACAATACTACCTGTTTAACTGTACTGTGCTGTACCGTACAATGTACCGTAATATTTTGAGACTGCTTATACAAATTTAACTATAGAGTCTTGTACTAGTGGTTTTTTCTTTTTTCTTTTTTTTTTTTTAAACCCCACATTTGTTTATTTATTTATTTTTTGGCTGTCTTGGGTCTTCGTTTCTGTGCGAGGGCTTTCTCTAGTTGTGGCAAGCGGGGGCCACTCTTCATCGCGGTGCGCAGGCCTTTCACTATTGCGGCCTCTCTTGTTGCGGAGCACAGGCTCCAGACACGCAGGCTCACTAGTTGTGGCTCACGGGCCTAGTTGCTCCGCGGCATGTGGGATCTTCCCAGACCAGGGCTTGAACCCATGTCTCCTGCATTAGCAAGCAGATTCTCAACCACTGCGCCACCAGGGAAGCCCTGTACTAGTGGTTTTTATTTTAACAATAAGGTTAGATACATAAGGGGGAAAAGACAGTCATGTTAGCCCATTTACTCACTGAGTTTTTTTTATAGGTTTTTTTCTAAAACATGTCTATAAGAATCCAAAAATGTTTATATTTGTATTCTTAGTATAGTATACATATTCTCTCTTCTGTTAGATATATAAAGCTGCACTGCCACATCCAATACATCTTTATTATCCTCAAAGCACTTAGCACAGTGTTGAACATAAAGTACTTATTTACTGAACTAATGGTTTTATCTAATCTCAAAAATTAGTTTATATCTCAGAGAATTAGGATAAGGCACAACAAAATAGCTTTGGTTAACAAAAGTACATTTGGATATAGCTACTAAAATACCTTAAATCTCAGAGCAAATCTCTGAAAGTCTAAATTTTGCTCCATGCATTTGTAAAGACTTCTGAAATTATTTAAAACAGAACTTTACTGCAAAAATGACTCAAACCAAATTCTAAAATGCAGTTATTATTAATAAAATGACTATTAAAAGAGTAAATGTGTACTAGTTAGGAAATTTTAATCATTTCCTTTCTCTAGCAAGTGAATATGTCCAACTCAAATTCTTTTTTAGATAAGTCAGAATACAAATAAATTACATATCTGACAAATGCATTTTCAAACTTTATAACTCAGAGATAGTGATTTCATTTGTAAAAGAGATATACACTCTATTTTATAGTAGTTATTTATTTTGATTTTTAAGATTAATTTTGTCATGTCAAAAAACTGAATAATAATCCTATTTCTTTTGAAGACCAAAGTTAACTGAAACAAATGCCTGTGAACATCTATTCAATATTTGCTTGCATCACCAAAACATGACATGACCTGTTTTTAAACAATTGTATTAAATAGTAACAAGCATAACTAACCATGTAATAGCATAAGCATTTGATACTTGAATATGAAATTCTTTCTTAACAATTAAGTAGATTAAACAGCCAAGTCAAAACAAGAAACTTAAATATTGACTAAACTATCCCCAATTTCTCAATTTACAATAGATTGGACTGAAGAAAATTGGTTTCCTAAGTATGGAAGGTATTTCTCCTATAAAAGCTGGATTCTCGCTTCCATATTTCATGAAGCCAGCTAGTTAACTAACATTCATAGATACTCTTCAAGAGTTCGTATTTAACTGTTGGATATTGCTCTCTACATGAAATAGCTCCGACATTCACTGAGGAAAGGGGAGCACTATTTTTTGTTAGATTGTAAGTGAGATCAGCTATGCCACTCCACATCTCACCGGGTAGAATGACTGGAAATCTAGTTTAAGTTTTCAGGACATAGGTTCATTCTACTTTTAGGGTGTTGTAGTCTCTCTATGGATGAATGCATATTCATAGTCTATTAGGTTTGCAACAGAAATTAGTCTTATATCCCATACAGAATGTCAGGCTCAAGTAAGTGTATAAATATTTTTTGAATAAACAAGTATTTAAGCACCTACTGCATGCCAGGCACTGTCTTAGGCCTGTGAATACAAAGGGTCCAGAACATTATCAATCAGAATGATAAGTGCCACAAGAAACAAACAATTCAAAATAAGACATGACACAACAAGCCAGAAATTTCTCACCATGCTATAATGCAGAGAAAAGAGCAATGAAGCTGAAACCCAGTCCCAGTTTCACAATCCACTATATAAGTTATATAAATTTGATTAACTCAGAATTAACAAGCTAGATGCCTTTGTGTAAACAGAAATATATAAGCTTAACTTAAACATAAACTTAATTATTATGTTTATGGCAAAAACAAAACATAAATCTAATTACACTTTTTTTTTTTTTAGAAAACCTGCATTCCCAGGTGTGATTTTATTTATTTATTTTTTTTTTTTTTTTGCGGTACGCGGGCCTCTCACTATTGTGGCCTCTCCCGCTGCGGAGCACAGGCTCCGGACGCGCAGGCCCAGCGGCCATGGCCCACGGGCCCAGCCGCTCCGCGGCACGTGGGATCCTCCGGGACCGGGACACGAACCCGTGTCCCCAGCATCGGCAGGTGGACTCCCAACCACTGCGCCACCAGGGAAGCCCTAATTACACTTTTTATATGAGCTTCTATTACATATATAAGCACATTACATACTGGATTGGCCAAAAAGTTCGTTTGGGTTTTTCTGTAACGTCTTACAGAAAAACCCAAACGAACTTTTTGGCCAACCCAATATAACAATACACGGCCTAGTGAAGTACAGTCCAACAGAACTTTCTACAATGATGGAAATATTCTATACTTGTACTCTCCAATATCGTAGCCACTAGATATATGTGGCTACTAAGTACTTAGAATGTGGCTAGCGCAACTGAGAAAATGAATTTTATTTTTTAAAACTAATTTAGGGACCTCCCCAGTGGTCCAGTGGTAAAGAATCTGCCTTGCAATGCAGGGGACATGGGTTCAATCCCTGGTCGGGGAACTAAGATCCCACACACCACAGAGCAACTAAGCCCATGCGCCACAACCACTGAGCTCACATGCCTCAACGAGAGAGCCTGCATGCCACAAACTACAGAGCCCACACGCTCTGGAGCCTGCGCACAACTACAGAGCCCACGTGCCCTCGAGCCTGCAGGCCACAGCTAGAGGGAGAAAACCCTCACGCTGCAACTAGAGAGAAGTCCGAGCACAGAAATGAAGAGAGCACGTGCCACAACAAAAAAGATCCCACATGCCTCAACGAAGATCCCACGGGCCGCAATTAAGACCCAACACATCCAAAAATAATAATAATAAAGAAAATAATTATTAAAAATAAACAAAAAAACTAATTTAAATATAAACAGGCAGAAGTTCTGTTTCCAGTAAAGACAGAGTCATAGGCAATAATAAGGACTGCATTTATACTTGTGCCTGAAAAAAAGCATAAAACAGAGAAAATAAATGACACAACAATTTTCAAGACACTGGACAACAGGCGACAAAGGACAGTGATCTTTGAGAGTCAAGAAACAAATCAGATGAGCCCTACAAATGATCAAACTTACTGACGTGAGAAAGTTCCCAAGCAGAGGTACTAGGGGGATGTGAAGGTGGAGACTGATAGACGCAGTGAATTCATAACATGGACCTCACAGAATAAGCAGGATGGAAAGCCAGAGAGCAGCACTGAGATCAAGCAAACTCCTACAAGAGGGTTCCCCTTGCGTAATGATCAGCACATGCATGTAAGGAAACTACCTAAAGTTGGAGAAAGAATAACCCCAAAAGATAAAAAGTGTCAAGCACAGGGCCAGTAATAGTATCTGCTCCCAGCAGCAAGACTGAAAAATTTCATGAGTCTTGAGGCACTGGTAGAGTACATAAAACAGACTCCCTCAGTAGTGAGGAATAATCAGCCCCAGCCCAAGCACTACTCTGGACCCACCTTAACAAATCTTAAAAATACCAAAAAGGATTAAGATGTTTCAAAGTAACTTAACTACATCCAGAACAAGGTTCAAGAATAGTTTTAGTAATATAAAAATATACAGCACCCAACAAGGTAAAATCACAATAAAATCTGAAAACTAATAAAAATAGCCATACAAAGAAGCAAAAAGGTACAAACCATACAGAGAGGGGAAAAATCAACTGACTCCAACCACAACTGACACAGATGTAAGAACCAACCAACCAGGATATTAAATCAGTTACTATAACTATTCCATGTGTTCAGAAAGTTTTAGAGATGTGGAAGATATAAGAAGACACAAATCGGGGACTTCCCCGGTGGCACGGTGGTTGAGAATCTGCTTGCCAATGCAGGGGACACCGGTTCAAGCCCTGATCTGGGACAATCCCACGTGTCCCGGAGCAACTAAGCGCATGTGCCACAACTACTGAGCCTGCGTGCCACAACTACTGAAGCCCACACACCTACAGCCTGTGCTCCACAACGAGAAGCCACCACAATGAGAAGCCCGTGCACCACAACAAAGAGTAAGCCCCCCCTCGCCACAACTAGAGAGAGCCCACACACAGCAACAAAGACCCAAAGCAGCCAAAAATAAATAAATTTTTAAAAGCTTAAAAAAAAAGACACAAATCAAGCGTCTGGAGATGAAAACTATAATGTATGAGATGAAGATTACACAGAACGAGATTGATGGAAGATTAAACATGGCAGAAGAAAAGGTAGTAAACTTGAAGACATAGCAGAACAATCCAATATTAAACACAAAGAGAAAAGAGGATTTTTTTTTAATGAAGTGAGCTGTGGCACAAGTCCAAGAGTCCTTCCCCATATAATTGGAGTTTCTGAAGGTGAGGGGGCACAGTAAATTATCTGAAGAAAGTTTCCAAAATTTGCCCCAATTTGATGAAAATTATAAACTCACAGATCAAAGAAGTTCAACAAATACCAGGGAAAAGAAACATGAAGACATGCATACACCAAGTCATATCATAATCAAATTGCTCAAAGCCAGTAATTTTTTTTAATCTTAAAAGCAAACAGAGAAAAAAGATACACATTACATAGAGAGAAACAAAAATGACATTAGATTCCACACTGGAAATTATAAAAACAAGACGACACTGGAGCAAATCTTTAAAATGCTGAAAGAAAAAGCTACCCATCTAGAATTCTATACCTAGCAAAAATACTTTCTTAAAAACAAGAACTACTCAAGAATTTCTGAGACATGCAAAAGCCGAAAGGAATTCACTAACAACAGATCTCCACTGTGAGAAATATTAAAGTTCTTCAAACACAAGGAAAATGATGCCAGATGGAAATGCAGATCTATACTAAGAAATAAAGAGCAATGGGAATGGTAACTTAATAAATGTATATGGGTTTTTATTATTTAAATTTCTTTAAAAGATGATGGATTAAACAAAAATAACAAGGATCTGGTGTTGGATTTATTACATATGTAAAAGTAAAATGTATGGCAACAATAACACAAAAGCTGGGATGGGAGAAATGGATGTACAGTATGGTAAGGTGCTTGAACTATACATGAAATGACATGGTATCCCTTAAGGTACATTAAGATAAGTTGAAAATGTATACTATAAATCCTAACACAACCACTAAATTAACAACAAAAAGGTTTTCCTAATAAGGTGACAAAGAATACAAAATAGAATCATAAAAATACTCAATTTATCCTAAAAAGAAGGCAGAAAAAGAACAACAAAGAACATGTGAGATAAATATCAACAGAAAACAAACAGCAAGATGATGCTTTTAACTCTAACCATATCAAACACCACATTAAAATTTCCAGTTTAAAACCAAAGATTTCAGACTGGGTAAAAATGCAAAACTCAATGTACATGCTGCCTAAAATAAAGGCACTTTAAATAGAACAAAGTTAAAAACAAGGAAAAAGTATACAATACTAACACATCAAAAGAAAGCTGAAGTATATTTATTAATATCATGTAAAGTAAATTTATGAGCAAAGAATATTAACAGGGATAAAGGAGGCCATTTCATGATAAAGCAGTCAACTCATCAAGAGGATATAAAAATCCTAAACATTAATGCATATAATAATAGAGCTTCAAAATATATGTATACAAACTAATATAACTGCAAGGATAAATAAAACACTCACAACTCTAGTCAGAGATTTCAATTCCCCTCTCTCAACAACTGGTAAATCAACCTAAAAGAAAATCAGAAAGGATATAAAAGACCTGAACAATACTGTAAGCCAAAATGATCTGATTTAGAAAACACTCCACCAACCAACAGTAGAAGAACATCTGCCAAGTCAAACCATATTCCAGGCCATAAAACAAGACTCAGTACATTTAAAAGGGCTCAATTCACACAAAGTATGTTCTCTGACCGTAATGGAATTAAACTAGAAATCAGCAACAGAAATATCCCTAAAATGATATTCTCCCCAAATATTTGTAAACTGAATAACAACCACTTCTAAATAATTCATGGGTCAAAGAAGAAATCAAAGAGATATCAGAAACTATTTAACCTAAATGAAAATAACTACTCATATCAAAATTTGTGAAATGTTACTAAAGGAGTACTTGAGGAGAGGGGAGAATTTATAGCACTAACAACCTATATTAGAAAATAAGAAAAGTCTCAAATTAATGACTTCAAAATCTAAAATTTAAAAAGAAAAAATTACACCTGAAGTAAAGAGAAAGCAAATAATAAAATCACACCAGAAATCAAAGAAATGAGAAAATAAAATAAAGAAAACCACTGAATCCAAAGCTGGTTCTTTGAGAAGATCGGTAAAACTAATAAACTTTTAGTCAGAGTGATCAAGGGAAAAAAGAAAGAAGAAACGAATTAGCAATATCAAGAATAAGAACAGTGACATTACTACAAATTCTACAGATATTAAAAGGATAATAAGCAAATATTATGAACTCTATTTCAACAACTTAAATGACATAAACAACTTACATTCAACAACTTAAATGACATAAACAAATTCTTTGAGAAGTACAAACTACCAAAGTTTAAACAAGAAGAAATCAATCATCCAAGTAGCTGAATTTTTAGTTAAAAATCTTCCAACAAAAACAATCTCCAGACCCAGATGGTTTCACTGGTAACAACAAATATTTAAGGGAGAGAGAATATCAATTATACACAAACTCTTCTAGAAAATTTAAAAAGAGGGAATACTGCCCAGCTTATTCTATGAATCCAGCATTAACCCGCTGTCAAAATCAGACAAAAAGACATTAGGAGAAAAGAAAACTACCTATGTTCATCAACATGTGAAGAAATTTTAACAAATTCCAACAACATATAAAAAGATTAATTCTTCATGATCACATGGGGCTTATCTGCATAATGCAACTTGGTTTAACAATAAAAAATCAATCACTGTAACTCCCCCATATAGTAACAAATTTAAAAAGAAAAGCCATGTGATCATCTCTATAGATCAAAAAAAAGCATAAGGCAAACCCAACGTCCATTCCTGGAAAAATCTCTCAGAAGTTTTAACAGAAGGAAACTTCCTCAGTCTAATAAATGGCACTACATTAAAGCCTACAGCTAACATCACACTTAATGGTAAAAGACTAAATACTTTTCCTCTAAGATCCAAAACAAATCAAGTTGTTCTGTTCTCACCACTTCCATTCAAAATTAAACTAGTTGCAATAAAGTACAATCAGAAAAGAAAAAAATAAATAATAAGGCATCCAAATTAGAAACCAAGAAGTAAAAGAGACTTCACTCACAGACTACATGATCATCAACAGAATATCTCTATAGAATGGAATCTACAAAAAAGTACTGGAATTAATAAGTTTTAAAAATCTGTGCAGGACAAAATGTCAACACACAAAACTCAATTATATTTCTATATACTGGTAACTAATAATCAGAAATTGAATTTTAAAAACAATACCATAGGAGCTTCCCTGGTGGCACAGTGGTGAAGAATCCGCCTGCCAATGCAGGGGACACGGGTTCGAGCCCTGGTCCAGGAGGACCCCACATGCCACGGAGCAACTAGGCCCATGGACCACAACCACTGAGCCTGCGCTCTAGAGCCCGTAAGCCACAACTACTGAAGCCTGTGTGCCTACAGCCCATGCTCCACAATAAGAGAATGCACCACAGTGAGAAGCCCATGCACCAAAATGAAGAGTAGCCCCCGCTCACCACAACTAGAGAAAGCCCGTGCATAGCAACAAAGACCCAATGCAGCCAAAAATAAATAAATAAATAAAATAATTTTTTAAAGTCTTTTAAAAAAATAGCAAAATAAAATAAAAACAATACTATACATAACAACATCAAGAAGTATGAAATACTTATAAATCTAATAATATATGTGAGAGACCTATATAGAGATCACTATAAAATATTGCTCAGAGAAACTAAAATGATCTAAATAAACAAAATTATATTATCTTCCCATAGGGTCAGAAAACTTGATTGATATTGTCAAGATGTGATTTCTCTCCAAACTTATCTGTGGATTTAAAGCAATCCCAGTCAAAATCCCAGAAGGCTTTTCTTCTGTAGCAATTGACAAAACAGTACTAAAATGTATATGAAAATGCAGAGGACCTAAAATAACCAAACACTATAAAAGAACAAATTTAGAACAGTAACACTACCTGATTTCAAGACATATTACAAAGCTGCAGTAATCAAACAAGTGTGGTATTGCATAAAAACAGCCAAAGATCAATAGAAACACTATAAAGCACAGAAAAAAGACACATAAATATATGGAAATTTTTTTATAAACATGCAAATGAATTCATTTGAGAATGAATAATCTTTTCAACAAATGGTGCTTTAACAGTTGAAAATCATATACAAAGAAATGAACTTCAAATCCATACCTCATACCATATTAAATAACAAACTCAAAATGGATCACAGACCTATATGTAAAACTAAATTTTAAAAGTTGCAGAAGTAAATACAAGGGAAAACTTTTGTGACCATTGGTTAGGTTAAGATTTCTTAGATCACAATACCAGAAGGACAATCCGTAAAACAGTAACTTGAAAAACTGAATCTCATCAAAAATAAAAACTATTACTCTTCAAAACATACTCAAGAGAATGAAATAAAACCACCCAGAAAGTGGGTGAAAATATCCATAAATCACATTTCATAAAGGACTTGCACCCAAATTATTTAAAGCAATCTCAAAACTCAGTAATAAGAAAATAATCTTATTTAAAAATAGACTTAAATGTGAAGATCCTTCACCACACAGGATAAAAGATGGCAAGTAAGCACATGAAAAGATGCTCAATGTCATTAGTAATTAGGAAAATATGTATTAAAACCACAATGAGAGGGACTTCCCTGGTGGTGCACTGGTTAAGAATCCACCTGCCAAAGCTGGGTACATGGGTTCAAGCCCTGGTCCGGGAAGACCCCACATGCCGCGGAGCAACTAAGCCCGAGTGCCACAACTACTGAGCCTGCATGCCACAACTACTGAAGCTCACACGCCTATAGCCCATGCTCCGCAACGAGAAGCCACCGCAATGAGAAGCTCGTGCACCACAACAAAGAGTAGTTCCCGCTCGCTGCAACTAAAGCCTGCGAGCAGCAACAAAGACCCAACGCAGACAAAAATAAATAAATTTATTAAAACAAAAACACAAGATACCACCACACACCTATTAGAATGGCTAAATTTTAAAACAATGACCATACCAAGTGTATCCATACAAGGATGTAGAGGGACTGAAACTCATATACTCCAAGTAGGAATGTAAAATTAGATAACTACTGTGGAAAAAGTGTTCGGTGGTTTCTTAAGCTTATAGATATCTACCATATAAATATCCACACAAATACTTGTTTAAGAATGGTCACAAGAGCTTTTTTGTAATAATCAGAAATTGGACATAACCCAAGTACCCATCAACAGGACAAGGGACAAATTGTGGTATAGGAATTACCATTAAGCAATAAAAAAGAATAAACTATTGATACATGGATAAATCTCAAAGTAATTATGCTGAGTGAAAGAAGCCAGACGAAAAGGACATTCTGTGTGGCTTTATTTATTTAAAAACTCTAGAAAATGAAAACTAATCTAGGCAGAAAAGATATACAAATGGGCATGAGAAAATTTTAGAAAGGGATATATATACATGTTCATTATCTTGATTGTGGTGATAGTTTCCTATTAAACTTTATACTTTAAATATGTGCTATTTATTGTAACTAGTTGCTAGAAGTTTAGTCACATGTTGCCAGTGGCTACTGTAAAGTACACTTAAAGCCTCTCCCTTACCCAGTCTTCCCACTCACCATGCCTTCACCTAGTACACCAGCAAAAGATGCACCAACTCTCTGGACAGAAGTAGCTGTTTTAACCTCTACTTCGTGACACTTTAATCATTTCTATTAAAGCACTTTCCAGGTTATACTGTTATTTACCTGTTCACATGACTGTCTTCCCCAACAAATTACAAGCTCTTCCAGGAGGAGGACCATACCCATGTCACCTTTATAATCCCAGATACCAAGCACAGAGCCTGACACAAAGTGTATGCTGAATAAATGTTGGTTAAATAAAGCATACAACTCATATCTTTTATGAATTTTTTTCATAAGTCTTCTTACATTGTTTTCTATACAAAGAAACACCACAACAATTGATGTGTGTATGTGATAAGGAAATTGTCAAATCATCCTCGTCTAAAAGAGATGTTTTTAATTCATACCTGACTGAGTTTCAAGGCAACTTTTTTTTCTGGCAGATAGAGTTTTACATCTATAATTTTTCATCCAATAAAATGACTGAATTCCTGTATGTAACAGACAATGCTCTTTGTACTTAGAATAAATTATAGAATAAAACAAAGTAAAACAAAAGAACTTTACATTCTGGTTTAATAATTAGAAGAGTGAGTTTATGATGCTTTTTGGCAGATACCTTTCAAAAAATATTGAGATAACAAAACTGTGTATTAATAAGTATTCATAATAATATTAACATATGTAGAAATACACAAATTATGTTTAATTAGGGTACAGTATAATGCAACAGTCAATGAAATAAATAGCCCAGAACACCTAAAAACATAGATATCTAAAATAATTGAATAGAATGAATAAAGATAAAATCAAGGATTTCAACTATATTTTTAAACGTTAACAACTGCTTTGCCTTTTCAGAATGCTGTGAAAATGACCTTTTCTGGAAGTCACGAAATCAGGAAATTTTCTCTCACACATTGTCACCAACAAAATCTGGCTGGAATCAAGAGAAATCAGGCAGAGAAAATCAACTCACTTAGAAGTAATCTGTATTTGGGCCTTGTCCATTTCTTATAGATGATGATTTCACTGGGGAAAAAGTGGGACTTTTCGTCCCACTTTCCATGTCCTGACCATGGAAAAGTGTAAGCATTCTTTTCCCTCTAATAATATAGAAGGATGAGCGCAAAGGAAAACGTAGGAAGGTAAAATGGGGTGGTAATGCTTTTGATAATGGAACATGTTAATCTTCTACAAAGGCCTCAAAAACTGCTGTTACTTCTGCACTTTTGGCTATGACCTCTGAGCTGACTCCATCATAAACTTCAGTCTTCATCTTCATTCTGAGGTGACTGCATCATTGAAAACAATGTTTTATCTTCTCAACTTACAAAAAGTGTTTACTACTCCACTGGTATTCACTCCAGTTTGTCTTAACAGTCTCTTCTGAAGTAAAGGGATTTTTTTAAAGGTCTGTCTACACAGATTACCCTGAGACTAAGAAACTCTCATATACTAGACTAAATTCTTCAAAGAGAGGAAAAAATTTCCTCTTTGTATATGAATTCTGATATTTTGGAGTTACAGTAACGTTTTCAGGTCACTTATGACACAAGGGCATCATGTAGGCTTTTCTGTAGAGATCCAGAGGACAGACTTTGTTTTGTTGTTGTTGTTGTTATTGTTGTTGAAGGTGAAGCATCTGACACTACTGTGAATGATATATTTTTTAAAGTTTTATTTATTTTTGGCTACGTTGGGTCTTAGTTGCAGCACCCGGGATCTTTGTTGAGGCATGCAGCATCTTTCGCTGGGGAGCGTGGCCTTCGTCCTGGTGCGCAGGCTTCTCTCTAGTTGTGGTGTGCAGGTTTTCTCTTCTCTAGTTGTGGTGCACAGGTTCCAGGGGGCACGGGCTCTGTAGTTATGGCACGCGAGTTCCAGAGTGAGTGGGCTCTATAGTTTGTGGCATGTGGGCTCTCTAGTTGATGCACACAAGCTCAGTAGTTGTGGCACATGGGCTTATTAGTTGCCCCGCGGGGCATGTGGGATCTTAGTTCCCTGACGAGGGATCGAACCCGCATCCCCTGCATTGCAAGGCGGATTCTTTACCACTGGACCACCAGGGAAGTTCCCAGAGGGTAGACTTCAGCAATACACAACACTTCAAACTGTATACTCCTTTGTCATTTGGAAAGCATTTTCACATGCACATTTAAGCCTCACAAAATCCTTGTGAATAAGGCTTATTCACCTCCATAGTGATAAATAAATCATATAAAATAAAAACCTTGACATCACCTTCAATGGCTCACTTCACCTCACACTACAAACTCAATTAAGAAGAGGTGCCATCTCAATGACTAAACAGTGAATATTGTTTAAATTAATTTTCTACTCTTGGATGTCCCCAAATTGGCATGGATTTGGAGCAGTTTCCTTCTCTGATTTCCTTTTATTATTTTTCTTTTTAAGAATAAAGTACTGAAAATTAAAAAAAAAAGAGAAGGTCCCATCAATTCCACATCTACATGTTCTCACTTGTATCCTCACTAAGCGCTGCTACATGCAAAGCTGTCATTTAAGCTGTGCACCACACACCTTCAGGGGTATCACTCATAATGCAGTGTAACACCTGACCGTACATGGTTGTCCTGACTTCATGCATACTGCTCTTATTCAAGAACCCTGCCTCCACTCTCTCTGTTACACATTTTCTACTAGCCACATTTACCTTCCTAAGAAGAAAAGGGGACTTCTGATTTCAACCATGACATAGTAACTGTGACTGAATTTAATCTGTCACTGCAAACAATCAGAAAATTGGAAAATATATGCAAAATGTCTGCTTCCAGATACTGGAAAACAAACCATGTAAGACTACGATCCCTGAGAAAAGGAAAACAAACTACATGAATTCTACCATCATCCTGGTTTCCTGCCTAAAGTCAATTTGCAGATCATTGTGCAGGGAGGGGATCTCAAACAGAGTGGTATCACTGAGTTGAAGGAATAAAGACTAGAGTTCAAGGAGGCAAAGGCAGCTGGAATTTGTGGGGGAGAGATCCAGATGAGGAAGCTATATAGAAAAAGAGCTCCAGAAATCTTCATGGGGTCCCCTTGTGTATGCTACTAACAGCAAATCACACAATATGGTAAAACTGCACAAAGGAAGGCAAAAATGAGCAAGGAATTTTAAGTTCAACAACTCTCAGAGCTCAAATGGGACTGGGAGATGTCTTAAAAGTTGGAAGCAGTGAGAGTGGAACATAAACATTGAAAACCCAAGGAATTCAATAAATATCTCTGAAGGGTTATGACTTAGTAACAAGGAAAACTATTCTTGCCATAAAAATTACACTATACCCACTCTAACAAAGCTTAAAGGCGACACTTGAAGGGACTGAGTTCACCTCTAGTAACTCAATCTCCTGACATAACCAAGTCCTGTATTATTTAAAAGAAGACAACAGGGACTTCTCTGGTGGTGCAGTGGTTGGGAATCTGCCTGCCAATGAAGGGGACATGGGTTCGATCCCTGGTCCAGGAAGATCCCACATGCCACGGAGCAACTAAGTCCACGGGCCACAATAACTGAGCCTGCGCTCTAGAGCCCGCACGCCACAACTACTGAGCCCACATGCCGCAACTACTGAAGCCTGTGCACCTAGAGCCCATGCTCCACAACAAGAGAAACCACCGCAATGAGAAGCCTGTGTGCCGCAATGAAGAGTAGCCTCCGCCTGCCACAACTAGAGGAAGCCCACAGGCAGCAATGAAGACCCAACACAGCAAATAAATAAATAAATATATATATTTTAAAAATAAAAGACAACAAAATCCACTCAACAGTGTAAGATTCAAAATGTTCAGAATTTAATCAAAATTTACCAGACATGTGCAGACGCAAAAAAAAAAAAGTGACCCATAACCAGAAGAAAAATCTGTCAATACAAATAAGCCTAGAATACAAAGATATTAGCAAACAAAGACTTGAAAACAGCTATTACAAATTATTCACTGATTTAAAGAAAACCAGGAACATTGTGAAGAGATGCAAGACCAAAAAAAAAAAGGAGTTCTAGAAATAAAATACAGTATCTGAAATGAAAAATTTACTGGATAGGATGAATAGATTACACACTGCAAAAGAAAAGATCCTTAGCTTGACGACACAATAATAGAAACTATTAAAATTGAACTGTAAAGAGAAAGAAGGCTGAAAAACCTGTGGAAAAACCTGTTATTCCACAGGTTACCTCCGTAACCTGTGGAATAACATCAAGAGAACCAACATAATTGTAATTGGAGTCTGTGAGGGAAAAACATTTGAAGATACAATGACTAAAGTGTTTCAACTGTAAACATATATATATCAAACAAACACACACATACATACAGGTATAGAAATCTTAAAAACAAATTACTGAAAACAGGAACTTTTAAAAGCAGCCAAAGGGAAAAAACTATTACGCAGAAAAGAACAAAGAAGAATTATTGCAGACTTATGAAAAACAATGAAAGCCAAAAAAGAAAAAAAAACCACACACAATAGAGAGACATGTTTAAATTATCAAAAGAAAAAAGTCAACATAATTCTATATCCAGCAAAAATACCCTTCCAAAATAAAGGCAAAATAAAAACTTTTTAGGGCAGCAAAAATAAAGAGAATTCACTGTCTGCATTCTATACTATAAGAAATTTTTAAAATGCTTCAGGCAGAAGAAAAATGAGACAAAACAGAAAACCCGATATACACAAAGGAATGAAGAATGATGTAAACGGAAAATATATGGATAAATACAAACTCTCTCATAAGACTAATTAAGAAAAAAGAGAAAAGACACAATTACCAATATCGAGAGGGAAAGGTGAAACATGACTACATATCCAACGCAATAAAAGGATAATAGAATATTATGAATAGTGTTAGATCAGGGGCGACCCAGGCGTGGCGCCGGGCAACACAGCGGCGGCCTCTTCTATGGCCGGGAGTCTGCACCCCCTCCAACAGCTCCCTTCAACCTGGTAGACATCAACGACGTGAGCCCCTCCGGCGGCTTCGTGACCTAGCTTCTGAGGCCCGAACTGGACCCAGTGTACATTCCGCTGCAGCAGCCGCAGCCGCCAGGTGGCGGGCTGATGGGCAAGTTTGTGTTGAAGGCGTCGCTGAGTGTCCCTGGCAGCGAGTACGACAGCCCGTCGGTCATCAGTGTTAGCAAAGGCAGCCTGGACGGCAGCCACCCAGTGGTGGTGGCGCCCTACAGCAGCAGGCTGGCGCGCATGTGTCCCAAGATCAAGCAGGAGGCTGTCTCCTTGTGCACCGTCAGTCGGCCCCTTGATGCCCACTTGGGCACTGGACGCCCTCTCAGCAATGGCCACCGGCTGCCTGCGCAAGACTTTCCCCTGGGGAGGCAGCTCCCCAGCAGGACCACCCCGACCCTGGGTGCAGAGGAACTGCTGAGCAGCAGGGACTGCCATCCTGCCCTGCCGCTACCCCCAGGCTTCCATCCCCACCCCGGGCCCAACTACCCTCCCTTCCTGCCCGACGAGATGCAGCTGCAGGTCCCACCGCTCCATTACCAAGAGCTCACGCCATCCAGTTCCTGCAGGCCAGAGAAGCCCCAGCCAAAGAGGGGGAGAAGGTCGTGGCCCCAGAAAAGGACGGCCACTCACACTCGTGATTACGCAGGCTGCGGCAAAACCTACCCGAAGAGTTCTCATCTCAAGGCACACCTGCAAACCCACACAGGTGAGAAACCTTACCGCTGTGACTGGGATGGCTGCGGGTGGAAATCTGCCCGCTCAGATGAACTGACCGGGCACTACCGCCAACACACAGGGCACCGCCCCTTTCAGTGCCAGAAGTGCGACCAGGCATTTTCGAGGTCGGACCACCTCGCCTAACAACATGAAGATGCACTTTTAAATCCCAAAACAGTGGATATGACCCACACTGCCAGGCGAGAATTCAGTATTTTTTGCCTTTCACACTGTCTTCCCGGTGAGGGGAGGAACCCAGCTTGAAAGCACGACAACCATGGTCAAGTTCCCAACAAGTCAACCTGTGAATGGATAATCTGGAGACATGAGGAAACCAAACAACAAAGAACAGATGGGGTCTATGACTGGATCTTCTATCATTCCAATTCTAAATCCAACTTAATCATATATTCCTGGACTTAGAAAACGCCAAGGAGGTGACTGGATGTTGTGGATATCAGGGTATAAATTAGATCCCTGAGTTGAAGGGAGGGAAGACCAGAATCCCTTGAATTGTTTCGATGCAATATAAGCATAAAGATCACCTTGTATTCTCTTTGCCTTCTAAAAGCCATTACTATGATCTTAGAAGAGGAAGAAATTCAGGTACAGAAAATGTGTTTTAATAGCCTAAACGATGGTGTTTGGTGAGTCTTGGTTCTAAAGGTACCAAATGAGGCCAAAGTCCTCAAACTGCTGCATACTTTGACAAGGAAAATCTATTTTTGTCTTCCAGTCTACATTTATGACCTAAGTCAGGTAAATACACCTGGTTTACTTTAACGTTTTTATGCACACAGTCTGTCATGCACTGTGGTTTCAGATGTGATGGTTTATTCCAAAGTATGCCTTAAGCAGAACAAATGTTTTTTTCTATATAATTCCTTGCCTTAATAAATATGTAATACAAATTTAAGCAAACTTCTATTTTGTATATCTGTAAACTACAAAGTAAAAAAATGAACATTTTGTGGAATTTGTATTTTGTATACTCAAGGTAAGAATTAAGTTTTAAATAAACCTATAATATTTTATCTGAAAAAAAATGAATAGTGTTAGACCAATAAATTCAATAACAAATGAAATGGACAAATTCCTTGCAAGACACACATTACAAAAATTGATTCAAGAAGAAACAGAAAACCTGAATGGCCTTAAATCAACTAAAGAAATTAATCACAATTTAAAACCTTTTTATATAGAAAACACTAGGCCTAGAAGGTCTCACTGGTGAATTGTTATATACCTAAGGAAGACAACACCACTTCTACACACTCTCAGAAAATAGAAGAGGAGCAAGGGAACACTTCCTAATTCATTCGATGAGCCCAGCGTGACTCTGATGACAAAACAAAAGACACATACCCCCCCAAAAAAAAGAATCTACACCTCAATATCCAACATGAATACCGATATAAAAATCCTTAAAAAATATTAACAAATTAAATTCAGTAATATGAAAATGATACATTTTGACTAGGTAGAATTTATTCCAGAAACACAAACTTGATTTAGCATTAAAAAATCAATTAGTGTTATTTATTACATGAACAGAACAAAGGAGGAAATCCATCTGATGATCTCAATGGATTCAAAGAAAGCATTTAATAAAACTTCAATGCATTCATGATTAAAAAAAAAAATCACTCAGCAAACTGGTATTAGAAGGGTATTTCCTCAGGATCCAGGAATGGGCATTTGTTAAAAGCTCCCAGGTGATGCTAATACATTGTTGGGTTTAAAATCAAGGAAGAGCCAATCCCTCCACCAAACACATTTTAACAATGACGACTTCACCCAATTTTAATATTAAATAACTGTGGTATTTGATAACAGGATATTACACAACTGTCCATGAGACTAGTTTTTCTTTAAATAATCTGAATAACTAGGTAGTGCTGCATAACTGTAAGGATCACCTTTGAAATCTGATTCCACCACTTAGTAGCTGTTACTCAACCACCTAAGCCTGTTTCCTCATCTGCAAAAAAGGGAGTAAAACTAAATCTGCCTCAAAGAGTTATTATAAAGATTATGTTAAATAATTCATGTAAAAGCGTGCCCTGTGCACAAGGCCTATACATAAAGAACTAATATCTTACTGAATGTTTCTATTACAATAAAACTAATTTAAGTGCTTGTTTTCTAAAGGGTTTTTAGCTTCATTAAGTCATATGTATTGTACAATTATGTCACTTTCTATAACAGGTCAAATCATTACATATATTTTAGGAAATCAAAATATCCTAGTAAAATAAATACGGGCTCAAGAATGCCCTTTATATAGTGATCCCCTACTCACCCTCTCTTGTTAAGTGAAAAGGTTAAGCTGCAGAACTGCTGTTCCCTATTGTGTAAAAAACAAGAGCTATGTATCGCTTGCATATGCATGAAAAACTCTGAGAAGAAACTGAACAGAGTAAATCTCTGCCAAGGGAGTGCAAATGGGGAACAGGAAGTAATGACGAGAAGAACTTTTGGTTTTCACCATATAGCTTTCTATGCTATTCAGATTTTTTTTAGCTTTGGCTTGTATTTTTATAATTTTTCAAAAATAGTTAATAGAAGAAAACATTTTCAGCACTTACATATAGGCTTTCAAAATTAATTTAAAATTTAACACTTTCCTCTCCAGTGTCACCTAGGTTAGTGAAAACCACTACAAATAGATAAAAATACACTTCCTCTGGAAACAACACTTCCATACCAGAACAGACCATTTCATTCAAAAGCCAACAAGCCTTTAAAAGAAGAAGAAACTGGAGGGGAGTATAAAATTAACTGCTTCTTTTTACAATCTCTGAAAACTCACTTTGGATTTTGCCTGAACCCTTCTACACCGTTTATTTACATCTAAACCAGCTGAGCCATACCAAACTATTCCTATGTTATTGGTCCAATACCACAGCAACTTGTTCATCTTACATCGGAACACTAAACAAATGCTTTCCTAGAGCTTCCCAAGATGATTTTTATATCGAAATACACTGCTTATGATACATTCTTCTAAACAAAGATAACAGTTGAAAACTCCAAGCTAGTATAGGAATACTGGAAACCAAAAAAATATTTTCCTACTGCAACCCAGTCTGAGGATTATTTGCAATACAAAAAGTTCTAAAAATTAGGTACTCTTTAAACATCAATGAGATAGTCAATCAAAACAGTTAGATTATTATTAAATGTTAACAAAAGCTCCTTTTTTTCTGAACTTTCTTGCTATTCAGTGAACATCTTCACCAAAAAGTGTCATTTATATTTTTGAAATGTGTTTACAAACACAGCTTTGTTTCACAAAATTCAAAAATACAAAGCCTGCATTCAAATAATAAAAATACCAATTACCTCATCTTTGACTCACTGAATAAACGCAAACCTGCTCCTTTCACAGGGATCAAACGGGTACTTTCAGAGAGCTAAAAATCAGTCTTAGGCGGTAAAGGTGGCATCTCAGAAATCTGCAGGTTTCCAAGCAATGAAAGTTTCTGTTTGAAATAAACACTCTGTTAAACTACACAAGGCAATATATTCTATACATTTCCGGGGTAAGCTATATAAGAACTGAGAATCTAGCAGCCACTATCTCAGATAAAGTGGTCTTAAGTCGGTGAGAAGCTTACAATGGACAATATTTGTTCTGAGGTAGATTACTGAGATGAGAATTTTTATCATCTTTATCACAAAGGTCACATCTCTAAACTGATATACCCTTAGATCTCTCCTAACAAAACTCCTTAACTTTCAATTAATGTTTCCCTCAGAACAAAATTTTTCCAAATTCCACATACAAGGGTCAACTCAATTCCTGGCTTAAGAAAAAGAAAAGATAAAAAATACAATTTCCAAAGACTTCATGTTGAGATTTGCAACCCAATTTCAAAAGACAACGTATTTTCTACAGTCGACAAAAGCAGCTTTTGGCCCAAAAATCTGAGGATGACTTTAAAAGCATTCAATAAAAGATGATGGTTCAGGGGCTTCCCTGGTGGCGCAGTGGTTGAGAGTCTGCCTGCTGATGCAGGGGACATGGGTTCATGCCCCGGTTCAGGAAGATCCCACATGCCGCAGAGCGGCTGGGCCCGTGAGCCATGGCCGCTGAGCCTGCGCTTCCGGAGCCTGTGCTCCGCAACGGGAGAGGCCACAACAGTGAGAGGCCCATGTACAGCAAAAAAAAAAAAAAAAAAAAAAAAAAGATGATGGTCCACCCTTCCACCAGAAATTAAGCAGGTGAACAGACTCAGTTCCATTAAATAAGATTATCTTTTTCTGCTCTTACAGATGTTTCCCCACATCTATTATAATGCTAGACCATATAACCTCTCTTCTTCTGTGGTTCAACCCAACTGGCAAAAATCTAGGTTACTGTAGGAAAAGTATCACTTCCAAGGTTTTGGCCATCTAGTGGTTTCCAAACTGTGGTAAAATGGTTCCTACGGCCCTCATACAACAGAGTTCCTCTACCCAATCAAGGCCAGTATCAGAAAAGTCATCCTCCCCACAATATGACATTACTAAAGAACAAAAATGGCACACACCCTATGAAAAGAAAACACTATGAAAGAGTTTGCTCTTCAGAGCTAGGGCTAGCTGTGGTTCAGGAGAGGCAGCTGTATTCACATACAACCTCAGTGGCTTTACCACTTGGCCACTTCCTGCTCATCCTTGATGTTTAAATGTGGGGTCTTGGATGCGCTAAGATCTTTTCAGAAGAAGTACGAGAACAGGTGGAACATGCTAATGAATGCACACCACAGGTCTCCAGACAGCTAATACACACAAGTTCAGTGCTTCCTTAAAACTTCACCATGCAGCTGATATTAGGAAATAAAAATGCAATTTAGGATATTTAATCTAAGAAATTTAATTTAGGGAATTTAATCTCTCTTTCCAGCAATCTATCACACATCCCCAAACCTAAATATAGTCATTCACCAGGTGTTTGACCTTAAAGTAGGGTACTTTGCAGAAATACAAGTGTAAAACACTATCTTTGCTTTCAGAAAACATACAATCTAAGATATATATATATAAAATATATATATATTTTTTTTTAATGAAAGTATTCTAAAACAGAAATTCTTTGTTAAATATTCACAAGAAGCAGGCTTCAGTCTTCTTTTAAACCTTACAGTGTTAACCCATTAGCTGTCCAGCTACAATAACTGGCTGGACTCAAAATCTGCTGGCCATAACTGCCTTATTGGCTTTAGCTTTGCCTTCAGGAGCAAAGAAGAACAAGTACTTTCCTTTACCCGAGAGTCCTTTAAATATCTGGAAGCCATATTTTTACAAAATTATGACCTGAAATGGCTGGAAAAGATTTCATAAAGGAAAGGGGGCTCAAATGGCACAAAAATGGCAAGTAAATATTCCAGTTTGTAAGAAAAGAATAACTAGAGGCAGGAGGTCAGGTAAAGAACAGTGCAACTGAACCATACAATTCAGACTGGGGAGTAGTGAGTATAAAACTGGCTAAAGTAAGTTCCTATCAGATTATTAAAGAACTTAAATGCCAAGGTAGGACTTCTGTTTGTTTTGATAGCCAATAGGGAACACATGTAGACTCTTGAGACAAACCACAGGAGAAAGATGTTTTAAAGATATGAGGATTGTGTTTTGGACTAAACATTTGGATCCTCCCAAAATTCATCTACTGAAGCCAATATTTGGAGATGAGGCCTTTGATAGGTAATTAGGGTTAAATGAGGTCATGAGGCTGGGGCCCCTGTGATGGCATTAGTGCCCTTATAAGAAAGGAAACCAGAGAGTTCTCTCTCCCTTATCCCCTCTCACTCACACACTGAGGAAAGGCTATGTGAGAACACAGCAAAAAGGCAGCCCGTAAGCCAGGAAGAGTTGACATCAGAACCTGACAACTCTGGTACCCTGATCTTAGACTTCCAGCCTCCAGAACTGTTGGAAAATAAATTGCTGCTGTTTAAGCCATCCAGTCTGTGGTATTTTGTTATGGCAGCCTGTGCAGACTAAGACAGACTGGAAAAGAGAGCAAATGGCAGCAAGGAGGCCAAGTAAGAAGACTACTACAATGTCCAGTGGTGAAGTAACAGATAACAGCAGTAGCAGCAAGAATGCAGAAGTCATCAATTACCTATGAAAGAAAAATAAGCTACTTCACCTGGCCCCAGGGTTCTTAGAAATTATATTCAGGAACCCTAGCTATCCACTTCCAAGGTCCTTAGTTTTTCTGTTTCACCTACCATCTACTCTCATGTCACTGCAATTTAATAACGATCTTTCAAGAGGACATTAGGAATTATTACAATCAGAAGGCCCCAGAACTTTCTTGACTCTTGTCAAGTGACTGTCAAATCATCCTATAATCCTAAACCCAGTCACTGTCTTATCCTAAAGAACAACCAGCAAATACCTCCAATGGAGCCTATCAGTCCACAGGCCTCCACCAAAACCACCCCAATAGCGGTACTGACTCTGGGTTCCATGAAGTTTGAATTTGTTGATTTCCTTCTTTAAAACAAAGTGAAAAGTTCTAAACAATACAATCCCATAAATACATACATACATGGAGTCAGTAAAAACCTCAATATTTCCCAATAAAAGGTGGCCTAGGTGTTTTATATACCCAGACAAGCACACTAATTGGAAAGGGGCAGCGCTGGGACCTGGGAAAGCCCTCATCTTCCCTAATCACAAAGAACCTGGAAAAATAGCACCAGCACACAGCCCCAGCCCTGATACCTTGTCATTTACGGATAAGACTAAGTCAACCCTTCCTGCTTCCAGCAGAGGCATACAGCAGAAGAGAGTTCCACTTGCATTTCCCAACCTCATCCTTGCACCCTCTCATCCTCACTCAGGAGTATACCAAGGCCACCACATCCAGTACTTTAAAATCTTCAAAAGGTTAACTCTTACTGACACTAAAGTTTTGTTCAGATTACTGCTCATCAAACAAAGCAAAAACTTTCCTAAGAACTATTCAACTGTCACCCTACTTAAGCCTGTGGTTAACCTTGTTACTACAACAGATCCTCAACAAGGATTTAAAGCTAAGCTGAGGGGACTTCCCTGGTGGTCCAGTGGTTAAGAATCCACCTTCCAATTCAGGGGACTCGGGTTCGATCCCTGGTCGGGGAACTAATATCCCACATGCCGCGGGGCAACTAAGCCTGCGCGCCGCAACTAAGCCTGCGCTCTAGAGCCTGTGTGCCACAACTAGAGAGAAGTCTGTGAGCCATAACGAAGAGCCCACCCACCACAACGAAAGATCCCCCATGCCGCCACTAAGACCCGATGCAGCCAAATGAATAAATATTTTAAAAATAAATAAAAATAAATAAAAAATAAAACTAAGCTGAGAATACAGGACTCAAAGGTACTAATTTGGGGGCTCTATGGTTTGAGATATAATTAACAGAGTTTACTTTATTGCTTTAACTTCCCTCATCTAACCAAAAAGAGAAAGAACTCATCTGAAGAATTCTGAGATTGACTGTTGGAAATGTATGAGTTTTGCATGAATAGTCATTCATTCCACAACTTGTGAACTTGGAATCCCTTCAAGAGTTGCTATGCCACCTAACATAAGACAACTAATATTCGTACAGAATCACAAAACTCCACATTTTAGAAATAATTTCCTTAAAAATTATTTAATTTCATGACTTTCACAACCCCTTAGGCAGTATTTTTATTCTCCTCATTTTAGACATGAGATAGACTCAGAGAAGTTAACATATTGCCGTAGGATCACAAATCTGGTAAATGATAAAGCCAACAATGAATCAAAACTTTGTGACTCCAAACTCCTCCCCTTTCCAGCATTTCACAATGTGTCTCTCTCTGTTCTCCACCACCTTAAACAAACCATTCTACACAGACCAATAAAAAAACAACAGCGCATTAGTGTGTTCTCTCAAATGCCTACTGATGCTCTTCAACAAAATGAAAGCCCAGTCTACTTTAAATAAATAATACAAAATGGACTAATCAGCACCCTCTTTAAATCTTTTCATTTTACTGCACTGAAAAGTCTGTTGCCAAAATTAAATTTTAACAACTTCCATTAAAACCTCTTCTATATGTTTAATAACACTTTTAAACTACCCTTGGAATAACTATTTTCCATCTGCTTTTACTTGCCTTTATAACTAAACAAACACTAAATCTTTGAAAAGGGGGAAGTGAAAATAATGAATTTTCCACACTATGAAACAGCCATTCTTTTCTATGGCCTCAACTAAATAATAGCTGTGAATATTCCAATATCTTACAACTATCAAATTTCATCTTCCTCCCAAGGCACAAAGTCTGATGACAGCTAAACAATAAAAGAAGACCACACACAAAAAGAATTATACTCTCCTAAAGACATTTTGGACTGTAGTTGTCTATATCTAATATCTTGTAATACCAACAAGAAAAGTTTTATTTTATGGAGGCTTTTGATTATTGTTTTCTTTTTAACAATAAATAAATCTTGAAGCACTTTCTTTTGGAGATTATCAGCATGGCACCATTTAAGCCTCCAGTTACAACAAAAAATTTTAAAGATTTCTGGAGATATTAAATTCCTCCTCATGACAAACCGTACTCTGGTGTAGATTGGTATCAGTGCAGGTGCAACTATGACTGATTAGTTTGCTACTTCTGAGGGGCAATAAGAAACCACAGGCAAATGTGTATCACTGTTGATTTCTCTATTTCCTCTGTAAAATGAACAATTACCAACTTCCTACAAGAATTATGAACTAAATAGTGAATGACTAAAAATTTATGAAGCACATTTATCATTATTGATTTTTTTAAAATAATAAGACTCCTCCCATTCCCCCAATCATTCACTGGGCAAAGTCCCACTGCTCTACAACTTGTTCAGCAAGTCTCAGAGTCTACCCACTCTGGCAATACTCTGAAGTTTGACAAGAGATGTTATATAAAGTATGAAGGCAAGACAGACCCTGGCTGTATGGCCTGTTCTGTGTTCCCACAGCAGGGAATCTCAAACCTCTACAAACTTTATGTGGATTTAATTATTCAATATTATATAATGATTCTTCAGACAGTAACACTGGTAATGCTACAGGGAACAGGTCTGCAAGGGAACCAGAAAAGTCAGTATAGTCAACTGACCTGCCTCTCAAAACAGATACACAAAGACTAGTTTATTACACACTCACTTCATTGCTACTTTCATAGTTATAGTAAACAGTAATGGGACTGAGCGGATGACAGGCTCCTGAGGAAAATTTCATACACTCATTAGAATCACAATTTGTTTTTAATGAAGATACCTTTAATGAATATACTGCAGGAATAAACATCATGCTACTAACCTATGAAAACTTTTAACCAATATAAAAGTAGAGAATAAAATTACCAAAGACTGGTTTTGTTGTCTGTCCTCTATGAAACCAAATCTTAGCTCCTCCTTTTCTTCATGAATATGACTTGTAGGATTTTCTTCTGTTTGCTCTCACACAGTTAAATCTGGATAAGAGTCAAGGCTGAGGCTTTATCTTGGAGGTAATAACATGCTGCTGATTTTTTATATATGTATATATACATAATTATTTCTTACTTGGTTTTATGTATTTACGTAAATATATCTGTTAGCCTCCTGAAATTTTCCATGCAAAATGACCAGGGAAATATCACTACACTCCTTGGCCCAAAAGATGAAAAGCTTATACCTCCTCAAAATGAAAACTGACTTCCTAAAACAATGTATAGGGCAAACTTCTCAAACCACAAAGCTCAGTCCGAAAAGCTTATACTGTATTCCAAGAAGAATTTCCTTTATATTAACAAGTCCACCACAATTTTTTTCTGTATTTAGAATAACTGTCTCTAGCCTAGACTTTTAGTCCAAAGAGAAATTCTTATTTTGAGTCAAAAACAACAACAGTGGGGAGGGGGTGAGGGAGATTCTCTCACACACACACACACACACACACACACACACACACACAAACACACACACAGAAGGGGAGGTCTATAACACCTTTTTGGAAATCCATGGGGCCGGGTGGGTTTTAGAATTCCACTTTTCAGGTTTTAGAAAAGAAATACAGTATACAAACCATACCATACAAATCACCCCCAGCACCTGGTAATCATACAGTAACTAGAAAAATAAGAAATGTCAATGGCCTCCCTTCAGATAAGATCGAATCTTGCCACTAAAATAATTTATGCTGAATTTAAAGGAAAAAATTTGATTCATATCTTTTCCGATTTCAAAATGGCAGATCAGTGATTGTGGACCTTTGGCAAGTAAAAAGGTGGTCTTGACATATCATAAATAAACTGTGCTATCACCTAAAATAAAAAGAACTAGCTGATGCTTAAATAAGAGACACTTAGGATATTTAATAAAGTCTTAAAGTGGATCTAATTACTTGCCTAGTTGGAAAAGCATAATCAATTCAAGCTGCCTATAAGTTGCCACCAAGAGATTCAACATGCATCATCTTCCCCCTTTAACTTTATTCCAAATTGGGACCAACACTGAAAAACATTTTCCAAAACCTAAGTACGTCAAAGTCAGCTGGATACAGTAGGGTTTCCAAATAGCAAAAATCTAAGAGGACCTCCTAACTCAGGAGAACTCAATGATTTTCATCCCTTGTTTATGAATGCCCATATAAACTCAGATTCTCTAAACTAACTTGTGGCCAAATCATGTTTCTGCCATAAGTTCAAAGTGAGCCTAGCATTTTTTCCTCTCCAGTAGCATAGTAAACCCTTTTTTTTTATTCCCAACCATCTCAAAACAACATATGCCTCAGAACAGAGAGGCTGGATGACTGTAATTCCCTCCAAGCAGGGATCCCCATGGTGTCCCACCACTAACTCACAACTCTTGCTGAGAGCAGCAGCACATATGCTCATTGATTAGAGTTGTGTGATCAGATTAAGTTCAACCTGTGTTCTCTACATTAACCACCAGTGAAGTGGCGGAAGGGTCATCATGAGTTGATCCTGCTCATTTTAAAGCCTCACAATGGCTCACTGGCAAAACCACCAGAAGAAAACAAGTGAACAACTTTTGAGGGAGGCTAATGCCAGAAAGACTTCCTCTGAGTAACTGGAATAATTTTTCAAATTCAGAGTATTCCCTCAGTTCAAATTCACGCACTTTCATAACACCTAAAACAGATCTGAGAAAATGACATCTTGGGCCAGCTTTCTTCATTTTTAATAACCAAAAATAAGGTATAGTAGTGGGTTTTTTTTTTTAAAAAAGGTAGTATTTTCTGTCCTGTGCCTTACCTCAAATTGTTTTTTTATTTTATTTTGAAGGTTTCATCCCTGAGTCACTGTCCAATGCAATAAAAATTAGTAACCAATCGCTAATCTGTTTTCATTTCTGTGTGATCTTTAAGTCCCCAATCAGCTTATAGTAGCTTGGATGACTCACCATGGTCTTTATGAGAGCACATTTTTAACCTGGAACACATGAGAGCACATTTTAAACATGGAACAAAAAAATCAAAGCTCTCCCTGTAAAAACATACAAGTCAGGGGTATGTGAAAAAATCACAGGATGATCTGGATAGAAAAAGAAAACAGAAGTTCAAATGACAGTTATATATATTACCAACAAATTTCTCTGTGCTTCAGCTTACAGAATAACAATTTGCTCCCTACCAAAACAACCCCCCTCCCCCAATGTAACATTCCCTTTTCATAGATTTTTGTAGGAGCAAGAAAAGATCCAAGATAAAGACAGCCAAAGAAAATACACTCTAAGGCTGGTCTTCTCACTGAAGAAAGGATAGTATAGGACTGCATCCCACTCCACCCTGGCCTCTACCCCCAAAGATACAAAGGAAAACAGGAGGAAGGCAATGTCATAAGCTAAACTCAATGCATCTTCCTAGAACTTCAGTTTTACTTAATGATTAATTAAAACATATTTCTATTACAACAAATATGTTTGTGCTAGGGAGTAGAAAGTAAAATGCACATGAAGATTTTTAAGATAAGATTTCTTCTGCTCACTTACAATGTGTTGCTTCAGGCTACCAGGGGAGTTTATGCTCCTTCCCTGCCATTAAGAAAAAAGTGGAGAAGCTCTACCCTAGAGACTCATTCTCTCCAACTTGTCTCCCAGCTATTCTATCCTCTCAGGTCACATCATTTTTATTTTATTTATTTATTTATACTACACTTCATTCTAGAAAGGAAAATTTTCAAGCAGACAGAGAGCAATATAAAGAAAACCCTACATCCAAGTGGCGATGCCTAAACATGAAAGAGGGTTTTCAAAAGGTGTACACATTTCTGTTTACCATTCTGTACTATACAACATGTAGTCCACAAAATAATAGTATTAAGAAGAAATGAGCTACAAAAAATAAAGGTAAGGTTATTAGGTACCTAATGACCTTTCAAAACTATTCTTCAGCCTGATTTTGGCACTAGAAAGCAACTCTGACATGTTGCCCTTGGGGGGCATTTCCTCACCCTCCCCATCGCCATAAAACATCACATCATTTTATCTAAAGTAAAATGAGGTAATGCCTATAAAGAGCTTAGCAAAGCACCTAGCATATGATAATAGTTCAATAAACATTGGCTATAATACTGGTTATAATTATTACTATTAATAATAATATTACATTAGTATTACTTAAGCGGGTGCCATAGGCAGCTACAATTTTTGAATCTACAGTGTAGCAGGCAATATATAAAGATAATCTTATTTGATCCTCATAAGGATTCTGAAGGTAAGCATTATTATCCACTCTTCATAAAGGAAAAAAGTATGCTCAGATCATTTAAATGACTTGCCTAGGGCCACCCAGCTAATAAGTTGCAAAGCACTGTTCCAATCTAGTCATCTGGCTCCTGAACCCAATTCTTCCCACTGCACTATACTACCTCTCTTATAAAAAGTCAAGAATTCAAGGGCTCTCTCACTGATAGACTCCAACTAGATTCCACTCCATTTCAATAAGCACAGGTCAAAGAATGACAGGAATTCCCTCCAGTCAACAGACAACCAAATTACATACAAATACAAATCTGCACCAAATGTCATCAAACACTCCATCCATAAACTAATAAAAATTTGTATTTTTACATTAAATAATCAACCAAAGTCACTAATTCTATACATCTAACTCCACCATTAACATCAATTCTTGACCTGATCATTTATCTCCCTCTGAATTCATTTCCCTAAGGGTATTCATTCACTCACTTAGTTTTAATTATAACTTGTAGGAACAAAAACCCAAATCTACATCTCCTATCCAAAGGAAATTGAAGTGTAGATAAAAATATATGCATGTACAAAAAGGTATTCACTATCATATTTTTTATAATAACAAAACGCAAATCAACAAACAAAATCTCTAAACGTCAAGCAGTAAGATAACTGATTTGATAAGTTATGCTATATTCATCCCATGTAATAATACCATACAATAATTTTAAATAGAGCTTACGAAGAACCTTTAAGAACATGAGAAAATGCTCATAACATCAAGTGAAATAAAAAAGCAGGACATGAAATGAAACCATCAGTAAGCTCTCAACTTTGCAAACACAGAACAGGAAAAAAAGACTAAAAGGAAATAAATCAAAATGTAACAATTTTCTCTGTATAGTAAAATAACCGGTGTCTTTTTTCCCTTGTTGCTTTTTCTGTTCTCCAATTTTCTTTTCAATGATGATTATGTATTAATTTTACAGGCAGAAAAGAGTTTTTTTTTTTTTTTTTTTTTTTTTTTTTTTTTTTTGCGTTATGTGGGCCTCTCACTGTCGTGGCCTCTCTCGTTGCGGAGCACAGGCTCCGGACATGCTGGCTCAGCGGCCATGGCTCATGGGCCCAGCCGCTCCGCGGCATGTGGGATCTTCCCGGACCAGGGCACGAACCCGTGTCCCCTGCATCGGCAGGTGGACTCTCAACCACTGCGCCACCAGGGAAGCCCAGAAAAGAGTTTTTTTAACCAAAATTTTTAACTCATCTTGCAGCACTCTTCTCTCATAAATCCCCAAGTTAGCCAAGAGTCCCAAGTCATGTGAAATTTAAAATGCTCAAAACATACCAGCATCTTTATATATTTTTTTTTCTCCAGCACTACTACCCTCCAATTATGCCAGAACTGCAAAAGTAATTTCTCTTACCTATAGAAATCCAGTCCTTCAAATTCTGTCAATCCTTTTCTTCTGGTATTTTTCCTTCTTACTTCCTATTTTCCCTTCCTACTTCCTATTTTCCCTTCCTACTTCCTATACTAATACCAAGTCCAAACCTTCACCAGCTCATCCCTAGATTAGCACAATAGCCTCCTGAATAAGTAAATGCCTTCCTTATTCTATTGCCTCACCACTAACAATTCACTCCACCACAGTTGACTCTGTGCCAGACACTGTTCCTGGAGCTTTACTTGTATTAACTCGGTTAACATTCATAACGACTCTATGAGGATGGCTAGTAGTATTAGTCCTATTTTACAGATTAAGAAATAGAAGCACAGAGAGGTTAAGATACATACCCAAGGTCACCAGCTAATAAATGGCAATGATTAGATTTGAATCCATGCAGTCTGGCTCCAGATAACAGTATATAAATATGAGCTACTCAAGGAGTGCAGGAGTGATAATCAATAAAAATCAGTTTCTCTTTCCCCGAACTGTGTACATACAGGCCCTTGGAGTAAGCCTTCCATTTCCGGGTCTCTTTTCATGCTATTCCACAACTGGGAGAACAGTTCTTCTCTTCCCTAATTCATTTTTCATATCTCCTTTAAAAGTCAACTTTAAATTCAACATTTTTGAGTTTTCCTTAAGCCAGTTCCCTCACTCCTCAGCACATTCTTACTCTCATGGACTCAATTTAACCTATATTAATGTGCAGCTGTTGACATTTTTTATGTTATAGAAGTTTACCTCACATTTTTACATTTTATCTTCCTGTCCAGATAATGAAATGCCTCCACTTTTTTTGGTCTATGTCCTTCTCCATTTGCCACCTTCCCAAAAGCCAGTAGAATAGCAACCAGCACAAAGTAAATACTAAATAAATATGTGGTTAACTGATAAATCTAAGATAAATATGGCTCAACTATTTAACAAAGCAGAAAGTCTTTTGAACTAATATATTTAAATGTATGTCTTCTTTTCATTTTATTCCCTAAGCACAAAAGCATTAGATTTGTAATTTCAACATTCCCATCCAAAAAACATATTCAAGCAATACCCAAAAGCAGTCCTATTAAATACTTTTTTTAAAAAGATATCCCACACACTGTCCAGAAACTCCTTTTTTTTCCCCAGGAGACCTTTTCTAATAGTGTTATTTTACTCTCTTGTGGCAAGAGTTATCCAAGTCTTTGACAACACTAAGCAGGCAGTGACATTCCAGACGTGAGTATCAACTGTTCAAGAACAAAAAAAGACTATTTGGCTTTAATAAGAGATTATCATAAATAGGCCCATTAAATCTAAAATGTGAAAACAATTGTGTTTATATTTAAAGTTGAGTATCTTCATCTTTATCTTCTTATCCAAGAAAATGATTTTAAATGCTTAAATTGTTAACGAAAACAGATGGAAATAATAATTAATTAAAGGTATGGCTCACTGTATATAATAAACAAGTCTCTAAAATACTGTGACCTAATCAAACTGGTTTTCAAATCCATTCTAAGCCATGACTACTTAAAAGAGCACTATAGGAACTACTCCGAAAAGCACACAGTACTCATGGTTATAATCTTGTCTCTAATTTTTGTTTTCCAAGAATGTATTTTCATATACAGATTTTCTCTAAAACACACCTTTGCTACTTAACTTTTACATTAAATGAGCCACCTAACAGTAGACCATATTTATCCTAAAATATTATATTTTTCCTCATATGCCTGCTGACTCTGCAGTTACTCTAATTCATCACTACAGCTCGCCAGAAGTAAATGTCTAATATGGTTCAGTTACCCAAATAACAGTACTAAATTTGAGTGTATATTACTATACACTATAGTTAACAAACTTCAACACTGATAGGTACACATATGAAACACATCCTACTCATAACTTTACAATACTTTAAGTGAAAAAGCTAAATCTAGTTTCCCCCCTATTTAAAATTACAATTCCTACTTATATTACACTTCAGTTAAAAAACACATTGGTAAAATTTTGGTGTTCTCTTCCTTGATATTTCAAATAATGCTTTAGCAATTTGAAAAGCTTACTCCATTTTAATTGAGTGAGTAGGTGGTTACTAATCAGTCCCTTTTTTAAAAAAATTACTTGAGAAGTAGATACAGTTATAATAGGGAAACACCAGGAATCCTTGTGATGATGGAACTGTTCCTGTATCTTGAGTATAACACTGTCAATAACCTAGTTGTGGTATTGTACCACAGTTTTACAAGATGTTACTGTTGCAGGAAACATGTTAAAGTAAAAGTGGGATCTCTGTATTGTTTCTTACAACTGCATATGAATCTACCATTATCTCAAAACAAAAAGTTTAATTTAAAAAAATACTGAAGAGTAATTTAATGAGAATTCATTTTTCTGGCCTCCCAGAAAATTTTTTGAAAATTCAGTATTTTCAAAAATCCCAAATGTGCATATGAAAATACCTCCCAAATGAAAAACTGTACTCCTTTTAAAAATTAAGAGCTAGAAAATCGTTCTTATAATTCTTTCCAAAAATCTTGAGTAAGAAGAAATCTATAGTGTTACAAAAGTCTAATTTGAACAAGGAAAAGTAAAAGCTTTACTTGCTTGTTAAAATAACTCTCTAGATAGAAATATAAGAGACAGACTCAATATATATAGATGGCTTACTAAACAAATTTATCCCACTCCCTTCCAACATCTCTTGTTACTTGGATTCAAAAACTAACAAAGGAAATTTTTCAGATATCATGTAAACATTTAAACTACGAAAAATTAAATCCAATATCACAATTTAGTTCTCCATACTCAATCCCTGAAGCTGGAGGGGACAGTGGATTTAAACACCAGAACTATTTCCACTTTGTCAATCCTTTCAACAAGCTTTCCTCCTATACACTGTCCTACAAAAGTGCCTCACTCACCTTTAACTCCTACAGAGAGAAACCCCTGTCTCAAGGTCACCATAAGAATACCTCACAGCTTCTATCATACCAAACAGACAAATTCACAGTTGTATCATAATGCAAAGAAAATTAACACCCTTGATGAAAAAATATGACTATAAAAATTCCTCAAGACAAATAAGTAACAGAAAATACATATTAGCCTTTTCCATTGAGACTTTTGATGAAGTGTCGACTATCTTACAAGTTATATATCGCTTTAGGAATAAGATTTAAAAATAACATCATATTATATAGCATATACACTGAAATTAACTCATCCTCAAAAAGGACAATCAATAAAGAAAATTATACACACAACTGTAGTTTTCATGAGGCAAAAGGCTTGGGATTTTGCAAATGTTACTTCAAAAACAAGGTAACTCTAATCTTTAAGTCACCTCTTCAGAAGGAAAGTCAGATCTTTAGCTCCTTATACACTGCAAGTAATCAGGCATTAGGACATATTACATATCCTTTGACATGAGATCAGAAGATTATTAAAGTGTCAATAAAATATACAAATAAAACAATATTGCCATACCAACCTCTTTTAGACATTTCCTTTAAGATAAGAAATGGCTATAGGACTATATCTACCAGTATACTTTCATATAAAATGACTGCTTTGCTATTCTCCCTTCCCCCCAAAGCTAAATCCATTCACTGATTATTAGAGGTCATAGCTTTTTTTAATTACAATTTTTTCCTGAAATTTAAAACAAACCACATAGATGAAGATAAATATTCAAGTTCAAATTTTCAACAGATAAAAAAACCTAACAGTTTTAAAGCTAAAAATTTCCTGCTCTAAAGAATCAAATATTATGAACACTTCTACAATGTAGAAAAATAATTTTTTTCTTTGTATAATGCATGCTACAGAAAGAAGGACCCACACTGTTCCAATGTCATGCTAGAGTTCACTGAACTTTTTTTTTAATTTTAGACTACATATATCATACCTTAATTTTAAAAAGTAAAAAATATATATTTGCCCTTATTTTAAAAACAGAAAGTATTTCTAATAGCCAGTTTCTGAAGTTCATGTCCTTGATATCAATGAATGTCAGTTAAATATATTTTCTACAATTCAAGTCAGAGCTAACAGTCTGAAACAGCAATATCACTATTCATTTAATGAAATATACTAAGCATCTACTATGTATTAGACAAAGAAAATTTGAAAGTTCCTGAGAATGTATCAGTTGCAAAAATTGACATGTATTCAAAACAGTAGTAAAGAAAGAGAATATAGCCTTCTTCTATATTAACTAATAATTTTCTCTCCTCAACCCAAAAAAGCGATGATTTTCAAACCACTACCAATAAATGGATACAGGTGGGAGAAGAGCTGGGGTTTGGCTGACATTTTATGATATCCTTTTGATTAAGGATAATATTAGTCTTTAGGATATTTAAAATTCAAAATGTTTTTATTTGAGATGTTAAACAACATGCTGTATTTTCCCCTTAAGTTGTAATTTCATCATTAAAAATGAATTTTAGTAAATTAAGGTAGTGTATGATTTTTACATAGAAACTTGTTTTAATGTAAAGTGGTATAAAGGGTTAAATTGGTTATGAAATTAACCTTCTTTTCTGATGTTTTGCTCCCACAGTATCTTAAGAAGTCAACTATCATTTTACTAGGGGAAATAAAAAAGCACCGGTCAAAGAGGAATTACTGAGTTTCAGCCTAGAGATTTGACAGCTGGTTTTCTTATGTTGCTGTCTTGGCTTTTGTTTTTGTTTTTTTTTTTTTTACCTCTTCCCGCACTAAGGAATAAATCTAAGTTAAACAGAAAATGATAGCTTTTGTACACTAGAATGGACCTTGCTTCTGGAACATTTATTTTTTAAAAATCATGAGTATAACTAAGTAAGAAAAACCAAAAATGCACACTTAAGAAATATAGGATAAATGTTAATAATGGAGTAGAGTAGTTATTAATATACAGAAAGTAAATTTGAGGACGAAAGCACTAGTGTAGAACTAGGAATCTAATTTAACTTACGCTAAACATCCTAATGTAACATGAACGTAGGACAGAATTCAATCATCTGTGTTATTTGAAAGTACATCTAACTTTCTATTCATTCATTTGTAACATTTCAAATAACTGTGCACAAAATTGTTAATTTCCTGAAGACTTCCAAAAGGAATAGCCATCTTTTAAAATAAGTGTTACTAATTACTGCTTGACTCAATTCCACTTTTCATATACATATTTTAAATAACATTATTTTACCAACTCTTTAGAATCCAAAAGTTTAATAACATTAATGGGCTAAAATTTAGAAAATTTTTAAAATACAAATATTTAAATAAACAATTTAAAAAAAAATACTACACATGGACCAAAGAGCATTTTCTTCTGGTTCTTTTCTAAATACAGAGGCATGCTATAATCCCTTGCACTCAAACAAGATAATTTTCAATTTAAAAATTCAGAGAAAAGAGAACAAATTTTAAATTCACATTGAAATTCTTGAAAAAATGTCAATGGATCCTTAAAGGAACAGCCCACATTTGGGGCTTGTTTGTTTTTGTTTATAGTTTTAACTAGACATCACAACACCAAAATATGAGTTTCTGATTTTAGACATGATCTTACCTGATCCGCTGAACTGACTGCTTCCCAGTGTCGTTGGTCTGGTTTTCCCACTATTAACAGGTGGGGAAAACATCTGCAAAATAATCCAAACGCATCTGTTAGTTGTGAAATTCTTCTAGATTCCTTGCAAACAAAAGTCCACCAAGAGTCATCAATTAGTTGCTGTATTTCAGAGGGAAGTTAAAATAAAATTGGATATATACATTCATACCCAGAAAAGCAAATACATTTAGTGATATTATTTCCTCACACTATTTGGAAATACTGGCTATCTTCTGTTCTGAAAACCCAGTCAGTTACATGAGAGATTCTAAGATTATTAAGTTTAAGTGGTAAGTTTCTGTCAATGATCTTCGCTTTGTACCAGCAGTTAATAAAGGAATTCAACGCATTAGAAATAAGGGCAGTGGGGCCAGCTGATATTTTTAAGTCACTCAATTATTTCCCATGTTAAGAAAATTTTAAATGTACATACACATATGTACTTCTTGTATATGCATATGTTTACACACATACACACATGTATAAGTACATATATATTTATATTAAAATGGTTCAACCCAAAAGGCTGGGAATCCTAGCCCTTCACTAGCTTTCCTGTAACTGACATCTTTCAGGTACCATAAACTATACATCTTGAAAAGGGAAATGGTTAGGAGTGTTGAAGAAAAAACAATTTTTTTTCATATGAAGTTCAAAATCCCTAATAATCGTCAGGGTCAGAGGATGACTCAACCAAAGCTCAAGATTACGCTGTTCTCCTTTTAACTGGCTAAATCAAATGACCCCTCTGGCATTAAAGTTTTAAATCTGCAAGTCTAGACATTACATCAAAGTTCAGGTGTCCAACTTGGGGGAGCTGGACTCCAGCCCTGAGAACTACTGCTCAAAGCAGATGGAGTTCACGCTGCTTAGTCTCCACGTCGCTCTCCCCCCTTTCTTTCTTTTTCTGTAAACCTCAGCGGAACCCCAAGATGCCGCAGAAAGCTCTCATACCGCACTGAAGTCCAGCAGGTCGCTCAGCTCCTTATCGGTCCCTATAGCAGCCATGCGCTGCTGCTGGGGATTCATCTTCGGCCACTTCTAGCAGGTCCTAAGACAGAGGAAAGAGGCTCAGCGAGAGACCACCGAGGCCCAAAGTGTGTACGGGAATGGAGAGAGGCGTAGAAGAAGAGGAAAAACGCCGGGCTGCCTTCCAATATCCTACTCGTTCCCCACCGCCGCGCGGGCAGGGGGCAGGAGAGCTCGGTGCCCGCGCCGGGTCCGTGAATCCACGCGTTTCTCGGCCCGGCCCGGGAGCTACGCGGCGGCTCCCGCAACTCGCCGCCTCTCACGCAAGTTTCCGAGCCCGTCCCTGCCCCCTCCCCGGCGCCCCCTACCCCGCGCAGCCGCGGGGTGCCGGACGCGCGGGGCCCGGCCGGGGCGGGGGTCTCGAGGGGCGGGGATGAGGGGCGATCGGGCATCCAGCGAGCGGAGCGGCGGCGAGGGGAGTAGCGAAGTGACTCTCTGGCTCGGCAACAATAGAACTGACAAGTTGCAGGGAACGCGCCGCTCGCAGGCCCGCGTCTGCGGCCGCCGCCGCCGCCCGGATGTCCCCCGCGGGCCCCGGGGGTCGGAAAGCACACCTCCACCCCCGCGCGCGTCCGAGGGGCGTTTTTAAAAAGAAAACAGAAACACCGACAACTAGCCCCGCTCTTGCCCGGCGTCCTCCTCCCCCGGCTCGGCCTCCTCCCACTTTTGCTGCCCTGCCCGCGGCCGGCCGGCCCCGGACCTGCCTAACAATGAGCCTGGCTCGGCAGCCGAAGAACCCGCTCTCCCGCGCGCCCCGGAACCCCAGCCGAGCGCTGAGCGGGGCGCGCAGGCCGAGCGCGCCGCCCGCGGGCCTGGCCACCCGCGACTCTTCACCTCCGCCCCCACTCCGTTCCCCAACTTGGAGGGGACCCCGAGTTCGCCTCTGTACAAAGGGGCGCGGAGTTGGGGCGCGGGCCGGGGGCGCCTCCGCTCCGCCAGGGACGCGGCGCCGCTCCGCAGCCCCCAGCCCCAACACAGCGTCCCCCTCCCGCTTGCCGGCCCGCAATTACCTGCCGCCCCGTCTCCGCATCCAACCACCCCGATTAAAGTTCACTTTGGCCGGGAGAGCGGGCTCGGACTTCCCCTTGCACGGCCCGGCGGTTCGGCTCACTTTCCCCCGCGCGAGCTTTCGGATCCGGGCGGGGGAGGCGGCTCTCAGGCCTGGCCGCCCCTTCCTCCCGGGGCGGGCTGGCGGTCCCCCCAGATAGAACTTGTGGGTCTCCTCAGGCGGACATTTTTTTCGCTGAGGCGGCCTCAGCACCGCGCTCGGCTCGGTTCTGGATCCCTCCGCGCCGGGAAGAGCCCCGGTTTAACCCTTTCGTCCCCCGCCCGCTCCTGCCGCCTGCGCCGAGGAAGTGGGGCCAGCCGAGGGGGCGGGGAGGAGCCTGCGGGAACGGGGAGGGGCCGGCGCGCGGCTGGCGGACAAAGCCCGCGGTGGGGTGAGGCGGGCCGGAGTCGGAGCCGCTGGGGAGGGGCGGGAGCCACGAGCAGACGCCCAGCGAGGCAGGGCTAGGCCGCCCGGGAGGACGCCTGGTCGGGCCCCCGGGAGAGGGTAGGCGGGCACCGTGGCGCCTCCCCTTGCTCGTCCTGCTCCGGCTTCCCGCCCCGAAGCGGAGCGGCGGAGACGCTTCAGCGGGCTCATCTGGATCCGCTGACCAGGCCACCCAGCCCGAGGCCGCAGAGCCCTGAAAGGCTTCCGTTCCCGAGCAAGCCGCGCTGGACGCCAGATGCCACACTCGGCCTGGCCCGAAGGCTCCGGCCCTGGGAGGCTGCGTAGGGCTCGGCTTGGAAGATGCGTGTGTGGGGAAGGAGACCGGCCACCTCGGTCGGCTTTTGGAGTAGGTACGGTTGGTCAAATTCGTTGCTGAGCGGAATGCAGAAGAGGCAAAACCTTCTTCAAACCACACAAAGCAACGTGGGCTTCAGGTTCCCAAACACTTCACTCACTCAAGCGTCCACGATTACAATCCTCTCTTCCCATCCGAATCCCAAAAGAGACCACCGAATCGCACAGCAGGACGAGTTCTTGTAAATGGATCAAGCCAGTCCTTTCATTTTACAGAGACAGCCCAGAGAGGCTCTGTCACAAAGTCGCAGTCTTGGCGCAAGTACTGAACTTGGCCTGAAGAACCCCAGACGGAGTAAGAAGAGGACAAAATAACTAAACCTCAATTTCATTCTATTCAGACGTCAAAGTAAGGTTTTCTCCAATAGCAGCCAATGTTTTGACTCTTTTGGGTCAGTGAATGCAGTAAAGACCAGTAAGCCCCAGGCGGAAGAAACACTGTGAGGAAAGAAGACATATCCAAAGTAACAAATTGAAAAATGCAGCGAACGCCTTGAGGGCAACAACCTGGCAAGAAGGAGCCATTGGAGCCCAGATTTGCATGGAAACAAGGAGATAGACTTAGCTGCAAATATGCAATAACTGTACTTTATTACAAACAGAGCTGTCCAGCGGAAGAAGGCAATTGTAGCTTGGGGGTAAGGGTTTCCATTACGTTCTCAACAGCTACACCCTGCACCTGGCCAGATCCTGTGGTAACCTTACCTGTATCTACTACCCCTTATCTAGGTAAACACCTACCCCCTTTCTTAGCATCACATCCCTGGCCTGGCTGCCTACTGGAGAATGCGGTTCCATTCCAAGCAAATGAGCAAAATTCCAAACTAAATGAAGCAGCACAGTTCCATTCCGTGCTACAGTTACTGGTTGGCAATGTGCATGGCACAATTTGGGCCAATGCTGGGGGCTTCGGGGAAAGTTTTTATTTTTTTTTTCATATTCCGAGAGCTTCAGAGGCAACTTCCTCTTTCTGCACGTACTCAAGAAATCCAGGAGCATAAAAACAATGAAAAAATGTGAAGGAATATCACCAGCATATTTTACAGAACAAAAAAAAAAAAATCAAGGAACCTCTGGACTTTGGGCAGCCATCTTCCAACCACCAGGTCCAGCCAGGTGAAAATAAAGCAGACATGGAGAAAGCATAGGCAGAAAAAGATATGCTTTGGTGATGTTTTTGAGTCTCTGATCACAGCTTCTGAACCCAGGACTACCGTCATTGATGGAACCAACAGGATTAGAGTATTCTGCTGTTTGTAATCTAATGTGTTCTAAGCGATATAGGCCCAATGGCTATTTTTTGTAGCAAAGACCTAAACATCAAGATGAAAAGTCTGAGTAGAACTTTTAAGGCCCCATACCAGTAGAAAGATTCTCAGTGGTAAAACTGAAGAGAAATCTTGGGGAAAGGAGAAGGCGTATAATCCCATATCAAGACAAAAGGAGAGCCAGTTTCTTCTCATACAACTAATTTAGAGGAAGAAATTACTGTCTGCCCAAACCCTCGGTCATGGGGGCTCCCTCACTCCTTTGAGGGACTGACTGAAGTTTTTCATTTCTATTATGGCCCATATTGTTATATACTTTATTTTCCTCATTAGATTAAACACTCCTTGAGGGATGGGACTGCTATGCATCTGTCTGTACTGTGCCCCTAGCAAAGTGCCATGTGTATAGTGCACACTCAAAAAAGGGAGGCTGGAATTAAATCTATCAGTCATTTGGCATTAAACATGAATATATTTCTTATCCTGTAATACAGTCTTTTCATGTATAATTTTTAATAGGGGAATATTTTCCCCACCAATGGATTTTCTATAATACTCTGAACATATATGGAAGACAAAAAGAATATAAAAACTGGAGTTGTGTCATTTGTAAGTAATTTCTGGGCTTTTGCTGACCTTGCCAGATAGAGCCAGAAAGCTTTATTAAAAAGCTCAGAGAGAAACAGTCAGTAACACAAATTCAGTAATAATTAATAGTACTCTTGCTATAGTATAAGTTAATATCAATAAATCAATATTGAAATATATTTAATGAACGCTTCTTACATGCAAGGCATGGTGCTAAATGCTGTTTAGGAACAGAAAATATCAAACCCACCCTGCCACTCTATACTCGAAAACACACACAATTTTATCAGGGAGACCTGAAATGCCCAAAGAAACCTTTACAGTCAAAAGAAAAAGCAGCCAAAACAATACAGTTTGCTCCCTTGGGAGAATGACTTGAACTTGGCCTCTCATTCAGAAGGCAAGAATTCTAGAAAGCTCAGAGAAGGAAAAGGAGGAGGAGAGAGAATAGAGCCAATCAAGTCAAGGGGCAAGTTGCTATGTAGATGGAGTGACTGGCTTCCTAACATTTTCCCCTTAGAACCAAGATTAATGGCTAATAGACTCCCTTGTAGCTCCCTGCTCTGTAGGAGAGCAGCTAGGAGTCTGTGCTTTCTTTCCCACAGCTGTCCCCTTGGGACTAAAGGGAACAATTTTATGTAACAATTAGTTTAATAAGAAGTATTACTTTCAGTTCATGGCACTCACATCAAAGATGAATTAAAAGCCAAGATTTTCCACTTTTATCATAAGCCAGATTCTGCTAGTCATCAATGATCCCCTCCTCACTCTCTTTGATCAGCTAGCAAGAATCCCTCACCTTTGGGGGATTTCCTGGTATGGATTTCGCCTTTCCTCTCTGTTCATAGGTAAAAAGAGTATTCTCCTTGCTAGTGTCATTTATTATTTAAGCCATTAAATGGCTTTACTGCAAACTTCTCTGCAGAAGGTAAAGCAGGAGATCTCTAGAGGGTAGGGGGATTAAGTGAACATTTGTATATTGGTTGCTGAGGCTCCCAGATATCTTTACCAACTTGGCTCCCAGATTCCAGCAGCCAGACTTTCAACTTCCAAGGAGGAGATTAGAAGATCCTTCTATGTGGAATCTGATCAACCCAAGAGGAAAGATCTGAAGATATTAACATGGGAGGTTCCCCACCTATTAACCCAAACAAATAATTCTATAAAGACGTTTATAGCTGACAAACCCCCCACCCAATCACTCAGAGTTTCCAATCAGCATTGTACTGTCCTGTTCTTAAATGTGAGCAGACAACCAAGGATTGGTTATCAGACATTTGAGAGAAGCCACTATCATGTGAGACATTTAGAGCATTTAGAATTGAAAATGGGAGAGTATAAATGGGGAGAAAATTGATAAATGCTTTGGAAGAGGAAGTTAAGGAAATCTATTAGAAAGCAGAGAGGACCAGTTCAGGAAGTACAAAATCCAAATAATAATGGCTCCAAAAAGAGAGATAAGGGGGGAAAATGATGAAAATCATCAATGAAATAATCTAAGAAAAATTCCCAGAACTGAAGTAAATGAGTTACCAAATTAAATGGGTTCACGAAGTGCACACCAAAACAGATAAAAATAGATCTATAACAAAGCATGTGATCAGGAGATTTGAGCATAACGCAGACGAAGACAAGATCTTCAAGCTTTCAAACAGAGCACAAAACAGGACAAACACAAAGAATTAAGAATCAAAATGTCATCCATTGTTCAACAACACTAGAAGCTAGCGGGCAATGGAACAAGGCCTTCAAACATTCTGAAGAAAGAAAATTGCTAAATGAAATAATGGTTTGGAAGTATTTTTTTAAATAACTCTATATGTCATATCATTTTTAAAGCAAATATTACTTTGGTTAATGGGACTTACTCAATGTGACTAAGTCAATGTGACTTAGGGATAGAGATACACCCAACTGGGTCCCAGATAGAACACACAGTGGCCTCACCTGCAAATAATACACATACAGGTTTTGCTCTCTTTTCTCAGCATCTCTAAAGAATTTTTAAAATATTATTAACTTTTGGCAAGGAAAGAATCCTCTAATTATTATATTCTCTTTTGAATAGTCAAATTTAATATACATATTTCTGGTAGTCTGATCTCAGTTATTCACTTGCAATGAGGTAAGCATCCAAACAACAAACACCTTTTTGGTTTTTTATTTGTTTGTTTTGGCTGCGCCACACGGCTTGCAGGTTTCTAGTTCCCTGACCAGGGATCAGACCCAGGCTCCCTACAATGGAAGCTCAGAGTCCTAACTACTGGACCGCCAGGGAATTCCCAGTATTTTTTAATATATCAAATTTTAAAATATTTTTACCAGATTTTAAAATATATTTGCTATGTATTTGAAGAGGCAGGTGCCTAGGAACTAAGCCAACTAATAGAACTGTCTTAGAAAAGCTAACAAACACTGGACTACTTATTTTGCTCCATCTGTTTAACCTGTCCTTGTTTGGAATAAAAGTTTGAAAACTGATGTGGAGTACCAACAACGACCGAAGACATCTCACTAGAATGGAAGCTCCATGGGGCAGAAATTTTTTTCTGTATGGTTCATTAGTGTATTCCAAGCACCTAGAAGACAGTGCCAAGTAGATAGTATGTGCATAGTAAATATTTTGGGGGCTTATGAAAAACTGAAAGAGTAAATGAATGACAGAAGACACTTTAGTCTTGAAAATAGCAACTGAATGTTTAAGTAAGTAAGTAGCTGGGCTTTTGAAAATGGAAATTAAACTTGCATCCATAATTTCCTTGACCAGGTGGTGACCACCATTATAATAGAACGTGCAAAAGAATGGTAGTGGATATTTGTCATAGTCATGAACGTCCACCATCTTTTAAACAGACTTTCTGTATTAAAGAACGTTCCCGTGATATAACTCCTGCCTTCCTAACATGTAAGTTAGAGCCCAAAATTCTGAAGACCCTTTGCAGCCAGGACACAGACTTGTGACCTAGGCACCTGCTCAAGGAAACAAGCTACAGTTGGAGCTGCCATTTTGTCATTTGATTGTTAGTCTTTTCTTTATTGATATGCAGAGCTCTTTTTTAAAAAATTTATTTATTTTTGGCTGCGTTGGGTGTTCATTGCTGCACACAGGCTTTCTCTAGTTGCAGCGAGTGGGGGCTACTCTTCGTTGCGGTGCGTGGGCTTCTCGTTGTGGTGGCTTCTCTTGTTGTGGAGCAGGGGCTGTAGGCTCACAGGCTTCAGTAGTTGTGGCACGCAGGCTCAGTAGTTGCAGCTCGCGGGCTCTAGAGCGCAGGCTTAGTAGTTGTGGCGCATGAGCTTAGTTGCTCCACAGCACGTGGGATCTTCCTGGACCAGGGCTGGAACCGGTGTCCCCTGAATTGGCAGGCGGATTCCTAACCACTGCACCATGAGGGAAGTCCCAATTCACTGTATTAAAGAACTTGTGTTCAATTATCAACAAAAAAAAGTGGGAGATGAAAGAAAATGAGGATAATCAGGAGTTTAAAGGTTGACATTTTATGAGAATCTTGTTACTCTCAGCGATAAGCGCATTCTTTATCACCTGGAAAGGCAACCTGGTGTCTGGAGTTGATAACACCATCCGCCCCTGTTCTGATCATTTACCAGCCCTCTAGTACTTGGGTTTTTAGTGTGTAGAAGTTTTCCTTTGTTGGAGTGAGAAGGCACTAATTACATGTGCTTTAATATGGTATGGATTCTCTGTTCCTGTTTTTTTTTTAATTAATTTTTATTGAAGTATAGTTGATTTACCATGTTGTATTAGTTTCTGCTGTACAGCAAAGTGAATCAGTTATATATATACATATATCCACTCTTTTTAAGATTCTATTCCCATATAGGTCATTACAGAGAATTGAGTAGAGTTCCCTGTGCTATACAGTAGGTTCTTATTAGTTATCTATTTTATATACAGTAGTGTGTATATGTCAATCCCAGTCTCCCAATTTATCCCCCCCCTTTTCCCCCTTAGTAACCATAAGTTTGTTTTCTACATCTATGACTCTATTTCTGTTTTGTAAATAGCTTCATTTGTACCATTGTTTTAAGATTCCACATATAAGTGATATCATATATTTGTCCTTCTCTGTCTGACTTACTTCACTCAGTAAGACAATCTCTAGATCCATCTCAGTTCCTACTTTTTATCTTGTTATCTATTTGGGAAATAATTAATCCTTAATCTGTGAGTGTGACCTGCACATCTCCCTGAATATATAACCTGACTTCCATCATACCATTATGAGCACATGTGTCTACCTTAAAAAGACACTCAATACCAGAACCCTCCAGAAAGAGGAGAAACAGACAGAGCCAGGCCTGAGATTTTCATGGGAGTAAAAAAACTCTTTTTTGGCTTCCTCAATTCCTCTTGTGACTTCACCTCTCTTACTTCTGAGAAGAAGCAGATAGATATCACTTAGGAAAGTGGTTCTCAAAGTGTGGTCCCTGGACCAGTAGTATAAATATCACTTGGCAACCAATTAGAAATGCAAATTCTTGGGCTGGATCCTAGACCTACTCTGTGAGTGTAGCTCCATCTCAGAAACTCTGAGGGTGGGGCTAGCAACCTATTTTTTAACAAGTCCTTCCTGTGATTCTGATGCACACTAAAGTTTGAGAAACAGTGCCTTAGAATGGTGTCCCTGTGGGGCCCATAATGTCTCAGAATAATAAAGCTGAACACTAAGTGGGCTGCTAAAGTATAGTTACCTTGAATAGATAAAGACCATTAGAGAAATGTACTGAACAAGGTAGAGCAATGCTGAAAGGAATAAAATGCCTATAAATTAACCATTTTAAGATGCTTTCTAAAAGCAAAAGTTATTCCTGGTGAAAAGTCCAGAAAAAGAAGCTAGGTGACACCAAGTTCAGCTCTCACCACATGTCAGATCTTATAAATCTTTTCTTACAAGTCATTGGTATCTTTGACAAATTTAGTCTATTATAGTGAATTTATTGCTTATTTTAACATTTATGAAAAATCAGGAGAATACATGGTCAATATTCTCAAGTTCTTAGGTGTGTATTCTCAGTTTCTCTCAACTGGAGCTCTTCAGGGGTAAAGGATGTATTTTCTCTTTCTTATCAATAACTGTATCTTCTCTCTAACCCCAATAACCCCTCAGTAATTGTCTAATCAATTAAATGAGAAATTGTGTTTTCAGTGAAAGTTGCCTTTTCTTGAGTTCATTCCCCTGGGTGATTTGATAAAATGAATTGACTTGGATTGGGTGATTTAGATTGCACTTAATTATCCACACTTTCATTTGAGAGGAGTTAGGGAACAATTGTTCTCATATACTGCAGAAATATTTTATTTTGAGACCATCTGTTGAATTTCTCATTTCACTGCAACAGCATTTTTATGCAATTACACATTAAGTTTTGGTGATTGGCACATTCTTCTCTAAATCCAAAATATCTTACTACAATTTTCCCTGTTTCATTTGCATTATAAGCCCGCAGGATTTTTCTTTATTGTTTCTAATCTTTAAACATATCACCTTAAGCTTTCAAACTATATTCAGTAGCATGATAAAAGGATGCCACTGAATATTTTAAACATCTATTACTTCTTCTGGAATTGGGAATGAAACCTGAGGAAAATACTAGATGGGACTGATATCCTTTTCCAGGTCTTTGGCTACCCTCTTCTACTCCATTTCTAACGGTCTGATGGTGTTCCGTCTTGATTTTACTCTATTTTTTATGCTTGATGGATTAAAACCATCAAAGATATAAATATTCGTTGCTTTCTAAATCTCTAAGCTTGCATTCAGTCTGTAGCTATGAGTCGACCTAAGATTAAAGAAAGTGAAAATGAAAGAGTTAATAATCATCTAGAATATATTTGCATTTCCTTCAATAACATTTTTTATTTGTACAAGCGATTTAGAATTTTATCTCTCTTCTAGCCCAATAATGCAGTTTTCTTAGAAATATAGCTTCATTACACTCATTTGTTGAATCAGAAGTGCTCTGATTTGTTTTTCTGGTGAACTCTGTAAGAACAGGAGCACTAATCTATAGGAAAAAAACTCTCTATCTTGGCTCTCCCAAAATGCTCCTGTATTGACTTGTGTGACTGTCAGTCACACTTGAATGGAGCTCAGAATACTAATGAGATCAAAATCATAGGCTTATCCCCAAAGGATCTGTTAACTTCTCTCAGAGAAGCAGGGGTCTCTTCACCACAGATCTGTCTTCTATTCCTGACTATTTCAAAAAGTATTGGTCCCAGAAGGACAGAGCATAAGAATGCAACTGGCCCATCAATAACGTCATCTGTGTGTTGCCTTTTTTTTTTCTCCATCTATAGAATTGAACTGATTTAGAGATAGGTACACATAGAACTTAGAGAACTATTTAAAACATTAAGGTGATTGAGTAATTGGTAAGAAAGTGGGGGTTAGGGGAGGACGTATGCTCAAGTGGGAACTAATTCTCTGCATTTAAATTACAAATTTAAAATTGAGATTATACTCTAAACACAATTTTAAAACCTAATTATCTTATGAAAAATTTCAAACATACAAAAGTAGAAAGAATTGTATAATGAATGCCCTTGAACCTACCACCCAGCTTCAACAATTATTCAAGCATCCTCACCTCCATATTAATTTGAAGCAAACATCAAATCATTTCATCCACAAACAGTTCAGCACTTAAATCTAAAAGATAGGATGCTTCTAAAAATTATAATGACAATATCTTTATCACATCTACAATGTTTATAAAAATGCTTTAATATCAAATATTCAGAATGGAACTGAATGTAGATGGATACTGTGAATAACGCTGCAATGAACATGGGAATGCAGATATCTCCTCAAGAGAGTGATTTCAAATCAAATTTCCCCAAATTGTTTCATAAATTTTTTTTATTACAGGTGATTTTTTTAAACTGGGATCCAAAAAAGATCCACACAGTGAATTGTCTGATATGTAAGTCTGTTAATCCATGGCTTTTCCCTCTTTCAATTGATTTGTTAAAGCAAAACTGTGTTTCTTGTCCTGTAGGATTTTCCATAGCCCGGGTTTTCTGATTGTAACTCTCCTGGTGTCATTTAATATGTTCCTGTACCACCTGTAAATTCTGCAAATTATTATTTATATATATAGGATTGATAAAATTCTAGTTTGATTTTTGGCAAGAATATTCCATAGTGATGTTATATACAGGAGGCAAGTAATGTCTGCTTGTCTCTCTTTTTGTGAAGTTAGCCATTATTGATGATCATTTCCTAGTTGCATCATTTCATAACAGTTTACAATATGATGATATTCTGTCATTTCCACATCGATTATTAGCTGGAATACTCTGTAAAGAGAAATTTCTTCTCATCAACTATTAGGTTACCCTGAGGTACAATATGAGAGGTGACATAGATGCAATCTCTCAACCACCCAAAATTCCCTACTTGGCTGACTGGAAATATTTCGACTGGCTAAAATGTTAAAGTGAGTTAAACGATCTTCCAAATAAATGCAATTGGTATACATTTTGGAGTACTAAAAGTTTTCTTTCATTTTTGAATGTGATACTTCTGATTCCAATTTAGATATCATAAATCTGCCTTTTTCCCAAACAGAATGCTTTTTTTCTTTTAACATCTTTATTGGAGTATAATGACTTTACAATGGTGTGTTTGTTTCTGCTGTGTAACAAAATAAATCAGCTATACATATACATATATCCCCATATCCCATCCCTCTTGTGTCTCCCTCCCACACTCCCTATCCCACCCCTCTAGGTGGACACAGAGCACTGAGCTGATCTCCCTGTGCTATGTGGCTGCTTCCCACTAGCTATCTATTTACATTTGGTAGTGTATATATGTCCATGCCACTCTCTCACTTTGTCACAGCTTACCCTTCCCCCTCCCTGTGTCAAGTCCATTCTCTAGTAGGCCTGCGTCTTTATTCCCATCCTGCCCCTAGGTTCTTCATGACCTTTTTTTTTTTTTTAGATTCCATATATATGTGTTAGCATACGGTATTTGTTTTTCTCTTTCTGATTTACTTCACTCTGTATGACAGACTCTAGGTCCATGCACCTCACTACAAATAACTCAAATTCATTTCTTTTTATGGCTGAGTAATATTCCATTGTATGTATGTGCCATATCTTCTTTATCCATTCATCTGTTGATGGACACTTAGGTTGCTTCCATGTCCTGGCTATGGTAAAATGGAGCTGCAATGAACATTGTGGTACATGCCTGGTTTTTTTTTTTTTTTTTTTTTTTGCTGTACGTGGGCCTCTCACTGTTGTGGCCTCTCCCATTGCGGAGCACAGGCTCCGGACGCGCAGTCTCAGCAGCCGTGGCTCACGGGCCTAGCCGCTCCACGGCACATGGGATCTTCCCAGACTGTGGAATGAACCCGTGTCCCCTGCATCGGCAGGTGGACTCTCAACCACTGCGCCACCAGGGAAGCCCCCATGCCTCTTTTTGACTTATGGTTTTCTCAGGGTATATGCCCAGGAGTGGGATTGCTGGGTCATATGGTAGTTCTATTTTTAGTTTTTTGAGGAACCTCCATACTGTTCTCCATAGTGGCTGTATCAATTTACGTTCCCACCAACAGTGCAAGAGGGTTTCCTTTTCTCCACACCCTCTCCAGCATTTATTGTTTGTAGATTTTTTTTTTTTTTTTTTTTTTGCGGTACGCAGGCCTCTCACTGTTGTGGCCTCTCTTGTTGCGGAGCACAGGCTCCGGATGCGCAGGCTCAGCAGCCATGGCTCACGGACCCAGCTGCTCCACGGCATGTGGGATCTTCCCGGACCGGGGCACGAACCTGTGTCCCCTGCATCGGCAGGCGGATTCTCAACAACTGCGCCACCAGGGAAGCCCTGTTTGTAGATTTTTTGATGATGGCCATTCTGACTGGTGTGAGGTGATACCTCACTGTAGTTTTGATTTGCATTTCTCTAATGATTAGTGATGTTGAGCATCCTTTCATGTGTTTGTTGGCAATCTGTATATCTTCTTTGAGAAACGTCTATTTAGGTCTTCTGCCCATTTTTGAATTTGGGTTTTTGTTTTTTTGATATTGAGCAGCATGAGCTGCTTGTCTATTTTGGAGATTAATCCTTTGTCAGTTGCTTCGTTTACAAATATTTTCTCCCGGTCTGAAGGTTGTCTTTTCGTCTTGTTTATGGTTTCCTTTGCTGTGCAAAAGCTTTGAAGTTTCATTAGGTCCCATTTGTTTATTTTTGTTTTTATTTCCATTTCTCTAGGAAGTGGGTCAAAAAGGATCTTGCTGTGATTTATGTCACAGAGTGTTCTGCCTATGTTTTCCTCTAAGAGTTTTATAGTGTCTGGTCATACATTTAGGTCTTTAATCCATTTTGAGTTTATTTTTGTGTATGGTGTTAGGGAGTGTTCTAATTTCACTCTTTTACATGTAGCTGTCCAGTTTTCCCAGCACCACTTATTGAAGAGGCTGTCTTTTCTCCATTGTATATACGTGCCTCCTTTATCAAAGATAAGGTGACCATATGTGCATGGGTTTATCTCTGGGATTTCTATCCTGTTCCATTGATCTATATTTCTGTTTTTGTGCCAGTACCATACTCTCTTGATTACTGTAGCTTTGTGGTATAGTCTGATGTCAGGGAACCTGATTTCTCCAGCTCCGGTTTTCTTTCTCACGATTGCTTTTGCTATTCGGGGTCTTTAGTGTTTCCATACAAATTGTGAATTTTTTTCCAAACAGAATATTTGAAAGCTATTTTTCTAAAACTCCTGGGCATAGGCTGCAACCCTTTTCTTTAGGAAGAAAATTAAATTAGAGTAGCAGTGTCCAGAGGGAAGCCAACAGTGATTGTCATCATTTATATTCTTTATTTACACAGTTCATGTGGTCAGATTCTTTGGGATAAAGGTGATATTGGTCAAAACTCATTAAATAAGTTAGTTCATAGGTATATTTAAAAATTAACTCTTATCCAACAAAAGAGTTTTCATTTAGGGTTAACAGAACATTCACCCTTCATATTATTAGGGGACCTCAAGCATTAAATACTTAGGCAGAACTCAGAGCAGACTTGAAATTGTGTAGAGTTTCCATGTCCTGATTTCAGTACTTACAGTCTACCATGCCAGAAATCGAAAACCGGTATGAATGCTTTCCTGTAGACAATTACTGTTTCTGTCCATTTCCATTCATTGTGGAGAGAGAGAATTTTTGGATGAGCGTGATTGCCAGATAAAATACTATACCCAATTAAATCTGAATTTCATATACACAAGTGATAATTTTTAGTATAAGTATGTCCCAAATATTTCATGGAACATATTTATTCTAAAAATGGATTTGTTCTTGGTCTAAAATTCAAATTTTATTGGGCATCCTGCACTAAATCTGGCAACTCTATGGATTAATAAAGACTACTGGTCACTGATCCTTGAAAATTAAAAAGAATATATGTTGTATAATGTAAAGCAACACTTCTAATACAAGTTACCTCAGCTGCTTGTTAGAAAGCAGATCACGATTCTGCACATCTGGAATAGGACCTGAGATTCTGTATTTTTAACAAGCTCCTGCTTAATGTTGATGCTGTTACTCCATTAGCCACTATTTGTGCAAGGCTGTAATGAACATATTTGTTTGTTTGTTTGTTTGTCTTGTTTGTTTGTTTTTTGGTAGCCCAGCATCTGAACTCTGTGAGCTTGGAGAACTTACTGATATGTGAGGCTTGAAAGAAAGTTAATCCCATTTCTTACTATCTAGAAAGTGAAAGAAGTTGTCAAATACTTTACTGTCCTCTCTTCCACCCTGGATTCAGGTTCACGGCCCACCCTCAGCCAATCAGAAGCACCTGCATGGCCTTGGGTAGAGAACTAGTAACACGAAGAAGCAAGGACAGCAGTCAGGTCTTTCTCTTGCAGCATTGCAGTTGCCAAGTTAAGTTCCCAGGGCAGTTTTGGTGGTGGAGGAAGGCGGCAGAGTCCAGCATGCTGAGCAGCATCAGTAATAGCAGTCTTCTCCTGGGCTGTTTCTGCAGTATGATTTGGGGCAGTTCTGAGCTTGGTTTTCAACCCTCATAATGATTCTGCGAGCTGCGCACTTTGCTACTGAATCAGTCAGAATTGATTTTTGTTGCTTGAAACTAAGAACACTGATGAAACCAAATAATCCGCCAGACACTAGCTGGCACAGCCCATCAATTGGCAGTATGTGTATGGTTGCCACCAAGGTCACCACTCAGGATGATCTCTGCCTTACAGGGTGAGGACAATTCTGAGACAGGTGCGATCTCTACTTGGTGGAAGGATGTCTATTTCCTGGCATACATGTCTATGTCTCCTCTGGCAAGGAGGTTTCTGACAATGACCAGTCTTAGCTTGATAGGACTAGGTTTATATGCTAACCTTCTCATTAACTAGTTATGTGACTTAGGGCTAATCACTTAGAGTCTGTGAGCTCCATTTAGACTACATGTTTATTATTACATTTGTTCATATTATATCATATGGATATTTGGATAAATAGATATTTATAATAGATAAGTGGATATTTCATATAAATAGAATCACACATCCATAATTATTCGTTACACTAGTTTTTTTTCAGCTATATAGTGAGCCTCCAGGAGGTCTATGTCTAACTGAACTGTTCGTTTACAATGTATAGCACAGTGCTTTATACATAGTAACTACTCAAGATAATAAGATAGGGGCTTCCCAGGTGGCGCAGTGGTTGAGAGTCTGCCTGCCGAGGCAGGGGACACGGGTTCGTGCCCCGGTCCGTGAAGATCCCACATGCCATGGAGTGGCTGGTCCCGTGAGCCATGGCCGCTGAGCCTGCGCTGCGTCCGGAGCCTGTGCTCCGCCAACGGGAGAGGCCACAACAGTGAGAGGCCCGCGTACTGCAAATAAAACCCAAAACAAACAAACAAACAAAAGATAATAAGATAAACACTTGTTGTTGTTGAAAGGATTAAATGAGACCATCAGACTTGTTACTCTAAGTGTGGTCCCTAGACCAGCAGCATTAGCATCACCTGGAAGCTGGTTAGAAATGCAGTATTGGGCCCCATCTCAGATTTAGAGCCTACATTTTCATAAGATCCTCAGAGGATTCATATTTTCATTTAAGTCTGAGAAACACTGCTCAAGACTGCCAGTTCAGTGAGGGCAGGGATTACGTGTGGCATATAGTAAGTACTCAGTACTATTATATGAGTAAATGAATTGAGCTATTTCAATTCATTCAAAACGTGAAAGCATTTTGTAAACTGTTTTCAGCTCTATATACACAGGATTGCCAAAGAACAAAAGTTTGTCTTTTTGGCTTCACTAAAATCTTTTAGAGAAATAGTTTGGACTGACACTTTATAATGCCAGCTTATATACTGAAGCAAGTATATTTATTTTTCTTACATTTGAATGACAATTCCATGAAGAAACCCAGTTTTAGATTAAAAAAAATAAGTCCCTTAACTGAAATGGACTTTAAAGTGAGTTTATTAGCATGACAGCTAATTATAGAACTTCTTACTTCTAAAGATTGACAGAGAAAATTTATCGCATTTCTATTTCCTATGAGATAACACCTTGATCGAGAGCTAAGATGCCAATGTCAGACTTTAAGAGAAGGATTGGTAGATGTATAGTTAGCGCCAACCTCTAACAAAGAAAACTCATCTAGTTTCCCACTTAAAGTCTAGCTTGAAATGCTTTATTCATTTAATCATTCTTCAAATCATCAAACATTGATCAAATTTGTCACTATTTGACAAGTGCTGTGCCAGGGCTTTCTGATGGATTGCCAGGTACAATATTCTTGAGGAGTTCCATATCAATACAATGATGATAACTTTTTAAGTACATAGGCTAACCAAAGACGTTTTATGATTTATGAATTCATGAATGTTAAAGTCTTAAAGTGCTATAAAAATGAAACCACATTAATTATATATTTAACAAGTTTATTGGAAAGAGTAAAATTATATTTTCCTGGTAAACCCAGGCTGTATGGTTAACACATATAGAATTGGTTTTATTCAGGGTTGCTCTAAAGAATATAACAGGGATGTCCTGGTTATTTTCCATTTGCTCCTCCAGATCCATTTTCCCATTTTTCATCCTATTTGCCTTGCTCTACACTGGAGGCTGACCTCTACAGACCATACTATCCAAGTCCTCTAGCTTCTGGCTGGGTTTGGCCTATAGGAGGTACCAAAAGAAGTTTAAAGAGTGGGAGAAAAAGAGGACAAGTGTTTATTTCCCAGCCCTTTGATGGGCCACATTTGGCAGTGGCTATGTTTCTCTGTTTATAGTCACAGCTTTTGTCAGAAATCCCCTTCCAAACTACAGCTCTTATTGGGTTCCATTAAAATCTCCCTTCCCCTGCTCCTTCAGACTTAAGGCTTCTCATTGTTACTAGTCCTTAAGTGCTTTACCATTGTTAGTTGGTTCCCTTAACCCTTCCCACTATATATTTACCTCTGTAAATTATCCCTTTATTAAGCTCTTTTTACCCTTTTGAGTGTGCCATCTTTAGTGTTATAAGAAGAGGCAATCAATCAGCCAGTATCTAAGGACTGCCTGCTGGGTTGGCACTGTTAAGACATATAATACATGATCCTGCTCCAGAGACACTTACAGTCCAGTGAAGGAGATAAAACCAACACATGTGAAGCAATTAGGAAACACTACACATTGGTATCTGAGAGACATTTGGTTTTTTGCCACTCGGCATCAACTCATTCTTCTGATAACCGTACCCTGATTTTCCTCTTCTATCGCTCTCAGTCAATGTCTTCTAGGTGGAGTGGACTCCACTCTCAACAACATGAGTAATCATTCCTCTGGCCACATGTCCTAATCAAAGCCAATAAAATATAAGGAGATTATTGCTGGCACTTCTGGGAAAGAGGCCTGCACTCTTCCACTGAGATTGCTAACAGTGAGGATTATGTGAACTGGAGCTGCCAGGAGCCACCATATGGAGCCTGAGAAAGAAGCCAACACAGAACACAGAGCCAGGAGATGAAGCAGAATAGAATTCTAATGACATTGCTTAAGCCCTTGGATCAAGCTATGCCTTAAGCTAAATATATCACTCCTTCTTTAGTTATATGAGCCAATAGCCAAAATATTCTTTTTTTGTATAAGTCAGTTTAAGTTGTGTTTTTTATTTTGTCACCTGCAACTAAAATAGGTCTAACAATTCATAAATTGGTACTGGGAGTGGGGACTAGTAACAGAAAGACCTTAAACTGTTGAATCAGTTGATTCAGAGGAGGCTCCATCTATACTGGGCTGGGAATTCAATAGCAAAGTAGTAGGTTAAACTGGCACCTGTTGTATACTAGGATTCAGAAACGTGCCTATCAAGTATGAAATGTGAAAGGGCCAAATACTAGAGTACAGATACTAGAGTACATCAAGTATTACATGTTGGCTTTTAGTTAAGTCCTGTGAGAAAGACTCAGGTTTAGGATTGAGCCTTATTTATCTAAGGCAGAGAGAAAAAAAATACTGCTTTGTTACAAATGACCATTTTTGCTTATAGACTGCAATCGAATATGACAGAAACTTCAATAATCCGGAGCCATTAAGGGTGGAAAAGCCCCCAAAGAATGTTGATACCAATGGAGGCAAGACATGGAAAAGACTGGCACTTAGAAGAAGTCTGCACACACCCAGTCCTCTCTCAAGCAATTCCTGCCTGCTTAGAAGGATAATTATCTCACTTTGCTCCTCCAGCACTACTATGCCATTACACCCACACACCCACCCCCTCCAGCCCCCTTGCAAAACCAGTGGCTGTTGTTTCAAATTGTTCTCAGGGAGAAACCAAAATGGAGGCCATTAAGGGAGGAGATTACCAAGGCCTATTACCAAAACACAAAAATAGCCATATTAGAATCTAGATGCAAAGACTGCAGTTTTACATGACCTCTGGCTTTGGAGTTTTTTCCACCATGGAACTAGAGACATACAAATAGACTGCAAGCTTACTGAGAAGTAAAGGAAATTATATTGTGAGAGAAACCTTAAATCTAGAGAACAAAACCGAGGCTAATTACCCCTGTAACAGGTAATGGAGAAGCCTGAGTAGCTTAATACAACGAATGTTTATTTTTCACTTTTGTAGAGTCCAATATCAGTATTCCTGATCAGCAGGTGGTCTTCTACAAGGTCATTTAGTTACTCAGACTCTTTCCATCTCATGGCTCTCTTATGTATCCTCCAGGGTCTTAGAGTCCTTTCAGTGCAGCCATAGGAGGAAAAAGATACCAGAGAAGGCTTACCTGGTTCTTAACCACATTGTTAAGTGATTCACACCACTTCCAATCATAGTTCAATGAGATAGTCATATGACTTTACCAAGATTAACAGGGATGCTGGGAAATATAGTCCCTGACTATATAGCTACTTCCTAGCAACAACTCTACATAACAGAAGAGGATCCCAGCTGTTTGCTGGTGAAAGCTAGTTATCTCTGCCATAGCAAGTGATTTTTCAACACCCACTGTATTAAGAAGCAGAATGCTAAAGAGGTATGGTCCCTAGCAGGATTATCCTCCCCATTGTCCATTACAGATATGGCATGGAAGAACAATGGATGAGAGATTCTCCAAGAGCACAACATATGGCAGCCAGATGGGTTGATCAAAGAACTTTTTCTTCTCTCATGGTAGGAAGCCTTTGCTATTCCTGTCCAGCAAGATACGATATATCCAACGAATTGGAGACCACTGTGTGTTTGCCATAGTCATTTTTCCAAATGTAAGTTTTTTCTTTTTCTATTATAAATTAAGTACTTTGTAGCTAATTTTATCATGTAGCCTTAGGTTGCTAGACCATGAAGAACTATATTGCTACAAGCTGGGGAAACATGATTTATCCTGCTGTCTTGGACTTGAAGTTATCAGCAGGAACTAGATGATCTTTGGATCATCTCTCTTTGGGGAGGAAGTGAGTACATTTGTGGTGGGAAAAAATACTGTTGCATTGAGTAGGCATAAACGCTTTTTTCAGACTCAGCGGCCATGGCTCACGGGCCCAGCCGCTCCGCGGCATGTGGGATCTTCCCAGACCAGGGCACGAACCCGTGTCCCCTGCATCGGCAGGTGGACTCTCAACCACTGCGCCACCAGGGAAGCCCCATAAACACTTTTAAAGGCATATATAGAAGAGGAATATTTGGGGACATCAACAGAAGAACAGGGATGTGTTGTATGTCCTCTGTTTCCGTTACCCAGGACATATCCACCTTTCCTCTGATAACCATAGTCCCATTTTCTAAAGTGGAATCATCTTTTTGTGCCATTCATGTGTTATTAAAAGGCTCAACTTCTGGGATGGGCTTCTGATTCAGACCAGGCCAATCTGAGCATCTTCTCTGGGCAACAGTGATTGGTTTAGGAATGGACACAATTTTTGCAGGCAGTGAGGACAGTGTGGGCTTAGAGCTGCTGGTTGCTGATTTGTGGAGCCTGAGAATGAAGCCAACAGCAGAGGAAACAGCCAACATATCAGGGAGAATTCCAATCTTGATAACATAATTTGAACTTTTTATTCAATCTTGAACTTTTCAGTTATGTGAGCCAATAAATTCTCTTCCCTACTTAAGCCAATTTGAGTTGGATTTTATGTCACTTGCAACCACAAACCCTTACTGAATCAATACTAAGTTGTGTGAGGGTAGATCCATAAATAAATATACATAGGAATAAGTGAACATGAATATTCTTGAGGGGCAGATCCAACTAAAATTGAAGGGGTAGATTGAGGAGTAGTTTATAGGGTAAGAGGGAACTAGATGGGGTCAGAACAAAATCAGTCAGAAGAGTAAATTTAATGCACTAGAAAAATATAGCCATGAAATTATTGAATCATGAAGAGATGTGCTAAAAGTAAAGATTTAGAATGATTATTCTCACAGGTGATTGGAGCAGAGCCAGAAGGAAGTCAGAAATACCATCTACAACTGTTCTTCCTGATCTTTGCACAGCATTCACACTGGCCTCCTTGCTTCCTACTAATTCAAACTCACCATCCTCCTGCCTCCAAACCTTTGCACTTCTTCTTGTCTCTGCTTGGAAAGTTCTCCCCCAAACTTTTGCTTGGCTTTCTTCCTCATTTCATTCAGACCACTATTTAAACATAACTTATCAGAGAGGCCCTTCTATATCAACTTAGCTAAAATATAAACGCACTACTTCCACCTGCATCCTTGTGTGTCCTTCTACTCTGCTTTGTCCCCACAGCACTTACCGCTACATGACATTATATTGTGTATCTATTTGTTTATGTAAATGTATAGTTTGTCTCCCCCACTGGAGGAATTGCAATGGGATTCCATGAGTGCAGGTACTTGTTTTATTCACTGATGTATCCTTGGTAAGTACAACAGAGCCTGGCACATAGAAAGTCCCCAATGAAAGCTTGCTTGATGATGAATGAATGAGTGAAATGCAGTAAATGAGACGGGGGGCGGGAACATCACAAGAGGGGTGAGCTAGTCTCTTAAATTCCTAGAACATTCCTATGATTTCAGCCAAAAACTCTGCTTAAAGCTCCCACTTTTGCTCCACCTCCGCAAGGGAAAGGGAATTAGGGAAGTTTACTACTGCTAAAGCAAGGACTTAAGATATTCTTCGTTCCCGGACGATTCTGGTAAGAATGCTATTTTCTCCTGAGTTACCCCGTTAAGAAGACACATCTCCAAATCCCAGACTCGACAGGGTTCTTTCACCATCTCAGCTCCAAGTAGAGCTCTGAGAGAAAAACGAAGTGGTGGTGTCTGAAAGTCTCAAAGGTTCCAAAATATTTTTCTTCCCGGGGATCGGCATCCAGGTGAATTTCAGAATAACAACGTGGAGAGGGCAGGAGTCACATGCCAGGCGGAAAAGGGAACCGGGGGCAATCTTCACTGATCCTTCGTTACCACCCAACCTTCTAGCGCGGCCTGCACAGAAACCAGCACGCCGACACTTCAAGGCATAGTGGTGTTTTCACCAAGTTTCCCTCCCCGGCGGTTTCTCCCCACCCGCCCCTCCCACTGCAGGCTCAGCCTCCGATTTCCGCTGATCCCGACTGGAGGGAGCCCGGAATCCAATTACGTTTCCCAAGGGAGCGCAATCCACCCGTCTGGTCGCGAGGAGGGGGCGGGGGTCGAGGAGCCGCGGAGGACGCCCCTCCCCCGCCGCCCGGGCCTCTGGGCCCCCGCAGCCCCGGGCGGGGTAAGCACAGCCTTGGAGGGGCACGCGGCACCGCCGCCGGGACTATTTGTCCTTCCGCGCGGGCGCTGAGGTCCGGATTCGAAGTCGACCCGGCTGAGTGGCAGGAGATTAGCCAAGGGTTTCCCCCGCCGCGCGCCCCCGGCCAATCGGCGCTGCGCGGGCGGTGCTCGCGGGCCGCGTACACGCGCATTCCAGGATCCACGCCTCACACTCGCGCACGCTCCCCTTCCCGCCCCGCCCTCCCGGCTCCACGCGCGCGGCTTCTCGCGGCCTTTTCCCAGGACTGGGCCTGGACCGTGGCTTCTGGGCCCCTCGGTGCTGCTCGCCAAAGTGAAAGTGAAATGAGGAAGGACGGCCGAGTGGTCTGCAGGAGAAGAGTAATTAGTGTGAACCATCTGTGTCAAGGTTCACATTAAGCCTCACCACCCTCAGGGTCGCTTAAAAGACTGGAGTGAAACTACGGAGACTGTCGTTGAGGAGGAAGAAAGAGGACAGCCCTCCTGATTCTTTAGAGATTGGGTGGAGAACTCTTCCCATATCATTGAGTGTTCTCTAGTCAGAGGACTTTAAACTGCTGGATTTCTCACTTGGTTTTCAGCTGTGGTCAGAACACTTGATATAGCCTTTCTCCCTCTGGGGGGAAAGAAAACAACATCCTCTCCTGCACACATTGTCAGACTCATGAGGCCACAACTGACATACATGCTGGAAGGAGAAAGTGCTCTGTGGTGCCTTGTTTTCTCTTTTGAATTACGTCCTCCAGAGACTGTGGCTGACCCTAGGCCCATGGCGTTCCTGCATGTGATTGACGTGCGTGATTAGCAGGCTAGTGAGGGAACCAGGGAAATTGCTGTCAAAACAATTACATACAGGGACATCAGAACAATGGCTTGAGAGCCCCCAGGGACTTAGAGACCATCCTAGCTCTGCCACGCATGCCCTCTGGGACCGTGGCCAAGTCACATCATCTCTTTGTGTCTTCGATTTCTTCCTGGTAAGTTAAATAAAACTATTCTACCACTTCCAATTTCAAAGTATATTATTAAAATAAACAGATAACTGAGGTGAAAACATTGAAGGTTTTGTTTTGTGGGGGAAGGTGGTGGTAGTTGAAAGACACTCTCTGAACAGAAGAGTCTGTAAAAGGAAACGGTTGGACCTTGAGCCCACAACCTGCTCATTAAATTAAACTTAATATACATGTATTGACACTAACTGTAGATGCGGAGTTCTAAGCTTGGTGCTGTGTGGTCTTCATAAGAGTTCTGTATGTTTATTGAAAAAAATCCTCGTATTAAGTGGTGCCTTGCAGTTCTAACCTGTATTGTTCAAGGGTCAATGCTAACTCCTGCATTCAGACCTTATCCCATACCTGTGCCAGTTCCCATCATTAAGTCTTGACCATTTTAATTCTGTTTCTGCTCAAGGGCCACAAAGCCTTGCTAGATATTGGTACAGAAGGGTGCTGTGCTTGTTGCTCCCCACTTGAGCCTAAGCTGTGGCTTGGGGTTCAGACACACCTGGGTATGTCTGAGGAACAGATGGGGCAGGGCGCCAGAAGCTTGTTTACTGGAGTGAATGAGGAGCTTCCTGAGACAGAACATGTCCTCAGGAAGAGTCAAACACACTGAGCTTGAGCCGGAAACAAAGACTAAGTCTTGAGAAGGGAGAGGTCCCTTTACATCCAGTCCTGTGTCTCCTGGCCCTTGTCTGAGTCCAGTAGTAGTGGGGAAGGGATAAGAAGATGGAGACTATGGGTAAAAGCTGAAATATCTGTTTCAAACTTTTCAAGTCCCGCATTTCACATTCATAACACATGCTCTCACCTTTATTAGAAAAGTCAAGCTATCAATGTAAGTGCAAGCAACAGAAAACCAGACTGGAGGTAGCTTTTGAAAAATAAGGAATTTATTATCCCATCAAATAAGAAGTTTGGAGGAAGGTGGTTCCTTTACTGGTTAATTGAGTAACTCAAGTATGTCGCTGAGGCCCCAACTAGATTTCTTCTTTCTACTCTGGCATCCTCAGACAATGGTAATTTCTCCTGCTATCTCCCTTCAAGGCAGCATCATATCTTCAGCATTTCTTGGCATCAAATGCAGTCAAGGGAATCCAACAAAGAGGGATATTGTCTCCCACTTCTTTCTTTCTGTCTCTGTCTCTTTCATAATAAAGGAAGGTTAACCTTTCCTAGAGGCCTCTAGTAGAACTGAGTCCCATTGGGCAGACTTGTGTCAAACACACATCCTAAACTAATTACTTGTTGAAAGAACGATGCCAAACATAATCTACCTCGCATGCTGTGAGGCCAAACATAATCTACCCTGCATACTGGGAAGGGAAATTACCTTCCATGAGCATGCAGGAGGGTGTAATGCAAACAATATCAGATTTTGCAAGGAAAGAAATTAGGAAAAGTGGTTGCGGCTTAGGTCTCAAAAGTTTCCTTCATTTTTCTTTTTCTCTACTTCAAAATGTTTTTGTATCTACTCTCCTTCATTACTTCTAAATTTTTAAATCTTCCTTCATATTTTGTCTTTACTAATTCAATGGAGAGGTAATCTGGCTCCATTTCAAGACTTGGCCCTCCGTCTAGTTATCTATCTAAGACCTTGCTCTTATCCTAGCCACTCACAGTGGTCCCTAAGCCACAAGCCATCACTTGCAGGCTGTTCTACCTAGCACTCCATTAGTGAGAATTAGAGGAGATCTGAAGCCCCTTTTGTTGTCTCAGGAGAATCCAGGTTGAAAGATGCAAGAACTCATCTAAATCCTATCAGGTGAGGGTGGAGAGGTGAGGAACTAGGGCAAGCTTCTTCTTTCCCAGCAGAGTTCTTTACCCAGAACTTTTATGTCTGGCTCAGCAATCTGTGAGTGCCACGTGGTATCCTCAGCTACTCGGTTTCAGACTGCTTCCATTTCACCTTCTCCCTCCCCATTAGTACTGATCTCCTGGAGATTGGGTCCCACTCTACTATTCCAAGTCACAACCTGCAGGAACTCTGATAATGGCTTGAACCTGAAACTTGTTCCATTTCTTCCCTATACTCATATTCATTCATTTATTTCATTTAACAAATATTCAGTGTTGACTCTTTTCCAAGTATTGTGTTATGTGCTGGGAAGATGCTGGTGAATAAGTCAGAGTTCCTTGCCTTCAATGAGTTTACATTCTGGTGGGGAAACTTGGCATGAAATTCCAGGTTATCTCACAGGGACCAGAATGGAAGTAAAACGTTGAAAGCAAGGCCGAGTCATTAACTCTGCAGCATAACCCCTGTTTTAATCCTTCACAAACAGCTACCATTATTAGTCTAAACTATTTTGATCTTTACACAGCTCAAAACATATCACATCTTTTCACAGAGGCCATTGTTTCAGACAATTACAGTTTCCAACAATATAAATACCACATAGGGCAGGGCACTTATGGTACAGTAGGCTTTATTAATAACATGCCTTGTCAGCTGAACAGGCTAGGCTATAGATGGATAATTACAGCAAAAATGGAGGCTGTATCTGATACAAGTTTATGTATCATCAGAGTTGTTACCCTATCTCTGCTCACAGTCAGGGACCTGCCAGATCTTATTCAACAGAATGGTTTGGAGATGCAATGTCAGAGATAAAAATATTTACTGTTGTTTACCTTCCTTTGGCTATGCTTGCCTGAGGATGTATAGTAAAAATCAAATTTTAAATGTTTTCAAAATTCATTCAGGTTTGTTATTCCTACTTCATTTATAGTAGAAAATACATTCTCCAAAAAAGTGCTACACTATATTGAAAATAAACCTGCTTATATATTTTCTACTAATAGCACTTCTGCTTCAGAGGGTGCCATGGACCCTCAGTGTCTAATTTATCTTGACAGTGTCTGAAGTGGAAGTAAACTGATTCAGACTGCAGGTCCTGAAATATGAGTTAGGGAAGGTGGATATAGCACAAGTGAAATGAGAGCATTTAAATGAAATATGAACTCCAGTCAATCTGAATGAATTCCCATAGCACCTCAGTCCAGGAAAAAACCTGTAATGGTCTTAATCCTTACTCAAGCCATGACAAAGTGCATGACCCTAAGTGAGGCAGTTAATTAATTTCTGTGTCTTGGTGTCCCCATTTTTATGACAGGGTTAATCAGACCTGTAGTGCACCTGCACTTGAGTTCAGAAGAAAAGAGAATTACACGCTTTCTAAAATGTAGCTGATAATATCAATCAGTTATCAACAGGAATTTATTGAGCCCTGCATCTACCCATTATTATACGTCTAGGGCCTAGCAAGTACCCTACACATAAATGCTAAAGAAATCTTTGTTGCCTGAATGAATGAGAAAATAAATCAATGAGCCATCAACTACTGCATGCCAGGTCCTTTGCTATGGAAGACTCGAGATTCATCCCTGCCTTTAAGGAACTAACATTCTAGTGAAACAAGACATACACAGATAAAAATATACTTAACAATTAAGGTATGAAATGCCAAATGAATGTTATAATCCATTATCTTCAAACTAGAATTTCCGGATTCTTAGCTTCACTATGAATTCTTCCTTAAAATTGACCTACTTGAGAATATGCCTAGGAATATTGCATAGAAATGTTAGAGGATGTTTAATAAAAGACTTTAAAATATAGAAATCTATTTCATTAGGATAATAGTCTGTAAGGAAGTGGAATTGAAATATAAGTTCAAGGGAGAAAAAGAAAGACATAAAACTGTTAAAGAAGGACTTGTTTATATTACTTCTTTTTGTATTTTTATTGAGGTATAACATCCATACAGTAACATACACAGACCACCACCTAAATCAAGATATAGGTGATGCCCTCCCGTCATGACCTTTCTCAGTTAATCTCCTTCTTCCTTGACTCCAGAGTTAACCATTATTCTGACTTCATACACTATAGAGTACTGTAGCCTGTTCTTGGAAGTTGTGTAAGTGTAATCATATGGTATGTTCTCCTTTGTTCCAGGCTTCTTTTGTTCAACATTATGTCTGTATGATGCATCCATTGTTGCATACACCAGAGTTCATTCTTTTTAATTATTGCAAAATAGCTATTCTCAAAGTGGGGTCTGAGAACTCCTGGAGGGGGTACCTGAGAGTTTTCTGGGGGTTCCATGGGTCAAAATTATTTTCATAACCATTTAGGGTTTTATTTATTTGCCTTTTTCAGTGTGTTGACGTTTTTGTCGATGGTACAAAAGCAATGATGGTTAAAACTCCTGGCACCTTGGCATGACTATTTTTTCCTTAGATTCATACTCTTTATGTCTTTCTGAAATATCTTTGCTTAACCCAAGGACATAAATATTTTCTGTGATACTCTTTTCTATAAGTTTTATGGTTTTAGGTTTTACAAGTAGGACTATGATCCATTTTGAATTAACTTTGGCATATGGTGTGACTTTAGGATTGATAGTCCCCCTGCTTTTTTAAAAAATATATGGATACCCAATATCCAGTTGTTACAGTACTACTTATTGGAAAGACTACTCTTTCTCTCTTTTTCCATTAAATTAACTTGGCAGTTTTGTCAAAACACTCCCTCCTGCCCCACATACACACACACACACACACGCGCGTGTGTGTGTGCGCACTCTGTTTCTTACTTTGTATTCAGTTTCATTGATCTATATGTCTATCCTTTCACCAATACCACAGTTTGGGGAGAATTGTTATGTTAACAATATTGAACCCTCTGATCCATGAAGGTTGTATATCTCTCTTTTATTTAGATATTTTTTACTTTCTTTTAACTGTGTTTTGCAGTTTCCAATATAAAGATCTTTTGTTAGACTTATTCATAATTTTTTGGTGATATGGTAAATGGAATGGCTTTTAAAATTTCATTTTCCAAGTTTGCTGTTAGGATATAAGGATATATCTTTAATGTTTACTTTTAGCAGATTCTTCTATATGAACCCTGTATCCTATGACCTTGCTAAATTTACTTATGGATTCTAGTAACTGTTTTCTAGACTCCCTGTGATTTTTAACACAGGGAGTGATTTTTAATAACACAGGGAGTGATTTTTAATAATCATATAATTTGCAAATAGAGACAATTTACTTCTTTTTTATCTTAGTGTCATTTCTTTTTCTTTCCTTCTTACAATGACTAGGACCTCTAGTACAATGTTGAACAGAAGTAGTTATAATGGTATATTTGCCTTGTTCTCATTGTAGAGGAAACAATTCTATCTTTCACCATTAATTATGCTATAGATGCCATATATTCATTTGAGGAAGTTCCATATCATGCTTGGTTTGCTGGAAGTTTTTATCAGGAATAAATGTTGGATGTTTTCAATGCTTTTTCCGTATCTATTAAAATGATCATATAGGTTTTCTCCTTTTGTCTGTTACTATAGTGAATTAACAATTGATTTTAAAATCTTAAACTAATCTTGTGTTACTGGGATAAATCCTACTTAGTCTTGAAGCTTTATTCTTTTTTTATACTATTGGCTTGGTCTGCTCGTGTTTTGTTAAGGATTTTGCCTCTGTATCCATGTAAGATATTAATCTATAGTTTTTTATACCATCTTTGTCAGGTTTTGGTATTATGCTTATGTTGGTGTATTAGTTTGCTAAGATTGCCATAACAGAATACCACAGACTGGGTGTCTTAAACAACAGAAATTTCTTTTCTCACACTTCTGGAGGCTAGAAGTCCAAGATCAAGTTGTGGGCAGGTTTGGTTTCTCATTAGCCTCTCTCCTTGGCTTGCAGATGGCTGCCTTCATTCTGTGTCCTCAGATGGCCTTTTCTCTGTGCAAGCACATGCCCCTGGTGCCACTTCCTCTTCTTTTAGGGGCAACAGTCATATTAAATTAGAGCCCTACCCTAACAGTATCACTTTAACTTAATCACCTCTGTAAGGACCTTATTTCCAAATATGGTTATATTATGAGGTAATGAGGGTTGGGAGTTCAACATATTAATTTTCTGGGGGATGCAATTTAGCCCATAACACTTGGCCTCATAAGATGAGGTGAATAGTGTTCTCTCCTCTCTTTTCTGAAAAACATTTGTATAACTGGTGTTTTCACCATTGAAACTGTCTGGCCCTGGAGTTTTCTTTTGGGGAAGGTTTTTCATAATAAATTCAATGTGGTTATTAGATGTAAGCCTATTAGATTTTCTGCTTTTCCTTGTATATATTTTGATACAATGTGTATTTTAAGAAATTTGTCTATTTCATCTATGTTGTTGAATTTGTTGGCATAATGTTGTTCATAGTGTTCTCTTATAATTTTTCTAATGTCTTAAGATCCATGCTGACAGCCTCTTTGTTTTAAACTCTTGTTTTAAACAGTCATGCCTATTTTAAAGAACTGAAGAAGAAAAAAATCAAAATTCATTTGGTTATTATGGATGCTTGGCTTTTCTGTATATAATTTAAAGTTAGTTTGTCATTTTCTATAAAAAGGCTGGGATTTTGATTGAGAGTGCATCGAATGCATACACTTGTTTGGAGAAAATTGCCACCTTAACAATATTAAATCTTTAGATCCATGAACATGGTATATCTCTTTGTTCATTTACATCTTCTTAAGTTTCTCTCATGAATATATTGCAGTTTTCAGGATAGAAATCTTGCACAAATTTTGTTGGATTTATTTTTAAGTACTTTATATTTTTTGAAAATTATATGTTATTTACATTTCAACTTTCAGTTGTTAATTGCATATATTTTTATATATTAGCATGGTATCCTGTGAACCTGCTAAACCCACTTATTAATTCTAGCAGGCTTTTCGTAGATCTTTCTGAAAATTTTTAATGTATATAATTATGTCATCTGTGAATAAAGACAGTTTTTTTTTTTCCTGTCCAGTTCATATGCTTTTTTTTCTTTTTCTTCTCCTACTACACTGACTAGATTCTTTTTTTTTTTTTTTTTGTGGTACGCGGGCCTCTCACTGCTGCGGCCTCTCCTGCCGCGGAGCACAGGCTCCGGGCAGGCAGGCCCAGCGGCCATGGCCCACGGGCCCAGCCGCTCCGTGGCATGCGGGATCCTCCCGGACCAGGGCACGAAACTGCGTCCCCTGCATCGGCAGGCGGACTCCCAACCACTGCGCCACAAGGGAAGCCCATGACTAGATTCTTGAGTACAGTATTGAGTAGAAGCAAGGAAACCAGATATCCTTGCCTTGTTTTCAGTCTTTGGAGGGAGTCTTTTATCATTAATTATGATATTAGGAATAACTAGTAAATTTACTAGTCTTTTATCAGGTTGACGAAGTTCCCTTTTGTTCCTGTGTTGCTGAGATTAGTGCATGTCTTCTTAATATTCTGTGATTAAATGGGAAGTACACATAAATTACTTCTGTGTATGTATGTATGATGATTGTCTCAGGAGAAAGCACTCGTGCAATTGAGTTGTGAACTGAAATGGTCGCTTTTCCATAGAACACCATTTTTACCTAAAAGAACCAAAACAAAGTATGATTACTCAGACTTAGATATTTGGCAGGTATTTTGTCAAAAAAAATTTTGTGAGCCTGCTCCTGCAAGGCAAACAACTGACTGTATTTGTGGACATTGTTAAAATTTGCATTTCCAGACAAAAATTAGAAATTTGGAATGTTTATATTCACTTAACATCCTCCCAGTACTTCATGACATTTCTGTTGAGATTGGTGGTGATATTAACAAATGTGACTTTTCTGCTATACCATGAAGTGTGTCAATATTTGGAATATTTTGGCGAACCAATATTTTAAGAAACTACCACTTATCAAGTTTTATTTTAATTAATTAATTAATTTTATTTTTGGCTGCTTTGGGTCTTTGTTGCTGTGTGCGGGCTTTCTCTAGTTGCAGTGAGCGGGGGCTACTCTTCGTTGCGGTGCGCGGGCTTCTCATTGCAGTGGCTTCTCTTGTTCCGGAGCACGGGCTCTAGGCACACAGGCTTCAGTAGTTGTGGCACGCAGGCTCAGTAGTTGTGGCTCGTGGGCTCTAGAGCGCAGGCTCAGTAGTTGTGGCACATGGGCTTAGTTGGTACGCGGCATGTGGGATCTTCCTGGACCAGGCTCGAACCTGTGTGCCCTGCATTGGCAGGCGGATTCTTAAACACTGCACCACCAGGGAAGCCCACACTTACCAAGTTTTGATGTAGTATTAAAGAAGACTGTTTGCAATTTTCTGAAAAGGCTACTGGAATAATCCTTCTCTTTTCCACTATATGTCTTTGTGAGGCCAAATTTTCTTCATATACTTCAACCAAATAACATATTATGACTGATTGAAAACAGAAGCAGATATTAGAATCCAGCTGTCCTCTATTAAGCCAGACTTAAAGAGATTTGCAAAATCTAAAGTAATGCCATTTCTTCTTACTAATATTTTTGTTTAGAAAATATAGTTGTCGTAAAATTATGTACATTAATATGTAATGGATTTATTATTGTTACTTTTTAATTGTGGTAAAATCTACATAACATAAAATTTACCATTTTAACCATTTTAGGTGTGTAGTTAAGTGGCCTTAAGTACATTCACATTGTGTGCAACTGTCACCACCATTCTTTTCCAAAACTTCTTTTATCTTCCCAAACAGAAACTCTTTAACATTAAACAAAAGCTCTCCATTTGCCTCTCCTCCGAGCCCATGGCAATGGCCATTTGATATTCTGTCTCTATGAATCTGACTACTCTAGGTACCTCCTATACATGGAACAATATTTTTCCGTTTGTGTCTGGATTGTTTCACTAGCATAATGTTTTCAAGATTTATCCATGTTGTTACTTTTATTTTAAAAATAAATTAATACAAAATTTAAAAAATCTCTTGGTCTTAATTTTTAATATGACAAATATTGATAGAAACACCCAAATAGACTAAAACAATTTAGTGTCCTCGATTAAGTTTTAAGAGTATAAAGGGGTCCTGAGACCAAAATGTTTGAGAACCATTGCTTTATAATATCTCTGTGTATGTATGCTTGTACGTACCATAATTTATTTACCCATTCTACTGCTGAGGAACAGTTAGTTGATTTCTCTTCAGCTTTTAATTATTATTGATAAAGTTGTTATGAATATTCTTGTACATATCCTGTAGAGGACCTCTATACCAGTTTCTCTCTAGGAGAGAAGTCTAGGGTGTCTAGGAGTGGTATGGCTGAATCTTTGTACCTTTTTATTTATTTTTAATAAATTTATTTTATTTATTTATTTTTGGCTGTGTTGGGTCTTCGTTGCTGCGCATGGGCTTTCTCTAGTTGTGGTGAGTGGGGGCTACTCTTTGTTGTGGTGTGTGGGCTTCTCACTGTGGTGGCTTCTCTTGTTGTGGAGCATGGGCTCTAGGCGCACAGGCTTCAGTAGTTGTGGCATGCGGCCTCAGTAGTTGTGGCTCACGGGCTCAGTAGTTGTGGCTCACGGGCTCTAGAGTGCAGGCTCAGCAGTTGTAGCACACGGGCTTAGTTGCTCCGTAGCATGTGCGATCTTCCTGGACCAGGGATCGAACCTGTGTCTCCTGCATTGGCAGGCGGATTCTTAACCACTGCACCACCAGGGAAGTCCCTTTGTGCCTTTTTAAAATGGATGGTGGTAGATATGAAATCTCTATTGTATTTAGGTCCCATTGGATACATTTCAAAGAATATCATGTAATAGATTTATTTTAAATGCTAATATTTACAATATGTAGGATGTTTATCCTTTGCATTTGTTTCAACTTATGACTACAAATTTTAGATGTCAATTTAAACATGTGTGAGGGCATATATCATTTAAATACATTAATTTAGGAGGTAAATGAGCAAAGTGTTTTGAAGATTACTAGACAGTAGACCCTTTAGGAGTTCAGAAGAAGTACAAGATGATTGAAGGTTGGGGAGGTTTCTTTCTCTGTCCCTCCTTTCCTCCCCCTTTGCTCTCTTCCTCCTTACTTTTCCTGTTATCTGACAAATATTTACTCAACAACTACTATATGCCAGGCACTCTGCTAGACATTGGGGATATGGCTGTGGACAAGACAGACAAGGATTTGACTCATAGTCTAGTGAGGGAAACAATCCACATGAAAACAAGCTACTGAAATGACTAAAAATTGTGTTAAATATGAAAGAAACAAATGAGTCTTATGATAGGGGATAGTGGTGGCATAGGCTGTTATGTCAGGTGGTTATGGTGGCCTCATGTTGGAAGAGCTAACTGTGCCTGAGAGCCAAGGGAAGATCATTCCAGCAGAGCCTCATACATACTAAGAGCATTAACAAGGCTTTGAAGAAGAAAAAGCTTGGAATGTTCCCAAAACTAAAAGCAGGCCACTGCGAGGCAATTACTGTCAGACTTTGAGTCTTTATACAAAGAAGCTCCATAGTTAACCCTTGAAGATGTCTGTACACAAATATATAGTTAATATAAACTGTATAATAAAGTAATAATAAAATTTAGAAAACATACTGTTGGTCATCTTTGAGAAGTGATAGAAGTGAACAAGCCTCTACTTTCCCCTGAGGACAGAGACAAGGAAGGAAGGTTCAGGAAAAAACAAAAAGTTACTTTATCTGCATCAGTATCAGCACTGCTATCATTCCAGGCAAGAGTCAGTCCATTGAGAAAAAGATTGTATTTTGTTAATTTTTGTATCTCCAGTACCCAGCATTGTGCTTGATCTGAAGTATATGCTTACTTCATGTATGTTTTAAGGGAGGGAGAAACTGGAGCTAACATTTTTATTTAGTTCCAACTCCTGTACTGGAGCCAATTAAACAAAATTAAAAGACAAATAGAATCTAGGGGGGAAAAATCCAGCATCTGCAACAAACTATAGGTTGATGTGCTTAATACACTTTATAAATTGGCATATTGGTTAAGAGCATATTCTGGAGTGAGAAAGATATACTGCAATGAAGGCAAATTAGGGATAGGGTGAGTGTTTAGCTGGCCAAGGGAAGTCAGAACTTAGAGAAAGAGAGACAGACAGACAGAGAATGAATGAATGAGAATGGGAATATGATGGATCTGTGATGTCTGTGAAGATCATTCCTAATTTGGTGCCCCTAGAGCTGGCCTTCAGATGTTCCTTTACCATATTTGTCCTCTTTTTCTGATCTCATACTGAGGGTGAAAATATAAATGGAAGAGACATATCCCTTCCAAACTGTCCAGCCTCAGAGACAATGACAGAGGCATGAGTAATCTGTGAATTGATAACTCCCTGAAGTGCATACTATCTCTTAAAAAACTTAGTGGTAACTTGTGCTGACACACAAGTATATTGTGTGTATTTATTATAATAATTATATTCATTACGTAATATACTCCTCTTAATTTTGAAGAGGAAATGAACTAATTTTTGCACTATGTGATTTTTCCAGTTTCAACCAAGCTAACTTCTGACAAGTTAATTTGTTCAACAAGATTGGGTACCGTGTAGGTGCCTCTGGTACAGGGGTAGCAGATACAGTAGGGGTGAATAAAACAAGTGAAGTCTATGACTTTATAGAGCTTTATACTACATGGGAGTGAGGTAGGACAGGTAATAAAAAGATAAGAAAATAAATAGCATAATAGAATGAGACATAATGATAGCTTTGGGGAAGAAAAATAGAGCAAGGAAAGGAGCTCAATTAATGTGTGATCAGTGTTGGGAGAAGCAAGGTGGGGCAAAGAGTGATGGGAGAGCTTGAGTCCAGCCAAGAACTCACTGCCATGAGGAACCTGACCCTACCCATCCTTACAGTTCCCAGGCTGATTTTCACTTAATCAGTGTGAATTTGTCAGGGCAAGACCTGGAAATCAAATGGTAATAATAGCTGGTATAAATGCCTGGAAATAAAAATGTCTCAAATGTCATCAATTTCTACCTGTGCTTTCCAATATGCTGACAAACCAACAGCTGAAGTTAAAAAATACAGTACCAGGGCTTCCCTGGTGGTGCAGTGGTTGAGAGTCCGCCTGACGATGCAGGGGACATCTCTACTTCAATAGCCCTAGTTAAAAGATGTCATTATATCTTGCCTAGTCTACTGGGAGAACATCCTAAGTGGTCTCCCTTCCCAGTGCATGTGAGCCAAGGCTGCTGGGCGTAGAGGGAGTTGAGGCCTTGTTGTGAGCATGAGGCTCAGAGTGCATGGTGTGTGCATTGGAAGGACAACGCTGAGGTGGTCACTAGACCTGAGCTGGGGTCTGCAAGGTTGCTGAGGGACTGTGGGCAGTTGGAGTAGAGCCTGAAGTCTCTCCCCACACATCTGCACCACTAATAGATGGTGCAGCAGGAACTAGAAAAAGCAGTATGCAACAATCAGGAACCAGGAAGAGAAGCTCTCTTCCTCCTGCAATGTCCCTCCTGTGCTCTTTATAGATAAAGTTTAACGTACTCATTGTAAGGGAGAAATGTTGCAGAGCAGGTACTGAAGGGTGAATTTAGAGCTGAGAGGGAATAGATTGATAACTGGCACAAACTCTTTCGAAATAATAAATAAATCTTAGTTATCTTCACAAGTCACTGTAGTATAAGACTTATTATTACCTTCTTTCTGGGATTATTCATAGATTATTTGTGGAACTGGAAATTAAATCTAGAATGTTCAATTTCCATGTCTTTGTTCCCATTCTTATGTGTAGTTTCTTCTTTGAACATCATTGATACAATTAATAACAAAAAATCCAACAATATATGCCAGAAATGGAAAAAAGATGCCTAGGCACCAAGTATCTGGGTCCCTGAGGCCACATATAGCAAATGCTTGGGTGGAGGGCTGGACATGGGCAGCAGTGCTTGATGGTTTGATAATTAAAGAAATGCTTTTTTCAAACTGATATTCTCCAAAGAATAAGAGTCTATATACTTTCCTGTGTGAATCCCTCTGTAAGAGCAGAACTAGGCTGTGAGCCCAGATTAGTTCATCACAATAGACACCTAGCAAAAAACAAGTCTCTAGGGGAAGGTAAGGGGAAGGTAAGGTTTGAGGGAAGATTTAGGACGGGGGTGTTTATTTGTGTCCCTCCAAAATTCGCATACTGAAACCCTAACTCCTAGTGTGTCTGTATTTAGAGATGAGGCATCTAAGGAGGTAATTAAGGTTAAATGAGGTCGTAAGGGTGGGGTTCTGATCTGATAGGATTAGTGTCCATATAGAAGAGATACCAGAGAACTGCTCTTCACCCTCCACCACCATCCTCATGCACTCACCAAAGAGAGGCCATATGAGCACCCTGCAACCCAAGGGGAGAGCTCTCACCAGACATGAACCCTACTGGCATCTTGGTTTCAGATTTCTAGTCTCCAGAACTGTGAGAAAATAAATTTCTGTTGTTTAAGCCACCCAGTCCATGGTATTTTGTGATGACAGCCCTATCAAACTCCTACAGGAGGTTAAGAGTAAAAGGCACTATCTGGAAAGGGCAAGCTGGGGGCGGGGGGTAGAGTGCCACAGACAGGCAAGGAGCAGCATGAGTTTTCCAGACACTTGTGTATTTTGGGGGTAGGGGAAGAGACATGGTGAAAGAGGAGAGTGGAAGAAGAGCAAAAAGAAATTCTTTCACTATGCTACCATTTTGCTTAAAACTGGCCTTTTTAGCCAGTGAAGGGAAGTGGGCTCAGGGTATCCCCAAAACATATTAACACCCTCACATTTTTCTACTTGGCTTTAGAATTAGTTTTTTTTTACTTTCATCTGAATATAAGTCTATAGCAGTTTTCTTTTTTAAATAATTAATTAATTAAATTTTTATTGGCATAGTTTAAATATTATATGTTTCAGGTGTGCAACATAGTGACTCACAATTTTTAAGGGTTATACTCCATTTATAGTTATTATAAAATATTTGCTATGTTCCCTGTGCTATACAATATATCCTTACAGCTTATTTATTTTATACATAGTAGTTTATACCTCTTAATCCCCAGCCCTATCTTGACCCTCCCCCCTTCCTTTCCCCACTGGTAACCACTAGCTTGTTCTCTGTATCTGTTTCTTTTTTGTTATATTCACTAGTTAGTATTATTTTTAAGATTTATAACAGTTTTAAAAGTAAGTATCATAAAGGCTTAACTCAGGAGAAGTCAAGAAACTAGCTGTCATTCCATGTAGAGTGCAAGGTCTAAGACCTACTTCCAACCATTAAGCTTCTCCTATATAGAAATGGAACCTCAACTGCCCACTTGGCTCTCCTTAATAAAGAGGAAGGTGGAAGATCCTTTGCACTTGAAAGGACTTCTCTACAGAAGAACTCAACACAGGATGTAGAGATATCCATGAGATCGTGAATTAGGGATAAACTCTCAGTAGTATTCTGATATCAAACCAGCAGATGCTCAGTGAAGCACTGAATGATCAAATGTGGTATAAAGTAAATAAAGTGTTAAAAATAAGCTTTGTTTCAGACTCTTTTCTACATTTGGTTTTCCCAGAGACATCTTCACTATCCCTCTTCATGAAACTGTGGCCAGTTCAGTAATGCATCCTTAAATTTATTTTCCCTCCTTTTCTGCCTCCTTTGCTTATTTCCTCACTCTTGATGTCCTCAGATTACAGACCTCTCAATGAAGTGCTAGTCCTAAAACTTGCTCAGACTCTGTTTCCTAGATGATCCAAGCTAAGAAAGTAGCCAAAACAGTATCAAAATGAGTGCTTAAGATATTTCGTAAATAAATGAGTCAAAATTTGCTACAGATACAGAAATGTGAATAATTATCCTTTGGTAAAACTAAGAATTCTTGGCAATAAAAAGCACTAAAATTGAGATCTTAAAAAAAGAAACAAAAAACTTCAGCATTTATGACACTGACATTTTTGGAGAATACTTCCTTTTGTATAGAGTGTTCATTATTTGGGATTTATCTGATATTTCCTCATGATTAGATTCAAATTATACATATCTGGCCAGAATATTACATAATGATATTTTGTCCTTCATAGGGTATTGTGTCTAGAGATACATGGTGTCCATAATATCACTGTGTTAGTGGTATTAATTTTGATCATCTGGTCAAGGTTATACTTTTTTAAAGTATGCTCTTAAATATCTCTATTTTTTCCATTTATAACCTTGTCATAACGTGACAGCACTACAACACTAGCAGGCTTTATTATTGCCTCATGTTCCACCCCATCACAACTACCACTAAAATGTGAGCACCACAGAGGCGAGGATTATTGCCTCTTTTATTCACTGATAAAAATATTCCAAGCACATGGTACAGTGTGTAGCACATATTTACTGAATGAATGAGTAAAAAGATAATTCTGATTAGTAAAAATGTCTAATAACACAATTTGTTATAAAAAAATTCTTTATGACAAAACATTATTACAGCCATGTTAATTCAGCAGTCCATGGTTATAGGATATAAGAACAGGCTGGAAAATATATGATTAAGGATAATTTAAGCCCTCCCTCCCCATTTTAGCCAATATATCAAAACTATCAGTTGCAAAACTGATTTAGGATGCATTGAAAATTCCCCTTATCACTCTCTGGAAGTAATACTAATAAAAATGATATGGCTAAAACATGAGTAGAAGGAGGAGGTATGAAAAGGAGAGAATGAATGTTACATGAACATATCTAGATATTACTCACCAGTGCTGAACTTGATCGTAGGAAGACAGGCCTCACTTTGCATAGTTCTGACATGCACGATTTCCTGTTACCATGGTTTAGTTAAATAACCTAGTCCTCCAACATCACAGTTCACATTTCAGTTACCATGGTTCAGTTCAGTCCAGTAATTGCATAAAGTACAAACTTTGTTGCTAGCTCTTCAGTCCACAAATCACTATGTAAATAACAGATGCACACCATGATCAGTGACCAATCACGCCACTTACTTCAGTCTGTCAGTGACTGGTCACTCTGCATCTGTTATTCAGTTCACAGATAGAGCAAAAGTGTGTAGTTGTGTTACCATCTTGTCTCCAAGTGATAAATCCACATGACATTTTACAAAAATGGACAATCAGAAGAGAGAATTGGCCAACAGAGATGAAAGTACAGCAAATAACCCAAAGTGACATTGCTGGAAGTGAATTTTGTATCAAACATAAATGGAATTATAGAATAAATAGCTGACAGTGGGAATGTTGACACTGTCACCATTTGAGGGACTCTACATATGCTGCCAGAGGAACTTAGTGAAGGCACATTTATCAACATAAAGAAGGAAAGTAGTTGTGACAAAAAGGATGAAGATGTCCCAGAAGTAATACAGGCCAAACAACCTCCACGTTAAGGGAACTTTTGGAGATATTTCACAAAATGAATGTGCAAAGGATGAAAGATTGGAAGTTGATCCAAACTTAGGAAGGAGTATGACAATTCACTAGGGCATACGAAAGATCTTCGCTCCCTATACAGTAAGTTATCAGCAAGAAGAAGGCAAGCAGTGTTGAAAATACTCGATACATTTTTAACAAATAAAACACTTTAATTCTCAATGTTTCTAGTGCCTTAAATTCCAATATTCTAGGTAAATAATAGCTTTACTATTTTTCTGTTCTCTGTACATGTATAACTGACAAGAGTTTCACAAATATTTTAAAACTCATGAAACGATCATAATTTTTCCATTATTTAAATCACTTTGCATAATTTCATCTTGCATGCTTATTTTTTTGGTTCTGCATTGCCATGCAAAATAAAGATTGCCTTTATTGTATTCAAGGTAAAGTGCAAGTTAAATGCTCAGAAATGAAAAACAGAAAGTTCTTACCATAGGCATGATCTGAAGAAAATTAAGAATCACTGAGTGAAAATGATAAGCTGTAGACGTTAGCCTCCCACTTGGATCAATACCAAGTCTGTATCTCTAGCTTGGGTTTCCAAGTGTTTCTGGGTGTTCCACCAGCACCTCACATATAACACATCCAAAGCTGAACTTCCTCTTAACCCTGCCACCTACCAAAAAAGCCCCAAGTAACTTGTTTTTCTGTAATGAAGTATCAGTCAGGATTAGTTTCGATGGCTAGTGACAGAACCTGAAATAATTGTAGCTTAAATAAGATAAATATTTATTTTTCTATCAAAATAAAACTTCAGAATTAGGCAACCCAGGACTAACATGGTGACTCACCAATTATCAGGAATCCATATTTTTCTTCTACAATCTTTTATCACAAAGTGTCTATCTTCAAGTTACCTCATGGTCACAAACTGGCTGCTGGTGCTCCAAACAGGCAGAAAGAAGGAAGGTAAAGAAAAAGTGCTTGCCACCCTGCTGAGTCAGTGTACTTTAGAGAATATTCATGGATGCTCCCTGCTAAGATATCTGCTTATGTTTTGTATCATTATGTCTTATTAGACAAAATTTGTAGAGTGGCTATTAGATAAGCAGTTAGTGGTTTTTGTCAGGCACCATTAATGATTCAATCATTCACCTAGGCATCAAGCCAGAAACTGAGAGATTATCTGAAATTCTTCTATCTCTCCCATTGCCCATATCCATGGTTAGTTTATTATACTACCTAAATTTCCTTCAAATTTGAAACTCTACTTTTTTCTTTAAAGCTCCATTGCCTAAAATAGTGCATGACACAAACTGCTGTGTTTATAAATGTTTGTGGAATGCTAATTCAGTGACTGCTTTTCATACAGCTGGGGGAAGTTACCTCAGTGAACTTTAAATTGGGTCTCCAAATAATATTCAAAGAGTATTCCTATTATATTATAAAGTGTAATTCCTGGAGTTCTTTAAGTCACAAAGTAGTTTCCTATTCTCTAACACTAGTAGGATTTGAATTAGTTATTCAACTGTAAAAGTATAGAATGTGGGCAAACATACTCCCTTCTTTAGTATTTAATTTTTCTTAATTGTATTATTTTGTTAATAGCGGCTGTCTCTTGTACTCTCTCCTCCAAGAGACCTCTATGAGCTGTTCCTCAGCATGCCCACAGCACAAGCATATAGTCATACACACACACACACACACACACACACACACACACACACACACACACACACACACACACACACACACACAGAGAGAGTGATGGCCTCAAAAGTCTTGTTCCTTAGCAAGCCAAATGTCAAACATCTCAGTGGCAGGTATGAAAAACAATAAGCCTGTCCCTGCTGAGCCACCTGCTGAATATTCCATATGCCAGGTGCTAATTTTAGGAGAAAGAAAGGAAAATTTAAAAATGTATTCTCTTTTCATTGCTCCACAAGAGCCTTCTTTCCTTTTCTCCTCAAGCAGCTGCAGCAAAAGCTTACATGAATGCAAAATGAAAGCAGTACTAGAAACAAGACATAATTTAGAAGAATTCACCAGATGACTTAAACAAATAAACCTATTGGGTTAACCTTATTGTTCTGGAGAGAATAAACAGTGTGACTGGCCTTGGATTGATGGAATTCACTGGAACAGAGCAGGGCTGACAAATTGGGATAAAATATTTGGCAATTGTTCTTTATCTTGGGACAAATGACCAACGTACTTTAAATTCATTTCCTGCATCTGGTGAGTGGGTGGCCAGGTCTGCATCCTACCCCTTGTAGCCAAAGGGCATTTCTTGACATTGACAGGTTGGCCCCATTTGATTAGGTTTTCAACAAAACAATGTACATTGCAGATCATTTTCAAAATATTTTTGTTTCTCCAGTACCTGACATTTTGGTATAATTGAAGATCTCGGCAAGCTCTGAACATGCTTGGAAAATGGGTTGTTTTGACAAGCTAGAGAATAGACTATTTGCCAGCAATCTGCAGGCCAGAGCTTTAATAGTGGTCATATTGCAAATGCTATTTTATCTTCACCTATAAAATTTTCCTTTGTAGCTCTGAATATTTCAATTGCTCAAATAATTTATCTTAACACAGCAGCACTGGGAGGGGACAGTGGGAGCAAACACACAGAGATAATTGTTGCAATTTCTTATTATATTTGAAGTCATAATTTCATTAAGTTAGGTTTTCAGATTAAAATTTCCCACAAAGTTGAAATCATATCAAGACAAATATGATTCTGTATACTAATAAATTGGATGTGCAGAAATTCAAGTATCCAGAAGTTATGAAACAAGGGATCAATTAGATATACAAAGGCTAATGACTTACATTAGAAATATCTTAGGCCTCGAGACCCTGGTTCAAGATGGCAGACTAGAAGGACGTGCGCTCACTCCCTCTTGCGAGAGCACCAGAATTACAACTAACTGCTGAACAATCGTTGACAGGAAGGCACTGGAACTCACCAAAAAAGATACCCCACATCTAAAGACAAAGGAGAAGCCACAATGAGATTGTAGGAGGGATGCAATCACAATAAAATCAAATCCCATAACTGCTGGGTGGGTGACTCACAAACTGGAGAACACTTATACCACAGAAGTCCACCAACTGGATTGAAGGTTCTGAGCCCCACGACAGGCTTCCCAACCTGGGGCTCCAGCAACGGGAGGAGGAAATCCTGGAGAATCAGATTTTGAAGACTAGCAGAATTTGATTGCAGGATTTCAACAGGACTTGGGGGAAACAGACTCCACTCTTGGAGGGCATACACAAAATAGTGTGCACATTGGGAACCAGGGGAAGGAGCAGTGACCCCGTAGGAGACTGAACCAGACCTACCTGCTAGTATTGGAGGGTCTCCTGCAGAGGTGGGGTGTGGCTATGTCTCAACAAAGACACTGGCAGCAGAAGGTCTGGAAAGTACTCCTTGGCGTGAGCCCTCCCAGAGTCTGCCATTAGCCCCACCAAAGAGCTGGGTAGGCTCCAGTGTTGGGTCACGTCAGGCAAAACAACCAACAGGGAGGGAACCCAGCCTCACCCATCAGCAAACAAGCAGATTAAAGTTTTACTGAGCTCTGCCTACTAGAGCAACAGCCAGCTCTACCCACCACCAGTCCCTCCCATCAGGAAACTTGCACAAGCCTATTAGGTAGCCTCATCCACCAGAGGGCAGACAGCAGAAGCAAGAAGAACTACAATCCTGCAGCCTGTGGAACAAAAACCACATTCACAGAAAGATAGACAAGATGAAAAGGCAGAGGGCTATGTACCAGATGAAGGAACAAGATAAATCCCCAGAAAAACAACTAAATGAAGTGGAGATAGGCAACCGTCCAGACTAAGAATTCAGAATAATGATAGGGAAGGTGATCCAGCACCTCGGAAAAAGAATGGAGACAAAGATCAAGAAGATGCAAGAAATGTTTAACAAAGACCTAGAAGAATTAAAGAACAAACAAACAGAGATGAACAATACAATAACTGAAGTGACAAATACACTAGAAGGAATCAATAGCAGAATAACTGAGGCAGAAGAACGGATAAGTGACCTGGAAGACAGAATGATGGAATTCACTGCCGGGGAACAGAATAAAGAGAAAAGAGTGAAAAGAAATGAAGACAGCCTAAGAGACCTCTGGGACAACATTAAACGCAACAACATTTGCATTATAGGGGTCCCAGAAGGAGAAGAGAGAGTGAATGGACCCAAGAAAGTATTTGAAGAGATTATAGTTGAAAACTTCCCTAACATGGGAAAGGAAATAGCCACCCAACTGCAGGAAGCACAGAGAGTCCCAGGCAGGATAAACCCAAGGAGAAACATACTGAGACACATAGTAATCAAATTGACAAAAATTAAAGTCAAAGAAAAATTATTGAAAGCAAAAAGGGAAAAACGACAAATAACATACAAGGGAACTCCCATAAGGTTAAAGGGAACTCCTGTAAGGTTAACAGCTGATTTCTCAGCAGAAACTCTACAAGCCAGAAGGGAGTGACATGATATATTTAAAGTGATGAAAGGGAAGAAGTTACAAGCAAGATTACTCTACCTGGCAAGGATCTCATTCAGATTTGATGGAGAAATCAAAAGCTTTACAGACAAGCAAAAGGTAAGAGAATTCAGCACCACCAAACCAGCTCTACAACAAATGCTAAAGGAACTTCTCTAAGTGGGAAATACAAGAGAAGAAAAGGACCTGCAATAACAAACCTATAACAATTAAGAAAATGGTAATAGGAACATATATATCGATAATTACCTTAAACGTGAATGGATTAAATGCTCCAACCAAAAGACAGGCTTGCAGAATGAATACAAAAACAAGACCCATCTATATGCTGTCTACAAGAGACCCACATCAGACCTAGGGACACATGCAGACTGAAAGTGAGGGAATGGAAAAAGATATTCCATGCAAATGGAAATCAAAAGAAAGCTGGAGTAGCAATACTCATATCAGATAAAAAAGACTTTAAAATAAAGAATGTTACAAGGGACAAGGAAGGATACTACATAATGATCAAAGCATCAATCCAAGAAGAAGATACAACAATTATAAATATATATGCACCCAACATAGGAGCACCTCAATACATAAGACAACTGCTAACAGCTATAAAAGAGGAAATCGACAGTAACACAATAATAGTGGGGAACTTTAACACCTCACTTACACCAATGGACAGATCATCCAAACAGAAAATTAATAAGGAAACAGATTTAATTGATATTTATAGGACATTCCATCCAAAAACAGCAGATTACACTTTCTTCTCAAGTGTGCACTGAACATTCTCCAGGATAGATCACATCTTGGGTCACAAATCAAGCCTCAGTAAATTTAAGTAAATTGGAATCATATCAAGCATCTTTTCTGACCACAACACTATGAGATTAGAAATCAGTTACAGGGAAAAAAATGTAAAAAACACAAACACATGGAGGCTAAACAATACGTTACTAAATAACCAACAGATCACTGAAGAAATCAAAGAGGAAATCAAAAAATACCTAGAGACAAATGACAATGAAAACACAATGATCCAAAACCTATGGGATGCAGCAAAAGCAATTCTAAGAGGGAAGTTTACGGCAATACAAGCCTACCTCAAGAAACAAAAATCCCCAATAAACAATTTGTCCTTACACATAAAGGAAGTAGAGAAAGAAGAAAAAACAAAACCCAAAGTTAACAGAAGGAAAGAAATCATAAAGATCAGATCAAATAAATGAAATAGAAACAAAGAAAACAACAGCAAAGATCAATAACACTAAAAGCTGGTTCTTTGAGAAGATAAACAAAATTGATAAACCATTAGCCAGACTCATCAAGAAAAAGAGGGAGAGGACTCAAATCAATAAAATTAGAAATGGAAAAGGAGAAGTTACAACAGACACCACAGAAGTACAAATCATCCTAAGAAACTACTACAAATAACTCTATGCCAGTAAAATGGACAACCTGGAAGAAATTGACAAATTCTTAGAAATGTATAACCTTCCAAGACTGAACCAGGAAGAAATAGAAAATATGAACAGACCAATCACAAGTAATGAAATTGAAACTGTGATTAAAAATCTTCCAACAAACAAAAGTCCAGGACCAGATGGCTTCACAGGTGAATTCTATCAAACATTTAGAGAAGAGCTAACACCCATCCTTCTCAAACTCTTCCAAAAAATTGCAGAAAAGGAACACTCCCAAACTCATTCTATGAGGGCACCATCACCAGACAAAGATACTACAAAAAAAGAAAATTACAGACCAATAACACTGATGAATATAGATGCAAAAATCCTCAACAAAATACTCGCAAACAGAATCCAACAACACATTAAAAGGATCGTACACCATGATCAAGTGGGATTTATCCCAGGGACGCAGGGATTCTTCAGTATATGCAAATCAATCAATGTGATACACCGTTTTAACAAACTGAAGAATAAAAACCATATGATCATCTCAACAGATGCAGAAATAGCTTTTGACAAAATTCAACACCCATTTATGATAAAAACTCTCCAGAAAGGGGGCATAGAGGGAAGCTACCTCAACATAATAAAGACCATATATGACAAGCCCACAGCAAACATCATTCTCAATGGTAAAAAAACTGAAAGCATTTCCTCTAAGATCAGGAACAAGACAAGGATGTCCACTCTCACCACTATTATTCAACATAGTTTTGGAGGTCCTAGCCACGGCAATCAGAGAAGAAATAGAAATAAAAGTAATCCAAATTGGAAAAGAAGAAGTAAATGTGTCACTATTTGCAGATGACATGATACTATACATAGAGAATCCTAAAGATGCCACCGGAAAACTACGAGAGCTAATCAATGAATTTCGTAAAGTTGCAGGATATAAAATTAATGCACAGAAATCTCTTGCATTCCTATACACTAATGATGAAAAATCTGCAAGAGAAATTAAGGAAACACTCCCATTTACCATTGCAACAAAAAGAATAAAATACCTATGAATAAACCTACCTAGGGAGACAAAAGACCTGTATGCAGAAAACTATCAGTCACTGATGAGAGAAATTAAAGATGATACAAACAGATGGAGAGATATACCATGTTCTTGGATTGGAAGAATCAATATTGTAAAAATGACAATACTACCCAAAGCAATCTACAGGTTCAATGCAATCCCTATCAAATTACCAATGGCAATTTTTACAGAACTAAAACAAAAAATCTTAAAATTTTTATGGAGACACTAAAAACTCCCAATAGCCAAAACAGTCCTGAGGGAAAATAATGGAGCTGGAGGAATCAGACTTCCTGAATTCAGACTATACTACAAAGCTACAGTAATCAAGACAATATGATGCACAAAAACAGAAATATAGATCAATGGAACAGGATAGAAGGCCTAAAGATAAACCCACGCACCTATGTTCAACTAATCTATGACAAAGGAGGCAAGGATACACAATGGAGAAAAGACAGTCTCTTCAATAAGTGGTGCTGGGAAAACTGGACAGCTACATGTAAAAGAATGAAATTAGAACACTCCCTAATGCCATACACAAAAATAAACTTGAAATGGATTAGAGACCTTAATGTAAGACTGGACACTATAAAATTCTTAGAGGAAAACATAGGAAGATCACTCTATGACATAAGTCACAGCAAGATCTTATTAGATCCACCTCCTAGAGTAATGGAAATAAAAACAAAAATAAACAAATGGACCTAATGAAACTTAAAAGCTTTTGCAAAAGAAAGGAAACTACAAACAAGATAAAAAGACAACCCTCAGAATGGGAGAAAATATTTGCAAATAAATCAACGGACAAAGGATTAATCTCCAAAATATATAAACAGCTTATGCTACTCAATATTAAGGAAACAAATAACCCAATCCAAAAATGGGCAGAACACCTAAATAGACATTTCTCCAAAGAAGACATACAGATGGTCAAGAAGCACATGAAAAGTGCTCAACATCACTAATTATTAGAGAACTGCAAACCAATACTACAATGAAGTTTCATCTCACACCAATTAGAATGGGCATCATCAGAAAATCTACAAACAACAAATGTTGGAGAGGGTGTGGAGAAAAGGGAACCCTCTTCCACTGTTGGTGGGAATGTAAATTGATACAGCCACTATGGAGAACAGTATGGAGGTTCCTTAGAGAACTAAAAAGAGAACCACCATATGACCCAGCAATCTCACTACTGGGCATATACCCTGAGAAAAGCATAATTCAAAAAGATACATGCACCCCAGTGTTCATTGCCACACTATTTACAATAGCCAGGTCATGGAAGCAACCTAAATTCCCATCGACAGATGAATGGATGAAGAAGATGTGGTACATATATACAATGGAATATTACTCAGCCATAAAAAGGAACAAAATTGGGTCCTCTGTAGAGATGTGGATGGATCTAGAGACTGTCATACAGAGTGAAGTAAGTCAGAAAGCGAAAAACAGATATCGTATATTAACACATATATGTGGAACCTAGAAAAATGGTACAGATGCACCGGTTTGCAGGGCAGAAATTGAGACACAGATGTAGACAACAAACGTATGGACAGCCAGGGGGGAAAGTGGCTGGGGGTGGTGGTGGTGTGATGAATTGGTAGATTGGGATTGACATATATGCACTAATATGTATAAAATGGATAACTAGTGAGAACCTGCCTTATAAGAAAATAAATAAAATAGAATACAAAAATTCCAAAAAAAAAAAAGAAATATTTTAGGTCCCTTTTGCTGTGTATTACTGACTGTGCCCCACCTCCAACTCTCATTTCCTTTAGTTTAGAGGCTCTTGTGACTGCTTCTCTATATGTGACTGCTCCTTTTTTTAAAAAAAGTTGGTGCTTCTCTGATGTTTCCCCATCTCCTCCTAACATTTCTATTTATTCATTCTAAAAGCCAGACATTTTCACAAAATGCTAATCAATTAAAAATTATTGTTTATTCCTTTAGTATTTCTGCTAACTATAAATGTACCCTAGGCATTTTAATTTCAATTTGGGGGCTTATTTTGGAGAACATTTGTTAGTTTTTCAAAATTATATTTGGATCTTATTTTTTTCTTTATTTTTCAATCTGATTTTATGATTGAAGACAGAAGGTCTTCTTTCTATTTTTTAATTAATTTATTTATTTTGGTTGTGCCAGGTCTTGGTTGAGGCAAGGGGGCTCCCTAGTTGCAGTTCACCAGGTCCTTAGCTACAGCATGTAGGCTCCTTAGTTGTGGCTCCAGGGCTTCTTAGTTGTAGCATGAGAACTCTTAGTTGCAGCATGCATGTGGGATCTAGTTCCCTGACCAGGGATCGAACCCCAACCCCCTGCATTGGGAGCGCGGAGTCCTATCCACTGTGCCACCAGGGAAGTCCCCAGAAGGTCTTCTTAAAGGACTGCTTTTCCCCATAAAAATATTTATTTTAGCAAGAGCAAATACAGATTTAAATGAGAGGAGCCTCTAGTTGACCTTCAACTGATGGTCACAATTTTGCAAAGCAAAGGAGCCAATCAGCTCTCACTCTTCTACCTCACATCTTCCCCACTTACTGCTGTGTGCTGTTGGGCTAGTTATTTAACATCTCTAGGCCTCAATTCCTTTATCTGTGAAAAGTGGAAGGTACTTTATGTGGAAAGTAATAGTACCTACTCCTACAGTAGTTGTGAGGATTAAAAGAGTTAATGTGTTCAAAATGCTATGAACCATACCTAGCATATAATAAATGTTCAAAAATTTTAGCTATTGTTATTTTATCACTATTACCTCTATATAGATACTTTTTTCTATTCTTTCTACTTTTCTTTCTCCTTCCCCTTTCCCCTTGTGAGGGAACAAGTTATTTCCAACCATGCTAGGAGATTAAGAAGTGTGATCTGGAGCTGTAGTTACAGTCTAGTTCTTTTTATAAAACAAGATGTTTAAATCCCAAAGAAAAGGAAGTCCACCAAGACTGCCGTATTGCACAACTCTAGGAGGCGCCATCCACCTTGTAGTCAGAGTAACTGCTATCCCCAAAATTATGCACTATCCCCAAAATTATGCAGTTGATGATCCATGCAGCCATACATGGTAGTTCTGAAGCCCACCATTCAGTCACTTTAACTTTTTTACTTTTCCTCAGTTTTTGTATTGTTTTCTTTTTCATATATATGTAAGTATGTATACTCAGTAGATGACATAAACACATTAAACCTTTACACATTGGTTCCCCTATATGCCTTTTTTTTTCCTTTCCAAAGGTTTGATATTCAAATGGGAGTTGTATGTGTTTGTGTGCATAGAAGCTTATATTCACACCTATGTGAAGTATTAACAGTCATAAAAATATAAGTAATAATATAAAGAATAAATTATATTTACTAGGACTGAAAATGCTCATAATTTATAAATAGGATTGCTTTTTCTTACTTTTATGAGATGATTACAGCTGGATCAAAGCAAAGGATTTGAATAGAACCAAAACAATAAATTAATTGACCACTAAGTGATAGGGGCCCTTAGTATATTTCCTACCACTAAATCACAAACATAGGCAAGCTGGGATAAGCCTGACTCACCAAATCTTTCAATGATGTCAACATCCGCTTTCTGTTATGTCTGTAGATGCTGCCAGTGGTTTGAATCAGTATAACATTTTTTATTATTATAAATAAAATGCTTAATTTAGTTATTTCTTTGGAAGATATGAGGAAACATTGTTCTCTGATGAACTGCTTCAAGAAATATCCTTTGAATTTTGAATACTAAGACAGTTTTATTTCAATACAATTTATGACCAGTAATAGAACTACATACAGGTGGTATTGGATTTCTGTGCATGCCTTACCGCCATTTAAACATCACAGATGTTTCCTTTATTCGTAATGAGTTAATCCCACTGCCATTCATGCACAAGGAAGGAAGGAGAAGCACTCAAAGGTCTACGTAGCTAGAGGGAGTAGAAGAAGCAAAAAGCCTAGCTAACCTACAAATTTGATAGTTCACCCTTGAATAATTGAAAGTTTGTTGTATTTGCATTAAAAAGTGTGAATCAGGAACACTGAAGTTCAACATATTCTGTGCTATAATTGAAACAGTACTCGGATGGACTGAACCATGTTTTATGATGCGCTTTTTTTCAGGCTTTGGTATAGAATTTCCCTACTTATGGAGGACTAGCAACTGAAAATAAATTAAAACTGTAACCTTACCTCTAGAGATGAATATTCTGCATGCAACAATCTCTTCCTTCTCAAAATTACCGTTCAGTTCACTTCAGCAATCATCTATTGAGCATTATACTATGCTATCTCTGAGAATTTAAAGACAAATAAAACATGGTCCCTGTTCTTAATTAGTTTCCTCTCAATTCAAAGAATTGAAAGATAGTCAGGGGATTGAGATATGGGTGGAGGAAGCCTGGAGTATGGTGTGGAAGGGTGTACGGGGAATATTTGGGTCTTATTCTTTATAGTACACCTTTTAATAATCATTGACAAATTGTTCTCCTGACCAGATTGCCTCCCTATTTTTTTGCCAGTTCTTAGTATTGCCAATCTTTCTTGGTTTTATTTATAATAAGATATTAATCTAATAAATATGTTTGGTGAATTTTTTCATACAAGTAACTTTCTGGGTGCTGTCAGTGACGCAAAGTGATTGTCCTCCAGCAGCTCGCAATATATTGGTTGAGAAGAGGGTCACACAAACAACTAAGTTCAAAAGAAGTCAAATGATGGTTAATGTAATCATAGAATTATGGATAGCATACGATTGGAAGACTGTGAAGTCAGGGTTCAGCATAGAAAATCAGGTTCTCGATCAATATTATACCACTGGTAAGCAGCAGAGCTGGGATTTGAGATCAAGTTTTTCTGTCTCCAAGACCAGAGTTCTTCTTACTTTAAAACTGCAACACATAAAATTGTAAATATCAGGGCCTATCACAGGAATACACAATGTTAAAATTGTTTTCAGTATTTCATGTGAAACTTCTACTAATTATTATAATTTTAATCAATTGGATGTCCTTCAGAGCCTTTTTCATACTTTGATTTGCAAATAAGCAGGGGAAAATTCATTGATTCTTTATAATACAGTGGAAAAAACCAAGAATACTGAAGTATATTGTTACTTAGGTTCTCTGAGCTTCAATTTTCTCATCTATAATAACCTTGCAGTGTAGTGGTAGAGATTAAATGAAATAGTTAATGTAAGGTCCATGGCATAGCATTTGTCACTGCGTGGCCACTCCAGAAAGGTGAGTCATCTTCCCTTGAGTTAAGAGAAAATATACCTTTAAGTCAATCTGAGAAGATATATTAGAGTTGGCAAGGACTGAGGGAATATCTTGTTTAGTTCCCCTGTTGCCCAGAGTTGAGCATGGAAACCCAGTACACTGATATGTTTCTCTCAAGGTTGTAGAGACAGTTGTAAACAGAATAAGTTTTATCATGTTTCAGTTACCCTTCTGTGTCTACAGACGGGACACCCCACTTCTAAGAGCACACTGGAGAACTGGCCTGGATTTGGGGGACTATTGTCAACCTTTCATAGGATCAACGATAAGACTGGGGGAAAATAATTTGTTTCTTTAATCATTAATGATGTTGAACAACTTTTTAAATTTATTTTTCCCCAGCTTTATTGACATATAATTGACATATATGATTGATATAATTGTGTAAGTTTAAGATGTACAGTGTAGTGGTTTTATATATGTATATATGGCAAAGTGATTACCACAATAAAGTTAGTTAATATATCACCTCACATAGTTATAATTTGTTTTGTGGTGAGAACTTTAAAAATCTACTCTTGGGCTTCCCTGGTGGCGCAGTGGTTGCGAGTCCGCCTGCCGGTGCAGGGGATACAGGTTCGTGCCCCGGTCTGGGAGGATCCCACATGCCGCGGAGCGGCTGGGCGCGTGAGCCATGGCCGCTGAGCCTGCGCGTCCGGAGCCTGTGCTCCGCAACGGGAGAGGCCACGGCGGTGAGAGGCCCGCGTACCGCCAAAAAAAAAAAAAAAAAAAAAAAAAATCTACTCTTTTAGTAACTTTCAAATATACAATACAGTATTGTTAACTGTAGTCACCACACTGTATATTACATGTCAGAACTTACTTCTCTTGTAACTGGAAGTTTGTATCCTTTGACCGCCTTCACCCATTTACCCTACTCTTGCCCCCACCCCTGGCCCCGACCCTGGCAACCACTAATCCATTTTCTGTTCATGTGCCCTTTGAAATTCTCTCCATTCAAGATAATACTCTTTTCTCCCATGTCCTTTCCTCATTTGTTGAAAGCAGTGTCTTTTCTCCAGTGAATTACCTTTGCCCTTTGTAAAAAATCAGTTGTCCATATATGGATGTATGATTCTATTTCTGGACTCTGTTATGTTCCAATGATTTCTTTGTCATCTTTACACCAATACCACACTATATTTATTACTGTAGTGCTATAATAAGTGTTGAAGTCACGTAGTATTAGCTCTCCAAATTTGTTCTTTTTCAAAATTGTTTTGGCTATTGTAGGTCTTTTGCACTTCATATGAATTTTATAATTAAACTTTCAAGTTCTACCAAAAAAAAAAAAAGCCTACTAGTGTTTCATTGACTCTGTATAGCTCAAATTTGGGAGAATTTTCATCTTCATAATATTAAGGCTTCTGAAACATGAAAAAAATATAAATCTTCATTTATTCATATTTTCTTTAATTAGTCTCAGCTATGTTTTGAAGTTTCCAGTGACAAATCTCTCATATCTTTTGTCAGATTTATCCCTAGACGTTTCATATTTTTGATGTTATAAATGTTATTATTTTATTATTTTTCCAATTGTTCATTACTGGTATATAGATATACAATTGATTTTTATATATTAATCTTGTATCCTGAAAATTTGCTAATCACAAACTCACTTATTAGTTTTAGCATCTTTTTTCTTTAGGGTTTTCTACGTAGACAATTATGTCATGCAAATAATGAGTTTTAATTCTTCCTTTCCAATTTGGGTGGCATTACTGTCTTTTTCTTGCCTTGTTGCATTGGCTAAAATCCCCAATAAAATGTTTAATAGAGATGGTGAGAGCAGTCATCCTTGTCTTCTTCCCAATCTTAGGGGAAAATGTTCTGTTTTTACCTTTAAATATGATGCTAACTGTAGATTTTTTTGTAGATGCCCTTTATAGGTCCATGAAGTTTCCTTTTATTCCTAGTTTGCTGAGAGTTTTTATTAGGACTGGATGTTGGATTTTTTTCAAAGGCATTATCTGTGTCTGTTGAAATGATTGTATGGTTTTCTTTTAAGATTGTGTTAATATGGTGAAGTATAACAATTGATTTTCAGATGTAAAACAACCTTGCATTCCTGGGATAAACCCAACTTGGTCATGATGTTTTATCCATTGTATATATTTTTGGAGGCAATTTGCTAAATTTTGTGTAGAATTTTGCATTTCTGAGGGATATTGATTTCATTAGGGATATTGATTTGTAGTTTTCATTTTCCATAATGTCTTTGTCTGGTGGGACTCAGAATAAGTTGAAAAGTTTTCCTCTTCTTCAATTTTTTGGGAAGTGTTTGTATAGAATTAGTATTATTTCTTCCTTAAATGCTTCACAGAATTCACCAGTAAAGCCATTTGGATCTGAAAGGGAAGATTTTTGGGAAGGATTTAACCAAAAATTCAGTTTCTTTAATAGGTAATTGTATATTTAGGTTGTTTACTCCTTCTTGAGTGAGCCTTGGTAGTTTGTATCTTTCATGGGTTTGTCCATTTCATTTAAATTGTCAAATTTGTTGGCTTAAAGTTATTCATAATGTTCCCTTATTATCCGTTTGGTATCTGTGAAATCTATACTGATGTCATCTTCTTATTCCTGATATTGATGATTTGTGCCTTTTTTCCCTGATCAGGTTAGAGATTTATCAATTTTGTTAATTTTTCAAAGCATTAGCCTGTAGTTTCACTGATTTTGTCTATGGTTTCTCTGGTTTTTATTTCTTTGATTCCTGCTCTTATCCTTTCTCTTGTTTATTTTGGGTTTAACTTGCCCATTTTTTCTAGTTTCTTGAGGTAAAAGGTGAAATCATTGATTTGAGATCTTCTTTTCTAATAACTCTAGTGCTATAAATTTCTCCCAAGTGCTGCATTAGTAAATATTACAGAGTTTTATATGCTTGTTTTCACTTTTATTCAGCACAAAATAATTTGTATTTTTCTTGGGATTACTGCTTTAACCCATGTGTTACTTGTATGTGTTTTATTTGGTGTCCAAATATTTGGAGATTTTCCAGAGATCTTCCATTATTGATTTCTGATTTCTCTGTGATCTAAGAACATACTATATATGACTTGAATATTGTTGTATTTATTGAAACTTGCTTTATGGCACAGAATATGGTCTACCTTGGTAAAATATTCCATATGCCCTTGAAAAGAATGTGTATTCTTCTGTTGTTGGATAGTTTTCTATATATGTCAATTAGGTCAACTTAGTTGATAGTGTTTGTAAAATCTACCATATCATTATTGATTTTCTGCTATTAATTATTGAAAAAGCATTATTGAAGTCATTTAGTAGAATTGTGGATTTTCTATTTCTCCTTGTAATTCTATTAATTTTTGCTTCGTGTATTTTAAAGCTCTCTTATTAGATGAATAAATGTCTTTAGATTGTTATATTCTCTTGCTTAATTTACCCCTTTATCATTAAAAAAATTGACCTTTTAAAATCTCTGGTAACATTCTTTGCTCTAAAATCTACTTTGCTAATAATTAATGGTAATATTAATCTTTCTTTTAATTAATATTAACATGATATATTTTTCTATTCTTTTACTTTTAACCTATTGATGTTTTGTCTTTAAAGTATATTTCTTATAGACAGCATGTAATTATCTTGGTTTTTTTACCCAATCTGACAAGTTCTGTGTTTTGATTGGGTGTGTTTAGACCATTTATATTTAGTATTATCTTAGGCTATAACTTTTTGTGTGTGTGATTTTAATACTTAGGGTTTAGGGACTTCCCTAGTGGTGCAGTGGTTAAGAATCTGCCTGACAATGCAAGGGACACGGGTTCGAGTCCTGGTCCGGGAGATCACATGCTGTGGAGCAACTAAGCCTGTGTGCCACAACTACTGAGCCTGCACTCTAGAGCCTGTGAGCCACAACTACTGAGCCTGTGAGCCACAACTACTGAAGCCCACGTGCCTAGGGCCCATGCTCTGCAACAAGAGAAGCCACTTCAATGAGAGGTCCACGCACTGCAATGAAGAGTAGCCCGCACTCCCCACAACTAGATAAAGCCCACGCACAGCAACAAATACCCAATGCAGCCAAAAATAAATTAGTTAATTAATTTTAAAAAATTAAAAAAAATCTTAGGGTTTATAGCATACATTTTAAATTCTTTCAATTACATTCAGTGCATGAATAAACTATAACTTATTTACCAACTTTATTACTGCTGGACATTTAGGTTTTCTGGTTATTGTGAACAAAATTTCTGTGAACATTCCTATACAGAATGGCTTGATAGGTGCTGTCACAAACATACGTACTAGACACTGTGTCATCACAAATGGATATTTCTGGAAAAGGCGACTCTTGAGCCGAGTTTTTAGGGGAGAAAGAAATGATTAGATGAGAAACCAAAGAAAAAGTTTCTAGACAGAAGGAAGAGTAATAAGGGACTGGAAAGAGAATCAGCAAGAAATTATAGAGAAATGGGCATAGAGGAGACCGAAGTAATAGGTAGACATTGTCATGATAAACTAAAAGATCCAGATGCCACTCTGGAGAATTTCAAATATGTAGTCACATAATCAATTTTTTAAAAGAAAAATATCTTTGATCACATTGTGGAGAATGGATTGGATGAGGGTCAGATTGGAGATTGGGAAACGTGGTGGTGGGTTATTGCAGTATTTCAGTTCATAAGTGGTGAGGCCTGAACTAAGGCCATGACTGTGGGAACAGTGAAAAGGGAAAACATTGGAGAATTCTTTTTTAAAAAAATATTTATTTATTTTGGCCGCACCAGGTCTTAGTTGTGGTGTGCAAGAGCTTTAGTTGCGGCCTGCGGGCTTCTTAGTTGAGGCATGCATGTGGGATCTAGTTCCCCTACCAGGGATCGAACCCAGGCTCCCTGCATTGGACCACCAGGGAAGTCCCAACATTTGAGAATTCTTGAAGAGATGTACTACTGGGGAGAGAGAGGAAAGAATCAGAGAGTTTGAACTGGGGGATTTGACATGGTAGTCCATTCACAACATTTTTGAAAAAGAAGAGAAGCAGTTTTCATTGAAATCTGGTAAATTAAATTGGCTATGCAAAAAGTGAAGACATTTAAAAAAAGAGTGTTGAGAAGGGGCTTGCCATACCAGATAGCAAAATATTATGTTGTAAGCTACAGCAATTAAGTCACCATATTAAGTACTCTACCAAAAAAGACATTTTTGATTTTGAAATTCATGTATGGTAAAGATACCATCAATAGTGTTAAGGAACAAATAACAACCTGGGGAGAAAATGTTTCAAAATATTTAGTAGAAAAAAAGGTAACTATCTCTAATATATCAGTAATTCCTTCAGATAAATAAGAAAAAGACAAAATAAAAAACTAATATGAAAATAGGTAGAGAATATAAAGGGCAATTTATAGACGAAATACAAATGGCCAATAATTGTAAGAAACTGTTAAACCACTGCCTAAGTGGTTATGCCTAAAACTGAAATAATGAGATAAAATTTTAACAACTCAGCATAGCAAAGGTAAAAATATTTAAGATATCAAATGCTGGCTTGAGAATAGGGAAACGTTCACATGTTGAAGAGAATGTAAATTGGGGCAATCTTTTGGAAAGCAATTTGGCACATATTTTTTGACCTTGAATCTGTTATAAGGCCTTATCCCTCAGAAATATTTGCACTACAAAACAAAGATATACTTCCAAGGATACGCATTTCACTGGTGCTTAAAATAGTGAAAAACTGGGATAATCTAGGGGGTTGATAAATTATGTTACATCCATACAATGGAATACTATTCATATTTTTAAAAAACGAAGCAGATCTATATATACAAAGAATAGAAAGATATTTATAATTTATTGGAGGAAAAGGTCAAGTTTCAGAAAATAATGCCAGCTATGATGCCATTTTTACAAATAAATATGTATTAAATGCAGTATATACCAGGAACTGGGCCATTAACCAGGGATTCAGCAAAGAACAAGATAAGGTCCCTGCAGTTGTGGAATTAAAAAGTTGTTAAACGTGATTACCACTGGTGAATGAGATAGTGGCAGTTGGGGGTGGGAGAGGAAGGATGTTTACTTTTTACATGTTTGGACTGTTAAATTTTTTCCAAAAAGCAACTTTTGCTTTTGTAGTTTAAAAACTAAATTTTAACAGAAGTTATACAATTTTAAATTATATTTTCAAATATTTAAAATAGTGATAAACTAATTAATGTTTTTAAGAGTGTGAAGAAGTGGGTGCTCTCATACTCTTCTGATGAGAGCATGTATTTGCTTAAACATTTTGGAGGATAATTTGGTAATATATATGTTTTAATGTTACAAGTTTGCTTTAATACAAGAATTCTATTTCTAAGAATTTATCTTAAGGAAAAATTAAGAAATATAAATAAGATACAAGTATGTTTATTGCAGCTTTCTGTATAACAGTGTAAAATTAGCAGCAACATAAATAGCCTTCAACATGGAATTTCTTAATTAAATCATGGTACATACATAAAATTAAAAATGGCTGTTGGCATCATATTGGATGCCACACTAACAGTCATTTTCTTTTTCCCCCTTGCTAATGGAATTGCCTTTTTTTTTTTTTTTTTTTCCAGATATTGAGTGGTAATAGATTAGGCAAGGAGGGCCTAGTTGGGGAGTGAATTGTGATGATTGGTATCTAGTTCCAAAACACTTTCATCACCCCAAAAGAAACCCCTGTATACATTGAGCAGTCATTTCCCATTCTACCCTCCTTCCAGCCCCTGGCAACTACAATTCACTTTCTGTCTCTATGGATTTATCTATTATAGATTTTTCATAAAAATGGAATCATATTATATGTGACTTTTTGTGTCTGGCTTCTTTCACTTAGCATGTTTTTGAAGTTTAACCATATTGCAGCATGTATCAGTACTTCATTCCTTTTATGTCCAAGTAATATTCTATTATATTCATATATAATTATATGTATAACATATATGATATATATATATATATCACATTTTGTTCATCCATTCATCTGTTGATGGATATTTGGACTGTTTCCACTTTTGGGCTGTTGTGAATAATGCTGCAATGAATGTTGGCATCAGCATACAAGTCTCTGTTTGAGTCTCTATTTTCAGTTCTTTTGGGTGTATACCTAGGAGTAGAATTGCTGGGTCATATGACAATTATTTGTTTAACATTTTTGGGAACTGCCAAACTTTTCCACAGTGGGTGTGCCATTTTACATTCCCACTAGCAATGCATAGGGATTCCAGTTTCTCCACATCCTCACCAACAGTTATTTTCTGTTTTTGTTTTTGTTTTATTGTTACAGTTATCCTAGTGGGTATGAAGTGGTACCTTGTAGTTTTGATTTGCATTTCTTTAGTGACTAATGATGCAGAGCAGTTTTTGTTTACCATTAGTATATTCTTCTTGTGAGAAATGTCTGTTCAAGTCCTTTGCCCATTTTTAAATTGGATTATCTGTCTTTTTGTTGTCAAGTTGTAAGAGTTTTTATATATTTGGGACAGTAGACCCTTATCAGATATAATTTGCAAATATTTTTTTCCATTTTGATGTTGTCTTTTTACTTAATAATGTCCTTCGATGTACAAAAGTTCTTAATTTTGATGAAGTCAAAGTTATCTATTTTTTCTTCTGTTGCTTATACTTTTAGTGGCTAATCTAAGAATACATCATCCAAGTACATGAAGTTTTACTCCTATTTTTTCTTCTAATACTTTTGCAGCTTTAGTTCTTGCATTTAGGTCTTTGATCCATTTTGAGTTAATTTTTCTGTGTGCTGTGAGGTAGGAGTCCAACTTCATTTTTTTCATGTGGATATCCATTCATTGAAAAGAGTGTTCTTTTCCCCATTGAATAAAATAGTCTTGGTATCCTTGTTGAAAATAAATTGGTCACAGATATATGGGTCTATTTCTGGACACTCAATTTCATTGCATTGGTCTAAGGTCTAACGTACTCATACCAGTAGCACCCTGTTTTGATTACTGTAGCTTTGTAGTAAGTTTCTAAGCAGGAAGTGGGAGGCCTCCAACTTGGTCCTTCTTTTTTTTTTTTTTTGCGGTACACGGGCCTCTCACTGTTGTGGCCTCTCCCGTTGCGGAGCACAGGCTCCGGACACGCAGGCTCAGCGGCCATGGCTCATGGGCCCAGCCGCTCCACGGCATGTGGGATCTTCCCGGACCGGGGCACGAACCCGTGTCCCCTGCATCGGCAGGCAGAATCTCAACCACTGCACCACCAGGGAAGCCCTTGGTCCTTCTTTTTTAAGATTATTTTGGCTATTTGGGGCCCCTTGCTGTTCCATATGAACTTGAGGATTGGCTTTTCTATTTTTACAGAAAAGGCCACTGGAATTTTGATAGGAATTTCTAGGGATCTGTAGATAATTTTAGGTAGTATTGCCATCTAACAATATTGTTCTCCAGTCCATGAACACAGGATATCTTTCCATTCCTTTAGCTCTTTAATTTCTTTCAGCAATTTTTTATACTTCTCAGTGTACAAATCTTTTACCTCCTTGGTTAAATTTATCCTGAGCCAATTTTGCTGTTTGGATGCTATTATAAATGGAATTGTTTTCTTAATTTCCTTTTCAGAATGTTTACTGCTGGTATTAGCAACCCAACTGATTTTTTTTTAATAATTATTTTTTTAAGGATCTAGACCTTTTATTTTTTTAATGTTTGTTTATTTATTTATTTATTATTTATTTATTTTGGCTGCACCAGGTCTTAGTCGCTGCACATGGGATTTTCGTTGCGGCATGTGGGATATTTAGTTGCAGTGTGCAGACTTAGTTGTGGCATGCAAACTCTTAGTTGTGGCATGCGTGCAGAATCTAGTTCCCCAGCCAGGGATTGAACCTGGGCGCCTTGCATTGGGAGTGCAGAGTCTTACCCACTGGGCTACCAGGTAAGTCCCTACAACCCAACTAATTTTTGAGTGTTTACCTGCAGCTTTGCTGAATTAGTTTATTACCTCTATTAGTTTTTTAATGTTTTTTTTTTTGAGGGGGGTATTTTCTACATAGGGGATCATATTATTTGTGAGTAGAAATAGTTTTACTTCTTTCCAATTTGTATGTCTTTTATTTATTTATTTTTTTCTTGCCTGATTGCCCTGGCTGTAAGTTCCAGTGTAGTGTTGCATAGCATTGGTGAAAGTGAGCATCCTTGTTTTGTTCCTGATCTTAGAGGGAAAAGTTTTAGTCTTTCACCATTGTGTACAATGTAAACTGTTTTCCAGTGATGGTTTAAGTCTAGATTTCTGGTTTTGCTTTGTTTTGTTTTCTTACTGTTTGCACTATATTGGGCTTCTTGAATCCAAAAATTCATATCTTTAATCATTTTGGAAATATTATTAGCTCTCCTTTATTTTCCCATTCATCTTCCAGTATTGTAAGTATATATTTGTTAGACCTCCCTCTGTGCTGTTTGCTCATCTTTATTACATATATTCTATCTCTTTGGCTTTCTTTGTTGTATTTTGTGTAATTTCTTCAGATGTTTTAATTATTTCTTCAGTTCTGTCTAATCTGCTGTTTAATCCACACACTGTGATATTTTTTATTTTTAAAAATGCATTAATTATATTTTGCATTCCAGAGAGCACACTGACAGGATGCTAGCAGCCAGAGTCCATGGCACCAGGGGGGCTCTGGGGCCATGGAAGGGTCAGACTCAATACAGGAATATTTTATTGAGGTCACTGCATGCCAGGCTTTTCTGAGTGATGGGGCCCTGGGAAAATCAGATTGTTTTTGCCCTGTAGAGCCCACAGCTTGGAGGCGACAGCCACCTAAACGTCTATAAGCATGATGTAGGGTGGAGCAAGGTGACTGCCTCTGGTTCTTTTATAACTCAGCTAATTTTTTTATAGACTCATTCTTTCCTATATTTTCTCCTATTTCATTAAATATATTAAATGTGTTTATTTTATATTCTGCATCAATAATTTTTATAACTGATGCTTTTGTGAGTCTTGTCCTGAAATTTTTTTCTTTAAGATTTTAAGTCTTTATTTAATTTGTTAAAATATTGCTTCTGTTTTATGTTTTGTTTTTTTGGCTGCAAGGCATGTGGGATCTTAGCTCCTGACCAGGGATTGAACACGCACCCCCTGCATTGGAAGACAAAGTCTTAACCACTGGACTGCCAGGGAAGTCCCCTGAAATATTTTATAATGATACTTGTTCACAATAACTTACTCTTCGTGTCTCATCATGTTGTAGTATGGGTTTATTTTCCTTGAAATTTTATTAGTGGTTTAATTCATTTTTTTGAGGTTTAAGTGGAAGTTGAATTTCTTGAGATAGATTTGGTTTACATTTTGCTAAATGTCTGGGGCACCACCAACCTAGGACTAATTTAAATGAAAATGTCTGCTTGTGTTTTGGGGACCATTCAGATTCTATAAATTCTGTCACCAAACCCATTTGAGAGTGGGTGTGTAGTCTTGAATTATCAAGAATGACTTATTTTTTGCCTCCATTTATGGCCAAGACTGAGACAGAAAATTTTCTTTAACATCTTCCTCTGTGTGGTGAATTGTTTTCTAGTTTACTCACCAAGTATACTGCCTTTTGGAGATTCCTTGCTTTATGCAAAGTCCAATATAATATCCTACCTTCCCTGGACCTACATTGTCTCTTGTCTGCCATGCTCATCATCTTTAAAAGCTAAACCTCTAGGCTACCAAAGGTTGACGTGGCTGGATCTCTCATATCTCTCCAGCCTCATGATCCCTTCCCCACTGCTCTTTATTTTGGCTTCTGAGGATCTCTCTTGCATTCTTGATAAATCAGCCATGCATCTACAAGAATTTTTTTTTAATTTAACCAGCATTTTAAAGATGTTTTGCACTGGGCATCTAAAATTTTTTTTTGATACCTAGTCTGCCAAGAACTATAATTTTTTTTAACATCTTTATTGGAGTATAATTGCTTTACAATGTTGTGTTCATTTCTGCTGGATAATGAAGTGAATCAGCTATATGTATACATATATCTCCATATCCCCTCCCTCTTGTATCTCCCTCCCACCCTCTCTATCCCACCCCTCTAGGTGGTCACAAAGCACAGAACTGATCTTTCCGTGCAATGCAGCTGCTTCCCACTAGCTGTCTATTTTACGTTTGGTAGTGTATATATGTCAATACTACTCTCTCACTTCGTCCCAGCTTACCCTTCCCCCTCCCTGTGTTCTCAAGTCCATTCTCTACGTCTGTGTCTTTATTCCTGTCCTGCCCCTAGGTTCATCAGAACCTTTTTTTTTTTTAGATTCCATATATATGTGTTAGCATATGGTATTTGTTTTTCTTTTTCTGACTTACTTCACTCTGTATGACAGGCTCTAGGGCCATCCACCTCACTACAGATAACTCAATTTTGTTTCTTTTTATGGCTCAGTAATATTCCATTGTATATGTGTGCCACATCTTCTTTAGCCATTCATCTGTCGATGGACACTTAGGTTGTTTCCATGTCCTGGGTATTGTAAATAGCGCTGCAGTGAACATTGTGGTACATGACTCTGTTTGAATTATGGCTTTCTCAAGGTATATGCCCAGTAGTGGGATTGCTGGGTCGTATGATAGTTCTATTTTTAGTTTTTTAAGGAACCTTCATACTCTTCTCCATAGTGGCTGTATCAATTTACATTCCCACCAACAGTGCAAGAGGGTCCCCTTTTCTCCACACCCTCTCCAGCATTTATTGTTTGTAGACTTTTTGATGATGGCTCTTCTGACCAGTGTGAGGTGATACCTCATTATAGTTTTGATTTGCATTTCTCTAATGATTAGTGATGTTGAGCATCCTTTCATGTGTTTGTTGGCAATCTGTATATCTTCTGTGGAGAAATGTCTATTTAGATCTTCTGCCCATTTTTGGATTGGGTTGTAAGAACAATAATTTTATATTGTTTCCGAGTAAGGATAATCTGTACTGTATTTAGGTTATCTTTCTCCTGCTCTTAAATGGTTTTGTTGTTTTGCTTTTCTTTATTAAGTATAATAGTGAAGGGAACATCTTTGTTCTTTGTTTATTTGTTGCTTTATCAATATTTAGATTATTTCCGTGGGGTAGTTTTTAAGTAGAATTTCCAGATCAAAAAAGAAAAACCATTGTTTTGAAAAAAGTTTAGGAAATAGAATCAATAACTCTTGCATGTAGGAGGTGAGGCAGAGAAAGGAATCTAGTATGAGACTTAAGTTTTTGGCTTATGCATTGTTTTTGGCTTATGCAACTGGGTAGATGATGATGTCATTAACTAAGATTGGCAATACAGGTTAAGGTGGTTGTGTGTGTGGGGAATGATAACAATGCATGTAGGGAGAGAAATTTTTATTAGGCATTTGGAAATATAGGGCAGATGCTCAGGAGAGTGTTTGGGGCTATAGATACAAATTTGGGATTCACAAAATTAGGGTTCTGGGATTCCTGGGATCCATCAAATATATTTTCAGGGATCTATGTGTTCACTAAATTGCTTTCTATAGTCATGCTTTCATTTCAACAAATCTGGATGACCACCTTATGAGTTACCAACTTACTTCAGTGTCTGCATTTGTATTTATGTTTATAATCTTGCTGGTGTCAAGTATCACAGAGCCAGGCTTACTATGTAAATTATGCAATCAGGTCAGGTGAAAATTAATTGTTGTCATCATGTGCTTGTCCATATGAATGAATGTTTCTTAGTAGTTTGAATAGAGAAAAGTGGTGGGAGAACTGAATCATCACATGATACACAGTTCTATTTAAATTAAAAAGAACCCTATGTTTTAGCAACCAGCCCCATATTCACATTTTGAGTTGGCAGTAAGTTTCAAGAAAACAACACAACCATCCACATACTAATGGTTATTTCATTTTTTGAGTTTTTTTTTAGCTTTTTAGTTTAATTTGAATTCATTTTATAAATTTCTTGTTTGCATACTTGTGTAAGAACTATAAGCATAAGAAATTTATATTTTGTTTTATATTTAAGTAAATATTATAATAAAAATAATTTCAGTCAACATTGAAAAAATTAAGAGAAATGTTTCCTTTAAAAGGCTTCTGTACATTACACAAATTTGTGCATGAGAGCTGAGCCATGGATTTAAGTGGGACTTCTCCAGAGGAAGTACAGAATGAGAAAGAAAGTGTGCTGAGAACAGAACCCTGAGAAGCAACAGTAATTGAGGAATGAATGAAGGGAAAGAGAAAAACTTAGAAACCCAATGTTAAGAGGAGAATAAGAAGCCCAAAGAGAAGAGAGTTCTTAAAAGGAGGGAATTGAAATGTCCTTAACAGGCACTGAAAAAAAATTTTTTAAAAATTTAAAAATAATTTTAAAAAAGGCACTGATAGTCTTTTTCCAAATATTTTCAGTTGAATGATAGTATCAGAAGTCATATTTTTGAAAGTAAAGGAGTGAATAGGAGGCAAGAATGTAGGAACAGTGAGAGGAGACCTTTCTTAAAATAAGCTTGGTTATGATAAAAAGAAAAGAATGTTTCTGGAATGGGACATAAAGTCACTGTAAATGCAAGTCCCTGAGCATGTTTATGTACTAAAAAGAAGGGGCTAATGGAGACAGGGTTCTCATATACATAAGAAAAAATAATTAACAGAAAAAGGTCTCAAAGGAGATGGGACTCAATGTGATACAGATAGCAAATGGCAGGTTTCCCCTTGAAACAGTAATGATAGTGTTACTTTGAGATGAGATATGAAGACGTTTAAAAGTGGGACTAGAGTCATGCTTGGTGGCTTTTAATTTTCTCTGAAGTAAGGGCCAGAGTGATGGGGTGGGGGTGGTAGTATAAGGTTTATGAAGACACTGGTGAAGATTTGTAATAGCTATTATGAGAAATGGGCAGGTATACTGAGATCTGGATTCTAGTTTTGGCTTCGTCCCTTACTAGCTCTGTGAATTGGACAACTAATTTAACCTGTCTGAATATTTGTAGAATGAGAAATTGGACTAGATAAATTTTAAAGAGTTTTCTAGTCCCTAGATGATTTAATTTAGAAGTCGAGCACTAAATCCTTTATAATAAATAATCTGACACAAAAAATATTTTTTTCCCCTTTCAACAGTTACTTTGGGAGCAAAAAAACATAGGCTGTTTTAGACTACATGTAATTTGAAAGTCCACATGAAAAATTAAAAAGACAGTTAGGAAAGGAAGGGAAAAGGAATGAAAGACTTATTTTTTTCTCCTTTTCAAACACTCCAGTAATCCACCGCAGCCAAACAACACTCACGGAAAGATGCAGGAACTAGGATAAGAAAAAAAGGTGAAAGAAATTGTTGTCAGTATCTTTTTAGCCTCTAGCTCTTAGGAATTTGTAAATGAATTCCAGCTACGGTTAAGTTATGGTGAAATTCCAGTGAGGAACTGAGGAAAATGAGACAGCCTGGAGGAATTTCTTTTAACAGAATCCGCTCTGAAGACGTAGCTGCTGTGCATCTTTAAGGAAGGAGTGGCCCCAAATAAACAGGGGCTTCACAATGATTGAAAATGTAAATTTAACTGTTCCCCCTCTGTGTTCTCAAGAATTTTGTTCACAATTAAACTTAAAAAATTAAATTTAATTTACAATTTGAAATATGAATCAAACAAAGTAACTTCCTGAAGATTATATCTGGCCTTGTAAAGAGAATTAAGACCACATTCATCAACCATGGGATACCTAATTCTTTATTTTTCCCATGAGAAAGTTCTTTACATAAAAAAAACCAAAGCAATCTGAGTTGTGCCTGAAATGCCAGAAAATCCAGGACTACATGGTTCACTGAGCAGCGTAGCCAGGAATACTCAGGAGCTGCTTTTATGGAGCTGTGTGCGCCTACCCTATTCATTGCGTCCAGCTCTCGCCTAACAGCACCTCCGAGGAGGAGACCTCCAGCAAAAGAAAGGGTTCCAGTCCTGCCAACTCTTACACTGTTTATCTTTTTACACTTCTGCTTCTTTCACCAGAATGTGAATTCCTGGAGGGCAGAGAAATTGTCTAATTCATCTTTTTATCCCTAGAGCCTATAACACTCACTTGTACATAGCAATTTTCTACTGTATGCTTACCGGATAAATGGATGATGTAAATCTATGATTCAGTGTTCTGAATAATTAAAGGCAAAGTATATATAATAATTTTCAAACATGCTTAAGGTATGGGCAATAGTAGTTCTTTTCAGTTGTTTTAACACAAAAACAAATGGTATCTGGCATCTTTGAAAATTAAGGAGAATATGTAAATATATATATTCCTGAGTACATGTATGAGCATATGTTGTTTTGATTATTTCCACACATCTCTTGCCAAGCAAACTTTTCTAAAACACCATCTTTATTTTGTTATTCCCCTTATTAAGACCCATGATGGCTTGTAGTTGCATAATGTATTGGTTTGGAACCCTAGGACAATCTAATGAAAAGCAGAGTTTTCAATTAAGTCCAAGATTTCTTCAGCATTGTGTAACAGAAATTATATAGAATTATGTTATGTGGGCATAATTATTAATCAGTACTTATTTGACTGCAAGGGACAGAAATTCAACTCAAATTAGTTTAAGAGAAAAAAAAGGAAGGAAGGAAGGAAGGAAGACGATATTTCTTTGAGTAAATGGGAAGTCCAGGAGATTCCATCTAGCTATAGGCATGGCTGTTTCCAGAGGCTCAAACAATGTTGTCAGGACTCTCTCTACCTCTCAGTTTCACTTATTTCTTTTTTGGATTCATTCTTCAATAGGATTTCTCCTTTATGAGGGCAACATGGCCTCCGGCTGCCTCAGGTTCACATTCTTCAAGTTTAGCAATCTCCAAAGTAGGAGAAATCTCAATCAACTCCAGAGGAAAAGTTATGGGGAGGACTCTGCTTGGACTGAACTGAGTCATGCATCCATTTCTCAATCAATTACTCTGGTGAAAGAATGGACTACTTTGACTGGCTAAATCTGGATCACATGTCCTAACCTTGTGGCCAACGGAAGGTGGAGTCCCATGATGGCCGTTTTCCTTCAAGATCACTTGGAACAGGGTAGGGCAGTTGTCCAAAGGAAAATGTGTGGCTACTACCAGATGGAAAATGTATGGACAAAAGTAGCTGAACAGTCCACTACACCAGGGCTGAGATGTAGCTTGTATGTACAGGTCAGGTGAAGCAGCTGGCATCCATCCAGATAGCTTAAGGGTCTATTCTAAATGGCTGGTGTACATGCTGTACCATTGTTAACTACTTTGAATATCATCCCTGCATGACAGCATTCCACCACTTATGAGTTAAAAATAACATATGTAATGTAATATGAGCACTGTTGAACACATAAAGTGATTTATCTTTATGGAACAAAAATTACTTTGCACTTAAAATGATTTTTGGCAGGGTAATTTTCAGAGCTTGATCAGCTTTGGAGCAGGGAAAGAGAATTGGTGAAACCAAGTGAATGCTCTTTGTTTCTTCTTAGGAAAAATATAAATAACCTGTATATATATTACTTCATGAAGTATTTATGTCATATTATCACGCTCCCCAATATCTAAAAGTGGTTTGACTTTCTGATAGTAAGATTGAATACTTTTGTCAGTAGTGAGCTTAGGGAAACGTGCACCGAAGCAAAGCTAAGTCCCAAGTCCCTAAGATGCCCTTCAAAAGCAGTCATCCATTTAATTTGATCTATTAAACAAACTTAGCAGTTGGGATGCCCACACAGTGAGGAAGGATGCTTAGAGATGGAATTCTGTGTTTAATTGGAATCTTCTGTCCTTTATTAGACAACCATAAGCTTCCAATTATACACACCATCTTCATTTCAAATATGGATTTATAAAACCTTATGAATTTTCATTCTTAGCAACAGATTAGGAATAAAAACAAGCTCCTGCCATGAACAGATATAAGGGGTTTTCTTTTCTCTTTCTTCCCTTTTTTTTGCCATATCCCAAAAGGTCATTGATAATTGACCAAATGGCCACTGTGTATCCGGAGCTATGTTAGTTCCTTGGAGCTATTAAAAGGAATTTTGAAAAATAATCCCTGTCCTTGAAGAATTTAGGTAACACGTCTCAGGAGAAAAAATTAACATGCCCAGAGCAACCAGGTAACACTTAAATGGCCACTTTGCTGTTTCCACTAATGATGTAATGACTTCCATTTCAGTCTGTTGAAATTTTACCCATTCTTCAAGGTCTGTCTCTAGAACTTTCCTTCATTTAGCTTTACTTGATTGCTTCAGTGTAAGGTGGGGCTCACATTTCATTGAACCACCCACCCTAACTCTTGACACTTAAAATGTCTTCAGCACTTCGTCATCTACAGCAGTGGTCCCCAACCTTTTTGGCACCAGGGACCGGTTTCACGGAAGACAATTTTTCCACGGACAGGGGGCTGGTTCAGGCAGTAATGTGGGTGATGGGTCGTGGCAGATGAAGCTTTGCTCGCTTGCCTGCCACTCACCTCCTACTGTGTGGCCAGGTTCCTAACAGGCCTCGGACCACTACTGGTCCTCTGCCCAGGGGTTGGGGACGCCTGATCTACAGGATGCAGTCCAGCCTCCAGAGCCTGGTGAAGAGCCCCTGACTACCTCTCTTGCCTTATCTCCCCTTTCTCTTCTGTTTGTACTCTGCTTTGAAAGCAAACCAAATCCCGATACCAAACCCAAACCTGGTTTAGTTAAACAAAACAAAACCAAACTTACCAACTACTGTGAATTTCCATATCCTATCTTCTCTAGAATAGCCCTTTCCCGCCTTTTCCCCAGATTTAGATCAGACAAACTCCCTCTCATCCATTAACCTAACCTCAGCTATTAGTCTCTTAATGAGATCTCTTCTTTTTCCATCCTCTAGGTTGTGCTGTCTTTTGTACCTATTATCTTTTGTACCTATTGTTAAGAGTCTGGGTAGTAGTGATTTGCTGGAATGTCTGCATTCCCCTTCTAGACTCTTAGCGCTTTGAGGGCAGCCAGTGCCTTACTTATTTTGGAATCCTGAGTGCCTAGTAAGAGTGCCTGGCATTCAGCATGTTGTCCATAAAATTGTACTGAAATGAATTGGATTGCATTGAACTAAGAGGGAGTGTAGAGAAGACTTGGGGTAGCTGAAGATCTTAGGGTTTATAAAACCTGGGCTTTACGTCAGTGTTGAAAAAGGGGAAAAAGCCTTAGAGAAGGGGGAAATAATAGGAGCAATACTCCAGAGGTGAGAATGAGCCTGGCAAAAGATGGGGACTGTAAATGGTCATATCTTGCTGGAACTGAGGCTGTAGAGTGGGGAGTGTTGGGAAATAAGGTCAGAAAGGCCAGGCGGGGCCATGTTATGGAAGACTTTGAATGTCAATCAGAGGAGGTGAAACATGATGCAATAAATGCTGCAATTCAAGAAAAGAAAAATTTAGAAATATCCCAAGTATCTGTGTACAAAATGAGCTTATCACTTCTGCATGTCTCTGTTTTGGTACTTATCATATTGTTACTATAGGTATGTCACTGATCCCAACTCGCCTTGAGTCATCTGAACATAATAGACTGGCGGTTTGAAGCAGAGTATGATGCGTTGGGAGTCAGAAGCCCTGGGGTTGAATTTCTGCTCTGGTGCTAATTTGTTACCTGATATGGTGAAATCACTTTACTGCTCTAATCCCGAGTGTTCTTATCTGTAAAATGAAGGCAGAAGGCAGGTGACATGATTCATGAGGTCCCTTTGATCTCTAGGAGTCTATATATAGCAAGATAAGTAATTCGTAGCTAATTTATTAATCTATCTCTGCCTCTTGGTTTTTGTTTATTTACCTGTCTTCTGGGTATCAGAGTTGCTTCATTAGACTGGTTTCTGACAATCTCACAATCTGCTCTGCTGAGACCAGTCTCTGAGGTCTTGACCATCTTGTCACACCTAGAAAGCCCTTCCTAACCCCCCACCCCTCCTTAAAAACCCAGCTCCAGTCCAATACCTTTCTTAAAGCTTTTCCTAACTTATCCAGGTCTCTGATACTTACAACACCCTTGCTTTTGGTGTTTAAACATATTTTGTCTTGAGTTATTCTTTATTTGTTTTATATTGACTTTTCTCTCTCCAATTAGTTTGTAAACTTCTTAAAATAAAGAACTATTACATGCAACATTTGTTAATCTCCCCTACCCAGCTCCACCTCAGGACAAAGCTAGGCACAAAATAGTCATTTAATAATGTTCTTGAATATTGAACTGAGTGACGTACAGGAATATTACTAAAAATAGAAAAACCAGACCATCAAAAAGACATCTGTAGGGCTTGGAATTGAAGTAATGTAGCATATCAATGATTTTGTAGATGGTATTTTGTACCCAGCAAAAGACTGTTTTAAGACAGGGTGAACTGTGAAGTTTCTTGTCTGTAGGCTTGTCTTGAATTAAAGAGTGGGTGATACTAGGGCCTAGAGATATTCCAGCCAACTCAAGGAAAAGAGAAAACAGAGAACTGTTTACTGAGTGACTTTGCTGTTGGACATGTCCCAACTGTAGCTTGAGAACATCAGGCAGAGTTACCACCCTGCTGCCACAGCCTCTGCCAACTTGGATAAGAAGCAGTGAAGTTGACCTGTCTTTTGGCTCTGAAACAAGGCAAGGGAGCGTACCAGCAGGCATGGGAAGGAAGAAGTTGTGAAATGAAAGACATGAAAAAGAGATGACTGACTGTGATCCTCTTTCCTCTTTTCCCCTATTACCCTGAGTCTCTCTCCTGCTTCCTTGACACCTGTAAAGTGGTATAAACCAGATCCTTGCACTTTATACCAACTGGGGTGTGGCACCCTAGGGGTCTAGCTTGGGGCAAGGGAAGGCAGTGTAAATCAGTTGTTTTAGGTTGTTTTGTTTCCTAAAGTGGTCCTATACGAAAAGGTTTGAAGATCACTACTTAGGTGATTAGCCTTCCAACAACCCAATGCTTTTAAAACTCAGTGCAGGACTTCCCTTGTAGCGCAGTTGTTGAGAGTCCACCTGCCGATGCAGGGGACACGGGTTTGTGCCCCAGTCCGGGAAGATCCCACATGCCGCGGAGCATCTAGGCCCGTGAGCCATGGCCGCTGAGCCTGCGCGTCCAGAGCCTGTGCTCCGCAATGGGAGAGGCTACAACAGTGAGAGGCCCGCGTACAGAAAAAAAACAAAAAACAAAAAAACCAAAACTCAGTGCAGAATATAAGAGGAAAGATCACTGTTTGAAGTAGTTGAATTCTAGATCTGGCAGTGTCAGGGCTCTCTTGATTGTAAATTAGCTCATGGAAATAAAACACCTGAGCTTAGGAACTCCAAATCCTGATTTTGCTCTCATATTGCCTCAGGCTGTCTCTGGTAGGAAAGTCTAGAACCGTGGATTCGTTGTACATCAGCCCCACTCCCCACTTTTCCAAATGCCCCAAAGCTGTTAGTGTTTATAACAGACGAAGTCAGCATTGTGTTGATTTGTCTTACCGTGTGTGGAAAATGTAGGAATAACTCCCATGTATCATCAACTGTTTAGTCGGCGCTCAGTTCCTTAGCAGGGGAAATGGTAAGATTTATTAGGGAAAGTATCCGTCATCCCATATAAATAGATGCACAGTTAAAGCAGATGCAGAAGGCAGGGTGTATATTTCTGTGTGACTGATCATAAGGAACTTATTATCAAGAACTCTTTGGAAAAACCAGTCATTTGGGAAGATGGCAAACATAAGGTACACTTACATTTTTATGCAAAATAGTCCTCAAAACAGTAATTTTGACTTTAAGTGCGTTATTGGGGTAGGAATCATTGTAATTAAAAATTTTTTTTGCTTTAATTTTTTACTTTTGAGAAACTATGCAAGTGATAAAAGCAGCCCAATAGTAGAAAAAGGTACATAAAGTAGGTCTCTTTCCCACTGCGAACCCCAGTCCCCAGTCTCCTCCCCTCGTAGGCCATCATTGTTGTCAATTTATTTGTATCATTCAGACACATTCAAGCTGATCCTCCCCTTTAGCTTTTATACACATGGCAATCCACTCTCCATATTCTTCTGCAGCTTACTTTTTTCCTTAACAATATACCCTGGAAATCATTTCTTATCAGACTGCATATATGGGCCAGGCTCATTGTTTCTAACAGATTTAACTGATGTTGACATCTTGCCATAATGGTTTTAGGGGTTTTGGTTTTGTTTCAACATTACAGATATACTTTAACCATACCCTCACTGCCCAGGTCCCTGTTGTTCCCTGCCCAAAGGTAATCACTATACTGAAATTAGCATGTATCCTTTCTGCCTGATTTTTATATATTTAGTGCATATGTATTTAGTATTTCATTGTGTGACTCTGGCACCATTTATTTATCCTCAATTGTGTTTTTGAAAGCTTAGTTTGTTTCCATTTTTTTACTGTTAAAAACAATGCTACAGGTTAACATTCTATTTCATGTCTCCTTGGGCACATGTATGCAAATTTTTTAGGAAATTCCCACAAGTCAAATTGCTAGGTCATAGGGTATGTGCTTACCAACTTCATTTGATACTGTAACATTGCTCTCCAACACAGTTTTTAACAATACAGCATTCACACCAGCCATGTTTAAAGGTACTCCCTTCTTTTTTTCCATATTCTTACCAACACTTGGGCTTCTCAGACTTCTAAAATATTGCCAGTCTAAGGGTGAAATAGTACCTCATTATGGTTTCAATTTGTATTTGTTACTGAGAGTATCTTGTCTTATTTTTTTTTGCTATTTAGCTCCCTCTAATAATTAACTATTGAAACCTTTGACAATTTTTCTACTGCAGTACTTGTTTTTCCTTATTGATTGATAGGGATCTTTTTATATTCTGGATACTAATACCCAGTAATATGAATTATAAATAACTTCTTCCAGTCTGTGGCTTGTATTTTTTACTGTTTATGCTATCTTTTGTCTAATGGAATTTTTATATTTTAACGTATTCAAATTCTCATTGTTGTCGTTTGTGCTTTTGGTGTTTTAGGAAACACGAAGAAATGTAATGAAGACATTCTCCTATACTTTCTTTTTAACTTTTATGATTTCCCCCATACATTTAAGTTTTTAATCCATGTGGGATATATTTTTGTTCTGACATGAAGTGGAGATTTATATTTTTTCCCCTTTATATGTACTGGCTATGGCCAGTTGTCTTAGCACCATTTATCTAATGGTCACGGCTCCCTGCTGACATGTACAGCTATCTCTGTCCCATACCAAGTTTCCATATATGTGTAGGTCAGTATCAACTTATTTTGTTCCTTTGACCTATTTTTATATCCTTGTTCCAATACCACACTGCTTAAATAGTTATAGCCTTCTAATTAGCCTCGTAGGGCAAGACTCCAGTCCTTAGTTTTCTTTTTCAAAACTGTCTTTGTTAGTTTTGTCTCTTTAATCTTCCACATGAACTTTAGGGTAGGATTATTAAATTCCTTGAAAAGTCTTGTTGGGATTCCGATTGGAACTGTAGTGATTCATAGATCCATTATAAACTCACAGGGGGAACTATTGGAGCTACACAGTTATATCTTTCAATCCCTATATGTCTCATAATTTATCCAGTGCATCTTTTATGTAATGTTTTGTAATGTTTCCCAAATAGGTCTTGCATGTATTCTATTAGATTTTTGCCTAGGTATCTACTATAAATTAGCGATTATATATATATGTGTGTGTGTGTGTGTGTGTGTGTGTGTATATATATATATATATATATATACATTTTTTTTTCTCTTACACCCTGAACATGGATCCAGAATGCTGAATTCTCTTATTTGTTTGAATTATTTGCCCACAAATTCTCTTGCAGTTTTCTATGTAAATAATCCTATAGTCTGCAAATAAGGACAATTAGTTTCTGCCATTGGGGTGTAAATAGATGTCATATACACAAATTCCAGTCATATCCCTAAAGGGGAAACATAACCACTTTCCCCTTCTCTCCTTCCTGCCACCTGGAATGCAGATGTGATGACTAGAATTGGAGCAATCATATTGGACTTGAAGCGATCTTAAGGAATAAAGATCACACAAAACATAACAAAATGATAGTAAGAACTTGGCTCTGGACTACCCAACCAGTCTTTTACATGTAAGGGAAATAAAAAAAAATTTAGATAGTTCAGAGTTTTCTGCCACTCAAACCCAGTCCAATCTTACAACACTATCAGGATAATGAGTGATAAATTCCCAGTTTGCCATTGGTTTTTATTTTTTTCATAAATTGTGTTTTTATAAATTGCTGATCTGTATTAAAGAGATAAATTATATTGATAGATTTTTAATGTTCACCCATCCTTGGGATTCTGTCATGATATGTTCTTAGAGTTTGCAGAGGTCCAAACATTTTATTTCTTACTCTTCCCAAGGTTTTAATATGAAAAAAATTTAAACATACAGAAAAGTTGGTCTGTACAGTGAACACCCATATATCCACTACCCAGGTTCTACAGTTAACATTTTATTATGTTATATTTGCTTTGTGTCTTATTTATTATGATATGTTTTAAAGGCTTTGCTTAATTCATTTAGCTAATATTTTCAAGTATTTGTTTACATGTGTTCAATGGTGAGGATAGCCAGTATTTTCTTTTCTTATACTGTCTTTGTCCAGTTTGGGTATCAAGAATATACTTATCGGGCTTCCCTGGTGGCGCAGTGGTTGAGAGTCCGTCTGCCAATGCAGAGGATACGGGTTCGTGCCCCGGTCCGGGAAAATCCCACATGCCGCGGAGCTGCTGGGCCCGTGAGCCACGGCCACTGAGCCTGCACGTCTGGAGCCTGTGCTCCGCAACGCGAGAGGCCACAACAGGGAGCGGCCCGCGTACCGCAAAAAAAAAAAAGAAAAAAAAAATATATATATACTTATCTCATAAAATGGAGTAAGGAGCTCTTCTATTTTTGTCTTCATTGAAAAAGTCTGACCAATACAGGAAATAATCTTTGAAGATTTGGTAAGACTCACCTCTTTGGGTAAGTACTTGGTTGGCATGGTGCTTTTTTAACGGGTATATATATTTTTTTAAATTTTTGGCTGCGTTGGGTCTTTGTTGCTGCGTGCAGGCTTTCTCTAGTTGTGGTGAGCGGGGGCTACTCCGTTGCGGTGCACCGGCTTCTCATTGCGGTGGCTTCTCTTGTTGCAGAGCACGGCTTCAGTAGTTGTGGCTCACGGGCTGTAGAGCGCAGGCTCAGCAGTTGTGGTGCACGGGCTTAGTTGCTCCGCAGCATGTGGGATCTTCCCGGACCAGGGATCAAACCCGTGTTGCCTGTAGTGGCAGGCGGATACTTAACCACTGCGCCACCAGGGAAGTCCAGTAATGGGTATAATTTTTTTTAATTACAGATTCAATTCACTTAATGGTTATACGTAAATATATAGATAGACCTTTGTTTTTCAAGTCAGTTTTAGTGATTTATTTATTTCTAGAGAACTGTTTCATTAAATTGTCAATTTTTTTAGTCTAATGATATTCATTGTATTCTCTAGTGCTTTTAAAAACCTTGACTCTATTTATAGTTATGTCATTTTCCTACATTCTTCTCTTTTTCTCTCAATCAATCTTACTAGGTTTGTCTATTTTATTAGTCTTCTGAAAGAACTAGGATCTATCGATTCCTCATTGATTTTTCCCCTTTCCATCTATTTCTCTTTTTTTGTTATTATTTCTTTCCTTCTACTTTGTCCGTTCTGATTGACCTTCCTCTATATGTTTCCTTCTCTTCTATTATATGCATTTGAAGCTCTAAATTTTCTTCTAAATACCATTTAAACTGCATACCACACGATTTAGTACTAGTGTTTTCATTGTCTGAGCAGTACTAAACATTTGGTGATTTCTATTAGTTTTTCTCCCTTTATAATTATTCAGAAATTTCTAAAATGAATAGGGCAGTATAACTATTCTATTGATTTCTAATTTTATTACATTATTGTTAGAGAACATGTTTTATGTGATTGTGAGTCACTGATATTTGTTTGAAATTTTCTTTTTGACAAAGTTTTTTTCCAAAGGCAATTCAGTGGATAGTCTTTTCTTTTTTTATATATTTTTGTTGAAATATAGTTGATTTACAATGTTGTATTAGTTTCAGGTGTAAAGTGATTCAGTTATATGTATATACAAATATATATATATAAAATATATATATATTCTTTTTTAGATTCTTTTCCATTATAGATTATTACAAGATATTTAGTATAGTTCCCTGTGTTGTACAGTAGGTCCTGTTGGTTATCTATTTTATATATATTCGTGTGTATATTATAATTCCAAACTCCTAATTTATCCCTCCCCCATCCTTTCCCCTTTGGTAATGACATAGTCAGTTTTTAAAAAATATTTCATGTGTGCTAGAATGAATATGTTTCTTGTAATTTGGAGTATGGGATTACTGACATAATTTATGTCTTCTACAAATATGATTATAGCTTTATACACGCATACATATATATATATTTGAGGTTCAAAATTACTGTTTCTTTGATGTGAATTATTCTACTTATCCTTGTATTCTGTTTGCCTTAAAGTTTAAAAATTTGATATCAATATTATACTAATTTAATTTTTATTAATATTTTCCTAGTACATTTTATCCATCTGTTTACATAATGACCTCTCTGTCATCATGTTTTAGGTGTGTCTCTTATATGCAGTACCAGGTTGAATTTTTAAAAATCCTTCTGAGAATCTCTGTCTTTTAGTAGGCAAGTTCAAAATATTAATATTTATATGTACTTTTGTTATTGACCTATTTGGACTTATTTCTACCATTCAAATTGTGTTTTCTATTTACCATTATCTAACTTAGATTCTTGTGTTTCTTCTCTAGTTTATATTAGGTTGATCTAGTTTTAAAAATTTATTCTCCCCTTTCCTCTCTCCTGAAAGTTTGCTATCTGTCTAAGGTTAGATTTAAAATTAAAAAATGCCCTGTGAGAAATTAAAACCCCAGACTTTCATACTACTTTCCCAAGCTAGGGGGTTGGACTTCTCTACTTTTGTTTTCATGGCAGGGGTAGCTCTTCAAGGGTCTTTCTTAATCCAAGGATATCTCTTGGGTCCCCAGAGTCTGTCTCAGGGAGCTCAGGGTGATCCTTTATGCAGCTTCTGAACTTGAACCTTGAAGAAGGTGACCAAGAGCCTGGGCTGGGCACAGGGCCAGGCCTTCTCTGCCCAAAGCTGGGGGTAGGTATGAGAGACAAGAGTGCCTGAAGAAAACCCTGAACAAGAACTCTTTGGACCATCAAATGAATCAGAGGGTCAACTCAGACTGAACCCACTGTGGCTTTGTTATCTCTCTTTATCCTGTAGCCTCTTTTTTTCCTTTTGAGCCTAGCTATTTATTAAAAAATTATTTTCATTGCATATTAAGCAGCATTTCCATGTGTAGGTACCAATCTGCTACACTCTAAAAAACTGTGGGAGTTCATTTACTTATCTTACAGAATGTTTACAGGTTTCAAGTCTCATCTGCCACCTCAGATCTTGCTGTTTTTACTTTGTTTTCCTCAGTTCCTGCTTAGCCAGCCTACAAGTAGATTCTTTTTCTCTGTCTTGCCCCTTGGCATTGATGATTCATTTTGAAGTTCTGAGTGGCTATTGTTCTGGCCTTCCCTCATATCACCTGTCTCTCAGACTGAGGAGGTAAGCCTTCCCCCGTGCACAAGCTCCTGGATACCATGCTCTGTTTATGTCCACAGTCCAGGTAGGACAACTAGACGTACTTCACTGTGCTGAAGTTCCTGAGTGCACTGCCTTTCCCCTGTCCTCCAGCAGTTTCTGAAATGATGGCCCTGCAGATCTCGGCCTTCCTGGCTGGGCACACTCCTGGCTTTGATGGAAACATACCTAACTGGAAGCAGCTGGCCTGCCCAGGCCTTCCAGCAATGGGCTTTCCAGTGTAGCATGTGGAGGCCCTTATTCTCTGTCCCTTCTTTTTGGCTAGGTGGCTCCCTCCAGCCACAGGCACTCCCTGGGCCGTTGTCTGAGTTAACATCTGAGGTTGGCCAGCACAGGCACAGCTGTGGGTCCTGGCATTGCCACTCATGAGGAAATTCCCCAGAGAGCCCACAGGCCTGCCTTGATTTCTCTTTCAGGTGTGATTATCTTGGAACAAAGCCTGCTTCCTAGGTGTGAGCCTATGCAGTTACCCTGGGACCCACACTCAGAAAGGTTAGTACTTGGATTAATACTCTATTGTTAGTATGAAATTTTAAGTAAACTTGGAATAAAATTTCAAAATTTTGATTTTGCACTAGGCTCTGCAAACTATGTAGCCTCTCCTTGGTAGAAACAGAGAACATTACTGATCTTTGGAGAAGTGGGTGGGGCTTATTGACTAACCCAGCTTCTTAGGAGTCCAGGGCAACAACCAGTAGGAGTAATGGTTTTAAAATATTTTTTTAGATGTAGTGCTATATCCTGCAAAACTTATTCTTATGGGAAGCGTCCCTCTAAATAAAGCATTTTAGGGCTTCAGGAAAGTGAGAGGGTACAGTTCTAGAATAGCTGTCTGATAGAACTTTCTGCAGTGATGTTAATGTTCTGTATCTTTGCTGTCCAGTCTAGTGGCCAGTAGCCACATGTGGCTACTGAGAACTTGAGATGTGGCTAATATGACTGAGGACCTGAATTTCTAAATTTTAATTAATTTTAATTATTTTAAATTTAAAGTTAGATAGCCATATGGGACTACTGGCTACCATATTGGACGGTGTAGATCTAGAACAACAAAGTAACTTCTGACCTTTGGTGCTTTGATTATATTTTTGCATTGATTCTATATCAAGAATTAAAGTTAGGCTTTGTCCAGAAAGGATTTTCTAAATTCAGATTGAAGGCATATCTAGAACTAGATGGGGAAACTGAAATCAGTGTTTTTCATAAGTATGGAGAAGATATCCTTTCCACCTATGAAAGCTAGCTATGAGGCTCATTGCTGTAGCCTACAAGGGAGTTATTAAATGTACAAATGAATTGCCTAGAGACTGCCCCTTCCAGTTCTAAGAGACTATGGAAGAAATATGGAAGACAAAGAAGAGGCAAGGTTAGGGCCAGAGTCTTGGCAAGGAGTGATGGTGAGGAGGTGTGGTGGGAGGTGAGTTGATAGATGAGCTTGAGCCAGTCCTCCTGGGCCTGCATGACCTGGGTGTACGAGTGACCCAGCAAATCCCATGTGTTCTGATGAGACACAGAGGTCTTGAGAGCACAGAGGTGTGTCAGAGGGCTCTAGTTAAAACAAAGACACAGCTGCGTAGGACATTTGAGAAGGCCAGAGCTACAGATCTCAGAGCTAGATAGTACTTCATCTAAAAAGCCACACCAGAAAACCTGTACTTCAGTGGTCACCAGTCTAGAGAACAGAAAATCCAGCCTCTCACTATCCACCCATGAAGATCCAGATAATCCCACCTCTGCTGCCACTGGTCATCTAAACTCTTACAGACCCCAAAATATACAGACACAATCTTGAAGGAGAACAAAGAGATGGAGAGAAAATTAGAAAGTCAACATTTTCCCTAAAGAAACTAAAGAGAGTTAACATAAAGGGGTTGTCTGAACTATTGAACTGAACTAAGTTTAACTGAATGGGATAAATGTAGGGTTACTTTCCCTAGTTTTCTATGGATGAGCAGATGAGTTATGGAGAAATAAAGAGGCTGCATTTTCTTTGCACATCTAAGCGGACAGTGAATGAACTTGTGACCCCACTACAAATATGTTTGGCTTCCTGCTAAGCCAGTTTGAACAGCAGTCCTATTCATAAGCTTTAGCAGAGGTGGAATATGTGATAGGGGTTGGGGTGAGGTTGCTAACCTGTTGTATTGAGCCTGGGAGCCAGCATCATGACAGAATTGGCCACTTAACTCATACATACTCTTTCTTCAAAGGCACTAGCCACCTCACATGGGAAGGTCATTTGAGGCTTATCTGGAAGGCAGTTTTTCTCTTATTACCTGCCTGGACACGGAGGAGGTTGTAGATACTCTAGCCTACTGGTCCAAGAGCTTTGAGATCAATGGGAGAGGGCCAGTCTTATAAATTATAGTGTCATTTTGCCTGTGCAGTGCCCTACTCATCTTCTTGTGCTGAATGAATCACATCTGGGATGAAGGGGGCCAGATCTACTTGGACAAAATCCTAATGAACTTATCTGGGTCTAACATCCCATCAATCCCTTGTCCATACAGTCCTCTGTGGGCTACAACACCACCTGCAGGCCAACTCTGAAAAGTACATGTCCAGAAAAATGGAAGAATTCTTGGACTGTATTCTGTAAAGCCAAGATATCTGCATTATGCTTCAAGTGTTTATGGTCCTAGAGTTAGAATCCCCATGGCTCAGCAAATATATTTAGCAATTCCTGGAATTTACTACAAAATTCATTACACCTTTCTTCTTCTTGGCTGTTGTAATAACTGACATTCTCCAAAGGAGAGGAGAGATTTTGTTTGTTTGTTTGTTTTGTTTTAATTTTGGTGCTCAGAGGCAGATCCCACCTTCCAATAAGCCTTGTTTAATTTTTCCAACTTTCCCCTAACCTACCTGACCTAGCCCAACCCACATGAATATCTCCAACCATACAGATGGGAGACATTAGACCCCAGGAGGACTCAAATTCAGCTCTATGCCTCCACATCTTGAGTTTTCCTTCTTTGGAAAATTGGCTTTTGGGAAAATTCAATTACCTATCCTCCTTGGGAACAAACCTCATTTGTCAAAGAGGCTAGAGGGGCTAAGTTAGATTCAGAAACTCAGTTTGCACCAAAGTCACGTTTTTCAAGCACTTTGGGTTTACCATTTCACACCCTGTCCTGGAAGCCGTAGAACCATGAGGGAAGACTCATCACCAGTCTTGGAAATCATCTGGATGGGAATTCTAAGGACATCCAGTCCTAGCTAATAGATAATCAGGCATAGACAGGGCCCACACGATTGGATTTTTATTGTCTCTAAGTGTAAGAGGAATAAAATGGTTTAAGTTTATATCCTGAGCTACTGGACTGTCTTGGTCCATTCTAGCTACTCTAACAAAATACCACAGACTGGTATCTTATACAACAGAAATTTATTGCTCACAGTTCTAGACCCTGAAAGTATGAGATCATGGTGCCAGCACGGTCACCTTCTAGTGAGAGCCTCTTTCTGGTTCATAGCCAGTGCCTTCTCACTGTATCCTCATGTGGTAGAAGAGGTTAGGGATCTCTCTGGACCTCTTTTATAAAGGCACTAAACCCATTCATGAGCGTTCTGTCCTCAAGACCTAAATACCTCCTAACAGGCCATACCTGCTAATACCATCACCTTTGCGGTTTAGAATTTGACACATAAGATCAAGTTCTACTTTAAAATGTTCAACTTGAAATGCTTACTAGACAACTAATGGAAATATCAGGTAGGTAACAGGATGTTTAAGTCTGGAGCTCAGGGGAAATGCCAGTGCTGAAGAATATGTAGATCTGGGAGTTACTGACAAGGAAATAGAAACGAAAGCCATGGACTGGATAAAGTCTCCTCTAAAATGAGTGAATGTATTTAAGAACAGAAGTGGCTTAAACAAATTTAAAAATTGGGAATAAGAGGAAGAAGCCAGTCAGGGATGTAGGAGGAAGACCGAGATGGTATGTTGACCGAGAAACCAAGTGGTTGACTGAGTCAAATGCTGCTGAGAGGTCAAGTGAGAGGAGGACTGGGGATTGTTCAGAGGATTTGGAGAGATGGAGCTCATTGGTGATCCTGAGAAGAATATCATCTGCACTAGAGTTGTAGCAAAGAAAACATGACTGGAGAAGACTGAAAAGAGACTATGAAGTGAGGAAGTGGACACGTTGAGTATTGACAACTCATTTTAGAAAAGGTGATGCAAGGGTACCTGAGAAGCATGTGTGGGAGTTGGAGGAGGGCATAGATTTTAGGGAGGACAGATTTATTTTAAGATAGGAGATATTATAGCATGTTTATATGCTGATGGGAATGTTCTAATAGAAAGGGGAAATGTGGAAATGCTGGAGAGAGTGGATGATGGAAAGCCTTTGAATAGGTAAGAGGGGATCCAGGGCTTAAGTTGTGAGTCTAAGAGGACCTACACTACAGGACAGTTCTTCTGTCATAAGAGGAGAAAAGGCAAAAATTAGTAAATGTGTTGATGGGAAACTGTCACAGCTGTCTTCTGGTTGCTCCTACTTTGTTAGTAAAAGTAGAGATGATGTCTGTTTCCACCAGTTCCCACTAGCCCAGCTTACTCAGACCCTGCTCTCAACCACAGATCGCCATCAATTTACCATGACAACTGAGTTGGAAGAATCCACTTATCACTCACAGACACAGAAAACAAACTTATGGTTACCTAAGGGGAAAGGGGGTTGGGGGGAGGGGTAAATTAGGAAACTGGGATTAACATATACACACTATTATATATAAAATAGATAACCAACAAGGACCTACTTTTAGCATAGGAAACTATACCCCATCTTATGTAATAACCTATAAGAGAAAAGAATCTGAAAAGAACATTTTATACATATATATACATACATATATACATATATATACATATATATATAAACTGAATCACTGTGCTGTACACCTGATACATGATATTGTAAATCAACTATACTTCAATAAAAAATTAAAAAAAAAGAAGAACCCACTTATCTTATGAAAGATTCTGGATTCCCATCAGTGTCACAGCCAGCTGTGGTATTTTGTCCATTAGAAAGGATACCAATTAGACAAGCAAATACATGAAATTAGTCCATTTGAACTCAGAATCCACCTGAGCATGTTAAGGCTTTTCAGCTCCCCAAACTGTACAATACAACCTAGTGGAGTGTGAGGTGGAGGAGGAATAAGCCATGGTCAAAACGTTCACCACTGACAGGCTGAGGTTGCTGGCACCCTATAAAAAATCAAGAAAACAACCTTAAATGTTTTAAGTGCCTAACTTGCTTGTTGTCAGTGGTTTTCCCAGTTTGTCCTCATATTTGGATACTTTGGAATTAAGTGTTTTTTAATTCAGCCTCTCCCTAAGTTGCTTCCTCTTGAATCTCCACCTCTTTATCTCCAGTGAGCCTCAGCCATATCCTAGGCTCCCAGCTACCGTATCTCCTCCCTGCCTGGTCCCTGCTTCTTAGGGAGGAAGGTCCTTACACAAATGTGAGAACATGTAAAATAGATTTTAAAAGGATTAACTAATGTCACCATAAGCTGTCACTGATTAATCAAAGCAGCAGCAGCAATAGCAGAGCTTTCTGAGCAAGATTTTGCCATTTAATCTTTTTCATCCATCTTTAGCTCTGAAGGAGGAAAAAAAAAAAAAAAAAAGAAGCCGTCTAAAAGAACAACACATTCTCCCCTGTGAAAATGAGTGAAAGTACAGATGAATTAGGATTTAGAGAAGATGAGGCTAAGGAAGGTTGCTTCCCCATGGAAGACCACACACACACACACAGACACACACAGACACAGACACACACACACACACACACACACACACGCTTTGGTCACTACTACACATAGCAACTTAGCAACTACATTTATTGCAGCTTACAGATGAATGAATAGCAAATTTAAATGTCTTTTTGGCCAGTAAGAATTTTGTAGCAAAATAAAGAGGCCTATTAATATAAAAAAGAAAACATGCACAATTGTGCACAAATATCTTAATTTTGTCATCGAACTTTCTTCAGCCACACATTTGTGGAGAGGTGATTGGGCCTTGTAGTTGAATTAAAATATCTAAGTAAACGTACTTCTAACTAAATAAGAGTCAGGATGAATATTTATTTTCCTACATGATATGTGACTAAATAAATGAGGCTCCTTTTTTTTTTTTTTAAACAACTCTTAAATTGAAAGCCAGATATCTAGTTCGTCTTATGCAATGACTCAGAATGATTTGGGAACTTCTTGTTTGGAAGTACCTTCAGAGTTTTTTACAAGTAGGGTGACCAAACATCTCAGCTTGTCCAGGACTGATTCTTAAGATTCTGAGTATACTCTCTGAGGCTGGGTTAGAGTCCCAGGATTCTTTGGTTGAAAGGTATCTGTTTGAGCAAGCATCTTCCTGGGTGGAAGTCTTTTTACATCTTGTTGAATAGGGATATAGTCCCTGACCCTTGAATGGGAAATTCCTGGCTCTTTTGGAGGCCTCTAGCCTAAAAACTGGGTTAAAGTCCCAGGTTTCTTTGTTTACACGTTACCATTAGTTAAGAATACAGGAACCTCTCAGTAGACTGAAACCCCCTTCTCATACCGCTGCTGACTGTAAGCTCCACCACTATGGCACTAACTCTGTCCATTTCCTTTCTTGTTGGAATGATTTTACTAAGGATAATTTGGAACTTCAATGACCTCCCCAAACTGGTTCCTTTAAGACCTCTCCCTTACAATTGCTTCTGTTCCTCCTTCCTTCTTTTACTACCTTCAATCTTCCCTTCAGCTACCTTGAATCCTTTGATATGACTGCCTTCCCTCCCTCCTCCATCTCTCCGTCCACTCCTGCAAGATTGCCTTCCCGCTTCAGCCCCCCATTTTCATACAGTCACTTGAACTTTAGGTCCCCTGTCTCCCACTGGGGACTCTCAAGAGACTCAGGGACCCTCAAAAAGAAACTACATATCAGGGTAAAAGAATATCTCATAAGCCTCCTCCACAAATATTGGTAAAAAGCATTAGCCCTCATATTGAGCAGGTAAGCTTAACTTGTTCCATCTGTAAGAAATACAATTGGGGTAAAAATATAAAGTGGAGCAAAGACAAGAGCCAACTATTTTATATAAACCACTGAGTTTTATATTACTAAGTTTACCTGACTCATGGCTAAAATTTTAGAAGGAAAGCTCTAAGGTCTGTATTTGCATCTGTCTGTATGTTTATGTATGCATGTTTGTATATGTATGTTTTATATATATATATATATGTGATATTTTTCTATTTCTAGATGGTATTACCAAAGTAATTTATAAAATCACATAAAAGAGCTCTATTCTGATTGGCTTAGGGATAAGTAAGTGATTATATAAATTAAATATTTCTAAAATTCCCAGAAATATAGAAACTAACCCAAATGCTTTTCAAGTTTATGCAATTTGGAAAAATCTTAGATAAATAAGACTAGTTTAATATCATTGGTTTAATAAGAACAGCTATGTCTTCTGAGTTATCAACATTAAGTTTAACAACAGTATATATTTTGCATTTAGCTCTTTTTAGGTATGTTTGCTTTTGTGATTTTTTTTGATACTTGTCTAACATGCACGTACTGTGAAAATAGTTAACAGGGAAATAGCTTGAGATGATGTCCTGCTTTGTTTAATGTTATAACGTATGTCCCTAAAAATAGTTTCCAAAATCTTTGTGGTAACTTGCAACCTTAGAGTTGTACTAAGTTAAGTAATAGATATTCTTTGAATATCTATATCACTTTCTAAGTGAGGAGAAACTACTAAACCTTAAATTACTAAGCACAAGTTTATCTACTTTTGGCTTCTTATTTTTGTATGGTACAGAGAGACTAAATATATTTAAGTTTGTTAATAAACATCTTTTTGACACGTTGAAAAATTGTATTATCAGGAAACATATACCTATAAAAATTAGATGGTATATTCATAAAATTTGCTAGTCTGCTGCAGAATGCTGGTATAAGACACAATTCACAATTGTTTACTTTGTATTTTCTTTGTTTAAAAAAGGCTACTGATTGTTAAAAATTATAATCAATGTATGTAAATGAAGCTACTAGAAACAATAAGGGTCAAGGGAAACAACTTTGTATGAAAAGTATGCAAGGAAAGTAGATTGTATTTTTGATAAGGAAAAGTATTCAAGGTATGTAGGATAGGTGTTTGTTACTGGAATAAGATAGTAATTATGCCCTAAAGTGAAAGAGGAAAATATAGGACAAAAACTGAATGGATATTAAAAAGTTGTAGAAGGTTTGCAGGAAAGGAATTTTGGAAAAGGAATCTTATCTCATGTGGTCAAAGTTGGTTAAGACTGGATAGATTTATTTATAGGGTTTTTTTAAAAAAAAACAAAACGAACTTTAGTATCAAAAGTACACTGATGCATAGCTAGAATTTGGTTTTCTCTCTGTTGAAATAACAAAGTTTTTTTTTTTTGATTTTTGGTCGCTCTTAAGAAGAGATTGTAAAAGGTTTTTCTTTACCTTTTAAGTAATCCCCCTAGGAAACAGAGATATGGTGTCTTATCAGAATAATTAACTATGCTTTATGTTAACCTTTATCGTGTCCTTAATTATTTAAGAGAACCAAATCTTCTTACTTTTAAAAGAGCTAACTCTTTTTTTAAAAAAAATAGTCCTGTTATCTCCTCTATTTACTTTTGAATTCTTTTATCATCATTTTGGTTAAATAGGTAGCTAAGTAACCATAACCTGGGATTGTATTTAGCCAAATATTCAAACCTTTTGACATTTTGGACAATTTGGCCTTCTCAGAATCAAATCCTAAGTGAAAGTTTGATTTTGAACTGACCCTGAGATTTCTCAGATGGCTTTTGGAAAATCTGAAAGGATTTTTTTCTTTCATCTTGTAAAAAGAGAGATGCCAAAAAGCAATTTGTTTTGTTTGATTTGTTCTGTTGCACGAAAAGCATTGTCAAATAAGAGATGCTTTAACCTTCTCTAGGTTATATTTGCATGGATAAAATGTTGTTAATGTAAGTATTTAAGATATTGCATGAAATTTGTCAATACCCTCACTGTCTATGATATGTTCTGGTATAATGTTATCAGTCATAATTCCAGTTATTATGTTTTATGCCATAGAAATACCAAATTCCCTTGTCAATTGCATCATTTTTGTAGTGAACTGTTATCAGAGCTTTAACCACGGCCATTTTAAGTTTTTGTCAGCAACAGATAGTTTTTGTTTTACTCTGATTCTTCTCTGAAAGCATTGGCAATCGGCTATAGGCCAGAGTGCTTCATCTTCAGCAAGAAGGGATTGTCTCTGAGACCCATGGAAAGGACTGGCTATGACAGGTCTCTGAGATACAGGCTTTTGATGGCATTGTTTAAATAACTTTGAGACCATACCATTCAACTAAGAAAGGATTTCCAGAACTCAAGTAAAGAATCTGATGGGTGCATAAAACTGCTAACCCAAGACCAAGCAGAATGAGAACTGATTGCATGAGACTGAATGAACTGATGGAGGATGATTATAGCCTTTGTTTGGAATATTGCTGCTGGATTTAAGGAACCTCTTTCCCTTTTCTCTTAAGTTATCACTCACAACAATTTAGAAGATAATACTTTTATAAACAGAAGTGAAACATTTATCTTTTTCCCTGCCTGATCCCTCCAGACTTCAGAAACTCTTATTGAGAATTCTCATTTTAATGGCAATATAATTATTTGCCTAAGTTCAGTAAGAATCTGTCCTCCTTGAACAGAATTTACTTGGAAACATTGGTTATATAACAAAGGCTTTTACTGGAATGTCATATTTGAGAATATTGTACCTAGAATCATATACAAACAGATAATTTTAAGGAACTCAGGCTGACTTTATGGAGCCAATGCTTACAAAGCTCTTTTGAGAAAACTGGGCTGGTAGCTAGTTTGCAGGGTTCCAAGCCTTACAGATGAATAAGGAAGGTTGCTTCCTGGCAAGCCCAGGAAGCTTAGGATATTTTGGGGACCTAGAGAAAAGAGAAGTTTACCCAAATCTATAGGTTCTACAGGTAATACCCGGTGGCAAGTTCTTGGCTTGGCTTCCTACCCTTGAAAGGCTTTTAAAAATCTAATTTGAGATTACTTTTGAAGAGTTCCAGCAAAGCAAACTTTCAAAGGTCTTTGTGGTCAATTACTGTTGTTGCTGCACTTATGTAAATAATAGACCAAATCTAATGAGACCAGACTTAAGAATAATGAAAAAAAGCATGGGTGTAAAGAGAAATTTTATGTCAGTGGAAAACTATAGCATACCCTTGTGGGTTCTGACTCTAGTCCTGTTCATTATCTTTCAGGTTTTGTTATCTACTTGTAAATTGGACTGAATCCTGCCACCTTGCACATTTTGTCAGTCCTTACCAAATTCTAGATTCTTATAGTTTCCTCCAGTCTCTGGCTGCAACTCTTCAAATTAACGTTTCCAACTGTTCTCCCACTTTCCCAACTTGGTGTCACTGAGAACCAAAAACCTGTTTGCCCAGTTCCTTACTGGAACTCTAGGTTGTCTCGCAAGCTGAAATTGGATGACAGGCAACCTTCATGCCTGGAGCTGCTGCTGTGTAGGCCACTCAGGAAGTTTACTGAAAGTTCTCCATCTTCCATGCTCTGCTCTGGGAAATAATCATGACTGTGACACTGATTTCTGTGCCATCACCAAAGATATTCAAACTGGAAACCAGGAAGTTTGTCAGGTTGCCACTATTGTTCTCACTATACCATCTAAAGACGCTTCAAGCCCAACGTTTAGAAATCTTCTCAACTGGCTTCCCTCTGGACTCAGAAACTGGTTTTATAGTTTGTTCCAACCTTTAAATCTTTGCTTTTCTTTTTATTTTCATAGAAATTCCCCTTATTAAATGCCTGATGATTTACACTATTCAGCAAATATACTCTACTACCAAGTCCCAACAGATGGTTCAGTTTGTTCTTAATGAACAAAAGGAGACTGAACGAGTAATGGACTTATATTGTTCAGAGAAAAAAGAAAATTGTTTCTTCTTTCCCTGAACAAGAAGAGGGGCTGACAAACTCTCAGGCCATCATCACAGCCTTGTCTTGTCTTTGCCATGTGTAGTCCAGTTTTAACAAGAATGCTGCTGAATAAGTTTAGTCAAGGTCCCCCCCACTCTTACTATCTGATCCCTCTCAATACATGGTCAGGTCCCTCACCCCTCACATTTGATGTATGAGTCCTTCACCTGCCTTTTGCAGGAAACCCGTGAAAAAGTCATCCCTTTATTCTTGATGTCTCCTCTTAGTAATTTTCAATCCACTGACCCCCTCACTTTGCTCGTTGACTGTAATTTGCCACTTGTCCTGTTGTATTGGGAGTTGAGCCCTGTCTCTCTCTCCTGTTGCAATAGAGTCAGCTCCTAGTACAATAGTCTTGAATAAAGTCTTCTTTGCTGTTTTAACATGTGTCAAAATAATTTTTTTCTTTAACAGACACATCAGGCAAAAGGGGTTTCTTAAATCAGTAAATAAGCCACGAGAAACATTAGAATCAGCATCTCCTCTTTACAGGTCATTTTGTCCTATCTCCCACCCAGTTTTGGAATCCCTCAAACCTCAACTTGTAGCTCAGCATATTATCCCTTCCCCTTACTTTTGGCTGCTTAACACATTTCATGGTAATCACTAATTCATCACATGGAACTGAATAAGAACCATTTAACATGATTATCTTCTCCATTAAAGCTGTCATCATAATTAGAGCTGCAGTGAACTGTTTGCCAGGATTATAACTTCTGCCAAGAAAAACTTGGGTGTCATTTTAGAAAAATTCTTAGGTGGGGGAGGAGATCAGGACCATCTGTGTCGGGATCCAAAGTGGAATAATGAGAAATAAAGCCCTTCTCCCCTGCTATCTACCAAACTCTGCCCAGCCCTCCAACTGGACCTTGCCAAAGACTTTAGAATGAATCAGCTTTCAAGGTAGTCTGAGTAGCACACCCTCTCAGGGAATGAGCCTTGGAAAAGTCATGTTTAAGAAGAGAAAAAAGGGGCTTACCCGGTGGTGCAGTGGTTAAGAATCTGCCTGCCAATGCAGACGGCACAGGTTCGAGCCCTGGTCGGGGAAGATCCCACATGCTGCGCAGCAGTTAAGCCCGTGCACCACAACTACTGAGCTTGTGCTCTAGAGCCCGCGAGCCACAACTACTGAGCCCCTGTGCCACAGCCACTGAAGCCTGCGCGCCTAGAGCCTGTGCTCCACAACAAGAGAAGCCACTGCAATGAGAAGCCCGTGCACCGCAACGAAGAGTAGCCCCTGCTTGCTTCAACTAGAGAAAGCCCGCGCGCAGCAACGAAGACCCAATGCAGCCAAAAATAAATACATTTATTTAAAAAAAATGAAGAGAAAAAAGGCAGCAGCAATAGGCCTTCATGCATAACGCTTCCTAAAAGTTGTTCCACATGGTTTTGTTTGCCACCCCATGGTTTCCAGGGCAACCACCTAAGCCAAGACGGAAGAGAAGGAGACATGAGGCTACAATGGGACCACCCACTGCAATTGTCATTTCATTCTGACGGCAAGAACCTTTATGTCGATTCAAAGTGTTTGTCAGGCCTCTTGCTGTGAATCCCTGGAATAACATTTTGCCCGGATGGAAGTGTGTCACAGGCTGCTGCTCCCACATCCCCCCATACTGAGGTGTTTTTAAGTGGAACCAAATATCCCAGGGGAATTTTCTCTGCACTACTAGCATTGTCACACATTTTTGGGTTACACACTGTAAATTATAGATAAAATACATTATGTTAATTTCTCCTGCATATCTTCTAGTTATTTTTAGGAAAAGCGTCTTTGCAATTCAGCTTCTCAGGTAAATGTTTCACATGAAGAGAAAAATGACACCAAGGCATAAGGATGCTCAAGGCTGAGACTGAAGCCACATCATAGTTTGGCACTTTGCAATGAGCATGTGTCCAGCATGGATTTTAGTTGCAGATGGTGGAAGAAGTTCTTTACCAGGCATCATTAGACTTGGGTGTGCCTTCTGTCTCTGCAACTTTTTGGATATGTGACTTTGAAGGAATTTATTTCATTTCTGTAAGTCTTCGTTTCATCACCTATGAAATGAGAAATGTTCAGCGAGACCTCTCAGGTGCTTCTACTTCTCACACTCTGCTAAACTGGGGGAAATGCCCTCAAATCTCATAAAGCACATTATATTGAGTGTCTTTAAAAAGAATGAATGAGGTCAACCTGTGAACGTTAAAATATTCAGCAGCACCGAAACCCTTCAAACTTTATGATCTCTTACTGCACTGGGGTTGTTGATTTTTCACTTGCTGTGCTGGATATCTCCCATTTGCTCCTCAGATCAACTGCCCATTGTTCTCCACCCTGGGAGGTTGTCCTGCAAAGACTACAACACAGGGTCTTGTCCTCTGACTTCTAGGTGGGTTCAGCCACTGGGCAGGCGATTGAAAGGAGGGCAGAGTGTGAGGTTTTGCCCCCTCCATTCTCCCTGCCTGTGAGAGGTTGCCGTGAACTAGCTGCATCCCTCACCAAAGGTCACAGCTCCTGGAAGGCACCCTCTCTACATCACTGTCTCCAGTTTTCCATAATGGCTCTTAGTCAGTTTGGGCTGTGATAACAAAGTGCCATAGGCTGGGTGGCTTATAAACAATATAAATTTTTTTTTTTTTTTTTGCGGTACGCGGGCCTCTCACTGTTGCGGCCTCTCCCGTTGCGGAGCACAGGCTCCGGACACGCAGGCTCAGCGGCCATGACTCACGGGCCCAGCCGCTCCGCAGCATGTGGGATCTTCCCGGACCGGGGCACGAACCTGTGTCCCCTGCATCGGCAGGTGGACTCTCAACCACTGCGCCACCAGGGAAGCCCTAAACAATATAAATTTATTTCTCACATTTTAAGGGCTGGAAGTTAGATCAGGGTGTAGGTTGATTCCATGTCTGATGAGAGCCCACTTTCTGATTATAGACTGCCGACTTTTTGCTGTATGTTCATGTGATGGAAAAAGGGCTTAGAGAGGTCTCTGTGGTCTCTTTTATTAGGGTGCCAATCCCATTCATGGGGGCTCCACCCTCATGATCTAATTACCTCCCAAAGGGCCCACCTGCTAATACAATCACGCTGGGGGTTGGAATTTCAACATATGAATTTTTGGGAGACATAAACAGTTCATAACAGGCTCCTTCTTGCTACTTCAGGTCTAGGGGTACTGCATAACCCCTCTGGTTCTCTATGCTCTGTGCATATCTTTAAAAATTGGTCTTTATTCAAGTCTCCCCAAATGATGCAGTTTGAATGAGCCATCTATTGCTTGTCTGTACCCTGACTGATACACTCAGTTTCTTGAGATACAAATGTGGCAAGATTGGAAAGGCCATGGTACTTATTATTTCTATGTATCAATTTTCCTCGAATATGTACTTTTCCCCCTTAATTGTGACTCAGAAAATATAAGAATCTCTATGCAGTGCTGCTTGGTAATATAGTACTTGATCTCTGTACATGCTTGTATTAGACAGGAGTCAGAAGCAAATACAAACCAGCCTAGTGGTTTAAGCAGGAAAGGATTAGATGCGGGGAATCAGATGCTCACAGTTAGAAGGGATGAGGAGTGGGCTCTAGGCTGGGCCTCCAGGGATGACTTCCCGAATACCACCCAGAGCTGACCTGTTTGTTTAGAGAACTATCTCTGCAACAGTCTGGAAGCTGGGGAATCAAGAAGCCTGTGTGCCACCTGCCAGCTCCAAGATAACACTACTTTTGCCATAATTCAGGAATCAGAAAGTTGTAACCCCAATTGTTGGCCCCAAACCATATGTACCTGATTTGTACCATCAGAATGAAGGCCTTCCTTCCTTCCTACTTGACTCAGTTCTAAATTTGCTTTTCACACGTGTGTCTAATCTGCGGAACCTAAATCATATTCCTAGTTGCAAATGAGTCTGGGAAATGTCATTTTTAGCTTTTCAGCCTCTGTAGTATGGGCAGGCACACTAGAAGGAGATTGGGATGAATTCTGAGCAAGTCAACCTATCTGTCACAAGATTATTTCTGAAAGCATGTTTCAAGTAGCATACGAAAAAACATGAACTTTGGAGATTTAAAAAAAAAAAAGAGAGAGACTAGAACTCGAATCTCTGCTCTAGGATTTACTAGCTGTGTGACCTTGGGCAGGATGCACTTATTACTGGACCTATTTTGCATCTGTATAATGGGCACAATAATGCCTACCTCACAGAATTGTCATTCGTTTATCCATATAAAAGATTTTTACTGATTGTTATATTAGCACCAGAAGTTTTAGTTGGTGGTGACAAATCTAATTGATTGGTTAAGCAGAAAAGAAATGTATTAAAGGATATTTGGTAGGTCGCAGAATTGCCAGATGGGCTTGAGAGCCAGGTTCAAGGCTGAACTTCCAGGACACCACCACTAGCCTGAGGACACCGCTACTGCCTCCACACCCCACTCCTGGAATTCAGTGCTACATTTTATACTGCCAGCAGGAACTTAACTTTACTGTTGCAGACGCTGCTGCCAGCTCTGTTACCAGAAACTTAACAGTGCCACCTCCGAAGGCCAAGTGGCAGTTGTGCTCCTGTCACTGGCAAAAATGGATTCCATGTGGCATTTCTCCCTCAGATTGGTCTCTTCTCAAAGGAAGTTTTACAAGGGTGACAGATGTTGCCTGGGTCACATGCTTGCTTGTGCTCAACTTCAAGGGAGACTAGGGAAGCATGATTTCTGACTTTTAACCTGGGGAGGAAGGAAACTCTCTATCCAAAGGGAGAGTGTTCACAAAGTGCTGAGCCCCAGGCAAATGCCCACTTACTTCCTCCAAATGGCTAAGCAAAAGGGCTCTCATTCTCACTCTGCTTTTCTCTGCCCAAGCACCATTCTCCCCAAAATGGTGGCATGCTGGTTCCTGAGAGCTACAAATTTACATACTATCATCCATGCAGTTCCTGTGTAAAGGCTGTGTCTCTTTCCCAATGATTCCATCAGAAATCTGTGGTTGAATTTATTGTTTTAACTTGGATTGCGTGAGCTTTCCTAAATCATTCACTGAGTGAGGGAGATGGAATAAATTAACACACTAGGTTTGTGTTACATGCCAAGTGAACTGGAGAAGTACAGGTTCAGCCCTTCTAGAACTGTTTGGCTCAAGCACTGGGTAAGAAGTGTTTTATAAGGGAAAATTGGGATGCAGGGCAGGCAAAAACAATTGCTTTCCACTATAATCTTCCTGACAGTTCAATATCCATACACACACTCTTTCTCTAATGCATGCAGTGTCATGTGTTCCCACCCACAATAGTGCAGCTCTTCCACGTACACCTCAAAACTCCCTTCCTACACAGGCTCTATGTCAGTTACTGAATCCAGCTGTAGGGTTTCTCAGCAGTGTGCATTTGATGTTTAATTTCACTAGGCTGAGGTATTCCCAGATAGCTGGTAAAACATTACTTCTGGGCGTATCTGATGAGGATCTCAAGGGTGCCTCTATTTAAAAAGGACTTCTAAGAATCTTATAGGTGCTGTCCCTCGGGAGCCTAATAGGAAGACCAAAGTTAAAGGAGGGCTTATCTCGAGACTTTTGGGTATAGATTTTGTTTAATGGAGTGGATTATAAATTGATTCATGAAAAAATCCACAAAGGTTTTAAAAGAATTATGTCAACTTGGACTGAAAGAGATAGTGATGATACAAAACTGAAAGAGCTCTTTGGATCCCCAAATTTCTGTGGGCAGAAGCAGGCTGGGAAAATTACTCAGCTGCTACTGTGGGCTATTTTCTATGGAAAATGAAGAGGTCAAGAATATGGAGAATAGAGCCAAGAGCCGTGGTGAATCATTCCTGGACAGTAGGACTGATCCTTTAATCAAGGAACTGGCAACATATATCCAGCTGGATTTTAGTATTGCTATAGACCAATGACTCCTGTGAACTTCATTTCCCCCCTTTTTGAATGGCAGTGTCCATGGCAGTTAGTTTGCAACCTATCCCATCACTGTGTGTTGGGAATGTGCGGAAGAGCTATTCTGTCTCTTTAGTTCACAGGTCTATGATAAAAAGGAACTATTCCTAGGGTGCTGTATTGGAGGACACATATCCAAGGAGACTTAACTTTACTTACACCTAATCTAAATGACAGTATTTTCCCCTTCCCCCAGGCACCCACATAGTGCCTGATATATAGAAAATGCTTAGAAGATATTTGGTAAATGATTGCATGAATAAAAGAATATGTTATTCATCCTACTGGAAAAATAGACATCATGATTAGGAAAAATAATTATTAACTGGCATAATGATAGATGTATAGAATTGAGAGTTCAGAAATAAGCCCATACATTCATGGACAATTGACTTTTGACAAGGGTGCCAAGACAAATCAACAGGGGTAATAAGAACAGTGTCTTCAAGAAATGGTTCCGAGAGGGCTTCCCTGGTGGCACAGTGGTTGAGAGTCCACCTGCCGATGCAGGGGACACGGGTTCGTGCCCCGGTCCGGGAAGATCCCACATGCCGCGGAGCAGCTGGGCCCGTGAGCCATGGCTGCTGAGCCTGTGCGTCCGGAGCCTGTGCTCTGCAACGGGAGAGGCCACAATAGTGAGAGGCCCGCATACCGCAAAAAAAAAAAAAAAAGAAAAGAAATGGTTCTGAGAGAACTGGATATCCATTTACAAAAGAATGAAGTTGTACCCCTATCTCATACCATATACAAACATTAACTCAAAATGAACCAAAGACCTAAATGTAAGAGTTAAAACTGTGAAACTTTTGGAAGGAAAGATAGGTATAAGTCTTTGTGACCTTAGAGCAGACAAAGGTGTCTTAGATATGACACCAAAAGCACAAGCAACCAAAGAAAAAAAGAAAAATTGAACTTCATCAAAGTTAAATATTTTTATGCTTTGTAGGACACTATCAAGAAAGTGAAAAGACAACTCCAAGCATTGGAGAAAATATTTGCCCTCCTCCACAAACCTCTTCTACTGTCAATTCTAAATTCCCCTAATGCTTAACTATTACCTCTACTTGTTTCAGTGGCTAACCTGATGGTATGAATAAAACCCACATTCCTGAGGGATCGGAGTCACACATTTGGCTTTGATTACTAGTTCATGAAGGTGACAAAATGTAAAACATATGGGTAATATAAAAGGAGCTTTTAAGGGCTTATATTGTGAGATAAGGCAAGGGTCAGCAATCTATGGCCTATGGGCCAAACTCAGCATACCACATGTTTTTGTAAATAAAGTTTTATTGGAAACAGCCACACTCATTCATTTACGTATTTTCTATGGCTATTTTCATGCAATCACAGTAGAGTTGAGTGGTTGACAGAGAGACCCTATTGCCTGCAAAGCCTAAAATATTTACTATGTGGTCCTTTCCAGAAAAAATTTGATGACCCCTGCTCTAAGGCAATTCTTGTCAATAGGAAGTGGTATGTTAGTGAAATGCTCAGAAGAATATCATTCCAAATGCTCCCTTTACCTTGCCTCTTGGCCTCTTCTTATTAATTCCATACTTTGAGAGACCTCTCAGCTTTCAAAGCATTCAAGATCTGCTGGGAAAATAATTGTGGCAGAGTCTGATAGTTCTCAAGTACACATTCTCCTCTTTTTCACTAAGAGAACAGTTGAAGTTTATCTAGGCATATGGCTGCCAAAAATAAAGATCGCAGTTCTCAGCTTCCTTTGCAGCCAGGCATGGTCATATGACTAAGTTATTGTCAGTGAGATGTCACTTCCAGAGACTATCCCTAAAGTAAAGGTTATCCCCCTTGGGTTGTATTTTCTACATCTTGCTGGTAGGAATGTAGATGCAATGACCATGTATCCAGCAGCCACCTTGAACCATGCCTGTGCAGTCATATCCTCGTGTTGATAAAGAAGAAAGCTAGAAGGAACCTGGTCCCTACCAGTTAGACATTTTATGTGAGAGAATAACATCTTGAATGTTAAATGCCCACTGAAACTGGGTTTTCTGTCTCATGCTACACCACCTAATTCTTACAGATACAATATTATAGACAGTAGAATTATGGCTCTCTGAGGGCAGAGAGCTTGTCTGTTTGAGTCATGGCTACATCTCCATCATTTGAAATGATGCTTGGTGCATAGCAGATACTCAATCAATATTTATTGAAAGGAACATATGAGTAAAATATTATAATGAAGGAGAATGAAGAACCAATACAAATTACTGAGAACAGCACTTCCCACATCTAGAGAATTAGTTTTAAATTGTGGTTAAATATACATAACATAAAATTTACCATCTTAGCCATTTAAAACATTATGGTAAAATACTCGTAACATAAAAATTTCCATCTTAACTATTTTTAAGTGTACAGTTCCTTGGTACTAACTACATTCACATTGCACAACGATCTATAAAACTTTTCTTACCTTAATAGCTAAAACTCTGTACCCATTAAATAATAACACCCCATTCTCCCCTCCCCTCAGCCCCTGGCAACCATTATTCAACTTTCTCTCTCTATGGATTTGACTATTCTGTGTACCTCAGATAAGTGGAATCATACAATCTTTGTCCTTTTTTGACTGACTTATTTCATTATTAGCATAATGACCTCAAGTTTCATCCATGTTGTATCATATGTTAGAATTGCATTCATTTTTAGGGATGAATGATATTCCCTTGTGTGTGTATACCACATTTTGTTTATCCTTTCATTGTCCACGGATGCTTGGGTGGCTTCCACCTTTTGGCTGCTATTATGTGAGTAATGCTGCTATGAACACAAATATACAGAGAACGTTTTTAAATTTTCAGATTTCTTAGATTTTCTGACTTACTGAGTCAAAATCTTAGAAGTGGGAGAAGAGGAGTGAGGAGCCGTTTGGAAGATGTATTTTAAAATGTTTTTGGGTGATTTCAAATATAGACAGTGTAGTCCTTGGATTGACAGTTGGGAGCCACTGATGCCACACAATAAGTATACTAGTCTAGAAGTACCAGAACCACCCAGAATAATAAGGTTATAAGATGTGAGTTCAGCATGTTGTTTGAGAAGGAAAGACATTTCAGGTTGAAGAAAAAATAAATTTAGAGATATAAGCATTATGACTTTACTTTTCTAGGTGTCCTTAATTATGGAATCATAGCTCATTAATAGTCCAAACTGAGTCATGGTGATATATTTTCATTCAATCATTATTGAAAATAGCAACAACAAAGTATTTTTCCATTAAATATATAGTAAATTTTGTTATATTTGTGAAACTCTCATTAGAGCAACAATGTTTTCGGCTTAACTTCCCCATGCACACCGAATTGTTTCTCTGGTGTGAAGATGGAACACTAGGAAAGCAAAATTGATACAGAAATAAGACCGCTTAAAACTGAAATTCATCTAAAATTGTCTTTTGACCATGATGAAGGACTGTACAATTTGTAGCATGACAAAATCACTCCAAATTCTTTTTTCCAATAGCTGAGAGAAAATCTGTGTGTTGAGATTTGATACAACATTGAAATGGAATTGCAAACATTTATCAGTTTCTTTGTTGCGACCTTAAACTAGCGGAGGAACTTTGCCAGAAATCCTGCTTTTTCCCAAATCATTGCATCTACTTCTAAATCAATACATTGGTCGTATTCTGCCCCCTTTGGTTGAGTTACATTAAAAACAAATTTATCCTTCAACCTTTCACCCTACCAGGATATTAACTCAGCTATTTAACTTATTCTTTAGATAAAATAGTATGTGTTCTGATATATATGTTTTAAAATTATTTTCACTTTGTAAATTGCTTGGATATAACCAGTAAAATTCCTCCCACCATGGATTTATAATAAATTTTATTAACTTATTTCATTTTGTAAGTGAACAAGTGATATTCACTGTAACTTTCTGCTTCTTTTCAAATACAATTCTAGTTATTTGATAAAGTGTCATGTTAAATGAAACTTATTATGCTAAGTGAATGTCTTCCTCTCATTGACTTCTTTAATTCATTAGTTCATTCAACAATAACAAAAATAATAAAGCACTCAATATGTGTCAGGAACTTCAATCAGTGTGTGGAAAGACAGTTTCTCACATGTAGCTTATAGTTAAGTGAGAGAGACAGACTTTCGTGATAGAATCTCACAAATAAATGTACAATTTCTATACTTATAAGCTATAAAACTGAATCGTCATTGTGCTTTGTGAGTGAATAACAAGGATCCAGTCTGTTTGATGACTCATGGAAGGGATTTGAGCTGAGAATTAAAGGATAAGTGGGATAAGAAGCATAATATTGGGTGTGTGGGAGGCCAAGAGGGTTTCAGGAAGAGAGAATGACATGAACAGTGGTTAAAGTTTGGCCTCTGTGGCTTGAACTCAGGGAGCAAATGCAAATGTGCTTCAAGTTGTATGAAGGACTTTTGCCTTTGTTTCATGTGCAATGATACATTAGCTTGGATGGATATTAGCTAAGAGTCTTTCAGCTACTGCAATGAGAAACCCAGTCCAACCTGCCTTAAGTCAAAAAAGAAAAAAAAAAGAGTCATTGGCTTACGTAATAGTGAAGTTCAGAGTTCAGACCCCACCCAAGCACAGTTTTACCCATAGGAGGGTGATGTCTTCATTCCCCAGCTCTTGCTCTCTGGGGTCCCTTGACTTTGCTGTCATCCTTGTGCTAGCTTAATCTTCAGTTTGGTTCCCATCATGGTCACGTGAACCAGTCAATGTCCCTGATTGGGTCTGCTTAAATCACATGCCCACCTTGAGCCAATTCCTTTGGCTAGGGGACTGAAGTACTTTGATTAGTTTAGGTATGGGTTAAGTGCCCTTTGTTAAAACAATCTCTGTGGTGAGGGGAGAGTATGCCAGTTAGGGCATCCATAACTTGGGAGTTGGAGGTAGAGGTGATCCCAAATTACTTAGGGGAGGGGTGGGTGTCTAAAAGAAATTTAGGGGGGTATTACCTTAAGGAAGGTGGAAAGTTTCTAGACAGAAATCAGATGTGCAACAGACTTTTGAAGAGTTTTAAGAAAGATAAGAATAGAGAAAGTAACATAAACGGATCTGCATTCATACACATACACACATACACACACACACACACACACACACACACACACACACAAAGATGGCCTTCAGAGTGGAAATGGTTTGGCACGGATTTGAGGGGAGCAAGAAGCCACACAGGGAAGACCAATTAGTAGGTTAGATTAGTAGTCCATTATGATGATAGCTTGGACAGAGGAAGTGGTAGCAGAGCTGGGAATAAGCAGAGAGATTCAAGAGTCATTTAGAAGATAAAATAAATATAATTTGGTGGTTAATTGGATATGGAAGAAGTGAAGGCAAATATATTATTAAAGTTAACCCCCGGGTTTCTGGCTTACACATAAATTGGATAAACGGTAGTGACATTGTACTGATAAGTGTTATTAAAAGAAGACCAGCTTTGGGAGATACAGTCTCAATTTCAGATTAATCTTAGTTCTTTTTGAGACATCTAAGTGGAACTGGCCAAAAGACATTTATATTGTTTTGATTTACTCAGATATATTTATTAAAGGCTTTGGGACAAATCATCTTTCACACTTGGCTAAATTTCCCTAAATCCCTTTTTATCAGGAAAAGAAAATAGCTTTCCACTCCATCTAGCCCCTACAAAGATGTATTAATATTCCTTCATAATCTTCCCTTTATGCATTACTTAAGAGTCTTCTCTTTTCCTTCTGAAATCCCCCTCCATTGGATACACACTAACTTGTATTAAAGAATCTCGTGGTGCATAATGGCCCCTGCTGCAGGCTCCCAGACATCCAGCACACAGTGCAGTGGGAGGCACAGAATCACAGCCTTCTTTTGATGATCTGTCATTCCCTAAGGACTGAAGTGTTGGTGGAATGTTTGTGGGGGAGCAATTTAAACTTTAAAATGTATTACTGTCAGAGCTTCAGACTTAGTTATATATATATATATATATATATATATATATATATATATATATATATATATATATAAAATTTATATTATATATATAATTTTACTTGGTTTCAAGTAATAAAAACCCACCTCAAAATAAGGTAAAAGGGAACTTACTGGCCCTTATAAAAGAAAAATACAAGGTGAAGATGGTTTATAGGACTCTGGAGACTCAGAAAACCCTTGCTAGATATTCTTCTCCCTCTTTTCCTTCCCACCTGTCTCTCTCTCTCTCTCTCTCTCTCTCTCTCTCTCTCTCTCTCCCTCCCTCCCTCAGTCTTTCTGTCTCTGTTGCATTTCGCTGTGTGTTTCTCTCAACCGCTTCTCCTGAAGGTGGAATTTCCTTCTTGTGGATTGGTGGGGATGGGTATAGGAGTAGGCATAAACAAATTCAAACTTATATGACCACAGCTTGGCTAACTCAGGAGAGGAAAAGAGTTTCTCTCTCCATAGTCCATTTATAAAATCCAGGGGTAGAAGTTTGATATGGTCTAGGTCATATACAAACCCTCCAGAATATAGAGGTTTATGATTGACTAGTTGTTGAGTATATACCTTCTTGGAGGCAGGGACAGAGCCTCATGAATTGAGGAACAGGTTGCTGACTAAAAGAAGTGTTATGTGGTGACAGGGCATATGAGGAAGGGGAGTGTGGTGAAGGGGAGGCATTTACCAGAAGAGGGCAGAAAGGAATGATGAGCATACACAAACGATAATTGGTCCTTCCAGTTACAAGGTATGAAAACTTGTTCGAGTGTTCGCTCCATGGGGAAAAAAAAGAGGAAGAATTTTTGTTGCTTTTCATAGCCAAGACTTAGAGAGTAGTTCTGAACCTAGGTACATCCATGTATACCTCTTAAATACTCCTCTCATTTGTTCATTAGACAGATATTAACTGAGTGCCTACTTTATGCAAGGCTTTATTTTTGTTGCAATTCAGGAAGCAAAATAGAAATCAAAGTCGATGCCTCCCATGTTGTAGTTTAGTGTCAAGGAACAGATTCTTAATATAAACTCAGGTAAGCAGGAGTGGGAGTGCTAGTTTCATTATCCTTAGGGCATATCTAAAGTTATAGAGGGAAAGAATCTCAGGGAAATCCAAGAGGAGTTGTAATAGGGCACAATCTAATCCAGATTAGAACTGGAGGGTGGTTCTAGATCCAAAGGGCAATGCGGCTGGGCAGTGACTGTTTATATTTTCTCTCTATGCTCCACCATTTATGTGGTTCAAATAGTGTTTACACATCTCTTTCCCTCTGTCCAACTAAAAACAGTTTGTTTTCTTCAAGGTATATACTTCCAATGTAAATTCCTGAGAAAGGACATCTTTCTTAATAACTATCATGACATTTGAGCAGTTTCTTAGGTTGGGCTCCCACAGAAGCTGACTTGGAAACAAGGATTTGAGAGCTGGTAGTTAACTTTGGAGGTGGTTCCTGGCATCACTCTTAGGGGAGCAGGGAATTCAGACAAGGAAGGAAAGGAAGCTGATAAAGGATTCACTACTGAGCAGATTACTGCTATGGGTAACTGGATTTCAGTCCCAAGGGGGAACTCTGAGAGACAGTGTAGAATATTTCTCAGAGTTATCCCAGTTGAGAGGCAAAGAAGTTGGATATCTGTCCTCCAACCCCCATCTGTCATTGGCTCAGGGCTGGTTTGGGGCATTAATGTCCATGGGCATCCAGTCTGTCCCATTTCCCTTAGGTAGAAAGTGACAGGTGTTTATAGAAGGATGCTGTCAGCATAACGTGCATCCGGGAGTGTGGAGGGGATACAGGTAGGGAATCAGCAGCATCTGTTACAACCCTATTCTGGTCAAATCATAGATTGATGGACTTTGGGTCAGTGTGTAATCAGCTTTGGTTCCTATGAGGATTGTAGTTATGTAATACTGAACAGAGTTTAATAGGCTGCTTTTTCAGGAGGGCTGTGGGCATGGCAGGAACTGTCGATTAACATATCTAGTTTAAAGAGATAAAAAATATGAACATACTTACAGTGGCAGATCATTTATCTGGAAGTCTAAAATTGTAGCATCCAAACAACGAAACTATTGAAAAGAATGATGGTTTAACCAGTGACAGCAAGAGTGTAACAACTATGTCACTGGAAATGCATGTGCTGTGATAATACTTAGTTACTGTAGGTTTAGGCACACACAAACTGTTTTTGAAGTTTGCATTGCATTTATGCAAATACATTTTATGTAGGCCCTAATCCATGTTATAGAGAAAAAAAAATCGAGAAACTGCACTAATTTCCTTCCTTCAGGATTTAGCCCAAAACTCTGTGTGGGCAGTGAGGGGCAGGGGCCTGAGGAGCGGTGTGTGGTGGGCTAGCATACACTGTTGGAGACTGAGCAGCATGAGAAGGGTGTGCATGTGGCAGCGGCAGCCTGGGACAGGTGTCAGAGCGTGAATGGAACGAGGAGGGTGTTCACGTGGAGGGGAGGCAGCAACAATGGGAAAGTAGTGACGTACAGGGTTACTGGATAAGTATGTCACTGTATTGAGGATAATGGTTGCCCAGACTCTCATTGTTGGAGAAGGTAAGTACAAAGGAGAAAACTAGAATGAACCCTGTGTTTTGGATTGGCAGTATCAGTGAACTCATGGATGTCAGTAGGTGGGGAGTGGGGTAGATAGATATATAAATGGATAGATGTAGTTGTAAATGTACGTATACATACCTATGTATATACAGGCATCCCTAGCTCTGTCCACCGTTAGGGCCTGGAAACAGCAATATCCCAATAGCAATGAGGACGTTAAGCATCCACATCTTGTTTTCTAAATTCCATTCTCCATTAAAAGAAACAAGGCAGAGCTGAGGCAGGGAAGGTATGAGATGACCCTGGAACATCTTGTGTCAGAAAATAAGGAAGTGCTCAAAGAATGATGATGATGTTAAAAGAACAGAAAAGCCAGCTTCCAAAGGCTCCCACTGGCCAAATCTGGCATCATTTGGTTGTCCAAATAAGTGACAATATGGATTATAAAATTGAATAAAATAAGAATTCATGTTGATATAAATAAATGTAGGAAGGAGAAATTTTTTTCTTATAACTAGTAAATGTAGAAGAAATGATGGAATTTTAGAAAATCACTATTTGACAAGTATCATCATCATAATTAATTCAGCAAAGAAAATCAATGAATGCTAAAACTAGTTGGTGAAATTTGATGAAAAATGGGATAAGGAACCTCTTAACAAAATACTTATTAATTAGAAAGTAAAAAAGTATGTTACAGAGGAGAAGCTTTATAGACACCACCTTAATCAAATGTAACTAAAGGCCCATTGAGGAGAGTGTCCTAAAACAAAATGAGTCACTTCAAAACCAAATCGTTTCATCTCCAAGGATCAAAATTCCAGCCATCCCTGTTCACTGCCTTCCACATTCTCCCTCACCATCTCCTCCTCAAATGACCATCTTGACCAAATACCCTATTAGAAATAAAAATGAGATAATTTGATTCTGAGACTTCAATAGATCTCTTTTACTTTCATGACTGCTTCTTTTTCACAAAAATTTTAAAATATTTTGAATGGGAATTTTGATAAATTCTTTTTTTAAAATTAATTAATTTAATTTTTGATGTGTTGGGTCTTCGTTGCTGTGCCCAGGTTTTCTCTAGTTGCGGTGAGCAGGGGCTACTCTTTGTTGCGGTGCATGGGCTTCTCATTGTGGTGGCTTCTCTTGTTGCGGAGCATGAGCTCTAGGTGGCAGGCTTCAGTAGTTGTGGCACGTAGGCTCAGTAGTTGTGGCTCGCGGGCTCTAGAGCGCAGGCTCCGTAGTTGTGGGACACGGGCTTAGTTGCTCCATGGCATGTGGGATCTTCCTGGACCAGGGCTTGAACCTGTGCCCCCTGCATTGGCAGGCGGATTCTTAAGCACTGCGCCACCAGGGAAGTCCCTGAATTCCTATTTCTTGCTTAAGTTGTGGCTATATAATTTACAGGGAGAATTGTGACCACAATACATGAGCTTCTGACAGATATTTCAAGGTAAAAAAGCAGCTGGTAAAGTTTTGTAAGAATTGATAGCACTCTTTTTTTTAGATTTAATTTTATTTATTTTTTGATATAGCAGGTTCTTATTACTCATCAATTTTATACACATCAGTGTATACATGTCAATCCCAATCACCCAATTCATCACACCCCCACCCCCACCCCCCGCTGCTTTCCCCCCTTGGTGTCCATACATTTGTTCTCTACATCTGTGTCTCTATTTCTGCCGTGCAAACCAGTTCATCGGTACCATTTTTCTAGGTTCCACATATATGCGTTAATATATATTTGTTTTTCTCTTTCTGACTTACTTCGCTCTGTATGACAGTCTCTAGATCCATCCACGTCTCAACAAATGACCCAATTTTGTTCCTTTTTATGGCTGAGTAATATTCCATTGTATATATGTACCACATCTTCTCTATCCATTCATCTGTTGATGGGCATTTAGGTTGCTTCCATGACCTGGCTATTGTAAATAGTGCTGAAATGAGCATTGGGGTCCATGTGTCTTTTTGAATTATGGTTTTCTCAAGGTATATGCCCAGTAGTGGGATTGCTGGATCATATGGTAATTCTATTTTTAGTTTTTTAAGGAACCTCCATACTGTTCTCCATAGTGACTGTATCAATTTACATTCCCACCAACAGTGCAAGAGGGTTCCCTTTTCTCCACACCCTCTCCAGCATTTGTTGTTTGTAGATTTTCTGATGATGCCCATTCTAAATGGTGTGAGGTGATAACCTCATTGTAGTTTTGATTTGCATTTCTCTAATAATTAGTGATGTTGAGCAGCTTTTCATGTGCTTCTTGGCCATCTGTATGTCTTCATTGGAGAAATGTCTATTTAGGTCTTCTGCCCATTTTTGGATTGGGTTGTTTTTTTTTTTAATATTGAGCTGCATGAGCTGTTTATATATTTTGGAGATTAATCCTTTGTCCATTGATTCGTTTGCAAATATTTTCTCCCATTCTGAGGGTTGTCTTTTCGTCTTATTTATCGTTTCCTTTGCTGTGCAAAAGCTTTGAAGTTTCATTAGGTCCTATTTATTTATTTTTGTTTTTATTTCCATTACTCTAGGAGGTGGATCAAAAAAGATCTTGCTGTGATTTATGTCAAAGAGTGTTCTTCCTATGTTTTCCTCTAAGAGTTTTATAATGTCTGGTCTTACATTTAGGTCTCTAATCCATTTTGAGTTTATTTTTGTGTATGGTGTTAGGGAGTATTCTAATTTCATTCTTTTACATGTAGCTGTCCAGTTTTCCCAGCACCAATTATTGAAGAGACTGTCTTTTCTCCATTATATATCCTTGCCTCCTTTGTCATAGATTAGTTGACCATAGGAACGTGGGTTAATCTTTGGGCTTTCTATCTTGTTCCATTGATCAATGTTTCTGTTTTTGTGCCAGTACCATATTGTCTTGCTTACTGTAGCTTTGTAGTATAGTCTGAAGTCAGGGAGTCTGATTCCTCCAGCTCTGTTTTTTTCCCTCAAGACCGCTTTGGCTATTTGGGGTCTTTTGTGTCTCCATACAAATTTTAAGATTTTTTTGTTCTAGTTCCATAAAAAATGCCATTGGTAATTTGATAGGGATTGCATTCAATCTGTAGGTTGCTTTGGGTAATATAGTCATTTTCACAATATTGATTCTTCCAATGCAAGAACATGGTATATCTCTCCATCTGTTGGTATCATCTTTAATTTCTCTCATCAGTGTTTTATGGTTTTCTGCATACAGTTCTTTTGTCTCCCTAGGTATGTTTATTCCTAGGTATTTTATTCATTTTATTGCAGTGGTAAATGGAAGTGTTTCCTTAATTTCTCTTGCAGATTTTTCATCATTAGTGTATAGGAATGCAAGAGATTTCTCTGCATTAATTTTGTATCCTGCAACTTTACCAAATTTATTGATTAGCTCTAGTAGTTTTCTGGTGGCATGTTTAGGATTTTCTAAGTATAGTATCATTTCATCTGGAAACAGTGAGAGTTTTACTTTTTCTTTTCCAATTAGCATTCCTTTTATTTCTTTTTCTTCTCTGATTGCCAGGACTAGGACTAGGACTTCCAAAACAATGTTGAATGATAGTGGCGAGAGTGGACATCCTTGTCTTGTTCCTTATCTTAGAGGAAATGCTTTCAGTTTTTCACCATTGAGAATGATGTTTGCTATGGGTTTGTCATATATGACCTTTATTATGTTGAGGTAGGTTCCTGCTATGCCCACTTTCTGGAGAGTTTTTATCATAAATGGGTGTTGAATTTTGTTAAAAGCTTTTTCTGCATCTATTGAGATGATCATATGCTTTTTATTTTTCAATTTGTTAATATGGTGTATCACACTGATTGATTTGCATACACTGAAGAATCCCTGCGTCCCTGGGATGAATCCCACTTGATCATGGTGTATGATCCTTTTAGTGTGTTGTTGGATTCTGTTTGCTAGTATTTTGTTGAGGATTTTTGCATCTATATTCATCAGTGATATTGGTCCATAATTTTCTTTTTTTGTAGTATCATTGTCTGGTTTTGGTATCAGGGTGATGGTGGCCTCATAGAATGAGTTTGGGAGTGTTCCTTCCTCTGCAATTTTTTGGAAGAGTTTGAGAAGGATGGGTGTTAACTCTTCTCTAAATGTTTGGTAGAATTTACGTGTGAAGCCATCTGGTCCTGGACTTTTGTTTGTTGGAAGATTTTGAATCACAGTTTCAATTTCATTACTTGTGATTTGTCTGTTCATATTTTCTATTTCTTCGTGGTTCATTCTTGGAAGGTGATAGCTTTCTAAGAATTTGTCCATTTCTTCCAGGTTTTCTATTTTATTGGCATAGAGTTGCTTGTAGTAGTCTCTTAGGATGCTTTGTATTTCTGCGGTGTCTGTTGTAACTTCTCCTTTTTCATTTCTTATTTTATTGATTTGAGTCCTCTCCCTCTTTTTCTTCATGAGTCTTGCTAATTGTTTATCAAAATTATCTAGTTATCTTTATCTTCTCAAGGAACCATCTTTTAGTTTTATTGATCTTTGCTATTGTTTTCTTTGTTTCTATTTCATTTATTTCTGCTCTGATCTTTATGATTTCTTTCCTTCTTCTAACTTTGGGTGTTGTTTGTTCTTCTTTCTCTAGTTCCTTTAGGTGTAAGATTAGATTGTTTATTTGATTATTTTTCTTGTTTCTTGAGGTAGGCTCGTATAGCAATATACTTCCCTCTTAGAACTGCTTTTTCTGCATCACATAGGTTTTTGATCGTTGTGTTTTCATTGTCATTTGTCTCTAGGTATTTTTTGATTTCCTCTTTGATTTCTTCAGTGATCTCTTGGTTATTAGGTAACGTATGGTTTAGCCTCCATGTGTTTGTGTTTTTTACGTTTTTCCCCTGTAAGTCATTTCTAATCTCATAGCATTGTAGTCAGAAAATATGCTTGATATGATTTCAGTTTTCTTAAATTTACTGAGGCTTGATTTTGACCAAAGATATGATCTATCCTGAAGAATTTTCCATGCGCACTTGAGAAGAAAGTGTAATCTGCTATTTTTGGATGGGATGTCCTATAAATATCAATTAAATGTATCTGGTCTATTGTGTCATCTAAAGCTTCTGTTTCCTTATTTATTTTTACTTTGGATGGTCTGTCCATTGGTGTAAGTGAGGTGTTAAAGTCCCCCACTATTATTGTGTTATTGTCGATTTCCTCTTCTTTAGCTGTTAGCAGTTGCCTTATATATTGAGGTGCTCCTATGTTGGGTGCATATGTATTTATAATTGTTATATCTTCTTGACTGATCCTCTGATCATTATGCAGTGTCCTTCCTTGTCTCTTGTAACATTCTTTATTTTTTTATTTTTTTGCGATATGCGGGCCTCTCACTGCTGTGGCCTCTCCTGTTGAGGAGCACAGGCTTTGGATGCGCAGGCTCAGCGGCCATGGCTCACGGGCCCAGCCACTCCGCAGCATGTGGGATCTTCCCAGAACGGGGCACGAACCTGTGTCCCCTGCATCGGCAGGTGGACTCTCAACCACTGCACCACCAGGGAAGCCCCGTTCTTCATTTTAAAGTTTATTTTATCTAATATGAGTATTGCTTCTCCAGCTGTCTTTTGATTTCCATTTGCATGGAATATCTCTTTCCATCCCATCACTCTCAGTCTGAACATGTCCCTAGGCCTGAAGTGGGTCTCTTTTAGACAGCATATATTTGGCTCTTGTTTTTGTATCCATTAAGCAAGCCTGTGTCTTTTGGTTGGAGCATTTAATCCATTCACGTTTAGGGTAATTATCAATATGTATGTTCCTATGACCATTTTCTTAATTGTTTTGGGTTTGTTTTTGTAGGTCCTTTTCTTCTCTTGTGTTTCCCCCTTAGAGAAGTTCCTTCAGCATTTGTTGTAGAGCTGGTTTTGTGGTCCTGAATTCTCTTACCTTTTGCTTGTCTGTAAAGCTTTTGATTTCTCCATCGAATCTGAATGAGATCTTTGCCGGGTAGAGTAATCTTGGTTGCAGGTTCTTCCCTTTCATCACTCTAAGTATATCATGCCACTCCCTTCTGGTTTGTAGAGTTTCTGCTGAGAAATCAGCTGTTAACCTTATGGGAGTTCCCTTGTATGTTATTTGTCATTTTTCCCTTGCTGCTTTTAATAATTTTTCTTTGACTTTAATTTTTGCCAGTTTGCTTAGTATGTGTCTTGGCATGTTTCTCCTTGGGTTTATCCTGTATAGGACTCTCTGTGTTTCCTGCAATTGGGTGACTATTTCCTTTCCCATGTTAGGTTAGTTTTTGACTGTAATCTCTTCAAATATTTTCTTGGGTCATTTCTCTCTCTCTTCTCCTTCTGGGACCCCTATAATGCAAATGTTGTTGCATTTAATGTTGTCCCAAAGGTCTCTTAGGCTGTCTTCATTTCTTTTCATTCTCTTTTCTTTATTCTGTTCCGCAGCAGTGAATTCCACCATTCTGTCTTCCAGGTCACTTATCCATTCTTCTGCCTCAGTTATTCTGCTATTGATTCCTTCTAGTGTACTTTTCCTTTCAGTTATTGTATTGTTCATCTCTGTTTGTTTGTTCTTCTAGGTCTTTGTTAAACATTTCTTGCATCTTCTCGATCTTTGCCTCCATTCTTTTTCCAAGGTCTTGGATCATCTTCACTATCATTATTCTGAATTCTTAGTCTGGATGTTTGCCTATCTCCACTTCATTTAGTTGATTTTCTGGAATTTTATCTTGTTCCTTCATCTGGTACATAGCCCTCTGCCTTTTCATCTTGTCTATCTTTCTGTGAATGTGGTTTTTGTTCCACAGGCTGCAGGATTGTAGTTCTTGCTTCTGCTGTCTGCCCTCTCACTCTTTTTTTTTAATTTATTTTTTTTGAGGTAACATTGGTTTATAACCTTATATATTTCATGTGTACAATATAACAGTTCTTCTACTTAACAGAATTTACTCCCTGTGGTGAATTTTAAATGGCCACAAATTCTTTGCAGCTTTTCCCATCAAGAGGTAGAGTCTATTTCCACACACCTTGAATCTGGGCCACTCTTGAGAATTTGACCAGTAGAATACAGAGACATGGCATTGTGTGACTTCCTAGCTGAGTTCTCAAAGAGGACTTGAAGCTTCTGCTTTTGCCCCTCTGGAATTTAGCTGCCATGTGAGAAACCCCAAGCTAGCCTACTACAGAGGTCATGTGGAGGCAAATGAGGCCCTCAGTCAACTGCCAGACATGTGAGTGAGACCATTCTGCCCCCCAGTCAACTTGCCAACTGATTAGAAACATATGCATCAACCCAACCAACCATGGAGAGCAGAGACAACTCATCGCCAAAGAGCCCTGCCCGAAATGTCAACCCATAGAATTTTGAGCCTTTAATAAACCAAGAGATGAATTATAGCCTATGGGCCAAATTTGGCTCACTGTCCCTTTTTGTAAATAAAGTTATGTTGGAATATATCCACACCCCTTTGTTTACATATTGTTTATGTCTGCTTTTGTGCTACAACAGCCAACTTGAATAGCTGTGACAGAGATTATATGGCCCACAAAGTCTAAAAATATCTACAATTTGGCCCTTTACAGAAAAAGTTTGCCAAGTCTTTATTTTAAGCCATGAAGTTCTGGGACAGTTTGCTTTACAATAATAGATAAATCAAATATTCCCTTTATAGCAGAAGAGCAGTCAAGTCCTTGCTTGAACTATAATTAATTTTTATAATTTCATGTATACATGTTTGAAACCTGTGAAGGCATTTAACTTTATCTAGACCAAAATCTGTTTTCATATGAATAACAGTCTCATTTTTCTAAATAGAATATGTTAATAATGCTGAGCACAATATCTACTTTCTTGATCCAAGGCACTTTTTAAATTTAATAACCAGATAAAATCCAATATGGCTCTTTTCCACCCTCAGAAAATGTTTCATTTAAAAATTATTAATGCAGGCTTCCCTGGTGGCACAGTGGTTAAGAATCCGCCTGCCAGTGCAGGGGACACGGGTTCGAGCCCTGGTCTGGGAAGATCCCACATGCTGCAGAGCAACGAAACCTGTGTGCCACAACTACTGAGCCTGTGCTCTAGAACCCGCGAGCCAGAACTACTGAGCCCGCGAGCCACAACTACTGAAGCCCGCACATCTAGAGTCCGTGGTCTGCAACAAGAGAAGCCACCTTAATGAGAGGCCTCCGCACCGCAACAAAGGGTAGCCGCTGCTCACTGCAACTAAAAAGAAAGCCTGCGTTCAGCAACAAAGACCCAATGCAGCCAAAAACAAACAAACAAATAAATTTATAAAAAATAAATAAAAATTATTAATGCTAAAGTGATTTTAGCTTGATGTCAGAAGTGAGCCTCGGTACTGTATGAAAGTCTTTCAAAGTGTAATAATTCACTGTAGAAAGCAACCTCCTAGAATTACTGCTACATTTTCACAACTTTTGCCTGATAGTTGGTCCTTATCTTATTTTTTTAAAGGAAAAGTAAAATATTAGCCTGTCTTCAACCTTCAAAGAGATGAGACATATTTTCTGACTTGTACAAGGTATTTTAAAAAACTAATTTTAAGGTTTGGCAGATCTTCTGTGTAATCCCAGTTTGTTGAAAAGTATGAATAGATTTCCACATGAGCTTGGGAAATATGAATAAATATAATGTGTAAAATACTGTCAAACCTATTTAACTGTGTACTGCAGAGTTTACTATCCTTCTCTGCCTAAATACATGGACAATCAGTTAATACTAATTAAATGTTACTATTTCTACAAACTATGAGATCTAATAGTAAAGGGAATGGGAAATATGCTGCATTTTTCCAGTAGCTGTGAAGAGACATGAAATGTACAACAGGGCATGAATGTACATGGTCAACGCTCCTGGGTCAGTTTTGAAACATATACAGCTCTGAAAGAAAATGCTGGTTAGAGAAACAATATGAAACTAGGTGCCTGAATTGCCGTCAGTATGAGTTATTATGATTCTGAAGGCTTAACGCTAGGTTGGCAATTGGACCTGAAGGACTTTCCTTCAAGATATTTTAGATTGTCCACTCAAATTTTGAGAAAAACTTCCACAGTTCCTAACTTGATCTCTGCCTTTTCTTCATAACACATATCCAATATTTAAAAATTATATTTAACAGCATACTTTCATTGTCCTTGAACTAGAATTGTATGATTTTTAGGACTGGAAGAGACCATACAGTTTATCTAGTCCACTTGCTCATTTTGCAGAAAAGGAAATTTTTCTCTTCATGTGTATATGTATTTCATCTCCAAAGGACCAATTTATATAATACCATTTTGCACATACCTAACAAAGTACAGAATGTAAATACTTTTGAGTGGAATAGAAATTATGTGCATTAATAATTTAGTGGAAAAATTGAAACTATTCTGGTTGTCTACAGGTTATAAGAATTTGGGTCAGAGTCCCAAAAGACCAGTGATAAAATTCAAAAGGATCTAATTAATTAATTAACTTAAAAAAAAAAGAAAAAATTCAAAGGGATCTAAAAATGAGAGTAAAGATTGAATTTGTCAGTAGCCTTGTGTTAAGGTCTAAGTCGTATACCCTTAAAATTTGTATGTTAAAATCCTAACCCCTAGTACCTCAGAATATGAGTATTTGGAGACAAGGTCTTTACAATGGTAATTAAATTTAAATGAGGTGATTGTGGTGGGCCCTAATCCAGTAGAACTGGCGTCCATAGAAAAAGAGGAGATTAGGGGCTTCCCTGGTGGCACAGTGGTTGAGAGTCCGCCTGCCGATGCAGGGGACACGGGTTCGTGTTCCAGTCCGGGAAGATCCCACATACCGCGGAGCGGCTGGGCCCGTGAGCCATGGCCGCTGAGCCTGTGCGTCCGGAGCCTGTGCTCTGCAACGGGAGAGGCCACAGCAGTGAGAGGCCCGCGTACCGCAAAAAAAAAAAAAAAAAGAGGAGATTAGGACACAGTTACACATAACAGGAGGGCCATGCGAAGACATTAGGAGAAGATGGCAGTGTACAAACCAGGGAGAGATGCCTTAGAGCAAAAGAAATTTGTCAACACCTTGATCGCTAACTTCTAGCCTACAGAATTGTGAGAAAATAAATTTCTGTTGTTTACACCACTCAGTCTGTGGTACTTTACTATGGCAGCCCTAGCAAACCAGTAAAACCATTTGCTGGTTTTACTAGCAAACCAGTAAAACCATTTTTACCTTGTAAAAATGTGGTACCCAGGGCTGAAGATAATACAGGTGTGACCAAATGACATGATTGACATCTTTGTCATGATGAACACTGTAGTTCTGTTGATGTCACGTAAGATTTTGTAACCTGTATACGGTTCAGATATTCCTGGCAGCTTCTCAGCTCAGAGTTCCATCCAAAGATACACATGTCAGACATCCAAAAATAGTTGGGAAAAAATGTTTAAATTTTATTAAAGTTTCTTAGAACACACACAAAATGACACGATATTCATAACACATGACAACACTTCCTTTAACATCTCTTTCTTCATCTAAAAAGCCTCCCTTGCCACAGCACTGCAGCTAATCCAATTTATTTTTCTTTTCTCTTTTATAAACTCCCAAACCCTCTCTTCTATCCAGCACTTAACTGCCTTTTGCCTTTCTAGTGCCTCCCCTCGTCTTTAGCATCTGACTTTTTTCTTGTGCAACTTTCCAAATTTTCCAATAGAACAATCAAATCTTTTCCTCATACCCAAGCCCCCAGTCTCTTGAAAAGGCTCAGGAACTGACCTTGCCAAACAAGAACTTTCCTTGGCTGAAGGAGGGAGGGGAGAGACTGTGAACAGTCAGACAATTTTTTTTTTCCTGTCAAAAATGCATTAAATTTGTTGGCAGCTGTTTTACATTTTTGCTGATATGTATTAAGTTTACAGTAAATGAAAATGTTTCAGTGTTGAGGTGTTAAGTGAAATTATCCTTATCCTGTACTCAGGTGGGTTTTTTCAGTTTTAAATTCAATGCAAAGCTTTTCATTTCTTCCTGATAAGTTTCATCTTTTGGCCCAGTGTTCCAACATTCCAGGCTCTTTTTGAATCTTTTTTTCTTTCATCTAACACATGAGACATTTTTTCTAGTTTTATGAATTCGATAGACTGGGACCACCAGCTGCGAATGAGTCAGCAGTATAGTGTGGCTGTTTTTATAAAGCTAACTATGATAGTGAAATATATTAATAGGTCTGTGACATCTAAGAGTTAGGAAAGTATCCCTCTGCTAAACTTAGAATTGGTCACAACCTTAAAGTATCATGCCAAGTTTGGGCACTGGCATTTTAATGCACATGTGAAATGGGAGGGAGGATTTGAGAGTAGAGTAACAAAAATGAACCTAAAAAATGAAATAAAATGTGGTTAAAGTCATTATGATTATTTAAACTAGAGAAGAAAAATTTTTACATATTTATGAAGAGGCTCTGTGGAGAAGAAACTCACCTATTCTTCAGTTCTCAGGGAGCCCAGGACAAAACAAGAGGATGTGGCCTTCAGGAAATGGGAAACAACATAAAATTCTAATAATAGAGGACTTTAAATAAATTATAGTGCCTCCATATAATGAAAACTATCATGAAACACTTGATGAAACATATATAAAAATATATAATATAAATATATTAAATATATATATAAATTTTCCATTAGGAAAAAATAAACCTAGGAAGAAAGAGAGTGAAAAAAAAGTAAAATAGAGTAAATAATGGTTACAAGCCTAATTTCTTTCTTTTTTTAGCAATTTTACCTGAGGACACAGCTAGGAATTAAAGAAATGTATTTTATAGCGAGAACTCGATGCACCTCAAAAAATCCTGTCAAAATAGCGAAGTTGAGAAAGTTTAATACCTAGAATTTTCAAGAATATAATTAAGCAGAAACTCTTTTTTTTTTTTTTTCAGATGTTGGGGGCAGGAGTTTATTAATTAATTAATTTATTTTTGCTGTGTTGGGTCTTTGGTTCTGTGCTAGGGCTTTCTCTAGTTGCGGCTAGCAGGGTCCACTCTTCATCGCGGTGCGTGGGCCCCTCACTATCGCGACCTCTCCTGTTGCGGAGCACAGGCTCCAGACGCGCAGGCTCAGTAGTTGTGGCTCATGGGCCCAGTTTCTCCGCGGCATGTGGGATCCTCCCAGACCAGGGCTCGAACTTGTGTCCCCTGCGTTAGCAGGCAGATTCTCAACCACTGCGCCACCAGGGAAGCCCATAAGCAGGCACTCTTACACACCACTGGTGGTAGTGTGAATTGGTACAACTTTCTTGGAGAGTAATTTTGAAAGCATTGGTAAAAATTTTAAATATGCACACTCTTTGACCCAACCATTCGACTTCTAGAAATTTATTATACAAATATTCTTGCACAAGTACAGAAAGATACAGCTGCAGTGTTGTTATAGGGAAAAAAATACTCAAATGCTTATCAATTAGAAACTGTTTAAGTAAATTAAGGGTCATATATACTCTGAAATTCTAGGTATCCATTTTATATTCCTGTGTATTCCTATGCACACAGTCATGGGAAGATGTCTTAGATAATAATGTTAGATGAAAAACAAATTTCAGAAAACATGTGTGATATGATCTCATTTGTGAAAAAAAAGTCTATATGTAAGTATGTGTAAGGCTACATTCTAGACTGGTGGTCAGGCCTACATCCCTAAATAAGAGAACGGAGGACTCTCCTCTAGCAAGATTAATCAGTCTAAGAGAAAGTACTTGCAATTAGATTTGGGGTCCTATTCCTTCTACAGCAGAGAACTCATCAGTCAGCAAGCTTCACTTAGGCACACAGAGCTTCTAATTAAATCTGTTTTTTAGTGATTCTTTCAATATGAACAGAAAAGATTACTAGACAATTGAGGAATGCTTCCAACAAAGAGACCAAAACAAAGGAACTAGAAAAAAAAAAAAAAAACACAGAAACAGTAACTGGAGAAGAAAAAAAAAATTTTTTAAATCATTAATAGTTTTAGCTTCCATAATACACAAAAGAATTTTCTTTTATAAAAAAAGGAAGGAAGGAAAGGAATGAAATAAAATGAAACTTTCATGGATAATGGTCATGGAAAAATTCAATAGAAGAGTTAGAAGGTAAAGTTGAGGAAATCTCCCAGGAAACAATAAGACATGGAAAAGAGGAAAGAAAAGACAAGATAAAATTATCAATCCAAAAGAGCCAATATCTGAGCAATTTAAGCTCCAAAAAGAAAAAACAAAAACAAAAGTGGAGGACAGAAGTGATCACAGAAAAACAAAATTTCCCAGAACAAAAGGAAACAAATTTCCAAACTGAAAGAGCATAAAGAACATAAGTGACCCAGACACTGAATGAAAAGTGATCCATACCAAGGCATTCCACTGTGGAATTTCAAATCCCCAGGCATGAAGTGAGAATCTTAAAGAGAAAAAAACCCACACAAACAAACCAGATAACATGGAAATTTTTCAGTTAATCAGAATGGCAGATATATCAACAGCAGTTCTGGAAACTAAAAAACTGTGGAGTAAGGCCTGCAAAATTCTGAGTGAAAATTATTTGCAACGTAAAGTTCTATACTTGGCCAAACTACCAATCAAGTGAGGGTAGTTTATAATAGACATTTTCAGCCATTCATGAGCACAAAAAATTTACCTTCCATATAGAGTTTTCCCGGAAGTTACCCAAGTATATGCTTCATCAGTAAGGCAATAAAGCAAGAAAAAAGTGTTGGGGTTCAGGAAACAAGAGACGGAAACAAAGGTGGTTTCTTTTTTTTTTTTGATGTTTATATATTTATTTATTTGGTCACACCGGGTCTTAGTCGCGGCAGGTGAGCTCCTTATCTGCAGCTCGCTGGCTTCTTAGCTGCAGCATGTAGGCTCCTTAGTTGCGGCTCCAGGGCTCCTTAGTTGTGGCATGTGAACTCTTAGTTGCAGCATGCATGTGGGATCTAGTTCCCTGACTGGGGATCGAACCTGGACCCCCTGCACTGGGAGTGTGGAGTCCTATCCACTGCATCACCAGGGAAATCCCAAAGGTTGTTTCCAGTTCAGATAGGAGCAGGATTATGGAGGATTCCAAAAGGGGTGTTATCACACACATACAAAAGGAACTGATGTATTTAGCTATACTGATTTAGGCTTTATAGTTCTGTTGGAAAGTTTGGGATCAGTTCCATAAAAACTAAGCAAATAAGGGGAAAAAATCCATAAGACAATTACCGACTCTAGGAAAAATAAAAGTTGTACTAGAAATGTAGCAGAGTGTATTAAATGACTAACTGAACAATGGTGATATCATTTATTTTGTGCAGCTATTTTTTTTAAACTTGTGATAAAATGTATGTAACATAAAATGTACAATTTTAACCATGTGAAGTGTACAGTTAGTGGCATTAAGTACATTCACAGTATTGATGTCATTTTAATGTAAACACTAAAGGATGATTTAGTACAAACTGTTATATAACTCCAAGAGGAGAGGAAATACCTATGTGCATTCAGGGAAGAGTTTATGAGTTCTAAGTCCTTGTCTTCCATTATAGTAGACATTTTCAGTGTCTGAAATTTAAAACCCAGAAATAATCATAAAGGTTATGATTATTATTATTTAGAAATACAGAGATCTATTCAAAGAGAAACAATTAAGACAGTTGCAAGTGTCTGACCCTGAGGGATGAACATGGAGGATGGGGCAGAGTGGAGCAGGGACCTGCTACTATTTTTCATTATGTCATAGTGTTTGATTTTCAAACTATAATGTATATGTATACATATCTATACATATGCACGCATATATATGTAATTTAACTAATATTAAATTCAAAATTTTAAGTATCACTGAAAAGGAAAGCAATTATGGTGCATTTTTAACTAAAAGCAGGTTACAAGGCAATATATACAGAATGATATCATCAAAAAATGTACACAATGTATTTGCATAACAGAACGATTAAAAGGAAAGAGCATATACCGAAGTGTTAATAGTGGGTATTTTTGGATGGTGGGATTATGGATGAGTCCCATTTCTTTTCTGGTTGGTCTGTATTTTTCAAGTATTTTATAAGAAAAAGGTATTGCTTTTGAGATGAAAAAAAGAATCATCAAAACATTATGTTGGATATAGGCTGGATATAGGTTTAATTTGGTGGTAGGAGGGATTTAGTCAGGAACTAGAAAGCACTTAACTCTACAGGTAACTAAACGCTTCCCTGACCTTTCCTTCTGCAAGAGAGGATAAGAGTGTGCAGGAAGGGAAGAAGTCAGGAGGGAGAAGGGGAGTGTGCTAAAGGAGTTTCTTACAGAGAACTGTGGAAAGCTTCAGGGGAAGAGGAAGAGGAGTTGCAACGATGTGACAGAACAATGGAAACTTGAAAAATATTTAAAAAAATTAAGTCTCAGAAACTTTGGAACCTAGAAATAACATGCCTGGCTTTCAGTCACGGGTTTGGAATCTTGCTGAAAACTCGTTAAGAAGAAGAAATGAAGTCACTGGGCCACACACTGGTGTAAATTCAAGGCAAAAAGAAGAAAGGAATAGAGGGACAAAAGAAAAAAGAAATATTGTTGGCTGTGGTGACTTTTATCATTTAACAAGGCATGAGATTAAAAACAGGTCATTGCAGCCTATACAAAACAACCAGTATTTCCTGCGGGAACCCTGCCCTTGGCTACATTTCAAGAACTTGGGAGATTTCTGATCAATTGGCCAAAATGTGATGGGAATGAAGAACTTTTCATTCCTATTGCTGTGGCTGTAACTAAACAAATCTTCCTGATATCCCATCAATGGAACCTTGGACTTCTCATGAAAAAATTGCACAAATAAACTTTTAGATCTTCCCTTGCCTCATCTGCTTGCCTCTCCAGTCTCATCTATCACTCTCTGAAATTCCATCATCCTGCCACACTGACTATTTGCAGTCCCCTAAAAATGCTAGAGCAGTGCTGTTAGTTGCCTACACCAAATATCATCTCTACTTTCTTGCTTTTTAACAGAATTTTGATTTTGTTGGGGGTAATTTTGTGCCCAACTTAAAAAAGGTCAAATAAATAAATAAAGGAAAACATTTATTTCTCAGCTTCTTTTGGAATATAGACCAAAAGAATCTCAAAGACCTAGGACGTGACATCCTTGAACCTCTACGTTTCCTCGTATATACGAAAAATAAAGCCCAACTTTGTTTAAACCTCTGTTATTTTTGTTTTCAGTTAAAGGCAGTCAAATGCAATCCCTCCCTTCTTCATATTTTTACACACTATTTCCCCTGCCAGTTATGGTCTTTCTTCACCTGTGTAGCAGATGAACACTCCAACTTATCAAAAAGGATTACTTCCTTGTGAAGTTTTCCATGACCACTGCAAACTCAGCTAGTTACACATGCTTTTGTGCTCCCGTAACACTTTGTATAAAGTTCTCCTAGCACTTATCATAAACTCGTAAATTATCTGTGTATTGATATATCTCTGATATTTGACTTGGAACTTCTGCAGAGCAGGACTAAGTTGTATCTACTTTTGTTATCTTCTTGCACAGTCACAGACCCATGTAGGGGCTCAATAAATATTTGTTAAATGAATGTTGAACAAACTCAGACTGTCTGGAGAACCCAAAGACCTGTTCATTTCCTGATTGTAAACGTATTCTCCCAAGTGTAAACGTCATGTAATCTTGCCTTCTGTGTCACAGACTTTGGCATCATCTAAAATACTGAAATGAACTATGTGGGTGTTCACTAACTCAAGCTGTATTAAAAGACAGTCATAGAAATAAACACCTTTCAAATATGAATTCGGTAGAAAAGGAGGGAAACCAACCATTCATTGAACACTTACTTTGTACAAGGCATTGTGTTCTGAGGCGTATCTCAAAGCAATTCTAAAAGGCATTAATTCCACTTATCAGGAAAAGAAACTGAGGATACATATATTAACTAACATGCCAAAGTCACAGCTAGTAAGAGACATAGTCAGAGAATGCCTTCTGACTTAAAATCCAGTGCTTTTTCCACTCTATCAAGCTGCCACTTATGTAAGAGTGAGAATGTAAACTCTAGAAGGCAATCTAATATTGCTTTATGCCTGCCTATAATCTTCCCTATTCCAGTTCAACCAACACATTGTGGTCAAATTCATGTACCTGAAACACAACTCTAATTATGACACTCATCTGGACAGAAAGATTAATGGTTCCCCATAGTCTAGTAAGAAAAGCCCCTAATCTGTGCTTCTCTCTAGCTATTCCACTGAGGAAACTGTGTTCCAACCAGACTCTATCCTTCTGTTAATACTATTGCAGAAAACTGGACAGATATTTCTACATTGACATACTAAAATTGTACCTGCCATCAGAAACGTTGCTCAAATTTTATTTCTGCCATCAAGTTTTTCCTGATTTTACACAATTGGAATGGATCTTTCTTTTTCTCTTTACTCTCACTATACCCTATGCATATCACTCTTTATTTTTGCTAATAATTTTACTTTGTAAACTGTTTATTTTGTCTTTCCAGTACTATATTGTAAGCTCCTAGAGGGTAGGACCATGCATTTTCTTATCTTTTCCTTTTTTTAAACATCTTTATTGGAGTATAATTGTTTTACAATGGTATGTTAGTTTCTGCTTTATAACAAAGTGAATCAGCTATACATATACATATATCCCCATATCTCTTCCCTCTTGCGCCTCACTCCCTCCCACCCTCCCTATCCCACCCCTCTAGGTGGTCACAAAGCACCGAGCTGATCTCCCTGTGCTATGCTGCTGCTCCCCACTAGCTATCTGTTATGCATTTGGCAGTGTATATATGTCCATGCCACTATCTCACTTCATCGCAGCTTACACTTCACCCTCCCCAAGACTTCAAGTCCATTCTCTACATCTGCATCTTTATTCCTATTCTGCACCTAGGTTCTTCAGAACCTGTTTTTTTTTTTTTTTTAGATTCCATATATCTGTGTAAGCACACGGTATTTGTTTTTCTCTTTCTGACTTACTTCGCTCTGTATGACAATCTCTAGGTCCATCCACCTCACTACAGATAACTCCAATTTGTTTCTTTTTATGGCAGAGTAATATTCCATTGTATATATGTGCCACATCTTCTTTATTTATTTATTTATTTTTGTGGTACACGGGCATCTCACTATTGTGGCCTCTCCCGTTGTGGAGCACAGGCTCCAGATGCGCAGGCTCAGCGGCCATGGCTCACGGTCCCAGCCGCTCCGCGGCATGTGGGATCTTCCCGGACCGGGGCACGAACCCGTGTTCCCTGCATTGGCAGGTGGACTCTCAACCACTGCGCCACCAGGGAAGCCCCACATCTTCTTTATCCATTCATCAGTTGATGGACATTTAGTTTGCATCCATGTCCTGGCTGTTGTAAATAGAGCTGCAGTGAACATTGTGGTGCATGACTCTTTTTGAATTATGGTTTTCTCGGGGTATATGCCCAGTAGTGGGATTGCTGGGTCATATGGTAGTTCTATTTTTAGTTTTTAAGGAACCTCCATACTGTTCTCCATAGTGGCTATAACAATTTACATTCCCACCAACAGTGCAAGAGGGTTCCCTTTTCTTCACACCCTCTCCAGCATTTATTGTTTGTAGACTTTTTGATGATGGCCATTCTGACCGGTGTGAGGTGATACTTCATTGTAGTTTTGATTTGCATTTCTCTAATGATTAGTGATGTTGATCATCCTTTCATGTGTTTGTTGGCGATCTGTATATTTTCTTTGGAGAAATGTCTATTTAGGTCTCCTGCCCATTTTTGGATTGGGTTGTTTGTTTTTTTTGATATTGAGCTGCATGAGTTTGTCTATTTTGGAGATTAATCCTTTGTCAGTTACTTCCTTTGCAAATATTTTCTCCCATTCTGAGGGTTGTCTTTTCGTCTTGTTTATGGTTTCCTTTGCTGTGCAAAAGCTTTGAAGTTTCATTAGGTTCCATTTGTTTATTTTTGTTTTTATTTCCCTTTCTCTAGGAGGCAGATCAAAAAGGATCTTGCTGTGATTTTTGTCAAAGAGTGTTCTTCCTATATTTTCCTCTAAGAGATTTATAGTGTCTGGCCTTACATTTAGGTCTCTAATCCATTTTCAGTTTATTTTTGTGTATGGTGTTATGGAGTGTTCTCATTTCATTCTTTTACATGTAGCTGTCCAGTTTTCCCAGCACCACTTATTGAACAGGCTGTCTTTTCTCCATTGTGTATCCTTGCCTCCTTCATCAAAGATAAGGTAACCATATGAGAGGGGGTTTATCTATGGGCTTTCTCTCCTGTTCCATTGATCTGTATTTCTGTTTTTGTGCCAGTACCATACTGTCTTGAATGCTGTAGCTTTGTAGTATAGTCTGAAGTCAGGGAGCCTGATTCCTCCAGCTCCGTTTTTTCTTTCAAGACCGCTTTGGCTATTCGGGGTTTTTGTGTCTCCATAAAAATTTTAAGATTTTTTGTTCTAGTTCTGTAAAAAATGCCATTGCTAATTTGATAGGGATTGCATTGAATCTGTAGATTGCTTTGGGTAGTATAGTCATTTTCACCATGTTGATTCTTCCAATCCAAGAACATGGTATATCTCTCCATCTGTTTGTATCATCTTCAGTTTCTTTCATCAGTGTCTTATAGTTTTCTGCATACAGGTTTTTTGTCTCCTTAGCTAGGTTTATTCCTAGGTATTTTACTCTTTTTGTTGCAGTGGTAAATGGGAGTGTTTCCTTAATTTCTCTTGCAGATTTTTCATCATTAGTGTAAAGGAATGCAAGAGATTTCTGTGCATTAATTTTGTATCCTGAAACTTTACCCAATTCATTAATTAACTAATTCATTAATTAATAGCTTTCTGGTGGCATGTTTAGGATTCTCTATGTATAGTATCATGTCATCTGCAAACAGTGACAGTTTTACTTCTTCTTTTCCAAATAGTATTCCTTTTATTTCTTTTTCTTCTGTGATTGCTGTGGCTAGGACCTCCAAAACTATGTTGAATAATAGTGGTGAGAGTGGACATCTTTGTCTTGTTCCTGATCTTAGAGGAAATGCTTTCAGTTTTTCACCATTGAGAATGATGTTTGCTGTGAGTTTGTCATATATGGCCTTTATTATGTTGAGGTAGGTTCCCTGTATGCACATTTTCTGGAGAGTTTTTATCAGTGTTGAATTTTGTCAAAGCTTTTTTGCATCTATTGAGATGATCATGTGGTTTTTCTTCTTCAATTTGTTAATATGGTATATCACATTGATTGATTTACTTATATTGAAGAATCCTTGCATCCCTGGGATAAATCCCACTTGATCATGGTGTATGATCCTTTTAATGTTTTGTTGGATCCTGTTTCCTAGTGTTTTGTTGAGAATTTTTGCATCTATGTTAATCAGTGATGTTGGTCCGTAATTTTCTTTTTTTGTAGTATCTTTGTCTCGTTTTGGTATCAGGGTGATGGTGGCCTCATAGAATGAGTTTGGGAGTGTTCCTTCCTCTGCAGTTTTTGGGAAGAGTTTGAGAAGGATGGGTGTTAGCTCTTCTCTAAATGTTTGATAGAATTCACCTGTGAAGCCACCTGGTCCTGGACTTTTGTTTGTTGGAAGATTTTGAATCACAGTTTCAATTTCATTACTTGTGATTGGTCTGTTCATATTTTCTATTTCTTCGTGGTTCAGTCTTGGAAGGTGATAGCTTTCTAAGAATTTGTCCATTTCTTCCAGGTTTTCCATTTTATTGGCATAGAGTTGCTTGTAGTAGTCTCTTAGGATGCTTTGTATTTCTGTGGTGCCTGTTGTAACTTCTTTTTCATTTCTAATTTTATTGATTTGAGTCCTCTCCCTCTTTTTCTTGATGAGTCTGGCTAATGGTTTATCAATATTGTTTATCTTCTCAAAGAACCAGCTTTTCGTTTTATTGATCTTTGCTGTTGTTTTCTTTGTTTCTATTTCATTTATTTCTGCTCTGATCTTTATGATTTCTTTCCTTCTACTAGCTTTGGGTTTTGTTTGTTCTTCTTTCTCTAGTTCCATTAGGTGTAAGGTTAGATTGTTTATTTGAGATGTTTGCTGTTTCTTGATGTAGGATTGTATTGCTATAAACTTCCGTCTTAGAACTGCTTTTGCTGCATCCCATAGGTTTTGGATCGTCGTGTTTTCATTGTCTTTTGTCTCTAGGTATTTTCTGATTTTCTCTTTGATGTCTTCAGTGATCTCTTGGTTATTTAGTAACATATTGTTTAGCCTCCATGTGTTTGTGTTTTTTATGTTTTTTTCCCTGTAATTGATTTCTAATCTAATAGCGTTATGGTCAGAAAAGATGCTTGATATGATTTCAATTTTCCTAAATTTACTGAGGCTTGATTGTGACCAAAGACGTGATCTATCCTGGAAAATGTTCCATGTGCACTCGAGAAGAAAGTGTAATATGCTATTTTTGGATGGAATGTCCTATAAATATCAATTAAATCTATCTGGTCTATTGTGTCATTGAAAGCTTGTGTTTCCTTATTAATTTTCTGTTTGGATAATCTGTCCATTGGTGTAAGTGACGTGTTAAAGTCCCACACTGTTATTGTGTTACTGTCGATTTCCTCTTTTACAGGTGTTAGCAGTTGCCTTATGTATTGAGGTGCTCCTATATGTGTGCATATATATTTATAATTGATATATCTTCTTATTGGATTGATCCCTTGATCATTATGTAGTGTCCTTCCTTGTCTCTTGTAATAGTCTTTATTTAAAGTCTATTTCATCTGATATGAGTATTGCTACTCCAGCTATCTTTTGATTTCCATTTGCATGGAATATCTTTTTCCATCCCCTCACTTTAAGTCTGTGTGTGTCCCTAGGTCTGAAGTGGGTCTCTTATAGACAGCGTATATGTGGGTCTTGTTTCTGTATCTATTCAGCCAGTCTATGCCTTTTGATTGTAAATAGATTGTAAATCTATTTACATTTAAGGTAATTATCGATATATATGTTCCTATTACCATTTTCTTAATTGTTTTGTGTTTCTTTTTGTACGTCCTTTTCTTTTCTTGTGTTTCCCCCTTAGAGAATTTCCTTTAGCATTTGTTGTAGAGCTGGTTTGGTGGTGCTGAATTCTCTTACCTTTTGATTGTCTGTAAATCTTTTGATTTCTCTGTCGAATCTGAATGAGATCCACACTGGGTAGAGTAATCTTGGTTGTAGGTCCTTCCCTTTCATCACTTTAAATATGTCATGCCACTCCCTTCTGGCTTGTAGAGTTTCTGGTGAGAAATCATCTGTTAACCTTATGGGAGTTCCCTTGTGTGTTATTTGTCGTTTTTCCCTTGTTGCTTTCAATAATTTTTCTTTGTCTTTAATTTTTGCCAATTAGATTACTATGTGTCTCAGCATGTTTCTTCTTGGGTTTATCCTGTATGGGAGTCTTTGCGCTTCCTGGAGTTGGGTGGCTATTTCCTTTCCCATGTTAGGGAAATTTTCAAGTATAATCTCTTCAGATATTTTCTCGGGTCCTTTTTCTCTCTCTTCTCCTTCTGGGACCCCTGTAATGCAAATGTTCTTGCATTTAATGTTGTCCCAGAGGTCCCTTAGGCTCTTCATTTCTTTTCATTCTTTTTTCTTTACTCTGTTCCACAGCAGTGAATTCCATCGTTCTGTCTTCCAGGTCACTTATCCATTCTTCTGCCTCAGTTATTCTGCTATTGATTTTTCTAGTGTATTTTTCCTTTCAGTTATTGTATTGTTCATCTCTGTTTGTTTGTTCTTTAATTCTTCTAGGTCTTTGTTAAACATTTCTTGCATCTTCTTGATCTTTTCCTCCATTCTTTTTCCGAGGTCCTGGATCATCTTCACTATCATTATTCTGAATTCTTTTTCTGGGAAGTTGCCTATCTCCACTTCATTTAGTTGTTTTTCTGGGATTTTATCTTGTTTCTTCATCTGTTACATAGCCCTCTGCCTTTTCATTTTGTCTGTCTTTCTGTGAATGTGGTTTTTGTTCCACAGGCTGCAGGATTGTAGTTCTTCTTGCTTCTGCTGTCTGCCCTCTGGTGGATGAGGCTGTCTAAGAGGCTTGTGCAAGTTTCCTGATGAGAGGGACTGGTGGTGGGTAGAGCTGGGTGTTGCTCTGGTGGGCAGAGCTCAGTAAAACTTTAATCTGCTTGTCTGCTGATGGGTGGGGCTGGGTTCCCTCCCTGTTGGTTGTTTGGCCTGAGGCGACCCAACACTGGAGCCTACCCAGCTCTTTGGTGGGGCTAATGGCAGACTCTGGGAGGGCTCACGCCAAGGAGTACTTCCCAGAACTTCTGCTGCCAGTGTCCTTGTCCTCATGGTGAGACACAGCCACACCCCGCCTCTGGAGGAGACCCTCCAACACTAGAAGGTAGGTCTGGTTCAGTCTCCTACGGGGTCACTGCTCCTTCCCCTGGGTCCCAATGCACACACTACTTTGTGAGTGTCCTCCAAGAGTGGAGTGTCTGTTTCCCCCAGTCCTGTCAAAGTGCTGCAATCAAATCCCACTAGCCTTCAAAGCCTGATTCTCTAGGAATTTCTCCTCCCATTGCCAGACCCCCAGGTTGGGAAGCCTGACATGGGGCTCAGAACCCTCACTCCAGTGTGTGGACTCCTGTGGTATAAGTGTTCTTCAGTTTGTGAGTCACCCACCCAGCAGTTATGGGATTTGCTTTTATTGTGATTACGCCCCTCCTACCATCTCTTTGTGGTTTCTCCTTTGTCTTTGGATGTGGGGTATCTTTTTTGGTGAGTTCTAGTGTCTTCCTGTCGATGATTGTTCAGCCGTCAGTTGTGATTCCAGTGCTCTCTCAAGAGGGAGTCGGTTATTACACTTCATACGAAAATCTCCCAGTCCATCCATGTTGCTGCAAATGGCATTATTTTATTCTTTTTCCTCTTTATTTATTTTCATTTTGGATCATCTGCCCATTGCTGAAAGTGGGGTGTTAAAGTCCCCTACTATGATTATGTTACTGTTGATTTCTCCTTTTATGGCTGTTAACATTTGTCTTATATATTGAGGTGCTCATATGTTGGGTGCATAAATATTTACAATTGTTATATCTTCTTCTTGGATTGATCCCTTGATCATTATGTAGTGTCCTTCCTTGTCTCTTGTAATAGTCTTTATTTTAAAGTCTATTTCATGTGATATGAGTATTGCTACTCCAGCTATCTTTTGATTTCCATTTGCATGGAATATCTTTTTCCATCCCCTCACTTTCAGTCTGTATGTGTCCCTAGGTCTGAAGTGGGTCTCTTATAGACAGCATATATACGGGTCTTGTTTCTGTATCCATTCAGCCAGTCTATGTCTTTTGATTGTAGATAGATTGTAAATCTATTTACATTTAAGGTAATTATCGGTATATATGTTCCTATTACCATTTTCTTAATTGTTTTGTGTTTGTTACTGCAGGTCTTTTCCTTCTCTTGTGTTTCCTGCTTAGAGAAGTTCCTTTAGCATTTTTGTAAAGCAGGTTTGGTGGTGTTGAATTCTCTTAACTTTTGCTTGTCTGTAAAGGTTTAAATTTCTCCATCAAATCTGAATGAAAAAAAAAATCTGAATGAGATCTTTGCTGGGTAGAGTAATCTTGGTTGTAGGTTTTTCCCTTGGTTGTAGGTTTTTCCCTTTCATTGCTTTAAGTATGTCCTGCCACACTCTTTTGGCTTGCAGAGTTTCTGCTGAAAGATCAGCTGTTAACCTTATGGGGATTCCCTTGTATGTTAGTTGTTGCTTTTCCCTCGCTGCTTTCAATATTTTATGTTTGTATTTAATTTTTTATAGTTTGATTAATATGTGTCTTGGCGTGTTTCTCCTTGGATTTATCCTGTATGGGACTCTCTGCAGTTCCTGGAATTGATTGACTATTTCCTTTCCCATATTAGGGAAGTTTTCAACTATAATATCTTCAAATATTTTCTCAGTCCCTTTCTCTTTCTCTTCTTCTTCTGGGACACCTTTAATTCGAATCTTGGTCATTTAATGTTGTCCGAGAGGTCTCTGAGACTGTCCTCAATTCTTTTCATTCTTTTTTCTTTATTCTGCTCTGCAGAAGTTATTTCCACTATTTTATCTTCCAGGTCGCTTATCCATTCTTCTGCCTCAGTTATTCTGCTATTGAGCCCTTCTAGAGAATTCTTAATTTCATTTACTGTGTTGTTCATCATTGTTTGTTTGCTCTTTTCTTCTTCTAGGTCCTTGTGAAAAGTTTCTTGTATTTTCTCCATTCTATTTCCAAGATTTTGGATCATTTCTACTATCATTACTCTGAATTCTTTTTCAGGTAGACTGCCTATTTCCTCTTCATTTGTTTGGTCTGATGGGTTTTTGTCTTGCTCCTTCATCTGCTGTGTATTTCTCTGTCTTCTCATTTTGCTTATCTTACTGCGTTTGGGGTCTCCTTTTCACAGGCTGCAGGTTCATAGTTCCCGTTGTTTTTGGTGTCAGCCTCCAGTGGGTAAGGTTGGTTCAGTGGGTTGTGTAGGCTTCCTGGTGGAGGGGAGTGGTGCCTGTGTTCTGGTGGATGAAGCTGGATCTTGTCTTTCTGGTGGGCAGGGCCGTGTCTGGTAGTGTGTTTTGGGGTGTCTGTGAACTTATTATGATTTTATTCAGCCTCTCTGTTAATGGGTGGGTTTGTGTACCTGTCTTGCTAGTTGTTTGGCATGGGGTGTCCAGCACTGCATCTTGCTGGTTGTTGAGTGGAGCTGGGTCTTAGCATTGAGATGGACATCTCTGGGAGAGGTGTCACTGATTGATATTATGAGGGGCCGGGAGGTCTCTGGTGGACCAATGTCCTGAACTTGGCTCTGCCACCTCAGAGGCTCAGGCCTGACACCCAGCCAGAGCACCAAGACCGTGTCAGCTGCATGGCTGAGAAGAAAAGGGAGAAAAGAAAAAAGAAAGAAAGAAAGAAAAAAATAAACTTATTCAAATTAAAAATTAAAAAAAATATTAAAGTAAAAAAATTTTAAAGTAATTTAAAAAATAAAAGAAGTGAGCAACCGAACCCATAAACAAATCCACCAATGATAACAAGCCCTAAAATCTTTAGTAAAAAAACCAGACAGACAGAACACTAGGGCAAATGGTAAAAGCAAACCTATGCAGACTAAATCACACAAAGAAGCATACACATACACACTCACAAAAAGAGTAAAAGGAAAAAAATATATATATTAAAAAAAAAGGAAGCGAGCAACCAAATCAATAAACAAATCTACCAATGATAATAAGCTCTAAATAGTAAACTAAGATAAACATAAAACTAGAGTCAAATTAGATGCAGGCAGCAAACCCCAAGTCTACAGTTGCTCTGAAAGTCCACCGCATCAGTGTTGGGATGATTCATTGTCAATTCACTGCATTCCACAGATGCAGGGTACGTCAGGTTGATAGTGGAGATTTAATCCGCTGCTCCTGAGGCTGCTGGGAGAGATTTCTCTTTCTCTTTGTTCGCACAGCTCCTGGGGTTCAGCTTTGGATTTGGCCCCGCCTGTGCATGTAGGTCGCCCTCTGGTGTTTGTTCTTCACCCAGACAGGAGGGGGTTAAAGGAGCAGCTGATTCGGGGGCGCTGACTCACTGAGGCTGAGGGGAGGGAGGGATATGGAATGTGGGGTGAGCCTGTGGCGGCAGAGGCCGGCATGACGTTGCACCAGCCTGAGGTGTGCCGTGTGTTCTCCCGTGGAAGTTGTCCCTGGATCCCGGGACCCTGGCAGTGGCGGGCTGCACAGGCTCCCCGGAAGAGCGGTGTGGAGAGTGACCTGTGCTCGCCCACAGGCTTCTTGGTGGTGGCGGCAGCAGTGTTAGCGTCTCGTGCCTGTCTCTGATGTCCGTGCTGATAGCTGCGCTCACGCCTGTCTCTGGAGCTCGTTTAGGCAGTGCTCTGAATCCCCTCTCCTCATGCACCCCGAAACGATGGTCTCTTGCCTCTTAGGCAGGTCCAAACTTTTCCCGGGACTCCCTCCTGGCTAGCTGTGGTACACTAGCCCCCTTCAGGCTGTGTTCATGCAGCCAACCCCAGTCCTCTCCCTGGCATCTGACCTCCAAAGCTCGAGCCTCAGCTCCCAGCCCCCGCCCGCCCCGGCGGGTGAGCAGACAAGCCTCTCGGGCTGGTGAGTGCTGGTCGGCACCGATCCTCTGTGCGGAAATCTCTTCACTTTGCCCTCTGCACGCCTGTTGCTGCGCTCTCCTCGGTTGCTCTGAAGCTGTCTCCCCCACCCCTCCCCGCCTATCCCCATCTCCACCAGTGAAGGGGCTTCCTAATGTGTGGAAACTTTTCCTCCTTCACAGCTCCCTCCCTGATGTGCAGGTCCTGTCCCTATTCTTTTGTCTCTGTTTTTCCTTTTTTCTTTTGCCCTACCCAGGTACGTGGGGAGTTTCTTGCCTTTTGGGTGGTCTGAGGTCTTCTGCCAGCGTTCAGTAGGTGTTCTGTAGGAGTTGTTCCACATGTAGATGTATTTCTGATGTATTTGTGGGGAGGAAGGTGATCTCCACGTCTTACTCCTTCGCCATCTTGAAGGTCCTCAGGACCATGCATTTTCATTTTTGAACTTCTCTCTGTATCTAGTATGGTAGCAGGTGCTCAGTAGGTAAGTGAATGATAAAAAGTCTAAATAATTGCACCTTACTTTTTGTTCTTTACTCTTCCTTGACATATGTTGTTGCCTTAATTTCAAACATGAGTGAAAGTAGGCTTACAACTTCAACATTATAACTTCAAAATTTTAAATAAGTCTATTTAACCCCTCTCTATTTCTCCTCATTCTCATCAAGTTCTATGTTATGATAGAAGAGCAATGAATAAATCATGCATTCTAGATATTTTAGCAGCTAAAAAAGTTAAGAATCAGTTCATTATCCTGAAATAGAAAGCTTAAGATTTGTTCATCACCTTTTCCTGCTATCAATAATTAGTGCCTTCTAAAATGCCCGGGTTCATACACGTTTCTTTAACATAATGGTCACTTGACACCTCGTGGGCAATGAATGATGTAGAATGACTACCACAAAGAAAAAGCTTCATCCTCCTCTTCAGGCAGGAATGTACTGGAGAGGGTGATTATGAAGATGCAAATCCAGGACATTCCCGAATTTTTTTTGAAAAAAGCAAACCTAAACAGGTTGGGGACCAAACCCTGAGAAACAGGGGAGAAGATTCAGAGAGTGAGCTGGAAAACAGAGCTTGAGTCCCTTAGTGCTGTGAACTCTAAGAGTCACACAGATCTGGATAACACCAGAAACTTGAACAGAAAGGAGCCATGTACACAGTCAACTGCCCCAATGAAAAATTTAGGAAAGCTTGCTAACAAGATACCACAGAATGCCACCACCTGTGGCACAGTGCAGTCAACAATGATTTCTAAGCCTCAGTGGTAACATGGGGCTAGAGCTGAGAATGGATGGACTAACCTGTAAATCAGAGTTTCTCAATCATAGTGCACAGTATAATCACAAGAGGAGATTTTTTAAAACAGTGGCTGGGGGGAGTGGGGAGTTAGTTACTGTTTAATGACTATACAGCTTCAGTTTGGGATGATTAAAGATTTATTTGGGGTCAGTGAGTATATGTACCTTAAAAGATAGTCAGGTAGCATATGAATAGTGCTAAAGGGAATTCAAGGGAAGAGTGATTACCAAAGGATGATGTATATGGTAAAACTTCAGAGCGAAGGTAGCCTTTGAGCTGTGCTTTGAAGATAGTGTAGCATTTAGATGAAAGGTAAAGAAAGGAGAAGACATTTTTAAATAGCAGAATTGACTAAGAGGGGAGAGAACACTGAGCTTAAAGAACGCAAGGCTCCTTTGAGGAATAGTACAAGGAAAGGTTGGAAATGAGGTTGGTGATGAGGCTGTGAGCAGATAGAATTTCAGGCTGAAGAATTTGATCCTATTCTGAAATCAGAGGACAGCCATTAAAAAATATTGTGGGGTGGTGTTGGCAGGTATGTAAACGATGACATTTTTGAAAGGTTTATTAGCATTGATGTGGAAAATTAACTGGAAGGTGGAGGGATCCATATGGTGAAAGGGGCAATTAAAGAACTACAGCAATTGTATACTCCCCACTACAGAGGGGGCCTTGACTAGGTGGGAATGGTGACATTAAAGCACAAGAACAGATTCTAGACACATAAGACATCTGGGTAAGATGGTGTATGGTGATGGATGTATGCTGGTTAAAAGGAAAATATGACATATGCCCCACTAAAGGAAAGATCAAAGCAGGAGAATATCGTTAAAGACCTTATCCTCTTCCTACATGCAGAAGTTTTTTGTTTTTATGACCCAGCACGTTCCTTTTAAAGGCTGTTTGAAAGCAGATCTGCTTAAGGCATACTGAGCCAGGAAATGATGCTGGTAGACGCTGGTTCCCCTCTCCCAGTCTGTGCTCTCCTCATGGCCAGCTCTTGGGCCAGTTAGGTGATCATCATTAATTTCTCTAAACCTCAGTTTCTTAGTCCATAAAATGAGGTCAATAATACCAGTTCTACCTATCTTGCAAGGGTATTATGAGAATCAAATTACTCGAGATTAAGTTACATTCAAAAATATTTATTGCTCATCTAAATTCTGTATTAGGTACAACAAGGAGATATAAAGATAAATGAGACAAAGTCTTTAAGTATTCAAATAAATGAGGGCAAATATCTGGAGGATAAACTCAAGAGGGGTTTTGTGAAAGAGGGAGCATTTGAGGTAAGGCATTAATAGGTGGAGAATGGAGGATAAGGGGAGAGTAATCCAGCCATTCATCCACTCATCCACGTATCTAATGCAACATTTTTGGGGGCTCCTCCCCTGTGACAGATCACAGAGAGAAATAATACCCTTCCCTTGTGTAGTTCATAATCTATGAAGGCACTTAGTCCAGAGCACAGGAGGGCTGAATGGAAAATGATTAATTCAGTATTGAACAAATTAAGACAATGGGTGTAAACTGCATAAAAATCTATAGTATAAAAAGCCTAAGATGAATGCAGTAGCAAAATATAGAGTGTAAAATGTAGGGATTGCCTATATGATGAGAAGATTTATTTCTGTTTAAGAGTAGGAGGACTTCAATTATATTTGAGGATCAGAGACCAGATCTGGAAGAGAGAAAATATTTAAATGGTCAGTGAACGATCTGAACTAAAGGATACTTATTTGCACATATATTCCATTTACTTCTTCTCTCTTAGTCATCCATCATGCATCCCAGGGTTTTGAAAGATGGAGTGCCAGTGGAACTCCAGCCAAAGGTATGGACTTCTAGGTTGCATTACTCAGCTTCCTCTCAGTTGTTTCCTGTCTGTAACTCTCATTGTGGTTTTGGTCTTTTATGGTGGATCTTGAGATTTCTTGACTCTCTTTCTCCACTATTCATCCTTAATGACTGATCCTCCCTTCATAAGGAAGATAGAGTTTATGAAAAAAACTATAAGGTCAAAACTTACATTCTAGAGCATGCTTATAGGAGAGAGACAGAGACAGAGGCAGAGGAAGGGAATGAGAGGAGGAGAGGAAAAGAGGAGGAGAGGGGGAGAAAGATAGGGAGAGATGGGTTGGTAGAATTGACTGGGTTTTATGTACAGGAAGGCTGTGTAATGTGAAGTGGGCACTATTGTTATTTCTGTCCCTATAATGGAAAAAGCAGATATAATTTTTGCAAAGAAAGATGATGTTTTGGACAAGAACATGAAAATTAAGCATTCTAAAGTTTTAACAAGTCAGGAAAGTTGTATTATTCACCATTGTGATCAAGGAATTCAGGAAAAAATAAAAGACCTGTTCCTTCCTGATACCCAGGGCCTACTTAAGCCTCCTCTTTTCCAGGGCCTACTTAAGCCTCCTCTTTTCCATCCTTCCCATGACTAAGGACTTAAAGACATGATACCAGTTTTACCTCTTCATTAAACTAATCAAATATTTCCCCTCAGATCAGAGAGGAATCTTCCCCCATCCCAAACATCATCAGTATATCAGGAGGAATTAGTCATCTGCCTCTATCACAACCTTCCCTCAATCCCCCCGCTTCTCTCTTAGTATTCTTGAGCGCATCCATATGGTCTCCCATGACAGAAAACTTTGAATTCAGTTATCTTTGAATTCTAACACGCCTACATCCCTGCTAACTCAGAATCCTTAATGATTCCCTTCCAATCTACGGCCTAAGTGTGGCACCCTATAAAAATGCCTGAAGCACTGCTCTAGGGCGTCAGAAATTCTCCCAACTATTCCTTCCTGCTCTCAGCTTTGAGCCTTCTTGTTCTGGTCTGCAGTATCCCAGCATCTGTCTTGTTGCTACACACTTGGATTTTGTATTGGCTGGCTTGTATCTTCAGAATGATCTGTCAGTCAGAAGGACTCCCATTCTATTTCACATTTGCTGATGGATGTGTTTACTCAGTAGGTCTGGGCTCCTGAATATGAGCTCCAATTCTCCCCTACACTGACCTTCAACTCTGGTATAAATATCCCCTGCCCACCCTGTTCTTTATAGCCTCCATCCAACCTCTTGTGTTTTCTTAGAGGCAGCAGGGTGTAGTAATAAAATGAATACTAGACTTGGAATCAGAAGACAAAGTTTTAACTCTCAGGTCTATTCTTTCCCAATCATAGAAACCCTGGAAATTCACTGAAGCTCTTTGAATTTTAGTTTTCTTACCTTTTATACATACATATGATGCTAATGCCTGCCAATTCATGTATAGTTGTGAGGATTAAATGAGATAATGTGTGTTAAAGAACATTACAAATTACTTCTACCCTGGAAGGTGTATTTCTGGCTTTGAAGAGCTGGATGAACTATGGGGGAGTGACTGGTCAGGCCATTTAAAATGGCTATTCTCTTGCTCTCTGTACATCCCCTGCTTGACCAGTCCCTGCTTCACTCACATGATTATCCAATCCTCTTAATCATAGGGCTTAATCAGTAACTGCCTACATGCTTGCCCCCCACCCAGCTGCTGGTTTCCCTGGTAACTGATGAGCCAACCTAATATCAATTCCCCCTATAAATTGTTGCCTCCTTCTCCCCCAACTTGTGAAGACTGTTGCCACGTCCTAGGTGCTGTCTGTTGTACACAGTGGGGTATCACTCCAGGACCTTTTTCTTGGGTGTGTAAGATCCCCCTATCCAAAAAACCATTGATGTCTCTGTCATTGTCTCCAGGCTCTTTATTTGGTCTTGAGGCTGGACAGCCACAAGTCTTGTAGGCCTGTGGGGTATAACCCAACAGGGAGATACAGAGGAAAAGATGCTGGAGCTGGTGACCTCTCTCTTTGTGTACTGGATCCCGAACCTGTTTGTCTACTTAAGCACTTTGTTTCTAGAATTATCTTCTGTCTCCTACATCATTAGTTTTTCCTTCTCTATGGGATAATTCTGGTCAACATGCAAACATGTAATAGCTCATATCTACACAACATCACAACAACAGCAGACCTAGACCTCATGTTCCCTCACCAGGTGTAATTTTTCTGCTCCTCTTTATAGTGTTTGTTTCCTCCTATTTTTTATTTAACCTACTCTCTGTTAAAGTACTCTGACAAGTAGATACCCAAATGGGATCAGATGGGTAAGAGATTTATTGGGAGCAATGTCTGTGAACGATAAAGGGAGAGAGCAGAAGTAGTTGGGAAGAGCCGTTAGACAATTATATAGATCTGATGCCTACATCAGAAAGGAGAGGGGATGGAAGGAGGATTAGGAAGAACCTCAGACTGCAGCTCAATTCTAAGAAAGTTTTGGTGAGGCTAATGGGAAGTCCTTAAACTAAAGTTACCTATTAGAAGAATCCTGTCTCTCACAGGAAGGGACCTGCACTAACACCTCTCCAGGTTCAATCACTGGCTAGGGGTTGCCAGCAGAAAGCTTGGTTTGAGCACAAATCCAGTGATGGATTTACAGGGACTGCAGCTGGGGCTGTCAGTCAACTATGCTCCCTGCAGCCAGAGATCTAAGTGACACATTTCCAAAGCTGCCACACACCGCAATCAGGCTTTTGTACCTACTTCTCTGAAACTGCTCTTGTTGAAATCACTACTTCCATCTTGCCAAATCCATTGACAATGCTCATGTTCAGTTTTCATACTGTTCAACTTCTCAACAGCATTTGACATAGAGGATTACTTGATTCTTCCTAAAATACTTTCTTCCAGAAAGCCACAAGCTCCTAGTTTTCTTCACTTTCATTGATAGACTAGTAGTCTTTGATGATTTTTTTTCCTTGTTAAAATACCCTAGGACTCAGTTCTCAGCCTCTTTTGTAGCTCTACTCCTTTGGTGATCTCTTCCAGCCCTGTGATTTTAAATGCCATGTATACAGTGATGTGTCCTAAATTCATATCTCCAATTCTGAACTCCAGAATTGAAGATTCATATATATACCAGAAAACTATTTGAAATCCTCTTGACTGTATAACAAGAATATCAAACTTAAAATGTGCAAAACAAAACTTTTTATCTTGCTGTGAGGATAATTATCTATAGTGGGAAAGAGTAGAACAATGGAGACCAGTTGTAATATAATATATTTGTATAATAATAATCCAGGTGAGATACAGGTAAGAGATGATGCTGGCTTGAACACGTGATGTGGGGACTTTGCAGATGTGACTAGGCTACAAACCTTGAGATGGGGAACTACCCTGGATTATTAAGGTGGGCCCAGTCTAATCATGAGTCCTTAAAATTGGAGAACATTTCTCAGCTGTGATCAGAGAGAAAGCATGTGATGATGGTAGAATGGTCAGGGAAATTGATATTACTGGTTTTGAGGATGAGGGAAGGGGTTATGGGTTAAGGAATGAAGTTATCCTCTAGAAAATGAAGAATGCAAGGAACTAGATTCTTTTCTGGGCCTCCAGAAAGGAACATAGCCCTGCCAATACTTTTATTTTAGCACGTTGAGACCTATATCAGACTTCTGACCTACTGAACTGTAAGATAAAAAATCTGTGTTGTTTTAAACCACTAAGTTGTGATACTTTGTTATCGCAGCAACAGGAAATTAATTCAGCATGTGTATATTGGTCCTTGTATTAAAAGCAGGTATAGACATTAAATGAAATTAAGAATTGTGATTATTTCTGAATATGGACATGCATAATTGCCTCATTCCCCTCAGCTCACCCCCCTCAGTATGGGGCTCCTCCTCCCCTCCGGGCTTCCTTTTTTTTTTTTTTTTTAATTTTAAAAGTTTATTTGAGGGAAAGTCAAATGAAATTGGGCAGCACCAAACTGGAAGTGGTTAGGAATGCTCCACTGTCAGGAGCTCAGGAAAGGACTTTTTATAGAGAAAAAGCAGAAGGAAAGTAAAGGAAATTATTGATTGGCTTAGCTTAAAGCCTAGTTGGCTGTTTGTGATTGGCTGCCCTTAGTGTTTTGATTTTGTAGCCCTGAGGCATTTACAGGCTAAGATTTTGGTTTGCTTACAGAGGCTGCCATGGCATTAGAGCCACTTCAGTCCAATGGCCTCCATGTTTAACTAATTAAACAATTTCCCCCTTTTGGTTATCCTCTTATACATGAGAGATGGACCATAAATTTAGTATTAGCACCACTCTCAAGCACCATCAAAGTTAAGCAGCTGTTGTCTCATTGTGAAACTCATGTTATGATATCAGATATGTGGAAGAATTATTTTAGGTGTTCGTCTCGTTTCTGTTTCTCCAAGTGCAGTGAGACCATCTGATGTACTGCTGATGGCTGTGAACATGCATTTAAGAACTTTGAGAGAATATAGTGCACCAGGGAGACTACAATGATAACTATTAGGAGAATAATACAAAGAGACTGAAGTATACTCCTTAGCTAGGGTCCCCATGAAGCAAACTGGTTGGAATCAAATAAATCAAAGAAAGTACCTGAAGGGGCACCAGTTGGTTTTAGCCAAGTATCTTGTTAATTTCTTGTATTTGCTACAATACCGGAGGTGTTGATCCAGGTACAACAGAGGGAATTTGCTATGGGACACACTCCTCCTTGTTCAGCCAATTAGTAATCTAAAGCAATTCTATTATCTAAAAGCCACCTTAGCAAGACAATCTAGGGACTTTTGTTGTGTATCTATGGCCTTAATAGTAGATTAAGTTGCCAGAGATAAGGAGCATTGTCTTCCTGTGCATTAATGGAGAAAAAAAGCAAGTAGTGAAAAGGCAAAAAGAATAAAGATTTCATGGGGAGAGCTGTCCACTTCTAGATGCTGTTCTGTTTTGAGGGAAAGCACTTAGGCAATTATTTGAGTTGGGGGCTGAATTAGCAGGCTTTTTTTTTCCCATGAAGCATTTATACTTGAAACAACAACTGATAAATGGACAACTATGATTAGTCAGACTTACATTTTTGGTGAACGTTTTCTCAAATGAATGAAGTGAGATGGTCATTTCAAGGAAAACAACTGAAAATATTTGTTGCCAATAATAAAATTTGAGCTTTCAACCAAAAAGTAGAACTTTAGAAGAGTTGTATTTACCACCATAAACTTGAGAGCTTCAACATATTTAAAGGTTTTCCTGATGAGATTTGTGGTGATGGTAACTGATGTGATTTTTGATATTGTATAATATGTCAATATTTGGAAAATCTATATCATTCAGTGAACTAATATTCTCCAAATGATTAATGCATGATTTTTAAAAATATCCATTGGGGAAATTCCCTGGCAGTACAGTGGTTAGGACTCAGTGCTTTCACTGCTGAGGCCCAGGTTCAATACCTAGTTGGGGAACAAAGATCTTGCAGGCCATGGGGCATGGCCAAAAATAAATGGATAAAATAAAATAAAATAAAAATAAAAACAGGCATAATGGACTCTAATGTAACAGTATCAATGTTCACTTGTATGGTTTCAGATTCCATACTGTAACTAACATTTAAGAAGCTATTAATTGTCAGGAGGACCTTCAAGATGGCGGAGGAGTAAGACATGGAGATCACCTTCCTCCCCACAAATACATCAAAAATACATCTACATGTGGAACAACACCTACAGAACACCCATTGAACACTGGCAGAAGATCTCAGACTTCCCAAAAGGCAAGAAACTCCCCATGAACCTGGCCGTGTGGCTGACAGGGTCTTGGTGCTCCAGCCAGGTGGGAGTCCTGAGCCTCTGAGGTGGGAGAGCTGAGTTCAGGACATTGGTCTACCAGAGACCTCCCGGTCCCTCATAATATCAATCGGCGAGAGCTTACCCAGAGATCTCCTCCTCAACGCTAAGACCCAGCTCCACTCAATGACCAGCAAGCTTCAGTGTTGGACACCCCATGCCAAACAACTAGCAAGACAGGAACGCAACCCCACCCATTAACAGAGAGGCTGAAAAAAATCATAATAAGTTCACAGACACCCCCAAAACACACCACTGGACGTGGTCCTACTCACCAGAGAGACAAGATCCAGCCTCATCCACCAGAACACAGGCACCACTCCCCTCCACCAGGAAGCCTACACAACCCATTGAACTAACCTTACCCACTGGAGGCAGACACCAAAAACAACGGGAACTATGAACCTGCAGCCTGTGAAAAGGAGACCCCAAACACGGTAAGATAAGCAAAATGAGAAGACAGAGAAATACACAGCAGATGAAGGAGCAAGGTAAAAACCCACGAGACCAAAAAAGTGAAGAGGAAATAGGCAGTCTACCTAAAACAGAATTCAGAGTAATGATAGTAAAGATGATCCCAAATCTTGGAAATAGGAGCACCTCAATACATAAGGCAAGTGCTTACAGCTATAAAAGAGGAAATAGACAGTAACACAGTAACAGTGGGGGACTTTAACACTTCACTTACACCAATGGACAGATCAACCAAACAAAAAATTAAAAAGGAAACACAAGCTTTAAATGACACAATAGACCAGATAGATTTAATTGATATTTATAGAACATTCCATCCAAAAACAGCAGATTACTCTTTCTTTTCAAGTGTGCACGGAACATTCTCCGGGATAGATCATATCTTGGATCACAAATCAAGCCTCAGTAGATTTAAGAAAATTGAAATCATATCAAGCATATTTTCTGACCATAATGCTATGAGATTAAAAATCAATTACAGGGAAAAAAACATAAAAAACACAAACACATGGAGGCTACACAATATATTACTAAATAACCAAGAGATCACTGAAGAAATCAAAGAAGAAATCAAAAAATACCTAGAGACAAATTACAATGAACACATGACGATCCAAAACCTATGAGATGCAGCAAAAGCAGTTCTAAGAGGGAAGTTTATAGCAATACAAGCCTACCTCAAGAAGCAACAAACAACACAAATAAATAATCGAACCTTACACCTAAAGGAACTAGAGAAAGAAGAACAAACAAAACCCAAAGTTAGCAGAAGGAAAGAAATCATAAAGATCAGAGCAGAAATAAATGAAATAGAAACAAAGAAGACAACAGCAAAGATCAATAAAACTAAAAGCTGGTTCTTTGAGAAGATAAACAATATTGATAAACCATTAGCCAGACTCATCAAGAAAAAGAGGGAGAGGACTCAAATCAATAAAATAAGAAATGAAAAAGGAGAAGTTACAACAGACACTGCAGAAATACAAAGCATCCTAAGAGACTACTACAAGCAACTCTATGCCAATAAAATGGAAAACCTGGAAGAAATGGACAAATTCTTAGAAAGGTATCACCTTCCAAGACTGAACCATGAAGAAATAGAAAATATGAACAGACCAATCACAAGTAATGAAATTGAAACTGTGATTCAAAATCTTCCAACAAAAGTCCAGGACCAGATGGCTTCACAGGTGAATTCTATCAAACATTTAGAGAAGAGCTAACACCCATCCTTCTCAAACTCTTCCAAAAACTTGCAGAGAGAGGAACACTCCCAAACTCATTCTATGAGGCCTTCAACACTGATTTATGATAAAAACTCTCCAGAAAGTGGGCATAGAGGGAACCTACCTCAACATAACAAAGGCCATATATGACAAACCCAAAGCAAACATCATTCTCAAAGGTGAAAAACTGAAAGCATTTCCTCTAAGATCAGGAAAAAGACAAGGATGTCCACTCTCAACACTATTATTCAACATAGTTTTGAAGTCCTAGTCGTGGCAATCAGAGAAGAAGAAGAAATAAAATGAATACAGATTGGAAAAGAAGAAGTAAAACTGTCAGTGTTTGCAGATGACATGATACTATACTTAGAGAATCCTAAACATGCCACCAGAAAACTACTAGAGTTAATCAATGAATTGGGTAAAGTTTCAGGATACAAAATTAATGCACAGAAATCTCTTGCATTCCTATACACTAATGATGAAAAATCTGCAAGAGAAATTAAGGAAACACTCCCATTTACCATTGCAACAAAAAGAACAAAATACATAGGAACAAACCTACCTAGGGAGACAAAAGACCTGTATGCATAAAACCATAAGACACTGATGAAAGAAATTAAAGATGATATGAACAGATGGAGAGATATACCATGTTCTTGGATTGGAAGAATCAACATTGGGAAAATGACTATACTACCCAAAGCAATCTACAGATTCAATGCAATCCCTATCAAATTACCAATGACATTTTTTACAGAACAAAAAATCTTAAAATTTGTATGGAGATAAAAACCCCAAATAGCCAAAGGAGTCTTGAGGGAAAAAAACGGAGCTGGAGGAATCAGACTCCCTGACTTCAGATTATACTACAAAGCTACAGTAATCAAGACAATATGGTACTGGCACAAAAACAGCAATATAGATCAATAGAACAGGATAGAAAGCCCAGAGATAAACCCACACACCTATGCTCACCTATCTTTGATAAAGGAGGCAAGAATATACAGTGGAGAAAAGACAGCCTGTTCAATAAGTGGGGCTGGGAAAACTGGACAGCTACATGTAAAAGAATGAAATTAGAACACTCCCTAATGCTATACAAAAAATAAACTCAAAATGGATTAAAGACCTAAACGTAAGACCGGACACTATAAAACTTGTAGAGGAAAACATAGGAAGAACACTCTTTGACATAAATCACAGCAAGATCTTTTTTGATCCACCTCCTAGAGTAATGGAAAAAAACACAAAAATAAACAAATGGGACCTAATGAAACTTAAAAGCTTTTGCAAAGGAAAGGAAACTACAAACAAGATAAAAAGACAACCCTCAGAATGGGAGAAAATATTTGCAAACAAATCAATGGACAAAGGATTAATCTCCAAAATATATAAACAGCTCATGCAGCTCAATATTAAAAAAACAAACAACCCAATCCAAAAATGGGCAGAAGACCTAAATAGACTTTTCTCCAAAGAAGACATACAGATGGCCAAGAAGCAGATGAAAAACTGTTCAACATCACTAATTATTAGAGAAATGCAAATCAAAACTACAATGAGGTGTCACCTCACACCAGTACAATGGGCATCATCAGAAAATCTACACACAACAAATGCTGGAGGGATTGTGGAGAAAAGGGAACCCTCTTGCACTGTTGGTGGGAATGTAAATTGATACAGCCACTATGGAGAACAACAGTATGGAGGTTCCTTAAAAAAGTAAAAATAGAATTACCATATGACCCAGCAATCCCACTGCCTGGCCTATACCCAGGGAAAACCATAATTCAAAAAGACACATGCACCCCAATGTTCATTGCAGCACTATTTACAAAAGCCAGGACATGGAAACATCCTAAATGTCCATCGACAGACGAATAGATAAAGAAGATGTGGTACATATATACAAAGGAATATTTCTCAGCCATAAAAAGGAACAAAATTGAGTCATTTATAGAGACATCGATGGATCTAGAGCCTGTCATACAGAGTGAAGTAAGTCAGAAAGAGAAAAACAAATATTGTATATAAACGCATATATATGGAACCTAGAAGAATGGTACAGATGAACCGGTTTGCAGGGCAGAAATAGAAACACAGATGTAGAGAACAAACGTATGGACACCAATGGAGGAAAGTGGCAGGGAGGGTGGTGGTGTGGTGAATTGGGAGACTGGGATTGACATACACTAATGTGTATAAAATGGATAACTAATAAGAACCTGCTGTATAAAAAAATAAAATTCAAAAGTTAAAAAAAAAAAAACAGAATATGCCTGCCAATGCAGGGGACACAGGTTCCCAGGAAGGTGCCACATGCCACAGAGCGACTAAGCCCATGTCCGCCCCCCCCCCAAAAAAAAAGACTGGAGAAAATACAAGAAATGTTTAACAAGGGCCTAGAAGAAGAAAAGAGCAAACAAACAATGATGAACAACACAATAAATGAAATAAAGAATTCTCTAGAAGGAATGAATAGCAGAATAACTGAGGCAGAAGAATGGATAAGTGACCTGGAAGATGAAATAGTGGAAATGAATACTGCAGAGCAGAATAAAGGAAAAGGAATGAAAAAAATTGAGGACAGTCTCAGAGACCTCTGAAACAACATTAAACGCACCAACATTTGAATTATAGGGGTCCCAGAAGAAGAGAAAAAGAAAGGGACTGAGAAAATATTTGAAGAGATTATAGTTTACCACTATTATTCAACATAGTTTTGGAAGTTTTAGCCACAGCAGTCAGAGAGGAAAAAAAAATAAAAGGAATCCAAACAGGAAAAGAAGAAGTAAAACTGTCACTGTTTGCAGATGACATGATACTATGCATGGAGAATCATAAAGATGCTACCAGAAAACTACTTGAACTAATCAGTGAATTTGGTAAGTTTGCAGGATACAAAATTAATGCGCATAAATATCTGGCATTGCTACGCACTAACAATGAAAAAACAGAAAGAGAAATTAAGGAAACACTCCCATTTACCATTGCAACAAAAAGAATAAAATGCCTATGAATAAACCTACCTAAGGAGGCAAAAGACTTGTACTCAGAAAACTATAAAACACTGATGAAAGAAATCAAAGATGACATAAACAGATGGAAAAATATACCATGTTCTTGGATGGAAAGAATGAATATTTTGAAAATGACTGTACTCCCCAAAGGAAACTACAGATTCAATGCAATCCCTAGCAAACTACCAATGGCATTCTTCATAGAATTAGAACAAAAAATTTCCCAAAGTGTATGGAAACACAAAGGACCCTGAATAGCCAAAGCAATCTTGAGAAAGAAAAATGGAGCTGGAGGAATCAGGCTCCCTGACTTCATGCTATACTTCTAGCTACAGTAATCAAGACAGTATGGTACTGGCACCAAAACAGAAATATAGATCAATGGAACAGGATAGAAAGTCCGGGGATAACTCCCCACACATATGGTCACTTTATCTTTGATAAAGGAGGCGAGAATATACAATAGAGAAAAGACAGCCTCTTCAGTAAGTGGTGCTGGGAAAACTGGACAGCTACATGTAAAAGAATGAAATTAGAACACTCCTTAACACCATACACAAAAATAAACTCAAAATGGATTAAAGACCTAAATGTAAGACCAGACACTATAAAGCTCTTAGAGGAAAACACAGGCAGAACACTCTGTGACAGAAATCACAGCAAGATCCTTTTTGACCCACCTCCTAGAGAAATGGAAATAAAAACAAAAATAAACAAATGGGACCTAATGAAACTTAAAAGCTTTTGTCAGCAAAGGAAACCATAAACAAGACAAAACGACAGCCCTCAGAATGGGAGAAAATATTTACAAATGAAGCAACTGACAAAGGATTAATCTCCAAAATATACACGCAGCTCATGCAGTTCAATATCAGAAAAAGAAACAACCCAATCCAAAAATGAGCAGAAGACCTAAATAGACATTTCTTCCAAGAAGATATACAGATTGTCAAGAAACACATGAAAGGATCTCAACATGACTAATCATCATGGAAATGCAAATCAAAACTACAATGAGGGGCTTACCTGGTGGCGCAGTGGTTGAGAGTCCGCCTGCCGATGCAGGGGACACGGGTTCGTGCCCCGGTCCGGGAAGATCCCACATGCCGCAGAGCGGCTGGGCCCGTGAGCCATGGCTGCTGAGCCTGCGCGTCCGGAGCCTGTGCTCTGCAATGGGAGAGGCCGCAACAGTGAGAGGCCCGCGTACAGCAAAAAAAAAAAAAAAACCCCAAAAAACTACAATGAGATATCACCTCACACCAGTCAGAATGGTCATCATCAAAAAATCTACAAACAATAAATGCTGGAGAGGGTGTGAAGAAAAGGGAACCCTCTTGCACTGTTGGTGGGAATGTAAATTGATACAGCCACTATGGAGAACAGTATGGAGGTTCCTTAAAAAACTAAAAATAGAACTACTGTATGACCCAGAAATCCCACTACTGGGCACACACCCTGAGAAAACCATAATTCAGAAAGAGTCATGTACCACAGTATTCATTGCAGCAGTATTTACAATAGCCAGGACATTGAAGCAACCTAAGTGTCCATCAACAGATGAATGGATAAAGAAGATGTGGCACATATGTACAATGGAATATTACTCAGCCATAAAAAGAAATGAAATTGAGTTATTTGTAGTGAGGTGGATGGACCTAGAGTCTGTCGTACAGAGTGAAGTAAGTCAGAAAGAGAAAAACAAATACCATATGCTAACACATATATATGGAATCGAAGAAAAAAAAAGATTCTGAAGAACCTAGGGGCAGGACAGGAATAAAGATGCAGACATAGAGAATGGACTTGAGGATATGGGGAGGAGGAAGGGTAAGCTGGGACGAAGTGAGAGAGTGGCATGGACATATATACACTGCCAAATGTAAAACAGATAGCTAGTGGGAAGCAGCAGCATAGCACAGGGAGATCAGCTCAGTGCTTTGTGACCACCTATAGAGGTGGGATAGGGAGGGTGGGAGTGAGACGTAAGAGGGAGGGGATATGGAGCTATATGTATACGTATAGCTGACTCACTTTGTTATACAGCAGAAATTAACACACCATTGTAAAGCAATTATACTCCAATAAAGATGTTAAAAAAAAAGAAACTATTAATTATCAAGTTTTGGCATAGTATCAAAGAATATCCACAATTATCTGAAAAGGCTATTAAAATACTTCTTTTTCCAGTTTAAGAAAAGCAGGTATGGACATTAAGTGAAGTTAAGAGTTGTGATTATTTCTGAATAAGGATATTCTAATTTCTGAATCGAGACCACATTTATGTTTAAAATGACACTATTCATTGTAGTACCTTAGAGTGGTCAGAATGGTAGTGAGACTCTCCTAAGTGTTCACCCAGGGATGAGAGGAATACCACCCACTCATGAACAAAATGCAGACATGGACATGGAGGGACAAAGGCACTAAATCAAGGTGGAAAATGATATGACTCAAAGAGCAGATGATCACATTATAGAACATGAGGACACTTAGAACATTTTAATCACAAAACTCAAGGTAGCTATAGCCAAGTGGAATAGAGGGTGCTTAATAGTGTTACACAGGGTACAACATAGATCCCATGACTTCTTTACTTTTTAAAAAAAATTTATATTTTTAAATTGAAGTAGAGTTGATTTACAATGTTGTGCCAATCTCTGCTGTACAGCAAAGTGACTCAGTTATACACATCTAGTTTTTTTTTTCAATTTTATTTTATTTTATTTATTTATTTTTTTGCAGTATGCGGGCCTCTCACCACTGTGGCCTCTCCCGCTGCGGAGCACAGGCTCCGGATGCGCAGGCCCAGCGGCCATGGCCCACGGGCCCAGCCGCTCCGCGGCACGTGGGATCCTCCCAGACCAGGGCACGAACCCGCGTCCCCTGCATAGGCAGGCGGACTCCCAACCACTGCGCCACCAGGGAAGCCCTTATTTTATTTTATTTTTTTGGCTGTGTTTGGTCTTTGTTGCTGCGTGCAGGCTTTCTCTAGTTGTGGCGAGCAGGGGCTACTCTTTGTTGCAGTGCGCGGGCTTCTCATTCTGTTGGCTTCTGTTGTTGTGGAGCACGGGCTCTAGGCGTGTGGGCTCAGTAGTTGTGGCTCGCGGGCTCTAGAGCACAGGCTCAGTAGTTGTGGTGCGTGGGCTTAGTTGCTCCGCGGCATGTGGGATCTTCCAGGACCAGGGCTCGAACCTGTGTCCCCTGCATTGGCAGGCAGATTCTTAACCACTGTGCCACCAGGGAAGCCCCGATTCTTTTTTATTGTTTAATATTCTTTTCCATTATGGTTTAATCACAGGATATTGCATATCATTCCCTGTGCTATACAATAGGACCTTGTTTTTATCCATCCTATATATAATAGTTTACATCTGCTAATCCCACACTCCCAGTCCTTTCCTCCCCCCAACCCCCTCCCCATTGGCAACAAGTGATTCCATGACTTCTTTACAGTGTTTAATACTTTATTAAATTAAATTTGACCTGGAAGTTACTCTTTTAACCAGAAGCTAAGATGAGAGGGAAAATGCCAAACAGAGAAGCAGATATGGATTGTACTGAGTGGAAACTTGCCATATAGAGGCAAAGAAACCATTCCACTTACAAAGTTCCAAGTGGCATTTTAGAGAAAGGAGAGTCTTGAGAGGGTGTTACTCTGAAAATCCCCAGTGGAGCCAGGAATTTTTCTGGTGGCAGCCATGGAAAGAGGGATATTAAAAACCATTGTTTTTAAGCATAGGCCAGAGTTCACTGAGCAATATCTGCTTGTTTGAATGGAGAGAGAATGAATAATATATGCAAATTCCATGTTTAAAGTCCCCTTGTTTAGAAGTCTGGACTGCTTGATTTTGTCTCCCTAATCTACTTAGGCAGAGACCTTTTCTTTTGTTTTAATATCAAATAGGCTTTAGCATGGGCAGGTCTAATGAGACTTTGCCATTGGTGGAGGCTTAACAGGGCATCAGGAGATTTTAAGTAAATTTCATTAGAAGGCTACAATCTCTACCTCACGAAAGATTACATTTTTTAAAATGTAAGGGGTCAGGATATCCCTCCAATTTGCTAGAGCAATAGCCTAGAAATATCCTACAGGGATTACCTGTAGGTTTTTGATACCCCCTCTACAGTCTACTTTCAGTCATGAGCAAGCCACAGAAACTCAGAGCCTAGAGTGCTTGGACAATTGAAGTTTTCCACCTTTCAGCAAAAAGCTGAAAAGTGTATGTATAAATATAATTATTGTTTGGACACTGGATTTGATGGAAAATAAAAAGGCATATTAATAACCAGTTTCTGTTTTTTTAGAGTCCTGAATTTTTGTCTCATTGCTATAAAAAAATTAAAATATGGATTATCCCAGAGAAGGGAAGTATTGCTAATTTGGAAGACTGAAACAAATAGAAAGAAACCTCCTTAAGTTAAACGCAATTAAAAAGCAGATATAGTTAGAACTTTATGAAGACTTCTGTATAAAGTATGAATTTTTGAGCGTTTGCATGTGACTAAGCAAAAGAATTATTTGAAATCTTAAAAGCCTTGCTGCACAGAAACTCTCTCTGACTCAGGCTATCATGGGAATTTAGATAGGGAGAGACTCAGAAGAAGGTGGTAAATAACCCAAAACTCGGTTAGTAAAAGGAGAGAGTGGCCCAGGACACTTCCCTTAGCCACTCCTGGCTAAGAGTATTCACAAATTCCCCAGAAAAGATAATAGTTGTAAACAACAGAAACACACACCTCTCTTTTTCTTTCTAGTTAGTGAATTCACGTTTTAAAATTCCAAAAGTACAAGAGTAGACAATAATAAGTTCTATTTAACTCTTATCCAGTAACTTAATTCCCCTCCTCAGAGGTAACTAATATTACCAATATCTTATATATGCTTCAATGCATATATGTGCAAATGTACACACAGTTTTTATGCAAATGATAATTTTCCATGTACTCTGAAGCTTATTTTTTTCACTAAACTATATCTTGGAATTAATTCTGTATCAATAATAATTTTACCCATCTTTCTTCAGCAGCATAGTATTCCATTGAATGGATGCCTCATAATTTATTTAATCAACTCTACATTGATGTAATGAGTTGTAAGTTTTTTGTACATATGTAAGTAATCTATAGGATAAATTCCTAGAGGTAGAATTATTGATTCTAAGAGCATATGTGTTTGTAATTTTGATAAATATTGCTAAATTACCCTACATAGAGGTTGTACTAATTTATGTTCCTATCAGCAGTATATGAAAATGCCTCTTTAACACACTCTCATTAATACAGTGTTACCAAGCTTTGTGATCTTTTGCAATTTGTGGGGTTAACCATGATGTTTCAGTTTAATTTTATTTTGCCTTTCTCATTATGAGATTAAACATCTTTTCTTATAAGTTTTAGAGCCATTTGTATTTCCTTTTATGTAAACTGTTCAAATTCTTTGCCCATTTATCTGTTGATTTATCTATAGGGGTTTTTTTTTCTTCTCTTTTTATTCAATTCTCTTTACTTTAGGGCAAAATGAATCTGGAGTTGCTGTCCATAATGAGAGAATATATTTAGTTGAGGAACATGCAGTTTGGACAAATGAGCCTCCAGCTTGTGTCCAGGTGAGTGGTTGAAGTTCCTTTTGAAATTTGTTCAAGTGGTTCAATGAGATTACTTTTTGCAATGGTGCTACCGGTCGAAGAGATATTTACATGTAGGAAGAGGCTTGAGCCCCCTTTGTTTATGCACCTAGTTCAGCCACTAAACTTCATCCTGTATCCTAAAAATGATGCCTCATAAATGATTGAGCCCTATTGAAAATAAAGATGGGGATGAGCTTTGAAAATAAATGTAATACATACTCGAAATAGAAAAATGGGATACCTTTACCTTTCTCATAAACCAAAAATACCTAGAAATCTTTGGGAATAGTACTTTCACCCCCCGCCCCAAACTTTGCAAACATCTCCTTTCCACCCCATTTCCTTATTTTCTATATCATAATTCATTCATTTCCATAGTGCTACTTACTAAGGGGTCCTGCTTCCTGGCAGAAGTGTGAAGGAGTGGTTTATGATTGGTCTGATGGAGCAACGTCTGCCCCAAAGGACAGCTCTTTAACACATCAGCATGCAAGCAGCCCAGGCTGGGCAAATTGCCAACTGAGCCTTTCAGAACAGCAATAGCTTTTGTTAATATATACCTCATGATTTGTTTTAATGCTTTTACAATTATTTTCATAGTTATTTTTCTACTTTACATGTTCTCTGGTAACATATGGACATGTGTTAGCCCTGACATTTCTCCTGATTGCCAGAAAAATATATCTTTCTAACTACTCATATTATCTAATCTCTTCTTTGTGGGAAGATTTTAAACAATTGCTTTAATATATTTAATATTTGCAGGACTATTCAAACTTTAATTTCTTCTTCAGTCACATCTCATATGGTACACATATATTTTTCAAGAAACTTTCCATGTGGTCTAAGTCTTTAAAATTGTTAGCATATAGTTCTTGTGTTTGTAGTTGTTTAAAAAGTAAGATTCTTGGGCTTCCCTGGTGGCGCAGTGGTTGAGAGTCCGCCTGCCGATGCAGGGGACACGGGTTCGTGCCGCGGTCCGGGAAGATCCCACATGCCGTGGAGCGGCTGGGCCCGTGAGCCATGGCCGCTGAGCCTGCGCGTCCGGAGCCTGTGCTTCGCAACAGGAGAGGCCACAACAGTGAGAGGCCCGCGTACCGCAAAAAAAAAAAAAAAAAAAAAAAAAGTAAGATTCTTTACAGATTAAAAAACAGCAATTTGTGATATGAATTGCAAATATTTTCCCAACATTTCCACAGCATTAATGAATATTAAATATCATTTGTTGTCTTTATATTTGAATAACAACTTGGATGATATAAATTTCTTGGGTCACGATTTCTTTCCTTGATAATTTTAGAGGCATTTCTCCAGTCTTCTGGAATTGGATATTGTTGTGGAGAAGTCTGATGTCAGCCTGTTTTGTTTTTACCCTTTGTAGATGACTCATTATTTCTGCCTGGTTGTCCAAAGGATTATTTCTTTATCTTCACAGTTCATCAATTGTATCAGGATATACCTGTGTTGACGATAATGTGTCAGTTTTTTTTTCTGAGACCTGACATACCCCTTCAAAATGAACGTTTCTTCAGTAATATTTCAAATATTTGTTCTGATCCATTATATAGGGATATTAGGTAAGTGTATGTTGTATCTCACTTGCCTGTCTTCTCTAGATATCATTGTATCTCTAATCATTTTAAATTATATTTATTTTCATTCATTTTGCTTGCTCTATCTAACCTCTATGTTCCTTTTTGCATTCTCATCAGTATCTGGTCTCTCCTGGTCTACTTCCCATTTTTACTCCATTTCTGATATTTTTAAAGCCACTATTCCCCCTAGAGATCTTCCAACTCGTGTTTCATTCATTTTGTTGTCTCTTTCCTCCTGAATCTTGTATCTCTGCCTTTTGCTCTTTATTAAAAAAATAATAATAATGTGGTAAAATATACATAATATTTATCATTTTAACTACTTTTAAGTGAATGGTTCTGTGGCATTATGTACATTCATATTGTTGTGCACCATCTACACCATCCATCTCCAGAACTTTTTTGTCTTCCACAACTGAAACTCTGTACTCGTTAAATACTAACTCCTCATTCCTAACCCCCTCCCCCAGCCCCTGACAACCACCATTCTACTTTCCATCTCTATGAATTTGACTACTCTAGGTACCTCACATAAGTGGAATTATGCAATATTTGTCTTTCTGTGACTGCCTTATTTTGTTTAGCATACTATCTTCAAGGTTCATCCATGTTGTAGCATATGTCAGAATCTCTTCCTTTCTTTTTTTAAGACTTTTTCTTTTTCAGAGCAGTTTTCAGTTCACAGCAAAGTTAAAAAGGAGGCACAGAGATTTCCCATACACTCCCTGCCTCCACACATGCATAGCCTCCCCCATTATCAACATCCCCCACCAGTGGTGCATTTGTTACAATTGATGAACCTACACTGACACATCGTAGTCACTCGTTTACATCTGGGTTCATTCTTGGTGTTGTAGATTGTATGGGTTTGGACAACTGTAAAATAACATGTATCCATCATTATGGTATCATACAGAGTATTTTCACTGCCCTAAAAACTTCTGTGCTCTGCTTATTCATCCTCTCCCTGCCCCAACCCTTGACAATCACAGATTTTTTACTGTCTCCGTTTTCCAGAATGTCATATACTTGGAATTATACAATATGTAGTCTTTCAGTTGGCTTCTTTCACTTAATAATATGCATTTCACTTAATAATATGCATTTCACTTAATAATATGCATTTAAGTTTCCTCCATGTCCTTATTTATTTATTTATTGGCTGCGTTGGTTGCTGCACGTGGGCTTTCTCTAGTTGCGGTGAGCGGGGTCTACTCTTCATTGCGGTGCACGAAGTATACGTTGCGTTGCTTCTCATTGCAATGGCTTCTCTTGTTGTGGAGCACGGGCTCTAGGTGTGTGGGCTTCAGTAGTTGTGGCACACGGGCTCAGTAGTTGTGGCTTGCAGGCTCTAGAGTGAAGGCTCAGTAGTTGTGGCACACCGGCTTAGTTGTTCTGTGGTGTGCAGAATCTTCCCGGACCAGGGCTCAAACCCCTGTCCCCTGCATTGGCAGGCAGATTCTTAACCACTGTGCCACCAGGGAAGTCTGTGTCCTTTTATGACTTAATAGCTCATTTCTTTTTAGCGCTGAATAGTATTCCATTGTCTGGATGTACTACAGTTTATTTCAACATTCACCTACTGAGATACATCTTGGTTGCTTCCAAGTTCTAGCAATTATTAATAAAGCTGTTATAAACATCCTTGTGCAGGATTTTGCATGGACATAAGTTTTCACCGCATTTCACATTACGGTTTTCACCGTAAATGCCAAGGAACGTAATTGCTGGATTGTATGGTAAGAGTATATTTAGCTTTATAAGAAACTGCCAAACTGTCTTCCAAAGTGGTTGTACCATTTTGTTTTCCCATCAGCAATAAATGTTGCTCCACATCCTTGCTAACACTTGGTATTGTCAGTGTTCTGGATTTTGGCCATTCTAATAGGTTTATAGTGGTATCTCATTGTTGTTTTAATTTCCATTCCCTGATGACATATGATGTGGAGAATCTTTTCATATGCTTATTTGTCATCTGTATATCTTCTTTGGTGATGTGTCTGTTAAGGTCTTTGGCACATTTTAAAATCAGGTTATCTTCTTATTGTTGAGTTTTAAGAGCCTTTTGTATATTTTGTATAACAGTCCTTTATCATATATGTCTTTTGCAAATATTTTTCTCTCAGTCTGTAGCTTGTCTTCTCACTCTTGATGTTGTCTTTCACAGAGCAGTTTTAAATTTTAATGAAATTCAGCTTACCAATTATTTCTTTTATAGATCGTGCCTTTGGTGTTATACTATCATCCTGCCCAAAGTCAACTAGGTTTTCTCCTGTATTATCTTCTACTTTTACATACATTTCATAGTTTTGCATTTTACATCTAGGTATATGATTCATTTTGAATTAATGTAATTTAATGTAATTAATGTAATGTAATTTCTTTGTCTAGATTCATGGTTTTGCATGTGGATGTCCAGTTATCCCAACATTGTTTGTTGAAAAGACTATTTTTCTCCATTGTATTGTCTTTGTTCCTTATGTCAAAGATCAATTGACTATATTTTGTTGTGTTTTTGTTTTATGGCCACACAGCTTGTGAAATCTCGGTTCCCTGACCAGGGATTGAACCTGGGCCAGAGCAGTGAAAGCCCAGAATCCTAACCACTAGGCCACCAGGGAACTCCCCCAGTTGACTATATTTATGTGTGTTTACTTCTGGGCTCTCTTTCTGTTCCATTCATCTATTTGTTGATTCTTTCGCCATTACTACACTGTCTTGATTACTGTAGCCTTATAGTAATACTTGAAATCTGGTAGTTTCAGCATTCCAACTTTGTTCTTCTCCTTCAATATTGTGTTGACTATTCTGAGTCCTTAGTCTCTCCGTATAAACACTAGAATCAGTTTTTCTATATCCAAAAAATAACTTTCTGGGATTTTGATTGGGATTTCATTGGATCATAGATGAAGTTGGGAAGAACTGATATCTTGACAGTATTGAGTCTCCCTCAGTATTGAACATGGACTATTTCTCTATTTATTTAGTTTTTCATAGTTTGCCTCAGATAGATCTTGTACCTATTTTATTAGATTTGTACTTAACTATTTTGTTTTTTTGGAGTGCTAATGTAAATGGTATTGTGTTTTTAATTTCAAATTCCACTTATTCATTGCTAGTATATAGGAAAGCAACTGACTTTTGTATATTAATCTTTTATCCTACAACCTTGTTGTAATTGTTCCTTAGTTCCAGAAGTTTTTTATTGATTCTTTTGAATTTTCTACATAGACAATCACGTCACCTGCAAACAAAGATAATTTTATTTCTTCCTTTCCAATCTGTATACTTTTTTTTTCTCGTCTTACTGCCTTAACTAGGACTTCTAGTATGGTGTTGAAAATAGGTGGTAAGAAGGGACATCCTTGTTCCTGATCTTAGCAGGAAAACTTCTAGTTTCTTACCATTAAGTATGTTAGCTGTAGGTTTTTTGGTAGTTATTCTTTATCATATTGAGGCAGTTCCCTTCCACTCTATTCTTCTCTTCCTGAGTTTTTCTTTGATTTTGTCAAATGCTTTTTCTGTATCTATTGATATGATCCTGTGCTTTTTCTTTTTTAGCCTGTTCATATGATGTTATATTAATTAACTTTCAAAAGCTGTACCTGCCTTGCATATCTGGGATAAATCCCACTTGGTTATGGTGTATAATACTTTTTATAGGTATTTGGATTTATTTGCTAATATTTTGTTGAAGATTTTTGCTCTGTATTCATAAAAGATATTGGTTTATAGTTTTCTTTTCTTGTAATGTCTGGGACTGGTTTTGATTAGGGTAATGCTGGCCTCATAGAATGAGGAAGTATTCCCTCTGCTTCTATCTTCTGAAAGAGATTGTAGACAATTGGCATAATATCTTGCTTAAATGTTTGATATATTTCACGAGTTACCCTGTCTGGGCCTGGTGCTTTCTGATTTGGAAGGTTATTAATTATTCATTCAATTTCTTTAATAAATATAGGCCAATTCAGATCATCTATTTCTTCTTGTATGAATGTTTGCAGATTGTGTCTTTCAAGAAATTGGTCCATTGCATTTGGGTTATCAAATTTGTAGGCATAGAGTTATTCAAATTCTTCCTTTATTATCCCTTAATGTCCATGGGATCTGTAGTGATGTCCCCTCTTTTATTTCTGAAATTAGTAATTTGTGTCCTCTCCCTTTTTCTTAGCCTGGCTAGGGGATTATCAATTTTATTGATATTTTCAAAGAACCAGCTTTTGGCATAATTGATTTTCTTTCCCTTCCTTTTTAAGGCTCTTAAACATATTGTATGTATATTTGGGTTCTTGTTTTATAGATAAATTGCTCCATTAACTGTTTAAATCCGTGGCAAACACTTGGTCAAATTTTTCATCTGTTTCATGAATATACTGCTTTGATCAGTGTTCATCTGCATTTCTTCTTATTCTTTTTCTCCTCTTTTCTTGTAATACTTTTATATAGATCCTGGATGGTTTAGTTTTGATTTCTCATGTTGGTTTAAGTGGGCTTCTCCTTGACCAGCTATTTCCAAATGATTCATATGTTAGGGATGCTAAAGCCGTGTCCAAGGCTAGCAGCATTCTCCCTAGAGCCCTCAGTTAAGTGTGAGAGTCCATTTAACTGTTAACCTCTCCCTGGCCAACAGAAATAGGCAGTTTTGTAAGATTCATAGCATTCAGAATCTTTTTCTAATCCTCTGCCTCACCAACAGGCTGTTTTTTAAAATATGGCTCATCATATGAGTCCTTGTTCAGTCCTGTTAGCCCTGCTTCTCAGAATCAAACTCCTGTCACTATTCCACACAGCTTGTCCCAGTTAGGACGCATGAGGATTTTAGTTCTTTATCTTGGGCATGCTCCTCATCTTGGGGCAGCGCCCGCTCTCTCAGGGATTTGCATTCACAGGCATCCCCTTCTGCTTCCTCCCACATCCTGTTTGATCTTCACTGCTTTTGGCAGCCCTTCTATCTATTTGTGGCTTAGGATTTCACATGCATCCTAGCTTGTATTTCTCTTTCTCATTCTTCTTTAGTGTGATTTCCTAGAGGGGAAGGAGGAAATGCCAATTTTATTCCACTATGCTCAAACTGAAAATCTGTATCTAATTCTTCCATAGTTTAGGATAAGTCATTCTCAAATAAATGCTTTATTATTTTTGTGAACCTACAAGTTAGAGAACCCTTTCAGGTATTATTATGGATATTTGAACCAAGGAAACCCAGCTGACAGTTGCAATTGAGAGCATTATGATGAAAAGGCAGAACCAGAAGCACCACTCACAGAAGGAGGTCTGAAGTTGTTAATTTCTACCTGTGTATGTTGCATGCAACATCTTTATGTCTTCTGATTCTATGATCAGAACCATTAATGTCTTTTCTATCACCTAATCATTCTCATAAGTTTCAGATTTAAAGGAAAACAGTTGTTCTTGACTGATATTGAGATTGTGATCTAAGAACTCCCCTTCCTTCAGCTAAACATACTCGTTATGCAGTTCTGCAAGTCAATTTTTTATGTCTCTGGGTCTATAGCAGGGCCTGCTTTACTGTGGGAAAAAAATGTGGATTCAGGAAGGCCCTGAAGTGTACCTCTGATCTATATGCACAGGGAAATTTCATCAGTAATAATTTATTCCTCTGTGTTACTGTGGCCTCCTTTTAAATGCCTATATTTCTTTGGAAATAAGTAAGTTGTCATTAACATCTTTGTGTAAATCACATTTTTAAAAATATTGTTTCTCGAGGAAGGAACACTGGGAAAGGAAACAGAGGAAATGGAAATTAAGGAACACCCAAGATAAACATTGAACACCAAGATAAACATTGCCCACTTGTGTAAAAAGATCTAGCTGGCCTTGTGTAAAAAGAACGCAAGTTGTTACTCACATTTTATTAATAGTTAAAATTATATAAACATACCTGTAGGCAAACAAACCTAAAGTTTAGTATGTGAGCACTTCCTGGTGAGAAGGCAAAATCTTTCTAAATGCCTATAAGTAAACTCTTGCTTTCCTTCCTGAATTTATGGAATTTTTAAGCCTTGCATTCCACACTAAGTCCGTTGACTTTTTTGTTCTTTCTAGAGCATACCTCTGCTCTATGCAAGCTTAGCTGCTATTCTTTTTATATCCTCTGAAGCAGTACTGGCCATACCAGCCAGTTTAAGTGTAATTAAAAAGAGTACCACCTTAGGATTTTGCAATATCAACTGCACTTATGTTATATACAGAGTGATGTGAGGATTAGATTTAAACTTTCCTGTACCAGGCTGGCTGGCATAGAGGGTTGTTGCTCAATGTCAGAATTATCAATCCTTTCATTTTTAGAAATGGATTTTTAAAAATATGTTGACAGGGAAGTGTGGACAGCAAGGATTCTAATGTAAAAAATATACATTTTGTGAATTGGAAACTATCTCCTGACAGAAATGCAGTTTTGATTGACATTCTCATAAGGGTATAATATGGTCATCCATACATTATGTATAAACTTACCATCATTTCCATAGCCATGGAGAACACATTGTTACTTCTTCTCAAAAGTACTCTTAATCCCTTGGCTTATACAACTGTGGTTATACTGCCAAGACAGCCATTTCAATTTCTTGTCCCATAAACAGAAGCACTTAGACACAAATACTTGCCATAAGAAGATATTTTGAAAGGCATTTAATTAATAGTGATGGTTTTGGAAATGATCAGTTAATAGGAATCATGTCCATACTGAATGTTGTGTTCTGAGAATTCTTTTATTCAGTCATCATTCACCTAATTGAGAAATTTTCCAGGATTCAATACTTTTTTTCTTCTTGCCTGTCCTTTAGTCATTCCATTGTAGTGCTAATTTCAAGAAAAAGAGAAATGATAATAGCCAAAAAGTGGAAAAAACCCAAATGTCCATCAGCTGATGGAATGGATAAATAAAATGTGGAATAGCCACACAATGGAATGTCATTTGGCAATAAAAAGAAATGAAGTACTGATATATACTACAACTTGGAAGAACCTTGGAAGTCTTATGCCAAGTGAAAGAAGCCAGTCACAAGTGACCACATATTGTATGCTTCCATTTATATAGAATTTCAGAATCTGCAAATTCATAGAGATAGAAGGTAGATTAATGTTTACCTAAGGCTGAACAGTGGGGAGCAGGATGGGAGTGACTGCTAAAGGATACAAGGTTTCTTTTTGGGGCAATGAAAATGTTCTAAAATTTATTGTGGTGATGGCTGCACTGCTCTGTTGAATACACTAAAGATCATTGAATTGTTTACTTAAATTTTTTATAACTGATAAAATATTGTGTCAATTTCAGATGTATAACATAATGATTTGATACTTGTATATAATGCAAAATGATCACCACAATAAGTCCAGTTAATATCTGTCATCATAACATAGTTACGAAATTTTTTCCTTGTGATGAGAACTTTCAAGATCCACTCTCCTCACTACCTTCAAATATGCAATACGGTACTATTAACTGTAATTATAATGCAGTACATTACATTCCCATAACTTATTCATTTTATAACTGGAAATTTGTATCTTCCCCCTTCACCCATTTCTCCCACCCCCCCCCCCCACCTCAGGCAACCACCAATCTGTTCTCTGTATCCATGAGCTCATTTTTCTGTTTTTTTTTGTTTTGGTTTTCATTTTAGATTCCACATATAAGTGAGATCATTTAGTATTTGTTGTTCTCTGTCTGACTTAACTTCACTCAGCATAAGGCCCTCAAGGTCCATCCATATTGTTGCAAATGGCAGGATTTCTTTCTTTTTTTATGGCTGACAAGTATTCCAAATGTGTATACATACCACATTTTTAAAATCCGTTCACCTGTTGATGTATACTTAGGTTGTTTACATGTCTTGCTATTGTAAGTAATGCTGCAATGAACATGGGGGTGCTTAGATCTTTTCAAATCAGTATTTTAATTTTCTTCAGATAAATACCCAGAAGAATTGCTGGATCATACAGTAGTTCTATTTTTAATTTTTTGAGGAACCTCCATACTATTTTTCATAGTGGCTGCACCAATTTACATTCCCACCAACAGTGCACAAGGATTCCCTTTTCTCTATACCGTCTCCAACACTTGTTATTTCTCATCTTTTTGATCATAGCCATTCTAACAGGTGTGAGATGATATCACCGTGATATCTCACTTCCATTTCCCTGACAATTAGTGATGTTGAGCATCTTTTCATGTACCTGTGCCATCCATATATCTTCTTTGGGAAAACGTCTATTCAGATCTTCTGCCCATTTTTTAATCAGATTGTTTTTCTGCTATAGAATTGTATGAGTTCTTATATATTTTAGATATTAACCCTGTGTCAGACATACACTTTGCAAATATTTTCTCCCACTTCATTGGTTGCCTTTTCATTTTGTTGGTGGTTTCCTTTGTTGTGCAGAAGCTTTTTAGTTTGATGTAGTCCCACTTGCTGATTTTTGTGGGGTTTTTTTGTTTTTTGGGGGTTTTTTGCCTTTTCTTTTCTGTCAAACCCCAAAATCCTGCCAAAAGTAGTGTCAAGGAGCTTTCTGCTCTTTTCTAGAAGTCTTATGTTTTCAGGTCTTATATTCAAGTCTTTAATCTGCTTGAGTTAATTTTTGTGTATGGTGTAAGGTAATGGTCCAGATTCATTCTTTTGCATGTGGCTGTCCAGTTTTTCACAGCACCACTTATTGAAGATCAACAGTTATTAACTGAGAGTAAGCTAAGTTACAGATAATTATAGTTAATCTACACTACAGTGCTACCCACATGGGAGAGGTAGAAGGGAAGAGAAGGGAAGGAATATGAACACATGCTATGTGCCATGTTCTAAGGCCTATCATATGATTTAATACAACAGTCTTTCAAGGTAGGTAATGGTTTCCCTGTTTTTGATAGATTAGCAAACTGAAGCTCAGAGAGGTTAACATTATCCTAGGTCACACAGCTAATAGACAATTCTTTGTCCTTCCCAGAGATTGTCTTTATCCTCAGTAGTCTCAAATAAAAGGAAATAGAAGCTTTCTGAGTCTCAGCCCTTGTAACTGGTGATCACTTTCCACTTTCCTAGGATCTCTCAAGTATGCTTTAGCTCCCATGTTTTAGCCTATCTAAAAATGCTATGCTTACCAACAGATGTAGCAAAACCTGGGTTGTTGTACTTCCCTGCACTCCCTGAAACTGTCTTGGCAATGGTCCAGGGGACAGACTGTCTAATCTAGATACAGAATCTGGTTTCTTTCTCAAAGCACAGTATTAGCAAATTTCATTGGAATTTCTGAAATTAGCGGTGATGCCTGAATTTGGCTCCATTTCCAGTCTAAGTTTTTTTTTATTAGGTATGATGAGGTATATACCCTATAATTCCAGGCAAGTCCCCACATGTCACAAAAGCTGGAATAAAACTTTATGACGACTCGGGGGAAGAATCCAATGAATCTGAGGCCTAGGTTTTTGTTTTGAGATTGGATATATGATGGTGTACTTTTTCTGAGACTGAGAAGCAATTTAGTGAAGAGGTTGCACGGAAATGTTCTGTTTTGATTTTTAAACTCTTCTCTCATACCCCAAATCCAATCCCTCATCAATCCTGTCATTTCTACCTCAAAATATGCCCTGATTCCAACACTTCTCACTAATCCACCACCTCCCCCTGTGTCAGGCCAGGGTCACCCACACGGAAAATCATTTAAAAGAGAGGGGATTTAATGCAGGGAACTGGTTACACAAGTGATGTAAGAAGTGATAAGCCAAAGAGGATGGTGGGGCAACCCAGAGATTAACTACTGTAGGAAGCTGCTGCTGTTTCTAGGCTGGCAGGACAAAAGGAGAAGAGGTCATGGTCACCCAGAAGAAGCTGGATCCATGGTGATACCATATGGCAGGAGCTGGAGCCATTCCATCCTTACTAGAAATGCTGCCTGTGGCAGAGATTGAGAGATCGAGAGAAAGAGAGAGACAGAGAGAGAGGGAAAGAAAGACATGACCTGGCTTCCCCTGTTCCTCCCCTCCCATCTCCAAACAGTGCCTAAAGCCAGCCAGAAGCCAGTTGACAGGGAGTCTGGAAAGTGCAGAAAGCAGAGACCAGCCAGCAGAGGAAAGGAAGGGAGAGGAATGGGTGTGACAGCAAACAGCCCCAGCTAACTTATACCCTGATTCAAGCAACCATCATCTCTTGACTGGGCTATTACAGTAGTCTCTTAAGTCTTCCCCTTGCTTCCACTCTAACTTCTCCTGCTGTTAGGGTAAGACTAGGCTACTGTAACAAAGAGACCGAACAATACCATGGCTTATTGCTTAAAGAAAAATATTTCCTGGGACCTCCTTGGTGGCGCAGTGGTTAAGAATCTGCCTGCCAATGCAGGGGACACAGGTTCAATCCCTGGTCGGGGAAGATCCTGCATGCCGCGGCGCAAGTAAGCCCATGTGCCACAGCTACTGAACCTGCACTCTTAAGCCCGCGTACCACAACTACTGAAGCCCGCGCGCCTTGAACCTGTGCTCCGCAACAAGAGAAGCCACTGCAATGAGAAGACGAGCATCACTTGGGAACTTGCTAGAAATGCCATTTCTTGGGCCCCATCCCTGGCTTACTGAATCAGACACTCTGTGTAGAGCCAGCAATCTGTTTTAACAACTTGCATTCTCAAGTTGCTCTAATATACTAAACTTCCTCCCAACTCAGGGCCTTTATATCTCCACCCTCTACCTTATGTTCTCTTCCTCCAGACTTTTATGTTATTTAGGTCTCTGTTCAAATATCACTTCTTTGAAGAGGACTTCCTTCCTGCCAACCCTACTCTGTTCCCCTCACTAGTATGTAAGCTAGCAACAGTGGATTTGTCCTGTTCAATTCTGTATCTCCAGCACCAAAAACAGTGCCTGGCATATGCTAGGCAAAGTATATGTCAGATGAATTAACGTATTACATAATTAATGTTAAAATTAGTTTTGTATTCTAAACAGTGCACTGATAAATACATAAAGAAATACAAAAAAGAGAAAAGACAGTTATAGTCAGAACTTTACAGACCACCTACACTTCTTTCATCCCTTTAACCTGAAGCAACACACCCGATAGCAGTTTAGGTGTATCTAGAAATATTTTAAGGGTAAATGTCGCTAATCATTTCTATTTCTTTTCAAGGTTCGTCCATGTTGTAGCATCTATCAATACTTCATTTCTTTTTATTGCCAAATAATATTGCATTGTATGAATATACAGGCATACCTTGGAGATATTGTGGGTTTGGTTCCAGACCACTGCAATAAAGCAAATATTGCAATAAGACAAGTCACACGAAATTTTTTGGTTTCATAGTGCCTATAAAAGAGGGATAAATTAGGAATTTGGGATTAGCAGATACAAACTACTATATATAAGATAGATAAGCCACAAGGTTCTACTCTATAGCACAGGGAACTATATTCAATACCTTGTAATAAACCATAATGGAAAGCAATGTGAATAAGCATATGTATATATATGTATAACTGAATCACTTTGCTTTACACCAGAAACTAACACAAGATTGTAAATCAACTATACTTCAATAAAAAAATTACCTTTACAGTATACTATAAGTGTGCAATAGTATTACGTCTAAAAAAACAATGTACAAACCTTAATTAAAAAATACTTTATTGCTAAAAATTGCTAACAATCATCTGAACCTTTAGCAAGTTGTAATCTCTTTGCTGGCGGACGGTCTTATGTCAGCGTTGATGGCTGCTCACTGATCAGGCTGGTGGTATTGCTGAAGGCTGGGGTGGCAGTGGCAATTTCTTAGAATAAGACAACAATGAAGTTTGTTGCGTCAGTTGACTCATCTTCTCATGAACAGTTCCTTTCTTGCATGTAGTGCTATTTGATAGCATTTACCCACAGTAGAACTTCTTTCAAAATTGGGGTCAGCTCTTTCAAACCCTGCCATTGCTTTATTAACTGAGTTTATGTAAATTCTAAATCTTATCTTGTCATTTCAACAGTCTTCACAGCTTCTTCACCAGGAGTAGTTTCCATCTTAAGAAACCACTTGCTTTGCTCATCCATAAGAAGCAACTCCTCATCCATTCAAGTTGTCTCATAAGATCGCAGCAATTCAGTCACATCTTCAGGCTCCACTTCTAATTCTAGTTCTCTTGCTGTTTCTACCACATCTGCAGTTACTTCCTCCACTGAAGTCTTGAACCCCTCAAAGTCATCCAAGAGGGTTGGAATCAACTTCTTCCAAACTCCTGTGTATTTTGATATTTAAACCTTTTCCCATGAGTCATGAATGTTCTTAACGGCATCTAGAATGGTGAATCCTTTCCAGAAGGTTTTCAATTTACTTTGCCCAGATGCACCAGAGGAATCACTATCTGTGGAAGCAATAGCCTTACAAAATGTATTTCTTAAAGAATAAGGCTCAAAAGTTGAAATTACTCCTTGTTCCATGGGCTGAAGAATGGATATTGTGTTAGCAGGCATGAAAACAGCATGAATCTTATTGTACATCTCCATCAGAGCTCTTGGGTGACAAGGTGCAGTTGAGCTTTGATTCATTCAAGCTGATCTTTGATCCGTTTATGTCTTTGATCTGTTTTGAGTTAAATTTTGTACATGGTATAAGGTAGGGTCCAACTCTATTTTTTTGCATGTAGCTATCTAGTTGTCCCAGCATCATTTTTTGAAGAGTCTTCCTTCCTCATTGAATTGTCTTGGCACACTTGTTGAAAATCAATTGACTGTAAATGTGAGGGTTTATGTCTGAACTCTGAATTCTATTCCATTGTCTATCCTCTGCCAGTGCTTCTGGTCCTTTTAATCAGTGTCCATTTGGTCATATATTAGTGTCCATTTAACTGCATTTACAAACATATGCTTTATTCTAAAAGCAATTTTATCTTCGTTTTTTTTTCATTCTGTAACGAACCAAATGTAGTCAGCTTCACCATCTTAGCGGAGAGGAAGACTGAAACTTATAATAAAGACAATGTCCACTACTTCAAATGAGTGGAAACTTTTCTGAAAACCAAAAGAAGGAATTGGATGATTTCAACCAGAAGAACAGTAATGTAAAAGTTATGATTGCCTCATCTGGATCTCAAATGTGGTAGCTATCTCCTTCTTAGAAAAGGAGATAGAGACAAGAAGTTATAGGCACAATGTAACTGAAATATTTGGAGATGCTTTTATTACTTGGTATTGTTAGTGAAAGGTTTTAATATTCTGATGAAACTTTAGCTGTTTAGTCTTCCTGCCTTTCTGACAACATAACTTATTGTACTTGGGAAATTGTGGTGCCACATTCTGCCAACACTCCTTCACTCACTCCCACACCCACTCTTCTCATGTCCAAGATCCTAGAGTTGCTCCCATACAAACAAATCATGCAGATGGAAACAACTGCTCTCTCTCTTGTACCAGAAGAAAAGGATTAATTCCATCCATTGTGAAACTGGAAATTAATCTCATCAGATATAGCCTTGGACACCAACCTAAAGTAATTTTATTTCAACAAAATCAAACATGTAAGATATGCTATGGTCAATACTTTCTTTCTGGACAGAGAGAACTTCAAGTGATAATACTGTAGTATCTTAATGGGGCTTGCCTCATTCGGGGGAACATTATCTTATAAGAGTTTTAATTTAATTGTGCACAGGATACCTTTTCAAGTACATTTTCAGTTTTCAAAACCATGTGTTATTTACAGGAAATAGAATTCATGAGTTTTTGATTCATTTACACTTAACTCATTAAAAAATTCCTGTTAAATCACTTGGTATTCAAGGACTTTTCAGCTTTCTAAATAAGTTTCCAAAAGCCTTCTTAAAGATATGAAATGGCATTAAATAAATATGTACATGAGTTTCCAAACCATGTTCATAATTTTTCTTTAGAATTTTGTGCCTTTAATTAGTAAAATGTGCTTTTCTACTATTTGGAAAGAGATTAATGTATGAAAATATACCATGTTTCAATGTGAGAAAACCTAAATTTACAAATAAAAAGTTTTAAATACCATTAGACAATCAATAAATAATTTAATGATTCACATATATGCTGCAAATAAATATCAGATACACATCAGAAACTGAGGAGGAAGCAAGTGAATGAGGAGTTATTGATCACTTCTTGGGTGCTATGTACTGGGCTTATGTATATACATAGAATTTAATCCTTAGGAGATAAATATTTTTATCACATTTTCACAGATGATAAAATTGAGGCTCAGACAAGCTAATCTTCCTAAAGCCACATAGCTAGTAAGACAGAGCCAGGATTCCAATGAAGGTCTGTGTGATTCCCAAGTCTGTGTTATTTCTGCTATCTATGCATCCCACCAGATTTGAAGTTAAGAGATCTGGTTTCAAATTACTGTACTTTTAGCATATACTAGTACTACGAACATGAATAAATCTTAGCTTCCTTGACTATAGCACAGGAACAATAATACCCACCTTATAAAACTTTTATTGCAGTAAATGAGATAATGCACACATGAACATGCCTGGGCTGAGTTGAGTTGGTTCTCTTGCCTCCAGCCTTGCCCCATTTCAGTAAATGTCTCATATAGCACAGCTTAACCCTTTGAAGTTGCAGATATCATGTCTGTTCCATCTTCCAAAATTTTCATTGATTGCCGAGGACCTTCTACTACAATTAAAAGTTCATACTTATTTTGTTCTAAATTAACATATACAACTTTGTTGCCTTTATTCCCCCAATAAAACTTTAACTTCAGTCAGATTAATTTATCCCCACACTCATGAATCAACATGTACACTATAGTTTTCTAAAACTTCAGTAAAATACACATAACACAAAATTTACCATTTTAACTATTTTTAAATTGATAATTCAGTGGCATTAAGCAATTCACATTGTTGTACACCATCGCCACTATTCCACACTGTACTTTTCCAAGCAGCATTTCACCATACCCCACATTGAAAATTTCTTCTCAATTCTATTTGTCCAACTCTTAGTCCTCTTCTAAGCTTGGACTCACATTGCATCATCTGTGAAATCTTCCCTTACTGTGTTTACCTGACTCGTATCACATGTTGAAAGGCAGTTTAGTATAATGGTTAAGGATATAGACTCTGGATCATATTGTTTGAGTTTAAATTCTAGCTTTGTTACCCCCTAACTATATGACCTTGGACAAGTGAATCAAACCATTAGTGTCCTAGGTATTTACCTGAATGATTTAAAAACTTCTCCACACAAAAGCCTGAACATGAACGTTTGTAGCACCTTTAATCATAGTTGCCGAAAACTAGAAGCAACCAAATGTCCTTCAGTCTGTGAATGAGTAAACACACTGTGGTACCTCTAGACAATGGAAATTATTCAGTGATAAAAAGAAATGAGCTATCAAGCCACGAAAAGACATGGAGGAACCTCAAATGCGTATTACTAAGAGAAACAATCCAGCTTGAAAAGCCTACATACTCTACAATTCTAACTATATGACATTCTGGAAAAGGGAAAGCTATAGAGGCAATAAAAAGATCATTGGTTGCCAAGGGTTTGGGGAAGGGAGGGATGAATAGGTGGGGCACAGGGGGTTTTTAAGGCAGTGAAATTACTGTATGATACTACAATGGTAAATGCATAACATTATGCATTTGTCCAAAACTCAGAACTGTACAACACAGAATGAATCCTAATATAAACTGGAGATGACTGCAACAAATGTGCCACATTAATGCAAGGTGTTAATAATAGGGGAAACTGGGGTGGTGGGGAGAAGGAATATATGGGAACTGTACTTCCTGCCCAATTTTTCTCAAAACCTAAAACTGTTCTAAAAAATAAAGTTTTTTCGTTCCCGGGTTTCGGCACCAAAAAAATAAAGTTTTTTCTGTTAATTTATGAAACAAACCAAAAAATTAGAACTCAATAACAAAAAGCTGTTTGGGAAACCCTCAAATATTTGGAAACTAAATATCACACTCCTAAACAACGTATGTGTCAAAGGAGAAATCAAGAGGGATTTGAACTGAAGGAAAGCATTTTGAACTGAATGAAAATGAAAACACAAATCAAATTTGTTAGATGCAACTAATTCTATACTTAGAAATTTATAGCACTAAATGCTTATGTTAAAAAATAAGGTCTCAATACAGTGACCTCAGCTTTCAATATAAGAAACTGGGAAAAGGCAAAGTCAAACTCAAAATAAGCAGAAGAAAGGAAATAATACAGGCCAGAGTGGAAATCGAAGAAATAGAAGACACAAACAATAGAAGAAATCCATGAAAACTTGGCTCTTTGGGAAAATTAAAAAAAGAATTAACAAGGCTCTAGCCAGACTGATTAGAAAAAGAAAAAGAGAGAAGACACAAATTAACAATACCTGGGATGAAAGAAGAAACATTAATATAGTCTTCAGACGTTAAGAGGATGAAAAGAATATTCTGAGCAACTTTATGCCAATAAATCTGACAACTTAGGTGAAATGGATGGATTCCTTGAAAGTCAGACTGTCAAAGCTCATCCAAGAAGAAATAGATAACCTAAATACATGTATATCTATTAAAGAAATTGAATTTGTAATTAAAAACTTTCCCACAAAGAAAAATGCAGGCACATATAGCTTCCCCGGTGAATTCTACCAAACATTTAAGGAAGAAAATAGTACCAATTCAACATAAACTCTTCCAAAAAGGTGAAGAGGTCGGAATACTTCTCAGCTCTGTGGGGCCAGTGGTACCTGTTACCAAAACCAGACACAGGCATTAGAAGAAAAGAACCTTTCCTCCTTTTAAAGCTATATATTTTCTTTCTATTCTCAATCCTTCCACAAAGAACCTAAAAATATTGGGGAAAATATTAATTTTTTTTCCTTAAAATCAATGCAAAGCTGTCAAGGTAGTGAGGAAATTGCGAGCCAAAATCTAAGAAAACAAGAGAATCTAGAGAGGTAAGCAGAGCACTGATGCACCAAAGCTGCCTTTATTCTGAAGGAACTTATTGATCTGGGCAGATTTGGGTTTTTCTTTTAGCAGTTTCATTCATGGAGGAATCAGAAGTCAACACTCAGGGCCTGGCCAAGGTGGGGAGCCCCACAGAAGACCCCTTCCCCACTGAAGCAGTGTCACCCTCAGAGTAAAAGAAAACGTGAAATATATCTACCCTCTCATATACCCAAGGGACCAAAGGGAATATTGCTCTGGCACCAAGAAGAACACATGTAAATAGAACAGGGGAAAAACTCCTCCGTGAGAGATTGTGGCTGTGGGCTCACACTCCCCAAGAAATTTAGACCTGGATCTGGATGGTCCAGGGAACGTGGAGCCTTGAACTTGGATAATTTGGCCCTGAAATGGTAGAAGAAAATCCTCTCTGAAAGAAGGTACATTCATCCTAGACCTCGAAGACTCCTTGCAAATAACACTTGAGGGACAATAGCAGTGCACAGTAAAACACACACACACATGCACAAATACACACACACACACACACACACACACACACACACAGACGGAAAAGATCCCATTAGAAAAACTACAGAAATAAACTACAGCAGATATTGGAATTATGAGACAGAGGTTCTTTTTAAAACCTGGCTTATTGTATTTAAAGAAATAAAAATCAAATTGAAAATATCTGAATATTCTAAAGAGTGACTGATCAGATTTGAAAAACAAACAATAATATTATACAGAGATGAATACAATATGTGAAATTTCAAAATGAGTGGATAAATATGTCAAATTAGAAGATATTTTAGAAATTATGCAGAATGCAGCATAGATAGACAAAAAAGATGGGAAATACAGAAGAAGAGTTAGGAAACATGACCAGGAGATTTATGATTCATTTAATCAGAGTTCCAAAAGGAGAAGAATAGAATGGAACAGAGGCAATACTTGAAGAAATAATGACCAAGGTTGTTCCAGAACTGATGAAGAACCTCACTTCAAATGACTTGGCCATCTCACTATAGCTCTCAAAGGTTTGCAACATGGGCTATTCCATTTTTAAAATACTGCTTCCTTTGTGCTATGAAAATTAGAAGCTTCCCTTATGTGTTGCTTACCAGATATGTCATTTAAAATGCCACTTTCATACTTGATAAACTGCAGCTCTAGCCATCTTGGACCAATATTACATTCAAAACGCAGGCAAGTGTCAGGGGGCTACTCCATAATAAGAAAGTAACAGTACTTACATCTTGATGCTCTATGGATGTTTCAGTATAAAAATATTTTAATGGCAATGTGTGGTGGTGGTATTTACCATTTTCCAGACCAAAAATTATTGCTGCCATGCTTTATGGTGTGTAACTCTAGAACATCAGTTATCCATTTGTCTGTAGTTTAGCGGGGACACAAATGAGTTTCTAAAGACAATCTCATTCTCATTTGTAGTACTTTATTTCTTTGGTTCAACTACAAGTACTAGGTGGAGTCACTTCCTATATAGACAGAAAACATCAATGCTACCCCCAGCTCTGCTGATTATTAAAACATAAAGCTCTCTACTTAATTAGTGACAATGAATAGCTGTATTCTATTCTCAGGGGGTTAGTCTTAAATTCAGAGCTGTTCACTATTTTTCAAAAGCTCAGATTAAAGAAACGCTTAGAAGGACTACCTTAAGAATGTGTAATTCACGCATTTCTTTGGATACCCTGAAATCTACTTTTCTTTGGATACCCTGAAATCTACTCAAATCTATATATGGTATGGATTAAGGCATACCATATATAGAAAGAAAATTATTTTCTGGTTTGAATTCAAGCATAGTTTTGCTTTCCCAAGAAAGTTGTTTGCTTTTTGCATTAGGATAATATGAAACTTGTCAAACCTTCCTCCTGTTTAACTCATTTTTAAATTTTTAACTTATTTGATTTTGCCGTATTGCTTGTATCTTTATATACTTTCTTTTTTGAAACAAAGCATTGCTTACATACAATTCAAAACATTAATTAATTAACATTAATTAATGTCTAAAACATTAAATTACATTAACTATCTAAATATTTTTGCACCCAACATCAGGGCAGCTAAATATATAAAGGCAGTACTAACAGAACTAAAAGGAGAAATAAACAACAATATAATAATAACTGAGGACTTTAATACTGGATAGATCAGACAGAGAATAGATAAGGCAACAGTGGATTTGAACAACACTATAGACCAAATGGACCTAACAGACAAATAAACATTCCATCCAGCAGCAGCAGAATACATTCTTCTCAAATGCACACAGATCATTCTAAAGGATATATCATGTTAGGCCACAAAGCAAGATTTAGCAATTTTAAGAAGACTGAAATTATACCACAATGGTATGAAACTAGAAATGAATAATAGGAGGAAAGCTGGAGCATTCACAAATACATAAAAATTAATAGCACACTCCTGAACAACCAATGGATCAAAGAAGAAATAAAAAGGGAAATAATATCTTGGGCTTCCCTGGTGGCACAGTGGTTGAGTCCGCCTGCCGATGCAGGGGACACAGGTTCGTGCCCCGGTCCGGGAAGATCCCACATGCCGTGGAGCGGCTAGGCCCGTGAGCCTTGGCCGCTGAGCCTGCGCGTCCAGAGCCTGTGCCCCGCAATGGGAGAGGCCACGACAGTGAGAGGCCCGTGTACTGCCAAAAAAAAAAAATCTTGAGACAAATGATAATGGAAACACAACATACTGAAACTTATGGGATGCATCAAAAGTGGTTCTAAGAGGAAAGAAGTTTATAGTGATAAGTGAAAGAAAAAGAAAGACCTCAAATAAATACCCTAACTTTACACCTCAAGAAACTAAAAAAAGAACAAACTAAGCCCAAAGTTAGCAGGAGGAAGGAACTAAGGAAGATTAGAGCAGAAATAAATGAAAGCAAGAACAGGAGAACAATAGAAAAGCTTAGCAAAACTAAGAGTTGGTTCTTTGAAAAGATAAACAAAATTGGCAAATCTTTAGTTAGACTAACCGAGAAAAAAAGAGAGAAGACCCAAAAATAAAGTTATAAATGAAAGAAGAGACATTACAACTGATACCACAACACAAAGGATCATAAGAAACTACTATGAACAATTGTATGCCAACAAATTAGACGACCTAGAAGAAATGGATAAATTCCTAGGAACATACAACCTACCAAGCCTGAATCATGAGGAAACAGAAAATTTGAACAGACTAAGAGAGAGTAAAGGGACTAAATCAGTAATCAAAAATCTCCCAACAAAAAAAAGTCCAGGACCAGATGCTTTCACTGTTGAATTTTACTGAACATTTAAAGAAGAATTAATGCCAATACTCAAACTCTTCCAAAAAAGTAATGAGGTAGGAATACTCTCAGACTCATTTCACGAGGCTAGAACTACCCTGATACCAAAGCCAGATAAGAAAACTACAAGAAAAGAAAACTACAGGACAATAACAATGATGAATACAGATGCAAAAATTCTGAACAATATACTAGCAAACTGAATTCAACAGCACATTAAAATGATCATACACTATGATCAAGTGAGATTCATTTCTGGGATGCTAGGATGGTTCAACATATGCAAATCAATAAATGTGATATACCACATTTATAAAACGAAGATGAAAATCATATGATCATCTCAACAGAGGCAGAAAAAGCATTTGACAGAATTCAACATCTATTCATGATAAAAACTATAAACAAATTAGGCCCACAGCTCACATTATACTCAAAGGTGAAAGACTAAAAGCTTTTCCTGTAAGATCAGGAACAAGACAAGTGTGCCCATGTTCACCACATCTATTCAACATAGTAATAGTAGTTGTAGCCAGAGCAGGCATCCAATAAAAAGAGATAAAAGGCATCTGAATTGGAAAGAAAGAAGTAAAATTATCTCTGTTTGCACATGACTTAGTTTTTTTTTTTTTGTGGTATGTGGGCCTCTCACTGTTGCGACCTCTCCCGTTACGGAGCACAGGCTCCAGATGCGCAGGCTTAACGGCTATGGCTTACGGGCCCAGCCGCTCCACGGCATGTGGGATCTTCCCAGACCAGGGCACAAATCCATGTCCCTTGCATCAGCGGGTGGACTCTCAACCACTGTGCCACCAGGGAAGCCCCATGACTTAGTTTTATATATAGAAAATCCTAAAGACGCCATGTAAAACTATTAGATCTAATCAATGAATTCAGTAAAGTTGAAGGATACAAAATCAACATACAAAAGTTAGCATTTCTACACACTAACAATGAATTATCTGAAAAAAGAAAATAATCACACTTACAATAGCATCAAAAACAATAAAATAGGGACTTCACTGGTAGTCCAGTGGTAAAGAATCCACCATACAATGCAGGGGACGCGGATTCAATCCCTGGTCAGGGAACTAAGATCACACATGCCTCCGGGCAACTAAGCCTGCACGCCACAGCTACTGAGCTTGTGTGCCTCAACTAGAGAGCCTGCATGCCACAAACTACAGAACCCATGTGCTCTGGGACCTGCACGCCACAACTACAGAGCCCACACGCCCTGGAGCCTGCACACCACAACTAGAGAGAATGACGAGCCTGCACTCTGCAATGAAAGATCTCACATGCCTCAACGTAGATTCTGTGTGCTGCAACTAAGACCCAACACAGCCAACAATAAATTAAATAAATAAATAATAAAATAAATCTTAAAAAAAACACGCCAAAACTCAGGAATAAATTTAACCAAGGAAATGAAAGATCTGTACACTGAAAACTGTAAGACACTGATGAAAGAGATTGAAGAAGATACAAATAAATGAAAAGATATCCTATGTTCATGGACTGGAAGAATTAATATTGTTAAACTGTCATCTACAGATTCAATGCAGTCCCTATCAAGATCAGTGGCATTTTTCACAGATAGAAAAACTCCTAAGATTCATTTGGAATCACAAAAGACCCTGAATAGCAAAAAAATCTTGAGAAAGAAGAACAAAGCTGGAGACATCATCCTTTCTGATTTCAAACTACATTACAAAACTATAGCAATCTAAACAGATTGGTATTGGCATAAAACAGACACATAAACTAATAGAACAGAATTGAGAGCCAGAAATAAACCCGTGTATATATGGACAATTAATATTTGACAAGGGAGCCAAGAATACTCAATGGAGCAAAGATAGTTTCTTCAGTAAATAGTGCTGGGTAAACTGGATATTCACAATTGAATTAAAATTAGACCCCTATTAACAGCACTCATAAAAATTAACTCAAGTGCTTCCCTGGTGGCGCAGTGGTTGAGAGTCCACCTGCCGATGCAGGGGACACGGGTTCGTGCCCCGGTCTGGGAGGATCCCACGTGCTGCGGAGCCTGTGAGCCATGGCCACTGAGCCTGCGCGTCCGGAGACTGTGCTCCGCAACGGGAGAGGCCACAACAGTGAGAGGCCCACGTACCACAAAAAAAAAAAAAAAAAAAAAAACTCAAAATGGATTAAAGACTTAAATGTAAGATTGGAAACCATAAAACTCATAGAAGAAAACATAGGGTAAAATCTCCTGGACATTGGTTGTCACAATGATTTATTTGATATGACACCTAAAGCATAAGTGATAAATGCCAAAAAAATAAGTGGAACAACATCAAACTAAAAAGCTTCTGCTCAGCAAAAGAAATGAGGAAAATGAAAAGGCAAACTATGGAGTGGGAGAAAATATTTGTAAACCACATATCTAATAAAGGGTTAATATTTAAAATACATAAGGAACCTATACGACTCAATAGCAAAAAAAAAAAAAAAACCCACAGAAAACAAAAAGACAAAACACAACAAATAATCCAATTAGAAAATGGGCAAAGGATCTGAATAGATATTTTTCCAAAGAAGATATTCAAATGGACAAATGAAAAGGTGTTCAACATCACTAATAATCAAGGAAATGCAAATCAAAACCACAATGGGATATCACCTCACACCTGTAAGGCTGGCTATTATCAAAAAGACAGATAAGAAGTGCTACTGAGGATATGGAGAAAAGAAAACCCTTGCCCACTGTTGATGAGAATGTCATTTGGTGCAGCTACTATGGAAAACAGTATGGCGTTTCCTCAAAAAAGTTAAAAATAGAACTACCATATTATCCAGCAATTCCATTTCTGGATATATATATATATATATATATATATATATATATATATATGATATATATATTTGAAAGAAATGATATCACTGTTTTGAAGACATATCTGCACCTCCACATTCATTGTATCACTATTTACAATAGCCAAGACACAGAAGCAATCTAATTGTCCACTGTTGGATGAATGGATAAAGAAAATGTGGTATACATGTGGAATGAAATAGAATTTAGCCACAAATAGAAGGAAATCCTGCCATTTGTGACAACATGGATGAAACTTGAGGGCATTACACCAAGTTATATAAGTCATAGAAAGACAAACACTGTATGATCCCACTTATATGTAAAACATAAAAAACCCCAAACTCAAAGAAACAGAAGATATATTGGTGGTTGACAGTTGGTAAGTTTAAGCCCTAAAGCAGTGGTAGGGTACTGGATATAAATAGATAGATATATTTATCTATTTACTTTAAGTGGGGGGAATGGATGAAGGTGGTCAAAAGGTACAAACTTCTAGTTATAAGTTCTGGGGATGTAATATACAGTGATGTACATTGTGCCTATAATTAACAATATGTATTGTATATTGGAAGCTGCTAAGAGAGTAGATCTTAAACATTCTTATTACAAGAAAAAAAATGTAACTATGTCAGGTAATGGATGTTAACTAAACTTATTGTGGTGATACTTAACCTAAAATCATTATGTTTTACACCTTAAACTTATACCACGCCACATGTCAATTATATCTCAATAAACTGGAAAAACACTGATATCATTTTTGTGAACTCTTTGTCATTTATCTTTCATTATGATGCATAACTATGATTATGCATATTATTGATTGTTTTGGATAAAATGTGTTATGTCTTTATTTGATTAGTAAATGCTGTTCATGTGTACTCAGTCAACAGATTTATGGATTATACTACATACATCCACCTGCTATCACTTAGAAATATTATCACTTATAGTAATTAGAGAAATACATCTGTCTATTTATATCCAGTACCCTACCACTGCTTTAGGGCTTAAACTTAGTCACAGAGACAGGACATATGCATAGTTTTGAACTCTGTTTATTGACATGACCACTTTGATGCAGTTGTTACAGACTCATCAAAATGGTCATGATCGTGACAAAATATAAACTCACTTTTGTTGTTTACACCTCATTCCTTATACTCACTTCATCTCTGAGCCTCATCCCATTCCTGATCTTTATTCCAACTGATGACGTCAGTAATTATATGAGAAAAATCATTTTGTATATTTTGTCAAAATAAAACAAGTGTATGGGTTTCTATTTTAGTCTGTACCAAAATGCCCCCTAGTCAAGATGATTGAATCAAAATTTTACTCGGGGAACTATTAATAAAATAAATGTCAAATTAATTTAACAGTTTTTTATTATATTTCAACTATGGTTTAGGTATTTGGTGCATGGGGGTGATGGTGAGATACTACCAAATAAGCCGAAATTTGAAAACATGGAAATTAATTTAATGTTTGAAAATAAAACTAGTAGAACCCATACATAATATAAGTAACCAACTATCTATAGAAGCAGTAGAAGACTTTGTGTATAAATCTATAACTAAGGAGTTTTAGAAAGAATGAATTGAAATGAAATTCACTGAACATATTTATTATGAGCTGGTCCTGTGTTGAGGAGTATCCAAAACCCTAAGTAAGATAAAAAGAGAGTACTCGTGGGAAAGAATGGTTGTACTGCCATGCAATAATTCAATCCAGCTTTAATAAAATCAATTTTACTATATTTTGACTGAAGAAGAAAATTCTTTAATAAAGAAATGTTGTCCTACAAGCCTTCTATAGTGGTAAAAGACTTCCAAATTGCAGTGTTTTAGAATGCTTGCCATTCATTCATTTATTTGTTTATTAATTCATCAAACATTCATTGACACTTGGTATAGGTTTTGTAATAATCACTGGAAATGTAAAAGCCAGTAATACACAGTCTTCACTCTCAATAAGCTTCCAGTCCAGTGAAGAGCAACAGACAAGTAAACTAATAATTACAATATAGGCTGATTATTACTATAGCTATTAATAATTACATACTATGTTAGTCAGCTATAGATGGAATGCTGCATAAGAATGCAGTGACTTAGGGGTTTCCCTGGTGGCACAGTGGTTGAGAGTCCGCCTGCCGATGCATGGGACATGGGTTTGTGCCCCGGTCCGGGAGGATCCCACATGCCACGGAGCGGCTGGGCCCATGGGCCATGGCTGCTGGGCCTGCGCGTCTGGAGCCTGTGCTCCGCAATGGGAGAGGCCCCAGCAGTGAGAGGCCCACGTACGGCAAAAAAAAAAAAAAAAAGAATGCAGTGACTTAGAATGGAGGAAATATTTGCAAATCATATATCTGATAAGGGGTTACTACCCAAAATATATAAAGAACTCAAACAACTCAAAAGCAAAAAACCAAACAATCCAATTTAAAAATGGCCAGAGGATCTGTATAGACATTTTTCCAAAGAAGAAATACAGAAGCCCAACAGGTACATGAAAAGAAGCTCAGCATCACTGATCACTAGGGAAATGCAAATCAAAACAACAAGACATCACCTTATTCCTGTTATACCATGTGATCCAGCAATTCCACTTCTGGGTATATATATTTGAAAGAAATGATATCACTGTCTTGAAGAGACAGCTGCACCCCCATGTTCATTGCAGCATTATTTATTATAACCAAGCTATGGAAACAACCTAAGTGTCCACTGATGAACGAATGGATAAAGAATATATATCATATATATATATATATATATATATATATATATATATATATATATATACATACACACACAGGAATATTGTTCAGCCATAAAAAAGGATGACATCTCACCATATGTAACTATATGGGTGGTCCTTGTGGGCATTATGCTAAGTGAAATAAGTCACAGAGAGAAAGACAAATACTGTATGATCTCACTTATTTGTGGAATCTAAAAAAGCAAACAAACCAAAAACTAAATACCAAGCTCATAGATAGAACAGACTGGTGGTTGCCACCCAGTGGGAGTGGGAGAAATGCGTGAAGGGAGTCTAAAGATAGAAGCTTCCAGTTATAAAATAAATAAGCCATGGGATGTAATGTACAGCATGGCCACTATACTTATTAATACTGTATTACATATTTGAACGTTCCTAAGAGAGTAAATCTTGAAAGATTTCATCACAAGAAAAAGAATTTGTAACTATGTATGGACAGATGTTAACTGGATTTATTGTGGTGATCATTTCACAATATATACAAATATCAAAACATTACATTGTATACTTGAGCTAATATATGGTTGTATGTCAATTATACCTCAATTAAAAAATTAAAAGGAAAAAAGAAAATAAACAGAGTCCAGTGACTTAAAATAGCAAGCTTATTCCCTTGCTCATAGTTCTGTGGGATGGCTCCAGGGTCTGAGCTCTCCAATGAAGACTGGGTACAGGGCAGCTCCATGTGTCCCTTGTCTTTGGACCAGTGGCTGCTTAAGGTATGTGATCTGCTCCATGTGTCTCACTCTGGGCCCCAGGCTGAATAATCACCAGCAACCTGGGACATGCTCTTCTCATTATTGGAGCACAGGAGAGCAAGCTCAAACACTGAAGCATATTTCAAGCCTCTGTTTGAATTGCAAATGCTGACATCCCATCGGCCAAAGGAAAATATATGATCAAGCCCAACACCAGTAGAGCAGGACAGTTTACTTGGAGTATACAGGAGGAAATATTTGCTGAACAAACTCACAAAGTGCAGTGGGAGAGAGCAGAGAGGGTATTATATCAACCAAAGTTCTTGGTTGTAAACAATAGAAAGACTCTGACTTATTTAAACAGAAAAGGAATGTATTGGTTGTTACATAAAGTCTCTTGGAAGGCTTAAAAACCAGTCTCAGGGCTTTCCTGGTGGCGCAGTGGTTGAGAATCTGCCTGCCAATGCAGGGGACATGGGTTAGAGCCCTGGTCTGGGAAGATCCCACATGCCACGGAGCAACTGGGCCCGTGAGCCCCAACTACTGAGCCTGCGCGTCTGGAGCCTGTGCTTCGCAACAAGAGAGGCCGCGATAGTGAGAGGCCCGCACACCACAATGAAGAGTGGCCCCCGCTCGCCACAACTAGAGAAACCCCACGCACAGAAACGAAGACCCAACACAGCCAAAAAAAAAAAAAAACAGTCTCAGAGACTATGCATCCAGAACAACTTTCTAAATCACACAGAACTAGACTGGAAAGGAACTAGTACAGACACTCCAGCTCAAAGTGCCTATACCACTATTGCTACAATTACTGGCACTATTGCCTCTAGAACTGGTTTTAGGTGCCTTCCCTACTGCTACGCATTGTCAGAGTTCTGCCCAAAAAACCCCAACTCCATGCTTTTTTGTGCCATCAGCTTCTAATTCATAATCTGGGGTAGAGGTGTTTGATTGGCAGATCCTAGATCACATGCACAAGGGAGATGGGAAAGCAAGTAGCTAGCATATTTAGTTTCTTTGGAGGTAGCAGCTGTTGTCACATAAGAATGGGGAGTATCTCAAACATAAGTAGGGGACTCAGATGCTATGTAGCAAAAAAAGGACGAGAAGTTTTGATTACAAGCTAGCAGATGAGGGTAGAGATATCAGGGAAGGTTTCCCAGAATAGGTAAGGTTCAAGTTAAATCTTAAAGAATAAATAGGAGCTAGAAAGTTGAAGAAGGGAACATGAATAAGGAAAACATGGTACATTTGAGAATCTGCAAGCAGTTCAGCATGGCTCAACTACAATGTATAGGGATGGATGTGGATGAAGTGGCAGTGAGATCAGGTTGATGAGAGAAAATGGGGAAAAATCATAAAAAGCCTCCGTACATCATGTTAATTCATCAGGTTGTGGTGCAGGAAATAGAAACTACTTTAGGTATTTCAGACAGAAAAGTATTTAATAGAGGAAAATGCCATATTAGGAGAAGGGCTGGAGGCGTAGAAGTCAAGGGGCTGCTATGATTTCAAAGCTGAGATCCAGGGTTCAGGAAGCTGCTGCTGCCGCCATTGATGTTGCCTCAATTGCCTCTCATGTCTGTGGGGCTGGTGAATAGATACTAGAACTTAGCTACTGCAATTGCCTCTAACAGTCACCTCTTCATAACCTTACTTGCCAGGAGAAGTTACAATAAGAGAAGATAGCTTCTACCTCATTTTCAGAGGTAGAACCAGATTTGGCAGAACCTACTATACCTAGCACTCTAGCAGCAAGGCTATATGGGGAATATATTGTAGTTTGTAGCTTTCCATCATCTCCAAATAGAAGGAGAGTAGGATGGTGATTCAAGTAGCCAATCCATAGTATCTAGCCCATCATGTTAAGGAGCACAATTTTTTCTTAAGAACTGTATAAAAAAATCGATGTATTTTTAAAGCATGGAAGTTACATACTTAGATTTGCTTTTTAGAGAGGTGTCTTAATGACACTGGAAGGAATTAATTTGGAAGTATAAAATAGAAGATTTTTTCACTCAAATGAGATAGAGCAGAGGAACTAGAAATCAAGAATAGGGAAAGGGGGACTTCCTGGTGGCACAGTGGTTTAGAATCTGCCTGCCAGTGCAGGGGACACAGGTTCGATCCCTGGTCCAGGAAGATCCCACATGCCGCGAAGCAACTAAGCCCATGCGCCACAACTACTGAACCTGCGCTCTAGAGCCTACAAGCCACAACTACTGAGCCCGTGTGCCACAACTACTGAAGCCCACGCACCTAGAGCCCGTGCTCGGCAACAAGAGAAGCCTGCTCCCCATAACGAAGAGTAGCCCCTGCTCACCACCACTGGAGAAAGCCTGTGTGCAGCAAGGAAGACCAATGCAGCCAAAAATAATTTTTTTTTAAATAATAAATAGATATTAAAAAAAAGAATAGGGAAAGGGTTGGAAGGTAAAGAAGGTAAAGAATCTTCAGATCTTGGTAATGGGTTTATTGGTTTTGGTGGGCACTAGAGAAGGAGAAGGAGAAGCTGAGGGTTACTCCTAGGTTTCAGGGTTGAAAAATTGGAGGGATTGTGATATGGTTCAACACAATGGAATAGATAAGGAAAAAGAGAGGGAGCATAGTGGATTAAGTTTTAGAAATGTTGACTTTTTTGGTCCCTGTCGGACATCTAAATGGGATTGTCAAGTATGTGATAAGATATATGGCTCTGATGCTTTGAAGATATAAATTCAGGAATCATGAGTATAGAAATAAAAGTCACTGTCCTAGGAAAATTCAGTAACAATGTAGTTGGATAACTCACACTAGCTACTCAAACAAATAACCCCCAAATCTCAGTGACTTAACATATTAAGGTCTATTTATTACTCAACTCATGGTCTCATGGTCTAGTGTAGACTGATGTGTTTGGTGGGGGAGGTGTTTCTCTTCCAACAGTCATTCAGAAATTCCAGGTTAGTTATACCCAGTGCAGTCTTCCAGGGATTCAAAATACTCTGGTGGATCCTCTGTACCAACTGAAGAACAAAAAGATCTTAGAAGGTGTTAAGTGATTTTGGAGACTGGGCTAGAAGTGATGTTAGAATACAGCTATTCAAACTATCTATAGCAAAGGACGACTTCTTAAAAAACTTTCCAATCTACTGCAGACTATTACTTTTGTAAAAGACAATAAAAATGTTGTAAGAATGTAAAATTTCTATAAAGGTTTCTAAACACTTTCATTTGCTGTACTTACCTTGTTATGGATGAGAAACAAACTAGTCATAGAACAACACTGGTCTCTGAACTACACCCTCAGTAGCATTGGTGTAAATTGCTTCTGATGACATTCCACTGGTCTGAACTAGCCATATGCTGCCACGTGAATGTAAGGGAAGTTGGAAATGTTCAAAGGAAGAAATGAAGTGATGGTCTGTAATTCAATCCACCCTTCTGGTCCCAAATATCCATTTTTTTCTCCCTCTGTCATACTGACCCATCTCCAAAATATATAATCCAAAATATATAATCCAAAGTCTCATCAAGTCATTGCATGTAGCTTAAAATCCCAGATCTCTCCATCAGATGTAGATATGACTTCTCATGGTCTGGTGACCTATAAACTAAGAAAAAATATATATACTTCTCTCACCAGACTTACACCCAATATACAGTGGTATATTGAAATGAAGGATAACTGCAAAAGACACCCTTGTTAGGAAAGGAGAAGAATGAGAGACAAAGCAGTCACTGCTCCATAGCAATTCTGAAATCCTGGTTACAAATCATTTTGAAGGCCCTCTATTCCAGGGGTGAAGAAATTTCCTTGATTAGGTGATTAAGCTCTAATTCTTCCTTTGGGGAGATTCTGTATTAGTCAGGGTCTCCAGACAAACAGAAGCAATAGGAGATTATCTATCTATCAATCTATCTATCTAATAAATTTCCATGTATAATATCTATATATCTGTATACACAGCTAGAGAACCAGGAAAGCTGGTGATATAATTCAGTCCCAGTCTAAAAGCTGAGAACCAGGAGACCTAATGGTTTAAGTCCTGGTTTGAGTCCAAAGGCCCACGGCTGATATCTGAGGGCAGGAAAAGGTGGACATCCCAGTTCAAGCAGACAGGGCAAATTCGCCCTTCCTCTGCCTTTCTTACTCTATTCAACCCTCAAGAGATTGGATGACACCTACCCACATTGGTGAAGGCAATGTTCTTTATTCAGGCTACTGATTCAAATGCTAATCTCATCTGGAAACACCCTCACAGACACACCCAGAAATAATGTTTTACCAGTTATCTGGGCATCCCTTAGCCCAGTCAAGTTGACACATAAAATTAACCATCACAGACTCTTTCTCCATTTCCTCTGGCTCTACCCTTGGGAAGTGTTCCTTGTCCATAATCTTCCATGGCCATATCTGAATGAGAGTTTGCTGTCCTTGGAGACGGCATAGTTTCCATATTTGAAGAGCCTGGGGGTCAACCAAAGATGGTTTTATAGCTTAATCAATTAAAAATAATTTCAGATTAGGGGCATGGTTACTTTGGCAATACAATTTCCTCAAAAAATGTAGTAGTGTTGTGATCCATTTGTTTCCACTCAGTTCAATATGCCATTAACAACACCTGAAATTCTTTCTTAGTCTGTTTTAGACTGAGTTCCCCAGAAACAGATCCTGAGAAGAGGATTTGTGAACAATGACTTATTAAGAACATTGCATAGCAATAGGAACAGCAGAACAAGGGAGAAGAGGAAGTCAAGTGTATCACTCAGGATTCAGTTAGAAGACAGAAGCATACTAGTTATTTTAGCAAAGAGAATTTAAAATAAAGATTTGTTAAAGGCAAAAAGAGAACATTATATATCGTGGAAGTAGCAACTACAGGAAGCAGTGACCACCTCTAGGGCTGAGGGAACAAAGAGAAGATGGTTGAATGACTAACACCGTTTTAGTCAGTTGGGCTTGCTATCACAAAAGTACCACAGACTGGGTGGCTTAAACAACAAACATTTATTTCTCACAGATCTGGAGGCTGGGAAATCGAAGCCCAAGGTGTGGCAGATCTGGTCTGGTGAGGACCTGCCTCCTGGCTTGTAGACAGCTCCCTTCTTGCTGTATTGAGAGACAGCGAGAGGGAGAGGGAGAGAGAGAAAGAGAAGAGAGAGGAAGGGGAGGAAGAAGAGGAGAGAGGCACCTTCCAAAGGCCCAATCTCCAAATACCATCACACTGGGGATTAGGGATTTGACATAGGAATTTTGAGGAGACACATATATGCAGTTCATAACAAACTCTTAGAAGCCTGAAGGATTGGCCTCATGGAGCTGAAACTCAGACCTCTGAGAAAGGGGCACTGCTCAGCTGGTGCCAGAATATCTGAGCTTGGAGGAGAGGTACCATAGAACTGGCACCCAGGCCTTTGAGGAGAGGGTGATGGTGGCTGGTATTGATATCCCTATGGGGGTGCAATGAGACTAGTTCTGCAAGCATTAGGAAAACTGTAAACTGGATTCAGCCTCTGCTACTGGAATGAACTGTTGCTGCTGGGACTAATGAAAAGTTGCTGGATACATCATGACAGGAACATAAAACAAATAGAAGTAAACAGGAAGGAGCAAAGCCCTTTTCCTCTTCCAGCCTTTCAGTCTCCTTCAAGTGTCCTCTGTTGGCAGAACATAACAGGGAGCAGCTGGCAAAGAACAAAACTGGTTTGCAGATTCCCAGTCCCCAGCATTACAAAGCTGAGTTAAGAAGGGTGGCTTTGGATCTGGGGTAATAGCTTAACATGCACATAAGCAAGGATACAACTTTAGATAAAAAGCTACAGAGGTAGCTTCAGCCTGTTCCTACAGGAGAATTCTGGAGTGTAAATGATGCCTCCCACCCAAGACAGGGGAGTTAGGGCTTTCACACTCCTGCATTTATCAGTCCTTGGTTAAGAGCTTGCCCTATTTATCGGGCTAATTTCCCAGGTACTTCCAGTCTCTGTGAAGGCAGGCAAAGTGGCTCCAATAGCCTGAGCATAGTCCTCTGAAAAAGAGCTGCAGGTCTTGGCTGCTGGAAGTAAAAGTACATTGAAACTTCAGGCAAAGGGGGCACTCAAAAAAAGGTGGATAAATATCCAGGAGTCATGGTTGAAGTACCAAAATATTCCCTCTGGAGACAGTTCCAAAAGCTGCCGTATTTCTCTACTTTCTTGATTAGATCTCTCTTTCTCTGGATTTAATTGCTTCTACTCTGGAGACATGCTGGTTAAAGGGTACAATTTTAAGATGAGTAAGTTTTGGAGATCTAATGTACAGCATAATACAGTATTGCGTACTTGAAATTTTCTAAGAGTAGATTTTAAGCTTTCTCACTACACACACACACACACACACACACAAACTACGTGAGGTGATGGGTGTGTTAATTAACCTGATTGTGGTAATCATTTCACAATGAATATGTATATCAAATCATCTCATTGTACATTTTAAGTGTATATAATTTTGTCAATTACACCTCAGTGAAGCTGGAAACAAAAAATAACGGCTGCTACTGAGGCTATCTGAAACAATAGGCGCTATCTGAAATAAACATGTGTAATCTGATCTTTCCTAAAGGCTGAGTCATTTTCTTCAACTCCTACTGGGGCTTCCTAGCTCAAAGGCTTTTATGTAGAAGTATTGTGTTTTCAAACCCTGCAAGGCCCCCAAATGCTGGACTCTATTCCGTTTCAGTTCTGTTTGTAAATTGGTTAATTCTCTTCTATGCTAATCTCTTTCTGGTAATACCCTGTTAATCACATAAAAAACCACCAACATCCACGATTAATATTGCTTTCTGAACTCTTCCCATAGAGCTACAAATTATGTACTTGTTCTGATCTGCTTTCTAATGTATTATGGGCAACAGTTTAGCCACTGCCTGATATGAATCTACAGTTATCCAGCCTACTACATTTCTTAATTCCTACATGACTGCTATGCTAAGCTAATGCCACATATTTTAGATTTTTTGTTATAGTTGGCCACCATTTCTATTATTAATCCAAGTAGGTGATTGTTACTATTGTAACAAACAACCCTAAAATCCTAGTGTCTTAACCCAATAAAGATTTATGTTTTGCTCTAATCAGTACAGTGAGGATCAGTGCGGTGAAAGTGCTCTGTGGAATTATTAAGAGACCCAGGGTCCTTCCATCTAATATTTCTGCCATTCCTTAGCTCCTCAGAGTTTTCTGTATCTGGCTGACTGATGTGCAAAAAACAAAAAGGTTTTTTTGTTTTGGAGGTTTGAAGGGTCAGGTTTAGATTAGGCAATCACTGCTTCTGTCTATGTTCCACTGGCCAGAAATAGTCACACAGCCTGATGTAGAAGTAAGGGAGCTAGGAAATGTGGATTTCCTGGGTATACAGAGGAAGATAAGATGGTGAATATTTATCATTGTCGCTACCAGTTAGGATGCTTTCAGTTGCAGATAACAGGAAACCAAACTAATATTGGCTTTGTCAGGGAGGAAAAGCTTTCTCTCTACCCTCTTATATTTAGTTTTGGGGTACCTGCAAATTAAACTGACAAAAGACAGGTTAGCAAGAGAAAAGAGAGATTTTAATCACGTATCATGTATGGGAGTTCACAAAGAAATGTGACTCAAAGGGGTAGTTAGGATTTGGGGCTTATATACTATTTTAATAGATGAAGGGGAAGGGGAGAAAGGCATTTATGTGAAAACAAATAACTTCTTAGAAGGGGGGCTCGGGAGAGAGGGCATTTATGGGAAAAGCAATGACTTTTAGAAAAGATAAATGGGCCCTTAAGAGAATAGGTGGAAGATATGATAGTTTGTGACAATGTCTGTTTAGGTGTGGTGACAATTCTCATAGTCTCTAGCCATAAGTCACTCTTCCCTAGTTGCTCCCTGGGAGGAGATTTATGACACTTGAATTCTTTTGGAAGACTCTGCTTTTAGGCAGATAAGGAATTTCAGGAACTCAAATACCTTTGGCTAGGGACTTCCCTGGTGGTCCAGTGGTTAAGACTCTGTGCTCCCAATGCAGGGGGCCCGGGTCTGATCCCTGGTCAGGGAACTAGGTCCTGCATGTCCCAACTAAGAGCCTGCATGTCGCAACTAAAAGATCCTGCATGCTGCAACGAAGATCCCGTGTACCGCAGCTAAGACCTGGTGCAGCCAACTAAATAAATAAATATTTTTTAAAAATGCCTTTGGCTAAAAATAATTTTTATGCCACAGTGGCTTATTTTGGACCCCTTAGGCTTAAACAGAAAAGGGAATTTATTGGCTCATATAACAGAGAAGTCTAGCAGCAGAATGGGGTTCAGGTTGGGTTTGATTTGGAGGTTTATGATGCTCTCAGGGATTGACTTCCTCTTCCTGTGATTGATTCGCCCAGCCCTTCCTCCTCCACGTTAGCTTTACTCTCAGTTGGCTCTCAGTAGCACACACACAAGGAAGGTTGTAGTTTTTCCAGTATTCACATTCTAATGCCACATCATCCAGAGAAAGAATGAACTTCTCTTTTGCTCACAATCAAACAAAAATCCTGGTCTTCACTCTGATTGGTTTATGAAACAATAACTGGTTCAAAGGGAGGTGAGGCTAGCTGTACTATAGTTTTAGGCTAGTTGTACTATTCTTGGAGTTGGGATTGTGGTGATGATTATTCCACTCGAATTTGGGTGAACACAATAAGTTGTGGAATAGAACTAGGAAATCATCTATATCCGTTACAGTCAGGAAAGAGTGGCACATGATCTCACTTAAGGAGAATGAGTACTGTGAGGATACTTAGCCCGTACAGAATGTAAAGGGGCAGAAAATATAACAAGTCAGAGGAAGCACTTAAAAATGAAGGGAAGGTATGGATAGTGTCAAGAGAACCAAGACAGTTGTGTTACAGATCCAAGGGAGGAGTTTTGAGAATGAAGTAGTGAAATAAATCATTCAGTTTGTTGATTTCATACTCACCAGATATCCTTTAAAATTTGGCTTCTCATGTAAATGTTCCTTTTGAGTAAAAATGTGTACACAGTTTTCTGGTCTTCTTGGCAGTTATGAAGAATTTGGTTTATATATCAGTCTCTAGTAAGTCTGGTTGGCATGAATCATCCCACTGGATTTAAATTAGCTCTGGTTACATGGGACTGAGTGAACTGATAAGGATGATTATAATTTTTGTGACTTTGTTTGAATTAAAAAAAAAATTCCCCCCCCCCCCCAAAAAAAAATTAGCTCTGGAGGCTAACAACATTAACTTTCTGTCTCTGCAAACTGAGGACCAGACTGTAGAATACAGAGTGAAATTTTAAGTTCACTTTCATACTGTAACACCCTTTGCTAACCATTAGGAACTATATTGGAAACATTTGAAATATAATGACTTAAGAATGCTCCAAGATTTTTGAACTTTTAGCTTTCCACGTTTGCTGTTTTGACTATTCTCTTTTCCTATGAAACTTATTTGCAGTGCCTACAAGAAAGGGAAAGCTGAGTGGACTATCCCTGGCCCAGCTGGGAGAAGAGTAGGTCATGGTCATCTGTAGCCATTCCAGGTTTCTAGGGCTAATTCAAGTGGTCTTCGGGAAAGACTGGTCTGGGAGTGGTAATCAATAAGGAAACAATTGTAATGATAAATGCCAGAGAAAAGCTGGGGACAGATTGGTTGAGAAAGAAGAAAGTGATTTCAAATAGGCAGGACGAATTAGTACGACCCAGTGATTGAATGTGAGCGCAGTGATTGGTGTGTATTAAGGATCTAACAAGGCGAGATTTCAAATCCAGGTCACTCTTGAGAGCTGGACCACTACTGACATCCATCTTGTGAGTACAACTGGGAGAGGAAACTTTCCTTACAGATCAGAGTACAATGTTTTGCAAGTATTTGTGCAAGCAGTATCTTAACAGGTGTTCTTGTAAATGCAGTTATCTTTTGTTTTCGTTTTTTTAGTTATTACAGGCATCCATATGGCAGTTAGGAATTGAAGGAGACGGTAGCAAAATCTCAAGTTTGAAACAAATTTGGCAAAGGTAGCCAATTATTAAAAGAACCTTCTCCACTTCTTTTTCTCATCTGGTGTGTGGTCTTTGCCGCTCAGGCACAGTGTTTCTTTTTTTCCTTTTTTAAATTATTTTTGGCTGCGTTGGGTCTTCGTTGCTGCCCGCGGGCTTTCTCTAGCTGCACTGAGCGGCGTCTACTCTTCATTGCAGTGCATGGGCTTCTCATTGCAATGGCTTCTCTCCTTGCACAGCACGGGCTCTAGGCCCATGGGCTTCAGTAGTTGTGGCTCGCGGGCTCTAGAGCGCAGGCTCAGTAGCTTTGGCGCACGGGCTTAGTTGCTCTGCAGCATGTGGGCTCTTCCCCGACCAAGGATTGAACCCGTGTGTCCTGCACTGGCAGGCGGATTCTTAACCACTGCGCCACCAAGGAAGCCCCTGATGTTTCTTTTTAATGGCGCCTCTCTTCCTAGAACTTCTTACTTTCCAAGCCTGCAGAGAACTAGCTGTTACACACAGAGAGGCCCCGGAACTCGTGTTTCCACGCCTTCAGATTCGATGGAGCCCAGGTTTCAGGATTGCTGGCCGGGAAGCAGTACGCACCCACGGCCGCTCCAGCCCCGACCTAGTGCCTGACCTTCGGCCGCTGCCTGCGCATAGCTGGGCGCCGGGGCCTTCGAGGACCCGCAACGCGGCGCACATGCCCGTGCCCGCCTTCCGCGTCGGCGAGAAGAAAAGGAGCCCGGACGCGCGGAGGCTGACCCGGAGCCTACCCATGAGGCAGCGCGCCGGCTCCTCGAGAGCCCCCCCACCCCGCCCACGGCTCGGCCGCCTGCTCCGCAATGGGAGCCGCCGCCGTCGCCGCTGTGTAGTTTTTCGTGCTCCTCCTTTTCCTCCTCCTCTTTCTCCTCCTCCTCAGGGCCCTAGTCAGGCCGATCCGCTCCGCTCACGGTAAGCGCCCCCCGCCCCCGCCCGCCCCCGCCCGCCCCGCGCTGCAGCAGGCAGAGGCCCTCCCGCGCGGCCTGCGCCGCCTCACTCCGGGGGCGCCGGGCTGGGGGTGTCGAGGCCGGCGCGGGTCGCCGAGAGCGCCCAGGGCGCGGGGGAGGGGACCGGCTGCGCGGCGGCGGCCGGACCGCCATCTTGCGCCGGCCCTGGCGGGGGAGGGATCGCGGCGCGACGCGGCAGCCAGTTCGGTGCGGCAGGCCGGGGCCGCGCAGGCCGCGGACGACGCCGTTTCCCCGCCCCGCCTCGCCCCCCAGGGCCTGTTTGCCCCTGGCCTGGTTTGGGCTTTTCTTTCCGGAGGCTTCTCCCTTGGTCTAACGTACATTTTGTGCCGCTGTTTGGCGGGGACCCGTGCTCTTCTCGCTCCGGCTCTCCCCCTGAGTCTCGTGAGTCGTAGGCAGAGACCACAGGGGGTGCCGAACTTTGAGGTTCGGGGACCCTAGGGCCCAGGTTCCCCCGCCCGGGTGACCAGTCAGTACCTGCTCACACCCTCCTTCTTGTCAGAGGACTTCCCCGCTGTGCCCTACACGTCCCGTTATTGTCTGTAGGAGAGGGGCCCTGAGGAGAAACGTGGACTTGATAACACAGTTCCCTAACTGAGCTTGCAGGTTTCACTTCGTGAGACGGAAAGAATGATCTCATTCTGAGGTTTTATCCTGCTCTAGAGATGGACGGAGTTCCTCCCAACTTATCTCAAGTGTTAACGCTTTTATGGAGCGATCGGCTAGAGAGGAGAAACGTCGAAGTGAACCCACTTCTACAAGCACGGGAGACCTTCGTTCCAGGGGGTTCTCTTTGTTTGCCAAGAATTGTTAGTTTAAAGAAAAATTCTGTGAACTTAAACCTGATTTATTTATTGTTTTCAGGTTTGAACTGTGTTTTAAGAATTTGACGTTTTTCAGCGGCATTAAACATAAAATTGAAGCATTAGAGGAGCGATTTAAAGTACAAAAGCCACCTCTCTGCAATTGTGAGGTGTCCTGCTTTGGGGGATTACTATGCCAACTCAGGCTGTCTCTAAGCAGAAACTTACTGTGCCTGGTTTGCTTAGAGAAGGCACTGGTTTGCTTAGAGAATTAAGTTGGGGCTGTGTGCTCTCGATGTTTTAAAACATCGTACAAGTACCATTTTAATTGTATCTTGCATTTGTATGGGTCATTGTTACCGGCTGATACGTATTTCCTAACCCCTTTTACAGTGGTCTTTGCTGCTAGAACTGACTTTGAAGGTTAGGAAAGAGAGCTCAGGGTGAGAGGTCTGTAATGAAGTCATGGCTAGGAAGTGATAGAGCCTTTTCTAGAACCTTAGGTCTTCTGATTCCTCATTCAGTCTCCATTCACTATGTTTCATTTTTTGTGAGAATGAAGTGATTGAGGAAAAGAGCAAAGGAGGCTCACCTACAAAATTTAAGAAGCACTATTCAGTTGCCCCTTCCTTCACATTTTTATTTTTAAGAGTTCATTTCTTAGCTTTTTAACTTCTTGTTATTTAAGTTTTCATGTTATTTTTTTCCCCAGACATTGAAAAGTTGAGTAGCCGGGTTGAGCTCTCCTCATACCCACCACCTAGTTTTTACGGTTGTTACTGTTTTGCCACATTTGCTTTATCCACCTATCTCACGGTTGTTTTTGGTGAACATTTTCAAAACATATTTCATACATCACAACAGTTCACACCGAAGTACTGTGTGTGTCTCAGTATGTATATCATAAGATTAAGGTCAATTTTCTATGTAACTGCAATAGGATAATCACACTTAAAGTTAAGAATAATCCCTACATAATCCCTGATAATCTAATGCATGTATGTAGTATGTATTCACATGTTCTTCACATGTTCCTTGTCCCCAAAATGTTCTTTTTAGTCATTTATTTTGGAAAATCATGCATTACATTTGTGTTAGTTCCTTTTAATTTAGTGTAGTTTCCTCTTTTTTTTTTTTTTAATGACATTGACCTTTTGAAGAGACCAAGCCAGTAGGCTTGTAGAATAACCTACATTCTGTATTTTACTGACAGTTTCTTCCTCATGGGGTTTAACTGTACCCCGTATCCCCTATACTTCCTTTAAGCTTGAACCTAGGTCTAAAGGCTTGAGTAGATCAGGCTAAATATTTTTGGCAAGAATACTTCACAAGTCATGCAGTGTACTGCTCATTATACAACATCAGAAGGCACGTAAAGTGGGGTTATCCTGTTGGTAATCCTAAATTTGATCTCTTGGATAAGATGGTGACAGACTATCTTTCCATTGTAAGCATTTCCCTTTGCAATTAGCAGATAGTCTATGGGGTGATATTTTGGCATTAGTATTTGGTAAGAGTTTTACTGCAGTAATCTGATAACATAGTTGGGAGCAATTGTCTAGAAATGGGTGTTTGGGGATGAAGGAGGGGAGCAGTTTTGAAGGTTAGAACTAACTTATCTAGTTTAGGAAACTTGGAATTGCTGCTCTAGTTGACATCAGAGCCTACAGTGGCTAGGGGAGAGGAGACAAAGTAGATATCAGACTTTGCCTCCTCTGAAAGTTTGCTCAAGACCCTTGTAGGCGTAGTGAGCTGTGAGACAAAGAAAGTTCTGGGGTAGTTTGGTTTTGGAGGACTACAAACCTCAGCATCCCCACTTAAACTCATTCTTTCCAGTTAGGCTATCTCGTCCAGTCCTGCTTCTTCAGTCCAATGTTTTACTACCCAGCATTGGCTTCCTTAGTAAGGGAGAGGAGGTCAAAGGAAAGGAATAAATAATTTTGTACCCTTCTCTCCCACACTGTTTTCTTTATTGAAGAGAACATTTAGAACCATACCAAGATTTCTTTTTCTTTACTAATTGGGCAGGGGATGTACCTATGCGGAATAACAATTTTAAATAGAAAGTAAATGATAGTTTTAGATGACAGGAAATTGGAGATTATTGACAATATATTTTGTTATTTCAAAAGTAACTTTTGAATGATAAGAAATATTTTTGACATACTAATTAAATATATAGTCCTGAATAGTTTATTTTTTCCTGCTTCAGAGGACTCAAAAATATTTGATTTTTCAGTCAAGTTGTTTTAAAAATATATAATGATTTGATTTACTTGGTAACTTTTTTCAAAAATGTGTGTTTGGGATTTTTATTGATTTTTGCAGAGCAGTTTTGTTTTAAGGATTCTTTTAATTCTCAATGTAACAGGAAAAATAGATACCACTCTTTATCTTCTAGATCAAAAGGAACTTTTATTTTTTAAACATTTTAAATTATTTTATATTTAAAATGTTTTTATATATTTTATATAATTTTATATCATATAATTTATATAATTAACAGAAGAATAAAGGAGTAATGTAAAACAACTTATTAGAGCTTTTAATAAGAATTCAAACATAGCAAATATTTTTGTATATACTTAGAAAAATAAGAAACAAAAAAATATATTTCATGCGTCTAATTAAATACTACCCCTACAATTAATATGCATCACATTTTAATGCTCTTGGCAAATACTATAATTGTAGCCCACAATTTTTTGTTTTTTTTTTTTTAGTTTTTTACCCTCACAAAGAGCATCTTCCTTTATTCTTCTCTCTTACACTTGTGCACAAGAATATTGTAGCTAGAGGGTAAGACAGAATTCTCTTATAGTTTCTGCAAGTGCTTTTCCTAGTTGCATGAGGAATGTTCTTCTTGGTAACTTACAGTTTTGTAATTGAAACTTTCCCCATACAGTGATCATAATATCAGTCATAGGCCATCATCTTCAAGTCATTATTTTGCAAGTACAGTTGACCCTTGAACAACATGATTTTGAACTGTGCAGGTCCACGTGGATTTTCTTTTTCAATAAAAGTGCTACAGTACTATACGATCAGCAGTTGGGTTGAATCCATGGATGCCGAACCATGCATACAGAGGGGCCAACTATTACACACTGATTTTCAACTGCACGGGGCTTGGTGCTCCTAACCCCTGTGTTGTTCAGCAATCAACTGGATAGGTTCTAGCTTTCATAATCAGTGTCTAGCCCTCCTTTAGTCTTTTTATACAATACAACTCTCTCCAGGTTAACTTATGCAGGATTTTTAAAAACTGATGGGCTTCCCTGGTGGCGCAGTGGTTGAGAGTCTGCCTGCCGATGCAGGGGACACGGGTTCATGCCCCGGTCCGGGAGGATCCCACATGCCGCGGAGCGGCTGGACCCGGGAGCCGTGGCCGCTGAGCCTGCGTGTCCGGAGCCTGTGCTCCGCAACGGGAGAGGCCACGACAGTGAGAGGCCCGCGTACTGAAAAAAACAAACAAAAAAACCCAACTAACTGATGCTTGAGAATGCATTGAGCTGAGAAGAGTACTAGTTTTTCTTAGGACAGTAAGAATCATCAAATATCTTTGAAAACCAGATTATGTGCAGTTGACTTCTCTTCCTTTCCCTTTGTGAAAATTCACAGAAGTTCAACCTTGTTCTTCCTGATATTGCCAACTGAGGAAAATCTCTCACTAGATAATACTAAGCCAATTCTAAACTTATAAAAATTTGTCACAAGTTGTATTTCTGACAGAATTTTCAAATTCTTTTGTCAATTCTTGTAATAATCTTGGTTCTGCTCTCACCCCTTTTATGAATCACCGTGTAGATATGCATTTTTCAAGCTTACAGTGTTACACTGTCACATGTTGCCCAGATTTTTAGTCTATATTTTTCAGGATTGAAGCTTGCCTGAAATGGGCAACATTGTCTGCATGTGAGTAACTCATCAACTGTCATACGTGATCCTGGAACATAGTGATTTGAGATTTCAGATACTTCCCCAGTAGGTTCTTGCTTATCATTCCTTCTGGATCTTCTTTTTGCAGTGTGCATCATCAGATGCAACATTTGAAGGATTTTTTGAAAACTTGTATGGTTTAAATTTTTGTTGAAAGGAAGATGGCCATCTTTGCTTTATAATTACAAGGTATTTTCAGTTTTAGATTTCTAGACACCAATTAGAATAATCAATCCAATGAATTAAAATTTCTGCATCATCTATTTCCTTCTAGTCACCATTGTATACACCTGCATTCAACACTTCTCCACTTATGAACTGTATCAAGTTAAATTTTAGCCCACAGACGTGAAGGATGAAAGAATACTGTCAAAATAGCATGGTCCTGCATTTAGCAAATGCAGGACCTCCTTTTAGCAAAATAGCATGGTCCTGCATTTTTGTAAAAACATGGCATGATGAAGTTCTTCCTGCTGAATGAGAATACTGTATTTCCTTTTAGTTTTTAGAAATATATTGTTCACTCGTTGATTGTTGAGTTTGAGAAAATCTATCTAGGGACTTAGTCTAATTACACTTAGTCTGAGATTTCCCAAAGTTCACTGTCATTATTACAGTCTGAAGTGCTTGCTATCTACCTTTGCATTTATCTTTAGTTTCATCTAATAATTCTGAAATGTCTCCTCTGTTTTCTTCTGTTCATTATTAACAGAAAATAAAAAGTTCTGAGTTCATAACAGTAGTCAGTGAAAACTAAAGCAGATGAAAGGGTCTGCCACCCTAAAATATGCCACTTTGACATAAGGATTATTTTGAGCAGAAGGCAATTGAGAACCAACAGATGCAGGAAGAGCCCTCTTCCCATCCCCCCCCTGCCCCGCCCAAAATTAACTGCCTAAAAGCAGGGCATACATTTCTTTTTGTGAAGGTTCTTACCTTACTGCACCAGGAAAGGAAGAGTGACTCTTATCACCTAAGATGGAGAGTTGATAGATGAGTTTGCATAAACAGACCCAACTAAAATAACACTTATCTTCCATTAGTTCTGCCACGCATTTCCTAGTTTCTTCCCCAGGATTTATTGTCTTTCAAAGCCCCAATTCCCTTTCCTTTGTTAAAATGGTATATACACCCTGAGTCTAACTGCTTCTTTGAGTTTTACTTCTTTTCTGTGAACTCCAGTGTATGTAAATATTAATAAAAATTATGTGCTTTTTCTCCCGTTGATTTATTTGTCTGTTGTTAATTTAATTCACAGGCCCCAGATACTGCAACCTAAAAGGGTAGAAGTAAAGTTTTTACTTCCTGACACAGACTACAAAGATAATGCCTTGAGTCTTCTATACCTTTTGGGAAGCTGATGCAGTATTTTGTGCAAAACAATAGGAAAACTCAAGAAAAGAAAGGTGAAGGATAATGTATTAGTGATGATTTATTTCACTCTCGCGTTATCCTTCTAGGCAATTAAAACGTTCTTCTGTTTTCTTATTATTTTAGTTTTTTTAAAGCATAGTTGGGAAAAATTGATGCTCAGTGGTGAAATAACACCTAGGATGATGGAATTAGCAAAATATTTTGAGGTGTAGGAAGAATAAAATCACTAATATCCCATAATGTATCTTAGATTTATAAAAGGAGTCTATGGGCTCACCTAGTAATTGTAAGATAGAATGATTTTTATTCTATTTTAAAGTAATAAGTTACTTTTCCCTTTGTTGTGTGAAGATCTCTAGGAAACAAAGTCATAAAATGTCAATTTTTAAAACTAGAACTGCTAAGGAAAGAAAATTAAAAACTGAACCTATGGACTCTGATAGTGTGCTGAAGGTTAATGGTTAGTTTGGACGGTAAGGTGCAGAGTTCCACTGCTTTCCAGCACTGCTTTCCTCCTACTACTATGATAGGTTTTTTTCACCCTTTTGCACTCCATCTCTAATGGAGTAAGGGTTCTACAAGGCTCTCCCTTTACCACGTACGTATGTTATGAAGCTGGATTTTCCTCACTTCAACAAAACAAGATGGTGTAACAGATTGAATACAGAAGCAGATAAGAGAATCCAGCTGTCTTTATGAACACAGATATTAAAATTAATGAGATTGTAAAAATGGAAAACAATGCCACTCTAAATTTTTGTTTTGGAAAATACAGCTATTTTTTATAAAAGTATTTGTGTTAATATGCAATGGGTTTGTTATAGTCACTTTTAAGTAAATTAATATATATTTCTTAAATTTCTCAGGTTGGGTTTGTAGGCTTCATCCTTAGAAGTTAATCAACTACACTCTTTTTTGCCAGGTTTGATTTCTTCAGCATGACAGCTGCCTGAATGCCTTTCAGTTGAGGGATATTAACCAAAGCAAAGATCATTAGTCTATGAAATAATTTGCTCCTTGCTTCTAGGCTCTACCCATGTGTTCCTTATTTTGTGGGTATTTGTTCTTAACCTTTGGCACGTTTGAGAAGCAAAACTTGGAGGGTTTGGGAGAGGTCTGGGGATTTTAGGTATATCCTAATCCCTATCGCCTTTGTTTACTCACTCATTTTGCTTTTCCTATTCAGGGTTTAAGATTATCTGACTTTGAACTATACAGGATTGCTGACTGCTGATAGAAAGGTCCTCATGGAACAAAATGCACCATGGAAGTGGCTTTGTTAAATTCCATGAGGAAAAATAAATAATATATCTCCCAACTGTATTGAATAGCAAAAGGTAAATAAGAAAATTGACATTACTTTTGACACTACATTGTTAGTATTTGTGTTTTTTTGAGAAGTTATAACACAAGATATCTTTCTAATTTTTCATTTCTTTTATTGTAGTGTTTTAGTGACTATAAAGTATTTCATGGTTATATTTCTTCCTCAAAATAAATAGTATTTGGAGATGGGTGGTATTATCCTTTATAGATGAGGAAATTGAGTTTCAGAAAAAGTTCATTTCATTCATTGTAATACTGGGTGCCAGACACTGCATATTCATTTTGTAAGGTGTGATACCGTGGTCTTCCCTCACTTCACCTTCAGCGTTTCTAGCTCAGAATTGTGTTCTCTTCTCTTTGGGTTAGACAGTGCAGGCCTGGCAGCACAGCCTCTGGTGGAAGTGCCAGCTCCTAGAGCATTTGGTCTATTCTCTGCCTCACTGCATTCTGGAAGCTTCTGGTACTAGTATAACCAAGCTCTGCATGCATTGGTGGAGAGTTATTGAAGAGTTTGGAATTGATAAGTGACACAATAAAAGCATTATTTTAGGAAATTGTTAATTTGGTGCTTCTGTATTGAATGGATGAAAGCAGATAGATCTGGATGCTGAGAGACAGTATAAAGTGAATCTTATAAAGTAAATCTGATGCTATAGGTGTGAGGTTCTAAGGGCCTGAACAAGTACTTATGAATGGAAAGGCAAGGTTGGTTGTGGGAAATATTTTGAGGGAAGACTGTAGGACTGGGGAATTGATAGGATGAATGAAAGAGGGAAACATTGAAAAAAAACTGCAAAAGGGTGACAGTTTCATTTGAGGAAAAAGAGAAAGGCAAAAGTAGAATTGTTAAAAATCGGAGTAAGATTAATCTAATATAAAATTTACCATTCTTGACTAAAGTGTACAATTCAGTGGCATTTAGTATATTCACAATGTTGTGCAATCATCAGTGCTATCTAATCCCAGAATATTCTCAGTTTCTCAAACCCTTACCCATTAAGCAGTCTCTCCCCGCTTCTTCCCTCTCCCCCAGCTCCTGGCAACCACTGATCTGCTTTCTGCTCTATGGATTTGCTTATTCTGCGCATTTTATATAAATGGAAGCATAACATGACTGACTTCTTTCACTTTGCATAATGTTTTCAAGGTTCATCATGTTGTCACATATATCAGTACCTCATCTTTTTTTAATTCCCTTGTATGGATGTATCACATTTTGTCTATCCATTCATCAGTCAGTTGATAAACATTTAGCTTGTTTCTACTTTTTGGCTATTATGAATAATGCTGTAGAACTAATTTTTGAGGGAAAGTTAATGTTCAGTTTTGGAAATATTGAATTTGAGGTGAGTTTAAATATCCATATAGCAGTTTTCAGCAGTTAAGAGATGAAGGACTGAAACAGTTAAGAAGTTAGGGTTGGAAGTTAATATTTGATGATTTTATAGGCTGCTATTGAGAACTGATAGCTAAGACTATGAAGTTTATTAGATTTGTCTTTTAGGAAACAATTTGTGTAGGGCTAAGGTCTAAACTTTATAGAACCTGATTTTACATTGTTTAAGAAGGAAGGGAATATGAAGAATCTGTAAAGAGTTAAAAAGGAGGAGATGGATAGAGAACCAGTCTATTGGCATAGAGAAAATTACTGAGGAGCATGTCTCAAGAAATTGGGTTAGGACTTCCCTGGGGGTCAGTGGTTAAGACTGTGCTTCCACTGCAGGGGGCGTGGGTTCGATCCCTGATCGGGGAACTAAGATCCTGCATGCTGTGTGACATGGCCAAAAATAAATACCCTCATAAATAAATAAAAGGTTTAAAAAAAAAAAGAAATTGGGTTAAAATTGATGCAAGATAAGGAAAATGAAAATGGAAGAAAGGGTTATTTGATTTGGCTGTTGGAAAGATTATTGGGATCTTAAGATGGATACCTTCAGCAGAATACTGTGTGGTAGAAAATGTAGCTGTCCTGCTGTGCTCAGCTCAGTTTTGACTGACAGAGTGGGTGGTGGTAACTGCTGTAGCCTGGATCAGGATCAGCAGGAGGTTTTAGAATACTTGGACCAAGTGGAGATGGTGCAAAGAGAGATTCCCCATACCTTGTTGTAAAGAAGGGTTGCTTTTATCAGTACATAGGAACTTTTAATGATTGTGCTGATTTGGATTGCTTTGTAGATTTAAGTAGTCTGCTCAAGCACAGGCTTTCTACTTATTAATATTATATTAACATTTTTTGTGTTAACAGAAATTTTAAAATTCTAAAAAGTTGGTTTGTCATGATGATTTGATACTTGAGATGTTTGCTCTGAATCAGTATCTGTTAAATAGATCTTGATATTGTTGGGAGTTCTGAGTTAAGCCATAAAACAGGCTTACTTATTAAAATGCAATTTATATTGTTTATTTAAAATTATTGGGGATTTCCCTGGCGATTCAGTGGTTAGGACTCCACGCTTCCACTGTGGGGGGGCCTAGGTTCAGTCCCTGGTCAGGGAGAACTGGGATCCTGCATGCCACGTGGGTGGCCAAAAAAAAAATTATCAACTGTTATTTTTTTTTTTTCAGGAATTTACTTGCTTCGAATAAACTCAAGAATTTCATTCTGAGTGTTGTTTCATTCTTTACGTTGTACTTGAGAGTTTCTAGAAAATCTTTGGGTACAGTAGGTAGATTACTAAAATTCTTAATTTCTAATTCCAAAATGAACTTTCATAATTCAGCATTCTCAATTAGGGCAGTTTTTTTTTACTGAAATATGACAAATCCCCCTTTTCTTTCAGTCTAGGCAAAAAATTTACAAATACTAGATGAATATGTTTACAATATTAGGGTTGGAAGGATCCTTGGGGATCTTGAAAGTGACCATTTTCAATTGCATAATGTTTGAACTTTTCATATTTTTCTTTGGTGATCTGTCACATCTCAAGTTTATCTCATTTCCTGATATTTTAACTGCTGATTGTTTTGTTCTTATATGAAATCTGCCTCCCTGTTATTTTGGTCTTGTTCCTGGTGGAGGCAAATAATATGTGGCTGAAATCTCTGGCCTTCAAAGTGCCTGGGTTTGAATCCTTGTTCTACCACTTAGTTTTGTTACTTTGGGTAAGGTGCTTAATCTCTATAATTCAATTTCCACAGCTGTAAAGCAGGGACACTAATGGTGTCTGCCTCATAGAATTTTTTTGGGATTGGATGAAATGCATTGGATGCATGTATTTAATTAATTAGCAAATGGTAATAATTGTCATTATAAATAATAACTTATTATAACTTATAATAGTATGTAATGAATTAAGTAGTTGTATTGAAGCTCAAACTAGGAATGAAATTCTCTAGTTTACTCAAAACAAGTAAATATTAGCAGTGTTGTTATCGTTATTATCACTTGAGCCACAAGGAACGAGTCACCCTCTTGCCTTTTTTCTTATGACAAACTTTAAAATATCTGTAAACAGCTTTCACTTCTACCACCCCTGCCTCACGGTCTCATGTTTTTCCTAGGTTAGATATATTAGTCCTTTGACCTAGACAAAGCTTTAATTTTAATTCTTTGTAGTGGGCATCTGTTGTTTTTACTACCCAACATCCATTCACCCTTACCTCCCTTACCTTGGTAACATATGTCTTGATCTTGATTTTCCTGTGGGGAACCATCCCCTCCTCCAGTATTTATCTTGTAGGTGGTGTGTTGTACCCGCCTCCCCCCTCCCCCGCCCCTTTTGGGTCTCTGGTACCAGGAGGATCAATAGTGATTGGTTTAGGGAAGGGCATATGACTTTAGCCAAGCCAGTCAACTCCAATCAGAGCTGGTCCTTTTATCATTGTCCTGGTCTTGAATGTTGGAAGGTGTTAAGTTGAGCTACTGTAGTCATTCACAATGGGAGGACCCTTTCTGAGGATAGAATCAGAATAGAGGAAGTGAAGCCTAGGGATGGAGAGAGAAAAACCAGGTTTACGTATCATTGTTTAAAATGTGCCTACAGCAAATGCTGTAAATGAGCCAATAAATTCTCTTTTGCATAAGCCAGTTTAAGTTGGGTTTTCTTTCTGTTACTTAAAAGTTGAAGGAGTCATAGCCAATACACAGTATTTCAAGTGGGGATTGAATCCGACAGAATAGAATAAAACCATCATCTCTTTGACTTTAGACTCAAATTCTTCTATTTTGACACTGTATCACAAGTCTGATTGTATCAGTTCCTGCTTAAAATCCCCTCAGTGGCTTTCCAGTTGCTCGTCGGGTAAGGACAGAATTCCTTAACATGGTCTTCAAAGTGCAGCATTGTTTGACTCCTATCTTACCTCCCATTGTATACCATCTTGCTCTCTTTTCCAGTCACACTGGTTTCTTTTCAGTTTCTTATATTTGCTGTGCCATGGATCTTTTGCACATGCTGTTGCTTTTGCATGGAATGCTTTCTTCCCTCTCCTGTTTGCCTAGTTAACTCTAACTCATTCTTCAAATAACAATTAATCATTGCTTCCTTAGGGGAGCCAGTTTTGATTATGCTAACTAGACCTAACTTCCTTACTCTGAGTTTTAAAATTCCTTGTCCATAGCCTTCATAGCACATATTGTCAGTTCAATCTGTTTGTATGAGTGTTTGTCTCTGTCTCTAGACTGTAAGGTTCATGAGTGCAAGACCTGTGTCTTAATTTTTGACCGTCATTGTATTCCTGCCTGGCACGATGTCTGGCACATAGTGCATGTTTATGTACTTTTTATTTTTGGATGTGAACCACTTTTAAAGTCTTTATTGAATTTGTTATGATATTGCTTCTGTTTTTTGTTTTGGTTTTTTGGCCCTGAGGCATGTGAGATCCTAGCTCCCTGACCAGGGATTGAACCCTCACCCCCTGCATTGCAAGGCGAAGTCTTAACCACTGGACTGCCAGGGAAGTCCCTAGATGTACTTTTTAAATGAATGAACTTTGGACTTACTGCCTCTCTGGTAACTAAAACTGATAAATAGTATATCTTCAATTTATATTTTTTGTAAATTTTGGTTTTTGAGCAAATACAAAACTAATTTTATGCTAGATTTTACCATTCATCCTACTTTGTTGAGATCTTCTGAAAGTCTCTTTTGTTATTTAACATGCATTATACTATTTACTCATCTATAAATGTAATCTGTACACAGTATGGTCTTTATCCAAATTATTGCTGTGAATATTGCCCTTTGTTAAGATATATAAGACATTGGAATGCCTTTCTTATTCCTGAACCATAACCGTATCTGTATCTTCAATCAGTATTATTATCCACTGCATCACATAGCAAACTCTGATGTGTGGGACTGGGGGTAGGGCAGGGGAAGGAATAAGGATTCATACTTTTTTACTCTACACACTTCTGTATGTTTGAGTCCCCATTTAATGAGTATTTTTACTTTAAAAAAAAACACTAATGAAAACATCCTTCCTTTAGAGATTAAGGGGTATGTTTCTCCCATGGTGGGGCATTTCCAAATCCTCCAGCTAGATGTGATTACTTTTTTTCAACCCCTGACCTAGAGATTCTTAGCCTTTTTGGTTCATAAACCTTATAACAGTTTGATGCCCCAGAAAATGTATGTGTGCACAGAATTTTGCACAGTTCTTATTTCTGTGGTTTCCTCAGCACCTTGTCATGAACCTCTGCTATAGCATTTCCAATTTTTATTTTTGTTATCTTTTTTGGAGTATAATTGCTTTACAATGTTGTGTTAGTTTCTGCTGTACAACGAAGTGAATCAGCTATATGTATACATATATCCCCTCCCTCTTGGACATCCCTCCCCACGCCATCCCACCCATCCAGGTCATCACAGAGCACCGAGCTGAGCTCCCTCTGCTATATGGCAGGTTCCCACTAGCTATCTGTTTTATACATGGTAGTGTATATATGTCAATCCTAATCTCCCAATTTATCCCTCCGCTTCCCCCCTGTGTCCACATGTCCATTCTCTACATCTGCGTCTCTATCCCTGCCCTGGAAATAGGTTCATCTGTACCATTTTTCTAGATTCCACCTATATGCATTAATGTACAATATTTGTTTTTCTCTTTCTGACTTACTTCATTCTGTATGACAGACCATCCACATCTCTACAAATGACCTAGTTTCTTTCCTTTTTATGGCTGAGTAATATTCCATTGTATATATGTATCACATCTTTATCCATTCATCTGTCATTGGACATTCCAATTTTTATTATTGCAGCTACCATGCCCTGTTTCGTATGATATTTATATATTTATCATAATCCCCCTACCAGATAGTTTCTTGAGGTAGGGACTTTTTTCTTTGAGGATTGTGCCTTGCGTTAGATAGAAAATGGTTAAGTGTATTATTTTTTTAAACTTTTAATTATTTGTATTATGTAGTATTTTTATTGTTTTTCGAAAATCTGAGCTCACTAACTTGGAGAATTGGTTTTCACTTGTAGTGGAGGTAAAAGAACCCTTTTCCTTTATCCTCTTAGGTTAAGTGCCTGGGATCTGCAAATTAAGTTGATGAAAGACAGATTAATAGGAGAAAAGGTGTACAAATTTTATTTGATGTTAATTTAACTTTTACGTTAATGGAGGTGTTCATCGAAAAAAACGAAGACTAATGAGGTGGTTAGACATGGGGGCTTATATACCATTTTTTTAAAAGATGGTAAATTTCGGGAGAGTGGCAGGTCAAAGGAAAAGAGGTTTGGGCTTCTAGGAGTGGTAAATTGAGGGAATGTACACATATGGGGGAAACTAATGGAAGATTAGGGCTATTTTAGTAAGGTTTGTTTGTGCAGCCCCATCTCGATGCCGACTTTCTGTCTCCAGTGATAATGGTAGTTTTTCCTCCTCCTGGAATGGGAGAGGGAAAGGGGAAGACCTTCACAATGGGAAATGTATGTCCTGCTTTTAGACAGATAGGAGGAGGGCAGAGAGCTCTTTCTGTGTTTCCTGCTTCTTAATTGCTGAAGTGGCATATGTTGATCTCCTATAGGCTTTAAGGAATTCTGGATTTCTTCTAATTTCAGAGAATTAAAGTGTTAATTCTTTGATTACCTACCTTCAGAGAATGAAGTTTTTTCTGTAAATTAGGAGGTGGACAGGAGAAGCTGGCCTAATTGCTTTTTAAGCCTTATTCTTGGAAGTAGCTAGGGCAGCCTCTTTCAAGACCTGGATTTTCCCTATCCTTGTTCTGATCTCATTGTAGGCCACTTCTTTCAAGGCTGACTCCCAACCCTTCCCCTTCTCTGTTTGCGTCTTTCTCTTAAGATTCCTGAATGAATCTTTTTTTTTTTTTATTTTGCCGTACGCGGCCCTTTCACTGTTGTGGCCTCTCCCGTTGTGGAGCACAGGCTCCGGACGCGCAGGCTTAGCGGCCATGGCTCACGGGCCTAGCCGCTCCGCGGCATGTGGGATCTTCCCGGACCGGGGCACGAACCCATGTCCCCTGCATCGGCAGGCGGACTCTCAACCACTGCGCCACCAGGGAAGTCCAATCATCTTTTTTTAAAATGACATTTGAAATTTTTGGTTTATTTTAAGAATAAAACTATGTAATATCCATACTCTCCCTTTTGAAGGTCGTTTTCTCCCTTTCTTGAAGTGACCATTTCCAGAAGGCAATGTTCTACTTCAAATAAAAATTAGAGTCTTTCAGAAATTGGGTGAGATTTGATGAAATATCTTCTAGAGTTTCTGTAATTCCCCAGTATTTTGTCTGCAGTATTTTAGCTGCTAGTGATCAGATGTTTTTAGTTGTACATTTTGTGTGGTTAGAATGTGCAATTTTCAAGAATAAGTCTGTGGTTTTTAACAGTAACAACTAGACTGATTCTGAAAAAGATAGATGTTTAGTTTTCTAACAATAAAACAAAAGCCATAAAAGGAGGAAATACTGATTTAAAATTTCATCTACTTAATGTTTTTAAATAAAAATTATAAGTTATTTATAAAATTTCAAATTTAAATACCTGAATTTTATGAAATCAAATTTCTGTGGGTCTCTCTTTCAATTATATACAGGTTTATCTTATGATTTAAGGTTTCTATTTGCGTGACTTGTCTTAGAATGTCAAAGTAGACGTGATCATTCTCTGCTTTTCTAATCCTGTTAAAATTAATTTCCACGATGGAATCAGTAGGTGATGGATACTAAGTGATAAAAAACTGGAATTTTAAACATGACTCTTCTTCTTCAAAAGACCGTATGCTTTTAAGATAATGAACATTAAATTAAAATTAATTTTTAGTATCTCCTTGAGATAGTGGAAATTCTTGAGAGATCATAAAACCAGGGTTGGAAATATTAGATTGTTACTCATAGTTAAGAACCCACTTCGAATCCTTAGAGCTCTATTCATTTGGGATTAGAATTCTAAAATTATAGACCTCCATTTCAGTATGACGTTAATGACAAAGACTAAAGAATTATTTATAAAATGAAATAGAACATAAACCAAAGCTTTAAGTCAGTGGGATGATTTGAATGCCTGATTTCTTGTGAAATTTGTGAGGGGAGAAAAGTGATAAATCAGACTTTTTTGAACAATGTTCCATGACCCTGTGTCATCCAAATCATTCCTCTGAAGAACTCTTCTAAGTATATAAACAAAATTGTTAAAGGTTTAATGTTTCTTATAGCTAGCATGTTAATCTTAGACTAAATTTATGTTAGTTGAACTTTATTTTTATGTGTTATTTTGAATATAAATTTTCACCGTTTGAAATGATTATATTAATTTCTGTTTCACATTTTCCCTTTTTTTTTTGATGTGGACCATTTTTAAAAATATTTATTGAATTTGTTACAATACTTCTTTTGTTTTATGTTTTTGGTTTTTTTGGCCCCAAGACATGTGGGATCTTAGCTCCCCGACCAGGGGTTGAACCCACACTCCCTGCATTGGAAGGCGAAGTCTTAACCACTGGACCGCAAGGGACGTCCTCTCACATTTTCCCTTTTATGTTAAGTTAATCATATCTGGTTTTGTTGTTGCCAACTTCTTGGTTAGTAATGTAACCCCCAATTAAAACATAATTTTTTTTTTTTTTTTTTTTTGCGTTACGCGGGCCTCTCATTGTTGTGGCCTCTCCTGTTGCGGAGCACAGGCTCCGGACGCGTAGGCTCAGCAGCCATGGCTCACGGGCCCAGCCGCTCCGCGGCATGTGGGGTCTTCCCGGACCGGGGCATGAACCCGCGTCCCCTGCATCGGCAAGCGCACTCTCAACCACTGCGCCACCAGGGAAGCCCCAACGTCATTTTTTATGATGAAAAAAAAAACAAAGATTAACTTCATAATGTGATTTCTTGGATTATTTTTTCGAATAACTCTAACTTTTGGGGTCTGGTTAGATGGAGAACTTAACCATTTACCTTATTCTTCACATTCACTTTTGTATTCTATTTACCACCTACTCATTTTTAAAAATGATTTTTTTAGAATTAAATTATGGGGATGCATATATAATGAAAGTGCTTTTTTAAAAATGGAAATGGTATAAGACACTTTATCCAAGTGTTAATTTTTATATGTTGGTAATTTTGAATTAGATACTTATTTTATTCTATAAGATTAGTAGAGTGTATAATTTAAGTGTTGATAAATTATAGGTGTGTGTTATGTGCATATGAGGGTTTAACATTTTATATGTTACTGAGTGTTTTAACTAGTTTATAAATGCTTTTTTAAAAGATGAAAATATCGCAGGATAGATTAGACAGCCACATTCCAGAAGGTTTATTTATAAAGCTAAACTTTTATTATGAGGGATCTACTGTAATGAAGATCCTGTAAGACAAAATGATTTCTAAATGCTCAGCTGATAGCTAGCTTATAAATTTCAGTATAATAATGAAATTGTGATCTGTTTTTAGAGTTCTTTAAAATGGGATTTAGCCCAGAGTTAAAAGTGGTTAAGATTTATTCAGTGATTTCTGTGTGCCAGGCATTGAGCTATGTGCTTTATGTATATTATCATTTAATCTCCATTATAACTCTGTGAATTAAGTTTTATATATATATATGCATATATATGCATATATACGTGTGTGTGTGTGTGCGTGTGTGTGTGTGTGTGTGTGTGTGTAGGCAAAGCACAGAGATTAACTAACTTGGCCAAGGTCATACAGTTAATAAGTAGTTGAGTCAGAGTTTGAACCTATTATTCTTCACCAAATTTTACTGTTTATGGTTAATAAATGTTTAAAGTATACATTAAAGTATAAAAAGCTGAATTAAACCTTAGAGATAATACAACTGAACTAAGAGCTGAGACCCAGAATTGTAAGGTAACTTGACTGAAAGTTGTGCCAGTGCTGGGGCTATGACTTGCTTCTTCTGGCTTCTAGCCTAGTACTCTTTTTATGTGTAGACTCCACAGCTGTGGATTGTGGAATGGCTTAATTTCCCCCTTACTAGAGAGTGTATAGGACTAAATGCATTACTTTTATTATTTAACACAGTGACATTGCATCAGGTGGTATCTATCAATGGCTAAAAGTAAAATTTTCAAACCGTTTAAAATTTAGACCCCACATTTCCTTTGACTTAAATTTTTTGTAGGAAAAATCCTTAAGATATAGTTTAATTTTAGATATATAAAATCTGAAACAAAAAATAATAAAGTAGAAATTATAATTTTTTATGTGAGCAGTCTCCAAAAGTCAATGAGTTATAATATAAAAAAGTCTTGTAAGTCATTTACTTGGAATTCATTTAGAAACAATCATATTAAACATGGTCATATAATTTCTACCTGAGTCAGTAGCTGAAGTGTAGTGTATTCTCTTCTTCTGGCTGTTTTGGAGCCACCTCTGAGCTGCAGAAGCTGTTGAAACCTTTTGGAGCTTTGAGATCCCCACTGCATACCTTTGTTGGATATTTCACTGCACTGGCAGCTGAATTCCATGCCTTACCACTAAAATTCTGAAGTGGTGACTTGAGAGATTTTGACCGTGATAGTTTTGGCGTGTTCCAGTGGCTGACATGCCAAAGGAATCCATTAAAGTGTTTGTTTATTAACCAGAATGAAATAAGGCAATGACTCTTTAGACCAGCATTGTCCAGTAGAAATGTTCTGTAGCTGCACTGTCAAATGCAGTAGCCACCAGCCACATGTGACTTTGAACATTTGCAATGTGGTTAGGGAAACTGAGGAACTGAGTTTTAAATTTTATTTAGTTTTAATTAAACTTAAATAGTCACCTGTGGCTAGTGGCTACTGTGTTACACAGTGCAGCTTTTGGCTGAATTACAGTTCTAATTGCCAGCTTTTTAGTGTGTTTGCTAGTGTGTCAGTTGAGGTTCCTAAGTAGCTACTATGATCCTCAGGCTTCTGAAGTAGGTTATCTTAAAGTCATCTTTATAGTCATAGGCAGCGGATATCTTGTTCATATGGACAGGTCATTTATTAATTGAATATTTGTAAATTGAGTACTAATTTTAAAGTTTTGCTAAATGATATTTATATGATCACTTAACAAAAATGTTATATGTGAGTCTCATAAGCTGTGTAATTAAGGCTCTTAGAGAATATTCTGTATTCTTGGTACTAGGAGGTCCTTAATGTTGAGCAAGAATTGTCATGTATCTGCTTAGGTACTGCTGATGTTAGTTTAGGGGCAAGCTACAACTATTCAAATAATTGAGTTAAAGAGACCTCATAACTTGGTGAATTTAGTTGAACACAATATTCACTAGAGTCTCTTGTAATAGTAATTTAAACATTTGTAGCAATAACTTCTGAGATTAAAATAATAATTTTTCTTTCCTGTGGACTAATTCAATCCAAATAACTTGGAAATTAAAAAGCAGGAAAACTAGCTTTTGTCAGCCTGAGAATAAAGAGGAATGTGAAGATTGTATCAGCTGTGTATCTTAATATTTTAGGTGTCTGCCATCTAATTTTTTACTTTTTTCCTTTATAAGTAAAGCAGTTTTAAAAATTTTTGTATATTTAAAAAAATTTTTGCTATTGTATGTGTGGGAATCCAGAAAGCAAATTCTTGTTTTAAATAAGGCAATTCAATTCTTTAAAAATAGATTTTATTTATTTATGGCCAAGTTGGGTCTTTGTTGCTGCGTGCGGGCTTTCTCTAGTGGCACCAAATGGGGGCTACTCTTTGTTGTGCGTGGGCTTCTCGTGGTGGCTTCTCTTGTTGCGGAGCACGGACTCTAGGCACGCGGGCTTCACTAGTTGTGGTGCACGAGCTTAGTTGCTCCGCGGTATGTGGGATCTTCCCAGACCAGGGCTCGAACCCATGTCCCCTGCGTTGGCAGGAGGATTCTTAACCCCTGCGCCACCAGGGAAGCCCCAATTCAAATTTTTACATGTTTATTCTAAAAGCATTTGTTTTGAATTATAAACATATTTATTATAAATTTTTGAAGGCAAATACTGTGACTTATTTATCTTTGTTTTTTCCCTAGAACTTTGTACATTACCTTACATACAGAAAGCAATGAGTATGATTAGTTTGAATAGTTATTTTTTGAATGAATTAATCTATGATGAAGTACTATATCCAATTAATTTTTTCCTTTTAAGTTTCATTGATTAAAAAACCCAGAGAAATATAAACTAAAACTTATTTAAGATTATGTTGTATTATGGAATGTGAAGAATAGGTAACAGTTAAAGATTAATGTCACTTAGCATCTGAAAAATTCAGATTTATTAAAATAGTACATTATGAGGCGATTATTCATTTTTACACAAGGATGCTTTTAAAAAAGTATTTGTAATTTAATAATTTCAGACTTCTTCAAATAGTAAGAGCTTAATAGAATCACCATTTCAGTTATTAAATTTGGGTTCATTCAAGAAAGAACCAGTTATGTAGAGTGAGTTAAATGTTTATGTTAAACTTACCAAATTTAAAAATTGAGCTTTTTATAGGAAAAATGATTAAGTATGTGTATATTTAATTTAATGAAATCCACTTTAATACTAGGTATCTTCATTTTATAGGAAGGAAAAGAGATAACTTGCTGCCTTGTGTGGAGTCACATGATGATCAAAATTAGATCCAAGAATTTCTAAACCCCAAGTTTCACATTTCAATATTTGGCTTTACTTAAAGTGACTCATAAAATTGACTGATGTCTTGTGTCAGTACTTAAATGACAATTTACAGAAAGTCAGCTCTTCAACTTGATTGGCGACAACGCTTTTCAGCCAAAAAGTAAGTGTTGCTGCCACTACTGATACTAGTGTATGTGGCTTTTGTACCAATAACTTTGCGTCAGGAGAAAGGATGAGAGGTAGGCACATTTCCTTAAAAACAACAACACTTAAAATTGTTAAGGTAGCAAATGCTCACATAAAAACAAATAATGTGAATTAAAATATGAGTAAAGTAGAAATGAAATGATTTCTCTCTGTGCCTGGTGATTGCTACTACTATTAGTTTGGTATACATAGTCATGTATGTTTCTTTTATGCATAGACAAAAATTAATTATTTCTAAAAAAATTGTAAAGCTGTTACGTATCTTCAGTAATTTTTTTCTCAACAATATATCCTGTATATATTGACAATGGCAGTACCGTGCTAAAAAGAGTAAGGAAGATCTTTGTCTTCTGCATGAGTTTGGTAGGGCTGCCATGACAAAGTATCATAGACTAGATGGCTTAAATGACAGAAGTTTATTTGCTCACAATTCTGGAGCCTAGAAGTCTAAGATCAAGGTGTTGGTAGGGTTAGTTCCTTTTGAGGGTCGTGAGGGAAGGATCTGTTCCAGGCCTCTCTCCTTGGCTTATAGGTGGTCATCTGCTTCCTATGTCTTCAGGGTGTCTTTCCTTAATACGTGTATCTGTGTCCTGATCTGCTATTCTTCTTTCTTTTTTAAAAATAATTAATTAATTTTGGCTGTGCCAGGTCTTAGTTGAGGCACATGGGATCTTAGTTGCAGCATATGGACTTCTTAGTTGTGGCATACATGTGGGATATAGTTCCCTGACCAGGGATCAAACCTGGACCCCCTGCGTTGGGAGCGCAGAGTCTTACACACTGGACCACCAGGGAAGTCCCCTGATCTGCTCTTCCTTTAAGGAAACTGGTCATAGTGGATTAGCGCCCACACACTGTCCCATTCATATATATATATATATATACACACACATATATATATATATGTGTATATATATATATATATATATGGTATATAGCTATATATGCCCTCTTTATATATCTAGTTAAGCATCACTTGTATCCATCTCCATTGCTGTTACTTTAGTTTAGACCTTCAGTACTGTTTCTCTTTTTTCCTTCCTCCCCTCCTCTTACTCTTCCTTTTTCTCCTCCACCTCAGCTTAAAGTAATATATATACATAGTTTTAAAAAATCAAACAACCTAAAAAGGCTTTAAGGAGTTTAACCTCAGTTTCTTGAAGAGTGCTTATGCACATATATATATATGTGTGCTGTCTGTTGCATAGTCAGTTTTAACCATTTTCTAATGATGTTTATCATGAGGATTTATGCTTTCTTACAGCTACGCCTTCCTTCCCTCTAAGTATCTCCCAACATAAAAAATCAAATCTGTATTTGATATTTTCATTATGGTGACCATATAAATACTGTTCACTGACAAGCATGGTAATATGCTATTAATATGCCATTATATATAGAATAGCATATGAGAGGATACATTTCTTTTTATTTTTTTTCTTTCTTCTGGTGTACCCAGCAATTAATACTTTTCATGTTTTTTAATTTGCTAACTTGTATTGAAGTCTATAGCTAAATCTTCTCACACTCTCAAGAGCCTCTCAATTCAGGTTTTTATACTGTAAAACTTGTCAGGTAGTCTAAAAGTTTATACTTTAATCATCTTTTCTTTGGCCTCCTAGAGACATTGCTCCTGAAGGTACTGTTCTCCTGAATTAGTCTGGACTGGTTGTTCTCTAGGCCTACTGAACTTATGTTGTTCTGGGACTTTGTATTGTGGTGAATGCCATGTTTTCTTCATCCTGTGTCTTCCTCTTTCTTGACTGAGTCTCATGTTTTGGTGGATTGTATAGTAGCTTCCTGAGAAAGGGTGCCTGGGAAGTAAATCTTGTGTGATGTTGCTGGTCCTTACTCTCACACTTGATGAAAAGTTTGAATTCTAAATTGAAAAATAATTCTGGTAAGAATTTTATAAGTATTACCTTACTGTCTTTTAGTTTCTGTTCTTATTACTCTTGATCTTTTCTATATGATCTGTTTCTGCCCCCCAACCCCTACAGATCTGAGGATATTCTCTTTATCTTTTTTGTTCTGAAATTTGGTAATTATATGTCTTGATATAACTTTTTTCTTGATTGTTGTACTGAGTATTAGTGGGATCTTTCAACCAAGAGATTTTTGTCTTCTGATCTAGGAAATTTTCTTACATTATTTCTTTGATAACCTACCCCCTGCTTTTTCTCTATTCTCGTTCTATAAATTTTATTAGGTGAGTGTTGTACTTTTGAAATTGATTTTCTAACAACCTTGTGTTCTCTGTTTTGTTTACATATATACTTGTGTGTGTGTACGTATGTATGTATATATAAATTTTTTTTTTCTCTCGTAGTTCCACCTTTGAGGACATTTTGTTTTTTTTAACTGAATTTAAAAATTTGGCTATCGTATTTTTAGTTCTATTTTTGTTTCTGAACATTACTTTTTATAACATCCTTTTTTGTCTCATATCTCTAAAAATGCTAATTATATTTTTTCTAGTATTTGTCTTGCTTTTTGCATTATCTCTTTTCCTTAGGACTCTTTATCTGTTTTATTGATTTTGGTCTGAAAGACAAGAGGTTTTCCGAAAATTTCTGGTGCTAATTGGTTGTCTATTACTGAGGCACTGAAATGTTTCCTAGGAGGTCTGTGCTTGGTCAGGACTTCTAGGGTGGTGATATTTACTGTATGTTCTTTGGTCTGTTTCTTCAGGTGGGAAATGTCTAATTTTCCCGGATTGGAATAAGCCTCACTTTGTTCTTTTATTTTAGCCTAGCACCTCATCCCTGCTTTGCTGTGTACCTGGCATTCCTGAATTTGATTCAGTTTTTCTGTCATATCTCCCACCTGTTGCCTCTTATTCTTAGTTTATCTGCCTTTTGTTAGTACATTTTTTTTTTTTGGATAATGGTTAGGTGCAATCTTTTTTTGAAGATATGATCATATTCTAGGCATATGACTGAAACTGACTTTGTTTCCAAATTTTCTGTCCACTGTAAAGAACTACTGTCAACTATCATCCATCTGTCTATCTATCTGTCTACCTATCTATCATCTCTTTATCTAAATCTTACTAGTTTATATCTTAGAGAGTGAGCTCTGGGTTTCTCATTGTTGATACCATGTACTAACTATAAATATGAATTCAGAAATTGCTATTAGGATTATTAAAGTAGATCTTAAATATCATACTATGTATTACAAAAAATGTATTTATTTTTCTTTTTGAAAATAAGGTTTGCTTCTCTCCTTTTGAAAATTAGATAAATCAAAAATGGCAGAACTCTTTATGGAATGTGAAGAAGAAGAGTTGGAACCATGGCAGAAGAAAGTAAAAGAGGTTGATGATGATGATGATGATGAGCCGATCTTTGTTGGAGAGATATCAAGTTCAAAACCAGCAATTTCAAGTGAGCATTTACTTTTAGTGAAGCCCAGTTTTGTAAGATACTGTTTCCAATAGAAAAACTTGTGAACTGTTTTATAGGTATTAAGTTCTTGTTCCTCTGTAGGGAGTTAGGGATGACAGATTGGGTGGGAGGTCAGTAAGAATTTCAGAGTCAGGGTTTTGATTGGGGACTTAAGGAAGGAGGTAAGAGGTTAAAATATCAGATGTGAGAAAAAGAAACGGACTAAGATTAGCTGGTGACACTGGAGGTCTTTTCATATTAGAAATCATAATTTTTAGTGGAGCCGGGTAAACCTATTTATATTTTTGTTCATTTTCTTTTTTCCTCTTTTAAACTGAGAAACAGAAGAGTTTAGAATATTTTGCTTAAAATGTCAGAATACACTAAATAAGTTTGGGTTAGTCTCAGGTAGGGGTTCTTACATCTAAGCAACTGCCTCATTACAGTGTCATCTATACATAGCTACAGAATATATAGGCAGTGAATGATTTCAGTTAGAGTAACTCGATTTGACATTGTTACAATGTTAAAGACAAACGACACTTGTTAAAACGTCCACTCAAAAATGTATGGAAGTACAGAGAAATAATGTACAAATTTCAGGAGAGAAAGAGAAAATAGATCCCTTCCCACTGCATTTACATGTTTATTTGCTTGTTTAAGTCAGGAGAATTTACGAAAGAATGTAACCAGCATACTAGTGTTTTCTTACCAAGTTAGTGCGTAGAAGTGTAATTAAGACACTACTTTTAAATTTTCTGAAGGCCTGGCTCTTCCTTCTGTTGCCTCTAAACTTGGAATGGCATTTTTAGTCAGTTTTATTAGAGGAAGAATAGCTTAACCAATTGAATTCTCAGTAGCATTTTTTTGTGGCAGATTGATAATAACTCCTAGAGGTTCTAAGTGGAGTGCCACTTCGATTATAAATTGAACTAGGCGTGATGGCATGCTTCTTGATGATAGTGGAACATAATTATATATTCTCTTAATTACTGTTTCTTGCCACTGTGATTATTTTATACTGGAATATTACCATATTGCAAAATAGTTACTCAAGTTCTCTTATTGAAAAGATGACAGTTAAGATTTAAGTTGAATTTATATTGATTGTAGATGACTGTTAACAGTATTCAACTGGAATAACATATATTAGTTTTAAAATAATTCTGTCAGAAGGGGATTGACCAGGAAGAATTTCTTTTGTGTACTCTTAAGATGCACAATTTAAATGATTTTATTGCTGTTTATGTATAAGCCATAAAATATTTTAACATATGGAGTATGAGCTAAATGTTTATATACAGTTGCCAGAAAGGAAGGTACGAACTTTTGTAGAATACAAACACCAAAAGGACTTTAGCAGTAGTTCTTTGATGGTTTGAGTAAATACTTAATCTTGAATTTCTGAATGAAAATGGGGTCAAGTTGCTTGAGCAGATTTTTCTCCTTTAAGACATCTCTAGTACTTAGGTATAGAGCACTGCATTGCCATTTTCAGAAAACAGTCCTACTTTTATATGGCCCTTTACTTTATAGAATTATTTTATGGGAGCTGGTTCCTTTCTACTACGAGGGGAAAAAAGGAAATTTATATGAGGTCTGGTGTTTGTGCTTTTACCTTTTTCTAACCAACAATTTCAGGCAATCCTTACTCTTCTAAATTTTAGTTTGATTACTGAAAAACCTGTAATTAGGAACTTTAAACTGCAATTAGGAACTTTAAACTGATCCTGAAAGTCATATTATGCTCTGACTTCTGGTATAGTGATAAATTTGAAGCCCCTTAAGTTGTAAGATATTCTGGTAAACTGTGTGTTCACTGCAGTCTGTATTCTCTGATAGTTTCCCTTTAGGACTCAGTAACGGTGCAGATAATCCAGTGAGATCCCTTATAATGATACTTCAGGGCTTATAAGGGTGTGAATTGGATATGGATGTTAGACAGGGTTTGATTTTGAGTAATAGGAACTTGAGTGTATGTATAGCCCTTTCATCACTCAAAGAAAGATATATACTTCAATTATAGTTGTATATGAATATATTTTTAGAAATTTTTTGCCAATTATATGACTATTTCTTTGCCATGCAGAAGGTTTGACTTTTATGTAGTCATATTTATCAATCTTTAACTTCTGGCTTTTGGATTTTGAGTTACAGTTAGAAAGATTGTTCTTATTTTATAAGATAATTAAGATGCATAATCTTATTTCTTTAGTAGATAAAGATATATACGTTTAAAATTAACTATATTCATAAGTCAGCGTTAACTTGTATTCTCCTTCTAAGAATCTGTTTGTTTTCAGTGTATGATTTCTATTATCTTAATATATATATCATTCAAACAATGAATTTTAAAATAAATGTAATCTTTTATAGATATTTTGAATAGAGTAAACCCCAGCTCATATTCAAGGGGAATAAAGAATGGTGCACTCAGCCGAGGTACAGTATTATTGTACTATTTTTGTTTTAAAGTGAAGTATTTTGACATCATTGATTATATAGAAATATATTCAATGTGTTGTATAATTTTAAAATACAGGTATTACTGCTGCATTCAAGCCTACAAGTCAACACTACACGAACCCAACATCAAATCCAGTGCCTGCCTCGCCAGTAAATTTTCATCCTGAATCTAGATCTTCAGATAGTTCTGTTATTGTTCAGCCTTTGTCTAAACCTGTAAGTGTTTCTGAAACTACACAGCCAGCTGAGGGATACATTGGATATTATTTATCAGTATCAACAATGCCTAGTTAAAATTCTGTACTACCATGGGTAATCATCTAATGGAATCATAATCAGCATCAGAAAATGTCACCTTCTCTATGATAGCTCAACTGGTACCCAAATAATAATTGCAGTAACAAACTACTCAGCCTGTTTTTAAATTAGGTAATATGCTTAAATTAAATAGGTACAGTATTGAAAACTGTGCTATCAAAACATGAATAAAAGTATAATTAGTAATGAATATTGCATAATGGCAAACTATTTCAGATTGTAAATTGGGCCAAATGTTCTTAGTTCTTAATTGGGAAAATTGCTAAGAGGCTACTGGAGCTTTTTATTCTGAAAACATCCCGTCATAGTTTAGTTAGTTTAAATAACTCTTAACAAAAACTAATAGTTAATATTTATTGAGTTGTTAATATGTGCAAGGCTTTGTGCTAAATGCTGTACATGAATTAATCTCATTTAATTCTTAAATGTTCCTATGAAGTAGGCACTATTATTTTTCTCTGTTTTATAGTTGAGGAAACTGAGGCTCACAGTGAATTTAAATAATTAAATATTAAATTTAATAATTTAAATAATTCACTCAGGGTCACACAGCTGGCAAATGATAGATCTGGGATTTCAATCCAGACTAATCCGTAGTTTATTTGTATTTGTATATACATGCATGTGTATTGTACGTAAATGTATACTTCTAAAAAAAATGGAAGCATTGCCTTAGTGTGAAAGTTTTCAAAGTGTAGTCTTCAGTCCCCTGGGGTTCCTGTAAGACTCTTTTATAGGTTTTGGATCAACAGTATTGTCACAATAACACAAAGACACTATTTGCTTTTTTCACTGTGTTGACATTTGCACTGATGATGCAAAAGCAGTGGTGGGTAAACTGCTGGTTCCTTAGTATGAATAGTAGTTTTTGTATTAGTCACCACCCTGCACTCACAATAAAAATTATTCCAGTCATACTCCGTTCCCTTGATGAAGAATTAAAACGTTATTAATTTTATTAACTCTCTACCCTTGAATACCTGTGTCTTTTAAAATATTTTGTGTGATGAAATGGGTGGTGTGCATAAAGTATTACTGTGTCTGAGGTGTGATGATTATCTTGAGGAAAAGCACTAGTGTGATTAAATTGTGAGCTAAACTACCCAGAAGACCATTTTTAACTTGAAAGGATGACTGACAAACCATGGTTTATACTACTATTAACTTAATGGTTTAAAAACACCTACTTTTATTATCTCACAGATTTTGTGGGTCAGGAGTCAGGTCATATCTTCATAGTCCCTCAAGGCTTCATTCAGGGTGTGGGCTCTGAGCTTGCAGTCTCATCTGAAGCTCAACTCAGGAAGTATCTGCTTCCAAGTTCTCATGCTTATTGGTACCATTCGGTTTCTTAAGGGTTGTCAGATTGAGAGTCTCAGAATTTTAGTGGCTTTTGGCTGGCTCCTTGCCAGGTGGGTCTTTCCAACATGGCTTCTTACTTCCTCAAAGTACACAAGGAAGAGAGAATCCTTAGCAGGATGGCATTACAGCCTTATGTAATGTAATCACATACAAAAAATCATGTACATTCTGTCACTTTTGCTATATTCTGTCAGAAACAAGTCACGTGTCTTGCACACACTCCAAGAGAGGGAATCACACAGGACATGAATACCAGGGCGTGGGGATCATGGAAGCTACTTTAAAGTCTGCCACACATGAGTTTTTCAGTCTTTGCTGTTTGGTAGACAGTTCCTCAAAATTGAACAAAGTGCACCTGCCACTTCAAGGAAAACAACTGGTGGTATTTCTTGCCACCGATGAAATTTGAGCTATTAAGCAAAGTTAGAATTTTGAACAACTTGAACCTGCCATCATGATCTTGACAGCTTCCCAGTACGTAAAATCTTTTCTGGTGGGTGGCGGTATTAATAAATATGATTTTTTGATATTGTGTAATTTTTCAACGTTTGGAAGATGTGCGTAATTCAAAGAAATCAATATTTTCTAAATAACTAATGTATGATGTAATAAAATCATGCATGGATAAAATTCATTCAAAGTGCAAGATAAGGCTAATAGATTTTAATGTAACAAAGTTCAAAAAACTCAGTGATAAGGAGCGAGATTTCACATTGCAACAAACCTTTAAGAGAATACCAACTGTCTGGCTTCCCTGATGGCGCAGTGGTTGAGAGTTCACCTGCTGATGCAGGGGACATGGGTTCGTGCCCCGGTCCGGGAAGATCCCACATGCCGCGGAGCGGCTGGGACCGTGAGCCATGGCCGCTGAGCCTGCGCGTCCACAACGGGAGAGGCCACAACAGTGAGAGGCCCGTGTACCACAAAAAAAAAAAAAAAAAAAAGAAAGAAAATACCAACTGTTGAGTTTTGGTATTGTATATTCTTCAACCGAAACAACATATTTTAACAGAATGAAAGCCAAAGCAGGTATGAGAGTATAGCAGTTTTTGATTAATCTAGACATTAAAGAGATTTGCAGAAATGTAAAACAGTGCCACTATTTTCACTGATTTTTTGTGTTTGCTAGATAAGCCATTTTTTACAAAATGTTATTTATGTTAATCTGTAATGGATTTATTATTGTTTAAAATGAAATTAATAAATATTTTTAAAATTTCTCTGTTTTAATCTCTAATATGGTAAATATCAGTAGATATAACCTACCTAAATAAAAATTCTTTTGGGTCCTCAGTAATTTTTCAATGTGTAGAGGGGTTCTGAAACCAAGGAGTTAGAGTACTAAAACAAAAAGTTACCCAAAATGTGAAGATTCTTTGCTACTGGAATTGAATTAACTCAGTGGATTTTTTCATGCTTCATAAGCTATTTGGCATTGGCCTTACAGAAATAGTAAATTTCCCCTAAAATGTTTGTTCTTTTTACAATAAGTGAAACAACTACCAAAGCACCTATAAATTTTCTTGCAAATATTCAATTTCAAAACCAGAATTGAATCCAGATATTTTTGGTATGACTAATCCATTTTTCCTTCACTTTATATCATATTACTGTAAGGTAATGTACATATTTGTTACCACTAAAAATTGATATTTGAGGTGTATCTTTCATAGAAGACTTATTAAATTTAATTTTATTTACATGAAAAGAAAAATCTATGGCGAAATAAACTCTGCCCCCACTTATATTTTGAAGAGGTCACATATCATAAAAAATAAGAGTATCTTTGGGCAAATACCATGCCCCCCCCAAATCTTTTCTGTAGTTTTAGCATTTTGAAATAATAATATTGATATGAGCCCTGGACTAGTAGTTTAAATAACTTAAGATTGAAGCAAGAGACTTGAATGCTGATTCTGCCTTGTTCTTAACTAAAGCATTGGCAAAACCTCTCTGAGCCTCATTTTCTTCATTTCTAAAATGAGAGATAATTTTACCCAGACTGCTGATTCTCAATCTTGGATCCTAAGATGGTAAGCTACCCAAAATGTAAAGATTCTTTGTTATTAGTGGAATCAAATTAACTTGGTAGGTTTCTCATGCGTATTGTAAGCTGTTTGGCATTTGGAAGGATAGAAAACCGGAAAAAGAAACTTTATTATTTAATTCAGTTTGATAGATAAAAATCTTTCCAACATTGGACCCAGGGAGAAAAAAAATAAAATGAGGGGTGATATCTTTGGTGTTATAAAAGTTAGAAACTAGAGCTTTTTCTAACTCAAAATGTTTTACTTCTGTGGGCATAGTTTTTAAATCAAAACACCTCAATTGATAGTTCCAGATCTTGGGGAGTTTTTAAAAGGCGAAATTTTGTCAGTTGGTCTGGGTGGATGGGTCTTGGAAGTAATACATTTTAAAAAGCTCTCGAGGTGATTCTAATGTGCACAGATAAGAATGACATATATTCTGGAATGAATTGAGGACGCTATGTAAGGAAATTATTTACTGTGAATTTTGGAAGCCACTGCTTTTAATTATAGTTTTTCATTTTATGTCATGTTTTGTATATATGTGTATATTTACTTTCTCATGTGTAACATCTCTATACTTCAGTGTCTCTTTCAAATCTGTTTCAGGTAGTGGGGATATATTTTTATCATTTAAAAAGTCAGTGTGATACAGCTTAAGGGCATAGGCTTTGTAATTAGACCCAACTTCTAATTACAGCTCCATCAATAATAAGTGGGACTGTATTGGGAACCTTGCATAACCACACCTAACCTTAGTTTACCTACTTATAAAATGGGGTATAAGGTCTTTGTGACAACTACTTGATTTAATACATGCAGTGAACCGTGAAGTGCAAGTATATTTAAAATATGACTGTGGCTTGTGTTTTAGGTGTGAAGGGTGAATAACTTCAAGTTCAGAAGTGACTTGCCCAAGGTTTTGTAGCTAAATAAATGTGCGGATTTTCTGGATCCCTGTCTAGCACCCATTCTGCCCTTACTGTTGTGTTTGATATCTTTCTGAACAGTTTTAGGAGACTTTAAAAATTCCATGTTGGATAATTATTTTAACCAGTTACTGTTTTTTTTGTTGTTTTTAAAATTTATTTTTGGCTGCATTGGGTCTTCCCTGCTGCGCACAGGCGTTCTGTAGTTGTGGCGAGTGGGGGCTACTCTTTGTTGCGGTGCGCAGGCTTCTCCTTGTGGTGGCTTCTCTGGTTGTGGAGCCACGGGCTCTAGGCACACAGGCTTCAGTGATTGCAGCACGCAGGCTCAGTAGTTGTGGCTCATGGGCTTAGTTGCTTCGCCAACATGTGGGGTATTCCCAGACCAGGGATCGAACCCATGTCCCCTGCATTGGCAGGTGGATTCTCATCCACTGCACCACTCAGGAAGTCTACCAGGTATTGTTGAATAATGTGTGCCTGCTCCCTGAAACTGTGGTGCTTACATTAGCCAGAGTTATTTCCTAGGAAAGTGTTTAACAGTATTAACTTTGTACTTCTGTTAAAGAACTGTTTTAGAAAATGTAGGTGAATATTATCCATTTTTTTAAGTGTAAATATTTGAAGAAAATATCTTGAAGCAAGATTGTGCTTGGTTACAATTAAGTTAGATGGCATCACAGATTTTTTTTTTTTAAATGTTGCACGTTAAGGCTCAAATGCAAATATCTGTCTGTTAGGCTTCAAATTCTTTGAGTGGCTTGGGTTACTTCGATACCCATTTCCATAACAACTTCTTTTTTTTTTAAAACAGCAACAATCATTTATTTAGTCACAGATCTGCAATGCATGCAGGGTGTGGTGAGGAAGGCTTATGTCTTTTTAAATTAAGAAAAAATTTTTTATTGAGGTGTAGTTGACATACAGCATATTTGTTTCAGATGTACAGCATAATGATTCAATATTTGTATATATTGTGAAATGATCACCACAGTAAGTCTAGTTAAAGTCCGTCACCATACGTCGTTACAGAATTTTTTTCTTGTGATGAGAAATTTTAAGATCTCTCTTAGTAACTTTCACATATGCAGTACAGCATTATTAACTTTAGTCACCATGCTGAACTTCACATCCCCATAATTTATTTATTTTATAACTGGAAGCTTATTCACTTTGACTCCCTTCACCCATATTTTGTTTCTATAACTTCCCATGGACAAACTGATGTCAATAGAAAAGTTAGTAGTAAACCAAAATTCTTAAAACTTATTTGTCCCTTAATTTATAAGCACAAAATAAGCAAAACCTTCCTGTTTGTATTTTGAAATAATATGTATTTTGTTGGGAAAGTTTAGAAAGAGAGAAGTGTACATACTGTATTTTGATTTTTTCCCCCCTTCAAACAGTGTAGATTATATCAGTCAGAACCAAACTATATACACAGATGCGTATTTCTCTTTTTTCACTGAACATTCTACTAGGAATGTGTCACTGGATATTTCTCAAAAACATATTAGTGGTTGCATGGTAATCTTTTAATTTATTTAACCATTTTTCCATTGTTGGACATAAAGATTTTAATTTTTTGCTGTTAAAAATAATTCTCCAATAAACAGTTTCACTTCCTTACTATAAATTTTTAAAGTGGAATCGTTGGATGAAAGGATGTGAACTAATATAAAGCCTGTGATAGCTGCTGCCACAATTTTCATGTGGAAAAGTTATACCTAAATATAGCTTCTATTTTGCCAGTAGTATATGTTATCATTATTTTTTAATTGATAAATTTTAATTTTATTTCAAACGAATTTTAGACTTACAGGAAATATAATACAATATCCCTAATGCTGACATTTTACTTATCAAAACTAAATTGCAGACCTTATTTGAATTTTACCAGTTTTTCCATTAATGTCATTTTTCGTTCCCAGCATCCTATTTAGGATCACACCTTAACAGTTTGTTGTTTCTTCTTAGTCTCCTCATATTTTTCTACAGTTACTTACTCTTTGTCTATTATGACCTTGATACTTTCAAGAGAAGTGGCAATTATTTTGTGTTATGTAATTGCCATTGTCTTTACTTGCATTTCTTTGACTAGTAAGTTGGGAAAAAAGTTTTTTGTATGTATTGGTCATTTGTTTTTTGCTTTTGAAGTGCCTCAGTTTATGCCCTTTGCCCGTTTTTCTCTTAAAGTGACTTTTTCCCTTTTGATCTTTAAGTCTTGTTAAATCTTAGAGCTTTTGCTTGTTATATATTATGACTCATAGAATGGTCCAAAATCACTCTAATGAGAGCTCACTCTGTACAATGATGGTCTTTTGTAAATAGAATTGGGTTCTATTTTTGTGTATGTGTATCAGTATATTTAATATATAATAGTTTTGGAATACATATATATCCCTAAATTATATTGACCACATTTTATGATTATTTATATTAATATATGTGTGTGCTAACATATAAATTTATACTGTCTTATATTTGACTATATTATGATTCATTTCATACTTTTCACTCTTGATATCTTCCTGTTAACTGGGACCACACTTTCTCCTGATGGAAGGTCTGAAACTTTCCTTGAGCTCCAAGCACTTCAGGAATGGAGCAGGTGTCCCAGATCAGTCCTATAAACAGCTTCCATTCTAAACCCTGTGTGCCTAGCTTTCTTGTTTGTTCATCCTGCTGACCTGGCAGTTTTGTATTTGCCCTAAGAGGTGGGAGATTGCCTGGCCCAGCATGGCTTTCCGTAGGGTGCTGGGAAGAGGGGGGACCCATTAGTTTTCTTTCTTAGACTTGGCTTATAAATTTTGCCAGTAAAGACGATCCCAAAACTCATATCATGTGATGTGTTCATCTTTAACCCTGATGCACCATACTGCAGATTAATTCCCAGTATGTTTGCCCTGATATTTTTATCTGTGGGGTTTATAGAGGTATAGAAGCTTCTAAAATTGTACGTATGTCAGAATATTTACATATTTTTTTCCTTGCTTTTACCCAAAGATTTTGGTAAGTTCTATTATTTGCTCTTTGATAGGAATCCTGCATTTTTAGTGACTCTCTGAAGTGTATCAGTCTTACTGATTTAAAATGGGTTTGTATGTTTCTTTTACCTTGAAAAAAAATCAGGCTAGAATTTTCCCCCCATTTTAATTGACTAGTCAGGAACAAGCCAGCTCTAAGTAATAGCTTGCTTTCAGTTTTAGTAGATGATAATTTTGGCATAATAGTAATAATTGCTTTTGTGTTTTATAACTTATTAGTAATGGAGTCATCAAAGGTTATCCTTATAATATTGGCATACAGTTAAATTTACCTTTATAAAAGCTTATGAAACAAAATAATTATAATTATGTTGAATATATGTAATGTTCTTCCTTTGAAATATTTTAACAGGGTTATATAACGAAGTCATCACGAGTTGTTTCTAATAATTCTTCAGAGTTACTGTTTGACTTGACCCAAGATACAGGATTACCACTTTACCAAGGAGGACCAACACTTTCTATAGCAGGTTGGTTTCAGCACTTTTTCAAAAAATTAGAAAAAGAAACTTGATGAATATGCATATGGAATTGACTTTCTGTTTTGAAGTCCATGCCTTCAAGTTAAGTTTTTCACATATTGTAAGGTGTAATGGCGCTAGTAGTTCTCGAATGCCTTTTTAGGTAGTTTTAAATGAAATCTTATTTACTAATAGAATATTTTATTTCTTCCTGTTAATTAAGTAGGCTAACCAACTTTGACCTTGTTCGCACTTGGCATTAAACATGGCCTGAAAAAATCTTTATTTTTTTATTTTAATTTTATTGGAGCAGAGTTGATTTACAATGTTGTGTTAGTTTCAGGTGTACAACAAAGTGATGTTATACATATACATATATTCATTCTTTTTTAGATTCTTTTCTCATATAGGTTATCATAGAATACTGAGTAGAGTTCCCTGTGCTATACAGTAGGTCCTTTTTGGTTATCTATCTGATATATAATAGTGTGTGTATGTTCATCCCAAGATCCTGATTTATCCCTCCCCACCACGTTTCCCTTTTGGTAACCATAAGTTTGTTTTTGATATCTGTAAGTCTGTTTCTGTTTTGTAAATAAGTTCATTTGTATCATTTTTTAAAATTAGATTCCACATATGAATGATATCATATGATATTTGTTTTTGTCTGACTTACTTCACTTAGTATGATAATCTCTAGGTCCATCCATGTTGCTGCAAATGGCATTATTTCGTTCTTTTTATGGCTGAGTAATATTCCATCGTATATATGTACCACATCTTCTTTATCCATTCCTCTGTTGATGGACATTTAGGTTGCTTTCATGTCTTGGCTATTGTAAATAGAGCTGCAGTGAACATTGGGGTGCATGTATCTTTTCGAAGTATGGTTTTCTCCGGATATATGCCTAGGAGTGGGATTGCTGGATCATATGGTAACTCTTTTTTTATTTTTTTAAGGAACCTCCATACTGTTCTCCATAATGGTTATACCAATTTACAGTCCCATCAACAGTGTAGGAGTCTTCCCTTTTCTCCACACCCTCTCCAGTGTTCATTGTTTGTAAACTTTTTGATGATGGCCATTCTGACCGGTGTGGGTGATACCTCATTGTAGTTTTGATTTGCATTTCTCTGATTATTAGTGATGTTGAGGATCTTTTCATGTGCTTTTTAGCCATCTGTATGTCTTCTTTGGAGAAATGTCTATTTAGATCTTCTGCCCATTTTTTGATTGGGTTGTTTGGTTTTTTTGACATAGGGCTGCGTGAGTTGTTTGTATATTTTGGCAATTAATCCCTTGTTCGTTGCTTAGTTTGCAAATATTTTCTCCCATTCTGTGGGTTGTCTTTTCATTTTGTTTATGGTTTCCTTTGCTGTGCAGAACGTTTCAAATTTAATTAGGTCCCATTGTTTTGGTTTTTATTTTCATTACTCTAGGAGGTGGATCAAAAAAAATATTGCTGCAATTTATGTCAAAGAGTGTTCTTCCTGTTTTCCTCTAAGAGTTTTATAGTGTCTGGCCTTACATTTAGGTCTTTGATCCATTTTGAGTTTATTTTTCTGTGTGATGTTAGAGAATGTTCTAATTTCATTCTTTTACATGTAGCTGTCTGGTTTTCCCAGCACCGCTTATTGAAGAGTCTGTCTTTTCTCCATTGTATATTCTTGCCTCCTCTGTCATAGATTAATTGACAATAGGTGCGTGGGTTTAGTTCTGGGCTTTCTATCCTGTTCCATTGATCTATATTTCTGTTTTTGAGAAAAATCTTAAAATAATATCTATAAGTTAGAGAAGTCCTCTGATATCCTAAATACTCTGTTAAAAGGAATATTTATTATGTTCTATGACTACTAGTATGGAAAAGTGTATGGTTATAGTTAAATTCTCAAATAGGTTAGTGTGTTTCTATTCAATAAACGAATTAGGTATAAAATATGATTACAGAGTGCTGTTATAAAGTGGCTGCACTAAATTTGTCTGTAGTCATTACTCAGTAAATGCCTATTGAAGGAGTAATGAAATTTCCCTATTGAAGAAGTTACTTTTATTATATACTATTAACAAAGTTCTTCATTAACCAAAAATAAATTAGTGTGTTATGAAAGAATTTTATCTAATTGAAAATTCCTTGTATAGGCAGTTATGCTTTGTATACTAGCAATTTTGATATATTTCAGATATTTGACTAAATTGAGATTTGGGGGAATTTTTAGATTTTTCACTAATAAATTAGTGTGGAAAAATTACCAAATGCTTCCTGATTTTTTAAATAGTAATATCAGTACCTAAAATGTTTTTCCATTTAGATAATATTTAGTTGATATTCACTTCTTTGGGTATCACCTACAAATTTGTAAAAAACTAGTTAGTAAAATAGGTAAGAACCAAAAGAAACAAGGAGAAAAAATAATTGTCTTAAGTCTGGTTTTACAAAACACATGAACTTTATTTATAGAAAAAGTCTGAGTTCTTGAAACTTCTTGGGGCTAAGAACAATGACTCCTGCTCTCCTTCTAAGTTTTTTTCTGCAGAGAGACTTTAGCCTGTAGATTTGAACTGCTATTCTTAAGATTTTTGTAGCCTTTAGCATGTCTTTACGCTTCAGTTTTCTCATACTATTAAAATGGAGATTTTATTTTTCTTATTTAATGCATTCATTCTCCAGACCTTCAATCAGCCATTTGTAGATATAATTTTAATTCTTGCTCTATTTCAGTTAGGGCTTTCTGAAGCCCAAATAAGATAAATAAAACGTGAAATGCATTATAAGCTTTAAAGGACTCTACAACAAATATTTGTTATGAATGGTAACAGGTGCAATATGTTCAATAGCATTAACTGATCAAGGTTAGTGATCATGGATATTTGGAGAGAACTGGGTTTGAGTTTGATCTTGAATGAGAATAGGATTTTTACTGGCCGAGATAGAGGTGTTGAGTGTGGGAAACAATACAAGCCAAAGGCAATAGAGATGTTAAAGGGTCAGAATTTAAAACTCTTAAATTCAGAGTAATTTTATTTCTTATGTTAAAAAATACTTATAATAAAAGTCCGATGTACTATCTAGGCTGTTATATAATCAGAATATTAATCCAAAATACCAGCACTCATTAGCTTTTCAGGTAACCTCAGCATCTCACAAGAATGCTACTGTGATTACACAGAATGTTTCCTGCATTCCCATAGTATAGCCATAGCCGTCAGTGATCACATGCTTTGAAGATAGGAAAAAAAAATCATTTTTATGTTATCTCAAAGGATGAAACAGAGGAGCCAACTATTGTAATACTCTTATTTTCTGGGCATATTTCTCCTTATTAAAAAGCAGACAGGTGAATCTATTACAATAATTTTTTCCCCTCTGAAGTAAGTTAAGATATAAAATATTAGTAAAGATAATAGCTGTTTTTTATTATTGAATGCTTTCTATGTACTAGATGTTGTGTTGGTTGCTTTTAAAAGTCAGTTATGAAATTTTTTTAGTAATGATAATAGCTTTCATTTATTATTGATTGCCTTCTTTGTACCAAATATTGTATTCGGTGTTTTAAATACAGTATCTTATTTGATCTTAAAAGCCCTGTGTTAAAGACACAGACCTACTAGAGAATGGACTTGAGGATATGGGGATGGGGAAGGGTAAGCTGTGACAAAGCGAGAGAGAGACATGGACATATATACACTACCAAACGTAAGGTAGATAGCTAGTGGGAAGCAGCCGCATAGCACTGGGAGATCAGCTTGGTGCTTTGTGACCGCCTGGAGGGGTGGGAGGGAGGGAGACGAAAGAGGGAGGAGATATGGGAACATATGTATATATATAACTGATTCATTTTGTTGTAAAACAGAAACTAACACACCATTGTAAAGCAATTATACTCCAATAAAGATGTTAAAAAAAAAAGCACTGTGTAAAATAAGGTATTATAACTCTTACTTTATAAAAGAACAAACTGAGGCTCAGGGAAGTTAATTAAATAAGCCAAGAATACATAGCTATCAGTGACAGAGCCTGGATTTGAACTTATCCTGTCTGGTTTAAAAGCCTGGAATATTTCTAGTGTATTTACTGCTTCTACTTTTAGTGTACAGTTGGGAGCATTAGAATATGATGTGCAGTTTTAAAATCCTTGTTACCCAGCCTAGTTATAGCCTAAATATCCCCATTTCCCTTGCTAATGCTCTGAATAAGGCTAAAATCCTTTAGCAAAAAGGTTATAGTTTTCAAAGTAAGACTTCATTTAGGAATGAAATTCCTGTAAAAACAAAATTTCATGCAAAAGTCTAATAAGTAAAATATAAAAGCAGAGTTTCTCTGTCAAACACACCCAGGGTATTCCCTAAGAGGAGCCCATTAAGCTCTGGGGAAGATAATTTGAAAACCATAGTATAATACTAACTCTTTCTATTATGAACCCTTTCACATGAATGAATGAGGTTTTATCATTCAAGATTAGTAGTTTCCACTTTGTATGTAGGAATAAATGGGTAATATAACCTAAAGCCATCAGTAGACCACCTCTTAGTTAGGTGGACAAAGCTAACTTTTCTTTAGACATTTTAAGTCATTAAATAAAAAGCTTCTAAAGTGTCTCTGTAAATTTTGGTTTTTTTTTTTTTTTAAACAAACTCACGCACTTAAGCATCTAAAGTTAATTCATTTGTGGGAACCCTGGCATATTCTTTGTGCTTTAACTTTTTTTTTGTTTTTGCTTGCTCTGCCTTCTTTCATAATAGCTGTTTATATATTTCTTTATTTGAAGTTATATTTAGTATTGCCTTACATAGAAAGGTATTTTATGAATAATTTGAATATATATAGTATATAATAGATACTTATACAGTTTCTTTATATCCCCTAACTTTTGATCACATCAATTTTTGTCATTATTTATTGTTATTTGTATGATGTGATAATTCAATTATATTACATTTAATTTCACTCCAAAGTATTTTTACTTAGTTGTAAACAATGTTCTAAAGTCTTTAAAAATATTTTCTCACTATTTAAATCATTATAGGTATGAATGAAAGTTCATTTTTGTCAAAACGTCCTTCTACTTCTGAAGTAAACAGTGTTAATCCAAAAAAGTCTAAACCCAGTGAAGGTGTTTCTGGAACAAATTCCTCAACTGTATTTTCTTCAGTTAAATCTCTTTCAGTGACATCTCCCCAGGCTATGCCATCAAAAGGTAAATATGAAATGTAGCATATAAAAAAGAAATTATAGTATTTATATATGAATTATAGAAATTGTAATACAGACTATCAATAATGGTTATTGAAGGTTAAAAAGTGATGAATTTTGAATCATATATATTTTGAATTTATTTTAGGTACAAATATCTCATCAAATCAATCTAAAAATGGAACACCTTTTCCGAGAGCTTGTCCAAAGTGCAATATTCATTTCAATCTTTTGGATCCTTTGAAAAATCACATGAAGGTAAAACTTTTTCAAAATTTAATTTTAAAAAGGTTTGCAAATCCCTAAAAATATTGATTGATTTGCAGTAAATAATGATTTGTTCAGATATTTAGTTAAGAAATATTCTCATATTGGTATTTATATATGTTAGGTAAAAGTTTATATTCATAATGATTGTCTTTATATAAGATTTTAAAATTTCTTCTGAATCATCAAATTTAAAAAATTGTTCATATACATTATAATGTCTGCTTATTGTATTCTAATTTTAAATGAAAATAATGCATTGTTCAGAATATCTTATTTACTAGCTTATGCATACGTGAAACTTCTTAAAAATAGGCATTTTATTATGTGTTTAATATTTCATATAAGTTAACAGTTCCTTTAGTTATCTTTTTTGTTCATACTAACATGTGCATATCATGTTACACAATGAAAATCTTAGTTTTACTTTAATTTCAGCACTCAGGCATAAACTCCAAATGATGGAGGATTTTATATGAAATAATTGTTTTAACTTAGTCCAGAATATAGTTTGTGTAATTGTTATAAATTAATTTGAGCTTTTTATTGGTATAAGAAGATCCTGAAATTAGATTTTAAGAAATTTTCAAAGTACAAATGAAATAGGAGGTTTAGGTAACACTTCACTTAAAATATTTTGGTAGATATTACAGTACCCTGCTGTGTCTATGGAAAAATAGCCTGTATTCCTCTTCTGTGCCCGGTATAAATGCAAGGAAGGGGGAAAGAGACAAGAAAAAAGGCAGTGTAGATCATATGGAGAAAAGAAGGAAGGAGAAGGATGCAATGGTAAAGAAATATCTAAGGAAAAGTTTCAGGGATTGCTCACTGTTTCAGGGATTGACAAATCTTTTTTGAAATTCAGTATTTTACAAAAAAAGGAGAAAAAAATAAAGGAACTTTTTTATTTTAAATATAGTCTCTTTATTTAAATACAAAACTATTTGGTCTGTGACTACTTCTAGCTCGCAGTATGTACTCCCTGATAATTGCACTTTGTGGTTTGTTCTTATATGAGAATTAACCTGTACAAGTGCTTTCAGTTTTCCTATTTATGTAATATTTTGATGAGATAACCTGATGTTTTTTCATGTTTTGCATTTTGGACATAGGGAAAAAAGAAAGGGTTAAATTCTTTAGTTATCTTTAGTTATTTGAATAGGTAATAGTCATATGATTCAAAATTGAAAAGTTTACAAAGGCATACAAGTAAAAACTCTTATCCCTGTCGCTTATTTACCTGGTTCCCAGTATGACTCTCAAAGAAAATAATTTTTATTAGTTTGTTTTCTATCCTGCCTGGTCTTCTTTCTGCATAAACAGGTGAACACAAGTGCTCTTCTTTTCTGTTTTGTGTACAAGCTGTAGCACATTATATATACTGTACCTGGTGAGACTGGCAATCATTTTCCAAAAGGTAGCTTTACTTCCAAAACATATTATAGCATTGTTTGTGATTACTCATATTAGAAACAATCACAACTTCATATAATATTCATATAATAAAACACTATTCAGCATTTTTAAAAAGGATGGAATCTCTAGAATGATGATATGGGAAGATAGCTCTAAGACATATTATTGAACTAAGTTGAATGTATTATGAATAACTTATTATATTCCTTTATATCATAAAGACATCTTAGAGAATAGTCACCAGATCTCAGACAGGGAAGTATAAAATTATGGAGACTTTATGTTCTAGATTATGCATTTTATACATAAATTATAATTTACAATAATAATTTCTATTTTGAAAAAAATAAGATTTTTATATTATTTGTAAATGATTTTTTTGCTTTTATTTTAGATAAGTAGATGACTGTACCACAGAAATAATGTTTTCTTTCAATGAAGAATACCTAAAACATAATTCAAATATGCTACAGTAATAACAACAATATACTTACCTGAGACCATGTGAGACTACTAAGCTTTAAATACATATTTCATTTAATCCTTAGAAAATTCTTTGAGATAGACATTTTTCTCATTGTTTTATAGCCAGTTAATTGGCATAACTGGTATTCAAACTTAATGGTAAAAAGCTCAAGTTCTCCCAAATACTTATTATTATTCCCCTTTTGACAAGTGTATGGGCTATTTAACTTGAAGATAGGTACATTATTTCTTTTTAGGGAATTTGATATTTATCAACCAGATCTAGCTTATTAATTACATTATTTAGATTTCTATAACTTATTTTTTTGTTTACTTGCTCTGTCATGGATTGAGAAATACCACATCTCAATCCACATCTTTCACCACCAATATATTTTTTTGCTTTATTGCAATTCTGTTTTAAGATTGTTGCTATTATTTGTGATACAGATGAATCTCTTTTATAACTGTATTGTGAATGCATCCTTTAGCATTTTTATAAAATGTCCTTTTTTGTTTTAAAGTTTAATGACTTTTAGGCTCACCCCTTGTTTTCTTCTGGTTTCTATTTGCCTAGTGTATTCTTTGTTTATCCTTTTATTTTCAACCCTTTTGAGTGGCTTTGTTTTAAGTATGCCTCTTGCTTTAAGCAGAAAGTTGTGATCCTATAATGAAAATCTTTTTTGTTTCAGTAGTTGAGTTAAATTTACTTATTTTCATAGATGTGATAGGTTTATTTGATCTTGGTTCTGTCACAATTTTTTGCTAACTCTTTTCTTCCCCTCTCTCTCTCTCTCTCTTTCTTTCTTTTACTATGTTGTTGCTTTACATGTATGTAATTTGGGTTTTTAGGGAAGTTGTATTTTTGTTTTCCTTTTTATCCTTCTAATTTTAATGTTAATATAATTCCAGTAGTCTTCTATTCCTTTGGCTATTCTCTGCTATTAAAATTGATTAAAGTAGCATTAAATTTCCTATTCTTAACCCCATCCTTACCTTCTCCTCTCCTACTGATTTTAGTCAATATTATCTTTGAGTGTACTATTTCTTTGTACTATTGAAAATGCTCATACCTGCACTTCTTTATTTGGTAGCTCTAAATTATATTCCTTGATATACTGCTACCATATGTAAAGCAATCTATGAACTCTCTTTACCTCATACTTATTGTCCTTTTACCTCCTTTTAGTTTTTATTTGTTGGTTGTATCATTTTTCCATTGTCAGGGCATATGACATTTTCATTCAGTTTTCTTAACCTTATGTCCATATTTGTTTTAATCCTTTTCCACAGTAAATATATTCAGTGCTCATCACCAGTCTTTTTGTTATGGTTCCTTTGGTTATCTCTTGTTTGACTAAAGTTCATCCCATAGTAATTTCCTGAGGAAGGGCCTGAGAACAGTATTCTTTGAGTTCTTTCATGTTCAAAACAGTTTGACTATAGTCCATTCATGAAAGACAGTTTGGCCAGATATAAAGTTGGATCCCACTTTATATCTGGTGTTGCTTTTGTTTTACAATATCTAATGTTTACAATATCTAATGTTACTTTTGTTTTACAATATCTAATGTTGTTGTTAAGAATTTGGGATAAGTTTGAATTATTTTGCCCTTTATAAATGATTTGCTCTTTTTGCCTGGCTGTCCAGAGGATTCTTTATTTTGAAAGACTGATAATTCTACAGTGACTTCGTGTTGAGAATTTTGGATCAATCTTCTCTGACATACAGCATGTTCTTTCAGCTTGTAAATTTGTGTCTTCCTTTATTTTAGTGCAGTTTTCTTGATTTGTATCTTTAAATTCCATACACTTGTTTTGTTATTTGGGGGGCTGGGTGTTGTCCAGTACTCATTTGTTCATTTGTTCAATGTCCTTTGGCATATTTGTGATTTTCTTCCTAATCCTTTTAATTCTTTCTCTCTTCCTTCTTCTCTCCTCTCCTCTCCCCTCCCCTTCCCTCTTTCTTTTAATTTACTAAGTTTTTCTAATTTATTTTATTTTCCAACATCTGTTCACCTGTGTACTTTTCTAATTTGTGTTTAGCTATCTGGTTTTATTTTTTTTCTCTACTTTTACTCTTGATTTTGCCACTCTTTATGTCTTGCCATCTCTTCTTGCTTTTTGGTTTTCCGAATAGACACAGTTGCTTCATTAAGTTTTTTTAAATTTATGGCAAAAATTTTGGCCCCTATTTTCATCTGCATCTGCTCTAAGGTGTTTTTGTGAGAATTTTACACTTCCTCAGTTTATCTTAAAGTATTTTTGTTTAGATGTAAGTTCCTATCATATTGAACAAGTTAGATTTTCTTGGGTTAGTTGTTTTGTACAAAGCTCCTTTTGGGAAGCATAAGTTGCCAGGATAATCTCACAGCCTATTAGCTGGTTTATACAACTTCTTCCTGTAAGTGTAACTTGTGTGTCTGATTTTATATGTAGCATTCCTTTTCTGTTTCTCTGTACTGAATGAGGTTTGAGGAATTTCTGCCATCCTTCTTGCTCCAGCTCCTACACTTGGTTTTGCAAACAAAGAACATAGATTTGCACTTCATGATGTGTATTTCACCTTAGAATATATGTTTTCCTGACACTTTCTAAGGTCTGTTAACATTGAGTTCTTTTGACTTCTCTGGTCGGCTTCCAGCTGCCTGTCTTCTGCCTGATCTGGCTGCTTTTGGTAGTGCTTTCATATGTTGTGGAGTCTGTGGATTCTGACTTTGAGTTTTAATGAAAATTAAATTTTTGGAATTTGGTTGTTGTGGTTTTTTGGATGTATCTCACAAGGAGAAGGGAAAAATGTTGACTTATGTAGGATGACCATATGGGAAGGTTTTTTTTACTATTTAAAAATGGTACCCCTTCTTTGCTCTGGAAATCCCATCTAAATTTTTAGGTACTAACAAAGCAACAGAACATGGTATATCTATTGGGAGGAGTAAAGATTAGAATGGTGTTTAGATGTTATCTACTGTTTGTCAAATTATAGTATATGGCATTAAAGTGTTTAATATTTGCAGAATGACTAACCCAGGAAATGAGGGATGAACCTGGGGTTACAGTGAAGGGCTAGAACCAAAAGGGTACTAGGGCTGAATAAAAGGTGACCAGTTAGTGTTGGGCCATAGCTCAGCCGTGCCATCCATCACTTGTTCTGTCTTACCATAAAACTTTAAATCTAAGCCTAGTTCTCATTTCTTAACTTACTTTCTTGCCTTTTGGATATTTTCTGTAAGATACTGTCTTCTCAATTACTAAATCCCCCAACCTTCTTCAGTGCACCTCATCCATTCTTGGTTGTCAGTGGTTTATCATTCAGCTATTTTATAGGAATATGAAACATTGTTTAAAGGATATTGTGAATGAGATTTGCATGTTTATTTTTAAAATCTGGTCCTATCTTTTCTGTAGAACAAAAAAGAAACTGGAAGAACAGCAAACAATTTATCGTCTATAATGCATTTATGAGTATTTAGGGTAACAAACGTTTATAGATGTACTAAATTAGACATTTCTGGAGAATATAAACCTTGCAGCACACTCTACTGTAGATTACATAGATTATTTTATAGATTTCAGAAGAGAATCAATTCTCAAATATGACTCAGAGTAACTCATACAGTCTGAAAGCCAGATTTAATGTTTGAGTATATAAGATTTTCCACATTTCTAATTAGTGAGACTATTCTGTATTACGTCATTTTGTGCATTATAATTTTTTCCAATTGATGTTTGAGATCATCCCTATAGTAAAACTGCAGATAAGATGAAGAATTTTTTTTTTTTTTTTTTTTTTTTTTTTTTGTGGTACGCGGGCCTTTCACTGTTGTGGCCTCTCCCGTTGCGGAGCACAGGCTCGGGCCGCGCAGGCTCAGCGGCCATGGCTCACGGGCCCAGCCGCTCTGCGGCATGTGGGATCTTCCGGGACCGGGGCACAAAGCCATGTCCCCTACATCGGCAGGCAGACTCTCAACCACTGCGCCACCAGGGAAGCCCAAGATGAGGAATTTTGTCTATCAGAATGATGTTACTGATACACATCATTTGTAGTAAGACATATATTAAATCATTTTTCTAATAGTGTTGGTGAGTTTACTCTGACTCATCCTTTTCTCCATTTGTCCTTAAAGTCAAAAACAACATTTTTAGACTTTAGCTTTCTAAAGTCCTTTGTAACAGTGCGACTTTTTTTTTTTTAAATAAATTTTATTTATTTATTTATTTATTTTTGGCTGTGTTGGGTCTTCGTTGCTGCAAGCAGGCTTTCTCTAGTTGCAGCGAGTGGGGGCTACTCTTTGTTGCAGTGCGTGGGCTTCTCATTGCAGTGGCTTCTTCTGTTGCAGAGCACGGGCTCTAGGTGCACGGGCTTCAGTAGTTGTGGCTCGCAGGCTCTAGATTGCAGGCTCACTAGTTGTGGTGCATGGGCTTAGTTGCTCCGTGGCATGTGGGATCTTCCCAGACCAGGGCTCGAACCCATGTTCCCTGCATTGGCAGGTGGATTCTTAACCACTGTGCCACCAGGGAAACCCCAGTGTGACTTTCTTAAGTTTGAGCTCTTAAATATTATGTGTCTCAAGAAGAATCTAGAAACATAGGTAGCAAAACCTTTCTCATTTCCCTCTTTTTATTGTGGTTTCATTTCAATTGTGTTTATTCAGAGTGGTAGACTACAGAGGGTCATGTTGTCTTAGAGAATTAATACCCTTATCCTAATTAAGCTTATGGGTGCAACCTTAACTCCTAAGCATAAATTATGTCACTTTTTTGTCAATTCATTTTATTTAGTATTTTTTTCTCCTCTCTTTTGGATCTATTTCAGATTTTTTGTGTGTGTTCTTTTCCTCTGTAGGTTTCAGAATTGACAAGTGAACAAAATAAGTGCAATCGAAGGAAATATTATAGGTCTGTCTTGCATCAAAAGTCCAGCTTCTCATGTGACACAGAAAGTTTCACCAATAATGTAACATTTCAGTATGGCAGGAGAGGAAGTGGATTTTGTTATTCTTAGAAATGGAATAGAGTTGTGTTTAGATTTTCAGACTTTCTTATGATGCTACTAATTTATGAGCAAACATGTTTAGGAAGAGTTTAAGTCAGTTGGTTTATGTTGTAAAAGAATTACATAGGTGCCTTGTTAAAAAATATAGATTTCTGGGCTCTACCTCTAGACTTTGTGGCTTATTGGTCTGAAGTAGGCCCAGGAATTGGCATTTTGACAAGCACTTCTGGTTTTTCTAATGCAGGTCTTCCTTGGATAGCCCTCTGAGTAAAACTGCCTTAGAGATATTCTAAAACTGAAAATTATGTACAATAAATTAATTATCTTGTTGGAAAAAAAAAGCTCATGTATGAAAGTGTTTCATATTGGAACCAGTTTATATGACATCTTGATTTTCCAGATGAGGAACTAAATTTCCCCATCAAATATATAAGCATTCTAGATTTCAAGATGTAACTGTTGAAGCTTTCAAGACATGACCGATTGTTCTTTATTTTTCCCCTATGCATTTTTTAGCACCTTGAGTCTAAGGAACGGCAGGTTAGCTGTGCTCAATATCCAGTTCCAACCAGATATTATGATATTTAGTATATATATAGTTAAACATATACATTATAGCATGTAAAACTACATTTCCATTCTGTACTCTGTCATGGCATGGATATGAACAATGTTTAGTTTTAATTTAAATGTTGTTAAATATTTACATCTGAAAAGAAATTATAAGGAAAAGACTATTAGATCAATAGTCGAGTCTTGGTTTTAAGGTTTTTCTTTTCTTTCTTTAAAAAATTTTTTTAAATTAAGATAATAGATGTTTATTGTTTGAGATTTTGAGAGTATGTATATGCACCACAAGCTTTTGGTGAATATTTTTCCAGATATATCGCCAAGCATAGTTTTACATGGTCTGACCTTAGTTGTAAACAAAGAACCGTATTTTTGGTTTCTAATTGTTTTAAGAGATAAATAAGACTTCTGTTTTTTCTCTTTCAGTACTGTTGTCCAGACATGATAAATAACTTTTTGGGACTGGCTAAAACAGAATTTTCAAGTACAGCAAATAAAAGTAAAACTGTTGATTCAGAAAAAGGAAAACTGATCATGTTAGTTAATGACTTTTATTATGGAAAACATGAAGGAGATGTCCAGGAAGAACAGAAGACTTACACAACCTTTAAATGCTTCAGTTGCTTGAAAATTCTTAAAAATAATATCAGGTATGTTAGCATTTATTTTTATTTCTACTTGAAAATTGGAATGCTACAGATATAAATGTTGTATCTTTATCTTGCATTTTTAAATGTTATTCTAGATAAGAGATTTTAACACTTTGCACTAAGAACGAAGACATATTCTCTTGTTAAAAAAAGCTTTTGTCCTTTCTTATATTTTAGAGTTGACTCTTGGATCCAGTTAGTTGTATTTCTTTAAAATAACTTAAGAAAGGACAAACTTTATTTCAAATAAAACAAAATTAACTTCTTTTACCTATATTATCAGTGATCTAGGAATTTTCATGAGATAATTTTCATATTTAGCTGCTTTTGAATTTTATTTTTTTTCACACCACAAGAAGAACCACTTATTTATGTTTTGTCCAGTTTGACCTCTTATATACTAATCTTGTTTAATGCTCAAATCCCATAAAAGAGTTAGTTACAAGAATAAAATGAGAAGACATATTGATTGATATTTTTATTGGTTACATAGCTTGACATTTATATTTGGTAAGGTTTTTTACCATCATTTTATTATAAAGATTTTCAACATTCAACAAATTTAAAAATATTTTGTAATGGACACTTGTATACTCATCATCTTGATTCTATCATTAACATTTAACTGTACTTGCTTCATCATATAGCTATTCATCCTTCCTTCAAACTATCTGGGTTTTTTTATGCATTTCAAAGTAAGTTGCAGATGTCAATGTACTTCCATCAGTTGAGGCATGTGTGTGTGTACAAACATACGTATGCATAACTTTTTATATTTACCCTTGGTGACTATTATTTGTAATTAGCATTCTTAGGTACCTATAGTTTACTTGTAGACCCAGCATTTATTTTATTTTCCTGTGAGTTCTTGGGTCCAAGAAGAAGCATATAGAAAAACCCTGAAATACACTGCGATAAACTCCTATAATAATTATTTTTTTATGGTAGTGCTTTATAGTTTTAAAAATTCTTTTACGTATATTATTTCATATAAGTTTTCACATTTATCTCCTTTCATCAAGTTTTAACAGCCATCAATAGCTAATGGTCCCAGTAGCTTAACAGAAGGAATATTGTACTTCGAGATATAACACTGAAACAATATTACAATAGAACTCTTTTCCCTATTTTCACATTTTTACCATTTTAGTAGTAAAATACATGAGAAAAATCATGTTAATATAGTAAAGTGCATAGAAATATGGCTCCCCTGCTTAGTTCTTTGTTATTCTTAAATGTTATATATATATGATATTAGAATTTATTTCAGCAGTTTTTTTTATTTTCCTTTGAGATTAACACATTAATATTAAACATATGAAAGTAAAAATTTTCTTTTTTTTGTTATTGTTTCAGAATACTAGTTACATATTTCTAGAGTGTCCTAATATCTAGAAATTTTAAGCAAGCAGCACCTGGTAACATCCAGGAATTGAGCTTTTTTTGAAATACTGATTGTTTAGTAAATGTAACCTTAATAGAAAACAATTTATAACCAAAGAAGTTCAATATGTTAAGTAATATTTTACCTTGATAATAAAAACTGGGAGGGTAAATTGATATTTGTAGAGAATGGTAAGAAGCTGATAGCTGTAGATTTCTCTTCTCTGCCTTGTCAGCGTATGGTGTTTTTTCCCCTACATTGAGTGTCACCCAAAACAGGTTTATTTTATTCTGTGAATATCCTTGCAAGATGTTTGCTTTTTTTGTTTCCCTCATTTCCATCTGTTGGTTTAAGTAGTATGAGCTCCTGATGGGGGCCCATATAATAATTGAGAGAAAGCTTGCTAGTTAAGAAATTATTTTATTTAGATACATTTTAATTGCTGAAAGTCGTAAGCTGAGCGTTTAATGGCTCATGACATTTTCTCTATACCTAAATATTTAGCCAAGACTAGGATTTCCTATAGGTGTTTGTAGAGCTGGTGTAAAAACCAAAGGAAGTCTAAAAGATATTTCAAAGTGTACCATAACCTGTACTAAAGAGTAGCGTTATGCGAGGTGTGAAAAAAAATAAATGTTATAACCTTTATGATGATTGCTTTCCAGATTGATGATATTATCACTTAATTTCAACATTATTTCCTGTAGTGACTCAAAGTGAGTAATTGTTAATAGTTGACCCCGTCTAAAAATTGTTATTTTGATTGAATAACTTTACTTTCAAATTCAGCAAAAAGCTTCAGTAAGCTCTTTTAAATAGGCATTCCCATTTATATTGCACTCTCTGTTGTGGAAGGTCATAGTTCCTGCTCATAAGAAGCCTTTTTAGGGAAGCTGAAATAGCAGAATGTAAAACTGAAAAATGGACGTTGCCTACAAAGGGCACAGTCTGCAAGTTAAAATGAACAGTCTTTGGTAACAGTAAACCAGTATCATTAAATAAGACAAAAGATTCTTGTAATTGTAGGCATTAAAATTGCTATTACATGCATTTAGAAACCAAGACACAAGTAAAAATACCAGTAATTTGTCTTTTAAGCAGCTAGAATTTAATGTATATCTTCATAGCTTAAGAGATTTCTCTCATGACTCTGTAGCTGCTTTTGGTGGTAGAGTTTCCTTCCTTTCAGTATTTTATTTAAAAATGTAAGTAGTATTTCTTGTATGGAGAAGAAACCTGCTGTTTTATCTTTAAAAAAATTTTAATAATCTGAAATGATCAAGAGAGCAAATTAGTGATATTTCAAATTCATAATAACTATTTATTTTAAAACAAGGATGAAAAGATGTTGACTTAGTTACTTAATAAAGGTGATTATTTAAAGTGCACACTTTTCTAGAGGACTTTAGGACTTTTGAGATTTTATCTTCAGTAATCATATCTCTAATTTTAAGATTTAGATTCAAGTACTTATTTGTGAGATTTTTGTTTTTAAATCTGAATTTTTGCACCTGTTGACAATCATTTATAGGTTTATGAACCACATGAAACATCATTTGGAACTTGAGAAGCAGAGCAGTGAAAGCTGGGAAAACCACACCACCTGCCAGCACTGCTACCGTCAGTTTCCCACACCATTTCAACTGCAGTGTCACATTGAAAGTACACACACACCCCATGAATTTTCTAGTAAGTTACAATTTCATTTAAGTATTGAGTATTTTGATTTTAACAATGTAAACTCTGAGAAAAGTTTGTTACTGAACTCTGAACAAGTGTGTTAGAAAAATAAGATGAATTTGAAATTTGAGAGTAAAGTTGAAAAAGTTAATTTTTAACTTATATGAAGTTTTAAATAAAATTAGTTACTGAAATTAAAGTCCCTCTTGTAAATAATTCACTATGGTAAATAACCTGTGCATTACATGTGGGGGAGTAAATTAGAAGCCTCAGATAATAGTTTTCAAATATGAAATCAGTGCCCTTCTTTTAAAACTGAATAAGAAAAGTAAATACAACGGTAGTTAAAATCACAGATTTTGGAGCAAGACAGCTTGGGTTCACATCCAAGCTCTGCCTCTTAATATGTGATCTTAATGTGATCTCAGACAGGTCACTTAATATTTGAATAATGGGGATAATAAAAATACCTGCTTCATAATGTTTTGATGGGAACTGAGTGAGTTAATGTAAGTAAAGTCCTTAGAACTGTGCATGGCACACAGTTAACAACTATGGAACTGTTCACCACTACCACCACCACCAATACTACTACTGTTATTATTGTTGTTGTTGATATAGATGTACAAAATGAATTATACATGTATATATCTGATTTTGTTTATTTGCCTCGATAGGATACTTTTTAAGAAAATTGCAGTGTAATTGACATATAACATTGTATTAGTTTCAGGTGTACAACATAATGATTGAATACTTCTGTGTATATATATATCTTAAAATGGTGTAATGTCTTTTTTCCCCCACTTTCAGCCATTTGCAAAATATGTGAATTATCATTTGAAACAGAGCATATTCTTTTACAACATATGAAGGACAATCATAAACCTGGTGAAATGCCATATATTTGCCAGGTATACACATATTTTATTGTATACATCGTGTTTGTTTGGTTTGTTTATTATCTCTTGTTTTGGTTACAAGATTTAAACCTATTAGGCCAGGCATCAGCAAATTTTTTATATAAAGGGCAAGATAGTAAGTATTCAGGTTTTGAGGATCATAGGTCTCCGTGGCAACTAATCAACTCTGCCATTGTAGCACACAGGCAGCCATAGACAATAAGTGGATGAATGGGTATGACTGTGTTTCAATATAACTTTATTTATGGACACTGAAATTTGAATTTCATATAATTTTCACGTCATGAAATATATTTTATTTTTCTAACCATTTCGATAAAATTGGTTGCTAAAATTAAAATATCTTCTGTAAATAATTATTAGTAGGAAGTCCCTTGGCATAACTCATACATTGTTATGTAAGGTCAGCAGACAGTTGGAATTGGCCAATAGGCCATTGTTTGCCCACTCCTGTACTAGACAAAGAAAAGCCCTGTGGCAGAAAGACAAACATGAACTTATCTTACCCTGTAGGGAAGAATGTAGGCATACAAGGGAAATATAAAATGCTTTTACTTCAGAGAACCCTACCAAATGCTTTGGGACTAGTATTTTTCCAGAATTTGGAGGAATGAGAAAGAAAGATAAAAATAAATTGTCACTTCCATAGCCTGGAGGCCATTTATAATCTAAAGGAAGATGCTATTTTATATAGCAGAAGAACTTTATAGTACCAGAGGTGTCAGAGTTTGAAAACTCAAGTCAAGATTGGGGGTGACAGATAAAAATATCTGATAAAAATAAGGGAATCTAGTTATATTTTGGGAAGTATCCTTAAGCTTTGAAAGGTAATGACGCTTCTGTCTCAAAGATTATCTTTCATTGTTTGCATTAATGGAATTCTTGGTTGCATAGGCATCAGAGCTGAATTAATAGTACAAAATATTCTTCTGAACAAGTGACCTATCATTCTTACTTTGAAATTGGATATCATTATAAGTTTTCAAGTTAAACTAAATCTCTTTTTTTGTAGGTTTGCAATTATAGATCATCATCATTTTCTGATGTAGAAACTCATTTTAGAACATCCCACGAAAACACTAAGAACTTGCTATGTCCGTTTTGCCTCAAAGTTATTAAAATTGCAACACCCTATATGCATCATTACATGAAGCATCAGGTGAGATTTGCCAGTTTTTATTCCTTTAATGTTGTTTTAGAGAAAAGATAGATTATGACTTAGAACATTGGTTAGATTTGTTCTGCAGGGAAAGCAGCATTGTTCTAAAAGACATGATTAATTTGTAATTTATGCTGAATTACCTGTGAAACTTCCACTTCTTTTCCTTGCTTCCTTTCTGGTGATGTTGTGGTTCCTACATGAAAATTCTGAAAGATAGCTAGAAATAGGAAACCTTGGATTGAAGGAAAAAAGAGAAGATGAGTGGAAGAATATCCAAAAGATTGGATATTTCGAGGCTAAGAATTACCTTCTGGGAAAGGTAATTATCAGGAGCAGGGGAAAAGATGAGTTTGAACTGATAAAGAAGATTGATGACTCATAATCGTGTTTTCCTCTTTCTCTTCAAACTTTATTCCCACTTTTAGCTCCCATATTATAAGACATGTTTGCGTCATTGACCAGGAGTGGTCTTTTATAGCTGCCAGGGATAGAGGAAGCAGTAGTGACACTTACTGCTTGATATATGAACTCTGGCAAAGAACTGTATTTAGTCCTGCTACGTAATTTTTGGGACCCAGTATTAGTGCTTATACCCATCTCTTGAACCCTGATGTTATACTTACTGGTTCTTTTCCTGAAGCAGTTAAGTCATCCTTTGGGCTGAAAAGTTTAATGCATCACTGATCCTGTTCTTAAGTGCTTGAAAGAACAATAATAGCGCCTTTGCCAAAACCAGAAGTCAGTGGATTTATTCAGTATGATCATGTAATCAAGTTTTGCCACCTCACTAATTAGCTCATTACATTTTCTTGTTATTGATTAAACTGGCATGTCAGTTTATTCAGCATTGGTGCTCACTTTGCTTTCCATTCTAGTCATTAGATAATCATGAAATCGGCTTGTGGTTCTTCATTGGGAGAGATCATAAAAGTAGAATTTCCAAATAAATTTGGGATCACCTATGTTGTGACTGGGTTGCTACCTATCCTTGAGGAGTTCTGGCAAGATCTTTCGATTCCGGGTTTCCCCGGCAATTTTGCATCAGTTGTTAATACATGTTCCCGCCCCCCCCCCTCCGCCGCCACCAATTGCTACTGGTAAATGAATTTGGTAAAGGCCTAGATTTACAAAATTAAATCGTTGTTTCTTTTTCACAACAGGATTCCTCAGAAATTTTAACATGCTAATGAACATTGTAAATCTCTAAGTAATGATATTATATGTATTCCCCAGACTTATTTAGCTATTGAACCCTTTATTTGCTCAATACCTATTAACATTTCTTGCGGAACAGAGTTTGAGAAACACTATTCTTGATACTCTGTATTTCTTCTTTGGCTTTTAATTTTCAAAGGGAGAATAAAGTATAAAACAGTAGTTTTACTTCATTATGGGGATTTAACATCATTTTCCCCATATGCTATATTAAGCTCCAGAGTGAGATATAGATGTAGGAAGAATGATAATTATGAAGGAGATGTGTGGGCCAACTGTATGGGCTACATGATTTTTTTTTTTTTAACGTTTTTATTGGAGTATAATTGCTTTACAATGGTGTGTTAGTTTCCGGTTTATAACAAAGTGAATCAGTTATACATATACATATATCCTCATATCTCTTTCTTCTTGCATCTCCCTCCCTCCCACCCTCCCTATCCCACCCTTATAGCTGGTCACAAAGCACCGAGCTGATCTCCCTGTGCTATGTGACTACTTCCCACTAGCTATCTATTTTATATTTGGTAGTGTATATATGTCCATATATACACTACCACTCTCTCACTTTGTCCCAGCTTACCCTTCCTCCTCCCCGTGTCCTCAAATCCATTCTCTAGTAAGTCTGAGTAGTTATTCCCGTTTTGCCCCTAGGTTCTTCATGACCATTGTTTTTTTTTTTGTTGTTAGATTTCATATATAGGTGTTAGCATACGGTATTTGTTTTTCTCTTTCTGACTTACTTCACTCTGTATGACAGACTCTAGGTCCATCCACCTCACTACAAATAACTCAATATTTCATTTCTTTTTATCGCTGAGTAACATTCCATTGTATATATGTGCCACATCTTCTTTATCCGTTCATCTGTCGATGGACACTTAGGTTGATTCCATGTCCTGGCTATTGTAAATAGAGCTGCAATGAACATTGTGGTACATGACTCTTGTTGAATTATGGTTTTCTTAGGGTATATGCCCAGTAGTGGGATTGCTGGGTCATACGGTAGTTCTATTTGTAGTTTTTTAAGGAACCTCCATACTGTTCTCCATAGTGGCTGTATCAATTTACATTCCCACCAACAGTGCAAGAGCGTTCCCTTTTCTTCACACCCTCTCCAGCATTTATTGTTTGCAGATTTTTTGATGATGGCCATTGTGACCAGTGTGAGATGATATCTTATTGTAGTTTTGATTTGCATTTCTCTAATGATTAATGATGTTGAGCATCCTTTCATGTGTTTGTTGGCAATCTGTATATCATCTTTGGAGAAATGTCTCTTTAGGTCTTCTGCCCATTTTTGGATTGGGTTGTTTCTTTTTTTGATATTGAGCTGCATGAGATGCTTGTAAATTTTGGAGATTAATCCTTTGTCAGTTGCTTCTTTTGCAAATATTTTCTCCCATTCTGAGGGTTGTCTTTTCATCTTCTTTATGGTTTCCTTTGCCTTTGGAATAAGTTCCAAAGCTTTTAAGTTTCATTAGGTCCCACTTGTTTATTTTTGTTTTTATTTCAATTTCTCTAGGAGGTGGATCAAAAAGGATCTTGCTGTGATTGATGTCATAGAGTGTTCTGCCTATGTTTTCTTCTAAGAGTTTGATAGTGTCTAGCATTGCATTTAGGTCTTTAATCCATTTGAGTTTATTTTTGTGTGTGGTATTAGGGAGTGTTCTAATTTCATTCTTTTACATGTAGCTGTCCAGTTTTCCCAGCACCACTTATTGAAGAGGCTGTCTTTTCTCCATTGTATATTCTTGCCTCCTTTATCAAAGATAAGATGAGCATAGGTGTGTGGGTTTATCTCTGGGCTTTCTATCCTGTTCCATTGATACGTATTTCTGTTTTTCTGCCAGTACCATACTGTCTTGATTACTGTAGCTTTGTAGTATAGTCTGAAGTCAGGGAGCATGATTCCTCCAGCTCTGTTTTTCTTTCTCAAGATTGCTTTGGCTATTCGGGGTCTTTTGTGTTTCCATACAGATTGTGAAATTTTTTGTTCTAGTTCTGTGAAAAATGCCAGTGGTAGTTTTATAGAGATTGCATTGAATCTGTAGATTGCTTTGGGTAATATAGTCATTTTCACAATGTTGATTCTTCCAATCCAAGAACATGGTATATCTCTCCATCTATTTGTATCATCTTTAATTTCTTTCAACATTGTCTTATAATTTTATGCATACAGGTCTTTCGTCTCCTCAGGTAGGTTTATTGCTAGGTATTTTATTCTTCTTGTTGCAGTGGTAAATGGGAGTGTTTTCTTAATTTCATTTTCAGATTTTTCATCATTAGTGTATAAGAATGCAAGAGATTTCTGTGCATTAATTTTGTATCCTGTTACTTTACCAAATTCATTGATTAGCTCTAGTAGTTTTCTGGTGGCATGTTTAGGATTCTCTATGTATAGTATCATGTCATCTGCAAAGAGTGACAGCTTTACTTCTTCTTTTCCGATTTGGATTCCTTTTATTTCCTTTTCTTCTCTGATTGCTGTGGCTAAGACTTCCAAAACTATGTTGAATAATAGTGGTGAGAGTGGGCAACCTTGTCTTGTTCCTGATCTTCGTAGAAATGGTTTCAGTTTTTCACCATTGAGCACGAGGTTGGCTGTGGGTTTGTCATATATGGCCTTTATTATGTTGAGGAAAGTTCCCTCTATGCCTTCTTTCTGCAGGGTTTTTATCATAAATTGGTGTTGAATTTTGTCAAAAGCTTTCTCTGCATCTATTGAGATGATCATATGGTTTTCCTCCTTTAATTTGTTAATATGGTATATCACATTGATTGATTTGCGTATATTGAAGAATCCTTGCATTCCTGGAATAAACCCCACTTGATCATGGTGTATGATCCTTTTAATGTGCTGTTGGATTCTGTTTGCTAGTATTCTGTTGAGGATTTTTGCATGTATGTCCATCAGTGATATTGGTCTGTAGTTTTCTTTTTTTGTGACATCTTTGTCTGGTTTTGGTATCAGGGTGATGGTGGCCTCGTAGAATGAGTTTGGGAGAGTTCCTCCCTCTGCTGTATTTTGGAAGAGTTTGGGAAGGATAGGTGTTAGCTCTTCTCTAAATGTTTGATAGAATTCGCCTGTGAAACCATCTGGTCCTGGGCTTTTGTTTGTTGGAAGATTTTTGATCACAGTTTCAATTTCAGTGCTTGTGATTGGTCTATTCATATTTTCTATTCCTTCCTGGTTCAATCTCAGAAGGTCGTGCATTTCTAAGAATTTGTCCATTTTTTCCAGGTTGTCCATTTTATTGGCATAGAGTTGCTTGTAGTAATCTCTCATGATCCTTTGTATTTGCAGTGTCAGTTGTTACTTCCTCTCTTTCATTTTTAGTTCTGTTGATTTGAGTCTTCTCCCTTTTTTTCTTGATGAGTCTGGCTAATGGTTTATCAATTTTGTTTATCTTCTCAAAGAACCAGCTTTTACTTTTATTGATCTTTGCTATCGTTTCCTTCATTTCTTTTTCATTTATTTCTGATCTGATCTTTATGATCTCTTTCCTTTTGGTAACTTTGGGGTTTTTTTGGTCCTTCTTTCTCTAATTGCTTTAGGTGTAAGGTTGGGTTGTTTATTTGAGAGTTTTTTGTTTCTTAAGGTAAGATTGTACTGCTATCAACTTCCCTCTTAGAACTGCTTTTGCTGCATCCTATAGATTTTGGGTCATCGTGTTTTCTTTGTCATTTGTTTCTATGTATTGTTTGATTTCCTCTTTGGTTTCTTCAGTGACTTCTTGGTTATTAAGTAGTGTATTGTTTAGCATCCATGTGTTTGTATTTTTTACAGATTTTTTCTGTAATTGATACCTAGTCTCATAGCGTTGTGGTCAGATAAGATGCTTGACACAATTTCAATTTTCTTAAATTTACCAAGGCTTGACTTGTGACCCAAGATATGATCCATCCTGGAGAATGTTCCATGAGCGCTTGAGAAGAAAGTGTATTCTCTTGTTTCTGGATGGAATGTCCTATAAATATCAGTGAAGTCCATCTTGTTTAATGTATCATTTAAAGCTGTGTTTCCTTATTTATTTTCATTTTGGATGATCTGTCCATTGGTGAAAGTGGGGTGTTAAAGTCCCCTACTATGATTGTGTTACTGTCGATTTCCCCTCTTATGGCTGTTAGCATTTGTCTTATGTATTGAGGTGCTTCTATGTTGGGTGCATAAATATTTACAATTGTTATATCTTCTTCTTGGATTGATCCCTTGATCATTATGTAGTGTCCTTCTTTGTCTCTTGTAATAATCCTTGTTTTAAAGTCTTATTTCGTCTGATATGAGAATTGCTACTTCAGCTTTCTTTTGATTTCCATTTGCATGGAATATCTTTTTCCATCCTCTCACTTTCAGTCTCTATGTGTCCCGAGGTCTCAGGTGGGTCTCTTGTAGACAGCATATGTATGGGTCTTGTTTTTGTATCCATTCAGCCAATCTGTGTCTTTTGGTGGGAGCATTTTGTCCATTTACATTTAAGGTAATTATTGATATGTATGTTCCTATTACCATTTTCTTAATTGTTTTTGGTTTGTTATTGTAGGTCTTTTCCTTCTCTTGTGTTTCCTCCCTAGAGAAGTTCCTTTAGCATTTGTTGTAAAGCTGGTTCAGTTGTGAATTCTCTTAGCTTTTACTTGTCTGTAAAGGTTTCAGTTTCTCTGTCAAATCTGAATGAGATCCTTGCTGGACAGAGTAATCTTGGTTGTAGGTTTTTCCCTTTCATCAGTTTAAATATGTCCTGCCAGTCCCTTCTGGCTTGCAGAATTTCTGCTGAAAGATCAGCTGTTAACCTTATTGGGATTCCCTTTTATGTTATTTGTTGTTTTTCCTTTGCTGCTTTTAATATTTTTTTGTGTGTTTAATTTTTGTCAGTTTGATTAATATGTGTTTTGGCATGTTTCTCCTTGGATTTACCCTGTATGGGACTCGCTATGCTTCCTGGACTTGATTAACTATTTCCTTACCCATATTAAGGAAGTTTTCAACTATAATCTCTTCAAGTATTTTCTCAGTCCCTTTCTTTTTCTCTTCTTCTACTGGGACCCCTATAATTCGAATGTTGGTGCGTTTATTGTTGTCCCAGAGGTCTCTGAGACTGTCCTCAGTTCTTTTCATTCTTTTTTCTTCATTCTGCTCTGCAGTAGTTATTTCCACTATTTTATATTCCAGGTCATTTATCCTTTCTTGTGCCTCAGTTACTCTGCTATTGATCCATTCTAGAGAATTTTTAATTTCATTTATTGTGGTGTTCATGGTTGTTTGTTTGCTCTTTAGTTCTTCTAGGTCCATGTTAAACGTTTTTTGTATTTTCTGCATTCTATTTCCAAGATTTTGGATCATCTTTACTATCATTATTCTGAATTCTTTTTCAGGTAGACTGCCTATTTCCTCTTCATTTGTTAGGTGTGGTGGATTTTTACCTTGCTCTTTCATGTGCTGTGTGTTTCTTTGTCTTCTCATTTTGCTTAACTTACTGTGTTTTGGGTCTCCTTTTCACAGGCTGCAGGTTCATAGTTCCTGTTGTTTTTGTTGTCTGCCCCCAGTGGCCAAGGTTGGTTCAGTGGGTTGTGTAGGCTTCCTGGTGAAGGGGACTAGTGCCTGTGTTCTGGTGGATGAGGCTAGATCTTGTCTTTCTGGTGGGCAGGTCCACGTCTGGTGGTGTGTTTTGGGGTGTCTTTGACCTTATTATGATTTTAGGCAGCCTCTCTGCTAATGCGTGGGGTTGTGTTCCTGACTTGCTAGTTGTTTGGCATATGGTGTCCAGCACTGTAGGTTGCTGGTCGTTGAGTGGAGCTGGGTCTTGGCGTTGAGTTGGAGATCTCTGGCAGATATTCGCCTTTTGATATTATGTGGAGCTGGGAGGTCTCTGTTGGACCTTGGCTCTCCCCCCCTCAGAGGCACAGCCCTGACACCTGGCTGGAGTACCAAGAGCGTGTCATCCACATGGCTCAGAATAAAAGGGAGAAAAAAGGAAAGAAAGAGAGAAAAAGATAAAATAAAATTTAAAAGTTATTAAAATAAAAGCAAAAAGTAATTATTAAAAAATTTTTTGAAAGTAATTAAAAAAAGGAAGAAAGAAGAGAACAACCAAACCAAAAAACAAATCCACCGATAACAAGCACTGAAAATTATACTAAAAAACAAAAACAAAAAACGTACAGACAGAACCCTAGGACAGATGGTTAAAGCAAAGCTATATAGACAAAATCACACACAGAAGCATATACATACAGACTCACAAAAAGAGAAAAAGGGAAAAAAAATATATTGTCGCTCCCAAAGTCCACCTCCTCAATTTGGGATGATTCCTTGTCTATTCAGGTATTCCACATATGCAGGGTACATCAAGTTGATGGTGGCGTTTTAATCTGCTGCTCCTGAGGCTGCTGGGTGAGATTTCCCTTTCTCTTCTTTGTTTGCACAGCTGCTGGGCTTCAGCTTTGGATTTGGCTGCGCCTCTGCGTGTAGGTCGCCTGTGGGCGTGTGTTCTTTGCTCAGACAGGACAGGGTTAAAGGAGCAGCTGATTCGGGGGCTCTGCCTCACTCAGGCCGGGGCGAGGGAGGGTTACGGAGTTCGGGGCGGGCCTGTGGCGGTAGAGGCCAGTGTGATGTTGCACCAGCCTAAGGCGTGCCGTGCGTTCTCCCGGGGAAGTTGTCCCTGGATCACGGGACCCTGGCAGTGGCGGGCTGTACAGGCTCCCCGGAAGAGGGGGTATGGATAGTGACCTGTGCTCGCACACAGGCTTCTTGGTGGCGGCAGCAGCAGCCTTAGCGTCTCATGCCCGTCTCTGGGGTCCGCGCTGATAGCCGCCGTTTGCGCCCGTCTCTGGAGCTCCTTTAAGCGGCACTCTTAATCCCCTCTCCTGGTGCACCAGGAAACAAAGAGGCAAGAAAAAGTCTCTTGCCTCTTAGGCAGGTCCCGACTTTTTCCCAAACTCCCTCCCGGCTGGCTGTGACGCACTAGCCCCTTCAGGCTGTGTTCACGCAGCCAACCCCTGTCCTCTCCCTGGGATCCAACCGAAGCTGGAGCCTCAGCTCCCAGCCGTCGCCCGTCCAGGCGGGTGAGCAGACAAGCCTCTCGGGCTGGTGCGTGCTGGTCGGCACGGATCCTCTGTGGGGGAATCTTTCCACTTTGCCCTCCGCACCCCCGTTACTGCACTCTCCTCCGTGGCTCCGAAGCTTACCCCCGCTCCTCCACCCGCAGTCTCCACCCGCAAAGGGGCTTCCTAGTGTGTGGAAACGTTTCCTCCTTCACAGCTCCCTCCCACTGGTGCAGGTCCCGTCCCTATTCTTTTGTCTGTGTTTTTTCTTTTTTCTTTTGCCCTACCCAGGTACGTGGGGAGTTTCTTGCCTTTGGGGAGGTCTGAGGTCTTCTGCCAGCATTCAGTAGGTGTTCTGTAGGAGGTGTTCCACATGTAGATGTATTTCTGATGTATTTGTGTGGAGGAAGGTGATCTCCACGTCTTACTCGTCCGCCATCTTGAAGCTTCTCCCTGGCTGTGTGATTTTTAATCAGTTTTTATACCCTGAGTTTCATGTCTTCACTTGACATGCGTGTCCAGTTTTTTTGTGTGTGTATTTGGAGCACCTAGGAGGTAGACAGCCAGCAGTTAAGAGGGGAAAATCTATCAATAAGAAGGATCATCATGCATCCTTCAAGAAATTTACAATTTGTATGATTATTTACAAAAGACTGGAAAATTATAGCTGAGCAAAAACTTGTATTTGAGATGACATTATTAGAGCAATGTCATGTATATATAGTGGCCTTGTCTTGTATATATAGTGGCCAAAAACGGGCCTCTCTGAAGGAAATAAAGGAGTAAGCTGTGAGGAAATCTGGGAGAAGTAACATATCGGGAGTGAAGTGAGTGTGTACCTGGAGCACTCAAAGAACGTCACAGAGGCCAGTTGTGGCTGGAGCAGAGTAAAGTAATAAGAGGAAAAGTAGTAGGAAATAAGGTTGTAGCAATAGAATGCAGGCCAATTCATATAGAGCCAGAATCAGGACTTTGTAAACTGGAATCAGGACTTTGGAAAACCATCAGCATTTTAGGCATGTGAAAGATCTGCCATGTTTTAAGATCATTGGCAGCTGTGAAGAGAATAGACCATAGGGAAGAAAGAACATGAAAGGGAGAACATAGGAGGTTATTATTAGTCAAGTTGAGTGTCTTGGACAAGTATTGTAGCAGTGGTTGTAGGTAATAAGTGGAAATATTATGACAGTTTTTGAAGGTAGAGCTGACACCTTTTATTAATGGGTTGGATATAGGATGTGAGAGAGAGTGACCAAGTTTTTTGTCCCAAGCAGCTGCAAGAGTGGAATTTTCATATATTGTCATATGGTGAAGACTGAGGAAAGAACATATTTTGGGGGGCAGGGAGGTAGGGAAGAAATCCAGAATTCAGTTTTGTCCATGTTGGTTTGAGATGCATATTAGACATCAAGTAGTGATATCAAGTAGGTAGTTGGATAGATGATACTTAAAGCGGTGAAATGAAAAGGTAACCTCGGGAGGGATTATAGATAGAGAAAAGATTTCTGGGTACTGGATTCTGGAGAACTTTTTTTCTGTCCTCTTGACTTGGTATCTGTTTCTTGCCCACGTTTTCTCTTTTTCTTCCTCTTCTTTGAGCAAATATGAGTGAATTTCAGTTGCCTGTACCTCCAAGAATGCATCACACTTCTAAAATAGTCTTAAGATGCACCTAAAATACAATACAAACATATTATATTTATATATTGCTTTGAACTTTGAAAAGAACTTTTATTTATGAAACGCCTGGTGTGTGCCAGTACTGTGCTAGGTACTTCCCAGTGTATTATCTGTTCGAATTTTATAAATGATTGATTGTATTTAAATGGAAATAGTGATGTATCTGGCAGATCGTAGCTTTAGAGAAAACATTCTTTTGTATTTATATGTTGTTTCAGTTTATATATATGTTTGCATATACATATATAATTTTTAAATTAATGAGAGCATAAATATCAATATTGTAGTTGATATTGTGTAGTAGAAAGAACACTGGATTAGGTGTCTGGCAGTTGTCACTGAATAGCTATGGGAAAGTGATTTGGATTTTTCTTGGGTCCTGTTTCCCATCTGTGGAATAATAACAGGATTAAGTTTGAGGAGGGACTTAGTCAAGGGGTCTCAGCCAGTAAGTGGATTGGGAATAGTTGTTTTTATTTATGCTTCCATATCCACACTGTGCAATGTTGTAGCCACTAGCTGTATGTGGCTATTTAACCTTAAATTAATTAAAATTTAAAATTTGTTTGCTCAGTTGCACTTGGCACATTTCAGGTGCTCATTAACCACATATGTCTAGTTGATACTGTATTGGGTAATGCAGCTCTAGAACGTTTTCATCATTGAAGAAAGTTTTATTAGACAACACTGCTTTATACAACCATTGCTATAACAACTTTCTCTGAAATCTGTGGTTGGCTATTTGAATTTATTTTTCCAACTTGTCAACCAACTAGAAATAGCAAAAATTAAAAAGAATTTACTCTTTTATAGGATAAAAATGTAGTATAGTTCATTTTCACAGTATCATGTGTCTAAGTACTTTAAAATTATAATTAAAAGAGCTTTCATCCCTGGTGGCACAGTGGTTGAGAGTCCGCCTGCGGATACGGGGGATGCGGGTTCGTGCCCTGGTCCTGGAGGATCCCATGTGCCGTGGAGCGGCTGGGCCCGTGAGCCATGGCCGCTGAGCCTGCGCGTCCGGAGCCTGTGCTCCGCGGCGGGAGAGGCCACGGCAGTGAGAGGCCCGCGTACCGCAAAAAAAAAAAAAAAAGAGCTTTCATAGCACTATTGAGAGAACTTTAATTAGAATCTATTGATGCAACTTTCATGTTCAATTTCTGGATAGTAACAGACATTTTTGAAACCTAAATACTAATGCAAAGAATGTTTTAAAAAATAAAACAACATTTTGCTATTATATATGTTAAGAGATGTAAAATACTAGTTTTAAAATTAGTATCATTAAAATTAAATCAGAGCAGTTTCAGGACACAATATTTGTGGTTGTAGAAATTATTTTTCTTCACTTTTTCTGTTTTCTAAACAGAAAAAAGGAATACATCGTTGTACAAAATGCAGACTACAGTTTTTAACATGCAAAGAGAAAATGGATCACAAGACTCAGCATCATCGGACATTTATAAAACCTAAACAACTAGAAGGATTGCCTCCAGGAACAAAAGTGAGTTCAAATATGCTGTATTTTAACATTTTGTATGATAATAGACACTCCTGCCTGGTTTTATTTATTGAATAGAATACTTTAAAAATGATTTCTGATTTAATTAAGACTTTAATTTTAGGTTTTACCATTCCTATGTTTAGGAATAAAACTTCTAACCATTGCTTTTTGGTCAGTAGTGTGTGCAACTCTAGAGTGGTATTCCTTTGTAAAAAGTATAGCTAGATTAACTGTTCCAGGGTTAATGGGTTATGTCAATGTTACATAGGCTATTTTGGAGCTATTCCAGTTGGCAGTGTATATGTCATTTTTATCTGTTAAACTGTAAGATGCTTGAGATCAGGAATCATGTTTTATTTATCTTTGTGTCCTCAGCATCTGGTATAGTGCCTTGAATGCTGTAGGTTCTCAGATGTTTATTGAAATTGTTATTACTGAGTCTACTCTCAGAGAAGCAAGTTCTGCTGCTGGATAGCATTATGTTTTAAGTGAGCAAACACATGTCTGACTGCATACTGATGATTGTAATTTACTTTTCCCTTTTTGCCTTATATACCTCTGTTTTTTCTGACTTCTTTATACACAGTCAGCTCTTGAATATTTGCTCCAGTGGAGGGAAACAGAGGCATGGATAATCCAAAGTGAAATAATCCCCAAAACATTTATATTTGGCTTTGGGTTCTTACCTTTGAATGTGGGTATGTCTGTTATTTGAATTAACTAAAACAATATAAAGCCATGCTCTGAAGACCTAGAGCAAGAGAAGCTATCCAGCATCCTTCCCTGCAATCCATTCATTCCATGCTGGGACTAGACATGCAGAACACTAATGTAAGCAGTGCAGTCCTCTCTCATATTTTCCCTTAATAATAATAATAATAATGATACTAAATGTTTTTATAGCACCTTAGAATTAGGCTTTTGTTATGTTTATTCATATATTCTATTATTTAATCCATATAGTAAGCCAGTGAGGTAGACGAGGGAAGTATTGTCCCTTATCATAGATAAAGAAGCTTAGAGAGGATGTTACTGATTCAGGGTCACATGGCTAGAAAGGAGTGGTATTAGCTTTAACCTCAGGTCTTTTGATTCCTAGTCCAATGCCTTTGTATGATACTAAAGCACATGTTTTTCATGGTACTTCCTCATAGGCTGTGTGGGGATGTATAATCAAATGATTAATGAGAAAGTTGGAGCAGTTGTGTTTTTCATTGTCAACCAGCAAATATAATTTCTTAATACCAAATGTTAAGTCTTGTATTAGCTTCCTTTAAGGAAATTCTGAGTATTATTAAACTCGCCCTGCAGTATAGTGAATTGATATAACCCCTCACATAACCTTTGTAAACATAAATCCTGCCCAATGAGCCCCTGGAAAGAAGTCACATTTACTGTAGATCTCTTTGTTTTATAGTTGTCGAAGGGTAACACAGTCCTTTCTAGGCTTTGAGATTTAAATTTTGACCTCTGTGTTTGTGAATTTTTAGTTATATCAGAGCATAGAAATAGCTATGGAATGTGCTATTTTAATATTCATATAATTTGCTTTAACTCCTAATTATCCATTAATAACTCTTAACATATAACTGATATCAGTACAAAAATGTAAGATTACAAGTGAGTAAATATCAAGTTTAATTTCATTTAATTGATATGAACATTTAGAATAAATGGAAGACTTACCAGTTACAGTTTATACTTGCCCTTTCCAAAAACTTGATGTTTAACTTTTCGTTATGCAGTGATATTTTAACAGTAATGCAGTGATTAATTTTCTAAAGCAAATATTATCTTCATTTTTGTAGGTTACTATTCGAGCTTCAGTTGGCCCTCTTCAATCAGGATCTTCAACTACACCTACCATTAGTGCAAGCACTTCTACCCTTCAGCTCTCACCTCCAAGGACTAAAAATATAACTGCTAAAAATCCCACAAAATCTAACACAAGTAAACCTAATATAACTAAATCCATTGCAAGTAAACCTAATGCAAGTAAGCCTAATGGAAGTAAATCTAAATACAAATCAAAAATACCTAATATGCAAAAGAAACAAAGCACATTGGCTAGTAGCAATAAAAAAAGTAAAGTCAATACAGCATTGAGGAATTTAAGGTAATCTTTTATTCTTGATACACAATACTAATTTAATCTTAAGTATAAAAACTTTATTTAATATAAATTTACCCTATTAAACAACTCTCTTGTACATTTATACGCTGTCACTTAAGGCCAAGCAAATAATAAAAAATATTTTTTACAACAGTTGAACAGTACTTGAATTACTGTTTTTCTATAATATTCATTTATTACACTGGTGTTTTATGTTGTGCTTATATCTTGTGATGTTTGAATTGGTTAATTTAACCAATTGATTAATCCCTTTTTTCCAGTAAGAAACATTAGCTGACATTAGATTTTTTATATTTATTGTAGCTGCTGTTCCATAGCAGATTTTTCAAATAATAAGTCTCTGTTTGAAGATGTTAAACACCTTAGCTTTAATTAACAGAAAATTAATAAGGTGGTCCCTTATTATTTTTGTTTTAAAATATATTTTTATCATTTTCTTTATATCTCTATAAGGTGTCGTCGGGGAGTTCACAAGTGCATTGAGTGTTGTTCTGAAATAAAAGATTTTGCAAACCATTTTCCTACATATGTCCACTGTAGTTTTTGCAGATACAACACTAGCTGTAGCAAAGCCTATGTGAATCATATGATGAGGTAAGATGAGTTAAACATCTATAATTACCAATTAAAATTACAGTTCAGCAAGTTTGTTTTTGAAAACAGTTATCCTATTAGAAGTCAGTTTTTCTCTTCTAAGAAAACTTCTAAGATGATTCCTGGCACTATTTTTCGGCATAGTAATTCATGAAGTTCCTGGAAACTCAAATTTTAAGAACAGTTAGACTAATGAAATTAGGATAGGTTTGTTAGGGAAAATAGTTTTTCTATTGGAATTTTTTTTCCTATAGAACTTTCAAACATGGTTACTTCCAAAGACAGAAAAGTAAATGTTTTAAGTATATTTATGAAACAAAAACATGTAATCTCATGAGTGTTATTCTCTTCAAAGCAGTCACTTTGAGAGATTCCAGGGTTTTCAGTGATGTTAGAAACTTCATTGAGTCTGTTTCTCTCTCTCTTTTTCTCTGTAATGCATCTGTCTGTCCATCCATCCATCAAGCCATGTCTCCTTGCATTCATTCAGTGAAATGAGAGACTATTTCAGTCATGATGCCATTGTTGGAATTATTTTTCTTTAATTCATTCAACTTAGATAATTAGAGTATTCTATGCAGAGAGAGCCTTCATAGCCTATGTTATCTTCATTTGTATCTCATTAGTTGGGGCATCCTTCAGGATGGATTTTTATTTTTTAAAAAACAGTCAAAAATTGGGACTTCCCTGGCAGTCCAGTGGTTAAGACTCTGCGCTTCCAGTGCAGGGAGTGTGGGTTCCATCCCTAGTCAGGGAACTAAGATCCCACATGCCACGTGGCGTGGCAAAAAGAAAAAAATAGTGACAGATTATGAGAATAAAACATTTAAAAAATAAATAAATAAAATTTTAAAAAATAGTCAAAAGTTGTTCAGATATAAGCCGGTTAGGTTGATTATTCAAAGTGAGGTTCTGTTTTTTCAAAAGTTAGAATATGATTAATAAAAGTGATTTTCTTATAGATCAAAACATGACCTCTGTGTTACTTTCTGGTCATTATCAGGTACTCCTTTCAAGGACTCTCCCACGTTTCTTGATGGCTCCGGCACCTCTTTCACAGTTTTTTAACCCCCTTGATGACTAGCCTGACATTATGGTAACTTGACTTCTTTAGTGCCAGTGCTTAACATCACCTTTAGACTTGTACCCCCTTTCTTACCACAGTACTATTTTAGTCTTGTCATATATACTGTTCATTTCTTTTGAATTCCCATTTCCCAATGACTTTCTGGGCTTTGAGTTCTTTTTCCAGTCCAGCAGCACCTATCTAACTATAGTCATCCTCACCCTCAGGGTCATCTGTTTTGATTGCTGCTTTGTTTTTGTTCTAGAATCCTTTACACATTTAGTCATGCTTACCTGGCATAAAGGCCAAAGACTTGACCATCTTCTTCTGAACTTTATGCTCAATTCTAGACCCCCAAATAGTGCTTGATTCAATCAACTCTGACTCATGATCTTTAACTTGAATTGGGTCCTATATTTTTAAATACTTCTTTATTCTTACCTACAGTATCTGATTAAACATTTTTTTGGTACTCTAAAGATTTTATTTCGGATTCTCTTAGTCATTAACATGGCCTACAAATACACAGTTCGAGGTCATCCTTTTAATTAATCTTTTCAGCCTCAAATTTTTTTCCTGTTACATTTATCCAGGCATTAATCTCAGAAATCAAACATGTTCTACTTCTCCAAAGTTAACCCTGCCCCTTATCTCCTCTAGTTCTTCCACAACTTCATTCAGTTAATTTGCAACTTCATCTTTTATCTACCAGGTTCCTTCTGCTTACAGATGATTTCAGGTATTTTTTTTAAGATGAGGGAGACTTGTCCTTACTCCCTACTTTCCTTATCTCTTGTCTTCTTATTACCATGGACATTTGTAAAAAGTATTTGTTACTAGCATATTCGTGATTCATTTCTTTACCTTTTAATTTGAGTATCATCCTCACCTACCAACTAACACTGCCCCTTTAAAGATTATCAAGTACTGATCCCTGTATTTATTCACTTTTTTTCGCTCTTACTACTCTATGACTTCTTTAGAGTCATTGTTGTCACTCACTTTTGAAACTGTTCTTCTCAGCTTGTGTTTAACCGTTACCACTATTTTTCTTCTTCCTTTTTGCCTACTCCTATTCATTGCCTTCCTTCAGCTCTTCTCGCCTCCTTACATTTCCTTTCTTCGTAATGTAACCACTGTCACTTTTACCTTTCAACTTTGAATCTTCCAGTTTCATTCCTTAGTTTTCCTGAGATCTAACTCTGTATTTCTAATTATTTCGTGTTTTGTTTTGTTTTTACCTTTGACTCATTGGCATCTAAAAAGAACCTAAATAAACCAAACATTATCATCTTTCCAGAATTCACTTTACTACCATCCAGTACTCTTTCAGGGCATCATTTGTGTGAATGTGGAATACCAGCTGGAAAAAATTCACTGTTGCAAGTATCTTAAGCTTGTGAAGTTCCCTTGATCTGCCACTGTGCGTCATGGCTTCCTGAGACAGCACCTTCTGCATTCTGCCTCTCTGCCTCCCACCTACTACAGTGGACTACACCTATAATCCATTTCCTCTAAACCAGGCCCTGGCCATCCTTTCCCAAGTGTACTTCTGTGTGGAATGTCTCTTGTTCTTTGACAAATGTATGGCTTCCCAAATACGGCCTTAATTCTGCCCTTAGTTTATAGGGGAGCAAATCGGAAAATATTTTGTGTTTTCCTAAGCCAAGGGTCATTCTACTCTTCCCTTTCCCATTATCATAGGCTTCTCATTTGTCCTGTAAAACCTCCACATCCATTCTATTCTAAAACATTCCCAGTTAGCCCAACTGCCTTCTACCCTTATCCCAATTCCCAGTGAGCCCCAACCCTGCACTTCATTGTCAGGACACACAATCCTACTCATGGTTAGCCTCATGTGGAACTGAAAGCTTCCACTGCCACTCGTAGGGTTTGGTAAATCACTTTTCCTTTTTCTCTACTTCATATGTACCCTTGCCTCACTCACTGCCTTAGGTATCTCCCATTGAATGGCCCAACCACTACTTCTTCCCAGTGTGAATTCTTGTTACAGGTTTGAGTTTTATATGTACAGAAACTTCATTTTCTCCAGAGGATGAGTCCCTTAAATCCCTATCCCATACTACCTCTGTACTCTCAATTGGTCTTTTCCCCTCCAGTCTCAGACTGCTCTTCTCCAGAATAAACTTTCTCCCATACTCATTTTTGACAAGTGGCTTTTCCTTCTTTGTTAGTCCCTGGAATACCCCTGTCCTTCCTTTCACTTTACCTTCTTTGAAGTGTCTGATCACCACAACCACTCACAGGGATCATTCCTTGCTTTGAGTTGTGTGCCATTCATCTGTTCTGCCTTTTGTTATGTTTGTTTGTATGTGTATTATCTCCTTGAGAAGAAGGGGCTCTTTGTATTTACCATGTCACCTAGCACATTACAAACAGCAAGTGAGAGTCATTATTGTAATTATAAAAGAAAGCCTCTAAATAAAATCTCAAAAGAGGATATTAAAAAATCTTATGCAGTTGGAGCATTTTTGGAATAAGACTCTTACAAAGAAGAGCATCATTAAACATATAATTTTTAAGTGATTTTTTAAAGAAGTAGCATTATTTGGGTTTGGTTGTTTAAATTATTGCACCCTGTTTGCTTATAGCCTTTAGGTAGCAGTAGAAGTCACCTGAAAAAATGAAAATGCATTACTATGTAATATTGCTATTATTTTTCAACATTATGTATAAGAAAGAAGGCTTTTTTTCTCTACATGTAATAGAATTAAGGTAACAGCCATAAGTACCTAATATCTCTTTTTGTAGCAGAGCTTACTGTTTGCTAAGAAGTGTGGTAAGCTGGTGGTGAAGAATCTGACAAATCTGGATTTGAAACCAAGCTTCACCATTTATTTATTACATGTGTGACTTTGGGCAAATTACTTAACTGATTCCCATTTTCCTTTTCTTGAAGAGAAAGTTACTGTGATTATTAGAGGAAATGTACTTAAAGTGCTTAATAAAATGATTTGCACTTAGGAGATATTCAAGTAATTTTAGGTATTATTTCTAAATTGTCATTATTCAGTATCATAAAGTCCTTGCCTTTAATTTTCACAATTTAGTAGGAGAGAGTTATTTACCTAGCTTAATGTGATAAACAAATGACTGTGAGAGCCCAGAGAAGGTAACGATGAATTCTTTAAACAAGAAATGAGAAGGTATTGTATAAATGACATTTCATTTAGGCTTTGAAGGATGATTTAAAATTTTTCCAAGGAAAAAGAAAGCTGGTATAACAATTTGTTCCTATATAATAATAAGACAGATTCCTGAATTAATTTTTATAGGATATGCTTTAGTTCATTATATTTTTTATATAGATTTATTGGCACTAAATAATAGTCATTAGAAAAACAGTTAAGATTATTGTGATGGCATCATAAATGGTCTTCTGTCCACAACCCACCCCTTTGGCCCTTTTCCATTTCTTCCTTTCTTTTGTTACTCATATCTGGTCAGGATATTTTTTGGCCTAAAATCCTTTACCTTCCTAATATTAATAGGATGAAGTTGAAATTTTCTGGAGAATGTAAGACCTTTTAATATCTAATTCCTAACTACTTTTCCAAGAGCCTTCAACTCTTATTTTCTTTGCTTTGCCTGGAGTAAGTCAGTATATGGAGCTTCCTAACTGAAATGTACTACTAATTGTGCTGACTTCTCCATTTACCTGCAGCTTTCCCTCATGCAACCACAAAACTGTGTGTGTGTCACTGTTGATGTTTATCCTGTGATAATGAATATATATTCACTTGTTTAGCATATGTTTATTGGCATTTATTCTGTGCCAGTTGCTTTTTGACAACCTTCCCCTCCCAAACCCTGGACCATGAACTCTAAGGCAAACAACCTGCTTTATTGTATCATCAACCTCCAGTTTGGTGTCTTAATAGTAGGCATACTGTCAATATTGTTGCATACTTTTGTATTTTATCAGAGGTAAACTTTTTACTTGTATCAAAGCAAGATGGTCAAAGGGAGTTTTTTTTGCCTCTAGTCCTATTGAGGTATAATTTATATACAATAAAATTCATCTATTTTTAGAGAATAGCTTAATGAGTTTGGTAATTATGTATATATAGTCTAAGTAGATGGTGAATTTTCAAAACCTAGATTTTAATGTTATGTTTTACTGAATCGTAATAAAAATCTTAACCTTTTTTTTCCTTTATTAGATTATTTCCCTATTGTTATTAACTTTACACAGGTCTATTAGGAAGAAGAAAGGTAGTTTTTTTTCCCCTCTGTTGGTGAGCTACAGATCCACTTTTCCATTCCTATAATACACAAAACTAGAAGAATGGAATTTGTGTAATAAATATAAATGAAATGACAGTATAAGTCTTTTTTTATAGGTAGGGAACTCTAAATTAAAACTGGATTCAGACAACTAAAATTTTAAAAGTACCAACATTTTAATAAGGTGCAAGTTATAGACAGAAATGGAAGCCATCAAAAGACCCTAAAACGTAATTTTTTCCTCTCCTCTTACCAAATAAAGGAACTGAAACAGTCTGTTGAGAAGGAAGAAAGAGCTTTTAAAAGTTACTTTTAAATCTCATAAAAAAAAATAATTTACTTGGTTCACATTATTTGGGAATCAGATAAAATCTGGGACACACTCTGAGGAAATACAGTATGTGCACAAATTTTTGCATATTATTTCAGTGGTTCCCAACCTCTTGATGGTTTCTTCCTAAAAAAACCATTCAATTATTTTTGTCATGTTATGCTGAATTTATAAACTCTTTAGTAGTAGTTATCCCCAGATTGAAGAAATAAGTATTAAAAATCTTCTGAGAATGTTCTCTGGGGATTATAACTGGTCAGAGTATTTCTTTTCCCATACATACATGCTCTGCTGGTGATGGTTGCCTTGTATCTGAGACTTAGAATTGATTTGGTGTGTTGGCTACTTTAGGTCTATCATTGCAAGCTGCTGCTCTTCAAACTTTAGCTTGCATAAGAATTACCGAAAAAGTTTGTTAAAACAGATTCCTGGGCCCCACTGCCAGAGATTAATTCAGTTGCTATGTGGGAGTCACAAGACTTTGCATTTCTAAATAAGCTCCCAGATGATGCTCATGTTACGAGTCTATGACTCCACTTTTATCTGTGCTAAGTAGTACTGTGCTAAGCCGATCCTGGTTTTCTAGTATAGGAAAGCTTTCCTTATCAGATTTAAAAGGGTGTGTAAAAGCTATCAGCATCAGCTACAAAGCTTGGTTAGGGGTTTTCTGTTCTGTGCTTAGGGGAAGCATTGTTTTAGCTCAAGAGTTCTGCTTTAATTTGTTTTTTTAAAAAAAACCTCTACTAGTAATTGCAAAGAATTCTAAATGTTTGATTTTACAAATCCATTTTACAAGTGCCAGCAGTGGCATTTAGCTCAACTACTGTTAACTTCCAGGATAATTTGGAATCTACTCCCCTTCCTCAACACAAACATGTTAAGTTGGTAAAGGATTTTTAAAATGATTCTTATTGGTAACCATTCATATTATAGCAAAAATGTTATTAGCAAAACTTTTAAATTGTTTTCAACTCTTAACAGTTGAAGAAAATAATTTGACTTGCTTTACTTTTTTAAACTCTTGAGTATTTCCTTTTTTTATGTGAGGGTGAGGTGCTGATTGTATAAAAATATGCTTAGTGAAATACATTTCACTAGAAAATAAATAGATAAATAAGAATGTAAGCTGAAATGCTGAATGAAACAGGGATGATGAACATTATATTATTATTTATATCATAATATTTTATTCAAAACTAGAGATTTAAGTATAGACTTGATATATAGCTAATAAATTAATATGACTTACTGTATAGTAAAATTAATAAAATCTGTTTTGTCTCTCCCAGCTTTCATAGTAATCGTCCAAGTAAAAGGTTTTGTATCTTTAAGAAGTATTCAGAAGATCTCAGGTAACTAGTTGATCTTTTAAATTTTTTTCTATTGAAAAATTATATGACTTAAATCTTTTGTATATAACATTTTTATTGAGATACAGTTCATATACCATGCAATTCACACATTTAAATTATACAATTAATAGTTTTTGGTATATTCACAGAATTGTGCAGTTACCACAGTTAATTTTAGTACATTTTTATCACTTTAAAAAGGCACTCTGTACCCGTTAGTGGTTATCTCCATTTCCTTCCAATTCCTTTCATCCCTAAGCAACTACTAATCTACTTTCTGTCTATTTAGATTTGCCTATTCTGAACATTTCATGTAAATGGAATGATAAAATATGTGATCCTTTGTGATTTGTGTCTTCCATTTAGCATAATGTTTTCAAGATTCATCCATATTGTAGCATATATCAGTGCTTCTTTTTCTTATTGCTGAGTAATATTCCATTGTATGTATATATGATAGTTTGTTTATCCATTTAGGTTATTTTAACTTTGAATCTGTTATGAATATTGCTGTTGTGAACATTTGTGTACTCATTTTTGTTTGGACATGTCTTTTCATTTTTCTTTAGTATATATCTAGGATTAGAATTGCTGGGTTATATGGTAACCCTATGTCAAGCCTTTGAGGAACTGCCAGAGTGTTTTACAAAGTACCTGATTGGTCTATATTCTCTCGCTAAATTTGTTTCAGGGGTGACCAATGGTGTCAAGATGAAATCTTCATGTATTTACACTGTAAAATGAGAACAAAAATAGGGCTGTCCAACAATATTTGATTTAAAAAAAGATACCTAAAATATGTAGTAAAGTGACTAACACTTTTTCAGTTTTGAAGTAAATTTCTTAAATCACTAGAATTCTTGAAATTAGTATGTAGTCTGTATAATTCTTTTTCCTTTTCAAATTAAGAGAAGTGTACAACTTGCTTACTGTGCAGAAAGAACTGTTGATGAATATTTCTGAAGACACTGAGAATTTGGTTTTACCACACACTTAACTCAGAATTCACTGAGCACCATGTTTTTCATATTCTTCTGAATTCTTTAGACCCCACTGTTCTTTATTTTTGCTCATGAGGCCTTTGCTACCTGAAATATCAGTATGTTTGCTGCACCAAGCTAATCTATACAGATAAGATTAACCAATAGTTGTTTTGATATTTTGGGTTAGTGGAAAAAATGGAAGAGGGGATGATATTATGTCTCAGGACCTTTGTACTTATTATTCTCTGTGACTAGTTTGCTCTTTCCCAGATTTTTGTATGATTAGCTCCTTTATCTCCTTTGGGTCTTTATTCTGATGAGTGAGCCTTTCCTTGACCACTTGATTTAAAATTATATCCTTTCTCCTGTGCTTTACCCCAGTGCTCTTTATCTCCTTTTTATGCTTCATTTTTCTCTGGATCATCTTTTGTCATCTCATTCACTGTATATTTTGTTTATTTTCTGTGTCCTCTCACTAGAATGTGTGTGGTTTGGATTTTTGTCTATGCCAGGCATTGATAGTGATTAGGCACCCAGTAAATATTTGTTGAATAAATTAATGTATGCATTGAAAATGACTTATGTGGACAATAGGTCCCATCTATGATGTTGGACCAGTAGCTCACAGGGAGAGAAAAATTTGGTTCAGTTTTAAAAATATATTAGTACTAATTTTAAAACATTTACTGAATTCAAGGAAATAGATTAAGCTATATTAGAGGTTGCCTATTCTGAAAATTTTTATAAGAATGAAGAGTTTTATTGCATTCAAAAGATGAGATTTTTGATTTTCACCTCACTGTTGTTAAGCTCAGTTGTGTGTTTGGTTTTTAAATGAATCATATGATTTTAAACCTCCGGGATGTTTTTCTCTCAACTTGAATAAGTCTCAGATTGAAAATTTGCCTATTTCTGTGAATGGAACATAGAAACTTATAATTGTATAGAACAATAATTTTTGTAATTATTCTTTTATTGGAATGGAATATTTGTTCTTTAGCTATTTACTGTGTATCTACTAGGTCTATAATGTAGCAGATCCTATAAAGATAATAGTAATAATGAAGAAGTCTTGGAACCAACCTTCAGAGAATGTACATTTTATTGGGTGGGAGATAAGAGGTGAATGTAAATAACCACAATAAAGCAAGAGGGATTTTAATAAGTGCAATGATGGTTGGTTTTTTTCAAAGGGGAGTGAGATTACTTTACTTGGAATGATCTACATAAGTGTTAGTTTACTTGGCTTTAAAGGATGAGTATTGTTTATACTGATAGAAGAGGTACAGGTGCATTTGAGTTGGAATAACATGAATAGAGGTGCAGAAATGAAAAAGTTGAAGGCGTACAGAGGGGGAATGGTAGTAGTAAATGAATGGAGCATTGAAGTTATAGTGGTAATATTGAAATTGGGGGCAATAGTTTTGAGCTTAGAGCCAGATTGTAAAAGCGTTGAAAATAAGGCTAAGGAGTTTGGACTTATTTTGGAGGGCACTGGACAACCTTTGATGTTTTATATAGAATTGAATGAAACTGAAGGAAGGTTGAATTTCTTCTCACCTTTAACAATAGGGTGAATTATAGATGCGTGAATCCTATTGATTAGGACTTTTGTGGTAGTTATGAATAATCTAGTAAGGACTTGGGTTAGAATGGTGAGATAGTATTATTTCATCTTTAAGAAACTGGGCTCTGGAATGAAAGTACTTGATTTCAAACCTGATCTTGACCTTTACCAGCTCTGTGTCCTTGGTACATTACTAAGCTAACTCCATCCTCTATTAAAAAGGTGATAAATTATAGCGTCTACCTTTTATGGGTTGTTTAGATTTAGATGAGATGGTATGTCTAAAATTGTTTGACTAGCACAGAATAAGTACTCAATAAATTGTTGATATAAAATGCTTGACATACTGACTGTTTAAGGAAGAAGAGACAGAGATAACTATAGGTTGAGCTTTATTTTCAGAGGAAATGGCATCATAAGAAAGGCCAGTCAGGATAAGTTAATTTGGGAAGGAAGTACATGATTTTAGTTTTATGAAGGTCAGTTTTTTATGTGCCAGTATGACATCTAGGGGAAAATATACAGCAGACTGTTAGACTAGAGCTTTAGGGGAGAAATCAATCTAAGGTATGTTATTTGTTTGTATTTGTATATTGGTAAAACATTTAAAATTTTAACGTATGTGATGAACTTCAGAAATGTATTTATGCTTTATTAATAAACTGACAATAACAATGATAACATTACATGATCTATTTTTTTTCCACCTAAGCAAAAATAATTTATTAGCAGGATTCCAAAGACCCTCATGGACCCCTAGAAGGAAGAGATACAGCCAGAACATACGTGGGAAACAGAAAGCCATCAGTTACTAAAACGGCTTCTTTCTAGTCTGACCTGCTGAAGCAGGATGATTTTGTCTGTTATTTTCTCTGGACATGAGTTCCATTCTCCTTTCTCTGTGTAGACCAGCTTTCTCTGTTGATGACCCAAACATAGTATTCCTAGCTTCCCACATTTTCCCAGATCAAGAAATGTGATTATATATCCCAATTACAAATCCCTGTTCAGAGAAGGCTTGAGTTAGACATTCCATCCCTGGTCCAATTAACTATGTCGAGTGGAATAGGCATTTAGCTACTTACCATTGAGACTACTTTTAGTGTCTGTTGAGGGCAGTTTGTTAATAGAAAAAGACTGTAATTATTAAATTTAAGTATTTAAATCTTAACTTTCCTTAAGCTTAAAAATATTCCATTTAGAAATCTAGTACATTTAATAATCACTTTTGGGACTTCCCTGATAGTGCAGTGGTTAAGAATCCGCCTGCCAAGGCAGGGGACACGGGTTTGAGCCCTGGTCCAGGAAGATCCCACATGCCGCGGAGCAACTAAGCCCGTGTGCCACAACTACTGAGCCTGAGCTCTAGAGCCTGTGAGCCACAACTATTGAGCCCGTGCGCCTAGAGCCAGTGCTCCACACAGGAGAAGCCACCACAATGAGAAGCCCACGCACTGCAAGGAAGAGTAACCCCCACTCACCACAACTAGAGAAAGCCCACGTGCAGCAACGAAGACCCGACGCACCCATAATAAATAAATAGATTTATTTAAAAAAATCACTTTCAAGCGGGCCTTTAAATAATGTTTGATAAAGTTCATTTAAGCTGAACAGACTAGAATTTTTTATTTTAAAGTCTCATTTACACTTCAGTTACTTTTAAACAATGTAACATCATTTATACATTTAATATATTTGATTTTCTTTTAAACAGCTCTTCAGATGCTTGACCCCAAGCTCCCAAGTGCTTAACTCTAATAAACATAATAAATTAAACACAGTGGCTTTCTAAGTTCTCTGAAACATTCACATATTTTTGCAGGCTTAATATTTTAAAATAAAACTCAAAGCTAAAAGTTTAAACACATTTTAAATTAGAGTCTTAAGACCAATTTTACATACTATAATACGCCAATTATGTTTAAATACTTCAAATAGCAAATGCTGCACAGTTTGATCCAATAAGCATAAAAACTATTTGTGAATTCAAAAAAAATGTATTGATGACTATGGGAATTGCTTTCTAACCTTTTTGAAAATTTGTAATCATTACATATTTAAGAACTACAGTACTCAGTGAAGTTTTCTTAAGGGAACAAGTAGTTTAGGTCCAGGCAACTGGGCCAGTTCAGAGTACTGGGATGCTGAGGAACTCAGACTTTGGACTTCAATAGTGAATTAGCTACTTCAGTTAATTCAGTGTTATATGAGAATAATACCAACCTTGGATGCTTGTGGTGAGAATAAACTAAATAATATATAGGAAAATCTTTAACACATAGTATACAACGATAGCAGCTACGACAATGATCTATTTTTAAAGCGTTCACATTTCTAATTTTTTCCTCACCTAGAAAACACTAGATAAATGTTCCATTAGAGCACAGACTGTATTTTTTGGTCGTCATTGTATTCATAATACAGTACACTAGTAGTACAGTATGTGTAACGACAGCCTTAGTAAATATACACTGACTAATGTATATATTGTACATTTATATATACTGAACTCTTGTTTTGCAGATGGGCATAGGCACAAATAGACTGTGATTTGTCAAAGTGACCCATGTTGTTAGTGGAGCCAAGACTGGACTGTAGGTCTCTTGACTCTTAGTTTTCAGTAACTGTTATGAGAGAGAAAAGTTTATAAAGCAAAAATACTTTCTGTATATAAATGGTAGTATAATTTGAATATGACTATGACATTTTCTAGAGAATCATTTCAGTTATATCAAGTTTATATAACAAAAATTGGAATGACAGTTATGACACAAAAAGCAAATCACAGAAAAGTATTCATTGAACTGGTGTGTGGATTTTCATAAAAGATAAAAACATTTTCTTTTATACTATTTGCTTTGTTTTTTATAGGGGCATTACTCTAGTGTGCCTTAATTGTGATTTCCTAACTGATGTTTCTGGCTTAGATAATATGGCTACACACTTAAGTCAACATGAAACTCATGCTTGTCAAGTTGTAATAGAGAAAGGTACGTATATAAAATTGTTTTACTTTGGATTTTTGATATTTATTCCGGTATTATTGGTCAGCCACAGTATGTGCTCTTTACTAAATCGTTTTTCTCACTCATCATATTTCATATGCTGTTTTAAATATAATACTTTTCTTCTAATTTCAGTTTCTGTTTGTATCCCAACTTCTGAACATCTTTCTGAGTAAGTGTAATTTTTATTCAGTGCATTTTACTTTGATGGATTTTAGCACTATTGCATTTTTAAATGTATCATTAACAGAAATGAAGAATATTAAAGTATTTTGTTTTTTTTTTGTTTTTTTTTTTAAAGCTGCTTGTTGAAATAGGTTCCTGCTCTATGGAGCTCGTGACCTGGTGCAAGACAAGTTGGAATTTCCTAAGTTCAAAGTTCTGAGATGTTTTCTTACACAAAGGCAGTTAAGCAGCCAAGTTCATGACACTAGCTCTCATTATTCAGCTCTTTTCAGCTTCAAATGGGACTAGATTCTTATTCCACCTTATCTTTGTGTCAGGTTGACATATCTTAACATACGTTTTTTTTTCTCCAGTTGGCTCTCTCCAAAAATAACTTTTGTTGCTGTGGTCATTTCTTACTTTGCTTAAAATAATTTGTGTTTTTCTCTGCTGTACTTGATTTCAGAATAATATGTTCCAAATGATATGGCTGTTTGTCTTTTTGTCTGTTTTGTCTGCTTTCTTAATTTCTTATAAGTCTTAAGTTTTTTAGGCCAGATGATTGTCTTTTTCCTCATTCGTTGTCTGTCATTGTGCTATTTTTCTTATTTTTCAGATGGAGAAGCAGCCCAGAGATTTCAAAAAATGTTCAGGGTACACCTGGACAGTGTCCCCCTTCGATGGACACAACTGATGCCTGTTCTCTCTTTCCAAGGAATGTGACTAATTTGACTGTGGGACCTGCTCTAGGTTGTGGTCTCAGGAAATCAGATCTTGGGGAGACTCCCTTCTCTCATGGCTGGCCTTCCATGAGGCTGATGCTGATATAGCCAGAGATGGTATCAAGGCCCACCAAATAGAGCACAGCTTCCCACTGGGGGCTTTGGCTCTTGATCTTAAGCTCGTGGGTCACTTCTGGCCAAGAAAATCAAATCTGTGCTTCAGTGTCCCAGTTGAAGTTTAGTCATTTTGGCTGCTTCCCTTTAATCTTCCTCTAGCATGAATGCATCCAAGGAATACAAAAGCTCTGGTTATTAGGAAATGGTTATTTTTCATATCCTTGGAACAACAGGTCCCTACAATTATGTTCCAAAATTTCACTTATTTTTACTGTTATTTAAAATGTATTACCCAGGAGTAACTTCATAGTTTTTTAACAGCATCAATTATCAGATTTTTTATTTTTAAAAAATTTAGTTTAATTTTGATAGCTTGGTTTTATGTTCTCCAAATGTATTGATGTCTATTTTTATATTCTTTTCTTTAAAACTGTTGTTTAGTGTTTGCTTTATTTTGTTAAGAATTCCAAGATATTCCCTAGAATTCTCTACAGATTTCCTATAGCTGCTTATTTATAGCTTTTTAATTTGGCTGTTGTTCAGACCGTTAGACATGATTATATCCATTCTTATTTTGGGATTATTATTATTAATATTATCTTAATAATTGTGAGTTCTAAGGTGTAAAGAATTGACAAAACCTATTCTTGGAGACCTTAAAACAAGGTTTTTTAAAAATTTAGTTTTATTTTTTTATACAGTAAAACAAGTTTTAAAGTTGCATATTTGTACATCTAATACATAATACCTACTTAGCTATTAATAGTTCCTTTGGGTAGTGGTAACATTAAAAAAATATAAGGGCCAATAATGCACTTGTTTCTATCATATATAAAACATATTTCCACATATATATATTTTTTAAAGTTGACATTTGTTTATTTTAGTTACATTGACTATAGCTCTAATAAACAGTTTTGATGCTATTATTTTGTTTTAATAAAAATTCTGTTGTTTAAGTGCCTCAGGAATTATTTACTAATAAAGAATTTCATATGAAAGCTGTAGATTTAATCACATAAACAGGAGCATTGCCTTTATTGTTTCATGGAAGCCCTATTATTTGGCCTGCACACTGAGAGCTGTATCTACTTAGTGCATCTTGCTTTTTTTCCTCTGGCACAATTGAAAGGTCACTGTTTATACTCTACCAACTTATTGAATTTTAATGACATGTAAAATACCTTTTGTGATCTTAGTTGCCATAAGGGTTAGGCAGGCTCTGGAAATATGACTCAGTCATGTTTTTTTACTCTGAAGTCAGAACTTGCTCAGTTTTACTTTGAAACAGATTTAAAGCCAGTATAGATGACTACTTATTATGTAATGTGCTTCTTGTAAGTAATAATAAAAAAATTTGAACCCATTAGTTTTAAATTTCCAAACTAATTTCTACGGTAAATGAATAATTTTTCAAAAGCTCTGGAAGTAGCTTGTCTCTCAGTAGGTGAATTTGGTGTTATGCTAGACTTTATTTCCTTATCTGTCTCTAGGAAGTTTTGTCATTCACCCTCTTTCTACCCAGTTTTTTTTTTTAATTTAAAAATTTTGTCCAGAAACAACTTCTTTACATTTTTAACATAAGTTCCTTTTTCATTTATAGATATTTGCTCTACCTTGGCTATAGTTTAAAAATATGAGAAATTGTATTCTTGATATAGCAATGTAGGAGTACTGCTTTGTGTTCTTCCATAGGACTCTGTTTTATAGTATTATCAAGTTCATTTTCTTAAAGTTTAAACTCCTAAAGTTCTATCACCTATAACTTCCTTTTTAAAAAAATAATTTAAATAAAACACCTAAGGCAGCTAGTACAAAATTTGTTGATTATAGGCAGTTGGTCATATTTTAATTTTGTGCTAATGACCCTCCTTGCCATCAGGTTATTCTAAATAGTTTATTCACCTGATCAGAAATTGCCATTTCATGCATGTGTGCTTTTGGTTACCACTGAAAAAAAAATGAGATTGGTTCAGTTTAAGTCCATCGCTCTTTTGAGAAAAAATGACTGCTAAACTACAGAGACTTGGATTCTTGCCATTTTTATGATATTTTGGCATAACTCCTCACCTCTTTGGGCCTCATTTGTTTATTCAGCAAATATTTCTTGAACATCTGCTTTGTGCCTGGCACCCTTCTAAGTGCTAGAAAAATGGACTGAAATCTCTGCCCTCACAGAACGAACATTTTAGTGGTGAAGGACAGACAATATAAAGTAAATAAAGTATATAATATGTTAGATAGTCGTCAATACTATGGAGAAAAATAACATAGGGAAGGGGGATAAGAAGTACTGGGTGGGAGTTTGGAGGCTGCCATTTAAAATTTGGTAGTCAGGGAAGGTCTCACAGAGAAATGACATTTGAGTAAAGACCTGAAAGAAGAACTGCATGGAGACTGGTCTGGCTGCAAATAAGTGATTAAGAGGGAGAATAGTAGGAGTTGGGGCTTGCAAGGTAATGTGGGCCATGTGTATAGGACGTTATGGACCATTGTAAGGAATTTGCCTTTTACTATGAGATAAGTAGCTATTAGAGCATTTTGAATAGAGGAGTGTTTTATACCTCAATAAAACCCACAATCAACGAAAACCTTTAAATACAGAAGTGTGTCTATATTACCATAGCTGCTGTCTTCGGAATAAGCTGTAGAAGACCAAGGACAAAATCAGGGAGATTAATTAGGAGGTTATTGTAATAATCCAGGTATGAGATGGTGGGGATTTAGGCTAGGCTGCTAGCAGTTTAGGTGATAAAGAGTTTTGATTTGGGACATGTTTTGAATTCGTTGATGGTTTATATGTGAAGTGCAGAAGAAAGAAAGTTTTGAGGATGATTCCAGTTATTAGTGTGAGCAACCGGAAAGATGGCATTGATATTGACTGAGATAGGGAAGACTAGAAGTAATAGATTTGGGAGGGAAGATGATGACTGTGATTTGGGACATATTTTAGTTTGTGATATCTGTTAGATATGCAAGTTGAGATGTCATAAGCATTCACCTGTATGAATTTAGGGGGGTGTTCTAAGCTGTAAATATCATTTAATGTCATGGGAATAAATACAAGTAAAACTGGGGAAAACTGAGTAAGGTTGGTATATGTATCACTGTCAACATCCTGCTTATGCTTTTGTGCTATAATTTTTTACTGTTATTTTATATTATAAGATGTTATCATTGGGGAAACTGGACAAAGGGAATATGGAATCTCTCTGTGTTATTTCTTATAACTGCATGTGAATATACAATTATACCAAAATTTAAAATTCAGTGAAAAAAACTCATGGGACTATATGAGATCACCAAAGGATACAGTAGAGAGAGAGAAAGGACAGGGTCCACAGGCTGAGCTCTGGGGAATCTGACAATAAAAGGTCAGGGAGATGAGAAGGAATTGGCAAAGGAAACTGAGGAGTGGCCGATGGTATAGAAAGAAAACCAGGGGAGTGGCAGTGTTCTTGGAGCCTCAGTTACCCTATTTGTAAAATGTGAGTGCTGACTTGTTCTAGACTTCTGAGATTCTATTATTCAATATTGGTTATACTTACATTGTCATAATTTGTTCTTATGACAAGATAAATTTAGAATGCCACGTATCCTATTCCCAGTAGCAGAAACAGGGACTCTTTGACCTTGAGAAAATTAAATGTTCACATTATTTCTCAGCACATTTAACTCTTTCATAGGCTTTTATAAAAGTAGTTCTCTTATACTTCTATTAAAGAAGGTAAGTAGGTCATTTTTTCCCAGGTTCTGTACTGTACAACTAATGTCCATAATTTATAAGTTGGGGGGAAAAGTTTCCGTGGTCAAATAAATTTAGGCAATGCAAGTTAAAGTTAAATGGATTCTTTGATATGGGCTTTTTCGTGCTGTATGTGACTTGTGAATGTCTAAGAGAATATTTATTTGACCTTAGAATTTTTTTCTTTGAATACTTATTCACTTCTTAATCTCCATGGAATAGTGTGTAGAATACTGATCTGGAGTAATCCTTCAAATTTTATGAACTGGGAAATAAAAAGTAGTTGTGTAGTTTTGCCTAAGATGGATTCCTAGACATTTCATTTATGTTTCTGAATCATTTGTAAGATAGTGTTTGTAACTAGAGACTAGCAATGTACATTTTTATATTTTTAGAAATTATATCAGAAAAATGATGTCCTCATTATTATGTTTGTAAAATCTAATAAGTGCATAACAGGGACAGACCAGTTATTAGTTTATTCTGCCTCTGATTATAGCAGCAAGAGATATTTTTGTTGGAGAGTATGGTTACTTTACATGATTTCACACTAAGAAGCTTAAGAATCTCTCATTATCTGTTTCTAGCTTCTCTAACTCCTTATGCTTAGCTTATCAATCTACCCGCTTACATATTTTTCTTGAGACTATTTTCAGTCTTTTATTATCTGTTAAGGAATTTCTTATATAGTAAAGTTTTACTTCCTACTTAAACAGCTTCAGGAGAACTTCTTTGATACTAAGATTAGGTGATTTGAAAGCCAGCTTCATTTTAAACCCTCTCAGACCCTTAAAGGTACAGTGTGGTGTAGTGGTTAAAGAGCGTAGGCTCTGCAGTTGATTGCCTAGTTTGGAGTTCCTACCCTGCTGTTTACTAGAACATGTGTGACTTTGGGTAGGTTACAGACTTCTGCCTCATTCCTCATTTGTAAAATGCATGTAAACAACAGTACCTGTTCATAAAGTGTAGAGGGAATTAAATGAGTTAGTATACGTATATAGTACTTAGAAAGTGATTGTCACATAGGAAGCACTGTGTAACTGTAAAGTTATCATTGTTACTCATTACTTTTCATAATTTTACTTCTGTGTGCATTTTATTCAGATAGAATTATCCTAATCTTCAGCCTGCTTTTCATTCTAACCATCTCATACCATTTTCACAAATCATTTATGTTAACTTTCTTTTCCTAACCCAGTAAATCTTTCTTAAGAGCTAATTGTTTGAAGCATGTATTAGTCATAAAATTAGATTTTTGGTGTCTGAAGCTCAATAAACTTGTAGTTTTAGGGAATAGTTATGAATCCTAGGTTCATTTTAGTAATTTCTGTCTTTAAAAATAGTATAAATCATTTTTTCCTCTAAATTATACTGACCACACTGTGGTTCATCTCATCTTTCCGCCCACATCTCTGATTTTGAGATCCTTCTACGGCCTCACTCTAGTCACTGGTATTTGCCCACCTGGAAGACCATACGTTCTTCTACAAACGTGGAGAAGCTACTGTGATCTCTTTTTCTATATCATTTACTGAAATGTAGGAATCTACTGTTTTTAATCCTCCACACTGAAAAGTATCTTTATCCTTACTTCTGTGAAGTGTAGTGTTGGGAAAGGAGTACAGCTTTAAAATAAGGCAGTCCAGGTTTAAATCCTGGTTGTATATCTAACCAGCTCTATAGCCTTGTGAAAATTACTTCACCTTATCTTCCTCATTAGTGAAAGGTATGTAATAATTTTTTGCAGGGTGGCTATAAGAAATAGAGATAATCTGTGGATGTTAAATTATTAATTTAAATAATTCAAATTATTTAAATAATTAATTAAAATTATTTGGCACTGGCCTGACAAAAAATAATCATTCAATAAATGAATGTTGTTGGTGCCATTGTTGCTCTAGCTGCTGCTGCTGCTAATATTGCTACCAATTACTGCTGTTCCTGCTGCTGCTCCAGCTGTTACTGCTGTTAGTACTGTTATTACTGCTGCTACTTACAGGAGACCCTGGGAACTACATATCAGTGGAATCTTCTCATCATTGAGAGTTTTAGTGGCAATCCACTAACTGTACTAACTGTACTGCAGTTATTTGTAATTTTGGCTCATAGTTCTTGGAGTATATTCCTCCAAACTGCTGGATGGACGGCATTTTATTACAGTGTTCAACTGCACCTCATATAATTCTCAAATGTCAGAATTTGATTGTAGTTCTGACTTTTCCTATCTAAAGACTGTGAAACAACAAACACCCTTGTTGAAAACTGGTACATAATCCTCTCTGCTTAGGAGGAAAACTTTTTTTTAGCTTACAGAATTTCTTTTTTAAAGAAAACCTTTTATTAATTATTGCCAGGCATTCATTTCCAGTCGGCTACTTATCTAATACTACTAAACTTACGAAAAATGTGTAATTGTGCTAGTAAAGTGGCTGTTTTCTTTTGTAGACCTTTGAGATGATTTTTTTTTAATCTGCTTTTCTCAGATATTAGATTGTAACTCAGTCATGGAATTGCTCTTTTCTATCATGTTTCTCCCTTTTTTTCCCCTTTCTCCATTTTCTTCTGTATATCTACCTGGATAGATTAATTATTACATAGAATGGAAGTAAAGTTTTAAATTTTATAAGGTTTGTTTTCTTGACAAAAAGTTGAGAATAGGTATTTCTCTCTAGCAGTCTTAAGAGCATAAGAATCCATAGTAAATCTATAATAACTCAAGCTTGGAAAACCTGTCTACTTATTGAAAGATGTCTATTTATTGACTGAATCAAATGTTCTAAAAGCCACAGTTTGAAGTGATTTTAAAAGTTGATTTAGTTCTCTCAATGACTTCCAATTTTGTTCTAAGCAAAGTGTAATGTAAGGGCACTGACTGGAGTCAAAATATCAGAGTTCAAAACCCAGCTCTCTCACTTTATGTTCAAGTTACTTCAGTTTATTCATCTGTAAATAATCTTTACATGATTGTTTTGAAGATTTAAAAGAGATGTAAAACGTGTTATATAGATAAAAATGTCTTTTATATTTTATTAAATTCCCCTAATTTAAGGAGTACTAGGAAAAAAAATGAAAATGTAAAACTGACTCTCCTTGAAGCTGTGAATTCCTCTGTTGTATTTCTGGCTACTGAACTTTATACTTAGCACCAGTGCTAACTACATGGCTCTTTCATAGTATAATATAGATAACCCTTCCACATATTCATTGACAACAAACATTGATTCCCTGCCTTCTGTATGCAAGACTCTTTGTCAAGTGCTGGAAATGGAAACATGAATGAGACATAGTTCATGCCACCAGGGTAATTACAGAATAGGCAGTCGGAAATGGAGACACTGAATCTACATCTTCACAGGGCCACACAGTAAACTGATTTCATAATTAGTTAAACCCCTAATACCATGTATATATTAGATTATGTGATTTTTGTGAAATGCTACACCAGAACAGAATCTGGACTTGGTCCAAAGAGAAATACCACTTTATTATACCACTCTAAACTAAACCAATAAGTCATTAATTAGCTTTCATAAATGCAAGCAGAAAGTAAGCTCTTTTGAGAGCAGAATGGCAACCTTTAAAAAATGTTTTATATTTGAAAATAATATTTCTGTTAAAAATGTTTACTTCTACTAACTCTATTTCCATTGAAGAATATGTGAAGAATCACTCCATTATTTTCCTGTGAAGTTCTGAACTTATTTGGAGGAATTATTGACTCTGGTCATAATCCAAGTTATTAGAGTCTTAAATGTTCAAAATTGTCAGAGTGTCTTCATTTCATATATTTGGTTTAGCAGAAAAAAAAACTGATCTCATCTGTGAGACACACAGAATTTATTTTGGGTTTGTTTCTTTCTCTAACCTTTTGAAATGTAACTGGGATTGGAGGTAATGGGGTATCATGTCCTTAGATTCTCTTATCCTACCACGGGCATTACTGTCTCATTACTGCCTCAAACCAAATCTTTAGTAACTGTAAAATAGTTTTTCCTTTTCAAAGTGGATGCAATACATTTGCCCCTGGTATGTAATTGTAAGTTAGCAAGTAGGAACTGTGCATCAAAATACAGTGGTTTCTGGCATTTTGGACTTCTGCCTTTGATAGCTGGTGAGCAGGAAGTAATGGGAAACCCATTGAAAGGGAAAGATAAATGAAACTTTAGTATAGTCCTTCATTTAGGGCAAATGGTACCAACTTCTGCCAGTGTTTCTGAGGTTACTACCATTTTTTCAGTCTCCCGATTCTGAGGGTAGTTTGCGAATACATTATAAATTAAGTATTCAGGGCTTAATTCAATATTGCCAACAAAATAAAAAAACAAAATACCAAAATTATAGCCCGAGTCTGGCATTAGAATCTTCTGCCTCTACTTATGGTCTTATTTTTTGCTTCATGTTTTTACACATAAATATTTTGTTTCTCTTTGTCTTTACCTAGTTCTTTCCTGTGTCCATTTAGAATGATTTTTTACTCTTATCTTCCCTGATGACCAAATTATACCCACATCTTCAGAAGTGGGTAGATTATTTCGTACTAGGGTAAATTGCCCAGCAATCAAAACTAATACCTAATGTATTTTGTTTGAGAATGGGGGAGGTATGGCAGAAAAATCTCAAAACATTAAAGATATTGAGGTAAAAAGCTTTAAGAGCCTGTGTGACACACTTAAGTAAATTCTAGACAGTAAGATTAGATTCCTGATTCTAACCCATGGCAGTAATAAGAGCTAACAATTATTGAGTACATACACTAAATGTTTTACATTTATCCACTCATTTAATTCTGACAAACTAATGCGATATGCACTGTTCTTGTCCCAGTTTTAGGGATGAGACAACTGAGGTACAGATAAGTCATTTGCCCAAGGTCACATAGCTGTTAAGACCCTCAATTTAAATTATGGTAGTCTGTTTTCAGAGACTAAACTAAGAAGTACTATATTGCTTCCCTGGTTGTGCTTGTGGTTCCAAATGTACTTTCCTATTTTACTACATAAAGTATGAGTAGCTGGATGGGCCTGAGCTTCAATGTGAAGACCCTTTGTTTCCCCAGGAGAAAAGGCAACAACTGATACAGTGGTAGCATTGGGACCAGAATCTAGCCTCCCAATCTTAGAGTAGTATTTCTATGATATATGAGCAGTAGAACACTTCAGCAAAAATGACATAACTTGGTCTATTAGTAAGATTAATTTGGCAATGATAGCATGTTTTAGAGTGGAAAACATCAAGAGGCAGAGAGATCAGTTAAGTTTTTCCACTTTTCCTGGCATGAATTTAAGGGAGCCTGATTTATAACAGGGGATTTGGCTGTGAGGAAATGCAGTGGAAATCTGAAGTAGAACCAGTTCTGTTGCTTAATGGATTTATTACTTTAGCATTTTTAGGCTGTAGATTTTTCTCATTTACAAGATAGGGGCAATTGGATAATATACTCTCTTAGGACTCAAGTCTAAGTCAAATATGCTATGATATTTTTGAATTGATTGATTGAAAAATAGTAAAATGTAGGGGTTATGTTCTGGTTGATGATTTGCAGGTTATTGGTTTAGAAGTGATTGTTGGAATTGTGCCAAAGGATGAGCTATATAAGACTAGGTCTGAGCGGTAAGTATTTTTATATGAATGGAGGACATGTAGGGGATCATGTTTGCTCTCCTCATTTACCTTTATCCAATTGGTACCTATATTCTGTTGGTTTTACTTTATCAACCTCCTAAAACCTTCCTCCTCTTTGATACTCCTACTGCTTTACCTGGGACAGTCATTAACTCTCTCTTTTTTTTTAATAACAAAAATTTATTATTAATATGTTAAATCAATATTTCATGATAGAAAAATTATGTGAATACAATGACATAGAAATTTCTGGGACTTAGAAGTAAGAAAAATAGTGATCAAAAGTTTTTCCCGCTATTTTTGAGCAGAAACTTCCTGTACTGCCTAGGGATCACAGCTGCATAAGCAAGCATTAGGACTGCAAGTAACTTTGAACTCTTTGTAGTTGAGATGCCATATGACTTCCCAATTTCTGCGGCCTTTTCATTGACACTTTATGCATCTAACCATTTTTTTTTTCTGAGTCGAAAACTAGGACCCATAATTCTGATAAAAGAAAAAAAAACACTTTGTTGTTCTTTTATCAGTCATTAACTGTCTCTTATCTGGACTCCTTGTCTGGAGCTTATCCTCTTCTGATACTGCCTTTTTTCTTTCTGACACACAAATCTTATCATACTTTCTTATTAACCTTAGAATAAAGTTCTTAGCACAAACGCTTTAGCGTGACAATCAAGATCTTTCCTAAAGTAGCCCTTGCTATCTCTTCAGTTGCATCTTCGAGTACTCTCCCTTGTTCCCTACCTGCTAGTCATGTGAGACCACTCAGTATCATATCATTGCTGTGTTTTATATTTCTTTGCTTTTCCTCCACCTTGTCTCTCCTTTCCCTGCTTTGCTAACTCCTGCTCTTGCTGCAAAACCTTGTTCACTGTAGTATCTTCACTGCCTCCTTGCACCTTTCCCCCTCATAGTGGCTCAGTCCTTTGTATAGCCACAATATACATGTCTCTTTTTTAGCACTTCACAATTCTGTAAACATTTGCTTCAATACATTTCCTTGACAGTAAACTCCTTCACAGGAGGGACTGTGTCTTTGGTCTGCAACTTTTAGCACAGTACCTAATGTACGTGCAAACTGGTAAATGTTTAGGTGAATCAGTCCTTTCCACACATCTGTTAACACCTCTCAGAACAAATGGTCAGAAATGGTGCACGAGGTGTTTTACTCTTATTTATTAGTATAATGATTACTATCCTAAATTTAATCTGGAGTGGGTAACTGGAAGGTCTTGAGAACTGGTTGACTTTACTACTGGCTTGTTGTAAACCTTTTTTCAGCTTTTTAGTTTGCTTATAAGTATTCGCAAAGATTACATTTTGAAAATCAGCATTGAAATTTTTGGCTTTTAAATGTTATTAGAAGGAAAGAATGTGGTCTGATTGAAATGAATGTGAACATTTTCCCTCTACCCCACTTATTTGTAGTATGAATGAAACCTCAAAAGAATGCAATGATGTAATTTAACCAAAATGCTCATTTTACATGTAGCTTTGGATTGGTCATGTGATCTGCAGAAAAATGCAAGTAGGGACATTTATTTTATTTTGAACTGTAGAGGGAAAGCAGGTTTACATACAGAAGAAAATTTAATTATTTGCAGTCTTGATCTCTAATGGTTGTTGTTGAAATCCATAACCATCAATCCTTCTGTTTAAATTGAAATCTTAAATAGTGTTTGTTTTAAATGCTATACAAAATTTTTCTATTAAAAAATATTGCAAGAATTCACAGGTGAAAAGTCTAATTATCTAATGGCAGGTCATTAGCTCAGAACTTTGAGCTTAGCAAATTTCACTGTCTTCTACCAAGCAATTGAGTATCTCAAATGATGACTATTTCAGCAGGCATCTTTAATGAATAAGATTAAAGGTAAGAACATTTTTTTCTTTTCAAAAGTGTTAATGATATATTAGTAGTTGTATTAAAATTTGTTAATGTCAAAGTATGCTTTTGTAGTTGCAAAAACATAGTGTACATTTTAATGATGAATTTATAACTCAATGAAATTTTATGTAGTGTGCTTTTCTAATTTTTTTTAGATTTACTTTTCTAAATATTTTCACTGGTTATTACAATTCTGTCCCTTAAACAGAATACCAGTATCGTTAAAGACACAACAAAATAGGGCACATAAGCCTCTTCTTGGTAGTTATTTCAATAATTTATTTTGTTCTCATCTACCAGTTTCTTAGTAAAATGAAGGGTAATAAAAACCTGTCACCAACCTCCCTTGCAGAGATATTAAGAAAATTCAGTTTCCCCAATTGAAATGCCAGCAATAATAGTAACACATGCTTAATAGCTTTCATTTTAATTGCTGCATAAAATCAATTTATTAGAATAGCTATATGTGAAAATGATTAGCATGGTAATGTTTCTTTTGTAAGAATTTAAGGTCGACCTTTGATAACATTTTTGACAGTAAGCGGAAAAGGAAAATTCTTTTATAAAATATTTTAAAACTAGTTTGTAACCAATATGTTTTACAGTTTTTCAGACTGCGTTTAAAATTATTAAATGCTTAGAAATAAAAATCAATATCTACTTTTTGTTTCTTCCAACGAGAAACAGAAATTTTTCATGTTTTCTTACAACTTTATACATGTTCTTCTTAAAACAATTATTTTCCCATATAAATTATTAAAGCAGTGAAGTTGTACTGTACACTTGATATTATTTCATCTTTATGAATATTGTTCACAATTAAATACCTGAGAGATTTACAAAATCTTTAACCCAAAAGATAATTTGTGCATTTTGTCAATTTTTTGTGCAAGTTTTATTAATTTAGATTTATTTAGCAAAATTAGTTGAAAGTTATTGTAAACACTACCAATATAGTACTTCTACAAAAAAGGACATGTTCTATTTTAAATTGTTTACAATTTCATGTAATAACTAAAATGGACATAAGTAATTTTACAGTTATTATTAATATCTAGGAAGATAACATTTATAGGCCTAATTTTTTAAATATGCCCTCAGAGAATGGATAAAGAGGGGTGTTTGCCAACTCAGTATTTCATTGAGTAACCATGAGATTAGCTTTTAGGATGGTTGACATTTCTATCCTACTAGATGTCTTCATTTTTGTCCATGAAATTTAAGTTAGTACAGTTGTTGCTTATGTTAAATATATTAATCCTTAAGTATAGATATTAAGCCTTCATTAAGTTATGAATCACTTAACTATTAAGGGCATTTCTGATCAGGTAGTCACTCTACTTATGCAGATTAAAATTGTTTAATGTATAATATCACCAAATAATATTTCGTCGTCAGCAGTTTAAAAGAAAGATCCTTTGGCACAGGTAGTTTTTATGTTAAATTGACATATTGGGTTGGCCAAAAAGTGCCTTCGGTTTTAAAGCAAAAATAAAAGACACATTTTTTATTTTCACCAAGAACTTTATTGAACAACGTACTCACCCTTTTGTTCCACTATCTAAGGCCGTTTTCCAGGCAACTTCCTAATTCCATCTTCCCAAAACTTTCTTTTTGAGCAAAGAACCGTTCCAGGTGCCTTTTACCGTCTTCCAGGGAATGGAAATTTTTTCAATTAAGAGAATTTTGTTAAAGACCTAAATAAATGGAAATCCGAAGGTGCAATGTCTGGTGAATACGGTGGATGAATCAGAACTTCCCAGCCAAGCTGTAACAGTTTTTGCCTGGTCATCAAAGAAATATGCAGTCTTGAGTTATCCTGATGGAAGATTATGCGTTTCCTGTTGACGAATTCTGGACGCTTTTCGTCGAGTGCTGCTTTCAGTTTGGTCTAATTGGGAGCAGTACTTGTTGGAATTAATCGTTTGTTTTTCCGGAAGGAGCTCATGACAGAGGACTCCCTTCCAATCCCACCATATCAACGTCACCTTCCTTGAATGAAGACCGGCCTTTAGTGTGGTTGGTGGTGGTTTATTTCGCTTGCCCCACGATCTCTTCTGTTTCACGTTATTGTACAGTATCCACTTTTCATTGCCTTTCACCATTGGTTTTAAAAACGGAACGTTTTCCTTACATTTAAGTAGCAAACTGCACGCGGAAATACGGTCAAGGTTTTTTTCGCTTATGTAGAATACAAACATCAAAGTGATGAACATGACCAAGCTGGTACAAATTATTTTCAGCGCTTGATTTGGTATTTTGAGTATGTCGGCTATTTCCCACGTGGTAAAACGTTGATTGTTCTCAATTAATGTCTTGATTTGATCGCTATCAACTTCAACTGGTCTACCCGACCGTGGAGCATCATCCAGCGAGAAATCTCCATCATGAAACTTGGCAAACCACTTTGACATGTTTAATCAGTCACAGCACCTTCTCCATACACTGCACAAATCTCTTTTTTGCGTTTCAGTTGTGTTTTTACCTTTCTTGAAATAATAAAGCATAATAAGCTGAAAATGTTGCTTTTTTTCTTCCATCTTCAATATTAAAATGGCTACACAAAAATTCACCAATTTTGATAAGTCCTTTTTTAAATGCACACTGATATGATAGCTGTCACATACAATCTAACAAAATTGTTTTGAATGAAGTTAAAGACAACTAAGTGCTAATAGAGCCATCTTAAGGAAAAAGACGAACCTTTTGGCCAACCCTATATTTTAAAAGATTTTATAGATGACATATGCCTTTGTTAATGTTGTCATAAGTTATAATTCATATTTTTTAGAAATCAGAGTTTAAAAATTTATAGTTAATATTTGAGCTATGCTTATGAAGGTTTTTAAGAGAATACATTCTTCAAAATTCTAAATTATTTCTGTAATTTTACCACCTCTAAAGTAAGTTAATTGTAATATATATTGAAATGACATTACCATTTGAACTTTACAATAGGTAAAATATTTATTTTCTCACACTTTTTGAGTCCTATAGTAGTAAATACTGGTGCATATTATATATATTAAGCATATAACCTGCTTTCATTTTTTTAAAGGGTAATTCTTTTTTTGAAACAGTTATACTAATGTGTTATGTCTTTTTTAAAAATTGTACTTAACATAGAGAACATTTGTTAAGTGCTCTTGTTTTTAGAGAAGAGGAAATACATGTCTGTATTCATTTATTTAGAGCATATATTGAATCTACTGTTTATTCTCATGCATTTTATTTTTCCCTTAAAATATTTACAGAGATCATTTACTATTATAGTATAAATGTGCATTAATTTAAATTATTTTAAGCATGCAAAAAACAACTGTTTCATATTTTTTATTGTAAAATTAAAATTAAATACTCAATACTTATTTTGTTTTCAAGATTAAAAAATGAAGCTCCCACTAAGGAACAAGAACCTGTGTCTGAGGTAAATTATGTTATATTTGATATCTCTTAAAGATTTACACATTTGAAAGTATTGTGCATGTGATTTTTAAAACACTTCAACTCAATGTGTGTACATCACTAACAATTATTGGTATGTTATCAGAAAGAAAAAACTTGAGATTTTTTGTTTTCATTATATATAAAAATATTTAACCCTCAGTAAAATTGTAAAGTGTTTTATTTTGACAAAGGCATTATTATATTTCACTTGCCTGTTATTTAGTTCAACTAATAATTAATGGAGATAAATTTATGACTTAAAAATTATGAAATTATTAAAATATCAAACATTTGACACATTGGAAAATTAATCTTTTTAGAAGACTCAAAAAGATTTAAATAATTTTTAAAATAGAAATATTTTGAATATATATTAAATACATTTTAGCTATCTTAAACAGGCAGTCTGAATATAACACTCAGGGTTATCATATAAATGTTACGTACTGGGCAGTCTAATGTATGAGTATAGAAATAATTTTGCTTCTATACGTGTTTTCTTGGTGTCAGTTTTTGAAATATTGCTTAATGTTACTTGTCTCTTTCTGAGTATAATGAAGTGAGGCAGGTTCAGCATTTCTATTTTGTAGAGTGAATAAGTGAAACCTAGACAGTATCAGCCTTCTCCCAAGTGGCTTTCTTTTATCCCACGGAAAGTTTTCATTTGTTTGACATGTTTTTCCTACAAATAAATGTCTTTACTAGATATAGGATTTCTTGGTTATCTGTTTATTCTTGAGTGAGTTTTGGTGTTTGTGGTTTTTGAGGAATCGGTACATTTTATCTATAATGTTGAATTTATATGTAAACAGTTGTTTGTTGTATTCCCTTATCTTTTAATGCCTGTGGGGTCTGCAGTGATAATCCTCTCTTTTATTTCTAATATCAATAGTTTGTGTGTTCTTTTTGTTTCTAATGTTGTCATATATTTTACTTTTAAGTAGGTTATAAAGACAGAATACAGTGTTACCATTTTTACTTTAAATCGTCTTTTAGAGCAATTAAATACTTAAAAAATTTTGTATTCACCTTCATTTTTTTCCATTTCTAGTGTTCATTTCTTTATGTAGCTCTTGGTTTCTTTCTAATATCACATTCCTTTTGCCTAAACAACTTCCTTTGAAATATGTCATACTGCATATCTACTGGTGATTACTTCTTCCATGCTTTTTTCCTTCAAAAAAAATCTTTATTTTTCATTTTTGAAAGTAAGTTTTTGGTGAGTATAGAATTCTGGGTTAACTGTTTTCTTTCAGCATTTAAAGAAATCATTTTATTGTCTCTTGGCATGCATATTTTCTGATGTGATGTCTTACTGTAATTTTTATCTTTGTTTCTATATATGTATGTAATGTGTCAATTTTCTTTGGCTGCCCTCAAGATTTTGTCTTTATCTTTAGTTCTTATCAGTTTGAACATGATGTGTCTAAGTCTGGTTTGCTCAGTTGTTTATTTATATGTTTATGTATTTATTTTTGGCATTTGTCCTGATCAGTATTCTCTGACTTGTCCTGTATCTTCTACTTCTGGAGTTTCAATTTCACATATGTTATACCATTTGATATTAATCCCTGTTCTTAGATGCCCTGTTCTAGTCTCCCCATCCCCTCCTCCCCGCCTCCCACCACACTTTTTTTTCTTAGTGTTTCAGTTTGGGTAATTTTTATCTATTGACCTATTTACAGATTCATTTTTCAGCTGTGTAAGGTCTACTGTTGAACCCATCAAAAACATTTTTCATTTCTGTGATTGTGGTTTGTTTGGGGTTTTTTTCCTAGCATTTGCATTGATTCTTACAGTTTCTGATCTTTGATAAAATTCCTATCTGGTCATGCATGTTGTCCTCCTTTTTCTACCAAAGCATTTAACATATTAATTATAGTAATTTAAATTTTTCTGTCTGATAGTTCCAACAGCTGGGTTGTGTCTAAGTCTGGTTCTGCTAATTGCTTTATCTTCTGACAGTGTACTTTTGGTTTTTTTCCTTTGCTTTTTCTGTGTATGTTTGGTTGAAAGCAAGACATAATGTGTACGACTGAGATAAATAGTATTTATATCTGAAAATGAGCATGATTTTTCTCATGTTGGGCCATTAGTGTGGGATTTGGTCTACCTAGTAGTGAGTTGACTTGGGTTGTTGTTTTTTTTGTGTGTGTGTTACGGGGGCCTCTCACTGTTGTGGCCTCTCCCGTTGCGGAGCACAGGCTCTGGACGCGCAGGCTCAGCGGCCATGGCTCACGGGCCCAGCTGCTCCGCGGCATGTGGAATCTTCCCGGACCGGGGCACGAATCCATGTCCCCTGCATCGGCAGGCGGAGTCTCAACCACTGCGCCACCAGGGAAGGCCAGGGTTTTGTTATTTTTATCACTATGGTTACCCTCCATATACTGCCAAGTTCAATTCTTGTAGTATTTCCTTGCGCTTAGGGTGGAAGTTATATTACTGGAGGTTTTTTCCTCAGTATCATTGCTCCACACTCAGTTTTAGCCTTTCCTTGTGAGACTGAGCCACAGAGGTTGTCTCTCTCTCTCTACACTCTTACCTTTCTTCCAGCAGTACTGCTGTTGCTTGTTATTTGATGTTTGCTAGCCCAGTGGTGGGTGCTGGGGATTGCTGTGATGTTCTCTGTTGTTCTCAGGCTCTCAAGCTGTCTCTGTGTCTCTGGGTCTTGAGAATAGAAACGTTTTCTTCCATCACCCAGTTGGCCCTGGGGACAACAGGGTTTGCCTGTCTTCTTTCCAAATACATAAAAGCATGGACATGAAGAACACTTACGAATTCATCATTTCATAATATCATCCACTGATTCTTTCCTGATGCATTCATACTTGAATAAATCATCAAACTCTTACTTTCCTTTGATTGCCCTGTTGCATCTGTGTCAAGTAAAACCAACCTTTTCTTACATAAACCAACTTTCTTAAGTTTATTTTTTGTTAAAAGAAAAAAAGCTTATGCTAAAAATTTAGTAGGCCATAAGCAGAGTTAAAGGAAGCCATATTGAATGGAAGACCACATAGAACAGTTTTGGTCTGGTACTTCTTTCAAATATATGTGGTGTGGATAGTCCCTCGAATAGACCCAGGTGTTTAAGTACACATGTGAGATGGTGGATAGCTTGAATTATTCTTCAAGATTTTGATCAGATGGCTTGTAGTGGAATCAGTGTTGTACCCCAATAATATTTTCCTGTTGTCACTTTTTCATTTGTATAGTTTTACATTTCCTCTTTCAAAATTAATTCCTTTCATATGCTAGATTGTATTTGGAATTCATATTATATGGTGAGTTTCTAAAACAATCTCTGTTCTGCTACCATGTATATTCTATACACTGCAACATTTTACTGCTTTTATATCCTAACTATATATATATATATATATACCATAACTCTTCTCCTCTAGTCTGATGGTTAGTGTAGTTTCATTATAACTAAGTAGAGAGGTAAGAGAGAGAAGGTGGGTACAGATGCCTTTCTCTTTTGTTGCTTCCTTCAAGGCTATTAGGAAACACTTGATAGCATGTTCCAGGAATCTTTATATTGGGAACAAAGATTAATAAAATTATTTGTCTATCCCCAAGGTGTTCAAAATCTAGTAGGAAAATTAGACATGAAAGAATTGTAATCCAGTAAGATAACTACCATATTCCAAGCATATCAGGTATGGTAGGTACACACAAGAGTCCTCTCAGGGTGACTTTCTGGTGTTTTTTCTCTCTCTTTTTAAAAATATTCTTTTCTCAATTCAAACATACACATAATATACAAAATAGAGGTCCCCTGTGATTTCACTAATGAAATGGCAAATTAACCCTATAGCCTATTTCTGTAAGACTACTTGGGGCTATCCATAAAGAATTTCTAAGGTTTTTGTTTTTCTTTTTTGTTCTGTTTTTATTGCTTTTTGCTTTGTAACTTTTTCAGACACTTGAGAGTTTCAGACTTTGTAAAATTACTTTTTATTTTTATCGAATTAAAAGTTAAAAATTTGTGTGGCTAGTTTATCATAAAAATAGTAACTCATCTCTCTCACCCTTTTCCATCCAACTCTTCAGAGGTAGCTATTTTCAACTCTTTTAGCTATTTGATGAAATATTTATCTCCATATTTCTAAATAATGTAACCATATTTTTGTTTGTCTTTTTTTCAACTAGGACTTACTGTTACAGTAATTAAGAATTTGCTTCTCTAGACCACCATCCCTACTTTCCTTTATCCCCCCAACCCCAGCATCCCAGCCGGGGCCAGAATTAGAATGAGGCAAGTGAGACCTCACCTCTGGCAAAAAATTCAAGGGAGCTACAAAAAATTCAATAATCAGATAAATATTTTGTTTTAATATGTTTAAGAATAAAAATTAATGAAGAGTAATACATAATGAACATAATTTCAAAATTGTAATTAAAGGCAGCATCCAGCCTTGCACTTTTATGACCCTGAGAGTCAATGCACATGGGGGACACAAGAACAACAAGGTCTCACTTCTGCTTTTTTGATGGTCCTTGTTCAGTCATGAGGGAAGGTGACAAGTTGTTTTCATTGTTTGTAGCTTTACATGGTACTGCTAAGTAAAAGGTAAACTTTTTTTTAATTAAAAATACATGTTTATATGATTTTTTTAACAATATTATTAAGGGTACTAAGGTAAGTAATACAAATTTTATTTATTAATATATTTGACCTTTCATAAATAAATTTGATGAAATGTGAAAATTTTCTGAAAAAGTATTTTCTTACCAGGAAACTTTATACTTTCTTCACTTAAAACAGTGATAATTTACTGTTACTCACTTGTTTATATAAAAAATATTTTTCACTACTTTTTTTTCACCCCATTGGTCTGGAAACCTGGTATGTAGTTTTCTGTTGTTTGTAATTATTGATTTTTGTATTTTTCATATAAATGTTTATGGAGACCTGTTAAATATTATAATTTATATGAACTAATTCATATAAATTAATTATTATATTTAACTGAATGTATTAATTAAAAATAAATATATTTAAAATTTATACTAAAATTCTTAAAAATAAATATGGCATTTAAAAACTCAAGTGATCCATTGTTTAGAAAAAGAAGAAAAATGCATGCATCAAGAAATTGATCAAAATTATAGGGCACAGTAACAGGTTTGGTAGAAAAAAATATTCCAGCTACTTAAAATGAAATCTCTAACACTGACACTATTAGAATAGAATTACTATGAAATATAGAGTTAAATAAAGAATTTTCTTTGAATTGTGCAAAAAAGATAAGATAATGGCATGTTAGAAATTTCAGAAGCTAGTGAATATAAGCATGTGCAAGAAAATAGAAGATGCTATTTGAATTAAATATTTAATTCTTCATCATGGTCACCTGTTTCTAATAAAGTAAAATGATTTTAATAGAGCAGGGGACCATCCAAGAACAAGATGCAGATTGTAGAGTATGTGTTTCACATGGTGGGCAAAGATTTTCAAAAGATGGGTCTTTTAAAAAATTGTCTAGTGGTGAGTTAATTCATTGTGACTGGCTCATTTATTCCAAAGAATCTTTGTCTTTAGTTTGTGTTTCCTGTGCATTCTTTTTAGCAAAAATTACAACAGAATCAAATATTTGCAACTCAAAAAGTGGTTTCAAAGATTGGAAAAATTTAAACAGAATTTGTGATAATGAAAAAATCATATTTCATCATGATGATTTTTTTAAATGGAAGTGTTTTTTAATGTATATTTAGACTGATAGTTTAATAGATGATGTTTTACAGAATGTGATAAAATATGTGTGAGTGACTTTACATATTGTATGTTTCGTGCAAAAATAATTTATTTCTCCAAGCACAAGAAATTATTGGAAGCTCAGATGCTGGAATGTTCTAAATTCAGTTGAACTAAGGACATTAAAATCATACAGCTAATGATTATAAATATATGTTTCATTTGTGTAGTAAAATTCAAAGCAAATATATGATGTTATTAGGAAATCATGTTAAATCTGAAATACTAAGAAGAATAAAAGAAGCAAAATAATTTTTCTTACTTTTTGATTATAAACCAGATATAGTACATCATGAATTAATGTTTATGATTACTAGGTATATTTACATTAAGAATGATGTCATTGCAAGAGAAGAAAGTTTTGACTTAATTGCAACAAAATGAAAAACTGGATTAATTATATCTCATTAAAGCTGTTATTTAAAAAAAAAAACTAGATATGGTCTAGCTTATCACATTATCAGTAAGTTAGCAAGAGTTGATGCTTATGTAAGAAAATTGTCCTGGCCAGGATATGATAATGGAATAGATAAGGCACATGTATACAAGTGTGTATAAGCCAGTATTTCTCCCCCAAAATAATTATGCCAAATTTATGCCTTGCCCAGCTCATAATCATAATTTAATACAAAGAATGCTGCATTTGTGAATTCAAATATGATCATCTTTTTTTTAGTATTGTACAAAGGATACATATTTTAGGACTGGGGTAATACAGTGAGCAGATGGAATATTCTTGTCAATTCTGAAAACAACATTAAAATCACAGATACCTGATGGGCATCAAGATTAAATGCAATCAAGATACTTGATACTTTGCACACAAATTAGAGATGTGTATCAGATATGAAAAGATATATCAAATGTCAGAATACATTATATTGAGATCAAAAGCATCTTGTTACAAGAATATTACAGATTTTTACACATTATCTATATGGGATGGTATTTTGAACAAAGTGGCAAAAGTTTAATAAAGCTTTACAGTTAGAAAGCATGACCATATATAAAGTTCTGTGCTTAATAAAAATCCTATTCCTTTCCTTACCACAAATGAAAGTAATTTTGAAAGTGTGTTCAGTGAATGTAAATCTTGAGCAAGAGATGTGAATATTCTTCCTGAATTTGAAAATAAGTGAAAAAGAAATTGGAAATGCATGAATCACTAAGTGAGAGTATTGATAATTATGGGAAAAGTGCTGATCAAGTAGACATTAGGTTATAAATGACCTAACTTCATATTTGAAACAGGTATATGAAAAATTAAATGAAATCTCTTCAGATTTTGAACTTTTAAACTGGAGAAAAGTTATTTTCTATAGATTACATCTGATTTACAAAAAGCAGCTACTGACCCAGTTCTTAAATATTTTGACAATTTAAATGCTATAGAAATTTCATGTGGAATTGTTTAAAGCAATATACAATATTAATAAATTGTGATATAATGTAAGCCTTATACTTGGGTCTTCTAAAACTGATTAACAAAGTGGTGTTCAAAATTTTAAAACAATACCAGCCACAGTAGCATCCTGCAAAAGACGTTTCAGTAAGCTGAAGTTAATTTTAAATTATTTAGAATTGTCACTTGGTCAAGAGAAATTGCCAAGCATGGCAGTTTACTTATTTGAAACAAGATAAGAAAAGAATTAGACTTTGAAAATGTTATTGATGTGCTTGCTTCCACTAAAGCCAGAAAAGTAAAATGATAATAAATTCTGGTTTTGGTAGGCATAAAATGTTTAAACTTCAACTACTATTGTGAGTTTAATATATCTACTTTTCAATATTTTAAAACTACTTTAATGTTCTGGGGGAAAAAACTTTAAAAAATATACAGAGAGGAGAGTTGTGGGAAGATGGCACTGTAGGAAGTACCAGGAATCTGGCTCCCCACCTAGACAGCAATTGCACAGATTGAATCTATCTGATATAACTATTTTGAAGCTCTAAAGTCTGTTGAAGGCTTGCAACTTCCAGGCGAAGACTTGGAGAGTGAATTGCAGTTAATTTCCATCAATTTAAGCCCTTAGCACTGTAGCAGCCATATGGCAGGCAGCCGTGCACATGTTCCTGGAGCAGCTTGCACACAACTTATGGGAGCCAGAGTGGGCAAAAAAGACCTTGTCCTCCAGATACTGGGAATCTGATTGCTGCTTCTTATCAAGGAGTTGCAGACAAAGAAGTGGGCACATTATTGTTGCACCTCTCCCCCATTGTTGCAAGCCCCTTCCCCTCCAGCTGAAGTGACTTCCAAGGAATTTAAGTGGACAGCCCTTTTTCTCCCTTCATTTTTCACTTTTCCCCCTTTCAGGAGTCAGATGTTAAAAAGACTAGGACATTCAAAAACAACTGTGTATGTGGGTAAAATTAGAAAGAGATTGCATATGCCCAGGGAAAGGCTCAGAAAAGACATACAAAGACCTTAACTTTACACCTCAGGGTGATTTGGGAACAGAGACAGCCTACAACAATAAAAATTAAAATTAAAATAAAACAGGCAAATGCTGGGCAAGGGGAATAATCTGATTCCCAGAGTTACTACATTATTAGACTCAACTGTCCAGTGTTCAACAAAAAATCACAAGGTATACAAAGAAACAGGCAAGTATGGCCCATTCAAAACAAAAAAATATCAACAGAAACTTTTCCTGAAAAAGACATAATGGCAGATATACTAGACAAAGAATTTAAAACAACTGTCTTAAAGATGCCCAGAGAACAAAAGGAATGTGTGGAGAAAGTCAAGAAAACAGTATGTGAACAAAGTGGAAATATAAATAAAGGGATAGAAAACCTAAAAGAAACCAAAAAGAAATTCTGGAGATGAAAAGTGCAATAACTGAAGATGAAAAATTCACTAGAGGGATTCAAAGGCAGATTTGAGCAGACAGAAGAAAGAATTGGCCAACTTGAAGATAAGACAATAGAAATTATTGAGTTTGAGGCACAGAAAGAAAACAGATTGAAGAAAAGTGAACAGAACCTAAGGGAGCTTTAGGACACCGTTAAGTAGTCCAACATTTGCATCATGAGAGTCCCAGAAGGAAAAGAGAGAATATTTGAAGAAGTAATGACTGCAGACTTCCAAAATTTGATGAAATACATGAATGTAAACATTCAGAAAGCACAATGGATTCCAAGTAAGATGAACTCAAAGAGACCCACACTAAGACATGTTATAATTAAACTTCCAAAAGGTAAGGAGAATCTTGAAAGCAGCAAAGAGAATTGAATCATCACATACAAGGGATTCTCAATAAAATTATCCACAGACTTCTCATCAGGAACTTTGGAAGCCAACAGGCAGTGGGTCAGTATATACAAAGTGCTAAAAAGAAAACCTCAAGAATCCTCTATCCAGCAATTCTGTCACTCAAAAGTTAGAAATTAAGACATTCTCACGTAAACAAAACTGAGAGAGTTCTTGACCACTAGATCGGCCCTGCCAGAAGTGCTCAAGGGAGTCCTGCACGGTGAAATGAAAGGACAGTACATGACAACTCAAAGCTCTGTGGCAAAATAAAGATCTCAATAAAGGTAAGTGCATGGGAAATTATAAAAGCTAGTATTTTGTAACAGTGATTTGTAGCTGTACTTTTTGTTTTCTACATGAGTTAAGAGATGAATGCATTTAAAGAAAAAAGACAATTTTTTAGTGTAAAATTCAGTATCTCTAACTTTCGTTTGTAACGTCTAATTTTGTTTCCTGCATAATTTAGGTGACTAATGCATTTAGTTTATATCTAGGTATACAATGAATAAAGATGTAATTTTCTGACATCAGCAACCAAAAAGAATGGGGATAGAACTATAAAGGAACAGAGTTTTGGTATGTTATTGAAATTAGCTGCTATAAATTCAGATTAGAGGGTTATAACTTTAGGATATTACATGTAATCCTCAAAGTAACCATAAAGAAAATAGCTATAGAATATACACAAGGGGAAATGAGAAAATATTTTAAACATTTCACTACAGAAAAATCAACTAAACAGAAAAGAAGTCAGTAATGAAGGAAATGAGAGCCAAAAAAAAGTAATAAGATACATAGAAAACAAATAGCCCAATGACAAAATAAGTCCCTCCTTATCAGTAATTAATCTAAATGTTAATGTATTAAACTTTCCAATCAAAGGACAGAGGTTGGCAGAATGGATAAAAAATACATGATCCAATTACATGCTGTATACAAGAGACTCACTTGAAATTCAAAGACACAAGCTGAAAGTGAAAGGATGAAAAAGATAGTCTGTGCAAATAGTAACCAAAAGAGAGTATTGATGGCTTTACTAATATCAGACAAAATAGACTTTCAATCAAAAAAGCTTACAAGAGAAAAAGGACATTATATATTAATAAAAAGTTTACTACAGCAAGAAGATATAACAATTATGAATACTTACACACCTACTGACAGACTGCCAATTTATATGAAGCAAGAACTCACAGAGTTGAAGGGAAAAATAGACAATTCTACAGTAATAGTTGGAGACTTCAGTACTCACAATAATTGATAGAATAATTAGATATAAGTAAGGAAGTAGAAGACTTAATAAACCTACTAGATTTGCAGACATACACATAACACTCTACCCAGCAACAACAGAATTCACATTCTTCTCAAGTACACATGGGATATTTTCCAGGATATACCATATAGTAAGCCACAAATTAAATCTCAGTGGATTTTAAAAGATAGATGTCATACAAAGTATCTTCTCTGATCACAGGATTAAATTAGAAATCAATAATAAAAGGAAAAATGAAAAATTCACCAGATTTTAGAAATTAAACAATACACTTTAAAACAACCAATGGATCAAAGAAGAAATCACAAGGGAAATTAGAAAATACTTAGATAAGAATGAAAAGAAAAATACAACATTCCAAAACTTCTAAAATGCAGTGAAAGTGATGCTAAAATGGAAATATATGGCTGTAAATCCTTATATTAAAAAATGAGAGATCTCAAAGCAGCAACCTAACTGTACAACTTAAGGAACTAGAAAAAGAAGGAGAAACTAAATCCAAAGCTGGCAGAAGGAAAGAAGTAAAATTAGCACAGGAATAAATGAAACAGAGAATAGAAAGCAATAGAGAAAAGTTGGTTCATTGTTAAGGTCAACAAAATTGATAAACCTTTAGCCAGAAATACTTAAAAAGAGAGAAGACTTAAATTACTAAAATCAGAAATCAAAATGGGTACATTACTACCATTTCTATAGAAATAAAAATGATCTTAAGAGAGTACTATGAACTCTGTGTCAACAAATTGGATAACCTACATGAAATGGACAAATTGCTAGAAACTCAAAACCTAGCAAGACTAAATCATGAAGAAATAGAAAATATGAGTAGATCCATAACTAGTAAGGAGATTGAATGAGTAATCAAAAATCTCTTAACAAAGAAAACCCCTTGACCTGACGACTTCTTTAGTGAATTCTAACAAACATCTAAATAAGAAGTAATACCACTTCTTTCAAACTTTTCCAAAGTTGAAGAGGAAGAAATATTTCTAAACTCATTCTGTGAGGCCAGCATTACCCTGATACCAAAGCCAGACAAAGACAATACAAGAAAAGAAAACTACAGGTAAATATCCCTTATGAACATTGATGCAAGTATCCTCAACAAAATACTAGCAAACAGAATTAAGCAATATATTAAAAGGATTATATACCATGAACAAATGGGATTCACTCCTGGAATGCAAGGCTGGTTCAATATATGAAAATTGATCAATGTAATAAGCCACCTCAATGAAAGGAAGCAACAAAAACCACATTATCACCTCAATTGATGCAGATATGGTGTTTGACAAAATTCAGCACGCTTGCATGTTAAAAATGCTCAACAACCTAGAAACAGAAGGAAACTGCTTCAACATAATAAAACCATATAAGAAAAACCCACAGCAAACATCATACTCAATGGTAAAAGACTAAAAGATTTTCCTCTAAGATTAAGAACAAAGCAAGATGTCCACTTTCACCACTTCTTTTCAACATAGTACTGGAAGTTTTAGCCAGAGCAATTAGTCAAGAAAAAGAAATAAAAGACATCTAAATTCGAAAAGCAGTAAAATTATCTCTGTTAGCAGATGATAACCATTTTATATATAGAAAACCCTAAAGATTTCATACAGAACCCTATTAGAACTTACATTAACTCAGTAAAGTAAATAGCAGGACACAAAGTCAGCACACAAAAATCAGTTGTATTTCTATACACAAGTAATGAACAATCTGAAAAGAAAATTACAAAACAATACAACTTTAATAGCATAAAAAAGAATAAAATACATAGGAATGTACTTAATCAAGAGGTAAAAGACTTCTACAAAGAAACTATAAAACTTTACTGAAAGAGATTTGAGAAGACAAAAAAAAAAATGGAAAGACAACCCATGTTCATGAATTGGAAGACTTAATGTTGTTAAAATGCCAATAGTACCCAAAACAATCTACAGATTTATTGCAATCCCTGCAAAAATCCCAAAGATATTTTTTGCAGAAATAGAAAAACTCATCCTAAAATTTATATGGAAGCTCAAGGGACTTCAAATAGCCAAAACAACTTTGAAAAAGAAGAAAAAAACTGCAGCACTCAAATGTCCTGCTTTTAAAATTTATGACAAAGCTGCAGTAAACAAAACAGTGTGGTATTGGGATAAAGACAGACCTATAGACCAAAGGAATAGAATAGAGAGCCCAGAAATAAACCTTTGTATATATGGTCAAATAATTTTTATGGGGGTGCCAAGACCGATGGGAAAAGGACAGTCTTTTTAATAAATGATGCTGGGAAAACTGGATATCCATATGCAAAAGAATTAAGTTGTACTCTTAGCCAGCACTATATACAAACATTGACTCAAAATTGATAAGGGACTTAAATGTAAGACCTAAAATAATAAAGTTCTTAGAATAAAACAAAGGACAAAAACTTCATGACATTGAAATTGATAGTGATTTTTTGGTTATTACACCAAAGGCACAGGTAATGAAAGAAAAAAATTGTACAAATTAATAATTTTGTGCATCAAATATACTATACAGTGAATAAAAAGGCAACCCATAGAATGGGAGGAAATATTTGCAAGTCATATATCTGATAAGGAATTAATATCCAGAACATATAGAGAACTCATAAAACTCAATAACAACATAAACAACCCAATTCAAAAATGCATAAATGACTTGAACAGGCATTTCTCCAAAGAAGATATACAAATGGCCAATAAACCCATAGATGTGCAACATCACTAATCATTAGAGAAATGCAAATCAGTGAGATACCACCTCACACCCATTAGGATGACTACTGTTAAAACAAAAACCAAAAAACCCACAGACACATAAAAACACACACACACACAAAACCACAAAAAACTCCAAAACCAGAAGACAGGTGTTGATGCTGATGTGGAGAAATTGAAGCTTTGTACACTGTTGCTGGTAATGTAAAATGGTACAGCCATTGTGGAAAGCAGTATGGCAGTTCCTCAAAAAAATTATATGATCCAGCAATTCCTCTTTTGGGTATACTGTACCCCAAAGACTTGAAAGCAAAGAGTTGAAGAGATATTTGTACTCCTATTTTCATAGCAGCATTATTCACAATAGCTAAAACATGGAAGTAAACCAAGTGTCCATCAATAGATGAAGGAATAAGCAAAATGTGGTATATGCATACCATGGAATATTCAGCCATAAGAAGGAAGGGGATTCTGCAATATGGATCAACTTTGAGGACATTTTGCTAGTGTAATAAGCCAGTCACAAGAAGACAGATATTATGTGATTTCATTTGTATGAGGTACTTAAACAAAATAAAAGAGAGAGTATAGTGGTGGTTGCCAGAGGCTGTGGGGAGGGGAGAATAAGGAGCTATTGTTTAATGGATGTAGAGTTCCAGTTTTACAAGATGAAAAAAGTTATGGGGATGGATGGTGGTAATGATTGCATAACAATGTGAATGTATTTAATACCAGTGAACTATACATTTAAAAACGGTTAAGATGGTAAATTTTATGTTATGTGTATTTTATCTCTTGTTTCTATATGGCTTGGCATAGCACTGATGTCAGCATAGTTAACATCACAGTTTTTGAGACCATTATGTATACTGAGCCAGGAAGTGTACTATGATTTTCTTTCCTATACTTCATTTTACTTTTCTGGGTAAAAATATATTTTTACTGATTTGTTTAGTCTTCTGTGCACCTAATGCGGTTTTTTAAAATTTGTGATGTGTTGTCTAATGTTTGGAAGTATTTTTTCTAAATGTTCACACATCAAAAAAAAAATTGTTGGAGGGCCTGGAGATCTTCTCTCCAATCTACTTTAGTTTAAACTAGTTGCTGTCTAAGCCTAATGCATAATTTGTTGTATCAGGATTTTACTTTGCCACTTTCTTGTGTTGGATATCCTGTTTCCTGAACTGTGAGTTCCTCTTTTCTTGTTTTACTCCTTATTTTGATGAAACATGTCCTCTAACAACTTCCACAGAAAGGTTGATTCTTTTTTCACTTAGTGTAAATTTAAAACTGTATTTACTCTAATGATAGTTTGGCTGAAGTACATAGAAAATATTTTTCCTATGCATATTTGAAAGTATTGTTTTCGTTAAGTCTGATGCCATTTTTGGTCCACTTTCTTTGTGTTTATGTTATTTTGTTCTTTCTGGCAACTTTAATGATTATCTCTATCTCAGGTGTTTTGAAATTTCATATGTTCACCCATCATCCTTTTTTCATTCATTATGGTAGGAATTTGATAAGCCTTTGTAATTTTGGATATTTCTGTTTGGGGGAAATTTTCTTGTTTTATTTCTTTGGTAAATTTTCACTTTTATTTTCTCTGTTCTCTCTTTTTTTTGAAACTCCTATTGATCTGACACTACTTCCTGCATCAACTCTTTTGATTGTATGGCATTTTCTTTCTTGCCTTCCATCTTTTTGTCCTTTCATTCAACCTTTCAAAAAAGATTTTCTAAATTTAATTGCTTATTTTAGTTGCCATATATTTAGTTTTGAATTGTTCTTTTTATTTGTTCTTCAGTTGTTTTGTCTTCATAGTTTTTTGTTCTTGTTTAATGTACATAACATTTCATACCTCTCCAGGGATATTAAATATATTATACATATTTATTTTGTTCCCAGCAAAGTCTCTGATGTCTCCTAGCCTCTTTCTTTATTCTCTTGTTTATTTTGATCTGTCTGATGTAAAGAATGTCTTCAGTTGTGTGGTGATCCTTGGCTGTTCATAAAAGTGAAGTGCTAAAAAGTTTATCGAAAACCCTGTGTTTGGACAGGGACAGGGCTGCCTTGCATAGCCATACAGGTTGTGCACTGCAGCACTCCACAGGGTACAACCCTGTTATATATACCCCTTAGTACTCTCAAAATGTATTGATGTTTACAGTACTAGAAATTAAAAGTATGAAATTTTTACAATACTGTTACTTAAAATGGCAAATATTTTTCTGAAAAATAACTATTTGTCAAAACAAAAGAAATCTAGTTAGAAGAATGAAATTGTTTTATGCTTTTGCATATCTCTTTAATGTCTAGTTAAATAGAAGGAAACTGGATCCTCATGTTTCTGCATTCAATCTGTTGTGATATGTTATTTTGGTTGAAATATAAGAAAAATACCCAGCCTCATCTAGTACTTTAATCTTTTCAGATAATTGTGATTATTCTTTTTTATGACATCAAAAGTAGACAAGTGAACTTTTTCTTAAAAGGTTTGTTGCAATGTGGAATCTGACTCCATATCACTGAACTTTTTGTACTCTATTACATTAAAATCTATTGGTCTGGCTTACACTTTGATTGACTCTTTTATCCATGCATGATTTTATAACAATGTGCATTTAGTCATTTGGAATATATTGGTTCACAAGTTACATAGATCTTCTAAGTGTTGACATGTTTCATTATATAATATCAGGTAATCACATTCATTAATATTAGCATTAATCTCATGAATAGTGGATACAAGTTATCCTAAAATTTAATTTTTCCTTGAATTTTATTACTGGCAACAAATACTGTCAGTTGTTTTCTTTGATGTGACATGCTCACTTTGTCAGTTTCAAAGAAAATGTCTTCTAAATACTCAAGTCTAAATATTCATAGTTTGACAGTCATTCTTTAAAATAAAAATCATGTTCCATGAAAAAAATGTGGCTAAGTTCAGCGTGCAACTCAGTCACAGACCCAAGTGTTTTTAGTGTGCAATAGCAGTGCTTTGTGCATATTTGGTATTTCATTACACAGAATATTAAAAAGACGTGCACTCAGTGATTGGTATTTAATAAAATTAATTTTACTGCTGGTGTATGCCAGTGGAGAATACAGTGACTGCTAGTACAGTTTTGGTTCTATGTCAGTGCCTTGATTTGAGTTAAGATGCCAGCATTTTTACTCACCACTGCTTTAGTACCAAGAATTTTAGCCTCACATGCCTCCTGAAAGTGTTTTGGAGGCCCCATGTGTCTGTGAACCACACTTGGAGAACTGCTGACATGGATTATATTGTGAAGGTTGCCTCATGGATTGGTGTGCTATACAGCCTGCACAGTCTGCATGGTAATTGTTTAGACTTCAACATAGGAAAATCAGTTGCTGAGCTGACTGATTCTTTGGTAGGGAGGATGCTCTCAAAGTCTTTGAGGCTGATAATTTTCTCCAAAGAGGAATCTTCTAGATTCCAGCTGCGGGTGGTGGAGTGAAGAGTGGTTCCTCTGGCTGCTAGCATTCTGGGAGCCAGGCAGAGAGATAAATGTGGGTCCCTTTTTTCAGTTTATGGACCTCTACTAAATTTTTCTGTTTTCTTTCAGTACCTCATGCCTGCCCTTTGCCATTCCTGGTGTTCACAAGTCTAGACTGTCTCCAGTTCACAGAGTTAACCTTTGGCCTAAGTGGTAGAGGAAAGGATAGGTACCTGTTGTGTGAGTTGGGGAAAGAGCATTTAGATTTCTCAGCAGTATTCATGCTTCATTTTTACCTTTTATGTACTGGATAGTATACTGAATTTCTCCAAATACCAGATCTCTTATGTTCTCTGGGAAAACTGATTCTCTTTTCCTTGCACTCCCAGCTCAGACATTTAGTTGTAACTTCCTCCACACTGTGAAGTCAATTTCGATTCCTCCAGCCACTATCCATCTAAAAATTTGTTGAAATCTCTTTGACAGTTAGTATGCTTTGATGTTTTCTTGGTCTTTATGAGTGAAAATATTTTATTTCTTTGCCCTCATTTTAGCAGGGCTTTTGGAGAGTGAGGAAATGTTACATGTATGTGATTAATACACCATATCACTTTCACAGATTTGAATCAATCACTGTTGTGGCTGAACTGGACCTAGATTTGAAACTTCACCACTTACTGTAGTATTGCCTTTGGTTTTCTACTTAACCCCCGCAGTCTTTATTCTCATTTGTAGAAATGGAGTTTATAATATCTAATATGAGGATTAAGTGATGAGATAGTGAATGTAAAGTTCTTAACATACTACCTCATGCATCATATATGCTCAATAATTTGTTATAAACTGTTAGGCTGGCCTCTGGCTTACTGAGGTTTTTGTGTATTCTTTCCTCACCAAAAAACATTTCAAATAAGCAAAAATATTTCATTTATCTATTGTTTAATATTACTTGGTTTGACAATGGAAGGGTTACCATGGCTCCAAATATAAAATCATAATTTCATAAATGTTTTATCTAAGTACCTGTATTTAATGTGTGTATAAAATACTGTGGATGATGCATTCAAATTCAAGCTGTGTTTTACTAGTTTTCTATTCAAGTAATTATAATTATGGCCCACATTTGAAAGAATCTAAGGAAAGCAGGTATTGTTATAACTGGATAACTGTTTCATGTCCTTGATTCAGAAGGTTTTGGTACACTGAAATTCTTACAAGTTTTTTAAAAAGCAATTTTTGAAATCATGCTTTTAGTTATGAGAATTATTTTAATACATACTTTAAATTGAGAAAATTTTTTTCTCTTTCTTTAGTATACTAGGTAGCACACTTAAGTTCTTTTTATCTAGAAAGTTTAGTATAATAAAAGTAGTTTACTTTAAGCTTAGTTTTGAATATAAAAGAAAATTATTATTAATAATTTCAGGAACTTGCAAGACCTAATATGGCTGAAGGAGAAACAGAAACATCAAATTCTGAAAGGTAAATATAAGGAAAAACTGAATCTCATGAAATTCATGTATATAAAATGATACTTGAGCTGTGTTATATTTCAGTTAATTGGCAAAAGGCTATTTAAATTTTGTATATGGTGTTCCTTTTAGTAATGGCTTTTAATTAAAATAAAATTTTGAAATATTAATGTAACAGAAATATACTACAGATCCTTAGTTTTGAAATCTTAAACATGTAGAATACATTTTATAAGTTGTTAAATTTTTTAAAAGTACTTACAAGTAAGTAAAATGTTAACAGATTTTAATTGCCTCTATTAAATGAAAATAGTTACAAGATGCTACAGGTTATAAGGTGGTGACGATTCTTGCAAATAGTTAATTTTAATATCTTATTTTTAAAGTATTTTCAAAAAGCTGTAAAGCTACTTCTTTGGTGGGATCCCAACATAAAAGGTTCAAAATTCAAGTATTGGTTTTTAAAAATTTAATGCTTGGGCTTTCCTGGTGGCGCAGTGGTTGAGAGTCCGCCTGCCGATGCAGGGGACACGGGTTCGAGCCCTGGTCTGGGAAGATCCCACATGCCGCGGAGCAACTGGACCCGTGAACCACAACTACTGAGCTTGCGCGTCTGGAGCCTGTGCTCTGCAACAAAAGAGGCCGCGATAGTGTGAGGCCCGTGCATCGCGATGAAGAGTGGCCCCTGCTTGCCACAATTAGAGAAAACCCTCCCACAGAAACGAAGACCCAACACAGCAAAAATTAATTAATTAATTAATTTTAAAAAAAAAACCATGCCAGGGAATCCTAAAGGCCTTCTAATTGATAATAAAGAGAACTTCTAAAAAAATAAAAATAAAAATTTAATGCTTGAGTAGAACACTGCAGAACACGAGATTTCACAATTTTTTTTTAGCAAAAGAAAATCTAACATTCTAATTAGAACTTTATTCCAGCTAAAGGTGATTTTGTCTTTTAGATTAAGTACTTTCCCCATTTCTATCTTTATGCTGTGTGTTTTGTAGTAGGCTGCTTGTTAACCTGATGAGATTGATTAATCTATTGCCTCTAAAAAGAAAATTATGGAATAAGACCTTTTGAAGATGTTTCTTAGACTTCACTAGAAAAATTATCTAGCCCTGGGACTTCCTTGATGGCCCAGTGGTTGAGACTTCACCTTCCAACGCAGGGTGGGGGTGTGTGGGTTTGATCCCTGGTGGGGGAGCTAGGATCCTACATGCCTCACTGCCAAGAAAACAAAACATAGAACAGAAGCAATGTAACAAACTCAATAAAGACTTTAAAAATAGTCCACATAAAAAAAGAAAAGAAAAGAAAAATTATCTAGCCCTTTCTTCACCTAGCATTTTTCCTAGAATTTTGGTTGGGAAAAGTTAACAAAAATTCAAATAAGGATTTAGAAAAAGCAGACTAGTCACATCCATATTTTTTAACATTTTCTGTAAATTATAGTTAGTTTAATAAGATCTGAACAAAAATAAGAATTTTATAAATTTAAATGAGGGAAATATAATTTTTTGCAGATGATGTAATTGACCTGTAAGATCCAAGAAAATGAGCTAAGAATGATTGAAATTAATCAGGGTATTAATTAAGGCAGCTTGGTATAAAATTCAGAATCTTTCCGGTATACCAATAACATGTGATTACAAAATATAATGGATAAAATTCACAGTAATAACAAGATGAGTAAAGTGCAGCATCTATTTAGAAGATTTTGAAGAAAAAAACTTACTGAGATAGAAAATAATATATTAGTAACTTACATGATAGGTCATTTCCCAAATTAGTTTATGGTTAATGAACATTTAGTTGAAAATCCAAATTGGATTTGATTTGGAAACTAGTGGTGTTTAAAGTAAGATTCATATTTTTCTACTTATTAATACCATAATTTTAAAAATCACAGCTGTGTTAGATATTAGGTTGTTTCTGTATTCGCTATTTTAAACATTGTTTTAATGAGTATCCTTGTACAATTATCTTTTACTTTTTCAAACTATTAGGGAGAAGAGTAGTAGAATGTAGGTGATTTGACCTATTAGATAATAAAGTACAATGTTAATTTCTAATTGTTAAAACTGTGTGGTATTGGCCTGTAATAGTCAAAAGACACATCAGAACAAAATAAATAGCAGAGAAACAGCCTTTTAAATATAATTTAGTAAATAATAAATGACTATCTGGTAACATTGCTTTGATATTTGGGCAGTTCATTAGGAAAAAGTCTAAATTCCAGGTGGATTAATGTAAGAACTAATATAAATGTAATCATAAAATTTCTTTTTATTAAAATAAGCATTGTTACATCTACATAAGGGACTGGAGAGCCTCTTAGAAATCTCGTGTTTCTAAGACTCACAGACATAGAAGACAAACATTATGGTTACCAAAGGGGAAAGGGGGTGGAGGAGGGATAAATTAGGAGTTTGGGATTAACATATACACCCTACTATATATAAAATAGATAAACAACAAGGTCCTACTATATAGCATAGGGAACTATATTCACTAAATAGTTTCTGTTAACACACTGGGGTAAGAGTAAACACATAGACAGGTATACACATAAGCATATATGTATGCATGTTTTATATTTACATATTTTTTTAGGCATGTGTTTATGTTTTTATAAATTAGGCTGTTAAAAAATCAATAAAATGTTTGTGAATGCTTAGTTGATTTTGCATAGGGAAAACACTCTAAGCCCAAGAGGACATATAAATCATAAAAGAGAAATAGGGTTTTTTCCACATATATTCATTCCTTATTTAAATGACTCTTACGAATTAATAAGCACACTTACATTTTAACTAAAAATAAGCAAGGGTATGAACAGATAAAAATAATGATAACCAGAACTAAAACAATGAATAGACTCCTCAGGACTCCTTTTAATATGCGACTATGGAGTTTCTCACTCTTTTGCCCAAGAACATGGCCACCTCCTAAATTGTAACATCATGGCAAAGACCAGGGAGCTCAATTTTCTTTTTTTTTTTGGTGGGCAAGTGTGCCTTTTTTTTTTTTTTTAGAGAATGTCTTTATTTTAATAGTGTTCAAATACATTGTATTATAAAGAAATAGATAATAAATAGCTTTATTTTTTCAGTAAACAAGATGAAGCTTCTTCAGAGGAAATAAAAAATGGATGTGATGTGCATTTATTCGAAGGCTCATCAACAACAAAAAGTGAAGAAGGTGTATCAGGTTCAGATAAAGAAAATGATACCTGTCTTGAAGACCAGGAAACTGGCTCAAAGAATATCTTCAGTTATGATTCAATTATTGATGCAGATAAGGTGGAAAAGGAAAAACAAATAGAGCACATTTGTCAGGAAACAGAGTTGAAGAGGTGCCAAAGTTCAGAAAACCTCATTGCACGTGATCAGATTGAAGATTGCAATGCCAGTGAAGCTAGATTTTCTTCAAAGAATATTAAGGATTTGCAATTAACATCTGGTGATGTTAGCATTGATCAGTTTTTGAGAAAAAGAGATGAACCTGAATCTGTTAGTTCTGATGTTAGTGAGCAAGGCAGTATTCATTTGGAACCTTTGACTCCATCAGAAGTGCTTGAGTTTGAAGCCACAGAGATTCTTCAGAAAGGTAGTGGTGATCCTTCAGCCAAGACTGATGAAGTAGTAGTGTCTGATCAAACAGATGACGTTCCTGGAGAAAATAGCCTTAGCACAACAGAGACAACAGGAGACCTGGCAGATGAAAAAGAAAGAAGTTGAAATTAATTAGGCATTCTAAGTTTTAGTGTACCAACGATAAGAGCATTTGGAACAGTGCTATCAGGTGAGCTCAGTGGTGCTGTTGCAGAGTGCAGAGATAGAAAAATGTGAGGGAGGTCATTCATACACTTTACCTGTATATTCAACCTCGGTTATTAAATCAATTCATCATTAATAGCATGATTAGTATGAATTTCCAAGAAGTTTTTAAGACATGAATAAGATTTTAATGAAAGTTAAGTTTGCAATGAAAAAGTCTCATTTATCAGTTTTCGAGGTTATGGAACCTGGTGGTCAATATGAATTGAATATTAGAATATTATTTATATTAATAAAGCTTTTGAAATTTCCATCAGTTCTAAACTAAAAGTCCTTATTACCTGTACATCCTTTTCAATTAACTTAAAGGAAGAGATTTGGAAACCACATACCTTTTGGGAATAATTGATTTAAAATAATGGCCAATTGGCTTTGTTAATGAAAGTTTCATTTTGAGTATGATACTGGTAAATGGAGCATGTTTAGAATGCTAAATTCATTGATCTAATGAGAATTTGGATGAACATAAACTTAATTTTGGATATAATATTACATTCCAGACTGCCAGAAGCATGTAAACAGAATATTTGAATCTGTGTACCTCCATACAAGTGTTAGCCTGCCAGGCTGTAAGCTTACCTTAATTAAACTTTCAGTGAAAGTGAAATTATTAAAATAAAAATTTATATTTGTGCTTTTTGTCAGTGTGTAAGCTGTGCAGAAATCCCTTGATGTACTAGTTGTATAAAGTAGAAACCCACTGTTGAAACTCCTGTAGCTATTATGCTCTTAATATTGTTTTAATGATCTTCTTTAGAAATAGACCCATAAAAATGGTCTGGAAACCAAACCAAAGTATGGATTAATGTAGATATTGTAAAGCAGTAAACTGAAAACATGTCCTGGCATGAATTCAGCCATGTTTAAGTGACTTTTTCTGTAATTGTAAAATAGAAAATTCAAATGGGACCTAAAGCAGGATGTAAAAAATTGGTTTGGGATATTTAGCCTAATTTATCCATAAGATGGCTGCTAAATTGATTTTTTCAGTTTTTTATCATATAGAAAATAATAGATATAGAAATGAATAATATGAGTAACAGTAGTTTGCTTTGACGTACTAACAAACTTTTATTTAAAATGCTACATTTTTACTTCTTAAAATGTGCTTTGAATTCTTAAAATTTTGTTTCACTGAATGTTAAATGTTTAAAATGGCTATTAAAATTCTGCTGTATATAGTAGTTTTTGAGTAAATATTTGCAATAAAAATCTGTCCCTGAATAATTTTATTTTTCAGAAAGCTGCTTGAGTCGGATTACCTTTGGCGCCTCTAGAAATTGTATATTGCTCAAGGAAATTTCATGTTAAAGTTAGTGGTAGATTTTATTCCATATTCTTTAATTGATGCATGATTTATTTTAAATTGAGACTTAAAGTACAGGGGGAAGAACTGCTAATAATTACAGAGAATTGATTTGCTTTACAAATTCTTCTACTTCAAGAGAATTATAATTTAATATTATAGTTTTCTATCTGCTCAGTAAATTAAAGAGGCTAAATAGACAAAATATTTTATTGACTTATTTTCTTGAATATTTTTGAGGGTGGGGGCAAATATTTTTATCTTTCCTGCTCCCAAGAAAAGATGGGATAGAGGGACTTATTAACTGTCATCCTTCACCTTGTTGAAACATAAATCTATAGCAGAGAAGACTTTTGGAGTAAAGGGAAGAAAAAGTCTGTGTAAGGACCATTTTCTGAATCTCATTCAATTAGTTGCCAAGGCTGTCACCTAATGCTTCAAAAACCTAGAGCACTGTACCAAAATAAGTCTCTAAGTGACACTGTAGTCCCTTGTGAGCTTTGAGTAGTTCCTTCTCCTGCCCCTATATACTTACAGTAGTGGTTTATACCTGATCAATGATCAATGAATAGTTTATACCTATCCACTGTGAGAAAAGGAACCTGTACCAGACTATAAATCCTTCATTGAGAAAGTCTAGCAATGAAAACAAAAAAATAGTTGAAGTGAACATTGTACTTGGTAACATAGTTGGTTTCTGTTTTCACATAATCTCCTTATGTCATTTCTGATCAGGAACAGACAATTCAGGTATGCAAACCAAACCTTTGAGTGGCAGCGCTTTAGCACAGTGGTCAGCAAACTTTTTCTCTGTAGAGCCAGATAGTGAATAATTGTGGACTGTGTGGTCACAATTATCCAACTCTTCCTTATAGCTTAAGAGCACCTATAGACAATATGTAAATGGTAGCCTGTTTGTGTTCCAATAAAACTTTATTTACAAAAACAGAATGTTGGTTGGATTTGGCCAGTGGACTGTAGATTGCCACCACCTGCTTTAGAGTGCTGTTTTGTCCAGGCAAATTGTGCTCAGGGACTGAGATTTTCTTTGCCAATAACTTATTTAACACCAGTTCACTGTGAGAATTATAATTTATAAAAATAACATTTTGCAAGCCGATACCATACAGGATAATGTCTGTTAACTAGCTAATAAAGAAATAACATACTCCAAACTAATAATAGATTGATTACACTATTGTTCTAGGCAAAGAGGAGATGAAAGAAAGTCCAAATTTAGTTGAGGTGTACCTTTCCAGGAATTGGTTGTCTGTAGAGTCAGTCCTTCCAACTAAAACCTGGGTATCAGCTGCCAGCGTAGGTCCCTTGCTGCTGGGGCACGTAGCTAGGGGGAGACAGTACCGGTGTCGGTAAGCAAGCTGGGCTGTTCCAAATGTTATGACTCCAGGGACCATTACATGACTTACACCATTGCCTACCAGGAGTAGCCTTGCCAAGGCAGGAACAGATGTCCCTTCTCTTCCTGAGACTGCTGCACAGTTTAACACTGCTGAGGACCAAGAGTGGCCTGGCCATGGCAGGAGCAAGTGTCTCAAGATCGTCACAGAGCTATGTAAGTCAGCAAAAGAGTAGCCTTGCCCAGACTAAACACTCTCGGTAAGTCCTCACAAATTCTTGGTATTTAAAGTTTAAATGTCCATCACTTGATAGCTGCTCTTCCATATGTTCGTATTGATTATCCTCCCCAGCGGCACCCCTTAATGGCTGAGCTGCTGAATACTTATCAACAACAGCAGATGTTGATGACATCATCCTGGCACAGCTTCCTTAGTGTAAACAAATTTACCTGTAGATCAAAACAACTTCACTTAAGTCATAAACAAGTGGATTTGAAATCATAACAAACCAATACACAACAAGCAGTTAGACTTTCTTGATTGACTATGAAAGCCAGTGATGCACTCAAGTGACTCTTTGCCTAAGAACTAACTACCAAGGTGCCTTACTATATTATAGTCTCCTGTTACCTAACAACAGAATTACGATTGATTACATGTGCAGTTAAGAAACATTCATTTTGTGGATGCACTTTTAATTTACGTTGAAAATCTGAATGCCATATTTATTTATGTTATTTCTTCCCCTTTGTATCTCTCCAATGTTTTAGGGAGGAAATTGTAATTTTTTTCACCCTATAAATTTTTAAAGAACTATTCTAAACATTTTTTAAAAGGAACTGACAAGATATGAGTCACCTTGTTTTAGCTGTAAGTAAAAAGATATCTGGGCAATTACTTGTCTGAGGTTACAAAGCCAAGATTTGAACATAATTTGATCTGATTCTGAAGTTAGTGTTTTCTACCACATCTATAGTTCCTAGCATTTATACTGAATGTCCCTTTTTAAAATATATCAGTTTTTGCAAATAACCCTTCCATTGATGGTACTAATTACAGTTTTATTTATTATTCCTACAGTGATTATATGCATATGGAATGGAGGACCTCTTAACCTAAAGAAGAGGACCTACTGATCTCTTTTACTAATAGGAATTGAGGAATTTTACCTCAAGAGGAGGGGTTAGTGAATATTCTATTAACAGGAAAGACAGCATGTGATTTAAAGATACACTTTATATAATAATTATAAATGTTTTGACATCATTACATTTTTTTAGGCTTCTGTAATGTCATTTTTAAACTATGGTTGACATGATCATTTTTGTTCCATCAAACTTGTTACTCCCGGATCACTCACTTGTACTGACTTCAGTGAATTAGGACTTTTGTATGTATATAGGCACTAAAAAGAATTGCAAGTGTTTCATTTTTACTAGATTACTATAACACTGACTTGTTTTTTCAGCTAAAAAATAAAACACAATTTACCTATGTCTAAGCATTAAAAGAGAAATGATTATTTTAAAAATATTGTTTACTAATGAGGCATATCTGCCAATCCATGTACACAAAATGAATAGTCAAATAGATTTTTTTTAAAGTCATGGTAATGTTTAATTTTCATCTCAAAATCTATAAACTCCAAGATACTTCACTTGGATCATCTTGTAAGGAATTAAACACATCTGTAGCAGCATCTGTAACATCATCGAGGGATGAGGTGTCCTAGGTGAAATTACTTTTACAGTTAGCTAAAGGTAACTTTTAATTGCTTTTTAAAAGTATTATAAAATCACTTTTGTTATTTAAAAGAATATACTATGCATAATTTAGTCTTCTTTGATGACACAGAGGGTCATCATTATGAAGATTTTTGGACCAAGCTATAAATGAAGCTGTAGCTGCAGATGTTAATGGCCTGAATAACTGCTGATCACAGAGGTGACCTTGGATGTTGGTTTACAGAAGTATTTCAGGTACATCTAGGGTCGCTTGACTTTTCCAAAAACAGAACAGAAAAACTGACTACATTACTCACCCAATTCAACCTCTTTTTTAAGATGAATTTTCCCTCCTAAATACTAAGTAAAACCTGCCATTTGTGGAGAATTTGGTAACTATAAACTGTAGTTTTAAGCTTTCAAAATATTTTAAGCATTTATGCACTGCCTTAAAAACTTGATTTTTAACTGCTCTATATCAGGGGCTAGCAAACTATGACCCACAGTTGGCTACCTATTTTTGTAAACAAAATTTTATTAGAAAACAGCCATGTCATTTGTTTATATATTGTCTGTTGTAGCTTTTGCACTACAACAGCACAGTTGTACATGACAGAGGCCATATGGTCTGTAAGTCTCAAGGATTTACAATCTGGCACTTGAAGAAAAAGTTTGCCAACCCCTGCCCTATATATATATATATATATATATATTTTTTTTTTTTTTTTTTTTTTTTTTCTGTACACGGGCCTCTCACTGCTGTGGCCTCTCCTGTCTCAGAGCACAGGCTCCAGACGCGCAGGCCCAGCGGCCGTGGCTCGCGGGCCCAGCCACTCCACAGCATGTGGGATCCTCCCGGACCGGGGCACGAACCCGTGTCCCCCCCATCGGCAGGCGGACTCTCAACCACTGCGCCACCAGGGAAGCCCTGCCCTATATTTTTATATGGGTATAATCATAACTTTGTAACTGTTCTTTTATTTTCACTATTATAGACACTGCAGTGAAGCTCTTATTTCATAAATTTTGGTCCATATTTTATTTACCTGTACTAAAATTCTAAGTGTATAATTTATTAGATTGAAGAGTATTCAGTTTTTAAATTGAAAAATAGAAACCCATACTTATTTTAATTATCATACCATAGTACTTATAGAAAGCTTCCCGGTCCAGCATTAACTTGTAGAAGTTCAGAGTTTATTCATCTAGATTTTTTTCTTTGATTCTTCAAAGTCAGCTTGTTTTTAGCCTAATGTAGATTTTCATTCCTGCTATTCACCAAATATTTCTAGCGTGTGGTCATATGACTAGTTTCTGGCCAGTGAGTTGTGAGTGAAAGTGACTTCTGGTTTCGAGGATTTAGTTGTTAATGTGAGACTCTTTAGAACCCTCTTTTCCCTCAAGCATGGTAACATTTTTACTATTCAAATGGTGATTGCTATATCAGTCTTGGTTCCTGAGGGACTATGAAAAGAGCCTTCCTGTTTATTTAGATACACATATAGCATGAAGGAGAAATAGCATTTTTATTTTAAGCTACTGCAGTTAGAGAATTTTTGTTCTACAGCATAACTAAGTCTCTCCCTACTGATGTAGGAATTAATCCTGAAAGTGGATTGCTGCCATTAGAAGAAACACAGCTGAGCTACATTACACCAGTGTATTGCATTGGCTTAGGTGGCAGATGGCAAGGCTACATGAGGTGATCCACATTCTGCTATGGTGAGAGATTTGGTAAACTTGACTGTAATACTTGAAAGACAAATGGTGTACGTAATGAAGTTGTATCTCTATTGGAAGAGTTTGACTAACAAAATGTTAATGGCATGCTTTGGTTACTATATTGGCTGCATTTGACAACTTACTCTGAGAAAGAAGTGGACTCAGATGAGAAATGGTAGGATTTAAAGTAGGAACAAAAGAGAATAGAAAAAGTCCACAAATCCAGATACTTGCAGGGTTGGAAAAGGCTAAACTTCTCACCCCCAGCCAGTAAAAGGAGAAGGCCTAAGCAAGAAAACTTAATTAAATTAAGAATATGGCCATCATACCAATTAATTAGTTTAAGGAGAGGCCCTGAAGTGTTTCTTCTATGTGGAAATTCCTTTACAGCATTTCTTGGGAAACACATATTTTTCTGAATATCAAGACAAATCAGTCAAGAAATCGATGAAACAGGAAAAAGTATTGTAACTTTCCTATGAGAATTAAAGCTAAGTAATGAAGTTAGAGCCATTACTGGTTTGCAGGAATCCTCTGAAGTCAAGCTCAAAAGTAAGACTAGGGAATGCTGACAGGTGGAGTCCAAGAGTAAAGTCAACATTTCCAGGAACCACAATAAGAGCCCCAGAAGAGAAGTGGTCATAGTCTGATCACTCAAGTCATACTTGTAGCTATTGCCATGGTATAAATGTGTATTCATACCCTTGTCTGCTGCTAATGGTGAGTCATTCTTGCAAGTAAAATAAAAATTAGTAGGTTTATATTCATAGGATACTTTATACAAATCCCATCAATGGTCTTCCAAAAATAACATGTTGTAGAAGCAAAATAATTCCATAAGTTATCAATTTTGACTTGTGATTCTGTGTGGTGTTTTTACTCTTGAGAGGAGATCCAAATGTAGCATTGGTCAAGTAACTACCAAATAAATTTATTGGCACTTCCCAGTGTATGATTATTTGCCAAAGGGTGCTATTCTTTACAAATACTTAAACAATAAATACAAAGAAAAGAAGTAAATGTTGTGGAACATTCTGAAATGAGATCAGAAACTGATCTAAAGTCTAAATTAGCAAAGACACTATCAATTGCAACAGTAAGACCAAAATCTGGGCTAGCAGACAAAATATTTTTATCATTAAAAAAGGAAAAGAGCTTCTATGAAGTAACATGTAACGTAACACCAACTTGAAGATGTTTTTGGACAGTCCCTAGCAACTTCACTAATATCAACGCAAAAATGAAAGAAGAATTTCTATGTCTGGAATAGTTGTTATAAAATAAAGATAAAGACTATCAGATAGGGCAATTAATGTGTTGTGTCTTTTTAGATTTATTTTTTAAAAATTTTATTGAAGTATAGTTGGTTTACAATGTTGTGTTATATATTCCACATATTCCACATATTCCATATATTCATTCTTTTTTTCAGATTCTTCACCTATATAGGTTATTATAGAATATTGAGTAGAGTTCCCTGTGCTATACAGTAGGTCCTTGCTGGTTATCTATTTTATGTATAGTAGTGTGTGTGTGTATATATAGTAGTAGTGTGTGTATGTTAATCCCAAGCTCCTAATTTATCCCTCCCCCCGACATTTCCCCTTTGGTAACCATAGGTTTGTTTTCAAAATCGGTGAGTCTGTTTCTGTTTTGTAAATAAGTTCATCTGTATCATTTTTTAAAATTAGATTCCACATATGATTGATATCATATATTTGTCTTTCTCTGCCTGACTTACTTCACTTAGTATGATAGATTTCATTTTAAGAAAAACTTTTAAACAAATATTTGTAGTGCTTTCAATTTAAAAAATGACTTATTGGCATTTTTGTTAACGTTTCCTTTATTTAATGTTTTCTGTTATCAAATATCTATGTCAGGTAGATATAATGGTATTGATATATATAATCTTGTCCCAATACATTGGTTCATGTTAATAAACATTTATTATTATGTCTTTTTTAACAGAAAATATCTGGAACATTTAGTATAACTATCACAGAAAAATGATTCAGTATTTATTTTGGTCACTCATAACTATTTTAAATATATTAAGTATGGTGCTATGAAAAATATAGAATCACAATTCTGTGTAATTTGGAAATACCTGAGAATTTCCAGAAGTTTTCATTTCTCATACCCACATCCTAAATATTAATATCTGTCAGGAATTGGAAATACCAATGCCCAGTAATTTGTTCAGATATATAAAATGGCTTAGGAAACAGTTGCTAAAACGTCAGTCTTCTACCAGTGCCTGATGGACTCAGGGTACTCCAGTCAAGTGTAAAGAGGAGCTGGGGGGAGCACATCTTTAAATTTGTGGGTGTGAGTATTGGCTCACTGCTGACTGCAGTCAGATAAATAAAAAGCAAAAATTTTGAGAGAGTTGCACTGTCAAACCATGAGCCTGGACTAAAAGTTTATGACTGATGAACTCAAAATGACCCTTGGGCCCCCAGCTTTCTACACGGGGTAGCAGACAGAGAAAGTTGCTTGGTCCCCAAATAAAACATATTCCCCAATGTCTACCTCTGTGGTCAAGAAGGATAAAGAAAAAAGGAAAGACCTCCTGGGTGGTGGGATCAATAGCGGACAGCAATTGATTAGAGACCCCCTTCCAGCAAGCAGAGTCAGGTTCTCATCAACGAATTTTTGCACCACCAGAGTAGTGTCCTTGTAGCAGAGAATTGTTTTGGACCAGTGACTGCTTGTGTGTTTCCCATCTTTCTCCTTCAGGATAGGAGTGTTTATTTACAGTTTTTCTATCTCTGTTTCAACCTTGTGTGTGTAAAGGACAGCTTTTTAATTCATAGGATAACCAATCTAGTGGTGACTAGTGCATACTATCCCCTGATTTAGAGACTAGCAAGAGATGCTGAACTTTGAGCTTGATGCCATTGATTTAATGGTACTGTTGAGTTATCTCTCCTTCGAAGAGAAGGAGTGTGTTCTGGCTATAAGAAGGAGGATACACTGAATAACTACTGACCAGAAGCGTGGTCTGTGATAGTCATTAGGGCTCTTCACCATGTAGTTACAGTAGTTCTCTCTAGAGAACCAGACACATAGCAGGATTACACTTCCCTTATGGTTGGGTGGTGCCATCTTTCTGGGTCTGGCCCGTGAATCGCGGGCTCCACTTCTGAGCTGGAGAATTGAATTGCCAATTTGAGACTCTCTAGACTCCTGTCTTTCCTCTAATTTGTTTATTGGCAACGTTTGAGTTGGTGGTTGCTCTGTCATTTGAGTAACTGTGATGAAGAGAAGAATCACCTTCCCAATTTGCAGTGGACTTTTAAAATGAGTAAGAAATAAACCTTTTTGCTTTTAGTAATTGAGATTTGAGGGTGGTTACCATAACATAATTCTAACCTATCCTAACTGATAAACTTGTAACATTATGAAAATCTTTTCATGCCTGTGCCTGAGGACCTATTAGAATTTTCTAACCTTTTTAGATCTCAGCATTTCCTATCTTTTACTATTATCCTATTGCACAGTAATTTTATATTAGTCCCCCTAAGGATTTTTAAAAATTGTTTTATTGCATAATTTAAAAAATAGTTTTAGAACTTTCACTTCTGACCAACTTGTAGTAATAAGGACTGGATTTAACCCTCCCCTCTGAAACAAACAAAGCAACATGAAACTGTTTTTCAAGACAGTGGTATCAGGAATGAAAGACAGTGATCCGTGAGAGAAAACAAATTAGGTGAGCCTTATAATTACCTCAGCTTACTGCTTTGAGAGTTTCCAAGCTTTAACACGGGGAAAGGAAACTGAGACAAAAACTGGGAGATACCCTAGGTTGAGGAGACAGAGCTGAGAGTCTGGAGAAACCCAGGGAGTTCGAGTTCATAGGGCCAAGTCCCAAAGAGGAGAGAGCTGCGCAGAGAGATTTGTAGTATTCAGCAACTACCCAAGGCTAGAGAAAGGACAATCTGAAAGGATTAGGGGGTTACAGAAACAGTGCATATTCCTACCAGACAGAATGAAAAAAAAAATTATAATTCATGGAGCACTGGGTAGAGAACTCAGGAAGTTCTTACTATGGGAATAATTAGCCCTAGACTGAGCACTGCTCTTTACCCAACTAACAAATCATAAAAGTAAGACCTGAAAGGGTCAAATAATTTACATACAAGTGTACTGTATCCCAGAACAAAATTCAAGAAGATATATAGGAATACAAAAATATCTAGCACCCACAAAGGTAAAACTCACAGTGTCTGACATGCAGTTAAAGATTACCAGGCATACAAAGAAGCAGGAAAACATGACCATAATGAGAAAAACAGCCAGTCAAAACTGACCCAGAACTGAAACAGATGTCAGAATTGTGACAGGATATTAAAACATATCATACAACTATCTTCGAAAAGTTAAGAGGATGTTAAAAAGACCCAAATTGAGCTTTAGAGATGGAAACTACAATGTCTGAGATAAAAATTATGCTGATGGAATTAATAGCAGAGCAGACATAGCAGAAGAAAAGATCACGGAATTTGAAGACATAGCAATAGAAACTATTTAGTGAGCCGTGGGACATCAAGAGGCCTATATTTTCTAAACTTGAAAACTCTAAACCCCCAGATCCAAGAAGCTCAACAAGCTGCAAGGGATTTGATGATACATGATACATGAAGAAGACTCACAAAGACAACATAATCAAATTGCCTAAAACCAGTAATAAAGAGAAAAAATTTAAGAATTTTAAGCAACCAGATAAAAAAGACAATGACATACAGAGGAACAAAAATAAGGATGACATCAGAATTCCTTAAACGTACTGGAAAAAAAAAAAAAAAAAAAAAACCCTGTAAACCTGGAATTGTATTCCCAGCAAAAATGCTTTTCAAGCAAAGGCAAAGCCTTTGAAAATTCAGCACTAGGAGAACCACGTTACAAGAAATGCTAAAAGAAGTCTTTTGGGCAGAAGGTAGACACCTGAGATCAAATTACTTAACTATGTTGTTCAAATCATCTATAGCTTTACTGATTTTTTTTCCCTTCATCTGTCAGTTACTGAGAGAAATATTTTAAAATCTGACTCTGATAATGGATTTTTATATAAGCTGTAATTTTATCAACTTTTGCTTTGAGATTATATGCCTACAAGCTTAGTTTATTTTCCTGGTGACTTGAGCCTTATTATGTAGTGACCCTCTATATCTCTAGTAATACTTAAAATGTACAGGCATAGCTTGTTTTATTGTGCTTTGCTTTATTGCACTTCACAGATACTGCATTTTTTTTTTTTTTTTTTTTTTGCGGTATGCGGGCCTCTCACCGCTGCGGCCTCTCCCATTGCGGAGCACAGGCTCCCGATGCGCAGGCCCAGCGGCCATGGCCCACGGGCCCAGCGGCTCCGCAGCATGTGGGATCCTCCCGGACCGGGGCACGAACCCGTGTCCCCTGCATCGGCAGGCGGACTCTCAACCACTGTGCCACCAGGGAAGCCCAGATACTGCATTTTTAACAAACTGAAGGTTTGTGGCAACCCTGCATCAAGGAAATTGTCACCATTTTTCCAGCAGCGTTTGCTCATTTCATGTCTCTGTGTCACATTTTGGTAATTCTCACAGCATTTCAAACTTTTTCATTACTGTTACATTGTTATGGTGATGTGTGACCATGATCTTTGACGTTACTACACACCTCTCTGAAGGCTCAGTTGATGGTTAGCATTTTTTAGCAATAAATTATTTTTTAATTAAGGTATGTACATTTTTTAGGCATAATGCTATTGCACACTTAATAGACTATGGTATAATGTAAACATAACTTATATTCACTAGGAAAGCAAAATATTCATGTGACTCACTTTATTGCAGTGATCTTGAACTGAACTTGCACTAACTCTGAGGTGTTCCTGTATTTTGTTTGATACAGCTATACAAACTTTCTTTTGGTTCGTATGTTTTTAATATTTATTTTCCCACTCTTATACTTTCTGTAGCATAAAATTATGTTATTAAAATTCAGGGACTTCCCTGGTGGCACAGTGGTTAAGAATCTGCCTGCCAATGCAGGGGACTCAGGTTTGAGCCCTGATCCAGGAAGATCCCACATGCCACAGAGCAACTAAGCCTGTGCGCCACACCTACTGAGCCTGTGCTCTAGAGCCCACAAGCCACAACTACTGAGTCTGCGTGCCACAAATACTGAAGCCCACATGCCTAGAGCCCATGCTCCACAACAAAGAGAAGCCACCGCAATGAGAAGCCTGCACACCACAACCAAGAGTAGCCCCCTCTTGCTGCAACTAGACAAAGCCCGTGCACAACAATGAAGACCCAACACAGCCTAAATAAATGAATTAAATAAATAAATTTATTTTAAAAATCAATCAGATAATCTTTGTCTTTTATTTATAGCATTAAGTCTACTGCATTTATGGTACTGATCAATTTTTCTATATCTAGAAAACAGATATTTCTGTTGCCATTTCTTTTTTTTTTTTGCGGTACGCAGGCCTCTCACTGTTGTGGCCTCTCCCATTGTGGAGCACAGGCTCCGGACGCGCAGGCTCAGCAGCCATGGCTCACAGGCCTAGCTGCTCCGCAGCATGTGGGGTCTTTCCAGACCGGGGTAAGAACCCGTGTTCCCTGCATCAGCAGGTGGACTCTCAACCACTGCGCCACCAGGGAAGCCCATTTCTTAAGTTTTTAAATCTTATTTCTTGTCTTCTTTTGAAGTATCCTTTTTCACCTCTTTTTTTAAATTCTACTGGTTTTGGAAGTTATATATTCTAAATTCTTTTTTAAAAAAATATTTTTATTGGGTAACCCAAGAATTATACCATATATCCTTAATTTTTTAAAGTTTAAACTTAATTATATTTACCCTTTCCCCAAACAGGAACTAAAAACACTTTTAAATTCCACTTGAGACCACATACCCTTTTCTAACGGTAAACTCTGCTTGTCAGTCAGTTCTAGTCCACTACTGCCAATCAGAAATGCAGACTTAGAATGGGATATGAGATCTCTTGATTTTTAAGTGTTGGCCAAAAATGTGTAAACAAAACAAAAGCATGTTGACAGTTCAGTTATAAGCCTCTACTAGGGTCTACAAAAGAGGAAATTTCATCATGGCTCTAATCAATAGTGGTTACAACTATTTTCATGCAGAAAGCCTAACTGTAGTTCCTTGCCACATGTGCCATGCTTTTTTTCCCTGTTAGGTAAGAGAAATAAAAACTTCTAGTAGTCTCTGCTTGCCAATTATACCATATATCCTTAGCTTATTAATGAAGTCAATTATTTTTAACCTATTCCTAAATAAGGATGTAAAAGCACTTTAATTCCAATTGCCTGTGGAAGACTACATACCCCTTCTAAGGTGGTAGCTGTGAGTTAGTTGCAGTCCACAACTGACCACCAGGAACATAAGCTCAGTTCTTGATGTTTAATCTCCTGGGTTTTTTTGTTATTGTTTCTTGGTTTTGGGGGGGTTCTTTCTTGGCCAATGTGTTGTCAGCCAATAGTTTACAAACTCTTTGCAAACCAGAAATGGTTGACAAGCAGCCAGTTTTTAGCCTCTGCTAGAAACTAATAAAGAGCTAATTATAATGTTCATGCATTCATTCATTCATTCAATACATGTTTATTGGGCCCTATGATGGTTAATTCTGTGTGTTGACAGAGCTAAGGGATGCCCAGATAGCTGGTAAAACACTATTTCTGGCTGTGTCTGTGAGGGTGTTTCCAGAAGAGATTAGCATTTGTTTTTTTTGTTTGTTGGTTGGTTTTTGGTATTTCTTTATATATATATATTTTTTACATCTTTATTGGAGTATAATTGCTTTACAATGGTGTGTTAGCTTCTGCTTTATAACAAAGTGAATCAGTTATACATATACATATGTTCCCATATCTCTTCCCTCTTGCGTCTCCCTCCCTCCCACCCTCCTATCCCACCCCTCTAGGTGGTCACAGAGCACCGAGCTGATCTCCCTGTGCTATGCGGCTGCTTCCCACTAGCTATTTTACACTTGGTAGTGTATATATGTCCATGCCACTCTCTCGCTTTGTCACAGCTTACCCTTCCCCCTCCCCATACCCTCAATTCCATTCTCTAGTAAGTCTGTGTCTTTATTCCTGTCTTACTCTTAGGTTCTTCATGACATTTTTTTCCTTAAATTCCATATATATGTGTTAGCATATGGTATTTGTCTTTCTCTTTCTGACTTACTTCACTCTGTATGACAGACTCTGGGTCCATCCACCTCATTACAAATAGCTCAGTTTCGTTTCTTTTTCTGGCTGAGTAATATTCCATTGTATATATGTGCCACATCTTCTTTATCCATTCATCCAATGATGGACCCTTAGGTTGTTTCCATCTCTGGGTTATTGTAAATAGAACTGCAATGAACATTTTGTTACATGACTGTTTTTGAATTATGGTTTTCTCATGGTACATGCCCAGTAGTGGGATTGCTGGGTCGTATGGTAGCTCTATTTTTAGTTTTTTAAGGAACCTCCATACTGTTCTCCATAGTGACTGTACCAATTCACATTCCCACCAGCAGTGCAACAGTGTTCCCTTTTCTCCACACCCTCTCCAGCATTTATGGTTTCTAGATTTTTTGATTATGGCCATTCTGACTGGTGTGAGATGATATCTCATTGTAGTTTTCATTTGCATTTCTCTAATGATTAATGATGTTGAGATACTTTCTTGTGTTTGTTGTCAATCTGTATATCATCTTTGGAGAAATGTCTCTTTAGGTCTTCTGCCCATTTTTGGATTGGGTTGTTTGTTTTTTTTGGTATTGAGCTGCATGAGCTGCTTATAAATTTTGGAGATTAATCCTTTGTCAGTTGCTTCATTTGCAAATATTTTCTCCCATTCTGAGGGTTGTCTTTTGGTCTTGTTTATGGTTTCCTTTGCTGTGCAAAAACTTTGAAGTTTCATTAGGTCCCATTTGTCTATTTTTGTTTTTATTTCCATTTCTCTAGGAGGTAGGTCAAAGAAGATCTTGCTGTGATTTATGTCATAGAGTGTTCTGCCTATGTTTTCCTCTAAGAGTTTGATAGTTTCTGGCCTTGCATTTAGGTCTTTAATCCATTTTGAGCTTATTTTTGTGTACGGTCTTAGGGAGTGATCTAATCTCATACTTTTACATGTACCTGTCCAGTTTTCCCAGCACCACTTATTGAAGAGGCTGTCCTTTCTCCACTGTACATTCCTGCCTCCTTTATCAAAGATAAGGTGACCATATGTGCGTGGGTTTATCTCAGGGTTTTCTATCCTGTTCCATTGATCTATCTTTCTGTTTTTGGGCCAGTACCGTACTGTCTTGATTACTGTAGCTTTGTAGTATAGTCTGAAGTCAGGGAGCATGATTCCTCCAGCTCCGTTTTTCATTCTCAAGATTGCTTTGGCTATTCGGGGTCCTTTGTGCTTCCATACAAATTGTGAAATTTTTTGTTCTAGTTCTGTGAAAAATGCCAGTGGTAGTTTGATAGGGATTGCGTTGAATCTGTAGATTGCTTTGGGTAGTAGAGTCATTTTCACAATGTTGATTCTTCTAATCCAGAACATGGTATATCTCTCCATTTATTTGTATCACCTTTAATTTCTTTCATCAGTCTCTTATAATTTTCTGCATACAGGTCTTTTTTCTCCTTAGGTAGGTTTATTCCTAGATATTTTATTCTTTTTGTTGCAATGGTAAATGGGAGTGTTTTCTTGATTTCACTTTCAGATTTTTCATCATTAGTGTATAGGAATGCCAGAGATTTCTGTGCATTAATTTTGTATCCTGCTACTTTACCAAATTCATTGATTAGCTCTAGTAGTTTTCTGGTAGCATCTTTAGGATTCTCTATGTATAGTGTCATGTCATCGGCAAACAGTGACAGCTTTACTTCTTCTTTTCCCATTTGCATTCCTTTTATTTCCTTTTCTTCTCTGATTGCTGTGGCTAAAACTTCCAAAACTATGTTGAATAAGAGTGGTGAGAGTGGGCAACCTTGTCTTGTTCCTGATCTTATTGGAAATGCTTTCAGTTTTTCACCATTGAGGACAATGTTGGTGTGCGTTTATCATATATGGCCTTTATTATGTTGAGGTAAGTTCCCTCTATGCCTACTTTCTGCAGGGTTATTATCATAAATTGGTGTTGAATTTTGTCAAAAGCTTTCTCTGCATCTATTGAGATGACCATATGGTTTTTCTCCTTAATTTGTTAATATGGTGTATCATATTGATTGATTTACATATATTGAAGAATCTTTGCATTCCTGGAATAAACCCCACTTGATCATGGTGTATGATCCTTTTAATGTGCTGTTGGATTCTGTTTGCTAGTATTTTGTGGAGGATTTTTGCATCTCTGTTCATCAGTGATATTGGCCTGTAGTTTTCTTTCTTTGTGACATCCTTGTCTGGTTTTGGTATCAGGGTGATGGTGGCCTTGTAGAATGAGTTTGGGAGTGTTCCTCCCTCTGCTATATTTTGGAAGAGTTTGAGAAGGTAGTTGTTCGCTCTTCTCTAAATGTTTGGTAGAATTCGCCTGTGAAGCCATCTGGTCCTGGGCTTTTGTTTGTTGGAGGATTTTTAAACACAGTTTTAATTTCAGTGCTTGTGATTGGTCTGTTCATATTTTCTATTTCTTCCTGATTCATTCTTGGCAGGTTGTGCATTTCTAAGAATTTGTCCATTTCTTCCAGGTTGTCCATTTTATTGGCATAGCATTGCTTGTAGTAATCTCTCATGATCTTTTGTGTTTCTGCAGTGTCAGTTGTTACTTCTCCTTTTTCATTTTTAATTCTATTGATTTGAGTCTTCTCCCTGTTTTTCTTGATGAGTCTGGCTAATGGTTTCTCAATTTTGTTTATCTTCTCAAAGAACCAGCTTTTAGTTTTATTGATCTTTGCCATCATTTCCTTCATTTCTTTTTCATTTATTTCTGATCTGATGTTTATGATTTCTGTCCTTCTGCTAACTTTGGGGTTTTTTTTGTTCTTATCTCACTAATTGCTTTAGGTGCAAAGTTAGATTGTTTATTCGAGATGTTTCCTGTTTCTTAAGGTAGGATTATATTGCTATAAACTTCCCTCTTAGAACTGCTTTTGCTGCATCCCACAGGTTTTGGGTCATCATGTCTCCATTGTCATTTGTTTCTAGGTATTTTTTAATTTCCTCTTTGATTTCTTCAGTGATCACTTGGTTATTAAGTAGTGTATTGTTTAGCCTCCATGTGTTTGTATTTTTTACAGATCTTTTCCTGTAATTGATATCTAGTCTCATAGCGTTGTCATTGGAAAAGATACTTGATACAATTTCAATTTTCTTAAATTTACCAAGGCTTGATTTGTGACCCAAGATGTGATCTGTCCTGGAGAATGTTCCATGAGCACTTGAGAAAAATGTGTATTCTGTTGTTTTTGGATGGAATGTCTTATAAATATATCAATTAAGTCCATCTTGTTTAATGTATCATTTAAAGTTTGTGTTTCCTTATTTATTTTCATTTTGGATGATCTGTACATTGGTGAAAGTGGGGTGTTAAAGTCTCCTACTATGAATGTGTTACTGTCGATTTCCCCTTTCATGGCTGTTAGTTTTGCCTTATGTATTGAGGTGCTCCTATGTTGGGTGCATAAATATTTACAATTATTATATCTTCTTCTTGGATTGATCCCTTGATCATTATGTAGTGTCCTTCTTTGTCTCTTCTAATAGTCTTTATTTTAAAGTCTATTTTGTCTGATAGGAGAATTGCTACTCCAGCTTTGTTTTGGTTTCCATTTGCATGGAATATCTTTTTCCATCCCCTTACTTTCAGTCTGTATGTGTCTCTAGGTCTGAAGTGGGTCTCTTGTAGACAGCATATATATGGGTCTTGTTTTGTATCCATTCAGCCAATCTGTGTCTTTTGGTGAGAGCATTTAGTCCATTTACATTTAAGGTAATTATCAATATGTATGTTCCTCTTCCCATTTTCTTAATTGTTTTTGGTTCGTTATTGTAGGTCTTTTCCTTCTCTTGTGTTTCTTGCTTAGAGAAGTTCCTTTAGCATTTGTTGTAAAGCTAGTTTGGTGGTGCTGTACTCTCTCAGATTTTGCTTGTCTGTAAAGGTCTTAATTTCTCCATCAAATCTGAATGAGATCCTTGCTGGGTAGAGTAATCTTGTTTGCAGGTTTTTCTCCTTCATCACTTTAAATATGTCCTGCCAGTCCCTTCTGGCTTGCAGAGTTTCTTCTGGAAGATCAGCTGTTAACCTTATGGGGATTCCCTTGTGTGTTATTTGCTGTTTTTCCCTTGCTGCTTTTAATATGTTGTCTTTGTATTTAATTTTTGACAGTTTAATATGTGTCTTGGTGTATTTTTCCGTGGATTTATCCTGTATGGGACTCTTTGTGCTTCCTGGACTTGATTAACAATTTCCTTTCCCATATTAGGGAAGTTTTCAACTATAATCTCTTCAAATATTTTCTCAGTCCCTTTCTTTTTCTCTTCTTCTTCTGGAACCCCTATAATTCGCATGTTGGTGCGTTTATTGTTGTCCCAGAGGTCTCTGAGACTGTCCTCAGTTCTTTTCATTCTTATTTCTTTATTCTGCTCTGCAGTAGTTATTTCCACTATTTTATCTTCCGGATCACTTATCTGTGCTTCTGTCTCAGTTATTCTGCTATTGATCCCATCTAGAGTATTTTTAATTTCAATTATTGTGTAGTTCATCGTTGCTTATTTCATCTTTAGTTCTTCTAGGTCCTTGTTAAATGTTTCTTGCATTTTGTCTATTCTATTTCCAAGAGTTTGGATCATCTTTACTATCATTATTCTGAATTCTTTTTCAGGTAGACTGCCTAGTTCCTCTTCATTTGTTAGGTCTGGTGGGTTTTTATCTTGCTCCTTCATCTGATGTGTGTTTTTCTGTCTTCTCATTTTGCTTATCTTACTGTGTTTGGGATCTCCTTTTTGTAGGACACAGGTTAGTAGTTCCCGTTGTTTTTGTTGTCTGTTCCCAGTGGCTAAGGTGGGTTCAGTGGGTTGTGTAGGCTTCCTGGTGGAGGGGACTAGTGCCTGTGTTCTGGTGGATGAGGCTGGATCTTGTCTTTCTGGTGGGCAGGTCCACGTCTGGTGGTTTGTTTGGGGGTGTCTGTGGACTTATTATAATTTTAGGCAGCCTCTCTGCCAGAGGGTGGTGTTGTGTTCCTGTCTTGCTAGTTTTGGCATAGGGTGTCCAGCACTGTAGTTTGCTGGTCGTTGAGTGAAGCTGGGTGCTGGTGTTGATATGGAGATCACTGGGAGATTTTCGCTGTTTGATATTATGTGGAGCTGGGAGGTCTCATGTGCACCAGTGTCCTGAAGTTGGCTCTCCCACCTCAGAGGCACAGCACTGACTCCTGGCTGGAGCACCAAGAGCCTTTCATCCACATGGCTCATAATAAAAGGGAGAAAAAGTAGAAAGAGAGAAAGATACAAAGAGAGAAAGAAAGAAAGAGAAAGAAAGAAAGAAAAAGAAAGAAAGAAAGAAAAAGAAAGGAAGAAAGAAAGAAAGTGTGGGAAGGAAGAAAGGAAGAGAAAGAAAGAAAAGGAAGGAAGAAAGAAAGAAAGGAAGGAAGAAGGGAGGGAAGGAGGGAGAAAGGAATGAAGGAGGGAAGCAAGGAACAAAAGAAATAAAATAAAGTAAGATAAAATAAAATAAAGTTATTAAAATAAAAAATAATTATTAAGAAAAAATATTTTTTTTAGAAAAAGCAAAAAAAATAAAAAATAATGGACAGATAGAACCCTAGGACAAATGGTGGAAGCAAAGCTGTACAGACAAAATCTCACACAGAAGCATACACATACACACTCACAAAAAGAGGAAAAGGGGATAAAATAATAAATCTTGCTCTCAAAGTCCACCTCCTCAATTTGGGATGATTCGTTGTCTATTCATGTATTCCAGAGATGCAGCGTACATCAAGTTGATTGTGAAGCTTTAATCCCCTGCTCTGAGGCTGCTGGGAGAGATTTCCCTTTCTCTTTTTTGTTCGCACAGCTCCCGGGGCTCAGTTTTGGATTTGGCCCCGCCTCTGCATGTAGGTCACCGGAGGGCATCTGTTCTTCGCTCAGACAGGACGGGGTTAAAGGAGCAGCTGATTCGGGGACTCTGGCTCACTCAGGCTGGGGGGAGGGAGGGGTACGTTGTGCGGGGCGAGCCTGCGGCGGCAGAGGCCAGCGTGGCGTTGCACCAGCCTGAGGTGCGCTGTGCATTCTCTCGGGTAAGTTGTCTCTGGATTGCAGGACCCTGGCAGTGGCAGGCTACACAGGCTCCTGGAAGGGGGGTGTGGATAGTGACCTGTACTTGCACACAGGCTTCTTTGTGGTGGCAGCAGCAGCCTTAGCATCTCATGCCCATCTCTGGGGTCCATGCTGTTAGCCGCGGCTCGCGCCCATCTCTGGAGCTCCTTTAAGCAGCGCTGTTAATCCCCTCTCCTCGCGCACCAGGAAACAAAGAGGGAAGAAAAAGTCTCTTGCCTGTTCGGCAGCTCCAGACTTTTCCCCAGACTCCCTCCCGGCTAGCCGTGGTGCACTAACCCCCTGCAGGCTGTGTTCACGCTGCAAGCCCCAGTCCTCTCCCTGCGCTCCGACCGAAGCCCGGGCCTCAGCTCCCAGCCCCGCCTGTCCTGGCGGGTAAGCAGACAAGCCTCTCGGTCTGGTGAGTGCCGGTCGGTACCAATCCTCTGTGCGGGAATCTCTCTGCTTTGCTCTCCGCACCCCTGTTGCTGCGCTCTCCTCCGTGGCTCCGAAGCTTCCCCCCTCTGCCACCCACAGTGTCCGCCCGCGAAAGGGGCTTCCTAGTGTGTGGAAACCTTTCCTCCTTCACAGCTCCCTCCCACTGGTGCAGATCCCGTCCCTATCCTTTTGTCTCTGTTTATTCTTTTTTCTTTTGCCCTACTCAGGTACGTGGGGACTTTCTTGCCTTTTGGGAGGTCTGAGGTCTTCTGCCAGCATTCAGTAGGTGTTCTGTAGGAGTTGTTCCACGTGTAGATGTAGTTCTGGTGTATCTGTGGGGAGGAAGGTGATCTCCGCTTCTTACTCTTCCGCCATCTTCCCCTCGTCCCCGAGATTAGCATTTGAATTGATGAGGTGAGTAATGCAGATGGCCCTCCCCAGTGTGGGTGGGCATCATACAATCCCTCCAGAGCTCAAAGAGAGCAGAATGGCAGAGAAGGGTGAATTTACTCTCTCTTTCTGCTTAACATGAGACATCCATCTTCTCCTGACTTCTGCCATAGGCACTCCTGGTTCTCAGGATTTCCAACTCAAATTGGAACTATACCATCATCCCCCCAGTTCTCAGTCCTTGGAACTCAAACTGAATTATATCATGGACTTCCTTGGCCCTCCAGCTTGCATATGGCAGATCCTGGGGCTTCTTGGTCTCCATACCATGTGAACCAATTCCTATAATAAATCTCCTCTTACATATATCTCTTTCTATATATCCTATTGGTTCTGTTTCTCTGGATAGCACTGACTAATACAGGCCCCTAGAATTGTCATGTACATTAATCCTTTGTTTTGTTTTAACCACTTGAGTAGTGCCTCCAAATGTCTGACAGAGCTAATTCTCTTTAGAGGACCCCACCTTCATTTTAGGCCTGTAGGAATTTCTCATGATAGAAATTAACCCTTCAGTCAGGTTCATTCAGATTTACCATCATATTTACTAGTTTATTCTTCTTCATTCCTTCTTGTATTTCAGACTTCTATCTGGGTTCACTCTCCTTTGCCTGAAGTACATCTTTTATGCTCTTCAGTGGGGAGTTTTCAGATTGTAGATTCTCAGCTTTTGCCTGATCAGAAATGTCTTTATTTTAACCCTCATTATGGAAAGTAATTTTTTGAGTATAGAATCATATATAGAAGAGTAATTTTCTTTCAGCATATTAAAATACCATTTATTTTTTCTGATTTCTGTGTTTGTTGCTAAAAAGTCAGCTGTCCATCCTATTGTTGCTCCTTTTTCTCTGGCAACCTTTAAGGTGTTTTAGTCTTTTTTGCTCTGTAGATTCATAATGATATGTTTAGGTATGGGTTTTTGTTTATTATCTTTCTTAATAGAGTTTTTGAATCTGTGCATGGGTGACTTTCTGGAATCTTTTCAGCCACTATCTGTTCATTTTCAGCATCTGTTCCATTCTCTCTTTTTAAAACTCTGAGTAAGACTTTTCTTACTCAGACTTTTCCTTTTCTTACTCTTTACTTCATTACTCTTAACCTTTTGTTTTCTTTTCATGTTCATTCTGGGCTACATTCTGCATAACACATTCAGTTCTTCCAATAATATCTTTCCCTGTGTCTAACCTGCCATTAACTATATCCGTTGAATTTTTAAAGTTTCAGTTATTATATTTTTCATTGTAGACATTCTCTTTGAGAATTTCTTCAACTCTGCTTGTGATTTACTTATTATTTTCAAACTCCTTGAAGCATATTAAGCAAAATTATATTCATGTCTGAATATTCTCATCTGTGAAGTTTTTTCAGCTGTGATTCGGCTCACTGCTGTTTCAGCTATTCTCACTTATGGGGTCTTATGTCCTTGATGTTTAGTGCTTTTATTTTTATTATGATCTAAGTGTTAATTTTCCTCACATGGTAATTTTTAGAGGCCTGGAATGAATGAAGTTTCCTCCAAAGAAGGTTAGATTGTGTCAAGCATCTGATGGTAGTACTAGTCCATCACAACTTTTAATTCATGATTTGAGGTTTTATGGACTACTAAAATAACAAATTCAGGCTGCAAACCTGCTTGAAGCCCAGCTTGTGAATACAAATTCTCAGGGGAAATCTTCCCTACTCCCAACATGCCACAGTTCTCAAACTGATCATTTTTCTTGCAGTCCCAGTGGTTGAGGGAGTGTGGGGGGTTATTTTTAATTCACCTTTACACTACAGGGTAGACTTCTGTGGTCTTATTTTTGTAGGACAGTCTCCTATTTGACATAAACTTTCTTTTCCTTCTTCAGAGGGAAGGCTGTAAAAACTGATGCTCAGGTTCATCTTGTTCAGCAAGTGACTCAAAGCAGAAATCAACTTCCGTACTCAAATTCTCAAATTTTCTGCATTCCTGCCTTCAATAAGTTTTCTCTTGTGTTCCTTCTTTCTTTCTAGATTATGGACCCATTTAGGAAGATTTTTTAAATATTTGTGCAGACTTTTGGGTTATTTTCAGTGAATTCTATTCTTGGCTTTGTTTGATAATGTTCATTTTCATCAGATGGTTTGGAATTTTCACCTGCAGATTCATTTTCAGTGGGAGTTTTTTTCCTCCTCTCCTTTTTTCTGTGCTCACCCTTCCCTATTTGGCAATTTTGTGGTTTCCTCCCTCTACTCATCCAGGACCCTAGTCCAAAACTAGGCCTCCATGGCTAAAAACTCCTGCCCCAGAATGGTTTGGAGCTATCACTGGCCCTGTATCCAAGGCGGTATGCAGCTTTACTAAGGTCTCTGTGCAGTTTTCTCTGCTTTTCTTACCAATAATAAAGTTATACAGGTTTACATAAGCAGTTATGTCAGGCAGAAATCACCAACTATTTTCACACAGAGAGCCCAACTATACCATGGTTCCACGCCACATATGGAGTGATTTTGCCACCTCAGAGCAGTAAACGCTCCCAGTGGCTTCTGGCTGCTTCCTGGACCTAGAAATCTGCAGGGCTGTAGCTTTAGCTACATCTTTCTGTTGATACTTTGTTGCCTTCTGCTTATGACCCAGAGAAATTCTTATTTTGTATTTGAGCATGAGTCAGGCTTTTTCTTATTGTTAATTGAATCTATAATTCACATATGTAGAGCAGGAAGAGAGTTTAAAGTGTGAATTTACCACACTCTTGACCTAAAATGTCCCTTTCATATTTCTCTAAGTTTATTTTGTTGTCCTCTTTCTAGCTTCTTTATTTGGATGCTTAGATCCTTTTGAATCATTCTTGTTTTCTAAAAATTAGTTTAAGGTGCTTATATTTTACAGCTAACATTTACTAACCATTTGCTATATGCCAGGCATTAGGCCAAAATCACTTTATATCAATTATGTGCTATAATTGTCCCCCAAATCTTATGAAATAGAAATTATTAGTGCCGTTTGTAAATGAGGAAACTGAGGCACAGAAAGAATAAGAAATTTGTCAAAGATAATCAAATAGGTAGTCTGTTTCTCAAAAGCCTGAGCTTTTGACTAGAATTAGACCAACAAGTTAAATGATACAATATGTATAAAGAAAATGTAATAGATTTTCTTTGTTTCTCATTTACACCCCCCTTACCCAACACACACAAAGTAACCAATGATAATAATCTGGTGTGTATCATTCCATTCTTTGCACTCATATAAACATATAAATGCACACGTATATGCATGCACATACAGGCACATACAGATTTGCTTTTATGTGCACAAAACAGCTCTGTAAAAGCTCTTTGAACAAGGAGTACAGTAGGGAGGGGAAGTAGATGCCTGGGGGTCTGGGGTGTGATGAAGACTTTTCACTTTATACTTTTACATACCTTTGGCATTTTGAACTATGTTAGTGAATTGTCTATTCAAAAATCAATTAAATAAAATACCTATTTTAAGCCACTAAATTTATAGTACTTTGTTACGCAGCGCAGAAAACGAGTAAAGGTTGTTTTCAGTTTTCAGCCATCATAAGCTGCTATGAGCATTGTATACAAGTCTTTGTATGGACACATGTTTTCATTTACCTTTGGTAAATACCTAGGAGTGGGATGACAAAATCACATAGTAAGTGTATGTTTAATTCTTTAGGAAAGTGCTATACTCTTTTTCCAAAGGGGCTACATTGTTTTATATTTTCATCAGCATTATATGAGAGTTCCAGTTGTTCCAAATTGCCACCAGCACTTGTTATAGTCAGTCTCTTTAATTTTATCCATTTTAGTGGGTGTGTAGTAGTATGTTTATTGTAGTGGTATATCAGAGAATATACTCTACATGATATTAACCTTTGGAATGTGTTGCAAGTGTCTTCATGGTTGACTAAATGTCAGTTTTGGTTAATGTTTCATATGTACTTGAAAGTTATATATATTCTGCAGTTGTTGGGTACAATGTTTTATATATGTCCACTAGGTCAATTTTATTAATTTTTATGATTCAAATCTCTTACATCCTAACTGATTTTGTCTACTTGTTTTATTGCTTACTGGGTAATGTTAGTTAAAATCTCACTCTGATTCATATGTTACTCCTTTCAGTTCTTCAGTTTTTTGCTATATTGCAACCACTGACATAGTCTCTGTTACTACAGTTTTTTCTTTTTGAGAATGTCATATAAATAGAATAATACCTTATGTAACCTTTTGAGACTGGCTTCTTTCAGTCAGTATAATGCGTATGAAATTCATACAAGCTGTTCCATATATTAACAGTTTGTTCTTTTTTATTGCTGAATATCCATTATATGGATAAACCAAGTTTATGCATTCATCTATTAAAGCACATATGAGTTATTTCTTGTTTGGTGATTATAAGTAGAGTTGGTATAGACGTTCATGTACATATTTTTATGTGACCATAAGTTTTCATTTCTCTTAGGTAAATACCTAGGAGAAAGATTGCTGGGTCACGTTGTAAATGTATGTTCAACTTTATAAGAATCTAAAAAACTGTTTTCCAGAGTAGCTACACAGTTTGCATACCTACCTTTTCATGTTTTACTTAGGATAAGTATTTTACCTCATAAAGTGGAATGTAGAAAACTTACCACCCTATTTCCCTTTATCCTCCTTATGTTGTGTTGTAATTGTCCTAAATATTACATCTACATTCATTAAAAACTCCATTAGATAGTGTTATAATTTTTGCTTTTAAACATCAAATATATTTTAGACTTCAAGAGAGAATAGTTTATTATATTAAAAATTACCATTTCTTTTGCTCTTCCTTTATTAATGTTCTACCAAGTCTCCTTTAGGTGTCATTTCTCTTTCCTCTGAAGAACTTCCTTTAATAATTTTTTTAGCATAGATCTAAATGGCAACAGATTCTCTTAGTTTTCCTTCATCTGAGTATGCCATTATTTCACCTTGGCTGCTAAATAATATTTTAACTGGATATTGCATTTTAGGTAGACAGATTTTTTTTTTCTTCACTTTCAAAAACGTACCATTTTGTTTGTGTCTCCATGGTTTCTGGTAAGAAATCAGTAGTCATTTGATTCATTGTTCCTCTATAATAAGGTGTTGTTTTTCTTTGGCTGCTTTCAACTTATTTTCTTTGGTTTTCAGCAATTTGATTATGGTATGTTTGGGTGTGAATTTCTTTGGGATTATCCTATTTGGGATTTGCTGACTTCCTGAATCTGTAGGTTTCTGTCCTTTGCCAAATTTGGGAAGTCTTCAGCCAGGGGGAACCCTTTTAAAAAATTTTGGTAAAATATACATAACATAAAGTTTACTATTTTAATGTTTTAAGTGTACAGTTCAGTGACATTCAGTATATTCACCATGTTGTACAGCCATCACTGCTATCTATTTCTAGAATTTTTTATTATCTCAAACAGAAACTCTGCCCATTCAGCATAACTCCACATTTCTCCTCCCCCTAGTCTCTGGTAACTTCTATTCTACTTTCTGTCTCTGTGCCTTGTATAAGTGAAATCATATAATATTTGTTGTGTCTGTATTATTTTATTTCTATATTATTTCACTTAGCATAATATTTTCAAGGTTCATCCATGTTGCATCATATTTCAGAACATAATTCTTGTTTATAACTGAATAATATTCCCTTGCATGTATATATCACAGTTTTTCCAGTTATCTGTTTATGGACATTTGGGTTGTTTCCACTTTCTTTTTCTTTCCTTTTTTGTCTTTTGGAGTTGTTTTTTTTTTTTTTTCTGGCCAAGCCACGTGGCTTGTGGGATCTTAGTTCCCCAACCAGAGATTGAACCCAGGGCCACAGCAGTGAAAGTGCTGAGTCCTAACAGGGTTGTTTCCACTTTGTACCTACTGTGAATAATGCTTCCCTGAACATTTGAGTACAAGTATCTGAGTCCTTGTTTTCTGTTCTTCTGGATGTACACCTAGGAGTGGAATTGCCGAGTTGAATTGTAATTCTACATATAACATTTTGAAAAGTTGACAAACTTTTCTACAGTGGCTGCACCATTTTACAACACCATCAGCAATGCACGAGGGTTCCAATTTCTCCACATCCTCACCAAAACATACTAATTTCAGGGGTTTTGATACTAGTCATTTTAATGAATGTTATTAGCTGTTATTTCTTACTCTTTGTCTGGAACTCTGTTAACACAAACATTAGACCTCTTGGTAGTGCCTCATAGGTTCCTTAAGCTCTGTACTTTTTAGTGTAATATTTATTTTTAATTAATTAATTAATTTATTTATTTATTTTTGGCTGTGCTGGGTCTTCATTGATGTGTGCTGGCTTTCTCTAGTTGCAGCGAGCGGGGGCTACACTTGGTGGTGGTGCACCCGCTTCCCATTGCGGTGGCTTCTCATTGCAGAGCATGGGCTCTAGGCTCGTGAGCTTCAGTAGTTGTGGCATGTGGCCTCAGTAGTTGTGGTGCATGGGGTTAGTTGCTCCATGGCATGTGGAATCTTCCCAGACAAGGGCTCGAACCCGTGTCCCCTGAATTGGCAGGTGGATTCTTAACCACTGCACCACCAGGGAAGTCCCAAGCTCTGTACTTTTTAAGAAATATTTCTCTCTCTGTTTTCAGACAAGGTAATTTCTATTGATCTATATGCTAATTAACTGACTTTTTTTTTTTTTGCCATCTCAATTCCATCGAGTGAGATTTTTTAAAATATAGTTATATTTTTAAATTGTAAAATTCTCATTTGGTTTGTCTTTTTATCTTTCGTTTCTTTGCTGGGACTTTATATCTTTCCACTCACATTGAGTGTTGCCCTTACTTGCTGGAACACTTATAATAACTTCTTTAGTGCTTTGTCAGATAACTGAAACATCTGTGTCAAATGAGCTTTGGTAATAAAGTAGATAAGGAACACAGATATATTGTGCAGCACTAGGAAATATAGCCATTGTTTTATAATAACGTTAAATGGAGTATAATCTATAAAAATATTTAGTCACTACATTTTACACCTGAAACTAATGAAATCAACTATACTTCAGTTTAAAAAATCAGCATTGGTATGTGTTGATTGTCTTTTTCTCATGTGAGTTAGATATGTCTGGTACTTCTCTTTTTCTCATGTGAGTTCAGATATGTCTGGTTCTTCATTTGCTGAGTAATTCTGGATGGTATCCTGTATGTTTTGAATATTATGTTATGAGACTCTGAGTTTTGTTTAAGTCCTATGGAGAATGTTGATATTTTTGTTTTAGCAGGCAATGAACCTGGTTGGTTTCAGGCTGCAAGTTCCAACCAGCCATCTGTAAGTTTTAGTTTCAATGTTAGTTCCATTTTCAAAGCCTTCAGTTTATATTCAAATCTGTCTCATATGTATGCTGCTCACTGGCCAATCTGAGTCCTGGGCAGTGGTCTCTCTCTCTTAGTTCAGTTCTCAGTCTGTGGTATGTCATTTATGATCAGAACCATAAGTGCATTCATCAGAAGTGATACCAGGAGTATTGTCAGGTAATTGTCAAATCTTTCTTACCAGGTAATTATCAAAAGCTTCTCCCTCTAACTATTCTCCTAAGTACTTCCCAATTTCCTGGGGCTCCCTTTTGATCTTCCATCTATAATGCTGGGGCTTTGTTTACTTCATTCTGTAACACACTTACCATAATTGCCCTCATGTCCAGCGCTAAGAGGAGGAAAGCCCATGAAAGCTAAAAGAGCAATGGGTTGTCTTTTCTTCTTGTTTATGAAGTACCACCTCACACTAGTCAGAATGGCCATCACCAAAAAAATCTACAAACAATAAATGCTGGAGAGGGTGTGAAGAAAAGGGAACCCTCTTGCACTGTTGGTGGGAATGTAAATTGATACAGCCACTATGGAGAACAGTATGGAGGTTCCTTAAAAATGTAAAAATAGGGCTTCCCTGGTGGTGCAGTGGTTGAGAGTCCGCCTGCCGATGCAGGGGACATGGATTCGTGCCCCGGTCTGGGAAGATCCCACATACTGCAGAGGGGCTGGGCCCATGAGCCATGGGCGCTGAGCCTGTGTGTCCCGAGCCTGTGCTCCGCAATGGGAGAGGCCACAGCAGTGAGAGGCCCGCGTACCGCAAAAAAAAAAAAAAAAAAAAAAAGTAAAAATAGAACTACCGTATGACCCAGCAATCCCACTACTGGGCATATACCCTGAGAAAACCATAATTCAAAAAGAGGCATGTACCACAATGTTCACTGCAGCACTATTTACAATAGCCAGGACATGGAAGCAACCTAAGTGTCCATCGACAGATGAATGGATAAAGGAGATGTGGCACATATATACAATGGAATATTACTCAGCCATAAAAAGAAATGAAATTGAGTTATTTGTAAGTGAGGTGGATGGACCTAGAGTCTGTCATACAGAGTGAAGTAAGTCAGAAAGAGAAAGACAAATACCATATGCTAACACATATATATGGAATCTAAGAAAAAAAAAGAAACAGATTCTGAAGAACCTAGGGGCAGGACAGGAATAAAGATGCAGACTTAGAGAATGGACTTGAGGATGCAGGGAGGGGGAAAGGTAAGCGGGGACGAAGTGAGAGAGTGGTATGGACATATATACACTGCCAAATGTAAAATAGATAGCTAGTGGGAAGTAGCTGCATAACACAGAGAGATCAGCTTGGTGCTTTGTGTCCCCCTAGAGGGGTGGGATAGGGAAGGTGAGAGGGAGATGCAAGAGGGAGGAGATATGGGGATATATGTATATGTATAGCTGATTCAATTTGTTATAAAGCAGAAACACACAATTGTAAAGCAATTATACTCCAATAAAGATGTTAAAAAAAAGAAAAAAAATTCAGTGTTCAGGACTTCCCTGGCGGCGCAGTGGTTAAGAATCCACCTGCCAATGCAGGAGACACGGGTTAGAGCCCTGCTCCACATGCTGTGGAGCAACTAAGCCTGTGAGCCACAACTACTGAAGCCCTTGCGCCTAGAGCCCGTGCTCTGCAACAAGAGAAGCCACTGCCATGAGAAGCCTGTGCACCGCAACAAACAGTGGCCCCCGCTCACTGCAACTAGAGAAAGCCTGTGCTCAGCAGCGAAGACCCAACACAGCCAAAAATAAATTTATATATATATATATATATATATATATAATTAGTGTTCAAGCTACACTCTAGACAGAGAAATTATGAGTAGGACCCAGGCATCATGATTTTAAATCTTTATAGTTGATCTGTTTCTGGCCAAAGTCGAGTGACCTAGAGCATCATAGCATATAGTAAGCATTCAATAAAGAGCTGAATGATTGACTAACTTGTAATTTGAGAAACGCAATAAGGACTTGATAAAAATATCAGCTTGGTGACGAGTGTTCTGGCTTTCAGAAGCATGGTTGCCAATGCAAAGTTGTCGTGATAGATTGTGACATGTTTAAAACCTGATTCTGGAGGTTACTTGATGCTATGAGCAGAGAAAACAGTCCTCTCCTAGGACAGAGGGTGAGAACATTTTTATTTGCTGCAGTTAAGCCACCTACCAAAATTTTATTGCCAGAATAACAGCTAGGCTTCTAAAGCTACTTTCAGATATACAGAGCCAATAAATAAAAGATAAAGATCCAGGGTGAGACCCAGAGATTAAACTTCTTTACCCAAATATGCAGTCTCTAGCACTTGTTTTCACTTTAAATGTTAAAAGTGTTTTCCGGATGAGGAAAAGGTGATTTCTCCTCAAAATACCTGTTACTGCATATCCACCAATATTTGAGAGTAGGCAGTTTATCTAAACTAGCCTTCTTTGGTTTCCCTCAAGCATTTTACCTGGAAGGGTAGTAGAACAGTAGATTCTAGTGGAAAATTCGTTGTTTCAAATTAATGAATTCATCTACACAGTCACCCTTTCCTGTGAACTTTCTCTTAATATTTGTTTCATTATATATAAGCTTGGAGATTTGAAAGAAGTGTTCAGGGATTAGTTAACCTTTAGCTATTTACTATAGTTACTTAAATAATACTACTGCTGATTGGCTGTCTTTCAGTAGCACGTGTACTGGAGTGAGGCTATTGACTGGCTGACTTTCAGAGGGGGCTGACATTGATTGGCTGATTACTGGTGTGAAGTTATTATTGATAGATGAGGATGGGTTTTTAATTGGTTCTGGTTGTTATTGTTGTTAGGGCCAATAAATGGTCAACGCTTTTCTAGAAGAATAAGAACGTTTTTCGTCTCAGCACTTTGTTACTTTATTTCACTCATTTGTAAAATAAGTGAGATCATAGCAACTTTTCTCCAAGTATATCCCACACCTTGGTTCTACGGCATGCAAATAGGAGTGTTGTGTGTAAATAAGAGTTTTCTGGCAAGTAAATAAGGTTCGTTTCATCTGGATTAGGCAAAGATAGATGTTTCTTTATTGCGTAAGTTTTCAGAGAGTTAAATATCCACAGCATGAATCTACAACTGAGAAATATAGTATGCAGCTTTTTATAATGTTATTTTACTTTTTATTCTTGAGAAAGATTTCCTAGGAGTAGAGTTCCTCAAAGCACATTTTAATAAATACTATTTTAATGACCTTTTACGTTAGGAGTTGGCAAACTATGATCCAATGTCCAAATAAGGCTTACTGCTTGTTTTTGTACTGCCTGTGACCTAAGAATAGTTTTTATGGTTTTTAATGGTTGGAAAAAATCAAAAGGATTATGTTTTGTGATACATGAAAGTTATATGAAATTTAAATTTACATGACCTTAAAGTTTTATTGGAAAACAATCTCACTTATTTGCTTACATACTGTTAATGGCTGCTTTTACACTCAATAACAGAGTTGAGTGGTTGAAACAGAGATCATATGTAGCACTCTGATCACTTCACACTGCTGTTTGATGCCACTATAAATTGCAATGATGCATTTATAACTGAACCGTGTTTCAAGTGTCATGTGTACTTCCAAAGTGCAACATTTTATTTTACTTTTATTACCAGTGCATCCTCACTATGTCAAAACAAGTTAGGCAGGTAAAAGTGGACTCTAAATGTCACATTTTTAAGGCACAGTGGAGCGTGGAATACTTTGTTGTCAAATTAGATGGCAAATCATTGTATTTACTATGCAATAACTTTATAGTTGTGCTATAATGGACCCTTATGACAAAGATGCTATTCCAAATCAGAGGAGAAATAAATTCCCATTGGGATGAAAAATATGAATTTGACCTTACCTCACATTATACATGAAAACAATTCAAGGTGGATTATAATCTAACTGTGAAAGACGAAATGATAAAACTTTGAGAGATAATGTAGAAGAATGACTTCATGACTTTGGGGTATGGAAAGTTTTCTTAAACAGAATACAAAAAACACTAACCATAATGGAATATTGATAAATTTGACTAAATTTTACTTAAGATCTTCTATTTATCAAAAGATAACACAAACAGAATAATAAGGCAAACCACAAACCTTTGGAATTTAGATGGCCAATCCCATGACAACCAAGAGTTCAATTAAGTGACCCTTGTAGGTATCAAGTTTCATTCAAAATATTAGCAATCACAGAGCTCAAAGTTTGCAGAAAAGAGAGCTAACAATCTTACCTTCCTAGTCACAAAAATATATACTAAATATAATACTCATTCTCACATATAAAAGTTAATTTCTCAAATGAGCAATAAATAACTTGATATTTATTAACATTATTAAGCAGTACTTAGAAAAGTACACAATAGATGGTATTAGAACTAATATGTTCAAACACTTTAAAATACAGTAATACAAATAAATTGTTGTTCATTCATATTACACCAACCACAACATTTGTAAGGCACTAGTTCTGCTATATACAGAATTAAACCTGACTAAAGTGAAAAGAAAACACATTACACTGCAATTATCTATGTGGTTGTCATTTAGAGCCCTGGGTTTACTGAAATAATCATTAGACTAGTAAATAAACCTCAACAAAACCAGTGCACTATTTTATGTTTGTAGATGCATTAGCTTTATTGTAGCTGGTGGGCAAAGACAATTTGATGAAACTTCCGGAGGATAACACATTTCACAATGAAATGTTTTTGCATCCTTTGCTTCATCTGGTAAATATAGGAACCATTAGGAGTTTAAATGTGGCCAGTTTAGGTCAATTAAAAACTCTGAATACAAATATTTAAAGTCATTATTTTGAGATCAGAGATAGAATCCCAATAGAAAAATGTTAATGAGCTCAATCAAGTGATTCTATGATGTTCATATATAACTACTAAAAAGAATTATTTCAGGAGTATAGTATTACTTATCAAAATTTCCTTCATATAACCTAAGTCTTCATGCTAAAAAGAAGCTTTCAAAAAGTTCTTCAGCAGAAAGAATATGGGGAAATCTCTACCATCCCTCTAAATTTTGCTGTGAAATTAAAGCCTTCCCTGGTGGCGCAGTGGTTGAGAGTCCACCTGCTGATACAGGGGACACGGGTTCGTGTCCTGGTCTGGGAAGATCCCACATGCCGCGGAGCGCCTGGGCCCGTGAGCCATGGCTGCTGAGCCTGCGCATCCGGAGCCTGTGCTCCGCAACAGGAGAGGCCACAGCAGTGAGAGGCCCGTGTACCACACACACACACACACACACACACACACACACACACAAACCTATCTAAAAAAACAAATTCTTAAATAAAAGTGGCTGAAGAGGGCTCTCCCCTTTTAGGGACATTCACATCTTTTTACACTTCTACTTAAAGTGATGAAAGGGAAAAAACCTACAATCAAGAATACTCTACCCAGCAAGGCTATCATTCAGATTTGAAGGAGAGATTAAAAGTATTAAAGACAAGCAAAAGCTAAAAGAGTTCAGCTCGATGAAACCAGCTATCCAAGAAATGTTAAAGGGTCTTCTCTAAGCAAAAGGAAAAGGCTACAACTAGAAATATGAAAGGAAAAATCTCTTTGGTAAAGGCAAATATACAGTAAAATTAGTAAATCAACCACTTGCAAAGCCAGAAGGAAGGTTAAAAGACAAAAGTAGTAAAATGTATATGGTGTGAATGTTCTAATTTCATTCTTTTACATGTAGCTGTTCAGTTTTCTCAGCACCACTTACTGAAGAGACTGTCTTTTCCCCATTGTATATCCTTGCCTCCTTTGTTGAAGATTAATTGACCATAAGTATGTGGGTTTATTTCTGGGCTCTCTATTCTGTTCTACTGAACTATGTGTCTGTTTTTGTGGCAGCACCATGCTATTTTGATTACTGTAGCTTTGTAGTCTGAAGTCAGGGAATGTGATCCCTCCAGCTCTATTCTTTCTCAAGATTGTTTTGGCTATTTGGAGTCTTTTGTGTTTCCATACAAATTTTAAAGTTATTTGTTCTAGTTCTGTGAAAAATACCCTTGGTATTTTGATAGGGATTGCATTGAATCTGTAGATTGCCTTGGGTAGTATGGTCATTTAAAAAATATTAATTCTAATCCAAGAACACAGTATATCTTTCCATCTGTTTGTGTCATCTTCAATTTCTTTCATCAGTGTTTTATAGTTTTCTGAGTACAGGTCTGTAGGTAGGTTTACTCCTAGGTATTTTATTCTTTTTGATGTGATGGTAAATTGGATTGTTTCCTTAATCTCTCTTTCTGATAGTTTGTTGTTAGTGTACAGACATAAAACAGATTTTCGTATATTAATTTTGCATCCTGCAAATTTACTGAATTCTTTGATGAGCTGTAGTATATTTTTGGTGGCGTCTAGGATTTTCTATATATAGTATCATGTCATCTGAAAACAGTGACAATTTTAGGCCTTCCTTTCCAATTTGGATTCCTTTTCCTCCTTCCTTCCTTCTTCCCTCCCTCCTTCCCTCCCTCTCCCTTCCTTCCTTCCTTCCCTCGCTCCCTCCCTTCTTCCTTCCTTCCTTCCTTCCTTCCTTGCTTGCTTGCTTGCTTGCTTGCTTTCTTTCTTTCTTTCTTTCTTTCTTTCTTTCTTTCTTTCTTTCTTTCTTATTGCTGTGGCTAGGACTTCCAATGCAATGTTGAATAAAAGTGACAAGAGTGGGCATCCTTGTCTTATTCCTTATCTTAGAGAAAATGCTTCCAGGTTTTCACCATTGAGTATGATGTTTGCTGCAAGCTTGTCATATATGGCCTTTACTATGTTGAGGTATGTTCCCTCTATGCCCACTTTCTGGAGAGTTTTTATCTTAAATGGATATTAAATTTTTTCAAAAGCTTTTTCTTTATCTATTGAGAAGATCATATGGTTTTTATTCTTCAATTTGTTAACATGGTGTATCACATTGATTGCTTTGTGGATACTGAAAAATCCTTGCATCCCTGAGATAAATCCCACTTGATCATGTTGTATGATCCTTTTAATGTATTGTTGGATTTGGTTTGCTAATATTTTGTTGAGGATTTTTGCATCTATGTCCATCAGTGATATTGTCCTATAATTTTCTTTTTTGGGATATCTTTGTCTGGTTTTGGTATCAGTGTAATGCTGGCCTTGTAGAATGAGTTTGGAGGTGTTCCTTCCTCTGCACTTTTTGGGAATAGTTTGAGAATGTTAGGTGTTAACACTTCTTTAAATGTTTCATAGAATTCACCTGTGAAGCCATTTGGTCCTGGACTTTTGTTGGGAGTGGTTTTATTACTGATTCAATATCATTACTTGTAGTTGGTCTGTTTATATTTTCTATTTCTTTTTTGGTTCAGTCTTCGATATTGTACATTTCTAGGAATTTGTCCATTTCTTCTAGGTTGTCCATTTTATTGGCATATCGCTGTTCGTAGTAGTCTCTTATGTTCCTTTGTATTTCTGTGGTGTTGGTTGTAACTTATATTTCATTGCTGATTTTATTAATATAGGCCCTCTCTCTTTTTTATTTGATGAGTCTGGCTAAATTTTGTTTCTCTTTTCAAAGAACCAGCTCTTAGTTTTATTAACCATTTTTTTCTTTCTTCCTTTCTTTCTTTCTTTTCTTTTTTTTTTTTTTTTTTGTCTCCATTTATTTCTGCTCAATCTTTGTCATTTCTTTCCTTCTACAACTTTGGGTTTTGTTTGTTCTTCTTTCTCTGGTTCCTTTAGGTGTAAGGCTAGGTTGTTTATTTGAGATTTTTCTTGCTTTCTAAGGTAAGTTTTTTTCGCTATAAACTTCCCTCTTAGAACTGCTCTTGCTGCATTCCCTAGATTTTGGATCATTGTGTTTTTGGTTTTTTTGTCTCCAGGTATTTAAAAGTTTCCTCTTTGATTTCTTCAGTGATTCATTTGTTGTTTAATAGCACATTGGTTAGCCTCCACATGTTTGTGTTTTTTGCAGTTTTTTTCTTGTAGTTGACCTCTAGTCTCATTGTGTTGTTGTTGGAAAAGATGCTTGATATTATTACAATTTTCTTAAATTTACTGACACTTGTTTTGTGGCCTAGCATCTGATCTATCCTGGAGAATGTTTCATGTGCACTTGAAAAGAATGTGTATTCTGCTGCTTTCGAATGGAGTATTCTATATATATCTATTAAGATCATCTGCTCTAATGTGTCATTTAAGGGCAGTGTTTCCTTATTGTTTTTCTGTTTGGATGATCTGTCCAACAATGTAAGTAGGGTGTTAATGTCCCTTAGTATTATTTTGTTACTGTCAATTTCTCCCTTTATGTCTGTTAATATTTGCTTTACATATTTAAGTGCTCCTATTTTGAATGCATATATATTTACAATTGTTATATCTTCTTCCTGGATTGATCCCCTGAGCATTAAGTAATGTCCTTCTTTGTCACCATCTTTATTGTAAAGTTTATTTTGTCTGCTATAAGTATTGTTACCCCAGCTTTCTTCTGATTTCCATTTGCTTGGAATACGTTTCTTCATCCTGTAACTTTCAGTCTCTGTGTGTCTTTAGATCTGAAGTGAGCCTCTTTTAGGCAGCATATATACAGGTCTTTTTTTTTTTTTTCCCATTCAGCAACTCAATGTCTTTTGATTGGAGCATTTAGTCAATTTACATTTAAAGTAATTATTGATATGTATACTCTTATTGCCATTTTATCAATTGTTTTGGGGTTGTTTTTAAAGGTGTTTTTTTCTTCTTTTGTTCTCTTGTGATTTGATGACTATCTTTAGTGTTATGTTTGGATTCCTATTCTTTTTTATGTTTGTATCTATTACAGATTTTTGCTTTGTGGTTACCATGAGGTTTATATATAGCAATATATCAATATCTATCTCTATATTTATGTGATTTTTTAAACATTGCTTATCTCTTAATTTCAAACGCATTTTAACATCCCTGAATTTTTACTCTCCTCCCTTCATGATTACTGTTTTTGATGTCATATTTTACATCTAATTGTTTTGTGTACCCCTTAAGTGCTTATTGTGGATTTAGATGATTTTACTACTTTTGTATTTTAACCTTCCTACGACCTTTGTGGATGGACGATTTCCTACCTTTACTATATGTTTGCCTTTCCTGATGAGTTTTTTCCTTTCACTATTAAACTGTCCTCATTTCTTTTCATTCTTTTTTTCTTTTTTCTGTTCAGCATCCATGATTTCCACTACTCTGTTTTCCAGCTTGACAATCCATTCCTCTGCATCATTTAGTCTACTCCTGATTCCTTCTACTGTATTTTTCATTTCAATTATTTTATTATTTATCTCTGTTTGGTTGTTCTTTATATTTTCTAACTCTGTGTTAAAAACTTCTAACTTCTGACTCTGTGTATCCATTCTTCTCTTGAGTTTTTTGAGTATCTTAATAATCATGACCCTGAACTCTTTCTTCTGTAGATTGTCTATCTCCACTTCATTTAGTTCTTATTCTGGGGTTTTATCTTGTTCCTTTGTTTGGAACATGTTATTCTGTCTTCCTGATGAAGGACCCCTGGGATGGGGAGCCCTACCTGGGGCCTGGATCTTTGACTCCTTTGAGAGAACTCTCTGCAATTGTAATTACTATCCCATTTGTGAGTTGCCCACCCAGGGGTATGGGATTTGATTATATTGTGACTCTACCCCTCCTGTCCATTTTGTTGTGGTTCCTTCTTTATATCTTTAGTTGTAAATCTTCTCTGGTAGGTTCCAATCTTTTTCATCAATGATTATTCTGCAATAGTTGTGATTTTGGGGTGCCTGTGAGAGGAGGCAAGCTCAGGGTCTTTCTATTCCACCATTTTAGCCAATCCTCCATCAATTTCTATTCTATCTCTATGGATTTATCTATTCTAGATATTTAATATACATATGTAATCATACAATATGTGACCTTTTGTATCTGGATTCTTTAACTTTTTATAACATTTTTGAGTTTCATTCATGTTACAGCATGTATCAGTACTTCTTTCCTTTTTATTGCTGAATAGTATTCCATTGTATGTACATATCATAATTTGTTTATCCATTCATGTGTTGATGGGCATTTGGGGTGTTTTCACCTTTTTCCTATTGTGAATAGTGCTGCTATGAATGTGCATATACATGTGCTTGTTGAAGACTGTGTTTTCATTTCTTTTGGGTACACACCTAGGAGTGGAATTGTGGAGTCATATGGTAATTCTATTTTCAACTTTTTGAGGAACCACAGAACTGTTTTCCACAATGACTGGACCATTTTACTTTATTACCAACAATGTGCAAAGTTTCTAATTTCTCCACATCCTCACCAGCACTTGTTATATTCCATTGTTGTTTTTATTATTATTATCGCCATTCTGGTGAATGTGAAGTGGTACTTCATTGTAGTTTTGATTTGCATTTCCTTCATAATTAAGGATATTGAGCATTTTTCATGTACTTCTTAGGCATTTGTATATCTTCTTTGGAGAAACGTCTATATAAGTACTTTGCCATTTTAAAAATTGGGGTGTTTGTCTTTTTTGTTGTTGTTGAGTTGTAAGAGTTTTTATGTATCCTGTCCCTTGTCCGATATATCATTTGTAAATATCCTTACCTATTCTGTATGTTTTATTTTCACTTTTTGATTATGTCCTTTGATGCACAAATTTTATATTTTGATGAAATCCACTTTATTTTTTTGTTTTGTTGCTGTGCTTTTGATGTGAGAGCTAAGAATCCATTGCCAAATCCAAGGTTATGAAGATTTACTATATTTTCTTCTAAGAGTTTTTAGTTTTAGCTCCTATACTGATCCATTTTGAGTTAATTTTTGTATGTAGTGAGAGATAGGGATACAACTTCATTCTTTTGTGTGTGATATCAAGTTGTCCCAGCATCATTTGTTGAAGAGACTTTTCTTTTCCCATTGAATACTATTGGTTCTCTTGTTTAAAATTAATCAATCAATGACCTCAAAGACACAAGCAACAAAAGAAAAAATAGACAAATAGGGCTATATCACAATTTTGATATTTGGTTTCTCAAAAGACACTGTCAACACAGTAAAAAGACAACCCACCAAATGGAAGAAAATATTTGCAAATCATATAACTGATAAAGGATAAATGTCAAGAGTGTATAAAGAACTCCTACAACTCAACAACAACAAAAATCCCACTTCAAAATGGGCAAAGGAATTGAATAAACATTTCTTCAAGAAGATAAAAAATTATCAGGAAGCACATGAAAAGATGCTCAGCATCACTAATAATCAGGGAAATGCAACTCAAAACCACAATGAGATAGCACCTGACATCCATTGGGAAATCTACTGTCCAAAAAAAATATATATATAGTAAGAATTGACAAGGTTGTGGAGAAATTGAAGCACTTGTGGACTGTTGGTGGGAATGTAAAATGGTGCAGCCACTGTGGGAAACAGTTTGGTGCTTCCTTAAAACATTAAAAATAGAATTACCATATGGTCCAGCAATTCCACATCCAGACCTATACCCAAAATAATTGAAGGCAGGGTCTGGAAGAGACATCTGTACACCCAAGTTTATAACAGCATTATTCACAATACCCAAAGGGTAGAAACAACCAAGTGTCCATTGATGAGTGAATGGACAAACAAAATATGGTATACACATCCAATGGAATATTACTCACTGAAACTCTGGCACATGCTACAACATGGATGAACCTTGAGGACATTATGCTGAGAGAAATAAGGTGATTACAAAAAGACAAATACTGTATGATTCCACTTGTATGAGCTACTTAGAGTAGCCAAAATCAAGAGACAGAAAGTAGAATGGTTGTTGCCAGAGACTGGAGGGAGAAGATAATTAGGAGTTATTATTTACTGGGTATAGAGTTTCAATTTTGCAAGATGAGATGTGTTCTGGAGATTGGTTACTCAACAGGGTGAACATACATAACACTACTGAACTGTACACTTAAAAATGGTAAAGATGGTAAATTTTGTAATATATACTTTACTGTAATTTTTTTAAAGTCTGTACAGTAAGTACATTTTGAGATGTAGGATGGGGTTTTGATGAGGAAGGGGCATACCTATTTATTGCCATTTTACCCCTTTACTATAATTTTAATGGAATTTTGGGAGTTAAGCAAAATTGTAAATTTAAACTGTTGCATAGATTTTTGTTTGTTTTTTGATTTTTTTTAGGAGATAATATTCAAATACCAATGTGTGAAGGATAGGCTGAAATCAGGAAAACCTGATGGCAATAGAAAGCTACAGGGAGCAGTTATAATAGTCAAATGTAAACACACTCATGGGGTTGGACTCCAGCCTCTAAGAGTATTTGCAAATTAGCTTCAATTATTTATCAAGGAAATCTCTCTCTCTCTTCCAGTATCTCTAGGACTGATAAATACAGCAACAATCCAATTCAAACAACAGACATCTTGGTAGGCTCACATTACTGTGATTCTCAAGAGCTTCTAATTTATCTAAAATCACTGTACCCCGCAGTTTCATTTCTATCAAATATTGGAATTTGACATGGAATATTTTCTTCCTCCCATTTTAGGTCAACCTCAGCCTCATACTGTTACATGGCATTATCCAACTTATAGATTTAAAAAAGTGAAGTCCAAGATACATTCTACCTGGGGAAGATGAAAAGTGGTAGAAAACTGGAAGAGAGATGGTGGGAACCAGCACCTATTGAGTACATCTCTAAAGCTGTATTATTGATTTTAAATAGGTTATGTCATTTAATATTCATGACAACCCTATGAGGTATATATTGTCATTTTCTGTTGTATAAATTAATAAAAAGAGACTTGGAGAGCTTTTATAACATTCCCAAAGTTAACTAAGTCATACAGAATAAGAAAATTGAGTTTAGGACTCAGGTGGTCTAAAGCTGTTCTGAGGTTGTTTTCTGACCTGCCAGGGGTGGTTAGCCCTGAGCTTAGCTTGATTTTAACCAGAAAGTTGTCAGAAATTGGCCTTTGATTAAGATAAGAATGCATCACTGGATTTTCTCATTTCTTCATGCACATTTTCCCAGTTGCTGTAACAAAGATGCTTCATCAAATGGAGAACAGATCCACACTTTGCCAATAGGAAACAGGATTCACACTCAACAGTTGCCTTTGGTGCCCAAATACACTACGAGAGGATAAACAGATTCAAATTCTGTATTTTTAAATTGAGAGCTATAGAATAAAACATCACAGATTCAGTGCTGATTATGTTTAGATGTTAAATCTGTTCTTGCTACCAAATAACAAAACAAAATAGTGATGAGCATTGAATTTGCACCAATGCACTCTTTGTGCTTACTTATTCATGAATGCTACACTGATTTTTTCCCAACTCATAAAAGGTTTATAAGAATACAAGAGGGAACATGCTGAAAAGTTTTAAAATATTTACTAATTGAATGGCAAGTTTTCAAATTATGCTAGAAAATTAAAGTCATCTTTCTCGTTCAGTGGAACAAACTTGCATTAGAATTTTGAAGTAGTTCGTTGCTTAAATAGATCAAAATCCTGTGTTTAGAATCTGCTTCTCTTATATGGGGATATGGAAAATAGTGAATATGTTTCTAGATCTTCATAAAGCAAACCTTTGTTAGAATATCACTTCCTCTAATTTCTCCATCCCAAGCTGACCTATATAGCTGACCGCTCTCTAAACTTGTGTTCCTACTTATTGTGAGAAGCACCTGACCATTGAGATGACTGTTAACTCCTTGAAGAAAGCTTCAGACTTCAAATCTCATTCTTTGCAGTACCCAGAGCAGCGCTTCTCAGCCTTGCCTACAGGTAAGAACAAATTGTGTTGGTTAATTTTATGTGTCACCTTGACTCGACTGTGATGCCCAGATATTTGGATAAACGTTATTTCTGGGTGTGTCTGTGAAGATGTTTCTAGACAACATTAACATTTGATGGATAGATTGAGTAAAGCAGGTTGCCCTCCCCAGTTTGGGTGGGCCTCATCCAATCCACTGAGGGCCTGAATAAAGTGAGATAGAGTGAGAAAGAAATATTTCTCAGCTACCTTTTCTGAATCAGTCAATGTTCCCTGGGCAAAAGCAAATCTCTGAATTGTTATCCTCTACTCTGAATCTAGCTCTGATATTTCTTCAATATCTTGTACATTTTTCAGATGCTTTTAAGAATATGATTGTTTTATTCTAACACTTTTAAAGTTGTCTTCAACAGGAGGATTGATTCAGATTATCTAGTCCATCATCACAAGAAGGGAAGTCCTAATCATGCCTAAATTAGGGATTGGGGTTTTAATGTTTTTACAGTGACTTGGCTAACTTTGGGCTATAGCCTTGAGTCCAAATAAAGAACTGGAACAAAGCCCCCAGAATAAAACTAGGATTCCCCCCCCCAACAAAGGGGATCACACTTTTTGTTTCTATGAGAAGGAAACTAGAAAAACTTCACCAATGAAGTTTTGGAAAGATGCAAAGTAGCCGGTCATTTGCCTGGTTTTGTGACATGGGGGCGATTCAAAGTCTAAGAAATTGAAACCTTGAGGCCACTCCATCAGTGGTCTCACTGTGGGCGTGATGTAGAGGATCTGAATTTATTTTAGCCCATAGTGTAAGACCTTAATTTAAAAATTATCCCTAACTATTACAATAATTTGGGGCATTCAGCAGGGAAAAAAAGAAACCACAAAATTGCTCCATGGAGATCTTTCCACACCCCAGAATTCATTAACTCACACATTATAAAGCAAACCCCCATTAAAGTTAAGCTAGCAATAAAAATTTACAGACAGCATGAACATGAGATGATCTGACATGAGGAAGAGTCACCAGACACAGCAAACTAGAGAATTAATAGGCTAAGAACTTGAGGTAACAGAATATTCTCATAAAGTCTACAAAGCAAATTTGTTTAAATGATCAAAGAGATGAAAGAAGTAGTAGAAATCACACTGATGAACAAGCCACTGTGATGATAAAAAAAAAAAAGAGGCAAATATTTAAAAGAACCAAGTATATTTTTATTAATGAATATAGTCATTATAGTCATTGGAATTTAAAACTCAGTAAATGTTTAAATTGTGAAAAAGAGAACTAGTGACATAGAAAATAAATCTCTGGATATTACACAAACACAGATTAAAAATATAGAAAACAAAAGAAGTTATAAGACATGAAGGGTGAAATTAGCAGGTCAAACATGTCTCAAAACAGTTCCACAGTGAAAGAACAGAGTTGCACCAAGGTTTGAGGAGAAAATGTCTGCAAATATTCTAGAATTGAAGAAAAGACACACACACCAAAAGAAAAGACATGAATATTCAGACTGAAGGTACATTAAGTCCCCTGTTCGATAAATCAAATGAAATGCAGAAGTAGACACACTGTCACCAAAGTAGAGAATACCAAAGATAGAAGGAAAAATTTAGAATACACCAAAGAGGAAAAGACAGTATATTTATAATGCAAATAAAACCTCAACTGATTAACTGAAGACTTGTTATATTGACAGTCATAAGATGATAGGGTAATAATTTCAAATGTTGAGGAAAAATAACTCTCAGTCTATAAATCTACACCCAGATGAATTATCTTCAAGAATAAAGAAAAAATAAAATCCCTTCCAAACAAGCAAAGAATAAGTTTATTGTACTCAGATCCTTGAAGAAAGATTTATAAAAGTAAATACTTTAGGAAACTTAAACCAGAGTAAAGTGTGGGCTGTAAGAATAATATGAGCAAAACAATGTAGATAAATCAAATTAATAGTTGAGTATATAAAAATAAAAAGTAAATGAAGAATCACTATTATGGGACTGGAAAAAAAAAGAAGGTGAAACTGAGAAATAGTCCAAATTAACATGGCTCGTAGGTGCTTGTTGTAATCAGAGTCCTTACATTTTAAGGAGGAAGAACTATTGACTAATTTTAGATTTTCAGTCAAGTACGATCAGTAACCCTTTCATCCATAGAGGGGGGATCCGTGAGTAAAGAAAACTCAATCAATCAAAAAAAAAATACATAAAAGTAAGTAAGCAAAGTAGAAGGAACAAATAAAAAGCCCGGAAAGTAGAAAACACAATACAATATGGTAGGAATTAAACCAAACAATATGAGTGATCATGATAAATGAAAATAGAATAAACTGGTCTTTTGAAACACAAAGATTGTCAAATAGGATTTCAAAATATAATCTAAAAAAAATACAATCTAGCTATATGTTTTATACAAAAAACTCATCTAAAATATTATGACACAAAAAGAATGAGGACTTGCGGTCCTTGCTGTGACAATGACCCCATTTGTACCCAGGCCAGGGAGGCCATGGAAAACTCATAATCTGCTGGATCTGTAGACAAATGGTGATTCATGTTTACTGACCCTGTTACTAAAAAAGATTAGTTCTCCAGTCTTCCAATTTTAACATACTCATTTAGAACAGAAGCATTATTAATTCTTCAGTATTTGACGAAATGACTGTGGACAAAATGTGTCTTTTGGGTTTTCACATGCCAATCTAGAAATGGTGCCAAGGTTCATTCACTACTTGTACCCTTCTGCAGTCTAATTCAAAATGTGCCAGCTCATTCTACCTCAGTCCTAATGAACTAGATCTGCAGTGCAATCAGACAATCACTGTTTGCTGAACTAAACATAATACCAATCATTCCTTGGAGGTTACCATAAAACTACAAAATGATTTTGTTATGTTAGAGGTCTAAATAGGGTAACTAAATATAATACTGTTAAGTTCATTTCACTGATGCTAAAAGATCAAAATTTTCCTAGTATCCTTTGTTATTACATTTTTCTTTTTAGAGTTATTATTTTAATCTAATATAAACGTAACACTCAATGATATGTATTACATAGTATATCTGAAAGACTGATACTTTGCATTCAGTTTATTAAAATTATAAGCTGAACATTTACTTATCTTTCTCATGATAAGATGCGGATAGAAGATAGATGCACACTCCTTTCTCAGGGCAAGATTGTGAATATTATCAACACTTAATAATAATATTATGTATGACTAGAAAGATTAATGGAATAATAGAATCCATAAATGAAATCTAATAGTTATATGACGAAGGTGGCATTAGTAGAGAAAAGCCGAATTCTTCAAATAAGTCATGTTCAGACAACTTATACCAAGATATATTCCATGTGAAGCTAAATTTGATGATAAAAATGACTCCATAAGGCACTAGAAGAAGACATAGATTGCAATATATAATCTTGGCATATGGATGGCCTTTCTTGGTATGATATAAAACCAGGATCATATAAAGGAAAAGAATAAGTAAATCTATTTAAAAATTAGTAACATTTCCATGAAAACTTTATATAGTAAAGTTAAAAACAACATATTGGAAAAAAATTTGAAGATAAATTACAAAGTGCCATTTAAAAATCCACATTGAGGGCTTCCCTGGTGGCACAGTGGTTGAGAGTCTGCCTACCGATGCAGGGGACACGGGTTCGTGCCCCAGTCTGGGAAGATCCCACATGCCGCGGAGCGGCTGGGCCCGTGAGCCATGGCCGCTGAGCCTGCGCGTCCGGAGCCTGTGCTCCGCAACGGGAGAGGCCACAACAGTGAGAGGCCTGCGTACCGCAAACACACACACACACACACACACAAATCCACATTGAGTTTTTATAACTCAGTAAGTAAAGATGAACACCACCAATAGACACATGGGAAATGATATGAAAAGTCATTTCATATATAAAAAATACTGAGTGAAAATAAATGCTCATCGAGCAAATACTTGAAAAGATGCAAGTTAAAAAAGCAAGGGGATACTATTTTCTAATGTATAAGCTTAACAAAGATTTAAAACTTTGTTTAATATTACCCCATTATGGGCTTCCCTGGTGGTGCAGTGGTTGAGAGTCTGCCTGCCGATGCAGGGGACGCGGGTTCGTGCCCCGGTCCGGGAGGATCCCACATGCCGCGGAGTGGCTAGGCCCGTGAGCCATGGCTGCTGAGCCTGTGCGTCCGGAGCCTGTGCTCCACAACGGAAGAGGCCACAACAGTGAGACGCCCACGTACTGCAAAAAAAAAAAAAATAAAAAAATAAAAAATTACCCCATTAGCAGGATATTGAGGTACAGGTGCTCTCATAATGTGGGGATGCAAATTAAATTAGTTGTAACTGCTATAGCAAAAATTGACTACATAAATAATTTTGTGTCAGATTTACTGAGATATAATTACATACAATTAAATTTATTCTTTAGGGTGTATGATTTGATGAGTTTTGACAAGCACATATATTACTATAAATATTTCCATTTCCATCATTCCCAAAAGTTCCCTCCTTCCTCCTTGAAGTAAAGCCCTTTTCTTCATCCCTAGGCCTTTGCAACAATTAATATACTTTCTGGCACTATATAGTTTTGCCTTTTGTAAAATATCATCACTTTTTTTAACTGGCTTCTTTCATTTATTAAAATGCTTTTGACTGTTGTTGTATGTATCAGTTTATTCCTTTTCATTGCTGAATACTATTCCATTGAATGGATGTGTCACAGTTTGTCTATTGATAACTTGGGCATTTGAACCCAGTTTGGAGGCATTATGAATAAAATTTCTATGAATATACATGAGCAATTATTACATGGATATATGCTTTCATGTTTCATTGGTAAATATCCAGGAAAGGGATTACAGGGTTATATGGTAGATGTATGTTTAGTCTTATAAGGTACAGCCATACTGTTTTCCAGAGTGGTTTTATGTTTTGAGCATTTTAATTACTCCATATCCTCACTAGCACTTGGTATTGTCAGTCTTTTAAATTTAACCATTCTAGTGGGTGTATAGTAGTATTTTATTGTGGTTTTAATTTGCATTTTCCTAGTGACATACTGCGAATCTTTTCATGTGTTAAAAGAAAACATAATGATAACACCAAGTGCTGGCAACATGAAGAAACTGGATCACTCCTACACTGGTGGGCATGTAACATGGTGCAGCCACTCTGGAAAACAGTTTGGTAGTGCCTTAATAAACTGAACAGGCAAGTACCATATAACCATGCAATTGTACTCCTAAACATTTATCCCAGAAAAATTAAGAAGTATGTTCATAGCAACATCTATACATTAGTGTATATAGCAGCTTTTTTCTAATAGCCAAAAACTGGAAACAACATAGATGTACTTCAGTGAGTGTATGGTTAAACAAATTGTGATAAATCCATATCATGGAATATGACTCAGCACTAAAAAGAAATGAACTATTGATAAATGCAAGAGCCTGGATAAATCTCCAGAGAATTATACTGAGTAAAAAAAGCTAACCCCAAAAGGTTACATACTGTATTATTCTGTTTATATAATATTCTTGAAATGAATTCTAGAAATGGAGAATTAATTAATGTTTGGTTAAGGAGGGAAATGAATGTAGCTATAAAAGGACAAAATGAAGAATCCTTGTGGTAACAGAAACATTCTGTATTTTAACTTTATTAATGTCAATATCCTGGTTTTAATATTATAGTATAGTTCTGCAAGATTTACTACTGGGGGAAAACTAGGTAGAGTGTACTCAGGACCTTTGCAATATGTTTTGCAACTGCATTTGAATGTTCAATTATCTTAAAATAAAAAGTTTAACTTAAAAAAGTTAAACATACACCTACCATATGATCTAGCCTTTCCATTTCTAGGTATTCATCAAAGAGAAATGAAAGCTTATGTCCATACAAAGAGTTGTATAAGACTGTTCAGAGAAACTTTATTTGTAATAGCCTAAAACTGAAGAGAACTCAAGTATCCTTCAACAGGTAAATAGATAAACATATTGTGATATATCCAAACAATGAAATACTCAGCAGTAAAAAGAACTGAACTTTCGGTACATGCAACAAAATGAATGAATCTTAATATAATTAGGCTGAGTCAAACAAATATAAAATTCTACAAATGCACTTGAATCTTTGATGACAGAAAAGAGATCAGATGAATTTACAGGTGCATTTCAAAGCTTGTCAAATTGTACACTTTTAAGTGCATAAAACTTATTGTATTTTAAAATATAACTCAATGAAGCTGTAAAAATAGTCATTCTCTTTGTGTTTTTACAGAATTTTATTTAAAATCTCTATTGCCGTGTGAGCTGTGGAGTTAGAGGCCTGGGATGGAGTCCCATTTTCATCATTTATTAACCATGTAACTTTAGGGACGTTAAAATCATTTCATCGTCTATAAAATGGATATAACAAAAGTGCCTATCTCAAAATGTTCAAGGATTGAATGTAAAAATGCAGCTCTTGACACACTGCCCATCTAGTAAGTGCTCAAAAATGCCCAGTGCTATTATCAATAACATTACATAGTGACAATTTAAAGGTTAGGAGGGACCATGGCTTACCCATTCTTGTATTCCCACTGTCTGTTTTGTGTGTGTGTGTGTGTGTGTGTGTGTGTGTGTGTTTGGTTTTTTGTTTTTTTTGCGGTACACGGGCCTCTCACTGTTGTGGCCCCTCCCGTTGCAGAGCACAGGCTCCGGACGCGCAGGCTCGGCGGCCATGGCTCACGGGCCCAGCCACTCTGCAGCATGTGGGATCCTCCCGGATCGGGGCACGAGCCCGTGTCCCCTGCATCGGCAGGCAGACTCTCAACCACTGCGCCACCAGGGAAGCCCTGTTTTGTGTGTTTTTTTAAAAATCGTTATTGGAGTATAATTGCTTTAAAATGGTGTGTTAAATTCTGCTTTATAACAAAGTGAATCAGCTATACATACACATATACCCCCATACCTCCTCCCTCATGCCTCTCCCTCCCACTCTCGCTATCCCACCCCTCTAGGAGGTCACAAAGCACTCAGCTGATCTCCCTGTGTTAATTCGGCTGCTTCCCACTAGCTATCTATTTTACATTTGGTAGTATATATAAGTCCATGCCACTCTCTCACTTTGTCCCTGCCTACCCTTGCCCTTTTCCGTGTCCTCAAGTCCATTCTCTACGTCTGCATCTTTATTCCTGCCCTACCCCTAGGTTCTTGAGAACATTTTTTTTAAACACCATATATATGTGTTAGCATATGATATTTGTTTTTCTCTTTCTGACTTACTTCACTCTGTATGACAGACTCTAGGTCCATCCACCTCACTACAAATAACTCAACTTTGTTTCTTTTAATGGCAGAGTAATATGCCATTGTATATATGTGCCACATCTTCTTTATTCATTCACCTATTGATGGAAATTAAGGTGGCTTCCATGTCCTGGTTATTGTAAATAGTGCTGCAATGAACATTGTGGTACATGACTCTTTTTGAATTATGTTTTTCTCAGGGTATATGCCCAGTAGTGGGATTGCTGGGTCCTATGGTAGTTCTATTTTTAGTTTTTTTAAGGAACCTCCGTACTGTTCTCCACAGTGACTGTGTCAATTTACATTCCCAACGACAGTGCAAGAGGGTTCCCTTTTCTCCACACTCTCTCCAGCATTTATTGTTTGTAGATTTTTTGATGATGGCCATTCTGACTGGTGTGAGGTGATACCTCATTGTGGTGTTGATTTGCATTTCTCTAATGATTAGTGATGTTCAGCATCGTTTCATGTGTTTGTTGTCAATCTGTATATCTTCTTTGTGGAAATGTCTATTTAGATCTTCTGCCAATTTTTGGATTGGATTATTTGTTTTTTTAATATTGAGCTGCATGAGCTGTTTATATATTTTGGAGATTAATCCTTTGTCCATTGATTCATCTGCAAACACTTTCTCCCATTCTGAGGGTTTTTTTTGTCTTGTTTATAGTTTTCTTTGCTGTGCAAAAGCTTTTAAGTTTCATTAGGTCCCATTTGTTTATTTTTGTTTTTATTTCCATTACTCTAGAAGGTGAGTCAAAAAAGATCTTGCTGTGATACATGTCAAAAAGTGATCTTGCTGTTTTCCTCTAAGAGTTTTATACTGTCCGGTCTTACATTTAGGTCTTTAATCCATTTTGAGTTTCTTTTTGTGTATGGTGTTAGGAAGTGTTCTAATTTCATTCTTTTACATGTAGCTGTCCAGTCTTCCCAGCACCCCTTATTGAAGGCTGTCTTTTCTCCATTGTATATCCTTGCCTCCTTTGTCATAGATTAGTTGACCATAGGTGCATGGGTTTATCTCTGGGCTTTCTATCCTGTTCCATTGATCTATATTTCTGTTTTTCTGCCAGTACCATACTGTCTTGATTACTGTAGCTTTGGAGTATAGTCTGAAGTCAGGGAGCCTGATTCCTCCAGCTCCGTTTTTCATTCTCAAGATTGTTTTGGCTATTCGGGGTCTTTTGTGTTTCCATAGAAATTGTGAATTTTTTTGTTCTAGTTCTGTGAAAAATGCCATTGGTAGTTTGATAGGGATTGCATTGAATCTGTAGATTACTTTGGGTAGTAGAGTCATTTTCACAATGTTGATTCTTCCAATCCAAGAACATGGTATATCTCTCCATCTCTTTGTATCTAATTTATTTCATCAGTGTCTTATAATACTCTGCATACAGGTCTTTTGTCTCCTTAGGTAGGTTTATTCCTAGATATTTTATTCTTTTTGTTGCAGTGGTAAATGGGAGTGTTATCTTGATTTCACTTTCAGATTTTTCATCATTAATGTATAGGAATGCCAGAGATTTCTGTGCATTAATTTTGAATCCTGCTGCTTTACCAAATTCATTGATTAGCTCTAGTAGTTTTCTGGTAGCATGTTTAGGATTCTCTATGTATAGTATCATGTCATCTGCAAACAGTGACAGCTTTACTTCTTCTTTTCTGATTTAGATTCCTTTTATTTCCTTTTCTTCTCTGATTGCTGTGGCTAAAACTTCCAAAATTATGTTGAATAATAGTGGTGAGAGTGGGCAACCTTGTCTTGTTTCTGATCTTTGTGGAAATGGTTTCAGTTTTTCAACATTGAGGACGATGTTGGCTGTCGGTTTGTCATATATGGCCTTTATTATGTTGAGGAAAGTTCCCTCTATGCCTACATTCTGCAGGGTTTTTATCATAAATCGGTGTTGAATTTTGTCAAAAGTTTTCTCCGCATCTATTGAGATGATCATATGGGTTTTCTCCTTCAATTTGTTAATATGGTTTATCACATTGATTGATTTGTGTATATTAAAGAATCCTTGCATTTCTGGAATAAACCCCACTTGATCATGGTGTATGATCCTTTTAATGTGCTGTTGGATTCTGTTTGCTAGTATTTTGTTGAGAATTTTTGCATCTATGTTCATCAATGATATTGGCCTGTAGTTTTCTTTCCTTGTGACATCCTTGTCTGGTTTTGGTATCAAGGTGATGGTGGCCTCATAGAATGAGTTTGGGAGTTTTCCTCCCTCTGCTATATTTTGGAAGAGTTTGAGAAGGATAGATGTTAGCTCTTCTCTAAATGTTTGATAGAATTTGCCTGTGAAGCCATCTGGTCCTGGGCTTTTGTTTGTCAGAAGATTTTGAATCACAGTTTCAATTTCAGTGCTTGTGATTGGTCTGTTCATATTCTCTATTTCTTCCTGATTCAGTCTTGGCAGGTTGTACATTTCTAAGAATTTGCCCATTTCTTCCAGGTTGTCCATTTTATTGGAATAGAGTTGCTTGTAGTAGTCTCTCATGATCTTTTGTATTTCTGCAGTGTCAGTTGTTACTTCTCCTTTTTCATTTCTAATTCTGTTGATTTGAGTCTTCTCCCTTTTTTTCTTGATGAGTCTGGCTAATGGTTTATCAATTTCATTTATCTTCTCAAAGAATCAGCTGTTAGTTTTATTGATCTTTGCTATCATTTCCTTCATTTCTGTTTCATTTAGTTCTGATCTGATTTTTATGATTTCTTTCCTTCTGCTAACTTTGGGGGTTTTTTTGTTCTTCTTTCTCTAATTGCTGTAGGTGCAAGGTTAGGTTGTTTATTCGAGATGTTTCCTGTTTCTTAAGGTAGGATTGTATTGCTATGATCTTCCCTCTTAGAACTGCTTTTGCTGCATCCCATAGATTTTGGGTCTTCATGTCTCCATTGTCATTTGTTTCTAGGTATTTTTGATTTCCTCTTTGATTTCTTCAGTGATCACTTGGTTATTAAGTAGTGTATTGTTTAGCCTCCATGTGTTTGTATTTTTTACAGATCTTTTCCTGTAATTAATATCTAGTGTCACAGCGTTGTCGTCGGAAAAGTTACTTGATACAATTTCAATTTTCTTAAATTTACCAAGGCTTGATTTGTGACCCAAGATATGATCTATCCTGGAGAATGTTCCATGAGCACTTGAGAAAAATGTGTATTCTGTTGTTTTTGGATGGAATATCCTATGAATATCAATTAAGTCCATCTTGTTTAATGTATCATTTAAAGTTTGTGTTTCCTTATTTATTTTCATTTTGGATGATCTGTCCATGGGTGAAAGTGGGGTGTTAAAGTCTCCTACTGAGTGTGTTACTGTCAATTTCCCCTTTTATGGCTGTTAGTATTTGCCTTATGTACTGAGGTACTCCTATGTTGGGTGAATAAATATATACAATTGTTATATCTTCTTCTTGGATTGATCCATTGATCATTATGTAGTGTCCTTCTTTGTCTCTTCTAATATTCTTTATTTTAAAGTCTATTTTGTCTGATATGAGAATTGCTACTACAGCTTTCTTTTGGTTTTCATTTGTATGAAATACCTTTTTCCATCCCCTTACTTTCAGTCTGTATGTGTCTCTAGGTCTGAACTGGGTCTCTTGTAACAGCAAATATATAGGTCTTGTTTTTGTATCCATTCAGCTAATCTGTGTCTTTTAGTGGGAGCATTTAGTCCATTTACATTTATGGTAATTATTGATATGTATATTCCTATTCCCATTTTCTTAATTGTTTTGGGTTCGTTATTGTAGTTCTTTTCCTTCCCTTGTGTTTCTTGCCTAGGGAAATTCTTTTAGCAGTTGTTGTAAAGACGGTTTGGTGGTGCTGTACTCTCTCAGCTTTTACTTGTCTGTAAAGGTTTTAATTTCTCCATCAAATCTGAATGAGATCCTTCCTGGGTGGAGTAATCTTGGTTGCAGGTTTTTCTCCTTTATCACTTTAAATATGTCCTGCCAGTCCCTTCTGGCTTGCAGAGTTTCTGCTGAAAGATCAGCTGTTAACCATGTGGGGATTCCCTTGTGTGTTATTTGTTGTTTTCCCCTTGCTGCTTTTAATATGTTGTCTTTGTATTTAATTTTTGATAGTTTGCTTAATATGTGTCTTGGCGTATTTCTCCTTGGATTTATCCTGTATGGGACTCTCTGTGCTTCCTGGACTTGACTATTTCCTTTCCCATACTAGGGAAGTTTTCAACTATAATCTCTTCAAATATTTTCTCAGTCCCTTTCTTTTTCTCTTCTTCTTCTGGAACCCCTATAATTCAAATGTTGGTGTGTTTAATGTTGTCCCAGAGGTCTCTGAGACTGTCCTCAGTTCTTTTCATTCTTTTGTCTTTATTCTGCTCTGCAGTAGTTATTTCCACTATTTTATCTTCCAGGTCACTTATCCGTTTTTTTGCCTCAGTTATTCTGCTATTGATCTGCTTTAGTTCTTCTAGGTCCTTGTTAAATGTTTCTTGCATTTTGTCTATTCTATTTCCAAGATTTTGGATCATCTTTACTATCATTATTCTGAATTCATTTCAGGTAGACTGCCTAGTTCCTCTTCATTTGTTAGGTCTGGTGGTTTTTTATCTGGCTCCTTCATCTGCTGTGTGTTTTTCTATCTTCTCATTTTGCTTATCTTACTGTGTTTGGGGTCTCCTTTTTGTAGGCCACAGGTCAGTAGTCCCCGTTGTTTTTGTTGTCTGTCCCCAGTGGCTAAGGTGGGTTCAGTGGGTTGTGTAGGCTTCCTGGTGGAGGTGACTAGTGCCTGTGCTCTGTTGGATGAGGCTGGATCTTGTGTTTCTGGTGGGCAGGTCCACGTTTGGTGGTGTGTTTTGGGGTGTCTGTGGAGTTATTATGATTTTAGGCAGCCTCTCTGCTAATGGTGGTGTTGTGTTCCTGTCTTGCTAGTTGCTTGGCATAGGATGTCCAATGTATCTTGCTGGTCATTGAGTGAAGCTTGGTCTTGGTGTTGAGATGGAGATCTCTGGGAGATTTTCGCCGTTTGATATTATGTGGAGCTGGGAGGTCTGTTGTGGACCAGTGTCCTGAAGTTGGCTCTCCCACCTCAGAGGCACAGCACTGACTCCTGGCTGCAGCACCAAGAGCCTTTCATCCACACGCCTCAATATAAAAGGGAGAAAAAATAGAAAGAAAGAATTAGTAAAAGTATAAAGAAAGAAAGAAAGAAAGAAAGAAAGGAGGGAGGGCAGGAGGGAGGGAGGAAGGAAGGAAGGAGGGAAGGAAGGAAAAAAGGAAAGAAAGAAGATAAAGTAAAATAAAGTAAGATAAAATATAATAAAGTTATTAAAATAAAAATAATTATTAAGAAAAATTAAAAAAAAACAAAAAAGAAAATGGACGGATAGAACCCTAGGACAAATGGTGGAAGCAAAGCTATACAGACAAAATCTCGCACAGAAGCATACACATACACACTCACAAAAAGAGGAAAAGGGGAAAAAATCATACATCTTGCTCTCAAAGTCCTCCTCAATTTGGGATGATTCGTTGTCTATTCATGTATTCCACAGATGCAGAGTACATCAAGTTGTGGAGCTTTAATCCGCTGCTTCTGAGGCTGCTGGGAGAGATTTCCCTTTCTCTTCTTTGTTCTCACAGCTCCCAGGGGCTCAGCTTTGGATTTGCCGCTGCCTCTGCATGTAGGTCGCCGGAGGGCGTCTGTTCTTCGCTCAGAGAGGACGGGGTTAAAGGAGCAGCTGATTCGGGGGCTCTGGCTCACTGAGGCCGGGGGGGAGGGAGGGGCACAGAGTGCAGGGCGAGCCTTCGGCAGCAGAGGCCGGCATGACGTTGCACCAGCCTGAGGCGCGCCGTGCGTTCTCTCGGGTAAGTTGTCCCTGGATCCCGGGACCATGGCAGTGGCCAGCTGCACGGGCTCCCCGGAAGGGGGATGTGGATAGTGACCTGTGCTCGCACACAGGCTTCTTGGTGGCGGCAGCAGCAGCCTTAGCGTCTCATGCCCATCTCTGGGGTCCGCGCTTTCAGCCGCGGCTCGCGCCCATCTCTGGAGCTCCTTTAAGCAGCGCTGTTAATCCCCTCTCCTCGCGCACCAGGAAACAAGGAGGGAAGAAAAAGTCTCTTGCCTGTTTGGCAGCTCCAGACTTTTCCCCAGACTCCCTCCCGGCTAGCCGTGGTGCACTAACCCCCTGCAGGCTGTGTTCACGCTGCCAACCCCAGTCCTCTCCCGGCACTCCAAACAAATCCCAAGCCTCAACTCCCAGCCCCTCCCTCCCCGGTGGGTGAGCAGACAAGTCTCTCGGGCTGGTGAGTGCTGGTCGGCATCGATCCCCTGTGCGGGAATCTCTCCCCGTTTTGCCCTCCGCACCCCTGTTGCTGTGCTCTCCTCCACGGCTCCGAAGCTTTCCCCCTCCGCCACTCACAGTCTCCGCCCGAGAAGGGACTTCCTAGTGTGTGGAAACCTTTCCTCCTTCCCAGCTCCATCCCACTGGTGCTGGCCCCGTCCCTATCCTTTTGTCTCTGTTTATTCTTTTTTGTTTTGCCCTACCCACGTACGTGGGGGGTTTCTTGCCTTTTGGGAGGTCTGAGGTCTTCTGTCAGCGTTCAGTAGGTGTTCTGTAGGAGTTGTTCCACGTGTAGATGTAGTTCTGGTGTATCTGTGGGGAGGAAGGTGATCACGTCTTACTCTTCTGCCATCTTCCCAGAAGCTCTCACCTTTCTGATTACTGTACTTTTGTGGTATAATCTGAAGTCAGGGAGTCTCATTCCTTCAGTTCCGCTTTTCTTTCTCAACATTGCTTTGGCTATTTGGGGTCTTTTGTGTCTCCAAACAAATTTTAGATTTTTTTGTTCTAGTTCTGTAAAAAATGCCATTGGTAATTTGATAGGAATTGCATTGAATCTGTAGATAGCTTTGGATAGTATAGTCATTTTTACAATATTGATTCTTCCAGCCCAAGAACATGGTATATCTCTCCATCTGTTTGTATCATCTTTAATTTCTTTCATCAGTGTCTTATAGTTTTCTGCATGTAGGTCTTTTGTCTCCTTAGGAAGGTTTATTCCTAGTTATTTTATTCTTTTTGTTGCCATGGTAAATGGGAGTGTTTCCTTAATTTCTCTTTCAGATTTTTCATCATTAGTGTATAGGAACGCAAGAGATTTCTGTGCATTAATTTTGTATCCTGCTCCTTTACCAAATTCTTGACTAGCTCTAGTAGTTTTCTGGTAGCATCTTTAGGATTTTCTATGTATGGTATCATGTCATCTACAGTGACAGCTTTACTTCTTCTTTTCTGATTTGGATTCCTTTTATTTATTTTTCTTATCTGATTGCTGTAGCTAAAACTTCCAAAACTTTGTTGAATAATAGTGGTGAGAATGGACAACCTTGTCTTTTTTCTGATCTTAGAGGAAATGGTTTCAGTTTTTCACCATTGAGAACGATGTTGGCTGTGGGTTTGTCATATATGGCCTTTATTATGTTGAGGTAAGTTCCCTCTATGCCTACTTTTTGGAGGGTTTTTATCATAAATTGGTGTTGAATTTTGTTGAAAGCTTTTTCTGCATCAGTTGAGATGATCATATGGTTTTTCTCCTTCAGTTTGTTAATATGGTTTATCACATTGATTGATTTGCATATATTGAAGAATCCTTGCATTCCTGGGATAAACCCCACTTTATCATGGTGTATGATCCTTTTTATATGCCGTTGGATTTTGTTTGCTAGTATTTTGTTCAGGATTTTTGCACCTATGTTTATCCGTCATATTGGCCTGTAGTTTTCTTTCTTTTTGACATCTTTGTCTGGTTTTGGTATCAGGGTGATGGTGGCCTCATAGAATGAGTTTGGGAGTGTCCCTCTGCTATATTTTGGAAGACTTTGAGAAGCATAGGTGTTAGGTCTTCTCTAAATGTTTGATAGAATTCCCCTGTGAAGCCATCTGGTCCTGGGCTTTTGTTTGTTGGAAGATTTTTAATCACAGTTTCAATTTCAGTGCTTGTGATTGGTCTAATTATATTTTCTATTTCTTCCTGGTTCAGTCTCTGAAGGTTTTGCTTTTCTATGAATTTGCCCATTTCTTCCAGGTTGTCCATTTTATTGGCATGTAGTTTCTTGTAGTAATCTCTCATGATCTTTTGTGTTTCTCAGAGTCATTTGTTACTTCTCCTTTTCCATTTCTAATTCTGTTGATTTGAGTCTTCTCCCTTTTTTTCTTGATGAGTCTGGTTAATGGTTTATCAATTCTGTTTGTCTTCTCAAAGAACCAGCTTTTAGTTTTATTGATCTTTGCTATCGTTTCCTTCATTTCTGTTTCATTTATTACTGAATCGATTTTTACGATTTCTTTCCTTCTGCTAACTTTGGTTTTTTTTGTTCTTCTTTCTCTAATTGTTTTAAGTGTAAGATTAGGTTGTTTATTTGAGATTTTTCTTGTTTCTTGATGTAGGATTGTATTGCTATAAACTTCTCTCTTAGAACTGCTTTTGCTGCATCCCATAGGTTTTGGGTCATCGTGTTTTCGTTGTCATTTGTTTCTAGGTATTTTTTAATTTCTTCAGTGATCTCTTGGTTATAAAGCAGTGTATTATTTAGCCTCCATGTGTTTGTATTTTTTACAGATTTTTTCCTGTAATTGATATCTAGTCTCATAGCATTGTGGTTGGAAAGGATACTTGATAAGATTTCTATTTTCATAAATTTACAGAGGCTTGATTTTTGACCCAAGATATGATCTATCCTGGAGAATGTTCCATGAGCACTTGAGAAGAAAGTGTATTCTGTTGTTTTTGCCTGGAATGTCCTATAAATATCAGTTAAGTCCATCTTGTTTCTTGTATAATTTAAAGCTTGTGTTTCATTAATTTTCATTTTGGATGATCTGTCCATTGGTGAAAGTGGGGTGTTAAAGTCCCCTACTCTGATTGTATTACTGTGATTTCCCCTCTTATAGCTGTAGGCATTTGCCTTATGTATTGAAGTGCTCCTATGTTAGGTGCATAAATATTTACAATTGTTATATCTTCTTCTTGGATTGATCCCTTGATCATTATGTAGTGTCCTTCTTTGTCTCTTGTAATAGTCTTTGTTTTAAAGTCTATTTTGTCTGATATGAGAATTGCTATCCAGTTTTCTTTTGATTTCCATTTGTATGGAATATCGTTTTGCATCCCCTCACTTTTAGTCTGTCTGTGTCCCTAGGTCCACTATCTAACTGTTGAAGAATGTACACTCTCAATCTTTAATAAATTGAATTGAATAAGATGGCTTATTATTACAATACTCCAAAGTACCTTTACCTGTCCTCAGCATTTGAACATTTGGGCCATTTCCAGGTTGTTTTTTTCTGTTGAAACATACACAGCTACCATATGTTGTCACAGTAATCACACAGACCTTCCCCAACCCATTTCAACTTACTTCTTGGGATACGGTCTCAGGAATAATATTATCACAGCAGTGGGCATGATTAGAATATTGGATTGTGGTGACTTTTATTTTGTGTAGGATACCTGTCATCTGGTGCCATCATCTTTACTTTGAGGGATGCATGAGGAGGAGAGTAGTCTGGAGAGCGTGGTCATTCATGGTGTCCACCTTCACTGGTGAGTCTCTCATTATCCTGTATACCTCTGGGCAAGTGACTGGTTTGTTGATGGGAGGGCATGTGACCTAAGTCTATCCAGTAAGTGTCCAAGTTGGAGATCTTGGATCTTGAGATGTAGGATATAGGCCTCAGATGATCAACTGCTCAATCTTCAATAATGTTAGCAACTCTAGTCCTTCAAAGTTATAGAAGAACGCTTTTTTTGCTTAAATATAAAAGAAGTCTTGACCAATATGATTAGTTTTATGGTTTTCCCCCTAACTCTCATTTAACTTACTGTACTTAAAACTTACTCATTTGTAGTGTTACCAGAAACATATGAGTTTACTTAATCCCCTTTGCCCACACACACACGATTTTAGAATTTAAAAAAATTATCTTTTACTAATTTAATAGGTGCAAGAATTGTCTAAGTTGAGGGTTCTAAACCTGCAACCCATCTTGTCACATTGTTTTTCTCAGACTCTTTAAGAAATGCAGTACAGAAGACTCTGCAGCCCAATGCATAGTCTACACTCCTAACTAAAGTTTCTGATTCCATCTTTGTCTGCTTTAAAACCCTGGTGAGCTGGCCTGGACAGTAAACAAAATGATCTGATTTACCCACTTCTCTGAAATCCTGAGACAGGCCTAAAGTCTGGCTATGGCTCTCCGCAACATTCCAGAGCCTCCTCTATCCCTTGCTACTACTTACTGCAGTAGAGAAATACAAAGAAGACAGAGGGCAAGCAAGAAATAGAGCAGAAGAAATTTTCATTATTTCTTCACTCTTCCCACCAAAGGTTTTATCTCCTAGTCCTGAGAGAGTGATGAGCAAAACCACTGTTAATACATAGCTACCATGTATTTAGTGCTTATTAGGAGCCAGGTCTTATTTATATATATAGCCAGTTTAATCCTCATAACATTTCCATGAGCTTGGTGTAGTTATCCCAGTGAAGCTAATGAAACTGATCTAAGGGAGATTAAGTAAATATCACAGGCTCACATGTTCATAAGGGACAGAGCCAAGATTTGACCCCCCCAACCCAGCCGACTGACCTCCCTGACATAGAGCATGCTGCCTCTCAGCGGTCACACCATTTAGAATGTTAAATTCTTGGCAGTGGCCCTCTCTCCCTTGGCAGGTACAGAAAGACAGTAGATACTTTAAAAAGCCTTATTAATAAGAAAACACCTCTGTCATAATATAAATTTTGAACATAGTTTAGGGTCAAGGGAACCATCTTGTATGCCTTTTCTTGCTGTAGGAAAATTGATCAAAAGAAAAGGAAAGCATTGGTGCACATAACCTTAATAGCTTCTAAGTGATCCTTGGACCACCAAATGCTACCAAAGTGCTTCTAAACTCTAAAATGCTGTCAAATTACTTTTAATTTTTCAATCAATTTAAAATACATCATTTATATTTATGTTCCTAATGTGCTATGCTTGTAATTTACAATATGTTGTGATTCTCTGCATGAGCAATATGTTTACAAAAATATCTTTGGAACTTGGAGCATAAGTTTTCTGTTTTAAGATACAATGAAAAGTTATAATTATATATATTGTCAAGCCAATAAATCCGCAATCACAAAGCTGTTTCTAAGTGAAAATACTTATGCTGTGTTAAAATTTCTAGTATCTCATTGTATAGTAATGGCCCAGTTTCTCCTTTTCAGCTGCTCCCTGGTACCCTCCTAAAAAATTTGTAGATTTAAAAACAGCAACCTTTACCTTATACTTTATAATAAGTGGCACTCCTGTTCTTATCCTACTGAAGACACTTAATGCCTACAGTATGTAAGTGTAGTTAAGTAAATGACAAAAATTCAATGGTTTCTAATTACTGTGTAACAACTTTTATTAGTTTTTCTCTTGCAGTTAAGTAGCAGACTTCTCCAAATATATATATATTATTCTTTTTTCTTGTTTCCCTCATTTTACTTGGGATTTTCAGAGCATTTTTGCTCTCAGAATCGCATGCCATTTTAAAATAAGACCCTTCTCTACATGTATCTTGTGTCAAAAAGTCTTTGGGTATAAATTCTACTTCCATTAATAATTGAGAGTCCTGGTGGCTTTGTTTCTCTGCTTGTTAGTATTCGGCTCTCACTAACTTTTCTCTGCCAAAAAGTGTTAATAACAACTTGGCTATTATATACTTTAAGTGAGCTATGCACATGAAAAGGATTATTGAAATGTTACATGAGATATAAATTCAAAAGTATATAATTATCCATGAAAAGCAAGAATATGGCTAAAATACCACTATACCTACTGAATAAACAGAAAAGACATGTCAGAACTTCACTGGTTTTGCTAAAACTAAGAGCAGTCAGGAGAAGGGTTGGTACTTCAGTAATAATATCCTTGGGGGCCTCCCATATACAGGTTGCAAATAATTAACCCTGAGCTACAAAGCCACTTATTCTAGCCTACACAGTATCAGGCCATGTGACATTTAATAACAGTGTAATTATGCACCCTTTTAACATTTTCAAATGCAACTTCAATTAGAGATAAGGAAAATGAAAAATGTGCATATTTTTCTTCTGTGAAATTTGCATAGGGCTGAAGAGTTGTATCTGTCATGAATTAATATATTTTTTAACATCTTTAATGGAGTTTAATTGCTTTAAAATGGTATGTTAGTTTCTGCTTTATAACAAAGTGAATCAGTTATACACATACATATATTCCCATATCTCTTCTCTCTCTTGCACCTCCCTCCCTCCCACTCTCCCTATTCCACCCCTCTAGGTGGTGACAAAGCACCGAGCTGATCTCCCTGTGCTATGCAGCTGCTTCCCACTATCTATTTTACTTTTGGTAGTATATGTATGTCCATGCCACTCTCTCACTTTGTCACAGCTTACCCTTCCCTCTCCCCATATCCACAACTCCATTCCCTAGTAGTAGTCTGTGTCTTTATTCCCATCTTGCCCCTAGGTTCTTCATGACCTTTTTTTTTTTTCTTACATTCCATATATATGTGTTAGCATACGGTATTTGTTTTACTCTTTCTGACTTACTTCACTCTGTATGACAGACTCTAGGTCCATCCACCTCACTACAAATAACTCAATTTCGATTTCTTTTTATGGCTGAGTAATATTCCATTGTATATATGTGCCACATCTTCTTTCTCCATTCATCTTTTGATGGACACTTAGGTTGCTTCCATGTCCTGGCTATTGTAAATAGAGCTGCAATGAACATTTTGGTACATGACTCTTTTTGAATTCTGCTTGCTCAGTGTATATGCCCAGTAGTGGGATTGCTGGGTCGTATGATAGTTCTATTTTTAGTTTTTTAAGGAACCTCCATACTGTTCTCCATAGTGGCTGTATCAATTTACATTCCCACCAACAGTGCAAGAGTGTTCCCTTTTCTCAACTCCCTCTCCAGCATTTATTGTTTCTAGATTTTTTGATTATGGCCATTCTGACCTGTGTGAGATGATATCTCATTGTAATTTTGACTTGCATTTCTCTAATGATTAATGATGTTGAGCATTCTTTCATGTGTTTGTTGGCAATCTGTATATCTTCTTTGGAGAAATCTCTATTTAGGTCTTCTGCCCATTTTTGGGTTGGGTTGTTTTTTTGATATTGAGCTGCATGAGCTGCTTGTAAATATTGGAGATTAATCCTTTGTCAGTTGCTTCTTTTGCAAATATTTTCTCCCATTCTGAGGGTTGACTTTTGGTCTTGTTTATTGTTTCCTTTGCTGTGCAAGAGCTTTTAAGTTTCATTAGGTCCCATTTGTTTATTTATTTATTTTTTTGTGGTACGCAGGCCTCTCACTGTTGTGGCCTCTCCCGCTGTGGAGCACAGGCTCCGGACGCGCAGGCTCAGTGGCCATGGCTCACAGGCCCAGCCGCTCCGCAATATGTGGGATCCTCCCGGACTGGGCACGAACCCGCATCCCCTGCATCGGCAGGCGGACTCCCAACCACTGCGCCACCAGGGAAGCCCCCATTTGTTTATTTTTGTTTTTATTTCCATTTCTCTAGGAGGTGGGTCAAAGAAGATGTTGCCATGATTTATGTCATAGAGTGTTCTGCCTATGTTTTCCTCTAAAGTTCGATAGTGTCTGGCCTTACATTTAAGTCTTTAATCCATTTTGAGCTTATTTTTGTGTATGGTGTTAAGGAGTGTCCTAATTTCATACTTTTACATGTATCTGTCCAGTTTTCCCAGCCCCACTTATTGAAGAGGCTGTCTTTTCTCTACTGTATATTCTTGCCTCCCTTATCAAAGATAAGGTGACCATATATGCGTGAGTTTATCTCTGGGCTTTCTATCCTGTTCCATTGATGAATATATCTGTTTTTGTGCCAGTACCATACTGTCTTGATTACTGTAGCTTTGGAGTATAGTCTAAAATCAGGGAGGCTGAATCCTCCAGCTCCATTTTTCATTCTCAAGATTGCTTTGGCTATTTGGGGTCTTTTGTGTTTCCATACAAATTGTGAAATTTTTTGTTCTAGTTCTGTGAAAAATGCCAGTGGTAGTTTGATAGGGATTGCATTGAATCTGTAGATTGCTTTGGGTAGTATAGTCATTTTCACAATGTTGATTCTTCCAATCCAAGAACATGGTATATCTCTCCATCTCTTTGTATCTAATTTATTTTATCAGTGTCTTATAATATTCTGCATACAGGTCTTTTATCTCCTTAGGTAGGTTTATTCCTAGATATTTTATTCTTTTTGTTGCAATGGTAAATGGGAGTGTTTTCTTAATTTCACTTTCAGATTTTTCATCATTAGTGTATAGGAATGCCAGAGATTTCTGTGCATTAATTTTGTATCCCACTACTTTACCACATTCATTGATTAGCTCTAGTAGTTTTCTGGTAGCATCTTTAGGATTCTTTATGTATAGTATCATGTCATCTGCAAACAATGACAGGTTTACTTCTTCTTTTCCAATTTGGATTCCTTTTATTTCTTTTTCTTCTCTGATTGCTGTGGCTAAAACTTCCAAAATTATGTTGAATAATAGTGGTGAGAGTGGGCAACCTTGTCTTGTTCCTGATCTTCGTGGAAATGGTTTCAGTTTTTCACAATTGAGGACGATGTTGGCTGTGGGTTTGTCATACATGGCCTTTATTATGTTGAGGAAAGTTCCCTCTATGCCTACATTCTGCAGGGTTTTTCTCATAAATGGGTGTTGAATTCTGTCAAAAGTTTTCTCTGCATCGATTGAGATGATCATAAGGTTTTTCTCCTTCAGCTTGTTAATATGGTCTATCACATTGATTGATTTGCATATATTGAAGAATCCTTGCATTCCTGGAATAAACCCCACTTGATCATGGTGTATGATCCTTTCAATGTGTTGTTGGAAGATGTTTGTTAGTATTTTGTTGAGAATTTTTGCATCTATTGTTCATCAGTGATATTGGCCTGTAGTTCTTTCTTTGTGACATCCTTGTCTGGTTTTGGTATGAAGGTGATGGTGGCCTCATAGAATGAGTTTGGGAGTGTACCTCCCTCTGCTATATTTTGGAAGAGGTTGAGAAGGATAGGCGTTAGCTCTTCTCTAAATGTTTGATAGAATTCGATTGTGAAACCATTTGGTCCTGGGCTTTTGTTCGTTGGAAGATTTTTTTTTTTTTTTTTTTTTTTTTTGCGGTACGCGGGCCTCTCACTGTTGTGGCCTCTCCCGTTGCGGAGCACAGGCTCCGGACGCGCAGGCTCAGAGGCCATGGCTCACGGGCCCAGCCGCTCCGCGGCATGTGGGATCTTCCCGGACCGGGGCACGAACTCGTGTCCCCTGCATCGGCAGGCAGACTCTCAACCACTGCGCCACCAGGGAAGCCCCGTTGGAAGATTTTTAATCACAGTTTCAATTTCAGTGCTTGTGATTGGTCTGTTCATATTTTCTGTTTCTTCCTGGTTCAGTCTTGGCAGGTTGTGCATTTGTAAGTATTTGTCCATTTCTTCCAGGTTGTCCATTTTATTGGAATAGAGTTGCTTGTAGTAGTCTCTCATGATCTGTTGTATTTCTGCAGTGTCAGTTGTTACTTCTCCTTTTTCATTTCTAATTCTATTAATTTGAGTCTTCTCCCTTTTTTTCTTGATGAGTCTGGCTAATAGTTTATCAATTTTGTTTATCTTCTCAAAGAACCAGCTTTTAGTTTTATTGATCTTTGCTATCGTTTCCTTCATTTCTTTTTCATTTATTACTGAGCTGATTTTTATGATTTCTTTCCTTCTGCTAACTTTGGGGTTTTTTTGTTCTTCTTTCTCTAATTGCTTTAGGTGCAAGGTTAGGTTGTTTATTTGAGATGTTTCCTGTTTCTTAATGTAGGATAGTATTGCTATAAACTTCCCTCTTAGAATTGCCTTTGCTGCATCCCATAGGTTTTGGGTCATCGTGTCTCCACTGTTATTTGTTTCTAGGTATTTTTTGATTTCCTCTTTGATTTCTTCAGTGATCACTTGGTTTTTAAGTAGTGTATTGTTTAGCCTCCATGTGTTTGTATTTTTTACAGATCTTTTCCTGTTTTTCATATGTAGTCTCATAGCATTGTGGTTCAAAAAGATACTTGATACAATTTCAATTTTCTTAAATTTACCAAGGCTTGATTTGTGACCCAAGATATGATCTATCCTGGAGAATGTTCCATGAACACTTGAGAAAAATGTGTATTCTGTTGTTTTTGGATGGAATGTCCTATAAATATATCAATTAAGTCCATCTTGTTTAATGTATCATTTAAAGCTTGTGTTTCCTTATTTATTTTCATTTTGGATGATCTGTACATTGCTGAAAGTGGTGTGTTGAAGTTCCCTACTATGATTGTGTTACTGTTGATTTCCCATTTTATGGCTGTTAGTATTTACCTTTTGTATTGAGGTGCTCCTATGTTGGGTGCATAAATATTTACAATTGTTATATCTTCTTGGATTGATCCCTTGATCATTATGTAGTGTCCTTCTTTGTCTCTTGTAATAGTCTTTATTTTAAACTCTATTTTGTCTGATATGAGAATTGCTACTCCTGCTTTTTTTTTTGATTTCCATTTGCATGGAATATCTTTTTCCATCCCCTCACTGGCAGGCTGTATGTCTCTAGGTCTGAAGTGGGTCTCTTGTAGACAGCCTATATACTGGTCTTGTTTTTGTATCCATTCAGCCAGTCTGTGTCTTTTCGTTGGAGCATTTAAACCATTTACATTTAAGGTAATTATTGATATGTATGTTCCTATTCCCATTTTCTTAATTGTTTTGTGTTTGTTATTGTAGTCTTTTCCTTCACTTGTGTTTCTTGCCTGAAGAAGTTCCTTTAGCATTTGTTGTAAACCTGTTTTGGTGGTGCTGAACTCTCTCAGCTTTTGCTTGTCTGTAAAGGTTTTAATTTCTGCATCAAATCTGAATGAGATCCTTGCTGGGTAGAGTAATCTTGGTTGTAGGTTTTTCTTCTTCAGCACTTTAAATATGTCCTGCCAGTCCTTCTGGCTTGCAGAGTTTCTTCTGGAAGATCAGCTGTTAACCTTATGGGGATTCCCTTGTGTGTTATTTGTTGTTTTTCCCTTGCTGCTTTTAATATGTTTTCTTTGTATTTAATTTTTGATAGTTTGCTTAATATGTGTCTTGGCTTGTTTTTCCTTGGATTTATTCTGTATGGGACTCTCTGTGCTTCCTATACTTGATTAACTATTTCCTTTCCCATATTAGGGACGTTTTCAACTATAATCTCTTCAAATATTTTCCCAGTTCCTTTCTTCTTCTCTTCTTCTTCTGGGACCCCTATAGTTCAAATGTTGGTGCGTTTAATGTTGTCTCAGAGGTCTCTGAGACTGTCCTCAGTTCTTTTCATTCTTTTTTCTTTATTCTGCTCTGCAGTAGTTATTTCCAATATTTTATCTTCCAGGTTACTTATCCGTTCTTCTGCCTCAGTTATTCTGCTATTGATCCCTTCTAGAGAATTTTTAATTTCATTTATTGTTTTGTTCATCAGTGTTTGTTTGCTCTTTAGTTCTTCCAAGTCCTTGTTAAACGTTTCTTATATTTTGTCTATTCTATTTCCAAGATTTTGGATCATCTTTACTATCATTATTCTGAATTCTTTTGCAGGTAGACTGCCTATTTCCTCTTCATGTATTAGTTCTGGTGGGTTTTTACCTTGTTCCTTCATCTGCTGTGTGTTTTCCTGTCTTCTCATTTTGCTTAACTTCCTGTGTTTGGGGTCTCCATTTCGCAGGCTGCAGGCTCGTAGTTCCCATTGTTTTTGTTGTCTGTCCCCATGTGGCTAAGTTTGTTTCAGTGGGTTGTGTAGGCTTCCTGGTGAAGGTGACTAGTGCCTGTGTTCTGTTGGATGAGGCTAGATCTTGTCTTTCTGGTGGGCAGGTCCACGTCTGGTGGTGTGTTTTGGGGTGTCTGTGGCCTTATTATGATTTTAGGCAGCCTCTCTGCTAATGGATGGGGCTGTGTTCTTGTCTTGCTAGTTGTTTGGCATAGGGTATCCAGCACTGTAGCTTGCTGGTCATTGAGTGAAGCTGGGTCTTGGTGTTGAGAGGGAGATCTCTGGGAGATTTTCGCCTTTTGATATTACATGGAGCTGGGAGGTCTCTCGTGGACCAGTGTCCTGAAGTTGGCTCTCCCAGCTCAGAGACATAGCAGTGACTCCTGGCTGCAGCACCTAGAGCCTTTCATCCACATGGCTCAGAATAAAATGGAGAAAAACTAGAAAGACAGAGGATAAAATAAAGTTATTAAAATAAGAAATAATTATAAAGAAAAAAAATTTTTAAGTAAAAAAACAAACAAACAAAAAAATGGATGGACAGACCCCTAGGATAAATGGTGAAAGCAAAGCTATACAGAGAAAATCACGTACAGAAGCATACACACTCACATAAAGAGGAAAGGGAGAAAAAATAATATATCTTGCTCTCAAAGTCCACCTCCTCAATTTGGGATGATTGTTGTCTATTCAGGTACTCCACAGATGCAGGGTACATCAAGTTGATTGTGGAGATTTAATCCACTGCACCTGAGGCTGCTGGGAGAGATTTCCCTTTCTCTTCTTTGTTCGCACAGCTCCCGGGGCTCAGCTTTGGATTTGGCCCCACCTCTGCGTGTAGGTCGCAGGAGGGCATCTGTTCTTTGCTCAGACAGGATGGGGTTAAAGGAGCAGCTGATTCGGGGGCTCTGGCTCACTCAGGCCGGGGGGAGGGAGGGGTAGGGATGCAGGGTGTGCCTGCGTTTGCAGCGGCTGGCATGACATTGCACCAGCCTGTGACGCGCCATGCGTTCTCCCAGGGAAGTTGTCCCTGGATCCCAGGACCCTGGCAGTGGCGGGCTGCACAGGCTCCTCAGAAGGGAGGTGTGGAGAGTGACCTGTGCTCGCACACAGGCTTCTTGGTGGCGGCAGCAGCAGCCTTAGTATCTCATGCCTGTCTCTGGGGTCCATGCTGATAGCCGCGGCTCGTGCCCGCCTCTGGAGCTCCTTTAAGCGGCGCTGTTAATCTCTCCTCGCACACCAGGAAACAAAGAGGGAAGAAAAAGTCTCTTGCCTCTTCGGCAGGTCCAGACTTTTCCGGGACTCCCTCACGGCTAGCTGTGGCGCACTAGCCCCCTTCAGGCTGTGTTCACACTGCCAACACCAGTCCTCTCCCTGGGATCCGACCGAAGCTTGAGCGTCAGCTCCATCCCCCGCCCGTCCTGGCGGGTGAGCAGACAAGCCTCTTGGGCTGGTGAGTGCTGGTCGGCACCGATCCTCTGTGTGGGAATCTCTCCGCTTTGCTCTCCGCACCCTTGTGGCTGTGCTCTCCTCCGCGGCTTCGAAGCTTCCCCCCTCCGCCACCCGCAGTTTCTGCCCGCGAAGGGGCTTCCTAGTGTGTGGAAACGTTTCCTCCTTCACAGCTCCCTCCCACTGGTGCAGGTCCTGTCCCTATTCTTTGTCTGTTTATTCTTTTTTCTTTTGCCCGACCCAGGTACGTGAGGAGTTTCTTGCCTTTTGGGAGGTCTGAGGTCTTCTGCCAGCGTTCCGTAGGTGTTCTGTAGGAGTTGTTCCACATGTAGATGTATTTCTGATGTATTTGTGTGGAGGAAGGTGATCTCCACGTCTTACTCGTCCGCCATCTTGAAGCTCCTCCCTGGCTCTGTGATTTTTAATCAGTTTTTATACCCTGAGTTTTATGTCTTCACTTGCCATCTGTGTCCAGTTTTCTTTTTTTTTATTTGGAGCACCTAGGAGGTAGACAGTCAGCACTTACGAGGGGAAAATCTATCAATAAGAAGGATCATGATGCATCCTTCAAGAAATTTCCAATATGTATGATTATTTACCTCACACCATACACAACAGTTAGCTCAAAATGTGTCATAGACATCAGTGTAAAAACTAAAACCATAAAATTTGTAGAAGAATACACAGGCAAAAATTTTTGTGACTTTGGGTTAGGCAAAGATTTATTATATATGATACCAAACGCACAATTCATATGAAAAAGTGATATATTGGCCTTTGCCAAAATTAAAAAGTTTTCCCCTTCAAAGGACACCACTTAAAAATGAAAAGACAAACCACTGGCTGGGGAAAATATTTGCAAATCATATATCTAAAAATGGACATGTACACAATACACAAAAATCAACTCAAAATGGATTAAAGATTTGAATGTAAGACCTGAGGCCATAAAACATCTAGAAAAAAATATAGGGGATAAGCTCCTTAACATTGGTCTTGGCAGTGATTTTTGGATTTGACACCAAAAGCAGAGGCAACAAAAGCAAAAATAAACAAGTTGGATTACATCAAATTAAAAGCTTCTGTAAAGCAAAGGAGACCATCAACAAAATGAAAAGGCAATCTATAAATCAAGAGAAAATATTAGAAACTTATAAATCCAATAAGGGGTTAATAACCAAAATATATAAAGAACTCATACAACTCAATAGAAAAAGAACAAACAATCTGCTTTAAAATAGCCGAACCTCTGTCCTAACAAATACAGGAGCCCAGTGTAGGTAGAGTAGTGTGTGAGGAATCCAGAGCGTCCAGGTTAAGGGGGATTCGGGAGTACGGGAGTGAAGGAAGCTCATGTGGACAATCCTTATCAGTATTTGTCAGTAAATAGACCATGAGCAAGGCATGAGCACTTGAAGAGATAATAAAGACATGGGACAGAAACTTGCTTAGGGAAGCTGTTTGTTTTAAAAAAGGGTAAGTATATTCATAAGCTAAGGCTTGAAATAGTTAAACTAATACAGTTTGCTGCTACATTAGCCACTGATGAATATAAGCCAGTTTAGGAATAAATGCTATGAAAATAAACACTATGAACAGCAAGAGTGGAAACTTCTGTTAAGTGCTTCTTAATAGCAGAATTTACGTTTCTACAAATCTACTGCATTGATGTTGCACTTTTAACAAAATTAAAACCATTTTATTAAGTCAAATAACCTTAATCTGGTTTGATTATGAATGAGATTATATTAGTTAAGCAACTACTATACGTACATTATCACATTATTTAAAGAATCCTCTTGCAATCATTATGACAAGAGGTGAGCATGCAGTAAACTTAGCTGAACATGAGGCAGGACATTTTCTGCATCTTAAAGATATTTAAAAACAAATTTGTATGGAGATTTTGTAGCAGAGATATAGATATGTCGGTATATACAAAAGATATACAAAACAAAATATTTGGCAGTGGTTAGGTCTGGTTTATGTACTTTCTTTTTGTTTATTTGTAATTTTTGCATTTCTGACAATAAAAATTTTTTAAAGAGGAGAAAAACTAACATTTTAAGTTTAAAAGTCTTCTTTCTCCCAAACTGACATTAGTTGAAAGGAAACTAGTTAGTTGAAGGTGGAAGTAATAGATGTAACAAAACATAAACATGCACTCTGAACTGGTTTTACTTTTGTAAAGGAAGATGAGGAACAACTTCCAGAGTCAAGAGCGCTCTTTAGCTGTAAACATGCCTTTGACTGTGGTCAACTCTGTTACCCCTGTGCAGGACAGGGATTTTCCACAAGAGTCTAAGATTAAAATGGTGAATGGAAGTGACTGTGATGAGCTAAGGTGTGTTTTTAGGATAACTGACAGTCCAGAGAAGAACTGAACAAAATGACCCAGTGGAGAAGTTGCAGAAATACCCTGTCAAGCAGGTAGTACAACCTTAAAATCCGAGGACAGGAGTGTTTGCTTGGGCAGAGCTGATGGGAAAGGCACTTGGAATGGGCTCCTGGGGGAGGCCCCAGATCAGAGAAGTGGAGTCTGGACTAGGAAACTGTAGCATTTTCCTTTGAGGAAAACCCAGGGAAGAGTTTGGCTGAGGTGGGAACAAAGGCAACTTCCAGCATGGCTGGTGGAGAAGCAAAGACCCTGCTCTGAGATTTGGAGGGTTACGAGAAAAGGAATGTGGGTGAAGTAGGATGATTAGTAATCCCAAAGACTGAGCCTAGAAGAGAAATCTCTGGACTGAAAAAAAAGGCACTATCACTAGGGAGGCGCCAAAAGTTCCCAGAATTTTATATCAAAGCGTTGTGAAATTGCCTCATTGTAAGTTTAAAATTGTTTGTCTCAGCTGTGTAACTATATGAAGCACACACCTCCAGATGTCCCCCTGCTACAGGAAGTTATATCTGTATATTGACACTACAGTGCACCCTGATGGGAAAAGAAGCACTGGTGGAGACTAGAGGGTCAGAAAAGGAAGGGTACTAACATCAATAGAGAAAATGCTCCTTCACACAATTTGGCTACGTAACAAATTACAAAATTTGTTAAGCATGCAAGGTTTTCTTTCGATTTTCACAAGGACCTTGTGCAGTCAATATTATTATCCTTGTTTTATAGACATGGAGAGAAAGGAGTTTGATAAGTTGTGGCCTAGTTGACCAGTCCGCTTCAGTCTGCTCTGAGCCCAGGCCCTTATTTCTCATTTCACCACACCCATAAGTACTTTCTGACTTGAAAATGGATATTAAATTTAGGTGAGTCAAGATACATAATTCAAGTGGGAAGAATCATGTGTTTGGCATCGTTTTTTACTAGAAGGTGTAATAGTTTCAGCATATTGCCTAATTTCCCAAAGATTCCCAAGAAACACCTCCATACAAACTATTATGTATAAAATAAGCTACAAGGATATATTGTACAACACAGGGAATATAGCCAATACTTTATAATAAGTATAAATGGATTATAACCTCTAAAAATTGTGAATCACTATATTGTACACCTGTAACATATAATATTGTACATCAAGTATACTTCAATAAAAAGTTTTTAAAAACAAAGATACACATTTCAAGACCCAAAAAGCAGAAACATTCCATTCTTTAAGTGAAAACATTATAAGTAGTTTTTTTTTTTTGGCGGTACGTGGGCCTCTCACTGTTGTGGCCTCTCCCATTGCAGAGCACAGGCCCCGGACGCACAGGCTCAGCGGCCATGGCTCACAGGCCCAGCCGCTCCACGGCATGTGGGATCTTCCCGGACCGGGGCACAAATTCGCGTTCCCCTGCATCGGCAGGCAGACTCTCAACCACTGCGCCACGAGGGAAGCCCTATAAGTAGTATTTTTAAAATGCAGCATCTTTATAACTGGTGCTAATGGAATTAGATACACTCAGCTATATAAGCAGGGCACACCATGTCCAGCTGGCCTGAGAGGGTGAGGAAATCAAATATTATTAAATGTGATTTAGAGATGTACAAAGATAGCTCTCATAGAGGAAGCTGTTAGCAGGTTTATACCATGTCTAGATTTTTCTTTTCTATTTTTGTATTACAGCATAGCTGTTGATAATCAAGAAGGATTACTTGTTTCCAGGGTGAAGGAAAAGAAGCAGCCAATTACACTGAATCAGAAGTATCATTTGGTAAGGAATAATAACGGATAGGAGTGATGAGTGACAAAGTTTCAACAAAGAATTTTAATGAGAACATTTTCACTCACTCATTCATTCATTCATCATTCATTCATTATTCATTTTTTTCCTTCCAGTGCCAGGCCCTGATAAGTGTCAGAGAAAAGATAATGAGTAGGGCACAATCCTTCCCTCACAGAATTTGCAGTCCAGTGAGGGCAATAGATACGCATAGCTACTACCTTGAAGTGATGGGCTTTACAAGGACAGGATGAGCAAAGGGCTGTGAATGCCAGAAGGAAAGAGGCCTCTAACGCACCTAGAACTGTGTGACTGTTAAAGTAACCCAGGGGCCAGAGGCCAGCCCCGGTCCCCGCAATGCTGCCATTGTAGCAGCTGCAGAGCCGCCGTTACACCGTCGCAGCAACAGCTAGAGAGCAAGGTGAAGCCAGGGCCGGCAACCTCAGTGTTGTGGTTAACAGGTGTTGAAGCAAGTATGAAGAAAATGTTAAGATCAAGCCACAGCCGGGTTTTGAGAGGTAAGAGCTCTATTAAATGCATAAAGAAATAACATGAGCAGGCAACGTTGGTATTTCACTGAAGTTTAAATCCATCTTCAAATTATCAGGATCCCAATACTTTTTCTTCAGTTTTTCTCAGGCTTGACACTTATCTTGGTTATAGCCCTGATGTGGAAAGGATGGAAGTGTTGAGAGTTAAATGTTTGGAAGTGAAAGATGAACTTCTGTAAGAATGTGGCTGGAGTTTTGATTAGACCCTCATCTGGAACTTTCTCACCTGCTAATTCCTCACACTCTTTTCATTATTCTTTAAAAATTGTAGTGCCCCATTCATCCATTAAACACATATCAAGTGCCTAATGTGAGCTAAACACTGAGGATACAGAGGTGAGCAAGTGCTATCATTCCTCTCTGGGAGTTCCACCTTGATGAGAGGGCAACACTGAATCCCAATATAAGACAATAAATGTGTAAGACATACACTGGAAACACAGTGGAGAGACTGACTGATCTTCTCGAGAATGATGTCACAGCAGACAGCACCTTTGAGCTTGGTTCCCAAAGATGGGCAGGAGTTTTCAAATGGAGGATGGCAAAGAGCTTTCCCAAGAGCCTAAGCCAAGATACGAAGGCACGGAATTGCATGAAATGTTCAACCAAGGTGACCAGTTTTAGGTAAGAATTGGAGTGGCAGGAGATGAGCTGCTGGAAAGGTAGGTTGAGACTACTGTACAGAAAAGAGGAAACAAGTAATTGCATTAAAAGCTTTAGCCCCTCCAAACGTGTGGGTTCAGAGATAAGGGGGGTGCTTCTAGTTGACCTTAGATTGGCTTTTGCCTGTTGTCTACCAGCCCAGTCATTTCTCAAAAGTTTTGAAGCAAGCAGAGTGCATATAGAATGTCCCTCTCCCCCACTTCCTCTTCCCCTCCATCCTTCCCAAGAGTACCCTCTGTCTCCCGACTCCTTTCTAGCTTCTTTTACTCTGGTGATCTAATGGAGTCGACCAGCTAGAGACTCCCTTCCTCCTGGCTTTGCTCCAGGCTCAAACAAATTTGATAAACATATTAAAAAACACAGTAGCATCACTGTGTCACTTCTCAGTACAATATAGCTGACTCTTAGCAGAAGTGTTCAATGTTTTACATACATTTTTGGATCTGGCAAGTGCATGCATGTGTGTTTGTGAAGATTTGGGGAGGGAGGGAGCAGGTGCCTTTTGGGTTACTGAAGTCATCACCTGGATTCCCATTTCAGTGAGAGTAAGGAGCTGGTCACATCTAACCACTTATTGACTGGTGTGGTTGTGGTCCTGTCACCAATAGTCTGGTGGTGGACAGTGGTGGTTGATTGCAGCTTCAGTGTACAACGTTCACATGTTTAAAATATTTATGATTATAAATTACCTGCAAAAGATGTAATAAATTATTTACACTAGCAAAACAACCATCACCACTACAACAGATTTCATTCATAAAGTTCCACTGTATGTTATGAATCTGTAGGCTTCCTGCTTTAAGACAACTTGGTGTTTAATGAGATGCTTTGGACAAATTAAAGAGAGAAAACATAAATAGACAAAACTGTAAATTATATGATGGTTTTGTTGCCAGAACCAATCAGTGACCTAGGAGCAGAAGCATCACTGTCATAGTCTATGAAACCAAAAGATGTTTCCAGGATCCTACTATTCCTTCTTTGACACACAGCCCATTATAGTAGATATAGGTTTCTACTACATTCTCCATTTCCTAAGTGAGGGTTCTAGAAGATATTGGGATGAGAGTGTTTAATATTATCAGTATGGATAGGGGAATATAAGTCTATCAGGGCGAGCAAAAAACTGCACTGTGGTATTAAAGGAAGAGCCATTTGCCTTGCAGTGTGTATAGTCTAAGACTTTCACAGTCTCTGGTGGCAACGTTAGGGGGCAGAAGTAAGAGATGATACTAATAAGCTCTGATCTTGCAGATGCAGAATGCTGGGCCAGGAACTGACTATAAAAGGCTTTGCCAGCTGGGGATCCAAGACTGTCACTTAAATTAAAATGTGAGAACTTCACACTTTTACACGACCTCTTTCCTCCCTACAAAGGAACAGAGGGCTTACAGTACTCTTTTCCTAATTCTACTGAGGGGTTTTAGCTTCATGAGCAAAGGGAGATGGAAGTTTTCTTTTAAACCAACATCCTAAGCAGGTCAGCTGGGAACTCTTCTACACGCCCCCCCCCCCACCCCGGGGAAAGGTAAAAATAGTAACATGCTCCCTCGAGGGGACGATGTCAGAAAGCGCGGGTGGCTCTATTATATAGGGCTTCCCGACAGCAACATGATCTAGGCTTTGGCTGTGAGGGAATATTTAAAATGCTCATTGCCAAAGGGGATGAGCTACCTCCATGCAGTCATGGGAAACAATTGTTGGAGGCTGGTGAAGTGGAGTCTGGAGAATTTTGAGCATTATCTCTTCTGAGTTGAACTCCTTCCCTCGTTTGATAGTTGCTGTGTACAAAGCAGGTTAGCCCATCACCTTGGGGAAAGCAAAATCCAAACCGAGGGGCCACAGAAGCATTATCCATCTGCAACTTGGGCAGGGCTTTTGCATATTAGTACAGAGCTCAACGAGCGGCAAGAGGGTTGTTTGTGTTTGGCTTATGTTTGCTGTGTTTCAAAACTAAGGTGAAATCTGGCCTCCGATCCCTGAGGTCTAACTAATCCAGCAATGAACTGAGACAGCTTGATAGGCAATGTTTCCACCCAATTCCCAGACTGTTCTGTTCCAGGAAGATATTTTCTAAGCTGAAAATGGGGTAAATGTAGTGCGCCCCACTCAAAAACGACAAATCTCATTGTAAAATCATCTATAAATGAATTGAGCTGGTGATGCCTTAAAATATTCCTCTGTTCCTAAAGTTATAGTCAAGAGTCTTATTGTCAAGAAGACATGATAGGTTTATTAAATACCCTATAGAATAATATACTTGAAGCGTCTGCCTTATGCAATTTTTCTGTTTAATCTGAGTTGTATGTATGCTACTGTAGCTTCAAAACATCTGGGCACAGCAATTTTTTTTTTCCTGCACCTGCAAGGGTAAGTACACACATAAACAAAAAAGAAATTAAATCTTCCGCAGAGGCGGGGAAAAAAAGAACCCAACCAGCCATGAAGCTCAAGGGAGCAGTATGACAAGTGCTGAGCTGTAAACAAGCTTGAGAGGGATTTAATTCTTATGACAAGTGCCAGTGGTGGCATCTCACATGGACGCAGCATATGCACACATTTCAGAGAGGAGCCACACAGGATTTAATGCAAATAGAAAAGAAGAAAAAAAGGAAAAAGCTCTCAGTGCACCAGCTTCTCCTCATCTATAAATAGCCAAGCGAATCAGGATGAGCTAGTGTTGTAATTATCTTGATCTTCAGAATTTTTGCCACTCAGAAGAGATTTTTAGAGTCTCCTCCCTGCTCTTTATAATTATAGCTGCTGTTCCAACCTCTGCCAAGTGTTGGTGGTTGCAAAGTGATATTAACCAGGTGGCTGCTCTGCAGCAGAGAAAATTACCAAGTTTCCTTGGTTGGTCCGGTTTTGTCACTTAGGATCCAAATCAAAACTTCAGAGGGCAGCCATTCATCATCTTGTGACAGCCACTTCTTCACTTTGCTTGTGCCTTCTAGACTCGGGCGCTGTGGGGCCCTCCTGCACTTGAGTAAATGACATGACTAAGATACCAAGTAGCTGTGTTCCACTTCGCTTAGAATCACAGGCACCTGTGTCAGGAGAGGGTTAGAAACCAAGTCTTGTAACAGTCCATAAACTGGACCCCTTCCAAATGTGAAATGCCATGTTTACTGATCCCTATTCTCTTGGTGTGTTTAAGAACTAGAATGCAGGATGGGAAAGGGGGATGGAGAGTGATTCTTAAAAACAGACAGGTAGGATGGGAGACCTTGCTCATTGCCTACCTAATATCTGTCTCCTACATCAAGAGTGGGCAAACTATGGTCCACAGGCTAACTCCAGCCTGCTGCCTATGTTTATAAATAAAGTTTTATTGGAACACAGCCTCACCATGTATTACCTATGGCTGCTTTCATGCTACAAGGGCAGAACTGAGCAGTTGTAACAGAAACCATCTGGCCCACAAAACCTAAAATATTTACTGTATAGCCATTTACTGAAAAAGTTTGCTAATCCCTGTCTTATACTAACAGAGCCCCATTTTGATTGTGGCAGCTATATGCCAGTTTTGTTTTTTTTTAAATCACCTTCTTGAAGCTAGGGGTAGACACGTGATCCAGTTCTGCCTAATGAGATGTAAGAAAAAGTGAACTTGGTGAGGGTGGGCTCTAGGAAAAACTATTGTTTGTCTAGATTGTAATGGGAAAGCTCCCTGAATCTCTTTCCCAAAAGTCATCTGCCTTTGTGGTATACATTAGCTATTCCTTGTGGTCAATAGTAGCGTTATGTGACGGTATAATTCTCTGACTTAGCAGGTAAACATGGTTGAATTTAGGATGTGAAAAGAGGTGGAACCAGGTAGAATTCTCTCCAGTTCTGTATTTGAAGATTTTCTTTTTGTTCCATCTATGAGGAGGTAAAAACTATTTCTAAATGATTTCCCCAGCTCTTCCCGCAAGACTTCTTCTCTCCCTTTTCCCTGCTCTCCTCTTCCTTCTCTCTGCTGTGGTTCCCATGTTTGATACGCAGGGGTTGAGGGTGGTGAGAGAGAGGAAAGTGGGAGGGGCAGGGATTTTATGAAATACGCAGTGCAATGTCTTCCCCTTACCTCCTCATAACTTGATCAAACTGCATCCATTAATGGACTTTACTCAAAAAGTGATCATCACAGTTACGAAATCAGTCCATGCCAAAACAATAGCTTCAGTGCGGACACTACTAAAACCATCCCACAGCTTCCCCTGCTTCCTTCTCTGAGCCTCAGTAGGACAGAAAGATTCTGAAAGAAACCCTTGAAATTCCTAATCTTTTCTCATAAAATCTGAACAATATCCAAAGAGACAAAATGCAGTCAAAGTTTCAATGGAAGATAATATGCTTGATACCTTCCTCCTTTGAATCTTAAAAGTCTACAATCAAATAGCTCATCTTATATAAGACCCATGTTGATTTTTAAGATACAGAGAGGGTAAAGTTCTAGAGTTGAATTACTATAAATATTTACCAGTAGGAATTTTAAATGAAAAAAATCTTTAAAAGGATTCTAATGTGGTCATTTGCATGAATGTTTCTATCTGAGAGACATCATTCAGGAAAGCATTAAAAATACTTTTTTTTGATATTAAGTTTAAACATTATTTGGTCTATTAATGCTATCTTGATTTGGTTGTAAACAGTCTGTACTTGGTTTAACTTTTCATGGTTTTGTCTAAAAATTATTGTAGACTCTGGCTACCATGCTTGTGAAGTTTTAAAGAAATATGATTGAATCCATAAGGCACTTGGTGCTTCAAAAATCACATTTCCACAATTAAAGCAGCCATTCTTTCCTCTTTGTTCTTTTGAGAATGACATCAGATCTACCAAACCCCTTCATCAGAAATGGTTCTAAAACACAGGCATAGCTACTGATACCCCAGCCTCCTCAACATGCATCTCTGAAAATATAAATGGCCTGGAAATATTCCCAAGTTAAAACAAAACAAAACAAAACACTCTAGACTTTAAAGATTTGAGGTCAGTATGACAAATGTAAACAGACTTTTTACTTGAAAAAATATCTAGGAACTTTGAAGAGCACTAGAACTTGCAACACTGTGAAAGGTAGAATTCTGCAGCAGCCCCCAAGATTCCATCCCCCTGGAGTGAACGCCCTGTATATATATCCCCTCCCCTTGAGTGCAGGCAGAACCTGTGAATATGATGAGATATTAGATATCAGGTTACTAATAAATAAGTTGACTTTGTTTAATCAAGAGGGAGATTGTGTAGGTGGACCTGACAGATTGGAAGTGTGAGAGGACTTATGGAGAAAACCATGTAGCTAAATTTGAGGGCAGCCTCTAGGAGCTAAGAGCAACTCCTGGCTGACAGCCAGCAAAAAACAGAGGCCTCAGTCCCACAGCTGAAAGGAAATGAATCCTGCCAACAACTTGAATGCGCTTAGAAGAGGCCCCCAGCCTCCAGATGAGACCCCAGCCCTAGCCAACACCTTGATTTCAGCCCAGTGGGATCCTGAGCAAAGAATCCAGTTTACCTATGCTTAGACTCCTAACCCAGAGAAATAATAAATTTGTGTTGTTTTAAACAGCTAAGTAAGTTTGTGGTAATTTGTTATGCAGCAATAGAAAACTAATACAATCACAAAAAGAACCCTATCTCTGATAATGCTTACAGCTATGGGACTCCGTATTCTGTTGTGGGGAGGAGATGTCTCTCTTTATAACTTTCCTGCTGAGATGGATGGTCTGTTGACTGGATGTTGTACTTGGCAAGAATCACACAGGAGTAATATTCCATTGTATATATGTGCCACATCTTCTTTCTCCATTCATCTGTTGATGGACACTTAGGTTGCTTCCATATCCTGCCTATTGTAAATAGAGCTGCAATGAACATTGTGGTACATAACTCTTTTTGAATTATGGTTTTCTTGGGGTATATGCCCAGGAGTGGGATTGTTGGGTCATATGGTAGCTCTATTTTTCATTTTTTAAGGAACCTCCATACTGCTCTCCATAGTGGCTGTGTTAATTTACATTCCCACCAACAGTTCACAAGGGTTCCCTTTTCTCCACACCCTCTCCAGCATTTATTGTTTGTAGATTTTTTGATGATGGCCATTCTGACTGGTGTGAGGTGATACCTCACTGTAGTTTTGATTTGCATTTCCCTAATGATTACTGATGTTGAGCGTCCTTTCATGTGTTTGTTGGCAATCTGTATATCTTCTTTGGAGAAATGTCTCTTTAGGTCTTTGGCCCACTTTTGCCTTGGGTTGTTTGTTTTTTTGATATTGAGCTGCATGAGCTGCTTGTAAATTTTGGATATTAATCCTTTGTCAGTTGCTTCATTAGCAAATATTTTCTCCCATTCTGAGCGTTGTCTTTTGGTCTTGTTTATGGTTTCCTTTGCTGTGCAAAGGCTTTTAAGTTTCATTAGGTCCCATTTGTTTATTTTTGTTTTTATTTCCATTTCTCTAGAAGGTGGGTCAAAAAAGGATCTTGCTGTGATTTATGTCATAGAGTGTTCTGCCTGTTTTCCTCTAAGAGTTTTATAGTGTCTGGTCATACATTTAGGTCTTTAATCCACTGTGAGTTTAATTTTGTGTATGGTGTTAGGGAGTGTTCTAATTTCATTCTTTTACACGTAGCTGTCCAGTTTTCCCAGCACCACTTATTGAAGAGGCTGTCTTTTCTCCATTGTATATTCTTGCCTCCTTTATCAAAGATAAGGTGACCATAGGTGGGTGGGTTTATCTCTGGGCTTTCTATCCTGTTCCGTTGATCTATATTTCTGTTTTTGTGCCAGTACCATACTGTCTTTTTTTTTTTTTTTTTTTTCATACTGTCTTGATTACTGTAGCTTTGTAGTATAGTCTGAAGTCAGGGAGCCTGATTCCTCCAGCTCCATTTTTCTTTCTCAAGATTGCTTTGGCTATTCAGAGTCTTTTAGGCTTCCATACAAATTGTGAAATTTTTTGTACTAGTTCTGTGAAAAATGCCATTGGTAGTTTGATAGGGAGTACATTGAATATGTAGATTGCTTTGGGTAGTAGAGTCATTTTCACAATGTTGATTCTTCCAATCCAAGAACATGGTATATCTCTCCATTTGTCTGTATCCTCTTTAATTTCTTTCATCAGTGTCTTATAGTTTTCTGCATACAGGTCTGTTGTCTCCCTAGTTAGGTTTATTCCTAGCCATAAAAAGAAACAAAATTAAGTTATTTGTAGCGAGGTGGATGTACCTAGAGCTGTCATACAGAGTGAAGTCAGAAAAAGAAAAACAAATACCATATGCTAACACATATATATGGAATCTAAAAAAAAAAAAAAGGTTCTGAAGAGCCTAGGTGCAGGACAGGAGTAAAGATGCAGACCTAGAGAATGGACTTGAAGACACAGGGAGGGGGAAGGGTAAGCTGGAACAAAGTGAGAGAGTGGCATGGACATATATACACTATCAAATGTAAAAGAGATAGTTAGTGGGAAGCAGCTGCATAGCACAGGGAGATCAACTCGGTGCTTTGTGACCACCTAAAGGGGTGGGATGGGGAGGGTGGGAGAGAGACCCAAGAGGGAGGAGATATGGGGATATATGTATATGTATAGCTGCTTCACTTTGTTATAAAGCAGAAGTTAACACACCATTGTGGAGCAGTTATACTCCAATAAAGATGTTAAAAAAAGAATATAACCTAGAAATTATTAGTCATAAACAAAATGCTTTCATTTTCTGGTCTTATCTATTCCCAATAATAATAGCATTTATTGAAAAAAAAAGAATCACACAGGAGTTCATAAGGATGGCTTGATCAACAGTAAAATTAGTTGATTAATCAATTTATTTATTTGAAAAATATTTGAGCACCTACCACATGCCAGGCATGCTTCCAGTCTCCATTTTATATGATTTTCTTATATGATGGCGCTCAATTTTTTGTTTTCTCCTCTAGATACTATCTCCACTTGTTTCTGTATCTTAGGAGGCTGAATTTTAGGGCCTTCCATGTGCTCTGGATTCAGCTAATGGAACAAACCAGCAGGAAGATGAAAGTGTAGAAAGAGAATGAAGTCAGGAAACTTGTTTCCCTGGATTTTTCCTTAATGGGCTACTTAGAGGTAGTTGCAGGCCCCAGCTCTTGTTGGTGTTCCTCTCCTAGGCATCTCTCTTTCAGAGCATCCCCCTCCCCTCCTCCCAGCCCCGGGCTGGTAAGAGCTCCCCACTATTGCTAGCCTTGGCATTACTGCACCCTCCCTACTGGTATACCTAACACTGGCCACACCTTTGTAAACAATTCCCTTATCAAACTCTCTTCATTTCTTTGATGTTTGACCGTGCTCTTTCCTACCAAGACCCTGAGGATACAGCACTAATAACCCCTCCACTAAAACTTGATATTTAGAACCAGTGGATCAGGGGACATGGACGCCAATCTCAGTTCATCGTCTACTTAACGGCAGGAACATGGTCTTTCAGGGACATGTTTCTTTATCTGTATAATGAGAGAAGAGGGTTAAAGTATTTCTAAGGTTTCTATCAGGTTTATGATATTGGTAAGTGGGCTGTAAAACACATTATGTGATGTTCAGAGAAAACGTAATATATTTATCTGTGACTGATCTGGACTTCCTCATGTTTCTCCACCCATGCATGGATCATGTAACCAAATATAGTTAGAGAAACTATATTCAGGCCAATCTAATGAAATAATAGAACTAACCCTGTAGATAACACTCACTCTTTCTAGGTAAAAATGCTCAGCCTCTTCAATTTCTTCATTTAGTCTTTAGTCCCTACTCCACCTTCTCTCCAGCACAGTTCCTGGGTGTATAGAGGGAGAGGAGTGGCTTATGTTATATGACCTTATGATGAAGGAAAGGAGTCAGCTTCTTAGATTTTCTTGGTATCCTCTGGCTCCTCTGATCTCCAAGGTACCATCTCTTGTTTGCCTCATCGCAGCCTGTCCTGCCACCTTTCATAAGGTTTAGGGCAGGGGTTGGCAAACTTTTCCCATAAAGGGCCACATAATAAATATTTTAGGCTTTGTGGACCTTACAGTCTCTGTTATAATTACCTAGCTCTGCAGCTCAAAAGCAGCATAGACAACATATAAACAATTGGGCATTTACCTTGTTTACAAAATCGGCCAGCAGGTTGGATTTGACCCACGGACCATAGTTTGCTGACCCCTTGGCTGACTCAGCTTCCCCGAACTCTCACTCTCGTAGACCCTGCCTTCTGCATGCTTACCACTCAGGGCTCAACTGGCTCCATCTGGGACCCTGGCCTGAGGGGTCCACTCCAAGTCTCTGCTGTGAGGTCATCTCACCGCCTCCAGGGTTAGCCCTCAAGACCCCCGACTCAGAACCAGGGCACATGGGAACAAAGGCTCTAGTTTCTTTCTTTTGTACCCCTCCCTGCGTTGTATATGCCCCTCAGTTTAGTTGGTGTTTCCATAACCACCCTGTCTTAAAGCTTTGCCCCAAGAAGGGAGAAAAAATTAAGAACTCTGGAGTCCACTGTCTCTAGTTTCCTTCTTCTCACTATCACTTAGGGTCAGAAGGGTCAGGTTTTTTTTTTTCTCCTGACCTATATTTTTACTCTTATCACAGAACAATAAGCTTCCTGGTCTAGCTGCCTTAGTGGAAGGGGTCTCTTCTCTCTAATATGAGAGAACTCTTTGAGTTGGTGCTTCCATACTTAGTTCTTAACATGTTTAAGGGGAAATAAAGGAATTTTGAAAATCTTGTCTTGAGAAAATAATCTGTTTGCAGACTAACATCTTTCTGCAAAATTCTCTTTTAAATATTAAAAGCTGGGTATTAACTCTTTCATTCTCTTTATATGCTTTTTGGAGCCACTACTACCAGTAAACATACAAATGTCTTTAGTGGAAGTACGAGACTGGGGGGAAAGTCTTGTATTCAGGAAAACAAACGAGGAAAGCACATTCATGCTTTTTTTCTAAATACTACCCCTGTTACAAGTGAAAGGAGAAGCAAAATGTGGCAGCTGTGGAAGAGTCGCCAGAAAAGCAGCCTCATTCCTAAGTAGTTGTTTTATCTTTTATTCAAATCAGTATTGATCATTCACCTTATTTAGCACATGGGGCTCCAAATGACTCTGGGCTGTTTATTCTCCAATATACTCTCAAAAGACTAACTTTCCTGCCCAAGGATGTCAGAAGCATGTGCTGGTGGCTCTGAGGCACTTCCTGAAAGAGAGGTGTGGAATGGATGCGAGAACTTATGCTTTAGGGTCTTACAGGACCACGTTCCCATCTCTGCTTTGCCCTTCAGTTGCTATGAAATCATGGACTAGTTTTTTTACCGTTTCTGAGTCTCATGTTTCTTATTTCTAAAATTAGCTTTGTGATATGTAATGTTATATAACTGACTAGAATAGGGCCTGATTTTATGGTACATATTCACTACATGGACTTTGATAGCTAAAGCTATTATCAGGAGCAGTCTAAGATGTCTTTAATTCAGTCATAGTAGTGGATAGTCACAACTCTGTTTTGTAATCTCTGTGTCTTTGTAAAGGATTTTTAGCAAGTTGAATTGAACTTGGATTGAATTGGACAGTGTCTACATAAATCTACCTTTGACTGTTTCTTCACTCATTACAGGTGACCTCCAGTGGAGAAAAGCAGTGATAGGTTGGTTGGTACTGGATTTCAAGTACAATTTATGATAAGAATTACACATAATTGTCTTTTCTTTAAAATTTTTTTGCCTTTATATTTTAAAAATCATAATTCTTGGCTGGCAAAGAATAAACACACCAGCAGAACATACCACTTTAATTGACCAAACTGACATTTAGACCCTGTAGTTCATGCAAGGTGTGGGTTTCAGATACGTATAAGCAATTCAATAGTTGTAAGGGTTTAGTTCCATTTGTCCCTTTTGCAACAAACAGACAAGAAAAACTTGTCTCCCCTGACCCCTGTCTTTTGGCTTTACTCATAATACTTACTGGGAAATGAAATGTTAAATGAGGTCAAATAATAAATAGGTACAGGACTGTTTAAAAGTCAATACCAATTGTTACATTTCCCACAACAACTTCACACCAGAAAATAATTAGATTTGGTACCAAGCTCACTGATGCTGAGTCTTACTCCACTGATTCCTATTCTCTGTGGAGAGGCAGACTCAGTGTTATTGCCTGAAGACTGTTTTATGGATTTTAGTTTTTTAATTCCCATGAGAGAGTTCAAATGGCCACAGCTGCTGGGCTTATCAAAGTGTAGCTGCAGACATCTGTGCTGTGTTTCCTGCTGTTTTTGATATTCCCTATGCTTATTTAAATGTACTGTGACTGACCTTTAGCCCAATCAGTTTAACTTTACATTGAGAGTTTATTGGGGATAGTGGAGATGGGGAGAAGAGTGAGTTTCATGATGAAAACTCATGTGAGGAGGTAAAAAGCCATCTTTGGAGTCATACCTGCTTACTCTAAGTGATGAACCAGCCCAGGACATGCATATCAGAATATAAAATTTAAGTTTGACGAGGATAAAGTTGCAAGACCGAGGGAAGAGTGTAGGGTGGGAGGGCACAAAGGTGACGACAATCACAGCAGCATCCCATAAGGGCAATTTAATAGGTCAGAGATGCTAGGAAAGTGTAGCTCCTAATCTGGTGCCTGCTGCTATCTACAGAGTAGTAGAGATGGAATTCCACAGAAAGAAGGGTGAGGTGGCAGAGTCATTGACAAAATGGAACTTCCCTACAATTTAGCTTCAGTCTCCATAACACTACACATTGGTGTTTCACAACACTTCTTTAAGAGGGTCTCTTAAAGACAGACACTCATTAGAAATCTATGCAAATTCCCACGATGGAGCATGCATCCGTTCATTCAATTATAGTTATAGGAAGGCTGTGTTTTTTAGGCATGTTCCGAGGATGCCAAAATAAGACAGACTTCATGTCCTCAAGGAGCTCGTGATCTAATCCAGGAGAGACACGTGAGCAAGTAATTGCAATGCCATGTGACGGGTGCCCCAGTAGTTACATAGGTGGGGGAAGAGCAGGTGAAGGAGGAGAAAAGGCAAAAAGGTGTTCACAGAGGAGGTCATGTTGAATGAACAGGAGTTTGCTGGCTGGACAAGTAGGGAAAAAGCATCCCAAGCAGTGGAAGTAGCCAGTGCAAAGACACAGAGGAGTGAAATAATCTAGTGCCTCTTTAGGGAGCAGATAGATAGAAGTTCAACGAGGCTGAAGGGAGCAGGGGTCAGATGATGAAAAGTTTTGAATGTATTACTAAGGATCTTGGGTATTATTTTATAGGTGATGGGCAAGTTGAGGAATTTTTGACACCTTTGGACCTTGAAGCAATAGAGATTCGTCCCAGGCCAGGTTAGCGCTCTGCACTGTCTATTTCTTCCTTTCAATGGGCTTGCTTCCCCTCAGGTGCCAAGAGCTGAGTTAGTCACACTCTGGTTCATGGCACTCTGTTGACATGGGTCTATGCACAGCCCCTCATTTATTTCATTATGTTATATTTTAATTTTTATTTCATTTTCCCCCTTCAACCATGATCCCTACACCCATTCCTTCCTCCCCACAGAGGCCTCCAGTCTGGTGGATTTGGCAGATGTCCTCAGATATTTATGTATCCTTGTAACTTATGCTGTGCTCTTTTGTATGTCTTTTTGTTTTCTGTTGTATTTATTTATTTATGTTAGCACGTAAAAACGATTTAAAATTTTTATTTTATATTGGAGCATAGTTGATTAACAATGTTGTGTTAGTTTCAGGTATACAGCAAAGTGATTCAGTTATACGTATACATGTATCTATTCTTTTTCAAATTCATTTCCCATTTAGGTTATTACAGAGTATTGAGCAGAGTTCCCTGTGCTTTTCGTATGTGTTTTTAATTCACACAAACAGTATTGTGACGTAACTATTTACATTCAGCACTATGTTTTATAACCTATCTTATGGCTATATGTATACTTGAATTATTACTTCCTACTCCTGCATAGTATCCCACAGAATCTATTCACATTTCCTGATCCCTTCCGCTAAAGTTGAACAAGAAGTTCACTGCCCTCTAGAACAAACAATGCAGTGATAAACATCCTCCTATATGTCCCTTATGGATCTGGGTAGGAATTTTTTTAGGTTATGTAATCAAGACTGGGATTGTAGGTATGAGCTGTATGTATCTTTGGTTTACCAATTTGGCAGATTGCTCTCCAGAACAGCTATACTAGTTTACACTGCAACTAATTATACATGAGAGTACCATGTCCCTTCATCCTCACCAACATATAGTATTTTCTGACTTTGTAATTTTTACCAAACTCAAATATGTCAAGTGGTACCTCATTTTTTTGTTTTTGTTTTTGTTTTGGCGGTACGCGGGCCTCTCACTGTTGTGGCCTCTCCTGTTGCGGAGCACAGGCTCCGGACGCACAGGCTCAGCGGCCATGGCTCACAGGCCCAGCCACTCTGCGGCATGTGGAATCTTCCCAGACTGGGGAACGAACCCGTGTCCCCTGCATCGGCAGGCGGACTCTCAACCACTGTACCACCAGGGAAGCCCGATACCTCATTTTAATATAGGTGTTTCTCTGACTGCTAATGTGGTTGAGCATCTCTTCAATGATTTGGTAATTGTTCAGATTTCCCTTTATGTGAATTATTCACTTATATACTTTCCCTATTTTACTCCTGGGTTTCCTTTCCTTTTCTTATTTATTTTCAGGTATTCCTCATGTATTGAGATATTAATCCCTTGGCTTCTTCAATCATTGCAAACGTCTTTTCCCATGGTGTCACCTGTTAATTTTGTCCATAGTGTTCTTCATCCAATAGAAATACTCAATTTTGATAAAGTCAAAACCATCAGGTTTTTTTCTTTATCTTACAACATATACTTTTAGGCCTTGTTTAAAGAATTTCTCTTCAACCCCCAAGTGGACAAAGATACTCTTTCACATTTTCTTCTTTTGGCTATCTAGTTTTAATCTTTTATACGTAGGACTCCTTGATCTGAAGTTCACTTTTGTGTATGGTATAAAGGAGGGATCTAGATTTGTTTTTCTCCAAAGAGCAAAAAATTACCCCAACTCTGAGTACTAAGTAATCCATTTTTTCCCACCTATATGTCATCTTTTTCATTTATCGAGTACTCATACGTCTGTGGGTCGATTTCTGAGGACTCTATTTTGTTTCATTGTTCTTTTTGTCTATTTCTATAGCATTGCCACAATGCTTTTTAAAAAATATCTCTTGTTTCTGATAGGGTAAATGTCCCTCAACCCCATCCTTCTTTTTCACAACTGATGATGTTATCTGTGGACTTGTATTCTTCCATATAAATTTTGGAATGTTTGCAAATCTCCTCAAAAATTGCTGCTGAAATTTAAATTGGGATTCCTTTGTATTTATGGGTTAATTTGGGGAGAGCTTATTTTTAAAACAAATAAGTCAGGACTTCCCTGGTGGCGCAGTGGTTAGGAACTCGCCTGCCAACGCAGGGGACATGGATTCAAGCCCTGGTCTGGGAAGATCCCACATGCTGCGGAGCAGCTAAGCCTGTGCGCCACAACTGCTGGGCCTGTGCTCTATAGAGTCCACACGCCGCAACTGCTGAGCCTGCGTGCCGCAACTACTGAGCCCATGCACATAGAGCCCATGCTCCACAACAAGAGAAGCCACTGCTGTGAGAGGCCCACACACCAATGAAGAGTGGGCCCCTCTCGCTACAACTAGAGGAGCCCACGAGCAGCAATGAGGACTCAATGCAGCCATAAATAAATAAATAAATAAGTCATTTCATCCATTAACATGAAAAATCTCTACATTTATTCAGGGTCTTTTTAATATCCTTTTAAAGTTCTAGATTTTTCTCCATTGAGGTCTTATGCATGCTTTATTATTTCATTCCTAGATATTATATAGCTGTTGTTATTGTGAGCAGTGGCATTTTTAAAAAATAAATTTATTTATTTATTTTTTAAATTTTTGGCTGCATTGGGTCTTTGTCGCTACGCGCAGGATTTCTCTATTTGCGGTGAAGGGGGGTTACTCTTTATTGTGGTGCACAGGCTTCTCATTGTGGTGGCTTCTCTTGTTGAGGAGCATGGGCTCTAGGCACACGGGCTTCAGTAGTTCTGGCACGTGGGCTCAGTAGTTGTGGCTCGTGGGCTCTAGAGTGCAGGCTCAGTAGTTGTGGCACATGGGCTTAGTTGCTCTGTGGCAGGTGGGATCTTCCAGGACAAGGGCTCGAACCCATGTCCCCTGCATTGGCAGGCAGATTCTTAACCACTGTGCCACCAGGGAAGTCCCAGTAGTGCCATTTTTAAAATTACATTTTCTTTTTAATTGCTATTAGTGTAATGAAACCACTAGCTCTCTTATTCTGACAGGTTGCTGGTTTTGAGGGTTTTCCAAGTAGGGAATTATGATATCAGCAAAAAATGATATAATAAAGTCTCTTCTCTCTTAAAACTTCTAGTTCTTGCTTCTTTTTCTGTGTTATTGCACTGTCCACGACTTCCAAAATCATACTGAACAAGAGTAGTGATAGCTGTTTTCTTGCCTTGTTCCTGCTTTTAAGATGGCTACATTTAGAGTTACTCTAGTAAGTATGAAGTGTGCTGCAGGTAGCAATACAGAGCCTTTAACAAGTTCCAGACATTCTCTTCTATTCCTAGTTATCTGAGAGTTTATATTTTTATATTACAAATAGAGGTCAACTTTTTTCAAATGCTTTCTAGGCTTCTATGAGATAGTTGTGTATTTTTTTCCTTTTTTGTTCATTAATGTGGTGATTTACATGGACAGATTTTCTGTTATAAAACCATCCTTCATCCCTAGGATAAGTCCTATTTCATTATAATATATAATTTTTAAAAAACTCTGCCAGGTTCTGTTAGCTATTTTTTTTTTAGGATTTTACATCTATTTTCATATATGAAATGGTTATAATTTTCTTTTACTACCATCATTTTGTATTGGAATCCAGGTTATACTGACTTTATAAAGTGAGTTGACTAACTTTCTCTCTTTTTCTACTTTCTGTAACAACCTACAATGGTAGAAATAACATATCTCTAGAATATTTGGTAGAATTTACTTGTAAAACAGTCTGGGGCTAGGGGATTTTTATTCTTTTCATGAAAAGGTGAATTCTTATTTTTCCAATTTCACTTGTGGTTTTAGCCTATTCACATTTTAGATTTCATCTTGTATTAATTTTTGGCATTTGTATACTTTCAAAGACATTTATTTATTTTGTCTAGGTTTTCAAATATATTGGTTATGTATATATGTGTGTACAATTTTAAATTTCTAATTTCTTTCTGTATTTTGTTTATTTGCAGTTTCTCTCTCTCACTTTTTTCCCCTTTAACATTCTTGCCAGAAGCTGTTCTGTTTTATTGATCTTATAAAAAAATTCAGGTCTTAATTTAGCTAAATTTCTCTATTTTTTGGTGTTGCTGCTGTTCGGTATTTTATTGATTTTAATCTTATGTTTATTATTTCCTTCCTTTGTATATCTTTGGCTATCTCTGCTGTTCATTTTCCAATTTCCTGATTTAAGCACTTAGCTAATTAGTTTTAAATCTTTCTTGTTTTCTGATAGATATAAGTTTATTAAATCTATAAATTTCCTTCTAAGTAGTGATTTAGCATGTCCTACAGATTTTGACTGGTATATTTTTAATACCATCGAATTTTAAGTTTCCTCTTTAAACAAAGGGTCTTGGTACATATTTTTTAGTTTCCAGACAAGTATATTTTAATATTTTTTTCTTGTTACTGATTTCTTATTTTATTACATACAGTCAGGTAACACTGTATCATTTGATCCTTTGGAATTTATTGTGGCTTCCTCTGTGTACTATTACACAGTTGCTTTGTGTAAATATTTTGTATGTGCTTGAAAAGAAGTGTATTCTCTCTTAAGGATAATAAATAGATACACGATACGTAGAAAGACACAAGTTCTTAATTTTGTTCTTTAAATCTATCTTCTTTATATTTGCTTTTTAAAAATCTGAACAAAGTTGGCCATATGGACTTCAAATTTCCTAATCCAGGGTTGAGTGAGTGTCAATGAAACAAGATTGGGCATGAGCTGGGTGATGGAATTTTTTTCACCTTCTGTGTCCAATTTGACTGTACTATGCTAATAACTTATTTTTACAGAGACATGTGTTTTATTGGCAGTGGTTGTAAGAAGAGTGGAGAATGAGGAAAGGAAATGAATGAGGTTTGGATGAATGCCTCCCCACAGTGGAAGGAGAATTAAAGAAAGTTGCTCCAGTTTGCTCTAATTTGGGCCCTGTGGATGGCTTAAAACCTGGAGAAAGGTAATGTGTGTATGTATGTGTGAGTGTGAGTGTATGTATGTGTGAGTGTGTGTGTGTGTGTATGTGTGTGTGTAGGTGCAGGTACCTTTAATTAACTGGAACTTGGGCACCAAACTGCTTTGCTTTGGGACATCTTAGATGGAAGGGAAACACAAAGAAGAGAGAACACTTTGGTATCACCTCCAAACTGTTCCTTCCTGAACAAAACAAGAAAGCTCTATGCTGTGGTTGGCAGGAATAGGTAATTATTTTGGAATCACTTTTTTTTCATAATTCTTGCTTTGTGTGAACAAATCTCAAAATTACCATAAATGTAGATGGAAGTTACACATTAATGCAGCCATCGGGTCTGAGACTAATATTTGTTTATGCATGTGAGCTCCCCTGGGGCTTTTAGAAATATTTTGGGAAGTGGACTTTGTAAAAGACTGGATAATCAAGCAGCAGAAGAGCTCAGGGCCATTGGATTTTGGCCATTAAGTGTTAAAATGACAATTTGTACTTGCAGATAGTGACATACTAATTTTTATATGTGTGTGTCTTTGTGTGTGTGTATTACCAGATTATATGTATTTGGAAAAATATATATAAGCACATATATAACATTTTCCACAACTCGCATACAGCTTTGTAAACCTGCTTCATCCATTCAACCATATGTCATTGTTGTGACATAACACTCAATAAAAATATTACTAGTGGGCTTCCCTGGTGGCGCAGTGGTTGAGAGTCTGCCTGCCAATGCAGGGGACGTGGGTTCGTGCCCCGGTCTGGGAAGATCCCACATGCATCCGGAGCCTGTGCTCTGCAACGGGAGAGGCCACAACAGTGAGAGGCCCGCGTACCACAAAAAAAAAAAAAAAAAGTATTACTAGTAATCCGCAGTTGGGAAGAATTAATACATTTGAAAATTTGAGGAATTCACCCACTACTGGCTTGTCTGATCAGGCCAAATTCATTTAGCAAGGTAGTATCCAAACATTTAAGTATGCAAATATATAAAGACAAGTGAGACATCATTTAATTCCTTTATTGTCTTACAGTGAAAGAGAGCAAATGAGCAAGTTGATGGCTTTATGCCAATTATTTTTACTGTGATTTCTTTTATGCTAAGGTATAGCTGAAGGCAAGCCCTCAAATTCTAGCATGAACATGCAGCAGCAATAACATGAATATTTCAGGGGCTATAAGATTCTTTTCATGGGTTATGGTTGGAAATAAAAGATTTAAGTCACAACTGCTTTGGCAAATGTCATAAACGACTGGGACTAAATGTAAGAATGTGTGTAGCCTCAATCCCAGACTTGCTTTAAAAAACCCAAGTTCAGGACTTCCCTGGTGGTCCAGTGGTTAAGACTCCACACTCCCAATGCAGGGGGCATGGGTTCAATCCCTGGTCGGGGAACTAAAATCCCGCATGCCGCATGGCGCGGCCAAAAATAAATAAATATAAAAGACAAAGACCCAAGTTCTGGATGTTCAAGGCCCTCCACAGTGGTACCCTCTTTCTTCCTTTCTTTCTAGATTCATCTTTTACCACTCACCCCACTTAATGCAGCTCCACACCTCCTTCCAGACACACAGACTTACTTAACAGGACATGCATTTTCACATTCAAGTAATATGGCCTAAGGACTATCTTCAAATATCAAAGCCAGCAACCCTGCAGTACAATGGTGACAACACCAAGAAACTCAGACGACTGAGGCTGACTGGCTGAGTCCCACGGAACAGTGGGTTTACGTTACTTAGGTCATGACCCCCAGCATGACAACTACATTTCCTCCAGTCCTCTACCAGACTGCAGGCTTACCTTCATGCAGTCCTCTTGAAGACTGTGTCTATTGGTCACAACGGTGACCACAGCAGGGACCACATAAAGACACTCTTCCTGTCCGAATGACAGCTTGTTGGGAACATCTATTCACACTGAAAGGGAGACATTATTAATCTTGAGGAGAATTAACCAATCAGAGTATTTAACCTATTTGTGTAAGGGTGGTTTTTCCCATTCCCGGAAAAAAAAAAGTACAGTATTTCTGTGTTTAAAGCACATCAAGAATTAATGAACCTCATTCTATTTTTCTTACCCAAGGCCCATCACTGCTTAAAACCACAAAGTGCTGACCAAGCCAGTGGTTCCAGAACCCGGGGCCTCCACACAGCATTTTAAAGACTCATCCTCATAATAACTTACTATTTTAATGATAGTCCAGGTAACATATGGTGAATGGAAAACACTTTCTGTAGATTAAGCAACATAGTTCCCATTAATGGTTTACTATACTTGAGACCTTAAAGAGATTTAAGTAACTGTTCATTTGGTGCAGTTTCTGCTGAATTATTTAAAATGCCTCCTTACTGCTTTAACTTTGAATCTGCATTTGAAAGTATAATGCCAATTAGGATTCCTCCATTGCTTCAAATGCTCTAAAAATAAATATAAGCTAAATCCCACCCCCAAATACATTTCTGTCTTTACACTGTGAGCTATCATCTTGAGCTTAGGCATAATAAATAAACAACACACAAAAGTTTGTGAAAGGAGAGAGCCAGAAAATTAGGAAGTAATTAAGGTAACAAAAATTAAAGTCTAATGGACGGCATTTTGGCAGTGCCAAAGATACATGGTTCAGAGTTGTACGCTTAGGTAAAAAAACTCAGCGTTTACATTTGACTGGTACAAGTTCCAGAATTACATAATCTAAAATATAAATGTAAGTACTTACACTTATATAAAACCAGAAATGAAAGATATTGGCTCAGTTGACTGATTTGAATTTTATTTACTGTGATAATCAAAAGTGAAAATCAGATGCAAGGCAAAACTTTGGCTGACCATATTTTATTTTTGTTTATTTTTGCAAAGCTGAGTATTGCTCTTGTTTCTCCTCACCCACCTGCACCACTTTCCTCTCATGATATGAAGCTTAGGTGTTAACTTTAAGCCTCCTTCAGATAAGTTTCCCAAAGTAGACCCAAACTGTTTCATATTCCTCATATACACTTCTTTGGCTCCCAAGAAACCTTTCTGCAGGCCACTTCTCCTACCTGGAATGTCTGTCCCTTGCTGCCTCACGTCCCTTCCTCTCCATTCAAAGCACTCTACTTAAGGAAGCTCTTCCACAAAAGAGTTCTCAACTAATCCCATCTGGTGCCAGGCATTCTGATCTCTCTATAAGGATTGTGCCCTATATCCTTGTACACGCCAACTCTCCTAAAATAGTTTGCAGATATGGTTTGCATTACTTTTGTTACCACACATTTTCACCTGGATACATCTCAGCTGATTGGTACACTGTCTTCCTCACAGTTACTGCTCAGGACCTGTTCCTGCTGGACCACTGGAGGCTTAGAATATCAATTTGAACCAGAGTGCCATCTACTGGTAGGAAAGCTATAATACATCAACATAACTACCTTCTGCCCAATGTGTACACACACACACACAAACACACACACCATTTCTCACAGTTTGATTAAAGAATAAGGAATATGCTATATCAAATCAAAACTTTACTCCCACCTTTAGTAAGATCTATGTATTCAAAAAGAAATGACAAAAAAATAAGAAAAGGTCCCCATTTGGATCCTCTAAATGAACCTGTCATCTTCAAAAGATGGGTGTGAATTTTAGACTATGTCCCCAGGCTGCTTTGTAACTTTTTCCTTCTATTTATTAAAAAGATTATATATGAAATGAGGAACTGGAGCAATATACAATAAAACGCCTGAATGCCATTAAGTTTCTATGGAAATGGCACTGTTTTATGAAGAAGACTAATTTTTGTTTTTGTTTTACTCCAAGAATTGAGGCCTTCCGTAAGGTGAGCCATCCCTCCAGGACTGACCATATCTTTGAGTCATGAGTCTCTGAGTGCATGATTTCTCAGCACATTATGGAAGGAGTACATAAAAGAACAAAATGAGAAATATTTAGTCCCTGTTTTTCAGGCTAACATTTTAGCCTAGTAAATAATTCCTCAAACCCTTTAATAATGCCAATCTTTCTACTCACTATAAAGCACATCACATTGTGGGTGAATTTAAATTGCATAGAAATGGGTCTGTAAATTAAGAGAAAACTTTTCTTTCCCCACACAGAGGCTGATTTAGATAGCATGGGATCATTAGTGACAAAACAGATGCCCCCATCTATAACCCAGAGACAGCTCTCAGCTGTACAGAGAACCTTTCGTTTCCTACAGAGAGGTGAACTCAAAACTTGTCACTGATTTTTGCACCCTCTTAATCTTCCTGTTTATTCTGTGCTTCATTAAAGTCAATCTCCACGGGGCAGGCTGTCATCCGAGCTCGGCCTGTCCTGCTGTCTGCTCTCTCCAGAGAGCATCCTTCATCCTGATAAACGGGCTATGAGCTGAGCACGTGACTTCTTAAAGTAAATAGATTACAGAGAGCTGCTCCTTCCACACTCGCTCAACAGAATTTGATAAGCAGGAGCTCTGACGTGGGCATCACGGTGGAGACAATGCTTTCCCAAAAGATGGGGTTTCAGATTTACTGTTGTAAAATGAGATAGAGGATATTTATCTTTATCACTGTGTCATACCATCCGTTTAAGACTGCATTAGCTAATGTTGTTTATCTGCCAAGTACCTCCCTCAGGATTTGGCATCATTATAGGATGTCTGCTGCGTGCCAGGCTCTGCGCTAGGCACTGGAGACGTAAAGATATTTAGAGGGAGGGACAGTGATGACCGTGGTGGGAAACACAGTGAAGCTCCGTGGGAAGCCAGAAAGTATGCTACTATTACGACGCCAGCCCATGTTCTGAGCTTAGGGTGTGCCTGTTTGCTGGACTCACAGACCATGTTATCCCAGAGCAACTGTTATATCTGCATGAAAAAGCAACACTGGGGCCCATGACTGGTTTCTAGGCAGCTCTGCTTCTACCCTGACTCATGCTGACAGATAAAGCAGCAAACCTACCCCGAGGGTGCACGGCTCCTTCCTACCTAGGAAACCAGACGCAGACCAGACTCTGGAGAAGGAAAGTCTCATTTCTCAGAGAGGAGGTTTAGAGGCATCTTGGATGCCTGAGCTGAGGACAGTTGTGTTCCCGTGACCACCAGTGGAGCACTGGAATCACTTCCCAATACCTGGACAATGGGAACTGTGAAAAAGACACCCCATGTGTCATGGCAAGGGTAAAGGTATGGGCAGACCCATAAGACTTTGGAGGCATCCATTCCTGGATGGCCAGGGCAAGAAGCTCCCTTGTACTGAGCTAAGAAGCAGGATGAGTTCACGGGAGACTCTCAGCCACCCCACCCCAGTTTTCCCAAGGTCTGAGTAGCAGAAATCAAATCCAAGAAGGGTCCCGATGATTGGCGCTTCTTAATAATGATTGCAACATCTGCCTGGGAGGCTTGAAGATCAACAAGAAGACAGGACTCCAAGGAGATGGTGTCCTGCTCCACCAGGGGCGGCTCTGGGCTCCTGACTTGCCTCTAGTTTACTTGGTGATAATAGCAGCAGTGAAGAGCCTGCCCGGGCAAGGCATCAAGGGGAAGGACTGCAACATCTGTGGGGCTGTTGAACTGTGCAAATCCACCCACCATCAAAGCTTAGTCCAGCTAACTTCTCTTCCTTTTGGTTCTCCAGGCCCTTGTTGGATCACATGCGTCTCTCTCTCCGCTGAGCTCCTCTTACAATGTGCAATTTAGCATTTTATCACAATCAGTCTCGTAATCTAATTGTTCCTGGTACATTGAGCTACCGCAACAAAACCACATTTGTGTCTTTCACTTCTTTGAAATGAGAGAGACACGGTATCAGGTGTGCAGCAGGTGTCTAATACTTAATCTAATTGGGAATCAGAAAATAAGAGCTTGTAGAAAATGTAAGTATAGCTTCCTCCTTTCAAAGAATAGTGCACAGATCCAGAGAATTGCTGCTTTATTCATTCCACAGGTGTCTAATGAAACCTTCAAGTCACTGTGCTGGGCACTGTGCAGGAGACAGAGGTGCCCAAGAGATGGGCCCAGCTCTCACGGACCTTTCAGTGAGGCATGGAAAATAGGAGTCGTGCCCCAATCACCAAAGGGCGAAACCCAGCAGGAAGGTAAAATAAGTCTGAGGGGGGATCTCAGGTGAGGGTGATGATGGGTCATTTAAAGACTCAGGGTGGTTTTATGGAGAAGGTGGCAGCTGAATTCCATGTTGAAGGATGTGCTCTGCGGGAATGGGGGAAGAGTATTCAAGTATGAATGCGCTGTGGCCTTCACCAAGCTTTACATCCAACTCAACACCGGGCACAGGAGTCCGCTGGGACAAGTGTGATTGTGGCTGCCATCCACGCTGAGCCTCCTGAGGGTTTGCTGAAGGAGGACACGACCGTGCACCAGAATCAGAGCTGCTCTTGACGTGGCTACCCCAGCTCTCCACACCCAAAGAGGGCTGCCTCTCTCCTCTCATTTCTCAGGTCTATTTGTCCCCTCTTCCCCCCACCAAGGGCAGGGAAGCTTCTAGTCCGACTTGCCTTTGGTAGCTGAGATGTGCTCTGACCTTCTCGGGTGGCCCCAGCCCCAGGGCCCTAGACCAAGGCCCAGCTGTGCCCAGAGCCCCTCTGCCCAAACGTGCTGTGAGTTTCTGCTCTGCCCGGCCCGGCCTGGTTATCGCGCCCCTGGAGGGGAGACAGGTGCGGCCCACTTCTGTCTCGGCTCCGCCTCCGCTCCGCCCCCGGGTTTGCTCTTCCCGGGAGGGAAGCCAGACTGGACCTGTTTCTGGGAGAAGAGGGGAGTGGTTGAGTGAGCTCGCAACGCACAGGCCGGGAGCTTCCGAGCCCTCCCCACTGAGGCCCCAGCTCGCCCCTAATTCTGCCTTCACATGTCTCCGCCCCGCCCTCCCGCCTGCACAGAAGGCTCACTCTCCCCGACGCTGCCTGCGACCCAGTTCCGCCCTCCCCCGTCCACCGGAGTAGCGGCTTCAGCCCTGGGAGCGCTTCTGCTCACCCGGCTTCCCCTCGCTGGGCATGTGCAGTGGCCAAAGCCATCTCCTCTCCAGGTCTGCTTGCTTTCTTTTGTCTCCTGTCGCTTATTCCCTTTGGATTTAGGGAGAGAGGGAAAGCATCAGGATGCCAACACAGCAGCACAGGGAACAGAACAGAGCAGAGAGGTGCTGGGTAACATGCTTCTCTTCTTAGCTTCAAAGCCTGTCCCACAATTTCCTCTCCATTCTCCCCTCTAGACCTGGACCTTCAGCTTCCTGTCTCCAACTTAACCGCCACATCAAGGGGAGTTCTGAAAGTGGCATCTGGATGAAAAGGCAGCCTCTTGGGCACTCCAGCAGCTGGTGAGGCCTTCCTGCCTTCTGATTGTTTAGGTTTCTGTCTGGTGGCGACGGGGGTAGGTAGGGTGGGGAGATGCTCCAAGCCAGGGTACCCTAATGTCCTCCCTCTTGGCTCTGAGGCTTCTTGTCCCTTTGGCCTGGGCAAGCTTTAAGTCACTAATTCTTTAGAGGTACGATATCCTTTTTACCTTTTATTTAAGTTCCTCTATCCCAAAGTTTAGTTTAAGTAAACATTTATATATGGCAAAAATATATGATTCACTTCTAATCCTGTGGTAGACGTGCATTTCACACTGTTTAATGTCACCCTGTTTGAGGTAGGACAGTACATCAGGGCTGTACCCAGTTTCCCTTTTTCCACCGTCCAACTACACCTCATTCTTATCACCTGCCCGTGGATGGGGGCCTCCATCTTCATGTCCGTCTGTCAGGCAGGCACTGGCAGTGCTGATGCTGGCCAGACTGAGCTCCCATTGCTGCCTCAGAACTTCCGGGTACTTAAAAAAACACCTTGCTTAGGGCTATCTGTGGATTTGGACTGAGGGAAAAGGCTAGAGGGGTGACTTCTTTGCTGTAATCTCATAATTGAACGTGTAGGCAGCAAACTCTGGTCTCCTGGCCTGATAATATGACAGCCCTGGGAACCAGTGGTCACAGACCACCCCGGCTTCAGTCTGAGCAAGCAGGGGGGTCATTGGACAGGGTTTCACCTGATCCTTCTCTACTTCCAGCCCCCCAAACCCCCATTAGCTCACGGTTAAGATTCAGGAGATATTCACAGACAAAAATGACATAAAATGTGCAGACGTTAAGTACTTCATATTGATCTCCTCAAAAGAGGTTTAACACCAGTAAAAACTGAAAACAGACTCAAAATAATTTTCATTTTAGAAATTGTCCTATGGAAGCATTTGAATGTATGATAAAGAGTATCCTTCTCAATCTACTAAGCAAATGTAGGATCCGTGAACCCAAGGCTGACTGAGCCCGGAAGCTTTCTCTCCAGCCTACAGGCCATGGCTCCCTCTAGTGTCCCTGACTCAGCCTTTGTTTCAGGCTTCAAATGCCCAGGGCCTGAGGAGTCCATTTATATGGAGATTCAAAGCCAGGTTCAAGGAACTTCTCTTCCTCTTAACCTTCCACGGGTGACTCTTGACCCCATGCATCTCCTCCCTCCATGAGCTCCTTTGTTATTTTCTGTTGCTTACAACTAACATTTTATCATAGTCTGTTTATAAGTTAATTCTTTCATGTCTTTACCAACCCCCCGCCAAAAAAAAAAATATCCCACAATATCAGTCATGCAATAAGTGTCTAATACTCACTTTAAATTTGGGAATCAGAATATTAGAGTCAGTAGGAAAGCTAATATAGCTTCCTTCTTGCACAAAATGGGAAACAGATCCAGAGAATTGCTGCTTTATTTATCCCACAGGTGTCTAATGAAACCTTCAAGTCACTGTGCTGGGCGCTGTGCAGGAGACAGAGGTGCCCAAGAGATGGGCCCAGCTCTCACGGACCTTTCAGTGAAGCATGGAAAATAGGAGTCGTGCCCCAATCACCAAAGGGAGAAACCCACAAGGAAGGTAAAAATAAGCCTGAGGGATCTCAGGTGAGGGAGATGATTGGTCTGCTGAGGGACTCAGGGTGGTTTTATGGAGAAGGTGGTACTTGAGCCCCATCTTGAAGGATCTGGCTATGAGGGAATAGGGGAAAGTGTGGTGGTGTGAAAGCACATTCAGGGAAGAAAACATGAAGGAGAATATTAGAAGCTAAGACCAGAATGCCTCAGGGTCAAATTGTAGCAGACCTTGAATGCTGGCCAAAAAGCTTGCACTCTAACCAGTAAGCAGGAAGCACTACAAAGGAAGAATTTATAAAAATTTCCAAATTCTTGAGCATGTACTGAACTCTTTTTCAAAAGTGAATTCTCCATCCTTGGAGGTTTAAGGACCAACTGGATGTGCTTTTATCCACCTATCCACTTATGATTTATAGAGATTCACAAAGAGGATTCATGCATGGACTAGGTAACTGCTACGGTTACTTCTGATTGAGATGACAAAATCAGGATTTTGGAACTAGAAATTGACCCTAACATCACAGGAGGGAAGACTGCATTTGTATTTAGTAGGTGCTAAATGTATGCTTCCACAATTAATGAATGACATGAACAGAGTTGTGCTTTAGGAAAAGGAATTTGGCTGCAATGTTTAAATTAGATTAGCAAGAAGGGAGAGACTGGATATAGGGAGACTGCTTAGGACGCTGTTATTCATTTTCAAGGCCTAAACTAGGTTAGTGGAAATGGGAATGGAAAGTAGATAGACACGGTGGATGTAGAATCAGGATGACTACTTTGTTGTAATTACCTGTGACTCACTTCCTCAATGGATTGAAAATTCCATGGGAGCAAGCAGTGTATCTTATTTGACTTTCTGTCCCCATTGCCTAACAATGACTAGCACATCTAAGTGCTCAGCAGGTATTGAATGAGGTTGTGGAGTCGGTGTTGCCTGGCTGAATGAGTAAGTAGTTGAGATGGTATCACTTGAGGGGCACTGGATATCCAAGCTGCTGGACAAGGGGCAGCCAGAGTCCCTGGATCTGAGCCCAGGACTTGGGTGGTCCTGGGGCAGAGAGAACACAGGACACAGCATCTGTCTCTACTTCCTCACTCTCCATGCCAGGCAGGCCTTCATCCTCACAGCCCCACCAGAAATTTTCACATTTAGGTCACCCCACTCTTGCCCTGTCTTCCCTCTTTGACTTAGCTTCTCATCAGCATTTGACACAGCTGACCATTTCATTCTTGGAACATACCCTTCACTTAACTTCCAAGACATTACTCTGCTGGTTTTCTTCCTACCTTACTGATGGCCCCTTTCATTCTAGGCATTTTGGCTTAACCTCCTATTCCCAATCTTTACATCAATGGTTCTAAGTCTTAGCTGCACATAAGAATCACCAGGAGCTTTTTTTTTTTAACATCTTTATTGGAGTATAATTGCTTTACAATGGTGTGTTAGTCTCCGCTGTATAACAACGTGAATCAGCTATACATATACTTATATCCCCATATCAACTCCCTCTTGAATCTCCCTCCCACCCTCCCTATCCCACCCCTCTAGGTGGTCACAAAGCACCGAGCTGAGCCGATCTCCCTGTGCTATGCAGCTTCTTCCCACTAGCTATCTATTTTACATTTGGTAGTGTATATGTGTCCATGCCACTCTCTCACTTCGTCCCAGCTTACCCTTCCCCCTCCCTGAGTGCTCAAATCCATTCTCTACATCTGTGTCTTTATTCCTGTCCTGCCCCTAAGTTCTTCAGAATCTTTTTTGTTTTTTTTTTTAGATTCCATATATATGCATTAGCATATGGTATTTGTTTTTCTCTTTCTGTCTTACTTCACTCTGTATGATAGTCTCTAGGTCCATCCACCTCACTACAAATAACTCAATTTCGTTTCTTTTTATGGCTGAGTAATATTCCATTGTATATATGTGCCACATCTTCTTTATCCATTCATCTGTCAATGGACACTTAGGTTGCTTCCATGTCCTGGCTACTGTAAATAGTGCTGCAATGAACATTGTGGTACATGAACTCTTTTTATTAATAAATTTATTTATTTATTTTTTATTTTTGGCTGCCTTGGGTGTTGTTGCGTGTGGGCTTTTCTCTAGTTGTGGCGAGCGGGGGCTACTCTTTGTTGTGGTGCACGGGCTTCTCATCAGGTGGCTTCTCTTGTTGCAGAGCACAGGCTCTAGGCACGTGGGCTTCAGTAGTTGTGGCCCTCGGGCTCCGTAGTTGTGGCTCGTGGGCTCCAGAGCGCAGGCTCAGTAGTTGTGGTGCACGGGCTTAGTTGCTCCACAGCATGTGGGATCTTCCTGGATCGAACCTATGTCCCCTGCACTGGCAGGCAGATTCTTAACCACTGTGCCACCAGGGAAGTCCCTGAGTAAATGTTTTTGTCATTCCCCACATCTAATCCGTCATCAAATTCTGATAGTTTTATTTCTAAATTACATTCTAGACCCAACCACTTCCCATCACCTCTGCCACCACCATTCTCAGCCCTCACTGTTCCACAACCATGGCTTCCCGACTGTTCTTCCTGACTTCACTCTTGCTGTTTTACAGCTCACACAGCCCTTAAAGGGCTCTTCAAAAACTTACATCATATCATATTTCTTCCTCTTTAAAAATCTGTCCAGTGGCTTCCTATTATATATAGAACAAAATTCAAACTCTCTAGTCTGGCCTTCAAGGTTCTTTGTGATCTGACCTTTCCTACTATCCAACCTCTCCCTCACTCTCCCCTTCATTCACTCTGTTCCTGCTGTGCCTCCTTTTTGCTGTTTGTGATAGCCTTTGCCTCGCAAGCTCTTTGCCTAAATCTTCATGTGGCTTGATGCCTACAGTGTTCAGATCTCTGCTCACATGCTATCTCTTTAAAAGAGTCTTTGCTGACCTAGCCTCTCACAGCTAAAATGGTCACTATCCCTCCCCGCAGTGGTCCTCTATTTTACCCTTGCTTTATTCTCTTCTTAGCTCTTATTATTATCTGAAATCATGGTATTTGTTTATTTCTGTCTCCCTCCCCCCAAGGAGGAGACAGGGGACTTGTCTGTTTTGTTTATTACCAGTAGTTTCTCAGTAGTTATCTGTTGAATGAATTGTTTTTGTTTTGTTTTTTTTTGCGGTACGCGGGCCTCTCACCGTTGTGTCCTCTCCCGTTGCGGAGCACAGGCTACAGATGCGCAGGCTCAGCGGCCATGGCTCATGGGTCTAGCCGCTCCGCGGCATGTGGGATCTTCCCGGACCGGAGCACAAACCCGTGTCCCCTGCATCGGCAGGCAGACTCTGAAGCACTGTGCCACCAGGGAAGCCCTGAATGAATTGTTAAATGCAGACTTGGAATTCAAACTGATAGTGAAGCTGACTGTACTACCAAGTTGTCACTGTGAGGTAGATGAATAATCTCAGCACGAGGCGTAATTAATTAAAGACCCTGTCAAAGGTGTTTTAGGAGAGTCTCTGCCTTAGCCGGTAGGCAGGCTGTCTGCCCTAAATTTCCTTCCTTCCTCTAGTCATGGTGTCTGAAACTCTCCCATTGGCAATTCAGATTCATGCCTCTATGTTGGAAGGTTTTCACCGCCTCTTGAATTCTCTACCAAAATTCAAATGCCTTCAGCATGTGTCTATTGGCTAATAAAAGATTCAGGAAAAAGGATTTTCTGAGAGATCAGACCAAGAACAGAAGGGACTAAAAGCAGAGGGAAGGCAGCTGATGGCCATACTAAATTTTCTTTACCATGCTGTAATGCCTTTGACAGAATCACTGGAGGGAATCAGTCCTATAGAAAGCTGGATTGCTATAGGTCTTAACAAAAGACTTTCTGTGTGGATTCCAGTGGGACTAGCAACCTCTTAATCTCTCCCTCTCCCGTGTACTTCCTGTTCCACTCCGCAATCCCCAGTATCATTTCCTGCATATGGGGGCTTGACAATTTGGTAGTCTACCCTCCTGACTCTTTTTCTGTCACAGTAAATCAACCAGCCCAACCTAAATGCTTAAGAAAATAATGATATTTAAATGCCTAAACAATATGTTATAGTATTCTTAAATGCTAGTTGAAAACATTTCCTTATTATAAGGTAATACTTATATTTTAATAACACGTTAGAAACAAAGAATTTAATTTCCCTAGTATTCAAATTTAGGTTCCCTGAGAAGTAGACTCAGAGATGGAGATTAGCATGCAGAGCATGTAGCAGGGAGCACTCTTGGGGTCAACGTTTGTGGAAGGGAAGGAGGCAGGACTGGGCAGAGGGAAAAGCTGAGATCAGTGCAGCTTCCGCAGAGGCCTCAGCTCAGCCTCTGCAGAGCTCTTCAGAAGAGCTGGGGTGGCCTTTTAGAGTTGACTCCCCTTGCAGTGAGGAAGCTAGGGTTTCAAACTCCCACATCAGACAGACGTTGGATGCAAGCTGATCCCCTGTGAGAGAGGGGGCTGTGTGGCCAAGGGCAATTTCTGGAGAGGACTGACAGCTGAGGGGTATCTAGTGACAGCACTCCTAACATCTAGGAAAATAAGTCCTTAGACCAGAATACAGATCTGGGCAACACGACACAGCATCCATTACACCTAGTGTTTTCATGTTAATGTCGCTTTTTGGTTACTAATATTAGTCTGGGTATTGATTGCAAGGCAGTTTGATTAATTATGTACTAAGAATCTCCCTCCACTGAGTTGGCTTTACTACTGAGAAATCTTTTCTTGTTCATGCTGTGCTTCTGAAATACTTTCACTTTTCTGTCCATAACATGTGCTATATTTATATGCAGACGAGAACTTTGTTTTTTGATGTTGTTGTCATTCTTATTTAGCATTTTGTGAAGCACTCACAGGATGTACGAGGGTTCTCAGATTGTTTCTTGGCCATCTGCAGTGGCCAGTCCGCCTGATTAGAAAAGTAAGATTCGACTCTCATTAATCCCGCAGACTCATTTGAGTCCATGTCCCAGAATTTTCTTTAAAAGAAATAAATAAAACCCTCAGCCTAGATGATGTTGGAGGAACTAATTACCCAGGCTTCCCATTATAGTTTTGTCTGTGTAAGGACTGCCAACTGGGGCCCTGAGTAAGCGTAATTGAGAATTAATGTGTTCTGTGGCTCAGAGATGGGAAATAAAACTGAGACAACCCACATAAAGGAAAAAAAGATGATTCTTATCATGTAATTGAGGCAATAAGGACCCATGATTGTTGGCTTTATTGCTCAGGCCTAGCACACGGACAAAGACAAAAGGACCTTCTTTCTGCTATGGTTTTTCAATCTGGCAAATTTGGTCTCTGAAATAAGACTAAATTATACCTTGTTCATCTCTGCAAAAACATGGACATGAAAGAGCAAAGAAGTTATACTTAGTAAGTTCAACACATGTCCCAGTGAGCATTAAGCAAATAATAGATTCTTTTTTTTTTTTTGCGGTACGCGGGCCTCTCACTGTTATGCCCTCTCCCGTTGCGAAGCGCAGGCCCAGCGGCCATGGCTCACGGGCCCAGCTGCTCCGCGGCATGTGGGATCTTCCCGGACCGGGGCATGAACCCGCTTTCCCTGCACTGGCAGGCAGATTCTTAACCACTGCGCCACCAGGGAAGCCCCACAAATAATAGATTCTTATTTGAGATGGTCTACTTGTCTGGAATTCTAATATTGTGGTTGGAACTAGGAGTTGGTATCAGGTGCATCATGGGCCTATATCCCTCTCCCTGCACTACTCCCAGCAACTGAGGATGATGACGGAAGTTCCCTTTTTTCCTTGCAGCTTTGGTTTATTGCTAGGGAGGCTCTACTCAGTGTTTTTGTTTGGATGGCAATGTAGTCCAGTGGCTTGGCATGTGACTCTGAAATCCTGGCTTCATAACTTAGTAGTTGTATTATGTTAGGCATCCTAAACTATCTGCTCTGATCCTCAGTTTCTTCCTCTCTAAATTTACAATGACCAGAGCTCCTACTCCTAGAGTTGTTAAAATAATTAGATAATGCATGTGAAGTACTGATGGTGCATAGTAAAACCAGTAAATATTAGGTATTATTGTTTGCTCAGAATGATTTCACAGGTATAAGATTAGGTTGAGAGTCACTTGGACAATTTCTGGGACAAAGAAAGGGGCAGATAGATTTGGTTGAACTGCTAATTCTTTTAATATATACAATTAAGTAAATAAAATAGCAACAAAGAAGTTTCCATGCAGAGTTGAAACCAATGAGATAGATTCCCTCTTTAAAGTTAGATTCAGCTGTGGGAACTGGATTAGATAATTTATTGGTAGCAAAGGTAATATTAAATGTTAAGTTAGGAGTGGCCATTGCTGTCATTGCAAGTCCAGGAATAGCCATTTCTGTCCATCACAAAAGATATAAGTCAGTCAAGGAATTGTATTTTCCTATACCGAAAAGCCTTCCCTAGCTGAGCAGAACAAGATGCAGACTCACCAAACTCAACAACCTGCTTTTCTCACAAGAAAGCATAAAACTTAAGAACAGAATTTTAAATTTTGATCTGGTAGCCGACTTAGGCTCTGCTCCACTAAGGTATTATTAACTGGGTAGGAAAAACAGGTCTCTGTAAAACCTAAAACGTTTCTAGCACACGTATTCCTTAATCTAGGTATTTTATTTGGACATTTTAAACTTCTATGTTAGAATGCCTGTTGATTTTTATGTTTAAGAGAAGTGTTTCTTCCTATCATGTTGTCTTTTCTAGTTGAATTTGCTCCGTCTTTATTCACTCAACAAATATTTATTGAAGGGCCACTATGAACCAGTTAGGTAGTAGGTGGGTGTTCTGAGTGGAGGTAAAAGGAGGAGGATAAAAACAGTTAACAGGCAAATGTCTTTGAAAATTCTATTGAAAATGTGTGTTATTTTTATACTTTACATTCATGTGTCTGAATGAACTCATCTCTATGCTTCCTTAGAGTTGGGATCACATCTCCATAGTATTTTGGTAAAATTTCTGTTATCTCTGACAAGCATCCACTTGACACATTTGCTAAGGGATGCTAAAAGATTGTTGTAGTCAGTAGCGGGAGACAGTGACTCTAAGGGCAACATGATTACCAGTAATATAGTTTCTCTGATTGGAAGAAAGTTAGCTACAGGTATAAATGCAACCTGAATAAATGATACAATTTGTGGATCTGTTTCTAGACATCAAGCTTTAAGAAAGTTTGAGTAGTTAAGTTTTATTTATTTAAAACCAAACACAAGAAAATCAAGCTGCAATAATCAGAAAAAGAAAAAATGGAATAGAGAGAAAAGGGAAGTTAAAATGAAAACCATAGTTTCTCTCTGAAATTATAACAGTGTTGGTAAAGGCTTTGGTATCTTGCCTGCTACAGGTGAGAATAATTTCTAAAATATAAAGTCAAGGTTTCACTGAAGGCATCCGGAAAGATTAGCATCCAGTAGAATTGAAAGGAATCAGGTTTAGTTTTTTATTTATTTATACTGCATTCTTCTATTGCTTCTTCCATCCTACTTCCTTTCATTTAAGGGAATCTCAAATAATTTGTTTTGGCTTTTCTGTGAAGACTGTGAGAGGGGAATGCAGGGCTCTACCCATAACCTCCTGAATCAGACCATCTGGAGAGTGTGATTCATTCACCTGCACATTTTTTTTGGTAGTAAAATAAACATAACATGAAATTTACCATCTTAACCATTTTTTAGTGTACAGTCCATTGGCATAAGTATATTCACATTGTTATGCAACCATCACCACCATCCATCTCCCAAACTCTTTTCTCGCAAAACTGAAAAGTCTGTGCCCATTAAACAATAACTCTCTGCTCTTGTCTCTTCCCCCAGGCCCTGGCAACCACCATTCTACTTTCTGGCTTTATGACTTTGACTATTCTAGGTATCTCATGCAAGTGGAATCAGACAGTATTTGTCCTTTTGTCAGTGGCTTATTTCACTTAGCACAATGTCTTCAGTGTTCATCCAGGTTGTAGCATGTGTCAGAGTTTCATTTCTTTTTAAAGGTGAATAATATTCCCTCGAATGTATATGTCACATTTTGTTTATCCATTCATCCATCTGTGGACACTTGGGCTGCTTTCACCTTTTGGCTATTGTGAATAATGCTGCTATGAATTTGGGTGTACAAATATCTCTTCAAGACCTGCTTTCAGTTACTTTGGGTATATGCCTAAAAGTAGGATGGCTGGATTGTATGCTAATTCTATTTTAATTTTTTTAAGGAAGAACCAAACTGTTTTCCATGGCAGCTACACCATTTTATATTCCCACCAACACAAGAGTTCTGATTTCTCCACATCCTTGCCAACAATTGTTTCCTTGTTTTGTTTTTTTAATAGTAGTTATCCTACTAGGTGTGAGATGATATCACACTGTGGTTTTGATTTGCATTTCCCTAATGATTAGTAACGCTGAGCATCTTTTCATGTGCTTGTTGGCTATTTGTATCTCCTTGAAGTGTCTATTCAACTCCTTTGCCCATTTTCAAAACTGGTTGGGTTTTTGTTGTTGTTGACTTGTATGAGTTCTTTATATATTCTGGATATTGACCCCTTATCAGATATATGATTTGTAAATATTTTATCCCATTCGCCGGATTGACTTTTCACTCTGTTGATTGTGTCTTTTGATGCACAGAAGATTTTTATTTTTACGTAGTCCAATTTATCTATTTTTTCTTTTGTTACCTGGGCTTTTGGTGTCATGTCCAAGAAAACACTGTCAAATCTAATGTCATGAACTTTTTACCCTATGTTTTCTTCTATGAATTTTACAGTTTTAGCTCTTAGGTTTAGGTTTTTGATTCATTTTGGATTAATTTTTGTGTATGGTATAAGGGAAGGGTCCAATTGATAAAACTGAATTCTCATTCAGGATTAAAACTCTTCACAAACAAGGGAATAAAACACCTACAGTGTGAAAAGCAGTTTCCAATATGTAACTTTTATATTACAGCATATACAGTATAATTTCTGTTAAAAATCTATAAGTATACATGTGCACAGTTCACTAAAGTGTTAATAGTCATAATCTCTGGGTAAAGAAACATAGTGTTCTGTTCTTATATTTAGTTTTCTATATTCTTGCTTTCTAACAATGTACATATAATGCTTTTGCAATAATAAAGCAAAAACAAACAAAATCTGCAGCAAACATCATACTTAGAGGTGAGATGTCAAACATATGTTAAGGTTGCCCCTATTAGTTCTTCTATTTGTCATTTTATTGTAGGTTCTAGCCAGTTTAATAAGGAAGGGAAACTTTTTAGTGGTATAAGGAGAGGAAAGAAAAGCAAAAAAATGTTTATAAACATGGAAACTCAAGAGATAACAGAAATGATTATAATTTTAAATGGAATTCAGAAAGACTAGTGGATGTAAAGTCAATATGCAGAAACAATTTGCATTCTTATGTAACAGCAATAAGCAGAAAATTAATTTTGTAAAAGATACAGTGCTGGATGTCTATTTGTCCCTCCGTATTTACTCTCTACTCTTGTCCATGCTTGGTAATGCCTTATTGACTAGTGATAAGAGGCTCCCTTGTTCTTTGGCTTCTCATTAGTTTAAGCAGCGGGAGATCAAGGAAGGGTGAAAGAGGATGGGGATTATATTGCCTCACCTCTCTTCCTGTGAGGTTGTTCCTGGCTGGCTGTATCCCTTGACCAAAGGTCCCAGCTCCCATCAAAGTAGCAGTTTTTTACTTTGGGTTCTGGAAAATTGCCTCTTCTCCTTGCCTTTAGGGTTAGGAGTGGTAACAGTTCCCCTCAGTACTGTACAATTTCCGGTTTCCTTAAACCCTGCTTACATCTTTGTAAATGACCCAGATGAGCTGCTCTTTCCTACTTGGACCTTAAATGATATAGATATTATTTGTGACAGCAGCAAAGAATTTAAAGTAACTAGGAATAAACCTAACAAAAAGAGGCATAAGATCTTTATAGAGAAAATTACAAAACTTAATTAAAAAATTTTTAAAAAGGCATTCTAGAGATGTGCCGTGTACATGGATGGGAGGACATACTATCATAAAGACACAGGGTTTTCTCCAAATTGGTCCACAGATTCAGTGAAATTCCAATCAGTTTTTTTTTTCATGAAACTTGGCAAGGGAAATTTAAGTTTATATATATGAACTGAGGGCAGAGAATAGCCAAGGAAGTTTGAAGAACAGCAAATCTGGTCAAATATTATTATAATTTTACATAATAATAGTATTATATAAAAGTATTATAGGAAACACATAGTAATTAAATAACCATGAAATTGGTGCACTGTAAATTATTAGGGAAAGATAATGATGCTGGGACAATGGTTATCCATATGGACAAAAGAATAATAAAATTGTATACTTATATCACATTATATAAAAGATATGTAAATTCTAGGTGAATTATAGATGGATCATGAAAAGCTTTATGAACTCACATTATTAAAGGATTGTTTAAATAAGGCAACCCCCCCCCCCATAAGACATAAAGGAAACAATTGATAGATTTGACTACATTGGACTTAAAATTTCTGTGCATTAAAAGGGATCTTAGAGAAAGTAAAAATATAAGCCAGAGCTTGGAGAAAACAAGTAAAGTAGATGTATGTGTACTACCATGTAATTTCACAAGCACAATGTGGAATTAAAAGCTATTTGCAGAAGTATGGCTCAGTTTTATCATTAAAGCATGCAAAATAATATCACATTTTTTTCAGAGATTGAATTGATTCATGGTATTAAAAGTATAAAGACATGCATGAGAATGATAAATGCTATTAAATACAGAATAGTGTTATCTCTAGAAGGACAAAATGAGACAGAGTGATATTTACAAGTGCACAAAACAGCTTCCATAGTTTTTCTTATGTTGTATGAAAACGTGGGTGTCATATTATTCTCCATACCTTTCTGTAATCAGAAATATTACCAATGCAAGTGGACATGATATAAAAGTAGAAACTAGATACCAGCAATCAAAGTTCAAGAAACTAAAAGTTGTGGGATTTAAGTTTTAAAATCTAAACTAGATATGACTGTAATATTTAAGGAAAAAGTAGGAAAATAAAGCATTGTTTAAATGAATAGATGTTAAAAGGAGGATAACATAAAATATTTTCTTATTAACGGGAAATCGAAACTGTGGGGTTTTTTTTGTTTATTTTTTTGCTAGAAAATTTACCAACGTCTTTTCTACTAGTAATTCAATGTTGACCCAAGGTAAAGGCTATTTATGGAAACTCAGAAGCCAAAGAAGAATAAGAAAAACATAATGGAATTAGATGAAGTAGGTGTGGACAGAACTAAAATCCCTGATCAGATGTCCTTGAGCACTTGAGAAATTGGTAAAGAATTTCACAAATCCACTGTCTATCATTTTATAAAACTCTGGTAGAGTTTCTGCTGAGGTTCTGAATGCAAAAAAAAAAAAAAAATGTCAGCACAAAGACTTTTTTTTTTAATGGAAAAGAACGGCCTTAGTATTATGTCTGTCAAGTCAAATTCCTTGCCCAGGAAGCTATTGAACCTGTTTCGAAAGGATTAATTTGCAAATCTTAAAAAATAGTGTTGGACTTAAAATCAACATGAATTGGTAAAGATTAGAATCTGTCAGTTGAATCTAATTTTCTTCTGTGATGGGTCTGTTAAAGGGCAGCGACAGTGTAATTAATTGCTTGAGGCTGAGAAACCCATTAATCTTTAAGCTGACTTTTATTTCATATAATGTTAGTGCTAGAAGAGGCCTCAAGGATCATCTAGACTACTCTGTTCATTTTATAGACGGGGAAACACACATCAGGGAGGTTAAATGATTTGTTCAAGGTCAAAGATACTGTCTGTCCTTGCCACTGAGTCCTGTAACTGGGTTCATATTGCATCCTTAAAGCTTTTATGAGTTTCTTTGCATCTGATCATGAAATATTATTTGAACATGGGTTTTTCTGGGAATTCGTCTCATGAATGTCTCCTTCGAAGGATTTCCAAGCCTCCGTTTTTAAAATTTGAAGCCTGCTCCATAATGTTTATGCAGCAAAGGGGGAGTGGGGAGGGGCCGTGTCCTGGTCTACACACTCCTGGAGACAGGAGCAGCCCTGTGTGGACTTGTGGAAAAACAGGGGTCCCAATTTGACGGTGTGAATGACACCTAATCCTGATGGTAACTTGCAAGCCACGCCATCCCTTAAGGATTCTATGGGCCTGATTGTAAGACGTAAGTAGAAAAAGCTGGTATGCAGAGTATTTTTTGAGAAGTTGTCAGTCTGGTAGCGATGATAACAAAGATGACATATGAGAAGATTAGCGGGAATGAGACAGCTACTGTAATTGTGGGAAGCATGGAGGCATGCCCTTTGTCAGTGTGGCAGCCAGGAGGTGTTCTGCTCAAATCTCCCTTTAAGAGAACCTGTTGCAAGGGTAATGGGTGTCCAAGAACCTCCAGTTGCTGTGCATTTGGATCTCAGCAGCATGCATGCTGAGCCCTCGCTCTCCCGAAGCTGCTCCCAGCCAATGCCTGAGCATAGCTGGGTGTTTTGGGCCCAACATGGGACACCTCTAATGCAGAGTCTTTGCTTGGGGACTCCCCATTGGCCTGGCAGAGACTTTCTCAATTGTGCTGCAGTTTGAGGCTCCTTCTTTTTTGTTTCCTCTCTCCTTTTACAGGTGTCAGATCTGTAGCAGTTCTGAAGGCTCTCCCTGCTAACTTCTGCTTCCCCTCCTCTTTCATCCTTTATAGACCCTTCCCAAAATAAATGTCTTGACAGACCAATTTTGTCTTGGCATCTGCGTCTCAGAAGACCTTAGCTGATGCAGAGTATAACAATTGCCTTGGTTGATGCCAAGGAGGGATAAAAAAAATAACTTGAAAAAGAATTAGGATCCTACACTGCTGGTGAGGGCTGCATAGTAATTGTTTCTGTTTGGTTGTTGTTGTTCCCATTATTATAATTCCTTAACTGTGCTCCTTCATGAAAAAATTCCATGTTTCATAGATTCTAAGCTATACTTTTTTTTTTTCATTTTAACCTTTCTGAAATTGGGATAGGTCTTAAAATTGATGATGTGTGGCAGAGTATTTTTCTTCTTTACTGATGAATAAAATAACGGTGCATCCTACCACTGATGTATTGTAGATTCAGTAAAATACATTAGCTTAATTCAGGTCACCAGATGCTAGGTACTATAATGGATTTTAAAGAACTAAGGGGCTGGATTAGCCTTAGTGGGCTGTAATTTTGCTATTTCTTAGGTATATCTATGAGGAAAGGAAAACCCTAAGGAACAGAATTGTATTATAGAGAGATGTACAGCAGATAACTGTTGCCATGGGTATATTAATATAGAAAAGACTAGAGATCCAGTGAAATATTAAGTAATCATAGAAAGCAAGGAAATATGTTCTTTCACTTCTGGCTCTATTCATTCCTTTATTCTTCCTTTTTTGGCTACTTTCATGACTGATACTTCCTTGCAGGCCATAGTCACCTTGTTTTCCTGGTTATTCTGTCATTCTCCCCATAGTATCTTGTATACCGAAACCTATGATAATAAAGGTTTTCCCCTCTATGTGTTGAACCCCATGTTGGTATGTGGGCAAGAAGCACTGCATGGAAGACCAAGCAAATTTAGTAAGCTTGCTAACAGTCTCCAGGGAGATGGGTTAGATGGAAGGATCTGTTGCCTGGAATCCCATAAATGTATCTGCTTATCTAAAATTGGAATCCTTGGCACTGACTGTTTCTAAAATTAGGATTGAAACCATTGTTTCCCTTCTCTCCAGGCACAGCCTTTATGCCTGGATAAGTTTCCCCTAGCACTCCCCGTTTCCAAAATGGGGAAGTCTCTGCCTCTGAAGAAACATAATTGTTATTCCTTATCTGGACACAAATCAAAGAGTACTGGATACTCAGTAAATAGTTACTATTCTTGTTCTATAAATCCTATGCAGAACATAAACTGTGTAATGTATATACTATTAGTATATTACACATTTTATTATGTATAAATTAAAAGTGTGTTATGTAATCTATGATCTATTGTTAACATATGCATTTTATTATAGACATTAATTATAATGCATATTTTAACAAAACTGAAGGTTAGGTTTGCATAGGAAAGAATAAATGAGGATCATCTTGATATACTAATCCATAATCGTTAAAAGGACTGGTATAGTTTGTGGAAAACATTCCGTAAAATGAGAAATTTGCTATAATTCAGAAGTGAAGAGCATCTCCCTAAGATTGGGAAAGAGAGGCAATGTGATCTAAGTCAGTAGTTTTTAAACTTTTTTGAGCTTGACCCATAGTGAGAAACACATTTTACGTCATGATCCAATATATACATGCATTCTTTCTTTCAATAACTGAAGTTTCACAAACAATACCCATCTTACTAGATTTGATGCCCTCTAATGTTTTTCTGGCTATTCTATTTCTATTTAAATACTGTTCATGATCCACAGTTTGAAAAATTCTGAACTCATGAAAAGAGCATGAGCTGGGGAGACAGACTTGGTACAAAACTCTGTCCCACTATTGGCCCTCTCTGTGAACTTGGCAAGTTGTTTCTTCTAAATCTTGTTTTCTGCATTTGTAAAATGAACTGGGTTGTTCTGATGATTATAGACAATTATATACGAAGTGACTGGCATGTAGTAGGTGCTCAATAGATGATAAGGTACCAGGATAATACTTTCTAATATTAACTGTTTTCCACTACATTTCCGTATACACGTTGCCATCTATTACCTCAAGGTAAGCTTGTTACAGAATTTCTGGACCATTCTTTTCTGTTAGCTCTATCACTTGATGGATACAGCTTCTCTCTTTCTCTCTTTCCCCCTCACACTCCCTACTCCTCCCTCCCCTCCAGCAATGGACCTTGCAGGGCTGGGTCTGAGGACAGAACAATGGAAACAGCCTAGTACCAGTACTTCTCTGCCTGGCTCCAAGTTCCCGCAGCCAGCTTGGGTCCTTTGACTCCCTCCCCAGGGGGCTGCCTTCTTCATCTGCCATTCCTCCTGGAGGGTTATTGTGTCCCTGTTCCTCTCCTAGAACCTTAGAGTTACTCCGCAGGTTCTGAGTGCCCAGTCGTTCTCCTTTCCTGTGAGGGTGCTTAGGCTCCCCACAAATCACCTCTCCCTGGCCTGCCCTCCAGCCCTCCAGACACACCCACATTTCTCTAGGTACATAGCTGATGTGCTATCATTTACTTTAATCATTCTTTTATCATTGCATATTTCAATCACCCCTCATTTTTTGCTAAATTAGAAAATTTTACAATGAATAAATGCATTTAGTGGTTTGTAAGTTGGAGTCTTGTTAATTTTTAATTAGAAAAAATTGCCATAAATGTACCAAATTTGATCAAATTAGGCACTTTTTCTAAAGCTAAGAAATGAAAAAAATACCTTTATAAAGGTAGTTTATATATATATTAATATGTATACTTCTAAAAATCATTGAGAGCTTTATAATTCAGAAGCGGATGCCTCTGCTCGTCACAGTGAATTAAGTGTGGTCATCTTTGCTTCACCACTAACCAAATTACAGTCTCTGTGCACTGTAACACTGGACAAATCCCTAAGCAACTGTTATTTCATATCACAAGTTCCATACCCTGTTTATGTATACATGATTTTTTATATATTCCAATCCCCTATTTTACTACTAATTTACATCACTTTCATTCAATTCTGTCTCTATACCTGTTTGTCTCTACTTTTTCTCCTATGCTTAGAATTTGACATTCAAGGCACAAAAAAAGGACATTTGAGGCAATTATCTGGATGAAGGTAATTTTTTCCCAATTATATGGTATTTTAAACAAAAGTGGCTTTTTACAAAATTACCCAGATAAAATTGTGTTCGTATCTACAACGAATAAGCCTTCTTTCTGTGTAGTGTTCCCCAGCCCTGGAAATGAGTATATAGCAATTCTGCAGTTATTTTCCAGTTTTACTTTAGAATTTACAAAGTCAGCAACTTCCTGGTCCCTGTAGACTTGGTGGGTGAGGGTGCCAGAGCAAGAGTGAAAGTGGGAGAGCAGGAGAGGAAGATCTAGGTTTAAATGGGGCAACAAATAAGCCATTTAATAGTGCCCTTCCCCCCACCCCAAACAATTATGTGACACTTGATCCCATCCTCACATAGTCAATGTGATTCCCAGCTTATGGTGGCTAAAATATCTAGAAACAGATTTCATTGTCTTAACAGAACAACCAGATTCAACACATGGAAGCTGGCCTATTCTGAATCAACCAGAACGTAGTCATTTCCTAACTGCATATAACAGAGAGAAAAAGTACAAAAGGAAGTTATATACGATGAAACCATTAAATGCAGATTTGCCACAAGGCAAGTTGGTAATGCTTGAACATTATGAAGTGCAAAAACTGCACAAACACATTATATTTTAAACAGTCCATCTATTTAACAAACTATGTATGCTCTTCAGCTAAATAAGATGAATTGAGATTCAAGAGGCAGCACCGTACTGGCAAATCTCATCCTAAAGGCATCCATTAATATAAATCAACAGTAGCAATTTGGTTTGATCATTTATTTGCAAGAATCATTAAGGTTTATTAGCATAATTATTCCCTGTGGGATTTCATGTCAAGGAAATGAAAAATGGCATTATCAATATTTAAAAGATAAGTGTGTAATGTTCAGAGTACTTAAACAGTCATCTGCAGGTGGTGTCCAGCTGCAGCAAATTAGATTAGATTTGGGCATTTTTCTGAACAAAAGAAAAATTGTTCTAATTGCTTCATTTTATAAAGCAATACGATTTTGTAAATAATTTCTCCTGCAGAGTTAGAACTTACAGTGTGTACCTATTAACATGCCTTATTTCATATCAGCACCTCCGATATGTTCAACCCTTTTACGTTGTAACTATTGGGGAACATTAATCAGTATAATCCATCATTTATTATCAGGGAAAGCTTTTTCCCTTCAGCAATCTAGACCTTTAGTCTAGACCTGTGAGTGAAAAGCTATATCCCAAGGGGAAATGAACCAGGAGATTTCCCCTTAATTCTGGGAGGGCATAAATCCGTCCTTAACAATGAAATATCGTTTATAATAGTAATAATTTATCATGAGACATCTTTAAATGTGATAATTTTTAAATATATGTTAAAAATTTATTTATTTTATTTTTTTATTTTTGGCTGTGTTGGGTCTTCGTTGCTGCACGTGGGCTTTCTCTAGTTGCGGCGAGCGGGGGCTACTCTTCGTTGTGGTGCACAGGCTTCTTATTGCAGTGGCTTCTCTTGTTGCGGAGCATGAGCTCTAGGCATGTGGGCTTATAATTATTTTTTTAAAAAGCCATACAATGGAATATTATTCAGTGATAAAAATAAATGCTCTATCAAGCCATGAAAAGACACGGAGGAACCTTAAATGCATATTACTAAGTGAAAGAAGTCAGTCTGAAAAGGCTATATACTGTATGATTCCAACTATATGACATTCCGGAAAAGGCAAACTATAGAGACAGTAGAAAGATTAGTAGTCCCAGAGGTTTGGGTGGAAGGAGGGAAGGATAAATAGGTGGACCACAGGGCATTTTAGAGCAGTGAAACTATTCTGCATGATATTGTAATGGTGGATACATGACAAAATGCACTTGTCAAAATCCATGTAGACCTGCACAAAACAGTGAACTCTGATGTAAACTATGGACTATAATGAATAATGTATCAATATTGGCTCGTCAGCTGTAACAAATGTATGGTGCTAATCATAGTGGAAATTGTGTGGGTGTGAATGGAAGAGGGCACATATGGGAACTCTCTGTATTCTATCAATTTTTCCATAAACCTAAAACTGATCTAAAAAGCAAAGACTATTAATTAAAAAAAAATTTAGGCTAATTTTCTTCAGATAAAATCAGTTAATCGTTGCAATTGATTAAATTTGTCTTTGTTTTAGATGAACAGTCAGGCCAAAAATCTTTTTCTCTGGCAGACCCCCTATTAAATAGCATAAATTATTGTAGAATCTTTCTACAATACCCATGTGTGGACTAGACACAAGGAGCTACAACTAAAATTTCCTTTAGAGTCAAAGATCCTCAGTTAGAGAAGCAAAATAAATGAGAAGCATACATGTTTGCTAAAATACTTTGCAATGCTGCATGACATTTCACTATTAGGAATTAACAAATTCTAGGCTACTGAACCTGTTATATCCTGAACTGATCCTCATCTCTTACCCTCACTTCAAGGAGCCTAACACTTTGAGAAGATGGTTATGTCAAGAAATTTGCAGTAGGCTTCATCTCAAGTCAATTTATATACAACACCAAGAGGGTAACCTTCCTCTGTTCCTCTTAGACAGTGTTGCCAATGAGTAGAGCAGTAGAGGTAACGCTGATATGCAATCATGTGACCAGTGACTCAAGGAGAGAGGGGAGCAAAAGGTTTGCAGCTCCCAAAAACTCTTTCAAGGCTCAACGGAAGCTTTTTATTCGTGCTGTGTATTCTTTTTCTCACGGTCTCAGTGTTTGCCACATACAGTGGTCCTTGGGTATCTGCGGGGAACTGGTTCCGGGACCTGCCCTGGATACCAAAATCCACAGATGCTCAAGTCCCATATACAGCCCACAGTGCCCGTGGTTCTGCATCTGCAGATTCAACCAACCAGTGATCCTGTAGTACTGTATGTATCTATTGAAAAAAATCCCTGTATATGTAGACCTTTGCAGTTCAAACCCATGTTGTTCAAGGGTCAACGGTATATACCATTTAACCACAATTTCCTTCAAGGTGACTGTTGCATGTTTTAACTTGATTATGTATGGCTCGATTTTTAATCACTGTTTCTTCATTAGTAGACTTTGTTCTTATTATAATGTCATTACCTTAAGGTAGAGGTCCCTTTGCTAGGGCAACCGGGAGTACAGTGTGAATACTCTTATAACTGAGAACTTGAATTGTACTTGGTCAGAATCCTATTGGTTTTATTCAGCTCCCCCTCACTATTGTGTTTAAAAGTGTGGCAACCATTCCACAAATCCTTCGTCTCTCATAATTTCTGATGACCTACATGGCTTCCCCTTAGTTTATTTGTACTAACTGAATGCAGTGCTTCCCCCACCACCACATAATAGATTCCCTACCTGAATTACCCTTCTAATCATCCTAACACTCAAATTAGTACATTCTAAATATAATGTTAATCCTTCAATGGATATTTATTAAGCTATGCTATGTTCAGGGCTCTGTGCTAACCACATTTTGGTAAATTTAGACAATTAGTACTGCATTTAAACTACTGCTGTATGTGATGTTATGAAATATTAATTGCATGTTTTAAGAAGAAAATAGTATTGATATATTTAACTGCCTGATGAAACAGATAATCTATATATCGATGAGTGACATACTTTGTGTATTTGATTAATGAGTAGTCTCAAAGTTACAAATATTTCCTTGCAAAAACTAATATCCTATTGTGATTTAGAAGTCCATTGTACATGATAGAGCTTACCTTCATCAAGTAACTAAACATTTAAAGATCAGATTTGTACCCTGTTAATGTTTCAAAGACATTTCTATTTATTGATGTGTGAGCATTTCAGATAAATCATGTTGACTTGAGTCTATGTTTGCAACCAAAGAATTTGTCATTTGGATGCCAAGCAATTAATTAGATTGTGTTAGGTAGATAAGGAAATGAAGAAATCATAATGTATCTAGACTTTAGAGAAGTCTTTTTGGAGAATTCCCTCATTATATTCTTATAGAGGGGTATAGAAATATTGGCAGTATATTAGTAAAATTAGTGCATTGGTAAATTGTTGAATGATTGTACTCAGAGTTTGCTGATCTAGGTCCACCTGGAGAGATACTCTAGTAGTGCGTATCAGGGCTCTGTGTTCTCCCAGTCTTACTCAGCATTTTTATCTATGAAGTATTTGAAAATATGAAAGGCATTTTTATCCAATTTGTAAATGATGTCAACTGAAAAAGCACAATGTAAGACCTATGAGTTAAGTTTTATTTGGGGCAAAATGAGGGCTATAGCCTGGGAGACAGCATCCCAAATAGCTCTGAGGAACTTCTCTGAAGAGGTAGGGGGGAAGGTCAGTATTATAGGTGATTTTAGTGGAGGTGGATACATGCAGTCAAGTTTACTTTTTTTTTGTAAAAAGTAAACTTGACTGCTAGGCTCATGAAGGTTGCTGCTAGTCATGAGGAGCAGATGTTTCTGTTAATGATTTTAGTGTCTTACTGCATATGAGAAGATGCAAGTATTTGGGCTCATAAAATCTTCTCCTGAAAGTTTCTAACTATCTGAAGGCCTGTTCTGCTAGTTGTTCCCAGAGCACAGAGTGCCTCATTCCTGATCTCCACCCTGAACTCCTTTCAGGGTGTATTGAAGGTCAGTTACTGCAGTGGCTAGTGACTTAATCCTTGTAAAGGCAGATGGCAAGTGCCAATTTTTAGATAGCAATGACATGACTCTGGGTTATCGAATTACTAGACAAATATGTTGCATGGATATTTTGGAGAACAAAACCAAGAATTAAAAATTGTAGTCAAGACTGAGATCACAGGGATTAAAGGAAGGAAACTGGGTAGTAGCTTCTAGAAAATAAAGAAGGGAGAGAGGAAAATGTGAGAAAGGAAATTAGAGGTTTTCCACTCTAACTACTAATAATCTTTAAAATCAAACACTGATTTTGATTTAAAACGGCAATTAATGCTGCAAAAAGTTTTGTTTTTCTTAATCATTTTCACCCATGAAATTAAACAGAGATAGTGGTTGTATCAGTTAGGAATTGCATTTGGATAACTGTAATAGAATCCCGGGTGGAGAAGAGGACACAGAGGCTTAGACAAATTAGTTTACTTTTCTGTCAGATAGCATGAGGTCGTGACTTAGGTAGCCCAGGGCTGGTGTGGTAGCTCTGTGGTCATAAAGAAGCAAGGCTCCTTCTCTTTTTCTGCTCTGCCATCCAGAGCATGTGTTATCTCATCGGCAAGGCAGCTGGTGGACTTTGTCATCACATACTCTTATTAAGGACAGAAACCCACACATACAAAGGCCCTCTGACAAGAGAAAGCTCAGAGAAGTCCATTTTGGCCAAAGTTTGAAGAAGAAACCTGAAGGGCTAGATATATAAGCCTTTACAGGTCAGGTTGATGGTTTTAGGCTTTCTTTAAAGGCCAAAAGAAAACAGTGAATTCTTATCATTAAGGAAAGTTTTTCCAGTATGAGACACCAGAGACCTAGTGTGCCAAGACCTGTCTAAAATGCTGAGACTGGACCAGGATAACAGAGAACCCCTTTCCTCCCACCTCCTGGCTAGTAAACAGGAGCAACAAAGAAGAGCAATCTGCTCGGGAGGAGACGAGTATGGAGAGAACCTCTGACATGCAGGAATACAGGGAAGGCCTAAAGGTAAGGGTGAGTCAGGAATGTTGAGAGAAGCAATCTGGAAGACCAACCCCCAACATAAGCACAAGATAACACGGGAGAAATTTGAAGACAGTGGTGCACTGAAGATAACCGAAGCAACACAAAGTTCAAATCCAGCTCAGCTTCTGACTATACAGAGTCAACCTCCTACATTCACTGTAGGAGAATAGGTGTGCTATTGCCAGGCATAGAAATGACTTATCTCGGTCTCTGCTGTCTTACACATGATGTCTGGCATTCAATCAAAAAGTATGAGACACACACACAAAACCAAGAGAAAACACTGTAAAAAGTGTACAAAGGTGAAGCAGTCAACAGAACAAAACTCATATGACCCAGATGGTGAAACTATCAGAAAAATTTAAATACTATAATTAATATACTCAAGTCTCTAATGGAAAAGACAGACAATATATGTGAAAAGATGGGTATTTTTAGCTGAGAAGGTAGAAAGTATAAGAAAGAGATAATGGAAATATTAGATAAAAACAAAATAGTAATGAACATGAAGAATGCCTTTGACAGGCTCATCAGAAGACTTGACATAGCTGAGGAAAGAGTCAGAAAATTTGAAGATATGGCAATAAAAACTACCTAAAGTGAAACACAAATATAGAAAGATTGGAGGAGGAAAAAGCAGAGCATTTGAGAACTTCATGACACTATCAAATCACCTAATATATGTGGAAACCTATGTATTGTGGATTTATATATGTAAATAAAATGTATGATAACAATAGCACAAAAGATGGGATGCAGGAATTGAAATTAAACTGTTGTAAACTGTATACACACACACACACACATATATATAGTAAATCTTAGGGCAATCACTAAAAAATAAAGAGGTATAAATAATAAGCTGATAATGAAAATAAAATGGAACTACAAAAATTAATCAAAAAGAAGCAAGAAAAAGAAGAGAAAATGAATCAATAACAGATGCAACAAATATTTTAAAATTTGCAAAATTGTAGATATCAATCCATGCATAATATCCATAATGATATGTAGATATAAATGGCATAAACACACCAATTAAAGGATGGTGATTGTCAGATTGAATAACAAAGCAACACCCAACTATACACTATCTACAGGAAAGCCATTTTAAATATAAAGACACATTAAAAGTAAAAGCAAGGAGAAAGACATATTATGTAAACACTAAATAAAATCTGGACTGCCTACATTAATATCAAAAAGACTTCAGAACAAACACTATCACCAGGGAAAAAGAGGGTCATTTCAGAATGTTAATGTCAAAATACTTTTAGGACATAATAATCTTAAAGGTGTATACCTCTAACAATAGAACTTTAAAACACATGCAGCAAAAAAAGAGCTGAAAAGAGAAATAAGCAAATCCACAGTTATTCTTGATGACCTCAACACTCCTCTCAGTAATTAATAAAGCAAATCGATAGAAATACAGTAACAATATAGAATACCTGAACAGCATTCTCAATCAACTTGACCTTATTGAACATCTCACCCAAAACATCAGAATACACATTCTTTTCAAGGACACATGAAACATTCACCAGAACAGACAGTATTCTGAACAATAAAACAAACCTCAATTTAAAAGATTTGAAATCATACAGAGTGTGTTCTCTGACCATAATGGAATTAAACTAGAAATCAATAACAAAAAGACACCTGGACAATCTGAAATGTTTGGAAAGTTAACAAAACGCCTCTAAATAATTCATGGGTCAAAGACGAAGTCTCTGAATATTCTGAATTGAACAAATGAGAATGCAGAACATATCATAATCTGTGGGAGGCAGCTAAAGCAGGGCTCAGAGGGAAATATAATTATACATTTATATTTGAAAAGAAGAATGGTGTTAAAGATTTAAGCTTTCACCTTATGAAACTATAAAAAGAAGAGCAAATTAAACCCAAAGCAAACACAGAAGAAAATATGATGGTAAGAGCAGAAAACAATGGACTTGTAAATAAAAAAAACAATAGAAAAAAAATTAATAAAACCAAAAGTTTGCTCTTTGAAAACATAAATAAAATTAATAAAACTCTAACTGATGAAGAACAATATTTCTTCAAAGTTATTTCTGGTAGGGCTTTCTCTTGTGTGCATAACAGTAATATAATTTCAATCATTTGTTCATTTAACAAATATTTATTTATCACTTACTATATTCCAAGCACTATTTTAAATGCTTGGGATACATTAGTGTTCAAAACAACAACAACAGGGCTTCCCTGGTGGCGCAGTGGTTGAGAGCCTGCCTGCCAATGCAGGGGACATGGGTTCGTGCCCTGGTCTGGGAAGATCCCACATGCCGCGGAGCGGCTGGGCCCGTGAGCCATGGCCGCTGAGCCTGCGCGTCCGGAGCCTGCGCGTCCGGAGCCTGTGCTCCGCAATGGGAGAGGCCACAATAGTGAGAGGCCCGTGTACCGCAAACAAACAAACAAACAAAATTTCTGCTGACAGCCCAGTCAACAAGGTGTAATTAGAGGCTACTTTAAGAGAAGCTATACATAAGCCATGATTTTCGGAGAGTTCTTTTGGAAGTTGCTAGACTAACAGGGGATTAAATGCAAATAATAGTTACATCCTGGTTTCAAAGTGCTTTGTACTGTACACACCCTGTTGTCAATTTTACTTTTGTAGTAACTGGGTTTATAAGACTCCCAAAAGACAGAAACATTGACAATATTCTCCCTATACACACACACGCATACACTTGCACAAGTCCCTTCTGATGTTAGAAAGCAATTTGAGTCTAAGGTGAGGTCTAAAAGCCCATTAGGGTTATCTATTTGCTATTATTCTCTTTGCATTTCAGTTTGGGAGGTTTTTATTGACATATCTTCAAGCTCACTGATTCTCTCTTCAGTGGTGTCCAGTCTTCTGATATCCTATTAAAGGCATTTCTCATTTGTTACAGTGTTTTTGATTTCTAGAATTTCCTTTGGATTCTTCCATTTCCATGTCTCTGCTTAAATTACTCTTTTGTTCTTGTATGTGGTCCACATTGTCTGTCAGATGCCTTAGTATATTAATCATAGTTATTTTAAATTCCTGTTTGATTCCACATGTGTGAGAGCTGAGTCTAGTTCTGATGCTTACTTTGCTTTTCAGACTGTGCTTTCCCTTGCCTCTTAACAATCTGCCTTTAGCCTTGTAATTTGTTGTTGAAAGGTGGACACGGTATATTGGGTAACGGGAACTGAGGTAAACAGGGCTTTAGTGTGAGGTTTTTTTTTTATTATATGGCTAGGAGTTAAGCTGTGTTTAATGTTTGCTGTAGCTGTAGGTTCTAGAGGCTTCAGATTCCTCTGTTTTTGTTTTTATCTCCTGTTGTCTTTGGATTCCCTAAGAATTCCTTGTTAGAGTGTGTTTTGAAGGACTTCCAGCTGTAATCAACTATTATTACACTGGAGCATTGTTGGTGTGGTGATAAAGTGTGGGAAAGGGGAAGCATTTTATGGTTAAGTCTTTTGGTAGAGCTGTGTCCCTGGGCTGGGACCTTCACGCATATTTCTTAGATCCCCTTTGTCCACTTAGGTGAGACAGAAAGGCTGGAGGCAGAGAAATGTCCTTGCCCCAGCTAGAAGAAGGCTCTGGTAAAATCTTTTCCTCTGTAAAGTAGGCCTTTATTGTGGAGAAGGCCTTTATTGTGGAGAAGGCTCTGGACATATTTCACAATGATTCTTCTTCTCAGCCTCCTGCCATGACCATGGGCGATCTTTTTCGGTTCTTCATTGTGAGAACCTGGTGAGATTCCTGGAGACAAAACCCAGAGAAGTGTGGAGGCCTCCCTAACATGGCAGCCCCCACTAGTTTCACTGATTCTAGTCCATACTCAGTCTCCAGCAATCCATCAAAATTACCATTTAATTATTCCTAATTCATGGCTTCAGGGGCTTCTGCTCCATGTAAGGAGGTTTTGACTGTGACTCTCTGGATTTACCTCTCCCCACATTTCAGGGTGATGGGTTGCCCTGTGACCTCAGTTTTATGATGAATGCAAGAAAAGTCATTAGTTTCGAGTTTATCCAGCTTTATCTGGTAGTAAGGGGGGAAGTGATAACTTCCAAGTTTTTTATATTTTGAAGCTGAAACCATAAGTCCTATTTTTAATTAATCTTTAAGCAGACATATTGCTACAAAAGATGGACTTCAAATTAGCCCCAACTAAGCCAAGTTCACATGCTAACTACCTTAACAATTTTTTTTTTTTTTTAGTTTGGACAAGAGTTCTCTAAATATGTCATCTCTAAAATCAATATATTTGACTAATTTCTCTGACCCATTCCTGTTCTTAAGTTCTTCCATTTAAAATGGACTTCAGTGTGTAACTTGCCAATAAAATAAACCTAACCAAAATCCTGCCATCATCTGTCTGCTCTCTCATTGGTACCTGGACCTTGTATTACATAGAATAAGATCCATGTGGCCCATATATTTTATTCCCTCAATTTACCAATAGCTTCTTTGGGTCCCCCACAGTGCACAGTTACTCAGCTAGGGAGACCGTGACCGCGCCTCCCACTGCTGAAACGAATGCCGTCATCAACCCTGCAGAACATGCATTGACGGTGCAGTAAGTACTGTGCACGGAAAGTGACTTTGGCCTCATGTCTTAGGAGTTTGCCGTATTTCTCTGTAAACAGTTTCCACACCTCAACTTGGCTCCCAACTCCAGCAAACCGACAGATAGTGGCTTGAGGGAAATCTTGGCTCCTAACAGACTGCAAAGGGCCTGCCTCAGGACACATTTATACTTCCCCACCCCACCTCCTTAAAATTTATGGAAAAACAAAAACAAACAAAAAAAACTTACGGAAGTAGCCGCCCTGCCAAGCCTCCCAAGAAGCTCAGCGCTCATTGGATAGGGCTGCGCCCAATGGGAGACGGCGGCCTTCGCGGGTGGCTGGCGCGCTGCGCCGGCAGTTGCCGGGAAACCGTATCAAAACCGGAGAGCTCTGTTGGCGTCTTGGTAAACCGCCTGAGTTGGTGGCCGCCAGAGCGAGCGAGGGGGAGTTTCGTCGGCCGAGATGGTGAGCCTGTCGGGGGGTCTCAAAACTAGTTGGTTGTCTATTGATTTAATTCTAGTTCAGAGCCAGCCTGCTTCTAAAAATGGATTTGAAGTGCCCAATCTGAGAATAAAGTGGGAAACTCGTATTTGCTTTCAGAGACCTCAGGTGCTATTATTTAAGGGACTACTTGGTTGTCTATTGATTTAATTCTAGTTCAGAGCCAGCCTGCTTCTAAAAAAGGATTTGAAGTGCCCAATCTGAGAATAAAGTGGGAAACTCGTATTTTTTTCAGAGACCTCAGGTGCTGTTATTTAAGGGACGCTCCTGGTGGCTTCCAGCCTTTTTTCGCATTTCTCCACAGTATATTTAATCTGACCGGTAAAAATCTTACTTCCCACACAAGTGGAAATTTGGGAAATGTTTAAGAACCGCTGAACAAATGAGTGGAAATGAAGGTCCAGGAGAGAGCGAATGAATAAATAGCAGCGGGTTGACCTATTAAATGTATATTGGAAAAACGTGACCTTTTTAAAAACATCTTTATTGGAGTATAATTGCTTTACAGTGTTGTGTTAGTTTCTGCTGTATAACAAAGTGAATCAGCTGTGTATACATATATCCCCATATCCCCTCCCTCTTGCATCTCCCTCCCACCCTCCCTATCCCACCCCTCCAGGTGGTCACAAAGCACTGAGCTGATCTCCCTGTGCTATGCGGCTGCTTCCCACTGGCCATCTGTTTTACTTTTGGTAGCGTATATAAGTCCATGCCACTCTCTCATTTCGTCCCAGCTTACCCTTCCCCCTCCCCGTGTCCTCAAGTCCATTCTCTACGTCTGCATCTTCATTCCTGTCCTGCCCCTAGGTTCTTCAGAACCATTTTTTTTTTAAGATTCCATATATATGTGTTAGCATATGGTATTTGTCTTTCTCTTTCTGACTTACTTCACTCCGTATGACAGACTCTAGGTTCAACCTCCTCACTACAAATAACTTAATTTCATTTCTTTTAATGGCAGAGTAATATTCAATTGTATATATGTGCCACATCTTCTTTATCGATTCATCTGTCGATGGACACTTAGGTTGCTTCCATGTCCTGGCTATTGTAAATAGTGCTGCTATGAACATTGTGGTACATGAACTCTTTTTGAATTATGGTTTTCTCAGGGTATATGCCCAGTAGTGGGATTGCTGGGTCCTATGGTAGTTCTATTTTTAGTTTTTTTAAGGAACCTCCATACTGTTCTCCATAGTGGTTGTATCAATTTACATTCCCACCAACAGTGCAAGAGGGTTCCCTTTTCTCCACACCCTCTCCAGGATCTATTGTTTGTAGATTTTTTGATGATGGCCATTCTGACTGGTGTGAGGTGATACCTCATTGTGGTTTTGATCTCCATTTCTCTAATGATTAGTGATGTTGAGCATCCTTTCATGTGTTTGTTGGCAATCTGTATATCTTCTTTGGAGAAATGTCTATTTAGGTCTTCTGCCCGTTTTTGGTTTGGGTTGTTTGTTTTTTTCATATTGAGCTGCATGAGCTGTTTATATATTTTGGAGATTAATCCTTTGTCTGTTGATTCGTTTGCAAACATTTTCTCCCATTCTGAGGGTTGTCTTTTCGTTTTGTTTGTAGTTTCCTTTCCTTTGCAAAAGCTTTTAAGTTTCATTAGGTTTCATTTGTTTATTTTTGTTTTTGTTTCCATTACTCTAGGAGGTGAGTCAAAAAAGATATTGCTGTGATTTATGTCAAAGAGTGTTCTTCCTATGTTTTCCTCTAAGAGTTTTATAGTGTCCAGTCTTAAACATTTAGGTCTTTAATCCATTTTGAGTTTATTTTTGTGTATGGTGTTAGGGAGTGTTCTAATTTCATCCTTCTACATGTAGCTGTCTAGTTTTTGCAGCACCACTTATTGAAGAGGCTGTCTTTTCTCCGTTGTATATCCTTGCCTCCTTTGTCATAGATTAGTTGACCAAAGGTGCGTGGGTTTATCTCTGGGCTTTCTATCCTGTTCCATTGATCTATATTTTTGTTTTTCTGCCAGTATCATATTGTCTCGATTACTGTAGCTTCGTGGTATAGTCTGAAGTCAGGGAGTCTGATTCCTCCAGCTCCGTTTTTCTTTCTCAAGATTGCTTTGGCTATTCGGGGTCTTTTGTGTCTCCAAACAAATTTTAAGATTTTTTGTTCTAGTTCTGTAAAAAATGCCATTGGTAATTTGATAGGGATTGCATTGAATCTGTGTATTGCTTTGGATAATATAGTCATTTTCACATTATTGATTCTTCCAATCCAAGAACATGGTATATCTCTCCATCTGTTTGTATTATCTTTAGTTTCTTTCATCAGTGTCTTACAGTTTGCTGCATACAGGTCTTTTGTCTTCTTAGGTAGGTTTATTCCTAGGTATTTTATTTGTTTTGTTGCAGTGGTAAATGGGAGTGTTTCCTTAATTTCTCTTTCAGATTTTTCATCATTAGTGTATAGGAATGCAAGAGATTTCTGTGCATTAATTTTGTATCCTGCTCCTTTACCAAATTCATTGATTAGCTCTACTAGTTTTCTGGTAGCATCTTTAGGATTCTCTATGTATAGTATCATGTCATCTGCAAACAGTGACAGTTTTGCTTCTTTTCTGATTTGTATTCCTTTTATTTCTTTTTCTTCTCTGATTGGTGTGGCTAAAACTTCCAAAATTATGTTGAATAATAGCAGTGAGAGTGGGCAACCTTGTCTTGTTCCTGATTTTAGTGGAAATGTTTTCAGTTTTTCACTATTGGGAATGATGCTGGCTGTGGGTTTGTCATATATGTTCTTTATTATGTTGAGGTAAGTTCCCTCTATGCCTACTTTCTGGAGGGTTTTTATCATAAATGGGTGTTGAATTTTGTCGAAAGATTTTTCTGCATCTATTGAGATTACCATATGGTTTTTATCCTTCAATTTGTTAAAATGGTTTATCACATTGATTGATTTGCGTATATTGAAGAATCCTTGCACTCCTGGAATAAACCCCACTTGATCATGGTGTATGATCCTTTTAATGTGCTGTTGGATTCTGTTTGCTAGTATTTTGTGGAGGTTTTTTGCATCTCTGTTCATCAGTGATATTGGCCTGTAGTTTTCTTTCCTTGTGACATCTTTGTCTGGTTTTGGTATCAGTGTGATGGTGGCCTCCTAGAATGAGTTTGGGAGTGTTCCTCCCTCTGCTATATTTTGGAAGAGTTTGAGAAGGATAGGTGTTGGCTCTTCTCTAAATGTTTAATAGAATTCACCTGTGATGCCATCTGGTCCTGGGCTTTTGTTTGTTGGAAGATTTTTAATCACAGTTTCAATTTCAGTGCTTGTGACTGGTCTGTTTATATTTTCTATTTCTTCCTGGTTCAGTCTGGAAAGGTTGTGCTTTTCTAAGAATTTGTCCATTTCTTCCAGGTTGACATGACCAGCTTTTGAACCTCACTTTACAGCCAAATGGGAAGGGGTAGAGGGTGGAATGAGTAGGAATTCCCTCCGTAGTGGTAAAGAGCTGGGTCTATAGAGCTCAGCTGCACGTCTTTGAATTCTAGTATGGCTGTTTATTAGCTGAGGAAACTTGGGTCAAGTTGCTTTAATTTTCATGCCTCATATATAAGATGGGGAACACTAATAGTACCTGCTTCATTGATATATCATGTAGTTACCTACCACATTTGCTTTTTTATTATGATATATTTCTTTGAATTTAGGAAGGAAGCCAAAAGCCTTTCGTTTTTTACTGTTAACTATCTTCATTTCATTTGTTTCTGGGGCTACATCAATATATTAAAAAAAATTAGATCCTGGAGCACTAAAGTATGCTTTCCCCCTCCCCCCCCCCATTTTAGGCTTCCAGAAGTAGAACTCTGAGCTCTAGTGAAAGGCATCAGAAATTAGTAGATGTAAACTATTGCAAACAAGTGCATGTCGAGGCACTACAAAGGCTGCAGAATCAAATCAGGGACCAAATGGTGCAGAATGAGAATGATGACCGGGCTGAGCGCAAAAGGTTCCTCCGATTATTACAGAATGAACAATTTGAGTTGGATATGGAAGAGGCCATTCAAAAGGTAAGTTTTACTATTCATTTTTACATCATTTTTTTCCTTCATTTTCTCTTTGGAAACAATGAAAGCCAACTGGAATTGAGTAGAGAGACTAAGTATCAGGCAAAGGATGCCTCCCAGTGAGTCAGCCCAGTATAGTGGGAAAGAGCTGGGGTTTTGGAGCTGGACTGTGTATCTTTGAGTCCTAGTACTACTATATGTTAGCTGTGGAACCTTGGGTAGTTTGCTTTTACTTTCTCTGTCCCATCTAGAAAGTGAGAAGAATAATAGTACCTACTTCATAGGATTGTTTTAGTAATTAATCAGTTAATACAGGCAAAGCCCTTAGAATAGTGCCTGGAAGAGTAAGCACTCAGGTTTTTTTTTTCATAAATATGAAATTCATAATTACTAACTTCCACAGTTTTGTTCACATAAGTATAATTCTGTTGCTTTCCCTAAAATTCTAAAGACAAAAATTTAAGAATACCTTTTTTGAATTTATTGAGATTAAACATGTACATTAAGCGGTAGAAAATGAACACTTATTTATTAGCTATGAATTTACTTGTATTTTTGATTTTTGAAATACTGCCTTGAAAAATTCAGGTATAATACGTAGGTATGTAACTACTAAAGTGTGGAGACAGTTTTTCAGTGCATATTTTAAGGGATGAGGGAGGTAGAAAAAGGGAAACCACCGAGAAAAGAAATGAGTTCTCATAAATGTGAAAAAGATGTTCTGATATTTCAGTATTTTTTGAGTGTCTGCTATATGTTCAACATTTTGTAATATATTGTGGGGAATGGCAAAACCAAGTTTTAAAAGTGGTATTCATCCTTCTGAGTTTCAAATTCCAGAAGCTTAGACATGACTTTCTAACCCTGAGCAAGAAGATCCTTGGGGATTAGATTTTTTTGCCTATTCTTTTTATTCTTATTTTTCTTTAATTTTAAAGAAAATCCCAGATATCATATCAACTCTCTCGTATACTTCAGTATACATCTTACAAAATATGGATTTATTTTTATATAGCAGCAGCATAGTGCCATTATCTTACCTGATAGAATTATCAATAAATTCAAGGTATCATTTAATACCATTCCATAATCAAATTTCTATGATTGTGTCAGAAGACTGCTTTTAGAGTTGGTTTGTTTTAATCAGATCCAAACAAGGTTTATCCAGTGTATTTGGTTATGTCAGGTCCCTTTTAATCTAAAACAACCCTTCCCTGTGCTTTTTTTGTTAACTTCATGTTTTTAACTTGTTAAAGAAGCTAGGCCAGTTGTTTAATAGGATATCCCACTTTCTGAATTTATCTATTTGCTTCCTCAGTGGTTCCTTTACTTTGTTCCGCTATCTCTTATATTTCCTCTAAATGGAAGTTAGCCCTAAGGGCAGGATTAGATTTAGGTACAACTCTTTTGGCTGTGACTCCATGGCAGTGCTATCCTTGTTATCTTATCCCACCAGCAGGCACATACTGGTGCTGATGTTGATGCTAATGTTGATTAGTGGGTTTAATGAGACAGCCTGGTTCCTCCATTGTAAAGATCCCCATCAAACTTTAATCTTTGGTTTCACCAATAAATCTTTTTCATTATTAGGGGTTGCAAAACACTGATTTTCTAATTTTGTTGTTCCTTTCACATTTAATTAGCTGCAATTCCTCTGTAAAGAACTTTCCCTCATCAACTAGCGTAATTTGGTACCCTGAGATATAGTTTTTACTGGAAAGGGAGATAAATAATTTTCAGAGTAAGAACTGGTGCCCTAGTCACTTCCATTGGTGTATGCCTATGTTGCTTTTTAAAATTTTATTTTCTTGAGCTTTGGACTTTTTCCCTTAAAAAAAATTTTTTTTTTGGAGTCATGGGCCTTTATATACTTGAATTAATTGTATTTATTATTCTTTTTCATGCTCAGATTGTCCTACATTTGGCCAGTGGATGCCCTTTTATTGCTTCTGTGTCCTTTTGACAAGACTCCCTTTATTTGTGGTAGCTTTCTTGCTTTTTGTCAGAATACAGTGTTACAGGCTAGGGATGGTTAATTTTACGTGCCAGCTTGACTGGGCTGGGGGGTGCCCAGATATTTGGTCAGCCATTATTTTGGGTGTTTTTGGATGAGATTAGCATTTAAATTAATAGACTGAGTAAAGCAGATTTTTTTTTTTTTTCTGTATGCGGGGCTCTCACTGTTGTGGCCTCTCCCGTTGCGGAGCACAGGCTCCAGATGCGCAGGCTCAGCGGCCATGGCTCACGGGCCCAGCCGCTCCGCAGCATGTGGGACCCTCCCGGACTGGGGCATGAACCTGTGTCCCCTGCATCGGCAGGCGGACTCTCAACCACTGCGCCACCAGGGAAGCCCGAGTAAAGCAGATTTTGAACTGAAACAATTCTTACTGAGTCTCAAGCCTGCCAGCCTTCAGGCGGGAACTACACCAGTGGCTCTCAGGCCTTTGACCTTAGACTGGAACTAAACTATTGGCTGGCTTCTGTCTCCAGCTTTCCAACTCACCCTGCAGATCTTGGGACTTGCCTGCTTCCATAATTGCTTGAGCTGATTCCTTATTATATTGTTTCTGTTTCTCTCGAAAACCCTAATACAAGGTTCATCTTGTAAATTTCTTGCTTCATACCTGGTATTGGCCATTGTACCAAGGAGTTCTATTATCATTTAGTGGAGACAATTTTGGTTTTAGGTATGCTTATTACTCTTGGGTGTTAGATATGCTTATTATATTGGTTCCAGGTCTTTTCAGCAGATAGAACTTGGGCATATGCATATTTTTAACTTTTTGAGATAAGTTTAGTTTTACAGAATAGTTGCAAAAATAATACCCTTGACCTGACTTCCCTTTATGTCACTGCTAAGATAATCATAGAATAATTATCAAAATGAAGAAATTAGCCTTGCCACAATACTATTAACTAAACTGTGAGATTTATTCAGATTTCATCAGTTTTTCCACTAACACCTTTTTGTTGTTGTTGTTGTTGTTCCAGTATCACAAATTGCATTTAGTTGTCAGGTGTCCTTAGTCTCCTCTAAGTCTCCTCCATTCTGTGAGTTCCTCCCTTTTTTTTTCTTTCATGAGCTTGACAATTTTGAAGACTATAGTTCATTTGTTATATTAGTTTTCTGTTGCTGTGTAACAAACTTCCACAAACTTAGTGGCTTAAAACAATATCCATTTATTACCTCACAATTTCTGTAGGTCAGAAGTCCAGGCATGGTGTAGCTGGATTGTCTGCTTGGTCTCACAAGGCTGAAATCAAGGTGTTGCCTGGGATGCATTCTCATCTGGATCTTGGGGCCTCTTCTTGGCCCGTTTAAGTTGTCAGCAGAGTTCATGTTCTTGTAGTTGTAAGCCTGAAGTTTTCATCTCCCAGAGGTTGCTGACATTCCCTGCCACGTGACCCTCTCTACACATGCAGTTTACTTGCTTTCTGGTACCACAAGATGTTCCAGGCTCAGCTTATTCTTCCCTTGCCTTGGAATCAACCAGTTCTCTAAGAAGACTTGGTTCCTTTTATTGGAAAATGGTATTTAGAAACCAAGGTCTGAATGATGGACGTGTTCATTATTACTGGGGTTTTACTGCTCTACTCCCTCTAGGTGGAAAGAACTAGAAAACAAACTAGAAAATAACCATACACACACATCTGTGTTTACATTTGTGTGTCTATCTGCATGTATTTATTAATAAAAAAACCCATGAGCCTGAGTTGGTACTGCTGACTCCAATCTGCCACCACAGGGGTCATTTTAGTCTTTCTCCTTTCCTTATTTGTAATTGCATTCTCCCAACAAAAAGAAAGCTGGCTCTCATTATCTACAGTATAACCTTGTCTGTAACCTTTAGAATAGGCTTTTTTCACTCCACATAATGCTCTTGAGATTCATCCATGTTGTTGGATGTGTCAACAGTTGATTCCTTTTTATTATTAAGTAGTAGTACACAGCATGGATGTACTAGTTGATTTCATTTAAAATTTACATATTATAAAATTCGTTCTTTGTTATGTACAGTTCTATGGATTTTAGCAAATGCAGATTACTGTTTCCACCATCACAATGTCATACAAAGCAATCCATCACACCAAAAGTCCCCTCATGCTTCCCCTTTATAGTCAACCACTCACACCACCCCCCAATTCCTGGAAACAATTGATTTCTTTTTTGTCCAATAGGTTTATCTTTTCCATAGTATCATATAAATGGAATTATGTAATATGTCACCTTTTGGGTCTACTTCTTTCACTTAGCAAAACAAATTTAAGATTTTGTGTTGTTGCATGAATCATTCATTTTAATTGCTGAATGGTATAGTAGTATTCTATTATATGGAGGTACCACAGTTTGTTTATCCATTCACAGTATGAAGTAAATTTGAGTTGTTTACAGTTTTGGGCAAATGTGAATAAAACTGAATACAAACTTTTTTATGAACATAAATTTTCATTTCTCTTGGATAGATATCTGATAGTAGGATGGTTGGGTCATATGGTATGTGTAAGTTTCATTTTATAAGAAACTGCCAAATCATTTTCCAGAGTTACTGCACTACTTTGCATTTCCTCAAGTAATGTATAAGAATTCCAATGGCTTTGTGTCCACAGCAGTACTTGCTGTTGCTTTTTGTTCATTGAAATTTTTATTGAGATAATTATAGATTCATATGAAGTTGTAAGAAAAATACATAAAGTTCCTATATATCCTGTACCCAATTTCTCCCAATGGTACATCTTGCAAAAGTATAGTACAATATCACAAACAAGATATCAACAGTGATGCAATTCACCAGTCTTGTTCAGATTTCCTCAGTTTTATTTGTGTGTGTGTGTGTGTGTGTGTGTGTGTGTGTGTTTAGTTCTATACAGTTTATAACACGTGTAGCTTTGTATATATAATACCATAGCCAAGATCCAGAGGAGTTCCATGAGCACAAGGATCCCACGTTTTGTCCTTTTATGTACATACCCTTCTCTTTCTTGTCTATCCCTACCTCATCCTTAACTGTAGAAATCACTAATATGTTCTCCATTTCTATAATTTTGTCACTTAAAGAACATTACATGTACAACTCATCAGTAAAATGAGCAAAGGATTTCAATAGCCATTTCTCCCAAGAAGATATACAAGTGGGCAATAAGCCCAAAAAGCAATGCTCAACATCATTAATCATTAGGGAGATGCAAATCAAAACCACAGTGAGATAACCACTTCAGACCCACGAGGACTGCTGCAGTTGGAGGAAAAAAAAAAGGAAAATAAGTGTTGGAACCCTTGTACATTGCTGCTGGAAATGTAAAATGGTGTAGTGGCTGTACAGAACTGTTTGGTAGTTCCTCAAAAAGTTAAGCATAGTTACTATATTACATAGCAGTTACACTCCTAAGCATATGACCAAGATAATTGAAAATCTATGTCCACACAAAAACTTTTACACAAATGTTCATAGCAGCATTAATCATGATAGCCAGATAAGTGGAAACAACCCAAATGCCCATCAGCTTGTGAATGGATAAGCAAAATATGTTATATCTGTACAATTGTATATTATGCAGCCATAAAAAGGTATGCATTACTGATATGTACTGCGACATAGGTGAACGTTGAAAGCATTATGCTAAATGAAAGAAGCCAAACACAAAAAGGCCACATATTGTATGATTTCTTTTCAATGAAATATCTAGAATAGGCAGATTCACACAGATAGGAAGTAGATTAGTGGTTGAGGGGTAAGTGGAATGGTGAGTGACTGCTAACAGGTATGGGGTTTCTTTTTCGGGTGATAAAAATGTTCTGTAATGTTAAAAACTTACATCCACACACAAAACTGCACATGGATGTTTATGGCAGCTTTATTCATAATTGCCGAAACTTGTAAGCAACTAAGATGTCCTTCAGTAGGTGAATGGATAAATAATCCACAAAATAGAATATTATTATTCAGTGCTAAAATAAATGAGCTATCAAGCCATGAAAAGACATGAAAGTGAAAGAAGCCAATCTGAAAAGCTACATAATGTATGATTTCAACTATATGACATTCTGGAAAAGGCAAAACAATGGGGTTAGTGAAAAGTTCAGTGGTTTCCAGGGGTTTTGGAGAGGGTGGGATGAATAAGCAGAACAAAGAGGATTTTTAGGGCAGTGAAACTACTCTGTATGATATTGTAATGGTAGGTATATATGTCATCATACAGTTGTTTAAACCCATAGAATATATAACACCAAGAATGAACAGTAAGGTAAACTATGGACTTTGGGTGTTAATGATGTGTCAGTGTAGGTTTACTGATTGTAACAAATGTCCCCTCTGGTGTGGGATGTTGATAAGGGGCTGTGCATGTGTGTGGGCAGAGTGTTTATTGGGAACTCTGTTCTTGTCAGTTTTGCTGTGAACCCAATACTGCTCCAAATAGTAGTCTATTAAAAAAAAAAAGTTCTGGAACTAGGTAGTGGTGTTGGTTGCACAACATTGTGAATGTACTAAAAAACTGCTGAGTCGTGAATTGTGAAATGTGAATTTTATGCTGTGTGAATTATGTTTCAGCTTTAAAATAGAACATGTTCCAAGAACATTATATAAATAGGATCAAACAGTATGTAACCTTTTGGGATTGGATTTTTTCACTCAGCATAATTCCTGGAGATTCATCCAGATTGTAGTTTGTATGAATACTCATTCTTTTTTGTTGCTGAGTGGTGTTCCACAGTATGGATATACCACAGTTTATTTGACCATTCACCTGTTGAAGGATGTCTGGGTATTTTCAGTTGGGTATTTTGAATAAATCTGCTGTAAACATTTGGGTACAGGTTTTTTTAATAAACATAAATTTTCATTTCTCTGGGAGAAATGCTTAAGAGTACAACTGTTGAGTTGTATTGTAAAATCTATTTTCCAGAGTAGCTATACCATTTTACATTCCCACCCAGTGAATAATGCTGTTTCTCACCAGCATTTGTTTTTGCTGCTACTTTTTGTTTTAGCCATTCCAGTAGGTATGTAGTGATATATAATTGTAGTTTTAACTTGAATTTCCTGATGTCTAATGATATTGAACATCTTTTCATGTGCATATTCTTTCCTAAATACAGAATTTAATCAAGTCTCTAGATCTTTCTACCATTTTATAGGAAATACAAAAGAGAAACAAGATATCCTGGTGAAGCAATCAGTCGAATTCAGAATGTGAGACATTCTGTGGGACATATGTCCTAATTTCCACAACAAATCAGTGTGCTGGCAGGGGGTAGTCTGTGAGGAGACTGTTAAAAAATAAAAGAGACTTAATAGAAATCATAACTAGATACAATATATGGACCTTGTTTGGATTTTGATTTGAACAAACCAAAAAAAAAAAGATCTTCAAGACAGCTGGGGAAATCTAAATATGGAAAAGTTATTAGACCTTACTAAGGAATTATTGTTAATTTATTTCAGTTTATTACTTGTATGGTTATATAAGAAGAAATTCTTGTCAGGTAGAGATCAATATTGAATTATTTACATGGTAATGATATATCTAGGATTTGTTTTTAAATACTCTAGTAAAAAATATATATATATATAGGAAAAAGTGGGAGTGGAGTAGAAGAGTAGAGAAAAAAGATTGGCAAAATACTGATAATTTTTGAAGATGAGTGATGGCTACCTGAGGGAGTGTTTCAGTATTCTTCTTACTTTTGGTGATGTTTGAAAATTTCCATGAAAAAATGTTCAGAAAAAAAAAACATTCAGATAAAATGTTCAGAAATTTTCCGTGATAAAATGTTCAGAACATTTTCCAGATAAAATGTTCAGAAAAATTATTTATTGAAATTATATTTTGTATTTTAAAACATAAACAGTTGACTGCTCAGAAGGTACTTGTAGTTTTTTGCTATAAAACAAATTCAACCTTAATGAAAAAAAATCTGGTTCTGGGGGACAAATGACTAAAGTTATTTATTTTTTTATTTAGGCAGAAGAAAACAAAAGATTGAGGGAGCTCCAGCTTGAACAAGAAGAAAAATTAGCTATGGAATTGGCAAAACTTAAACATGAAAGTCTAAAGGATGAAAAGATGAGGCAACAAGTAAGAGAAAACAGGTATCTTGGCTTCCAAAAATTTCATTTATTTAGTCTTTTTGGCCACTTAAAAAAATTTTTTTTTTTGCCTTAGGTCCTTGGTTATCTATTTTAAATATAGCAGTGTGTACATGTCAATTCCAAACTCCCAATCTACACCTCCCCTCTGCCATTCCCCCCTGGTAATCATAAGCTAATTCCCTGAGTCTCTGAGTCTGTTTCTGTTTTGTAAATAAGTTCATTTGTATCATTTTTTTTTTAGATTCTGCATATAAGTGATATATTTGTCCTTCTCTGTCTGACTTACTTCACTTATCTTTAAACTTTTATGTAATGCTTAGCATCTGAGAGTGAGATTTCTTTCTTTATGCCATTGTTCTTAGTTAATATTTTGACTAGAAATACTGCTTTAAATCCTATATATATGTTCATCTGAGAAAAGAGGTAATATTCTTAGAAATACAGTGTTAATATTTAAGGTGAAAATCAGTATCAATTCCCTCTTCTCTAAAGATAATTTTTAAAATGACCTCTTATAAAAAATAGACTCATGAATTCTACTTATAAGAAAAATCTTAGGTGATACCTAATTTAATTTTATGCCCCTACATAAATTTCCTACAGTATTTCTGGAAGGTGACTGGTCAGCTGTGGTTTAGCACGTCCAGTGACTGCCATAGGAACTTTTTCATTCAGCCCTATCTTTGAATAATCTTTTTTTCCCTATTGTTTCAAAATTAATTTCCCTGTAATATCCAGGCATTTATCTTAGTTCTGCTATCTGATTGAAAAAGAAATAAATTGAGTTTTTCTTTAGGACGTCTCTTCATATTTATGAATCCACTAAACATTTCCTTCTGTAAGTTAAATGTCCCTTATTCCTTCATTTGTTCCTCAGATAACATGATTTCAAGCTTCTTTACCATCCTGGTTCTCTTCTGTAGATGTAATGTAGATTTTTAGTATTCCTTAACAAAATATTGCCCCCACAATTATGTGTAATACTCTAGGGTACTGTTTATTTTATTTAATTTTTTAAAAAATATTTATTTATTTATTTGGTTGCACCGTCTTAGTCTTGGCAGGCAGGCTCCTTAGTTGCAGAGCACCGGCTCCTTAGTTGCAGCATGTTGTCTTCTTAATTGTGGCATGTGGGCTTCTTAGTTGTGGCATGTGAACTCTTAGTTGTGGCATGCATGTGGGATCTAGTTCCCTGACCAAGGACTGAACCCAGGCCCCCTGCATTGGGAGCATGGAGTCTTATTCACTGCACCACCAGGGAAGTCCCTAGGGTACTGTTTAGTACTTCTAATAGTGAGACTATTAACCACATTGTTCTAGAATATGTTTCTTAATTTTGCCTCATATAGAATTACTTTTCAGTGGCAGCCTATCACACTATTGATTAAAACTCAGACTAACTAAATGCCCATTCTGTACTTATGTAGTTGAATATATTAGGAATTTACTTTGATAGTTGTTACATTTTATCTTTAACTGAGCAAGGCTTCTATAGAATATTATATAACCCATGGATGAGCTCCAGAGATTTTGAGCCCATTAAATTATATATGTATGTTTGGCAAATGTACCCATGTGTATTTTTCTGTGTCCACAACTTTTATCACATTCTCTAAGGGATTACTAATTCTTAGAAGAAAAAAAAAGATTTAAAATTGCTGCTAATGTCTTCGTATTGCTCTAGTCTCAAACTGTCTTTTTTGATCTTAATTCTGCAATTATTGTTAGCTATCACTCACACTTTTATGTTTTCTGAAGATGAAATGTTTCATATTTCTTTGTCTGATTCACTGATAAAAGATTTAAATATAGGACCTATCTAGCAATTGAAGGCTAGGTGATTCAGATAAAAGCTCCCTCTCAGAGAAGACTGTCTAGAGAAAGTAAAATAATAAGATATGGGAGAGGAAGGAAACCAGAATGGTGAGCCTGGCATTTGTAGCTGCATTTCTCCTGGAAGTTTCTGCAGATGGCAAAGTATGGCTGAGAGTAAACAAGTGAAGCAGAGCTTGGCCAGTAAGCATATAGTAAGGTGTTCAACATCATTCTACACGCTGTATGCTTAAGAGTTGTGTACTTTGGTGTATGTTTTACTTTAATAATCCAGAATTTAATTAGATTTTATTAGATAGAAACAGATGAAGAGATACTGTGCAGTTTAGTGGAAAATATCCACAATAAGCATAGAGAGACAAAAGGGTAGAAAAATACAAAAGAGAACTTAAAAGAGATAAGGGCTGTGCTGGAAAGTGCTACCACAGGCGTCCCCAACCTCCGGGCTGTGGACCAGTACCGGCCCACTCCCTTTTAGGAACCAGGCCACACAGCGGGATGTGAGTGGTGGGCAAGTGAGTGAAGCTTCACCTGCCGCTCCCCATCGCTCACATTACCGCCTCAACCATTCCCCCCACCCCTCACCCTCTGTGGAAAAATTGTCTTCCACAAGACCAGCTGGTCCCTGGTGCCAAAAAGGTTGGGGACCTGTTCTACCAGATGTATAATTTTCATTCTGGTAGTAGAAATGAAAGTGGATGATGCAGAAGCAGTATTCAAAGAGATACAGTCTGAGAATTTCAAAAATAAAAAAGGCATAAAGCCACAAAGACACAGTAAATAATTAAAAATACATCATGCTCATCCTAGTCAAACTTCAGAAATCTAACAATAAAGAAAATCATAAAAATCACAAAAGTAGCCACACAAAAATGACTACTGCCTTCAAAAGAGCAACAGTGAGAAGTATGACTGAACTTTGAGCAGCAACATTAGAAACTAGAAGACTGGATTTAAAGGACTGAAAGAAAATTTAGTAATCTATACATTGTGGAAAGTTTCTTCAAACATAAGGCAAAAGTCGTTCTTGAGTATTCTTTCAAATAGAGTATGTTTCCTCTCAGCAGTGTCAAAACTGCTAAGAGTTTTTAATTTTGTGCATAAGCCGTGGTAAAATTTTGACTGACATGCAGAAATGGACCATTTTCTGATCAGTGTATTCATCTGGAAATTGGCAGGTCTAAATTGAAGGAAATGTTTGCTGTGGTGCTTGAAATGTATCCAAAGTAATTAAAAATCACCTATATCATGATTAGGCTCTTTAAACTTAAAAGAAATTAATTTTTAAAACCCAGGGTAGGGCTTCCCTGGTGGCACAGTGGGTGAGAGTCCGCCTGCTGATGCAGGGGACACGGGTTCGTGCCCCGGTCCGGGAGGAATCCACATGCCGCGGAGCGGCTGGGCCCATGAGTCATGGCCACTGAGCCTGCGTGTCCGGAGCCTGTGCTCCGCAACGGGAGAGGCCACAGCAGTGAGAGGCCCGTGTACTGCAAAAAAAAAAGAAAAAAGAAAAAAAACCCAGGGTAAATTTTTAAAACTCAGTGAAATTTATTTTGAAAATAATTGTTCAAGTTCAGAAGTCATGAGACTCTTTTGTATTATTTAGAACACATGATTTTTTTTAATCCAAGAAAATATTTAAAAGACAATCTAATTTTATTATAGCTTTTAACTGGAGTTGAGAAACTCACTGTCTAGTTTTATTTTATTTATTTTTTATTGGAATAAAATTGCTTTACAATGTTGTGTTAGTTTCTGCTGTACAATGAAGTGAATCAGCTATATGTATCCCTATATCCCCTCCCTCTTGGGAATCCCTCCCACACCCCACCACCACCTATCTAGATCGTCACAGAGCACCGAGCTGACCTCCCTGTGCTATACCGCAGCTTCCCACTAGCTCTCTATTTTACACCTGGTAGTGTATTTATGTCAAACCTAGTCTTCCAATTCGTCCCACCCTCCCCTTCCCCCCCATGTCCACATGTCCATTCTCTACGTCTACATCTCTCTTCCTGCCCTACAAATAGGTTCATTTGTGCCGTTTTTCTAGATTCCACATATATGTGTTAATATACGATATTTTTTTTCTCTTTCTGGCTTACTTCACTCTGTATGAGAGATTCTAAGTCCGTCCACATCTCTACAAGTGACCCAGTTTCATCCATTTTCATAGCTGAGTAATATTCCATTGTATATATGTACCACATCTTCTTTATCCATTCATCTATTGTTGGACATTTAGGTTGTTTCCATGTCCTGGCTATTGTAAATAGTGCTGCAGTGAACATTGGGGTACATGTGTCCTTTTGAATTATGTTTTTCTCAGGGTATATGCCCAGTAGTGGGATTGCTGGGTCCTATGGTAGTTCTATTTTTAGATTTTTATGGAATCTCCGTACTGTTCTCCGTAGTGGCTGTGTCAATTTACATTCCCACCAACAGTGCAAAAGGGTTCCTTTTTCTCCACACCCTCTCCAGCATTTATTGTTTGTAGATTTTTTGATGATGGCCATTCTGACTGGCGTGAGGTGATGCCTCATTGTAGTTTTGATGTGTATTTCTCTAATAATTAGTGATGTTGAGCAGCTTTTCATGTGCCTCTTGGCCATCTGTATGTCTTCCTTGGTGAAATGTCTGTTGAGGTCTTCTGCCCATTTTTTAATTGGGTTGTTTGTTTTTTTGATACTGAGCTGCATGAGCTGTTTATATATTTTGGAGATTAATTCTTTGTTAGTTGCTTCATTTGCAAATATCTTCTACCATTCTGAGGGTTGTCTTTTCGTCTTGCTTATGGTTTCCTTTGCTGTGCAAAAGCTTTTAAGTTTCATTAGGTCCCATTTGTTTATTTTTGTTTTTATTGCCATTTCTCTAGGAGGTGGGTCAAAAAACATCTTGCAGTGGTTTATGTCAAAGAGTGTTTTCCCCTAAGAGTTTTATAGTGTCCGGTCTTACATTTAGGTCTTTAATCCATTTTGAGTTTGTTTTTGTCTATGGTGTTAGGAAGTGTTCTAATTTCATTGTTTTACATGTAGCTGTCCACTTTTCCCAGCACCACTTATTGAAGAGGCTGTCTTTTCTCCATTGTATGTTCTTGCCTCCTTTGTCATAGATTAGGTGACCATATGTGCATGGGTTTATCTCCAGGCTTTCTATCCTGTATGATTGATCTGTATTTCTGTTTTTGTGCCAATACCATACTGTCTTGATTACTGTAGCTTTGTAGTATAGTTTGAAGTCAGGGAGACTGATTCCTCAGCTCCGTTTTTCTTTCGCAAGATTGCTTTGACTATTCGGGGTCTTTTGTGTTTCCATACGAATTGTAAAATTTTTTGTTCTAATTCTGTGAAGAATGCCATTGGTAGTTTGATAGGGATTGCATTGAATCTGTCAATTGTTTTGGGTAGTAGAGTCATTTTCACAATATTGATTCTTCCAATCCAAGAACATGGTATACTTCTCCATCTGTCTGTATCCTCTTTTTGCATCTATGTTCATCAGTGATATTGGTCTGTAATTTTCTTTTTTTGTAGTATCTTTGTCTGGTTTTAGTGTCAGGGTGATGGTGGCTTTGTAGAAAGAATTTAGGAATGATCCTCCTCCTGCAATTTTTTGGAAGAGTTTGAGCAGGATAGGTGTTAGCTCTTCTCTAAATGTTTGATAGAATTTGCCTGTGAAGCCATCTGCTCCTGGACTTTTGTTTGCTGGAAGATTTTTAATTACAGTTTCATTACTTGCGATAGGTCTGTTTATATTTTCTATTTCTTCCAGATTCAGTCTTGGAAAATTGTACCTTTCCAAGAATTTGTCCATTTCTTTGTGGTTGTTCATTTTCTTGGCATATAGTTGTTTGTAGTAGTGTCTTAGAATCCTTTCTATTTCTGTGGTGTCAGTTGTGATTTTTCCTTTTTCATTTCTAATTTTATTGATTTGCATCCTCTCCCTTTTTTTCTTGATTAGTCTGGCTAAAGGTTTATCAATTTTGTTTATCTTCTCAAAGAACCAATTTTTAGTTTTATTGATCTTTGCTATGTTTTCTTTATTTCTGTTTCATTTATTTCTGCTCTGATCTTTATGATTTCTTTCCTTCTGCTGACTTTGGGTTTTCTTTGTTCTTCTTTCTCTAGTTTCTTTAGGTGTAAGTTAGATTGTTTATTTGAGATTTTTCTTGTTTCTTTAGGTGAAATTGAATTGCTATAAACTTCCCTCTTAGAACTGCTTTTGCTGTGTCCCATAGATTTTGGGTTGTGTGTTTTCATTTTCATTTGTTTCTATGTATTTTTTTATTTCTTCTTTGATTTCTTCAGTGATTTCTTGGTTGTTTAGCAGTATACTGTTTAGCCTCCATGTATTTGTGTTTTTTACAGTTTTTTTCCTGTAATTGATTTCCAATCTCATAGCATTGTGGTCAGAAAAGATGCTTGATGTGAGTTCAATTTTCTTACATTTTCCGAGGCTTGATTTGTGACCCAGGATGTGATGTATTCTGGAGAATGTTCCGTGTGCACTTGAGAAGAAAGTGTATTCTGACACTTTTGGGTGGAATGTCCTATAAATATCAATTAAATCTATCCGGTCTGTTGTGTCATGTAAAGCTTGTGTTTCCTTATTTTCCATTTGGATGATCTGTACGTTGGTTAAGTGGGGTGTAAAGTCCCCTACTATTATTGTGTTACTGTCGATTTCCCCTTTTACGGTTGTTAGCATTTACCTTATGTATTGAGGTGCTCCTATGTTGGGTGCATAAATATTTATAATTGTTATATCTTCTTCGTGGATTGATCCCTTGATCATTTTGTAGTGTCCTTCCTTGTCTCTTTTAACATTCTTTATTTTAAAGTCTATTTTATCTGATATGAGTGTTGCTGCTCCAGCTTTCTTTTGATTTCCATTTGCATGGATTATCTTTTTCCATCCCTTCTCTTTCAGTCTGTATGTGTCCCTAGGTCTGAAGTGGGTCTGTTGTAGACAGCATATATGGGTCTTGTTCTTGTGTCCATTCAGCCAGCCTGTGTCTTTTATTTGGAGCACTTAATCCATTTACTTTCAAGGTTATTACTGATATGTATGTTCCTATTACCATTTTCTTAATTATTTTCATTTTGTTTTTGTGGGTCCTTTTCTTCTCTTGTGCTTCCCACCTAAAGAAGTTCCTTTAGCATTTGTTGTAAAGCTAGTGTGGTGGTGCTGAATTCTCTTAGCTTTTGCTTGTCTGAAAAGCTTTTGATTTCTCTGTCAAATCTGAATGAGATCCTTGCTGAGTAGAGTAATCTTGGTTGTAGGTTTTTCTCTTTCATCACTTTAAGTATATCCTGCCACTCCCTCTGGCCTGCAGAGTTTCTGCTAAAAAATCAGCTGATAACCTTATGGGGATTCCTTTGTATGTTATTTTTTGCTTTTCCCTTGCTGCTTTTAATATTTTTTCTTTGAATTTAATTTTTGTTAGTTTGATTAATATGTGTCTTGGTATGTTTCTCCTAGGGTTTATCCTGTATGGGACTCTCTGCACTTTCTGGATTTGGGTGACTGTTTCCCTTCCCATGTTAGGGAAGTTTTCTGCTATAATCTCTTCAGATATCTTCTCAGACGCTTCCTTTTTCTCTTCTTCTTCTGGTACCCTTATAATTCGAATATTGGTGCATCTAATGTTGTCCCAAAGGTCTCTGTGATTGTCTTCAGTTCTTTTCATTCTTTTTTCTTCTGTTCCTCGGCAGTTATTTCCACCATTCTGTCTTCCAGCTCACTTATTTGTTCTTCTGCCTCAGTTTTATGTTATTGATTCCTTCTAGTGTATTTTTCATTTCAGTTATTATGTTGTTCATCTATGTTTGTTTGTTCTTTAGTTCTTCTAGATCTTCTTTTTTTTTTTTTTTTTGTATTATGTGGGCCTCTCACTGTTGTGGCCTCTCCCGTTGCGGAGCACAGGCTCCGGACACACAGTCTCAGCGGCCATGGCTCACGGGCCCAGCCACTCCGCGGCATGTGGGATCTTCCCGGACCGAGGCACAAACACATGTTCCCTGCATTGGCAGGCGGACTCTAAACCACTGCGCCACCACGGAAGCCCTCTTCTAGATCTTTGTTAAACATTTCTTGTATTTTCTCAATCTGTGCCTCCATTCTATTTCTGAGATTCTGGATCACCTTTACTGTCATTACTCTGAATTCTTTTTCAGGTAGCTTGCCTATTTCCTCTTCACTTATTTGGTCTTATAGGTTTTTACCTTGCTCCCTCATCTGTGACATTTTTTCGTTGTCTTATTTTATTTTATTTTTTGATGGGTGGGATTGTGTTCCTGTTTTACTGGTTTTTGGCCTGAGGCTTCCAGCATTGGAGTTTGTAGGCTGTTGGGTAGAGCTGAGTCTTGGTGCCGAGGTGAGGACCTCGGGGTGACCTCACTCTGATGAATATTCCCTGGGGTCTGAGGTTTTCTGTTAGTCCAGTGGTTCAGACTCGGAGCTCCCACAACAGGAGCTCTGGCCTAACCCTCTGCTCATGAACCAAGATCCCACAACCCACGTGGGGCGGCAAAAAAAAAGGAAGAAGAAGAATAAAAGGAGCAGAACAATAACAGAGTAAAAAATAAGATTAGAAAACTAACAGATATGTTAGAAAGAATAAAAAAATAAAAATATAGATGAAACAACAACCAGAAGCTAAAACAGAACTACAATAGTAAAAAAGAGGAGAGGAAAGAAACAAAAAAAAGCCAGAAAAGGCCTTGGCTGTGTGGGGGGGTGGGGCTTAGGCAGGGGTGGGGTTTATGTGGTGGGCAGGGCCTATGCTTAGGACCCACAGGGCCGGAAAAGACCCTGGGTGGCTTGTGAGGCTTAGGCTCAAGGCAGCAGGAGGGACCCAGGAGTGCCTCTGGCCTTGGAGGGCAGAGCACCAGGTCCAGGACCCCAGCAGGCTCACTGGGCCCTAGTGGGTGGGGGGAATTGCAGGGTGCTTTCCCCCGCATCCTCCGATCCTAGAGGTCCCCTCCCTGTTGGCCTCTCTTCTTCTTTCCCCTCACCTCCCTCCTGTGCCCCTAGGAGCCACGTGGCCAGAGGGAGCCCCAGAAGGCAGGGGACCAGACCTGGAAGCCCAACAGGCTTCCCGAGGCTTAGTGGGTGGGGGAAATGCCCTCCGCCCCTCCCCTATTCCTCCAATCCCAGAGGGCCCTCCCATCTGCCTCTCCTCCTCTTACCCCCCTTCTCCCTCCATCCTATGCCCCTAAGACCCTCACAACCCGACAGGGCCCGGGAGAATGGAGGACCAGGCCCGGGAGAATGGAGGACCAGGCCCGGGAGCCCAGCAGGCTTCCTGGGCCATGGTAAGCAGGGGAAACACCCTCCATGCCTTCCCTGATCCTCTGATCTTGGAGGGCCCCTCCCTGTCCACCACTCCTCTTCTCTGCTCAGTCCCGCCCCCCATCTCCCTCCTATACCCCTAGGACCAACGTGGCCCGGAGGGGGCCTTGGAAGGCGGAGGACCCGGCTGGGGAGCCCGGCAGGCTTCCTGGGGCCCGATTAGGCAAGGGAAACTCTAGGCGTGCTCCCACTGATATCTGAGCCCCTGAGGGTCCTTCCAGGCATGGGAACCCCTCCCCGCTCCCAGCCACCACGTCTCCTCCCCCCTCACTCCCCCCACGTCCTACCCATTGCTCAGGGGGTACTTCTCATCTCCTTGGGCGTCTAGGTCCCCCACCAGCGTGTGGCAGGCGCCCTAGTTGTGGGGAGACGTGAACTCCATGTCTTCCTACACCGCCATCTGGACTGCCCCCACCACTGTCTAGTTTTAGAAATCCTATTTTAATTGTAGCATTAATAATTATAATTAGTTGTACAATTAGTTATAATTATTTACAGTTATTACAACTAATTGTATAATTATGACCATACAATTTATAATTATTAAATAATAGCAATTTATATTTATTATATAGCTAACACATAGCTTTATGAAAGAAAAAATAAGTACCTTGTTTATAACTTGTATTTAAGTTCAGCAAAAACTATCTCAAAGAAGAGACAGTCTGCCCTTATTAAATGTACAACTAGTTCCTTGCTGATGCCAGTACTATTATATTACATTTCTGACTGATAATCAATATGTTAATTATTAAAATAAATAAGATGGCTTAAAAAAATAACATTTTCAGTCAAACAAAATAGAGAATTGATCACGATAACCCTGCATTAAAGGAAATACTAGCAGTTGTTCTTCAGGTAGAAGAATAAAAATGATCCCAACATTAATCTCAAAACTTCAGGGAGGAAAATGCGTAGTAAGTCTAGGTGAAATATGAATCTGTAAATCACTTATTGTAATGTCTTTGGGATTTAAAATATATAAATAGTTAAAAATGTAACAAACCATAACAAAAGTGAGGTAGGAAGTACATACATGGAGTTAAAGTGGTCAAGAATCTCTCATTGTTTGGTAAAAAATGGACAAATTTTATCAGACTTGAAACAAACATGTAATCTCTGTAATACAAATTTGGAAAAGAATATACAATTAACAAATGAATAGAGGGAAAAATGTGATAATAAAGAATGATGAGGCTGTGCAGAAAGAGTTGACATAGCACACTTGAGGCTAATTTCCTCAGATAGCCCTGCTTTGCAAGTTTGTCCTTGGCTGGCATCTGGAAACTTGGATTTCAAGAAGGTTCCCACCACTCTATGATAAGAGTGCCTAATTGTTTGGAAAAACAGTATGGTTCATTCTGAACTCTGTTCCTTCTGGTAGTCGTAATTTTGGTACTTGTAGGCAGAGGGTACATGCATGACTAGCCCCTAATGAAAATCTTGGGCCCTAAGTCTCTAGCGAGCTTTCCTGGTAGACAATTCTCACATGTTGTCACAACTTATTGCTGGGGGAATTAAGTGTCTCCTGTGTGACTCCACTGGGAGAGGACTTTTGGAAACTTGCAGCTGATTTCCTCTAGACTTTGCCGACATGCTTTTTTTCCTTGTCGATTTTGCTCTGTATTTCACTGTGATAAATCATATCCATGAGTATGACTATATACTAAGTCCTGTGAGTCCTCTGAGTGAGTGATGGAACCCAGTGTGGGGGTGGTCTTGGGGACTCCAAACATAGAGACAAAAAGAAGAGAAGAGAGAACACAGAACAGGTAAGACAAATAGAAAGAATATATTAAGATTGTAAATGTAACCCAACTATATTAGTAGTTATAATAAACATGTTTGAACCATTTATGAAAACAGACCATTTGTTATGCCAGAACAAATACAACAGATTTTTAACACATTTATTCCATACATAGTATGTTCTCTGACCACAGTGGAGTTAAACTAGATATACAGTAACAAAAAGACCCCAAAAAACTAGACAATCTTTGTGTATTTAGATATTTTAAAATGTACTTCTAAATAACCCCAGGCTAAAGGAGCAATCAGAATTGAAATTAGAAAGTATTTTTAACTGAATGATAATGAAAATGCCACATAGTAATGGTTGTAAGATTGGAGTGACATCTGAGAAATGGTGTAGTAGGCAGCTCCAAGTTCCTGTCCTCCCAGTCAAAGTAGCAGAAACTGTCAGAATCAACTTTGTAAGAACTCTGAACAACAAAGTTTTATAGCAACCAACTGCATGCTCAAACAAGAAAAAGGCAACTTAGCAATGGAAGCAAAGTCTTTAGTGTTTTTACTTTTCCTTGCTCCATCCCCTCCCAGCTATGAGGCAGTCTTGAGGACAGCAGCCCATAGAGTACCAGGCCCTGGTTCTGGAGGAAGAAGAGCAGATCTTATTTGCAAATTATTGTGTCTGTATATTCTAACCTAACTGGGAGCTACCTGAAGGACTGACACAATGTGCTTATCTGTGTTTCTCCTAATTCAGAACTCAGGCCAGAAAAGCAAATTGTATCTCTGGTAAGATTTAATTTCCATAATATATAAAGGATGCCTACAGTTCAACAACAAAAGACAAACAACCCAATTCAAAAATGGGCCTGGTACTTAAAGATTTCTCCAAAGCAGACAGACAGTGGGCAATAGCACATGAAAAAGTACTCAACATTTGTTATTAGGGAAATGCAAATCAAAACCACAAGCAGATACCATTTCACACCTGGTAGGATAGCTGTAATAAAAACAATGGAAAATAAGTGTTGGTGAAGATGTGGACAAATTGGAAACCTCAGACATTGTTGGTAGGAATGTAAAATGGTGCACTGTGGAAGACAGTTTGGCAGTTCCTCTAAAAGTTAAACAGAATTACCATGTGGTCCAGCAATTCCACCCTTAGGTGTACACTCAAAAGAATTGAAAAATTGAAAACAGGGACTCAATCAGATAGTTGTACGCCAATGTTCAATGCAACATTATTCACAATAGCCAAGAGGTAGAAGCCACCTAAGTGTCTGTCAGCAGATGAGTAGATAAACAAATCGTGGCATATACATACAGTAGAATATTATTCAGGTATAAAAGGGAATGAAGCTCTCATACATGCTGCAATATGGTTGAACCTTGAAAAGCATTATCCTAAGTGAAGTAAGCCAGAAACAAAAGGATAAAGACTGTATAATTCCACTTACTTGAAATACCTAGGGACAGATTTGCAGAGACAAAAAGTAAATTAGCAGGGAGGGGAGGAATGGGGAGTTATTGCTTACATGGGTACAGCATTTCTTTTTGGAAAAAAAGTTTGGAAATAGTGTTGATAGTTGCCGAGCATTATGAATGTAATTAACACCACTGAATTGTACACTTAAAAATGGTTAAAATGACAAATTTTTGTTATATATATTTTACAAGAAAAAAATTCTAGGATTAAAAACCCCCCAGAACTTGTCCCATAAATAGCTAAAGCTATTCCTTGAGGATAGCTTATAATCTAAAATGACTATTAGAAAAGAAGACTCCATCTGGAATTATTTGAAAACAAAGAGAAAATTCCCATCTGGAGTGATTAAAAAATAATGTAGGATAAAGATAAGGTCAGAAATGAGCAATTTAGAATGTAGACATAAAGTAGAATCAACAAAGCCAAAAATTGTGCCTTTAAAAAGGCCAATAAAATTGATAGTCCCTGGCAGGAATATATAACTGTAAAAGAGAATGTACAAATAACCAATTCTAGGAATAGATAGTGTGCTATAACTGTAGATCGTACAAATGGGAGATCACTGTAGGTCATAGCAGGATATTGTGAACAATTTTATGCAAATTTGAAAATTTAGGTAAATTACTAAATAGCACATTTACCAAACTGACTAGCAGTAGTAGAAAGGGAAACTGGCTCTGCAGTGCCAGTTTTGTCATAAAATAAGTGTGCATATGTGCATGCATCTGTTTTTGCATTTTTCTATCCCATCCTTCCGCAACTGGGGTTCCATAGGAGAACCAAGTGTCACAGAAAGTTGAGTGATTGTATTTTTAATTTTCTCAAAGACAGTATATAGCTGGTATTATTTTAGATCCAGAGGAACCAAGTTAATTCACTGCACATAATAGATGCTTAAGGGCATTAGGGCTTAAAACTTGTAGTTGAGAAGAGCTGCTCTAGTCTATTCCATTGATCCATTTGTTCATCCTGTGCTAAAACTACACTATCTTAAATATTGTGGCTTTATAATAAGTATTCATATCCTGAAGAAGTCTCCAATTTTGGTCTTCTTAAAGATTGTTTTAGGGCTTCCCTGGTGGCGCAGTGGTTGAGAGTCCGCCTGCCGTTGCAGGGGACACGGGTTCGTGCCCCAGTCTGGGAGGATCCCACATGCCAGCGGAGTGGCTGGGCCGGTGAGCCATGGCTGCTGAGCCTGTGCTTCCGGAGCCTCTGCTCAGCAGCGGGAGAGGCCACAATGGTGAGAGGCCCGTGTACCGCAAAAAAAAAAAAAAAAAAAGATTGTTTTAGCCATTCCTACTTTGCATTTCCATATACATTTTAGAATCACTGCAGGGCATTCAGAAATAGACATTTAAAAAAAATGATACTGTATCAATTAGATATCCATATGGAAGAAAATGAACTTGATTTCTACCTCACACCACACATAAAAATCAATTCCTGGAGGATTATCGTCTAAAAGTTAATGGTGAAATAACAAAGCTTTGAGAGACTAATACAAGAAAATGTATTTATGTCTGTGGGGTGGGCAACATTTCTTGAAACATGACACAAAAGTTACTGACAATGAAGAAAAAGATTGGTGGATTAGAATACTCTTCATCTGAAGAAACCACTGTGAGAGTAACTGCAAACTGGAAGGAGGTATTTGCAATGCATATAACCAACAAGAGACTTGTATCCGGAATATATAAAGAACTTTTGGGCTTCTCTGGTGGTACAGTGGTTGGGAATCCGCCTGCAAATGCAGGGGACATGGGTTTCAGCCCTGGTCCAGAAAGATCCCACATGCCGTGGAGCAGCTAAGCCTGTGTGCTACAACTACTGAGCCTGTGCTCTAGAGCCCGCGAGCCACAGCTGCTGAGCCTGCGTGCACAACTGCTGAAGTCTGCTTGCACAACTACTGAAGCCTGCGTGCCTAGAGCCTGTGCTCCGCAACAAGAGAAGCCACCGCGGTGAGAAGCCTGTGCACTGTAACGAAGAGTAGCCCCCGCTCGACGCAACTAGAGAAAGCTGGCGTGCAGCAACGAAGACCTAACGCAGCCAAAAATAATAAGTAAATAAATAAATTTTAAAAGACTTCTATGCAACAATAAGAAGTAGACAAACCAGTATAAGAATGAAAATATTTTTTTAAATATTAAACAAGAACTTCATAGAAGTTATACAAATGAGTCAACATATGAAGAGGTCTCAGTTCCATTAGTAGTTGGGAAACATAAATTAAAACCCCAGTGATAAATTACATCCCCTAAAAGAATGGTTAAAATCTATGAAAAGACGAAAGTGTTGCTGAGGGTGTGGAGTGGTGCAAGTGCTTAGACACTGTTCATGAGAGTGTAAATCTGACAAAGCTTTGGAAAACTGCCATTATCTACTCAATTTGAACACAGCCTACCCTGTGACTCAGAAATTTCACTTCTAGGTATATATCCAATGGGTATGGGTGCCCTTGTCCTTCAAATGAAGGTCGTTTATTTGAATGTTGGTTGTTTGCAACTTAATGCACATTTTTTTGTAGAGACAATATTATAAATTGATTGGGTTTGTATATTGGTGCATAATCATTAGTACCCAACTCTAACAAAAATCTTTGTAAATGTATCTCAAACTCTTAGTGGAATAAAATATGTAGACTAACCTAGAAACTTAATCCTCGTTTCTAACACTTTTTATGTAAGAAGGTAATCTTGTGTCATATACATTTGCACCTACAATGGTAAGGGCAAGAAGGACCCACACCATAATACCAGGAATATCTCTCTTCCCTTACCCCTTAGGATTGTTTCTTTGTAGGTAGGGGGTACTTGTAAGTTGAGTTTATAGGTAGGTGAGTGCCTCTTTGTTCCAGTAAGAATTAACATGTACATCTTGGTGACATCTCAGGGCCCTTCCAACTCAGAATTCTCATATTCTGTCATATTCAGAATTATGACTGGCACAGTAAAATAAAAATTTTTGTATGGCATATTGTTTTCATTAAATTTAGGAGAGTGATAGATTAAAAAGTAATTCAGAGATTATCTGACGCCAATCCCCATTTTTTTTAACAGATAAGTAAACAAGCCCAGAGAAGTGACCTAAACTTGCCCATGTTACTCCCTCTTCATCATCATCAAAAAATAGTTACCATATGTAGTAGAGTGTCTGCTGTTATACACATTAACTTATTTAATTGCCAAAACTACACCTTTTACAGATAGCAAAACCAAGGTACAAAATCTAAGTAACTTGTATAGGTTTAAACCTCTCCACTATAGTTATTCTTTTAGCCTAATAGTACTGGTAACTGGACAGAAATTTTAACCTATATTGATATAGCACCTTTTCTGAGCCAGGCACTGGCAGAAAGATTTTTAGTGATGATTATTGAAAATAAAAGGGTTGTTTTGTCTAGAAAAATTAATTACAATGTCTCTTTTCACATGCATTCTGATTTTTCTTGGGATGAATGGAGAAAGGGGTATTTTTTCAAAATATTTAAAAAATAATGTAAATATCTTTTATGCATTTAGAAAAAAATTCATTTAAATTGCAGATACATATTATTTTTAAAATGGTAAGAGATACATGGTCCTCGAATTTAAATTTCTGTCTTTTTTAAAACAGTATTGAGCTCAGAGAATTGGAGAAGAAATTAAAAGCAGCTTACATGAGTAAAGAAAGAGCAGCTCAGATTGCTGAAAAGGATGCCATCAAATATGAGCAAATGGTAATCATGTTTCTGGTCATTATGTTTTCCATATTTTTAGCTTCATTTAGAAAACCAAAAATAGACCAATTTTTGGAAAATTGTTATATTCTATACAGAATTTACACTGTTAGATTTCTCAAATACTTTTATACTTTGCAGATCCTTAAGGTGTAAGAAATTATGGATATTGAGCTTTGTGTAATTTAATAGTAGAACCTTTCAGAGACACAAGGAATTAGGTTGACGCTTAGAATGAACAGCTATATTCAGTAACTCCCAGCATTCTTGATGGTCTCTAACTGATTATTCTCTGACAAACCAATACAAGTTGTTAGCATAATCAGTGTATTTTAGAATGTTACTAAATTTTTAATTTTTAAAATGTTTTAAAAAATAAACTATAAGCAGGAAACTTTTCTGTTTCATAAATATCAATCTTTTCTTCTCATGTTTTCCTCTATTTTTATCCTCTTTTCTTACTCCTGACCTACTGTGCATTACTGGTAATAGTTACTCTTGGGCAAAGGAGTTTCAGACACATGCAGCAGTAGTGTTGCACAGTATAATATAAAATAGGGTTTATTAACACTTAAAAGCAGGGTGTACGTCATCACTTGAGCTCTCGTTGTCACTCATAAAGGCTAGACATAGATGAAAAGGTCTGATTGCAATGTTACACAGTCTTTTAAGTTCCCTTCTCTCATTTCTCTATTACTTTGTAGAGCATTTTGATAGCAGAGTTCCCCCTCTCCTAGATCCCTTTCAAAGATGTTATACGGCTATTAAAGAGAAAGAGGTAAAGGGAAATAGTTTGGCTTTTAAAGTTGGCCAGAATATATTATATGTTAAAAGGAAAAAAAGCAAGTTGCAAAAAAATTTGGAGAATAATACATTTCACAGTACATTTTTTAAAACTTGTACATGTATGTATGTGTATATCAGCATCTGTGTGTGCATGTATATCAACACACATGTTCACACACACATAGAATTAGAGGGGTGATATCAAAATACTTGACCAGTGCAGTGTTATACAGGCTTCAAATAAGAACAGATGCTGGCCATAGTGAAATGTGTGTGTGCATGTGTGTTAGTATAGAAGAAGTCTGGTGGGTTGTACAGCATGCTGTTAACATGATAACCTTTGGTGTGACAGGTGGTAGGAGAGGGTAAGGAGACTTCACTTCATGAGCCATACTCTACCCTTTAAAAAATAAAGTAGAACATAAACAATGTACTATTTGACCAGTAGATTGCAGTTTAATTATTTTGATAATTGAGATTATTCGAGGCAGTTGTAGATATTTATTCTGGCTGTTGAAAGAATTGCTGTTATTTTCTAAATAAAATTGATCCACAAAAATTAAAGTCAAATACTCCTAGGACTTGACTAGGTGTCAGGATATTTAGGTGCTAGTTTTGGCTCTCTCTCTCAGCCTAAATTTTCTTATCTGTGAAATGAGAACATTGTACTTCTATAAGTGTGTGATAATTTGTACATACATGTTTTTGTCTTGTCATATTTTTTCTATAGAGCCTAGTACAACATGTGCTAAGAAAAGAGAAGGAAAGAAAGAATTTTGGTCAAGTCATATTAACAGTGTATATGTTAAAGGCATCAATTAGATCAGGAATGGCATTAGCATTCATATTTTAATCTGTTTCTTCTTTTATGTTTGATGCTGCTAGCCATTCTAGCATTTGGGATGTGATCCTAATGGTAAAGGATGACTTTTTTTTTTTTTTTTGAGGTACGCGGGCCTCTCACTGTTGTGGCCTCTCCCGTTGTGGAGCACAGGCTCTGGACGCGCAGGCTCAGCAGCCATGGCTCACGGGCCCAGCCACTCCGCGGCATGTGGGAGCTTCCCGGACTGGGGCACGAACACGTGTCCCCTGCATCGGCAGGCGGACTCTCAACCACTGCACCACCAGGGAAGCCCAAGGATGATTTTTTTAAAGTGCCCTAATATATTTACTTTAAAACATTTTGTTAAATGATTTCAAAATGCTCAAAACAAGTAAGGAGGTTAACCCATTCAAGAAGCAGGGTTGTGTCTAACTCAGAAGGAATGGTCTTGAATGAGTGAATTAAAACCTAAGAAAACAGGCACAGTGACATATGTGACCCTTTTATTAAATTAAAGTGATTACCAGGGGCCTTTAATAAATGAGAAAGAGGAGACTTCAAAGGCCAGTAGCAGGAAAGAAAATTTAGGCTGAGAGAAACTTAAGAGCTGCTCAGAGCTATTTAATAGCAGACCTGTATAAAAAAGATAGTACCGTCCTTACTCTAAATAGCAGCCAATACCCAGTGGAGCTAAAATTTGTGAAAATTGCCTACATCAACTTTTAAATAGATGAAAAAGATGACTACTGCTCTGGCAGTTAACATAGTTGTTAACAAAGCACTTCTAATTTTACTTACTGTTTTTCAAATGTGGAGTTTATTCTCCTTATTGCCCTGAGAGAGCTACTTGAAGGAATAGGAAAGCCTCTTTAGGGTTTGACTCATCATTCAAACCCTTCAGGTGACAGTGACTTACCTTTGCTTTTTACCTACACAGTTACATAATATTTTATATAACAGGCTTTATAGTATTCAATTCCATCTGCTAAAAGTATTCTATCCTACTGTGCTCAGATTTGAAAGTGGAAAGATGAATTTTGTTCTAATAACAGAAACGTGATGCTGAAATTGCCAAAACTATGATGGAAGAACACGAGAGATTAATAAAGGAAGAGAATGCTGTGGAGGAAAAACGAAACAAAGTAAAAGCACAGTACAGTCGTGACTTAGAGAAACAACTTGAAGAACAAGGAAAGAAGAAGCAGGAAGCTTATGAGCAACTGCTGAAAGAGAAACTCATGATTGATGAAATTGTTAGGAAAATCTATGAAGAAGATCAATTGTAAGTTTATCCCAACTTTCTTACATGCCTAAACATTTACATTAGATTTATCTCAGGCTTGTCATGAAGAGGAAATCACCTAAACAGTGCCCAGTACATGGTAAGTCCCAGTAAATGTTATCACATAAACTGAGACCAAGTCTTCTCTTTTTTTATAAATTTCTTTCTTTCTTTCTTCATGGCTGCGTCGGGTCTTTGTTGCTGTGTGCCAGCTTCCTCTAGTTGCGGCGAGCCGGGGCTACTCTTTGTTGTGGTGCGCAGGATTCTCATTGCAGTGGCTTCTCTTGTGGCGGAGCACAGGTTCTAGGTGTGCGGGCTTTAGTAGTTGTGGCTCGCGGGCTCTAGAGCGCAGGCTCAGTAGTTGTGGCACATGGGTCTAGTTGCTCCGCGACATGTGCGATCTTCCTGGACCAGGGCTCGAACACGTGTCCCCCACATTGGCAGGCGGACTCCCAACCACTGTACCACCAGGGAAGCCCCCAAGTCTTACTTATCTTTGTTAGCATGATAATTAATTGTCTGATAGTTAAGAAATACTTATTGACAATGGCTAAACTTTGATTTTCTTAAGTAAGCCCATATCAAGAGAATTTGTTTTCTGTTCAGTTTCCCTGGTAGACAGCTAAAGTGTAGAGTGCTGTGAAACATATATAAACAGGTGGTGGCCTTTCTGAAGTGAGATGCATAAAACATCATAATAGGTTAGAGAAGAGGCATAGTAGTAGTTGACTCAGAGAAAATTCATATCTGTTATTATATTTAGTGGCACATAGTAAACACTCAAAATGTTTGTTGCATGAAAGAATGAAAAAATTGTAAATAGGGAAGCCATTTTTCTCCACATCATTATCAACTGAAGGAAATGATACTTACATTTTTTGATATTTTATTATTATTTCTGTTACTATACAACTGCATTCACTATTGCTTTTTAGGGAAAGACAACAAAAGTTAGAAAAAATGAATACAATTCGAAGGTATATAGAAGACTTTAAGAAAGAGCAGGCTCTCTGGAGAAAAAAGAAACATGAGGAAATGGAAGAAGAAAACAGAAAAATCATAGAGTTTGCCAAGATGCAGCAACAAAGAGAAGAAGATTGGATGGCAAAAGTTCAAGAAGGTGAAGAAAAAAGGCTACAGCTTCAGAATATGGTATTAAAATAACCATTTCTTTAACACTGGAGAAATTCTGAAATATTTGTCATAGAATTTGATTCCTTTACATGTTTGTGTGTTTTTTTAAAATTTAATAGCTGACTCAGAGATTGGAAGAAATGCTGCGACAACGTGAAGATTTAGAACAAGTGCAACAGGAATTATACCAGGAAGAACAAGCAGAAATACATAGGAAGAAACTAAAAGTAAGTTTTGGAAATTGAAGGAATGATTAACATAGAGAAGAGTATCATTTTGAGATGAAGCAGTAGAAAGATAATAGATTTAAACCTAACCATATTGATAATTACCTTATATGTAAATAGTATAAACACTACAGTTAAAAGAGATTTTTAGGATGGGTAAAAATGCTAGACCCAGGCAGCAGTTCACAAAGTGCATCAAAAGCATGATGCAACTATATTATCTACAAAGGAACATAATTTAAATATGAAGACACATATGGTTTAAAAGCAAAAGGATGGAGAAAGATATACCATACCAATACCAACCAAGATCCTTCCATGTTAGAGTAGAAATCATGATGAATAGGCTAAATTCATGTAGAGGATGTAATAGCCCTAAAGGTGTGTGAACCTAAGTAAAACTTCAAAATACATGCAGCAAAACTGGAAAAACTGAAAGGAGAAATAAATCCATAATTATTTATATTTGAATGTTTAAATACTTCTCATTACTATATAAAATAAGTAGTCAGAAAACCATGGAATATAGTGTTGAACAATAATATCAACAAATCAAGATTTGTCAGTTTTCTAAATGGGTGTTTTTTGTTCACTTATTGTAGAATTCTAAGAGTTCTTTATGTATTCTAGTTACTAGTCCTTTGTCAGGTGTGTGTTTTACAAATATTTTCACTCAGTCTATAGCTTGTCTTTTCATCCTCTTAACAAAGTCGTTTTCCAAGTAAATGTTTTCAATTTCTGTGAAGTCCAATTTATCAGTTTCTGTTTTTATGGATCATACCTTGGTATCAATTCTAGGAAGTCTTTGCCTACATCCTGAAGAATTTCTCCTTTTTTTCCCTAAAAGGTTTCATTTTCAGTTAATTTTTGTTTATAAGGTATGAGAGTTAGGTCAGGTTTCATTTTTGCTTCTCTGTGTCCAGTTGTTCCACACTATTTGTTGAAAAGGTTTTCTCTCTTACATTGAGTTGCTTTTGTACCTTTGTTTAAAACACAGTTGAGCATATTTGTGTGTATATTCCTGGGATCTCTATTTTGTCTGTTGATCTATGTGTCTATCCCTTCAGCAGTACCACAGTTTTTTTTGTTGTTGTTGTTGTTTTTGCAGTACACGGGCCTCTCACTGTTGTGGCCTCTCCCGTTGCAGAGCACAGGCTCCGGACATGCAGGATAATCTTGTCTGTATCTACAAATAGTCATTGGGGAATTTGATAGGAATTATATTAAGTCTGAATATCAGTTTGGGGAAAATTGACATATTCATTATATTGAGTCTTCCAGTCCATGAACACAGAATGACTCTCCACTTACAGTTGCCCCTTGAACAACACGGGTTTGAATTGTGTGAGTCCACTTATCTTCAGATATTTTTCAGTAGTAAATACTACTATTTACACAGTCCATGGTTGGTTGATTCCACAGATATAGAGCAACTGTGGATATAAAGAGCTGACTAAATTTTGTGGATTAACCCCTGTGTTGTTCAAGAGTCAAGTCTATTTAGATGATCTTTGAATTTTTTCATCAATGTTTTATAGTTTTCAGCTTACAAATCCTGTACGTTTTGTTAGATTTACATCTAAGTATTTCAGTTTTTTGAGTGATTGTAAATGGAATTTAAATTTTAGTATCATTGTCCACATACTCATTGCTAGTGAATTGACTTTTTTAATGTTTATCTTGCGTCTCATGACCTTGCTGAATTCACTTAGTAGCTGTAGGAGTTGGTTTGTTTGTTTTTCCATACATAGTCATGTCCTCTGCAAACAGGGACAGTTTTATTTCTTGCTTTCTTATCTATATACCTTTTATTTACTTTTTTTGCCTTATTGTACTGGCTAAAACTCAGCACTGGCTAGCACTATGTTGAATAAAAGTGATGAGAGTAGACATCACCTTTCTTTGTTATCTATCAGGGGAAAAGCATTCTGTTAATTGTAGTTTTTTTTGGTAGATGCTCTTTATAAAGTTGAGGACTTTTTCTCCTATCACTGTTTTTCTGAAGATTTTTGTCATGAAGGGTGTTGAATTTTTTCAAATGCTTTTTCTACATCTATTGATATGACCATGTACTTTTTCTTCTTTAGCCTGGTTGATTGCATTGATTGATTTTGGGGGGTTACTGAACAACCTTGCATCACTGGAATAAATCTCACTTGGTCATGGTGTATACCTCTTATAATATATGACTGGATTTTAGTTTCCTAATAATGTGTTAAGGATTTTTGCATCCATATTCATGAGGAATATTGGTTTTTAGTTTTCATTTTTTATACTGGTGTCAGGGTAATACTGTCTTCATAAAATGAATGGAGAAGTATTTCCTTCTATTTTCTAGAAGAGATTGTTTAGAATTGGTGTTAATTCTTTAAACATTTGGTAGAATTTTCCAGTGAAACTATCTAGGCTAGGAGTTTTATTTTTTGAGAGTTTTAAAATATTAATTCAATATTTTATTGTATATTTATTTATTTTAAAGTTTTTATTTTATATTGGAGTATAGTTGATTTATAATATTGTGTTACTTTTAGGTGTACAGCAAAGTGATTCAGTTATACATATATCCATTCTTTTCCTGATTCTTTTACCATATAGGTTATTATAGAATATTGAGAGTTCCCTGTGCTATACAGTAGGTCCTTGTTGATTATCTATTTTATATATAGTGGTGTGTGTATGTTAATCCCAAACGCCTAATTTATAACTCCCCCCCACCTTTCCCCTTTGGTAACCATAGATTTGTTTTCGAAGGCTGTGAGTCTCTGTTTTGTAAGTAAGTTCATTTCTATTGTTTTTTAGATTCCACATATAAGTGATATCATATGATATTTATCTTTCTCTCTCTGACTTCATTTAGTATGATAATATCTAGGTCCATCCATGTTGCTGGAAATGGCATTATTTCATTCTTTTTTATGGCTGAGTAATATTCCATTGTATATACGTACCACATCTTCTTTATCCATTCCTCTGTTGATGGACATTTAGGTTGCTTCCATGTTTTGGCTACTGTAAATAGTGCTGCAGTGAACACTGGGCTGCATGTATCTTTTCGAATTATGATTTTCTCTGGATATATGCCCAGGAGTGGGATTGCTGAGTCAAATGGTAGCTCTATTTTTCGTTTTTTAGAGAACCTCCATACCATTCTCCGTAGTGGTTGTACCAATTTACATTCCCACCAACAGTGTAGGAGGGTTCCCTTTTTTCCACACCCACTCTGGCATTTATTGTTGTAGACTTTTTGATGATGGCCCTTCTGACCGATGTGGTGTGATATCTCATTGTAGTTTTAGTGATGTTGAGCATGTTTTTGTGTGCTTTTTGGCCATCTGTATGTCTTCTTTGGAGAAATGTCTCTTTAGATCTTCTGCCCATTTTTTGATTGGGTTGTTTGTTTTTTTGATATTGAACTGTATGAGCTGTTTGTATACTTTAGAGAGTAAGCCCTTGTCAGTTGCATTATTTCCAAATATTTTCTCCCATTCTGTGGGTTGTCTTTTCATTTTGTTTATGGCTTCCTTTGCTGTTCAAAAGCTTTTAAGTTTCATTAGGTCTCATTTGTTTATTTTTGTTTTTATTTCCATTACTCTTAGAGGTGGATCAAAAAAGATATTGCTACAATTTATGTCAAAGAGTGTTCTGCCTATGTTTTCCTTTTAAGAGTTTTCTAGTATCTGGTCTTACATTTAGGTCTTTAATCCATTTTGAGTTTATTTTTGTGTATGGTATTAGAGAATGTTCTAATTTCATTCTTTTACTTGTAGCTGTCCAGTTTTCCCACCACCACTTATTGAAGAGACTGTCTTTTCTCCATTGTATATTCTTGCCTCCTTTGTCATAGATTAATTGACCATAGGTGCATGGGTTTATTTCTGGGCTTTCTATCCTATTCCATTGATCTATATTTCTGTTTTTGTGCAAGTACCATACTGGTTTTTGTTTGTTTGTTTTTTTTGGCTGCATTAGGTCTTCATTGCTGCACGTGAGCTTTCTCTAGTTGTGGCAAGCAGGGGCTACTCTTTGTTGTGGTGAGCGGGCTTCTCACTGCGGTGGCTTCTCTAGTTGTGGAGCATGGGCTCTAGGCACGTGGGCTTCAGTAGTTGTGGCACGTGGGCTCAGTAGTTGTGGCACACGGGCTCTAGAGCGCAGGCTAGCAGTTGTGGCGCATGGGCTTAGTTGCTCACGGCATGTGGGATCTTCCCAGACCAGGGCTCGAATCTGTGTCCCCTGCATTGGCAGGCAGATTCTTAACCAGTGCGCCACCAGGGAAGCCCTACCATACTGTGTTCATGACTGAGGCTTTATAGTATAATCTGAAGTCAGGGAGCATGATTCCTCCAGCTCTGTTTTTCTTTCTCAGGATTGCTTTGGCTATTTGGGGTCTTTTGTGTTTCTATACGAATTGTGAAATTTTTTGTTCTATGAAAAATGCCATTGGTAATTTGACAGGGATTGCATTGAATCTGTAGGTTGCCTTTTGTAGTATAATCATTTTAACAATATCGATTCTTCCAATCCAAGAGCATGGTATATCTGTCTATCTGTTTGTGTCATCTTTGATTTCTTTTATCAGTACTTTATACTCTTCAGGGTAAGGGTCTTTTGCCTCCTTAGGTGGGTTTATTTTCAGGTAATTTATTCTTTTTGATGCAATGGTAAATGGAATAGTTTTCTTAGTTTCTCTATCTGATCTTTCATTGTTATTGTGTAGAAATGTAAGAGATTTCTGTGTATTAACCTTGTATCCTGCAACTTTACCGAATTCATTGTTGAGCTCTAGTAGTTTTCTGGTAGCATCTTTAGGATTTTCTATGTATAGTAGCATGTCATCTGCAAACAGTGACAGTTTTACTTCATCTTTTCCAATTTGGATTCCTTCTGTTTCTTTTTCTTCTCTGATTGCATGTTAGGACTTCCAAAAATATGTTGAATTATAGTGATGAGAGTGTACATCCTTGTCTTGTTCCTGATCTTAGAGAAAATGCTTTCAGCTTTTCACCGTTGAGAAGGATGTTTGCTGTGGGTTTGTCATATATGGCCTTTATTATGTGGAGGTATGTTCCCTCTATTCCCACTTTCTGAAGAGTTTTTATCATGAAAGGGTGTTGAATATTTTCAAAAGCTTTTTCTGCAACTATTGAGATGGGCGTATGGTTTTTATTCTTCAATTTGTTAATGTGGTGTATCACACTGATTGATTTGCTTGCAGATATCGAAAAATCCTTGCATCTCTGGGATAAATCCCACTGGATCATGGTGTATGATCCTTTTAATGTATTGCTGGATTTAGCTTGCTAGTATTCTGTTGATGATGTTTGCATCTGTGTTCATCAGAGATATTGGACTGTAATTTTCTTTTTTGTGGTATCTTTGTCTGGTTTTGGTATCAGGGTGATGGTGGCCTCATAGAATGAGTTTGGGAGTGTTTCCTTCCTCTGCAATTTTTGGAAGAGTTTCAGAGGATAGGTGTTATCTCTTCTCTAAATGTTTGCTGGAATTCAGCTGTGTTTGCTAGAGTTCTGGTCCTGGGCTTTTTTTTGTTGGAAGATTTTTAATCACAGTTTCAATTTCAGTACTTGTGATAGGTCTGTTCGTATTGGGTTGGCCAAAAGGTTCGTTTGGGTTTTTCCATGAAATGTTACAGGAAAACCTGAACGAACTTTTTGGCCAACTCAATATTTTCTATTTCTTCCTGGTTCAGTCTTGGAAAGTTGTACCTTTCTAAGAATTTGTCCGTTTTTTCTAGGTTATCCATTTTATTGGTGTATAGTTGCTTGTAGTAGTCTCTTATGATCCTTTGTATTTCTGTGGTGTCCATTGTAACTTTTCCGTTTCCATTTCTAATTTTATTGATTTGAGCCCTCTCCCTTTTTTTCTTGATGAGTCTGGCTAAAGGTTTATCAATTTCGTTTATCTTTTCAAAGAACCAGCTTTTAGTTTCATTGACCTTTTCTATTGTTTCCTTCATCCCTGTTTCATTTATTTCTGTTCTGATGTTTATGATTTCTTTCCTTCTACTAACTTTGGGTGTTGTCTGTTTTTCTTTCTCTAGTTGCTTTAGGTGTAATGGTAAGTGGTTTATTTGGGATTTTTCTTGTTTCCTGAGTCAAGATTGTGTTGCTGTAAACTTCCCTCTTAGAACTGCTTTTGCTGCATCCCATAGGTTTTGGATCATTGAGGTTTCATTTTCATTTGTTTCTAGGTATGTTTTGATTTACTCTTTGATTTCTTCAGTGATCCATCAGTTGTTCAGTAATACATAGTTTAGCCTCCATATGTTTGTGTTTTTTACAGTTTTTTTCTTGTAGTTGATTTTTTTTAATTTATAAATTTTAAAATTTATTTTTGGCTGCATTGGGTCTTCGTTGCTAAGCACGGGCTTTCTGTAGTTGTGGCAAGCACGGGTTGCTATTCGATGTGGTACACAGGCTTCTCATTGTGGTGGCTTCTCTTTGTTGTGGAGCATGGGCTCTAGGCGTGCGGGCTTCAGTAGTTGTGGCATGCGGGCTCAGTATTTGTGGCACACGGGCTTAGTTGCTCCATGGCATGTGGGATCTTCCCAGACCAGGGCTCTAACCTGTGTCCCCTGCATTGTCAGGTGGATTCTTAACCATTGCGCCGCCAGGGAAGTCCTTGTAGTTGATTTCTAATCTTATAGCACTGTGGTCAGAAAAGATGCTTGATATGATTTCAATTTACTTAAATTGACTGAGGCTTCCTTTGTGGCTTAGCTTGTGATCTATCCTGGAGAATGTTCCGTGTACACTTGTCCCTCCTCCCAACGCCAGACCCTCAGGCTGGGGAGCCTGACGTGGGGCTCAGAACTCTCACTCCTGTGGGAGAACCTCTGCGATATAATTATTTTCCAGTTTGCATGTCACCCACCTCGCAGGTATGGGATTTGATTATATCGTGAAAGCACTCTTCGTACCGTCTAGTTGTGGCTTCTTCTTTGTCTTTGGATGTAGAACATCTTGTATGGTAGGTTCCAGTCTTTTTTGTCGATGGTTGTTCAGCAGTTAGTTGTAATTTTGGTATTTTCATGAGAGGAGGTGAGCTCAAGTCCTACTACCCCACCATCTTGTCTCATCCCCTCAATATTCTTATTAGTTACTGAATAGAGTTATTCAAATTATCTTATTTCATATTTGGTGAGTTTTGGTGACTTGTGTTTTTCAAAGAAGTGATCCATTTTGTCTAAATTGTCAAACTTAGGTGTGTAGAATAGTTTGTACTATTATCCTTTTAATGTCTGCAGAGTCTCTAGTGTTTCATTTCTGGTATTGATAGTTTGTTTCTTCCTTTTTTTGGTCACTCTTACATTAGGATTTAATTTTATCTGATTTTTCTTTAAATTTCAGCTTTCTTGAGGTATAATTGCCACATAAAATTGTAAGATATTTAAAGTGTACACTGTGGTGATTTGATAAACATTTACATTGTAAAAAGATTCCCCCATCTAGTTAATTACACATCTGTCACTTAACAGATTTGTTTTTTTATGTGTGAGAATATTTTAAGTTCTACTCTCTTTGGAAATTTCATTTATACAAGAAAGTGTTATCAACTATAGTCACCATGTTTTACACTAGATCCTCAGACCTTATTTGTTTTAGATCCAGAAATTTGTACCGTTTTACCAATCTCTTCCTATTTCCCCCGCCTGCCAGCCTCTGGCAACCACTTTTCAACTTTCTCTTTCAATGAGTTTGACATTTTTTTTTCTTTTTTGATTCCACACATAAGTGTTACCATGCAATATATGTCTTTCTTTGTCCAGCTCATTTCACTTAGCATAAAGCCCTCAGGGCCCATCCATGTTGTCAAAAATAGCAGGATTTCATTCTTTTTTATGGCTGAATAATATTCCATTTTATATAGATGTACCACATTTTTTTATCCATTCATATGTTGATGGACAATTAGGTTGTTTCCATATTTTTGCTATTGTGAGTAATACTGCAATGAACATGGGAGTACATATACCTTGTTAAGATCCTGTTTTCATTTCCTTTGGATATATACCTGGAAGTGGGATTGCTGGATCACATGATAGTTCTATCTTTAATTTTTTGTGGAACCTCTATACTGGCTACCAATTTACATTTCCACCCACAGTGATAAGGGTTCCCTTTTTACCACATACGCACCCAACTCTTATTATCTCTCAGGTTTTTTTTGATGATAGCCATTCTAACAGGTATCTCATTGTGATCTTGATTTGCATTTCCCTGATGTTTAGTGATGTTGAGTACCTTTTCATGTACCTGTTGGCCATTTGTATATCTTCTTTGGAAAAAAAATCTGTTCAGATACTCTGCCCATTTTTTAATTGGGTTTTTCTGTTCTTTTCTGTTAAATTTTATGTCATCTTTATGTATTTTGGACATTAACTCCTATCAGATACAGGATTTGCAAATGTTGTCTCCCATTCCATAGGTTGCCTTTTCATTTTGTTGATGATTTTCTTCGCTGTGCAGAAGCTTTTTAGTTTGATGTAATCCCACTTGTCTATTTTGCTTTTGGTGTCAAATAACAAAAAAAATATTGCCAAGACTGATATAGAGGAACTTAACCCCCCTGTGTTTCCTTCTAGGAGATTCATGGTTTCAATTTCATTGATATTTTAAAGAGAGCCAGCCTTTTGCCTAATTGATATTTTCTATTGGTTTTCTATTTTCAATTCCACTGATTTCTGCTCTTCATTTACTTCCTTCTGCTTCCTTTTTATGGGTTCCTGAGGTGTAGTAGCTTAGATTATTATTAATTTTAAAATTCTTTTTCAGACTCTTTTTCCTTATAGGTTATTACAGGATATTGAGAATAGTTCCCTGTGCTATACAGTAGGTCCTTGTTGGTTAAGATGTAGTTTTTTGTTTGGTTTTGTTTTTAGCTTAGATTATTGATTTGAGACATTTCCTACATGCATGCCCTTAATGCTATAAATGCATTTTACAAAATGTATGATGCATTTGGTGCTATAAATTTCTCTCAAAACTGTTTCAGTTTCATCTTACAAGTTTTGATGTCTTGTTTTCATTTGCATTAACTCTGATGTATTTATTTTCTTGAGACTTCCTCTTTAACCAGTGGATTACTTAAAAGTGTGTTACTTAGTGCCCAAATGTCCAGAAATTTTTGTGTTTTTTTAAAATTATTGATTTCTAGTTTGATTCCATTGTGATCAGAGAACACACTCAATATGATTTTATTTGCTTTAAATTCTGTGAACATTTAAAAAGAATATGTATTCTGCTATTTTGGGTGAAATGTTCTATAAATGTCAATTAGATCCTACTGATTGATAGTTTTGTTGAGTTCTTCTATATCCTTGCTGATTTTCTATTTAGTTGTTATATCAGTTGTGGAGAGAGGATTGCTGATGACTCTAACCATATATTTGTGGATTTGTGTGTTTCTCCTTAAAGTGTTTTTTTTTAATTAAGGTAAAATTCATGTAACATAAAATTGACTACTTTAACTATTTTAAAGCAGCATTTAGTACATTCACAATATTGTGCAACCATTATCTCTGTCTAGTTCCAAAACATTTTCATTACCCCAAAAGGATACCTGCATTAAGCAGTCACTGCCCTTTCTGTGCTCTTCTAGACCCTGGCAACTACTAATCTGCTTTCTGTCTTTATGAATTTGGCTATTCTGGGTATATCATATAAGTGGGATCATACAATACGTGATCTTTTGTGTTGGGATTTCTTTTCCCCTTAGAATAATATTTTGGAGGTTTATCCATTTTGTAGCAGGTATCAGTATTTCATTCCTTTTTTTGGCTGAGTAATAGTCCATTGCATGGATATGTAACATTTTGTTATCCATTCGACAGTTTATGGATATCTGGTTTGTTTACACCTTTTTTTTTTGACTGTCGTGAATGTTACTGCTATGAACATTTGTGTACAAGTTTTTGTTTGAATATCTTTTTCAAATTCTTTTGGGTAAATACCTAGCAGTGGATATGGTAATTCTGTGTTTACTTTTTTGAGGAAGTGCCCAACTGTTTTTCCACAAAGGCTGCACCATTGTACATTACTACTACCAGTGCAGGAGGGTTCCAATTTCTGCACATCCTTGCCAACACTTGTTATATTCTATCATGCTATAACACAAAAAAACTGAAACTAAAAAATTTCTAGACGAAGACATAAGAGAAGGTTGTTATAAACTTGAGAATGGCAAAAATTTTTTAGAAGGATAAAAAAGTCATGAGGCATAAAAAAAATTTATAAACTGGCTACATTGAAATCAATAATTTCCGGACTTCCCTGGTGGTGCAGTGGTTAAGAATCCGCCTGCCAAGGCAGGGGACACAAGCTCGATCCCTGGTCCGGGAAGATCCCACATGCCATGGAGCAGCTAAGCCTGTGTGCCACAACTACTGAGCCTGCGTGCCTACAGCCCGTGAGCCACGACTACTGAAGCCTGCATGCCTAGAGCCCATGCTCTGCAACAAGAGAAGCCACCGCAATGAGAAGCATGCACACCACTAAGAAGAGTAGCCCCGCTTGCCGCAACTAGAGAAAGCCCACGTGCAGCAATGAAGACCAAACGCAGCCAAAAAATAAATAAATTTTTTTTAAAAATTAATAATTTCTTAACATTGTTAAGAAAATGAAAATGCAAGCCACAGTTTGGGAGAAAATATTCCCTATATGTATATCTTACAAATAACCTTTATCCAGAATATATAAAGAACACTCATAACTTGATAAAAAATATAAAAAACCCATTTAAAAAAAATTAATTTATTTTTGGCTGCATTGGGCCTTTGTTGCTGTGCGCGGGCTTTCTTTCTAGTTGCGGCGAGCAGGGGCCACTCTTCACTGCAGTGTGTGGGCCTCTCACTGCGGTGGCTTCTCTTGTTGCAGAGCACAGGCTCCAGGTGCATGGGCTTCAGTAGTTGTGGCTCACGAGCTCCAGAGCGCAGGCTCAGCAGTTGTGGTGCACGGGCTCAGCTGCTCTGCGGCATATGGGATCTTCCTGGACCAGAGCTCGAACCCATGTCCCCTGCATCGGCAGGTGGATTCCCAACCACTGCACCACCAGGGAAGCCCCCCAGTTTTTTTAAATGAGCCAAAAGTTTGAACACTTTGTTTGTTTGTTCTGGCCACACTGCATGGCTTGCAGGATCTTAGTTCCTTGACCAGGGATTGAACCCATGCCCTAAGCAGTGACAGTGTGGAGTCCCATCCACTGGACCACCAGGGAATTCCCAAAAGTTTGAACAGTTTGTAAAACTAGATATATGAATAGCCAAGTACACAATATATTATAGCTATTAGTACTATTATTTGTAATATTATCAGCTATATAAAAATGGAACATTATTTTAGATACTGTTTCATTAATGAGGAGGAAATAGATACCATGTAAAATATCAATACTTATTTCATGTAAATAATTAACTGCATGTAAGAATATAAAATGTGTCCAGTTTTTTAAAAAAAGTATCTTAATGTAATCCACTTATAGATACCTAATGTCAAATAACCCCAAAAGCATTAAGAATAAAATGATGGAGGAAGGCATAACAGGCATATATGACCAAATGGGAAGCAGGTAGGCAGGGTTATCACTAGGTAAGTGGAACATCAAATGAATCCCAGATACCACAGATAAAAGGTATAATCACCAAGGGAGGTATAACAGAATGAACATTTAATCTTCCATGTAACGTTGTACTGAAGTACGTAACTTTAAAAGCTGTTAGATCGCCGAAGAAAATTTACTGGAATAATACAAGGGGAAAGGGTGTTTAAACATCACTAGAAATTAATAACAAATATTTTAAACTACTAACTGAAAATCTAAAAACTTTCTTTTCAATTATTATTGGTTGAAGAGGATATTTGCACAAAATTCAGAGGATAAGATTATGACCTATCAAAATCTATCAGGCAATTAATTATTAAATGAGAAATATTAGAAAAAACTGTGTAGGCACCCAACTCAGTAACTGAGAAAACAATATAAATTCAAGTATGAGGCAAGAATATGGAAGGAAATAATAAAGATACAAGTAGAAATAAACCAAAAATCAGGAGAACACATTAGCATTTATTAATCCAGTTGCTTAATATTGGGAGGAAAAAGATTTTACTCTGGAAAAACATAATAAAAAAGAAAAAAGGTGAAAACAAAATTTGAAGGAATAAAGGGTCTATAAAGAGAGTAGATTAGAAAAATACTGAAAAGTTGTTCAATTATCTACTAATAAAATGAAAATCTCAATGGCATAATTTGCTGCATTAAAAATACAGTGATTTCAAAAAATGTAGGAAAACTAGACAAAATAAGATTATTAAGGATATTTCCTCTATCACAAGACTTTTGTGCCCTGCCTCACATCTTCTCAGTCTCACCTCTGATTTCAGTGACAGCTTTGGGGAACAGTTGTGAGGGCTCAGACGGACTCTGTGCTGACGGCTTCTTAAAGTGCAGGGGTGTGTGTGGGGGCAGGGAGGTAACATCCTTTGGGGCATCCCTCAACCAACAGTGGACAGAAATTGAGGGATAAATTCTTCTCTGCCTGGCGGCCTTTGGGAAGGTCCTAAAAGGTGCTCCATGCATTCCTCACAAGGTCCTGGCAGGATTAAGCCTCAGTTGTCTGAGGCGGTAACCAGCTCAGTGATGTACCCTTGTGTTGGCTTTTCTTCTTTCCTTGTTTTACTCTGTCCCTCACCACTGAGATTCCCTCCCCAGTAAAATATCTATATATAAGTCCTTGTTTAAGGCTCTGCTTTCAGAGGAGAACCCAGACTAAGATATCTCTAAAAAGTTTCCAGCCTCAGAGTAGTTTTACAGCAAATTACTTCAAACCTTCAGTGAACAGCTGTTCCTCAAACCACATAATGGGTTTTAGAACACAGAAAAGGATGGAAAATTATACAGTTCATATTATGTAACTACATAATCCTGATCCAGACACATCAGAGTACATGAATACTTTTCTGGTTGAAAAAACATAATAAATGGTGTGTTGTTTTGCCAAACTCTTCCCTGTTCTTTAGCCAGATGTCTTCACCATTGGATTAAACTAAAATTTGTATGGGAGATGGTTGCCAGGCATGTCAACAGTTCATTTAGTTCAATATGTACTGAATTTCTCTGTGCAAAGTATTATGATAAGCTCTGGAGGAATTCAAAGCTAACTGACACAGCATCTCTGCCTTCAGTGAGCCTTTGACTTCTATGAGATATATGGCAAATAAACACAAACTATATATTACAAAATCACTACGTGCCCAGCATCCCAAAGGAATATAAGATATGCCATCTATGAATTTATTTTTAGTGAGGAGATGAGGCATGTATATATGGAATAAAATTAAATGATGGAATATTAAATGGTATAAGAGCTCACAAAGAGAGAGAAGTTTGAGTTAGAGTGATTAGAGAAGACTATGGAGGTAGGATTTGAAAAGAGGATTAGATAGGGATAAATGAGGAAAAAGAGGCTGAATGATCAATATAATGAACAAAGTTGCTGTAACTGATACTGCAGATTGGCTCTCTTAAAACCCACTCCTACTCCTACCACATCCTACCCCGTTTTAAATTCATTTGTCTTTATTATAAAGACTATAAAGTTAAAACTATATTTCTCTTCTTTTAGCTAGAATTCTTCATATGAACTATGTTACCTCCAACAGTCATCACCCCCACTTCAAGGTGTGAAGATGGAAGTGAGCAAAATGAGATAGCAGTCAGAGTTACCATAATAGGACTTGAGCAGTGTGAGGGCAGCTTGGTTCCCTGGCCTTCCTGGAAGTTCTGTATGCCACCTGATGGCCTATAGTAAATCCCTTGTAGTTTGTTTTATCTGTAGGTAAGAACCTTGGCCATCTGGGTGTTGTTAAGGCAATATTTTGAATGCTTTGAAGATTCTGGCCTACCTGGAGCTTGTATTAGAATTGAACAAAGTTTGTTAGATTAGCAAATGATTTAAAATTTACATCGGTCCTAATTGAATAGATAGATGATACAGCAAAAATGGGTGATGACTGTAAAATTCTTTGTATTTTTTGAAATTTTTCATAATAAAATGTTGGGGAAATTAAACCTTGTAGGAAAGGACTTTAACTGCTTCAAGTAAATTTGAATTTCCCTGAAATACTCTGATTGTCATTGCTAGATTATTGTTCTGAAAAATATTTATCAATGATTTGAACACAAGTTTCTAGAATGATTCATAGTTGGTACAAATTATACAGATGACAAATTTAATAAACTGAGATACGCAAAAATTTTTTATATCAGCTATTTTCAAAGTTAATGCGTTAATTCTGACTACAGAAACAAGGTGGTAAATATATATTAATTAAAATAAGTAATAGGAGGCAATCCAAGGGTAACATGTACTTTGTGTAACTATTAGTTTTTAAAGGATGGGGCAAGTGTTACCTTGAAAAGCCTTAATTTTTCAGTTTTATTTCATATTGTAACACTAAGCTTAATCAAACTCTGTCCTACCCTCTCTTTATAAATCTGCTGTAAAGACATAGTTACTGAATTAACTTTTATATGTATTGTGATGTAGGAAGAAGCAGAAGAGAAATCGAGAAAGCAAAAGGAGTTGAAGCAAAATTTTATGGAACAAATGGCCTTGAAGGAACTAGTACTTCAGGCTGCAAAAGAAGAAGAGGAGATCTTTAGAAAAGCTATGCTGGCGAAATTTGCTGAGGATGATCGAATAGAATTAATGAATGCTCAGAAGCAAAGAATGAAGCAACTAGAACACAAGAGGGCTGTGGAAAAACTTATTGAAGAGCGTCGCAACCAGTTCCTTGCAGAAAAAGTAAGGAAAAGTATTTTGGGTTTTTTTTTGGTAATTATCATTGAATAACAACCAGCTAATTTATTTATCCACTAAACATTTAACTGAGAACCGTTTATGTGCCAGATGTTAGATATCCATTTACTAATCATATGATATATAAATTTTCTGACCACTTGTTAATCAATGAATCTAGAAAATATTTATTGATGCTTTCTGTGTGTTAGACATTGGTTGGTGTTGAGAACACAAAGATAAATATGACTAAGTCCATATCATCTATGAGTTTTTGGTGGTGTTTAAGAAAAATACCTTAAAAACAATGATTATAAAGGTATATCAAGTGCATGTGATGATAATTATACAGACATGGACATCTTGGTATGGCAGAGAGAAGACAGATCATGAATGCCCTGGCTGCTATTTTAATGGTGGACTTTATCCAGGGAGACCCACTGAAGAATTAAGAAAGCTACATGATAAGATCTGCACTTGCAAGGATGACTCAGGTAGCAGTGTTGAGGACAGATGTGAGGGGAGTAAGACCAGAGACAGGAAGATCAGTAAGGAAGTTATTATAGTTATCCCAGTGATAGGTGATGAAAACCCATGTGAACAGAGAAGGGATCCATCTGTGAGATGTTAGGAAGGTAGAGTTGATGGGGCTTGGTGACCAATTAGTTCTGGAGAGTTGAAAGAAGAATTAGGCTACTACTAACAAATAATGCTATTATGTACTTCCATCTTCAGTGAGTGGTGATGTGCTACAGAAAGTGTATGTATAAAGAAAAACAGATTTTGAGGGAGTATATAATTCCATTTTGTCCACATTGATTTTGAGGCCCAGGGGAAGATTTCTTAGTTGGAAATGTGGATTTAAGATTGGTGAGGAAACTAGGTTTGTGACTTTGGACACATTGATTTGTGTATTTGTGTTTCATCCGTAAAACTGAAATAATACTTTAAGAACCAAATAAGAAAATGTGTAAGTGTTTTGAAAAGATAAAGAACTCTAAATATGAAAAGTACAGATTAGGCATATGGCAAATATTTTTAAGTAGTAATAGAAGTGGTAGTAATAATAACTAACATTTACTGAGCATTTTCATATGTCATTCACTATTCTATACTCATTACAAGCAAAGTAATAACTTTTAACTTTCAACCCTGTGAATTAGGTACTATTACTACCCCCATTTTAAAGATGTGGAAACTGAGGCATAGAGATTATATGTATTGCCCAAGGTTTCACAGCAAGTAAGTGGCAGAGCTGGGATTATTAAATTAATATCATAATGCTGATCTTTCCTGCATGGGTAGACAAAAAGAAATCTCAAGATATTCTTATAATCAACAGATACTGATCTGCTAGGCATTCTGCTGAGTGTTGGTGAGGGAATCAAAACAAATAAAAGCTCATTCTGGTAGCTTCTAATCTAGCAAAAGAAAATAAGGTCTAGATACCCAAAAGACTCAACTATATATAGCACTATATTAAGAATATATTTCTTAAATGTACAATGTAAACATTTGTAGAATGTGGTAGTGTGGGATTTACTAGTGTGCAATACCTTTACGACAGAACTATGTGGACTTATCTGGAAATACATACAAAATGAATAAAAGAAGACAGAGGAAGGCTATTCCAAGTTGGCAGCATATGGAATTATCAAATGGAGAAACCTGAATAGTAGGCAGAGGAGTTTGGACATGATACAGTAGAAACTGGTTATCCTAATATGGTGTTTAACAAGAGGAGAAAGTAGTAATTTAAGAGTGAAGAGATGACCTGGAATAGGTTAACAGAGCAGTGGAAGGAGAGAGAAAGGGTAGAGTTTAAATATTTTTAAAGGAAGAATAGATGAGACTTGTATGATTATTTTGGACCATATAAGGTAGAGTGGAGGAAGGAGTCAAAATAACTCTCAAAGTTTCAAACATGAGAAACTCAAGGAATACAAGTGCTGTTGTTTTGAATTGGAGCAAAAAGATATAATGACTTCATTTTTAGTCATACTGAGTTTGAAATAGAAACACAAGTTGAAAAATCCTGAAGGCAGTTGAACAGAAGAAAACTTAGGTCAAGTATTCTTAGACAAGCATTTCTGTCATTAAGTAGCACAGAGAGTTTCAAACTAAGGTGATTCTTCCAAATAATATATTATAATGAGAAATAATCAGAGGGCCAGTGACTGAGACTTGGAGAACATTCTAGTTAGGAGGTGGAAGTAGTAGAAAAAATTGCCAAGACCAAGAAATGGTCAGAAAGATAAAAGAATCTGGCAGTCATAGAAAACCAAGAGAGATCAGCTCTTTTGACTGCTGCAATGACGTGTTGAGAGACTTGGGGTTCAATTTTTGGCTTTCCTCTATACTTAATCAACTCTTTTTAAAAAATATATTTATTTATTTTGGCTGCGTCAGGTCTTAGTTGCGGCACGTGGGATCTTTTGTTGTGGCGTGCAGGCTCTTTGTTGCGGCACCTGGGCTTCTCTCTAGTTGTGGAGTGCAGGCTTCTCTCTAGTTGTGGCCCATGGGCTTAGTTGCCCCACAGCATGTGGGATCTTAGTTCCCTGACCAGGGATGGAACCCATGTCCCCTGCATTGGAAGGCGGATTCTTAACCACTAGACCACCAGGAAAGTCCCCTTACGCCGTAGTTCTTTTGTCATATTTCCAGATGCCTAAAGGACACAGTTGGAAATCTTGTGGGTGCCTTAGAATTTAGGTTTCCAAAAGTGAATGTAACAGACAAACCTGGTTAAAGACAGGCTTCAGTGACTGAGTGAATATGCTATCACCTAGGAATCATTCCTGGACTCTTCCTATTTCTTACGTAATAATTTTTAGTCAGCCACCAAATCCTATTGATTCCACCTCAACAGTCCTATTGATTTCACCTCTTAAATTCAGTTTCTCTTCTTCATAACTTAATTTAGACATTCAGTATCATTCTGTGGACTACTGAAATTGACTTATAATTGGTCTCCTTGTGGCGTCTGCTACCAGTTAGCAAGGTATAAAAAAAATCTCATTATGTCCTCCTCCTGCTTAACTTAAGTGGATTCCTACTGAATAAAACTTCAATTCTGTAGCTTTGATATAAACCAACCATTATCTACTGTAACCTTTAAGGGAGATAATTACCTTTAAAGCACCTAGCATTTTGCCTGGTCAGAGCAAAGTGATCAAGGAGACTGAAAATTAAAAGCCTTTTGAAATTGACCAGAAAGCTTTGAATACTCCTTGTATAGAAAGAGGTAGAACCAGTGACTGTGACTGTCCTACTATCTCATGGCTTACAGAGCTAATCTGAAAGCTATTGGAAAAGTTAGCAAGACAGCTATAAATGGAAGAAATCTGAAAATATTACCTAAAGCATAAATACTTTTACAAAAAATTTATATCTTAATTTTTTTAAAATTGTAAACGTTCCCAATATGAAGCTGTGGGCTTAATTTCAATATCAGTGAGATTGGGTCGCATTTCTATTCTGGTCCAAGGGCAAGGATGAATTTTCATGATCATAGAATCATGAATCCATTCTATTACACAATCATATAAGGCTCTGGTTTTTTTTTGTCCTCATGAACAAATTGGTTTCATACCTTTCTAAAATATTTACCCTAATTAACTATAAAAATGTTTTTTAGGATGAACAGTTAATGTGGTCTACCACATCCTAAAAAGGGAGATCCTGTATTACACCCAAATTAGAGCCCATATACATCACTGGACAAAAATCTAATGAGTGAATTTTTCTCATAACATTATAGAACTTCTTGCACCTCCCTATTATAAGGAATAGATCAGTTAGGATTGTGCTTGGCTACAAGTAGTCTCAAATTAACAGTGGCTTAGTAGATAGTTTACTATTCCCTCACATGAAAGTCTAGAAATTGAGACTTTATTCATAGTCTTCAGGAACCCAGGCTCCTTCTAGCTTTTCGTTATGGCTTCTGTAGGCTATAGCCATCATCTTCATGGTTTAAATTAGATCTTCAACCTTCATATCCATGTTTCAAGCAGCAGATGGAAGAAGTGCAGAAGGGACAAAGGATATAAGATTGATTCCTGGAAACTGCCACCTGACACTTTTGCTTATATTCCATTGGCAAAATCCTAGTCCTGTTGTGACCACATTTGACCCTAAAGGAGTGTTAGAAATGTAGTCTAAAAAAAAAATCAGGTATAGTGATTCTATGGTAGATTCTATTACCCTGTTTCATCTTAGAGATAAAATAATTAAGAGCAACTCAACCCTTTGATTCAGTAGCAACATGGGTGAAAGTGTAAGTCTTTTCTCAATTAGCTGTCAGTGATACTTCTAATTCTGTAATACAAATGAATCTGACATGATAGTAGACAAAATATTCTCAGGAGAAGCAATTCCAGGTTTAACTGGCATTGGATATGGCTGTGTCCTAGCATTCCTCTGTATTTTCATTCAATTACTTTAAAGAGATTATATTGAAGCTTGCCTCTCACTGTAGCAAAAAAGACAGATATCCTGCTTTCTGGTTTACATGACTTTAGTTATTTCAAAGAAAAGTTTAGCATTAATACTACTTTAAAGTAATTCTTGGCAGAAATTCATCAATGTTTTTTCAGTGGTCTGCCTTTAGTATCCTTCACTATCCAATAGGACTATTTGGATATATTTCCATAAGAGTTCTTTTAAGCCCTAAAACGTGTTAAAGCTAGTCAGCTCTTCCATATTTATATGGCACAGAAGTTTGGTGTGGTTGTCTATCAGACGTTTGTTTGTTTATTTTTGGCTGTGTTGGGTGTTTGTTGTGGCACGCGGGGGCTATTCTTCGTTGTGGTGTGCTGGCTTCTCACTGCGGTGGCTCCTCTTGTTGCAGAGCAGGGCTCTAGGCACGCAGGCTTCAGTAGTTGCGGCTCATGGGCTCTAGGGTGCAGGCTCAGTAGTTGTGGCGCAGGGGCTTAGTTGCTCCACGGCATGTGGGATCCTTCCAGACCTTCAAGACAACATCTTGGCAGCTTCAAACCCATGCCCCCTTCATTGGCAGGCGGATTCTTAACCACTGCGCCACCAGGAAAGGCCCTCTATCAGAACTCTTGCCTGTTGGAACTCTTGCTCTTACTCTTGTGCTTCATACAGGCTTTACAAAACTTTATATGGCAGTACTTACCTTTTAGATATCCCTATTCTGTTTTATCTACCTTTTTTTTCATCTTACACTGTAAGCTGCTTCCAGTACCTGGAGTATGGTAAGCACGCAATAAATATTTGTTGAATTAATTAGGGAATAATTTCTTTGAATCTTTTTTCCTTGGTAATGAAGATACTTGTCCTGAAAATATGTACTTGCCTCCCTAAAATCCCAGTCATAGCTGGGATTTTTCTTGTAACTTTAAAGAAATAGTGACTGTAATATATTATCTAGTACTTATCAGTTTTATCTGATTTACTGCAAGAGTAAATTAGACAAATTTATCGGACACATTCTTAGTTTAATGTGTTTTCTGACAATAAAATAAATTTTATTTATATTTCCAGCAACGTGAACTGGAGGAATGGCAGTTGCAGCAAAGAAGGCAAGGATGTATTAATGAAATTATTGAAGAAGAAAGACTAAAACTTCTCAAAGAACATGCTACAGAATTACTAGGATATCTCCCTAAAGTAAGTGACATTTAACATATAACCTCTAATAGTGGGGAAAAAAACATGGTATTAAGATTTCAGAGGGAAACTGAAGATGGTGGAGTAGAAGGACGTGCACTCGCTCCCTCTTGTGAGAGCACCAGAATCACAACTGCTGAACAATCATCAACAGGAAGACACTGGAACACACCAAAAAAGATACCCCACATCCAAAGACAAAGGAGAAGCCACAATGAGATGGTAGGAGGGGCACAATCACAATAAAATCAAATCCCATAACTGCTGGGTGGGTGACTCACAAACTGGAGAACACTTACACCACAGAAGTCCACCCACCCACTGGAGTGAAGGTTCTGAGCCCCACATCAGGCTTCCCAACCTGGGTCTGAATGTTTGCTCATTAGACACAGAACTGAGGCAAGAGCCAATCCCATGCATGAATCTGGCAAAGCTCAACCTCTTCACCCTGACCTCCCTCATATCATACATACTATAGGGCTGTTTCAAAACAAGGGTAGAGGGTATAGTATGGATTAAATTAATTCCTATTCAGCCCATCAAAGCAGTAGTACTTGTAGTAATAAAGCAGAAGAGCCCAGATTCCTATGACAAGTTCTAACACAGGATCTGGTAAATCAGGAAATCAGGTCAGGCTAAGAATATTTTGTATATATCAAGTAATAATTTCAGAAAAATTTTTTTCATAAATATATTAGATCTTGTTATCTTGGAAATAACTTTACAAACCTCATGTCTGTATATCTGTTAGCGTTAATGAACATTTAGTGAATTATTCTGGCATTCACAGTAACCCACAAAATATTTTTCTTGTAGGGAGTATTCAAAAAAGAGGATGATATTGATATGCTTGGTGAAGAGTTTAGAAAAGCATATCAGAAAAGGAGTGAAATTTGTGAAGAGAAGTGATATCATCAAAATTTGGTAAACCTGGATTCTTTTGTATGTTACCACTAGATGTCAGTGTAACTTCTGTTTTACAGTTCGGTGAGGGTAGGAATCCATTCTTTGTCTTTGGATTTTCTAAAACATCTGTATTTCATCATTTATAAACAATTATTTATAAGAAAACATTTGTTTTTGATAAAAATTAAATTACTGAGTATTTTTTCACTGCAAAATTAATGGCAAAGTTAATTGCTTTTAATCAAACTGTTGTTTTTGTACTAATAATTTGAAGATCTGAATTCTGCACCACACTCCATATAGAGGAATATATATATATATAAAATCCAACAACCCAGGGGACTAACCTCTTCATACCACTTCTATCTATGTTGGTGTCTTGGAACTTTACTTCCCTTATTTGGCCAGGGAAAACTTTACTTTTCTCCTCTCACAGTAGACAGGAAAAGAGTGAGGAATTTCAACGTGCTTTACTAGCGAATGCACTTAATTGTCAGTAAGAACACAAACAGTTTCTCTCATATAAACATCATTTAAAACCTAGAGTTACATCTCTAGAACATAAGTGCAGTTGAAAAAGGGCTAGATGGTCATAAGAAAGATATCAAAAGTTAAATTCCTATTGCTTTATTTTATAAAATATTTCCATTTTGTAATAGATATCAATTTTACATACCCAGATCTACACAGGGAATTTGGAATTATTTTGATTTATCAAGTATCTTCATTTCTATTTCTTAGAGTAAAAATAATTCAAACCATTACAACTTAAGTTAAATAAAGGGTATATCCACCAGGCACTATAGGTTAAAAGGTAGATCACTTATTTCCCCATTCGAGTGCCTTCATAAATTCCTCTTCAGTGAAAGACAACATCTTGGCAGCTTCAATATGCATCTGTGTTTAAAAACAAATATTGTCTAATTTAGTGTTAAGAGTAGACCACAGAACAACAGGAAATTTATAAAAGTGTGTGTATAATATGCTATCAAATTAAGTTTTGTTGTAGGAATATGTAATTCTAATTACAGTGTGACATTTGAAATGGTCAGCCTCTAAAAACCTGCGTTCACTGCTGGTATTGTACCAACCTGTTGAGAGAACAATTCAATAATATTGTAATACCTAATCTTTGCAAAAAGGGACAGTGGCAAAGCCATGAATTCATATCCTCTTACCACTAGGTAACTCGTGTAGTGAACAGAACAAAAGTGGTTTGTAATCAGTTTTCACTCTTCAGGAGGCAGACGGATCCCCTAAGTTATTTCTATATATGGTATCTTCTTTAGTTAGGGAGTATCCATATTGTATTTAGTAGTCCTATTTCTACATTTCTAATTTACTTGCATTGATGTATAGATAAAATTTTGTGACTAAGCATGTCAAAATAAACATATCTAAAGTAGAAATACTAAATATCTTAGTAGAAAGAGCCAAATAACATCTACGATTTATTTTAACTTTGTTTTTTAGGATAAACTCACCTTCTGCCTTTTCAAAACATCGATTAATTTTAATTGTTTCTTGAACCCTATCATTAATTCTCCTTTTTGTCTTTCTAGCTTCTTGTTTTCTGATTTTAACACTTCAATTTTTTTGTGTTCTTCATTTGCTATATCCTGCAAAAAGAAAAAAATAATCCCATTTATTCTTTGCAGTATTTGAATGGAAAAAATGATATCAGCAATAAAAGCTATTTTTAGTTTTTGCATTACTAAATTACTGTAACTCTGATAACTTTTAATGATGCTCACACCTCTAGCATTTTAAAAAACGTTTTTAAAATAACAACTCAGTTCTAATTCCAATAATGCCAAAGTAGCTTATATTTGAAGGCAGAGATGAGTAATCAGTAGTAGGCAGAAACTGGAGACGGTTATGATCCTTGAAAAAAATGGAAGCATACTGGTTGAGATCCACATTCAGCTGGTTTCTGAGAGCACTTTTCAGTTCATTGGTTCACAGGGACAGACCTGAAGCAAAAAGTATCAGTCTTATTGGGCTAAGGAATTGGACAGCATGGCTGCCACGATGGTAGAAATTTCCAGGTGGGAAATCCCTCAAAATCTGCATACACAGTTCCCTCAAATCCTTGGCACCTAAATAACACGTGCAGGGTGAGACTCCTAGGAACCCACGAAAGGTAACAGTCGTGGTCTAAAGAGCTGAGCAGAGAATTCAGCCACTGCCCGTGATAAGGAAGACCGAGTTTGTAATCTTGGTAAAAATTAATTGGATGAGCTCTGCAGCAATTTGGACAATGGAGAAAAAGGACCAGTGAACTCTAAGACAAGTAAGTAGAAACTATGTAAGTAGAGGAACATCTGGTACTTGGAAAAAATGTGAAAGGATGTCTTTCATGCAAAAAGGGAAATGATACCAGAAGGAAATCTGAATCTACATACACACACATTTAAAAAAAAAGTATCAGAAATAGTAACACGTGGTAAATACTAATAGCGTTTCGTTAAAAACTTCTCTTTAAAAGATAATTGACAGTGGGTTAGATTTGGTTGCCAAGATGGCAGAGTAAGACCCTGAGCTCAACTCCTCCCATGGGCACACCAAAATTACAACTATGTACAGAACAACTATTGATGAGAAAGACCTGAATCTAACAGAAAAGATCTTCTCCAACCAAGGATATAAAAAAGGAACCACAATAAGATAGGTAGAAGGAGTGGAGGTATTGTCAGGACCCATACCCCAGATGGGCAACCCACAAACGGGAGGCTAAGTACAATTACAGAGGTTCTCCCTAAGGAGCAATGGGTCTAAGCCCCACATTGGGCTCCCCAGCCTGTGGGTCTTGTACTGGGAAGACAAGCCCCAGAATGTTTGGCTTTGAAGGCCAGTGGAGAGGAGACCCAGAGGGCTATGGGAAATAGATATTCCACTCTTAAAGGGTGTACACAAAATCTCAAATGCTGCAGGACCCAGAAAAGAAGCAGTAATTTTTGAAAGGAGCCTGGGTCAGACCCACCTGCTAATCACCAAGAGGTTAGAGGCAACTGAAGTTTGTCCTTGGGACATAGGCATTGGCAGCAGTCATTTGTGGGAGCCCATTCTATCACGTGGACACTGATGCTGGGAAGCACCACTTCAGAGTCCTCCTCTAGCTTACTAGCAATGGGACATGGCTCCACCCACCAGCCTGTCAGCACCAGTACTGGGAAGCCTCAGGCCAGGCAACTAGCTTGGTAGGGAAAAAGCCCCATCTACCACCAGCAGGCAGGCTATCTTAAGACCCCCTGAGCCCATAGCCACCTGGAACACAGCACAGCCCTGCCCACCAGAGGGCCCAGGACCCTGTCCCACACACACGAGCAGAAGCACTAGCCCCAGGATCCCCAGGGCCTTGCAACCAGAGACCCTGGGACCCAGCTCCACCCACCAGTGGGCTGACACCAGCCCAGGACCACCACAGCTTGCCGTGGCAGGACCCAGCCCAGCCACCAGCACTGGGTGCCTCCCCACCGCTAGACCCTGGCCCCGCCCACCAGCAGTCCAACACCATCTCTGAGACACATTGGGACCCTTGGCAAGATTCAACACACTTTCATGATAAAAAAACACTTAAAAAACAAGGAACAGAAGGATTCTATCTACTTCAACATGATAAAAGCCATATATTGACAAGCCCACAGCTAACATCAAACTCAGTGGTACAAGACTGAAAGCTTTCCCTCTAGGATCAGAGACAAGACAAGGATGTTCACTTTTGTCACTTTTATCCAACACAGTACTGCAAGTTCTGGTCAGAGCAGCTAGGGAATAAAAATAAAAGGCACCCAAATCAAAAAGAAGCAAGATTATCTCTGTTCACAGATGACATTGTCTTGTATGTACAAAACCTTATAGATTCCACAAGATTCCACAATTTATTCATCCGAATAAATTAATTTGGCAAAGTTGCATGATATAGAATCAACACACACACAAAACCAGTTGTGTTTCTATATACTACTAATGAACATTCCTAAAAAAATTAAGAAAACAATTACAAATATAATACCATCAAAAAGAATAAAGTACTTAGGAATAAAAGTAACCAAGGAGGTGAAATGCTTTTACACTGAAAACTTCAAAACACTGCTCGAAGTATTTAAAGACAAACGAATGGAAGGATATTCTGTGGTCATAGATTAGAAGATGTCAATACTACCCAAAGAGATCTACAGATTCAGTATGATCTTTATCAAAACCCCAATGGCATTTTTACAGAGCATTTTTACAGATAGATCCATGCTAGCTAATATTTATATGGAATCTCAAGGGAACGCAAATAGCCAAACAATTTTAATGAATAACACAAGTTGAAGATCTCACACTCCCCAATTTCAAAACTTATTACAAATCTATGGTAATCAAAATAGTGTAATTACGGACATAAAGAAATATTTACCAATGTAATAAAGAGCCCCCAAATAAACCCTTGCATATAAAGTCTAATGATTTTTGACAAGGATGCCAAGACCATTCACTAGGAAAAGATGGCCTCTAACAAATTGAGCTGGGAAGCTAGATATCTCCATGCATAACAATGAAGCTGTACACCTATTTCATATCATATACAAAAATCAACTCAAAGTTGGTCAAAGACCTACATGTAAACCCTAAAACTATAAACAATTAGAAGAAAATGTAGGGGAAATGATCATGACACTGGGTTTGGTTGTGGATGCTTGGGTATGAAACCAAAAGTACAGGCAAACAAAAGAAAAAAATAGATAAACAGGATTACGTGAAAGGACACAATCAACAGAGTGAAAAAGAAACCTACAGAAAATATTTACATATCATATATCTGATAAAGAGTTAATGTCCAGAATACAGAAATAACTCCTACAAATCAATAATAAAAACACAATCAATTAATAAATGGGCAAAGGACTTGAATAGATAATTCTCCAGAAAAGATATACAAATGGCTAACAAGCACATGAAAAGGTGGTCAACATTACTAATATTTAGGGAGATTCAAATCAAAACCACAATGAGATACCACCTAATAAACATAGGATGATGACTATTAAAAAAAAGCAACACAAAATAACAAGTTGGCAAGGATATGGAAATATTGGAACCCTTGTGCACTGTTGCTATGGATGTAAAACGGTGCAGCCACTATGGAAAAACAGTATGGTGGTTCCTCAAGTTAAAAATAGAATTACCATATGATCCAGCAATACCACATCTAGGCAAATATCCAAAATCATTGAAAGCAGAGTCTTTAAGAGATACCCATACACTCAGGTTCATATCAGCATTATTCACAATAGCCAAAAGGTGGAAGCAACCCAGGTTGCTTTATCCAATGAATGGATAAACAAAACCTGTTACACACATACAACGGAATATTCAGCCTCAAAAAGGAATGATATTCTGATACATGCTACAACATGGATGAACCTTGAGAACATTATGCTAAGTGAAATAAGACAGTCACAAAAAGACAAATAGTATATGATTCCACTTAACATTAGGTACCTAGAGTAGTCAAAATCATAAAGACAGAAAGTAGAATTGTGGTTGCCAGGAATCAGGGAGAGGGGGATGGGGAATTATTTTTTAATGAACATAGGTTTTTAGTTTTTGCAAGATGAACAAGGAGTTCTAGAGTTTGGGTACACAACAGTATGAATGTATGTAACACTAGTAAACTGTACACTTTCAAAAATTAGTGTAAATTTTATGTGTAGTGTAATACAAAGGTTTTTTTTTTTTTAATTCAGAAAGTTCATTAACTCCTCAAAGCAAAAACGTAACAATGTAGGGTGGAGTTTGTGTATAATAAATAAAATGTATGACAACAACAAAAAGGGGAGGAGAGAAGTATACTGCTGAAAGGTTCTTACATTATTCATAAAATGCTTGAAGGTAGGCAATGATAAGTTAAAGGTGTATCTGATAAAAGATAAAATGTCCATAAAAAGAAGTGGAGATAATAATCCAGTAAAAGAGATAAAATGAAATTGTTAAAAATATTCAAAAGGAGAAAAATAAGAAACAGGAAGAAAGCATGAACATATAGCAAGTTAATAGAAGAGAACAAATAGCAAGTTAATAGAATAAAACCCAACCATTACTAATAATCATATTAAAGGTAATGGTCTAAGCCTCCTAATTAAAAAGTCAAATTGTCAGATTGGATTAAAACAATAGAAAAACAACTATATGTTGCCTACAAGAACATACAAAGGAGTTACAAATGAAGGGATGGAAAGGACAACACTAATGTCAAGACTAATTAAAAGAAATTACACGATTTCAGGATTTCTTTTCTTTTTTTTTTTTTTTTTTTTTTTTGCAGCATGCGGGCCTCTCACTGTTGTGGCCTCTCCCATTGCGGAGCACAGGCTCTGGACGCGCAGGCTCAGTGGCCATGGCTCACGGGCCTAGCCGCTCCGCGGCATCTTCCCAGACGGGGGCACGAACCCGTGTCCCCTGCATCGGCAGGCGGACTCTCAACCACTGCGCCACTAGGGAAGCCCCAGGATTTATTATAAAGGTATAATAAGACAGTGTATTAACATGAAGACAGACATACAGATCAATGGAACAAGAGAGAGATTCCAGCAACAAATCCACACATATCTGGGCAACCGATTTTCAACAAAGGTACCAGGGCAATTTAATAGTGAAAGGATAATCTTCTCAACAAATAGTGCTGCACATATTCCAATAATGAACCCTGACCCCTTATATCATGCACAAGAACTCACCAAAACATAAAAGCTCAAGCTATGCAACTTCTATAAGAAAACCTAAGAGCAAATCTTAGTGACCCTTTAGGTTCAGCAAAGAATTCTTAAATAGGACACAAGAAGCATAAATTATAAAAGAAGAAAAACAACAGATTGGACTTCATCAAAATTTTAAACATTGCTCTTCAAAAAAACTGTTACAGAAATAAAAGGCAAGAGAGATTTGCAAAGCAGGTATCTGACAAAGACTTGTAGTTAGGATATATAAAGAACTCTTAAAACTCAATTATAAAACAAGTCAACTCAATTCTTTAAAATGAACCAAAGAGATAAAAACTAAGGAAATATGAATAAAGTATGGTCTTTAGTTAATAATAGCGAATCATAATAATGATTCATTCATTAATGGTAACAAATGTACCATACTAATGTACATATTAGTTGCAGAGGAAACAATGTGTAGAGATTATAGAAATTCTCTGTACTAATTTCCCATTTTTTATGTAAATCTAAAACTGTTCTAAAAATTAAAGTTCATTTAACAATTTTTTAAAAGAAGAAAAGACTTATACAGACACTTCACCAAAGAAGATACCAAGACTCTCCTGAACAACCAACGGATGAAAGAAGAAATCAGAGAGAAAAAAAAATGATCGTGAAACAAATGAAAAAGGAGACACAACATACCAAAACTTATGGGATGTAATAAGAGCAGTGCTAAGAGGGAAGTTCATAGCAACAAATGCCTACATTAAGAAAGATCTCTGCATTTTTACTCCTCCCTGCATGTTTAATGTTTTCGACATCGTATTTTACATCTTTTTGTTTTGTGTATCCCTTAACTACTTACTGTGAATATAGATGATTTTACTACTTTTGTCTTTTAACCTTCCTAGTAGCTTTATAACTGGCTGATCTACTACCTTTATTATATGTTTGTGTTTGCCAATGAGATTTTTCCTTTCGTAATTTCCATATTTCTAGTTGTGGTCTTCTCTTTTTCACTTACAGAAGTCCGTTTAACATTTCTTGGGAAGCTGGTTTAGTGGGGCTGAATTCTTTCAGCTTTTGCTTGTCTGTAAAACTCCTTCTCTCTCCTTCAAATGTGAATGACAGCCTTGCTGGATAGAGTATTCTTGGCTGCAGGGTTTTTCCTTTCATCACGTTAAATATATTGTGCCACTCTCTTCTGGCCAGCAAAGTTTCTGCTGAAAGTCTGTGGACAATCTTATGGGAGTTCCCTTATACATAACTAGTTGCTTTACCCTTGATGCTCTTAATATTCTCTCTTTATCTTTAATTTTTGTCATTTTAATCATAATGTATCTTGGTGTTGATCTCTTTGGGTTGATCTTTTTGGGGACTCTCTGTTCTTTCTGGACCTGGATGTCCATTTCCTTTCTCGTGTTAGGTATGTTTTTAGCTACAATTGCTTCACATAAGTTCTCTGCCCCTATCTGTCTCTCTTCTCCTTCTGGGACCCCTATAATGTGAATACTAGCATGCTTGATGTTTTCCAAGATGTCTCCTAAACTGTCTTCATTTTTTTAAATTCTTTTTTCTTTTTTTTGTTCAACTTGGGTGATTTCCACTACTCTGTCTTCCAGTTTACTGATCCATTCCTCTGTATTACCCAATCTAATGTTGATTCCTTCTAGTGTATTTTTTATTTCAGTTACTGTATTTTTCAGCTTTGTTTGGTTCTTCTTTATATTTTCTAACTCCTTCTTAAAATTCTGTGTTCACCCATTCTTCTTCCTAGTACATTAAGCATTTTTATGGTCATTACCACGAACACTTTATTGGGTAGATTGCTCATCTCCAGGGTTGTTAGAATGTGTTCAAACTTAAGACATCTTCAACTTTCAATATTCACCTGTGTATGTTGCTATATATAAACCTCATGGTAACCACAAACCAAAAAATCTATAATAGATACACAAAAAGAGATAAAGGAATACACATATAACACTAAGATAGTCATCAAATCACAAGTGAAGGGAGGAAAAGAAGAAAGGATGAAATAAGAACTACAAGGACAACCCCCAATCAATTAACAAAATGGCAATAAGTATGTACCTATCAATAATTACTTTAAATGTAAATGTACTAAATGTTCCAATCAAAAGATCCAGTGGCTGAACAGATACAAAAACAAGATACACACACACACACACACACACACACACATGCTGCCTATAAGAGATTCACTTCAGATCTAAATACACACACAGACTGAAAGTGAGGGGATGGAAAAACAAAGTCTGTAACAAGAGACAAAGAAGGACTACGTAATGAAAAAGGGACAAAGAAGGACATTACATAATGAACAAGAATACATAACACTTGTAAATATTTATGCACACAAACTGGAGCATTTAAATGCATATAGCAAATCATTCCAAATATAAAGAAAGATATTGACAGTAACACAATAATAGCCAGGAGCTTTAACACTGCACTTACATCAATGAACAAATCACCCAGACAGAAAATCAATAAGGAAACACAGGCCTTAAACAACACATTAGATTAGATGAACCTAATAGATACATATAAAACATCCCATCCAAAAGCAGCAGAATACACATCCTTTTCAAGTGCACATGGAACATTCTCAGGACAGATCACATGCTAGGCCACAAAACAAGTTTTAATAAATTTTAAGACTGAAGTCATACCAAGCCTGTTCTCTGACCACAACACTATGAGACTTATAAATCAACTATTAAAAGAAACCAAAACACATGGAGGCTAAACAATATGCTACTGAACAACCAATGAGTCACTGAAGAAATCAAAAAGGAAATAAAAAAATACATGGAGACAGAAACAAAAACACAGTGATCCAGAATCTATGGGATGCAGCAAAGCAGTTCCCAGAGGGAAGTTTATAGTGATACAAGCTGACATCAGGAAACAAGAAAATCCTCAAAAACCCTAACCTTACACCCAAATGAATCAGAAAGAACAAACAAAACCTACAGTTAGTAGAAGGAAAGATCAGAGCAGCAATGAATGAAATAGACACGAAAGAATGAAAAAGAGAGAAAACAAGAAACAAAGAAATTAAGAGCTTTGAGAAAATAAACAGAATCGATAAAGTTTTAGCCAGACACATTAAGAAGAAAAAGAGAGTGGGCCCAAATAGGTAAAATCAGAAATGAAGTTACAGTTGACACCACAGAAATACAAAGGATCATAAGAGATTACTCTGAATAATGACACACCAATAAAATGGACGACCTAGAAGAAGTGAACTAATTCCTAGAAATATACAGTCTCCCAAGACTGAATGAGGAAGAAATACAAAATATGAACAGACCCCAATTAACACTAATTAGATCAGTAATTAAAAAATACTCCCAACAAACAGAAGTCCAAGACCAGATGGCTTCACAAATGAATTATGCCAAACATTTAAAGAAGACTTAATTCTTATCCTTCTCAAACTATTCCAAAAAACTGAAGAGAAGGGGATGCTTCCAAAGTCATTCTTTGAGGCCATCATCACCCTAATACCAAAATCAGATAAAGATACCACAAAAATAAGAAAATTACAGACCAATAACACTGGTGAACATAGATGCAAAAATCCTCAACAATATTAGCAAACTGAATTGAACAATACATTAAAAGGATCATACACCATGATCAAATGGGATTTATCCCAGGGAGGCAAGAACAGTTCAATATCTGCAAATCAATGTCATACATCACATTAATAGGATGAAAGAAAAAAATCACATGATCATGTCAATAGACACAGACAAAGCATCTGACAAAATTCAACATCCATTCATGATAAAGACTCTTAACAAATCAGGTTTAGAAGAAATTTACCTCAATGAAAAACAGACCATATATGACAAGCCCACAGCTAAAATCATACTCAATGGTGAAATGTTGAAAGCTTTTCCTCTAAGGTCAGGAACAAGACAAGTGCCCACTCTCACCACTCCTACTTAACATAGTACTAGAATTCTAGCCAGAGAAATCAAGCAAGAAAAATAAACAGTATCAGAACTGGAAAAGAAGAAGTAAAATTGCATCTATTTGCAGTTGATATGATTTTATATATAGAAAAGTCTTATAGACTCCACCAAAAAACTGTTAGATCTCATCAACAAATTCAGTAAAGTTGTAGGATACAAAATTAACATTAAAAAATTAGTAGTTTCTATACACTAACAACAAATTATCTGAAAAAGAAAGAAAACAATCCCATTTAGAATTACATCAAGAATAAAATACTTAATTTAACCAAGGGTGTGAAAGATCTATACACTGAAAACTTTAAGAAATTGATGAAAGAAATCAGATAAGGCACAAATAAGTTGAAAGGTATCCTGTGTTCATGGATTGGAAGAATTAATATTTTTTAAATGTCAATACTACCAAAGCCACCTATAGATTCAATGCAATCCCCATCAAGATTCTGAAGAAATTTTAAACAGAATTAGGAAAAAAAATCCTGAATTTATATGGAATCACAAAAGACCCCAATAGCCAAAGTAATCCTGAGAAAGAAAAAAGCAAGAGGCATCACACTTGCCAATTTCAAGCTACATTATAAAGCTGTAGTAATCAAAATTTGTATGGTACTGGCATAAAATCAGAAACATAGACCACTGGAACAGAATCAAGAGCCCAGAAACAAACCCCAGCATGTACAGTCAACTAATATTTGACAAAGGAGCCAAGAATACTCAGTGGGGAAAGGACAGTCTCTTCAGTAAATGGTGCTGGGAAAATTTGATATTCACATGTAAAAAGAATGAAACTAGTCCTATATTACATCACTCACAAAAATGAACTGAAAATGGAATAGAAACTTCTGTGTAAGACTAGAAACCATAAAACTCCTAGAAGAAAACACAGGATAAAGAGCCTTGACATTGGTCTTGGTAATGACTTTTTGGGATGTGATACCTAAATCAGAAGTTACAAAATGAAAAATAAACAGGTGGGACTATGTCAAAGTAAAAAGCTTCTGCACAGCAAAAAAAAAATGATCAACAAAATGAAAAGGCAACCTACAGAATGGGAAAAATACTGTAAACCATATATCTGAAGAGGTTAATATTCAAAACATATAAAGAATTCATACAATTCAACATACAAAAAATCAAATTATCCAATTTAAAAAATGAGCAAAGGACATGAATATACAATTTTCCAAAGATTTACAAATGGCCAACAGGTGCATGAAAAGGTGCTCAACATCTCTAATCATTTGGGAAATGCAAAATAAAACCACAATGAGGGGGCTTCCCTGGTGGCACAGTGGTTAAGAATCCACCTGCCAATTCAGGGGACACGGGTTTGAGCCCTGGTTCAGGAAGATCCCACATGCTACGGAGCAACTAAGCCCATGCACCACAACTACTGAGCCTGCAAGCCACAACTACTGAGCTCGCGTGCCACAACTACTGCAGCCTGTGCACCTAGAGCCTGTGCTCTGCAACAAGAGAAGCCACCTCAATGAGAAGCCCACGCACTGCAATGAAGAGTAGCCCCTGCTCGCCGCAACTGGAGAGAGCCCACGCACAGCAACAGAGAACAAATGCAGGCAAAAATTTTAAAAAAATAAATAGGTTTTAAAAAAAAAAAAAAACCCCAATGAGGTATCACCTTATGACTGTTTGAATGGCTATCATAAAAAAAACAAAACAAGAGGTAACACATGATGGTGATGATGTGGAGGAAAAGGAACACTTGTGCACTGTTGATAAGACTGTACATTATATTCCAATCACTATGGAATTAAAAATATCACTACCATATATCCAGCAATTCCACCACTGAGAATATATCCAAAGGAAACAAAAATACTTTGTCAAATAAATATCTGCACCCCAATGTTCACAGCAGCAGCATTTGCAATAGCCAAGACATAGAAACAACCTAAGTGTCCAGTGACAGATGAATGGATAAATAAGTTGTGGGATATATACACAATGGAATATTGTTTAGCTATAAAAAAGAAGGAAATCCTGCCATTAACATCATGGATGGGCTTTTGAAGGCATTATCTAAGTGAAATAAGTCAGAGAAAGTCAAATACTGTATGATCTCACTTATGTGTAGAATCTAAAACAAAAACAAAAAAATAAACTCACAGAAAAAGAGATAAGATTTGTGGTAACCAGAGGCAGAGGGTGGTGGGAGGGTGGGATTGGATGACGGTGGTCGAAATGTATAAACTTCCTGCTATAAGACAAAAAGTACTAGGTATATAATATACAACTTGATGACTAGAGTTAACACTGCTCTATGGTATATTTAAAAGTTAAGAGAGTAGATCCTAAGAGTTCTCATCATCAGAAAAAAACCATTTTTTTTTTTCTTTTTGTATACATATGAGATGATGGATATTAACTAAACATTATGGTAATCATTTCACAAAATATGTAAGTCAAATCATCATGTTATACATCTTAAACTTATAGAATGTTGTATGTCAATTATATCTCAATAAAACTGGAAAAAGGATATCAAGATGGCAAATAAGCACATGAATATGCTCAACATCACTAGTCATTAGGGAAATACAAATTAAAATCATAATATGAAATACCACTAGGCACTTATTAGAACAGCTAAAATATAAAAAACCGACCACAGTAAGTATTGGTGAAGGTATGGAACAGCTGCAGCTTTTATACAGTGCTGTTGAGAATGTAAATTGGTAAAACCATTTTAGAAAACAGTTTGGCAGCTGAACGTACATGTAAAATACAACCCAGATAATCGACTCCTAGGTGTTTACTCAAGAGAAATGAAAACACATGTCCACACAAAGACTTACACGTGAATGTGCCTGTGGGCTTTACTTGTAATAGCCAAAAAGTGGAAACAACCCTAATGTCCATCAACAGGTGGTATAATTTGGTAGATTTACACCATGTGTAAAATTATTAAAAGTGAACTACTGTCACATGCAGTAACGTGGATGAATCTCAAAATATTTTACTGAGTGAAAGAAGTTACACTTTTAAAAAATATGAAATTCTAGAAAATATAAATGAGTTATCTGAAGATAGGGGTTGGGAGAAAGGCATGATTATAAAGGGTCACAAGGAAACTTTTGGGAGTGATAGATATATTTATTATCTCTATTGTGGTGATTTATCATAGGTACACACATAGTCACAAATCATCAAATTTTACACACTTTAAATATGGGCAGGTTTATTATATGTCAATTACACCACAATAAATGTGATAAAATAGAAATAAAAATACATACACTTAAAGATAGGCAAATAAAAAATTGTGAGACAGCTAAAGTATCATTTTGAGGAAAATTTTAGTTTTAAATGCTGTATTGGAAAAGAAGGTTGAAATATCAATGATCTAAGTCTTCAATTTAAGAAACTGAAAAGATTGCAAATTAAAAAGCAAAGCAGGGCTTCCCGGGTGGTGCAGTGGTTGGGAATCTGCCTTCCAGTGCAGGGGACACAGGTTTGAGCCCTGGTCTGGAAGATCCCACATGCCGTGGAGCAGCTAAGCCCATGAGCCACAACTACTGAGCCTGTGTTCTAGAGCCCACAAGCCACAACTACTGAGCCCATGCACTGCATCTACTGAAGCCCATGCACCCTTGAGCCCGTGCTCTGCAATGAGAAGCCACTGCAATGAGAAGCACGCACACCGCAACGAAGAGTAGCCCCCGCTCGCTGCAACTAGAGAAAGCTCATGCGCAGCAACGAAGACCCAACACAACCAAAAATAATATAACAATAAATAAATTTATTTAAAAATATGAATATCAATAAATATATTTAAAAAAGCAAAGTAGACAAAATTGTATAAGGAGAATTCAGTGAAAATAGAAAACAGACAATAGAAAAAATTTTTAAAAAGTTGAAAAGATTAACTGATAACTGGTTAGCAAGACTGATCATGAAAAAAAACCTGACAACATGGATCAATCTCAACATTATTGTGTAGTGAAGGAAGCCAGTCCCAAAGGAGTACATTCTATGCAGCTCCATTTACATGAAAGTCAAGAACACGAATTTCAGAACATCCTCCACTTAGGAGGATGGAGTACTTGAAAAGAGAATATAAGGGAACTTTCTGGGGGTGATGAAAATATTCTATCTATTGACTGAAGTGGTGGTTACACAGATGGTTGAGCCCAAACTCACTAAATTATAGATGTACTGGGTTGGCCAAAAAGTTCATTCGTTTTTTTCCATAGGATGGCTCTAATAACACTTACTTGTCTTTAACTTCATTCAAAACAATTTTGTTAGATTGTGACAGCTGTCATATCAGCGTGCATTTAAAAAAAGACATCAAAATTGGTGAATTTTTTTTTTTTTGCGGTACGCGGGCCTCTCACTGTTGTGGCCTCTCCCGTTGCGGAGCACAGGCTCCGGATGCACAGGCCCAGCAGCCATGGCTCACGGGCCCAGCCGCTCCACGGCATGTGGGATCTTCCCGGACCGGGGCACGAATCCGTGTCCCCTGCATCGGCAGGCGGACTCTCAACCACTGTGCCACCAGGGAAGCCCAAAATTGGTGAATTTTTATGTCGCCATTTTAATATTGAAGATGGAAGAAAAGCAACATTTTCAGCCTATTACGCTTTATTATTTCAAGAAAGGTAAAAACGCAACTGAAACACAGAAAACGATTTGTGCAGTGTATGGAGACGGTGCTGTGACTGATCCAACATGTCAAAAGTGGTTTGTGAAGTTTGGTGCTGGAGATTTCTCACTGGACAATGCCCCACGGTTGGGTAGACCAGTTGAAGTTGATAGCGATCAAACTGAGATATTAATTGAGAACAATGAACATTATACCACACAGAAGATAGCCAACATACTCAAAATATCCAAATCAAGTGTTGAAAATCATTTGCACCAGCTTGGTTATGTTAATTGCTTTGATGTTTGGGTTCCACATAAATTAAGCAAAAAGAAACCTTCTTGACCATATTTCCACATGTGATTCTCTACTTAAATGTAATGAAAATGTTCCATTTTTAAAATAAATTGTGACAGGCGATGAAAAGTGGATAATGTACAATAATGCGGAAGGGAAGAGATCTTGGGGCAAGCGAAATGAACCACCACCAACCACACCAAAGGCTGGTCTTCACCCAAAGAAGGTGATGTTGTGTATATGGTGGGACTGGAAGGGAGTCCTCTATTATGAACTCCTTTCAGAAATCCAAACAATTGATTCCAACAAATACTACTCCCAATCAGACCAACTGAAAGCGGCACTCAATGAGAACGTCCAGAATTAGTCAACAGAAAATGCAGAATCTTCCATCAGGATAATGCGAGACCACGTGTTTCTCTGATGACCAGGCAAAAACTATTACAGCTTGGCTGCGAAGTTCTGATTTATCCACTGTATTCATCAGACATTGCACCTTCGGATTTCCATTTATTTCATTCTTTACAAAATTCTCTTAATGGAAAAAATGTCAATTCCCTGGAAGACTGTAAAAGGTACAGTTCTTTGCTCAAAAAGATAAAAAAGTATTAGGAAGATGGAATTATGAAGTTGCTTGAAAAATGGCATAAGGTAGTGGAACAAAAGGGTGACTATTTTGTTTAATAAAGTTCTTGGTTTGTTTGTTTGGTTTTTTTGCGGTATGCAGGCCTCTCACTGTTGTGGTCTCTCCCATTGCGGAGCACAGGCTCCGGATGTGCAGGCTCAGCGGCCATGGCTCACGGGCCCAGCCGCTCCGCAGCATGTGGGATCTTCCCGGACCAGGGCACAAACCCGTGTCCCCTGCATCGGCAGGCAGACTCTCAACCACTGTGCCACTAGGGAAGCCCCTGCATCATTCTATATAAGAGACTTGAGCACCCGTGGACACTGAGAGACGACTGTACTTCCAGATGCATGTCTGATCATGGCATCATCTCCTGTCATCTTTTTCAAAATAACAGTGCAGTGGCTTTACACTGCCCTTTGGATAAAATCCATAATACTTAACATGGCCTGAAGGCCTAGATGGTTTGGCCTCTCCCTGTGTTTGAAGCCTCCCTTTGCAACATCCCCTTCACATCCATCCCTGCCTTCCATTACCCTGTCTTCTTTCTTGCTGCAGAGCCATTTTTTTAAATGCTATTCCTTCTGCCCACAATCTCTCCCCTGATATATAACTCCTGTATGTTTTTCAGATCTTAGCTTAGGATTACATTTTTTAAAATTCACTCACTGATCTGGTTACTTGCTCAAAGCACCATGTACCCTCCTTCATGGCATTCATCACAGTTGCACCTTAATTTTGCTTGATGTTTTGTCTAAATAACATCTAACTTCTCCACTGTAAGGTGCATGACTACAAGGACCATACTTATTTTTTATCACCTTTATATCTCCAGCCTCTAGTAAAGATCTGACAGGTACATAGCAGGTCCTCATAAATATTTATAAATGAATTAATGAAGAATTAGAAATTATCTGTTCCTAAATGAAGTAACATGTAGTTGGTGACATATTTTAAATGAACTTCAAGCAACCATCTAATCAAATGCGCAGTTAAACCATCACAGGGTTGTCTTTCATCATTCCTCCCTTCAGTGTGTTTCAGAGGCAATTATTATGTTCCAGGCACTCAGGCATAGGAGTGAAAGAGACAGGGTTCCTGCACTAATGCAGCATCTGGTTTAAGTTGACTGACTTTTCAAAAGTTACTCTAAACCAGTTTACTTGTTTCCTAAGCTCTGTGCAGAATGAGTTTATCATTACTTTTTAAAATTTTTTTTATTTTTTTATCATTATTTTTAAAATAAATCTTTAACTTTCTGATGACTATGAGACAATATTGTTCTATTTTATGGAAATCTTACTATTTCTTACACATATAAACCTGAATAATTTTACTTGCCTACCTAACTATAATAATATGTCTAATCAGAAAGAGAAGCAAGGTACAAAGAATTAAAATGGAAAAAAATATAACTACTCCCAAAAGAAAAACTTATATACAGATTAGACTCCAAGGAAAATCTTACTGCGTATCTTGAAAACACCCCTCAAAGTTAGAAACAAGGCAAAATAATTTAAAAATCAAAAACTTAAGACACATACACATATTTTTTCAGAAATCTGAAACAATATACATGTAACAAGTACATTTAAGAACTCTGATCTCAAAATGTCTACTTGATAATAAATACTTAAACATATACAACAAAATGTCATCCCACTATGTTTAAATCGATCACCAAAATGCAGACCTAGGGTCAGAAATTTGTCTTGTACACATCTAAGTTGTTTTTATAGTGTTGATGGTTTTGAACTGAGATGTTCACATACCAAGTCCTGATTACTTGAATTTGCAAAATGGCTGGCTAGAATAGGAGAGTCATCTGTTGTCATGGAAGTAAGTTTTTCTTTCTACTTCTCTAATGTATGTGCTAAAATACAGCTCAAATCTGAAACCAGAATTAGCAAATACTGATATTTACATGATTATTACATTTTATTTTCTTCAAAATCCCTTTAGAATACACCAAAATTAGAAATAATACTCCAATAACATAATTACTGGCAAGTCTGTAAAGCTGACTTCCTAACTTGTTCATTAAATACATTCTATTAATAATTCCCAGTCATCATACTATGGATGGCTCTTGAATGTTAACACAGTCTGATCATACAGCATAAACTAACACACAGACAATATCTTAAAACTCTGGGCTTCCCTGATGGCACGGTGGTTGAGAGTCCGCCTGCTGATGCAGGGGACACAGGTTCGTGCCCCAGCCCGGGAGGATCCCACATGCCGCGGACAGGCTGGGCCCGTGAGCCATGGCCGCTGAGCCTGCACATCCGGAGCCTGTGCTCCGCAACGGGAGAGGCCACAACAGTGAGAGGCCCGCGTACCACAAAAAAAAAAAAAAAACAAAACAACTTTGTAGTCACTGTAATATATTTGCCTGTGTTAAAAATATTGTACTTACCAAGATTGATTTAGTTCTATGTCCTGTTAAGTGTTACTAATTTAATCCAAAATGTATCATCTGTGCATGTAAGGAGGGTGACACCTAAATCCATCATCCAAGGCACTGTTAAATAACTAAGTATTGTCCTAATGGAGTGTCACTTTCAGGTTGACACAAAACCAAAAACTAATAGCCAGTATTTATAGAGTGTACAAAAGGCTTTCACACCCATTGATATTTGAGTCTTCATTTATTCAACAGATATTTCAGGAACTGAGTGTTAATTCTACACCAATCACTGGCTAGATGCTAGAGACACAATGGTGATCCTTATAATAACTCCGTAACAGTGGTTAACAAAATGTCATCTCAGAATCACTAGCATCAGCATCAGCTGGTAACTTGTTAAACCTGCATATTTGGACTTTCCAAGACAGTGGAGGAGGAGGAGGACGTGGAGTTCATCTCTCCCCACAAAGGCATCAAGAATACATATAGAAATAGAAAAATTCTCACAGAGCACCTGCTGAACACTAGCAGAGGACCTCAGACACCTAAAAGGACAAGAAAGATCCCTATATAACTGGGTAGGACAAAAGAAAGAAGGAAAAAGGAAGAGGAGAGGAAGCAGGACGAGACGGTCTGTGCCACAGCCCTGTGCACCTCAGCCTGAGACAGGTTTCTGCTGGTGGCTGGAATGTGGGGTTTGGAGAGCAAACCTGGGGAGGGGACTGCTGTTGGGTGTGAGAAGACAGCCAGAGGGGACGGGAGTAAGGAGCTCCACAACCAGGAATGCTCGTGGAGGAAGCCTGGACCTCCACAGAGGCAAAGAACCATTGTTGAGTGATGTGCAAAGGGCGGGGCGGCCATTACAGCCTCTCCCGTCACGCACCAGCCCCTGCATCCATGGGCACTAAGGAGGGCTCCCGCTGGAGCTGGCTCTCATGGCTCTGCTATTGCCTCCTCCACCCCTTCCCTCAGCCTGGGGGCCCCACTCACCTGATCGCTGCCTGATGGGCTCACATGTTCCAATCCCTACCCCAGCACCCTCCCACCTGGGGAGCCTGCTCACCCCGATCACCACCACGGTTCCTTCCTGCCTGATGGGCTCTTGTGCTCCGACAACCTCTGGAGCAGACTCTGGTGGGAGGAACACACAGAGGTGTGAAACCACAGCTGAACCCCAGGGGCCATGTGACTAAGGAAGAAGAGCTGAAATCTCTCCTCATGGCTGCGTGAACTGCGGAGTTACACCTCCGCTGATGGCTTCCTAAATTCAGTGCCTGCAAAACATCTGAAAGGACAAGTGCTCCAGCAGGTGGGTCGAGTCTGGCTTTAGCAGCTGTGGGCTTTGTGGGCACATACATGCAGAGGTTGGGCCAGGCCAGAGTCTCAGCTGCTTCCATAGCTCCACAGCAGGTCCAGGTGCACGACTACTGTAGTCCTGGGACCTGACTTCAGTTGAGCTGTGCCAGTGGCCTGGTGAAAACAACGTCTGAGAGTCACCAGAGCCAGCTGCCGGCAGTTAAGGTGGGACCAAGATCAGTGCCAACAACAGTGTACTTTGTGAGCCCGCACAATGGGCGAAAGGGGACAGAACAGAGTACGTTCACGGTGAACAGCTCCAGAGGAGGCATACTCAGTGGCTTATCTCCCAGTGGGAGTGCTGCATTCCCACCTACCTCACACCACAGTACAGAAACACAGCTAAGAAACAGATCTGGGGCCTCTACTCTACCAACCAGGGAGCAGACTCCACCCCTGACAGGACACTGACAACCACAGAGCAAAGGGAGGCCCCACTCAATATCCAGGGCAGGCTCTGGTCACCACAACACCAGTCAAACCTCCTATCAAGGGGATAATGGCACAAGCCTCTGGACAAACCTCACCCACTAGGTGAGACAGACACCAGAAGCAAGAGGAACTACAATCCTGCAGCCTGCAGAAAGGAGACCACACATACAGTAAGTTAGACAAATTGAAAAGACAAAGAAATATGTTGCAGATGAAGGAGGAAGATAGAAACCTACAAGAACAATTAAATAAAGCGGAGACAGGCAATCTACCTAAAGAAAAATTCAGAGTAATGATAGTAAACATGATCCAAGATCTTGGAAAAAGAATGGAGGCACAGATAGGGAAGATACAAGAAATGTTTAACAAAGACCTAGAAGAACTAAAGAACAAAAAACCAGAGATGAACAGTATAATAATTGAAATGAAAATAGACTAGAAGGAATCAATAGCAGAATAACTGAGGCAGAAGAACAAATAAGTGACCTGGAAGACAGAATGGTAGAAATCTCTGCTGCAGAACAGAATAAAGAAAAAGAATGAAAAGAAATGAGGACAGTCTCAGAGACCTCTGGGACAACATTAAATGCACCAACATTCTAATTATAGGAGTCCCAGAGGAAGAAGAAAAAGAGAAAGGGCCTGAGAAAATATTTGAAGAGATTATAGTGGAAAACTTCCCTAACATGGGAAAGGAAATAGTCACCCAAGTCCAGGAAACGCAGAGAGTCCCATACAGGATAAATCCAAGGAGGAACACGCTGAGACACAAATTAATCAAGCTAACAAAAATTAAATACAAAGAAAAAATATTAAAAGAAACAAGGGAAAAGGAACAAATAACATACAAGGTAATCCCCATAAGGTTATCAGCTGATTTTTCAGCAGAAACTCTGCAGGCCAGAAGGGAGTGGCCGGATATACTTAAAGTGATGAAAGAGAAAAACCTACAACCAAGAATACACTATTAGGTGGGGCTGAAATGAGAACCCAGCAAGGTTCTCATTCAGATTCAACAGAGAAATCAAAAGCTTTACAGACAAGCAAAAGCTAAGAGAATTCAGTACCACCAAACCAGCTTTACAACAAATGAACTTCTAAACTCCTAAAGGAACTTCTCTAGGCGGGGGGTGGATGGGGGAAGAGGTCACAACTAGAAACAAGAAAATCAAAAATGCGAAAGCTCACTGGTAAAGCCAAACATACAGTAAAGGCAGGAAATCATCCATACACAAATATGATATCAAATCCAGCAACCGTGAGAAAAGTACAAATGCAGAAAATGGGAATAGCATTTGAAATTAAGAGAACAGCAACTTAAAACAACCTTGTATATATAAAGACTGCTTTATCAAAGCCTCATAGGACGTGCAAACCTGAAAATTACAATAGATAAACACACAAAAAAGAAAAAGCAACCCAACACAACACTAAAGATGGTCATCAAACCACAAAAGAAAACAACAAAGGAGTAAGGGAAGAAAAAAGACCCACAAAAACGAACCCATGACAATTAAGAAAATGGCAATAGGAACATACATATTGATAATTACCTAAAGTGTAAATAGATTAAATGCTCCAACCAAAACACACAGACTGCGTGAATGGATACAAAAACAAGACCCATATCTATGCTGTCTACAAGAGACCCACCTCAGACCTAGGGATACTTACAGACTGAAAGTGAGGGGATGGAAAAAGATACTCCATGCGAATGGAAATCAAAACAAAGCTGCAACAGCAATACTTATATGTGACAAAATAGACCTTATAACTGTTACAAGACAAGAAAGGATGTTACATAATGATCAAGGGATCAATCCAAGACGAATTTACAATTGCATATTTAAGTACACAATTGTAAATATATATGCAACCAACATAGGAGCACCTCAATATATAAGGCAAATGCTTACAGCCATAAAAGGAGAAATTGATAGTAACACAACCATAGAGGGGGACTTTAACACCTCTCTTACACAATGGACAGATCACTGAGACAGAAAATTAATAAGTAAACAGAAGTATTAGACCAGATAGACTTAATTGACTTAATTGATATTTATAGGACATCCCATCCAAAAGCAGCAGAATACACCTTCTTCTCAAATGCACATGGTACATTCTCCAGGACAGATCACATCTTGGGTCACAAATCAAGCCTTGGTAAATTTAAGAAAACTGAAATCATATCAAGCATCTTTTCCAACCACAAAGCTATGAGATTAGAAATAAATTACAGGCAAAAAACCCTGTAAAAAACACAAACACATGGAAGCTAAACAATATGTTACTAAATAACCAATGGATCACTAAAAAAATCAAAAAGGAAATTAAAAAAATACCTAGAGACAAATGACAACAAAAAGATGAGAATCCAAAACCTAAGGGATGCAGCAAAAGCATTTCTAAGAGGGAAGTTTATAGCAATACACTCCTACCTCAAGAAACAAGAAAAATCTCAAACAACCAAACCTTATGCCTAAAGCAACGAGAGAAAGAAGAATAAACAAAACCTAAAGTTAACAGAAGGAAAGAAAACATAAACATCAGAGCAGAAATAAATGAAATAGAGATGAAGAAAACAAATAGCAAAGATCAATGAAACTAAAAGTCGGTTCCTTTAGAAGATAAAATTGATAAACCTTTAGCCAGATCCATCAAGGAAAAAAAGGGAGAGGGCTCAAATCAATAAAATTAGATATGAAAACGGAGAAGTTACAATGGACACCACAGAAATACAAAGGATCATAAGAGACTACTACAAGCAACTATATGCCAATAAAACGGACAATCTGGAAGAAATGGACAAATTCTTAGAAATGTACAACCTTCCAAGACTGAACCAGGAAGAAATAGAAATATGAACAGACCAATCACAAGTACTGAAATTGAAACTGTGATTAAAAATCTTCCAACAAACAAAAGCCCAGGACCAGATGGCTTCACAGGGAAATTCTATCAAATGTTTAGAGAAGAGTTAACACCTAGCCTTCTGAAACTCTTCCAAAAAATTGCAGAGAAAGGAAACACTCTCAAGGTCATTCTATGAGGCAAGGGCACTGTCACCCTGACACCAAAACCAGACAAAGGTATCACAAAAAAAGAAAATTACAGGCAAATATCACTGATGAAAATAAATGCAAAAATCCTCAAACAAATACTAGCAAACTGAATCCAACAACACATTAAAAGGATCATACACCATGATCAAGTGGGATTTATCCCAGGGATGCAAGGATTTTGCAATAACAGAAATCAAACAATCTGGTACATCACATCAACAAACTGAATAGGGACCTCCCTGGCAGTCCAGTGAAGACTAGTTAAGCAGGGTTAAGACTCCTTGCTCCCAACGCAGGGGGCTGGGTTCGATCCCTGGTCAGGGAATTAGATCCTGCATGCTGCAACTAAGTATCCTGCATGTCGCAACAGATGCCGCATACGGCAACAAAGATCCTGCATGCTGCAACTAAGACCCTGCGCAGCCAAATAAATAGATTAATATTAAAGAAAAAACAAATTGAAGAATAAAACCACATGATCATCTCAATAGATGCAGAAAAAGCTTTTGTCAAAATTCAACACCCAATTATGATAAAGAATCTCCAGAAAGCGAGCAGAGGGAACACACCTCAACATCATAAAGGCCATACATGACAAACCCACAGCAAACATCATTCTCAATGGTAAAAAACTGAAAGCAGTTCCTCTAGGATCAGGAACAAGACAAGGATGTTCACTCTCACTACTATAATTCAACATAGTTTTGGAAGTCCTAGCCATGCAATCAGAGAAGAAAAAGGAATAGAAGGAATCCAAATTGGAAAAGAAGAAGTAAAACTGTCACTGTTTGCAGATGACATGATACTACACATAGAAAATGCTAAAGATGCTACCAGAAAACTACTAGAGCTCATCAATGCATCGGTAAAATTGCAGGATAGAAAATTAATACACAGGAATCTCTTGCATTCCTATACAATAACAATGAAAGATCAGAAAGAGAAATCAAGGAAACAATCCCACTTACCATGGCATCAAAAAGAATAAAATACCTAGGAATAAACCTACCCAAGGAGACAAAAGACCTTTCCTTGAAAACTATGAGATGCTGATGAAAGAAATAAAAGATGACACAAACAGATGGAGAGATATACCATGTTGTTGGATTGGAAGAATCAACATTGTGAAAATGACTATACTACCCAAAGCAATCTACAGATTTCATACAATCTCTACCAAGTTACCAATGGCATTTTTCAAAGAACTAGAACAAAATATTTTACAATTTTTATGGAAACACAAAAGACCACAAATAGCCAAAGCAATCTTGAGAAAGAAAAAAGGAGCTGGAGGAATCAGGCTCCCTGACTTGAGACTATACTACCAAGCCACAATAATCAAAACAGTATGGTACCGGCACAAAAACAGAAATACAGATCAATGGATCACGATAGAAAGTCCAGAGACAGACCCACACAGCTATGGTCACCCAATCTATGACAAAGAAGGCAAGAATATACAATGGAGAAAAGACAGCCTGTTCAGTAAGTGGTGCTGGTAAAACTGGACAGCTACATGTAAAAGAATGAAATTAGAACACTCCCTACCACCATACACTAAAATAAACTCAAAATGGATTAAAGACATAAATGTAAGGCAGATACTATAAAAACTCCTAGAGGAAAACATAGGCAGAACACTCTCTGACATAAATCGTAGCAAGATCTTTTTCAATCCACCTCCAAGAGTAATGAAAATGAAAATAAAAATAAATAAACGGTACCTAGTTAAACTTAAAAGCTTTTGCACAGCAAAGGAAACCATAAACAAAAGACAACCCTCAGAATGGGAGAAAATATTTGCCAATGAGGCAATTGACAAGGGATTAATCTCCAAAATATACAAACAGCTCATGTAGCTCAATACCAAAAAACCAAACAACCCAATCAAAAAATGGGTGGAAGGGCTTCCCTGGTGGTGCAGTGGTTGGGAGTCCGCCTGCCGATGCAGGGGACACGGGTTCGTGCCTCGGTCTGGGAAGATCTCACATGCTGCAGAGTGGCTGGGCCCGTGAGCCATGGCCACTGAGCCTGCGCATCTGGAGCCTGTGCTCCGCAACGGGAGAGGCCACAACAGTGAGAGGCCCGCGTACCACAAAAAGAAAAAAAAAAAAAGGGTGGAAGATCTAAATAGACATTTCTCCAAAGAAGACATACAGATGGCCCAGAGGCACATGAAAAGATGCTCAACGTCACTAATTATTAGAGAAATGCAAGTCAAAACTACAGTGAGGTATCACCTCACACCAGTCAGAATAGCCATCATCAAAAAGTCTACAAACAATAAATGAGGAGAGGGTGTGGAGAAAAGGGAACCCTCCTGCACTGTTGGTGGGAATGTAAATTGATACAGACACTATGAAGAACAGTATGGAGGTTCCTTAAAAAACTAAAAATTCAGGTACTATATGATCCAGCAATCCCATTCCTGGGCACATATCTGGAGAAAACCATAATTTGAAAAGATACATGCACCCCAATGTTCACTGCAGCACTATTTACAATAACCAGGACATGGATGCAACCTAAATGTCCATCAACAGTGGAATGGATAAAGAAGATGTGGTGTGTATATATATATGTGTACACACACACACACACACACACGATGGAATATTACTCAGCCATAAAAAAGAACAATATAGTGCCATTTGCAGCAACATGGATGGACCTAGAGATCGTCACAGTGAGTGAAGTAAGTCAAACAGAGAAAGACAAATACCACATGATATTGCTTATATGTGGAATCTAAGAAAAGGGTACAAATGAACTTATCTACAATACAGAAATAGAGTCACAGATCTAGAAAACAAACATGGTTACCAGAGGGTAAAGGGGGGAGGGATAAACTGGAAGGTTGGAATTGACATACACACAGTACTGTATAGCACAGGGAACTCTATTCAATTCTCTGTAATGGCCTATATGGGAATAGAATCTAAAAAAGAATGGATATATATATATATATATATATATATATATATATATATATGTGTATAACTGATTCATTTCGCTGTACAACAGAAACTAACACAACACTGTAAATCAACTACACTCCAATAAAAATTAAAAAAAAACAAAAAACAAAAAAACCTGCACATTCTCAAGTCTCACCCCAAATCTACTGAATAAGAAAATCTGTGGGTGGGACCCAGGAATCTATGTTTAAATAAACCCTCCAGGTGATTCTGATATATGCTCAAGTTTGAGAACCACTGCCCTGTAAAATAGCCCCTTGCATTATATATTAGAAAATTGAGGCTCAGAGAGGGATAGAACAGACTTGAGATTCAAAACAGACTTTTCCCCACCATTTATTTATTCCAAGAGATTAGAAAGGTGTCTGGCATATAAGATGGGCACACAATAAAGATCTGTTGGATGAAAAAATGAATGAATTCTCCAAAGAGTTGTGCTATCACCCAAGTATGGCACTAGTCCAAGCAATATAATTCTAACTTATTGGAAATGTACATATTGCTAATAAGGATATTTCTTCTGAAAAGAGGTGTGTTTACCGTGACATCAAGAATTATAATTTAAAAACTATCACTTTCGAGTCTTGCCTAAAAGAGAAAGTTACCAAAGGTGATCACTACCCAAATTATTCAGTTTTTCCATACCTTGTTATTTTGCTTTACTTTACTTAACTCCAGTTTATACTTTTCTGCTTCTTCTAGAGCTCTATTCAAGCGAACTTCCATGGCACTTTGACTAGCGGCAGCTTGTTTTTGTAGTCTTCTTTTATTCTCTAATTCCTGTACAGTAAGAGAGATATGTAGAACATTTATAAACATATCATAAGTTCTTTCTATTATTCTGAAACGTTTTCCATTTCCATATTCCTTGCTTTCTCCTGAACTGTATACACACACACACGGCCAGAGACTGAACACTGAGTGACAGAGGTCTCAGGGAATTCTCACTCTGAACTGGTTTTAGGAAAATATATCCTTAAAGATGTAGTCACAAATTAGGCTTCCAAATTGCTTTTTGTTTGGAATTTTCTGCCTTTTTATTGATCCCAAGAGTCAGTATACATGTCTTCTACATTTACTTTATAAACAACATTTTATAATCATGGTTCTTCTCTTGGGAACCTCCTAAAACACCAATGTAAGACATAAATTCTCTCATAAATACTGTGTTTGCGTAAACCTGATGAAATATATCACTTAAAAAATATTTGTTAAATACAGAGCATTCTATTGTACATTAGCAATATAGGAAAATCCCAATTCTGAGCAAAAACAACAGATTCTATGGATATTTTCCATATCTTGGTGTGGGTTTAGACCTGCATTTCTGCAAATATTCTAGAGTTGCTGTTGCAGAGTCTACAGGCCACAAAGGAAGAAACATGAACATACAGGATAAGCTCCAAACTCCATCACAATCTGGTACCATAATCTCATCTCCTCCCACAAATGTTACCTTCAGCTACAAGAGCAGTACTTGCTTGGATCTCTCCCAAACAGCCATGATATTTCCTGCAACTATTCATCCTTCAAGACTCAGAGCTATACACTGGGGTTTTACCTTCTCCCAGAAGCCTTCCCTCACTGTCTTCCTCACTCTCCTCCCAGGTTGAATTAAGTACCGTTTCTTCAGAGCTTCTATAGCACCTTGATATACATATATCATAGAACCTGCTTGTGTGGAACCGAAACTATCCATTTACTTCATTTCCCCCACTATATTGTAAGCTCCTTAAGGATAGAACTACTTTAATTTCTATATTCCCAGCACTTCAGCAGCATATAAAAGGCACTAGTGACATGTTTACTGAACTGAATTTATTTTGTAATATTTAACTTACTCTTCTTTGCATGTCCTACAATGCCTGGTACAGAGCATTATACAAAGCAGACACTCTCAGTAAATATCATGGAATTGAAATGATGCAGTTAACAACGTAGTTGTCTGTTTTCTTCTTTTACAATTTTTTCTCCTGGCTGTATCACTATGTTTTATTTGAACACTGATCTCCCTGGCTCTCAGTAATTAAGGGGAAAACAAAACAAAACAAAACACATGCTGCTCTTTATGCAGGTTTCTACACAAATCAAACTGTGCCTGGATACCATCTGCTCTCACCAGCCTTCTTCACAGCTTTGTGGGTGGTAGCTACACTAAGAGCAGCCTGATTTCTCTCACTGTTCACACGGAAAAGGCAGAGACTCTCATTAGCTACCAAGGCACAATTCTTGCTGCCTCATTTCAGCCTCTTCTCATAAGAATATGGAAATGAATCTTTGCCCTTCTCTTTCCTGCTAGTGGCTCTGTAACCTACTTCATAGAAAAAAGAAAACCTTTCTTTACCACATGATGTTCCCCTACTGCTGAATCAATACTGCCCCACTTCTTGGGAAAAAGTGAAAAAGAAAAAGGATAGTCAGAAGAATAGTAAAGTAGGAAATAAAATTTTCCTATGCGAGAAAATCCATTAAGAAAGGGATAATCTTAACAAAAACTTGAAAACACTTCTGTTTTCAATCATACTTAAGTACTTTTTACAAAGTGCAGACAAGATACCAATATTGAGTAGTTTTAGGATGAAAACTCTCTCCTAAAGTAAATCTATTATTACCTCCCAAATTAAGAAGTTTACAGGTTGCTAGAGAAAATTTTTATGAAAAATCTCAAATCTTGAATTTCACGTTAGTTTTAAAAGAAAAAGCTGGATAGCTTAAAGAAAATCAAGTCTAAGTTTAAAACTCAAATACTAAGAGATCTAAGAAGAAATAATTTGTGATTCTCCCATAATTTTTAAAGCATTCATAAGGTACTGGGATAGTGCGAGAAAGAGGCATGCATCAGTAACAGTACAAAACAAATGTAGCAAATGCTTAAAGAGTAACAAAAACAACCATAGTATTTCTGATGAGGAGAAATCACATGAGGACAAATAAATGATCAGATAAGGTTCTAGAAACAAGTGGCTGAGGTTCAAAAAGCAATAAACTTGGAATCAAAAAATCTGCCAGCTGTGGTAGATTCAGTTTCTACATCTGAAATTGGGAGTAGTAATATCTATGTCTAATAGGTTTTACTTATTCAACACATTTATCGAGCACTTACTACGTTGCCAGGTACTAGTCTACATGATGGGCACATGACAATTAACCAAAGTTCTCCTCTAGTAAAGCTTGCACTCTAGAGGAAGAGACAGATGATAAACACATACATACATACACACTCGTATGTAACATCTGACAGTGATAAGGGCTATGAAGAAAAAGAAAGGGAATTCCCTGGCAGTCCAGTGGTTAGGACTCTGTGCTTCCACTGCTGGGCTTGGTTCGATCCCTAGTCAGGGAACTAAGATCCCACAAGCCGTGCAGTGAAGCACCACCAACCCCTCTAAAAAAAAGGAAGAAGGAAAAAAAAGAGGACAGAGTAACGGGGAGGGACATAATTATTTAAAATACAGTGGTTAGGGAAAGGCTTCCAAATGAGGGAATGATTCATGTATAGATCTGGAGGAACAAAGAAGACAAAGACCCTGAGGCTGGAATGCATTTAATATATTCAAAGATCACCTACATGGTCAGTGTGGCTTCAGCTCACTGACACAGGCAGTGTTAGGTCTCGAGATTGCAGAAACACCCAGGGTGACCTTAGGTGGACCTTGTAAACCCTGCCTCATAGTTTGGATTTTATTCTGAATGACATGGGAAGTCTTTGGAGGGTTTTTAGTCGATGTGTGTGTGTGTGTGTGTGTGTGTGTGTGTGTGTGTGTGTGTGTGTTATCCTAAGTTTTTTTAAGGATTGCAGTTAAGCCAACATGGGTTTCAACTATGTGGGTCCACTTACACGCAGAAATTTTTCAATAGTAAATACTACAGTAATACAGGATCCACAGTTGGTTGAATCTGCGGATGTGGAACCACAGGTACATAGGAACTGGGTATACAGAGGGCCGACTATATATGGGGATTTTAGATTGTTCAGAGGATCGGCGCCCCTAGACCCCAGGCTGCTCAAGGGTCAACTGTACTCTAGCTACTGTGGTATTGCTACTGAGTGTAGGAAATCTAGGAGGTCATTAGAATAGTATAAGTGAAACACAGTAGCTTGGGCTTGGGTGGGAGTAATGAGTTTTTGAGAAGTAGTTAATTCCATGTATTTTGAAAACAGAATTGGCAGGACTCATTGATGGATTGGATGATGGTGTGAGGAAAGAGAAGGATCAAGATGACTCTTGGATTTTGGCCTAAATAACTCAATGTTTTTCCTGAGAGGGAGAAAAGGAGAAGGTCTGCAGAGAGCAGGGAAGCAAGAGCTCCCTCTTTAGGACATAGGATGTTTAACATACCAAGTACTGATATCAAGTGGGAAGCAAGATGTTAATAAGAGTCTGGAGCTCAAAGAAAGATCCGAGCAAGAAGTAGAAATGTGAGAGTGAACAACATATAGATGGTACATAAAGCCATGGAAATGAATGAGTGCATCTCAGAATTGGATGTAGACAGCACAGAGCCAAGGACTGAGCCTTGGACACTTCAACATAGAAAGGTCAGGAAAACAAGGAAGAAAATTACGAGTGTGATGCTCCAGAAGCCAAATCAAGTGTTTCAAGGAGGGAGAAATCAACTATGTCAAATGTTGCTGAGCTATAAATTACTATGAGGAATAATAACTGACTAGAACTGGCAATGTGGCTTACTAGTGACCTTGTTAAGAATGGTTTCAGAGGCAGAGTAGAGATAGAAGCCTAACTGTTGTAGTTTCAAGAGAATGGCAAATGAGGAATAGAAAAATTGAGTAGAGACAACTATTTTAAGAAGCTTTGCTATAAAGGAGAGTAATGATACAGGGCAAGAGGTACATATGAGATCTATGGAGGTTTTAAAATATATATATTGGAGATCTATGGCATGTCTGTATGCTAATGCAAATAATTTCACAGATAGAGTAAATGTGATTTTTGCAAGAGAATGGAAAACAGGATAATTGTAGGAGCAAAGTCCTTGAGTAAGACAGACTATGGGATCCAGTGCACAGTGAGGTGATCAGCTTTAGACAGAAGAGATAGTAATCCATGGTAATGAGGGGGAAAGAAGAGTAGATGGGTACAAAGGCCAAGAGACTGATGTAAAATTTACTGTTTTCTTAGTAAAATAGGGAGAAGTTTTGAACTGAGAATGGTAATGTTGGAAGAGGTATTGGAAACATGAGGAGAAAAAATAACCTGTTTAATAATCAACTCTGAAAGTGGGAGAGGGGACTACCTTCTCAGAAAGTAGGAGAGGAAAATAGCATTACACTTGATATTTGTAAATAAGTTAAAGTAGGACCAATCCACTTGGTTGTGTATTTTTGTCCAGCCATATAGACAAGCAGTATGGGGGAAATTAGGTTGGGTTTTGCCACGCACTACACTGGCAGGGAAATTAAGAATATATTCAATGGATAATTAAGTTGTGTACCATGGAACCTAAGCTGGAAAAGAAGGAAATAAAGAATATGGGGGAAGGGGTAGAGCTATGTAATAAAATATATAAAAATGAGAATATACAACTCTTATATGTATATGATAGATATACAATATTAAACAACGATAAGGTACATTCATATAATGATTTTGCAGGATAAATACAGGCAAAAATGAAAAAAGCTTTGTTTACAATATAAGGAAATGAAGAAGGTGAGAAAATGCTTTTGAAGAGTTTTTACTATGAAAGCAGAAAAGAACAAAGCAGCTTTAGGAAATGACACAGAGATCAATTTTACCTGGAGCAAGATAACAAGAGGGCAGACATTTTTTTAAAAAAGGTGAGTTACTGATGTTAATATGAGTGTTAATATGACAAATCCATGGTCAGAGAAACTTGTGGAGTGCACCAATAACTTGAACTTAACCAAAAAACAAAACAAAAGTGAGATTAAGTCTTCCGGCCATGAAGAAATAATAAACACGTAACACAAAAATGCACTGTAAACAACCAGAAAAAATGATTAAGATATGTTTAATAACTGTTTAGAAATACTGGAAAACAGTAGGGTTGTGATTCCTGAGAAAAGGGAAAATCAGAACAAGTCCTACAATCACCCCAGCATTCTTCTGGGAGGCAATATCCACACTGAGGCTACAGGGAAGAGAAAATACAAACAGAGCCCAGAGGTCCACTGAGTTGAGGAAACAGAACACAGCTGGAGGAGACAGGCAGCTGGGAATTTGTGTGAAGGTTCAAGTAAGGAGGAACTACACTAGGAGAGAGCTTCACGAATCTACACAGGAAATCCCTTGAGTCTATTAGGCTACACCTAAATACATGAAAATTCAAGAAGGCCAGATAAAGCACCATTAGGGAGCTGTAAATAGAACAATTCCCATAGCTCACACAGGGCAGGAAGACATCTGAGGTCTAATCACCCAGAATGACAATCCTCAGTGATCATCAGGGACATTCAGTGGAGATCCTGAAAGGTCTCTTTAGGGGAAGACTTAAGGATAGAGCTGAACTATTCCTGAAGGCTGCTCTAGACACACTCTAGCAAAACTTAAAAACAGGTCTCAAAGTGATTAAACTGGCAAATAACTACCTGTCAAAATTCAACACTGTCTTCAAAAAGCACACTAAAGAGAAATGCTCAACAATATAATATTCAGTGTCTAGCATTTGGTAAAAAATCACTAACCAAGTCAAGAAGCAGGAAAATGTAACCGATATCCAGGAGAAAAAGAATCAGTCAATACAAACAAACCCATAAATGAGAAATATAATGGGTACAGTGAACAAGGCTGTCAAAACAGCTATTTTAATTATACATAAGTGATTAAAGCAAAACATTAATATAATGAGAAAATAAGCTGAAGCTATAAAGGAGAATCAAATGGAACTTCTATAGATGTATAATATATCAAAATGAACATCTCTCTGCTTAAGAATAGGGGCATACTAGACACTACAAAGAAAAGATCAGTAACCTACTGAAGACATAGCAATAGAATCTATCCAAATAAAGAACATAAGAAAAAAGGCTGAAAACAGCTCATCAGTAACCTAATATCACTGATATTATCAATGTGAAAATATCAAGTAGTCTAACAGAAGTATAATTGGACTCTCAGGTGGGGGAGGGAGATAGGGAGTACAGGAAAAATATTTGAAGAAATAATGACCAAAATTTTCCAAATTTGATGAAAACAATAAACCCACAGATTCAAAAAGCTCAACAAACTTCAGGCAGGATAAATACACTCCCCACACAAAACTGAGAAAGCACATAATTATGAAATTGCTGAAAACCACTAACAAAGAGAATGTCTTAAAAGCAGAGAAAAAAGACACATTACATACAAAAGTAGAAAGAGAAGAATTATGTGGACTTTTAGTCAGAAACTATACAACACAGAAGACAAAGGGAGGACATCTTTAAACTAACAAAAGAAAACAAAAAACAAAAATAGTCAACTGACAATTCTATACCTAGTGAAAAATACCCTTCAAAAATTAAAGGACTCAAAAACACGAGTGCATACAAAACTGGTGAAATCTGAATAATGTCTGTGGATTGTACCAATGTCAGTTTCCTGGTTTTAACACTGGACTATAGTTATGTTAGATGTTACCTTTGAGGGAAACTGAAGGATACACAGGACCTCTCTAGAGGTACTATTTTTTTTTTTGCGGTACGCGGGCCTCTCACTGTTGTGGCCTCTCCCGTCGCGGAGCACAGGCTCCAGACGCGCAGGCTCAGAGGTCATGGCTCACGGGCCCGGCCACTCCGCGGCGTGTGGGATCTTCCCGGACCGGGGCAAGAACCCATGTCCCCTGCATCAGCAGGTGGACTCTCAACCACTGCGCCACCAGGGAAGCCCTAGAGGTACTATTTTTGCAACTTCATGTGAATTGATAATCATTTCAAAATAAAAAGGTTTTTTTAAGTAAGGAAAATACTCTTTTTCAGAGAAACAAAAACAGAGAATTAGTGACTAGCAAACTGGTACCACAAAAATTGAAAGGGTAGGTATATCAAGCAGAAGTATGGAAAACAGATCTAAAGAATGAAGAATACAAGAAATGGCAAATATCTTCATCTCTTTAAAATATAACTGTTTAAAGAAAAAAATATTGTGTGATGTATGACCTTTAAAAATAAAGGTATGACCACAAACGAAGCAGATGGAGTATGAGAGTGTTATATTACACATGAAATAGTATAACATGATTTAAAGGTAGACTGTGATATGTTAAATATGTATATTGTAAACCTTAAATCTAAGACTAGATACAGCTAACAGTGGAGGGAAAAAATGGAATACTAAAAAATATTCAATTCAAAGGAGGAAAAAGTAACAAAGTTAACAGTTGGCAAAAATAGAAAACAAATAGGAAGATAGTAGGTTTAAATCCAAACATCAAAAACTGCATTAATGTAAATGGACTGAACATTCCAGTAAGAGACAAAGACTGTCAGAGTGGATAGAGAAGCAAAAACCAATTATATGGGTTCTATAACAAACCCATTTTCAGTACAGAAACAGATTAAAAGTAAAAAGATGATAAAAGAGAGTCAACATGGTGGAGGAGTAGGAAGATGTGGAGTTCATCTCTCCCCACAGAGGCATCAAGAATACATTTACAAATGGAATGATTCTCACAGAGCACCAGCTGAGCACTAGCAGAAGAGCTCAGTCACCTACAAGGACAAGAAAGATCCCCACATAACCATGTAGGATGAAAGAAAGAAGAGAAAAGGAAGAGGAGAGGAAGTGGGACAGGACCTGCGCCCGAGAGGGGCGGTGCTGAAGGAAAGGAGAGGTTATCACATCCAGGGAAGCCCCCTTACTGGTGAGGAGATCAGATGGGACAGAAGGGGAGCCTTGGGGGCTATCAGAGGAGAGCACAGCAACCGATCTGTGGCAGGCAGGACAGAGTGAGACCTACACAGAGGGTCCACGCCACAGCCCTGCATGCCCTGCCTGAGACATGTGTCCACTGGTGTGGACAGGGGTTGGGTGCTGGAATGTGAGGTTTGAAAAGCAAACTTGGGGAGAGGACTGCTGTTGGCTGCGAGGAGGCAGCCTGAGAGGACAGGAGTGAGGAAATCCACAACTGGGAATGCTTGTGGAAGAAGTGCAGACCTCCACAGAAGCGAAGAGCCACTGTTGAGTGACACACAAGGGGCGGGGCCATTTGCAGCCTCTCTCCCCACGTGCCAGCCCCTGCCTCCCCATGCACTAGGAAGGGCCCCCGCTGGCGCTGGCTCTCTTGAGCCTGCAGCTGCTGGATCCCCTGTGTGCCCTGTCCCCACCAGGGCTCCAGTGACCCCAGCTGCCACCATCTCCATGCCCCTCCTCACCAGGGCGGACTCGTGTACTCCGGAGCAGCCTCGGAAACAGACCCCTGTGGGTGGCCCACATGCAGAGGTGGAGCTGAAACCACAGCTGAGCCCCAGGGGCCGTGCAACTAATGAAGAAAAGCTGAAATCTCTCCTCGCAGCTGGGCAAACCATAAATTGACACCACTGCGACTGACTGTAAACTCAGTGGCTACGGAACATCTAAATGGACGACGAGTGCTCCCGCAGCCAAGACAGGTCTACCTTTAGCTGCTGTAGACTATGCAGGCACATACGCATGGGGGTCGGGCCAGGCCAGAGTCTGAGTTGCCCCCAGAGCACCCACCGAGGGTCCAGATCCATGATTACTGCAAACCTGGGACCTGACTTCAGTGGATCTACACTGGTGGTCTGGTGGAAACAACGTCTGAGAGACACCAGGCCAACTGCCGGCATACCCACAGTTAAGGTGGAGCTGAGAGCAGCGCCAACAACAGTGTAATACGACAGCTTGAACAAAAGGTGAAAGGTGACATAACAGAGCACACCACAGGTGAACAGCTCCAGAGGAGGAATACTCAGTGGCTTCCCTCCCAATGTGAGTGCTCCAATCCCTCCAACCTCACACCACAGACCAGAAACACAGCTAAGAAACAGATCTGGGGTCTCTAATCCAACAACTTTGGAGCAGACCCCACTTCTGACACGGCAGTGACAACCACAGAGCAAAGGGCAGGCTCTGCTCAATATCCAGTGCAGGCTCTGGTCACCACAACATCAGTCACACCTCCTATAAAGGGGACAATGGCCAACATACAGCGAGGAAAGAGGTGGCAGACATCCATACTAAAAACAGCCCTCACACCAAAAAATATTAAACCACGCAGGCTACACAGGGACGTTCCCACATAAAATGGCCCTACAAGATAGTCTGAGGGTCTGGCATTTGGCAGAAGAACTGCCCAGAGCATTTAGGCTTCAACGCCAGCAGTGCTTGAGTGCAGGAGCTCCACAGGGCTGGAGGAAAAAGAGATTCCACTCTTGGAGGGTGCACACAAGATCTCGTGTGCACTGGGACCCAGCATAAAGCAGTATCTCCAAAGGAACATGGCTACACCTAGCTAGGGGTCTTTGAGGGTCTCCTGGAGGGGCAAAGGTCAACTATAGCTCACTGTGAGGGCAAGGACACTGACAGCAGAAGCCGCAGGGATACTGATAAGAGTGAGCTCTCCTGAAGGTCCACGTTTTGGCACCATGACCCAGCCCTACCCCACAACCTGCAGGCTCCAGTGCTGGGAAGCCTCAGGCCAAACAACCATCAAGATAGGAACACAGCCCCACCCATAAGAAGAAAGGCTGCCTAAAGTGGTACTGAGCTCACAGCCACCTCAAAACACACCCCTTGACACGGCCCTGCACACCAGAGAGAAAAGACCCACCCAGCTCCACCCATCAAACGGCAGGCACCAGTCCCTCCCACCAGGAAGCTTGCAGGAGCCCCTGGGCCAAGCTCACCCACCAGGGGACAGACACCAAAAGCAAGCAGAACTATGATCCTGCAGCCTGTGGAAAGGAGACCCCATACATAAAAAGTTAGAAAATGAAATGACAGAGAAATATGTTGCAAACGAAGGCACAAGATAAAAACCCACAAGAACAACTAAATGAAGAGGGGACAGGCAATCTACCTGAAAAAGAATTCAGAGTAATGATAGTAAGGATGATCCAAAATCTCGGAAAAAGAATGGAGGCACAGATCAAAAATATACAAGAAATGCTTAACAAAGAGCTAGAAGAGTTAAACAACAAACAGAGATGAATACAATAACTGAAATAAAAAACAGACTAGAAGGAATCAATAGGAGAATAATTGAGGAAGAAGAATGAATAAGTGACCTGAAAGACAGAATGGTGGAAATCACTGCCACAGAACAAAGAAAAAAGAATGAAAAGAAATCAGGACAGTATCAGAGACCTCTGGGACAATATTAAATGCACCAATATTTGCATTATAGGATTCCAGAAGGAGAAGAGAAAGAAAAAGGGTCTGAGAAAATATCTGAAGATATTATAGCTGAAACTTCCCTAACATGAGAATGTAAACAATCATTCAACTCCAGGAAGTGCAGATAATCACATACAAGATGAACCCAAGGAGGAACATGCTGAGACACGTATCAATCAAACTGACAACAATTAAAGACAAAGAAAAAATATTGAAAGTAACAAGAGAAAAGCAACATTTAACATACAAGAGAATCCCCATAAGATAACAACTGATTTTTCAGCAGAAACTGTGCAGGTCTGAAGGGAGTGGCACGATATACTTAAAGCAATGAAAGGGAAAAACCTACAACCAAGAATACACTACCCAGCAAGGTTCTCATTCAGATTCGACAGAGAAATCAAAAGCTTTACAGACAAGCAAAAGCTAAGAGAATTCAGCACCACCAAACCAGCTTTACAATAAATGCTAAAGGAACTTCTCTAGGGGGAAAAGAGACCAGCAACTTAAAACAACCTTATACATATATAGACTGCTATATCAAAACCTCATGGGAATAGCAAACCCAAAACTACAATAGATGCACACACAAAAAAGGAACAGAAACGTAAACACAACACTAAAGATGGTCATCAAACCACAAGAGAAAAGAACAAAAGAGGAAGGGAAGAAAAAATGACCTACGAAAACAAACCCACAGCGTTTCCCTGGTGGCACAGTGGCTGAGAGTCTGCCTGCCGATGCAGGGGACATGGGTTCGTGCCCCGGTCCAGGAAAATCCCACATGCCGTGGAGCAGCTAGGCCCGTGAGCCATGGCCGATGAGCCTGCATGTCTGGAGCCTGTGCTCCGCAACGGGAGAGGCCACAACAGTGAGAGGCCCACGTACTGCAAAAAAAACACACAAAAAAACAAAAAAACCCACAACAATTAAGAAACTGGCAATAGGAACATACATATTGATAATTACCTTAAATGTAAATGGATTAAATGCTCCAACCAAAAGACACAGACTAGCTGAATACATACAAAAACAAGACCCATAAACATGCTATCTATAAGAGACCCACTTCAACTCTAGGGAAACATACAGACTGAAAGGGGATGGAAAAAAGATATTCCAAGCAAATGGAAATCAAAAGAAAGCTGAAGTAGCAATACTCATATAAGACAAAATAGACTTTAAATTAAAGACTGTTACAAGAGACAAGGAAGGACACTACATAATGACCAAAGGATCAATCCAGGAAGAAGATATAACAATTGTAAATATCTATGCATTCAACATAGGAGCACATCAATGTACAAGGCAAATGCTAACAGCCTTAGAAGTGGAAATCGACAGTAACACATTCACAGTGGGGGACTTTAACACACCAGTTATACAAGTGGACAGATCATCCAGACAGAAAATTAATAAGGAAAACACAAGCCTTAAGTGACACATTAGACCAGATAAATTTAATTGATATTTATAGGTCATTCCATCCAAAAGCAGCAGAATACATTTCTTCTCAAGTACACATGGAACATTATCCAGGATAGAGCACATCATGGGCCACAAATCAAGCCTTGGTAAATTTAAGAAAACTGAAATCATATCAAGCATCTTTTCTGACCACAATGCTTTGAGATTAGAAATCAATTAGAGGAAAAAAACTGTAAAAAACACAAACACATGGATGCTAAACAATACGTTACTAAACAACCAAAGGATCACTGAAAAAATCAAAAAGGAAATAAAAAATATCTAGAGGCAATGACAATGAAAACACAACAATCCAAAACCTATGGGACACAGCAAAAGCAGTTCTAAGAGGGAAGTTTATCACAATACAATCCTACCTCAGGAAACAAGAAAAATCTCAAATAAACCAACTAAAGCAACTAGAGAAAGAAGAACAAACAAAACCTAAAGTTAGTAAAAGGAAAATCAGAAAGATCAGAGCAGAAATCAATGAAATGGAAAGGAAAAAAAACAATAGCAAAGATCAATGAAACTAAAAGCTCGTTCTTTGAAAAGATAAACCAAATTCATAAACCTTTAGCCAGATTCATTAAGAAAAAAAGGGAGAGGACCCAAATCAAAAAAAAGTAGAATAAAAAAGAAGTTACAATGGACATGACAGAAATACAAACTATCACAAGAGACTACTACAAGCAACTATACGCCAATAAAATGGACAACCTAGAAGAAACGGACAAATTCTGAGAACGTACAACCTTCCAAGAACAACCTTCCAAGACTGAACCCGGAAGAAATAGAAAATGTAAACAAATCAATCACAAGTACTGAAATTGAAACTGTGATTAAAAATCTTCCAACAAAAAAAAAAAAAAAAAAAATCTTCCAACAAACAAAAGTCCAGGACCAGATGGCTTCACAGGCAAACTCTATCAAACATTTAAAGAAGAGTTAACACCAATCCTTCTGAAACTCTCCCAAAAAATGGCAGAGGAAGAAACATTCTCAAGCTCATTCTATGAGGCCACCATCACCCTGATACCAAAACCAGACAAGGATGTCACAAAGAAAGAAAACTACAGGCCAATATCACTGATGAACATAGATGCAAAAATCCTCAACAAAATACTAGCAAACAGAATCCAACAGCACATTAAAAGGATCATACACCATGATCAAGTGGGGTTTATTCCAGGGATGTAAGGATTCGTCAACATATGTAAATCAATCAATGAGGTATACCACATTAACGAACTGAAGAATAAAAACAATATGATCATCTCAATAGATGCAGAGAGAGCTTTTGACAAAATTCAACACACATTTATGATAAAAACTCTCTAGAAAGTGGGCACAGAGGGAACCTACCTCAACATAATAAAGGTCATATATGACAAATCCACGCAAACATCATTCTTAACAGTGAAAATCTGAAGCATTTCCTCTAAGATCAGGAACAAAAAAAGGATGTCCACTCTCACCACTTTTATTCAACAAGATCAGGAACAAGACAAGGATGTCCACTTTCAACCACTTTTATTCCAATTTTGGAAGTCCTAGCCACGGCAATCAGAGAAGAAGAAGAAACAAAAGGAATTCAAATTGGAAAAGAAGTAAAACTGTCACTGTTTGCAGATGACATGTTACTATACATAGAAAATCCTAAAGATACTACCAGAAAACTACTAGAGCTCATCAATGAATTCGGTAAAGTTGCAGGATACAAAATTAATACACAGAAATCTCTTGCACTCCTATACACTAACAATGAAAGATCAGAAAGAGAAATTAAAGAAAAATATCCCATTTACCATGGCATCCAAAAGAATAAAATACCTAGGAATAAAACCCACCTAAGGAGGCAAAAGACCTGTACTCCGAAAACTATAAGATACTGATGAAAGAAATCAAAGATAGCACAAACAGATGGAGAGATATACCATGTTCTTGGATGGGAAGAATCAACACTGTCATTGATTCTTTACAGAGCATTTTTTACAGAATTAGAACAAATAATTTTACAATTTGTATGGAAACACAAAAGACACCAAATGCCAAAGCAATGTTGAAAAAGGAAAACAGGGCTGTAGGAAACAGGCTCCTTCACTTGAGACTATACTACAAAGCCACACTAATCAAAACAGTATGGTACTAGCACAAAAACAGGAATATAGATCAAGGGACCATTGTTGCGTTCCTGGGAACACCCCATGGAGAGGGTTAGCCTAAGCAGTACCCTGGGGTTGTGCAGAAGGTTGGGGGAACTTGTCCAACAGATCAAGGTCAGTACACAAAAGTTATTTTGCTATTTATAGGTCATTCCATCCATGGTATGATGGAGATAAGCGAGTGAGCCTGCAGACTGATGTCTCCAAATATGGGTGAATGGATCGCTCTGGGTTGGATACTTTCACCTGCATTTACCTGGTCTGAGTTGTACCAAGAGACCAAGTTCTAGTTTCTTCCTAAAAATGGTGGGTTCAGGAAAGGTTGTTTTTCTAGATAATAGATCCTCTTTTCTTCTTTCGGGACCCAACCCTTAGCCACTCTCAGTCCCTGTGACTAGGAGGGATGGACTTCATTTCCCACCCACTTCTGTTCCCATGTCCAGAGCTCAACACCCGACCAAAGCTTGTCCAGTGCTGAGTCTGCAAAGCTAAAGTAATTGGTTTGGGGACAAACTAATGGGAATCAACCTCAAGACTCCTGTTGGAGCTGTGGGGAAGCAGGGGCTCTCTTTGTTGGAGTTGTGATAGAAAGTCCAGAGATAAACCCACGCATCTATGGTCTCCTAAACTAAAACAAAGGAGGCAAGAATATACAATGGACAAAAGACAGTCTCTTCAATAAGTGGCGCTGGGAAAACTGGACAGCTACATGTAAAAGAACGAAATTAGAACATTCTCTAACAACATACACAAAAATAAACTCAAAATGGATTAAAGATCTAAATGTAAGACTGGATACCATAAAACTCTTAGAGGAAAACATAGGAAGAACACTCTTTGACATAAATCATAGCAAGATCTCTTTTTTTTTATTTTTGCGGTACGCGGGCCTCTCACCGTTGTGGAGCACAGGCTCCGGACGCGCAGGCTCAGCGGCCATGGCTCACGGGCCCAGCCGCTCCACGGCATGTGGGATCTTCCCGAACCGGGGCACGAACCCGTGTCCCCTGCATCGGCAGGCGGACTCTCAACCACTGCGCCACCAGGGAAGCCCGCAAGATCTTTTTTGATTCACCTCCTAGAGTAATGAAAATGAAACCAAAAATAAACAAATGGGACCTAATTAAAACTAAAAGCTTTTGCACAGGGGCTTCCCTGGTGACGCAGTGGTTGAGAGTCCGCCTGCCGATGCAGGGGACACGGGTTCGTACCCCAGTCTGGGAAGATGCCACATGCCACGGAGTGGCTGGGCCCGTGAGCCATGGCCACTGAGCCTGCGCGTCCGGAGCCTGTGCTCCGCAATGGGAGAGGCCACAACGGTGAGAGGCCCACGAACCGCAAAAAAAAAAAAAAAAAAAGCTTTTGCACAGCAAAGGAAACCATAAACAAAATGAAAAGACAACCCACAGAATGGGAGAAAATGGATGCAAATGAAGTGATGGACAAGAGATTAATCTCCAAAATAAACAAACAGCCCATGCAGCTCATTATCAAAAAAAACCAAACAACCCAATCAGAAAATGGGCAGATAAAAACAGACATTTCACCAAGGAAGACATACAGATGGCCAAGAGGTACATGAAAAGATGCTCAACATCACTAATTAGTAGAGAAATACAAATCAAAAATACAGTGAGGTATCACTTCACATCAGTCAGTATGGCCATCAACAAAAAATGTACAAAAATAAATGCTGGGGAGGGTATGGTGAAAAGGAAATCCTCCTACACAGTTGGTGGGAAGGTAAATTAGTACATCCACTATGGAGAACAGTATGGAGGTTCCTTAAAAAGTTAAAAATAGAGCTACCATATGATCTAGCAATCCTACTCTTGAGCATATATCCAGAGAAAACCATAATTTGAAAAGATATACATGTACCCCAATGTTCATTGCAGCACCATTTACAGCAGCCAGGACATGGCTAACTGTCTGTTGAAGGAGGAATGGATAAAGAAGATGTAATATACATATACAATGAAATATTACTCAGCCATAAGAAAGAACAAAATAATACCATTTGCAGCAACATGGATGGACCTAGCGATTTTCATACTGAGTGAAGTAAGTCAAACAGAGAAAGACAAATATCATATGATATTGCTTACATATGGAATCTAAAAAAATGGTACAAATGAACCTATTTACAAAACAGAAATAGAGTCAGAGATGTAGAAAACAAACTTATGGTTATCAAGGGGGAGAGGGGGCAGGATGGATAAACTGGGAGATTGGGATTGACATATACACACTAGTATATATAAAATAGATAAGTAAGAAAAACCTACCATATAGCCCAGGGAACTCTACTCAATACTTTGTAATGACCTATATGGAACAGAATCTAAAAAAGAATGGATTTATGTATATGTATAACTGATTCACTTTGCTGTACAGCAGAAACTAACACAACATTGTAAATCAACTATAATCCACTAAAAATTAATTTTAAAAAAAGAGTAGAATAATTATAGTCTCACACAAACACTGAGAACAAAACTGCAATTACTACACTAATGTTAGACAAAGTAGACTTTGGAACAAAGAGTATTATCAGAGATTTTTTAAAATAGTGTTTCACCATAAATGAGATGAAAAGACAACCCTCAAAAGGGAGAACATATTGCAAATGAAGCAACTGACAAAGGATTAATCTCCAAAATTTGCAAGCAGTTCATGCAGCTCAATATCAAAAAAACAAACAACCCAATCCAAAAATGGGCAGAAGACCTAAATCAACATTTCTCCAAAGAAGATACACAGATTGCCAACAAACACATGAAAGAATGCACAACATCACTAATCATTAGAGAAATGCAAATCAAAACTACAGTGAGGTATCACCTTACACCAGTCAGAATGGCCATCATCAAAAAAATCTACAAAAAAAAAAAAAATCTACAAACAATAGATCCTGGAGAGGGTGTGGAGAAAAGGGAACCCTCTTGCACTGTTGGTGGGAATGTAAATTGATACAGCCACTATGGAGAACAGTATGGAGGTTCCTTACAAACTAAAAATAGAACTACCATATGACCCAGCAATCCCACTACTGGGCATATACCCTGAGAAAACCATAATTCCAAAAGAGTTCATGTACCACAATGTTCATTGCAGCACTACTTACAATAGCCAGGACATGGAAGCAACCTAAGTGTCCATCGACAGATGAATGGATAAAGAAGATGTGGCACATATATACAATAGAATATTACTCAGCCATAAAAAGAAACGAAATTGAGTTATTTGTAGTGAGGTGGATGGACCTAGAGTCTGTCATACTGACTGAAGTAACTGTATGCTAACACGTATATATGGAATCTTAAAAAAAAAAAAAAAAAAAAAGGTCCTGATGAACCTAGGGGCAGGACAGAAATAAAGACGCAGACTTAGAGAATGGACTTGAGGACACAGGGAGGGGGACATGTAAGCTGGGACGACGTGTGAGAGTAGCACTGACATATATACACTACCAAATGTAAAAGAGATAGCTAGTGGGAAGCAGCCGCATAGCACAGGGAGATCAGCTCAGTGCTTTGTGACCACCTAGAGGGGTGGGATGAGGGGGTGAGAGGGAGCGGATATGGGGATATATGTATACATACAGCTGATTCACTTTGTTATATGGCAGAAGCTAACACACCAGTGTAAAGCAATTATACACCAATAAAGATGTTAAATAAAAGAAATATCAGGAAGGAAATTAGAAAATACTTTGAACTTAATGAAAATAAAAAGACAGTCTCAAATTTTGTGGGATGCAGATAAAGCAGCACTTAGAAGAAAATTTATAGCTTTAAATGCTTATGTGAGAAAAGAAGTAGAAAATCAATTATCTAAACTTCTGCTTTAAGAATCCTGAAAAATAAGAGCAAATTAAGCCCAAATAAGTATGAAGGAAATGCTAAAGATGAGGTTAGAAATCAATAAACAGAAAACTGACAAACAGTACAAAAAAACTAACGAAGTCAAATGCTGAATCATTGAAAAGTTCAATGAAATTGATAAGTATGTAACTAGACTGATTAAGAATAAAACAGAGAAGAGACAAATTATTAATATCAAGACTGAAATGGGGTCATTATCACAGATATTAAAAATATAAATAAAAATATAATACATGAATATTATGTTCAAATTTATGCCAATAAATTTGACTACTTAGATGAGTTGGAAAAATTTCTTGAAAAACATAAATTACCAAAACTGACTCAAAAAGTTATGGAAAATCCAAATAGACTTATATAGACTAATAAAATTTGTGGGCAGAGACTTCTCAAATAGGATGAAAAAAGCACAAAACCACACGCTGTGTGGTTTTGAAAGACACTGTTAAGAAAATTTAAAAGCCAATTCAGATTGGGAGAAACTATTCACAATACATATTCTTTGTAGCAAAGAAACTATATAAGGAAGCATAAAGAACTCTTACTACAACCCAATGTTTTTAAATTGGGCAAAAAATTTGAACATACACTTAACAAAAGAAGATATATGAACAGCCAATAAGCATATTAAAACATGCTCGAGATCAATAGTTATCAGGGAAATACAAATAAGCCTATACTGAGATACTACTTCTATCCCTCTAGAGTGGCTAATACTAGAAAGACTGACAACATCAAGTGTTAAGTGAGGATATAGAGTAACTGGAACTCTCATACATTGCTATTGGGAATGAAAAATGGTAAATCACTTTAGAACATAGTTTGATAGTTTCTTAAAAAGTTAAACATATACTCTATATAATACTCAGAAGTTCTACTACTAGGTATTTAATCAACATCATGAATGATACTGAATGTGTCTACACAAAAACATGTATCTACACAAAAACTTGTACATGAAAATTCATAGTGGCTTTATTTTTTATAGTCCAAAGCTGGAAAAAACTCAAATTCCCATCAACTGGTGAACACATGAAATGTGTAAATCCATAAATAAATACCACTCAGCAATACAAGGGAATGAATCACAAAACAAGCAACAACACTGATGAACGTCAACAACATTATGCTGAAGAAGACAGATGCAAAGAAGTACATACTTAGGAATCCATCTATATGAAATTTTATAACAAGGAAAACAAATCTGTAGTAAAAGAATGCAAATCAGTGGCTGCCTGGGGCTATGATTAGACACTGGGGATTTATGGGGTAGAGACACAAAGGAAATTTGGGGGAGTGATAGAAAAATAAAATCCAAAGCTGGAGTAGAATGCTTTGTGGCCTCTCCCGTTGCGGAGCACAAGCTCCGGACGCACAGGCTCAGCGGCCATGGCTTACGGGCCTAGCCACTCCGCGGCACGTGGGATCTTCCCAGACCGGGGCACGAACCCGCGTCCCCTGCATCGGCAGGCAGACTCTCAACCACTGCGCCACCAGGGAAGCCCTCTGTTTTTATATTTTAAAAATGACTTCATCTGTTAGAATCAGCAGCTAAAATAAGTTAATATACATAACAATGTTTTAATAGTTGGTTTTTGCAGGTTTACAGAAGCAGCTACTTAAGCTCTGTTTTGCATTTCTGTGAACTGTACACTAGGTGTGTTTCTAGAGATATAAAAAATGAATTAGTAAGAAAGATTCAATCTTGAGTTTCACATAATCCAGGAGAGTTATGTTATGCCTCTCTGGCTGGTAGGTAGATAGGAATTCAAGCTGAGAAGCTCAGAGCCAGTGCAAATTTTCATAAAAATCTTCAGCTAGCCAGTGTATCATAATGCCCTAGTACATTCACTGTGAACTAAAAGTTTCAAATATTAATTCTAAATAACGAGATTTTAAAACAGCTGTGTGTTTAAGTCTATTTAATTCTGGGGAGTTGGAGAAAGAGTCTACGTGATTTACAGAGTCAGATAAACAGAGTTTGAATCCTGCTCTGCCATTCCTGTTTGACCTTAGGCAATTTGCTTATCCTCCCAGACTCAGTTTCCCTTTTGTAAAATGTGTTTTACCTGGCAGGTAACACTCAAAAAATGTTAGTTCCTTTTCTGCCCAAATGAAAGTAGAGTTATAATCAATGTGGTCCTTTGAGAATATTAATCTTTTGACAGGGTACAGAATACCGTGGATAAGAAAAAGAGAAAGGACATAAAATAACCAGTGAGAAGGATTCAGAAGTAAGATAATAATAGCCTGAACTAAGAAGTGGCAATGGGAATTGAAAAGAAGAGATGAATGAAAACATTTAGAGGAAAGAAAACACAGGATTGGGTATGAGAGCTAAGAACAAGAAAAGAATCAAAGATGCAGGCAAGTTATGTGGACTAGAGCAGTGACATGACCACAGCTTGGATGGATGATGACAAATGGTAAGGTGACAAATTAAAACAGTTGTTTCCCAGATATTACAGCTTGTTTTTTCTTAGACCACTTGCCTTTATTTCTTAGAGCAACTGAAACATAGTACAAACTATGTACGTAATTTTAAATTCCCTAGCAGTCACTTTAAGAAGAAATACTTAAAATAAATTTTATTACTGTATCTCACTTATCCCAGTATATCCAAAATATTATCATTTCAACATGTAAACATTAAAATATTAATGAGATTTTGCATCGTTTTTCGTATTTAATCTTCAAAATTTGATGTTGATTTACACTTACAGCACTTTACAAGTTGGAATAGCCACATATGAGTGGCTACCATTTTTGACAGCACAGGCTTAGACTATTAGATACTATAATTAATTTTTCTTTCCAGATGAGAAGGTCAACAAAATGTGGAATACCCATTCAATGTTACAGTCAACAATAAAAAGGAACAGACTACAACATGGATGAATCGCAAATGCATTATGCTAAGTGATCGGACTCAGGAAGCTACTATGTAATTCTATTTATATGACATTCTGGAAAAGGCCAAAATATAAGAATCAAAAACAGATCAGTGGTTGCCTGAGGTTGGGAGTAGGGAGAGGACTTGACTAAATTCACAGAGAAATTTTTTGGTATGATGAAAGTGCTCTGTATCTCAATTATGGTGATGGCTATGTGACTACGCATTTGTCAAAATTCATAATAGAACTGTATAGAGTCATCCCTCAGTATCCACAGGGGATTGATACCACCAATCTAACGTGTGTTGGTAGGATGTGGAGAAATTGGAACCCTTATATACTGCTGGTAGAAATGTAAAAATGGTATAGCTGGTTTGGAAAACAGCCTGCAGTTCCTCAAAAGGTTAAATGTAAGGTTATAATTTACCAATTCTACTCCTAGGTATATACCCAAGAAAAACAAAAACATATATCTACACAAAAACTTGTACATGAATGTTCACAGCAGCATTATCCAAAACAGCCCAAAAGTAGAAACAACCCAAATGTCCATCAACTGATAAACAGATAAATAAAATGTATTACATCCATATACTCTATAAAAAAGAATATTACTCTATAAAAAGCAATGGAGTGCTGATGCACGCTACAATGTTGATGAACCCTAAAAACAATACTTAAAGTGAAAAATGTTGGTTACTAAGTATCACATACTGTATGATTCTACATATACAGAAATGTCCAGAATAGGCAAATCTATCAAGACAGAAAATAAATGAGAAGTTGCCTAGGGCTGGAGGAGATTAGGGGAAGAGGATAGAGGTACTGAGGCTAAAGGGTATGGGGTGACTTTTTGGGTGATGAAAATATTCTAAACTTGAGAGTGGTGATGGTTGCACAACTCTGTGAATACACTAAAAGCTACCAAATTGTATAAAGGGTGAGATGTTTGTGAATTATATCTCAATAAAGTTGTTAAAAAATACTCTCCTAATAATGGGGGAAGAGTTTTTAGTATACACTAACAAAATAACTAAACAATGAAAAGTGGTATCTATGCAAACATGTAACTTATATGTTTTTGTGCATCTTTGGCATTAGATTAGGAAAAAATAGCAAAATTATTACCCTTTCTACTGAAGACAACTGTTGCTGTAATCCATCACATTTCTTGCTTGCTTCTTCAAAAAGAGTTTTATACTTTTCTGTTTGAGACTGTTGCAAATTAATTGTCCGCTGCTGTCTCATACAATCTCCTTCAGAATTTTTCAGTTGAGACTTTAAATCCTGAATTTCATCCTCCTATAGTTATGAAATTATAGATTATATGGAAAAACATACATGATTTGGTATCAAAACATAAAGCAGAAAACATAAAAGAGCTTCGTATGATCTTTGGTGAGATATTTACACCAATTTCACTAAGAAAAACGAGTTACATTCTATTTTCATCCTCAAAATGGAAGACAGATGTTTTATTTGCACTTAATAGCTTACACTTGTAAGTCTAATACACAGCATTCTAATTGCTGGCAAGTATTTAAAATTCTTCAGCTCTGTGAAAATTCAACATCTCAGAATAAAGTTCAGTATTTAAATTTCTGAATTTAAAAGTTAATTGTGAATTATACTTCAATGAAGCTATTTTTAAAATAAAATTGAAAACTACTCCTAAAATGACTTTGAATATTACAGCATTTATTCTGAAAGGTTTTAAAAACTTACCTTTTTATTGCATTCACATACAACATTATCCAATTCCTCCTGCATAACATGGAGTTTGGCCTTCAGAAATCTGATCTGTGCTTCTGTGTCAATTTAATAATAATATTTATTGTCTTTCACTGAATCTAAGATGCCATCAATTGTAAGACAGACTATTATTTTATGAGGGAAAAAAGGCTCAAGATGGGGAGTCTAATAGTCTCTCTAATAGGAGATCCCTGTTTGGGAACACTCAAGACACTACATACCCCTAATGTAGAGGTAAATGAAAAATCCATCCAACAGAAAGGAACTGTTACACTGGAACCAAGTAAAGAAAGAGGAAAAAAACAAAAACTTTTCCTGAGAATCAGAACCACAAGCCAAGTACTCACATAAGTTTGCAGACTGAATTCATACTTACCCAGGTGGTTCGAAACGCATCAAACAGAACTTAAAGTGGTCTCAGATCGGTAATGCCCCCAGGTGTTTGGCAGAAGCAAACACAGGTCTAGCAAAACTGAACTTCAATCCCAGCCATTGTAATTATAAAATGCCACTGACTGTAATACACATCCCAATTTCACAGATGTTAAAATGTAGTGACGTGTCTGAGAAGCAAAAAAACGCAGTAATACCTTACTACCGAAGCTTTCTCCCACAAACCCCTCACGAACATCTACCTTTGGTATTGCTATCAAAAGTTCTTTATTCAATAATATCAGTAAATCTCTGAGGGTTTTAGGCCTATAAAAGTAAATAAAGTAAAAACTGAACTTAGAACTCACTCATAATTCATTCAATCATTCATTAAAAAGATATACATCAGGACTTCCCTGGTGGCACAGTGGTTAAGAATCCGCCTGCCAATGCAGGGGACACAGGTTCAAGCCCTGGTCTGGGAAGATCCCACATGCCGCGGAGCAACTAAGCCCGTGCGCCACAACTACTGAGCCTGTGCTCTAGAGCCTGCAAACCACAACTACTGAGCCCACATGCCACAACTACTGAAGGCCACGTGCCTAGAGTCCGTGCTCCACGAGAGAAGCCACCGCAGTGAGAAGCCCACGCACTGCAACGAAGAGTAGCCCCCACTCGCCGCAACTAGAGAAAGCCCGTGCCCAGAGGCAAAGACTGAACGCAGCCAAAAATAAATAAATTAAAAAAAAAAAAGATATACATCAAGTCTCTACTATGTTCCAGGCATAATACCAATATTACAAGACAAGGTTTGCCCTCATGGGACTTATCTTGAGTAAACACTCTGAATAGCCTCTGAAAGTTATTAGGACAAATTCCACAGAGCACAATACATCTCCACACATACTTCCTGTTTCAAAGCTCTTCTTATGAAGTCCCCTGTTTTACATGGAGCCAATGAACAATGGTTGGCTCTAACCCCACCTAGCTTCTTCCAGCCTCAACTCTCCTTCTAGCTTCTCATGTAACTCCAGGTTAGCAGAGGACAGAAGGGAAACAATAAACTTAAAAGTGTGACGTTTGCAGTAGTTGGTCTCTAGGGGGAAAGAAGGAAGAAGCAATGGGAGAGCATGACTTTTCGCATCTCTTTTTCTCCCCAACTCTAACCCCGGTAGTATCATCAAGGATTTGAGTGCTCTGTCTCTGTTGGTCCACAGCATTAACCTCCCCAACCATCCCACTCCAACTTTAGTCTTATAAAACAGTCTGTGCTCCTAAACTACTTTTTTATTGTTTCCTCCCACACATAACCCAGCCATTCTAGGCAATCATGTGGAATAAGTGAAAGCTCCCCTAAAAGGGGAGACACCTTGGCCAAAGATTCTGAAAAGGGAAGACAGGGATGCAAAGAGGTCATTCAGCAATAAGAATAAAAGCAGTAATTTAAGGTAGTCTGTGCTGGTTCCCATACTGGGAGGAGGACCTTTGTTAACAAGGCTATGGGTGACTGTAAACTGAGGAACAGCCAACATCTGACCATTGCATCCCTGAAGGTATCTTAACAGAGGCATGAAGGTTAATTCTTTGCTTCACTTACCTTCGTTCCTAACAATTAGCCCCAGAAAGCTTGGATAGGTCAGTAAACGTAATAAATGCATAAATGAATTAATCTGCGTTTATGACTAACTAGCATGTAGCACAATAATTACACATGTAAATCGTTGTGATTTTCACAGAATCAGAGAATTTTAAGGGTAAACTTCGTGATCATTTAATACAAACTGCTTCATTTTCAAGTGAAGAAATTGCTATTACAGAGAGGCTAAAGCAGTTTGTCTGAACCTACAATTAATTATAGTTCAGCATTAACTGTTCATATACACTCGACTGTCTTTTTTTAAATTTATAATAGCATAGGTGGCTCCTCATAAATTCAACAATTTTAGAGGCACTACTGGTAACTAACATGTTTCTGATGATCTAGACTAAGTATTATTTTTCTAGCGGTATGCAGAGAATGAATTTATAAGAAAGAAAATAATATTCATTAGAAAATTCATTATTTTACCTGATACTACATCAATAATTCATTTATCCTTTAACATGTGTTGACTTAACACACAATAAAGAGAATTCAGTAACATTAAATGGAAGGAATTCAAAGAAATATGGTTTTTAAAAATTTATTTCAATGTTTTAATTTTAAGCTATGGGGCATTTAACTTATTTGAAAAGTGGTCAATGAAACCAATACCAGAGAGTTCTTTTTTTTTTTTTTTCTTTTCTCTCTCTTTTTTTTTTTTTAGCCACACCACAGGGCTTGTGGGATCTTAGTTCCCCGACCTGGGATTGAACCCAAGGCCACGTCAGTAAAAGCACCAAGTCCTAACGACTGGACCACAAGGGAACTCCCCAGATAGTTCTTTTTAATTTTACTTTTTATAATGGAAAACATCAAACATATACAACAGTAGTGAGATGAGTTCAATGAAACCCTGGTCACCCATGATCCATTTTCAACAATTATTGACTCAAAACCAATTTTATTTCATTAAACAAATGCAAGACATCACTATATTTTCTAAATAATTGTGATATAAGGATAAAAATAAACAAAAAACCACCTACCTGTTCCAATGTCTTCACTAACACCACAAAAAATACCATCATCTATATAATCAGGTAAGCCTTCTTCCAGTTGCCCTTCAATTTTGCTAATTGTTTTTGCAAGAGAAAAGTCTGAGAAATCCTCTGGAATGGCAACATCGCTGGCAGTTTGTACATCAGAGTATTTCAATTTTACTCTAAAAAAACCACATATAGGCACATTATATATTATATACATATAATAAAAAAGGAGATATGACTCCCAGATATGACCTTTATCCAAATAAAAAAGCAGATCAAAATTATTATAAATTTTATGATGAAATCTACAATTGATACTTTCAAGGACTATATTACAAGAGACTTAGTAGACTTTCAGTCTTTATGAATCACACAACCACTGAGCTAGAGGAGGCTTTATGAGGCCACTTAGACATGGCCAGTGTAAAATATTAATAAACAGAAGCCTCAATTTAACAGTCAGCGGACCAGAAGGGGGAGCTCTCACACCCTGAGACAACAGCAGAGCCCCGCGGTGTGAAGGAAGGCTCCTCTTCACTCCTGGCAACAAGTCAGGTAATGAAAAACCTTTGTTTACTCTAGCCCTCCCAACTTCCTTTTTCCTTCTATAAAAGAGTTCTCCTTGCCTTGCTGTGTGCAGACTTGCACGTGGCTCGCCATCATTTCAGACCCTGAGGTGCAATATTCTGCTGATCCCGAATAATCCCATTTTTTTGCTGGAGAATTATGTGTTCTAGGTCAACACTCCCAAACAAGTGAACATCAAAACTAAGAGTACTGAACTTGGCCTCCTAGGTGAAATCCAGCCTGGGGCTTTTAATTTTACATGCTGCTGGAGTAGAACTGTACAATTTGATATCACTCTAGTCATAATTCTGCAAACACTGAAGAATAATACCTCTTAAGAAAGAATTACAGAGTGAACAGTTCTTAGCTCAAACTCATTTTTCCACCTAAAAAAACATATTTTAAGCAGGATCAAAGTTTACCAAAAATTGATTTTTTTTTTCTTTAATGAAGAGAGAAATATGAAATGAAAGTCACTTCTAATGGCGTTGAGGAATGGGCCAGGCCTAATCCATCAAGTTCGCTTCCAAAAGCCTTACTTTTAACCTTTTACTTACTTTAAAGCCTAACTTACTTTTAACACATAAGCAAATGCTTTAGAATTCTTTTGGAAAAAGAACCTTTTATTTAAAAAGTAAACTTGAAGTCTGAAAATAAGATGACCCTTTCCAGTTATGTATGTATATACAGTACTGATGTATGTACAGTACTTATGTATGTAACATATGTTCTCTTCTATCAATTTTAGTTTTATTCTTCCTTATCCTTTCACCCTATTTTTTGTCTCTTTTGTTCAAAAAACAAAAATTTTACTTAGCCAATTAAAAGACACAAGGATTAATAAGAATTCTTCTAGAATTACAATGCAATTATCAGTTTGGGTAAGCAACAGACATAAATTTAACAATTTACTGTGAATTAGAAGCTGGTTGGTACCATCCACTGCAGGTGTGACCCTCCTTTTCTAGAAGGTCTACTATCCTAAAGAACCTCTTGGGTCCCCTTTTTATGCTTAAAGTACTAAAAACAGTCTTGAATTCTTTCTCACCAAAAGCAATAGAATGTAAATTATAACTATACTATAGTTTTATTGAGAGCATGCCAAAATCATTCTGTATCTCAATATATACAATATACAATAATGCATGGTGTTCAAAAAGTATAAGTCTATTTGAGAGAACTAGGCAGAGAAAGACATCTAGGTTCTAGTTTCTGATCAAAGAAAATATCTAGCTAAAAATAACGTTTAAAAAATTTGAAATGTGGCAATTTTGCTTAAGAGAACAATACAAAATGTTCATTAACTGTTGCAAGACATTTCTGATTAGAAGATGTTTTAAATTATTAAATGTGGAGAAGAAATACAGAGTATAATTTTGTATATTTTGGGTATAAAAAGATCTAGAGAAACAGATCTTATTAAGAACAATGATAGTATAAATTATAAAATTCTTAAAAAGTAATACTTTAAAAACTGTACTATACCTTGAATTTGATTTCCTTCCTTTACTTGCAGAGTGTAATTTGTTTTGAACTTTGTTTATTGGATCAACGTTGTTGGTCTTTGGCTACATGAAAAGAATTTAAACGATTAATTAATTAGACTCTAATCACTTGCCAAGGAAGGCAACTGTGTAATACACAGAACTGCTAGATTGCTACACAGAAGAATTCCTATTTTCAGAGAATTAATCAAATTATATTTTAAGGAATCCAAAATTGTATACCTGGAAAAGACCTAGTTATTACTAGGACCAAGAGATTTAAAGACAAGAAAATGAGGCCCAAAGATTCAAGGATGTTCAACTAGTTAGTGGAATGTTAAACTGGATGTTCTGATTCACAGAATTTAATTCTCCTCACCAATTATTCTTCAGATAGGCCTCCACGCATACTATTCCTTAGGTCTAGATTCCCATGGGTAGGGAATTTGTACATCCCAGTGTGCCCAGCACCTGGACTAGTGATCTCTACACACTGTAAATATTTAAATAAATGAATAAACCTTCCCAATCACCTTCTTTGTATATGAATACTTTTCTTTCTCAGATCTTCTATCTAGTGAATTTGGGCTTTGGAGAGAAAACTTAATTTCACTTAGAATTTTTCCAATGTATCTCCAAATTGTTCAGTGAAGTTATGAGACAAAAAAGGACTCAATTCATTTTACAAGCAACATTTCATAAAGACATCCCTTCTGAATATCAAGGCTAATATTCTATTTCTAGCTGTTACTGGAAGGCGTGCTGTGGGCCCTAGGACCTGCTCCCTTCAAGCTAGTGGGAGGCTGGCGGGACTGGTTGCCTCTACCCCATAGGCCAGTGCACTGTCACAGGGTAGAGGCAACCAGGGGTGGGGGAAGGGTGCCCAGCCAGAATCAGCCGGAGTGCACCGGGTGAGCATCCTGGGTCTTGTAAACAACAGGCAAGCCTGGCAAATACGAAAGCATCTTCCAGGGCAGCACGGGAAGCAGGCAGGTTGGGGCTGAAGTGCCCACAAGGGGAGCACGGAGAAGCCCAAGGAAAGGGGGTAGGAAGGAGGGAGAGGAAGCCGCTTGTGGGGTAGCAGGGATGCACATCCAGCTTCGTGAGCCCAAGGGGTGGGGTGCTTCTGGGGTCTGGGTTTCTTTTTCAGAGGGGCTGAGGCCGGCAGAGCTGGCCTGGGGAGCCCTTTGGGGGAGGGCCTGCCTGCCCCTTCTTTCCAGAATGTTGCAGGAGTGACATGTGCCAGCTGCCCACTCATAGGCAGGGGCCCTGGAGTTCTTGTGACTCAGGAAAAGCATTTTAAAGAAAACACCCCCTACCCTACCTGCAATAAACACAATAAAAGTGAGAATAATAAATACCAAAAAAAGAGAGAAAAATCTAAAAAACAACCTAAATTCTACAGAATATAATCACATTCACAAAAAGTTTGATTTCTTACCTTAGTTTCTGAACGTAAATCAACTGTCCCTTCAGACAATAATGGATGTCTACAGAAAAAAAGTAAACACCATATGTTAATAAATGATACTAAACCGAGACATATTAAAACTAATTATTAATTAATTAATTGTAGTTTGGATCTCAGTGAAATTACATACCATCTGTAAGTCCTTAGGCAATCTACTGAACTTCTCTAAGCTTCAGTTTCCTCATTTTTTAAAATGAGAATTAAATGAGATAAAATAGGTAAAAGGTTTACATTGTGTCTGACTGGTATAAGCCCCCAATTATTAGTATTTTATAACTTACCTTATTCTTTAAATTATAGATTTCTAATACTTACACGTAAAAAAAATTATATAATAACAGATCCACATACACTCTCCAAGAAAAATGGCATTCTCCCGATTTCAAGCTATTATATAAAGCTATAGTAATCAAAACAGTATGGTATAGGCATGAAAACAGACACATAGATCAATGGAGCAGAATACAGAGCCCAGAAATAAACTCACTCATATAAGCTCAATTAATTTATGACAAAGGAGCCAAGAATATACAAAGGGGAAAAGATAGTTTCTTCAGTAAATAGTGCTGGGAAAAATGGACAGACACGTGTAAAAAAAAAGAAAGTGGACTGTTATCTTACATCATACACAAAAGTAAACTCAAATGGATTAAACATTTGAATGTAAAACCTGAAACCATAAAGCTCCTAAAAGAAAAATATAGGTGGCTAGCTCCTTGACATCAGTCTTAGTGATTATTTTTTTGGATTTGACACCAAAACCAATGGCAACAAAAGCAAAAATAAACACATGGGACTACATCAAACTAAAAAGCTTCTGAAAAAAAAAAAAAAAGCTTCTGCACAGCAAAGGAAAGCACCAACAAGACTAAAGGTAACTTACTGAATGAGACAAAATATTTGAAAATCATGTATCTGATAAAGGATTACTATCAAAAATATACTTAAAAAACTCATAAAAGTCAATTAAAAAAAAACCAACAAACAATTGGATTTAAAAATGGGCAAAAGTGGAAGAGACGTTTTCCCAAGAGGACAAATAGATTGCCAACAGATGCATGAGAAGAAGCTCAACATCACTAATCATCAGGGAAATGTAAATCAAAACCACAATGAGCTATCACTTCACACCTTTAAGAATGGCTATTATCAAAAGATAAGAGATAACAAATGCTGGCAAGGCTGTGCAGAAAAGGGAACCCTTGCACACTGTTGGTGGGAACATAATTTGGTACACCCTCTATGGAAAACAGTATGGAGGTTCCTCAAAAATTAAAAACAGAGCGGGGAGGAGTCAAGATGGTAGTGTAGAAAGACGCAAAGTTAGCATCTCCCTACAACTAGGGTGCCTGCCGACTGCTGGTGGGGGACTCTGACCCTTGAGATGGGAGGAACCCCAGAGTGAGCTGGTAGGATGTAGGGGGACAGAGGTGGGAGGAGAAGTGGAGGCCAGACAAGATCGGTGCCCCTGAGTGCAGGGAGATCACGAGAGGCAGCTGGGAGGGACTCTCCGGGAAGAGGAAGAGTGGGAGAGGAGTGGAGAGCGATCACCTGGCCCACTCAGGCCAGGGAGCCTGCTGAGCTCCCAGGCCGATCCCCTGCCCTCCAAGCCCCCTCCAGGCTGTGTGGGTCCTTGTGGGCATAGGAGGAAGGCCAGGGAGATCAGGAGAGGCAGGTGGGAGGGGCCTTGCAGGAGGCACCCTGCAGGAAGAGCAGGAGAGGAATTGATGGCATTTGCCCCACCCACTTGGGCCCAGGACACCTGCTGGGCTCCCAGGCCAATCCTCTGCCCTCCAAAGCCCCACTCCAGGTCACGTGGGTCCTTAGGGGCATAGGAAGGAGGCCAAGGGGAGAACAGTAGAGGCAGGTGGGAAGGGCCCTCCAGGAGGAGCAGAGGGCAACTGCCCCGCTCACTTGGGCATGGGAAGCCTGCTGAGATCCCAGGCTGGTCCCCTGCCCTCCAAGGCTCCCCATTCCCCGCCTGGCCGCGTTGGTCCTGGGGGCATAGGAGGGAGGCCGGGGAGATCAGGAGAGGCAGGCAGGAGGGGCCCTCCCAGACCCCAGACTGGAGGAGCAGGAGAGGAGAGGAGAAGAGGGTGTTTGGGCTGCTCAATCGAGCTCAGGAAGCCTGTTGGGCTCCCAGATGAGGTCCCCCACCCTCTGAGATCAGAGGTGGGGGTCATGCCTGGGCCCCTTCTGTTCCTTGAACCTAAGCCCCCCCCTCAGCCCCCAGGGCCCTTTCCAGCCCTGTGGGTCCTGAGCACTGGCCCTACCCACTGCTCAAACCTCACCCTTGCTTAGTCCCTGCTTTCCACAGCCAAGGCCTTCCCCCCCAGTTTTTTTTTTTCTTTTCTTTTCCCTCCTCCTCTTTTTACTATTGTGGTACTGATGTACCTTCTGGTCGTTGATTCATCTATATATATTTTTTATATTCTTCCTAACATATCTGTTAGTTTCCTAGTCTGATTTTATCTTTTACTTCGTTATTGTTCTTTTTTCTTCTTTTCTGCCCCAGGTGGCTTGTGGGATCTTGGTTCATGAACCTGGGGTCAGGCCGAAGCTCCTGTGGTGGGAGCTCTGAGTCCAAACCACTGCACACTAACAGAGAACCTCAGACCCCAGGGAACACTGATCCGAGTGAGGTCTCTTGGAGTTCATCATCTCAGCATCAAGACCCAGTTCTACCCAAAAGCCTACAAACTCCAGTGTTGGAAGCCTCAGGCCAAACAACGAGTAAGACAGGAACACAATCCCACTAATTAAAAAAAAAAAAAAAGGAACAGCAAAAAATATCACACAGATGAAGGAGCAAGGTAAAAACCTACAAGACCAAATAAATGAAGAGGAAATAGGCAAGCTACATGAAAAAGAATTCAGAGTAATGACAGTAAAGATGATCCAGAATCTTGGAAATAGAATGGAGGCATGGCCTGAGAAAATACAGGAAATGTTTAACAAAGATCCAGAAGAACTAAAGAACAAACAAAGAGAGATGAACAACACGATAACTGAAATGAAAAATACACTAGAAGGAATCAAGAACAGAATAACTGAGGCAGAAGAATGAATAAGTGAGCTGGAAGACAAAATGGTGGAAATAACTGCCGAGGAGCAGAATAAAGAAATGAGAATGAAAACAACGGAAGACAATCTCAGAGACCTCTGGGACAATACTAAACACACAAACATTTGAATTATAGTGGTCCCAGAAGAAGAAGAGAAAAAGAAAGGGTCTCAGAAAATATTTGAAGAGATTATAGTTGAAAAATTCCCAAACATGGGAAAGGAAATAGTCACCCAAGTCTGGGACGCACAGAGAGTCCCATATAGGATAAACCCTAGGAAAAACACACCAAGACACATATTAATCAAAATAACAAATATTAAACACAACAAAAAATATTAAAAGCAACAAGGGAAAAACAAATAATAACATACAAAGGAATCCCCATAAGGTTATCAGCTGATTTTTCAGTGGAAACTCTGCAGGCCAGAAGGGAGTGGCAGGATATACTTAAAGTGATGAAAGAGAAAAACCTACAACCAAGATTACTCTGTCCAGCAAGGATCTCATTCAGATTCAATGGAAAAGTCAAAAGCTTTTCAGACGAGCAAAAGCTAAGAGAATTCAGCACCACCAAACCAGCTTTACAACAAACACTAAAGAAACTTCTCTAAGCAAGAACACAAGAGGAGAAAAATACCCACAAAAACAAACCCAAAACAATTAAGAAAATGGTAACAGGAACATACATATTGATAATAACCTTCAATGTAAATGGATTAAATGCCCCAACCAAAAGACACAGACTGGCTGAATGGATGCAAAAACAAGAGCCATATATATGCTGTCTACAAGAGACCTATTTAAGACCTAGGGACACATACAGACTGAAAGTGAGGGGGTGGAAAAAGATATTCCATGCAAATGGAAATCAAAAGAAAGTTGGAGTAGCAATTCTCATATCAGACAAAATGGACTTTAAAATAAAGATTATTACAAGAGACAAAGAAGGACACTACATAATGATCAAGGGATCATTCGAAGAAGATACAATAATTATAATTGTTTATGCACCCAACTTAGGAGCACCTCAATACATAAGGCAAATGTTAACCATGAGAGAAGAAATTGACAGTAACATAATAACAGTAGGGGATTTTACACCCACTTATACCAATGGACAGATCATCCAAACAGAAAATAAATAAAGAAACACAAGCTTTAAATGACACAATACACCAGATATATCTAATTGATATTTACAGAACATTCCACCCAAAACTGGCAGCATACACTTTCTTCTCAAGTGCACATGGAACATTCTCCAGGATATATCACATCTTGGGTCACAAATCAAGCCTTGGAAAATTTAAGAAAACTGAAATTGTATCAAGCATCTTTTCTGACCACAATGCTATGAGATTGGAAATCAGTTACAGGAAAAAAACTGCAAAAACCACAAATATATGGAGGCTAAACAGTGCGCTACTAAATAACCAAGAGATTACTGAAGAAATCAAAGAAGAAATAAAAAATACATAGACACAAATGACAATGAAAACATGATGACCCAAAACCTATGGGATGCAGCAAAAGCAGTTCTAAGAAGGACATTCAGAGCAATTCAATCTCACCTCAAGAAACAAGAAAAATCTCAAATAAACAATCTAGCCTACACTTAAAACAACTAGAGAAAGAAAAACAAAGAAAACCTAAAGTCAGTAGAAGGAAAGAAATCATAAAGATCAGAGTAGAAATAAATGAAATAGAAATAAAGAAAACAATAGCAAAGATCAATAAAACTAAAAGCTGGTTCTTTGAGAAGGTAAACAAAATTGAGAAAATCTTAGCCAGACTCATCAAGAAAAAAAGGGAGAGGATGCAAATCAATAAAATTAGAAATGAAAAAGGAGAAATCACAACTGACACTGCAGAAATACAAAGGATTATAAAAGACTACTACAAACAACTACATGCCAATAAAATGGACAACCACAAAGAAATGGACAAAATCTTGGAATGGAACAATTTCCCAAGACTGTACCAGGAAGAATTAAACAGACCTATCACAAGTAATGAAATTGAAACTGTAATTAAAAATCTTCCAACAAACAAAAGTCCAGGACCAGATGGCTTCACAGGTGAATTCTATCAAACATTTAGAGAAGGGCTAACACCCATCCTTCTCAAACTCTTCCAAAAAATTGCAGAGGAAGGAACACTCCCAAATTCATTCTACAAGGCCATCATCACTGTGACACCAAAACCAGAAAAACATGCTACAAAAAAAAGAAAATTACAGATCAATATCACTGATGAATATAGATGCAAATATCCTCAACAAAATACTAGCAAACAGAATCCAACAACACAATAAAAGGATCATACACCATGATCAAGTGGGATTTAACACAGGGATGCAAGGATTCTTCAATATACACAAATCAATCAATGTGATACACTATATTAACAAATTAAAGAATAAAAACCATATGATCATCTCAATGGATGCAGAGAAAGCTTTCGACAAAATTCAACACCCATTTATGATAAAAAATCTTCAGAAAGTGGGCCTAGAGGGAAGCTACCTCAACATAATAAAGGCCATATATGACAAACCCACAGCAAACATCATTCTCAATGGTGAAAAACTGAAAGCATTTCCTCTAAGATCAGGAAAAAGACAAGGATGCCCACCCTCACCACGATTATTCAACATAGTTTTGGAAGTCCTAGGCACAGCAATCAGAGAAGAAAAAGAAATAAAAGGAATACAAGTTGGAAAAGAAGAAGTAAAACTGTCACTATTTTTTGATGACACAATACTATACATAGAAAATCTTAAAGATGTCACTGGAAAACTACTAGAACTAATCAATGAATTTGGTAAGGTTGCAGGATACAAAATTAACACACAGAAATCTCTGGCATTCCTATACACCAACAACAAAAAATAAGAAAGAGAAATTAAGGAAACACTCCCATTTACCATTGTCACAAAAAGAATAAAATACCTAGGAATAAGCCTGCCTAAAGAGGCAAAAGACTTGTACTCAGAAAAGTATAAAACACTGATGAAAGAAATCAAAGATGACACAAACAGATGGAGAAATATACCATGGTCTTGGATTGGAAGAATCAATATTGTGAAAATGACTATACTACCCAAAACAATCTACAGATTCAATGCAATCCCTATCAAACTACCAATGGCATTCTTCACAGAATTAGAACAAAAAATCTTACAATTCATATGGAAACACAAAAGACCCCGAATAGCCAAAGCAATCTTGAGAAAGAAAAACAGAGTTGGAGGAATCAGGCTCCCCAACTTCAAACTATACCACAAAGCTACAGTAATCAAGACAGTATGTTACTGGCAGAGAAACAGAAATACAAATCAATGGTACAGGATAGAATGCCCAGAGATAAACCCACACACATATGGGCACCTAATTTACGACAAAGGAGGCATGAACATACAATGGAGAAAAGACAGCCTCTTCAATAAGTGGTGCTGGGAAAACTGGACAGCTACATGTAAAAGAATGAAATTAGAACACTACCTAACACCATACATAAAAATAAACTCCAAACGGATGAAAGACTTAAATATAAGACCAGACACTATAAAACTTTTAGAGCAAAACATAGGAAAAACACTCTTTGATATAAACCACAGCAAGATCTCTTTTGACCCACCTCCTAGAGTAACAGAAATAAAAATCAACAAATGGGACTTAATTAAACTTAAAAGCTTTTGCACATCAAAGGAAACCATAAACAAAAAGACAACCCCCAAAATGGGAGAAAATATTTGCAAATGAAACAACAGACAAAGGATTAATCTCCAAAATATACAAACAACTCATGGAGCTCAATATCAAAAAAACAAACAATCTAGTTAAAAAATGGGCAGAAGACCTAAATAGACATTTCATCAAGGAAGACATACAGATGGCCAAGAGGCACATGAAAGATGCTCAACATCACTAATTATTAGAAAAATGCAAATGAAAACTACAATCAGGTATCGCCTCACGCTGGTCAGAATGGCCATTAACAAACAAGCTAGAAACAATAAATGCTGGAAAGGGTGTGGTGAAAATGGAACCCTTCTACACTGTTGGTGGGAATGTAAATTGATACAGCCACTATGGAGAACAGTATGGAGGTTCCCTAAAAAACTAAAAATGGAACTACCATATGACCCAGCAATCCCACTGCTGGGTATATACCCTGAGAAAACCATAATTCAAAAAGAGACAAGCACCACAATGTTCATAGCAGCACTATTTACAATAGCCAGGACATGGAAGCAACCTAAGTGTCCATCAACAGAGGGATGGATAAAGATGTGGCACATATATAAAATGAAATATTACTCAGCCATAAAGAGAAACAAAATTGAGTTATTTGTAGTGAGGTGTATGGACCTAGAGTCTGTCATACAGAGAGAAGTCAGAAAGAGAAAAACAAATACCGTATGCTAACGCATATATATAGGTTCTAAAAAAAAAAAAAAAAGGTACGGATGAACCTAGTTGCAGGGCAGAAATAAAGAGGCAGACATAGAGAATGGACCTGATTACATGGGGTAGGAGTGCGAAGCTGGGGTGAAGTGAGAGTAGCATCGACATATATACACTACTGAATGTAAAACAGTTGGCTGGTGGGAAGCAGCAGCATAGCACAGGGAGATGAGCTCGGTGCTATGTGATGACCTAGAGGGGTACGATAGGGAGGATGAGAGGGAGGCTCAAGAGAGAGGGGATATGGGGACACGTGTATGCATATGGCTGATTCCCTTTGTTGTGCAACAGAAACTAACATGGTATTGTGAAGCAATTACACGCCAATAAAGATCTATTAAAAGAAAAAAGAAAAAATATATTAAAAAGAGAACTGTCATATGATCCAGCAACCCCATTTCTGGGTATTTATCTGAAGAAAATGAAAACACTTATTTTTTTATATATAGGCACCTCCATGTTCATTGCAACATTATTTACAATAGGCCAGATATGGAAACAACCTAAATGTCCATCAATGGATGAATGAGAAAAGAACATGTGCTTTTATATATATATGTTAAAGTATTATATAAAATGATATTTTTATATATATAACTATTACTGAGCCATAAAAAAAGAATGAAATCTTGCCATTTTGACAACATGGATGGACCTCGAGGGCATTATGCTAAGTGAAATAAGTCAGAGAAAGACAAAGACAAATAAGTGATCTCACTTGTATGTGGAATCTAAAAACAGACAAATAAAAACAAGCCTATAGATACAGAGAACAGATCGATGGTTGCCAGAGGCTGGTTGGTTGGGAGCAGGCGAAATAGGTGAAAGGAGTCAAAGGGTACAAATTTCCAATTATAAAATAAGTAAGTCATGCGGATGTACTGTACAGCATGGAGACTATACTTAACAATACTAATGGCATATTTGAAAGCTGCTAAAAAATTAGATCTTAAAAGTTTTCATCACAGGGAAAAAAGATTCTGTAACTATGTATGGTAATGGATAGTAACTATACTTACTGTGGTGACCATTTCACAATATATACAAATACTGAATCATTGTGTTGTACACCTAAAACCAATATAATGTTGTATGTCAAATATACCTTAATTAAAAAAAAACAAACAGAAAATAATCTTAAAGCATTTACCCAGTAAAAAGAAAAAACTTTTAAGGTGTTTGGGAATTTAAGTCTTACCTTAAACTGTAATCATCTTCCTCTTCATATGATTTAATTTGTGTTGAAATAGACTGAGATCGTACTTCTTGCTGATCTCTCTAGTTAAATAAAACAAAGTCATGTAGGAAAATAATGTACAAAACTAGGATATATTCAAGTGCCTTTCTGATCATTAATTATTTCAGAGTTGTCCACAATTTCTATAAAATCAAAGCACAGAATTCTAAAAGCTATGGTATCAAAATAAGATCTGTAACAATGTAGTTTCACCCTTTCACTCATTCTTGGTTAAAAGAGTCAGTTCTAAGGCAAAACTGTAAGAATGCCAATGCCTTTATATGATCTTAGCTGACTCCTGCTTCCCAACTACATTAGAGCTTCCATCTTCTGTAACATGCAAAGGAAATAAGGTTCACAAGAAGTGGAAACATAAATCCATTTAATGGATAGAAAAACTTGTCTCAAATCATAAAAACTTCAATGTTAAGACGACCACATAGAAATGAAAGTGCTAAAAATGAAGCACTAAGAGTGAAAGCTTTTGGAGAAAATGTATTAATATGAAAGTGAAAAAACAAAAATTCAATGTGGCAAAAGTTATATCCATTAGAGGACTCTGATCAGAATACATAATGAATCACTCACTCTACCATAATGTTGAGTTTCTGAACATTATTTTCAGAAAAATTATTTTCCTGCTCTTCAGACACTGATAAAAACTAAAAGATGTAATAAAATGTTTATTTTTTAGTAAAATATTTAATTACAAATGCAACTAGTAAATTTGTAACCATTATCTAAATATTCCCATTCCTAAACTAACAAATAATGACAGATCTGTCTAAGACATTAAAATATTGCCTATTCTTCCCTGCCTCCATCAACTCCAAAGTGGGGTGGGGGTGGGATTTAAATGAAAGAGAATTATAAATGAATTAGAATAAAAAATTTAAAAAGTTTGAAAGCAGCTACTTTATTCCTCTAAGGAATATTACTATATCCTATTAACTAATATTGGGAATGCTGATACTTAGGGAGGGATGCTTAAAGTAGAAATAACCAATTTGGTAGCCAGAATGGGGCAAATATGCTTACATTGTCTAGTGATGTAACCTCACTACATTTTTCCTGACTATAAATCTGATTATGGTCTAGCCCTAAGAATCTGAGTTATATCCAACTGCAGAGTTTAAGAAACGGATTACCATCTGAGCATTAATGGTAGTTGTTAACCTTTATTCAGCTTCTGTCCAAAGACCATTTTATTTCTATCCTTACTGAATTACCAGTACTAATTCTATATAGCTACTTGCAAATATTAATCTTAAAACAGTGGGAAATACTGTTCAATATTAATATTCCTATTAATTAGATGATTGGAATATCTAAATGGAAAACACTTTTTCAGTGGCTTTTAGAAAATGTGTGCTGGGTTTCCCTGGTGGCACAGTGGTTAAGAATCCACCTGCCAATGCAGGGGACACAGGTTCGAGCCCTGGTCCAGGAAGATCGCACATGCCGTGGAACAACTAAGCCCGTGTGCCACAACTACTGAGCCTATGCTCCAGAGCCTGTGCTCCACAACAAGAGAAGCCACTGCAATGAGAAGCCCACGCACCGCAACGAAGACCTAATGCAGCCAAAAATAATTTTTTTTAAAAAAGTGTGCTTATCAAAAACATATACATGCATGTATACACATACTTATGCATATATTGATGTTCAATTTATGATAATTCACTGAGCTGAAAATTTATGCTTTGGGCACTTTTTTGCATGTATGTTACACATCAAATTAAAGTTAAAAAACTAGCACTAGGCTTCCCTGGTGGCGCAGTGGTTGAGAATCTGCCTGCCAATGCAGGGGACACGGGTTCGAGCCCTGGTCTGGGAAGATCCCACATGCCGCAGAGCAACTAAGCCCGTGCGCCACAGCTACTGAGCCTGCCCGACAGGAGCCTGTGCTCTGCAACAAGAGAAGGCCCCGACAGTGAGAGGCCCGCGCACCGCGATGAAGAGTGGCCCCCGCTCGCTGCAACTAGAGAAAGCCCTCGCACAGAAACGAAGACCCAACACAGCCAAAAATAAATAAATAAATTAATTTAAAAAAAAAACAAAAAAACACTAGCACTTACATGGAATTACTATTAATTGTACATTCACTTACTATTACTTCCTCAGCTTGTCGAACCAGATCAGCCGTTTTTGCCTCTAATTCTGCATTTAAACGCCTAAAAGGAGAAAACAATAATTGTGATAGACTGAAGATTGTAACACAAAAATAAAAGTAATTAAATTTCAATAACTACAATTTAGCTAATCAATAAATGCCAAAACATACACATGACATTTTTATTCGAAAATTAACACAACTATTACAAAGCTTATCTCCAAATCCCCATGATCCTTCTTCTTCCTGGTGGAAGCTCAAACCATGTAACTCCTAGCCTCTCCCTGGCCATTACTTCAGGTGGAATGATTTATTTGGGAAGAATAAACTGGGTGGGTTCAACTCAGTTCCACTCTCCATGTTCTTGGGATCAACTCCAATTGGGAACAGGAGTGGGGTGGGGTGTGGAGGGGGCTGATTTCATCAGGGGTGTTCAGGTGACTGGGGAGGTATATCTGGGGTTTAGTGAGCAGACCTGAGGTGGCTCATACCTCAGCTACATACTTCAATATCAGCTTCATCAGGAACACAGGTGATTACTTTCACCTACACCTGCCACTCCTTTTTTTTTTCCAATCTATTTGGAATCTAGCAAAGAATAGGAATACTATGTAGTCCCATTAAGACTGTAAGAATAGCAATGCCATTGCGGGAAACTGTTTTTAAAGAAAAAATTGCTCATCATCCTACCACTATCATCCAATCATTTTTAAAATTCCCTTCTAATTTTCATATGTAGGCACACACACAATTTTGTACTGTTCTACCATAACAATACAGATGGAATATATTTATCTCTATATAATTTTTATAATTAGTGCCTTAAATGGCTATGAAATATTCTAGAGTTGAAGTTAACATAATGTACTAAACCGTTCTCCCTGTTAGTTGAAGTCCGCTTCTCAGTTTTAAAGGTTAACATTATAATAAACAACTTCAAAAGCATGTAACTTTTAAATTCTATTCGTAGATCACACTTCTAGACTATCTAGGCTCTTCTGAAGTTTTATGAAGAAAATATGCAGAGCAATTTTTTAAATGAGATACCTTGTTTTTTCAGATATGTGATTCAGAAGTACCACAAACCAGTGATGACCCCCACCCCCAGGAAGAAAAAAGCAGTATCACATCCCTTCTTTAAAAAGTCTGATGTTTTAAGAAATATTTTTATATCTTAGGATAAGTTAATCAAAATAAAAATATCTAATAAAGACTTAAAGTTGTATTCAAGATGCCTTTACCTGATTTTTCACATTTCCTTAACAAGAACCAATAGAGGTTTCTGGTCAATATAGCAGGCTGAGATAAATCAAAAGGCTATTCTTCTGCTCCAAAACCCATAGAAATCTGGATAAAATACAATGAACGAAATATTGCTAAACTTAAACTTAGGCAGGGAAAATACCCTGGCACTAAAAATAAAGCAGCAACTAAAAATGAGAGCAGTAAACAGGAACAGAAGCCAAAACAGCTTAACAGCTAGAAACTGATGCACATGAGAGAGTCACGAAGGGCTACACCTGTGAACCACATACCACAGAAACACTACCCATAACCTTAGGTGAATGGAAATGAAACTAGAGCCGTGTGTGGAAAAGATTCTCTTGTGAGTAATCAGAGCACACAGGAGTGTACTCCAAGTTCATCTTACCCAGATGGTACAGGGACACTATGCCAAAACTTTAATATAGTAAATTGGATAAGAACCAGTGAAAACTCTGATAAGCTAATAAAGTTAAATGCAAAACCACACTTAGGGATTTACTCATCTAGAACACATGCAACTCTCTCAGAAAGCAAACCCCATTAAAGATGTCCTCACAAAAGTAACAAATTGCATTAAGAAACAAGTGCCTGGACGGGGGGCGGGGGGGGGGGGGGAGATGGTGGAAGAGTAAGACGCGGCGATCACCTTCCTCCCCACAGAGACACCAGAAATACATCTACACGTGGAACAACTCCTACAGAACACCTACTGAACGCTGGAAGAAGACCTCAGACCTCCCAAAAGGCAAGAAACTCCCCCACGTACCTGGGTAGGGCAAATAAACAGACAAAGGATAGGGACGGGACCTGCACCAGTGGGAGGGAGCTGTGAAGGAGAAAATGTTTCCACACACTAGGAAGCCCCGGGCGGAGACTGTGGGTGGCGGAGGGGGGAAGCTTCGGAGCCGCGGAGGAGAGCACAGCAACGGGTGCAGAGGGTAAAGCAGAGAGATTCCCGCACAGAGGAGCGGTGCCGACCAGCACTCACCAGCCCAAGAGGCTTGTCTGCTCACCCGCCGGGGCGGGCGGGGCTGGGAGCTGAGGCCCGGGCTTCGGTTGGAGCGCAGGGGTTGGCGGCGTGAACACTGCCTGAAAGGGCTAGTGCGCCACGGCTAGCCGGGAGGGAGTCTGGGGAAAAGTCTGGACCTGCCAAAGAGGCAAGAGACTTTTTCTTCCCTCTTTGTTTCCTGCTGTGCGAGGAGAGGGGATTAAAAGCGCTGCTTAAAGGAGCTCCAGAGACAGGCACGAGCCGCGGTTAACAGCGCGGACCCCAAAGACGGGCTTGAAGACGCTAAGGCTGCTGCTGCCGCCACCAAGAAGCCTGTGTGCGAGCACAGGTCACTCTCCACACTCCTCTTCCGGGGAGCCTGTGCAGCCCGCCACTGCCAGGGTCCCGGGATCCAGGGACAACTTCCCTGGGAGAACGCACAGCGGGACTCAGGCTGGTGCAACGTCATGCCGGCCTCTGCCGCCGCAGGCTCGCCCAGCATCCGCACCCCTCCTGCTCCCCGTCCTGAGTGAGCCAGAGCCCCCGAAGCAGCTGCTCCTTTAACCCCCGTCCTGTCTGAGCGAACAGAGGCCCTCCGGCGAACTACACGCAGAGGCGGGGCCAAATCCACAGCTGAGCCCTGGGAGCTGTGCGAACAAAGAGGAGAAAGGGAAATCTCTCCCAGCAGCCTCAGAAGCAGCGGATTAAGGCTCCACAATCAACTTGATGTACCCTGCATCTGTGGAATACATGAATAGACAACGAATCATACCAAATTGAGGAGCTGGAATTTGAGAACAAGATTTATTATTTTTTCCCCTTTTCCTCTTTTTGTGAGCGTGTATGTGTATGCTTCTGTGTGAGATTTTGTCTGTATAGCTTTGCTTTCACCATTTGTCCTAAGCTTCTATCTGTCCGTTTTGTTTTTGTTTTTCTTAAAAAAAATTTTTTTTCTTAACAGTTATTTTTTATTTTAATAACTATTTTATTTTATCCCCTTCCTTCCTTCCTTCCTTCCTTCCTTCCCTCCCTCCATCGCTTCCTTCCTTCTTTTTCTCCCTTTTATTCTGAGCCGTGTGGATGAAATGCTCTTGGTGCTGCAGCCAGGAGTCAGTGCTGTGTCTCTGACGTGGGAGAGACAACTTCAAGACACTGGCCCACAAGAGACCTCCCAGCTCCACACAATATCAAATGGCGAAAATCTCCCAGAGACCTCCACCTCAACACCAGCACCCAGCTTCACTCAACGACCAGCAAGCTACAGTGCTGAACACCCTATGCCAAACAACTAGCAAGACAGGAACACAACCCCACCCATTAGCAGAGAGGCTGCCTAAAATCACAATAAGTCCACAGACACCCCAAAACACACCACCAGACATGGACCTACCCACCAGAAAGACAAGATCCAGCATCATCCACCAGAACACAGGCACCAGTCCCCTCCACCAGGAAGCCTACACAACCCACTGAACCAACTTTAGCCACTGGGGACAGACACCAAAAACAATGGGAAATACAAACCTGCAGCCTGCAAAAAGGAGACCCCAAACACAGTAAGATAAGCTAAATGAGAAGACAGAAAAACACACAGCAGATGAAGGAGCAAGATAAAAACCCATCAGACCTAACAAATGAACAGGAAATAGGCAGTCTACCTGAAAAAGAATTCAGAATAATGATAGTAAAGATGATCCAAAATCGTGGAAATAGAATAAATTCAAGAAACATTTAACAAGGACCTAAAAGAACTAAAGATGAAACAAGCAACGATAAACAACACAATAAATGAAAGTAAAAATACTCTAGATGGGATCAATAGCAGAATAACTGAGGCAGAAGAACGGATAAGTGACTTGGAAGATAAAATAGTGGAAATAACTACTGCAGAGAAGAATAAAGAAAAAAGAATGAAAAGAACTGAGGACAGTCTCAGAGACCTCTGGGACAACATTAAACGCACCAACATTCGAAGTATAGAGGTTCCAGAAGAAGAAGAGAAAAAGAAAGGGACTGAAAAAATATTTGAAAAGATTATAGTTGAAAACTTCCCTAATATGGGAAGGGAAATAGGTAATCAAGTCCAGGAAACACAGACAGTCCCATACAGGATAAATCCAAGGAGAAACATGCCAAGACACATATTAATCAAGCTGTCAAAAATTAAATACAAAGACAACATATTAAAAGCAGCAAGGGAAAAACAACAAATAACACACAAGGGAATCCCCATAAGGTTAACAACTGATCTTTCAGCAGAAACTCTGCAAGGCAGAAGGGACTGGCAGGACATATTTAAAGTGGTGAAGGAGAAAAACCTACAACCAAGATTACTCTACCCAGCAAGGATCTCATTCAGATTTGATGGAGAAATTAAAACCTTTACAGGCAAGCAAAAGCTGAGAGAGTTCAGCAGCACCAAACCAGCTTTACAACAAATGCTAAAGGAACTTCTCTAGGCAAGAAACACAAGAGAAGGAAAAGACCTACAATAACAAACCCAAAACAATTAAGGAAATGGGAATAGGAACATACATATTGATAATTACCTTAAATGTAAATGGATTAAATGCTCCCACCAAAAGACACAGACTGGCTGAATGGATACAAAAACAAGACCTATATATACGCTGTCTACAAGAGACACACTTCAGACCTAGGGACACATACAGAATGAAAGTGAGGGAATGGAAAAAGATATTCCATGCAAATGGAAATCAAAAGAAAGCTGGAGTAGCAATTCTTGTATCAGACAAAACAGACTTTAAAATAAAGACTATTACAAGAGACAAAGAAGGACACTACATAATGATCAAGGGATCGATCCAAGAAGAAGATATAACAATTGTAAATATTTATGCACCCAACATAGAAACACCTCAGTACATAAGGCAAATACTAACTGCCATAAAAGGGGAAATCGACAGTAACACATTCATAGTAAGGGACTTTAACACCCCACTTTCACCAATGGACAGATCATCCAAAACGAAAATAAATAAGGAAACACAAGCTTTAAATGATACATTAAACAAGATGGACTTAATTGATATTTATAGGACATTCCTTCCAAAAACAACAGAATACACATTTTTCTCAAGTGCTCATGGAACATTCCCCAGGATAGATCACATCTTGGGTCACAAATAAAGCCTTGGTAAATTTAGGAAAATTGAAATTGTATCAAGTATCTTTTCCGTGCACAATGCGATGAGACTAGATATCAAAAACAGGAAAAGATCTGTAAAAAATACAAACACATGGAGGCTAAACAATACACTACTTAATAACGAAGTGATCACTGAAGAAATCAAAGAGGAAATAAAAAAATACCTAGAAACAAATGACAATGGAGACACGACAACCCAAACCTATGGGATGCGGCAAAAGCAGTTCTAAGAGGGAGGTTTATAGCAATACAATCCTACCTTAAGAAACAGGAAACATCTCGAATAAACAACCTAACCTTCCAGCTAAAGCAATTAGAGAAAGAACAAAAAAACCCCAAAGTTAACAGAAGGAAAGAAATCATAAACATCAGATCAGAAATAAATGAAAAAGAAATGAAGAAAACAATAGCAAAGATCAATACAACATAAAGCTGGTTCTTTGAGAAGATAAACAAAATAGAAAAACCATTAGCCAGACTCATCAAGAAAAAAAGGGAGAAGACTCAAATCAATAGAATTAGAAATGAAAAAGGAGAAGTAACATCTGACACTGCAGAAATACAAAAGATCATGGGAGATTACTACAAGCAACTCTATGCCAATAAAATGGACAACCTGGAAGAAATGGACAAATTCTTAGAAATGCACAACCTGCCAAGACTGAATCAGGAAGAAATAGAAAATATGAACAGACCAATCACAAGCACTGAAATTGAAACTGTGATTAAAAATCTTCCAACAAACAAAAGCCCAGGACCAGATGGCTTCACAGGTGAATTCTATCAAACATTTAGAGAAGACCTAACACCCATCCTTCTCAAACTCTTCCAAAATATAGCAGAGGGAGGAACACTCCCAAACTCATTCTACGAGGCCACCACCATCCTGATACCAAAACCAGAAAAGGATGTCACAAAGAAAGAAAACTACAGGCCAATATCACTGATGAACATTGATGCAAAAATCCTCAACAAAATACTAGCAAACAGAATCCAACAACACATTAAAAGGATCATACACCATGATCAAGTGGGGTTCATTCCAGGAATACAAGGATTCTTCAATATATGCAAATCAATCAACGTGATACACCATATTGACAAATTTAAGGGGAAAAACCATATGATCATCTCAATAGATGCAGAGAAAGCTTTCGACAAAATTCAACACCCATTTATGATAAAAACCCTCCAGAAAGTAGGCATAGAGGGAACTTTCCTCAACATAATAAAGGCCATATATGACAAACCCACAGCCAACATCGTCCTCAATGGTGCAAAACTGAAAGCATTTCCACTAAGATCAGGAACAAGACAAGATTGCCCACTCTCCCCACTCTTATTCAACATAATTTTGGAAGTTTTAGCAACAGCAATCAGAGAAGAAAAGGAAATAAAAGGAATCCAAATCGGAAAAGAAGAAGTAAAGCTGTCACTGTTTGCAGATGACAAGATACTATACATAGAGAATCGTAAAGATGCTACCAGAAAACAACTAGAGTTAATCAATGAATTTGGTAAAGTAGCAGGATACAAAATTAATGCACAGAAATCTCTGGCATTCCTATACACTAATGATGAAAAATCTGACAGTGAAATCAGGAAAACACTCCCGTTTACCAATGCAACAACAAGAATAAAATATCTACGAATAAACCTACCTAAGGAGACAAAAGACCTGTATGCAGAAAATTATACTGATATAAGAAACTAAAGATGATACAAATAGATGGAGAGATATACCATGTTCTTGGATTGGAAGAATCAACATTGTGAAAATGACTCTACTACCCAAAGCAATCTACAGATTCAATGCAATCCCTTTCAAACTACCAGTGGCATTTTTCACAGAACTAGAACAAAAAATTTCACAATTTGTATGGAAACACAAAAGACCCCGAATAGCCAAAGCAATCTTGAGAACGAAAAACGGAGCTGGAGAAATCAGGCTCCCTGACTTCAGATTATACTACAAAACTACAGCAATCAAGACAGTATGGTACTGGCACAAAAACAGAAATATAGATCAACGGAACAGGATAGAAAGCCCAGAGATAAACCCATGCACATATGGTCACCTTATCTTTGATAAAGGAGGCAGGAATGTACAGTGGAGAAAGGACAGCCTCTTCAATAAGTGGTGCTGGGAAAACTGCACACCTACATGTAAAAGTATGAGATTAGAACACTCCCTAACACCATACACAAAAATAAGCTCAAAATGAATTAAAGACCTAAATTTAAGGCCAGAAACTATCAAACTCTTAGAGGAAAACATAGGCAGAACACTCTATGACATAAATCACAGCAAGATCCTTTTTGACCCACCTCCTAGAGAAATGGAAATAAAAACAAAAATAAACAAATAGGACCTAATGAAACTTCAAAGCTTTTGCACAGCAAAGGAAACCATAAACGAGACCAAAAGACAACCCTCAGAATGGGAGAAAATATTTGCAAATGAAGCAAGTGACAAAGGATTAATCTCTAAAATTTGCAAGCAGCTCATACAGCTCAATAATAAAAAAACAAACAACCCAATCCAAAAATGGGCAGAAGACCTAAATAGACATTTCTCCAAAGAAAATACACAGATTGCCAGAAAACAAATGAACGAATGCTCAACATCATTAATTATTAGAGTAATGCAAATCAAAACTACAATGAGATATCATCTCACACCGGTCAGAATGGCCATCATCAAAAAATCTAGAAACAATAAATGCTGGAGAGGGTGTGGAGAAAGGGGAACACTCTTGCACTGCTGGTGGGAATGTGAATTGGTACAGCCACTATGGAGAACAGTATGGAGGTTCCTTAAAAAACTACAAATAGAACTACCATATGACCCAGCAATCCCACTACTGGGCATATACCCTGAGAAAACCATAATTCAAAAAAAGTCATGTACCAAAATGTTCATTGCAGCTCTATTTTCAATAGCCCGGAGATGGAAACAACCTCAGTGTCCATCATTGGATGATGGATAAAGAAGGTGTGGCACATATATACAATGGAATATTACTCAGCCATAAAAAGAAATGAAATTGAGTTATTTGTAGTGAGGTGGATGGACCTACTGTCATACAGAGTGAAGTAAGTCAGAAAGAGAATGACAAATACCGTATGCTAACACATATATATGGAACCTAAGAAAAAAAATGTCATAAACAACCTAGGGGTAAGACAGGAATAAAGACACAGACCTACTAGAGAATGGACTTGAGGATATGGGGAGGGGGAAGGGTAAGCTGTGACAAAGTGAGAGAGTGGCATGGACATATATACGCTACCAAACGTAAAATAGATAGCTAGTGGGAAGCAGCCACATAGCACAGGGAGATCAGCTTGGTGCTTTGTGACCACCTGGATGGGTGGGATAGGGAAGGTGGGAGGGAGGGAGACGCAAGAGGGAGGAGATATGGGAACATATGTATAACTGATTCACTTTGTTATAAAGCAGAAACTGACACACCATTGTAAAGCAATTAAACTCCAATAAAGATGTAAAAAAAAAAAAAAGAAACAAGTGCCCAGGAGGGACAATCAACAGATTATTTCTTTCCTTCTACTAACTTTGGGTTTTGTTTGTTCTTCTATTTCTAATTCCTTTAGGTGTAAGGTTAGGTTGTTTATTTGAGATTTTGTTTTGTTTCCTGAGGCAGGCTTGTATCGCTATAAAGTTCCGTCTCAAAACTGCTTTTGCTGCATCCCATACAATTTGGATTGCTGTGTTTTCATTTTCTTTTGTCTCCAGGTATTTTCTGATTTCCTCCTTGATTTCTGCAGTGATCCACTGGTTTAGTAGCATATTTTTTAGCCTCCACATGTTTGTGTTTTTTGCAGTTTTTTTCTTGTAGGTGATTTCTAATCTCATAGTACTGTAGTTGGAAAAGATGCTTGATATGATTTCAATTTACTTAAACTTACTAAGACTTGTTTTTTGGGCTAGCATGTGATCTTGAAAAGAATGTGTATTCTGCTGCCTTTGAATAGAATACTATGTGTTCTGTTTGGTCCAACGTGTCATTTAAGGCCAGTGTTTCCTCATTGATTTTTCTGTCTGAACGATCTGTCCATTGATGTAAGTGGGGTGTTAAAGTTCCCTACTATTATTGTGTTACTGTCCTTCATTTCTGTTGTCATTTGCATTATGTATTTAGATACTCCTATGTTGAGTGCATATATATTTACAATTGTTATATATTTTTCTTCGATTGATCCATAATCATTATACTACAAAGCTACAGTAGCCAAAACAGTATGGTACTGGAACAAAAGCAGACACAGAGATCAATGGAACAGAATAGTGAACCCAGAAACAAACCCACGTTTATATGGGCAATTAATCTATGACAAAGGAAGCAAAAATATAAATGAGGAAAAGACAGTCTTTCAATAAGTGGTGCTGGGAAGACTGGACTGCTACATGTAAAAGAATGAAGTTAGAACTTTTTTTCACACCATATTCAAAAATAAACTCAAAATGGATTAAAGACTTAAATGTAAGACCATAAAGCATAAAACTCCAGAAGAAAACAGAGGCAGAACACTGACATAAACCACGGCAGTATTTTTTGGATCTGTCTCCTAAGGCAGAGGAAACTAACTAAATAAATAATAGGACCTAATTAAATTGGAAAGGAAAGGAAAGGAAAGGAAAAGAAAGCATTGACAGGGCTTCCGTGGTGGCGCAGTGGTTGAGAGTCTGTCTGCCGATGCAGGGGACACAGGTTCGTGCCCCGGTCCGGGAAGATCCCACATGCCGCGGAGCGGCTAGGCTCGTGAGCCATGGCCACTGAGCCTGCGCGTCTGGAGCCTGTGGTCCGCAACGGGAGAGGCCACAACAGTGAGAGGCCTGTGTACCGCAAATAAATAAATAAATAAATAAGAAAGCATTGACAAAATGAAAAGACAATCTACTGAATGGGAGAAAATATTTGCAAATGATATGACCAACCAGGGTTTAATGCCCAAACTATATAAATAGCTCATACTACTCAATATCAAAAAAACAAATAACCTGGTTAAAAAATGGGCAGAAGACCTGAATAGACATTTTCCCAAAGAAGAATATAGATGGCCAACTGGCACATGAAATGCTCAACACTGTTAATCATCAGAGAAATGCAAAGCAAAACTAGAATAAGATATCACCTCACACCTGTCAGAATGGCTATCATCAAAAAGACCACAAATAACAAATGTTGGCAAGGATGTGGAGAAAAGGGAACCCTTGTGCACTGTTGGTGGGAACGTAAATTGGTGCAGCCACTGTGGAAAACAGTATGGCAGTTTCTCAAAAACTTAAAGATATAACTACCATATGACCCAGTAATTCCACTCCTGGATATATAGCCAAAGAAAATGAAAACACTACTCTGAAGAGATATATGCACCCCAATGTTCATAGCAGCATTATTTATAATAGCCAAGATATGGAAGCAACCTACATGTTCATCAACAGATGAATGGATAAAGAAGACGTGATATATATATATATATCTGCATACATACCATGGAATACTATTCAGTTATAAAAAAGAATGAAATTTTGCCATTTACAACAACATGAATGGACCTGGAGGGTATTATGCTTAATGAAATAAGTCAGAGAAAGACAAATACTCTGTTATCACTTATGTGTGGAATCGAAAAAATGAAGCAAATAATGAATATAACAAAACAGAAACAGACCCATATATGTAGAGAACAAACAAGTGGTTACCAATGGAGAGAGGGAAGGGGGGAGGAGTACAATAGGGTTAAAGGATTAAGAGATACAAACTACTATGTATAAAATAAATAAGATACAAGGATATATTGTACAGTACAGGAAATATAGCCATTATTTTATAATAACTTTAAATGGAGTATAATCTATAAAAGTTTTGAATCACTATGCTGTATACCCAAAAATGGTATAATATTGTAAATCAAGTATACTGCAACAAAACAAAAAGAAAAATGACAAATATTTGAAACTTGAAGAATATAGCAATAAACATAAAACAAAAGACAATACTTTTTTTAAAAAGAGATAATGCTGAGAATGTTCCAGAAATGAATATAGGGAGCTCAAGCAGAATTAAGAAAAAAAATCCACACCTGTACACATCATAGTGAAACTGCAGAACTTCAAAGACAAGGAGAATGTTCTTTAAACTACAAACCAAATATTTAAAAAGAAGAGAGAAAAATAGTCTACCAGCATGACTATCTTAAATGCTGGCAGTAGATGCCTTATCAATATCTCTAGATTCCAATGGACAATGAAATGGTATCTTTAATGGACCATTGGGAGGTGGGAGGGCAGGGACTAGCCATTTCAAGTTCTATATTCAGCTAAACTATCTTTGAAGAATAAGTGCAAAGTAACAAAATTTTCGGGTAAGACTGGAGAATTTAAGACTCCGATTTTCATACAGAGAAGTACTGAATGGTCTATGCTTCAGAAAAGAGGAAATTGAACCTCGAAAAAAAATGCAAAGAAATGAGAAAACATGATGATAAATCTAAATTAGTACAGAATACGAAAATAACAGGTAAGGGTATTCAAAGCAAAGGGGAAATAAGTATTATATAACTTGACAAATGAGGGAAACCAAGTTAAAACATTCTAAGGTCTTTCCAAACCAGTAAAGGAAAAATAAAGACATAATGAAAACTCATTCAACCAACAAAAGACAGAAAAAAAAACAAAGAAAAGGCATAAATAGAAAAAAAAAATTAGATGGCCCAAACAACTTCAAATTAATAAACAAAATAATATAAATAAATTCACTCATTAGAAGGCAGAAATTACCAGAGAATATAAAAGAAATGCTCTTAATAAAGCTAAATGACATAAAAAGTTTGAGAATAAAGGAATGAGAAAAGATATAACAGACACTACATAATAATGAAAGGAATTATTCATCAAGAGGATTTAAATAAATCAAATAATATAGCCCCCAAACAAAACTGGACACAATTATAAGGAGAAATTTTTAAATCATAATTATAGCCAATTTCAGTACATCTCTAACAGAAACCAATACAGGTACTAGGAAAAAAAATGGTGATGATACTGATGTTATGGACAGCAATATTAACTAGCTTGATCTAAGATATGAGTCAACAAATAGTGAATACACTTTCTATCAAAGAACACACAGAATATTTACAAAAATTCAACACATTACCTGGTCACCACTAAGTTTCAAAACATTTTTGAAAATCAATATTATATACATTCTCTGACCATAGTACAATTAAAAATAAATTATAAAATAACAAAAATAAAACAAACAAGCAAACAAACGGATGCTTGGGAACTACAAAAACACACTCCTAAAATAATCACTATGAAAAATCATAAAATATTTAAAACTAAATAACCACAAAAGAAATATATATATCAAAACAGATACTGAAATACCGATAAGCTGTGGTTGGAGAGAAATATACAGAAATTAAATGTATGTATGAAAAAATAAGAAAAACGAAACTAAAAAAAAGAAGAAATAAATCCACCATTAGAAGAGAGAGAAATAATAGAGATAAGACTAATCAAAAAAAAAATTTAATCACATAGATTAGCAATAAAACCAAAAGCTAATTCTGTGAAAAGACCAATAAAACATATACACCTTCCAGCAAGACTGACAGAAAAGTCCCCAAAAGAAGGTGTGTATAAGGTTACAGATACAGTCAAAACTTAAAACGTAAGAGAATAATTAGAATAAATGTATGTTAATACATTTTAAAACATACATGAAGTGGACACTTTTCCAGAAAACTAGAAAATAACCAAAATTTATTCTGGAAGCAAAAATTATTAAAGAAACTGCATTCACAGGCAAAAAAAAAAAACCCACACTAGACTCAGTTTCACAATTTTAATCAAAGGGCAGATGATCTCTGATTACAAGAAGCTTCCAAGAACAGACTAAAACAAAAAAGGAAAACTATTCAACTTATTTTATGTGGCTAGGATAATAATCACATCAAAATCAGAAAGGCAAAGAACTAGAAAAAAGTGCAAGACCAATTTCATTTCTTTTTATAGCTGAAAAAAAACCTCCATAAAATTAAAGCAATCTAATCCAAGGGACTTTAAAAGAAAACAAGAAATCTGCCTTTGTAGTTCAGTATGTTAAAACATTAAATGAGGGGGTGAAAAAAATTTCATTGCCTAAATAAATTTGGGGGGAAAAAGCTTTGTTAAAATTTAACATTCATTCAAAATACAAATTAAGGGTATAATACTGCATATCAGCTATCCTTGATGAAAAAATAATTAAGGGAAACGGCGTCCTTAAGCCTGATTAAAAAAAAAATACCAAAACGCTACAGCAAACCTCAAATGTAGTGATAAATTATTAAAAGTGGGCTCCTGAAAATCGTAACTAAGATAAAAATGCTTACCATTACTTTTTCTATTTCATATTGCACTGGAAGTTCTAACCAGATCAAGAAAAAGAATGTAGAAGAAATTGTAAAGGGACAAAACTATCACAATTTGCATATGATATAACTGTCTTTATAAAAAACTCAACGGACTCTGCAGAGTAAGAGAGTTCAGCAGAGCTGACAATCTATATAAATATAGGTCTAGGATCAACATACAAAAATCAGTAATGTTTCTATACTTATAACCAATTAGAAAATGTAGTAGAAAAAGAGCCATTCATTATAGCAAGAAAAAACTATAAGGTACCTTGAAAAAATTGTACATGCAAGACTCTTATGTAGTAATATGATAAAATATTATTAATGAATACCCAAAACACCCACATGTAAATAGAGATATATCACATTCGTAGAAGGGTAGATTCAACAGCATAAAGATGTCAGTTCTCTGCAAATTAATCTATAAATCCAATGTAATTATTATTTATGGGCAAGAAGTTTGGGGGAAGGCTTGCCCTTCCAGTTATCAAGATCAATTAAACCAGATGTCACGTAATCTTATTGTTTAGCTCTCTAGTTTTATGATATACGCACAAGACTTGGAATATCTATTGACTTGAGTGATCAGCATATTCCTTGGTTTACTGTCTCATATAGTGATTATTTCCTCCAACTATTTGACAGGAGCTGATTGTAAAAGATTCTGCATTGGGATCCCTGGAAAGTGCTGTGTTCAGTTGATTAAAACAACATCCCCATATGCTTACCACCAAGACAACATGTGGCAAAATACTCTGTTATGAACTCATAGTCTTGCCTATAAGGATGGCCAGACATTTCACCCTTGCGCATAGTGCTGAGTGATCACAAGTTTCAAGCAGTGCCTGGGAGCTACTCTGTTCAAACGCCTCAGATTTGCACACCTCGGAGTGCATATAACAGAACAAGTAACAAGTGGGAGCCTTTACCACAAAACTTTTGCTAAAATCGAATAGTTACTACAGATGCCTGACTTTGATCAGGAGCATATCCTTAATGAAGGGCCAGATGCAAATAGATCTTTAAATAACCAAATGAATTAACCTAATCAGTGCATGTATTTAGTGCTGTCTGGTGCATGGTAAAGAAAACAAATGTTTTGGGTTGAAAACAGCTGATTCAGAGCTGTATATGAACAACAGATCCACTGATTAAGTACATTCATACTTGAATAACAGGCCCATTTCATCAAGCAGTGGAAGATCATTATGTTTCTACATGCAAGTTGACACATGTCTAGTTTATCTAAAGAAAGGACACTTCAGTTTTAACTCTAAACATGCTTTAATTTTAAGTACAGATCATTTGGTAACTCTATGTTAAACCATTTGAGGAACTGCCAGAATGTTTCCCAAGTTTTAAATTAAATTACTTTAAATTAAAAGGGTGAATTTTTTAAATATATTTTTTTTGGTAAGGGTATATACGAGGGCAAATAAAAGACATGGTCTCTGACCTTGTGGAACTAACAGTCCAGTGGAGGAAACAGAACAAAATGTAAACTAACAAATGAATTTACTGTAACAAGTTATGCTAATTGCAACGAAACTTTAATCACACAATTAAAAAAGAGTAATGGGGAGCCTACTTATCATAGTCAAGAAAGGCCACTCTGGTAGGCAAAAAGGAGAGAGGTCAAGATCATACAAGAGGTAGGAGCCAGGTGTGACAGAGCTTTTGAAGTGCAACTGGAAACCACTGCAAAGTTTTAGACGAGGGAGTGACAAGATCAAATTAAAAGATTACTCTGACATCTGCATGAAAACCGGGGGATGAAGAGTGGAGTGGTCCAAGAATGAAAGCACGTGTTGTCAGGATAGCTCTAATTACACTGGCAGCAGATAAGGAAGAGAAATCCTCCCAACACCACCAAATGTGGATGAGAACGGTAATTCCAAATGCCCTGAGAAACATGCTTTCAGTTTAGAAACCAAACCTAAAAGAAATTTACATACGTAAACTCTAGGAACTTGAAATTAAGTAGAATTCCTTTAAGTAGAAACTGAACTATTCGTGGCAATTCCTGCTATCCAAACTACTTTTAGCGGTATCATCTCGCTGACGAACAGGTTTATTCACTTGGGTTAAATTTTCGCCCACTTTCAACAGCTACGAGGCCGCAGCTCAAGTTAAAAAGAAGGGCAAGCGAACGGGATGATAAACTGCTGGACAGTGAATGGTCCCAAAGATCCAGTCAGTCACCAGGAAAAGTATATGTAAGCAGCCTCATTTAAGTGAAAAAAAAGGAAAAGCTGAACCGCCAAATTTCTTACTTATATTCTTCCTCCTTGGCGAGGAGGTCCCGACGAGGTGTGGCAGGTTGCTGAACGCGTGGTGGAAGCGGAGTCCCTGAAACGCCCCGTCTCTGTAAAAGAGACACTTTCAGACCCAAAGTTAAATGAATTCCGGTGTCCGCAGGGCCGCCCGAAACCTAGCTGCTACCCAGCCGTGTAGAGTTGAACTAACCTTAAAACTTCGCCCCGCCATCTTTCGCGGCCGCGACGCCGTTACCGAGGCAACGACGCAACTTCCCGCGAGAGTTACGACAACACGGGCGGCCTCCAGCCCGGGGGGCGATTCTGTCCACGCCCCTACTGTTGGCAGAAAATAGCGCGAGGCTGCGGCGGGGCTGAGAACTGAGGAGTGGGCCCTGTTGCCTTTCCGCTCCTCGCCGGTAAGGCTAACGTCTGTCCTGCTGGAAGAACAGAAGAAGCCGAAGTAGTGCGTTGATTTATAAATTCTTAAGTTGGCGATGGAGGGCTTTCAACCAAGGAAGACAGGTCCATTTCTAATACTCAGTAGGAAGCAAGCTAGTAAAGCTCCTCCTCCGTTGTGGTTTTTCCAAACTAAGTGGCCAATTTGACCTCCAGCTGTTTTGTTTAAAATGAACTATTTAGTGGGATTCCAAGTTCTGACTTAGCACATTTATTTATAGCATGGTTAAAAGCTCAGGCTCTCAAGGCAGTCGTCTAAATTCATGTCCTGGGTCTGCCACTTATTAGCTTGGGCAAATCATTATCTCCGCTACTTCATCCGTGAAGTGGGGGTAAGAATAGTGCCCATCTCACAGAGTTACTATGAGGGATAAGTGCATTTGTGCTTAGGATTGTGCCCGGAACACAGTAAGCAGTCAAAAATTCCAGTTTTTTTTTGAATTAACTTGGGAATCCAAGAAATAAACTTCACATTTAAGGTCAACTGATCTTCAACGAAGGTAGCAAGACCATTCAATGGGGAAAAGAATAGTCTTTTCAACAAGTGGTACTGGGTTAAGTGGATGTCAACATGTAAACGAATGAAGTTGGACCCTTATCTCACACCATGTACAAAAATCAACTCAGCATGGATCAAAGGCCTAACCTCAAGAGCTAAAACCATAAAGCTCTTTAAAGAAAACAGGTATAAATATTCATGAATTAGGTGATGATTTCTTAGAAATGACACCACAAACACAAGCAAAGAAAGAAAAATCAATAAACTAGACATCATCAAAATTAAAAACATTTCATTTTAAAGGATACCATAAATAAAGTGAAAAGACAAACCACAGAAAGGGACGTAAATTTTGCAAATCTTTTATTTAATAAGAGACCTGTCTAGAATATATAAAAGAGCTATTTTTAAAAGGGCAAGTATCCTGCATAGGCATTCCTTCAAAGAAGATATAGCCAAAAAGGACATGAAAAGGTGTTCAAAATCACTAGTCTTCAGGGAAGTGTAATTCAAATCATAATGAGATACCACTTCACACCAGCTAAGATAACTATAATAAAAAAAGATGGACAATAACAAGTGTTGGAGAAAATGTGGAGAAATTCAAATCTTCAAACACTGTTGGTAGGAATACAAAATTGTGCAGCCACTGTGGAAAACAGTCTGGCAGTTTCTCAAAAGTTCACACATAAAGTTACCACATGATCCAGCAACCCACTCCTAGCTATATACCCAAGAGAAATGAAAACATATACCCTCACAAAAAGTTGTACACAAATGTTTACTGCAGAAAAGACAAAAAGTGGAAATGACTCAAATGATAATAAACTGATTAATAGGTAAATAAAAAGTAGTATATTGGTACAACGGAATATTATTCAGCACCAGAAAGGAATGAAGTACTGATGCATACCACAATATGGATGAACCTTGAAAATATGCTATATGAAAGAAGCAATTCACAAAAAAACATATCATATGATTCCATTCTAATAGGACCACATATTATATGAAATGTCCAGAATAGGCAAATCTATAGAGACAGAAAGTAGTTCAGTGGTTGCCTAGCCCTGGCAGATGATGGGGGGTTGACTAAAGGGTTGCAAGATTTTTTTGGTGGGGGAGGGGTAATAAAAATGTTCTAAAATTGATTGTGCTGATGCTTGCACAACTCTGTGACTATACTAAAACCAATTAATAGTACACTTTATATGGGTGAATGGTGGATATGTGAAATACATCACTCAAGTTGTTAAAACATTAAAAATAAATTATTAAAATTAAAAAGTCAAAAGATGGGAAAAGTTATGCCATACTAACACTAATCAAAAGAAAGCTGGAGTAGCTACATTAATTTCAAACAAAGTGATTTCAGAACCAGAAAAACTGTCAGGGATAAGGAGGAGCACTACATAATGATAAAGAGGTCAACTCTCCAAGGAGATATAACGGTCCTTAATGTGTATGAACCAAAAAGTTGAGTGTCAAAATACATGAGGCAAAAACTAATAGGAGTGCAAAGAGATATAGAAAAATGCACAAATACATTGGGAAACATCAACACCCCATTTTCAGTAGTTGATAGTTCAGGCAGGCAGAAAATCAGTAAGGATATAATTGCCCTAAACAGCATTATCAATCTGATCTAATTGACATTTAGAGAATACTCCATCCAACAACAGCAGAATACACATCCTTCTCAAGGTCACACAGAACATTTACCAAGAGAGACTATCCGGGCCCCGAAATGCACATTAATAAATTTAAAAGTATAGAAATCATATTCGTTCCCTAGAATTGCTGTAAGAAAGTACCACAAACTGGGTGGCTTAAAACAAAAGAAATTTATTGTTTCACAGTCTGAAGACTGGAAGTCCAAAATCAGGGTGTTGGCAGGGCCATGCCCCCTTTGAAACCTGTAGGGGAGAATCCTTCCTTGCATCTTCCTAGCTTCTGGTGGTGGCTGTCACTCCTTGGCATTCCTTGGCTTGTAGCTGCATCATTCCACTCTCTGCCTCTGTAATCACACAGCATTCTCCCTACGTGTGTTTGTCTTCACATCGCATTTCTTCCAGTCATACTGGATTAGGACCCACCCTAATGACTTCATGCTAACTTGATTACATCTTTAAAGACCCAATTTCCAAATAAGGTCATATTCACATGTTAAGGGGGGGTGTGTGTATGTGATGGGTTAGGACTTCAGCATGTCTTTTGGGGGACCACAATTCAACCTGTAACAGAAATTATATAAACTATCTTCTCTGAGGCCATGATGGAATTAAACTAGAAATAAATAACAGAAAAATAGCTGTAGAATCCCAAAATATTTGGAGATTAAATACACATTTAAAAATAATACATGGGTCAAAGAAGTCTAAAGAGAAATTTAAAAGTATTTTGAACTCAATGAAAATGAAAATACAACTTATCAAAACCTGTAGGATACAATGAAAGCATCACTTAGGATTTTAGCATTAAATGTATATATTAGAAAAGAAGGTAAATCTAAAATCAACAATCTAAGGTTCCACCTTGGGCAATGAGAGAAAGAAGAGCTATTTAAGCTTAAGGAGAGCAAAAGAAAAGAAATAATAAAAATTAGAACAAATCAATGGAATTGAAAACAGGACAACAACAGAGAAAATCACAGAAACCAAAATCTGGTTCTTTGAAAGGATCAATAAAATCAATAAACCTCTAGCCACACTAACCAAGAAAAAAAGGAAATTACCTGTTCTGTTCTTTTATGTGATGGTCAGTCAGGTCAGTCAGGTGCAACCACAAGAGAAGGTATAGAAGAGGCTCATGAAAACAAAGTTCATTATACTCATAGGTCCTAGAATTGGGAGGCACAGCATGGCATGCAGAGATATATGGAAAAGACTCAGAGTAGTTAGGAGGCAGAAAACATGAGTGAAGGGAAAACCTAGACTACTCTATAGAAAAAGTAAGGCAGAGTGAACAGTTTAGGATTGGCTAGTTTGAATCATTTCAGCAGCCCTTTAAGCTTTAGGGTCTGTTCCTACTTGCTTGGTATCTGGCCCTGGGATGATTAAAATAGAGGAATATTGCCTCCTGAGGTGTACAGGCAAGATAGAGGAGGTATGACTCTGCATTAGTCAGTTGGTATATTTAAGGTACACACCTGGCTGAGCCCTTTGCTATCTCCAAGAATTGGCTATGCCAAGGAGTCCCTCCCCAGCCAGAAACCTTTTTTAAGATGTAAAAACATAATAATATACAGAGGGCTTCCCTGGTGGCGCAGTGGTTGAGAGTCCGCCTGCCGATGCAGGGGACATGGGTTCGTGCTCCTGTCTGGGAAGATCCCACATGTCATGGAGCGGCTGGGCCCGTGAGCCATGGCCGCTGAGCCTGCGCGTCTAGAGCCTGTGCTCCTCAACAGGAGAGGCCACAACAGCAAGAGGCCCACGTACCGCAAAATAATAATAATAATAATAATATACAGAAAAATGTTTAAATAAACAATACAATACCATTATCAGAAATGGAATAGGGATCATCTTTAATTATCCCATGAACACTAAAAGGAAAATAAAGGAATACTATCAGCAACTGTATACCCAGAAATTTGATAAATTAGATGAAATGAACCAATTCCTTGAAAGATGCAAACTATCAAAATTCACTCAAGGAGAAATAGATAATCTGAGTATCAAGGACTGAATCAATAACTTTCCAGGAAAGAAAGCACCAGGCCCAGATGGTTTCACTGATGAATTCAACTAACATTCAAGGATGAAATGATACCAATTCTCCACAATCTCTTCTAAAAAATGGAAATAAAGGGAACATTTCCTTTATTCTATGAGTCCAGCATTACCCTAATACCAAAAGCAGTTAAGGACATTATAAGAAGAAAAACTATGGACTGATATCTCTCATGAACATAGATGTAAAAGTCTTTAACAAATATTAGCAGATTGAATCCAATAATGTACAAAAAGAATTATACAACACAACCAAGTGGGATTTATTCTAGGTGAATAAGGACAGTTCAACATTCTAAAATCACTCAGTATAATTTAGTACATAAAGAGGATAAAGAAGAAAAATCATACAAGCATACAAATTGATGCAGCAAAAGCTTTTGAGATAATCCAACAACATTCCTGGTAAAAATTCTCAGCAAACTAGCAATAGAGGGGAACTTCCTCAACTTGATAAAGAGCATCTACAAAATACCTACACCCAGCATCATAGTTAATAGTGAGAAACTGAATGCTTTCCTCCAAAGATCAGGAACAAGACAAGGATATCCTCTCTCATCACTCTTATTTACTCTCACACCTAAAGTCCTAGCTAGTAATAAGGCAAGAAAAGGAAATAAAAGGTATACAGGTTGGAAATGAAGAAATAAAATACCTTCATTTGCAGATGACATGAGTGTCTATGGAGAAATCCCAAGGAATCAACAAAAATCTTCTGGAACTTATAAGCAAGATTGATAAAACAAAATGTAGTATATACACACAATGAAATTTGGATACACATTGTAAGATGGATGAAACTTGAAAACATGCTAAGTGAAATAAGCCAGACACAAGAGAACAAATATTGTATGATTCTACTTATATGAGGTATCTAGAGTAGACAAATTCAGAGACAGAAAATAGAATGGAGGTTACCAGGAGATGGGGAGAGAGGGGACTGACGTGTTATTTTTTTAATGGGTGCAGAGTTTCTGTTTGGGATGATCAAAAAGTTCTGGAAATGGACGATTGTGATCACTGAACAATGTTATGAATATATTTAATGCCACCAGATTGTAAACTTAAAAATAGTTACAATGGTAAATTTTATGTTATGTATATTTTTCTACAGTAAAAAATTTCCAATAGAGGGGCAGCCTACAAAATACCTGATCAGTACTCCTGAAAACTATCAAGGTCAGGCAAGGCAAGGAAAGTTTGAGAAACTGTCACAACCAAGAGGAGCCTAAGGAAACACGACAAGTTAATGTAAAGTCGTATCCTGGACTGAATCCAGGAGCGGAAAAAGACATTAGGTTTAAAAACCAAAGAAATATGAATAAACTATGGACTTAGTTAATGACAGTGTATCAATAATGGTTCATTAATTCTAACAAATGTACTATACTAATGTAAGATGTTAATAATAAGGGAAATTGGGTGCAGGATATATGGGAACTTTGTACTCTATTCTCAATTTTTCTGTAAATCTACTTCTGTTCTAAAAAATAAAGTCTATTTTTTTAAAAAAAATAAGCTGAAAGAGACTTCTCCAAAAGAATTGTAAGCTAAATCATCTGGGGCATCCTTGTACTGCAAATCAACCAGATTCTATTAAAACAAACCATCAAATGGACAAATATATATGCATTGCTGAAAACTTGAAGGACGCAGAGAAAATTTCTATGTATCCTGCTGACATCTCCCCCTCCAGCTCTTTGCTCCCTCAAATAAACAAAACTGATTCTGTGAATAGGCAATTAAAAATAAAGAACTAATCTGAGAAAATGCCCATAAAAGAACTGTGCTCAGTCTGTGTTTAAGTCAACAGTAATATGAAGGAGCTGAACTTGAGACCCTTGCTCTAAGCTACTAAACGAAATGAAAAAGGCTAAAATACTTCCAGACTGGTAGTGCCCCCAGGCTACCAGCAGAATCAAACACAAATCCTCTTCAGAGAAAAAGATCTCTAATTAAGCCCACCAGATTCCGGGATTAAGATCAAGAAAATGTGAGTTCACCATCAAAAACCACCAAGCAGGGCTTCCCTGGTGGCGCAGTGGTTGAGAGTCCGCCTGCCGATGCAGGGAACACGGATTCGTGCCCCGATCCAGGAGGACCCCACGTGCCGCGGAGCGGCTGGGCCCGTGAGCCATGGCCGCTGAGCCTGCGCGTCTGGAGCCTGTGCTCCGCAGCGGGAGAGGCCACAACAGTGAGAGGCCCGCGTACCGCAAAAAACAGAACAAAACAAAAAACCCACCAAACATAAAGGAAACAAATCACCATTAGTGAAAAATGGGAAGAAATAATAAATATTTAGAACTCCCAAGAGAGATATTAAAATTGTATCAGCTGTGAAATGTAGAATATCTATTTAGAAAATATTTAAAGAAATAAGGGATAGAATCATAATGATGAGCAAGCAACAAGAGACTATCAGGAATGACCAAGCAAATGTGACAAATATTCAAATTAAGCTTTCAGACATCAAATACACATTTGTTGAAATGAAAACACTCAGTGGATGGGTTGAATTGCAGATTAGACACAGATGATTTGCAAAGCATAAAATATCTAAGAAAATTATCCAGAATGAACAGAGAATGATAAGGACATGGGAAATACAAAAGAAATGTTAAACAATTGCAGAAGTTAGACTGAGAAGGTCTGACATATAAATAAGCAGATTCCAAGGACAGATTTTCAGAATTGAGAAGCAATATTACAAAAGTTAATTACTTAGAATCTTCTAGGATTTAGGAAAGAAATGAATGCACAGATTCAAGAAGCACAGAGTGTCACAAAGAGGATAAATTTTAAAATCTATTTGCCTGTCATAAAATCCAAAACACCAAAGAAAAAGAAAAGATCTTTAAAGCAGCCAAAGAGAAAAAAGACAGACAACCTAGAAAGAAGCAATTAGACTGAAAGCAGATGTTTTAATAGCAGTACTGGAAGCTAGAAGACACTAAAATAATGACTGAAATCCTAGGATAATAAGCCCCATTATAAATGAGAATTTGGGTCAAATATGATTGGTGATTAATCACCAATTAATCATTAATGATTGGCTGCCTTTTGCCTAGCCCCAAATTGGTTGGGATAAACTTTTATCTTCTGGGATAGGAATGTGAGTGGGGTACAGGATATGGAGGAAAGGGTAAGGCTGGGTGAGAAAAAAGTAAGCACACTATCCCAGGAAACAGGGAGGCAGGGGCCCTCTATTGCCATTATTCTTCTAGCTAAATCTCCTTTGATTAGACTGACTAAATGGGCCCCAGCTAAACAGGAGGTTACTATTAATGCTGCCACTGACCTGGAAGTTCCAGCCAGTGAGACAGGATCCAGAATTGGCACCACTGATGTTTATTTTGAAGCAGACAGCCACCACCAAGTGGTGCTAAACCACAACCAGGATGAGCAAAGATTTTAATTATAGAGCCAGACCACTAGAACTTCTAGCCAATCAGCTAGACAGACTCAGATGACTCATTTCTTTAATTTTCGCAATAAGCCCACCCTTCTTTTTACACAATTGAAATTTTCCATCTTCATGAATCTTATTATGAGGGGGTTTTATTATACCCTCAAAGTGATCAAAGAAAATAATTTCAGTCTAGATCTGTGTACTCAGTCTCTAATATTATATTGCAAGAGAGAGGGAGAAATAAAGATATCTTCAGATGAATAAAACCTAAGAGAGTTACCACCCACATACTCATACTAAAGGAACTTCAAAATGATGTAATTCAGGAAGAAAGAAAATAATACCAGAGGAACATTTTGAGAGGCCAGAAGAATGGTAATCAAATAAAATGGTAAATGTGCAGGTAGGTCTAAATAAATAATTTCTCTAAAATTCCTATCAATAATAATGCCTACCATGTGGTGTTTTTTAAAGAAAAAAGTAAGACTAAAAATTGTATTCTCATCAAACTGGGAGTAGAAGGAAACCTCTTCACCCTGATAAAAAGCATCTCAAAAAAAACTATATCTAACTTCATATTTAATGATAAAAAAGCAAATGCTGTTCCCTCATATGAGGAACAAAACAGGAATTTCTACTCTCACTACTCCTATTCATAATCATACTGGACATTATGAATGATGGTTCTATCCTGTGCAATAAGGTAAGTTAATCAATCAAGCAATCTTGGAAAAGAGGAAGTAAAACTGTTTCTATTCACAAATGACATGATTGTCTATTTCGAAAATTCTGAAAAATCTACCCCCGAAAATCTATGGAGCTACTTACTGAGTTTGGCAAAGTTGTAAGATACAAGGTCAATATACAAAAACTAATTGTAATTCTATATACTAGCAATGAACAACTGGAAGTTAAATTTTAAAATGCAGCACTATTTACAATAGGACCAAAAGAACATGAAGCACTTAGGTAAAAATCGACCAAAATATCTGCAAAATCTATATGCTGAAAACTGCAAAGCATTGATGAAAGATTTCAAAGAAGAGCAAATAAATGGAAAGATATTCCATGTTCCTGGTTTAGGAGACTCAATATTGTGAAGATGTCAGCTCCCTCCATTCAACATCCCAGCAAGATTTTTGTGGAAATCAACAAGCTGATTCTAAAATTTATGTGGAATGACAAAGGAACTAGGCTAGATAAAACAATTTTGAGAAAGAAGAACCATGTTGGAGGACTCACAATACCTAATTTTAAAAGTACAGTAATGAAGACAGTGTAGTACTGACAAAAAATGTAGACATGTGGGTCAATGGAAGAGAAGAGGGTCTAGAAGTAGACCCACACATTTTAATAAAGGTGCAAAGGCATTCAATGGAGCCAGAGAATAGGCTTTTAAACAAATATTGCTAGAACAATTATAAATCCATGAGAAAAAGTTAACCTTGATCCACACTCCATACCATATAAAAAACAATTTGGCAGTGTTTTATAAAGTTAGATATATGGTTACCATACAACACAGCAATTTAGTTTGTAATTACCCAAGACAAATGAAAACATATATCAAAGACAAAAGGCCATATACTATACGATTCCACTAATACTAAATTCTGGAAAAGGCAAACCATAGTGACTGAAAGCAGATCGATGGTCACCTGGAACTGGAGGAGGGAGGAAGGCCTTGACTGAAAAGGGCCACGAGGAATTTTTAGTTGTTGGAAATGTTCTATACCTTGATTGTGGTGGTGGACACCTGAGTACATATAAGTGTCAAAGCTCATTAAGCTATACACTTAAAATGGGTGAACTTTACTGTGTGTAAGTTATTCCTCAATAAAGCTGGAGAAAAACAGATTGGTTAAGACATTCCTAAAAATTCCTATACTCAGTCTGACTTGTTTGAATCGCTTTTCAACTGACTCAAGGATATCCATCCTTCTCCATATAATACTTTCTTCTGTATCATCAAGTTTAGCTGTGCAACTTTTATTGAGTGCACTACTATTTTCTCCAGATTTTCTTCCATGCTTCTGACTCCATTTTGCAAGTTTTGGAGTGAATATTCAAGCAGTGATGATCACACTGTTTCTGCCACTTATCTCACTGTAACTATAAGATGCCTTCTGACTTCAGATATATTAAAATGTGAGAAAAAAAAGGACATGTTAGAACTGAAATGTGGTAGAAGAAAGAATGTTTAAATCCTCGTGAAACTAACCTTTTATTATTATGTAATAATCTATCTCCAATAATGCTTTTTAGTTGGTCAATTTTATATGCTATAAAAATAACTAACTAGGCATTCTTTTCATTGGTCATTTTCCTGGTCTCTCTTTTCCCCATCTTTTTACTTTTGGACATAAGTCCTGCTTTGCCAATTCAAGGACTCTAAAAAGCCAATGCTGGTGTTCAGCAGAGTTTACAATGCCCAATGGGAGAGAAGTGGATATCTCACAGAGCAGTAGCAGTACCTTTAAGGTAAGATTTGTTTGTAACTACAGGACAGACACCTCTAGGGACTCCTAGTAATAACTGAAGGACACTGCAAAAGTGCGTAATGTCCTCTTTAAGCAGGTGGAGCAAAAGCCAGCCACATCTGAGTATTAATGTAAGAATGATTCCTACCTCTGACCCCAAGTGACCTAACTCAGGATACAAATGTGCAAAGTATATAAACATATTTAAAAGCGAGGAAAGATTCCACTAAAATGTCAGCCTTTGTTATCACATATGATTTTTTAAAATCTGTATGTTCTAATTTACTAAAAAGAGCACATATTACTTTTGTAATATGTACAATGCTAAAAATAAAATGAAACACATATGAAGTTACCCGTCTAAAATACAGTGGAAAGACTGAGCAATAAGCAGACTGGGAAAAGATCTCTGGATTTGGCAAGAAAGAAGCCACTGGCCTCAGGAAGGATATTTATAGTAAAGTAGAAGAATTAGAAGCCATGTTATAAGGGAATGAGTGGAAGGCAATTACTATCAACAATATGTTTGAGGAATTTGGTGCCAAAAGATGGTTGCATAATTCTTTTGAATCCGTCCATATCCCAAAATCTGAAGCTTAGGCCTGACCAACTGAATTGCCTCTTGCCAATTTCTTTACATATGGCACTTTAAATTTTTACCACATCATCTCTTTTTGCTAGATTTTTTCCCACTTTTTGTTACATTTTATTTTAAATAAGTCATTTAAAACTCACAATTTTAATCATGGTCAAAAATTTGTTTTACTGATATTAATGTAACTTTAAAAGAAGTTTCTCACAATTCAGAAAGCTGTAGGTTATAATTTTCAAAAGTGTTCTCTATTAATTTAGAGTGCTAATATGGTTTTGTTTTTTTCCCCAGTGTTTTTATAGATATCAGAAATTCAGCAGTAATTGTTATTTTCATTTTTTACTTAAAAACATCCAAAGCTGAACATTTCATCGTGGCATCATTGGGAAGTGACTATTCATTTTTCAACATAGCTGTCCTGAAGGGAAATAGTAGAACCAAAAACAACAGCATATACATTAATTTAATTAAATTGAATTAAAACAAACTTATAAAATCTGAGTATTTCTCAACAAATGCAAACAATATAATAAATCAAATATACTATACACCAAAATGCATAAAGTAGTTATAAACGGAAAACAAGTACAGTCCAGTCAGGGCAATATGAAAAGGACTATGGAACTCACTTAATTTATTTCTTCCTGGTCATAAGTTTAGTAGAAAAACTTTAAATGTGTTTTCCAGCTTCAGTTATCAAAGAACTTTGTGACAAAATTCATACAGGGAAAGTTCTCACTTTCTCTTCACCGCAGAAAATGGTGCTGTTATTAATATATGGATTAGCTCTTCAATCTTTTATGATAAGTGTAGATGCCTATGTAAATCCTGTTTATTCAAATTACTTGCTTTCAAATTATTATGAGAAAAAATATTTTTTATAATATTAATTCAATACATGCACCCCAATCTTCATAGCAGCATTATTTACGATAGCCAAGATATGGAAGCAACCATAAATGCCCATTGTCAGATGAATTGAATATTACTCAGCCATGAAAAAGAATTAAATTCTGCCATTAGCAGCTACATGGATGGACCTAGAGAGTATTATGCTTAGTGAAATAAGTCAAAGACAAATATTGTATGTTATCACTTATATATGGAATTTAAAAATAAAACGAATGTATATAACAAAACAGAAACAGACTCACAGATAAAGAGAACAAACTGGTAGTTACCAATGGGGAGAGGGAAGGGGGAGGGATGAGAGAGGGGTATGGGATTAAGAGACACAAAATACTATGTATAAAATGAATAAGCAACAAGGAGATATTGTACAGCACAGAGAAATATAGCCGTTATTTTGTAATTACTTTAAATGGAGTATAATCTATGAAAATACTGAATCACTCTACAGGTTGTACACCTAAAACTAATATAATATTGTAAGTCAACTATTCTTCAATTTAAAAAAAAGTCAACCTTTTATAAGAGTCACACTGAATGAATAAAATGAATAGTCAAGAAAAATTTCTTTCCATCTCACCACTGTCCCTAACTAAGCATGTTTAATAATCTATTTGGGGAGGGAGAGATGATTTCTGGATGTTCTTCTTCCCCAGAAGATTGACAACTGGCAGCAAACAAGACACATTCACCCACACTATTCTTTGTTATGTAATTTTCAGCAGCTGTTCCCTACCTTCAAACATTGTGTAATTAATGTCAGATGAGGTCAGAAAAGAGTGTGTAAAATCCATAGCCCTTCTTGAGCAAAAGCTGAGCCTTAGCTTTAATTATTCAAAATTTTCTCTATGCCAATGTTTATGTGTAATAATTATTAGACCTGGTTGAAAAGCTGTACCATATTTTGATCTGTCATCCCCCAAATGACAGAGGTCTCCTCAAGTCCTGCTCTGATAATACCAATCTTCTGGTGTCTTTCAGATAATACTTGTTACCTACAAAATGACTAAAAGACTCAGCTGTCAGTCAAGTCATAGAGGGCACGTATCATCTCTCACAATACCTCTCTTGAATAAGGAAGTACTCTTTGATAAACTTTTGAAACAGTGCTTTTGATTTCCTCCACTTTAAATGGAACTTGCCCATTCAAAACTAGTCTTTCATAATTCAATTCTGCAAATATTTGGAAAAAATTAGGAATGTTTGTAATTCTATGTAGTCACCACATGTATTTTGAAATAATGTTTTGGGGTGATGAGAATGTATAAAACAGAGCATTTAGCTATGGAAACATTGTGAAAACAAGCAGGAGTTCAAAGGATGTTGTGAATTCCGGACCTTTATCCAATAATATTCATCACTTTGAGCGTGACACGAATAAACATTTGCAGTTGATTCAATAATATGGAGCTAGAAACTAGAAACAGAAAAGGTTTATTGGGGGGCGGGTAGCTAATGAGAATTCAGCTCAAAATGTGCATGATGCAAACACAGCTTGGTAATTGTAACCATCAAAGATATCCTTAACGTTAACTAGAATGGAATCCCAACCTACTTAAAGTATTTTTAAAGTTTCAGATGAAATTATACTATAGAATCATCACATTTTAGAGGAGTACAGTATTTGGCATAGGCTCTTCATTTTCAATAATTAGGAAATCAACCTTTTAAATCTAGAGAGATTTAAAAATTCATTCAAGGTTACATGGGTCATTAACAGTAACTTTGGGGTTAAAAGCCAGGTTTTTATGACCGCCAACCCCACTGTTTTTGATAAAATTTTAAATTAGAGTAATACTTTAATTTTATAACCACTATAATAATTTATTTTTCTCTAAAGTGTTTCAAAATCAGAATTTAACCCTTAGACATGTTAAAAGTACAAAGTTTAAGAAAACAATCCTGTCCTGACATTCTGTCTGTAGCCAACTATAAAATGTATAAAAATAAAATACATGCTATTTCCGAGGTATAAATTGGGCTGCGTAGGAAAATCCATTACATATAAAGCTATATGTTAGCAGTTTATAAAATGTTTAAATGATGTTGGAGGAAATGAGACTGAAAAAATGTAAAAGTCAAGACAACAATATGATAGAATTTGTGATTCAGAAAGGGCTAAAACATGTAATAGTTGTTATAGGAATTCAAGAAGGGAAAGCTCCTAAATGTCTTGAGAAATAAGGAAAAACTTCACGGGGAAGGAAAAAATACATTTGAAGGATTTGACCTGGGCCTTAAAGAATATGTAACATTTGGCAAACATTGGGAAACAAAAGAATCATTTGTATTTGGAGGGAAGGGAAGAGGAGACTGGGATGTCCCATACAGTGTTAACAGTGGGTAGCAGGGAGTAATAAGGAGTGAAGGACAGTGAGAAAACGTCGAAGGCTCCTTGAACTTTGGAGAAGTACTATATATTTTATTTATTTTTAAGGACAATTCATCCAACAGCAGTAAATAAAATGAATAGGAAGAGGACCTCTGTGTGCAGAGGTCCCACCTAAGAAACTGTTTTGGTAATTAGACATTTAAAGCATTTGAAAGAAACAAAATTATACTTTGAAAGACAATATAGTATTGTGCAAAGAACACCCACTTTAGACTCTGATCTGGGTGTGATTCCTGGTTCCACCATCTAATAGCTGTGCAAACTTGGGTAAGTAACTTACCTACCCTGAGCCTCAATTTCTACTTGTCAAATGGAGAAACCCATATTGTAGAGTTGTCATGACAATCAATAGGTAGTAAATATGATTATTTTAAAATCCTCTAATTCATAGTTTTTGCACATTTAGAGTAGGTTTCACTGTAGTTAGGCCCTGCCTTTGAGAGGCCTCATAACCAGAGTTGTCTGCCAGTAGAATAGAAAGTCTTGTAGGGTAGTGTATTCTTCATCACTAATAAGCATTCACTCAGAGGCTGAATGAGACCACACATCATGGATACAGTAGAAAAAGATTCTGGCATTGGTTGAGACATTTGTTATGAACCAAACATTTTTGTCCTCCCAAAATTCATGTTAAAACCCCACTCCCTAATGTGATGGTATAAGGAGGTGGAGCCTTGGTAGGTAATTAGGATTACATGAGGTCATGAGGGTGGAACCCTCTTGAACAGGATTAGTGCCCTTGTAAGAGTCACCAGAGAGCTCGCTTTCTCTCTCTGCTCTCTGCCATGTAAGAATATAATAAGTCAGCAGCCTGCAACCTAGAAGAGGGCTTCTCAAGAACCCAACCATGCTAGCACCCTCATCTCAGAATTCCAGCCTCCACAGCTGTGAGAAATAAATTTCTGTTGTTTATACACAATCCCATTCTATGGTATTTCTCATATACCATATGCCTGAATAGATAAGACAGCATTGAAGTAGATGATTTCTCCAGTGCTAAAATTCTGTTGTTGAAGACTAAAATAATCTTTATAGATGTTACTTCCTAGTAGGAACTTTAGATCAATCAATCATTTAGCACGTAGCCCATCGAGGAGGTGTTATCTAAACCCTGGTTACTCAAAGTGCAATCCATGACCATGGATTAACAGCACCAGTATTACTTGGAAACTTATAAAATGCAGAATCACAGGCCACACCCCACAGCTACTGAATTAGAATCTGCATTTTAACAAGATCCCCAGGAGATTTGTATGCATGTTAAAATTTGAGAAGTACTGATCTGGGCTTTTTAGGATTGTACGGAACACTCTCATGTTATTTCAATTAATGAGTCTCTATTGTGGATATACAGGAGGAGGTCACTGGAAGAAAAGGAAATCGTCTCAAAAGCCATATAGCCAGGCCATGGAGAACTGGGGTGTCATTAAGGAAACAACAGAACTTTAGCAATCTACTTACTTCCTCATACAGACAACAGTAGACTTTCATTGCTCCCCATTCTAGTGCTCCACGACTCAGTCACTGTCTTTATTGCTACTGCTCCGGGCAAGAACAGTGAAATAACCCTTTCAAAACAAGTGTCTCATTCAAACTCTCCAAGAGAAGTCTTTGTTGGTATTGGCCAGTTACGGGGCACCTGGGCACCACTCTTGGCCAAAGCTCTCACAATAGGCTCACTCATCTGCTTGCCAGGTCATTTGCTACCTTTGGGTCTAATCAACTGTGGTTATGGTGTTGAGATCCTATAAACCTGAGCATGGCCACCTATGCTTAAGGGCTGCTACTGGTCTATTTGTTCAGAAAGGGGCTGTGAGCAGGTCAGGCACCCAAGCATTAGGCCCTATATTACAAGGATCCAAATATTTATCAGTTTTGTATAAGAATATGAAAGAACTTACCTTAGGTAGTTTAGACAATGAGCTGAATTGGAGAGAAGATGGAGAGGGAAAAATAATTCAAAGATATTTAGAAATGTAGTTTTCAAGCACTCTCATCTAGTGTGAAATTATGTTACAGAGCTTAGTCTTTATTAACTGACTATCTTATTTCAGAGTTTGGGTGGAGTAACTAAAATTTTGTGTATGAAAAGCTTATTTTTAAATTTCAAAGTAATATATTTCTGATGTGATGGCAAACATGTTTCCTGCTATTCAGTAACCTGATATAAAAGCATCATATTACAGTAAGAATACTGAAAACAACAGAGATAATAAACAAGAAGTGCCATCAGCCACTGCATTGTCAAGAGAAGTAAATAATTTAAATAGGTTTATACTAATGGAAGACACATGGCAGAGCTTGAAATAGAAATGCAGCAATTAACATCTCTGCCTGCACCTCACACCTAACACCTCATCACTCAACACTTTCCAACCTACTTCTGTCTGGGAGTCCTTTTAAACCTGCACAAGCTAACTCCCCTGAATGAAGTTAATTCCCCAAAGTATCGAAGTTGCTTCTCTTTCAATCTTGTTCACCTTATAATAGCTTTAAGCTCACTTACAGGGATGGATACCTTCACACTAAGAGCTTCATTATGTACTTATCATGCATCCTCTCCCACTCATCTCAAGTACTAAGGAGAATGACAACAGTGTCTAAAGTGCCTCCTTAACAAAATTAGGCACTAGGATTTAGAGAAATCAAGAGGAAGCATATTGTATACCTCAGCTTGGTATTTTAGTTTAAATAACATTTTGAATGATTAAAGAAATACACAGTGCCAGATAAAACAGCAGTTCTCTCTTTTACACATAACTCAATCTTTGTGACTACATTTTTAAATGATTTTATGAAGCCAGAAATTTTTTGAGCTCAATATTTTGGCAACTGCTAAGTCTGACTGCTTAAGACATTTGCTGAATCTAGAGTTAATAACCTCTAGCTAGGCCTGATATTTTGACTAGCTAAAAACCTAGAGATCAGTCAAGGATTATTCTGCCGTCCTTTCATTTTTCTCCATTCAAAACAATATTACACAACATGCAAATACCACCACACTGGCTGCAGTCCAACCCTTGTGCAGTCTTAGTCCTCTGCTTGTGAAATAATTTTTTTATGTTCAAGTGAAACTACACACTCTGACATTTTGGGGGCAAATCCAGAGGATTTTGCCTACAACAGATATGTTCTTCAAAGGAGGATGGAGTTCTAACCTTCTTATAATTGCTGTTTGGGCTGAAATGTTCAATAATGATGGTATCCTATCATAACTCCATTATCTCATTTGAGACAGTTTATTAGGCAGATCTTTCTTTGTCCTTAACTGGAGACAATAAACAGAAACCTGGCATAAATTTCAAACAAAGTTACTTTGGATCCATGATTGCTATAATGTGAAATGTATCTTTCATAGAAAGGTGCACAAAATCTGGCAAGACCTACAAAACATGGTTAATAGCCACAAATTATTTTCATCTTTTTCTCAAGAGACAGGGAAAACATTGTATCCTAAGTGTCTGGGGTTTGATAGCCTATGAAGGGAAAATTGACAAGGGTCTCCTGAAACAGTGACCTTCAATCAAGCTATGGAAATGTTTTACAGTTGCCCTTCCTCCATCTTACCAACTCCACCTCCACACATGCTACAGACTCTTTAAACACTCATTATATGGCATATTCTTGCCTGGTCTTGGCCACAGCAAGCTATCAGTTAATTGACTATCTTCTAAACTGTTACTCCTCCCACAAATATTTTCACTTTAGTTAGGGACCTTTTAAGGACCAATGCAAGCTCAAGGCCTAATGAAATGAATCAAAAAATCATGACATTTTTGGGACCACAACTGATATGTCCCCTTAGGCATCTTTGGGTAGTTCTCCAGGCTGCTACTGTTTTATACTTTTCCTAGACCAGGTGTTTTGTTTGAATCAGAGCCTAAGTGGAGTGAGGAATGATGATAGTACCTGATCATCACTACAGCAAGACTTCCTGTACTCCAGCTCTGAAACTTCACATTTATTTTAGAATAACACAGCAAAGTATCTGAGCCAGTGGCAGAGACCTCAAGCACAGAGACTCCAAACTACAGTAGAAAAGTATTTTGTACCTCCACAAATTCTAAAAAGTATTTATATCCTTTTTGCACCACTGAGTTGAATAGAGGAATAAAGAAAAAATTTTTCTTTAAAAAAAGCTTTTAAAAACTCTTAAAAAGAAAGGAGATGTTTTCTCACTTCTGCTCCTTCGAACTGCATACTGCTACACATTCTGCTTGAAGGAGGAAATTAGACAGATGAAGAAGGAAACAGAGGTGATTAGCTTGTCACTGGAAAGGAATATTAAAGGATGGGAAAACAGAACACATTTGTCAGTTCCTTACATAACCAGGTGAAATAATTATATTTAATTGTTTCTGAATTATTTAACTATGACATACCCCCAAATCCTTAAGAAAGCCACATTTGTCCCTGAGCAGAGTATTTCAGTCCAATGTAAACTCTTGCCTATTTTTCTTATACAGAGGCTTTTAAAAAAGTAATTTACTATCTCTTTAGGAACTCATTGCAGTGGACCAGTGTTTAGGTGTGTTTATTTCTGCCACCCCTCATCGCAACACCAACTTTTCTCCAGCACACAGAGCTTCTTTTCTTTCTCTTTAATAAAATACTGAATGTTCTGAACCATAATATTTGCCCCTACTTCCTTCCTTGACCACAGATGGGTAGATGGAAGATTGTTGTCTCAAGTAAAACAGACAACCACAGAAAAAATTATTCTTAACATTTTTAGTTTTTAAAACCAGCTACCATGAAATTCATTTTCTAAAATGAGCAGAGGTGGTCATGTGGCTCATTTGTTTACTAGCTATGCGACAATTACACTTAGCCTCTCTGAGCCTTAGTTTTCTAAACTGAAAAATGAGGATAACAATACTTCCTATTTCATAAGGTTACTGTAAAATGTGACAGCAATAATATGAAGTGTTAGAAGAGTTCCTTGCATATTATTAGCTATTATTCTTACGGGGTCACAAGAGTAGTGACCACCAATAATAGCACCAAGAAAATGGGAAAGAGTGGTATTTTAGTACTGAGTTGAAAGTTCATGTTTAAACTTTTAAAATTCTAGACTCTGGGCTTCAGCACAGGGCTTGGCATGGAATTAAATCTATGTCAGTGTAATAGAAAACCTCACTTGCCAAAAAAAACATAGTTGATAAAAAAAAGTTGGGTATCGGCATATATGATAAATTGGGAAGATCAATATGAACTCATAACTTTTTTTAAAAAGAACTATCTTTTCCACCTCTGCCTCTAAAATTATCAGCATTTTTGCCTATCAGTAACTCTCCTGTGTACCTAGAATTAACATTAAAGATTTCCTATTAAAGTGAACATTTTTATAATTATGATTATCTTTTTAAATACTTTATATTAATTTTTCTTTTGCATATTCTCACTTCCTTTCACAGACTCACATTTTACATCAATTCTTAAAATAATAATAATTTTTATTGTTATTTTCCTGCTCAAATATCACAGCTTGAGCAATGGGAACATTTAAGGGACTCCACACTTTGGTTTTTGTTATTACTCCCCAATAAAATTAACCAGGAAATCTTGGAAGAAAGTAAACAGCATGAGGCCACTTTTAAAAAAATTTTTCCAAATTTCTACTTATTGCTCAAAGTACAAAAGAAGCATTCCAGGTGCATAGGTTAGTGGCTGGGGTGTTAGTAAATGACCGACCTAAAAGTCTAAAAGCCTGGCTCTCTTGCCTCAAGTTGGGAAAACTGTCAGTGTGATTTATATTCCAGAGGACCCAGCCCCATTCTTAAGTCAGACTTAACCTGCGACCTCATCATTGCATGCTCTTTCCCCTTCCCTATCCTGCTTGCTTCTATCCCTCTTTTTTTTTTAACTCGTATTTATTATAGAAAAATCCAACAGATTTTATTACATTTGAAAACTTTGCCATGAACTTCTATGTTATTGTATCCATAGAAATCTAATCTATTTAATGTCCTAAAGGCTACATTTGTAAAACTGAGCTATATTTCTTCTATTTTTTTTAATTCTATTAAAGAGTCAAAATTAAATGGTCTACTTTTTTGATGTTAGAAGAAACTGTTCTTTATTAACATATGATTTAAAATACACATTTATAAACAGTGATTGTGTTGAAATTCAAATCTTTTAGATTGTTTTCTACTCATGATAGTTGTTCAAAACGTTTCCACAGGACTTATATGCTATTTTAGTACTGATTGCTGGTTGGTTTTCAGAATGGGTTCAGGTTTCCTCCAAGGTAACCTAAAAGACACAGGATTCTGGTGGCCCCTTGATGAAACATGCATCATTTATAATGATTTTCCACATGATTATCCCAAATAGCCACAGAAGAGCACAATTTTAGGTGTAAGTTTTCTTTAGAAAATGCTGAAATCTCTGCCCTGACTCAGTAAAAATGCTTCATCATTTGTATTGTTAAGTACATAGCAGAGCAGAAACTCACAATTGCAAATGCCACAGGAACCAGTGCCTGGGTAGGAAAAACAGAACAGTAATTGACAAATTGCTGGAGGCTCAGTACAGACAACTCTGAGGGTTAAAAACTCCAAAGAAATTCAGTCATGGAGGGTACCCACATACTGTGAGATTTACCTCTAGGACTCTGACCAGATTCCCACAGTATATAGTGGAGAGAAATCCCCTTGGTCTTTCTTCAGGGGGAGAGGAAAAGAAACCATTTAAAATACACCAGAGCACTGCACTTCTATCTCTTTTAAGTTTCTTCTGGAAGTACACTCCCTCAATAAATCCCCTGCATCTGAATCCTTGTCTCAGCTTCTGCTCCTACAGAGCCTCAGGATGTGTTAGGAATGGGCTAGGAAGTGGACTCTAAGGATGGTATTCAGGAGCTGAATCACTTGCTGGCCAGCTGCCAATGAGGACCTCACCCCTGTGGGTAGGTAGAGTATTGGTAGTCCTGGTATCCTGAAGCAGTAAAATCATTAAGGCTTCCCAATTGTGGCTAATTGGGATATGATCTGGAAGAAGATGCACTGGCTTGTTCAATATCTCTGGCATTTGAGAGGTACCGGAGAAGTAGTAATTACAAGGATTGTGGAATTGCCTAGTTGTTGCTGAACACCATCAATGTTTTGAAGTGAAAAAAGAAAATGATAGGCTAAAGATGACTACTCATCAATTCAAAGCAAAGTGTGAATACTAAAGATCTTATTAGGTAGCACTTAAAGAAGTCATCATTGGCTGAGGACCTCATCTTAAGAGTAGCGGAATTTTAGAAAATATTGCATTTTCAACCCTAGAAAGTTTCCTATGCCAAAATCAGGGCCCTGATATGGAAAGAATGAGACCCTGAGACTTGAGTTAAGGATTCTGGGTAGATCCAGCTCAGAACTTTGAACCCCTGGTATATCTGAACCCTCTGAGCCTACAGATATGCCCCATTCATTCTTGTTAGAAGATGAGCACTGCTCTGCTTGAAGAATATGCAGATGTTTCAAATAGACAGGTGACTTACAAAACAATGCTTACCCTTCTTGGGATCTGCCTCCAACTTATGTCCAGATCAATAACTAGAGTAAAATCTCAACATAATTCGGGAGTGTCGGGTTTGCTAAGGCAGAAGAGAAATGAGCAACAAATGAGCTGTAGCATCTCAATAACATGCAGTGACCCAAAACCGGGACCATATACATGGAAGTAGATCCTGAGGATGCTGAATCACAGGGAACAGAATATAAAGCGGACTGAAGAAGAGTCTGTTGATACACAGGCACTCTCCTATAACATTGGAATTAACACCCTGGCAAGGATCTTGACATCCAGTTCTAGTACGTTTCTGGGATGGTTCTTAGAAGCTTTGAAAAAGCAATGGCCTATGTTAAATGAAGTGGAAAATTCAACAGCTAATTATATTGCCTGGTATGGCCCTGAAGACATGCTATTTACCAAAGCAATACAAGATGCAATGGTGAGGACGGGCTGCAGCAGCAGGGAGATGCTCAGTAGTGCCTGTTCTCTGTAAGAAGAAGCTGACAGTAAGAAATTTTGTAACACAACTAGCCTCCCTAATAGTGATGGTATAATCCTGGAATAGTAGAGGCCAGGTGGCAGCACCTAACTGTCAGAAGCAAGGTGGGTGTAATTATTCTCTTGGGTAGCAAGGCAACTAGGGAAGCCCAACTCACAGTAATTTATAGAACGTGATGTATCCAGGAGCTAGATAGGTATTCAACAAAGTATTACTCACTATAAACAATCAATCAGGGACATATATTACTGGATCAGCAAAAGATTGGGGTCAGCTGCCCCAGTAGGAAGAAAAAATCCCTTGCCTAGTTTCCAGATCTAAGACAGTTCTCAGACTCAGAACCCATCAATTAGGGAGGCCAGATCCCTTGAAGAAGGACACTGCAATACAACAGCAAATGTGTACCACAGTGATTCCCCAGTCCTCCCCCACAAAGACTTTTCTCAGGTAATTATAAACTGAGGAAAGGGAACACATACAAGTTTCTGAGGGATGTTGGATGTAAGGTCTGAATGAACAGAGTTGAACACCCCATGGCCCAAAACGTTATCACAACACCTCTGTTAGACTAAGGAATAGAGTTCTGTTAGAGTAAGGAAGTCAGATAAAAAATGGAATCTTGGCCTAAGTCCATCTCATAGTGCCTCCATTGGTTCCAAGAATAAAAATAAATATAAAATGATCTAAGGGTCATTTCCCTGGTATCTAAATACATAATTGGAGTGGACATTCTCAGCAACTGGCAGAACACTCACATTGGTTTCCTGACCTATGAAAGAAAAACCATTATAATAGAAAAGGCCAAGCGGAAACCCCTGATATTGCCCTCCCCATCCTTGGAAGACTGTAAAATCAAAAACAATACTGCTCTAGTGGGAACAGCAGAGATTAGTACCATCTTCAAAGACATAAATGATGAAGGTTTGAAGGTACCCATTTTTTTTGTTGTTTTGTTTTTTTCGTTTTAAACATCTTTATTAGAGTATAATTGCTTTACAATGGTGTGTCAGTTTCTGCTTTATAACAAAGTCAATCAGTTATACATATACATATGTCCCCATATCTCTTCCCTCTTGCATCTCCCTCCTTCCCACTCTCCCTATCCCACCCCTCTAGGTGGTCACAAAGCACCGAGCTGATCTCCCTGTGCTATGCGGCTGCTTCCCACTAGCTATCTATTTTACATTTGGTAGTGTATATATGTCCATGCCACTCTCTCACTTTGTCCCAGATTACCCTTCCCCCTCCCCATATCCTCAAGTCCATTCTCTAGTAGGTCTGCATCTTTATTCCCGTCTTGCCCCTAGGTTCTTCTGACCATTTTCTTTTCTTTTTTTTTTTTAGATTCCATATTTATGTGTTAGCATACAGTATTTGTTTTTCTCTTTCTGACTTACTTCACTCTGTATGACAGACTCTAGGTCCATCCACCTCACTACCAATAACTCAGTTTTGTTCCTTTTTATGGCTGAGTAATATTCCATTGTATATATATGCCACATCGTCTTTATCCATTCATCTGTTGATGGACACTTAGTTTGCTTCCATGTCCTGGCTATTGTAAATAGAGCTGCAATGAACATTTTGGTACATGACTCTTTTTGAATTATAGTTTTCTCAGGGTATATGCCCAGTAGTGGGATTGCTGGGTCACATGGTAGTTCTATTTTTAGTTTTTTAAGGAACCTCCATACTGTTCTCCATAGTGGCTATATCAATTTACATTCCCACCAACAGTGCAAGAGGGTTACCTTTTCTCCACACCCTCTCCAGCATTTATTGTTTGTAGATTTTTTGATGATGACCATTCTGACCAGTGTGAGATGATATCTCATTGTAGTTTTGATTTGCATTTCTCTAATGATTAATGATGTTGAGCATTCTTTCATGTGTTTGTTGGCAATCTGTATATCTTCTTTGGAGAAATGTCTATTTAGGTCTTCTGCCCAGTTTTGGATTGGGTTGTTTGTTTTTTTGATATTGAGCTGCATGAGTTGCTTGTATGTTTTGGAGATTAATCCTTTGTCAGTTGCTTCATTTGAAAATATTTTCTCCCATTCTGAGGGTTGTCTTTTCATCTTGTTTATGGTTTCCTTTGCTGTGCAAAAGCTTTTAGGTTTCATTAGGTCCCATTTGTTTACTTTTGTTTTTATTTCCATTTCTCTAGGAGGTGGGTCAAAAAGGATCTTGCTGTGATTTATGTCATAGAGTGCTCTGTCTATATTTTCCTCTAAGAGTTTGATGGTGTCTGGCCTTACATTTAGGTCTTTAATCCATTTTCAGTTTATTTTTATGTATGGTGTTAGGGAGTGTTCTAATTTCATTCTTTTACACGTAGCTGTCCAGTTTTCCCAGCACCACTTATTGAAGAGGCTGTCTTTTCTCCACTGTATATTCTTGCCTCCTTTATCAAAGATAAGGTGACCATATGTGCGTGGTTTATCTCTGGGCTTTCTATCCTGTTCCATTGATCTATATTTCTGTTCTTGTGTCAGTACCATACTGTCTTGATTAGTGTAGCTTTGTAGTATAGTCTGAAGTCAGGGAGCCTGATTTCTCCAGCTCTGTTTTTCTTTCTCAAGATTGCTTTGGCTATTCGGGGTCTTTTGTGTTTCCATACAAATTGTGAAATTTTTTGTTCTAGTTCTGTGAAAAATGCCAGTGGGTAGTGTTGTATGAAAGGAGAGAAGGTTAGCACTCCCCTTGAAGGTACCCATTTTATTCATCTGTAACTGCCCTGTCTGGCCTCTAAAATAAAAGGAGGATAATATCTCGAATTTAACTAAGCAGTAATCCTAATTGTAGCTACTATAATGGATGTGATATCATTGTTATAGTAGATTACCACAGCCCTTAATAAGTGGTATGTGGCTATTAATCTGAAATACGTGTTTTCAATACCTAGAAGCAGGAGGAGATTAAGCACTTTGCTTTTACGTGGAATGGACAATAGTATACATTAATGGTCTTGCTCCAGGGTTAACTCTCCATTAAAACATAGTGGAGGGCTTCCCTGGTGGTGCAGTGGTTGAGAGTCCGCCTGCTGATGCAGGGGTCATGGGTTCCTGCCCCGGTCCGGGAGGATCCCACATGCCGCAGAGTGGCTGGACCCGTGAGCCATGGCCACTGAGCCTGCGCATCCGGAGCCTGTGCTCCACGGCGGTAGAGGCCACAACAGTGAGAGGCCTGCGTACCGCAAAAAAAACAAAACAAACAAACAAAAAAAACATAGTGGAAAATACGTGGACCATCTGGACTTCCCATGGAACACCACACTGTTCTATGACATTAGAGATTTCATGTTAGTTGAACTTACTGCCTAAGAAACAGGCAAGTACTCTGTATACCTTGATAAGACACATGCACTCCAGAGTATAGGAGACAAACCCTATGAAAATTCAGGCCTACCCATGTGAGTGAAGTTTTTAAGGTCTGGGGCTTGCTGAGACATCCCCTCCAAATTAATATTGAGATCTATTTCAGGAATGGGTTTAATTTTCCTGCCCAAAGTGCCTCAGACAACACCACTATACAAAGGATCACTGTCTCAGATGAAGTGAGCATTTTTACAAAAGAGATGTGGTGGTGGACCCAGAACCATGAGAGTCATTGGTCCTATCACACACTGTATCCCTCCAAACCTGCAGGCCTGATAGAGAAGTAGAACAGACTTACGAAAGCACAGCATCATGTATGCATGGGCATGATTCTTCAGGATAGGGTTCACACAAATCAGTAGCCATTGTATGGGGATATTTTCCAAACAGGGGAACCCAGGTTGTGGAAGTAGGAGTAGTTTTCTCTACTAGCGCCCCAAGTGATTTCTGTCACTGCAGCTTCATGCTCTGCAGGCCTAGAGGTTCTAGTTTGCATAGGGGAAATGCTTCCAAATAGGAACACAGTAATAAGAGTCATTAAACTTTACTATGAGGCTACTGCCTGCTCATTTTGGATTCCTTGTGCCAAGAGGCTGGCTGTCAAGGAAAAGAGTCCCTGTACTGGCGGGGTAACTGACTTGGATGAGGTAGCATTGTGTTACACGATGCAGGGGAAGGAAGCCTATTCTGCACTTAGCTGGTCCACTGGAATGCCCCTTGATAACTTCCCTAGGCAATTTTCATAGCAAATGGACAAAGCCTAAGCGTCCACAACCTAAGACAGACATGGTAACTCAGGACTTAGATCCCTCAAAGAAGGGAGTCTGGATAGCCCCACCAGACAAGCCACCTAGCCCAGCAGAAGGGCTAGTTAAATGTAAAGGAGATATAGGATCTGTGGAAAAGGAGAGACATGATGAGTTTCAAGATCAAATGCAATGTTAGGATTTGGAATTTTTCCTACTAACCCTGTTGTAAATTTCTCCAGGAAAAAAAAAAGAGTAAACAGAACCCAGGATAAACTGTCTCCAGATGAAGTTATGTTTCTCAGAATGTTTCTGAGACTACACTCCTATAAACCTCCCACATGCACATCTCCATCTCAATCTGTTTCTCAGAAAACCTAACTTAATATCATACCCACTGAACAAGTTGAGATCATGAGGATATGATGCATAATTTAGCACTGCTATAAACTAACAGACAACAAGGGTTCTGAGGAGAAAAGAAAGTACTCCAACTATATAACCACACACAGGAAGCCGTGATGGCTCTGAACTCGTGGTACTCAGCTCGAATCCAAATTAATCTTCATAAATATAAAGAAATGGATCCTAAGTTGTGGTAGTGGTGTTAAGTGAAACACATGAAGTTGAATCTCTGTAACCTAAATGGCTGTATCTTGTGATATAATCACAAGACATAATACAGTGTTTTGAACTCAAATTTATCTGAATTAAGTAATATTCCTAAACTGCAAAGCAAGTATGAATCACTGGCATTTGAATACACAGCGTTCTTTCCCACACTGTTTATATCTTTTAAGCACATTATCATAATAAACATATAGTTGAGCGGCAACTGAACCAAGTATAAATTCAATGTTCAAACGAGACTGAAATAAAGCATCTCCCTGAAGAACAGCAAAAACCTGGAGTCAATCTAAGTGTCCAACTAGAGAATTAGTTTAATAAGTCATGGTATAGTATATCATAATTAGTGATGATATGAGTAGATTTATATTTATTGACAGAAAGATATGATGTATGGTATTACTAAGTGTCAAAGCAGGCTGCAAGTTAATATTGTAGAATACCTTATTATTATTTTTTTTGTCTGTGTTGGGTCTTCGTTGCTGTTTGTGGGCTTTCTCTAGTTGAGGCGAGTGGGGACTACTCTTCGTTGCAGTGCACAGGCTTCTCGTTGCGGTGGCTTCTCTTGTTGCAGAGCACAGGCTCTAGGTGCACAGACTTCAGTAGTTGCAGCACACGGGCTCAGTAGTTGCAGCACATGGGCCCTAGAGCGTGCAGGCTTCAGTAGTTGTGGTGCATGGGCTCAGTGGTTGGGGTGCGTGGGCTGTAGGGCACGTGGGCTTCAGTAGTTGTGGCTCGAGGCTCTAGAGTGCAGGCTCAGTAGTTGTGGCACACGGGTTTAAGTTGCTCTGCGGCATGTGGGACCTTCCCAGACCAGGGATCTTTCCCGTGTCCCCTGCACTGGCAGGTGTATTCTTTTTTTTTTTTTTTAATAAATTTATTTATTTATTTATTTATTTATTTATGGCTGTGTTGGGTCTTCGTTTCTGTGCATGGGCTTTCTCTAGTTGTGGCAAGCGGGGGCCACTCTTCATCATGGTGCGCAGGCTTCTCACTATCGCGGCCTCTGTTGTTGCGGAGCACAGGCTCCAGACGCGCAGGCTCAGTTAATTGTGGCTCACGGGCCCAGTTGCTCCGCAGCATGTGGGATCTTCCCAGACCAGGGCTCGAACCCATGTCCCCTGCATTGGCAGGTGGATTCTGAACCACTGCGCCACCAAGGAAGCCCCGGCAGGTGTATTCTTAACCACTGTGCCACCACGGAAGTCCAGAATTACCTTATTTATGATAACTTATAGTCATATAAATATATATATATATATAGAAAAATTCTGAATAGAATTACATCAAAATTTTATTCATTAATAATTATAGTTATAATTATTTTGATTATTATCACAGATGCTGCCAGTGTCCCATGTAGTACTGCAGCCAACTTCTAATGCTTCCTCTGTGTCTGACAGCTTTTTATTCCAGAACTGTGGAAGACAGCTTGTCTGGCAGCAGGCTGAAAATGCTGAGGTAGTAGCTCACCCTTGAGGTGACCTCATTCTGAGGCATTTTTTTACAGCATTTCTCAGGATTTCTCCATGAGATTTCTCTTTAGTAGCCCACTGTCATATCTGGCTTAATAACACACCCTTCACTGGTTGGATTCTCTTCGTTATATTACTCCTCCATTCCCATAAGTACTCTGCATTTCCGAAATAATCTGCTTACACTCAAATCCTTGTTTCATCTGTTTCTAGGCATACTCATATGAAGATATCTATCTGTAATTTTCAAATACTTCTACTAAAGCTCAGATGATTTATGTAAAAATTTAATAAAAGTTTAAAAAACATTTTATATATGATGTTTTATAAGTCAGATGTAAAAATACATAAACAGAAGGAAAGTTAAAGAAAAGTTAAAGAACACAGAGTTCTTTCTGTGTTCTTCAATAAAGATATTTGTCTATAAGTGTTTGTTTTAAAGCTGTGATGGGGGCATGAAAACTACTTTCAAATATTTAAAGGGCTAATAAGTAAAAGAAAAATTGATGTATTCATCATGATACTAAAGAAACCATAGAAAAAGAGCCTAGTGGAAGTCACAAGGAGAAGAATTTCTATTTAAATAAGAACTGTCTGGCAGTTAAAGCTGCTTCAAACTGGAATAAACTGTCTCTGGAAAAAGAGCATTTTTGTCAGTGACAAGTGCCAGACTGTGAGCGGAACCTGGCTGACTCTTGACGGGGGCAGTTGGCTGGAAGGATCTTTAACATCCCTCTCAACTTGGAGAGTCTCTAATTCTGAGCCTAATTAATCAAACTATGTGGATATCTGGGAATCATTTATGATTTTTACTAATGATACTAGGAGTACTGGATTATTTGGAACCATATATTCATTCCTAGACCTTCAAATGTGAGATAAGGGATCACTGTAGCACTTTGTACAAATGGTAAATACACATTCACAAAACATAGAAGTGGAAAAAGATTTAGGAGTCTGGATAAATCATAAAATGTGGATCCAAAAATGTTAATTTAAAAATTGACATTATTGACACTGACTTTAGTCAGACCATGAAATAGGTCTAGTTTCATACAATTTTCCGGCATTTGAAATATGTAAGCCAGAGACCATCAAGAAGTGGTCAGTTTGGGGCTTCCCTGGTGGTGCAGTGGTTGAGAGTCCGCCTGCCGATCCAGGGGACATGGGTTCATGCCCCAGTCCGGGAAGATCCCACATGCTGCGGAGCGGCTGGGCCCGTGAGACATGGCCACTGAGCCTGCGCGTCCGGAGCCTGTGCTCTCCAACGTGAGAGCCCACAACAGTGAGAGGCCCACGTACCACAAAAAAAAAAAAAGATCAGAAATAAATTCAAGAAGCAATCTCATTTACCACTGCATCAGAAAGAATAAAATACCTAGGAATAAACCTATCTAAAGAGACAAGAGACCTGCACTCCAAGAAGTATAAGATGCTGGAGAAAGAAATCAAAGAAGACACTAACAGATGGAAATATATACCATGTTAATGGATTGGAAGAATCAATATTGTCAAAATTACTACACTACCCAAGGCAATCTACAGATTCAATGCAATCTCTATCAAAATACCAATGGCATTTTTCACAGTAGAACAAAAAAAGTCTTAAAATTTGTATGGAGACACAAAAGACCCTGAATACCCAAAGCAATCTTGAGAAAGAAAAACAGACCTGGAGGAGTCAGGCTCCCTGACTTCAGACTATACTACAAAGCTGTAGTCATCAGAACAGTATGGTAATGGCACAAAAACAGAAATATAGACCAATGTAACAGGATAGAAAGCCGAGAAATAAACCCATGCACCTATGGCCAATTAATCTATGACAAAGGAGGCAAGACTACACAATGGTGGAAATACAGTCTCTTCAACAGATGTTGCTGGGAAAACTGGACAGTTACATGTAAAAAAATGAAATTAGATCATTCTTTAACACCATGCACAAAAATAAAGTTGAAATGGGTTAGAGACCTTAATGTAAGACTGGAGACTATAAAAGTCTTAGAGTAAAACATAGGCAGAACACTCTGTGACATAAATCACAGCAATATCTTTTTCATTCTGTCTCCCAGAATAATGGAAATAAAAATAAAAATAAACAACTGGGACCTAATTAAACTCAAAAGCTTTTGCACAGCAAAGGAAACCATAAACAAAACTAAAAGACAACCCACAGACTGGGAGAAACTATTTGCAAATGATGTGACCAACAAGGGATTGGTCTCCAAAATTTACAAACAGCTCATGAGGCTTAATATCATCAAAACAAACAACCCAATCAAAAAATGGGCAGAAGACCTAAATACACGTTTCTCCAAAGAAGACATACAGATGGCCAAGAAACACATGAAAAGATGTTCAACCTCACCAATTATTAGAGAAATGCAAATCAAAACTACAGTGAGGGCTTCCCTGGTGGCGCAGTGGTTGAGAGTCCACCTGCCGATGCAGGGGACACGGGTTTGTGTCCCGGTCCAGGAAGATCCCACATGCCGTGGAGCGGCTAGGCCCATGAGTCATGGCCGCTGAGCCTGCACATCTGGAGCCTGTGCTCCACAACGGGAGAGGCCACAACAGTGAGAGGCCCGCGAACCACCCCCCCCTAAAAAAAAACTACAGTGAGATATCACCTCACACCAGTCAAAATGGCTATCGTCAAAAAATCCACAAACGATAAATGCTGGAGTGGGTGTGGAGAAAAGGGAACCCTCCTACACTGTTGGTGGGAATGTAGATCAGTACAACTACTATGGAGAACAGTATGGAAGTTCCTTAAAAAACTAAAAATAGAGCTACCATATGACCCCGAAATCCATTCCTGGGCATATATTCAGAGAAAAACATGGGCCAAAAGGATACATGCACCTCAATGTTAATTGCAGCACTGTTTACAATAGCCAAGACATGGAAGCAACCTAAATGTCCATCGACAGAGGAACTGATAAAGAAGATGTGGTGTATATATATATATACAATGGAATATTACTCAGCCACTAAAAAGAATGAAATAGTGCCATTTGCAGCAACATGGATGGACCTAGAGATTGTCATACTGAGTGAAGTAAGTCAGACAGAGAAAGAGAAATATCGTATGACATCCCTTATATAAGGAAGTTAAAAAAGAAATGATACAAATGAACTTATTTACAAAACGAAACAGACTCACAGATTTAAAGAATGAACTTATGGTTGCCACGGGGGAAGGAAGGGAGGAAGGGATAGTCAGGCAGTTGGGGATTGACATGTACACTGCTATATTTAAAATGGATAACCAACAAGGACCTACTGTACAGCACAGGGAACTCTGCTCAATGTTATGTGGCAGCCTAGATGGGAGGGGAGTTTGGGGGAGAATGGATACATGCATATGTACAGCTGAGTCCCTTTGCTGTGCACCTGAACTGTCACAACGTTGTTAATCGGCTCTACTCCAATGTAAATAAAAAGTTAAAAAAAAAAGCATGAGTAAATGGTGAAAAGATGCTGATATTGTGAAAAGACTTAGCGATTCAAAGAGAGGGACTGAAGAACCAATCTGAACATTCAGCACAAATAACACCCAGCAAAAGAAATATTTTCAGGAAGTAGGGAGGGACTTGAAAAAATTCTTTTACTTGTATCTTTAGTGAAAGTTGAGATGCTATTATGTTGATTTAAAAAGATCAATCTGAAAATAATAAAAAGTTCTTAAAAAGAAAAAAATAAAGTAAATTACAGATATGTAACATGATGTGAGGAATTCCAGGAAGGATTACTCTCCTAAAAAAACCTGAAGTTGTACCATTCATAATTTATTTTGTTAGACAGTACCTTTTGACATTCTTTCTTTTCCCCCTCCTTCTCCCATCCTCTCTTTACCATTCCTCTTACTGTCCTCTTACCTACCTTGATAGGTAAGGTAATATTCCTTTACCATGTAATATTCTTTACCATGTAATATTCTTTACCATGTAATATTCTCTTTACCTCTCTTTACCATGTAATATTACCATGTAATATTCTCTTGTAATATGTAGTGGATTAACATATTAACATTTAGTGAGAATTGTGGTAATATTATTTTGGCCCCTTTGTTCATCCCCCAGACATGTCTAGCAAAACCTTGACTCTAGATTAATTTAACCATCTGCCTTCATTATACACCTGGGCTTCTGAACACTGCTAGAGAAAATTATACAGTCAGGTGTCTTGGATCCACAAAAAAAACTTAGTCAACAATCCATTTATCATCTCATCAAAAAGAATAAAATATATAGTAATAAACCTACCTAAGGAGCCAAAAGACCTGTACTCAACTATAAGATGCTGATGAAAGAAATTAAAGATGACACAAACAGATGGAAAAATAAACCATGTTGTTGGACTGGAAGAATCAATATTGTTAAAATGACCATACTACCCAATGCAATCTACAAATTCAATGCAATCCCTATCAAATTACCAATGGCATTTTTCAAAGAACTGGAACAAAAAAATTTTAAATTTGTTTGGAAACACAAAAGACCCCAAATAGCCAGAACAATCTTGAGAAAGAAGAACAGAGCTGGAGGAATCATGCTCTCTGACTTCAGACTATACTACAAAGCTACAGTCATCAAAACAGTGTTGTACTAGCACAAAAACAGACACATAGATCAATGGAACAGGATAGAGAGCCCAGTAATAAACCCTCGCACTTATGGTCAATTAATCTGTGACAAAGGAGGCAAGAATATACAATGGAGAAAAGACAGTCTCTTCAATAAGTGGTGCTGGGAAAACTGGACAGCTACATGTAAAAGAATGAAATTAGAATATTCTCTAACCCCATATACAAAAATAAACTCAAAATCAATTAAAGACCTAAGTGTAAGACTGGATACTATAAAACTCTTAGAGAAAAACATAGGCAGAACACTCTTTGACATAAATCGCAGCAATACTTTTTTGGGATCTGTCTCCTAGGGTAATGAAAACAAAAGCAAAAATAAACAAATGGGACCTAATTAAACTTATAAGTTTTTGCACAGCAAAGTAAACCATAGACAAAATGAAAAGACAACCTATGGACTGTGAGAAAATATTTGCAAAAGATGCATCCGACAAGGGATTAATTTCCAAAATATACAAACAGCTTATACAGCTTAATATCAAAAAAAAACAAGCAACCCAATCAAAAAATGATCAGAAGACCTAATGGACATTTCTCCGAAGAAGACATATAGACAGCCAGCAGGCACATGAAAAGATACTCAAAATCACTAATTATTAGAGAAATGCAAATCAGAACTACAATGAGGTATCACCTCACACCAGTCAGAATGACCATCATCAAGAAGTCTACAAATAATAAATGCTGGAGAGGGTGTGGAGAGAAGGGAACCCTCCTACACTGTTGGTGGGAATGTAAACTGGTGAAGCCACTATGGAGAACAGTATGGAGGTTCCTTAAAAAACTAAAAATAAAGTTACCATATGAGCCAGCAACCCCACTCCTGGGCATATATCTGGAAAATAAGAAAACTCTAATTCTAAATGATACATGCACCTCAGTGTTCACAGCAGCACTATTTACAATAGCCAAGACATAGAAGCAACCTAAATGTCCATCAACAGCTGAATGGATAAAGAAGATGTGGTGTATATATATATATATATATATATATATCCATACAATGGAATATTACTCAGCCATAAAAAAGGATGAAATAGTGCCATCTGCAGCAACATGGATGGACCTAGAAATGATCATATTAAGTGAAGTAAGTCAGACAGAGAAAGACAAATATCATATGATATCACTTATATGTGGAATCTAAAAAAATGATACAAAGAAATTTATTTACAAAGCAGAAATAGACTCACAGACATAGAAAACAAATTTATGGTTACCCAAGGGAAAAGGGAAGTGGGGGGGGAATAAATAAGGGATTTGGGATTAACAGTTGAACATTACCATATGTAAAACAGATAAACAACAAGGACCTACTGTATAGCACAGGAACTATATTCATTATCTTGTAATAATCTATAATGGAAAAGAAAGTGAAAATGAATATATATATTAAAAATGTATATATATATATATATATATATAACTGAATAACTTTGCTATACACCTGAAGCCTTGTAAATCAACTATACTTCAATAAAACGTTAAAAGAATTCTTAGACTCCAACTGTAACTAGCATTCAAGTTACCTAGAAGCATTTCTACATGTACTACAATGTCTATTTAAGGCCCAGGAGAATAAGGAATCCTAAAATAATATTAAGAATATTATTGCAATGATGAACCAGAGATGGGGTTCTGGCCAGGAAACAGAACAAAGTTTTCCATCTCATTCACTCCTTCCATACTAAACTCCTTCCACCCTGCCACCACTTCTGTACAGTTGCAATGTCTTTCTTGATTCCATACTTGCCCCCAAATATTCATTCTCCATATAGCAACCATGGTGAGCTTTTAAAAATGCAAATCAGATCAGATAATTCCCTTGCTTACTCTCAGTGGCTTCCTGCCATACTTAAACTGAAACTCATTCTTATGAAAGCCTATCAGACTTCACATGATCTGCCTGCTCCCCTAACTTTTGCCTACTCCTCTCTCTCCACACTGGCATTCTTGCTGATCCTCAAAACTAAAGCATGTGTCCACCTCTTTTGCACTTGTTGTTCCCTCTGACTAGAACACTCTTCCTTAGAGTTTGACATGGTTCACTTTCTCAGTTCATTCAGGACTCTGTTCATATATTACCTTCCTCTACCTCCACACCTATCCTCTTTCTTATACCATTAGCACAAGTGTTGAGATGTATCAGTACTCAAGGTTCTACTTACTACTGCATAAGGGAATTTTGATGGAGCAAGTTACATACTCCCATATACTATTTCTACTGTGTCAGTGGCCTATAATATGCCTACACATGGAAAGGCAGATGTATCTTTGTATCCTTCAGAAAGATATAAATTTATTAAAGCAACAGTCTAGAGAAGGCTTGGTGGCCATGATGGTGGAGTAGGAAGACCCTGAGTTCACCTACTCCCATGGACATACACAAATTACAACTATTTACAGAGGAACTATCTATGAGACATTCTATGGAGCCCAGCAGCATACTTGCCTCTGGTCACCAGAGCTATATGCTCTAGGGATGCCCTCTACCCAGGCTGTGGCAGGGCTGAGTACTGTGGGTGCACTGATAGGAGGGACTAGTCCCCAGCCTGATTGGCTGTCATGTCCTGCCTCACGTGGTGGCTACCAGCCCATGTGTGGGAAGGGCTAGGTCCCTGCACAGATGGCTGTGTGGCCTGGGAGTTCTTGGAACTGCTGCTGGTCCACTGGTGGACGGGTCAGTTCCTGGTGCTAATGCACTAGAAGAAAGATTCCAGTATGGCGCTTGCCAGCACCAGTGACCTCATGATAGAAGGAGCTCCCCAAAATGGCTGCTGCCAGTGCCTATATTCCCAGTGGGAGTCCTAGTTGCCTCCTGCCTCACCAGGAGGCCCTTCAAGATCAGCAGGTGGGTCTGACTAGGCTCCTTTCAAATTACTGCCTCTATGAACACAGTGAGAATCTTAACAAAAAATTAGAAAACATAAAGAAGAACCAAACAGAGCTTAAGAATATAATAACTAAAATTTAAAAATACACTAGAGGGAATTCCCTGGCAGTCCTGTGGTTAGGACTCTGTGCTTCCACTGCAGGGGGCGCAGGTTTGATCCCTAGTTGGGGAACTAAGATCCATGATATGGCAAAAACAAGCAAACAACAACAACAAAAAACCCACCAGACGGAATCAACAGTAGAATACATGATACAGAAGAACAGATCAGCAAACTGGAAGACAGAGTAGTGGAAATCACCCAAATTGAATAGAAAAAAATAAAAAAGAATTTAAAAAATGAGGGTCATTTAAGAAACCTCTGGGACAACATCAAGCATACTAACATTTGAATTATAGGGGCCCCAGAAGGAGAAGAGAGAAAAAAGAGGCAAGAACTTATTTGAAGAATAATGGCTGAAAAATTCCCTAACCTGAGACAGGAAACAGACATCCAGGCTCAAGAATCACAAAGAGTCCCAAACAAGATGAACCTAAAGAGAACTACAACAAGATACATTATAATTAAAATATCAAAAAGATAAAGAGGGACTTCCCTGGTGGAGCAGTGGTTAAGAATCCACCTGCCAATGCAGGGGACGCGGGTTCAAGCCCTGGTCCGGGAAGATCCCACATGCCGCAGAGCAGCTAAGCCTGTGTGCCACAACTACTGAGCCTGTGTGCCACAACTACTGAAGCCTGCGCACCCGTGCTTCTCAATAAGAGAAGCCACCGCAATGAGAAGCCCACATACCGCATCGAAGAGTAGCCCCCACTCAGCGCAACTAGAAAAGCCCGAACGCAGCAACAAAGACCCAATGCAGCCAAAAATTAAAAATAAATAAATAAATTTATATTAAAAAAAGATAAAGAGAAACTATTAAAAGCAGCAAGAGAAAAGCAACAAGTTACATAACTATCAGCTGACTTTTCAAAAGAAACTTTGCAGGCTAAAAGGGAGTGGTACAATATATTCAAAGTGATGAAAGGAAAAAACCTATAACAAAGAATACTCTACATGGCATGGCTATCATTCAGATTCGAAAGAGAGATAAAGAGTTTTACAGACAAACAAACCTTAAAAGAGTTCAGCAGCACTAAACTGGCTTTCCAAGAAAAGTTAAAGGGACTTCTCTAAGTGGAAAAGAAAAGATCACAACTAGAAATATGAAAATTACAAAAGGAAAAATCTCATTGGTAAAGGCCAACATACAGTGAAGGCAGTAGAGCAACCACTTAGAAAGGTAGTAGGAAGGTTAAAAGACAAAATTAATAAAATCATTATTGTTAAAATGACCATACTACCCAATGCAATCTACAAATTCAGTGCAATCCCTATCAAAGTAACAAAGGCATTTTACACAGAACTAGAACAAATAATTTTAAAATTTGTATGGAAACACAAAAGACCCCAAATAGTCAGAACAATTTTGAGAAAGAGGAACAGAGCTGGAGGAATCACGCTCCTTGATTTCAGTCTATGCTACAAAGCTACAGTAATAAAAACAGTATGGTACTGGCACAAAAACAGACACATAGATCAATGGAACAGGATAGAGAGCCCAGAAATAAACCCTTGCACTTATGGTCAATTAATCTGTGACAAAGGAGACAAGAATATACAATGGAGAAAAGACAGTCTCTTCAATAAGTGGTGCTGGGAAAACTGGACTACATGTAAAACAATGAAATTAGAACATTCTCTAGCCCCATATACAAAAATAAACTCAAAATGGATTAAAGACCTAAATGTAAGACTGGATACTATAAAACTCCTAGAGGAAAACATAGGCAGAATACCCTTTGACATAAATCACAGCAATATTTTTTTGAGTCCATGTCCTAAAGTAAAGTAAATAAAAGCAAAAATAAATAAATGGGACCTCATTAAACTTAAAAGCTTTTGCACAGCAAAGGAAACCATCAACAAAACAAAAAGACAGCCTACTGAATGGGAGAAGATATTTGCAAATGATATGACTCATAAGGGGTTAATATCCAACATATATAAACAGCTCATACAACTCAACATCCAAAAAAAAACTCGATTAAAAAATAGCAAGGGATTAATTTCTAAAATATACAAACAGCTCATCAGCTCAATATCAAAAAAACAAAAAATCCAGTCAAAAAATGGGCAGAACTAAATAGACATTTCTCCAAAGAAGACATACAGATAGACAACAGACACATGAAAAGATGTTTAACATCGCTAATTATCAGAGAAATGCAAATCAAAACTACAATGAGGTATCATCTCACACCAGTCAGAATGGCCATGATCAAAAAGTCCACAAATAGTAAATGCTAGGGAGGGTGTGGAGAAACAGGTACCCTCTACACTGTTTGTGGGAATGTAAATTGATGCAGCTGCTATGGAAAACAGTATGGAGGTTCCTCAAAAAACTAAAAACAGAGTTGCCATATGATCCAGCAATCCCACTCCTGGGCAGATATCCAGATAAAACTGTAATTCAAAAAGATACATGTACCCCTATGTTCATAGCAGCATTATTCACAATAGCCAAGACACGGAAACAACCTAAATGTCCACTGACAGATGAATGCATAAAGCAGTTGCTTCTTTACTTGAGCATTCTGTGCTCTGCCCTTGACTCTGGTTTGCCACATTTGTGTTTTGAGTGTGCCCTGGGACAGGAGGGTTTAAGTGCTAATGTCCAACTTCCAGCCTGGTTACTGCAGCCCTGGTGTATTCTTATTTGACCATTTCACACCCACTAATCATTCACACCCACTGGGAACTCTGACCCATGAATTATATAGTGGGATTGGGTTTCCAAGAAGTAGGAAAAATCAGAAAGCACACAGGTTAGTTCCTGAGCCTGGTGCAGCTGCAGCATGAACACCAGGGGTTACCATATCTGGCAGGCTATATTGCAAAGCAGCTTCAACAACCACTGATGAGTCACAAAGCTGCTTGGGCTTTGTCCCATGCATATTAGAGAGGCTACACTGGGTTCTAGCTCTGAATTCACCTTGGAGGCCTCTTCATTTCCAAGTTCTAACCACTACTTCTCACAAGACCCCTGAGAGAGGTATATGCCCAAGCAACAAGGGCAAAGGGAAAGCAAGCAGTACTTTAGCTTTAGGTTAGTGGGACCATATGGCCTAGTTTGTCAGGACAGTGCTGGATGTGTGGGTATAATTATTGATAACACCTTTTTTACTCCCAAAGTGTACCAGTTTTGATTATAAATTATACGGCTACCCTAATTATATACAGCATACATACACAACATAAAACTTTCCCCTTCCCCCTGTCCTCTAAGCTCTGGAGGGAATATGGAACCATTAGAAATTAGACAGACAAGGAAAGGCGTATAGAGTCAAAGAAAGGAACCAAAGTCATTCCTAGCATTAAAGTAAAATTGGCAGCCAGAATTTTGTTACACCTCTTAGAGTGAAAACAATGCACCCATAAAGGGAGTTCTCAGGGTAGAATTTTAAGGCCCCTGAACCTAGAGAATGACATCCCAAAAGAGAAGTGTGGTGAAGCAGGAAGGAGATGCAGGAAAGTCATGCAGATTGGACCAGAACAGAGACTAATCCCTTAGCCAAAATGGCTGAAAGAGGAACTAAAAGATGATACCAGAACTCATGATACAGCAGAGGGCCTTATCTTGGGCTCCTTGGATGGACCTTGGGGTCTATGGAACTTCTGTGAATTATAACTAAAACTTCTTGTGTATAAAAATTTTTCTGGAAGATATATCCATAAATTTCATCAGAATCTGAAAAAGTTCCCTCAAAGTAAAGAACAATTGCTTTATGATGTTTTCAGTTCTGATACATATTAAAAGAGATATCAATATTAAAAGACAGTTTTTTCATTCAGGTGTGTGAGTTTAGTCATTCTCAACACATCTACTACTAGTCTTACAAAATCCTGAGTTAAATAAGTGTTAACTGGGCTAGGTGGGCCCTATCTGAGTTTTACAATAACAATTCCAATACCCAGCATGGAGAAAACCAGATAAACAGCATTGTTAACAAAATACTCTGTTAACACAGCTTATTTCTGCCTAGGCGAGTTGCACATTACAGAAGCCCTTGGTAATTCTGTAATTCCCGAGAGAGAGTTTTTCAGCTTCACCACCAGGTTAAGTATTAATAAAATATCATTCGAGATAAAAATAAGAGAGGTACCTTATGTGTAAGAAACTAGACTGGTTCTGCAATGCCGTTTGAGGACACTTTGTTTCCTTTTGACCTGTGGTTTAGTTTATTCCTTCTGAGTATGTGAGCTAGGGTGTGATTGGCTTACATGGCTTTTACTTGTAATAAAATACTGAGTTGTAGTCAACTCTACCTCTGCTACAGTAAACCCCATACTTGTTCCTACCATTAAGTATCTGGATGCCCTTGTGGAACTCACTTAACTTCTCTGGGCCTGAGGTTCCTTAACTCCAGACATGAATGAGAGCACTGGATTTCATTAGATGTTATCAAAGTTTCCTTCCAACTGTCTGGTTTAATGGCACTGTATTTCTAGGAAGGCATCTGTGTTTATCATTCTTAAGTTTGTGCAACAAACTCCTGAGGAGGAGAGGCACATTCTGCTCATTCAGGATAATATCTAAGACAAAAAATAAATAAAAGATAAAACATCAATTGAGCACTTTAGATAGCTTGTAAGGGAGCCTCTCGGGGAAGCTTTCTTTCTCCCAATTCCTCTTCTTCCTTCTGGAGAAGACTGATGAGCTACATTCCAGGAGTCTGTTTGGACCACCTGCCATAGTGGATGGGACCATCATGCAGCAAAAGTCACACACACACATGTGCAGCATGAATTCTCTCTTCCTTCTCATACCCACAAGGCTTGTTCTAGCTGGCTCTTTTGTATCATCTTTTCCTTCACATAAATCAAACGCAAAACTAAGCCAAGTTCCACTTCTCAGTGGGAAGGGTCCTGGCCTTCGTGCCCTCTTCCCTGTCTTGGGCACAGAAGTTCTTACAGGACTCCTGTCCTTCTGGCCTCCTTTACAGAACATAAGAAGTTCCTGGTATTCAGAGGTAGGACACATGCCTCTATGAAAGTACCAGAACGTGGCCCGTGGTGGAGAGAGGAGTGTATGAGGCTGAAGGTCCAAGTAGGCCCATATAATATTTGGTAACCCTACCATAGTTATACACACCATATTATATATAATATTCCCCTGAGGTGAAAGAATTTCTTCCTGATTACAGCCTGACTGAAAATGGGTCCCTCTGTTGGGCAAAATTATGAGGCTTTTAGATTATCCCCAGCTCTAGCACAGCAGTGGCATTCCTATTTAATAACATATGAGCTGTTTTCATTTTGACAATTGTGATGGCCCTGAAGAATGACTACCCCCTCTTTACTTCATGGCTCTTGTAATAGCTTAGACGATACTGCTGGAAATTCAAAATCCAATATATTTTACTCCAGAAATACAAAATCTCCTGCATTTTACTCCAGAGAAAGTAACTTTTAGTATGTGTCATGCCATGCAACATCTAGATCCAAATAAAATCACTGTTCTTCCTTCACAGCTATGACCTTTGTCTTCTTGAGTTAGTATGTAATTGAATTCTTCTTTATAATGACTTAGGCTGGACTGCAGCAGTCTTCTGTTCTTATGCAACACCGTGATTACTTAAATACTTGGATATGTTTCTTGCTATCTGAATTCTTAATGCTAAGAACCCAGAACATTAAATCTGCTCTTCTCTTGCTTCTATAAAAGCTCTTAGAATCAAGGCTCAAACTATATTAAAAACTGCTACAGCTTTATGCACGTTGGCTTGGGAATCTCTCCATCTACTCTGAAGGTCTTTTTTTTTTTTTTAAAGATTTTTTTTTGATGTGGACCATTTTTAAAGTCTTTATTGAATTTGTTACAATACTGCTTCTGTTTTGGTTTCTTGGCCACAAGCCACGAGGCATGTGGGATCTCAGCTCCCCAACCAGGGATGGAACCTGCACCCCCTGCATTGGAAGGTGAAGTCTTAACCACTGGACTGCCAGGGAAGTCCCTACCCTGAAGGTCTTTGCTCAACATCAGCTTCCTTTGGCCTTCACCTCATTCAATTTCGGGCCTTACTGGCTTTCGTCATCTAGCTCCATTTTGACATATGACCAGTTTCCACCCATTTACCTTATCTCTTTTAAAACTTGGATTGGATAATTGTCTTCAGGTAAAATCTAAAGGGTGAGGAAGCCCATTGATGTGCTCCATATAGGTCAGCTTTCTGGAGGAGAAAACAGGGTAGAGAAGGGTAGAGAGGAGGGAGAAAGGGAAGAAAACCAACACAATGGCAAACTGATGGTCAGGCATTTTGCTCTTCTCTGAGTTTTTCCTTCACTCTGACCCTGAAACATTGTTCTTTCACCAAGCAAATAGATCTTCAGCAACCTCACCCTATGAGTCCTCCAGCCACATTCAGAAATGCTGAAGTATTGGGGTGAACACAGCTCAGGATGACAACATGGGACCTCACCTCACAAAACAGTGGTACCCAAAGGTGTCTTTCTCGAGCATGAGAATTCTTACGTCTTCTTGCAAATGAATTCTCTCTTCCTTTTACTCTTTCAATGTGAATAAAATAATCAATATATATCCATGTGCCAACAAACTGCCATGGTAGTTCCCAGACTTCAGTCTTACGGCTTTTTTTGAATGGCACGTATTTTTAATGTGGTCCTTCTTTAGTCTATTTTAGGACTATTTATAGCCATTGTGTTAAGTGTTAAGCGTTGTTATGGACTGAATATTTGCATGCTTCCCAAATTCCTATATTGAAGCCCTACCCCAAGTGTAACTGTATTTGGAGATAGGGCCTATATATAGATAATTAAGGGTAAATGATGTCATAAGAGTGGGGCTCTGATCTGATAGGATTAGTGTCCTTATATGAAGAAACACCAGAGAGCTCACTTCTTCTCTCTCTGTACACAGAAGAAAGGCCATGTGAGGATATAGTAAGAACATCATCATAGTGAGAAGACAAGCTAGGAAGAGAGCGCCTACCAGAAAATGAATCAGCTAGAACCTTGACCTTGGAAGCTCAGGTTCATTGCAGCATTATTCAAATTATCCAAGACATGGAAAAAAAAGTATGTGTCTGTCAAAGGATGAATGGATAAAGAAAATGTGAAATATAAATAAATATATACATGCACAAACACGCACATACACACACCCACACACATATACATATACAAAAAACTTATGGAACAGCTAAATATATGCTTAGAGTGAAATGTATACCTATAAGCACCAGTATTAAAAAAGAAGATCTCAAATCAGTTGCCTAAAGTTTTGCCTTAATAAACTAGAAAAAGAAGCATAAACTAAATCCAAAGCAAGCAGAAAGAAGAAAATAAAGACTAGAGTGCAATAAATGAAATGGAAAATAAAAAATAGAGAAAATCAACAAAATTAGAAGTTAGTTCTTTGAAAAGATCAACAAAATCGACAATCCTTTAGCTAGACCGATAAAGAAAAAGAAAACTAAAAGTATTAATAGTACAAATGAAAAGGAGCTATTTACTACGTTACAAAAGTTAAAAGGAGGAGGGAGGGAATCCAGATGGTGGAATAGGAGAACGCAGAATTCGTCGCTCACGGGTACATTGCAAATTTATCTACAGATGGAACAATTCCCACAGTTCACCTGCTGAACATTAGCAGAAAACTTTGGACACCTAAAAAAAAGAAATAAAAGAAAAAAAAGAAAAGAGGAATCAAAAAAGGGACCAGCAACCATGGTGAGAAGCTGAAGGTGAGCGGAGGTCCCCACACTCAGAAAAACTCCCTCACGGTGAGAGAATCAGCTGTGACAGAAAAGCACGTTTGGGGGATCAAAGGAGAATGCAGCAGACAGTCCGTGGAAGGCAGGACAAAGTAAGAACTGTATTCAGGGTCTACACCACTGCTCTGCACATTCCTGAATCACGAGTCACCTGTTGCAAAAGGGGGCTGGGTGCTAGAAAGTGGAGTTTGGAGTGTGGACCCAGGGAAGGGACAGCTGTTGGCTGTGAAAAGACAGCCTGAAGGGACAGGGGTAAGAAACTCCACAACTGGGTAAGTCTGCAGAAGAAGCCTGAGATACCATAAAAGCAAGGGGTCATTGTCAAGTGGTGTGCAAGGGGCAGAGCCGCCATTATAAGCCCTTTTGCCAACCCCCAACCGCCAGCTTCTTCACCCTCTGCGGGCACTGGGAGGAGCTCCCATCTGAGCAGGCCCACTCCCCCGCCCGGGCCAGGGTCTCCTCCGCCTGCGTGGGCTCCGGGGGCCTAAGCACTGCCCATCCCAAAGCCTCCTTGGGAATCAGGCCTGGGCGCCCCTGCCTGGGACAAGAGTCTGAAGATGCTCGAGGGGGCTGAGTGCTAAAGAGTGGGGCTGGGAGAACGAATCCAGGGAGAGGAATGCTGTGGGCTACATGGATACAGCAGAAGGGACGGGAGTGAGGGGAGGCGTGGCCACGAATGACCCTAGAGGAAGAGTAGGCTGCCTGGAAAGGGAGGCACCATTGTTGAGAGGCATGGGGGCGGGCGGGGGCAGGCTGACCCTGTTCCCATTTGCCAGCGCCACAGTCTATTCCAACTGTTTGCTGGACCCGTTGCTGCAGGCAACTTGCAGACACTTCAATTGTGGCCACAGTATCCAGGCCACAACATGAGTGAGAAAGGGTGCCCCAAGCAGCCGCTGCTTTTGCTCTCTCCTGCCTGGGCAAGGAACAGACTCCTGAGGGTGGCGCGCACAGAGAGGTGGGGTCAAAACCAAAACTGAGCTTCAGGGTCAGTGCGACTAAGGAAGAGAAATGGAAATCTTGCCATGCACCTGCACAAGCTGTGGATTAAACCCCCATGTCGGCTGGGTAAATCCTGCATCTGTGGAATACCTGAACAGACGACGATTGTTTCAACATTTGAGACTGGTCTAGCTGTCACAGCATTGGACTCTGGGGACAAGTACACTCAGGAATCGGGCCAGGTCAGAGTCTCTGCTGGCTCCACAGTTCCCACAGCAGGTCCAGAGACCTATCTAGAGGTATTGGAGGGCCTCCTGAGGAGGCGGGGATTGGCACTGGGTCACTCTGGGAGCAAGTACACTGACAGAGGAGGCCCCAGGAAAATATTCTTAGTACTAATATTATTTTTTTGTTTTTTTTGCTCAGCTGTTGGTGTTCTTGCTTTTATTATATTTTATCTTTTGTTTTTGATTTTTATTCTTATATTCTTAATCTTTTTTCAAAATATATTATTTTAAATTTTTCTATTTTTACTTTACTGTTGTTAATTTGTGGTTTTTTCCTTGCTTTTGTTCTTTGATATCTGTTTTTTATTTTATTTATTTTTTTTTGAATTTTATTTTATTTATTTTTTTATACAGCAGGTTCTTATTAGTTATCCATTTTATACATATTAGTGTATACATGTCAATCCCAATCTCCCAATTCATTCCACCCCCACCCCCACCCCCTGATGCTTTCCCGCCTTGGTGTCCATACGTTTGTTCTCTACTTCGGTGTCTCTATTTCTGCCCTGCAAGCCGGTTCATTGGTACCCTTTTTCTAGGTTCCACATATGTGCGTTAATATACGATATTTGTTTTTCTCTTTCTGACTTACTTCACTCTGTATGACAGTCTCTAGATCCATTCACGTCTCTACAAATGACACAATTTCGTTCCGTTTTATGGCTGAGTAATATTGCATTGTATATATGTACCACATCTTCTTTACCCATTCGTCTATCGATGGACATTTAGGTTGCTTCCATGACGTGACTATTGTAAATAGTGCTGCAGTGAACATTGGGGTGCATGTGTCTTTTTGAACTATGGTTTTCTCTGGGTATATGCCGAGTAGTGGGATTGCTGGGTCATACGGTAATTCGATTTTTAGTTTTTTAAGGAACCTCCATACTGTTCTCCATAGTGACTGTATCAATTTATATTTCCACCAACAGTGCAAGAGGGCTCCCTTTTCTCCACACCCTCTCCAGCATTTGTTGTTTGTAGATTTTCTGATGCCCATTCTAACTGGTTTGAGGTGATACCTCATTGTAGTTTTGATTTGCATTTCTCTAATAATTAGTGATGTTGAGCAGCTATTCATGTGCTTCTTGGCCAGCTGTATGTCTTCTTTGGAGAAATGTCTATTGAGGTCTTCTGTCCATTTTTTGATTGGGTTGTTTGTTTTTATAACATTGAGCTGCATGAGCTGTTTATAAACTTTGGAGATTAATCCTTTGTCTGTTGATACATTTGCAAATATTTTCTCCCATTCTGAGGGTTGTGCTTTCATCTTGTTTGTAGTTTCCTTTCCTTTGCAAAAGCTTTTAAGTTTCATTAGGTCCCACTTGTTTATTTTTGTTTTTATTTCCATTACTCTAGGAGGTGGATCAAAAAAGATCTTGCTGTGATTTATGTCAAAGAGTGTTCTTCCTATGTTTTCCTCTAAGACTTTTACAGTGTCTAGTCTTACATTAAGGTCTCTAACCCATTTCAACTTTATTTTTGTGCATGGTGTTAGGGAGTGTTCTAATTTCATTCTTTTACATGTAGCTGTCCAGTTTTCCCAGCACCACTTATTGAAGAGACTGTCTTTTCTTCATTGTATATCCTTGCCTCCTTTGTCATAGATTAGTTGACCATAGGTGTGTAGGTTTATCTCTGGGCTTTCTATCTTGTTCCATTGATCTATATTTCTGTCTGAAGTCAGGAAGTCTGATTCCTCCAGCTCGGTTTTTTTCCCTCAAGACTGCTTTGGCTATTCGAGGTCTTTTGTGTCTCCATACAAATTTTAAGATTTTTCTGTTCTAGTTCTGTAAAAAATGTCATTGGTAATTTGATAGGGATTGCATTGAATCTGTAGATAGCTTTAGATAGTATAGTCAATTTCACAATATTGATTCTTCCAATCCAAAAACATGGTATATCTCTCCATCTGTTGGTATCATCCTTAATTTTTTTCAGCAGTGCCTTATACTTTTCTGCATATAGGTATTTTGTCTCCCTAGGTAGGTTTATTCCTAGATATTTTATTCCTTTTGTTGCAGTGGTAAATGGGAGTGTTTCCTTAATTTCTCTTTCAGATTTTTCATCATTAGTGTATAGGAATGCAAGAGATTTCTCTGCATTAATTTTGTATCCTGCAACTTTACCAAATTCATTGATTAATTCTAGTAGTTTTTTGGTGGCATCTTTAGGATTCTCTATGTATCGTATCATGTCACCTGTACACAGTGACAGTTTTACTTCTTTTCCAATTTGTATTCATTTTATTTCTTTTTCTTCTCTGATTGCTGTGGCTAGGACTTCCAAAACTATGTTGAATAATAGTAGTGAGAGTGGACATCCTTGTCTTGTTCCTGATCTTAGAGGAAATGCTTTCAGTTTTTTTACCATTGAGAATGATGTTTGCTGTGGGTTTGTCATATATGGCCTTTATTATGTTGAGGTAGCTTCCCTCTATGGCCACTTTCTAGAGAGTTTTTATCATAAATGCATGTTAAATTTTGTCAGAAGCTTTTTCTGCATCTATTGAGATGATCATACGGTTTTTATTCGTCTATTTGTTAATATGGCTTATCACATTGATTGATTTACATATATTGAAGAATCCTTGCAGTCCTGGGATAAAACCCACTTGATCATGGTGTGTGATCCTTTTAATGTGCTTCTGGATTCTGTTTGCTAGTATTTTGTTGAGGATTTTTGCATCTATGTTCATCAGTGATATTGGCCTGTAGTTTTCCTTCTTTGTGACATCCTTGTCTGGTTTTGGTATCAGGGTGATGGTGGCCTCATAGAATGAGTTTGGGAGTGTTCCTTCCTCTGCAATTTTTTGGAAGCGTTTGAAAAGGATGGGTGTTAGCTCTTCTCTAAATGTTTGACAGAATTCACCTGTGAAGCCATCTAGTCTTGGACGTTTGTTTCTTGGAAGATTTTTTAATTACAGTTTCAATTTCATTACTTGTGATTGGTTTCTTCATATTTTTTATTTCTTCCTAGTTCAGTCTTGGAAGGTTATAACTTCCTAAGAATTTGTCCATTCTTCCAAGTTGTCCATTTTATTGGGATAGAGTTGCTTGTAGTAGTCTATTAGGATGCTTTGTATTTCTGTGGTGTCTGTTGTAACTTCTCCTTTTTCATTTCTAAATTTATTGAGTCCATTCCCTCTTTCTCTTGATGAGTCTGGCCAATGGTTTGTCAATTTCATTTATCTTCTCAAAGAACCAGGTTTTAGTTTTATTGATCTTTGCTATTGTTTTCTTTGTTTCTATTTTATTTATTTCTGCTCTGATCTTTATGCTTTCTTTCCTTCTACTAACTTTGGCTTTTGTTTGTTCTTTCTCTAGTTCCTTTAGGTGTAAGGTTTGATTGTTTATTAGGGATTTTTTTTTATTTCCTGAGGTAGGCTTGTATCCCTATAAACTTCTCTCTTACAACTGCTTTTGCTACATCCCATAGGTTTTGGATCTTCGTGTTTTCATTTCATTGTCATCTCTCTCTGGGTATTTTTTGATTTCCTCTTTGGTTTCTTCAGTGATCTCTTGGTTACTGAGTAATGTATTGTTTAGCCTCCATGTGTTTGTTATGTTTTTTTCCCTGTAATTGATTTCTAATCTCATAGCATTGTGGTCAGAAAAGATGCTTGATATGATTTCAATTTTCTAAAATTTACTGAGGCTTGATTTCTTACCCAAGATGTGATCTATCCTGGAGAATGTTCCGGGCACACTTGAGAAGAAAGTGTAATCTGCTGTTTTTGGATGGAATGTCCTACAAATATCAATTAAATCTATGTGGTCTATTGTGTCATTTAAAGCTTGTGTTTCCTTATTAATTTTCTGCTTGGATGATCTGTCCATTGGTGTAACTGAGGTGTTAAAGTCCCCCACTATTATTGTGTTACTGTCGATTTCCTCTTTTATAGCTGTTAGCAGTTGCCTTATGTATTGAGGTGCTCTTATGTTGGGTGTCATATATGTTTATAATTGTTATATCTTCTTCTTGGATTGAGTCCTTGATCATTATGTAGTGTCCTTCCTTGTCTCTTGTAACATTCTTTATTTTCAAGTCTATTTTGTCTGAGATGAGTATTGCCACTACAGATTTCTTTGATTTCCATTTGCATGGAATATCTTTTTCCATCCCCTCACTTTCATTTTGTATGTGTCCCTAAGTCTGATGTGGGTCTCCTGTAGACAGCATATATATGGGTTTTTGAATACATTCAGCAAGCCTGTGTCTTTTGTTTGGAGCATTTAATCCTTTCACGTTTAAGGTAATTATTGATATGTATATTCCTATGAACATTTTATTAATTGTTTTGCATTTGTTTTTGTAGGTTCTTTTCTTCTCTTGTGTTCCCCACTTAGAGAAGTTCCTTTAGCACTTGTTGTAGAGCTGGTTTGGTGGTGCTGAATTCTCTTAGCTTTTGCTTGTAGTAAAGCTTTTGATTTCTCCATTGAATCTGAATGAGATCCTTGCTGGGTAGAGTAATCTTGGTTGTAGGTTCTTACCTTTCATCACTTTAAATATGTCATGCCACTCCCTTCTAGCATGTAGAGTTTCTGCTGAGAAATCAGCTGTTAACCTTATGGGAGTTCCCTTGTATGTTATTTGTTGTTTTTCCCTTGTTGTTTCCAATAATTTTTCATTGTCTTTAATTTTTGCCAATTTGATTACTATGTGTCTCGGCGTGTTTCTCGTTGGGTTTATCCTGTATGGGACTCTCTGCACTTCTGGACTTGGGTGGCTATTTCCTTTCCCATCTTAGGGAAGCTTTTGACTATAATCTCTTCAAATACTTTCTCGGGTCCATTCTCTCTCTCTTCTCCTTCTGGGACCCCTATAATGAGAATCTTGTGTTTAATGTTGTCCCAGAGGTCTCTTAGGCTGTCTTCATTTCTTATCATTCTTTTCTCTTTATTCTGTTCTGCAGCAGTGAATTCCACCAGTCTGTCCTCCAGGTTACTTATCTGTTCTTCTGCCTCAGTTATTCTGCTATTGATTCCTTCTACTGTAGTTTTCATTTCAGTTATTGTATTGCTCATCTCTGTTTGTTTGTTCTTTAGTTCTTCTAAGTCTTTGTTAAACATTTCTTGCATCTTCTCGATTTTGCCTCCATTCTTTTTCCAAGGTCTTGGATCACGTTCACTATCATTATTCTGAATTCTTTATCTGGAAGGTTGCCTATTTCCACTTCATTTCGTTGTTTTTCTGGGGTTTTATCTTGTTATTTCAGCTGATACATAGCCCTCTGCCTTTTCATCTTGTTTATCTTTCTGTGAATCTGGTTTTTGTTCCACAGGCTGCAGGATTGTAGTTCTTCTTGCTTCTGCTGTCTGCCCTCTGGTGGTTGAGGCTATCTAAGAGGTCTATGCAAGTTTCCTGATGGGAGGGACTGGTGGTGGGTAGACCTGGCTGTTCGTCTGGTGGGCAGAGCTCAGTAAAACTTTAATCCACTTTTCTGCTGCTGGGTAGGGCTGGGTTTCCTCCCTGCTGTTTGTTTGGCCTGAGGTGACCCAGCACTGGAGCCTACCCAGGCTCTTTGGTGGGGCTAATGGTGGACTCTGGCAGGGCTCACGCCAAGGAGTACTTCCCAGAACTTCTGCTGCCAGTGTCCTTGTCCTCACTGTGAGACACAGCCACCCCCCCCACCTCTGCAGGAAACCCTCCAACACTAGCAGGTAGGTCTGGTTCAGTCTCCTATGGGGTCACTGCTCCTTCCCCTGGGTCCTGATGTGCGCACTACTTTGTGTGTGCCCTCCAAGAGTGGAGTCTCTGTTTCCCCTGTCCTGTCAAAGTCCTGCAATCAAATCCCGCTAGCCTTCAAAGCCTGATTCTCTAGGACTTCCTCCTCCTGTTGCTGGACCCCCAGGTTGGGAAGCCTGACATGGGGCTCAGAACCTTCACTCCGATGGGTGGACTTCTGTGGTATAAGTGTTTTCCAGTTTGTGAGTCACCCACCCAGAAGTTATGGGATTTGATTTTATTGTGATTGCACCCCTCCTACCGTCTCATTGTGGCTTCTCCTTTGTCTTTGGATGTGGGGTATCTTTTTAGGTGAGTTCCAGTGTCTTCCTGTCCATGATTGTTCAGCAGTTAGTTGTGATTCTGGTGGTCTCGCAAGAGGGAGTCTTTTTCATGTTTTTTTGTGTGTATATTTTACGTTTTCTTTGCTTCTTTTGTTCTCTGTTTGCTTTCTGTTTTTATTTTTCATTCTTTGTTTTTGTTAGTTTAGTTCTTGACTATTCTAATTTTAGCATTTTTGTTTTTCTGTTCCTTCATTTTCCTTAAATTTTTTTTCCTCTTTTTTCTGAGAGTGTGTGTGTGCATGTGTGTGTGTTGTGCTGTTGTTGCTGCTGTTTGTTTGATGTTGTTTTGCTATTTGTCTTGGGTTTTGTTCATCTGTTTGCTTCCTTCAATTTTTACTTTTTTTTCCTTTCCTTTTTTTTTTCCTCTCTTTTCTCTCATGTTTTGCTGTACAGCTGGTGGACTCTCGGTTCCCTGGCCAAGGGTCAGGTCTGTGCCTCTGGGGTGGGAGCACAGAGTCCAGGACACTAGACCACCAGAGAGTTCCTTGATCCAGGGAATATTAATCAGCGTGCGTGCTCCCAGACGTATCCATATTAACACCAAGTCCAAGTCCCACACAACAGCCTGCAGGCTCCAGTACTAGACACCTCACGCCAAACAACTAGCAAGACAGGAGCACAGCCACACCCATCAGTAAACAGGCTGCCTAAAATCGTACTAAGTTCACAGGCACCCAAAAACACACCACCTGAAGAGGCCCTGGCCTTCAGAGGGAAAAGAATCAACTCCACCCACCAGAGTGCAGGCACCAGGCCCTCCCACCAAGATGCCTACACAAGCCCCTGGACCAACCTCATTCACCAGGGGGCAGACAAGAGAAGCAAGAGGAACTACGACCTTGCAGCCTGTGGAAAGAAGACCATAAACACAGTAGGTTAGACAAAATGAGATGACAGCGAAATATGTTACATAGGAAGGAGCAAGGTAAAATCCCACAAGACCAAATAAATGAAGAGGAAATAGGCAATCTACATGAAAAAGAATTCAGAGTAATGATAGTAAAGATGATCCAAGATCGCGGAAATAGAATGGAGACATGGGTCGAGAAGATTTACAAGGACCTAGAAGAACTAAAGAACCCACAATCAGTGATGAACAATAACTGAAATGAAAAATACACTAGAAGGAATCAACAGCAGAATAACTAAGGCAGAAGAACGAATAAGTGAGCTGGAAGATAGAATGGTGGAAATAACTGCCAAAGAACAGAAGAAAGAAAAAAGAATGAAAAGATTTGAGGACAGTCTCAGAGACCTCTGGGACAACGTTAAATGCACTAACATTCAAATTATAGGGGTCCCAGAAGAAGAAGAGAAAGGGAAAGGGCCTGAGAAAATATTTGAAGAGATTATAGTTGAAAACTTCCATAACATGGGAAATGAAATAGCCACCCAAGTCTAGGAAGTATAGAGAGTCCCAGGCAGGATAACCCCAAGGAGAAACATGCCAAGACCCATATGAATCAAACTAACAAAAATTAAATAAAAGAAAAAATATTAAAAGCAGCAAGGGAAAAGCATCAAATAACCTACAATGGAATTCCCATTAGGTTATCGGCTGATTTTTCAGCAGAAACTCTGCAGGCCAGAAGGGAGTGGCAGGACATATTTAAAGTGATGAAATGCAAAAACCTACAACCAAGACTACTCTACCCAGAGAGGATCTCATTCAGATTTGATGGAGAAATCAAAAGCTTTACAGAAAAGCAAAAGCTAAGAGAATTCAGCACCACCAAACCAGCTTTACAACAAATGCTAAAGGAACTTCTCTAGGCAGGAAACACAAGAAAAGAAAGAAGACCTACAAGGACAAACCCAAAACGATTAGGTAAATGGTAATAGGGACATACATACAGATAATTACCTTAAATGTAAATGGATTACATGGTCCAACTAAAAGACACAGACTAGCTGAATGAATACAAAAACAAGACAAGTGTATACACTGTCTACAACAGACCCACCTCAGATCTAGGGACACATACAGTCTGACAGTGAGGGTATGGAAAAAGAAATTCCATGCAAGTGGGAATCAAAAGTAAGCTGGAGTAGCAATATTCATATCAGACAAAATAGACTTTAAAATAAAGAATATTACAAGAAACAAGGAAGGACACTGCATAATAATCAAGGGATCAATCCAAGAAGGAGATATAACAGTTGTAAATATCTATGCACCCAACATAGGAGAACCTCAATACATAAGGAAAATGCTAACAGCTATAAAAGGGGAAATGGACAGTAACACAATAATAGTGGGAGATTTTAACATCCCACTTACACCAATGGACACATCATCCAGATAAAATAAATAAGGAAACAAAAGCTTTAAATGACACAATAGACCATATAGACTTAATTGATATTCATAGGATATTCCACCTGAAAGCGGCAAAATACAATTTCTTTTCAAGTACACACGGAACATTTTCCAGGATAGATCACATCTTGGGTCACAAATAGAGCCTTAGTAAATTTACGAAAACTGAAATTGTATCAAGTATCTTTTCCAACCAAAATGCCATGAGACTAGATATCAATTACTGGAAGAAATCTGTAGAAAATACCAATACATGAAGGCTAAACAATACATTACTAAATAACCAAGAGATCACTGAGGAAATCAAAGAGGAAATCAAAAAAATACCTAGAAACAAATGACAATGAAAACACGACAACCCCAAAACTATGGGATGCAGCAAAAGCAGTTCTAAGAGGGAAGTTTATAGCAACACAATCCTACCTCAAGAAGCAAGAAACATCTCAAATAAACAACCTAACCTTACACCTAAAGCAATTAGAGAAAGAAGAACAAAAAAACGCCCCAAAGTTAGCAGAAGGAAAGAAATCATAAAGATCAGATCAGAAATAAATGAAAAAAGAAATGAAGGAAACAATTGCAAAGATCAATAAAACTAAAAGCTGGTTCTTTGAGAAGATAAACAAAATTGATAACCCATTAGCCAGACTCATCAAGAAAAAAAGAGAGAAGACTCAAATCAAGAAAATTATAAATGAAAAAGGAGAAGTAACAACTGACACTGCAGAAATACAAAGGATCATGAGAGATTACTACAAGCAACTATATGTCCATAAAATGGACAACCTGAAAGAAAGGGACAAATTCTTAGAAAAGCACAACGTTCAGAGAGTGAACCAGGAAGAAATAGAAAATATAAACAGACCAATCACAAGCACTGAAATTGAGACTGTGAGCAAAAATCTTCCAACAAACAAAAGCCCAGGACCAGCTGGCTTCAAAGTGGAATTCTGTCAAACATTTAGAGAAGAGCTAACACCTATCCTTCTCAAACTCTTCCAAAATATAGCAGAGGGAGGTACACTCCTCAACTCATTCTATAAGGCCACCATCACCCTGATACCAGAACCAGACAAAGATGTCACAAAGAAAGAAAACTACAGGCCAATAGCACTGATGAACATAGATGCAAAAATCCTGAAGAAAATACTGGCAAGCAGAATCCAACAGCATATTAAAAGGATCATACACCATGATCAAGGGGGGTTTATGCAGGAATGCAAGGATTCTTCAATATACACAAGTAAATCAATGTGATACACCATATTAACAAATGGAAGGAGAAAAACCATATGATCATCTCAATAGATGCAGAGAAAGCTTTCGACAAAATTCAACACCGATTTATGATAAAAGCCCTCCAGAAAGCAGGCATAGAGGGAACTTACCTCAACATAATAAAGGCCATATATGACAAACCCACCACCGACATTGTTCTCAATGGTGAAAAACTGAAACCATTTCCTCTAAGATCAGTAACAAGACAAGGTTGTCCACTCTCACCAGTATTACTCAACATAGTTTTGGAAGTGTTAGCCACAGCAATCAGAGAAGAAAAAGAAATAAAAGGAATCCAATCTGAAATGAAGTCAAGCTGTCACAGTTTGCAGATGACATGATACTATACATAGAGAATCCTAAGGATTCAGAAAACTACTAGAGCTAATCAATGAATCTGGTAAAGTAGCAGGATACAAAATTAATGCACAGAAATCTCTTGCATTCCTATACACTAATGATGAAAAATCTGAAAGAGAAATTAAGTAAACACTCCCGTTTACCACTGCAATAAAAAGAATAATATACCTAGGAATAAACCTACCTAAGGAGGAAAAGAAGTAAAACTCTCACTGTTTGCAGATGACATGATCCTACACATGGGAAATCCTATGGATGCCACCAGAAAACTACTAGAGCTAATCAATGAATTTAGTAAAGTTGAAGGATAGAAAATTAATACACAGAAATCTCTTGCATTCCTAAACACTAATAACGAAAGATCAGAAAGAGAAATTAAGGAAACAATCCCATTTACCATTGCAACAAAAAATAAAATACATAGGAATAAACATACATGAGGAGGCAAAAGACCTGGACACAGAAAACTATAAGATAATGTTGAAAGAAATCAGAGATGACACAAACACATGGAGAGAATACCATGTTCTTGGATTGGAAGAATCAATATTGTGAAAATGACTATACTACCCAAGCAATCTACAAATTCAATGCAATCCCTATCAAATTACCAATGGCGTTCCTCCTGTAATTAGAACAAACAATTTTACGTTTTATGGAGACACAAAAGACCCCAAATAGCCAAAGCAATCTTGAGAAAGAAAAACAGAACTGGAGCAATCAGGCTCCCTGACTTCAGACTATACTACAAAGCTACAGTAATCAAGACAGTATGGTATTGGCATAAAAACAGAAATATAGATCAATGGAACAGGATAGAAAGCCCAGAGATAAATCCACCCACCTACGGCCACCTAATCTATGACAAAGGAGGCAAAGGTATACAATAGAGAAAAGATAGTCTCTTCAATAAATGGTGCTGGGAAAACTGGATACCTACATGTAGAAGAATGTAGGTATCCCAACACCATACACAAAAATAAACTCAAAATGGATTAAAGGCCTAAATATAAGGTCAGACACTATAAAACTCTGCAAGGAAAACATAGGAAGAACACTCTTTGACATAAATTGTAGCAAGATCTTTTTTGACCCACCTCCTACAGTAATGGAAATAAAACCAAAAATAAACAAATGGGACCTAATGAAACCTAAAAGCTTTTGCACAGCAAAGGAAACCATAAACAAGATGAAAAAACAACCCTCAGAATGGGAGAAAATATTTGCAAACAAAGCAACTGACAAAGGATTAATCACCAAAATATATAAGCAGCTCATGAAGCTCAATATCAAAAAAACAAACAACACAATCCAAAAATGGGCAGAAGACCTAAACAGACATTTCTCAAAAGAAGACATATAGATGGCCAAAAAACACATGAAAAGATGTTCAACATCACTAATTATTAGAGAAATGCAAATCAAAACTACAATGAGGTATCACCTCACACCGGTAAGAATGGCTATCATCAAAAAATCTACAAACAATAAATGCTGGAGAGGGTGTGGAGAAAAGGGAACCCTCTTACACTGTTGGTGGGAATGCATATTGATACAGCATGGAGAACAGTATGGAGGTTCCTTAAAAAACTAAAAATAGAACTACCATATGAGCCAGCAATGCCACTACTGGGCATATACCCAGAGATAACCATAATTCAAAAGACACATGCACCCCAGTGTTCATAGCAGCACTATTTACAATAGCCAGGACATGGAAGCAACCTAAATGTCCATCAACAGAGGAATGGATAAAGAAAATGTGGTACATATATACAATGGAATATTAATCAGCTATAAAAAGGAACGGAATGGGGTTATTTGTAGAGGCATGGATGGACCTAGAGAGTGTCAGACAGAGTGAAGTAACTCAGAAAGAGAAAAACAAATATTGTATATTAACTCATATATGTGGAATCTAGAAAAATGGTATAGATGACCTTATCTGCCAAGCAGAAATAGAGACACAGACGTAGAGAGCTAATGTATGGATACCAAGGGGGAAAGGAGTGGGTTGGGAGGAATTGGGAGATTGGGATTGACACATATACACTACTCATAGTACGTATAAAATAGACAACTGACAGGAACATAATGTACAGCACATGGAACTCTACTTAATGCACTGTGGTGTCCTAAATGGGAGGGTAATCCAAAAGGGAGGGGATATACGTATATGTATGGCTGATTCATTTTGCTGCACAGTAGAAGCTAACAGAACATTGTAAAGCAACTATACTCCTATAAAAAAAAAATTAAAAGGAGTATAAGGGAATGAAAAATTGTTTGCCAACAAATTCAATAGCCTAGATTGAATATATTCTTGTAAAGACAAACTACCAAAACTGAGTCAAGAAGAAATAGAAAATATGAACAAAATCATGATATGTAAAGATATTAAATTAGTAATTTAAAAATCTACCCAGGGTTCTACTCAGCTTTTAAATAAGACTTCATATCAATCATTTTAAAACTTTTTTGTAAAATAGAAAAGGAGAAAACTTTCCCCAATTTATTATATGAAGCCAGTATTACCCTTATATAAAAATCAGACACCACAAAAGAAGCAAACTACAGACCAATATTTCTTATGAATATAGAGGTTAAAATTCTCAATACCAGCAAATACTAGCAAATCAAATCCAGCAATATATTAAAAGGTTTACACACCAAGTAGGATTTATCCTAGGAATGAAAAGTTCGATTAAATTGGAAAATTAATTAATGTGATATTAATAGAAAAAACCCCCAAAACCACATGGTCTTCTCAATAGACATAGAAAAAAATGTGACAAATTCTAACACCCTTTCTTAATAAAAACGCCCAATAAATAAGAAATAGAAGGGAATTTCTTCAACTTGACAAAGGTCATCATCCATTTAAAACCCACAGCTGTCATCATACTTAACAGTGAAATAATGAATGCTTTCCTCCTAAAATCAAAAACAGGAATATGATGTCTGCTCTGGCCACTTTACTTCAACATTGTATTGGCGATTCTAGCCAGAGGAAAATCAAGAAAAAGAAGTAAAAGGCATTCGGATTGGAAAAGAAGAAATAAAAACTATCTGTATTTTCAGATGACATGATCTTGTACATAGAAAACCCTAAGGAATCCACACAATATACCATTAGGACTAAGAGAAGAATTCAGCAAAGTTGTGGAACACAAGATCAGTATAAAAAATCAATTATATTTCTATACACTATCAAGGAACAATCTGAAATTGAAATTAAGAAAAGCATTCCATTTACAAGAGCACCAAAAAGAATAAAACACTTTGGAATAAATTCGACAAAAGAGCAATATTTACACAATGAAAACTATAAAACATTTTAAAAGAAATTAAAGATCTAAATAAATGGAGAGACGTTCCACGTATATGATTCAGAAGACTTAATATTGTTAAGATGGCAGTACTCCCCAAAGTGATCTACAAATTCAACTCAATCAGTATCAAAATCCTGGGTAGTTTTTTTGCAGAAATTAATAAGCTGATCCTAAAATTCATATGAAAATACAAGGAATCCTGAAAAGCCAAATCAATCTTGAAAAAGAATGAAGTTGAAGGACTCACACTTTTCAATTTCAAAACTTACTACAAAGCTATGCTAATGAAGGCAATGTAGGAGTGGCAAAAGGATACAGATCAATGGAATAGAATCAAGAATCCAGAAACAAAAGAAACTCCTACTTATGGTCAATTGATCTTTGAAAAGGGATAATATAATTCAATGTGAAAAGGATAATCTTTTCAACAACTGATGATGGGACCACTGGGTATCCATGTGCAAAAGAATAAAGTTGAACCCCTCCCTCACCCAATATACAAAAATTAATTTAAAAATGGATCATAGATCTAAATGTAGGAACTAAAACTATAATACTATTAGAAGAAAGCAAAGAGGTAAATCTTCATGACCCTGGATTAGGCAACGGTCTCTTAGATATGATACCAAAAGCACAAGCAACAAAAGAAAAAATAGATAAACTGGACATCATTAAAGTTAAAAACTTTTGTCCCTCAAAGGACACAAGAAAATGAAAAGACAACCCACAAATTGGGAGAAAACATTTGCAAATTATGTACTATTTGATGAAGGCCTAGTATCCAGAATATATAAAGAATTCTTACAACTCAACAATAAAAAGACGACTAATTAGAGAGGCAAAGGATTTGAATTGATATTTCTCCAAAAAAAGACAAAGAAATGGTCAATAAGCACATGAAAAGATGTTCAACATCATTAATCAGCAAATGCAAATCAAAACCACAATAAGATATCATTTCAGTCCCACTAGGATGGCTATAATCGAAAAGGTGGGCAGTAACAAGTATTGGCAAGGATATGAAGAAATTGGAACACTCATATACTGCTGATAAGATATCAAGTGGTACAGCCAGTTTGGAAATCAGTTTGGTGATTCCTCAAAAGTTAAATATAGAGTACCATATGACCCAGTATTTTCCTTCCTAGATTTATCCTGAAGAGAACTGAAAACTTATGTTCACAAAAAAACTTGTACAGTAGCATTATTCATAATAGCTAAAAAGTGGAAACAACCCAACTGCCCATCAACTAATGAATCTACAAACAAAATGTGACATACCCATACGATGCAATATTATAGGCTATAAAAATAAATGAAGTGCTGATACACACTACAACATGCATGAACATTGGAAATATTAGTCTAACTTAAGGAAGCCAGACATAAAAGGCTATACATTATTCCATTTATGTGAATTGTCCAGAATAGGCAAAACCATAAAGATATAAAGTAGTCAAGTAGTTTTCTGGGGTTGGGGAAATGGAGACTGGGGAGTGTATGCTAATGAGTACAAGGTTTCCTTTTGGGGTGATGAAAATGTTCTAAAATTAGATAATGGTGATAACTGCACAACTCTACAAATATACTAAAAAACCACTGAATTATACACTTAGAAGGGTGAATTTATATCTCAATAAAACTGTTATTTTTTAAACTTCTGGCGTACAGTAGGCATTTAATAAATGTTGGTTGGTTTCATTCCCATCAGGCTAAATTTAGATAACAGAGCTGAGGCTACTTCCTGCCCAGGGTTTAACAACTTTTACCCCCCTTCAGCCTTGGCAGTGATCAGGTGGGATAGCCTGAGGGTTGCCAGAGAGGGAAACTGGAAACAGCTGTCCATATCTTTGGGCTGGGAAGAGGAGCTGTGATAAAGAATGGGGAATCCAAAGTTAGGGAACAGAGGCAGATTCTCTCATCAGAGGCCATTCTAGACAATAAACTTGGGAGGAGGGTGGAAAATAAAAGTTGAGACAAGAGACCACTGGCTTGTGATCTGGAGGAAGCTTAATTCAATTAACAGCTTGCTATATCCCCTTCTCTGACTTTCATTTGGCTGCTAGCTTGAATTCTTTTTTTATTAATTTTTTTATCGGAATATAGTTGATTTACAATGTTGTGTTAGTTTCTGCCGTATAGCAAAGTGAGTCAGTTATACATATACATACATCTGCTCTTTTTTAGATTCTTTTTCCATATAGGTCATTACAGAATATTGAGTAGAGTTCCCTGTGCCATACAGTAAGTTCTTATTAGCTATGTATTTTATATATAGTAGTGTGTATATGTCAATCCCAATCTCCCAATTCATCCCCCCCATATATACAATGGAATATTACTTAGCCATAAAAAAGAACGAAATAATGCCATTTGCAGCAACATGGATGGACCTAGAGATTGTCATACTGAGTGAAGTAGAAAGATAAATGTCATATGATATCACTTATGTGTGGAATCTAAAAAAATGGTACAAATGAACTTATTTACAAAACAGAAATAGAGTCACAGATATAGAAAACAAACTTATGCTTGATTTCTTATAGGGAAGGCAGCTATCCCACTGCTTATAGTCACAGTGGACCGAGTCATTTCCCTGCCAGAAAACTGTATCATTTTTCCTATTTTATTGAGGTATACTTGACATATAACATTGTATTTGTTTTAGGTGTACAACATAGTAATTTGATATATGTACTATTGCAAAATGATCACCCCAATAAGTTGAGTTAACATCCATCAACTCACATAGTTACATTTTTTTTCTTGTGATGAGAACTTTTAATACCTAATCTCTTAGCAACTTTCAAATATACAATACAGTTTTATTAACTATAGTCACCATACTGAACATTACATCCCCAGAACTTATTTATTTTATATTTTAGGTAAATAATTATATTACTAGGCATGGCAATGAAGTACAACAAACGAGAGCTGAATTTCTAAAATATCGGGCCCCACACCCTGGATATGAGTGAAAAAGTGTTGAAATGTATTGTGCTGCATTAGCAACAGGTAAACCAGGACTGCCTAAATCTTCTTTCAACTCGATCTTTTATGCAGATAAAGAATACTATGTATTTATTCATTTAATCAATAATATTAAACAAATTCTTGTGGGAATAGAACTAAAATGTATTAAGAATTGACTGGTTACTGGGCACTGCCTTAAGCACTGTCACAAACGTGATCCAGAAAAACAAAGCCTAAGAGAGAGCCTTTGAATCTTAGGATGGACAAGAGTGGCCTTTGAAAAGCAGTTTCACTGGAGACGTGAACCAGAGTTGGGAGGATCAGAGTGAGTGGCAGTGAAAAAGTGAAAGCAGTAATGTGAGTGGGCTCCTTTTCCAAGTTCACCACTAAAGGAAAGGATAGATGAGACAGCTTGAGGAAGAGGCAGGGTAAAAAAAATTATAGTAACTTATTTTTCTGATTATATAATGAGGGCCCAGTGTAGATAGGAAGAAGAGAGAAGTATAACAAAAAAATAAAATGGTTTATGATCTTTAAACAAATCTACATTTTCTGCATAAATTCATATCAAAGAAACCTGGACACTAAATTTAAAAGCTAGTATACAGTTTAGATTTCTAACTAATCAAAGTATATTTCTATCAAGGATAAATAAAGAAGGAAAGGTCAAAAGTGGCTTTACTTTTAAGGCAGACGTTTAATTTGAAGGAAAGGTATGAAAGTGACTGAAGCCACTTGGTACTGCTTTGAGATTATTTTCCTTACTGATAACAAGAAACTTGTTGACAGAAGATCTAGAAACTTAGAATAAAAACAGAGTGGCACTCCTGGGGATGCAATGTACAGCATGGTGACTACAGTTAATAATACTGTCTTGTATGTTTCAAAGTTATAAGACAGTAGATCTTTAAAGTTCTTATCACAAGAAAAAAAAATCTGTTAACTATGTGTGGTGATGGGTGTTAACTAGACTTATTATGGTGATCGTTTTTGCAATAAATACATCTATCGAACCATTATGTTGCACACCTGAAACTAATATAATGTTCTATGTCAATTATATCTCAATTTAAGACACAATAAAATAAACATATAGGAGCAAACAAAAAATTCTATTCCCATTTAATAATCAAAATTAGAAACTTCATTTATATTTTAGGCTTCTCCTCTCTATATGTGGCTCAGATTTGCTGCACCCAAAGCAGCCTGCAGTCAGAGAAGCCAGAAATCAGGAAAGGGAATATGATTATTTTCCTTTTCATTGCATTTCTACTGCTCCTCTCATAGTTTTACTACTCTCCAAAGCTGGAGTGCAGAGGGAGAGGAGAGGAAAGCAGGGCAGGAAAATTCTTACTTAACTGATGCTGATGCTGGCTGCCATTGGCTCCTTTTAGACTTGGCAGATGTTTAAATCTGGCTCTTTCTCTCTTAGATGATGTTTGGGTTATTTTGCAAACCTTATCACCATGACCACCACTCTGCATGTGTCCAATCCATCTCTATTCCAGCTAGTCATTTGTGATTTCTTCCATACCCTGAGGATTCTGCGGGTCCACTTCTGGCCTACTTCTACTGAGGCTTCCTCCTGGGCAGGAACTAAGACAACCCCAGACTGACTCTGTCACATTACCCACCGAGATCTGGTCCATGGGAAACCTCACAACTCTTGTTGTGACAGACTCTAAAGGGCACTGATTTCCCAACTGCAGCCATTGGTGACTTCCTCTTAAGCCCTCATTTTTTAGATTTTTCAAGCATTATTCTGACACCGGTCTTCTGAATCCACCAAACGCCAGGGAGCACATATTAAGCTCTTTCAGTGGTTTCCCTAAGTTCCTCTTTCTTGCCTTGACGTGAAGGGGAAACACCCAGACCCTCAGGCTCTTCTCACCATGCATGGTATAATCATACTTATAAATTTATATAAAATTACATGTGCATATATTAAAAGTTTTAAATAAAAAAGAAATAAGGCATTTAAAGAGCCAGCACAGTGCTAGGAAGATGGTAAGTACTGAATGAATGTTAGCTATTATTGCTAAATATTAGTTTTCCTGAAAGGGCATCTATCTGATTGTTAAGAAACAGAAAAAAAAGCGTCAGTTCTTAATTGCCTAGCTAGCTACACACCAGTAAATCGATTCCCATTATTAAAACAAATATAGTTACAAATGTGAAGGACTATCTCGTGTCCCTTTTATATATATATATATATATATATATAGAGAGAGAGAGAGAGAGAGAGAGAGAGAGAGAGAGAGGGAGTATATGTTTACAACAAAGATGGAATGACATAGTTAAATGAGATCAGTACATCTGCCAAGGCAAAGGAAGTGTTACCAAAACATGAGACTTCCCTGATGGCGCAGTGGATAAGACTCCACACTCCCAATGCAGGGGGCCCGGGTTCGATCCCTGGTCAGGGAACTAGATCCCACATGCGTGCTGCAACTAAGAGTTCGTATGCCACAACTAAGGACCCTGCGTGCCACAACTAAGGAGCCTGCCTGCTGCAACTAAGATAAATAAATATTTTCTTAAAAATGAACCATTATGAAAGAAAAACTAAACATACATGGCACAGCATGTTGAACATTGTTAGGATCTTTAAAAAAAACTAAACAGGGTGGCATGATCAATAGAGCAATTTTGGTGCCATCTAAAAATTTTTTTGTAAATGAGGTGGAATATAAATGAAATAAATTATAGTAGCTGTAATTGTTCCTTGCAGATCACATAATCAACATGGCAGAGGCAATTTGGTGGGTCATTAAAATGGCTAAAATGATCAAATTGCCTCTGCTGTGTTCTTGTTATTTGGGGCAGCCAGATTTAACCAGAGACACTCATGCATTCCATATTCATGCCTTCATTCATTCAAAAAATATGCACCTACTATGTGCAAAGTGTTTTCCTAGAGCCTGCGTTGGATATAAAGAACTATAATACAGTAATTTGCCTTAAGGCATGTACTGTCTAGTTGAAGAAGGTGAACAAAGCATGCTGTCTTTCAATTTAGAAATTTTGTGGCAAACTAAGCTAGCTAGGTAGAGTGTTAGGTACTTGTCATTAGGAGAAACATTTGCTGTTACTGTCAAATTCCATACATATTTTCAAATTCAAGGTGTCTATTTTCAAGTTTGTTGTTGGGTAGTAAAAGATACATATGGTGAAAAATTATTCAAAAGAGTATTTGTTTTTAAATATTGTGTGTATGTGCATTTCTTACATACCAGGACACAAGAAATGCCCTAATCTTCAAAGACACTAGTTTTTACTTCATTAGCTTATTATTTCACTTCCTTTTCCAATTTACCTCTACGTCCATGGCATGCAGTATATCGAATTTGGTAGAGAAATTCTAAACCAACATAATACTTGGCCAGATATCATTCCCTGTTCTCTTTACAGAATTTCTGCAGTATTTTCTCTAAATGTTTTTTTTTCCTATGACATAATCTCTCTTCCTTTTTTGTTGTTGTTTCCCAATAGGAATCTAAATTTGTAACCTAATAGGGATCTAAAAATCCTTACTTCAGCAGCTTCTAATCTGCTACTGAATTCTTCCCAGACCCATGATTTAACATCTGGGTTCAATATTCTAATCTTCCAATGAGGACTAGAGCTCAGCTTTACTTGCTTCTTTCAACCTGGGAAAGCAACTCAAAACAAAAAAAATTGAACTCATCAGCTTCCTGATTTGAGATCTTTGTAATACAGCTTCATTATTTTGACATGAATTCCCCAGACATCAGACTCACCCATATTCAAATTTAAGGGCAAAAACATCCCAAAGACAAACATAAATTCCTTTTGGATTGCTCAACCTCTACTTCTCCTGATGCAGATAATTGAGTTGACAGTATATTTTACACAATGAAAAGTGTAAAAGGACCTTTGGCTAGCAATTAGCTTTTTATATAACTTTGAGATATTGTAGACCAAAGAGATAGCATACAGACTTGTTAATAATTCTTTTTAATGTTACATTTAAAATAACTTTAAAATTGGGTCATAATGAGTGATTCTTGAAAAATCCCCAGTTATTTCAATTGCCTAGCTTTAAATAATGCTGAAACACAATGGCTTCATCTTGAAAATTTGACAACCAAATTGATACTAATTAAAGCCGTGTGTGCAATTTTCCTAGGGCTTTAAAACAAAATGGAATTTGAAACTCAGTGACAAACTAGAATGACTGTCACAAAATTAGATAATTAGAAGATTTTAAAAGAATTCATGTAATACAGTAGACAGCAGGTAGCTCTACAAAGTACTATACGGAATGTAATTTATGTGAATTTTTAAAAGGTATAATACCGGAGTGCATTTAGCAGTACTTAACACTTGTATGAGCTTGACCCTGAGGTATACTGGGGCTGAATCCCGGATGAGACAGGAAGAGGAACAGATCCACGTATAAGTTGGGTCATGGGGCTGGAAGCTAGTGTTCAAATGGCAAATTCTTCACTGATTCAGACTGGCAATGAAAGTTGGTCCATTCCAGTGGGCAAGGGTATAGAGATTAGAAAATAATGAAGTCAGAAGAGGTAGTGGTTTGGGGTTTCGGCAGCAGAGTCTAACAAAGCCTTAGTTTACGGAGCACAGGATTCAGCACCTCAAGAGTGGGCTGTTAGGGTCCCATTCACGTGGATTTGGTTCAGTCCTCCTGTTCCAAAGGGGAACTTGAGTTCTGAACAGTTAACTGAGACAGAAATCCAGTCAAATGGCCTGGAAGAGCATAGAAGGATGAGCAGAGCCTGGGCTTCGGGCCATATGAGAAGCCAGGGCTCTTCCCAGGCACACAAAACCCAGGCTTAAAGCAGTAAGATGAATCCCATATTCCAACGACTCTGGTTTGAATCTGATTTTAAACACTGCCTGTTAGGAACAAAGATAAAAGCAATGGCTGCAAGAGAGTCAGGAACCTGGTTTAGCTGAATGTCAGGCTGAGGGTATTGGTGCCTTCAAAAGAGCAGGGCTAGTGAAGGCAGAGCCTATAAAACTCAGTCCTCAAGAAGTGATTCGTGACGTAGAAAGGATGGAAACCCAAAAGGAATGGTTTGTACTTATATACATTCAAAAAAGGATGCTGATTGGGCTTCCCTGGTGGCGCAGTGGTTGAGAGTCCGCCTGCCAGTGCAGGGGACACGGGTTCGTGCCCCAGTCCGGGAAGATCCCACATGCTGTGGAGCGGCTGGGCCCGTGAGCCATGGCCGCTGAGCCTGCGCGTCCGGAGCCTGTGCTCCATAACGGGAGAGGCCACAACAGTGAGAGGCCCGCGTAACGGAAAAAAACCCACCAAAAAAAAAAAAAAAAAAAAAAGGATGCTGATTAACTTGTACATCCAGTTAGGACACCAGAGTGGTGTCTCCTTAAGAATACTTGGTGAGAAGTTTTTTAAACCCAGAATGTTATAAGAGCTACTAGTAATGGCTACATTTACTGAGCACCTCAGTTGGGCCAAGCACTTTTCGTAAATTATCTATAATGCTCTCAACAACTGACAAGGTACTTAGACTTACTAGTATTTTACAGATACGAAACTAAGACTCAGAGAGGTACAGTAAAGGGTCCCCAGCCACTCAGCTAATAAGGTGCTGCACTGGGTCTGGTTTCAGTAAAGCAGTTGAGAAAAAAATAGGCTTATCTTACGGAATAAAATATGTACAGTTTATTACCAGTTAAGCAAAAAAAAAAAAAAATTTCATTTACGTGTATAGTTCAGCTTACTTTAATATATGTATAGCAAAATGAAAATAAAACACAGGCTTTGTTACTGTGATGATCTAATGCTAACTGGTCCTTTCTCATTTGGATATTAGTGAAATCTTTAGATAATGTCTACGCTTCTCAATCTGTGTCTTGGTTTCTTAGTGTTTGCCTTTTTACTCTCCCAATTGGTCTACCAATTGGGATGTATTGGTAGATGTATTACCCCAGTTACTAAACTAATCCTAAGTGAAACAGAACTTGTGTTTAAAATCTGCTAGTATTCAAATTCCAACTTAAATTTCCTTCATATCTTTGGGTCACAGTCATGTAGCCTCCTCCTAGCTCCCAATATCAACTAACACCTGACGACAGGGAAAACTAAGGTATGAGGTGATATTATTATCTAGGATAATAAAACTTCAGAAGAAAATTACCACAGATCTTTAAAAATCATAAAGACAATGCTATGGATGCCCTACTACATCTATTCACAAAGAAGTTTCAACGTAAAGAAACATTTTAACATTAGAAACTCAATTTCAGAGATAAAAATATATAGTACAGGAGTTGTATCTGTGCATCAGATAAAGAAGGATTCAATACAGATTTCCAAGCAAAATAATATCAGATGTGTCAACAAAAGCATACATTGGGCATCTGAAGGGAGGAGGAGGGTGAAGGTTAGGGGTGAGAGGGGAATATCTGTCCCTGATGCAAGAAAGAGAAGGAAGGAAAAGAAGCAGCATCAACAATAGTCTGAATGGAAAAGCAGACTTTGGTCACGCCAGGGCAGATGCCAGGTCCCAGAAAATGCTGCTGAAACTAAACATCTCTTTGTCAGTCCATCCGACCAGCTCCCCCGCCTCCCAACTCCAATCACATGTACTGATGGGCGGCACTCACTTGGTCCTAGTGATGGTTCCAGAGCTGGAGATGAGACGCCAAGCCAAGTATGAGAGTTTAGCCAACTGAACACTTAGGAGGAACAGTGTCCACACAAGACTGCCATCACTTAGGACACCAGTTGCAAATGTGGGGCATTCCCCAAACCACACTCAGTTTTGATAATTCGCTAGAAGGACTCAGTATGCACTGAAAGCTGCTACACCCACAGTTATGGGATCTTACAGGGATTAAAATCAGTCAAGGGAAGAGATGCATGCATAGGGCAGAGTCCAGGATGGGTCCAAATACAGAGCTCCTGGTTGTCCTCTTCATATGGAGCCATGGACAGCGTTAACTCCTTATGGCCATGTTATGTGACAATACACATGGCCAGCCAAGGAAGCAAACCCCAGTCTTCGGTGTTTAGAGTTTTTACTGGGGCTCCATCACACACTATCTACATGGCTGACCTTCACTCTCCAGCCCTTCTGGGAGGTTGGGCTGATATCTTTAGTCTCCAGTCCCTTCTGGAGACAAAACTGAAACCTCACGGCCCAAAGCCCCCATCATAAACCACATTTTTAGACGGATAATTAGTGGGCCAAAACCCTCAGGCAACAATACTCCAATCAGGCAGGACATTCCAACGGGCTAGAGATCACCTCCCTGTAGTTGAGGGAAAGGCCAGACCACTCTCTGCATAAGGTTAATTTTCTACTGCATACCAGGCCAACCAGAATTCTTCCCCAGGAATTTTCTCTTTGGAGATGGAGAAGAGGGGACTTCGTTAGTCGGGATCCCTAGAAGCATAGCAAGGACTCTTGTGTAAGTGATTTACTGAAGGAGTGTTCTCAGCAGAAAGTATCAGGATGTAAGGGAAGCACGATAGTACAGGGGAAGATGCTAAGCAAAGAAATGGTTTCAGCTGAAGTCTAGCCATAGACCAGGGGCATGACATCGATTGCACCTCAGACCTGACCCACCTTGAGAAGAGGCTTTGTATCTCCAAAGCAGTCAGCCATTGGCTTTGGGCCACCACGGGGGAGGGGAGGCATTATTTCCCAGGCATTACTGGGTGAAGCAGCAACTAGTGTCCCAAGGCAATTCTCCAGAGTTGGGTGCAGCTGTGAGCCAGTATCAATAGGCACACAGGCAGCAGCTCAAGAACAGATGCGCTCACCTGGAAAAGCAGGTATGGGTGGGCCACCAATAGCAATGACTGTAGTCCACACTTTGTACTGCTCACATCAGTGTGCTGTCACAGTGAGTTCACTCCGCCCAGTCACGGCTTCTCCAGCATTCTGGAGCATTCATTTCCCCAAAAAGGAAGGTCAGCGGGACAGACTTTAGTCCTCTGCTGCTACATTTGATCACAAGGCCAGATACTCATCATCTCGCTCCTCTGCCGCTCATTCTAGATTCTCCTCTCCACTGGCAAGGGTTTCCACTGGATTAGGTTTGCCTGGTGTAGTATCTCAGACCCTCATTGTGAGCAGGGCTAAGGCCCTTCTCAGGCTATGATTGCTATTTTCATCTATTTACAGTTAAAATCAGGCAGGAGAATAATAGATGCCACAGCAGATCACCTGAATAGCGAAGCCATTTCCCCCTGCTCCTTTAGATATCAACAGTTCTACCTCTTCATAATGATGAAGGTTATTACCCTTGCCAGTGTGGTAGTTACTTTCTTTGCCTACCAACTGCTGTAGAGGGACAAGGATTGCAAAGTGACCAGGAAGTAGTTATAGCTTTAGGTTTAGAGGTACTCTATGTTCCTTGGTGGAAGGACCCACCCCCCTGAAAATTCAGAACTCTCAACCCTCAGATTCTAAACCTGAAAGGATAGGAAGACAAATTCTCCAAGTGGGTCATTGAGAGTGATGCTGAGTAGGGATACTACTATTTCTACCCCTTAGAACCTTAAGCTATGCATTCTAACTACCTGAGACATAGCTCCATATAATAATCATCACTTTAGTATGTACACAACATTCTAAAGAACAGCGCTCCTTTCTCACTCGGGAGTCATCTCCCAGCTAGCACCTCAGCAAAAGCTTCAAAAAGCCATTCCACCACATTATCAGGCTGACAGCTCCCGGGTCATGCTATATGTGGTAGGACCAGTGGATTCTATATTCAAACGCAAGTTGTCTCTTCTCCTTTGCCATAAGATGGGTCCTTTGTTCTAAGGAGATATTATATGGGATCTTATGTCAGTTAATCAAAATCTATGAGCCGTCAAAGAATACAGTTAGATTAGGTTCTGTAAACGAGAAAGACACACCCATACCCAGAACGATCATAGTTAGAACGAATTTTTGATCTTTCAAAGGTGGACATTATCTCATGTAATCAACTTGCCACCAAATGACTGCAAGGGAGACCAAAGGGTCTCCTTACGGCTCCTCTCATCCCAAGCAAAAACAAGCATCGTTGACTCTTCAGCAACATACCACAGTCCATGGTCATGACCAAGTCCAATAGTATCCTTCTTCTCCTGTTCAGACTTGCAACCGCTCTGACCCAGAAGACCTTTCGCATATGTATTTAGAAAAGTGTCTCAGTCTACATTACAATTTGTATAAATAAAGAATTCTAAATTTATCTAAAGCTCCTAGGTGCATTAAAACCATTTCCTTACTTATAAACGGCTTCTATTCTCTTTCCACTTTGTTAGTTCTACTTTTGAATGCTCTTTGCTAGACAAAATGGAAGGAAAATAGGAGTTACCAAGTCCTGTCTTCCTTAGTAAACATTGCTTAACCTGCTAAAATAGCTAAAGTGTGTCTTTTCAATCATTTTAATCCAATCATCTAAACATCTTTTTTTAAAATGGGAGATGGGGCACTTTTCATGTCTTTAGCATATCTTATCTATTGAACTCCAGCCTTCCAGTCTTAAACATTCACAGCACATTTTGTTGTCTTTGAATTATGTGACACACCCTCTATTTTGTTTTAGATCATTTTAAAGCCTGGGCTTATCACAAAGCTCCCTATATAGCTGATTTTATTTCCTTGTATGCTGGTTATCTCACTTTCCCAATGATATAATTAATGATTGCATAGTGATAATTTTATAAAAATCTCATATATTTTGAACCATATTCTTTTATAGATATTCTAACCCTAGTATCCACAACATATGGATAATCTTGGCATGTGGCCAAAAACTCATGGATGCTGAAATCACTAGGGAGGTCAGAGTCTGTACTTAAAGTAAAATAAATTTTTGCCTTTGACAATCCCATTTTCAGTTCCAAAGCCAGAGGAACCATAGAGGACATGGTCTCTCTCTTCAGAGATTCCAATCTCACATTATCCTCGGGTCTTTGTTAGTCAGATTTAAGTCCATAGTGGTATTTTCCATTATTGTATGAGAATGTTGCCTCAGGTCTGGCATGCATCTTCACAAATCTCTTTCTTTTCATTAGATTCCACAAAAGTCCAAACTGAAGTTACTTTAAACACTGTCATGAATTCGATTTGGTGGTTTTCTTTATATTTTTCACATAAAATCATCCACCTACCCCTGAAATCTTGTCCTCTTTAAAACTATAATATTTTCTGAAGAATAAATTCTGTGTTCCAGGCTATAAAATTCCAACATGATCAAAATGCTCTGGAAATTCAGAGGTGGGGCAAACTGGAAAGGGTAATGGCTTTCTAAATCAAGAATGGGTTATAACCCATCTTTGCTTGAGATGGAATGAGGACATAGTTCAAGAAAACAGGAAGAACTGGAAACACTCAAGATGTCTTTAGAAGACAAATGAACTAGTTTATCTGGAAGGTTTCCAGAACCAGATGTGAGAGTTAAATCTGGAATGAAAAAGTGGAGAATTTACATGCCAAACTAAGAATTAGGATAATATCCTGGAGTGAGAAGGAAGTCTTCAATGGTGTTTAGGAAGTGAATTGATGGCATTAAAACTTTATTTTGGGAAGATGTGTGATGCATTAAGCAGAACTATCAGAAGGAGAATTAATGATAGTAAAGAAATTTTGAAGTTATTCGAGCATGAGGGAATAAGGCCTCATACTGATGGTAACAAAAATGGAAATAATGAATAGATGGAAGGCCTATTTCAAAACACAGGGCTTGTTTGGCTGTTCCTAAAAAGGTTAACCATAGCATTACCATATGACCCAGCAACTCCACACCTAGGTATATATTCAAAAAAACTGAAAACAGGTGTTCAAACAAAAACTTGTACACATATGTTCATAGTAGCATTATTCATAGTAATCAAAGAGTGGAATCAACTCAAATGTTCAAATAATGAATGGATAAACAAAATGTGGTCTACCTATACAATGGAATACTACTTGGCAAATAAAAGGGATGAAGTATTCATACATGCTATAACATGGATAAACCGTGAAGATATTATGCTAAGTAAAATAAGCCATATACAAAAGGACCAGTATTGTATGATCTCATTTATTTGAAATATTTGGAATAGGCAAATCTGTAGAGACAGAAAGCAAATTAGTGGTTACCAGGGACTGGGGTAAGGGGATGATGGGGAGTGACTATGTAATGAATACAGGGTTTCTTTTCAGGATGATGAAAATGTTCTGGAACTAGATAGTGATAACGGTTGCACACCACTGCGATTCTTAATTCCACTAAATTGTACATTTTTAAATGGCTAAAATGGTCAATTTTACGTTATGTGTATTTTACCACCAAAAAATTCCCAGAAAACAAAAAACACAGGGCTTGCTAAATGATTGGAAAGGTTAAGGAAAAGGGATGAGCCATGATATTATCATTTGAAGTATGGTTGACTGGGATACAGATGACACCATTATCTGAAAGAAGGAAATTAATTAGGGGATTTATTTAGGGGGAAACTATGTGGCAGGTCCCTCCCTAAATGGCAAGAGGGGAGGTCATAGGGGTCAAAATTAGGTTTCCTTTAGCTGGCTTGTTTACTGTGAGTGGTTAAGCCTTATACCCAATAATACACAATGAAGGTGGAGCTGATGCCTGCTGATTTATGAAGGAGGAGACTTCCACCTAAATGCTTCAGATACTGCCTCACCGACTGTGAAGGACAGGACATACCATCTAGATTCCCCTTCATGGAAAGAGTTTGTAACTCCAGCTGCTGGAAGTGCTGTCAGCAGGCAGCCTTTAGCTGTCAGCGCTTATGGGGTCCGCCTCAGGCACAGATAGTGCCTAGCCCAAGGTCATGCTCTTTCCAGAGCAGCTCATAGCCATGACTTATTAACAGGGGAGTATAAAGGCCCTGCCAAATGGGCCCAATACAGGAAAACTCTGATGGGCTATTTTAGCTCCAGAGCTCCTCCCTCCCTTCCACAGCTATTGATCACAATGGCACTCCCTAATAACAACCTGTACCCTAAACTCCAATTCAGTATGCTTCCCAGAAAGTCCAACCTGCAATAATTAGTGCCAGGGTGGTCTAAAACACAGATAAGATAGGGATCTAGAGTTAGTTCATTCACTACCTGCTCGGTAAAGAGGATGCCATCACTGACAGCAAATGAAGCATGGACAGCCTCTGGAGGCAGGGAGCTCTGCAATGGTCCAAATTTCCACTCGTGGTGAACTGGGAAGGCATACCAGTGGAAAGAAATAACCTAGCTGGTCTGATGTATTAGACATTTGAGAAATATGGATACATTAGTAACTGCAAGGACAATGGAATTCCATAGCTAATGCTAAAGTGGATTGATGCTCTAGAAAAAGACAACAAAAGGCTGAGAGCAATTAACACACAATTGAGAGTCAAATGGAAAACCAGGCGGCCCCTTAGCAGCATACAAAGTGGCTCTCCTTTCCTGAAGTAGGAGGGCATAGAAAACTTAGGACCAGGCCCAGAACTTAATTGTTAGAGTAGGTACTTTCCAAAACAGTTCAACTTTCAAACAAGACAGGTCAAGACACTATTTGAGAAAGAATTGGGCCTTAACACTTAGAGTGGGGAAGTCTGGGTTGATACCCTTGAAAATATCAAATTCTCAGGTTTCCTGAAAGCTATCAGGCTACAGAAAGGGCCCAACCCTCCCTATTCAGAGCTACCATGCGTCTCTTGCTTTAAGAAAATGCAGATTTCTCTCTCCTGCCAGACAATATGTGCTCCTCTAAGAATCTGTAAGGTAGGCAGTTGGGGGAATGATTCTGATGGGGGTCAAAGCAAAACCCAGCTGGGGACATGTTGGGCCTAATAAGGACAGAAAGGAAATGCGGGAGCCAGCCAGCATGGGCTGGAAAGAGCTTGGGAAGTATGCCTGGGACTGTATTCTGGAGTGCTTGATCAAGAGGATTAGAACAAAAGATTGTAAAAGGAGTTATTTATTAAATGCTGAGATATAGGATTTAACAACTATAGCAAAGATCCCAAGAGGGAGTGTGAACTCACTAATTGGATAGCACATAGAAGCATGCAAAAAATGATGGTGCATAATAAAGGAAGTCAAAATGCCAGAATCCCTGTGGCAGATGGAAAAGGGGATTGAAAGGCACAAGGAAATAAGCATCCTAGAGTAGATATACCATATCATACAAAGAACAAACCAAAAAAAACCCTCTAGTTATGTTCAATGGGAAGACCTGAAGGATACACAATTTACCGAGACCATACGGACGTGCTGGTGAGAGGAAGACAAGATTCCCAGAAAACTTCAGTGTTGGTTCTCTTTTGTATGCATGTACTCTTGATAGGAGAGACAATTAGATAACCAGGTTTACTCATGGCAATAGGGATGATAAGGTCTCCAAAAGATAGAGGACAGGTGGTAGTACTTAATGATCAGAAGCCAGGTTGATGCAATTATTGTAATGAATGGCAAGTTCAGTCTGGGAACTGAGAGGAACTGACCCATGGAAAATTATGGAGATGGTTAGTATGATACAGTATCCCCAGCAACAAAACAGATGGACAAAACCAAATGCACTATTCAACTTGTACCATCAGAAGAGAGCAAGGATAACTAATTAGGAGGCTGAGGACAGTTGTCCCAACAAAACTTCATGATCGGGACTTCTCTGGTCCAGTGGTAGAGAATCCACCTTACAACACAGGGGACGCAGGTTCGATCTCTGGTCAGGGAACTGAGATCCCACATGCCGTGGGGCAACTAAGCCCGTGTGCCACAACTACTGAGCTCGGGCACCTCAATGAGAGAGCCCTCATACCACAAAACTACAGAGCCCATGCACTCTGGAGCCTGCACGCCACAACTACAGAGACCATGTGCCCTGGAGCCTGCAAGCCACAGCTACAGAGAGAACCCGCAAGCCACAACTAGAGAGAAGCCCGCGTGCCACAACGAAAGATCCTGCGCACCACAATGAATGATCCCACGTGAGGTAACTAAGACCTGACGCGGCCAAAAATAAATTAAAAAAAACCAAACAACTTCATGATCTTTTGCCCTGTTTTCAAAATTAAACCAGTTTTTTGGACCAGAGGATGCCAGCTCCTCAGAAGGAATAGCCCTACAACAGCAGGGCAAATGTACACGGTAAAAATCTTTTCCCACTGGGACCTATGGACATTTACTCAGATACACATGTACTGGGAAAAGGGAACTGTCCAAATGTTTCAGAGACTGCTGAATATTGCTTTTAGACTTGGTAGTCATGTCTAAAAACAGCAGAGGTGCCAGCTGAGGATGACAAACATCTGGACTGAGACAAGCTGCAATTACAGGGCTGTAGTTCACCTCACTAACATTCCTCTTCTAAGTTTTCTCCAGTAGGAGAGGTCCATCAGAATCCTAGAGGAGCTTCCTTCCGGTCCTATTTTAAGAAGTAGATTTGAGCTGTGCAGAGGGTATATAGCGATAGACACAAAACTGTGATGCCCAGACCCCTGTTTAGAGAAGGACTTTGCTGCCCAGTCACTAGCTTTTTTGGACCCAGCTCTTAGCTCTTTCCAGGATTGCCTCAGCTGCAGAAACATCCCTCACCCAAGGTCACAACCCTTCTCAATGGCACACATCCAATGACTGATTGACACTAAGAATAAGGGCCCCATCATTTCCACCCCAAATAAAGCAACTCTGACGATTAGCTCCAGAGCTCTCCCTGGCATTGGCAAAAATGTCATCAAGCCTGCATTACAGTTTGGTTTTTCTCTTTGCACCTACCTGCTTCTTTTTTTCCCGCTACAGGTATTAATCCTGAGGGTATTCTGTAATAAACACCTTGCACTCTAAACTCTAACTCAGAGTCTGCGTCCTGGAGGACCCAACCTACAGTAGCTACCTTCTCCAAATCAAATGGAAGGAGACAAGTGTTGAGTGGTTGGTGGTAGTAGAAAATGGGGTATTGGGTCCCTGGGTTTTAAAATTTGCTCCCTTCTCCATATAAAGCTTCACTCTCTAGACCTTCAGGTGGTAGTTAGAAGATCTACCCCACTCACTTTGAAAATGTCCCTATCTTTAACCTGCTCTATTTCCATCTGCACATTCTGCAGTGTTTGCTTCTCCATTTCCTTGGAATCTGCCACCTGTCCCTACACAACTCATCAACTCCTAAACCCTTCTTGGGACCTGTTGCATATCTACTGCATGTACAAAATCTATTTTGCATCACCCTCATGGGACTTAGGGGTGTAAAGGCAACCAAAGGAAACAGAAAGCTTATGCTGTCTGCTGTGCCATGAGTAAAAAGTCCTTTGTCTCTGACCCAAGAGTCTTGTGTCTTCTGCCAGCATCCCTGAAAGTTTCAGGCTGACGTTTAGCATGCAAGTAAGGCTCGGTTTCAGATCCTTCACTGCTCTTCACACATTTTTTTTTTAATAAATAAATTTATTTATTTATTTATTTTTGGCTGCATTGGGTCTTCATTGCTGGGCGTGGGCTTTCTCTAGTTGTGGTGAGCGGGGGCTACTCTCCATTGCGGTGCACGGTCTTCTCATTATGGTGGCTCCTCTTTGTTGTGGAGCATGGGCTCTAGGCGTGGGCTTCAGTAGTTGCGGCATGCAGGCTCAGTAGTTGTGGCATGCAGGCTCAGTAGTTGTGGTGTGCAGGCTTCAGTAGCTATGGCTTGCGGGCTCTAGCGCGCAGGCTCAGTAGTTGTGGCACACGGGCTTAGTTGCTCCACAGCATGTGGGATCTTCCCAGACCAGGGCTCGCACCCGTGTCCCCTGCATTGGCAGGTGGCTTCTTAACCACTGCACCACCAGGGAAGTCCCACTGCTCTTCACACTTTTGTCCCATGAAAAGTTGGGAAAAGAATGGGAGCAGGAAGTTTCCACTCTACCTGTGGCTGGGATTCTTCTCAATAATCATAATCAAACAACGATCAACCTTGAAGTTTAATTTATTTTAACACATCTCTCTACACAAAAGACTTCTATTTCTCTTACTGGCATAACTTTGATTTTATTTATTACAAACGTAGGCCTTATGTTAAAAGAACATAACATCCTCCTTGATCTGGGCTAAACTACAAAACATTCTGACATTAAGTAACAAGGGACACTCTGCTCATGTTGCTTTTCCCTGTTTCTCCCCTGATTAGAGGAAAAAGAGTACAGAGGTAGTTGTCCCAGCTGGCTCTCTCTGTCTCAGTGGGAATATAAGTGGTATGGTAATAAATAGGCCACATTTGAGGTGATAGTGGAATACCCAACTAGAAATTTCCAGTAAGCACTTGGATGGAACTTGAGGAAAATGTCAGATTTAGAGATAAAGACGTAGTAATTTGAAAGTTAGTCACAAGCTTGTATAAGATATGCAACTTATTCTATTTTTTTACATTTCAACTTACTTTCTGATCGTGACTTACTTTCTGACTCCATTCCACTGGGATGACAGGAAAGTTGATCTCAGCCACTCTTAAGGATGCCCTTCTCCCTGGGTTGTACCATAATTTCAAGGTCTTATACAGTGCCAGGGCATGGAGGGGAACTTACACAGTTCCCACTGGGAGTCCATTGTCCTGTTTCCATGGACCCTCCAATTCTAGAAGATCTCTGCTGCTTTTGTGCCAATTTAGTGCCTGGGAATCTTTTTCAGACTGCTTATGTTCCATCTGTCTAGATGCTCCAAGAGCCATTTCTCTCTAGCTGCTTTCTTTCTCTGTGCTGTCTCCCTGGTGGTATAGCTGAAAGCAGTACCCCAATGTCTAAGCTCAGTACCTCACAGATCCTTTCATTCCTGCCTCTGAGAGAATATCTGTACAGTCTGAGATAGATCTTTGTTTTTTCATGTCTCTTCTGAGACATGCCATTTATGCCTAGGAATTTTATCCCCACTTCCTTTTAACTTCCCCTTTAAGTTTTTTTAAGGGCTCACACTTTTGGGATGCAAAATCCAAGGAGACTTGGTCGATTTCTGCTTTCCCTTCTACTGCATGCCTTCTTCTAGGCAATGATCACAGGGCTACGTGCTTGAATGAGAAGTAAGGAGAAGGGAAATACAGAGATTAAAAACCCCATAGATTCATATCTCACAGCTACACAGTTTTGATCATGAGCTAAAGGTGAAGCCATTAAAATTAATTAAATATTTTTTAACCTATTACATCAAAATCCTTTGGTCTATCTTGCACTTTAAATCACACTTCTGCCATTAAACTAGTCAAAGTGTTTCAAACTCCGGTGATTTCATTTTCTTCTGAACTCAAGAGAAGTAATTATCACTAGATTCATTCTTTTGGTAATGACCATGTACTATCTTGTAACTTATCTTGCTCTTTGGATATCCTGAGGTTTTGCCCATAATTGTTTTAAATTGCAAAACTATTATGTTTTCATTATAAAGAATTCGTTTGGGGATTTAATTTTGTGTGATGGCAGGTAAGTATTTGAACTAATGCTTTTACTGAAAACACCAAAAAATGCTGAATATAATATATATGTTTTAATTAAGAGCACTAAAAATCTGACAAGATCATAAGGAACTACCAGGCCAAAATCCAAGGGAAAGCCGAAATCCAGAGAGAGAAGTCACAACACCAAAGCTATTCTTGGCCTGAGGGTTTTGTTATTCCTGGAAAACTTGAATTTGGTTTGGAAAACCTGCAGGGTAGGGGGGACAGATGTCAAATCCTAAGTGAGAGGCGAGGAGTCTAGTAGAAGATTTAGTCAAATTAAACTGAGGCCATAAAACGATATACTCTCAAGATAGAGATGAAACAAGTAAATCTGCTCTAATTCCGACTTCTGGGGAACTGCAAAGAATCTTGCGTTGGTTCTGGAAGAAGAAGAAGAAGAGGAAGGAGGAGAAGGGGGAGGGGGAGTGGAGGGGAGAAGGAAGAAGAGAAAAAAGAAGGGATTAAAACCTTCTCTAAGAATTTGTGACTACACAGTGTATCCTCCCATGGATGTGCAGCCTGGATTAATATCACCGGATGATCAATAAAACCTCAAGCCATGAACTTGTTTTGAGAGATGGTTCTGGACTGGAGCCTGGCAGAAGCAAACACAAATACTCTCTGGAGAAGGTACTGTGGTAAGGCAGAATAATGCCTCCTCCCCCAGAACAAAAGGTGTCCATGTTCTAATCTGTGGCGCCTGTGAATATGTTACCTTACTTGGTAAAAGGGACAATGCAGATGTGATTAAGTTAAGAATCTTGAGCTAGGAGCTTATCCTGGATTATCCAGGTAGGCCCAATGCAATCATAAGGCTCCTTATAAGAAAGAGGCAGGAGGATCAGAGTCAGGAGTAGGAGATGTGGTGATGGAAGGAGAGTTTGAAGTGATGCAAAAAAAGAGCCAGAAGCCAAAGACTGCAGGCAGCCTCAGAAACTAAAAAAAAAGGCAAAGAAACAGATTCTTCCCTAGTCTCCAGGAAGAATGCAGCCCTGCTGACACCTTGATTTTAGACTTCAGAACTGTAAAAGAATAAAATGTGTTATTTTAAGGTATTAAATTTGTGGTTGTTATAGTAGCAATAGGAAATTTTTACAGGTGCCTTAATTATAGGTCCCAAAGAATCCCCATCAATGATTTTCAAGAACAATGAGCCATACACAGTAAAAATACCAAGCATAGAAAAATGCATTTCCAAGCTATAGATGATGTTGCAACAATTAACTTTAAACACATAGTTTGGGAACAAATCTAAGACATAAACTTGTCTATAAAATAAGTTTTCACCGCTAACTGAAATATCAACATAGAAAGTTTCTATCTCCATTTCAGATATAGCCAAAATTAGAGACCAGAATATTAGGTATCAACTTTTCTACAATTCCAAAGTGATGCACTATACTTCTAAGCAAGACCTGCAAAAAAATTTGTCAAACCTGTCATTGTTTTTGGTGGTGGTAGTGTCTCTAACTTCTAATATATTCTCTGCACCACCATGTGTATGGTGTCTATAATCCAAAAGTATTGTCCTGGTTGTGTCATCCTATTCATAAACATTTTTATTTCTATAGCATTCTATTGAATACTATGTGAAAGGCTTTAGGCAGATGGATGGCAGTGCAGATTAGAGAAGAAGGAGAAAAGTGTTCAATCCAATAAATTTGGAGATTTTGCCAATTATGATGCTTTCTTGGAAATTTCCCAACTATATAAGCATATAGATGACTTTTACAAATTCTAAAATCAGGAAACTGATTTTAGTATTAATTATTGTAATTGTTTGCAAATGCATTTGATGAAGAAAAATTTTTAATGAAATCTATTTATATACAAGCTTGTAACATAAATAAAAATTATTCTCAAAAAAATGTAAAGTACAATTAATGAAAACCAGCAGAAACAGCATAATAAATAGAGGTACAAAGTATTCGGATATAAGAACTATCAGACATAAATCTTAAAACCCTCTATTCCTTCTGTGTTTGAAGAAAGGAAAGTTTGGAATTTTCTCTAGAGAATAGGTATAAAATAGACTGCAAATGACCAATTAGAAATTGCAAGAAAGAAAAAATACTAACTACAATAAAAAATGTAATGGATGCGCTTATCAGCCAATTCTAGCTAGTGGAAGAAAAAAATAAATGAATCAAAAAATAAGTTAGAATAAATTATCCAGAGACTCCCCTGGTGGCGCAGTGGTTAAGAATCCACCTGCCAATGCAGGGGACACAGGTTTGAGCCCTGGTCCGGGAAGATTCCACATGCCGCAGAGCAACTTAGCCTGTGTGCCACAACTACTGAGCCTGCGCTCTAGAGCCCATGAGCCACAACTACTGAGCCCGTGTGCCACAACTACAGAAGTAACCCTGCCTAGAGCCCATGCTCCGCAAAAAGAGAAGCCACCACAATAAGAAGCACACACACTGCAACGAAGAGTAGCCCCTGCTCACTGCAACTAGAGAAAGCCCGCGAGCAACAAGGAAGACCCGACACAGCCAAAAATAAAAAAATAATTATCCAGAAAGAAACATATAAGATAAAAACACATAAAAATTTGAACGAAACATTAAAAAACATGGGGATAGAGTGACAAGGTCTAATAAACATTTATCAGAATTCCAGGAGAAAGGAAAGAGAGGGTAGACAGAGGCAATATTTTAAAAAATCATGACCATGGCTAAGAATTTTCCAGAACTGATGAATGACAGCAATCTATAGATTCATATAGAATAAGATACATAAAAAGAAACCATAATCTAGGTATATCATAGTGAAAATGTAGAACACCAAAGGTAGAGTCTTAAAGGAAGCTAGATGTGAAAGATCACCTTAAAGATCAGCTGTTATACTTACGACTTATTTTTCAATAGTAACAATGGAAGCCAGAAGACAGTAGAATATCTTTAAATGTTGTTAAAGGAAATAATTGCCAACCTAGGATTCCATGTACCAAGAGAAAACAGTTTTGAGACTAAAGGTAAGTTCTAAAGGCTGTACTTCAGGTAAAAGGAAAGTAATCTCAAATAGAAGGTCTGAGATACAATGAGGAATAAAGAACAAAAATGGTGGACATAATAGGTAAATCTAAATGAGAAATAATAACATCTTGTGAAATTTAAAAAATTACAACATAGAATTTTAAAATTCAACAACATGTAAGTGGAGATGGGAAAATAAAGTTAATGTGTTCTAAGAAATTTGTATTGTGCTGGAGGAGAGCAAAGGTATTGATTACACTTTGATAAGTTAGGTATAAATTTTTTTTTTTTTTTTTTTTTGCGGTACGCGGGCCTCTCGCTGTTGTGGCCTCTCCCATTGCGGAGCACAGGCTCCGGACGCGCAGGCTCAGCGGCCATGGCTCACGGGCCTAGCCGCTCCACGGCATGTGGGATCTTCCCGGACCGGGGCAAGAACCTGTGTCCCCTGCATCGGCAGGCGGACTCTCAACCACTGTGCCACCAGGGAAGCCCTAGGTATAAATTTTTAAATTTCTAGTGTCACTATTAAGAGAAGAGAAACTTGATGTATAAATTCCAAACTAATATTAAATTTTTTAAGAAGTCAAAAAGAAGGCAAGAAAAGAGAGAGAAAGAAACAGAAAAGTGAGACAAGTAGAAATCACAGATAAAACGACAGATTTAAACCCAAATATGTCAGGAATTGCCTGACATAGACTTAATGCTCTAGAAAAAGAAAGATTCAGGCTGGATAAAATAACACAATTAACTGTATGACATTTACAAGAAACATGTCTAAAACAATAAGATTTAAATTAAAAAATGGAAAAAGATATACCATGCAAATACTAAACTCTTTCCTAAAAACCTAGTGTAGCTGTTGCTATGTTAATATCAAACAAATAAAATGCCGAGACAGAAAACATTACTGGAAACAAAAAAGATCATTTCATAATGAAAAAGGTACAATTGGCCAGGATGATATAAACATTTATAATTTGTATAATCCTAATAATACAGTCTCAAAATTTCTAAAGCAAAAATTTGCCAAACAACAGGCACACAAAAATAAGTATATAAAAGACTTGAATAAAATAAAGAAAATTGACCTAAACAAAGGATTAATGTAAAACACACACATTTTTTTCCAAGCGCACATGAAACATTAAGTCTCAACAAATCTAATATGGTTAAAATTATATAGAATTGTTTTAATTAATAGACCTTATTTTTTTGAGTCCTTTTAGGTTTACAGAAAGACTGAGTGGAAAGTAGAGACTTCCCATAAACTCCCTCAGCCTACTCCCTCACCACTGAGTTTCTGCTATTACTTTTTTTTTTAAATCAACACGTCCATCACCTCACAGTTGCCATTTTTTTGTGTGTCTGGCGAGAACGTGTAATATTTACCCTGTTAACAACTTTGAAGAATACAATACAGCATTTTGAACTATAGTCACCATGCTGTATATTAGATCTCCAGAACATATTCATCTTATAACTAAAAGTTTGTACCCTTTGACTAATATCTCCCCATTTCCCCCACCTCTCAGTCCCTGGTAGCCAACAATCTAACTTTCCATTTCTATGAGTTCAACTTTTTTAGACTGCACATATAAGTGAGGTCATACTTATGAGGTCATAAGTGAGGTATTTGTCTTTCTCTGACTTATTTCACTTAGCATAATACCCTCAAGTTTCATCCATGTTGTTGCAAATGGCACAACTTCCTACTGTCTTATTGCTGAATTTTATATACACACACACACACACACACACACACACACACACATATATATGTGTGTGTGTGTGTATATATGCCACATTTTGTTTATCCATTCATCCATCAGTGGATACTTAGGTCGTTTCCATGTCTTGGCTATTGTAAATAATGCTGCAATGAACATGGGAGTGAAGATATTTCTGAAATAGTGATTTCATTTCCTTTGGATATACACCTAGAAGTCAGATTGCTAAAACATGTAGTAGTGTTATTTTTAATTTTTTTATGAAGCTCCATACTGTTTTTCATAGTGGTTGCACCAATTTACATCCCCACCAACAGAGCACAAGAGTTCCCTTTTCTCCACATCCTTGCCACCACTTATTATCTCTTGTCTTTTTGATAATAGCCATTCTAACAGGGGTGAAGTGATATCTCATTACGGTTTTGATTTGCATTTTCCTGATGATTACTAATGCTGAACACCTTTTCATGTACCTACTGGCTGTTTGTATGTCTACTGAGGTCCAATGCCCATTTTAAAAATCAGATTATTTGACTTTTTCTATTTATATGGGTTCCTTATATATTTTGAATATATGGTTTGAAAATATTTTCTCCCATTCTGTAGGTTGCCTTTTCATTTTGTTGATCATTTATTTTGCTGTGTTGAAGCCTTTAGTTTGATATAGTTCCACTCATTTATTTTTTATCTTGTTGCCTATGCTTTTAGTGTCATATCCAAAAAAACACACACAAAAAAACCCCCAAAATTGCCAAGATCAATATCAAGGAGCTTATGTTTTCTTCCAGAAGTTTTATGGTTTCAGGTCTTACATTTAAGTCTTTAATCCATTTCGAGTTAATTTTTGTGAATGTTGTTAAGATTGGGGTCTACTCTTTCATTCTTTTGAATGTGAATATCCCATTTTCTAACACTATTGAAAAGACCATCTATTCACCACTGAATATTCTTGGCTCTCTTTTCAAACATTTAATTGACCATATATGCATGGATTTATTTCTGGGGTCTTGATTCTGTTCCATTGGTCTATATGTCTATTTTTATGGCAGAACTATACTGCTTTGATTACTATAGCTTTGTAATATAGTTTGAAATCATGAAGTGTGATGCCTCCAACTTTGTTCTTCTTTCTCAAGATTGATTTGGTTATTCAGGGTCTTTCATGATTCCAAATGAATTTTAGGATTTTTTTTTCTACTTCAGCGAAAACAAATGTCATTGGAATTTTGATAATTGCATTGAATCTGTAGATTGCTGGGGGTAATACGGACATTTTAACAGTATTAATTCTTCCAATCCCATGAACACTAGATATCTTTCCATTTATATATGTCTTCTTCAATTTCTTTCATCAATGTCTTACAGTTTTCAGTGTACAAATTTTTTACTTCTTTGGTTAAATTTATTCCTAAGTATTTTATTGTTTTTGATGCTATTGTAAATGGGATTGTAGCCTTTGTTTCTTTTTCAGATAGTTCACTGTGTATAGAAACACAACTGATTTTTTATGTTGATTTTCTATCCTGCAACTTCACTGAATTTGTTGATTAGATATAACAGTTTTTTGGTGAAGTCTTTAAGGTTTTCTATATATAAGATCACATGGTGTGTGAACAGAGACAAGTTTATTTCTTCCTTTTCTGATTTGGATGCCTCTTATTTCTTTTTCTTGCCTAACTGCTGTGACTTGGCCTTCCAGTACCATGTTGATTTTAGAAGAAAAGCTTTCAAATGTTCACTGCTGAGTATGATGTTAACTGTGGGCTTGTCATATATGGCCTTGCTTATAGTGGGGTATGTTCTTTCAATACCCAATTTGTTGAAAGTTCTACCATGAAAGAATGTTGAATTCTGTCAAATGCTTTTTCTGCATCAATTGAAATGATAATATGATTTTTATCCCTCTATTAATGGGATATATCGCATTTATTGATTTACACATGTTGAAACATCCTTGCATCCCAGGGATAAATCCCACTTGATCATGTTATATGATTCTTTTAATGTGCTGCTAAATTCAGCTTGCTAGTATTTTGTTGAGAATCTGTGCATCTAAATTCATCATGGATATTGGCCTGTAATCTTCTTTTCTTGCAGTGTCCTTATTTGGCTTTGGTATCAGGGTAATGCTGGCCCTGTAAAATGAGTTTGCGAGTATTCCCTCAAATTCAATTTTTTTGGAAGAGTTTGAGAAGAATTGGCATTAATTCTTTTTAAGTGTTTGGTAAAACTTACCAATGACACCATCTGGTCCTGGGCATTTCATTTTGGAGAGGCTTTTGATTACAGATTCAGTCTTTTTACTCATTATTGGTCTGTTCAGATTTTCTTTTTCTTCATGATTCAGTCTTTGTATATTTCTAGGAATGTATACATTTCTTCTAGGTTGTCCAATTTGTTGGTGTATAATTTTCATAGTAGTCTCTTATTATCCTGTGTATTTCTGTGGTATCAGATGTAATATCTCCTCTTCCATTTCTGATTTTATTTACTTGAGTACTCTCTCTTTTTTCCTTGGTCAGTCTAGCTAAAGTTTTGTCAATTCTGTTTATCATTCAAAACCAACTCTTAGTTTTGTTGATCTTTTTTTTCCTGTTCTCTATTTCATTTATTTCTACTCTAATCTTTATTATTTCCTTCCTTCTGCTACCTTTGTGCTTAGTTTGGTCTTCTTTTTCTAGTTCCTTGAGGTATAATGTTAGGTTGTTTATATGAGAGCTTTCTTTTTTTCTTAATTTAGGCATTAACAGCTATAAACTTCCTTCTTAGAACTGCTTTTGCTGGATCCCAAAAGTTTTGGTATGTTGTGTTTCCATTTTCATTTCTCTCAGATATTATTTGATTTTCCTTTTGATTCCTTAGAAAATGTTCTCTTGTCACAAAAGAAGTAAGCTAGAAGTTAATACTAAAAATCAGGTACAGCAGAAAGACCAAATGGGAGTGTGGTTTAAGTCCTGTGAGAAGATCAGAACTTGAAAAAAAAAAATCAAGCCAGTGTCAGTGAGGATGGAGGAAAAAAGGAAACATATATTTAGAAATATATGAGTAGAGAGGTGCATCTGGGGAGAAAATGGGTTTGATTTATCTGCAGGACAACAGTTGTCCAGAAGTCAGTTGGAAATATGTGTCTGGAACTCGGGGGAGATGTCAGGCCTAGAGTTGCCAGAGTCATTAATGTATGAGGTCATGATGTGAATCACCTTGGGAAAGTAAAATATAAGAAAGACGCCAAAGACTTAACTCTGAGGCCCCCAAATTTTTTCCATGTTTTTATCATTCTTTTCTATTTTATATATTTTGATATAAAATGAATATAATAATTAAATACAATTTTATTTTTAATTAAATTATTCTGAATTAAAATAAAATTTGGAAAAAGGATTATTAGAACTATGTGGGGAGTATGAACAATTTTCATTTCATCATACTTTTCCACTTAAAAAGGAAAGCATTATCTTTAGAGAAAATTAGAGTCAAAAAATCACTCATAGTCTCCTCACTCATTTGAGTGAGTCATTATATTCAATTTATTTCTTACCCATCTTTTTTCTACATACTTTTAATTTAACAAAATAATAATCATTCAACAAATATAATAAATGATTCAATAAATATATTCCTTCTTTCTAGTTGATATTTTATAAGAGGCATTTTACATTCTATCCACACATACTTGGTAAAATGGAAATATAATATTCTATATAGAGGATGTCATAACAGCCATTCTGTTATTTCTGGACACCACTTTAAATACTATTTAGATGACATTTTTATGCATAAAGTTTTTTTCATATTTAGGATTATTTCCTTAGGTTAGATTCAAGAAGTGTAATTTCTAGGACAAAAGAAATAAACACTTTTAGGGACTTCCATACATATTGCCAAAATGCTTCCTAAAAAATATTTGTACTAACTCACATTGCCATCAGCAATTGACCTAGGCAGCTCACTGATATTAGGAATTCCACTATCAATCTTAAAAAATCTGTTAAATTTATAGATAAAAAATGGAAGGTCATTTTAATTTGCACATTTCTGATAACCAGTGAGGTTGGACACTCCCATGTTTATTGAAGATTTGTATTTTCTCCTCTGTGAATTCATTTCCTTTGTGTATCAATTGAAGTCTCAGTATTTTATCAAATTTGTATCAGTGCTATCAAATTAAGTGTGATTTTTCCTCCAGGTTTATGTTTGTCTCAATTTTAGTTGTGGCTTACCTTGGGGATAAAAAGAAATGTTAAATGTTCACATAGTTAAATATTTCCCTAATTTTTTCTATTGCTTTTCAACTATCTACTTCCAAAAGTTTGATAAATATTCACTTCTATTTTTCTTGTTTTAAATTGTTTGTATATTAACTCAAACCATCTGGAATTTATTTTTATGTTTGTTGTGAGGTGAAAATCTACATGATATTTTTTCCAAACTGCTAAACAATGGCTCTAGCATTATTCACTGAATAACTCCTTCTTTTTCCATTGATTAATGATATATCCTTTATCTATATTGCTTTCACATTATATTCAAGTCTATTTCTGGGCTGTCTTGTGCCACTGATTATCTCTTCTTGCCCCAGTATTTAATGGTGTTTATAATTGTGTGTTACAATATTCTTTAATTCTAGTAGGACCAAAACTTAACAGATGGTTTTCAAACATATTTTTGTTGTTTTTCTTCTAGAAATATTTTCAGTGGGGATTATTTGCTGATTGTCTGTGTTTCAAAACAGGGATATAAGAAACTTACAACACAGTCATAGAAAAAGATGCAAATAATATTGAAGATTAGAAAGCAAACAGAAAAGCTTGCTCCCTCCATGTTCCTTTCAAACTCTCAGTGCTGCTCCTTGGGGGCCACTGTTAACATTTTTTTGGTTGTATTTTTCCAGAAATTGTCCATATATTTATTTATAAGAACATATATAATGTCCAGTCCCCCTTCCCAATTTTGACACAACTTGGTTCATACTACACATTCAGTTCTTAAACTTGTTTTTTTCCCTTCACCTGTCATAATTGTGGTACATTCCTTAACCAAAAAGAACTCTAAAATAACTTGTGACGTTCCAAAATATCCCACTGAAGTTTTGTCTGGAATCGCATCAACTCCTATAAACACTAACAGGCATATTGAACTTCCTTTACTCCCTCAGCGATAAAGGGCCTCCTCTTGCCCCCGGGTCTTGCTTAGAAATTCCCTTAGATAGGAAGAGTACTCTCATCTGCCTCAGTTCCTTTCTGCCCCCCTTCATCTTGGTAACTCTTAACCACCCTTCAGGTATTAGCTTGTGATATTTCTCCCACTTTCTGATATCCAGTGCTTATCCAGTGCTTTAATAAAATCATACTAATTCTGATGGTTTTAGAAATTCAAGTGAAATTTCTTGATGTCAAATATAATTTGCAAATAATGAGAGTTTACCTATTTCTGGTTTATCTTTATTGCACTAACCAGAACTTCCAATGTAATATTAAGTGGTAATAGTGATGGTAGACACCCCAATATTGTGTCTACTTTTAATAAATATGTCTTTTCTGTTTTAATTTAAAATATGATGTCTACTGGTGACATATGTAATATATACTCTCTACTATGTTAAGGAAGTAACTACCTAGTCCTATTATTTTATAGGATATGAATGGTTTTGGTTTTATTAAATGCCCTTTTGGTATCTGTTGACATGATCGTGATTTTTATATGACTTATTTATACAATGTATCACAGGAAAAGTTTCCTAATGTTGAATCTTGATTTCTTTCCTGGGATAAATCTCTTTGGTCTGGGAGATTAAAAATACAATTGTTGCTTTCTCTTTCTCACATTCTGTTTAGCATTTTTTGCACCTATATGAATGAGAAGGATTAGTAACAATGATTTGAGAGCGGTAACTTAGAATGAGAGAACATCAACATTTAAAGGAGCAGGGAGTCTCTCAACTTAAGCCAGAAATGCCTTTTATTATAAATGAAAAACAATTGATAATCTGAAAAAAGGTATTGATAATCTGAAAAAAAGATAATCTGAAAAAAAAACAATTGATAATCTGAATTCGATTAGCATGAACCCATATCATCTCATCATCTGTGGATGAATCAAATTACTCAATCTGTAGTTCTTAGGGGGGAAACACTGTATTGGGGCAGAAGTATAAAGTATCATAGCCATGAAAACTGCCTGCATGCAGTCAGCCACACCAATTCTCACAAGTTCCTAGGTCAAAGACCTTATTTTCAAAGGGCAAAAATATTACAAAATTACTTCATTATATAGATACCACAGTTTTCTTTTGCTTTTCAGTTATTTTGACTACCTGAGGATTTAAACCCATATACTAACCTCTGTTAACTAATATCTTTTCGGGAATTTTCTTTTCATTTGCCTTAAAAGGGTTCTATTTTTTTTCCCTTTCCCATTCTGTGACACAAATATCTTTAAAGGCCTATTAAGCATTTAGGAACCCTTATATTCAGAAACACCAGCACTTTTGTAATGCTGAAGGTAATATGCAAGTAACTCAGATGTCATTTAACCTGTTCAGTTCAAGTTTTCTATCACACACACAATAACTTTCTTACCAATCATTAAAAAAAAATCCCCGGAGTACCTCTGAACTCAAAAGAATCAAACTTAAATCAAATTAAGTCTTTCTGAAGCTATAAAGGACAACTTTGCTTTGGTTTCTGGTTTAATTCAGTGACTGATAACCCAACACAAACCTTTGGTTGAAATTACTTCAGCAGATCTATGACAGGCATTAGTTATTCATGTGGCTTTGCAATAATGTTGGTTTTTCTAATTAATGTTCACTCTTAGGCATAAAATCTGCATTGAGAATTTAAATGATTCAGCCAGGGACTGACAAATGTGGAAATCATTCCCAGCTCCGATGATTCTGTTACATCTCTCTCCAGATAACTTTATTCAGAACAACAGTTCTCTGAAATTAAAAATATCCTGATGGAGTTATGTTCTTTTGTATCTTTCTTGTGGACAATGTTTCTTTTTCTTATAAATCTGCTAGAAAATGGTTAAAGTAGGCATAACCTTGCTTTTATTTGTAGCAGCCACAATCATACATTATTTAACTTGGCTCATGTAATTTATTCCTTATGCACAGAAATTACATCTATCATTACCACCCCCCATCTTTGCCTTTGGGTAGAATATTCAGAAGATAAAAGGGGGTTATTTACCCCTTCTGGTAAAATTATTCCTGCATAAGAACGTGTGTATTTTCAAGACTTACACAATGTGAGGGTTTAACAATAAAATAAATAACATCCTTCATCTCCCTAACACCAGAGGTAATTCCCACAAAGCAAGCTAAAGTTGTTAGTAAGGATCATAGGGAGGAAATGCCTCCAAATTATCTCTCAATTCTTATAGCCCATTTCTGCTTTTCTGTACACAAATTTAATATTTCTGAGACATTTGCTTCATGTTAATATAATTACATTAAGAAAAATGTTCTGATATTTGTAAATAAAGCAAAAGGATAAGTACATACCTTTTTCATGTGTTGACTGAAAAAAAATGCACCACCTAAAAGCTGAGAATTATGTTTTATTCAGCAGACTTACTGAGAACTTCAGCCCAGGATACAGCCTCTCAGATAGTTCTGAGGGACTGTTCCGAAGAGGAAAGGGAGGGGCCAGGATATATAGGAATTTTTGCAAAAAACAAAACAAAACAAAACAAAAAACCCAAAACCCAGGTAGTCTAACATCAAAAGATTGCTGCTAATCGAAGAAAAACCAGACATCTCAAGTTAATGATTTTAGCACTTTTCTAAGTATGGGAATATGCAAGAGTCTGGACTTAATGAAATTATTCCTTTGATATGAACCTTAACTATTTAGGGCCAGTATCCTCTTTTTCTCCATCCTGAATCCCCTTCAGGGTGCACCACTGGGTAGGGGGTGGGGGTGGCTGCAGTAGCTGATGGCTTGATAGCTGCAACATCCTACTGATATGGCAGGAGATATTGTTTGTCCACACGTTACTCTAAAGCACTAATGGCTCTGTCCAAAGATTATTTAATTCCTGAGTAGGGAATTTTACCCTTGCTTGACTATTTACTCTTGATTAGGGGCTAGATTCTATAAAATTAGATATTAATTATAGATTTTTTTCTGGAAATAAAGGTAACCCCAGTGGTTACGGCTCTCTTGCCCTATAGGACATTAACTAGTTTGTAGCTGTTAGCAAATACATTTCAGCTTTCCTTTCACTGGAGAACCACCTATCTTGGGTTCCTCAGATTTTTTTTTGAATCAGCTTTGCCATCTTTATGATTTCCTCAATAATGGATTAAGAAATCCCTGACCCACCATGCTCACTATAATATTTGCATAATAAACCAGTCTTAATGTTTTAAAGAAACTACACTTTGACAATTCTCATGTTTAACACATAGTTCACTTTTGAGGTCAAAGCTTCCTATGTTATTCTCCTCCCAAGCTCTTCTCAACACAATATGAAGGCATGTAGTTTCAAATACCATAAAACATGAGAAACTATAATCCCTGTGGCGTATTTCTAAATGCAAGCATCAAGTAAACCCCTTAAAAAAAAAACCCTGTCACTGATAAGTACATGAACAGGGTTATTTTTTTTTCCTTAAATTAACAAAAAATGAAAATTCTGAATGCAATTTAATAGATTGCATCAGGCCAATGTTCCAGATGCAACAATTAGAAAAAAATAAATAAATGACAAAAACCACATTTTTAAAGACATCAGAGTGATATTGAAGCAAAAAGGACTGGATAATATTCCAAAGAAGGAAGAACCCTTTCTAATAAGCTATGCTGGCAAGCAGTTTTCTTCCCTGGTGGAATTGGCTAATTCTGGGCTTGGATTACAGATTAGACTTGGTGCATGTAGAAGAATTAGAATGAGTGTAAGAAAAACCTGCAGATCTTTGGGTGGTTACAGAAGGTGACATGACAGATTGGAACTTGAGGAGCCTATACAAATGCTAATCAAAAGAAAGCTGGGAAGGCAATACTAATATCAGAAAATTGGACTTCAGAACAGGAATATTTCTGGGGATAAACAGAAAAGTTACACAATGACCAAGGTATCAGTTCACTAAGAATACACCAAAAAATGCTAAGTTCACATGCACCTAACAGAAGACCTTCAGAACACAAGAAGCAAAACTGGGTAGAATGAAAAAATAAAGACAAATGCAAAATTATGATTGGTGATTTAAACATTTTTCTCTCTATAATCAACAAAATAATTAGACCAAAATTCAATAAGGAATTAGAAAACCTGAACAACATGTCGACCAACTTGAACTAATTAGTATTCATAAAACACTCTACCCACCACAGCATATGTTATCCTTTCTAAGAAAATATGAAACATTCACCAAGATAGATGATATTCTGGGCCATAAAACAAACAACACATTTAAAAGACTTAAAGCCATACAATGTATGTTTTTATAACAGAATTAAAGTAAAAAGAAAGATTTCTGACAAAATCTTCTATTTGGAAAATTCTAAAACTCTTCTAAATAACAAATGGGTAGAAGAAAATCTTGGAAAGGAAATTAGAAAATATTTGGGATTGAATGAAAATGAAAATACAACATATCAAAACTACTGGGATGCAGATAAAGCTGTCCTTACAGAGACATTTTTAATATTAATGCTCATACTCACAAACAGATGGAGAGATATACCATGTTCTTGGATTGGAAGAATCAATATTATCAAAATGACTGTACTACCCAAAGCATCTAGAGATTCAATGCAATCCCTATCAAATTAATATCATTTTTCCCAGAATTAGAACAAATAATCTTCAAATTTGTATGGAAACACAAAAGACCCCAAATAGCCAAAGTAATCTTGAGAAAGAAAAACGGAGCTGAAGGAGAGAGGCACCCTGACTTCAGACTATAATACAAAGCGACAGTCATCAAAACAGCATAGTACTGGCACAAAAACAGAAATATAGATCAACAGAACAGGATAGAAAGTTCAGAGATAAACCCACACACCTATGGTCACCTGATGACAAAGGAGGCAAGAATATACAATGGAGAAAAGATAGTCTCTTCAATAAGTGGTGCTGGGACAACTAGACAGCTACATGTAAAAGAATGAAATTAGAACACTCCCTAACACCATACACAAATGTAAACTCAAAATGGATTAAAGACCTAAATGTAAGGTCGGATACTATAAAACTCTCAGGGAAAACATAGGCAGAACACTCTCTGACATAAATCGAAGCAAGATCTTTTTTGATCCACCTCCTAGAGTAGTGAAAATAAAAACAAAAATAAACAAATGGGACCTAATGAAACTTAAAAGCTTTTGCACAGCAAAGGAAACCATAAACAAAATGAAAAGACAACCCACAGAATGGGAGAAAATATTTGCAACCAAAGTGACCGACAAGGGATTAGTCTCCAAAATATACAAGCAGCTCACGCAGCTCAATAACAAAAACAAAAAAACAACCCAATCAAAAATGGGCAGAAGATCTAAATAGGCATTTCTCCAAAGAAGACATACAAATGGACAAAAAGCACATGAAAAGATGCTCAACTTCATTAATCATTAGAGAAATGCAAATCAAAACTACAATGAGATATCACCTGGCTATCACAGAAAAATCTACAAACAATAAATGCTGGAGAGGGTGTGGAGAAAGGGAACCCTCCTACACTTTTGGTGGGAATGTAAATTGGTACAGCCATTATGGAGAACAGTATGGAGGTTCCTTAAAAAACTAAAAATAGAATTACCATATGAGCCAGCAATGCCACTACTGGGCATATACCCAGAGATAACCATAATTCAAAAGACACATATACCCCAATGTTCATAGCAGCACTATTTACAATAGCCAGGACATGGAAGCAACCTAAATGTCCATCAACAGAGGAATGGATAAAGAAAATGTGGTACATATATACAATGGAATATTACTCAGCCATAAAAAAGAATGAAATAATGCCATTTGCAGCAACATGGATGGACCTAGAGACTGTCATACTGAGTGAAGTAAGTCACACAGAGAAGGACAAATATTGTATGATATTGCTTATATGTGGAATCTAAAAAAATGGTACAAATGAACTTATTTACAAAACAGAACTAGAGTCATAGATATAAAACACAATCTTATGGTTACTGGTGAGGGGGGAAGGGGGAGAGGGATAAATTGGGAGATTGGGATTGACATATACACACTACTATATATAAAATAGATAACTAATAAGGACCTACTGTATAGCACAGGGAACTCTACTTAATACTCTGTAATGACCTATATGGGAAAAGAATTTTTAAAAAGAGTGGATATACGTATATGTATAACTGATTCACTTTGCTGTATAGCAGAAGGTAACACAACATTGTAAATCAATTATACTCCAATAAAAATTCTTTAAAAAAGAGAGACATGACTATATGTAATGTGGTATCCTGGAAGGGATCTTGAAACAAACAAACAAACAGACATCAGTGGAAAAACCTGTGAAATCCAAATAGTCTGTAGTTTAGCTAATAGTACTGTACCAATGTACCAGTGTTGGTTTCTTAGCTGTGAGAAATGTGCCACTCTGAGGTAAGGTGTTACAATAGGGAGACAGAGTGAGACTTATATGGGAACTCTCTGTATTATATCTGCAAATTTTCTGTAAATCTAAAATGATTCCAAAGTTGAAGTTTATTAAAATAAAAAACTAAAAAAATGCTACTAGAAAATTAGAAAGGTCTCACATCAGTGATCTAAGCTTTTATCTTAAGAAAGTAGAAAACTTATATGAACAGACAAAGGAGCTAGTATAACAAAAACAAAACAGAAAAAAACAAAGGTGGAGGATATTTCCTATATGGTTTCGAGATGTATTACAAATAATCAAATAATCAAGATTGTAATACTGGTGAAAGAACAGACACATAGGTCAATGGAACCAAGTAATCCAAAAATAGAACCATAGCTAACTGGTTTTCAACAAAATTGCAAAGGCAATTCAATAAAGAAAGGATGTCATACTTTCAACAAACAGCATGGAAAATTAGGACATCCATTTCAAAAACAAAACTAAATCTCAGCACATAATATAGACCATACACAAAAAGGAAGTCAAATGAGCTACAGATATATGAAAAATCTAAAGCTATAAAACAACTACAGTAAAATACAGGATAAAGTCTTTGTGACCTTAGGTCATGCAAATATCTCATAGACAGATATCTTACTCAATAATTTATGAACCATAAAAGAAAAAATTGATACATCAAAATTCAAAATTTCAGGTTTTCAAAAGACCATGGTAAGAAAATAAAAGATAAGTGACAGACTGGGACAGAAATATTTCAATAACACCTATCAGTTAAAGTCTCACGTCCTCAGTATATAAAGAACGCTAAAAACTTGATAAGAAGAAAACAGAAATCCTGGAAAAAAACTTGGTGAAAGATCTGAGCAGATACTTTACCAAAAAAGACATATGGAATATGGAATCATTGTTATACACCTGAAACTAATATAATTTTATATGTCAATTATAGCTCAATAAAATAAGTATTAAATAATAAAAACAAAACAAAGCAACTTATAGATGATAAATAAGCACATAAAAAGATAATTTACATCAGTAATTTTTAGAAAAATGCAAATTAAAATCACAACGAGGTACCACTACACACCTATTAAAATGACCAAAAAACCTGAAAACACCCAGGGCTGATGAAGATGTTAAATTTTTATACATTATTGGTAGGAATTTAAAAACTGTATGACTACTTTGGAAATGAGTTTTCAGTTTCTTAGTTATCAATTAACCGTTTACTGATCATATGACACAGCAATCCAACTCCTAGGTAATTACCAAGTAAAAAGCAAAGTATACATTCACACAAAAACCTGTATTGAATGTTCCTAGCAAATCTATTCAAAATTCCCAAAAACTGGTAGCAAGTTAAATGCATTACTACTAATAGTCAAAAAATGGGAATAGGGAGAGGGGGAAGATGGCATAAGAGTAAGACGCAGAGATCACCTTCCTCCCCAGAGATACATCAGAAATACATCTACACGTGGAACAACTCCTACAGAACACCTACTGAACGCTGGAAGAAGACCTCAGACCTCTCAAAAGGCAAGAAACTCTCCACGTACCTGTGTAGGGCAAAAGAAAAAAGAATAAACAGAGACAAAAGAATAGGGACGGGACCTGCACCCGTGGGAGGGAGCTGTGAAGGAGGAAAGGTTTCCACACACTAGAAGCCCCTTCGCGGGCGGAGACTGAGGGTGGCGAAGGGGGAAAGCTTTGGTGCCGTGGAGGAGAGCACAGCAGCAGGGGTGCGGAGGGCGAAGCGGAGAGATTCCCGCACAGAGGATCAGTGTCGACCGGCACTCACTAGCCCGAGAGGCTTGTCTGCTCACCTGCCGGGGCGGGTGGGGTGGGGAGCTGAGGCCCGGGCTTCGGTCGGAGTGCAGGGAGAGGACTGGGGTTGGCGGTGTGAACACAGCCTGCAGGGGGTTAGTGCACCACGGCTAGCCAGGAGGGAGTCTGGGGAAAAGTCTGGACAAGCTGAAGAGGCAAGAGACTTTTTCTTCCCTCTTTGTTTCCTGGTGCGTGAGGAGAGGGGATTAAGAGCGCTGCTTAAAGAAGCTCCAGAGATGGCCGCAAGCCACGGCTAACAGCGCAGACCCTAGAGACGGGCATGAGATGCTGAGGCTGCTGCTGCCGCCACCAAGAAGCCAACCTGCAACCTACAAAAAGGAGACCCCAAACACAGTAAGATAAACAAAATGAGAAGACAGAAAAACACACAGCAGATGAAGGAGCAAGATAAAACCCCACCAGACCTAACAAATGAAGAGGAAATAGGCAGTCTACCTGAAAAAGAATTCAGAATAATGATAGTAAAGATGATCCAAAATCGTGGAAATAGAATAGAGAAAATGCAAGAAACATTTAACAAGGACCTAGAAGAACTGAAGATGAAACAAGCAATGATGAACAACACAAGAAATGAAATTAAAAATACTCTAGAAGGGATCAAGAGCAGAATAACTGAGGCAGAAGAATGGATAAGTGACTGGGAAGATAAAATATTGGAAATAACTACTGCAGAGCAGAATAAAGAGAAAAGAATGAAAAGAACTGAGGACAGTCTCAGAGACCTCTGGGACAACACTAAACAAACCAACATTCGAATTATAGGGGTTCCAGAAGAATAAGAGAAAAAGAAAGGGACTGAGAAAATATTTGAAGAGATTATAGTTGAAAACTTCCCTAATATGGGAAAGGAAATAGTTGATCAAGTCCAGGAAGCACAGAGAGTCCCATACAGGATAAATCCAAGGAGAAACATGCCAAGACACATATTAATCAAACTGTCAAAAATTAAATACAAAGAAAACATATTTAAAGCAGCAAGGGAAAAACAACAAATAACACACAAGGGAATCCCCATAAGGTTAACAGCTGATCTTTCAGCAGAAACTCTGCAAGCCAGAAGGGACTGGCAGGACATATTTAAAGTGATGAAGGAGAAAAATCTACAACCAAGATTACTCTACCCAGCAAGGATCTCATTCAGATTTGATGGAGAAATTAAAATCTTTACAGACAAGCAAAAGCTGAGAGAGTTCAGCACCACCAAACCAGCATTACAACAAATGCTAAAGGATCTTCTCTAGGCAAGAAACACAAGAGAAGGAAAAGACCTACAATAACAAACCCAAAACAATTAAGAAAATGGGAATAGGAACATACATATCGATAATTACCTTAAATGGAAATGGATTAAATGCTCCCACCAAAAGACACAGACTGGCTGAATGGATACAAAAACAAGACCCATATATATGCTGTCTACAAGAGACCCACTTCAGACCTAGGGATACACACAGACTGAAAGTGAGGGGATGGAAAAAGATACTGCATGCAAATGGAAACCAAAACAAAGCTGGAGTAGCAATTCTCATATCAGACAAAACAGACTTTAAAATAAAAAGTACTATAAGAGACAAAGAAGGACACTATGTAATGATCAAGGGATCCATCCAAGAAGACGATATAACAATTGTAAAGATTTATGCACCCACCATAGGAGCACCTCAATACATAAGGCAAATACTAACAGCCATAAAAGGGGAAATCGACAGTAACACAATCATAGTAGGGGACTTTAACACCCCACTTTCACCAATAGACAGTTCGCCCAAAATGAAAATAAATAAGGAAACACAAGCTTTAAATGATACATTAAACAAGATGGACTTAATTGATATTTATAGGACATTCCATCCAAAAACAACAGAATACACATTTTTCTCAAGTGCTCATGGAACCTTCTCCAGGATATATCATATCTTGGGTCACAAATCAAGCTTTGGAAAATTTAAGAAAATTGAAATTGTATCAAGTATCTTTTCTGACCACAATGCTATGAGACTAGATATCAAAAACAGGAAAAGATCTGTAAAAAATACAAACACGTGGAGGCTAAACAATACACTACTTAATAACGAAGTGATCACTGAAGAAATCAAAGAGGAAATCAAAAAACACCTAGAAACAAATGACAATGGAGACACGACGACCCAAAACCTATGGGATGAAGCAAAAGCAGTTCTAAGAGGGAAGTTTATAGCAATACAATCCTACCTTAAGAAACAGGAAACATCTCGAATAAACAACCTAACCTTGCACCTAAAGCAATTAGAGAAAGAAGAACAAAAAAATCCCAAAGTTAGCAGAAGGAAAGAAATCATAAAGATCAGATCAGAAATAAATGAAAAAGAAATGAAGGAAATGATAGCAAAGATCAATAAATCTAAAAGCTGGTTCTTTGAGAAGATAAACAAAATTGATAAACCATTAGCCAGACTCATCAAGAAAAAAAGGGAGAAGACTCAAACCAATAGATTTAGAAATGAAAAAGGAGAAGTAACAACTGACACTGCAGAAAGACAAAAGATCATGAGAGATTACTACAAGCAACTCTATACCAATAAAATGGACAACCTGGAAGAAATGGACAAATTCTTAGAAATGCACAACCTGCCAAGACTGAATCAGGAAGAAATAGAAAATATGAACAGACCAATCACAAGCACTGAAATTGAAACTGTGATTAAAAATCTTCCAACAAACAAAAGCCCAGGACCAGATGGCTTCACAGGTGAATTCTATCAAACATTTAGAGAAGACCTAACACCAATTCTTCTCAAACTCTTCCAAAATATAGCAGAGGGAGGAACACTCCCAAATTCATTCTACGAGGCCACCATCACCTTGATACCAAAACCAGAAAAGGATGTCACAAAGAAAGAAAACTACAGGTCAATATCACTGATGAACATAGATGCAAAAATCCTTAACAAAATACTAGCAAACAGAATCCAACAGCACATTCAAGGATCATACAACATGATCAAGTGGGGTTTATTCCAGGAATGCAAGGATTCTTCAATGTACACAAATCAATCAATGTGATAAACCATATTAACAAATTGAAGGAGAAAAACCATATGATCATCTCAATAGATGCAGAGAAAGCTTTTGACAGAATTCAACACCCATTTATGATAAAAAGCCTCCAGAAAGTAGGCACAGAGGGAACTTTCCTCAACACAATAAAGGCCATAAATGACAAACCCACAGCCAACATCGTCCTCAATACTGAAAAACTGAAAGCATTTCCACTAAGATAAGGAACAAGACAAGGTTGCCCACTCTCACCACTCTTATTCAACATAGTTTGGGAAGTTTTAGCCACAGCAATCAGAGAAGAAAAGGAAATAAAAGGAATTCAAATCGGAAAAGAAGAAGTAAAGCTGTCACTGTTTGCAGATCACATGATACTATACATAGAGAATCGTAAAGATGCTACCAGAAAACTACTAGAGTTAATCAATTAATTTGGTAAAGTAGCAGGATACAAAATTAATGCACAGAAATCTCTGGCATTCCTATACACTAATGATGAAAAATCTGAAAGTGAAATCAAGAAAACACTCCCATTTACCATTGCAACAAAAAGAATAAAATATCTAGGAATAAACCTACCTAAGGAGACAAAAGACCTGTATGCAGAAAATTATAAGACACTGATGAAAGAAATTAAAGATGATACAAATAGATGGAGAGATATACCATGTTCTTGGTTGGAAGAATCAACATTGTCAAAATGACTCTACTACCCAAAGCAATCTATAGATTCAATGCAATCCCTACCAAACCACCACTGCCATTTTTCACGGAACTAGAACAAAAAATTTTGCAATTTGTATGGAAACACAAAAGACCCCGAATAGCCAAAGCAATCTTGAGAACGAAAAATGGAGCTGGAGGAATCAGGCTCCCTGACTTCAGACTATACTACAAATCTACAGTCATCAAGACAGTATGGTACAGGCACAAAAACAGAAATATAGATCAATGGAACAGGATAGAAAGCCCAGAGATAAACCCATGTACATATGGTCACCTTATCTTTGATAAAGGAGGCAGGAATGTACAGTGGAGAAAGGACAGCCTCTTCAATAAGTGGTGCTGGGAAAACTGGACAGGTACATGTAAAAGTATGAGATTCGATCACTCCCTAAGACCATACACAAAAATAAGCTCAAAATGGATTAAAGACCTAAATGTAAGGCCAGAAACTATCAAACTCTTAGAGGAGAACATAGGCAGAACACTCTATGACATAAATCACAGCAAGATCCTTTTTGACCCACCTCCTAGAGAAATGGAAATAAAAGAAAAATAAACAAATGGGACCTAATGAAACTTCAACGCTTTTGCACAGCAAAGGAAACCATAAACAAGACCAAAAGACAACCCTCAGAGTGGGAGAAAATATTTGCAAATGAACCAACTGATAAAGGATTAATCTCCAAAATTTATAAGCAGCTCATGCAGCTCAATAACAGAAAAACAAACAACCCAATCCAAAAATAGGCAGAAGACCTAAATAGACACTTCTCGAAAGAAGATATACAGATTGCCAACAAACACGTGAAAGAATGTTCAACATCATTAATCATTAGAGAAATGCAAATCAAAACTACAATGAGATACCGTCTCACACCAGTCAGAATGGCCATCATCAAAAAATCTAGAAACAATAAATGCTGGAGAGGGTGTGGAGAAAAGGGAACACTCTTGCACTGCTGGTGGGAGTGTGAATTGGTACAGCCACTATAGAGAACAGTATGGAGGTTCCTTAAAAAACTACAAATAGAACTACCTTATGACCCAGCAATCCCACTACTGGTCATATACCCTGAGAAAACCATAATTCAAAAAGAGTCATGTACCAAAATGTTCATTGCAGCTCTATTTCCAAGAGCCCGGAGATGGAAACAACCTAAGTTTCCATCATCGGATGAATGGATAAAGAAGATGTGGCACATATATATAATGGAATATTACTCAGCCATAAAAAGAAATGAAATTGAGTTATTTGTAGTTAGGTGGATAGACCTAGTGTCTGTCATACAGAGTGAAGTAAGTCAGAAAGAGAAAGACAAATAACACATATATATGGAATTTAAGAAAAAAAAATGTCATGAAGAACCTAGGGGTAAGACAGGAATAAAGACACAGACCTACTAGAAAATGGACTTGAGGATATGGGGGGGGGAAGGGTAAGCTGTGACAAAGCGAGACAGAGGCATGGACATATATACACTACCAAACATAAAATAGATAGCTAGTGGGAAGCAGCCGCATAGCACAGGGAGATCAGCTCGTGACTGCCTGGAGGGTGGGATAGGGAGGGTGGGAGGGAGGGAGACGCAAGAGGGAAGAGATATGGGAACATATGTATATGTATAACTGATTCACTTTGTTATAAAGCAGAAACTAACACACCATTGTAAAGCAATTATACTCCAATAAAGATGTAAAAAAAAAAGTGGGAATAACTCAAATGTTTTTCAATTGGTGAATGGGGAAAGACTGGCTTTAAAGGGACACAGGCACAATTCTGGGAATCACGGAAGTGTAATATACAGGCATACCTCATTTTACTGTGCTTCACTTTATTTTACTTTATAGATACTGCATTTTTTTTTACAAATTGCTGGTTGTGGCAACCCTGCACTGAGCAAGTCTCTTAGTGCTGTTTCTCTAATAGCATTTGCTCACTTCATTTCTCTCTGTCACACTTTGGAAATTCTTCAAATATTTCAAACATTTCCATTATTTGTATATCTGTCATGGTGTTTTATAATCAGTGATCTCTAATCAGTGATCTTTTATTTACTATTGTAATTTTGGGGGGCACCTTGAACTGCATCCATGTAAGAGAGCAAAATTAATCAATAAATGTGTATGTTTTGCCTGCTCCACTGACCTGTGTTTCCCCCATCTTTCTCCCTCTCCTCAGGCCTCCCTGTTCCCAAAGACACAACAATCTTAAACTTAGGCCAATTAATAACCCTACAATGTCCTATAAGTGTTCAAGTTAAAGGAAGAGTCATATGTCTCTCACTTAAAATCAAAAGCTGGAAATTATTAAGCTAAGTGAGGAAGGCCCATAGAGAGCTGAGATAGGCCCAAAGCTAGGCCTCTTACATCAAACAGTTAACCAAGTTGCAAATGCAAAGGGAAGTTCTGGAAGGAAATTAAGAGTGCTACTCCAGTGAACACATGAATGATAGGACAGCAAAACAGCCTTATTGCTGATATGACGAAAGCTTGAGCGGTCTGCATAGAAGATTAAACCAGCTACAACATTCTCTTCAGTTGAAGCCTAATCCAGAGCAAGAACCCAACTCTCTTCAATTCTATGTAGGCTGGGAGAGATGAGGAAGCTGCAGAAGAAAAGTCTGAAGGTAGCAGAGGTTGGTTCATGAGGTTTCAAGAAAGAAGCCGTCTCCATAACATATCGGTGCAAGGTGAAGCAGCAAGTGCTGATGTAGAAACTGCAGTAAGTTATCCAGAAGATCTAGCTAAGATCAATATTGAACATGGCTACACTAAAAAATAGATTTTCAATGCAGACAAAGTAGCCTTATATTGGAAGAAGATGCCATCTAGGACCTTCGTAGCTAGAGAGGAAAAGTCAATGCCTGGCTTCAAAGCTTCAAAGGACAGGCTGACTCCCTCATCACATGCTAACGCAGCTGGTGACTTTAAGCTGAAGCCAATGCTCATTTATCATTCTGAAAATCCTAGGCTCCTTAAAATTATGCTAAATCTTCTCTGCCTGTGCTCTATAAATGGAACAAGAAAGCCTGGACAGCAGTACATCTGTTGACAACATGGTTTACTGAATATTTTAAGCCTACTGTTAAGACCTACTGCTCAGAAAAAAAGGTTCCTTTCAAAATATTACTGCTTATTGTTTTCATGCCTGCTAATGCAACATCCATACTTCAGCCCATTGATCAAGGAGTCATTTCAACTTTCACGTCTTATTCTTAAAGAAATACATTTTGTAAGGCTATAGATGCCATAGATAGTGATTCCTAGGATGGATCTGGACAAAGTAAACTGAAAACCTTCTGGAAAGGATTCACCATTCTAGATGCCATTAAGAACATTAAGGGTTCATGGTAAGAGGTCAAAATATCAACATTAACAGGAGTTGAAAGAAGTTGATTCCAATCCTCATGGATGACTTCGAGGGTTCAAGACTTCAATAGAGGAAGTAACTGCAAATGTGGTGGAAATAGCAAGAGAACTAGCATTAGACATGGAGCCTGAAGATGTGAGTGAATTGATGCAATCTCATGATAAATCTTTAACGGATGAGGAGTGGCTTCTTAAGGATGAGCAAAGTGGTTTCTAGAGGTGGAATCTACTCCTGGTGAAGATGCTATGAAGATGCAGTGGCAGAGTTTGAGAGGACTGACTCTAATTTTGAAAGAAGTCCTACTGGGGGTACAATGCTATCGAACAGCATTGCATGCTACAGAGAAACGTTTGTGAAAGCAAGAGCTTACTGATGCAGCAGACTTTGTTTCTGTCTTGGTTTAAGAAATTGCCATAGCCACCCCAACCTTCAGCAACCACCACCCTGATCAGTCAGCAGCATCAACACTGAGGCAAGACCCTCCACCAGCAAAAAGATTATGACTTTCTGAAAGCTCAGGTGATGGTTAATATTTTTTAGCAGTAAAGTATTATTTAATTAAAGTATGTACACTTTTTTAAAAAGACAATGCTATTTCACATTTAATGGACTACAGTATAGTATAAACAACTCTTATATGCACTGAGAAAGCAAATCTGTAAGCTATGCCTGCATCTTGACCGTGATGGTATTTAAGAAAAACTAGTAAAGAAGTAATACAGAATAATAAAATAATTAATCCTAAAAAATAGGAAAGAAGGAAAAAAGAAAGAACAGATGAGAGAAATTAAAAACATAAGCAAGTCAGTTATATGACTAATTATATGAAGTACAAATGGACTAAACCCTTCAATTAAAAGGCAAAGATTTCCAGACTGGATTTAAAAAAACAACTCAAGTGTGTGCTGTTACACTTTAAATATAAGTACACAGATTGAAACCAAAGTAATGGAAATAAATATCATACAAACTATAAAGTAAAGGAAGCTTGTGTGGAAATATTAGTAACAGATAAGGTAAACTTTAAGGCAAGAAGTATACTAGAGATAAAGGGTGGCATTTCCTAAGATAAAAGGGTCAATTCAACATGAATACACAGCAATCCTGAGTTTTTACATCCAAAATAACATAGTTTCAAACAAGGTAATAATACAAAAAAGGAGAAATAGACATAACCCCAAACTTAGTTTAATACACCTATTTCTGGTGTGTTAGACTAAAACAAGAAAACTAAGTTATATAGACTCTTTGAACAAAATTATTAAAAAATTTAACCCACCTGATATATATATATATATATATATATATATATATATATATATAGGACACTATATATGTACGACACTACATATATATATATGTAGGACACTACACTAAGCAACTGGAGAATACACATTCTTTTCACGTGCTCACAAAATATTTACCAAAATGCACTATATGGTATACATAAAACAAGTCTGAAAAAACTTCAAAAAATTAAAATCACATAGGGTATGTTCTCAGGCTATGGTGGAATAAAACTAGAAATCAATTAATAGATAACTAGAAAATTTGATAACGTTTAGAAGTTAACCAACATTCTTCTAAATAACCCAGCAGTCAGGAAAGCACGATGAAAATTAGATATTGAAAATAAAACACACTAAACTTTATGGGATATGGCTAAAATGGTGTGTGCTGGTTATTACTTACTGCCTTTCAGTTCTAAGTTCCACCTATTAGGCTGCTTTGTGAAAATGGGTTTGGGTCCTTTAAATATTTCCCCTTGCCAACTGGTACTTTGCCATTAGAGGGCACTGTAAATACATTGCAGGAGGGAAAAGTTTTTGCTTCCTGGTTCTGGGGTGCCTGCTGTGCAAGCTTCTCCAGGATGCATTATTTCCCCCTACACTAGACTTCTGCAGTGCACAGTGGCCAGCAGCACCTAGCAGCCAGCGGCTTCCCCTGGCATATCCCTCAGGCACTTTTGTAGCAAAGGGCCTCCAGTGAGATATCTCCCTGTGAAGAGTCTTCCCTGGCACCCCACAAGGTGGATTTCCAGCAAGTTTCAGAGGGTGGATTTCCAGCATATTGAAGCAGGATGGCACCACAGTAACCTTTCTGCCATCTAGTGAGCCACGCTGTGCCTTCTAAAGAAAGGTCTGGATCTCAGGCCTCAGTGGGCCTCTTCCTTGGTGTGCTATCTCAGCTTTGGGGTGTACTAGCTTTTCCCTGTATCTACTATTCCTATATTCTTTTGAATCCTCTTTAATTCTTGCTAACCAATCCCTCATTACTGCCATCCCCTGGTATGGTTAATAATTCCTTATATTAAAATCTTTCTGTTGAAATTACTGTGTGATTTCTCTCTCCTGATTGGACCTGTTGATTCACAGTGCTTAGGAGAAAAATGACTTTCAATGCATATATTGGAAAAAAATGAAAAATCAACTTCTAAGTTACCATCTCAAGAAGTTAGAAAAAGAATAAAAAATAGAAGGAAATTAATAAAAGTGAAAACATAAATTGAAAAAAGAGTAAGCTCACATACATAGACAAAAATCAACAGAATCAAAAATTTTTTCTGTCATAATATCTATAAACTTGATAAACTCTTAGAAAGACCAATCAAGAAAAAGAAAGTATACACTACTAATATCAAAATGAAAGGGAGATATCACTGCAGATCCTACAGACATAAAAAGATAATATAGGGTTATGATACATAGTTTTATATAAATAAATTTAACAAACTAAATAAAACCGATGATTTTCTTTAAGATCACAAGTTATCTAAATTGACACAAGAAAAAATTTTTTTAATCTGAATAGTTGTTAAATATATTAAATCCAGAGGGGTCCAGATCAAGATGGCAGAGTAGGGAGATTCTGAGCTCACCTCCTCCCATGGACACAACAAAACAACAACTACATATAGAACAACTATCTCTGAGAATAACCTGATGACCTGCAGAATGGATTTTCTACAACTAAGGAGAGAAAGAAAAGGCCACATCAAGACAGGTAGAAGGGGCAGAGACATGGTCTAGTCAGAACCCACACCCCAAGTGCTGTGACCCACACATGGGAAAGATATTACAACCACAGAGGTTCCCCTGGAGGAGTATGGGGTCTGAGCACCATGTGGGTCGCCACGACCCAGAAAATCTGCACCAGGAAGATGAGCCCCCATAACATTCAGCTTTGAAAACCAGCAAGCTCACCAGGAGAGCTGGCGGGCTTTGGGAAAGCAAGACTCTACTCCTGAAGAGCTCATGCACAGACTCACTCACTCTGATACCCAGCACAGAGGCAGAAGCTTGAAAAGTACCTGGGTCACACAAGGAGATTCACTGGCTAATTTTAGGGCATATGCTGGAGAGGCAGGTATCTGGTGGAACTTTCTCTGGGGATGGAAGTGCTGATGGGCACCATCTTTTATTTTTAGCTCTCTTTCTACCTAGCTGGCCCAGGGCTGGCAGGCACCATTTCTGTCACTCTCCATCAACCTAGCTAATGCCATATGTCCTGCCCTGGCATTCCCCTGAGGACCCATCTACCAAGCCTGCCAGCCACTGGCCAGCCCCTCCAAAGTGGCTCCCACCTCGCCCCACTTAGTGGGTACCCTGGCTGGCACTGGCACCCCTCCAAAGCAGCTCCCACTCTGGGGGGCAGCCCTGCACACCAGCATGACTACAGAAGTCACAGCCAGGCCACACAGCCAGTATACCAGGGGATAGCCCCCCTCACCAGTGTGTCTGCAACAATCAGGGCCCAACCACAACAGGAGAGTGCACACAGCCCACAGAGGGAATACTCCTGGAGGCGCTGGTGACCAGGGGGATTGCACTATTGGGCTCCACAAAACACTTTCTACATAGGCTGTTCTTTCAAGACCAGGAGATGTAACTGATATACCTAATAAAGAAACAAACACAGAAAGTTAGGCAAAATAGGAGACAAAGTAATACCTCCAAATGAAAGAATAAGACAAAACCCCAGAAATAAAACTAAACAAAATGGAGATAAGGAATTTACCAGAGACTATAAAGTAATAGTCATAAAAATGTTCACCAAACTTGAGAGAAGAATGGATGAAATCAATGAGACCTTCAACAAAGATAGAAAATATAAAAAAGAACCAGCAGAACTGAATAATACAAAAATGTAAATGAAAAATACACTAAAGGGAATTAATAGCATATTAGAGGATACAGATGAACAGATCAGCAATCTGGAAGACAAGGTAGTAGAAATCGCCCAATTAGACCAGCAAAAAGAAAAAAGCACTAAAACAAGCAAACAAAAATAAGATAGTTTAAGAGACCTCTGAGACAACGTTAGGTGTAAAAATGTACAAACAAGACTACCATACCCAGCAAGGTTATTATTCAGCATAAAAGGAGAGATAAAGAGTTTTCCATACAAGTAAAAGCTGAAGGAGTTCATCGCCATTAAACCAGCCTTACAAGAAATGTTAAAGGGACTTCTTTAAATAGAAAAGAAAAGGCCAAAACTAGAAACAAGAAAATTATGAAAGAAAAGTATTATTAGTAAAAGCAAACACATAGTAATGATAGCGGATCAACCACTGATAAAGCTAGTATGAAGGTTAAAAGACAAAAGTAGTAAAATCATCTATCTAAAATAATTAGGGACTTCCCTGGTGGTCCAGTGGTAAGGAATCCGCCTTCCAAGGCAAGTTCCATCCCTGGTCGGGGAACTAAGATGCCACGGGGCAACTAAGCCCATGCGCAGCAGCTACTGAGCTCGTGCGCCTCAACAAGGGAGCCCATGTGCCGCAAACTACAGAGTCCATGAGCCCTGGAGCCTGCACGCCACAACCAGAGAGAGAAAACCCACATGCCACAACTAGAGAGAAGCCCAAGCACCACAACTAGAGAGAAGCCTGCGCACTGCAACAAAGAGCCTGAGCGCTGTGGCAGAAGATCCCACATGCCACTACGACAATCCCACGTGCCGCAACTGAGATCAAGGCAGCCAAAGAAATAAAGTAAAATAAATAAATTAAAAAATAAAATAATTAGTTAAGCAATACAAAAAATAAAAAGGTGTAAAATATGACATCCAAAACATAAAACATTGGAAGGGGGGAGTAAAAAATGTAGCATTTTTAGAAGCATTCAAACTTAAGTGACCATCAAATTAAAATAGACTGAAATATACATTGGTTTTTATATATGAACCTCATGGTAACCACAAACCAAAAACCTATAACAGTTACATAAAAAATAAAGAAAGGAATCCAGACATAACACTACAGACAGTCATCAAACTATGAGGGAAGAGAGCAAAAAAAGAAGGAAGGAACAGAGAAAAACTACATAAACGACCAGAATACAAGTAACAAAATGGTAATAAGTACATATCTAACAATATTTACTTAAAATGTAAATAAATTCTCCAATAAAAAGACACAGGTGGGGCTTCCCTGGTGGCGCAGTGGTTGAGAGTCTGCCTGTCGATGCAGGGGACACGGGTTTGTGCCCCGGTCCGGGAAGCTCCCACATGCCGTGGAGTGGCTAGGCCCGTGAGCCATGGCCGCTGAGCCTGCATGTCCAGAGCCTGTGCTCCACAATGCGAGAGGCTACAACAGTGAGAGCCCCACATACCATAAAAAAAAAAAAAAAAAAAAAAGACATGGGTGACTGAATGGATTAAAGAAAAAAAAAGAAGACCCATATATATGCTGCCTACAAGAGACTTACTTTAGATGTAAAGACACAGACTGAAAGTGAAGGGATGAAAAAAGATATTCCATGCAAATGGAAATGAGAAGAAAGTTGGGGTAGCAATACTTATATCAGACAAAATAATCTTTAAAACCCAGACGGTAAAAAGAGACAAAGAAGGGTATTACATAATGACAAAGGGATCAATCCAACAAGGTGACATAACACTTGTAACTGCCTATGCACCCAACATAGGAGCCCCTAAACACATAAAGCAAATATTAACAGACATAAAAGGAAAAGTTGACTGTAATGCAGTAATAGTAGGGGACCTAAACACCACACTTACATCAGTGGACAGATCATCCAGACAGAAAATCAATAAGGAAACATTGACCTTAAATGACATATTAGACCAGATGTACTTAACAGATATATGTAGAACTTTCCACCCCCAAACAGCAGACTACACATTCTTCTCAAGAGCACCTTGAACATTCTCCAGGATAGATCACATGTTAGACCACAAAACAAGTCTCAGTAAATTTAGGATGACTGAAATTATATCAAGCATCTTTTCTGACCATAACACTATGAGACTAGAAATCAATTACAAGAAGAAAACTAAGAAAAAAACACAAATACTTGGATGCTAACCAACATGCTTCTAAGCAACCAATGAGTCAATGAAGAAATCAAAGAGGAAATCAAAAAATTCCTTAAGACAAATGAAAATGGAAACACAGTGTTCCAAAATCAATGGGACACAGCAAAAGCAGTTTTAAGAGGGAAATTTATAGCAATACAGGCCTACCTCAGGAAACAAGAAAAATCTCAAATAAACAAACTAAATTTACACCCAAAGGAACTAGCAAAGAAGAATAAACAAACCCCAAAGTTAGTATTGTAGAAGGAAGACAATAATAAAGATCAGAGTTGAAATAAATAAATTAGAGATTGAATACAATAGAAACAATCAATGAAACTAAGGGCCGATTCTTTGAAAATATAAACAAAAGTGATAAACCTTTAGCCAGACTCATTCAAGGAGAGAGAGAGAGACAGACACAGAATTCAAATAAATAAAATCAGAAAGAAGAGAGAAGTACAACTTAGACCTCAGAAATAAAAAAGATTATAAGACATTACTATGAACAATTATACACCAACAAATTGGACAACATAGGAGAAACGGATAAATGCCTAGAAGCATACACTCTTCTAAGAATGAGTCAGGAAAAAATATAAAATTTGAGTAGACTGTTCACTAGTAATGAATCAGTAATCAAACAACTCCCAACAAAAAAAAAAGTCCAGGACCAGACAACTTCACAGGTGAATTCCACCAAAGATTTAAAGAAGAGTAAATACCCATCCTTCTCAAACTACTAAAAAAATTGAAGAGAAATGAATGCTTCCAAATTCATTCTACAAGGCTAGCATTACCTTGATACCCAAACCAGATAAAGATACTACAAAAAAATTACAGACCAATATCCCTGATGGACACAGATGCAAAAATCCTCAACAAAATATTAACAAACGAAATTCAACAATACACTAAAAGGATCATACACCATGATCAAATGATATTTATTCCAGAGATGCAAGGTTGATTCATTATTTGCAAATCAATCAACATGATACATCACATTAAGAAAACAAAGGATAAAAATAATACGATCATCTGAATAGATGCATAAAAAACATTTGACAAAATTCAACATTTATTTATGATAAAAACTCTCCAGAAAGTGGGTACAGAGGGAACTTACCACAACATAATAAAGGCCATATATGAAAAACCCACAGCTAACATAATATTCAAGGGTGAAAAGCTGAAAGCTCTTTCTCTAAGATCAGGAACAAGATAAGGGTGCTCATATCATCACTTTTAGTCAACATAGTATTGGAAGTCCTAGCCACAGCAATCTGATAAGAAAAAGAAATAAAAGGTGTCCAAATCGGAAAGCAAGAAATAAAACTGTCACTATTTGTAGATGACATGATACTATACATAAAAAAATCCTAAAACTACCAAAAACTATTAGAACTAATGAATGAATTCAATAAGATTGCAGGATGCAAGATTTTAATATATAGAAAACTGTTGCACTGCTATACACTAATAATAAACTACCAGAAACAGAAATTAAGAAAACAATCCCATCTACAACTGCAATTGCATCAAAAAAGAATAAAATACCTAGGAATACATTTAACCAAGGAGGAAAGACCTGTACTCTGAAAACAATAAGACTGTGGATGAAAGAAATTGAAGACAATACAAATAAATGGAAAGATATACTGTCCTCATGGATTGGAAGAATTAATATTATTAAAATGACCATACCACCTAAAGCAACCTACAGATTTAATGCAATCCCAGAATACCAATGGCATTTTTCATAGAACTGGAACAAATAATTCAAAAATTTGTATAAAACCGCAAAAGACTTTGAATTGCAAAACCAATTTTAAGAAAGAAGAACAAAGCTGGAGGTATCATGCTCCCTGATTTCAAGCTATACTGCAAAACAACTGTAATCAAAACAGTATGGTACTAGCACAAAAACAGACATAGATGAATGGAACAGAATAGAGAGCCCAGAAATAAACCCACATTTACACGGCAAATTAATTTACAACAAAGGAGCCAAGAACATAGAGTGGGGAAAGACTGTTTTTTATAAATGGTGTTGGGAAAACTGGTCGGCTACATGGGAAAGAAGGACACTGGACCATGTTCTTACACCATTTACAAAAATAAATTTAAAATGGATTAAAGACCTAAATGTTCGTTCTGAAACCATAAAATTCTTATAAGAAAATATAGGCAGTAGGTTTCTTGATATTGGTCTTAGGAATATTTTTTTTGGATCTGTCTTCTCAGGTAAGGGCTACAAAAGCAAAAATAATCAAATGGAACTACAACAAACTAAAAAGGTTTTGCACAGAAATGGAAACCATCAACAAAATGAGAAGGCAACCTACTAAATGGGAGATGATAGTTGCAAAAGGGGTTAATATCCAAAATGTATAAAGAACTCACACAACTCAACATCAAACAAAAACAAGTAAAAATTGGGCAGAGGACATGAATAGACATTTTTCCAGGGAAGACATGTAGATGGCCAATGGACATATGAAAACATGCTCAACATCAATAATTATCAAGGAATAGCAAATCAAAACCACAAGGAGATATTACCTCACACCTGTCAGAATGGCTATTATCAAAAAGACAACAAATAATGAGTGTTGGCAAAGATGTGGAGAAAAGGCAACCCTCATGCCCCGTTGGTAGGAATGTAAATTGGTGCAGCCACTATGGAAAACAGTATGGAGGTTCCTCAAAAAACTAAAAATAGAACTATCATATGATCTAGCAATTTCACCTCTGTGTATTTATCTGAAGAAAATGAAAATATAATTCAAAAATATATATGTACCCCTATGTTCATTGCAGCATTATTTACAATAGCCAATGTGGAAATATGGAAGCAACCTAAATGTCCATCTATAGACAAAGGGATAAAGAAGATGTGAGATACATATATATTATATATCTATGTATTATATATATATAAGAGAATATTACTCAGCCATAGATATATACTCTATGTTATCACTTGCATGTGGAATCTAAAATACAAAACAACCCCTCAGGGGCAAAACTGCCCCTGGTTGAGAACCACTGCTTTTGACAAATTATTAAGCAGAGAGTATCTCATACTCCACTCTGAATCTGAATAACCACTGGCAAGAGATGATGATTCACAGAGACCATTTTAATCTTCTCATTAGTCATTATGATGCTTTTCCTATGCAAAAATAAAACTGACAACATTGCAAAAAATACAAAAATACAAAACAAGTGAATAAATAAAACGAAATGAAACAGACTCATAGATTCAGAGAACAAACTGGTGGTTATCAGAGGGAAGGGGAGTAGGGGGTTAAGCAAAACAAGTAAAGGGGAATAAGAGGTACAAACTCCTAGATATAAAATAAGTAAATCATAGGGATGAAATGTACAGCATAGGGAATATAGTCAATACTATTGTAATAACTCTGTATGGTGACAGATGGACTTAGACTTATTGTGGTGATCAGTCTGTAATGTATATAAATGCTGAATCAGTATGTTGTACAATTGAAACTAATATAATATTGTATGTCAACTATACTTCAATTAAAAAATAAAAAGGAGGCTTCCCTGGTGGCGCAGTGGTTGAGAGTCCGCCTGCCGATGCAGGGGACACGGGTTCGTGCCCCGGTCCGGGAAGATCCCACATGCCGCGGAGCGGCTGGGCCCGTGAGCCATGGCCGCTGAGCCTGCGCATCCAGAGCCTGCGCTCCGCAACGGGAGAGGCCACAACAGTGAGAGGCCCGTGTACCGCAAAAAAAATAAAATAAAAAAAATAAATAAAATAAAAAGGAAAAAATGGATAAGGTAAAATAAATAAATAATAAAAGAAAGAAATACATTAAATCTGTAACTAAAATCTATCCCAAAGAAAATTCGAGTATAGATGACTTTACTGGTGATTTCTGCCAAACATTTAAAGAAAGAAATAATACCAATCTTGTACAACCTCTTTTAAGGAATATAGAGAGAGCACTTCTTCCTAACTCATTTTATGAGACCAGCATAAGCCTGATACAAAAATATACAAGGAAATTACAAGAAAAGAAAACTGCATAAGTGTACTTCTTATTAATTGATACACACATTAGTATAAAATATTAGAAAATCAGATCCAGAGAATATATGTACTACGTCATGACCAAATTCGCTTATTCTAGGAATAAAAAATGGTATAGGGACTTCCCCAGTGGTCCAGTGGTTAAGACTCTGCCTTCCAATGGAGGCCGTGGGTTTGATCCCTAGCGCGGGAACTAAGATCCCACATGCCATGGGGTGTGGGCAAAAAAATTTTTTTAAATGGTTTAAATTTTGAAAGTTAATCAATATAATTTACTTCTTTAACAAAAAGTGAACATTAAGGCCATATGATTACCTCAACAGATACAAAAAGGCATCCAGGGCTTCCCTGGTGGCGCAGTGGTTGGGAGTCCGCCTGCCGATGCAGGGGACACGGGTTCGTGCCCCGGTCTGGGAGGATCCCACATGCCGTGGAGCGGCTGGGCCCGTGAGTCACGGCCGCTGAGCCTGTGCGTCCGGAGCCTGTGCTCCGCAGTGGGAGAGGCCGCGGCCGTGAGAGGCCCGCGTACCGACAAAAAAAAAAAAAAAAAAAAAAAAAGGCATCCAATTAAATTAACCACTAGTTCATGATAAAAACTCTCAACAAACTAGGAATAGAAGAGAACCTCTTTAATATGATTAAGTTTATACATAAAAAGTCTATTGCTCACATATTTAATGGTGAAATGTTGAGTGCTTTCTCCCTGAGCTCAGAACAATTCAAATACATTCGTTTTCATCATTTCTGTTAATTATTGTTCCATAGGTCCCAATTAGTGCAAAAGGGTACAAAACAAGAATTATGAGGTATAAATATTGGAAAGGAGCAAGTAAAAATGTAATTCCAGGTGACGTGGTTGTCAATATAGAAAAACTCAAAAAAATATGTACACTATTAGAATTAATAAATGAATTTAGGTAGGTCACTAGATACAAACTCAATATATAAAAATCTATTGCATTTCTATATATTACACTTGCAAAAACAATTAGTCAATAAAATTTTAGATACAACACTATTAACAATAGCTTTGGAAACGGTCTAATATCTAGGAATGAATCTGATGAAAGACACGCAAGATTGCTAAACTGAAAAATACAAAACATTGTAGGGAAAACCACAGAACACTTAAACAAATAGATAAATATACCATGTTCATGGATTTGAAGACTCTGTTTTATAAAGACATCAATTCTCCCAAAATTAATTTATTGACTCAATGCAGTCACAGTCAAATTCCCAGCAAGGTTTTCTGTGGAAATTTATCAGGCAATTCTAAACTTTATACGGAAATGCAAGAGCCAAAAAATCAGGAAGAAGAAATTGTTGGAAGATTTACAAGATCAGATACCAAGACTTAGCATAAACCTACAATATTTAAGATAGTGTGGTACTGGTGCAGTGATAGGTAAACAAACAGTGAAATAGAAGAGAGAGTCTAGAAACAGGCCCATGCCTATACAGTAACCTGATATACATCAAAGGTGCTACTGCAATTTTGTGGTAATGAGATTTTTTTTCAAAACTTGATGCTGGAGCAGTTAGATAATTCATACGTAACAAACTTTAACCCTATTTTATACCATTTACAAAACTTAATTCCAATTGGATTATAGGCCTAATATGAAAGGAAATCAATAATTTTCTAGAACAGAGGTTAGTAAATTTTTTCTGTAAAGTACAAGATACTCAATATTTTCAATTTTGTGGTCCACATGGTCTCCGTTGCAACTACTCAACTCTGCTGCTACAGCACAAAAGCAACCATAGACAGTACACTAACGAATTGGAATCGTTGTGTTCCAATAAAAATTTATTTACAAAAACAGGTGGCAGGCCACATGGGCCATAGTCTGCTGACACGTTCTAGAAGATAACATAGACGAATAATTCCATGCCCTTGGGGTAGGCAGCGATTTCTTAAATAAGACCCAAAAAACCATGAACCATAAAAGATTTATAAATTCTGAAATTCTATTTATCGAAGTACACCATCAAGAGAGTGAACCAGAAAGTCATAGACCAAGAGAAGATATTTGTGATATATATGCATATATATATATGCATGTTTATATACATATATCATAGATGTAGCATATATATCCAAAAAATATCTCATAGCCACAATATCTAAAGAATGCCAACAAATCAGTAAGAAAAAGATAAACAACACAATGAAGATAAACAGCTCAAACAAAATGAGAAAAATCTTGAGTGGGAGTTTTAGAAAACAGAATATCAGCATGGACATAAGTACATGAAAAGATATTCCATATGATTAGTTATCAAGCAAATAAAAATAAAACCAGAATGTAATATCAGTATGGACTCATCAGAACGGCTAAAATGAAAAGAATTGACAATATGCAGTGGTAACCAGATTATGGAGCAACTGGAACTGGAACTTCCATATACACTAATGAAAGTGTAAATTGTTACAATTACCTTGAATCACTCTACTAAAACCTCCTCTACGACCCAGCAGTTCCAGTACTAGGTATATAAGAGAAATGCATGAATATCGCAGAAGGCATGTACAAGGCAAGCCATAGCAGTTTTCTTCCTAATAGCCCCAAACTGAAAATAACTCAAATGTCTATCAACAGAGGAATGGATAACTAAATTGTGGTGTATTCATACAGTGGGATACTATAAGCAATAGAAAAGAACTGATAACATGGATTAGTATAGTAGACATGATATGAAACTAAAAGAGCCAGACACAAAATTAGAATAAGCTGTATGATTCTATTTCTATGAATTTCAGGGACAGATAAAATAATCTGTGGTGGTGGGTACAATGGAGGACCACAATGGAGCATTCTAGGGAGCAGAAATATTCTACATCTTGATCTGGGTAGTGGTTACATGAGTAATACACGTTTAAAAATTCATTGGGCTATATACTTATAATTTGTGCACTTTAGTCTCAGTATGTTAAAACTCAAAAAAAAAACTTTAAAAAATCATAGAAATTTACAGGATATATTTTCACTGAAAGATTCAAACAACACTGAAATATAGAGACTAAAACATTAGTCTTACCTCTGTTTCCTGTCCCTCATTCTTGCTGTCCTCCCTAAAAAAAAACATTAGGTGATTCTACTTCCAAATTATCTTTTATACATTTACATGCACATATATATGTGCATATATATATATATATATATATGTATATGCATATGTATGTGTAACATTAAAAAATTCACATCCACACTTCACAATAATTCTGTAATTTTATTTTTAGCCTAAAAATACATCTCTCAGCTCTTTCTGTCGAATACAGATCAGTCTCATTTTAACAGCTGCACAGTATTCTATTGTATCAATGTAACATAATTAATTAATTTCCCTACTAACGGATATATAAATTACTCCTAATTTTTCACTATTTGAAACAATGTTGCAACAAACTTTCTTAAAATTTCTTGGTGCACACAAACAAGTATTTTCTTTTTTGTGCACTATGAACAATTCTTTTGGCTGAAACAGTAGAAACAAAATTGCTGAGTAAAAGAAATTGTAGAGTAAAAATTTTGGTAAATTCTGCTAAATTGCTTTCTAAGAAAGTCTTACAAATTACATTCTGACCAACAGTATATGAAAATACCTGTTTCCCAACATTTTTATAAACACTAGATATTATCAATCTCTTACACATTTGCCAGTTCTAAGGGCAAAAAAAAAAAATGCAATTCACTGTTATTTTAAATTACTTTTTATTCATTATTTACATTTCTCCTTATGGAAGTGGTTATTTAGATCCTTTGCACATGTTTTTATTAGGTTGCTTATATTTTTATTATCAATTTTGGGGTGTTCTTTATTAAATGTAATAATATATATTTTGAAAATATTTTCTCCTGGTTTGCCACTTTTAACTTTCTTTTTCTTATCATATAGCATTAGCCAGGACTCTCAAAGCAATATTGAAAAAACTTTCATAGGAAAGCTTCTAATACTTCATTAGCTATGATGCTTGTGTATGCAGATATCTTTCATTAAAACAGAGAAGTTTCTTTCTATTTCTGGTTGGCAAAAGTGGTTTTCTTTCTAATCAACCTAGGGGCAGGACAGGAATAAAGACACAGACGTAGAGAATGGACCTGAGGACACAGGGTGGGTGAAGGGTAAGCTGGGACGAAGTGAAAGAGTGGCATTGACATATATATACTACCAAATGTAAAATAGCTAGTGGGAAGTAGCTGCATAGCACAGGTTTCTGTGCTTTGTGACCACCTAGAGGGGTGGGATAGGGAGAGTGGGAGGGAGATGCAAGAGGAAGGGGATATGGGGATACATGTATACATATAGCTGATTCACTTTGTTATACAGCAGAAACTAACACAACATTGTAAAGCAATTTTACTCCAATAAAGATGTTAAAAAAAATAGATGTCAAATTGTATCAAACGCCATTTGTATCTCTTAATATTTTTTTTATTTTGAATGTAATGATTTGCATTAATATATTTTGAATTTTGAATCAGCCTTGAATACCTTAGATAAATAGCTTAGATAAATCCTTCTTACTTATGACATTTAAAAAATACATTTCTGGCATTAGTAAAGTGTTACTAATACCAATACTTAAGATATCTGTATATGTGTTCATAAGTGAGTGTACGCTTTTCTTGCCAGTTTTAAAATTCAGGCCATGTCAGCTCCAATGTAAATGAGTTAGAAAACTTTCTATTTTTTCCATGCTTTGGATTAACTAATTAATATACCATAGGGATTATTTGTTCCTTACTTATAGAACCATCTTTGTTGGGTGACCTTTTATGAGAGAGCTTTGACTATGCTCTCACTGTTTTTATTGTTGTTGTTTTAAGGTGACTATTTCTTCATGGGTCAATTTTGGTGATTTCTATTTTCCAGAAATTATTTTAATCTAGAATTTTCTAATTTATTATCTTAAATTTTGTATTCATCTCAGATTTTTTAGAATCTACTCTATACTTATAATGTCCCTTTCTTATTTCAAAGGTTGATAATTCTGTCTCTCTTTTTTTTTTAACCTTGATTAAACATTCTAGACTTCTGATATTTTTGCTTCTTTTCAGATGATCAGTTTTAATTTTATTCAGATTAACTCTACTCCTTATTTCATGCATTTCTGGTTTTTTCTTTAGTAATACTTTCCTTATATATTTTTATTTTTCTTCCTTTAGCTTCTTGAACTGTATGCACGATTTACTTCCATTCAATCTTTTCCTATTTTCTAATGCATGCATCCAGGGCTATAAGTTTTCTCTGAGTATGTATAGATTTTGAATTGTATTGATCTCATTGTTCTTCTTGTTGTAGCAGTTAAATATACTGGCTCTGGACTATACTATCTAGGTTCAAATCCCAACTCTGTCATCTATGGACTATGTGCCCTTGGGCAGGTTATTTAACAGAGCTTTGTGTTTCAGTTCTTCATCTGTGAAATAGATGATAATGGAATCAACTTCTCAGGATTATTGTGATAATAAAATGAGACAATCCAGGTGGATCACTTACCACAAAGCTGGTTGTATAGTAACGTTTAATAAATTTTTGGTATTGTTATGTTTAAATAATTGATAGCTTCAGTTTACATTTCTTTTCATTAAAGTTATTCTAAGTTAAAGTTATTTAAAGGTGTGGGTTTTTTATTTCCAAGTTACAAAAATTGTATTCTTTTGTACTAACTCCAAATTTTATTGCAGTGTGATCAAAGAATGTGACCTGAATGATTTCTTATCTGGGAATTTATTAACATTTTCTTTTCTCTCTTTGTTTTAGAAAGTAGTTAATGTTGCATGTGTGTTAGAAGAGATTATGCATTCACCATTTATTGTGTACAGTCCTTTACACCTATTCAGTCAAGTTTCTTTATTGTATTATTCAAATTCTCACTACGCTTGCTTCCTTTTTTCCTACTTTATCTGTCAATTTCTGGGTTGAAGTCTTCCAAAATAGCTGTGTATTTTTCATCACTACCTGTATTTCTATCAGTTTTTACTTTATACGTTATATTATAAACATGACTTTTGATGTTATATTGTTAGGTTTGTAAAGGTTCATTATTAATTGACCTTTTAGAACTTTCCTCTTATCTCTTCATCACACCTTGTCTCTGCCATCTTTATGCTGCATTCATCCAAAACAGGGGTGGCAGGCAGGCTAAATCTGTCCTGCTGCCTGTTTTGTAAATAAAGTTTTATTGGAACACAAACAGGCCCATTTAATTACATATTATCTATGGCTGCTTTCACACTATAGCAGCAGAGCTGAGTAGTTAAGACAGAGTCTGTATGGACCACAAAGCTGAAAATATTTACTCTCTGGTCTTTTACAGGAAAAGTCTGCCAGCATCTAATTAGATTTTAATTTTATGTTACTAATTTTTAAACACAGGCCATAATTAGACAAGTTAACTAGTTTCTTTCCTTTCCACTGTTTCTTGAATATCTTCACCTTTCTTGGATTCATTATCTATTTTATTAAAATTCATCCAAAAGTCAGTTATCCTTTCAAGGAATTTCTATTGATGATACACATCTGCTGAGTTTTCTTATTTTGAAAATCATGTTTTTAACCCCTAAGATCACTGTTTGCTTCCTTTCCACTAATGTAATAATGTCCTAATCTCTTTGAAGATAACTGTTAATTTGTAGCAAGTATATATTTTACTTATAGTTATATTTTTCTTAAAATAAGATGAAATTTATACTTACTTTTCATTTATCTTTCCACAGGTATTATTTCAGTATTTACTGAGTTTGTTGCCTCTACAAACTTGGGTTATTCTTACGTTGATTAATCTTTTACTTTGTAAATGAAAATTCCTTTTAGTGCTCTACTTCTTCTTAATGTGAGTTGACTCCGGTGATTATAGCAGAAGGGAAGGACATACTGCTGGGCAGAGTGATTTCAGAGCGAGGGGTCTCCCTGTCCCTCCTGGAGTCCATTGCTATTATTCTATCTTTGGCTCCCAGGACCCACAGGCTCACTGCTTTAATCTGGGGACAATTCTAAGCAGGAAAAGGGAAGGAGATCAGCAGTCCAGCTGCTCCAACTCCTATATCTTCATTCATTGCTCTGGTCATTATGCTAGCACCCTCTACGCACTGAATCTGCTCTTTCTGAGATGGGAGCAGCCCTGAAATTGCCTCTAATCCTTTAGCAGTCTTAAACTTAGGAGTATTTGAGGTTCAGGTGCTCTAATTTGTTTTTCCAAGAAAATTTTCCAAATTTTCTGATACACTGATGACACTTTTTTGTCCCCAGTCCTGTTACCAATTATTCCTCTCCCCCTTCCCCTTTCCCCCATCTCTCAACCTTTTCTGTCATTTCATAAGATTTGGTAGAGGTAAGCTTCCTTCAGTCTGACGTCTTGATTTAATCTTCAAACACAGGATTTTAAAACTAACCCTTTCAAAACACCATTAAATATAATTTATTTGTGGGTGGTAACTTATTATCTTACCATTTTTAAAATTTCAAAACATTTAAAAATATACTCAGAAAGAGCATCTACGACACAGAAAGAACATTGAAGCCCTACTCCAACAGCATCTCTGAGGGGACTCGAAATGAGAAAACGATGTTCACCAATTAGAGTGAAAAGGGGTACTTAGTCTTGAGTCACTTGCCTTTAAAAATAGATTCGGTGGTCCATTCAATTAAAAAGTGTTCCTTCATGGGGGTGGGAGACACCGGTTGCTGCAGAGCTGTAATCATTTAGCATTTTCCGCCTGATAACAAATGACACATTAGGCAGCAATCAGTGACATCTGTGACATATTCAGTCAGAAAAATCTGACTAACAAGCTCATCCTGTTTTGGAATGCTACCCCCGTCCTGCCATACCTCAATCCCTGCCTGCCAAGCAGCCTGTTCATAGCCTGTTTATGAGCTAACTTTAACAGTTTTTAATCCTGATTTAAGGGAACTCTACCCAGAGCAGCTGGAAAACATAAACCCTGACGCCCCCCTCCCTCAATCACACACACACACACATTATCTGGGCTCTTAAGTCCCTGGGAAGAGTAGCTGGTCTCATTGGGCTTTCTTTCGGGACCTCAGAAGGGATACATGTGGATGTGAAATTCCTATGAATACTCTGAGATTCCTCAATTGATTATTAACACCTTCCCTTCTTTCTCCATTTCCAGTGTTGGGTTTATTTGCAGGGGTTGCCTCTGTACATTCTCAGAACTCTCTGAGACAGCATTAGATGAATCTCAAATTTTTCTCTGCTTCGTGTAGGCCAAAAATTTTCCCCTTGCCATTAATGATGCCTATCTCACTATCAACTGTGCCCCAATTTCAACCTGGCAGGGTTTGAATGTCCTTCCACACTGATCAAAAAATCTCCTGTGGCAGCTGCCTCTGGAGCAGTGTGGCTTTGGATGACTAAGACCTGTGCTTTAACAGATTTTCAAGTGGTGGCACACGGTCCCTCAGCTGCTGGCCCATTTGATTTTCAGGGGCCCTGTTACTGTCAAGGTCCTTGTCCTCCACCATCATCCTATGTCTTCCCTTCCCTTCTCCACCTCCTCAGGAATATACAGGAAATTCACATTTATTTGGCTCTTACGAAGTATAAAACATTGTGCTAGGTATTTTCACAAATATTTTTCATCAAACATTCAGCATAACTATGTAAGGGAGTCCTATTTCCCCACTTCTACCACTTTGAAACCAAGGCTCAGAGAGTTGTGAGGGACTTGTCTGGGACTACAAAAGTAGCAAGGGGTATGGCTGGGATTTGGGTCCTGGACTCTCAGCTCTGAAGCCCAAAGGATGTTCCTGAGAGTGAGCCTCAAGCCTGGCCTGTCCAAGAGTGTGGATCTGAATTCAGATGAGAAACTGGAGGCTGAAGGGAGAACGTAGCCGACTCTTCTACTTAAAAGGAAGAGGGGGCTTCCCTGGTGGCGCAGTGGTTGAGAGTCCGCCTGCTGATGCAGGGGACACAGGTTCGTGCCCCGGTCCGGGAAGATCCCACGTGCCACGGAGTGGCTAGGCCCGTGAGCCATGGCCACTGGGCCTGCATGTCCGGAGCCTATGCTCCGCAACGGGAAGGCCACAACAGTGAGAGGCCCGCGTACCGCAAAAAACAAAACAAAACAAAAAAAAGGAAGAGGGCTGGCCAAAGTACCTTTAAAACTGGTGAATCATAGCACCAGATGTCTAGCTGAACAGACAATATTTGGCTGCTTGGGAAATTTTTGTATAGTCACAGAGACATGAATTTTAAGTATGAATTAACTAAGTTCTTAGTACATGCACTATTATTACGGACAAGCTATTGAGTTTTCTTATTAGCCCATTCTGCTTTTTCCTGCATCCTGCCTTTTTTTTCTTGGCCTAAACAAAAGGAGTTCTCTCTAACCCAATAATTCAATTCAACAAACATTTATTATTTGGCTACTTTATGGTAGGGACTGTACTATATGTAGGAGATACAGAAAAGAATAAAAACATAGGGCTTCCCTGGTGGCGCAGTGGTTGGGAGTCCGCCTAACGATGCAGGGGACACAAGTTCGTGCCCTGGTCGAGGAAGATCCCACATGCCGCGGAGCGGCTGGGCCCGTGAGCCATGGTCGCTGAGCCTGCGCGTCCGGAGCCTGTGCTCCGCAACGGGAGAGGCCACAGCAGTGAGAGGCCCGCATACCGCAAAAAAAAAAAAAAAAAAAAAAAAATTATAAAAACATACATCCTAACCACATACAGTTCACAGTACTTGGAGCCAACGGTGGGGAGGGTAAGTACAAGAAATTGACAAGTAAGCCTACAATTACCATATAATGAGATAGTGTCTTTGACATAAGGCTGTGTGAGGTCCTAAAGGACCACAGAAAAGGGACAGCTAACTCAACCTGGGTGCGGGTGAGATGAGGAATGGATAAGGTAAGACTTTCAAGAGGACGCAATTCTTGACATTTAATTGAGCCCTTCAGATGGTCAGGACCATAACCGCATGTGTAAGAATCTTTTGGAAGAGAGAGATCCACCCTAAAGTAAGGTAGCAATGGAAACCTTCTCCTGAGGATCTGAGGAAATAAACCACTTGCTAGAACTGCACTGGAACCTAAATGGACTTTTAGTTCCCTAGCTCTCTTCAAGTCTGTATGAAGTCACTTAGACTTTCTGCTCCTTGGTTTCTGGTCAGTTATTCTGGATTTCCCCAAGGCCTGGCCAATAATCTGCTCTTCCTCATTTGTGCCCTCTTACTCTGGAGCTCCATCAAAAAATCTCCCCAGTTTCTACCCACCTCTGGGCCTATTGCTCCTACCATTACTAAGCAACTATCTTATCTTCCGAAAGCCTTTTCTGCTTGTCTTCTCACAGTTGCCTCTTACTTATTCCCTCTACTGGTTGCTGCTGCCTAATGCTTTCTGAGGTCTGCCTCACTTGTGTCTCTTAGCTACTTTATTTTTTTTTTACCGTCAACTGCCTAACTGTCTCTCTTTATCATATTCATATTCTCCAAGAAAGGAATCAATTTGTTAATTAATTACTAACCTCTTCCTTGAGCAAAGACCTTATATTTAGCCAGCTCACAGGTCACCAGGGGATTGGTTGCCCTTATGTTGGATGCTGAGCCCTGTTCCAACCACAGACCCAGGGTTACAAGTGACGAGGATGGAGGCTTACATCAGCTGAGCCCTTTAGAGGGTAGCTACAGAAGGCAGAAATCTGAGAGCTTGGCCAACTCAGGAGAATGATGCTAATAGGTACATTAGAGGCACTATAAATAGGAAAAACAAAAGATTTTTTAAAAACCCATACTAACATCAAACCACAATTCTTACTTGGTACAACTTCAGGTAATGGGGGCGGGAGGGAAGGATGAAGAAAAACAGGAAGTTCCTGGGAGTATGTATATTTATATACAAAAAAGAGCAAAGAAAATAAATGTACCCAAGGAAAGGACACAAGTTGCCCTACTTCATAGGAAAGGATCTTTCCTGAGGTTCCTAAGAAGAAAGTCCAAAGACTTCCTCCTCTTCTCAAATACATGAGGGATGACATAAAGAGTGTAGTGAACGTGACTGTTAGTTTTATGTGTCAACTTGACTAGGCTAATGTACCAGTTATTCAATTAAATGCTAACCTAGGTGTTGCTGTGAAGGAATTCTGTTAGATGTGGTTAACATCTACAATCATTGGACTTTAAGTAAAGGAAATTATCCTTGATATTCTGGGTGGACTCCATCTAATCAAGTGAAAGGCCTTAAGAGCAAAACTAAGGTTCTTCCTAAGGAAGAAGAAATTCCACCTGTAAACTGCAGCGCCTGTTCCTGCCCAAGAGTTTCTGGCCTGTCAGCCTGCTGGCCTGCCTTACAGAGTTTGGACCTATTAACCCGCACAATCAGGCAAGCCAGTTCCTTTAAATTATATATTATAATAGAAAAATTACAATAAATATTGTGATAAATATGTGATCATAATGAATATTACAAGAAATTTATAATATATTCTACTGGTTGTTCTCTGATACAACCCTGCCTTATACAGCGAGGACAGAAGCAGAGATTTGGAATTTGGTACCCAGCACAACCTTTATCATCAGCTATTCACTCCGGTTAGGCCAGTCTCCTGTTTGTCTCTTTAGTCATGCTGATTTTCCTGCTTCTGTTCACACTGCTTTTCCCTTCTGGCTTGCTGACATTCTCTCTCCCACTTTCACAAACTTCTTCCCTTTCCTTACGCTCCAACTCTGTCCGAAGCCCTCTGTGAAGCCACCTCTGTTTTACTTTTTTTTGGCCCTCCGTGAAGCCACCTCCATTTGCTCTTTGCTTTCTCTTAACTCCCTCAGCAGTTATTAGCTGTGCCATTCACTGTGATGCTTAATCTTACACATCTCGCTTAACGCTGCTTTGTATATAGTATCCACCACTAGTTAGGTTTAAAGCTGTAAGTACAAATTTGGGCGTGCAAGAAATGTCACGTTTCTTTATTGTGTTTAAATCAAATTAAATTCACGTCAGACTTAAATGATCCCAGCCTTAATTCCACTGAAGTAGAAGGAACTCCAATCCCAGTTATTACTGGGCTTCCCTCCGTTCTTCCCTAGAAATGCACTAGAGTCTGGAAGATTTATGTTGAGCCCAGAAAATGGGGGAAGATGGACTTTGACAACTTCATTGTTCAGGGATACATGGTCCCTAGAAGCCAAGCAACAGCTCTGCTCATAGACCAAGAGTGGTAGGGCGATCCAGCCTCCATAGGGTCACCATGCATCTGTCTGAGGTCTGGCTATCACTTGGGGTGATCGAGGAAACAGGGCTGGTGTCCCCACTACTGCAACCCTGAACTTTGACTCTCTTCCAGTTTGGGAAATTTTTTCATTTGCCACAGTTCCACCTACGCACAACCCCTCCTTCCTTCTCTCTCTTTCCTCCTTTCCCTCACCAGATGCCCCTACCTCTTGAACCCCCTAGCAAAATCCCTCTAGGAGCAAGGAACCTGGAAGGCAAATTGCTGGGCACAACTCCAGGGGTAACAGCATCCTAAGGAGTTGTGGTCCAGGAGGCTTCAATTACAATGTGAGTGGTGCCCCCTGGAATGGTCTAATATGGAGCTCCTGTAAACTTCTTTCTGCCTAGAAACACAAAACTCCCTTGAAGCATGTTTGGAATGGAGAGGAGGGAAAATATAAGGGGAACATAAACCAAATTAATAGCTCAATAAATTATCCTGGCACACACTTATTTTTTTGTTTGTCCCCTGCATTTTCACTTCATGTTTAAAAATATGTGTGGGCTGATATGTCTATGTTCCAATTAGATTATGAACTTCTTGAAGATTAGAACAATACTGTATTTACTACTTATTTTTTTTAATTTTTTTTTTGATTTATTGATTTATTTTGACTGTGCTGGGTCTTAGCTGTGGCACGCAGGATCTTTGTTGAGGCATGTGGGCTCTTTAGTTGCGGCACGCGAACTTCTTAGTTGTGGCATGTGGATTCTTAGTTGCGGCACGCATGTGGGATCTAGTTCCCCGACCAGGGATCGAACCCAGGACCCTGCATTGGGAGCACAGAGTCTTACACACTGGTCCACCAGGGAAGTCCCTTACCACTTATTTTTAAATCTTTCTGTAGTTTCAGCATAATAATTAGTATATAAGAGGGACTTAAATGTGTCTTGAACTGAGGAGTGATGAGTTTGTGGATTACTGACTAGGCTCTACCAGTTCAGACTGCACCAGTGCTGACCTCCTCATTGTAGGACTGGCTCTAGTGTCTTTTTACTGTCACTTTTAGGGTTAGGTAAATATGCTTTTCCTTTACCAGCTTCTGTTCATAGCTGCTGCTGGCCTGAATTTCCAAGATCTCAAATTGCTACTTGGGGCCATGTAAACATTTCTTTTAAAATTCAGACGGATGATATTAACTTGAACCTTCTTTCATAAAAAAAGAATGCAGGTCACAACATAAACGTGTATTGTAACAACAGTGGAAAATTTCTAAATGAAATCAAAGCAGTACCTGGCATTCATTTTCACAATACCTTTCACTTGAAGAGCCAAGTACATTACGAGAACTTTATCCCAACAATCCTTAGGAGTAAGTAAAGGGACCTGACAGAATGACTGGTATAGATAGGGTCACATAGCCAGGTAGTGACAGGGTTGTTAACACCTTGCTGCCTTACCCAGTTTTTGAATAGTTAGGCCACTTCCCCTTAACAAACCATTGTTTTGATGACATAATAAAATATTTGCGCTCTAACAGGAGAAATCATATTTTCACATCATGCTAACATTAGTAAGTATGGCATGGAGAAAATTTAACCAAATTTGCCAATATGCACCTGGTTTTGAGCCTTCCAACCTCCCTCTTCTGTAATCTTGCTTCCTCTTTGTTGTCTTCCCCCTGACTGCCCTCACCTCCCTCCCTCTAATGCTAGTAAAAGACTGAAAACTCAATTACATTACAGCACTGGAACTTGATACATCAGCTCCCCTTGTACTACATGCATTTTGAAAGACAAGAGCTTAGTCCAAAGAAATTAATCATCACTTTCTGATACACAGAAAGTTTTTTTGGAGATGGAAAGCCTTCCTTCCCTGTTCCCTTAAATAATAACATGTAGATAATTACATATTCCACTTTCAGCTGCTAGAGGGAAAAGTTTGCAATGGAAGAAGGCAGAGAAAGTAATGATAAAGGAAAAAAGGATGAGGGAATCCTTTGTTTTTAAGAGGGAAAGGAAAAGAGGGTAGAACCTGATCTTTTCCACATCTGTAAACCACCATACTTGGTGGAAATTAAATGTACACTTTAAGCACTTAACCAATATTAACCAATGATGAGCCTATTTGAGGCCTCATTTTGTCAGAACAATCGTAACTAACACAGAGTAACATTTAGTAAAATGGGCTGTGTCTCCCTCCCCTCCTTTCCCTCCCCTATACACTCCATTAAGGATCTGAGCACAGAGCTAACACTGGGTTCTGCATTATGCACTCATCTCATGTGCCCTTTCATGGCTTCACACCAGTGTTCATGCTGCTCCTTGACCTGAAAACATCTTCCCTCAGTGTACTGCCTGTTGAACTTCTATTCACCCGATGAGACCCCATTCAAATGATAGCCAAGAGGCCTTCTCCAAAAGCTCTTTTACCTTGAGCAGGACCAATCCCTCCCTCCACTATACTCACCACCTTGTGTAACTAGTATATATTAATAGGTCTCTCTGCTCGCCAGAATGTAAACTACTTCAAGTTAGGACCAGGTCTTACCTATCTATTTATTTATTTATATTTTCAATGCCTGACACACTTATGTATGGGGTATAATAAATGTATGATAAACATATGTACATAAACATATGTACTCCTTTAGTTTCATAAAGGAGACAAAGTTTAGACATAAGAGAGCAAGATGGTATAATGTACTGGGCTAAGAAAATTCAGGTTAGGTAACTACTCAATTCAACAAATATGAACACCCAGGAGTAAGGAATTGTGTCCCGGGATTACTAAGATAAAATAAGGCTTCAAGGTACTCACGATCCACCTTATAGATTGTCTTTCTCTGTGTACAGCATTTCCCTGGTTTAGGTATCACCTTATGTGTTTCTCACAATAACCCTGTGAGATAGGTAATGATTTTCATTTTTATAGAGATGAGAACAGAGGGTTTGAATTCCTAGGTTTTCTGACTCTCAGACTGGAGTCTTTCTTCCCCACTACATCAGCGTTTCTCAAAATTTTCCACGGGAGTACACTTTCCCAGGGAGAACAGACTTATACTCCTCAGGGTTGAGAAACAAAAGCTCAAAATTTAGTGTATTCTCTTGAAAATTCATGTTCACTATAATGTTTTCCGCTACTTCTCACTGAGTCAAACCGAAGGTCTGAGGAATTCAGCCACATTGATTCTGGGTCCCTGAGGGACCTTAGTACAGAGTTTCATAACCAGAGGGGGGCAAACACAATTTCAGAAGCACCATGGCTACACTGCCACCTTTACTCGAGGTATCTGGGTTTGGCTTGAGTCCCCACCCACGATTTTGAATAACTTCATCAGATTTCTTTTAGGTTTCTACTGGTATAACCGTATTCACCGCCCTCTCGGAAGACGGTAACAAAACACACACTCCACTCCCAGATTTTAAGTGAGCAGTGGGGGCTGACTCTTTAAAGCCTCCCTGCAAGGATGTCCATTCTGGCAATAAGATCTCTTAAGTCTGACATTATCTGCGACCCCTCTCATTGCTGGTTGAACCTAAGAGTCCCAGATGTCAACCCCCCGTGGGCCCTTGAGGGCCCACAGGCTCAACACTGCCCTCTCGTCAGGCCGCTAGAGGGCAGTTCAGGGTTGCGGCTCTGCTGTGCCCTCTAGTGGCTGCTGGGATGACATGCTCTTTTATGGAACCTATAAAACACTGAAAAATAGCAGTCGGGAAGTCAGCCTGTGTGACACCCGGTAGTAAATTTTAAAAGAAACGTCTTGGTTCTCAGCTTCCTTTTCTTAAGGCGTTTGGCAGTCTCAGATACATTACCCTTCTTGGATGAACCTCCTCCCTAGGGTCTCCCCCTCCCAGGGTGTGGCAACGTGGAGCCATCATTCTCTCTTGGCAAGGTAAAAAAATTAGAACCTGGGAGACTTTGCAACTTTCCCCAATGCCTTTTTACTCCCTCCATCTTCCCCATGGATATACAGCTTAGACATGCATTCAAGATTTTTCAGTATAACTTCATTTTCACCAAGGCTTGTAAGCTCTGGCATTAGACTTCAGGATTCAAATCCTGGCTCCCTCATTTACTATTTGGGTCACTTTAAGAGTGTTAACCTCGCTAAGCTTCTGGTTCTGTAAAATAGGGAGACTATTACTACATTATACAATTTGGGGATGACAATATATGGAAAGTGCTAGGTCGGCCTTGCACAGTAAAAAGTGCTCAGCAAACATCAGGCATTTTCATTCTTCAAAGCTTCTGTCTAGTGCACAGCACGTCTATCAATTTGGTACAGAAAAAAAGCCTGTTTTTACATAGAACATAAGGGTCCATAAGCAAAATGAATTCATAAACAACTAATATTTTCTAAAAATGGCTAAGCGAATAGTGACCCTAGGTTATGGAAGAGGGGGCTTGTTTGTGTGGCAGAGTCAGTGCAGTGGGTTTCAGGGTGCAAAGGAATCCAAGGGGCTTTGAATCCTCATGGAGGAGCTGTCTAGCACGCAGGTATCCTTCCTCCCTCCTACTCCTCCTGCTCCCACCACGTGCAAGAACTCAGGGGGAAGCTGGGAGTGGATTCTGTGAGTCAGGCCTGAGGGCACAGTGGTGCAAAAGCGAAAAGGTTCCAGGCCAAGGCAGGGAACCTAGAACTCCAAAGGCCAAGAAACCCAAGCCAATCAGATTCCCCACCCAGGAGGAGTCTAAAAGGTGGCAGGGACTCACTGCCCAAAGTCCAAGCACTGCAGGAAAGTGGCCAGAGAATCTGACAGGTAGAAACCTGATAGAAACTGTCAGAAAAGTTAAAGCAGAATAGCTCATAACACCCACAGGCCCATAGAAAGGTCAGTGTGAGCTGAGCAGCTGTTCCGTCTGGTGCCAGAGGCCTTGGCTGTAGTCTTCTACACCCAGGCAGTTTAGGCCTCCCTGATCAGCCCCACCTAGAAAAGCCAATTCTTCTGCTCTTAAAGGGGACTTGCATGTTTCTGGCAGGGAGTCTTACTCTTGGTGGGCAAAGCTAGCTCTTAAAGATGAGTAGCGTGGTAGGGGGCAGAGAGTACGTCCAGGGGTTCAACTGGCTCCGAAGGAAGGAGCTTGTGGCTGGAGCCTGAGCCTCCATGTTGTGAGAACTACACGCGTTTCTTTCCGAGGCAGGCAGGGGCCTTAGCTGCCAGGGACCCTGACAAGCCGCGACTTGAGCTGTGCCCGAGAGCTTGGGTTGGCTGGAGAGCGGTATAGAGGAGGAGGGAGGGCAATCCAGGAAAGGGGGTGGGGTGGGGAGGGAGGTGAGAGGAAGAGCACGAGCAAAGGCACGAAGGAAGAATGAGTCTGCGGCGCATTGAGAATGGCATGGAGACTTCACTGATTGGAGCCGGGAGTTCTTGCACGGGGATGGAGGCAGCTATGATTGGATAGCTAAAGTGGGGCCAGATTTGGAGGGCTTTGAATGCCCGACCGAGGAGCACTCAACCCAGCTCCTGCCTTGCGATTTCCGTTCAAGACTGAATGACCTAAAGGGTGGTTAATTCCAACGGGTGTTCTTCTTTGGGGGCTTCTGAAAAGTCAGCTTATGCTCTTACCTGCTTCAGTTCTCTTCCTTTACCCAAGGAGAAAGTAATCCTCACTTGCCGAGGGGAGGGAGGATAATGTTGATTGATTTCACTTTACTTGCTTGGAGGATGCAAAAAAAAAAAAAAATCCCATTTCCACGCCAAATGTTAAATTTGGTTTCTCCTCCTCCTCCTCACGCAAGTTCTCTTTCTCTCGCCAGCACCTCCCCCCACGTTTTCCTGCTCTCCTCCACCAGCTCGGCCAGTCCCCTCCTCGGCCCCGGCGGCTCACGTTCCGGGCCCAGCTGGCCCGCGCCCGCCCTCCGCGCCCGTGCGCCCCCCGCGCCCGCGCGCGTATCCCGCACACACTGGTCCACGCCCCCCCACCCCCCCCCGCGGCCGAGCGGTAGGTGTTTTGCCGTCTGCGCCGGGCCGCAGTGCGGCTGCGCGCACTGGGCTGCCTCCGGGGCTGGCAGGGCAGCGGTGGCCGCGGCGGCGGCGGCGGCGGCGGCGTGGGGAGTGGCGTGGAGCCGAGCCTGGGGCTGCAGCAGCGCGGGGCTGCCGGAGTAGAAAGCCCCGGGGGCAAGAAAGGAAGGCCAGGCCGCCAGGTCCCTGAGCAACCGTTCTCCTTGGATTTGGGGGAGCCCTGCCCCCCACCTCGTGTTCAGACGCCCCCTCCTCACCCCCCCAAGCCCCGGCCGCTGACGGGAGGAGGCGGCGGCGGTGGCGGCGGGGGGCTGAGGGGCGCCGCCATGCCTCTCCCGCGGTGAAGCGCCCCGGCCGTAAGGAGCCGCTCGGTCTCCCCGGTGATGTCCCCCAGGCGGCAGGCGAAAGCGACTCACTCGAGCCCTGGGGTAAAGGCCTAGCTTATCCAGCTTCCTTCCTCCTCCTCGTCCTCCTCCTCCTCTTCCCCTCCCCCCTCCTCCTCTCCCCCGACGTCCTCCCCTCCCCGTCTCTTCCCTCACCCTTCCCCGCGCCCCCATCTTCCCTCCCTCCCTCCCCCCGTCCCTCCCCCCCCCTCCAGCAGCGATGGCAGAGGAACAACAACAGCCGCCACCACAGCAGCCTGATGCCCATCAGCAGCCTCCCCCCAGCGCCCCCAACTCGGGGGTGGCTCTGCCAGCCCTTGTGCCCGGGCTGCCAGGGACAGAGGCCAGGGCGCTGCAACACAGGATCAAGAACTCCATCTGGTAAGAGGATCCTCCATCGCTGGGGTAAAAAAGCCCAGGCACATTTCTGCTGCAAAGCGGGTGGGGGGCGGCGGGCAAGGGAGCCGAGGAGGAGGCTGATGCATTCATTGAATGGGGGTCTCCACAAAGTCGGGTGCATATTCATAGGACCTCTGGAGGTGTGGGGACTTTGCATCAGCTCCTGGGCTCCGGAGCCAAAAAATGCTTTTGCCCCCTCCTCAATTTCGAGTGCAGATAAACAAGTCATTTATGTTTTTCACTTATGTGTAAGAGGAATACGGGTCGAAATTAAGTCATGGTGCATGATGGTAGCATGAATTTGGGACTGAGGAATGTAAAATGTGTTTACTCCTTTTTGCAGTCATACTGGGAGGAAGAAGTGTATTGTGAATTTTCACCAAACAGACACTGTGCGTAAGAATATTAATATGCAGCACAAAACCTAATGTGTCTCTTCCTTTCAGTTGGTTTAGCTGCTGTTTCTGGATGTTTTTGCCTTCTTTATTCTGAGATTAAAATTCTCTTCCAGGGATCTTAATCTTTGCATTGATTGTGAAGAAAGGGTTTCTTTAGTATGAGATATTTTAAGGTGGTAGTTTACACAGCAAAGTGATTTTCTAATTTAAAAGGATGTGCTTAATTTAAAATAAATGTGTTGCCATTCCGTGTGTCTTTTTTTAGAAACCATGGATGAAATATCCTTTGCTATTCCTATACTTTCTTGTATGATAATTTCTAATATTTCAACATTAGATTAAACTCTGAAAGACTGGTAGCAGTCTTTTAATAATTAAATACACTGACTTAAGTCTGTCCTCTGTTAGAGCCATTGCAAATATTCTTTGAACATGAACTTGCATTATTTTTGTAGGGTTCTTCATTAACTGACATGTTTTAAGAAGTGTAGTGCTATTTTAAAAATGGAAAGCATTATTTGGAGTTTAGTCTAAGAGACTGCTTTTAATAGAAGTTTAAAAATAAAATTAAATGTGGTGTTTAAAAAAGCTCTGATTTTAAAAATGAGATCTTGCATGTTCATCATTGAATATGATTACTGAAATATCAAAACTCCTTTTTTTATATTGCAACTTAAAAAGTATAAAACAACTGGCCTTGCAGTACAATATTTACACATTTAAAAACAGTGACAATTTTTGAATAGAAAATTAAAGTTTGTTATATAGTAATTTCATTATTTTCTTGGCATACATCCATATTGTCATGATGATAATATGAAGTAGGTCAGTGCAGGCTTTAATAGTTTCATACTACACAGTAGTTGGCAGCTGAGTATCTTGCTTTCAGTTTTAATTTTAAAATGAAGTTTAAATATTTTAAAGGAGAATTTTTTAGGGTTAACAATAGTCCTGCTGTGACAGTTTGAATAGGTCAGATAAATAGGATTGCCTTGTGTGTGTGCGTGTGAGAGAGAGAGAGAGAGAAGGCTTTATTCTTCGATGGATGCCCTATGCCCTTTTAAAGCTGTAATTTAAAGGAAGAGATGCTTAATCTCCTTACCATCAAGGTTTCCAGAAACCAGGCTTTTTTTCCCCCCTATTAACTTGATGTAACTAGTGTCTCTGAAATCTGAATTGAGCACTTTGGTTTTTACATTCAGGTAAGGGACATCCAAGTTAAAGGACTAAAATCTTTTAAGAAAGGCAAATTTGAAAGTTGAATTAGTAAGTATATGTTTTAATTTATTATGAGAACAGTAGGGGAAAGGAACCTTCACCTTATATTTTTAAAATATGAATAAGTTGTATAGGCAGTGGACTGAAGTGTTTGAATGATAATGATAGTGGAGTGGTGCTCTTTTTGGTAAATCATGTGATTTAATTATTCTTTAATTGATAATTTATATTTACACATCCATTACAACTTAACCGCGCTGATTTTAATGTAAGAAAAACTTCTGAAGTACAGTGTGCTTCAGTTTTTGGTACTTGCTCTGAAAAGAAAAACTGACAACAAACACCTTAATCCCCAAATGTACAATTTTATAGCTTCATAAAATTGTACTGGCACACTTAGTAGCATTTAATTTTAAGCTTTAGAAATCCTATTTGCAAAAATTATTTCTTTATATTTAAAACTTTAGAATAAACAACATTTGTGGATCATAAACAACGTTAGTGGCTCTATGTAATATATAGACTCATAGCCGCTGCTCCGCAAGACTGGATTTATGTTATTCATCAAGTGACTATATAAAATAAAGACATTAGAAAGTGAAATCTCCTTCACCACAATCTCTTCCTACGAAATAGTGTGTGTATGTGTATAAAATTAAAATGACTTTTAATAGGTAAGAGTACAGTTCTTTAGGTATCTCTTTTCATTTTTTTGAAGCAACAGTATCTTTTTACCAATTATTTTATCACTTGATAATGTTCTGAAAGATTATCAGTTTTGTAGTACATCCTGTATCAACCTTTGGTATCATTACTAATGAGAATTTAAAATTGCATTAAACAAATGTGGCATTTAATAATTATCAAAAGGGTTTTGCATTTAGGTTGATCATAGTTTCTAAATAATTGGACTTGCAGGTCACAAACAAGTCTGAACTTGTCCTCCTATTTTACACATATACAGTATGTGATGTAGGCCTTTAGCTGGATAATGAATTATTTATTATGTCAGTTCATAATTAATCTATTCTGTTTAGTAAACTAAAATACTGTTAGATAAAAGTATGACCATGGTTATTTCAAGCATTAAAAATGAGTCTTTGGAAAAAATATTAAGTATTCAGAGTTGAAATCATGGTACTTAATGATTAACATCAGAAACCAGATTTCTTAAGAATTGGAAATATAATGTATTTTTAAGATAGTTCTACAAAATAAAGTTACTAACTTGATAACTTGATAGTCTTGTAGTATTTGTGTAATATATTTACGGGTATCTTCAGCTTAAGTCCAATGTAACGAGCCTGTACCTTTCTTGGTCTTCCTTATTCCCACTCCATAGACAGAGGTCCAGATCACTTACACAACTCACTTGAAAGGAGATTTATTTGCAGAGGTGTGTTTTAATACTGAATATGCTATAACATAGTATTTATATTTTGTAAGTAATAGAAAATAATAGAATTCTGATATAAACTTTTCATTAAAAAAGGAAAGCTAGTAACTCATGCATTTTTTCTAAATAAAAACTCATACTGGCAACCTAAAACAAAGGCACAATCTAACCTCACTGCAAACTTCTTTAACTTACATTGCACCCCTCTTTGGTTACCTGAAAAAAGAATACTGAAGCAAGTTTTTCCTTCCTCTTATCTCCCAGTGTCTTCCCAGTTTTAAAAAAAAAGAATGTTTGTATTTAATTTAGACCAAAAGAATTTAAGTGCTTTTCTTTTCCTTTTTAAAGCAGTTTTTCCTGAAACTCTGATAGAATAAAATTACTGTGGAAAAATTGCATTTGAAATCACTCTGCCTGTTTGTGATTAGTTATGTTTAAGAATAATCATACCTGCATGTTTGGGGGTGATTAGCATATTTGGAATTAGACTGTCACGTAGACGACAAACATTTACCTATAAATTCAAAAGAAATCATGATGTTTCATTGTAGAAAATGTTCTAATACTGTATTTACTCAACAAACAAATTCAGGGATTCTTAAAAGAATTCATTATTATCAGTTATTATTTTTATTTATGTAACTATTTGCAAGTAAGACCTTAAAAACCATTTTTTTAAAACAGTTCTATATGATGTGTCATTATTCTACACACTTTATGGAAAGAGATAAATTGAGTGACAGGGAAGCTATAGGATTCCTCTGATTCATTGTCAGATCCTGGGAGCAGTGCTGTGGCTATAGTTCCTTGTCTTTATTTAATCCTGTAAGTCATACAGAGGTCTGAATCTGGTATATTTTAGATTTAGAATTTAAACCCAAATTGAGCAATTTTGTTTTACTCTCTTATTTCTTAGTTGCAGTGAGCAAAGTACGGCGATCCATACGTTTTTCTTATTAGCGCCATATTTGTTCTGATTTCTGTCCCCTGTCATAGAACTCAGTAGTTCAGTTTTGTTCTTGGCTCTGGGACAGGCAATTTTTAGCTCTAAGGAATAGTTATTGTTTCTTCAACTTCAGTGGGAAACATTTGCTATAAAGCTCATGACTTTAGAGTTTACTTTAACCATAAGCCCAAGATTTTCATTTTGCTTTAAAATTAGAGACTGACTAGTACATCAGCTGGCTTTTAAACATTTTGATTAGTTGGTTGACATGTCACCTACCGAGTTCAACCTATCTTCCATACCAAGCACACCGAAGACTTAGGGTCCTTTTAGCTTGTCTGTATTGAGGCCAGCTGTGATGGTGCATCCTAGCACTAAGTGTTTCTGATTCCAGAAAGAAGGCAATTCCTTGTTCTCCTCTATGATCAGAAACTGATGAAATTGTCTTCCCTATTGCTCAGATAGGCAAGTTAGGCAGTTTCAAACCCCTCAACTTTATGGCCTCGTTTAACTTAGGTACTGATCATGTGTGTGTATAAATTATTGACCAGTTTGCTCTCCCCATTGGGAGGTGTCTTGAATGATGTAATGTGCAGAACTGATTTGGTTTCTGTGTCACTATTAGTTTTTGGTATTATTGGGGGAAATGAACTTCACAGTGGTAGGAAAGGCAGAAATGTCTTATTTGTTATGAAAGACGCTTTAAATAAAAACTTACGTCAAATCACTTTTTATATTAGAAAAATGTTACACACTAAAACTGTACAAATGAAAATGAGCATTGTCGTTCACTCAGATTTCAACACTTTAAGCAAGAACAGTGTTTAAGTACTCACCTGAGTACCTGCTGTATACAAAGTACTATTCTAGAGACTGGCATTTGAGGAATGCCCATTCACATGTAATATTAACCTAAGCAAAAATGTGCAATAAAACGTCTCTTTCATTCAGTTAGAGGACCAGGAAATGCGGTGACAAGTGCCAGAGCATGGGAAAAGTAGACCCCTTCGTTTCCTTGTCTGCAAAATGAAAGGTTTATGCTAGATGACCCTGCAAGTTCCTTTAGCTTAAATTTCTATGGCTCTTTTACTAAATTAATATTGACAGCAATAATAAAGCAGACCATAAGTACAGTGAAAGACTAACATTTAATTAATCAACAATCAGCAGAACATTTTCAATGGATGGATTGTTAGGTTTTGTCAGTGTTTTCTTGGGTGCTAGCCCAGGAGAACTACCTGAAGGTGTAATTCACTTATTGTTACCTCGTGCAAGAGTTCTGTTACATGAGATTCAGTCTGCAAATATTTATTGAGCATGTATTACATTTAATGTATTCTAAGAGCTGTTGTTGATTATGCAAAAATATGTGAGACTATGTAGTGCTTCCCTGGTGTTGGGGAGTTTACTAGTTGCTAGTTGAGAGATTGCACTAGGGGGGTTATTTGTGTGATTGTTTTGTTTATGAAGAGGTGCTCAATACTTAAGAGCATGTCACATAGGAACTTTTCTCCTGTAGTAATAATATAATATTTTAAGGCAGTAGAGAGTGTTATATTGTAAATTTGGTTATGTAAATAAGAAAGGTGTGTATTCTTTTCAGAAAATTGAGTGTTGAGTTGAGCTTCACCACTTTATTCATCAAGGGTAGACATTTTTTTTTTTTTTTGTGGTACGCGGGCCTTTCACTGTTGTGGCCTCTCCCGCTGCGGAGCACAGGCTCCGGATGCGCAGGCTCAGCGGCCGTGGCTCACGGGCCCAGTCGCTCCGCGGCATGTGGGATCTTCCTGGACCGGGGCACGAACCCGTGTCCCCTGCATCGGCAGGCGGATTCTCAACCACTGCCCACCAGGGAAGCCCCCTGCATTTGGTCTTTTTAGTTGCTTTCTTTTCTGCTTCCTTGAGGTTCTAAAAGTTCAGGTTAAAGAAGAGTAACATGGGCCAATAAGAGGAAGACTCTTTCTGCCCTGGGCAGGATAATAAGGAACAATAAGCTCTGAAACCTTAATGCACTTGATTGCTGACTATGAGATTAAGGTAGTTAACGCTTAACCTTAACCCACATGAATAAAAACTTTAAAACATGATTTAATTTTTCTTTCTTGAGACGTTTACTTTTTTCTGTGTCATGGACTGTGTACTTCCTATTCATAAGAGGAAATAGAAAACAATGAGGTTTGGTTAATTATGCACAATACCTCTATCAGGCATCTATTACAGGAGCTCCTATATATATTACAAGAATGTGTGGGAGGTGAGGTTTTGTATCTCAGAACAAACTGAAAACATACAAGTGTATTCCTTGCTATTTGTACCCTATTTGGTTTCTTAATTTGAAGAGTGAGAGGTCGGAGTGACAGGTTCCGAATCTGTTCTGTTTTGGAATTTGGGGAAGCAAGAGTACATATGGTGGGAAATACCATATCCTCCAAATAGCTTTATCTTAAAAAAAAAAAAAAAAAATTCCTGAACCTGTTTGTGGTGGTCTGGGTTTGGATAGGAAGGGTTCAGATAGCAAAGGATACCTTTACACTCATTTCAACACAGGATTCAAATGGACTTGAACTTGCATGCCACAAGTCTGATTAATGAGTGATGCCTACCAAGGGCATGGGAATAGGAAGTGATGGTACATATGCCCTATATTTACCTCCCCTTTTCTTTCTGAAATCCGTGATTTTTAGAATTTGAGCTGTGTTATAGGTAAAGCATCAGAACTATTGGTTGTCTTGATGGATGACTCCCTAGAGCTTTGGGGTTGCCATCTGTGATTCCTAATTTTAAGATACAAACCAAGCATATAGAGCACTTGGGTTTGTGTTTTTCATTCTTTCTTGTGTTTTTATTTTTCTGTGGCTTTCCTATTTTGATGATCCTTTGCTGCTAAGTAGCTTCAAGATGGGAATGGGATTACTGTATTAATTGGCTACTTCAGTTTGTATTATCCATAACCCTTTTTCTTTGCTTTCATTATCTTGTTTCTCTGCTGATGCCTGTGCTGGTCTTTTTACCTGCTACCTTAAAAACCTTTCTCTTTTTTCTGTTGATGTAAGTGTCTAACTTTAAGATCCAACTCATGTGCTACTGCTTCCATGAAACTTCTCCCAACTCCTAAGGAACAATGATCTAAAGTGTATAAATTAGTTTTTTTTCAGTAATTTAGACTGGCCTTACCTGAGATGAATCCATTTTAGTGAATTTTTACTGAATTTAAATGAAACATTCTCATTTTCCAATATGTAAGGTTTATAGGAATTCAGAGACCGAATATACTTGAAACAAAGCAATCACTGCATAATAAGTAGTTTACAATATGACAGTAAAATATTATTTGTATATGGGAGAGCCAAGAATTTGCCATTGTTTTTGCAGTATACATGAAATTTTTAAAATGTAATTGGATAAGAGGGTCACTTCAGTGATATCTTGCTTGGAGCAAAGTTGGTGCTTCTGTGAGGTTGGGAAATGTATTTGAACAAGATGCTTCAGTTAATGTAAGTGAATCATTTCCGTAATTTGATTGCATTCATTAGATTTATTAACTGCATTTGTGTATAAGCAATCTATGATCAAAAAATTAACTGTCAAATTACTAAATGCATGATCCCTTTTTCTGCAGTAGAAGATATTAGCAAGCTTTGTTTGGGCAAATTCTGTACATACAAGTTCCAAAGAAGTGAGAAGGTCAACAACTAATCCTGCATTTATGGAATCAAGTGGTCAAAGAAAACTGAATTCAGTGCACATTTATTTTAATGTCTACTGCATACAGGCATAGAAAGATTAAAAAGCAATATGACGCTAGCTCTACCTTACATTCACCCTCTGTGTGTAGTTGTATGCAACATAATTGAATTTAACAAAAGTAAGATTTTGTTACATGCAGTGATGGTGTAATCAATGGTATAAACAAATACCGAATTAGATGAGAGAAAGATTCAGTGAGGACAAAATAGTTTTATTGGCAAAATTCAGGATCATGGCCTTAGCAAAAAATCAAGGGATGGGCTATTGATCCAGATACATTTAACAGTTTGCTTACTGGGAGGTCTTTATTCCCACTATCAGGAATTAGATTCAGAGTTGTGGATGACAGTAAGCCTTGCCAGTAATGAGACTAATTAGAGGAAAATAGCTTAGGACAAAGTTTGCTTGACTGAGGAGTGGGGTTTTCACCAATCACAATCCTCTCATCTAAATTTTAATGCACAGAGGTGGAAGCAATAATATAAAGTAGTAATAGAGAAGAAAAGGACGAGGGTGGGTGGAGCTGGGGCAGGGGACCAGAACTGCTCCAATAGCAGTCTTGGCAGGGGACTGTGTACCCTGAATTGACTCAGTGAGTGATGCCACTTCATGAAGAGGATTAGAATATTTAATGTGGGGGTCCCTCATGTATCTCATTCAGCCCATATCTTGGCTCCTATATCTTGGCATCTATATCTATGCACTTTTCTATTATTGGAGGCAGTTTGCTTTCCCCGTTGGATTCATCTGTGTCCATATATTTAGGGAATTTGTTTTAACACATACCCCTTTTCTGTCAGCATCATCAAACTGTTCTTTTCCATAGGCTGCTTTTCCTGTGGCTTTATACATGCTTAGGGCTTTCTTAAATCAGCAGCAAACAACCTTGGAGGTTTTGCAGTAAAACAAACAGTTGATCCCTCAAAGACCTAAAGAGCTCATTCATAGTCATAAGAAAAACGTCATTAGGTAAGTGAATGAAGAATGTAGATACTCATTTTATAGGAAGAATAGCATAAACTATTAACAAATATGCAAAAATCTTTACTCTCGATGATAACAATTATAACAGAAAAGTACTATTTTTCTGACCACTAAGAAAAGGTTTAAGAAATATAGTAATTATTGCTAACTAATCTTACCCCTGGTAGTTTTACTATTTTCCTTATCTCTTTCCCTCCCTCCAGTCCCTCACATATTATCCTGTTGTATGGTATGTAAGCCCACTCATATTTTTGGTAGAATAAGTTTGAACATATATTTTAAAAGTGTTAACTGTGTCTGCACTTAGGTGTTGGAACAACGTATGGTTTTTCCCTCTGCTTTGTTATATTCTCCAATTTTTTTTAAATGAGCAAGTATTAATTTTAGTTTGGAAAAATATCCAAACAAGTAAAATAATGCTCGTTGTCTATCCTGCTGCTCTTCCCTTTAGGCTGCCGTCTGTCCTTCAGATCTTTTCTCTCTCTTACCCATTTTAACTCTTGCAGTCTGGCTTCCTGCTCTTCTTGCCAACTTAGTGGCCTTTTCTGAGACTCTGTTTTCCATTTTGTAACTTTTCTTCTGATTAGTAAGATTCCTTCACACTTTGGAAATTCTCATTCATTCCTTTTTGAGAGTCACCTTTGTATCAGCTGCTCTGCCAGGCATTGGGGATTCCATGGGCAAGGGTGTAGGATCTCTGTTTTCGGGACCTTACCTCTGATTAATGTTTTATCTGTTCTGCTGCTTTCCTCTAGATGCTCTTTAATTGTGCATATCCAAATACTTACTTCTCAGCCATCCATTCTTTTTCTCTTTTTATATCTTTGCTAAAGTCACGAAATAGATAGGCTCACCAGACAACTCTAACCACATCTACTCATTCATTCGCCAGAGTACAGGTTGCCACCATTGTCACGTTAAACTTGGCATTTTCACACTAAACCTTCTTCTGTGCCATGATGCCTTGCCACCTCAATTTGCTTTCCTTTCCAATTATTCTAGTTCTTTTGGTAGTAGATACCCGTGTTCCTTCATTCTATAAGGCTAGCAGCATTGGCTTCATATTTGATTTTTCTCTCTCATCCCTTGCCCAATATTTTAACATGTTGCCAAGTTCGCCTTGTCACTTAAGTTTCTCCCTATCTTCCTATTTCTACTGCCAGGACCATAGCTAAGTGCTTTACTATCTCATTCCTGGATTATTACAGCAGCAAAATGGCTGTTCTCTGCCCCTGGCCTTTCCCCCTGTTCAGTGATGCTGTATACTGCTGCTAAAATCAGTCTCTAAAACATCCTTTTTTATGTATCTAAAGCCTACAGTAATTTCTTCTTGCCCCCCGTACCGTGATTGAATATTTGTCAGGTTTCAAAGGCCTTTGTAACCTAGTCCTGTACAGTACATCCAGCCCTACTTCTTGCTGTTCACAAGCATTCAGCTCCACTTCAGTGCAGCAGGCACTCCACTGTCTGTCTTATATTTTGTGGTCCTGCTTTCACTCCTGCTTTGTATCTTTTCTAGAATCTCCACTCCCCTGTCTCCAAATCCTGCTTAATCACATTTTAACTATTTTGAAGTCATAGCACAAGTTATTGTACTATAAAACATTCTTTAGCTACCCTAGTCCATATTTGTTTTTTCTTGGCCTCATGTTGTATATTGAGGTCTGTACAATTAAGCACTTAATCACTCTTAATTTTTTTCCTGTGCTGTTTCAATAAACAACAAGTTCTTTGAAGCTGGGGGCAACATCTTTTGCATCTTTTTATTTCTCATGTAGCAGTAGGTACTACTGAATACCATTTTTGTTCACTATATTCTTAGAGGTATTTTTTTCTACATATTAATGTTTCTGTATTTTATATATTTAATGAGATAATTTCCTCCCCAAACAAGTTATTAAACTCATGCTGCATTTTACATAATAGAGGCCTTATAGCAGTTGTTTTTTAAAAAATTATATGGGTGAAACTGAAGTAATCATGTTTCGAGTTTCAGTTTCACTAGTCAAATGTCTTTCACTGTATTTAGATTAAAAAATGATGTATATCCCAAGTGAGAGCCGTTGTGTCCCTCATTTAAAAAATACTGAGCAGATGACTACTACATAGTTCTGTAACCTTTCATGAGTGAGTATACAGTAGTAGAGTTGACCCTTGAACAACGTGGGTTTGAACTGGGAGGGTCCACATTTATGTGGAATTTTTTCAGTAGGTATGTGCTGTGGTACTACACCATGCGTGGTTGGTTGAAACCGCAGATGCGGAACCACAGATACTTAGGGTGACTGTAAAATTATACTCAGAATTTTGACTGCACAGGGGTGGGCAGCCTGTCCTCCGCATTGTTCAGAGGTCAGTTGTATTTAGTTAGGGTTTTCTGGACTGATCAGCTGTGTCCCAGCTTAGTTCCCAAGTGATAAACTTGGAATTTTGAAGACTCTCTTAACGTTGAGCTGGAGATAGCTTCTTTTATGTTTGGTCCTGGTGGAAGGTTTGACCTACTTATTTTGGGAGCCAAGATCCAAGGCTAAGGTAACTTGTTGAGTCATGACTGAAGCCTGAAGACAGCAAAGGAAACCTGTGAGTGAGGGCAAGTAACTGAGGGAGGTGGATTTATCTGGGAAGTAAGGAGGGAATGACTAAAATATGAAAATAATTCTGAGGGCCTGAAGTATTTCAGATTCATAAAACAGGCTAGTCTGCTGGACCTGTTTATCTGACATGGAGCCTTTTAAATTTGTTTATTTGGCCTGCTAGATATTCTTTCAGAGAAATACAGCAACTAGTTTATCTTTAAAAGACTTTTTAAGCTTTACAATTGTATTTATATGAGGCCACTTGGTTTGTTAGAACAGTGGTTGTCAAATGGTGGTCATACTAGCATCACCTGGGAACTTGTCAGAGCTGTAAATTTGGGGACTCTACCTCAGATGTACTGTAACAGAAACTGGGGGTGTGACCCGCAGTCTTTGTTTTAGTAGCCTTTCAAGTGGTTCTGATAGATACTGAGGTTAGAGAACCACTGGCTTAAAGGAGATATCTTCTAATAAAATATTAAACCCAAGTCTTCTCTGTGGCAGAGCTTTAGTATTCTCAATTCTTGAGTACCCCAGGTAGAGTTAGTAACTCCTTTATTTTAATTTTCATAGTACTTGAATATAATTCTGCTATAGCATCATTTACACTGTGCTGTAAAAGATTTCCACTAAGTCGAAATCTTTAGTTTCAGTAATTGTACGTTAAGTGAATTGATGAATAAAAATAAAACAGATAGTGCATAGTCATCATTGCACTCATCCCTGGTCAACAGTTTAAAGACAGGCAGTCAGGCACACGATACCAGTGACCACATGTGCAAGAAAGTATGGGATGTATAACCCAGGAGTCAGCAAGGTTTTTCTTCCACGGGCCAGTAGTAAATATTTTGGGCTTTGTAGGACATAGAGTCTCTGTTGCAACTACTTTACTCTGCCGTTGTATTAGGAAATTAGCCATCAATAACATATTAGTGAATGGGGATGGCCAAATCTGTTCCACTGCTGGCAGGATTTGGCCCTTGGGCAGTATTTTGTGGACCCCTGTATACCACTGCTACCTGGGAGAAGTATGCAAAGAATACAGATAACTGTTCTCAGTCTTCACTATCTTACATTGACAAAGAATGGATGCTAGTCACCTGCTTGATATTAATTGTCTTGTAATTCTCCCTTGGGTAAAACCAGGATTATATGCAAAGCATATTAGAATACAAATGAGAGTTATATTTCAGCAGTAGTCGTAACTCAGCTCCTAGTGATGATAATAAAGTATACTGACTTTTGATTTCTGGTCCAACATATAAAGAGCTTGAAAGTCTTCACTCCTGTTGTCGCAACAAGAATAAAAGGAGGAGAAAAATAACCATTTTGAGATACAGCCAGAGCGCTTTGTTCTCTTTAAGAAGGCCTGCCTCAAGGGAAACTTCTACCACAGCCTAACCAACTGGGACTTTACCAAAGCCTAATTGACCTGAGGGAAAGGAAATACCCAACTTCAGTCCCCTCTAGTCTTCTATGTGGGGGAAGGGAAATACCCAACTCAGGCTCACTGAAAGACCTGAGACCAGGGGCTTCCCTGGTGGCGCAGTGGTCGAGAGTCCGCCTGCCGATGCAGGGGACACGGGTTCGTGCCCCGGTCTGGGAAGATCCCACATGCCGCGGAGCGACTGGGCCCGTGAGCCACGGCCGCTGAGCCTGCACGTCTGGAGCCTGTGCTCCGCAACGGGAGAGGCCACAGCAGTGAGAGGCCCACATACCGCAAAAAAAAAAAAAAAAAAAAGACCTGAGACCTAATCATAGGACAGTAGAATGCTCCTCACCCCCCACCCCCAATTTTACCACGTCAGTAGGGCTTCTGTATAATAATGGGATTACAGCTAAAACAACTATAAACCTCAGACCTTGCTTAATAAGTACCTTATTATAGGTACTCTCAGACAACACGGGAGACAAAAACAAGGAAGTTAGAGAAAATTTTAGTTTCAGGCACCACAGCAATGGCAAACAACGCAGCCCAGCTCCTAGACAGATGAACATAACACCTTGCAGTAAGGAGCTATCTATCTCAGTTCCTTTTATCCAACATCATGTCTGTCTTTCAGCAAAAAATTACAAGGCATGCTAAAAGGAAAAAAGCACAATCTGAAGAGGTAAACCAAGCATCAGAATCAGACTCAGATATGACACAGATTTTGGAATTATCAGACTGAATTTAAAATCACTAGATTAATATGCTAAGGGCTCTAATGGAAAAAGTGGACAACATGCAGGAACAGATGGGTAATGCAAGCAGAGAGATGGAAACTCTAAGAAAGAACCAAAAGGAAATGCTAATAATCAAAAATACTATAACAGAAATGGAGAATGTCTTTGATGGGTCCATCAGTAGACTGGACATGACTCAGGAAAGAATCAGTATGAAGTATGAAGATATCTCAATAGAAACTTCCAGAACTAAAATACAGGGAGGAAGAAAGAACGAAAAAGGTGGAACAGAATATCCAAGACTGTGAGACGATTACAGAAAATGTAACATGCATAATTGGAGTACCAGAAGAAGAAAGAAAGAGAGGAACAGAAAAAGTATTTGAAGTTTAATGGCAGAATTTTCCCCAATTAATAACAGACAGCATACCACAGATCTAGGAAGCTTAGAGGATACCAAGCAGGATAAATAAAAAGTATCTACACCTAGGCATATTGTGTTCAAACTGCAGAAGATTAAAGGCAAAGAGGAAATCTTGAAAGAACTCAGAGGGAAATAACCACCTTACCTACAGAGGAACAAGGGTAAGAATTACAATAAGACTTCTCTTCAGAAACCAAGTAAGCAAGCAAGCAACCAAGAGAGTAGAGTAATATATTTAGCATTGAAAGAAGGAAACCACCAACCAGTAAAATTATCCTTCAAAAGTGAAGGAGAGTGCTTCCCTGGTGGCAAAGTGGTTAAGAATCTGCCAGCCAATGCAGGGGACACAGGTTCGAGCCCTGGTACGGGAAGATCCCACATGCCGCGGAGCAACTAAGCTCATGCGCCACAACTACTGAGCCTGTGCCCTAGAGCCTGTGTGTCACAACTATTGAGCCTGTGTGCCACAACTACTGAAGCCCACCGCTTAGAGCCTGTGCTCCGTAACAAGAGAAGCCACCGCAATGAGAAGCCCACACACCACAACGAAGAGTAGCCCCTGCTCACCACCATTAGAGAAAGCCTGTGCACAGCAATGAAGACCCAACGCAGCCAAAAATAAATTAATTAAAAAAAAATAATAAACATATTTAAAAAAAAGTGAAGGAGAAATAAAGGCTTTCTCAGACCAACAAAAATTGAGAGAATTCGTTATCAGTAGACCTGCTTTGAAAGAAATGTTAAAAGAAGTTCTTCAAAGAGAAGGAAACTGATATAGAACAGACACTCAGGTCTGCATAAAGATAGAAAGAGTGAGAAGGAATAAATGAAGATCAAATAAAATCTTATTTTTCTTTAATTGATTTAATGGCTAACAGTTTGTTCAAAATAATGCGTTTGGTAATTATAGCTATGGATAAGTGAAAGAATGACAGTTATGTTATAAGGGACTGAAAGAAGGAATTGGGAATACTCTTAAAAGGTACTTGCACTGACTGTTAAGTGGTATAGTGTTACTTAAAAGTGAACTTCCCTGGTGGTGCAGTGGTTAAGAATCCCCCTGCCAATGCAGGGGACATGGGTTCCAGCCCTGGTCCAGAAAGATCCCACATGCCTCGGAGCAACTAAGCCCGTGTGCCACAACTACTGAAGCCTGCACGCCTGGAGCCCATGCTCCGCAACAAGAGAAGCCACCACAGTGAGAAGCCCGCACGCTGCAACGAGGAGTAGCCCCCGCTCGCAGCCACTAGAGAAAGACCGGGCGCATCAACGAAATCCCAATGCAGCCATAAATAGATAGATAGATGGATAGATGGATGGATGGGTAGAAAGAAAGTGAACTTAGAGCAGTCATAAAAGTATCCTAGGGTAACCAGTAAAAAGATTTAAAAAGGAAGTATAATTGACATGCTAAGAGAGTAGAGAAAATAGAATCATATAAAATGCTCAAATAAAATGAAAGAAGGCAGAAGGTGGAGAAGACCAAAAAAAAAAAAAAAGGCAATGAATAGTAGTTACAAATATGGTACATATTAATCCAGCTATATCAATAATCACTTTAAATGTGAATGTTCTAAATACACCAATTAAAAGAGGCTGTCAGAGTAGGTTAAAAAGCAAGCCCCAACTATATGTTGTCTACAAGTATTACTGTTCTGATACTTTGGTACATTTAGTAAGCAATTACTTGTAACATAGCTCAGGAATATGTTGTAACTGAATTTGAGAACCTTTGCTATAAAAGTTGCAAGCAAATGGTGAGCAGTTTAAATGGTAAAGAGCTCAAGGGAGAGTGGCCATGTTTTGTGCCCAGTTTTGTCTATAAACTATTTAATATCCATTTAAAATTAATTTTACAAGTAATTATTGAGCATTTCTTACGTAGATTCTGATTTTTTAAACAGCTTTAATGAGATAATTTGCATACCATTAAATTCACCTGTTCTAAGTGTACAATTCAGGGGTTTTAGTATATCTACAGAGTTGTGCAGTCATCACCATGATCTAATTTTAGAATGCTTTAATTTTTTTTTAAGCAATTGAGAAATTAATTATATTGACTAGAAGTGGAAAGGTTATTTGTCTAATTGTAATTCTTCAGGGTCAAAGGTAGTAGGAGCATTTGAGGTAGAGTTTTTGTTTTACCTGTTGATGAGACTTAACAATAGTACATGGGTTTCTAGAAACTCAAGCAATGAAGTTGCATTTGGCTCTGCTCTTTTTCCCTGCAGTCTTTGCTTGTCTTTATCCTCTGTGGACCAGTCTTTCATTACTTTAGATATGCTAAAAAGCTTTCTTCTATTTAGGTGCTTTCTGCTAAAAAAATTTTTTCTAAGTATTGCCTTGAGCTTCATCATAACTGGTTAAACACTTGTGTGAGTCTTACTACGGCACACATTATTTTAAGACATTTCTACTTTATGTATTTGTAATTATAAAGCATAATATGTCAGCTCTCACTTTTTTCTTTAACATGTTTTTGAACCAGTGAGGTCATTGTACCGTCCTAAATTAATTTTCTCTTTAAGATGGTTAGAAATTTTCTCTGCCAAGCATAAAAACTTACAAAATAGAGTAACTTTTATTTTTAAAATCTTACATATTTAACAGTTTTAAAGTGAAAGTAATCAGAATCACAAAGAGGCCGTCCAGTGCAGTGGTATAAGTCATTATAAGATATTCTGAAATTAGTTGCCTTGGTTTGCCACTCAAGTCACATAACCTTTTGAAGTTGTCTCCTTTATCAGTAAAATGGAAACAGTAATAGTGTTTACCTGGTAAGGTTATAGTGAAGATTAAATGAGATAATTCATGTAAAACACTGAGTACAGAATCTGGCACATGGTAAGTACTCAGTAAATGTTGGCTATTTTTTAACCACGGTAAAATTCAGAGAACTTTTTCACTTTAACACACAATCTGTTTACACAGAGAATTCAGGTTACTTCCTGATTCTAATTAGTGAATTACTGTACTGTGATAGAAGGAACCATATTTGAAGGAAGTTTTCCAGGCTGAGGGAACAGCAAATGCAAAAGTCATGAGAAGGCCTCCCCAGGGAGGCCAAGCGATGAGAGTGCATCAGAGTGTACAAGTGAAGTCAGAGATGGAGGGGCAGATTTGTTTAGGGCCTTGCAGGTCTAGTAAGCAGTAAGACTTAGGCTTTCCTTCTGAGTGAGATGGCAGCCACTGGAAGGCTCTGACCAGAGGAGTGACATGATGCTACTGATGTTTTAAAACGCTCACTGGTCCACACTTTCCCAGCCCTAATACCCCCTTGGTAAATTTCTGCTTATCATTCAGAGCTCAACTCATATAACTCGAAAAGGAAAGAATCTTTCCTGAATAATTTAAGGTAAGTCAGATCCATCACTCTCCTAGGTTCTAGTTCTTGTTACCATGCATTACAATTGTAGTAAAATAGTTGAATAACTTCATAGTCTCCTCCGTTAGAATATTAGCACCATAAAGACAGGGATTGTATCTCTCAAAGATATTTCCCCAGTGCAGTGAATACATGCATGTGTACAGGAGCTAACTTAATAACTATGTACCAGACTTCTTTTAAACTTCAGTTGGAGGTCTGGTGCAGTTTTCCTGCTATTCCTTCTCCCACCTTCCACTGTCTACCCCTCATGTCATGTTTTAAGTTATAAGTTACTAAGTGTAGGAGTTATAAATAAAAATAGCAAACTTTAGTATTTTTACCATTAAAAATCTTAAGTTTTCTTGATAAACCATTTTCAACAGTACAAAAGTATAGCTTATTTAAAATTTCTGTTTAGAGATGATCTTTTTGAATGTCTAAATTAGTGTTAATATAGACAGCATTACCAAAAATAAATCATTTTATCAGAATTCAAATTGATATGTATTATCTCAAGTTGGTGTTTTTTAGCTTGAAGTATGAAACATTTTTCTGAAACTCTCCCACATATTCCTTTTTCCCTCAGTATGGTAGATTTTACTGGTGTGTGTATATATATATATTATAGTATGTTTTATTGTGAAGAAGTATTAAGTGCTCTTAATAGAAATTTGTTTAATTTCTTTATAATTTCTCATTGGGGAGGTAGGGGAGGAGAAAAAAAAATGACTTTGTGGTGTCACTGCCCCACTTCTTTATTTTTAATATCTGGAAATGATGACATGTCTGATTAATACAGCCTGAGTGTACTAATCAGTATGAGGGAAACAGTATGAAGGAAAGTCTGGCATATAGACAGCCTACGCACTTAGCTATGATCCTTAAGGCTTAATTCTGGGGGGATGTGATTTATTTCTTGAAGGGCATTTCCAGGGAATTCAAGATTAACTAAACACATATGTTTTTATGTCTATCTCAATTCTTTAAAAAATCTTTCTGATCGCTTTTTTCCCCTTGGAGAGTAATAAAGTTTTTATTCACAATTTCTTGCTTGGGGATTTTTGGAGTTTTTTTGTTTTTTTTTTTAAACACAGAGAATTCCAAAGAAGTTTCTCCTATGTAAAATGGATCTGAAGAACCTCCAAACATTAAAGAAAGCTCTCTTTTGTTCTTTGGCTTGTGGTTCACCACACTTACGCCCATCCCAGTGTTGGGTGCCACTTTTCTTGGGGCTGCACTCTTGTTTTTATGCTCTTCCTCTCTGGAGGGTTTCACACATTATGTGCTCAACTATTTATAGTTTTTCATTCTATATATCATATATACCATAATGATAAGGAAATCTTTGGTTATGGACTTAAATACTGGTGGGTAATTACATCAGGGTCACACTTTTGTCATGTGAAAGAGCAGGTCTTAACACAGTGTGTAAGTATTTACAGTTTTCTCTGTATATTACCTTCTTGTTCCATCTTTGCTTCTAGCACATTTAAGTCTGGGTTTTCTTTCTCAGTTTCTTTCATCACTGTCTGTCTTTTTTCCTCCAGTTCTGCCTCTGCAGTTGGCATGTAGCATCTGTCTGTCACTCTTCCCAGAGCTATTCCTTGTTCTCTATCCTCCTCGGGGGGACTTCCCTCAGGATAAGTAACGGTGGATATCTACCCTGTACTTCCTCTTAATCTTCATAGTTAATCATCAGTTTCTCATTTCTTCTAGTCATTTCTTTAGGCAGACTCTCTGTGGCCCCAAAATATTTACATTGGTCTAGTACATTTATTTCTTTAAACTTGTTTCATAAATGTGGATCATCTCATCTAAAACAAGACAAGAGATAATTTCCAGTAAACTGTGAAGTGTTTCCTCACAGTGCTCATATTAGTACAAGGTGTTTATAACAGCTAATTCAGAACCTCCTAGTTTGTCTCCCTCAATTTTTCTCCATCCCCCTTTTTTCTATTATTTTGTTCTCTCTTATTCTTTTCCTTCCCCCCTCTTCTTTTACGTTTTTTTCTGTCTCATACCTTTCTCTCCCCATCATAAAAGAAAAAACTTTATGTAATTTATTAAAATTGTATGTCATTTCTTAAATTTAGAATCTGAGAAGTTGATAGCTTTATATTTTTTTTATCAGGGTATTTCAAAGCCTAATCAGGTTTTTATCCTTTTTTTCTTTTTTTTGGCCACGTCTCTCTGCATGTGGGATCTTAGTTCCCCCACCAGGGATGGAACCCATGCCCCCTTGCAGTGGAAGCGCGGAGTCTTAACCACTGGACCACCAGGGAAATGCATAATCAGGTTTTTAAAGAAAAGATGTGATGAGCCTTTGCTATGGAAAAGATTATGCAAAATTATTTAATAATGTACTGTAGAGAAGGTGTTAGTCAGCAGGCAAGTTTAACAGAAGGAAGGGCTGTGCTCGGCTGATTACTTTCTTGCTTTAGTCTCCAGATATAAGGCTACCAAATTCCCACCAGTTGAAGACAGATAGGAATTAAGCTAAAAGGACATTTTGGGATACCTGACTCCTGAAGTGAGAATGTGAAGTGTTGTGAATTCTCTAAAATTTCAGCTTATTTGGGTAGACATGCAGCTTAGTCTTGCTTTATTTAAATAACAGAATAAATTCTCTGTAGTTGTTTAAAATCTTTTTTTTTAAGTAAGTTGGAAGTTGTATTCCAGCATTGGCAATGCAGTATGAAGAATTTAGAGGTTGCTCAGACAATTGCTTTGCTGGATGAAGACAAAGAACTGTGAGGGACTATAAATGAAACCCAGCTAGAGAAATTCAGTTTTTGTTTTTGTTTTTGTTTTGCGGTACGCGGGCATCTCACTGTTGTGGCCTCTCCCGTTGCGGAGCACAGGCTCCGGACGCACAGGCTTAGCGGCCATGGCTCACGGGCCCAGCCGCTTTGCGGCATGTGGGATCTTCCTGGACCGGGACACGAACCCGCGTCCCCTGCATCGGCAGGCGGACTCTCAACCACTGCGCCACCAGGGAAGCCTGAGAAATTCAGTTTTATAGGAAATTGTTCTGGGATGTCAGTGCTGTAGTGTGTTTGCTATTTGAGTATATAGCTGAGGTTATATGTGTTTAATCTTTCTGATAATTTAAAGAGATGAATGGGCTTTGGAGTGATCATGGCAGATTAAAAAACAAAACAAAACTGTATTTTAGACCTGTATAATTTGGCTGTTTTGGATTGCAATTATTCATCCCTTGAGTTCCAAATATAAAGCTGTTACATTAAGTAATATTTAATAATATAATTTTGTTTGTTACTGTCATTTATATTTTTTTAAAATTTAGAATCATAATCAAGTTGTTATTTCAACTGTAATACAAATACATGATAAAAAGGGCACCACAAATGAGCAGGAGGATTATTTAAGAAATGGTATTAGTACAATTGCTTAAATTTAAAGCTGCAACTCATAGCAGTCATCAATATATTACAGATGAATAAATAGTTAAATGAAAAGAAAAAAAATGGGTCGATTAAAATAAAAGACTAGAACAAAATAGAAATCAGTTTTGGTGTAGTGAAAGATTTTTTTCTGTTAGAAGTAGTAGAAGACATCTCAGAACAAACCAAAAAAAAAAAGAAGAAAAAAAGATTTTACTACTTAAAATGAAAAACAAAAAACTTAGTAATTTTTTTTACCTCCTAGTCCAAATTAGAAGACAGATTGAACAGAATAAAATTTAAATGGTTATGCTCCCATTAAAAATGATTGAGGAGAATAAATAAATAAAATATTTTGATAGACTCTTAGTGGAATAAAAAAACAATATAGGTGTACATTTCATACACATAACCAAACATACACACACATGTGCACATACACACACACCCACACACAACCCTAATCTTAGAAGAGAGAGTGAGAGAAGAACACACCAAAATACTGCCTTTCAATAATGTTGGGAGTGGTGGTGTGGGTGATTTTCAAAATTATTTATTTTATTTTATTTTTAGTATTTTTGAACCTCTCTGAAATGCTTACTTACTTTACTTTAAAAGATATTTCTTTTCAAATTGCTTACAGGATGAAGTCTAAACACTTCCTAATTTGTTTCCAGCTTTTCTTCTCTGTCTTACTTTCTCTTACACAGTGTGTCTACCAGGGACTAGCCCAATGCTTTTTATAAAATTTTACAGAAATTTTAATGTGAATACCTTCAATTTGTTTGATTTCACAGCATGGCCCACCACATCTTATTTGTATTAGATACTGATGTATCACACATTTAGGTTTTCTGTCTAGCCCTGGAGGATATCCTTGCCTTGCACCCCTTGCTTGATGGGTGTTTTGGAGTTTGTGCTGTTCTCTTACAGATCTGTCACATAGTCTTCATCTCTTTTCCTTGGCTTTGGCTTCCCTTTTCCCTCTGCATATTCAAAGACAGTTTTCAAGAACATAATTAGGCCACCCCAGTTTACTGTATTCTTTCCAGTGTTTCTTTTACCCCATTTTACCTTGTACTTCCAGTATAGCACTTATCACAGTTTGCATGTACTGTATTTTGTGCTGTGTATGTCTTTCTTTCCCAGTAGATGTTGAGTCCCTGATGGGCAACAACCATATCTTATTCATCTTTGTATCTCCCACAGTGCTACGTTAGCAAATATTTATGGTCTTAAGTTGATATAAATAATAATTTGTCACAGTTTAAATCACTAGTCAGAAAGATGTTTTAGTTCTTTTTTTACTTATATGCATTTATTCTTGTTTGATATGTAATCCAAATGCACTGTCTTTTTCAAAAAGATCATTTATTTTTTACATCTTCAAAGCAAAGAATATTAATTACAGGAAACTTATAAACATGTTTCTTTTGTTTTTTTTCCTATAAATAATTTTTGTTTTGGTCTAGTTTAAATCATATTGTATAGTTTATCCTTCTTTAATATTCATATAATGATTCATTCAACAAATAATAAGTACCTGCTGTTAAGCAGGGATTCTTTTAGAACTCTGGGGTTATAGCAGCAAACAAAATAGTGGAAAATGTCTGCTTTCATAAAGCTTGCAGTGTAGTTGAGGGAGACAATAAACAATAAATAAATACACACACACTAAGTAATATGATGGTAAATTATATATACACATATACCACCATTTCTTTATTCATTTATCTATCAGTGGACACTTAGCTTTCTTCCATAACTTGGATACTGAAATAATGCTGCAGTGAACATAAGGGTGAATATATATTTTTGAGTTAGTGTTTTTGTTTTCTTTGGATAAAGACTCAGCAGTAGCATTGGTGGATCATATGGTAGTTCTCTTTTTAATTTTTTGATGGACCTTCATACTGTTTTCCATGGTGGCTGTGCCTATTTACCTTTCGCCAACAGTCCACAAGGGTTCGCTTTTCTCCACATCTTTGACAACACTTGTTATTTCTTGTCTTTTTGGTAATAGCCATTCTGACAGGTGTGAGGTGATAACTCATTGTGGTTTTGATTTGCATTTCCCTGATGATAAGTGGTGTTGTGCATCTTTTCATGTGTCTGTTGGCCATCTGTATGTCTTCTTTGGGAAACTGTTTATTCAGGTCTTCTGCCCATTTTTTAATTAGGTTGTTTTTTGGTAAGGGCTGTAATCCCTAAGAAAAGGAAAACTCAAGAGGTGAGCTCACTCTGGCTTTCCAGACTGCAACTCAGGGAAGTAGAGCCCACTGAGAGACCAGAGATTTAATGAGATGGTGGAAACAGCGATTGGAGTGCATGGCTGCTGAAACAGCTGGAATTGGAGGTACTAGAAAGGAAGGAGATACTTATAGAAGGAGCTTCAAAAATTTCAACAGTGATTGTCAGATTCTTTGGCTAAATAGTGACCTCCACATGTGCAGGACAGGTCTTTTTTCAGAGAACAACTACTGGGACCTTTAAGTCAGCAGGAGATTCTGAAGGTCACATGGTGCTGAGAGACAGAATTTCAACCAAGCAGATTGGAAAGACCTTGCTGAGCACCTTGGGTATTAGTTGAGACCCCAGAAAGTCTTATATTTTAGGGCTAAGGCTATTTTACCCATAGAGTAAGGGCTGTTCTAGACCTACTCCAACAAAGCTTAAAACTAAGCTTCAACAGAATCATGTTGAATTGCCATACATTAACTTCCTGCCAGAAGAAAACACACTTTGAAGGAACTTCAGACACTCAACAACATAGTACCCACAGTGTCCAGTTATATAAAAAATTATTAGACATATGAAGAAGAAGGAAAATGCAACTCATCTGTAGAGGAAAAAAACAATAGAAACAGACCCAGAGATGACAGAGATGTGGAATTAGCAGGCAGATATTAAAAATTATCTCTGGTAAATGGGACTTCCCTGGTGGTCCAGTGGTAAAAGAATCCACCTTCCAATGCAGGGGACGCGGGTTCAATCCCTAGTCAGGAAACTAAGACCCCACATGCCACGGGGCAACTAAGCCTGCGCGCCACAACTACTGAGCTCGTGTGCCTCAACTAGAGAGCCTACATGCCACAACTACAGAGCCCACACACCCTGCAGCCTGTGTGCCACAACTAGGGAAGAGAAAACCTGCATGCCACAACTAGAGAGAAGCCTGTGTGCTGCAACAAAAGATCCTGTTTGCTTCAACAAAAATCTTGCACGCTGCAGCTAAGACCTGACACAGCCAAAAAATAAATAAATAAATTTTAATTAATTAATTAAAATAAATAAATAAAAATTATCTCTGGTAAATATTTTCAAGGATGTAAAGGAAAAGATGGGCATGATCCATGTGCGCAGGTAGGGAATCTCAACAGAAGTGGAAATCTAAGTAATTATCAAATGAAAAATCTAGAACAGAAATATTCAGTATCTGAAATAAAAATTCACTGAATAGGTTTAATAGCAAATTGTAAACGGCAGAAGAAAACTTAAGTGAACTGAAGCACAGAGAGAAAAAAGAGAGGAAAAAAAATGAACAAGCCTCAGTGATCCATGGGCCACTATTGAGTGGTAGAACGTTTGTGTAAATAGAGCCCAGAAAGAGAAGAGAGATTGGAGCAGGAAGATATTTGAAGATAGTAGTTGAAAGATTTCCAAATTTGATGAAAATTCACAGACCTGTGGTGGTCAAGAAACTCCAAGTACAGTAAACACAAGGGAAGCCATACTAACGTATCAAGTCAAACTGCTGAAAACCAAACATAAAGAGAACACCTTAAAAGTAGCTAAAGGGAGGGAAAGACATTGCATTATAATAGGGGAACAATAATAGGAATGACCACTGATTTCTCATCAGAAGTAATGGAGACTAAAAGACAACGGAATATATTCTTTATAAAGTGCTGAAAGAAAACAAAAATCAACCTGGAATTATAAATCCAGCAAAAATATCTTTTAGCATTGTAGGCAAAATAAAGACGTTTTCAGATGAGCAAAAGCTAAGAGAATTCATCACCATCAGAATTCACTACTAGTAATACTAAAGTAAGTCTTTCAGGCTAAAGGAAACATACCAGTCAGAAACTCAGCTCTAAATGAGGGAATGGAGAGGGCCAGAATTGGTCTTTATTTAGGTAAATATAAATAACATTTTTCTTATTTCTTATTATCTATAAAAATTCTATTTAAAATTGCCTCTTTAAAACAAAAATGTTAATATATTGTGAGATAAAGTAAAAAACATGGGACAGTAGCACAGGATAGTAGGAAGGTAGATTGAATCACATACTTGTAAGATGATGCAATGGTGTAGTATTAACTGAAGGTAGACTGTGATAGATTGAGGATATAATAGAACAGATCCCTAAAGCAATCACTCAACAAAGTGGTATGGCTAAAAAGCCAATAGAGATGATAAAATGGAATACTAAGAGATACCAGATGAAGCAAAGCCAACCATATTAATATTTACCTTAAATGTAAATGGACTAAACACTACAGTTACAAAGCAGAGATTTTCAGACTGAATAGAAATGCAAGACCCAACTATATACTGTCTCCACAAGATGCACTGTAACTATAAAGATACAGACTAGGTGTAAAAGGAAGGAAAAAAGGCATACTGGTAAACACTAATGAGAAAGTTGGAGCAGCTCTATTAATATTAGACAAAGTAGTCTTCAAGACAAAGAGCATCACCAGTGATAAGGAGGGACATTTCATGATGATAAAAGAGCCAATTAATCAAAAAGACCTAGAAACCTAAAACACGTTTTTGTGTTGTCATGTAATGGAGCTTCAATATACATGACAAAGGAACTGATGAAAGAAGAAATAAAAGTAAATATTGTAGTTTTGCCAGTTAATAACCAAGGACTTAATATATTTTAGGTTTTTGTAGTAAACTTCAGAGGGTATTATGTTACCAACCTTTTCTTTTCCCAGTGTCATCTTGCTCACTAAATTTTTATTTGAACTTGAGTTCCTTCACTTATTTACGTTAGTTTATTCACTGTTCTAATGGACATTAACTCTCTAATTTTGCAGTTAGGTGTTTCTCTTACCTGGTATTGGTAAATAGTGAGTGTATAGGTTTGTAATAAGACAGACCTACATTTGAACTCTGGTTCTTTTTCTAGATTTGTATTTCTTTGTACCTCATTTTATAAGCAATGTATATAAAATACTGTGTATTGGCACTTAGTATGTGATAACATTATTACCTGGGAGAGTTTTTGTTTTGTTTTAGTATTTTTTTGCTTTGTTTTGGACAGAGGTGATTAGATCTTTCTTGTTGCTCACTGCACATGCTGTTAAAGTTCAGTCTCTACTTCCTTCCCAAATAGAGAATAACTATTTGTCATCCCTTCTTGCCTCTAGAGGCCCAGGTACTGTAGTTCCAAAAACCAGGCTCACTGTGTTTTCTCCAGTTTCCCAGGTAATCAGCCTGACAGTGCATTGCCCCTGCTGTGGTTTTAGGGACACTATGTTTCTTCTATTTGGGATTTAAGACCTAAGGGACTAATGATGTACAATAGTCAGTAGTCAGTGAATTGTTGAAGGACTCCTTAGAGCCTACTCTTTAGGGAAGATGTAGAGAAAGATTAAGTCTCAGTCATAACTGTACCAGGGAAGAAGGCAGGATCAAGGAATATTGGTTCTCTTTTTAATATGTGAATTATTGAATATGAGGATTAAACTCTATGCTGTTATTACATGCAGTAGACCTTGGTGCTAGTTCATTACTGGAGAAATAATAAAAATGAAAGAAAAACTGACAAATTGGTTTGGTTGAGTAAAAGAATATTGATAACTATCATTTACCTGAGCTATTTAGCATTTGTGTCTGAATACTTTGCCAGAAAACAAAAACAAAGCATATCATTAAATTTGGGTCAAATTAAAGCTATAATCAAATAAATCTTACATACCATGCAGTTCAGCTAGTGCGTTCTCAGACATCCAAACTGGTGCTCAGATTATATGGACATTGACTCATAACTTAAAATGTTTAGTGGAAAAGATAAAGTATTTGCTTTAGAATAGTCCTTGCATTCACTTGTGCCATCAGGAGGAAGCAATCACAAAAATCCAGAGTATGTGACATTATCAAGTCAACTGTCCTGGACTTGGACTCTTCAAAAAGTGAATGTCATAGGGGAAAAATGGAAGAGACTGTTCTAGATAAAAGATAGAAGAGCCACTTAAAGTGTATGAATCTGGATTTGATCTGGTTCTGGGATAGAAGCTATACTAAGATATTCTTGAGATAATTAGGGAAAATGTGAATGTGGGCTACATGCTATCTTGTGGAATTATTATTAATTTTCTTAGGTGACATAACGGAGTTGTGGTTATTTAAGAGATTGTGCTTATTCTTAGGAGATGCATGCCAGACTCTTTAGGGATCAAGTGTCTTAGTGTCTACAACTTTTAAATGGTATAGCAAAATGCATGTGTTATATATACTATATATGTGTGTGTGTATTAAGAGAAAATAAATTTGACGAATAATTATTATTGAATCTAGGTGAAGCATATATACAGTTGTTGGTTGTACTTTTTAAAAAATTTTCTTTGCTTTGACTGTTTTTATAATGAAAAGTTTGATAACACCTCCATGCATTTAGCAATTTAAAAAATATCTTCAAAGAAGAAATGATGATGAATATTAGAAAATAGTAAGAACTGGCTGATAATGAAAAGATTCCCTGTTAGAACTTACAGATGTAGCTAACTGGTACTTAATAGAGAAATTTGTAGCTTTCCTCGCTTGTATTAGGAAAAAAGAAGGATTGAAAATTCATGAGCTAAGCTTTCAGTTTAAGATGAAAAATGAACCACAGAATTAACCCAAAGAAAATAGAAGGAAGGAAGTAATAAAGGTAAGAATAAAAATCAATTGAATAGAAAACCAAGATATGATAGGATCCAACATCAGAGTTCGTTTCTTTGCAAAATCCTGTTAAATGGTCAAGACTCAGGAGTGATGAATCAAGAAAAAAGTAGATAGAAATAATATTAGCGATGAAAAGTGAGATATAACTATGGATGCAGCAGAGATCAAAGTAAGGGAATTTGTAAGCAACCTTGATGTCAGTAAATTGGAAACATTAAATGCAGTAGATAAATTTTTTTTAAACTTTAAATTACTTCAGTAACAGAAAAGCTGGTTGCCCTTTAACCATTAAGGAAGTTGAATCTGTTCTTCAAAAATTGCCTACAAAGAAAATACCAACTCACAATAGTTTTAGAAGTGGAATCAACCAAATATTCAAGGAACAGATCATTCCAATTGTACACCAATTTGGAAATCAGAAAAAGAGAGAATACTCTGTGGTCATTGTAAAATATGTTAAACTCTTTGGGTACTGGCTGGACCTATTGATGCAACCTTTTTTTTTAATTTATTTATTTTGGCTGTGCCAGGTCTTAGTTGCGGCATGCCGGATCTTTCGTTGCAGGCTCTTTGTTGCGGCGGGCGAGCTTTCTCTCTCTGGTTGTGGTGCATGAGCTCCAGAGCGTGTGGGCTCTGTAGTTTGCAGCACGTGGGGTCTCCAGTTGAGGCACACAGGCTCAGTAGTTGTGGCACGTGGGCTTAGTTGCCCCGTAGCATGTGGGATCTTAGTTAGTTCCCCCACCAGGGATAGAACCCATGTCCCCTGCATTGGAAGGCGGATTTTTTACCACTGGACCATCAGGGAAGTCCCCTATTGACACAGCCTTAACAGAAAAAAAGCAGAAGCGATGGTATGAGACTTTAGAGAATAGTTCTTAAAAGGCGCTGCAGCTTCTTCCTCACTCTGTCTGTTGGATTACTCATTCTTGGAATAGCCAGCTAATTATCATGAGGACACTCAAGGCTATGGTGGAACCTCTGTTTGAGGAGGTGAGGCCTCCCACCAACAGCATGTGATTGGGCCATCTTGACAATGGATACTGCAGCCCCTGCTGACATCCTGACTGAAACCCCATGAGAAATGCTTAGACCCCACCCAGCTAAGCCACTCCCAAGTTCCTGACATACAGAAACTGTTAGAAAAGTTTGTTGCTTTAAACCACTAAGTTTTTAGGTAATGTATTACACAGCAAATAACTAATATATACTGTTACTCATTTTGTGAGACTAGGATAATCTTGGCACCCAAATCAGGTAGAATATTTAAAAATAGTCTTTAATTTTACTATACCACTCAAACATAGGAACAGAATGTCCAAAACAAAAATAAGAAGATTGAAGCCAAAAATGTTTAAAAAGGTTGAGTTTTACAGAGTACAAAGTTAGTGCATTAGCAAAACTATTCATATAAATGACCACTTTAACATGCAGGAAGACAAATTATTTATCTGTGATGCAGGAAAAGAATTTAATAACATTCAGTATCTGTTTATGATAAAACTCTTAACAATCTAGGAATAGAACTTTCTTGATTTGTTAAAAGTGTATCTACAAAGAAACTACAAAAAACATACCTATTAGTGAAAAAGATTTAAAATACACTTTTTAAAATCAGAAACAAGATGGTGATGTTTCTTATCACTCTTATACACATTGTACATTCAGAAATAAAGAAAAAAATAAAATGAGTTAAAGTTAGGAATAATTACAAGGAAAAAGCAAATTTATGGGTTAATTTGTATAGAAAACTCAATCTACATAAAAATTACTGAAATTATTAAAATAATCTAGCAAGAGTCATTTGCATTTGCCTATACAACAGTAATTTTATCTAAAAATTTATATACAAGTATAAAATTTAATTTAAAAACATATTCAGTAACAAAACAAATAGGTACTTGTAAATAAATCTAATAAGAAATGTGCCAACCTTTTAATAGATTTTAAAACCTTATTGAAAGATTTAAAATAATTTAGACCTAAATAAATGGAGAAACTTACCATGTTTATTTAAAGAGTACTGTGAAGATTTTTTTTCATTTCTTACCAAATAGTTCTACAGATTCAATGCAATTTTAAACAAAATATTGTTTTTCAAAAAAACACACTATCTAATTTTAAGCTTTTTGTGGAAGAGTAGTCAAGGTGCTCCTAAAGAAGGACAAAGTTAAGAACTTGAAATACCAAATGCCAAGGCTAATTATAATTATGACTACAGTATTTATGGCACAAGGGTTCCAATTTCTCCATATCCTTACCAAGACTTGTTGTTCTGTTTTGTTTTTTTGTTTTGTTGATAGTAGTTATCCCAATGGCTGTGAGATGGTACCTCATTTTTTTTGCTCCAGCACTGTTGCTCCAGCACTGTTTGTTGAATTGCTCCAGCACTGTTTGTTGAAAATGTCTTTCCTCCATTATTGCTTTTGCACTGTTGTCGAAAGTCAATTGAGGGCTTCCCTGGTGGCTCAGTGGTTGAGAGTCCGCCTGCTGATGCAGGGGATATGGGTTCGTGCCCCGGTCCGGGAAGATCCCACATGCTGGGATGTCTTATATGTCTTATATGTCTTTTAAGTATAGCCCAGGAGACATACTGTGCCATACACCTGTGCTATCCAGTACACTAGCCACTAGCTACATGTGGCTATTAAGCACTTGAAATATGGCTAAATCATATGGAGATGTATTAAGTAGAAAATACATACTGGATGTCAAAGATTTAGAAGTATGAAAAAACAATCTAAAATATTTTAATGATTTTTGTATTTAAATACTGAGGTGGTAATTTTTTTCTCTCTTAATGCCTTTATTTTTTTATTAAAAAAATTTTTTATTGGAGTATAATTGCTTTACAATGTTGTGTTAGTTTCTGCTGTACAATGCAGTGAATCAGCTATATGTATACTATATCCCCTCCCTCTCAGACCTCCCTCCCACCACCTCCCCCCATCCCACCCATCTAGGTCATCACAGAACACCGAGCTGAGCTTCCTGTGCTTTATAGCATGTTCCCACTAGCCATCTATTGTACACATGGTAGCGTATATATGTCAGTCCTAATCTCCTAATTTGTCCTACCCTCCCCTTCCCTGTCCTGTGTCCACATGTCCGTTCTCTATGTCTGCGTCTCTATTTCTGCCCTGAAGATAGGTTCATCTGTACCATTTTTCTAGATTCCACATGTGTGTGTTAATATATGATATTTGTTTTTCTCTTTCTGGCTTACTTCAGTCTGTATGACAGACTCTGGGTCCATCCACATCTCTACAAATGACCCAATTTCGTTCCTTTTTATGGCTGAGTAATATTCCATTGTATATATGTACCACATCTTTATCAAGAATATTTTAATGATTTTTATATTGAAATACTGGTGGTAATTTTTTGATGTATTACTTATAAAATATTTAATTAAAATGAATTTCATCTGTTTTTTACTACTTACTGTGACTACTGGATAATTTAAGATTACGTATGTGGCTTGTATTATATTGCTATTAGTCAGTGAGACTGTAGATAATTTTCCCATGCACTGACAGATCTTGAAGAACTGAACCTCGTTATTTAGGTTTTTATAAAGCTTTCTGGCCCAGGGAAGAATTCTGTTTTTGTTTTGAAAACTTTTGACCTAAGATCAAATGATCCTTCATTCTGTAAGTCTCTTTGAAGTATCCCAAGAAGAGATTATTACCAGACGTTCCTTTATGAAATCATGCTTTAGTCATAGAAAGATGAAAAATCTAGTTGTTTCTAACTGTATCATTAATAAATTATTTTACCTATTTGAATTGATAACTATTCTGTCTTTAAAATACATCAGTATCTTCCTTTCTAAAACATCTGAGCATTGAATATCTTTGATCTCCTTGGATGATCTTCTACTTTATAGATTGGAACACTGTTTTTAGGTTAGGCTCTCTGCTTTTGGTTCTTTTAGTGCTTTGGGGGAAATAATTTTAGTATTAACTATCAAATTGGTTTTTAACTTTCTGACAAAAGTCCTTGATTCTTGAGCTTAAATGGCAGACAGTAGGACATTGAACTTGGTGGCTTCGTTTTTTGAACAGATATTGAAATACTGAACCCTCTACAGCCCTAATAAAATCTAGAAAAGGGTAGTAGTAAGTCATGTCTCAAGAAGGCAGTATACACGAGGGTCACTTCAAGTACAATTTTAAGAAATATTCTTGTAGCCGTTTATATGAACCATTAGCATAGTTTCTGATCTGCACATCAAGCATCATTGCCTGCATCTGCCATCTTCGAGGAAGTCTCATTTTAAGTTCAGTCCTCTATAGCCATCCTCACTTTGGTTTCCTTCTTTTAGAATCTCAGTTAAGCATCTAGTAATGACTACCACAGGTTAGTATAATGCTTTTTAGTTTAAAAAGACTTACACAGGGCTTCCCTGGTGGCGCAGTGATTGAGAGTCCACCTGTCGATGCAGGGGACACGGGTTTGTGCCCCGGTCCAGGAGGATCCCACATGCTGCGGAGCGGCTGGGCCCGTGAGCCGTGGCCGCTGAGCCTGCGTGTCCGGAGCCTGTGCTCCACAACGGGAGAGGCCACAACAGTGAGAGGCCCGCGTACCACAAAAAAAAAAAAAAAAAAAAAAAAGACTTACACGTATGTCACCTATTGATCACACATAAGGTACCTCCAAAGAAAATGAAGTCACTTACCTTTATCTGTTTTTCTCAATTTAAAGATTTACCTTCTCTCTGATCCTGCTTTTTCATAAGGTAACATAAGAAGATATGAAGCTGCATGGCTGTGTAACTCTTTTTCTGAAACTATGCAGTAGGGGGAGAAGAATAGTTTACCCCACTGGGCTACCCACATGATTCTGTCCTCTGCATAATTTAGTTTGTTTTTGAAAGTTTAATATGTTTATTATAAAAATTCAAACAAAAACAGAAAGTGTAAAAAGTTTTTTTTTTAAGTTTGAAAAGAAAACAGAGCCTCTCAAAAATCTCATCTCCGTAAAGCAATTATACCCCAATAAAGATGTTTAAAAAAAAAAAAAAATCTCATCTCCCAAAGAAAATGGAGTCACCTTTATAGATGGGTCTCTACGTGCATGCACTTGTCTCATGTTTCACTTCGTTATTTTTATGGGCACTGTTAACCTATTCTGTTTGGAACCTGAGGCCTCTGCAGATCAGCACTAGAGGGCATTGAAGCCCAGCAAAGAGTATATGGCTTGGGAGCTAGTCAAAGCCTTCATCCAGCCCACTTACCGGCAATACCTAATGTTTTTTGGAGAAGTAAGTTCCCAAGTGATGAGACTAGGGCACAGTTTTTCTTCTTAATTAAAATATCAGTGTAAAATAGAGGCATTATTATCAGTTAGTATTTTTTACTAGATAATGGGGCAGTGTGTGACTACCAAATGTAAAATAGATAGCTGGTGGGAAGCAGCCACATAGCAAAGGGAGATCCATTTGGTGCTTTGTGACCACCTAGAGGGGTGGGATAGAGAGGGTGGGAGGGAGGGAGACGCAAGAGGGAAGAGATATGGGGATATATGTATATGTATAGCTGATTCACTTTGTTATAAAGCAGAAACTAACACACCATTCTAAAGCAATTATACTCCAATAAAGATGTTTAAAAAAAATCAATGAGTGACCTTGCACAAGCCATTTAATCTTTTTGATCCTTAGTTTCCTTACTATAAATGAAAAAGGATTTGACTATTTAGTTTCATTTAACATTTATTGGCAATCTATTACTTGCTTGTTGTTGCAGTATGGCTTTTATATAAATCATCTTGTTTAATGTTCACAAAAAATTTTGGAGGTATCATTCCTCAAGAAAAAACAGTTCATCTAAGTAAGAAGCATATCGCTGGTAGTGGCAAAATTGGAGTTCCTTCTTTCAAAAACCACAGTATTGGGACTTCCTTGGTGGTCTAATGGTAAAGAATCTGCCTTACAATGCAGAGGACGTGGGTTCAATCCCTGGTCAGGGAACTAAGATCCCACATGCCGCGGGGCAACTAAGCCAGCACGCACCCCAACTACTGAGCTCGGGCGCCTCAACTGGAGAGCCTGCGCGCTGCAAATTACAGAGCCCATGCACTCTGAAACCTGCGCACCGCAACTGCAGAGCCCACATGCCCTGGAGCCTGCATGCCACAGCTAGAGAGAAGCCCATGCACTTCAAGGAAGAGCCCGTGCGCCACAACGAAAGATCCCGCGTGCCGCAACTGAGACCCGACACAGCCAAAAATAAATTAAATAAATTAAAAAATAATAAATAAATCTTTTTTAAAAATGATATTTTTTTCCTGCTACATGTATCATGGTGTTTCTTACTACATAAATTTCTTTGAAGGAGTCTTTTTAACTTTAAAAAGTATATTTATGAGCAAATGCTTTCCTTTTATTTGACTGCACATTTGAATCCTGTTGACTATTTGAACTTTTATTATCAACCTGAAAATCTGCGTTGAAAAAAATTGGGCAAATGCATAGATTGAGACTAAAGAGAACAACCAATATTGTTCAGTACCCTGCCTCCCCAAAGTACAGATTTTTACAGTCCTTTTAGAGCAAATTTTAATGGTAAAAGTCAGCATTTGGAACAACCAGCTCATATAATGAAAGATGCCTGTATGTGGAAGAACAGCAAAAAAAGGAAAAATAACTCATTAGAAACTTTTTATGAAAATGAGTCATTATAGTCTAAACTTTGTAATACAGTCATCCCTCATTATCTTTGGAGGATTGGCTCTAGGACTCCCCTCGGATACCAAAATCTGCGCCACTGAGATCCCTAATACAAAATGGCGTAGTACAGTTAGCCCGCAGATACTGAGGGCTGACTGTACTACCAACATGATTTTTCAGTATCACTCAGTAGACATTGGTTATAGTGGATGATCTTAAGTATTCTATATAGTCCTCTCAGAATTTAAGTCCTTCAGAGTTTTATCAACATCAGAAGGTTTCTAGGTCTCAAACTATTCTCTCAGCTTTAGAACCTACATGGTCAGTTTGCTTTTCTTTCGAAAAGGAGCTACTAAGTACTCCCACTTTCTAAACGTTTTTTTGAAAAATTTCAGTTGTGTACAGGAGGAGAGAAAATGCAGTGAACTCTCCTGTCCTTATTCAGCCTCAACAACTAGTCTCTGGCTAATCTTATTTTTATATAACCCAATCTATAACCCTCCATTGATTATTTTGAAGGAAATCTCAAACATCATATGATTTCATCTGTTAATAAATATAGCTCTATGATTAACACACACAAAAAATAGTGATTCCTTAATATTTGCAAGCATACAGTCAGTGCTCAAATTTCCACATCTCATTTTGTTTTATTTTTTCCTTTACAGTTTGTCTGAATCAGCATCCATACACTGCTGTTGGTTGATAATCTCTTAATCTGTAGATGTTCTTCTAAATTTTTTCTTGTAGTTTTTGTATTTGTTGAAGAAGCTGGATCATTTGTTCTCGGGATTTTCCCACAGTCTGGGTTTTGCTGGTTTCATTCCCATGGTGCTATTTAGCATATTTTTCTTCCCCTCTTTTTCCTGTATAGTGGTGGTTAGATGTATATATGGTTCAATATGCAGACATGGTTCAGTATTTCAGCAAGAATATTCCCTTTCACTCTTATGGAACATACTTCTTATACTATACTGAACTAGATACCATAATGTTACTCGAGGGAGCTGTTTTTCTGTTGAGGGCCACTGAGACAAAAGTCATTCTAGGTCTCATTCTTTTCTTTGTTTTCTGTTTTCCCCCCGCCCCCATTTGACTTTCAGGTTAAGAATGGTTGGGAGGAGACTATTCACCCACCTGTTGATTGTTCCTGTATTATTTAGTTAAGGATGTAGAAGCCACATGACTGTTCTGAATAGTAATAAATACAGCTTACCTCTTAACAGCTTTTCCAATCTCTCTAGGCTTCCTGTGGTACATATAGCCACCTTTCCTACAGGAAAAATTCAGCTAGAGTTATTATATCGAATTCTTGGTATATCTTTGCCCTTTATACTTAGGCTTTGATGAACATTCTGCAAAGACTTGATGTAACAATCAAGTGATGCTTACAACATCACAGTTTTCTGGATTTTTGAACCAATTCAACACCAGGAAGGCCATATTCTCATCCTGGGAGAGAAAAAGCAGAGTCAGTATCAGTACACATGAGTAATATCTTTGCCTTTAACTTTCAAGAGTTCTGGAAAGTCATCTTCCTGCAGACCACCTCTGAATCTGTTTTAATACCTTTTGACTTGTATGGGTCTGATATTTAGTTTGCACCAAGGACTATGATCTGAATACTTTTCCCCACACTCCCATCCCTACCTTGCCTTCCTTTCTTTCCCTTTTCTTCCCTCTATTCCTCCTTTTATTGATCACACATTTATAACTGCCTAATATGCACCAGGAAAAGTGATTTTAAGAAACAGATTAATAAGACATAGGCCTTATCTTTAAGGGAAAGGGGGGACTGCTGGGACCTTTAGTTATCTATATGAAAGAAAAAAAGCTTATATCACATGCAGAATCCAGGGAAATTTAACCCCTTAAATGTGAAAAGCAAACATTAAAAATAAAAAACCTCTGTGGCCTCATGATAAGGAAGACTTTATTTTTTAAAGGAAGACTTAAGACACCAAAAACACTTCTCATGAAGAAAAATACTAATAAATTTGACTATATTAAAATAAAAACTTTCTGTAAAACAATGAATGCCATAAAACGAAAAACAAGTTGCAGCTGGGGAGAAGATATATGTAATTCAAATAATTGGCAAAGGATTAGTATCCAAAGTATAAGTGGGCTCCTCTAAGTAATATATATATATAATATTGGCAAATAACCAAATAGAAAAATGTGTAAAGGATATGAGTAGGTAGTTCACAGTTGAAAGATTAATGGTCATTAAACATGTAAAGATGTTCAGCCTCACTAATAGGGGAATGCATATTAAAACAACAAAATATTTCACACACATGAGATTGGCAAAAGTCTGTCATTACCACATTTTGGAGAGGATAGGGAGAAATCATTCTTATGCACAGTTCATGGAGTGTACTTTGAAGGCAGTTTAGCAATAATTAGAAAGTTGAAGATCAACATTCCAGAATTCCCCTGCAAGGTTTGTCTATGTATGTTTCTGTATGTGTCTATCTGAGGAAAAGTCTTGGCAGTGTGTATAGTAAGATCTGTGTGCCACATGTTTGTTGCAATATTGTGTGTTTCAAAAATAGAGCTGGAAATACCATAAAAGTCCTTCAGTGAGAGAAGGTATAAATAAAAAGTGGTATGTTCAAATAATGGGATACTATATGTATTACTTTGCTAGGGCTGCCACAACCAAGTACCACAGATGAGGTAGCTTAAACAACAGAAAATAATTTTCTCATAGCTCTGGAGGCTAGAAGTCCAAGATCAAGGTTTCAGCAGGGTTGATTCCTTCTGAGGGGTATGAGGGAAGGATCTCTTTTACAGGGCATTCTCCTTGGCTTGTAGGTGGCCCTCCCCTTATGTCTCTTCACATTATCTTCCCTCTATGTATTTCTCTGTGTTCACCTTTCCCTTTTTTATAAACACACCAGTCATATTGGAATAACGTCCCTCAAATACTGATTAACATTTTGACTTGATTGCCCCTATAAAGACCCTGTCCCCAAATAAGGTCACATTCTGAGGTACTGAGGGTTAGAACTTCAACATATGAATTTTGGGGTGGGAGAGATACAATGCAACCCATCACACTATGTAACAGTTAAAAATGGATAAACTAGAATGAATCAAAGCAGATAAACTTCTAAAGCCTATTAGGTAAAAGGGAAAAAAAGAGTGATATATGCATCATAACTCCATGTCTATAAAGTAAACAAAACTGCTTTATATAGTTTATGAGTAAACTCAACATCTATAGTAAAAATCTCAACATTTATGGGAATGGTAAACAGCAACTTCTGGATAGTTCTCACCACTGAGAAAGGAATGGTGAAATGCAATTGCAAAAGGACCATAGCAGCTTCAGTTTTATCCATAAAGTTTTCTTCCTTAAGGGAACAAAGGCAAAATGTTCAGATTTGTTCAAACTGGTTGGCAGGTACATGAGTGTTATTAATACTCTTTGTAACTTTGCTATATTCCTGCAACTTGATAATTTAAAAAATAATAAGAGAAAAGAAAATATTAGTGAATGGAATAATGTCACTAAGTTGAAAAGTTAATTTTAATAATATAATCAGTAATTAAATCATAGGCAAAAGTTATAGAGTAGTGACAAGAGTTAATTCTGGTTGAAATTAGTTTTAATGTTCAGAGCAACAAAATGAATTTTATGATAAAATTAACAAACGTTTATAATACAGGCATACCTTGGAGATATTACAGATTCGATTCCAGACCACTGCAATAAAGTGAATATCAGAATAAAGTGAGTGGCATGGATTTTTTGGTTTCCTAGTGCATATAAGAGTTATGTTTACAATATACTGTAGTTCATTAAGTGTCCAATAGCATTATGTCTAAAAAAAAAGCAATGTACCTACCTTAATTTAAAAACACTTTATTGCTAAAAAATTCTAACCATCACCTAAGCTTTCAGCGGGTCATAATGATTTTGCTGGTGAGGGTCTTGCCTTGATGTCGATGCTGCTGACTGATCAGGGTGGTGGTTGCTGAAGGTTGGGGTGGCTGTGGCAATTCTTAAAATTGCAGTAAAGTTAGCCACGTCGATTGACTCTTCCTTCCAAGACTGATTTCTCTGTCGCATGCAGTGCTGTCTGATAGCATATTACCTATAGTAGAACTTCTTTAAAAATTGAAGTCAGTCCTCCCAAACCCTGCCACTGCTTTATCAACTAAGTTTATGTAATATTATAAATCCTTTGATGTTATTTCAACAATCTTCACAGCATCTTTACCAGAAATAGATTCCATCTCAAGAAGCCACTTTCCTTGCTCATCCATAAGAAGCCACTCCTCATCCATTCAAGTTTTCTCATGAGATTCCAGCAATTCGGTCACATCTTCAGGCTCCACTTCTAATGCTGGTTCTCTTGCTATTTCTACCACCTCTGCATTTACTTCCTCCACTGATGTTTTGAACCCCTCAAAGTCATCCGTGAAGGTTAGAATCAACTTCTTACAACTCGAATCATGAATGGAATCTGGAGTGGTAAATCCTTCCCAGAAGGTTTTCGATTTACTTTGCCCAGGTTCATCAGAGGAATCACTGTCTGTGGCAGCTGTAGCCTTACAAAATGTATCTCTTAAAGAATAAGACATGAAAGTCAAAATAAGTCCTGATCATGGGCTGCAAAATGGTTGTGTTAGCAGGTGTGAAAGCAACATTAATTTTGTTGTACATTTCCATCAGAGCTCTTGGATGACCAGATATATTATTGATAAGCAGTAGTATTTCGAAAGGTATCTTTTTTTTTTTTTGAGCATAGATATTCAATAAACCATGCTATAAACAGACGTGATTCCATCTAGGCTGAGTAGATTTAGCATAATTCTTAAGGGCCCTAGGATTTTCTTAGTGGTAAAATGAGCATTGGCTTCAACTTAAAGTCACCAGCTGCATTAGCCCCTAACAAGAGAGTCAGCCTGTCCTTTGAAGCTTTGAAGCCAGGCCTTGACTTTTCCTCTCTAGCTATGAAAGTCTTAGATGGCATCTTCTTCCAGTATAAAGCTTTTTTGTCTACGCTGAAAATCTGTTGTTTAGTGTAGCCACCTTCATTATTGATCTTAGCTAGATCTTCTGGATAACTTGCTGCAGCTTCTACATCAGCATTTGCTGCTTCACCTTGCACTTACATGTTATGAAGGTGGCTTCTTTCCTGGAACCTCATGAGCCAACTTCTGCTAGCTTCAAACTTTTCTTCTCCTTCATCGAATTGCAGAGTTAGGGCCTTGCTCTAGATTAGGCTTTGGCCAAAGGGAATGTTGTGACTAGTTGGGTCTTCTTTCCAGACCATTCAGACTGTCTCCATATCAGCAATAAGGCTGTTTTGCTGTCCTATCATTCATGTGTTCACCAGAGTAGCACTTTTAATTTCCTTCCAGAACTTTGCTTTGCATTTGCAACTTGGCTGACTGGTGCCAGAGGCCTAGCTTTGGGCCTGTCTCAGCTCTCTACATGTCTTCCTCACTTAGCTTAATCATGTTTAGCTTTTGATATTAAGTGAGGGACATATGACTCTTCCTTTCACTTGAACATGTAGAGGCCATTGTAGGGTTATTTATTGGCCTAATTTCAATATTGTTGTGTCTTAGGGAACAGGGAGGCCTGAGGAGAGGGTGAGAGATGGGGGATTGGCTGGTCAGTGGAGCAATCAGAACTCACACAACATTTATTGATTAATTTTGCCATCTTATATGGGCTCAGTTCATGGTGCCTCCAAACAGTTATAATAGTGACATCAAAGATCACAGTTCACCATAACAGGTATAATAATAATGAAAAAGTTTGAAATATTGCAAGAATTACCAAAATATGACAAAGAGACATGAAGTGAGCAAGTGCTGCTGGAAAAATGACACCTGTAGATTTGCTTGATGCAGGGTTTCTCATCAACCTTCAATTTATAAAAAATGCATTGTTTGTGGAGAGCAAAAAAGCAAAATGCAATAAAACAAGATATTCCCGTGTCCTTTGTAGAAAGCAAGAAGTTCACTTTTCATACCTGAAGAAGTTTGAACTTTTGAAGTGACTCATTTGTGGAGCATTGTGTTGGGCATGTTAGAGAACATCTCATATGTGACTCAACACATAGCATATAAATGACTTTATTCTCTACAGTCTAGAGCAGTGGGTCTTAACTAGGTATGTATGATAGTAGGTGGGGCATTTTTGGTTGTTATAATGTCTCTTGACACTTAGTGGGCAGCATCTAGTAATGCAAAACATCCTGTAATGTATAGGACAAACTTGTAAAGAAGGATGCCAATAAATGTCAATGGCCCATTGAGAAATGTTGGTCTACAGGCTAATTTCCTTTCAAAGCAGATCACCTGAAGGTTCATAAAAGCAGATAAGAACTGTGAAACAGTAACTATTTTTAAATCATTTTGGGTTATAAAAATAAACAGTACTTTCTTGATTAGTCACTGGTAGCATCAAAATGAATTTTTCGTAGTTTTATGATAACAATTATTTGTTTTTCACTGAGGTAAAATTTACATAACATAAAATTAACCATTTGAAGTGTACAGTTCAGGGACTTCCGTGGTGGCGCAGTGGTTAAGAATCCTCCTGCCAATGCAGGGGACATGGGTTCGATCCCTAGTCTGGGAAGATCCCACATGCTGCAGAGCAACTAAGCCTGTGTGCTGCAACTACTGAGCCCACATGCTGCAACTACTGCAGCCCGCGCCTAGAGCCTGTGCTCCACAACAAGAGAAGCCACCGCAGTGAGAAGCCCACACACCACAACGAAGAGTAGCCCCCACTCAACACAACTAGAGAAAGCCTGCATGCAGCAACAAAGGCCCAACGCAGCCAAAATAAATTAAAAATAAATAAATAAAGTGTACAATTCACTGGTATTTAGTGTTGTGTAACCAACACCTCTGTCTAGGTCCAGAATTTTTGTCATTACCCCAAAATGAAGCCCCATATGCATTAAGCAGTCACTTCTCATTCTCCTGTCATCTCAGCCCCTGGCAATCACCAATCTGTCTTCTTAGATATTGTGGGTATTTTATATATATGAAATCATATAATATGTGACCTTTTGTGTCTGCCTTCTCTTAGCACAAAATTTTTAAGATTCATCCATGTTTAGCACATGTCATTACTTAATTCCTTTTTGTGGCTAAATAATCCCATTGTGAGGCTGTATTGCATTTTGTTTATTCATTCATCCATTGACGGACATTTGGGTTGTTTTCACCTTTTGGCTCTTGTGAATAGTGCATCTGTGAATATTTATATACAGGTTTTTGTTGGCATAGCTGTTTTCATTTCTTTGGGTATATACCTAGGAGTAGAATTGCTGGATTTTATCGTAATTCTGTGTTTAACTTTTTGAGGAAACGCCAACCTGTTTTCCACAGCAAGTCTACCATCTTAAATTCCCACCAGTAGTGTGTAATCGTTCCAATTTCTCCACATTCTCACCAACAGATCCCAATTATATTTAAGATGACACTCTAAGTAATTGAATCAAAATGTCTGGATAGTGGGATTTTTTTATCACTATAAAAAATATAAAATTTTTTATATTTTTCTGGCTACACCTTTTAACCTTTATAGAATTAGCCACTATTACTATGGTTATTTTTTAATGTAAAATTGTATTTGTTCTCATTTGAGCAAACTGAAAGTAAATGCTTCACATTCATTATCGACAAATGTAAAGTTAAAATTCATTTTATATGTTGGATTGTGAGCTGAGTTATAATCCACAAAAAAGATCTGAAGTCTTAATATATTTTAACAGAAGTATTTTACAAGAGAAGAATGTAAGAGTTTGATTGGTCCTGGTAAGACTAGAATGCAAAAGGTTCTTACGGTTGATATATTACACGGTACTCTGCTACCTCAGATTTTCTGTGGGTGAAGTCTTGTATCTAGTGTTCACAGATCTCTATTTCTGCAACACAAGAATTTTGAATCAAGAATATAGGAATTGTGAGTCTGAATTCAAACTTGGGGACTCCAAATAAATTTAGAAGTAGTACTGAACTTTTGGATGGAGGCCAAACTGGTGTTGGAAGAGATGAGTGGGAGTCTCTTAGAATGATATTATTTGCATTAAACAAATAGTTTAGAAACAACTTGTTTAAAGTGGGGAAGCAGGTTCTGAAATGTTTTTAGCAAGAGAAGTCTCTAAGTGTTCTTTCACGCATCCTTTTACTTACAGTGTATTTATTATATACCATGTGTGTTTGGCCCATGACTGTTAATTTAGTTATTGTATCATATTTTAAGTCTGAAGAAAGGAAATATTACAGGGTATTTTTGCGAAGTGTTTCTTTGAGGTAAAGTAGGCTTAGATTAAGTTATTTGTTTTTGTTTTTTAAACATCTGCTTCTTCAATTTACTCTCTTTTGTGTAGTCCTACTGGGTTTTCCCCAGCTTCACTCTGTAATTTGATTTAGGGAAAACAAAATATGCTTTCTCAAACTGTACCCCTCTTCCATAAGTTTTTATATGCTCTCCTTGCTGGTGTGTTTTCCCCTTTTTCTTACTCCATTGGTCTAGGATTAAGCTTTGCTTTATAACATTGTGGTGATCTGACTTGATATGCGAAGGTTGAACTAAAAGATTTAGAAGATGAATGATTGTCATGTTTCATAAACTTTGTAATTACAATAGCACAGCAAAATTATCATCCTGATATTTTGTTTTTATCTAATACCAAAATACCAGGTTGATACTATTTAATTAAAATGTTTACAAAATAACGATTTTTAAAAAAATAAGTGAGGCCAAAAGTTTAATGCATATCAAATATTATCAATTATCAACAATTCAGAAAATGTCAAAAACCTTATAAAAATATTAATGTTAAATATGTATTATTTGAACATAAGCTATTTGTGGATAAAATTAACAAAATACATTTTGAATAAAAATACATTTTTATTCAAAAATAAAAATGAAGAACACTTAAGTGCAGGTTCAAATGTGCATCAGTGGTTCATTATCGAGCGATGATCGTATCTTTGTGCATATTTTTCCTGCTGCTGAAGAAGTTTTCTTAAACTTAATGAGTTGAAATAATGGTGAAAAAATAATTATAATCCCAAATATATTCATAGATAATCTCATTTCTTGTTTGATAGCTTTGAGATTTTTTAATTTAAATTTTATATATTTAAGGTTCATTTTTGATTGAAGTTTTAATGCTCATAGTTTAATGAGTCAAAAAGGTCTTACAAGACTAGCTAAGAAGAACCACAGTCCCCCAACCACTAACTTATTGCCTTGTCAGAGAGAAAAGCCAAGTGCGGTAAATACCTCCTCTCTCTTTTGCTCTCTCACCTCCTTCTCGTGACTAATATCAGCCCACTGGAAACCAAAAGGGAAGGAAGTCATATAGATACAATGCATAAAGACCAACCTCCTTTTGCAGAGGGTGGGAATTGGATCTGAAAGGGCAAACAGGAAAAATTTAGCCCAATAGTTTTAATTTCTAAGACACCACTTTTTAGTGACTTTTTTTTTTTTATATATAGTAATATAGTACCCACTTTTTGGTTTTTACCTTTGTGAGAATTAAAATTTTTTTCCTTCTTTCATGGTCTTCTTCCTTCCAAGTGATGGTTTCATGCCCCCTTTATAAGGGGAATGTTCTGTCTTCCATATTAGAGATTTTTCCCAATTGTACACCCATCTGAGTGAATTTAAGAGTGAGGCACAAAAAGCTGACAGGAAGGTCTTTGCAGATGGGTGGGGCTTCTGCTTTCTCATTCAGTAGGCCTGAAGTGGGACTTACAAATTTGCATTTCTAACTAGTCCCAGGTGTTGCTAGTCCAAGAATCACATTTTAAGAACCACTTTATTAAGGAGACTGGCATCTATGAAAGGAATGGATTGGAGGGAAGCAGAGAGAAAGTTAAGCTGTAGTGCGGAGAGTTCTGAAGCTACAATGGCCCATCAGAGATGTCCAAGTTAAGACAAAGAGCTGGGCCTTTATTACCCCCATGTTGATCAGCCTCTGGATGTGGGCTGTCCCTGGAAGGAGGTATGACCTTAGGGAGTGAAGTTTTCTTCAGCATAGGTATCCCCATAGGGGGCTGACAGCTGAGGGCTTTCTGCTGGAAGCACTCCCAGCAGGTGTGGGGGACAGAGTCCTTCTTTCCTGAAAAGGGGAAATGGGTATATTACAGTATACTAGAGAGTCCATATATGCTCTTTCCCAGTCATTTGCTGAGCTTCTTTGGATATGTAAGTTTGTGTTTTTTGCAAAATTTGGGGAAATTCTGGCCATTATCAGATATTTTTCTGTCTCATTATCTTCTCCAGTGGTACATAATTAGACCACTTGATATTGTACTATGAATTTCTGAAGCTCTGTTTATTATTTTGAAGATCTTTTTCTTGCTCCTTTAGAATCAGTAAAATGTATTGATTTATTTACTGGTTTAGTGTCCCCTTTTCTGCTGTAGCTGATCTCCTTTAAGGTAATCCAATGAATTTTTCATTTCAGATATTGTCCTTTTTACTTCTAGAATTTCCATTTGGTTCTTTCATTTTGGTTCCATCTCTCAGCTGAGATTCCTCCCAGGTGTACATTTATTATGACCATATTTTCCTTTAAATACTTGAATGTGTTTGTAATACTTGCTTTGAAGTCTTCATCTGGTAATTCTGATGTCTAGGTCATTCAGGATTTGGTTTCTTTGAGCTGCTTTTTTTTTCTTGACTCTGGGTCTCTTTTTCCTTTGTTCTGGTAAATTTTGCTTGTGTAATGGGTATTGTGAGTGATATGTTGTAGACTTTGGATTCTGTTATTTTTCTCTGATGAGTGTTAATTTTTTTTATCCTGGTTGCCAGTTAACAGGGCTGGATTCAAACTCCAACATTATCTCTTTTGTGTTAAGTAACAACAAAAGTCTCAACTCACATCTTTACACCTTCCAGCTATTGCTTTTTGCTGGTAACCTTAGAGTCTTCCCCAAATGAAGGTCATCCAAATATTTGGGCATAATTTATACAGAAATTTTGTGACATTTTCCTTTCTGGGATTCATCTTTATTTTACAGTGGCTCTGGCAGCCCTAGACTTTGTCCTTTGTGGCTCCTCAGCTAGCAAGAAGGCAGATTTCTGCTTCCATCCTGAGTGATTGTTGCTGTGTGGGCAGATAAGTGCTATCAGGCAACAGCCCTATAAATACAGCTCCTACCTGGTGCAGTTCCTTCTTTTAAGGATGACTTCCCTCCAGTTGCTACCTGTTTTTGGTCTTGTTTGTTTTTATATTTTAATGTTTGTTTTTATATTTTATCCACAGTATATAATTGTTAAGGGTGGGAAGGTTACTCTAATATAAGTTAGCTTGTCATTTCAAAGCAGAACATTACAATAGTGAAGCATTATTTTATTTTAGTTCAGTCAAAGCATCCATTATTCAAAGAATATTTTAGGAAATTGTAAAACATCCAGTAAATGGAACATTACGATACATTATGTTAAATTTTTGAAACAAAATTTGGAAACAAGGATGTCTGCTATCACTGCTACTCTTCACCTTTAGATGAGAGATTTAGCCAAAGTAATTAGATAAGAAGCGGGGTGTGGGGGTGGGGGGAGGCCTAAAGATTGGAAAGGAAAAAAAATATTTTCATTAATTGTAAGTGAAATTATTATCAACAAGAGAATCTACATACTATTAGAACAGATAAGAGTTCAGGAAGGCTGCTGGATATAAGGCCAGCATAGAATACCAATAGTTTTTCTGCACATCAGCATGCACATTAGCAAAAGCCAATTAGAAAACATATTAAGAAAAAAGAGATACAGTTTACAATACCATCTACAAGCTACCTAGTACTCTGTAACAAAAGATATAGAGAAAATTACATGACATTCTTAAAGAACAGACAAGAATAAATTCAAATTATCAGTCAACTCCCCCAGTTCAATCTACAACATCAGTGCAGTTCAATAAAACTCTTAGGACTTCTGTTGAGTTGGAAAAACAAAAAGCTCACCTGGAAATTAGAGGTCCAAGAATTCTCAAGGCTGTTCCGAAAATGGTTGAGGAGTGTCATACAAATTCAAAGTGTGGTGTTGGCTTAAGTATAGACAAGTAGATTAATAATAAAACTGAAAAAAAGCTGGAAACAGATTCAAACATATATGTAAACTTGACATAATAAAATAGAGAACAATTGGTTTGCCAGATACCAAACAAGAATAAATTCTGATTAAAATAAAGATCAAAAACAAAACTACCTTCAGAAATTTTAGAATGAAATATAGAATGTCTTTAAAACCTTAGCTAGGTAGGATTTCTTATGACAAAAAACACAGGTCATAAAGGAAAAAAATTAATAAATTTTACTAAGTCAAAAATTTAAACTTTAGTAAGTTATTAAAATGTACCACTAACAAACTTAAGTATATGTAACAAGCAAAAGATTAGTATCCAGAGTACATTAAGAACTACTACAATTTAGTAAGAAATCATCAACTCCACTTAAAAATGGGCAAAAGCCAAGAACCAACAGTTTATGGAGGAGAACCCATGTGGTCAAAAAGCAGGTGAAAAGGTATACAACAATGCTAGTAATTGGGATAATGACAAAGAGTTTTTCATATCCATTAGAATAGTAAGTTTTTAATATATGTCAGCATAATATATGTATCATATATAAATGGCATATGTATATACATTTTTTTTTCTTGGAAGTTGACAGGATAATAGGGACTACATATACTGCTGATGGAAGTATGAATGTATACAAGTGCTTGCGAAAGGAATTCTGTAATACATAATAAAACTGAAAAGATATATCCATGAATCCTAGAAAATCAACTTTTAGACTTATAACTGAGAAATTTTTGATTGTGTATACCAGGAGACATGTACAAAGACATTATTGCAGCATTGTTTGTAGAAAAACTGAAAAGTACATAATTGGCTTTCAATAGAGGAATGGATGAATAAATTTGATACATTCATTCAATGGAATACTTTGAGCAGTTGAAATAAATGGACTTCATCTAAGTGTGTCGACATGGAAAGATCTCAAAAACAGGGTTGAGTGAAAAGGACATTTGCAGAATATATACAATGTAATGGCATTTATATAAACACTTAAAAGCTTCATGGAGCAATAGTGTATGTTGCTTGTAGATCTAATACAGGTATTGAAATACCACCTGGGAAGGTTATACATCAGATTAATGATGGTTGTGTTTGGGAAGGTAGGGGAGGGTGTGAGACTGGACAGAAGAACAAAGGGGACTTAAATGTCTTCTATATCCCTCTATCATGTTTGTGTTAAGTATGAAGGGCTAGATTTAGATGTGTTCCCATTTTACTTTATAAGTTTATTCTTTAAAAGGCCGTCTTTTACATATTCTTTTCAGAGATTTACCAACTTGTTTGTTTGTGATAGGAAGTCACAGTCATCCTCTTTACATATCCTATAGAGCAGTCACTTTCTCGTAGAAGGGGAATATATTTAGATCTATTGTTTTTAAAATAATCACATGTTCAAGTTCATATTAATTTCTCTGAAAACTCTTTCTTAAGTGGTCCCAAAGAGTTGTCTTTATATGGGGGACTAAATGTCTGTTTGTCATTCATTTATTCAACAGATTTTATTGAACATCTAACATATGCCAAATGGTAATACAGCAGTGAGCAAAACAGATGAATCCTGCTGTCATAGAGTTTAAATTCTAGACAAGGAAGATAGCCAGTAAACAAATAAATTAATAAAAATATTAAATGGTGGTAAGTGCAGTAATGAAATTTAAAACAGGATAAGAGGGATAGAGCGTGATGGAGAGTATTTTACATGAGGAAGTAGTCAGGGAAGAAGTGTCTGTGAAAGACAATATTGAGCAAAGTCATGAGGAAACTGAACAGATAAGTTACATGGGAGAAGATTCTTAGATGCTGACCGAAAAAGCCAGTGCAAGGCCCTACTCCTGCCTTGAGAAGCAGCATGGAGGACAGCGTGGCAGGAGCTGAATGAATGAGGAGTAGACTAATATGAGATGAGATTAGAAAAATAGCAGAGGACTGGATCATACAGGGCTTTGTTGGCCGTGATAAGGACCTTGGAGCGTAGGACTAATGTGGTGGACGGTATCACTCTGGCTACTTGGTTGAGAATAGCCCACAAGGTAGGTGGTGGGGGTGTAAAGATAGAAGCAGGGAGACCAGATAGAAGGTTATTATAACAGTTTTGAAAAGAAATGATAATGGTTTAGACCAAGGTGGTGAGAAATGGTTGTTTTGTGTTTTTTTTGGCTGTGTCGGGTCTTAGTTGCCGCACGCGGGATCGACGTGTGGGCTTCCTTCTAGTTGTAGCGCTCAGACTTGTCTCTAGTTGTGGCACGTGGGCTCAGTCTTTTCTCTAGTTGTGGCATGTGGGCTTCTATCTAGTTGGGGCATGCAGGCTCAGTAGTTGCACGTTGGCTTAGTTGCCTCGTGACATGTGAGATCTTAGTTCCCCGACCAGGGATCGAACCCGAGCCCCCTGCATTGGAAGGCAGATTCTTAACCACTGGACCACCAGGGAAGTCCCGGTTGTATTTTTGATACATTACTTTTTAGCATCAATTCTTAATCTGTAGATTACCTTCTTATCTCAGGGAAACTGTGGGAGTTATGAAGAAGAGGGAAAAACAGCACACTTTAGCTGCTAATGAGTGAGAAGCTATACACACAGTCTCCAAAGATTTTAAACTTCTAAAGATCTTCTGTGGGATGGTAAGGAGGGGATTTCAGTTCCTCTTACCTAGAGGTATCATTTACTTTTTCCTTTTAGTCATTGTGAATTTTGCAGTTGAGCTTAATCCAGTAATACTTTGTTCTTTAAATAATGAAATTTGAAATTCAAGTACAGGTGTAAAGTTTTGAGGTTACTGATTGAATTAACTGAATTGTGATTTAAATACTTATTTTTACTTACTCTATAGATTAACTGTATAGCTATATACAAAGGTAAATAACCACCTTTTTTTAATTTATTTGGCTCTAGAACCTTTTATGGAAAATAATTTGGTTTGTAACATCTATTCAAGATAGTATATAAACTGTCTTTGAACTTTTGCATGATTTCATTGCATTTGCACTTCGATATTTTAAAATCCAAATTATAGTTCAGTTATTTTATACCAGCTTCATTTATATTATATATTAATCGTTCACTTATATTCAATAGTTCAGTTAAATTTTTATATAGTGGCTTTTTGTGTTATTTATTTCTAAATACAGTCTTTCTCTCCAACTTATTACTATATTAGCTAATCTTTATTATTACTTTTATGTCTATGGAGTCTGTGTGTGTGTGTGTGCATGAGAGAGGGGGAGAAAGAGAGGAGGGGAAGAGAATCTACTTTTTTTTTTTTTTGGCCGTGCCACGCGGCATGCAGGCTCTTAGTTCCGCAACCAGGGATGGAACCCGCATCCCCTGCAGTGGAAACGAGGAGTCTTAACCACTGGACTGCCAGGGAAGTCCTCAAGAGAATCTACTTTGTAATAAGTCTTTAGAAATACAGATAATGTTACACCATTATGGCTTTTAAATGCTAAACAAATCATTGTCCAGAGTGGCAGTCATAGAGTAAAAATCATAATTCATTGTAAACTCTGTGTTCTATTTCTATGTGTAATAATACATCTGCACTTTTATGTATCACTAGAAACAAACTTTGTTCAAAAACATCTTTTACAAAGATAGAGCATATCAGCAATAGGGTGACTGTAGCAGTGAACTCAGAAAATATTCTGATCATGCTTTAGGATTGAATTTAGTACAATGAGTGGGAAGCAGACTTTTGTTTTGCTTTGTGAAACATGCAGTTTTAGGGTATGATGCCTAATCTTAAGAACTTTTGCTTATTTTTTTCATAGTACGATAACGAATTACGATGTCTGTTTGAAAATGCTTTGAACATTTAATAAATTTATCAGTCTTATTAACTTAACTTTCTTTTTCTTTTAGCAAAACTATACAATCTAAAGTGGACTGCATTTTGGTAAGTAAAATAACTAATCTTAAAGTTCTTTTGTTATAAGGCTTTTCCCACTATATAAAATACATTTTTGAGTAAATATTTATTTTAAGTATAACTCAATTTAAGTGAATAAAATTTGACATTTAATTACAACCCTAGGGGTGAACTGGCTATGTGCTGTCTAGATACTTTCCTATATCTCATCAGTAATAATTGCATGTTTTTGAAACTTACTGGCTTTTACTAAAGATCACTTCAGCATTTAATAAAGTGAATGTTTATTTTTCTTTTCTAACAACTCTTAAAGGATTTGTTAAAGAAAAAATTCAAGATGTTTGATGGGTTAAGTTTTGTTGTGATAGTGTATTTTTTGTATTTGCGTTGCTAGACTTCAGGAATTAAAACCACAATAATAGTTTACATTCAGGTTTGACTTGCAGACTATAAGAATTTGTTTAAATGATAGCTTTTTAAAATACTTTATGGGTTGGTTTTTGTTGCTATAATATACTTTTTATGTTTGGATTGCTGGCCTTTAGGCGTAAAGCCACAAAAATAGTTTAAATTTAGATTGTGTTTTTAGTTCCTTAGATCTTCTCTTAAACATATGAGGGAAGAAGTATGCAGCTACTGAGACTACTGGAATAGTACTGACTTCTTTCATGGAAGTGTATATTAATGGAATGTTCCCTAGGCTCTAGAATATTCAGTGATTCTGCACTGTTAGATTCCCCAAAATGTCACTGTAGTTAGTCCTCTTTCTATGTTTGTGATATCAGAACTTTCTTATTCATGTTCAGGTCTTCACTATAAGCTAACATTTTTTTGTTAGGGAGTAAGTGTCTGTAGTGTCTGGTGCTGAAATAGTATGGGATCTTATTAGTTTATGATATTATTGTTAGTTTCTAGGTAGGTGAGTAGATAACAGTACTTCATAGGAGAACAGGTAACTTGATCAGTTCTCCTATGCCTTTCTAACCTAATAGTTAAGAAAGAGGACTTTGTGGGGATGTTTTCCCCTTTTTTTCACTTACCTTTATTGTCTTTTTTTTTCCACAGTAACCCTCTGAAGCAGATAATCTTGTTACTTCTCTTTTACAAATGAAGAAACTGATGCTCTTGCATTTACTTCAAAAAATAATTATTGAGCCCATGCTAGGTATAAGGGATACAACATTAAAAGGACATGTTGCCTTGCCCTCAAGAAATTCAGTCTGTTAAAATAGATTTAATAGTGCTCTTAAGATCTAGGGAGGTGGTGATTGGGGATGGATTGGGCGACCTTACCCCCACCCCCCAGAGCATTTTCTGAATCTCCCATCTCTGGAGTCTCATTGTTTATATCTGTCACTCAGTAACTATTGCATAATTACTCTGTGCTAGACCCTGTCTGGGTGTCAGAATACAGTGGTAAACAAGACAGATACAGTTGCTATCTAAGACCTCCTGCCCTTTTTTTTTTTTTTTCAGTATCTGAGATAATGTTGGAGGATTATTCAATTTTTTCTTTTCATTGAGAAAATTGAGACAGAAGACTACTATAATTTATTAAATATGGCATTTATAAAATACTAAATAAGAACAAAAAGGGTTTTTTTAATCTTTCAAGAGTTCAGGAGTGTTTATATTTTAGCATAAGTTTTAAACTTATATGTATTTGATGAACAAGATAGTAAGATCTCTGTCTTCATGAATCTTACATTTTATTGTGTGAAGTAGACATTAAATGAATGGTAAAATAAGTAAACATTATAACTTCAGGTAACCATAAATACTATTACAGAATTTTTAAAGGCAACAGGAGACAACTGATGGTGGGTAGGATAACCTCAGATTGGGTGATTAGGAAAAGTCTCTGAGAAAATGACATTTGAGAGAAGACCTGAATAATAGGAAGCCAGTCTTGTATGAAGATCTGCCAGTGACACATACTAGGCAGAGGGAACAGAAAGTACAAAAATTCTGAAGCAGAAATGAGTCTGGGATGTTTGAAGAATACAAAGAACCCAGTATGCTGGAACTTATGAAAGGAGGAGAGGATGATAGGAGAAAAGTCTAGATAGGGCTTATTTAGCTATGGCAAATAGTATGTATTTTCTTCTAAGTGAGTGGAAAGCCAATTAAAAGGTTTTAAGTAAGAAAATAGTATGATCTAGCTTTTTTGTTTGTTTTTGTTTTTCTGTTTTTTAATACCTTAGCTGTTGTTGGAAAATGGGCTTGTAGGGGGATGAGAGTAGGAGCAGGAAAGCCAGTTAGGCTAGTGGAAAAGTCCAAGTGAGAATATAAGGCTCTTGCTCGGATGATGACAGTGGAAGATGGGGAAAAAATAGATGAATTCAAGGCATATTTTCGATATAAAGCCAGTAGGCCTTGCTTGCTGACGTATTGAATGTGAAGGGAGAAACAGAGGAATTAAGGATAATTTCCTTTGGTCTAAAGGATTTCCCTTAGTATTTCTTACAAGGCAGGTTTGCTCATAATGAATTCTCTTGATCAGTATTTATCTGTGAATGTCTTTATTTTACTTTCAGTTTTGAAGGATAGTTTTCCTCCTTTGGCCTTCATTGTTTCTGATGAGAAGTCAGTCATTAATCATGTTGTTTTCTGGTACATGATGAGTTGTTTTTCTCTTATTGCTATCAAGATTCATTCATAAATTCATTCACTGTTCACTCACCCACCTACTCTTGCTTTCAACAGTGTGACTATATATGTAGGTGTGGATCACTTTGTGTTTATCCTACTTTGGGTTTGCTGAGTTTGCATCTGTAGATTAATTTGATTTGGGAAGTTTTCAGCCATTATTTCTTCAAATACTTTTTCTGTCCCTTGGATTCCCCTCTCCATAGAAAGCTGCCATTACACTGCTGTTGAAATTATTGATTTTATCACTCTAGTCTCTGGGGCTTTGTTTCTTTTTTTCTGATTATTTTTCCCTGTGTTCTAGTTTCTCTGTTTTTATTAAGATTCCCTATTATTTCATTCCTTTTCATCATGGTTTCCTTTTTATGTTTACACACAGTCAGCCTCATCCATGTGGGATAGGTCATGGGAGAAGCCCCAAGCAAGAGTAAAACAGACTCTCACAGTTAATACCTGAAGTTCAGTAGTTTTTAATGACCAAAGACCTCTCAGTTTGTTGCCTTTCATCAGTTTCCAAAGCCCTAAAATCATTCTTTTTGACAGTTTTTCATCATTTTAGAGTTATTTTGAGGGGAGGATTTGCTGGCTCTTCATTCCATTTGTTCTAGATAGCTCAGCTTTCTCACATAGATTTTATCATGTTTTCTTCAAGAAGTTTTATAGTTTTAGCTTTTTCTGTTAGGTCTGTGAACCATTTTGATTTAAATTTTCTGTTTGGTATAAGGTGAACTTCAGTGTTTATTTTTTACCGTATGGATAGATATCCAGTTGTTCCAGCATCACTTATTGAAAAGTCTACCCTTCCCCAGTCACTTCCTATATCAAAAACCATTATGCGTGGGTCTTTGGCTAGAGTCTCTTTTTTCCATCAATTGCTGTCTCTTTCTTTATGACATCACCACACTGTCTTGTTTACAGTAGCTTTGTCAAAAGTCTTGACATCAGGTAGTGTGATAATTCAAATTGGTTTTGGCATTTCCATACAAATTTCAGAATAACCTTGTCAATTTCTTTCAACAAAAAAGTCTACTGGGATTTGTTTGTGATTACAGTGAATTTATTGATAGATTTGGGGCCAGTGGACATCCTAATGACAAGTTTTTTAATCCATAAGCATAGTATATCTCCATATTAGTGGATTCTTCTATAATTTCTCTCAGCAGTGTTTTCTAGTTTTCTGTGTATAGATCTTGTATATGTTTTGCTTAAATTATTCCTAGATATTTTAAGATTTTGGATGTTATCACAAACGGCATTAAAAAGTGTTTGTGGGCTTCTCTGGTGGGGCAGTGGTTGAGAGTCCGTCTGCCGATGCAGGGGACACGGGTTCGTGCCCCGGTCCAGGAAGATCCCACATGCCGCGGAGCAGCTGGGCCCGTGAGCCATGGCTGCTGGGCCTGCGCCTCCGGAGCCTGTGCTCCGCAGCGGGAGAGGCCACAACAGTGAGAGGCCCGCGTACCGCAAAAAAAAAAAAAAGTGTTTGTTATCCAATGTTTTGTTGCTAATATTTATATTGACCTTGTGAGTATGCATACTTACTAAATTCTCATATGAGATGTAGAGTTTTTTGGATTTTCTACCAAATCAATCATATTATCCATGAATAAAGAAAAGTTTAATTCCATTTCAGTCTAAATGTCTACTTACTCATTTTTCTCACCTTATTCACAGCTAGGACCTTCAGTTCAATGTTGAATAGAAATGGTGAGAATTGGATTTACTTCCCTGTTCTCAGTCTTAGGAGAAAGCCGTTTATTCATTCACCTTACAATGTGATGTTAGCATTAGCTTTTTTATGAATGCTCCTTTCAAGTTGAACATGTTCCCTTCTGTTCCTATTTTGCTAAGAGGATTTTTATCAAAAATACATGTTGGATTTTATCAAATGATTTTTTCTGCACTTACTGAAATAATCACATGGTACTTCTACATGATTCTGTTAAAAAGGTGAATTACACTGAGGGATTTTCCAAAATCAACCATCTTTGCATTCCCCTGGTAAACTCCATATGGTGCATATATTTCCGTATGTTGTGTTATACTATTATATATTGCTACATTGGATTTGCTGTTTTTTTAAAGACTATTGTCTGTGTTAATCAGGACTTTTGATCTGCTGTTTTCTTATAATGTCTTTTTGTTTTTGCTCTCTGGGTAATGTTGGCTCATGAAATGAGTTTGGAAGTGTTTTTCCTTTATTTTTTGAAGGGATTTATTTAAAATTAATATTATTTCTTCTTTAAATGTTTGGTTGTTTTTTTCTTTTGGCCACACTGCACGGCTTGTGAGATCTTAGTTCCCCGACCAGAGATTGAACCCAGGCCCTCACCTGGACCCTCGGCAGTGAGAGCGCAAAGTCCTAACCACTGGACTGCCAGGGAATTCCCTCTTCTTTAAATGTTTATGGTAGAGGTCACTAGTGAAACTATCAGTGGAAAAGGTTTTAGTTATGAAATCAGTTTCTTTAATTATTATAAGGTTATTAAATTCTTAAATTTTTTCTTCACGCAGTTTTGGTGTTTGTGTCTTTCAAGGAATTTGTTCATGTTTCCTATGTTAGTGAATTTGTTAGTGTAATGTTCATAATATTCCTTTATCATCCTTTCCTATCTGTAGGATTTGTAGCAGTTTCCTTTAATTTCTGATAATGGCCATTTGTGTCTTCTTTTTTCTTGATCAATTTAGCTAGAGTTTTAAAAATTTTATAAATAAAATTAATTATATTAAATAATTTTGTTACTTTGTAAATAGGAAGGAAATTTCAAACTTTTTTTTCTTTTCATTGTAAGCATTTAATGCTGCAAATTATCCTCTAAGCATTGGTTTAGCTACGTTCCATAAATTATGTTGTGTTTTCATTATCTTTCAATTAAATTTTTTGTCTATTTTCCATTCTGATTTATTCCTGTACCCATGGAACACTTAGATATAGGCTGATCAGTTTCCAAATAGTTGAGTGATTATTGAATCTTGTTTATGGTATATATTCATGAATGTTTCATGTGTACTTGAAAAGAATGTATATTCTAGTGTTATTGGATGGACTGCGTGCTCTCTCTCTCTATATATATTTATATATAGATATATAAACTGATATATGTATATATCAGTTGGTTATTGTTTTTCAAGACATTTATCCTTACTGATTTTTTTTTTTTACTTATTTCACTTATTGAGAGGGATGCCTAAAATCTCATATTTGTGATTGTGAATTTTTTTTCTCTGATCTTGTCAGGTTTTGCTTCATGTATTGAAGCTGTTAATAGGAGCATAAATTTTTAGGATTTTTATGTATTCTTCATGAATTGATTCTTTTATTATGATATTTCTATTTTTAACTCTGGTATCATTTGTTGCTTTCAAGTCTGCTTTGTCTGATATCACCATAGCCCCTCCATCGTTCTTATAATTAGTGTTTGTGTGGCATATCTTTTTTCGTTCTTTTACTTCTAAGCAATCTGAGTCTTTGTAGTTAAAGTGTTTTGTTGTTGTTGACATCATATGCTTGTCTCTTAACCAGTTTGACAAGTTTTGTCTTGTGATTGGTTGAATGTATGTATACCATTTTGCTATTTATCTTCTTGTAGTGTAGGTCTCCTGTTGATTAATTCTCCCAGTTTTAGCTTATCTGAAAAAGGTCTTTAATTTCCCTTCATTTACAAAGGGTGTTTTCACTGGGTATAGAATTCTAGATACTTTTTCTTTCAGCATTTTTGCAATGTAGGTCCGTTTTCTTGTGGTTTGCATAGACTCCACTGAGAAGTTTGTTGTCATTCTTAACTTGTTTTCCCGTGTGTAATGTGTTGTTTTTTTCTCTGGCTTCCTTTAAGATTATTTATTAGTGGTTTTTAGCAATTTTATAACCTTAGTATGGTTTTCTTTGTTTTTGTCCTGCTTGTGGTTTACTGAGCTTCCTCAAACCTGTGGGCTTATGATTTTTCATCAACTTTCAAAAATTTCCAGCCATTCAAATACTCTTCTTTGCCCCCTTCCATCTTGGGATTCAAACTATGCCTGCATTGCATTCCTTAGTAATTTTCCACGGGACACTAAGGCTATGTTTATTTTTTTCTCTTTTTGCTTCATTTTGGATACTTTATATTTCTTTATTATTATTATTATCACATTCCTTAATCTTCTTAAAGTGTCTAATCTGCTATAATTCTATTCAGTGAATTACCCATTTTAGACCTTGCATTTTTTAAGTTCTAGAAATTTCACTTGGTTATTTTTTTAATATATATATCCTCCATTTCTTTCCTTGTTTTATCCTTGGGCATGTTTATAATAGCTATTTTAAAGTCCTTGTTTGCTAGTTATATTATCTCTAAGTATCTTTTTATTTACTGAGTTTTTGTTGCAATTATGGGATCACGTTTTTCTGCTTCTTTCCACATCTAGTAATTTTTAGTTTAGTATTTATTTAGAATGTCTAGATTTTGTTCTCTTTCTTTAAAATGTATTGCAGTTTTCTTTGGCTGGCAGCTAAACTACTTGCAGATTAGTTTGATCCTTTTGAGGCTGTGTTTAAGCTCTGTTGTGGCAAGTCTAGAATAGCTAGACTTTAGAGTTCAGCTTTTACACTAGAATGTTACCACTCTAGTGTCTATACTGCATTCCTTGGATGTTGACTGAGATCTCAGTGCTGTCTAACTGGAATTTGAACATGTCACAGTCAGTTACAGTTCCCTGGTAGTTCTTTTCCCAGCCTCATGGAGTTTTCCTCTACCCATATATAGTTTAATACTCAGCAGTAGATTCCAAATCTACATAGGGATTTGTATAGATTTTGAAGATATTTCTGTGTCTTCCTTCCTTTTGGTACTTTGCCTTCTCAGACACTGATCTCAGAAACTGAACTGCTTGGGTTCCTACTTCCTATACCACAGTTCAGAAGTTGCCTTCAGACAGAATCATCTCATTTATTTTTTTTGCTAAGAACATTCCATCCAATGACAGTAGAATATACAACTCTGTTTTCAGAAAATGGACAACAAATGTGCTCTTTTTAACTTAAGCTTCTTTAGCTAAAGTTCCTAAAGTCACTTCTGTTGTCAGCAGATGATCTCACCTCCTACTTCTCTGAGGAAGTAGGAAGATGCAGTGTAGGTATCCCACAAAATTAAAACCACTTCGAATTCCCAACTCAGTAGTTCCTCACTTCCGTACCATGTCTTTCTTCCCTTCCTCCCAACAGAAGAAATATCTTTCTGCCTATCTGAAGGTTGATCTCCTCCTTCTAGGCCCTGGATTCCATCTCTTCCTGTCTCTGAATTCATTTATTCTCTTCCTCCTGTTCTTTTATGCTCTCATTTTCTACTGACCTTTTCCCATTAAGAGTTCAGTGCTTAATTTTTTTCCATCTAAAAAACAATCCTTCCGAAACACACAACCCTTCTTTAGCTACCACCCTGTCCTCTTTCTTTTGAAAGAAGAAAGTCAAGGCTTAGTCAAAGTGTTGATTGAATTCAGTCTCCTCCTCTGAAACTTGTGTTTATCAAGGATACCATGACCTCTCATTGCTAAATATAATGGACAGTCTCAGTTTCTAACTTGACAACCCTTTTTCGGTTGACTCTGTTGACCATCCTTTAACCCTCCCTTGTTCATTCTCATTCTTTTAATTCATTAGATGCCACACTATCCTGGTTTTCCTGTTACACCTTAGGCTGTTCCTTCCCAGTTTCTTCAAGGGCCCCTGTTCCTCAACCTAAGTCCTCTGTATTCTGTCTATATTTGCCCATGGTGAGCTCATCTATTTTGATGGTTTCAATTAATCTCAGTATACTGATGATGCATAATTATACATCCCCAGTTTAAGCTCTAGACCCATACAGCCAAACTGTTATCAATTCACCAATTTTACTAAGATGTCACATAGGCACTTCAGACTCAGCTTTTCCAGAACCAATCTCACTGTATCACACCCCAAATTCTGAACATATTTGTATTTGTTTCTTATTGCAGCTGTAACAAATTATCATAAATTTAGTGGCTTAAAACAACACACATTTATTATCTTTTAGTTCTGCAGGTCAGCAGTCTGACACAGGTCTCACCTAGATAAAATGAAGGTGTCGAGAGAGCTGTGTTCCTTTTGGAGGCTCTAGGGGAGAATCTGTTTCCTTGCCTTTTTTTACTGCTTTTAGTGGCTGCATCTTCAAAGCCAGCAATGGCTGCTCAAGTCTTTCTTACACTGTATCACGCTGACACATCTCTTTTTTGTAGTCAAATCTCCCTCAACTTCCCTCTTACTAGGACAGTTGTGATTACATTAGGCCTACTAGATAATCCAGGATGCTCTCCCCACCTCAGGGTCCTTAATTTAATCGCATCTGGAAAGTCCCTTTTACCATGTAAGGAAGCAGGTTAACAGGTTCCAGGGATTCAAGGATTAGGACATGAACATCTTGGAGGGCCATTATTCTTTCTACCATATTGCCTTAGTGAATATCCTCACTCATCCAACCTAAAAGCCTGGCGGTCCTTCTTGTTTTCATCCTCTTTCTCACCTGCCTCACATCTAGTCAGTCACCAAGTCCTATCACTTCTGTCTTCATAATTGTTCCATTTTTGTCTGTCCCTACAGCTCCTACATTAATCCAGATCATTTTACTTGTTGGAAATACTGCAGCTAGTTTTCTGCTTCTCGTCTCTCCACTTTTATTCCATTCTTCACATATCATTACAATCATCTTTATGAAATGTGAATCTGTGTATTTTGCACCCTTGCTTAAGACCTTTTGCTGGTTCCCCATTGTTCTATCTTTAAGGCATTGAAGACCCTTCTTCATACTCAGGCTTTACTTTTCTTATTTAATGTCATCTTTCTCTACTCCCTCCACAGGCTGTCAGCAAGCTGTAATGAACATTTGTGGAGTAAGAAAAGAGAATATATACTCTCTCAGTCTAGAACAGCAGTAGCCATTAGAACATTCTGTGGTGGTAGAAATGTTCTGTATATGCACTATTCAGTATGGTAGCCAGTAGACACATGTAGCTATGTATTAAGCACTTGGAATGTGGCTAGTGTGACTGAGAAACTGAACTGTTAATTTTATTAATTTAATTTTAAGTTAAATAGCCGCAAGTGACCAGTGGCAACCTTTTTGGATAGTGCATATCTAGACAGTGGTTCTCAACTGGAGGCAGTTTTGCCCCCCAGGAAACATTTGACAATATCTGGAGACATTTTTGTTTTGCTACCAGTTGAGTGGGTAGAGGACAAGTATGCTGTTTAAACATCCTGTAAAACACAGGACATCACTTTATCAGTCCAAAATTGTCAGTAGTGTTAAAGTTGAGAAACTGTGGTCTAGACTATCCTCTCTTTTTTTTTTTCCCTCTATCTAGTTATATTTTAAGATTCATCTTAGATATCACCCCTCGGAAAACCATCTGTGATTTATCAGGTCTGAGTCTGATACATTTTCTGTCCCCTAATGTCCTGTGCTTACCTTTATTTGTTTTACGCAGTCACCTCTATGATAGTCATAATCAGCATTTTTATTTGTTCTTGGCTTCTTGAGTGTAGGAACATATTGGAATATGCCCAAAGGCACATGAGGATGATCAATAAATACTTGTTAAATGTATGAATGAGTATAATCTAATGACTCAATTATTAAACATATTGCAATGTAAAATGTAAAGAAGTGTTACCGCCTTCAGTTGAGGCCTCTTTAGAGACCATATACTTGATAAAACATTTGAATTTATTTGTTGGAATTACTTCACAGTTTGCCCGTAAGAACAGAAACTGGTCTCATTCCTTTAGAGGGAAGGAACTTTTTTTTTTTCCCCTGGCATTCTCCTCTTTTCCCCTGTTCTTCTCAGCTAGGTATTTCCCTTCCTCCTACACTAACCTGTTAAGAGAGAACCAGCCAAAACCACTCCCACTCATCCCCAGAGTACAGATGGGGAACTGAAACTTTATTGCATAGATTCAGGAAGGATTTAAGCAAGTAAAGTGGGATAAATAGTTCAGAAACTAAGAGAAACTGGCAGCATAACAGAATGGCTCAGAGCTGAAGCTATAGAATGACACAGTCCTGAATTTGAATCTTTGCCCCTACCATTATTGCCATTATTGTCTGATTTTGGACAATTTTAACCTATTTTAGTTTTTTTTTTTTAGTTATATTTTTAAAGGTGATAATAATAGTACCTAAGCCACTGAGTTACTGTGAATATTAAAGGAAATAACAACTGTACTTGTTACAGGCATACCTCAGAGATGCTGAGGGTTTAGTTCCAGTCCACTGCAGTAAAGTGAATATTGCAGTAAAACGAGTCACACAAATTTTTTGGTTTCCCAATGCATATAAAAGTTATCTTTATGTATATGTATGTCTGAGTCATTTTGCTCTGCACCTGAAACTATCACAGCATTGTTAATCAGCTATACTCCAATATAAAATAAAAAGTTTTAAAAAGAAGTTATTTTTATACTATACTGTAGTCTTTTAAGTGTGTGATAGCATTATGTCTAAAAAAAATTGTACATACCTTAATTGAAAGATACTTTATTGCTGAACAATGCTAACCCTCATCTGAGTCTTCAGCAAGTCTTAGTAGTAATATCAAAGATCACTGATCACAGATTACCATAACAGATATAATAATAATGATGGAAAACTTTGAAATACTGTGAGAATGACCAAAATGTGACTCAGAGACGCAAAGTGAGCAAATAAGATTGGGAAAATGGTGCTGATAGATTTGCTCAACGCAGGGATGCCACAAACCTTCAAATTGTAAAAAACACAATGTTTGCAAAGTGTGATAAAAGGAAGCTCAATAAAAGGAAGTATGCTTACAGTATAAATACAGTGCCTGGTACATCGTAAGCACACATGACAGCTTCAGTTGAAGGTGTTGTATGTGTAAATTGTTAATGTGGATCTAATTGACTTTATTGCCACACATTTATGTTTCTAGAAGTCTAAATGTTAGTCAGGGATAACATTTTATGTTCATCATCACAAAACTTACCATTTAAGAATGAATGCTTACCGTATGGAACCAATGAGGGGAGAATATTGAACCCCTCAAACATAGACAGTGGAAGACAGAGAAGTTGGGAATCACCTGGCTAAAGCTGCCTGGAAGCCAGAAGGTACATATTGTAGAACAGCTGCCAGTATCAACACTCTATGCTCCCTCCCCCTTCAGGCCTTTGTAGGTGCTGTTTCCTCTGCCACCTGTACCCTTCTCAGATTTCTTCACTTGGATAACTCCTAGTCCTTTTGGACTTGGCCCAAAAACCCTTTTCGGAATGCTTTTTATCTATTAGGAATGCATTCAGTTGTAGATAAGAGAAAACCCCAACTATTGGTGGCTTAAAGAAATAAGAGTTTGTGTCATCTAATAAGTCCAAAGTTAGGCATCCAAGAGTGGTACAGTTAACTCAGTAATGCCACTGGAATCCTAGGCCCTTTGTTTTTTGCTGTGTCATCTTTTATCCTGTCATGTCATTGATGGCTGCTGCACTTTCATGCCTTCTGTCCAAATGCTAAGGCAGGAAGAAGGGAGGAAGGGTCAAAGGGCTTTCTTCTAGGGAAGCTCTGTCTTTGTTTTCAGTACAGGACTTCTGTTTCAAAAACCCACTTCAGGAACTTCCACCTCCAGGGTAATGTCACTTGGGGGCCTCGAGCTGCAATGGAAACTAGGATATGTAGTTTTTTGTTTTCTAGCCTCTATACCTACTAGAAGAAGACCAAAAAGAAGGTGGTTAGCAATATACGTCTGAGTCCAGCCTGTCTGCCATACCTTCTCATGTTAAGGTCCCCTGCTGTCATGCACCTTATAAAAAGCTTTATACCGCTGTTAAAGCTCTTACCATATAGTATGCTAATCCCCAGATTAATTGATTTTCTTCCCCAAGAATAAGCTTTTGGTAGTAAGGACTGTGTCTTACGGTCTTGGTATCCTCAGTGCTTAGCAGTGTCTAGTACGTGGAAGACACTCAGTAAATATTTGCTGAATGATTATCCACAAACAATAATTATCAAAAAGAATGTATAATATGCACATAATATCCCCAGAGTTTCTTTATACGTGTTGTTGTTATTATTATTAACATTTATTATTTATTATCATGTGCCAGACAAGTGCTTTACATATTTTATCATTCGCCCCTCATAATTTGCCTATGAGGTTAATCTGTTATCCTCATTTTACAAATGAAGAAACAGGCTCAGACAGGTTAAGTAACTTACTCAAGGTCATAAAACTTGCTAATTGATAAAATTGGGCTTGTAATCCAGATCGTCTGACTCCAGAGCCCAGGCTTTTAAAAAACTGTGATATACATAACATTTTTAAAGTGTCTGAAATATTAGGTTATTATATATGAATTTTTAAGAATTCTACTTCTTCATCTTCCTGTAATTAAGAAATGTTCCTGAAAGTAATTATCCACTTTGAAAATAAATCTGAAAAGAAAAAATGTAAAGCTGTCCTCATTATCTTACTGAATTTTAGTAGTCAGTAATTCTAAATTCAGTCTCTTTTTTTGCAAGCAGGTTGCTTGAATGCCATTTTAAAAACATAATATGCTCATTAAAACAAAATTGCTAAAATGATTTCAACTATTTAAATTGATTACAATTGTGAAGACTATGGTGCTGTGAAATATGCTAGAAGTGACAAATAGAAAATTGTATCTGTGCTATTTTTAAAGCCTAGTATTTTGCCTGCTTATCAGTAAAGACAAATGGAAAATATTTGCAGAAGCATAATTGTGAACAGAGTTTTTTGTTAATATTTTAATGCTTTTGCAATAAAACAGTTGATTTTTACTTAATTTTAATAGTAATCAACATGACTTAAACTAAATTTCTCATGAGTTGTAACAATTTTAGATCTATAATGTCATTATATATTTGTAAAGCTGATCCAATTATATTTTTCATAACCAGCTTAATAGTCAAGGCAAAAATCTTACCATTGATACTTCCAACCCCCTAGGATTAGCTAGACCTCAGCAGAGTTTGAAAGCTGCTCATTCCGTATTACCTAGGCCCCTTATTTTAGTTGAATGAAAGTTGGACTACCTGAAAGCTATAGCGAGGCCTAAAATGTGAGAGAAATAATTCTGAATGTTTGATGGAGAAAAGGCCTGGTTTGGTGAGGCTCAACCACAGAAGGATGGGAAATAATAGTTAATTTCCCAAAATATGGTCCTTGGAAGAATAATTCCATAGGATGTTAATATGCAAAAAAGGTTCCAAAAGTCAAATATGTTTCATGAACTCTGGATTGAAGGATGTGTCAAGAGCTGTTATTAATATACTGCTGTGTATTGTGAATCCTAACAAATATTCAATATATACAAGACTTTTTTCCCCTCATAAAACTTCTCATGAAACTGATGTTCATGAGAAGACACACTATTTGGGAAGTGATTGATAAAACTGATAGGGTAAGTTTCTGCACTAGAGAGAGAAATTATTTTCCATGTGCTATCCAGAACTATCAGGATATTGAGAACTTCCTGTTTATATTACTGTATATTAGGTGTGTATGCTACCAGGAAGCAATCTTTCACCAGTTCTAATGTTGAGGTCCCCTATATTGATTAGTTGTGTTGGAGTTACTAGAACTAACAAGAGAGGGGGGAAAATGACCATATATTTTGGTTCCCATTAGGAAAAGCTAATGTAAATGTTAAATAACGTTTCGCTTATCAGGAAATCAGTTGAAAGCAAGAAGAAAACTATTTCTGTCTCATGGACTGGGCAATTCAACAGCAATCCTAGTAAGATTATAGAGATAAGAGTAGACAATCTTTGTTTACTTTTTTTCCCATCAGCTGGAGAGATAAAAGGCTTAAAAGGAGGAATAAGGGAGGCTAAGTACAGTTGACCCTTGAACAACACAGTTTTGAACTGCTTGGGTCCCTTATATGCAGATTTCTTTTGCTAAATATGGTAGTACAGGATCTGTGGTTGGTTGAGTCCCCAAATGCAACTGTGGTATGGAGGGCCAACAGTGAAGTTATACTCGAATTTTCAACCACAAGGATGGTAGACACCCCTAACCCCCATATTGCTCAAGGGTCAACTGTATTTTAGATCCATTTAAGTCCATATTTTAAATGTCTTAGGAAGAGTATACTGCCTTACTTCTAGGGCTCTCTACTGACCAGTATTCTAAGAGAGGACTCTTATGTATTGCTAGTTACTTCTAAGTTTAATAAATGCAGTGTTGACGAGTTAACATGGCCTAATAAAGCATGTGCTTTACAGAGCATTCTATGCTGTGCACCAAGAAGGCCAAGTAAACTCAACTGGGCAGAAATTGAACATGTCTAATGATTTCCTTGCACAGATGAGTCTAAAGACTTCTTGACCGAAGTCTGCTATACTGGGAGAGAGCGAGTTATATTCATGCGAGTTGAACCAAGGAGGACTTTCTAGGATTACCAGTAAGAGAGAGAAGTTGAAAGTGATGTGAGGTTGCCAGAATGCCTATTCCTTCTGGAGGGCTAGAGAAACTTGAAATTTGGTGACAGATGCCATCATTCAGATTATTCTGTAGTGAGGCAGGTTCCCTACAGGGGAGAACTCTCAATAGGGTCCTCTTGCAAGGGAATACAGTAGAAAACTTGAAAGGGTAAGATTGTAGGGAATCAATCAATAGTCAGCGTGTGTTAGGTTTTTGAATGCTGATTAAGTAGTCCTTCAGTACTCTGCTGTCGCCTCCCACCCACGCTGGACTAGTTTGTCCTCCCTGGGGGAAATGAACAATAATTAACAGTCTAAGCTATGTTCTATAAAAACTTTCCTTCTGTAATGGACACCAAAGTCTATTATTAGATGAATCCTAAGAACCAACTTTCTGGGCACACGTGAGTTGTCCATTATAAATGCTAAAACCTGGAAAGAGAATCACAATGGAGGTACTAACTACCCCATCTGAAAAACCCTGTTTAGCACAGTAATAAGTTGGTTAGAAAACAGGCAGTGGGGGGAGCAGGGCAAGCAATCTGTCTGTAGCAAGTCTATTCATTTATCATGGATATCTAAGTAGAGGTTCAACATTACTTACATTCTCACCAGGGTCCTATCTGGAACATTGCAGTAGAGAATATTACCCTGGGTATAACCTTTCCAGTTTCATTTCATCTTGGCTTATAGCATCTTATTCATATAGCTTACTCTGAATCGAAGTACTGTACATTCCAGAGATCCTGGATTTTAAAACATATGGTTGCTATGGACTGGATGGTGATAGCAAGCAGGCCTGGTCCAGCAACTCAAGCATCTTGGTGCTTATGGCCCTGGAAGGAATCAACCCTTAACCCTGTAGACCTGAGGAGCTAAACTGGAGACCCACAGACTAGATCCATTCCACAGAGGTGTTTCCTTTGGCCCACGGTAACATTTTCTAAATTTCAAATTGGTTGCCATATTTCAAATTTGAAATTTTAAAATTGGGAGAGTTCACAGAAAAAAATCAGGTGTCTGGCCTCTCTGAAAACTTAGGACACTGATGAGTCTTTATTTCTATATGATGTGTATTTTCCAGTTTTCTTGCATTTTCCTGCCATGCATTTAACTCCTAAACATATATATTTTTCTTACCTGTAGTCTAGTTTAATCATTTGCATTACCTACCTGGCATTTGAGCTTCTGACCTCTGTGTTAGATCCTTTGGGGGCAAGATTTTCCTGAGAGCCATTCATCACAGGATTGGAGGAGCCATAATAGTATGTATGAGGACAGATAATGAGAAGGCAGCCTCCATTTTTGTCTCTTAGTAATGTGACCTCTTTACTGTCAGTTCTTGCCCTGCCTGGCCATTACAGCAGTCAGTCAGTAGAAAGCAAAAGTAGGGTAGAACAAAGGATAATGGTAAAGATCTTTGAGAAGCTTTCCTATTGGTTAGCTACTGTGTAAAACGTTTTATCTTCATACTTCCCAATGAAACCTTCCCTGACCTCTCTAGTTTAAATTGTACCCGTTACCAATACTTATTCTTTATAGCATTTATCATTATCATGTAACGGATGTTCTACTTTTAAATTTTATTCTCTGTCTCCCTGGTACTAAAATGTAAGGTCATGCATGTCTAAAGCATAGTTGGCACTCAATACTCAATGAATGAATGAATGAATATAATCTCATTTAATTTTTTAAACTTTTCAAATCTATCCCATAGTTAATGTTTTAAGTTAGAAACCAATTCTTTTAATGTGCCTACTGCTGAAGTGGTTGGATGAGAAGTAAAAGATATGTGAAGCAGGGTGTAGGATATCTGCTTCCTGAGAACCAGACTAATGTTATTAGAGTGGGACTTTCTAAGACAGATGACACACTCCCAGAAATACATTCGAGTAACTTGCTCAAGGGAGAATTTTTCACAAAAGGCACACCTCCTCTCCTGCCCTCCAGAGATATATGTTACTGAGGGGGCATGTATGAGGTATATACAATTTGAAAAGACTTCTTTCCTCCCTTTCCTCCTTTATGGAGGAAAGCATGCTTTCTCACCTCAAATCCTTGCTATAATGAATACTAAATGATGACCAAGGTCAATTTCCTGACCCAGTATTGATTGAAACTAAAAATTTTGTTTGGACTATCTAATTAAAATACATCAGACTTGAAAAAGGCTCGTTGTTAGAATAGAAGATAGGGTTTATCATGTGATGTAGCACTGGGGTTACTCTTAGTAAAGACCTAGCTTAGAATCTGACTTTTTCCTTTCAACCACTTGGTGGAGAGGAAATGAGTAACTTTCAAGAGAGCTACTTTTGTGTAGATTTTACCTGTCCTGGCAGGGGTTGGGGCATGGTGCTTGCTGACAGAGGGGCTGGATTTAAATAGCTGCATTTGCTTTGTTTTTTGAGTATCACAAAAAGAAATCATCTGTATAGGGCCATGCCATCCATTCAGAGGAATTTGAACCTTTTATTCCTTTTTATTTACATCAAGTACATGAGTTATTTTATCCCTCAGTATGGGAGGATAATATAGTTATAATGTTTTCAGTTCTTTGGGTTTTCTCCTGTTAGGAATTCAAGTGGACTAAATTGCCGCTAAGGCCCAAATCATGAGTTCTGGTTACTTTTCTCTTTCGTAATTGTAAAGAATGCCTTTATCATTGTCAGCTAGCTTTCAAATTCATTTTATTGCCACTAAGAGGAATAGGATAGACCAAGATGGCAATCTCTCACCCATTTACCTGAAATAAGCCCAATTTTCATTAGTACCTTTATATTCAAAGAATGATACAATACACAATAATGCGTTTTGATAGAAAACAAATGAATTCTTATAGTATTCTAGTTTTTCTATTTGTTCATTTTAAGTTATTTTCAGACTTACAGAAAAATAAACTAAGGGGGAAAGAAGGAAAGGTTACTAGGAGCAGAGACAGGAATTAAAGAACTAACTTTTCCTCTGTGGCCTACACCTTGGTTGAGGCTGCAGCTTTGTGATCTTGAAGAATCAATTAGAACAAATCCAGTTTTCCGGAAACGTAATAGTAGCTGGGCTCCCAGGGACTATCCTTTCTTTCCATGCCATAAAAACAAAAACAAACAGACAAAAAAACTTTAAACACAGTGACTAGAAAGACCTAAACCTTATCCTTCTTGCTAGTGCCCTCAGCCTTATCCCCAACCAGTAGTAGAACCCTAGGATCTTCTCAAACAGCATACAGAAACATTGATAATAACCTTTGCCTCACCTAAATGACCCAGAGAAAGATTACATGATCATTCCGTGATGCTCACTTTTTGTAGCATTTAACTATGGGCAGAAGTATTCTCCCTAGAGATGGCTCTCATTTGAATCCTGTTTCAAAGGGACTCAAATCTATAGGTTTATTGTACCCTCTGCCTATTTGAACCCTAGCAATATGCCCTTGTCTCAGCATTGCATTTGGTTTTTAGTCATCTGGGCATTTACGTAGCTGTGGTACTTGCTACCATGTTATTCATTATTTCAGTTTGAGGGATTTAGCTTCCTTTTTTGTTAAGCCCTAAAAAAAAAAAATCAAGAGAGTATATTTTAGGGCACATTTATAAAAAATGACCACATGCTTCTCATAGCAGGTTAGGAAACTGAAAATTAAGAATTCTAAGCAAAACGAATTGAAAAATAGAATCCTTATACCTTGACCTTTTTCTCTATCTTCCTTATTCAATCCTGTGGAAGGACAGCTTTCACAACTGCTGGGGCCTGAGAGAATGTAATATCAGGTATGTTCATTGTTTCCATAAATTTTTTAAAAGGCTATAGAATAAGGTTCTACTTTCCCATTCAAGTCCTTCTGTCAGTGATGCTGGTCAAGAAAGAGGCCTTTTAGTAACTGTGCTCCGGAATCAGTGTCTCTTGTCGGGGAAGAAATAATTAGAATTTTTTTCACGTTTTGTTTTGTTTCTGAAGTTTACAAAATTAAAAAACAAATTCAAGTCTGATTATCCTGTCATTGTATATATTTTCGCTCCTTACCTGGTAACTTAACTGAAGAAACTGTCAAACTGGAGAATTTAAGTTTCTGGATTTTAAGCTAACTGTTCTAAATACAAATTTAAATTAAAAATTCTTCTAAAACCTTTTTCTGATACTAGTTTGAAAAGTAAAATTTAAAGAAGTAATCATGAATGTGACACCCTGGTTGGTCATCTTCCATCAAGACTCCGTCATTGTCAACCTGACTAGTTCCTTGAAAGGTGTTTATACATCTCAACAGGAGTTTCTGCTTCTTTTGGAAATAAAGATAATGATCCGTTAAGGATTTGCATGAAAGCTCCTCAGTTAAGTCCTTACTTGTTACCATCTTTATAACCATCAACCCTTCCCCAGTTTTGTGACCTTGTAAAAAAAAACAAACCTGAATAACACCTGAGAGCAAAGTCTCATAACAAGAAACACATCACTGCAAAGAAATTTATTTCAAACAGGGAAAACCTTTTTTAGTAATGTTTGAGAAATTGTGGGGTAAACCTGATTCAGGTTGTTCCCTAAAAACCGGAGCAGATCTCTCCACTCAGACTACCTTATAACTGTATTCTATGCCAGTAAATAGTGGGAACGTTTTTCCTTACCGTCTGAAGGTTTTCAAGTTCTAGTAATAAGACATTGAAAATTCTACCTGGTTCTCTGCAATTCTTCTGGTATGTTTTGACAGTTTGGAGGTGGATGTCCTGAGCAGACAAGCTGAAGCACTAAAAATTAACTCAGTTTTCTGAAATATAGAATATTGTTTCAGGTATTTTTTTTAATAACGGAAGACAAATGGAAAGTTATACATTTTTTTCCAAGTCCAACCTAGGGAAAGCTTTTATTTCTGACCTATTCTGCTTAGATTCATTCCTTTCTCTCTAGTATCACAGTTAATCAGAAATATTTTCTAACTTCAGTTACATCTTGATGGCTCAGGAAGGAATAGTGTCTACATTTTTCTGCACTTAGACCCTGACGAAAGTCAGTGCTGGTGGAACATTGTCTTCAGTAATTTGTGGTCAAGTCTGATGCTCACATAAAATCTAGGAACCTTGCTCTTGTGGTATACCTCTTAAGCTAGTGGAGGTCACCAGGCAGAATATTTCCTAAATTTCTTAAGATACCTTGCTTTTTCAAATAAAAGATTCTATACTTGTTGATAGAATTTGAATTATAAACTCTTTTGCCAAAATCTGACTTTAAGCAAGTATATATTTTAAAATAATATTTATGTAATAATAATACCTATTATAGATACCTTTTATAAATTTATTTTAATCCTCACAAAAATATTATGGGCATTTTATCACTGTTTTACAGACTTGAAAATTAATGCTCATCTTGCCTAATATCACAGAGCTAATGAGTGGCAAATCTGGAACTCTTCTGATTCTGTATCCTGTACCTTAGCACTATATCCTACTGTTTTAGATACATTAGATTTGAAAGGTCCACCAATCAAGCTCAAGTAGCAGCTGCTTTATTCATCTATAATACATGATATAGCTCCTTTATCCTCACTAACTATTAATTTATCAATATGAGACTTGCCTATTAACCTCGGATTTCTAAAAGTTCCATCAAAGCCGCTTTATTACTACACTCATCAGTTACTGGGAGATATTCTTATATGAAAAGTCTGTTTCACAAGTTCAAGAAGGATCAGTGAATCATACATTTTGCTATATGATCCTCTCAAGGATAAGTTGCCAGATTTTTTCTAAGTTAAATTCCAACTCAGTGAAAGTTGTTTTTAAATACTGAAAGTAAAAACAGCATTATTTTTAACCTTTAATAAACAAGAATCCCATAATAGATGTGGCATGAAAATTAGAATTGGTGAATCATTCAATAAATTATACTTGGAAAATTAGCTAACCTTGAGGAAAATTTTTAATTAGGTTTCTACTTCATAACTTAGAGAAAAATAAATTTTAGAGGAATTAAGTACAATACCTAAAGACCTAAATGTGAAAAACAAAACTTTAAAAAGAAAACATGGGATATCTTGATGACATTGGGATAGAGAAGGATTTCAAAATAAGATACAACAAAGCACAGATTATAAATGAAAAGATTGATATATTTGACTGCCTGGAAATTAAAAACTTCTCTGCATCTCAAGACTCCAAAAACAAAATGCAAATACAAGCTACAACTAGAGAAGATACTAGCAACACTTCTAAGCGATAGAAGATTACTATGTGGACTACATAGTAAATATTCCCATCATTAAATGTGTAGTTCCTTGAGCAGTGGTTCTTCAGATGTGATCCTCTGACTAGCAGTATCAGCATCACTGGGAACTTTTTAGAAATCCAGGTTGTCAAGGTCCCTGCTCCAGACTACTGAATCAGAAACTGTCATCTTTAACAAGCTCTCCAGGTGATTCTGATGCATGATAAAATTGGATAGCCATTGTATTAGAGTAAACTCAAATGGTAAATAATATGATAGTCTCATCGTCAATCAGAAAATGTAAAATAAAACAGATACTTTTTCATACTTATAAGATTAGCTAAAATGGAAATCTTAAGTTTTAACAAGGATGTGGAGAAACTGTAGCATTGCTGTTGGAAATATAAATAGGCATAACAGTTTTGGCGAGCAATTTGGGAATACCAACAAAGTTGAAGATGGGCATCTTATATGACCAAGTACTTCTACTTTTAGGGAGGTTCGTACTGTAGAAAAAACTCCCACTCAAGGACACAACAGTCACAAATAAAATTTTTTATTGCAGCACTCTTTGAAATAATGAGACTTTATAACAACTGTCTGTCATAAAGAAATGGATAAACTGGTTTCAGTCCATATAACAAACACTACTGTATAATCTAAAAAGTGAAAGAATTCTGAAGCAAATATGGTAAAAAGTTAGCATCTTTTAAATATGGATAGTGATACATGTGTACTACTTTGTATACTTTGGTTGAAATACTTTATCATTTTAAATTTAAAAATTAAATGGAGTATTAAATATTAAAAGGAGTACCATCTGGCTCTGTCTTACATTTCAGGATTCTGCTTCAAAAGGTGATTGAGTTTGGATAAACCAGAATCTTCGATCTAGCTGAGGGGGGAAGGTGTAACTAGATACCGAAAAACTGTTTTTTAGCAATCAATAAATGCAAATTAATTGAGTATAAATCCCTGAGTAATTTCTGTGGCCCAAAGTAAAGGGACAAACAGGCATATTATAGGACCTTGTGTACAAAATCTATTAGAGCTGAATTTTTTAACTAGGTTTTTTTTTTTTTTTTTTTAAATAAAGTGGGAGAGAGCATGAAGGCTGTATATTCTAAACTGGTACTTCTTAACTTTTTTTAGCCCATGTCTCATTTTGATAAACATAAATATCTTATATTCTTGGTTAATATAATTTGAAATTTCAAAATATGTTAAATACTATTCTAAAAATGAGTAAATGAAAGCTTTTGTGATTAGAGAGGAGCCCAGTTCCTCTCTCAACGTTTTTATCTGCATATCTAAAAGGGATCTTCAGTTCTCTCAGAAGTGCTAGGGGGAAAGGTCTGACTTGCTATATTAAGCAGGATGGGCAAGGCTATGCTGCTGAAACAAAAGAAGCTTGAAATATCAGTGGCCTAACCAGAAGAACTTATTTTCATTCACACTACCTGTATAGCACAAATCATTGGAGGACCCTGTTCCACGTAGTCCCTCAGGAACCCACATTGACAGACATTGCCATGTTATAGCCTCACCACTGAAACACAGGACTGCCAAGGTGCCACAAAGGGGGAAAAAGGATATAGAGGTGACACATTGATTCTTAACTATGTCAGCTGAGAAATGAAATGCATCACTTGTGCTAAGTTCATGGCCCTAAACTAACTGCAGAAGAGGCTGAGAAATGTAGGTGAGCAGATGGAATATTTGATGAACTGTCTCTGTTCCTTATTCTCTTAACCACTTTACTTACACCTCATAGAAAGAATTAGATAGCTCCATGCTCTCGTTCTTCATGTGAATATTCTTTTTTTTTCTTTCTTTTTTTTTTTTTTTTTGCGGTACGTGGGCCTCTCACTGCTGTGGCCTCTCCCGTTGCGGAGCACAGGCTCCGGACGCGCAGGCTCAGCGGCCATGGCTCACGGGCCTAGCCGCTCCGCGGCATGTGGGATCCTCCCAGGCCGGGGCATGAACCTGCGTCCCCTGCATTGGCAGGCGGACTCTCAACCACTGCGCCACCAGGGAAGCCCCATGTGAATATTCTTTATCAGCCAAAGTTTCAGAGGGGAAGGGCATAGGAGTGGTAGAACTCGAACACAAAACTCCACCTTGATCCTCCAAAAGTAACTTGATCTTGTATATTTTGCTTTACACCTTTAATTTTCTCTGGATCATATGATATCAAAGTGAATGTTGAATCTGGTTGTTTGCTATATGCTTTTCTGTCTAGGATGTGAAAGAGCAAAGCACTATCTAGGTCATTTGCAACATTAAGTCTGTAACATTGCTTTGTTTTCATACCCAAAGTTTCTGAAAAACCAGCTACATAAATGTATGCTTATGTAAATGGGATGATCGACACACAAGGTCTGCTTACTTACGGGGAAGTAAACAGGGAGATTTTTACCAAAAATTCTCCAAAGGGGTTTCCTGGCATGTCTTTGACATCTAAATCAAACTTCAGTTCCAAGATCCCTTGGATATCTTCTTGCAAAGATTGAACTGTGTGAGAGAGAAGTCCCCATAAGCTTTTGGGCAAGATTTTCAACGCCAGTAGTGGGAAATCATCACCTTAGTTCATTCAACAGACTAGATAATATTTGAGGTTCCCCCTAAACTTGAAGACATTTTCAGTAACTTTGCTTTGAGAACTTAACTTCTTCAACTCGAGAAAATGAAGACTTTTAAGACTAATGAGTAGAGATGTTGTTGTTTGTCATTTGACGTTTCAGGTCAGATATTCAGATATATCTGTCAAATATGCCAAATGCTATTAAAAATTGTGATTTTTTAATTGTAAAATACACTTAACATAAAGTTTCTCATTAGTGATATTTATTATAGTATATTCATAATGTTATGTAAACACTGCCTCTACCCAGCTCTAAAACATGATTTCATCACCCCAAAAGGAAACCCATTAAGCAGTCAGTCCTCTTACTCCCCTCCTCCCAGTCCTTGGCAGCCACTAATCTTTCTCTCTCCATGGATTTGACTGTTCGGCGTATTTCATAAAAGTGAAGGCATTTGATATGCGGCTTTTTGTGACTGGCTTCTTTCACTTAGCGTAATGTTTTCAGGGTTCATCCATGTTGCAGCATGTATCAATACTTCATTTCTTTTTATGGCTGAGTTTTTAAATTACAATTTTTTTTAATTTATGCAGTTGGTCTTTTTCCTAATACTCTAAAAATAAAGCAGCTTTGTCCTTCATTTCATAAATGCATCAAACATATTTCTTTTTGACAACCAATGAATCTCCACTTGGAACAGAAAGCTAATTCTTTATTTTTTGGCGACATTGGGTCTTCGTTGCTGCTCTCGGGCCTTCTGTAGTGGCAAGCGGGGGCTACTCTTCGTTGCGGTGCACGGTCTTCTCATTGCAGTGACCTCTCTTGTTGCGGAGCACGGGCTCTAGGCCCGCGAACTTCAGTAGCTGTGGCACGCGGGCTCTAGAGCACAGGCTCAGTAGTTGTGGCGCACGGACTCAGTTGCTCCATGGCATGTGGGATCTTCCCGGACCAGGAATCGAACCCATGTCCCCTGCATTGGCAGGTGGATTGTTAACCACTGTGCCACCTTGGAAGTCCAAACCTTTTATTCTTGATGTTTAAATCTTTACAAAGTATATCAAATAATCTGAGGTTTAACATACTTGCCAAATGATATTCTTGCCTTGATAATCAAGCAAGGTTAAGGTCTTCTACACCACTGATCATTGTTTTGGAAGCCAGTGATTAGCCGTAAATGACAAGTGTATCCAAAACCAAAAATCCTCGTGGTGAACTCAGCTTTGCTGGACTGGAATGCCATCACTATACACTTGCATCGTTTTGTTCTCATTTGCTTCATAGAATTTTGATAATCAGTTTTAGTAAACTCCCCCAATTTTTTCTTCTGTGTGTTGAGTCCTACATAACAAATAAAAGAGTGATTGACAGTAGTAAGTTTTCATTGTTTGAAAGGCAAAAAAAAGGGGGGCAGCAGTGAGTTTGATCTTTTTCAAAACTATTCCGTCTTTAAATTAAATCTCTTTGGCACTTTATCCTAATTTGGATTATCTTCTGAATTCCTTCTGGAATTTCTTCTCTGTTCTTTTCTCTAGCATATATAAAAATTGAAAACTGTAGCATCCAAGGTTTCTCCAACAGTATGAAGTTTTTTTATTCTTAGTCATCAAAAATGATGTGTTTTTCATTTGATGTTTTTTAAGTGAGGTGTAACTGACAACATTATATTAGTTTCAGGTGTACAACATAATGATTTGATACTTGTATATACAGGTACACCTCATTTTATTGCGCTTTATTACACTTTACAGATACTGCATTTTTTATAAATTGAAGGTTTGTGGTAAGCCTGCCTGCATTGTCAGATGATGGTTAGCATGTTTTTAGCAATAAAGTATTTTTAATTAAGGTATGTACCTTGTTTTATTAAACGTAATGCTATTGCATACTTGATAGACTATAGTATAGGGTAAAGATAACTTTTATATGCACTAAGAAACCAAAAAATTTGTGTGACTCGCCTTATTGCGGTATTTGTTTTATTGCAGTGGTCTGAAACTGAACCTATAGTACCTCGAGGTATGCTTGTATTGCAGACTGATCACCCCAGTAAATCTAGCTAACATCCGTCACCATACATAAGTTTTCTTACGACAGGAACTTTCAAGATCTACCACCCTAGCTACTTTCAAATACGCAGTACAGTATTATTAATTGTAATCACCATGCTGTACATTATATCCCTATGACATTCATTTTGTAACTGGAAATTTTTACCTTTTTGACCTCCTTCACCCATTTTCCCCACTCCCACCCCCCCACCTCAGGCCACCACCAGTCGTCACTGTATCCATGGGCTCAGGGTTTTTTTGTCTGTTTTGTTGTTTTTAGATTCCGCATACAAGGGGAGATCATAACGCTGTTTATCCTTTTTTGTCTCACTTATTTCACTTAGCATAGTGCCCTCCAGGTCCATCCATGTTGCCACAAATGGCAAGATTTCACTCATTATAATGGCTGAATAATATTCCATTGAGAGAGAGAGTTTCTTTATCCAAAAAAAATGATGTTTTATGTTGTGTTCTCTCAGACTTTGCCCATAATAATACGAATGGATTTTTTGGTAACATAATCTATGTTCGATTTAATATGAGAGGCACTGTTGGGATTACGTGGGTGATGTTAACAATATTGAACAAGAGGTATTTTAGGGGTGATATTTATTTATTTATTTTATTGCTTATCTCCATTACATCATTTTATTTTATTTTTTTTAACATCTTTATTGGAGTATAATTGCTTTACAATGGTGTGTTAGTTTCTGCTTTATAACAAAGTGAATCAGTTATACATACACATATGTCCCCACATCTCTTCCCTCTTGCGTCTCCCTCCCTCCCTCCCTCCCTATCCCACCCCTCTAGGTGGTCACAAAGCACTGAGCTGATCTCCCTGTGCTATGCAGCTGCTTCCCACTAGCTATCTCTTACTTTTGGTAGTGTATATATGTCCATGGCACTCTCTCACTTCGTCCCAGCTTACCCTTCCCCCTCCCCGTATCCTCAAGTCCATTCTCTAGTAGGTCTGTGTCTTTATTCTTGTCTTGCCCCTAGGTTCTTCATGACCTTTTTTTTTCTTAGATTCCGTATATATGTGTTAGCTTATGGTATTTGTTTTTCTTTTTCTGACTGACTTCACTCTGTATGACAGACTCTAGGTCCATCCACCTCACTACAAATAACTCAATTTCATTTCTTTTTATGGCTGAGTAACATTCCATTGTATATATGTGCCACATCTTCTTTATCCATTCATCTGTCAGTGGACACTTAGGTTGTTTCCATGTCATGGCTATTGTAAATAGTGCTGCAGTGAACATTGTGGTACATGACTCTTTTTGAATTATGGTTTGCTCAGGGTATATGCCCAGTAGTGGGATTGCTGGGTCATATGGTAGTTCTATTTATAGTTTTTTAAGGAACCTCCATACTGTTCTCCACAGTGGCTGTATCAATTTACCTTCCCACCAACAGTGCAAGAGGGTTCCCTTTTCTCCACACCCTCCCCAGCATTTATTGTTTGTAGATTTTTTGATGATGACCATTCTGATGGGTGTGAGATGATATCTCATTGTAGTTTTGATTTGCATTTCTCTAATGATTAATGATGTTGAGCATTCTTTCATGTGTTTGTTGGCAATCTGTATAGCTTCTTCAGAGAAATGTCTATTTAGGTCTTCTGCCCATTTTTGGATTAGGTTGTTTCTTTTTTTGATATTGAGCTGCATGAGCTGCTTGTAAATTTTGGAGATTAATCCTTTGTCAGTTGCTTCATTTGCAAATATTTTCTCCCATTCTGAGGGTTGTCTTTTTGTCTTGTTTATGGTTTCCTTTGCTGTGTAAAAGCTTTTAAGTTTCATTAGGTCCCATTTGTTTATTTTTGTTTTTATTTCCATTTCGACAGATTAAAGTGGGGAAAGGCTGGAGGCAGGGAAAGCAAGTAGTTAGACATTTTTAGTAATTCAAGAATCATTGTAAGTTCCTTAAGGGCAGGGCCTATTGTTGTGTTGTTCATCTGTCTATTTCCAGTCTTTGTATAGGTTGTGATACACAGTATAAGTTCATAGTTATAAATCATTTGTGGAACATTGCAGAAAGTAAGCTTAGTGAATAAATAAATGAGTAGATGAATTCTCCTTTATTGTTAAAAGAAAGACAGCTAAAGACTTAAACTAATGTGGTGGCTGGGAAATAGACTAGAAGAACATGGTGGAAAAAGTTAAGAAGGCTAAATGAAGGATTAGAGTGTAATACAACAAGAGGAACAGAACTAGGCAGACTCAAAACTGAACACTGGGAAACTAGAGAAAAGAAGGTGCTAAGTAACAACTGAGAAAGAAAATGCCTGTGTACGTGTAGGGGTTTTTTGTTGTTGTCAAGGGAAGAGTTATGCAGGATAATTGCTGATCAGTCTATCAGATATTAAAGCAAGAGCTAATCGGAAAATACCCCATAGACAGTGGAATGAAAAAAATATGGATTTGAGAGTTAATTGCATGTAATTGATAGACTAAGTCATTCTATGGATAAATTCTAAGATTAAACTGTTTCGTGAATGAATTCTGGTGAGAATAAGAACAGGCTAAATTATATCATTGTAATCTTTTTTAAAAAATTGGATCTATGTTTGAGCTATGCTTTATTGTGTAAGAATAAATTCTGCCACCAAGAATGCCAGTAATCTGTCCATATTTTCCATTGCAATGCAATTCAGTTGTAATGAATATGGCTACCAAAATTTTATTATGTTTTTTTTATTAAGGTAGGATTTGTGGCACATTTAAAGCTATCCTGTGGCAAACTCAGCTGGGAAAGAAAACTATACAGTCCTCTGCATAGCAGAAATTTTCTTAAAGGGTACATTTATAGACAAAATGACAAAGTTGCACAACAGTAGTGATAGACAGTCTTACAAGTAGGTTCTCCAAATAGCATCCACTGTTGCAAGTCAGAGAGTAATTACATCTGCATAGCATGGAACAGATTGTTAGTTGTACTTTGGAACAGTTGGCCCTCCGTATCCACAGGTTCTGCATTCGCGGATTAGACCAACCCTGGATCAGATTTGATTCCTCAGTTATGGAGGAACTGTGCATAAGGAGGACTAGCTATATAACACCATTTTATATAAAGAACTTGTGTATCTGTGGATTTTGGTATCCGTGGAGGGGAGAAGGGGGTTCCTGGAACCAATTATCTACGGATATTGAGGGATAACTATATTTTTAAACCTCAGTTCCACCCCCAGTGATAGTAGCATCATCAGTCACATGTTCTAGATTTTTGAGAAATAGAAAAGAAGCCTAGAAATCATCTCATTCATTTCACATTTCTAAGGAAAATCCGCCAGAGAATGGAAGCCTCATAACCAGTTAAATAGTTAGGCTAAGGCCAACTAATAAATAGTCTCTTGACTCCCAATCTAGTACTTTTCCTGTAATATTGCACAACCCTCCTTCTTTAAATGTGATTTAAGATGAGAAGTTTTCGTCTAAGCATTGATTTATGGTTTTATTTATACCTAGAATGTAAGAATTAATAGGAAAGTACCATTTTTTCTTACCAACTTTATCACACAACTTGACTGTATTATTTTACTGATAAGAAAAAAGCCTAGATTCTGTTTTCTTTGGCAAGTGATTCATTCCACCTGGTTTAAATTGAGATAGTATTTTTAGGGAGGTGTTAGTAAATTTTGTTGAGGGAGAAACAAGAATTTTTTAAATGATCTTTCTTTTTAATCCTTTTTAACCAGCAAGAAGTTGAGAAGTTTACAGACCTAGAGAAACTCTACCTCTACCTTCAGCTGCCTTCTGGTCTCAGCAATGGAGAGAAAAGGTAATATCACTTCTTGTCTTTGCCTCAGTTACAGTGTTTATGTGTGTGTTGTGGTTGTTATTGTTTTGCACTATTCCTAAAACCATCAGGAAACAGACTGTCAAAACAGTAGATCTTTTTAGTCTTTGATCATATTTGGTTAAGTGTTTACCCATAGTTTTTGCTAATTCATTTGTGTACCTGGATGAGTGCTGGGAAATGCAGTTGGGTTATGTTTTATAAGCAGATTAGTGTATTTATACAGTGTGGCAGATGTTGAAAATTGAACAGAAAGCCAAAGAATAAACAGATAAGTATTGTGAGCAATAAAGTGCAAGAGTTTTTTTAGGTACTGTCAGGTAAGCAGATCACAGAGCATAAAAAAGAAAAAAAAATGAATTGCCTGTATGGCACATGAATTTATGATAAATGTGTGATGTTTTAAGTGCTTGCGGGGTATTACTCTATTTTCATTAGTACAAATATTTAATAGCCTCATTTAGAAAATATAGAGAAAAGTTGTTGGTTCATGCATTCTGTTCTTAAAGGAGTTTCTCTACCCTTTTAAGTATTTCTCAGAGTTCATTTCATTCATATAAGTTATGCTTAACATTACTTTAAAAGTATAGGTATGAAAAGAACTGGAATGAAAAATCTGTTGCTTTTACTTTTTTCCCCTTGGACCACATTTTGTAACTATTTTAATAATTTTCTGTCCTAGAAATTGCTCAGTAATTTCTTTGAAAATGCATCAATTATTATTTATGAGTGAGGAGCTTCCCTCATGTTATAAGAGACACTGCCAAATAATAAAAATTTATGATGTTTAGTGGAGGTGTTGTCCTGGAGAGGAGGACTGGTTACAGAAAGGACCATAGAGGGAGACTTGTCCTTTCAGGATCTCTCCAGTGTGAATTCCATTCTGGATCATAGAGGCTTTAGTAAGATTCAGGGTAGTTACTTGAGAATGCTAAGCAAATAGAAAATAAACAATTTTTTCCATAACTTTCATTTTATAGTTTGATGATTTGGTAAGTTTAGGCAAATGAACAGGCAAGTAAATAAACAAATATCCCCTTAGAGGTAATTTTGGCCGAACAAATACCTTATGTTTTCAATGCTCCATCATCTCTGCCAGTTTAGAGACGGTGGTGGGGATGGAACAGGGCGATAACTTTAGTCAGACACTAGCTATAGAAAATGGCTCACAACCACAGGTGGACAATTTGTATTTGGATAACTAGGCATATACTTTATGTCCTGAGTTTGGTTTGGTCATTTATAGTGAGTTTACACACAGTCCTTTAGTGGAACATTTAGGCCTGGTTCAAAAATTATCAATGAATTGCTGTCTAGTTCAGCTAAAACATGTTTTTGTTTTATGATTAGTGATCAGAATGCCATGTCATCTAGTCGGGCACAGCAAATGCATGCCTTTTCCTGGATTCGGAATACCCTAGAGGAGCATCCTGAGACTTCACTGCCCAAACAGGAAGTCTATGATGAGTACAAGTAAGTATTATGTGTATATGTCAGGCATGCAGTATATTAAAGAGATGGTATACTATACTTGGCTATAATGATTTGTTTTATCATTGGCAAATATCATACTGGTATATGAGAGTTTAACTTAGAAATCTCTGGATTCCATTCATTTCTAAGCTCCTCTGGTAGCGTGTGTAATAAAGAACAGGATTACTGAATAAAAGGATTTCTTTAGAGTTCTTCTGGATCACAGGAGGGATGTCTGAGGGCAGAGGGACAATGGAGTAGGTTTGGTGAATAAAAGGATTCCTGTGAAGTTCTTAAGGATGACAAGAAGGGTGTGTCTGGGGTTCGTAGAGGGACAGTGGATGGCAATAAATAAATCAATGCATAAGGAAAAACTAAAACATCTTTTTTATTTAGATTTCTTAAATGTCTTTTTCATGAATCCAAAACTTTCCTAATCATTTTCTGTGCCACCCCGAGAAAAAGCTAAGTATCTGGAATGTTGTGAATTACTTACTCAGACGAAGGAGTTCAGTGGCTTGCACATAGAAGACACTCAAACAGTTTTGATTGTACAGATAACTTATTTAAACACGGAAAACACAAGTATAGAGGCTAATGGGCCTTTCTGGATAAATGTTATAGATGCTGAATCTAGTCTTGTTTAACATTTTATAATTGATTTGGAAGCGGGAATTTGTTCTAGCAGAGTAAGTGAAACCAAAATTTTCTGGGTATTGAAATATCAAAGCAAGGACCACGTATGTGTTGTACTTACACAATGTGGAAGAAAAGTGTCAAATAAGTGCTGCTGTTAGCCAGTGTAAGATGATGCAAAAGAACTACACTTACTGAGAAGATTATTGGTATCTAGAAAGAAAACTTTCTGTGCTCATTCAAAATTCTGATTCCCTCACCTTAAGAAATGCAGTAGAACTGGAGAAAGTCTAGAGAAATACGTCTGAAATAATCAAGGGAACAAGGTTAAACTGAACAGCTTTAGATTTTTCCTCTTTAGAAAAATTAAAGCTAAGAGTACATGTGATCCAAGTCTATAAAGTTCATTTTCTCAGTCTACAACAGTCTACTGAATACCTGCTATGTGCCATGTCAAACCCTGTAAGAAGTTCTGAGGATACAACAAATAAAACACAGCTTCTGCCCTCATCAAGAATATGAAAAAACAAAAACAAACAAACAAACAAAAAATATATATATAAAAAATATATATATAGTGAGCATGAATTCTTAACTACAAGTTAATTCTAATTAAGATAGAGATAACCTTGTGAAACTACAAAGAAGTAAATTTAAATTCATTAAAAGTTTATTAATATCAAGCAAACATGATATGTTTAAGAAACCCTGTATCGAGGATCAAGAGAATAGGTTCTGTCGTTAAACTTGTGTGACCTGGACAGGTGTTTTAACCACTATTTTTTCAGTTGCATAATCTATAAAATGAGATGATTGAAGAGGTATGAGGTTTCCTTTAGCTCTAAAATTCTGAAAGTTGTCTGAGGTAGGAAATGAGGAAAACAAATTATCCAAAATGTCTCATGTTTCCCAAAAGGCAAATCGGACAAATTAATGCATGACATTTCCATAATGAATTAATAAGGAAACCGAGGATATTTATATATTTTTGAAGTGATATCCTTCTCCTGCACAACCCTTTGCGTCACCATTAGAGACAGCACCCTACATTTGTGGAAGTATGACTCTGAACCATTAAAGCAGTCCTTACGTTCCTAAAAGTTTCCTGCCTTGGGCAAAGCACAGTTATATTTTTCTATAATATTTTGCTGTGAAATCATTTTCTAAGGTTCTCATAAATTCTTACAATTTTTTTCACTAAGAAAAGTTAAAGGTTTTTCCTAAACAAAAGAGAACCAAAACATAACATTGTTTTGGGACAAGGAATGGTAGCTCCAATTTTGAGCGGTTTATTCGCAATTCAGTAGAGAGCAACTGAAATAAAAGGAAGTAACTTAGGCTAGAGTTTTAAAAGGAAGTAGTAGGTAAGGGAAATTCTTGATAATGACGTAAATAGGAAAGAAATACCAGTTCTGTTCATGGAATTTGAAAGTATTATACTAATGATTGTCTCTTTATAAAAATCAGTATATTACTATACAATAGTACTGTAACTGAATCTGAGTATTTTAGTTCAAAACACATTTCACTAAGAATGTACGCTATTCACTGTTGTATTCTACATAGTGTTTCCACATAGTAGGCACTAATTTAATATTAAGAGTGACTAGGGACCAGTCTCTCCCATCAGGAAACTTACACAAACCTCTTACATAGCCTCATCCACCAGAGGGCACCCAGCAGAAGCACTTCAGACCTAGGGACACATACAGACTGAAAGTGAGGGGATGGAAAAAGATATTCCATGCAAATGGAAATCAAAAGAAAGCTGGAGGAGCAATACTCATCTCAGATAAAACAGACTTTAAATCAAAGAATGTTACAAGAGACAGGGAAGGACACTACATAATGATGAAGGGATCAATCCAAGAAGAAGGTATAACAATTATAAATATATATGAACCCAACATAGGAGCACCTCAATACATAAGGCAACTGCTAAAACAGCTATAAAAGAGGAAATCGACAGTAACACAATAGTGGTGGCGGACTTTAACACCTCATTTACACCAATGGACAGATCACCCAAACAGAAAATTAATAAAGAAACACAAGCTTTAAATGATACAACACACCAGATAGATTTAATTGATATTTATAGGACATTCCATCCAAAAACAGCAGATTACAGTTTCTTCTGAACTGCACATGGAACATTCTCCAGGATAGATTACATCTTGGGTCACAAATCAAGCCTCAGTAAATTTAAGAAAATTGAAATCATATCAAGCATCTTTTCTGACCACAACACTATGTGATTAGTAATCAGTTACAGGGAAAAAAAACATAAAAATCACAAACACATGGAGGCTAAACAATGCGTTACTAAATAACCAAAATATCACTGAAGAAATCAAAGAGGAAATCAAAAAATACCTAGAGACAAATGACAATGAAAACACAACGATCCAAAACTTATGTGATGCAGCAAAAGCAGTTCTAAGAGGGAAGTTTATAGCAAAACAAGCCTACCTCAAGAAACAAGAAAAATCTCAAACAATCTAATCTTACACCTAAAGGAACTACAGAAAGAAGAACAAACAAAACCCAAACTTAGTAGAAGGAACGAAATCATAAAGATCAGAGCAGAAATAAATTAAATAGAAACAAAGAAAACAATAGCAAAGATCAATAAAACTAAAAGCTTGTTCTTTGAGAAGATAAACAAAATTGATAAACCATTAGCCAGACTCATCAAGAATAAGAGGGAGAGGACTCAAATCAATAAAATTAGAAATGAAAAAGGAGAAGTTACAACAGACACCGCACTAGTACAAAGCATCCTAAGAGACTACTACAAGTAACTCTATGCCAATAAAATGGACAACCTGGAAGAAATGGACAAATTATTAGGAAGATATAACCTTCCAAGAGTGAACCAGGAATAAATAGACAATCTGAAGAGACCAATCAGAAGTAATGAAATTGAAACTGTGATTAAAAACCTTCCAACAAACACAAAAGTCTAGGCCAAGATGGCTTCACAGGTGAATTCTGTCAAACATTTAGAGAAGAGCTAACACCCATCCTTTTCAAACGCTTCCAAAAAATTACAGAGGAAGAAACACTCCCAGACTCATTCTGTGAGGCCACCATCACCCTGATACCAAAACCAGACAAAGATAGTCAAAAAAAGAAAATTACAGACCAGTATCACTGATGAATATAGGTGCAAAAATCCTCAACAAAATACTAGCAAACAGAATCCAACAACACATTAAAAGGATCATACACTATGATCAAGTGGGATTTTTCCCAGGGATGCAAGGATGCTTCAATATACGCAAATCAATCAATGTGATACACCATATTAACAAACTGAGAGTAAAAACCATATGATCATCTCAACAGATGCAGAAAAGGCTTTTGACAAAATTGAATACCCATTTATGATAAAAACTCTCCAGAAATTGGGCATAGAGAGAACCTACCTCAACATAATAAAGGCCATATATGACAAACCCACAGCAAACATCATTCTCAATGGTGAAAAGCTGAAAGTATTTCCTCTAAGTTCAGGAAGAAGACAAGGATGCCCACTCTTGCCACTATTATTCAACATAGTTTTGGAAGTCCTAGCCACAGCAATCAGAGAAGAAAAAGAAATAAAGGAATACAAATTAGAAAAGAAGAAGTAAAACTGTCACTGTTTGCAGATGACACGATACTGTACATAGATAATCCTAAAGATGCCACAAGAAAACTACTAGAGCTAATCAATGAATTTGGTAAAGTTGCAGGATACAAAATTAATGCACAGAAATCTCTTTGCATTCCTATACACTAATGATGAAAAATCTGAAAGAGAAATTAAGGAAACACTCCCATTTACCACTGCAACAAAAAGAATGAAATACCTAGGAATAAACCTTCCTAGGGAGACAAAAGACCTGTATGCAGAAAACTGTAAGACACTGATGAAAGAAGTTAAGGAAGATATCAACAGATGGAGAGATATACCATGTTCTTGGATTGGAAGAATCAATATTGTGAAAATGACTATACTACCCAAAGCAATCTACAGATTCAATGCAATCCCTATCAAATTACCAATGGCAGTTTTTACAGAACTAGAACAAAAAATCTTAAAATTTGTATGGAAACACAAAAGACCCCCAATAGCCAAAGCGGTCTTGAGGGAAGAAAAATAGAGCTGGAGGAATCAGACTCCTTGACTTCAGACTATACTACAAAGCTACAGTAATCAAGGCAGTATGGTATTGGCCCCAAAACAGAAATATAGATCTATGGAACAGGATAGAAAGCCCAGAGATAAACCCATACACCTATGGTCAACTAATCTATGACAAAGGAGGCAGGAATATACAATGGAGAAAAGACAGTCTTTTCAATAAGTGGTGCTGGGAAAACTGGACAGCTACATGTAAAAGAATGAAATTAGAACACTCCCTAACACCATACACAAAAATAAACTCAAAATGGATTAGAGACCTAAATGTAGGACTGGACACTATAAAACTCTTAGAGGAAAGCATAGGAAGAACACTGTCTGACATAAATCATAGCAAGTTCTTTGTTTGATCCACCTCCTAGAGTAATGGAAATAAAACCAAAAATAAGTAAATGGGACCTAATGAAACTTAAAACCTTTTACACAGCAAAGGAAAAACCATAAACAAGACGAAAAGACAACGCTCAGAATGGGAGAAAATATTTACCAACAAATCAGTGGACAAAGGATTAATCTCCAAAGTGTATAAACAGCTCATGCAGCTCAATATTAAAAAAACAAACAACCCAATCCAAAAATGGGCAGAAGACCTAAATAGACATTTCTCCAAAGAAGTCATACAGATGGCCAGGAAGCACATGAAAAGCTGCTCAATATCACTAATTATTAGAGAAATGCAAATCAAAACTACAGTGAGGTATCACCTCACACCAGTTAGAATGGGCATCACCAGAAAATCTACAAACAACAAATGCTGGAGAGGGTTTGGAGAAGAGGGAACCCTTTTGCACTATTGGTGGAAATGTAAATTGATACAGCCACTATGGAGAACAGTATGGAGGTTCCTTAAAAAACTAAAAATGGAATAACCATATGACCCAACAATCCCACTACTGGGCATATACCCAGAGAGAACCATATTTCAAAAAGACACATGCACCCTAATGTTCATTGCAGCACTATTTCCAATAGCCAGGTCATGGAAGCAATCTAAATGCCCATTGACAGACAAATGGATAAAGAAGTTGTGGTACATATATACAATGGAATATTATTCAGCATAAAAAGAAACGAAATTGGGTCATTTGTAGAGATGTGGATGGATGTAGAGACTGTCATACAGAGTGAAGTAAGTCAGAAAGAGAAAAATAAATATCGTACATTAATGCATATATGTGGAACCTAGAAAAATGGTACAGATGAACCAGTTTGCAGGGCAGAAATAGAGAAACATATGTAGAGAACAAACGTATGGACACCAACGGGGGAAAGTGGTGGGCTCGGGGGGTGGTGTGATGAATTTGGAGGTTGCGATTGACTAATATGTATAAAATGGATAAGTAATAAGAACCTGCTGTATAAAAAAATAAAATTCAAAAAAAAATGAGTGACTTGAATGGAATCTGATCTTGACATTCATAGTAAAATTTCAGTGTTATAAGTCTTCTAGTACACTACCATCCCCATTGTATAGGCAAAACATTAAAACTTGAAAGTTAGGTGACTCTTCCAGTCTTCCAAAATTTGTCAGGGATGAATATAAGGCTAGAACTCAGATTCCATGAGTAGTTCATAATAAGTGAGAAGGCAAACCTGTTCAATTTGAGTGATATGAAGCAGAGCGAGTAGAATAGGTTGGGAAAGTAGTTAGAAATAAAGTTGCCTAGGGCTTCCACTTAGTGTCAATAAATAAGCTGCACAAAATATGAATCTGTTAATATACGGTTAGTATACATGCATACAGATAATGTGAGTGTTGTAAGAGACACAGCACAGTAACATCTATTAGCAGCATGCCATGTTCTAAGAAGAAAGTATGTTTGTGTTTCCACAGAATTACAGCATGTGGGAGCTCCAAGCTATTCTCTCATTTCATTGTACATTGCCTAAAACCATAATTTGCTATGTGGGTTTAAATAACTTGATGAAAACTGTAGAAAGGCTAGAGACAGGCAAAAAGTAGATCAAAGTATTAGGAAATAGATACTTAAACGTTTTTAAATTATGTTGTCTAGAGAAAGCAAAATGGAATATAGCTATATTTTTTTAAAGGACAAGAAGTTTAAATCACAGGAGGAGAGATTTCAATTAGACACAAAATAACACTTCCTGCCAGAAGAGATTTTTAGAGAAATTTTGTCCTTTTCTACAGGCCTTTTGGACTAGTCATTTTCCAGTTTGGAATGCTTTAATGAGGTTTCCTGAGTAAAAACATAGAGTGACAAACCTTAAATTGAATCTGTTCTAAATATTCATTGAAAAATATTATTAATGTGAAATGTACATTTATTTTAAGCCATTCCTATTCATTGCAGTGATGTTTAGATATCTTTGTGTGAAAATCAATCCCTTTCATAGCCATTAAAATCAGAATCCCTTTGAGAGAAAAAATGAAGATGTAATCCAAGACAGTATGGTTTCTTTTAACTGTATTTTTATGCTAAATTAAGATATTAATAGAACCAAAGTTTTAAGGGACTTCCCACATGCAAAGACAGTCGATTTACAAACTATTGTGAATTTTTATATTTGTTGAAACTTCTGAAGTCTGATAATCACATGTGTTTATGAAAGTGATGATTAATGTGTTAATTTTTCTAATTATGAAAGTAGTATGTGTTCATCATGAATGTTTTGGCAGGTAGTTATAAATGTATAAAAAGAAAACTAGCACCAGTAATCTTACTACCTACAAGTAACCATTTTGGCTTATTAATTCTTTTTATTTTTTCTACCGCCTTCTTTTCATGTATATGTTCTTGTTATTGTTTAATCAAATCTTGACCCCACTGGTTACACAATTCTTGAATGGGGGAACAGTTGCAAATAATACTGCAGTGAACATTCTTGACTATATAATTTAGTGTAGATTATTACAATTGGAATTGCTGCTTATGAACCATTATATATTAAGGATATTAAGTATTGAAATATAAATTTTTTTCAAGATTGCTGTTTATTATTTAATTTTTTAATAAGTAGTCTGATCTGTCTTCTTTCTTTGCAGCTTGTAACATTGCTATTTTGCTTAGAAAGAACTTCTTCCCAATTCCATTAGCAGCTGAATACTCATGTGTATTTTCCCTAGATATTACTTACTTCATTTTTCACATATAACCCATTAGTTCTTCTAGACCAAATATATACATTTATTTTGATAAATGCCATAAGATAAGGAGCTAATTTTAATTTTTTCTAAATGGTTAATTTCCCAGTCTTATTTATTGACAATTTTTTTCTCAATACTAATCTATAATGTAATTTTTATCTTACTAAAGCCTTTAGGATTCAATTTTCTTCCTTTGTATTTTTCTGTTCTTATGCCAGTACCATACCATTTTTAAGTATTTTAGCCATTAAATGTTTAAAAAGCTAGTGGGAACAGTCTTCCTTCATTATTCCTCTTTTTCAAAAATTTCCATGGTTTTATTTTCATACCACTTAATATTTCTTGTGAAGTTTGGAATCACTTTTCTAACTTTTTTTTAAAAGGGAAACCTCAAAGGAATTTTGATTCAAAATGCATTAAATACGAAAATTTATTTTAGAAAAATTAACTTCAGAGCTAGAAGTATGTTTCTTAACATCTTTCTCGTGTCGTTCAGTAAAGTTTTAGTTATTTTTCCTTCAATTGACTCCACTTATTTTTCTTGTTAAGTTTATTCCTTACAAATTTTTATTATGTTATTTATATTATGAAAAATGTATTTTATTATTGGTTTGGTTTGTAAGATATCTGTAGACTTCTATTATATTTATGTTGCACATTTTATATTTAGTGAACTTCGTTTAATCCTAATTTTTCAGCTATTACTTTGGACTCTTCTGGGTAGCGTTTATCCTGTATATCTTCCTCATCCTCTTTATTTAATTACATTGAATTGATTTTCCTTCTGACTTTGAATAATAGCAATAATAGGCATCATTTTGTCTTACAGTTCTTTGATGTTAAGGGTGTATCATTTATAATTGACCAAGACTTTATTGGCTTTCTTATGAGAAATTGATATTGAAATTCATCTAATGCTTTTTGGGCATCTGTTAAGATTATTCATTGCTTCTTCTGTTACCTATTGATATGACATATAAAGATACTACCTAGTATAAACCCTTCTTTTATTCCTAGAATGAATGTCTTCTTCATGTCAAGATCTGTAATCTTTTAGCATACTGTTGGTTTCTATTTTCAAGTATATTTTTTAGGATCTTTGCATCTATATTCATAAGTGAATATGGTCTGTAATTTTCTGTTTTTGTGCTGTCTTTGTCAAGTTTTGATATCGGGTTTGGCCAGCTTCATAAATGAATTAGAAGTCTTTCCCTAATTTCCTGTGCTCTGGAACAGTTTATATGGTTTGGGAATTATTTGTTCTTGAAAATGTTAAAGAACTCAACTATAATACCATCTAGGCCTGGAACCTTTGTTGGAGGTAATTCATTGACAATTTGGGGGGGGGGTTTCTGGTTAGATTTTTACTTCATTAGTTTTGGTCATTGGTTTTTCCTGGAATTCATTCAGATTTTCAAATATATTGGCATAACATTATATATACTATTTTCTCACAAATTGAATATCTTCTTTATCTGTTATATCCTTTTTTATATTTCTAGTTTTAGTCATTTGAATTTTCCTCTTTTTTTCAAAGTATATTTAGCTGTAGTTTATTTTTATTGGTTTTGTTAAAAAAAAAACCCTAAGATTGATAAGTCAGTTTTTTTTTTTTTTTGCCTGATGTCTCATTTTTAGGTGTCTATTTTTGTTACCCTGATTTTCTCAGGTTTTTTCCTTATTAAATGGAATGCTTACTTCGTTTTCATTCTTTTCATATTTAAGATAAAAAAGACGGCACCATTACAATGGAGAAGCATATGAGGATGATGAACATCATCCTTGGGGTGGTGTTCCTTGTCAGACCTCCTAATATGGCCAGTGAATAACACTCACTGTTGGCATTTTATTTGCAGTAGTGATTGAGTGAAGGACCGTAATCATAATATGCTCACTACTTGCTACTGTTTGTTTTAATATTCAACTATAGTAGTGTTTTAAAAATTAAATGAAGGGGCTTCCCTGGTGGCGCAGTGGTTGGGAGTCCGCCTGCTGATACAGGGGACACGGGTTTGTGCCCCGGTCCGGGAAGATCCCACATGCCGCGGAGCGGCTAGGCCCGTGAGCCATGGCCGCTCAGCCTGCGCGTCCGGAGCCTGTGCTCCACAAGGGGAGAGGCCACAGCAGTGAGAGGCCCGTGTACCGCCAAAAAAAAAAAAATTAAATGAAGAATAAACTTGAATATAAAAGCTCAAAAAAAAAATCTCCGAATTGGATCTTTATTTTTAATTCCACTTTCATTCTTCTGCTATACACGGCCTGGTAGTCAACATTCTACACGACTCTCTTTCCATTCAGGAGAGCCATCTTTATATCTATGAATTTGCCTCTTATAGTTCTGGCTGTATTCCTTAGGTATGGATATGATTACCTTTATTTTCTAATATACCTTTATTTTCTAATAGTGTGCAATTATAGCTTTGATTTCTTCTTTGACCCAAAATAGTTAGGAGTGGTTTTTTTAACTTTTCACGTGCTTGAGGGAGTTGAGGGCTTTTTCCATTTTGTTTTGCACTTTATTAATTCCTAGTTTTATTATATTATAGTCAAAGAATGTGGCTCATTCAATTTTTGATTTTTTTATAATCATTGAGGTTTACTTTCAGACTAACGTTCAATTTTTATAAATATGTCTGGACGTTCTCTTTATTTGCACTGTATATTGACTTATATTGATAAGCACTGAATCCAGTTCCTGTAATTTTCAGATCCTTCGAATTCTGCAAGAAGTCCTTACTCTTTCGTCTGTTTAATTAGTTTAGCATGAGTACTGTGTTAATCTCTTACAAAAGTGATATTTCTCACAGTTCCTTATGGTGTTTTTAATGGGTTTTGCTGCACAGGTCTTGGGGCTGTTAGACAAAAAACATTCATGATTATATATCTGTATGATAGTTAAAGCCTATTGTCAACAAAAAAAAAGATCCTCTGTCATATTAAATGCATTTTGTCTTAAATTCTCCTTTGATACCAATATTTGTAACCCATTCTGGATATCTGTCTAATATAAGTATATAGTTTTCCATCCTTTTATTTTTACCATTTATGTCATTTTGTTTTAGGCAGTTTACATTATTATGTTTCTAAAGTTTTTAATCTAAAATTGTCTTTGGTCTTAAAATCTGACCGATAGGAGAAGCTGGTGGAATGAACCAGTCTGAGAACTCTGATGTTTGCAAACACTTAGCAACAGAGACAGCAGCAGCCACAGTTCCTGCTGCTTTTTCCTGCTGTATGCTAGAGAAACACAAGCATTAATCCTAAGTGGATTTCTTACTAAATAATATGTAGCCTGTTTTAGCATTCCTGAAAATCTGTTTGCTTTCATTCTCGGTAGGATCACAAATGTTCAGATTTATAGACTTGACAACTTTGGCTGCAGTGTTCCCTGGGACACAGATGTTCTCTCCAAATCCATTTTTTTTAAATCTATGTAATATTTTAAGGAATATGATTATTTTGCTTTTTATTTTTTTTAATTTAAAAAGAATTTTTTTTTTTTTTTTTTTGGCTGTGTTGGGTCTTTGTTGGCTGCGTGCGGGCTTTCTTTAGTTGCAGCGAGCTGGGGATACTCTTCGTTGCAGTGCACGGGCTTCTCATTGCGGTAGCTTCTCTTGTTGCGGAGCATGGGCTCTAGGTGCGCGGGCTTCAGTATTTGTGGCATGCGGGCTCAGTAGCTGTGGCTCGTGGGCTCTAGAGCGCAAGCTCAGTAGTTGTGGCGCACGGGCTTAGTTGCTCTGCGGCATGTGGGATCTTCCCAGACCAGGGCTCGAATCCATGTCCCCTGCATTGGCAGACGGATTCTTAACCACTGCGCCACCAGGGAATTCCCTGTTTTGCTTTTTAGTTTGTGCATGGTCATTAATTTTGTATGTGTGATACTTTAGTGCTTACCCATCTACGTTTGTAATTTGTTGTATTAATCAATGTAAGTTAAATTCTTAGGACAACCTTGAAGGTAGAAATAAGTTCTAATAACATACTTGTTTTAAGACCTTTAAAATAGTGAACATTTCATGAGTTAAATGACATATATATGTTTTACAGCAACCTATAATCTGGGTCAGACCTAAACATATGTGTAGAATTTATAAATTTCTTAAATACGTATTGTTTAATGTTATATCACCTGTATGAAATAAATGGAAGCAGATATTATTCCTGCTTTGTGGATGTTCTTATGATTCAGAAGTGAATTGTTTTGGACAAATCTGAAACCAGGTTTTCTGACTTCAAAGCTGGGCTCTTTTTACATTAATCCCTATTACCTCTAGAAACTTGTCCCAAATGCTATCCTTTTTCTTTTTTATATAAATTTATTTATTTATTTTATTTGGCTGTGTTGGGTCTTCGTTGCTGCACGCGGGCTTCCTCTAGTTGTGGCACATGGGAGCTACTCTTTGTTGTGGTGTGCGGGCTTCTCATTGCGGTGGCTTCTCTTGTTGCAGAGCACGGGCTCTAGGCACGCGGGCTTCAGTAGTTGTGGCTCACAGGCTCTAGGGCGCAGGCTCAGTAGTTGTGGTGCACAGGCTTAGTTGCTCCGTGGCACGTGGGATCTTCCTGGACCAGGGCTCGAACCCGTGTCCCCTGCACTGGCAGGCAGATTCTTAACTACTGCACCACCAGGAAGTCCCTGCTATTCTTTTTAAAATTTAAAATTTTAGAGTAGCATTTGCCAAGCCTTAATTGTATTTTAAATATATATAACTAATTGGAAATAGTAAGCTAAAACTTAAAAGTGATCAATTTTGGGATTACTGACTTTTTGTTCATATTTGATAGTTAAATATATACTAAATATGCTTAAGACATAAATTGGTTTAAGATTTTTACCATTTAAATTTACATTAATATTTGTAGTCTGAATTGTTACCCTAAATACATTGTCTAGCCTTTAAGTTATTACTTTTCAGGTAAGTTTTTTTTCACACTTCCTTGGTGTGGCCTGTTTCACAGAGGTCCTTATCCTAGTTTTCTGTTTTCCCTGTGTTTCCTTTGACTTGATTCTCAAGGAGCTAGTTGATAATCTGTCTTTCCCTCACCTTCTCTATGTTTCTGACCTCTGGTACTTTCACAGAGCGCTCATTTACTCTCATCTTCCTCTCCTCAACTCTTTACAATAATAATAGGAAGAGCAGTAACAGCACAGTGGAGAATAAAGCTGGAATTGTAAATATTATATCAGGAAAGGAACTAGTTCTGTTATTTGACACATTTGTAGAGAAGACTGACTGACTTGTCCAAAATTACACCAACTGTACTAAACATATGTTATAGTCATAACTGGAACTACAAAGCAAGTCTCCTAATTTAAAATCAGTCCTTTCCAATACCCCCACCCGTGTAAACTGCATGTTCATGAGCCCAGCTGTTCCGTATCTTGAATCTTTCTGTTATCAATCCATCACTGCTCTTACTACCTTAACTTTTTTTTTTCGTCTGCCACTAACATGATATGTTGCAATTGATAGGCACTGAGTACTTTTCTTTTAGCTAATGCTATTAAGACTTCAACATTACTACTCCTGAGGACAAATTAAATTATTAAAAATAAATTAATTTGAGTGCATTAATTCACCGAGCATTATATGCACACAATCCCTGCTCTCAAATAGGAGAAACAGACCAGTAAGTAAACAGGTGCAAAGAAAGAGTTACTATAGCTTAACTTGGTGAATGTGAAGGCAGACGTCACAGAAGAGGTGACTTCTATAAAAACTGAGAAGTTTACCAAGCAGACTAGGGATTGAGAAGGGGGTTCTAGGTGGAAGGTGCAATACGTAATGCATGGAGGCTTATAATCAGAGTTCAGGAGAAGATGTCAGAGACCAGGCCAAAAACGTTAGACTACTTCCATGACCAGGTCATGCAGGCTCACTGAAAACTTAATAAAAACAAACATCGGCAGAAAGTGAGAAACTGTAAGGTTAAGGAGAGAATTAGTATTTAAGAGTTAGGAACAGGAAGAACAAGAGCCCTCCAAAAATGAAGAGGAATTTAAAAGAGAAGCAAGAAAGCACGTTGTGTTATAATGTGAGAAAAGAGATTATTTTGAGAAGGGAATTCGCTCCAGTCTCGTGTGCGTCAGGCAGCTCAAGTAAGAAGGAAGACAAGAAAGTCAGTTAATAGCCTATTTGGAATCTGTTGCCAGAGCAGTTTCCGCATCGTATTAGGGAATGAAGCCTGATTTCAATGTCATGAAAGGTAAGTAGGTGGGAAGTAAAGAACTTGAGTAGAGACTTATTTTTAAAGGGTTAGAGAAAGAAAAAGTAGTTAGAAGTAGAGACGTGAGGTGGTGAGAACAGATTTTTTTTTTTTCAGTCTCATCCATTAGGGATCAAGTTAATTTGCATATAGCAACATGCAATGAGCAGTAGCTGCAACAAGAAGAAGGAATTCAGTTTTCCTTTTGCCAGCTCTGTAATATTAGCAGGGATCCAGGCTTCTAAGTCCCCACTCCACCACCCATAATCCCTAGTCTGGTTTTACTTGTTGCGTCCAAAACGAGCTACTATGGCTGATGGGAAAACTAAGCGACTTAGAATTCAGATGCATTATGGAAGGGAGGAAAAGTTTGGAAAATCACTGATTTATGTTACTTATTTAAAGCTAATCATCCTGTCTTCTGGTTTTCTAAATTACCATTTAAATATAGTGTTTTTTTTCTCTTCCCAAATAGATACTTTAAAAAAAAAAACCTTGCACTAAGCCTTGCTTATAATAAAACCACATTTATTTTTATTTGTGGTAAAATACACACATAAAATTTACCATCATAACCCTTTTTAAGTTCATAGTTTGGTGGTACTGAGTACATTCACATTGTTGTGCTACCACACCACCATACATCCAGGGAACTCTTTTCTTCTTGCAAAACTGCAACTCTGTACCCATCAAACAATAACCCCCCATTCCCTCCTCCCTGAGCACCTGGCAACCGCCATTCTACCTTTCTGTCTCTATGAATTTGACTATTCCAAGTATTACCTCATATAAGCCGAATCATATGGTATTCTCCTTTTGTGAATAGTTTATTTCACTCAGCATAATGTCCTCAAGGTTCATCCATGTAGTAGCATGTGTCAGACTATTCCATTATATGTATTCACAATTTTGTTTATCCATTCTTCTGTGATGGGTACTTAGCTTGCTTCTACCTTTTGGCTGTGATGAATAATGCTTCTATGAACATGGGTGTACAGATATCTCTTCAGGACCTACTTTCAGTTATTTGGGGTATATACTCAAAAGCAGAATTGCTGGCTCATATGGTAATTCTATTTTAATTTTATGAGGAACTATCATATTGTTTTTCATAATGACTATACCATTTTACAACCTCACCAGCAGTGTACAAGGTTCTCCATATCCTTGTCAATGCTTATTATTTTCTGGGGGTTTTGATAGTGGCCATTTTAGTGGGTGTGAGGTGGTATCTCATCGTGGTTTTTTTTTTTTAACTTCTTATTTTATATTTGAGTATAGCCGATTAACAATGTTGTGATAGTTTCAGGTGCACAGCAAAGCATCTCAGCCATACACATACATGTATCCATTCTCCCCCAAACTCGCCTCCCATCCAGGCTGCCACATAACATTGAGCAGAGATCCCTGTGCTATACAGTAGGTCCTTGTTAGTTATCCATTTTAAATAAAGCAGTGTGTACATACTGATCCCAAACTCCCTAACTATCCCTTCCTCCCACCCGTCCCCCCCAGTAACCATTAGTTCATTCTCTAAGTCTGTGAGTCTGTTTCTGTTTTGTGAATAAGTTCATTCATATCGTTTCTTTTTAGATTCTGCATATAAGGGATATCATATGATATTTCTCTTTCTCTGACTTACTTCACTCAGTATGACAATCTCTGGGTCCATCCATTCTGCTACAAATGGCATTATTTCATTCTCTTTAATGGCTGAGTAATATTCCGTTGTATATATATACCACATCTTCTTTATCCATTCCTCTGTCAGTGGACATTTAGTTTGCTTTCATGTCTTGGCTATTGTAAACAGTGCTTGCAGTGAACACTGGGGTGCATGTATCCTTTCGGACCATGTTTTTCTCTGGATATATGCCCAGGAGTAGGATTGCAAGGTCATATGGTAGCTCTATTTTTAGTTTTTTAAGGAACCTCCATACTGTTATCCATAGTGGCTGTACCAATTCACATTCCCACCAGCAGTGCAAGAGTGTTCCCTTTTCTCCACACCCTCTCCAACATTTATTGTTTCTAGATTTTTTGATGATGCCCATTTTGACTCGTGTGAGGTGATATCTCATTGTGGTTTTGGTTTGCATTTCTCAAATAATTAGTGACATTGAACATCTTTTCCTGTGACTCTTGGCCATCTGTATGTCTTCTTGGGAGAAATGTCTATTTAGATCTTTTGCCCATTTTTCCAGTGGGTTGTTTGTTTTGATGATATTAAGCCACATGAGCTGTGTGTAAATTGTGGAGACTAATCCCTTGTCGGTCACATCATTTGCAAATATTTTCTCCCAATCTGTGGGTTGTCTTTTCGTTTTGTTTATGGTTTCCTTTGCTATGCAAAAGCTTTTGAGTTTAATTAGGTCCCATTTGTTTATTTTTGGTTTTATTTCCATTATCCTGGGAGATGGATCAAAAAAGATATCGCTGCAGTTTCTGTCAGAGTGTTCTGCCTATGTCTTCCTCTAGGAGTTTTATAGTGTCTTTAATCCATTTTGAGCTTATTTTTGTGTATGGTATTAAAGAATGATCTAATTTTATTTTTTTGTATGTAGCTGTCCAGTTTTCCCAGTGCCATTTGTTGAAGAGACTGTCTTGCCCCCACTGTGTAGTGTTTCCTCCTTTGTTGTAGATTAATTGACCATAGGTGCATAGGTTTATTTCTGGGCTTTCTATCATGTTCCATTGATCTGTATTTCTGTTTTTGTGCCAGTATCATAGTACCTTGATGACTGTAGCTTTGTAGTATAGTCTGAAGTCCAGGAGCCTGATTCCTCAGGCTCTGTTTTTCTTTCTCAAGATTGCTTTGGCTATTTGGGATTGGGATCTTGTGTCTCCATACAAATTTTAGGATTTTTTGTTCTAGTTCTGTGAAAAATGCCATTGGTAATTTGATAGGGATTGCATTGAATCTGTAGATTGCCTTTGGTAGTATAGTCATTTTGACAATATTGATTCTTCCAGTCTGTCAACGTGGTATATCTTTCCATCTGTGTGTTTTGTCTTCGATTTCATTCATCATCATCTTATAGTTTTCAGAGTACAGGTCTTTCACCTCTGTAGATAGGTTTATTCCTAGGTATTTTGTTCTTTTTTTTTTTTTTTTTTTTGCCATACACGGGCATCTCACTGCCATGGCCTCTCCCGTTGCGGAGCACAGGCTCCAGACGCGTAGGCTCAGTGGCCATGGCCCACGGGCCCAGCCGCTCCGTGGCATGTGGGATCCTCCACGGACCGGAACACGAACCGGCGTACCCTGCATCGGCAGGTGGACTCTCAACCACTGCGCCACCAGGGAAGCCCTGTTCTTTTTAATGCAATGGTAAATGGGATTGTTTCTTGAATTTCTCTTTCTGATCTTTCATTGTTAGTGTATAGAAATGCAGCATATTCCTCTGTATTAGTTTTGATATCTGCAATTTTTATCATAAATGGGTGCTGAATTTTGTCAAAAGCTTCTTCTGCATGTATTGAGATGATCATATGGTTTTTATTCTTCAATTTGTTGATACAGTGTATCACACTGATTGATTAGTGGATATTGAAAAATACTTTCATCCCTGGGAGAAATCCCACTTGATCATGTGTATGATCCTTTTAATGTATTGTTGGATTCAGATTGCTAGTATTTTGCTGAGGATTTTTGCATCTATGTTCATCAGTGATATTGGCCTCTAATTTTCTTTTTTTGTGGCATCTTTGTCTGGTTTTGGTGTTAGGGTGATGGTCACCTCATAGAATGAGTTTGGGAGTTTTCCTTCCTCTGCAATTTTTGGGAACAGTTTCAGAAGGATAGATGTTAGCTCTTCTCTAAATGTTTGATAGAATTCACCTGTGAAGCCATCAGGTCCTGGACATTTGTTTGTTGGGAGGTTTTTGTTTTGTTTTGTTTTGTTTTTGCGGTACACGGGCCTGTCACTGTTGTGGCCTCTCCCGTTGCGGAGCACAGGCTCTGGACGTGCAGGCTCAGCGGCCATGCCTCACGGGCCTAGCCGCTCCACGGCATGTGGGATCTTCCCAGACCAGGGCACGAACCCGTGTCCCCTGCATCGGCAGGCGGACTCTCAGCCACTGTGCCACCAGGGAAGCCCTGTTGGGAGTTTTTTAATCACAGTTTCAATTTCAGTGCTTGTGCTTGGTCTGTTTATATTTTCTGTTTCTTCCTGGTTCAGTCTTGGGAGGTACCTTTCTAAGAATTTGTCCATTTCTTCTAGGTTGTCCATTTTATTGGCATACAGTTGCTCATAGTAGTCTCTTATGATCCTCTTTTTAAAAAATATTTATTTATTTTTTTCTTTTTGACTGCGCCGGGTCTTAGTTGCAGCATGTGGGATCTTCGTTGCCACGTGTGGTATCTTTAATTGCAGCATGCAGGATCTAGTTCCCTGACCAGGGATTGTACCTGGGCCCCCTGCATCGGGAGCTCGCAGTCTTAAGCCCTGGACCACCAGGTCCTTTGTATTTCTGTGGTGTCAGTTGTAACTTCTCCTTTTTCATTTCTAATTTTATTGATTTGACTCCTCTCCCTTTTTTCCTTGATCAGTCTGGCTAAAGGTTTATCAATTTTCTTTTTCTTTTTCAAAGAACCAGCTTTTAGTTTCATTGATCTTTGCTATTGTTTTCTTTGTCTCTGTTTCATTTATTTCTGCACTGAACTTTATAATTTCTTTCCTCCTGCTAACTTTAGGTTTTGTTTGTTCTTTCTCTAGTTGCTTTAGGTATAAGGTTAGATTGTTTATTTGAGATTTTTCTTGTTTCCTGTTGTAAGACTGTATTGCTATAAACTTCTCTCTTAGAACTGCTTTTGTTGCATCCCATAGGTTTTGGATCATTGTGGTTTCGTTTTCACTTGTCTCTAGGTAGTTTTTGATTTCATCTTTGATTTCTTCAGTGGTCCATTGGTTGTTTCAAGCATTACTGTTTAACCTCCATGTGTTTGTGTTTTTTATAATTTTTTTTGTAGTTTATTTCTAAGCTCATAGCATTGTGATCGGAAAAGATGCATGATATGATTTCAATTTTCTTAAATTTACCAAGGCTCGCCTTGTGGCCCAGCATGTGGTCAGTCCTGGAGAATGTTCCGCGTGCACGTGGGAATAATGTGTATTCTGCTGCTTTTGGATGGAATGCTCTGTAAATATCAATTAAGTCCATCTAGTTTAATGTATCATTTAAGGCCTGTGTTTCCTTATTGATTTTCTGTCTGGATGATCTATCCATTGATGCCAATGGGATGTTAAAGTCCCCTCCTATTGTTGTGTTACTGTCGATTTCTCCCTTTATGGTTGTTAGTATTTGCCTTATGTATTAAGGTGCTCCTGTGTTGGGTGCATATACATTTACAACTGTTATATCGTCTTCTTGGATTGATCCCTTGGTCATTATGTAGTGTCCTTCTTTGTCTCTTATAACAGTCTTTATTTTAAAGTCTATTTTGTGTGATATGAATATTGCTACTCCAGATTTCTTTTGATTTCTGTTTGCATGGGATACCTTCTTCCATTCCCTCATTGTGGTTTTGATTTACATTCCCTGAATGATTAGTGGTATTGAGCATGTTTTCATATGTTTATTGGCCTTTTGTATATCTTCTTTGGAGAAATGTATTCAAGTTCTTTTGCCCATTTATGCATTGGGTTGTTTGTTTTTATGTTGTTGAGTTGTAGGAGTTCCTTATATATTCTGAATATTAACCTCTTATGAGCTATTTACATTAATTTGTTTTTAATTCTACAAATAATATACAATATGTGTTCATTATAACAAATTAAAACAGTCTGAAAATATAACATCAAATTAAGATCTTTGTTTATTCCCCCCTTCATCCCACTATGCTCTTGAGATTTAAATATTCCTAACAGCTTTATCTTCCTGTTCTTTTTTTCTGTACCTATGAGTCCTGTCAGTTATTCATACAGTTTTTTATTTAAAATGAAACTATACTGTAAATGTTGTTCTTACTTTTATCACTAAGTACTATATCTTAGGTAGTTCTCCTTGTCTATATATGTAGAGTTATTACATTCTTTTTCTTTTTACTGCTGCACAGTATTTCATAATATAAATGTTCCATGGTGTCTGTGTGTGTGTGTGTGTGTGTGTGTGTGTGTGTGTGTGTGTGTGTGTGTGTGTAGCCTCTATTGATGGACATTTAGGTAGTTCCTGATTTTTTCTACTATTAAAAAAATGCTCAACAGCCTTGAATGAAGTATCTTTGCACTTGTATGAAAGTAACATTGAAGTATACACTGTGATTGACTCTTGAACATTGCAAGGGTTAGGAGTGCTGACCCAAAGCAGCCAAAAATCCACTATAAATTTACACTTGGTACTTCATATCCTTCGTTCTACATCTGTGAATTCAACCATCCAAGGATAGTATAGTACTGTAGTAATATTTATTTTAAAAATTTTGCATATAAGTGGACCCATGCAGTTCAGCCTCAGGTTGTTCAGGGAGCAGTGGTACTTGGAATTGTTAGATCAAAAGCTAGTTTATCCATTCTAATTTAGTTTTTGAATGATTACATTCACATGATTATAAATCATAAAGCATAAAAAGTATACAAGGAAGAAAGTCCATCTCATCTTTGTCTTCAGCCACCCATTTTCTAAACCTATAGGCAGCAACTCATATTACAGTAAGTCACCTATATACGAACCTTCAAATTGAGAACTTTCAAAGATGCAAACGTGTGTTTGCATGTCCAATCACGTAAGTTAGTTCACGTGTCTGGCATATATTGTCATGTGCATGCATCCTCTACAAGTAGTTTTGCTTTTATGTACTTTACAGTACTGGATAGAGTACAGTAAGTAGTACAGTATCTTTATTTCAAGCCCAGGATGTCCAGAAGCAAGCGTAAAAGCAACGGTGGTGTAGCTGGTACTTTTCAAGGTACTGCACTGTAAGGTTAAAAAGGTTTTCTTTATTTTTTGTGTTTGTTTTTTCTGTATTATTTGTGTGAAAAGTATTATAAGCCTATTACAGTACAGTACTATACAGCCGATTGTGTTAGTTGGGTACCTAGGCTAACTTTGTTGGACTCACAAAGAAATTAAACTTACGAATGCATTCTCGGAACGGAACTCGTTCATGTGTAGGGGACTTACTGTAGTTTCTTTTCTGTCATTGCAGCAATATTTTGTAATACTGTACAGGTAAGCAGTATTACATATTTTTGTTTCCTCTTTCTTTACGTGCTGTCTACATGGTTTTTTGCTTTGCATTTGTTCACCCAGCAACGTATCCTGAGATCTATCCATAACAGAACATTAATTATTAATCGTTTTACTATACTGGCATACCTCATTTTATTGTGCTTTGCTATGCTGTGCTTCATAGGTACTACAGTTTTTACAAATGAAAGTTTGTGGCAACCCTGCCTTAAGCAAGTCTGTTGACACCATTCTTCCAGCAGCATTTGCTTACTTCATGTCTCTTTGTCACATTTTGGTTAATTCTCACAGAATTTCAAGCTTTTTCATCATTATTATTCTTGTTATGATGATCAGTGATCTTTGATTTTACTATGCCTCACTGAAGGCTCAGGTGACAGTTAGCATTTATTAGCAGTAGTGTTTTTTAATTAAGGTATGTATGTTGTTTTTTAGATGTAATGCTATTGCACACTTAATAGACTACAGTATAGTGTAAACATAGTTTTGTTATGCACTGGGAAACCAAAAACTTCGTGTGACCTGCTTTATGGTGATGTTCTCTTTATTGCGGTGGTCTGGAACCCAACCGGAAATATCTCTGAGGTATGCCTGTATAATTATTATAATTAAATAATCATAATTAATCTTAATTACGAATGGCCTCATCTCATTCTATCATATGAATCATTATGTATATTTAGACTTCAGTTGATCAACATCTAGGTTGTTTCTAGCGTTTTTGGTAATACTGACAGTGCTGCCGTCAATGAACACACACGTATATCAGTAAAACAAATTCCAATACATGAAATTACTAAGGATTTGTGTTTTTGTAATTTGGACATAAGTCATCTAACACATAGAGATGCACATTCTTTTTGGTCTTCATTTCCTGCATTATCTCTGCTTCTGAATTTTTATTCTTAGTTTATTTTTTTTTTAAATCTTCTTTCACGTTGGAGATTTTCTTAAACACGTCCAGTGCTCTTTGTTATCTTCATATTTTGAAAGGCAAGCCAGAGCTTGTCTGCTGTTGGGCTTTACTTTTAGGTGACCAGGCTTTATTTTGAGAGATTTCCAAATGTCTCTATGTTCTCCAGGTGTCTCTCTGTTCTTCAGAAGGATTCTTCCAAACTTCTGCTTAGGAAGCACCACTGGCTACTGGGAATAGTTCTGGACATTGGGCAGGGAAGGGAGAAATGGACTATTCTGTTAGCAGACTTTTAACAAATCTGCACTGCATTCCCCTTTCCCCTCCCCACTACCACCCAGACTGGCTTGAGATTTCTACCTCACCTTTTGCTTTCTCTTGACTGTCACTCACTCCTTTTAAATTTCTCTGAAGGGTTAAGTTATTCTGCCTGGGAGATGATTTCTGACCGCTGTTACTCTGTGCCTTGGTGGGGGGGGGGGTGGGAGGATTTATTCCTTATATTAACTTTTTTTTAAGCATGTGATCTGTCCATTGAACCAGAATTTTTCTTCACTTACTTTGGCATATGACAGTGTAATGCAGCATATGATTATGTAACTATCTCAAGTTTTCTGGCCTTCCAGATTAACCTTAAATCCCCATAGGAACCTAGCACCTAGGAAACACTTAAACAGTGTAAATAACTACCCTGACAGCCTAAGGCAGAATAACTTTTAGATTTCTAAGAAGTTTCTTTCAGTAGAAGTGGGCCATACATTAACTTCCTCATGTCTCATTCACTCTGCAACTCACCATATTCTGTCTTCATTAAAATTTTTTAGGCAGAAGTTATTACATTTTCTAATAATTCAAGTCTGTGAATTTGATGAGATAATATAGAAAAATATTTTAAATGTATGCTTAAAAATATTAACTTTATTAACTGTATTGCTTGTATGCATTACATTCTCTCCTGCAACTCTCTGGAAGAAACTAATCAGTCAACATGAAATCCCTGCATGTCTCTGGGAGCATATACCCTATTTACTTTATCTCCTACACACACACCCCGGCTCCACCCCACCACCCGTCCATTCTCCCTTCCTCCATGGCACCCTACCAACTATAAGCAGCAGTACTATTGAATTTCTAAAAACTTCAAAATTGCGTTGGGTGTGTAGGTTAAAAAATTGTTTACTGAAAGTAAATGAGTTTATAACAAGTCTTTTCTTTCCCAGCTCTTAGCACCTCTTCCCTGAGTGTACTGTTTCATCTAGTAGCCAGACTAGACATGACCAGCATATACCCAAAATGCACCTGTCCTCTCTTTCTGAGAGTTAAGGGAGAGAGAAATTATATATAAAATTGTCACTTCAGAGTAGTTTGGCTAAAAATTGCAGTCACCTGGGGTGCTTTCAAAACAAGTCTGTTTCTCACCCCTGTCTACCCAGATAGTCCAGTTTAATTCATATGAGGTGCAGCTGGGCATTAGGAATTTTAAATGCTTACCAAGTGTTCTTACTTTGAGGCCAGAGTTGACATGTACTGCTTTAGAGTACTGGTTCTCGACTACAGGTAGTTTAGCCCGCCAGGGGACATTTTTGGTTGTCACAACTGGGTTGTATTACAGGACACTTATTAATTCAGGTGAAATCTAGGTGTGCCACATACGGGCTACTTAACCATTTTTATTTTACTGTTAGATTTGCCTTTATGTTTAGGTTATATTATGTTTAAATTGAAGAGTAAAGGGTACTCTGATTTTTCAGAAGCCTTTAACAAGGTAGTGTGCCTGGATGTTTTTGTTTTTATTTTTTACTGGATCACTTTGCTGAAGGATAGGGAAGTAAAAATGAGGGTAAACAAATAACATCTTTAAAGGAGAAGTACAAACAGCAGGGTAGTCCTCTGTGGGCCATGTAAGAAGAAAGGCAGTTTACGCTGAGCTCTATCAGGCCAAGAATGCCAGCAGTATATCAACTGTAGGAACAGTCCTAAGGCATATAAGTTGGCAGAAAAAATCCACATAAGCATATTTAATCAGGAAACTTCACTGTGGGCAAAAGTAAGTGTATTTAAGAAAATAACCTGTACTACAGGAAGAGGATTTTCAGCTACCTTTTATAAATGGCTCAGGAAGATCTTTATAAATTATATCCTGGGAAGAGTAGCCTAATGTTGTGCCATGGCCAAAAAGATCAATCGTAGTGGGTACCATCAGAAAGAAAACAGAATTAGAAAACAAACATTTCACCCTTTCACAAAACCATGATGCTGCCAGGTAACGCAGCCTGAAATTTGCCAAGTAGACACTATACATCGTACATGAATTCATAGTTTTGGGAATATCCTTACTCTTTTAGATCTCTTCAGCTTCTATTCAGTACTGTCATCATCTACCCTGGAGAACTGTTTTGTGTTCAGGGCAATTTCTCCTCCAACTTCTGTTATCAAAATTTTCAAATATAACAAATGTTGAAAGAATAATGTAAGAATATACACATATTCTCCACCTAGATTCAACAGTTTTTTTCCTGTACCATATGAAATTAAGTTTTGGATATGATACTTTTACGAGTAAGAACAATCCCTTTTATAACCATAATACTTTATCACACCTGGGAAAATTAACAATCCTCTAATCCATCTATTACCAGGTTTGGAGCTATTTTAAATATAGAAAAACATTTTTTTCATATTTGGAGTCTGTGTTTTAATGATTTGAGAACAGTGGAGCCTTACTTATGCAAATGTAATTGGCTAGCTTATATCTCAGCAAAGGAGTCACTTCCACTCCCCAGTCTTTTGTTTATTTATTTATTTTTACTACCCAGTCTTAAAGCATATGATTCAGATTCACACAGTAGTAATGTCTCATTTTACTGCATATTATAGACTAAGACAGTTATTCACAGGTAGGCAAAACTATACATTTTGTTTTGTTTATGAGCTTTTATATTTTGAGATATGTCACATAAAATTCACTTTTAAATTGCACAATTCTGTGGGTGTTAGTATATTTACAACGTCGTGCATCAGTCACGTCTAATGCTAGAATATTTTCATTACTTCCCCCAAACCCCATTATCCATTAGTGGTAACTACCCATTTTTCCTTCCTCCCAGACCCTAGCAACAAATAATCTTTCTGTATGAATTTGCCTATTCTGGACATTTCATATAAATGGGTTCATATATTTTGTGGCCTTTCCTGTCTGGCTTCTTTCAGTTGACGTAGTTTTCAATGTGTATCTATGTTGTATCATATATCAGTACTTCATTCTCTTTTATGGCCAAATAATAGTCCATTGTATGAATATACCACATTTTATTTATCCATCCATCAGTTAATGAACATTTGAGCTGTTTACACTTTTTGGTATTATAAATAAGGCTGCTGTAAACATTTGTCTACAGGTCTTGATATGGTATGTGTTTTCCTTTCTCTTGGGCATATATCTAGAAGTGGAATTTCTGGACCATATTGTAACTCTATGTTTAACTTTTTGAAAAATTACCAAACTGTATTCCAGAATGGCTGCACCATTTACATTCGTATCAACAATGTATGAGGGTTGCATTTCTCTATACCCTCACCAACACTTGTCTGCCTTTTATATTATAGCCATTCTAGTACATACGAAGTAGTAGCTCATGGTTTTGATTTGCATTTCCCTGATGACTGATGATATTGAACATCCTTTCATGTGCTTATTGGCTATTTGTATATTTCCTTTGGAGAAATATTTATTCTTTTCCCATTTTTGTTATTTGTTTTTTTATTATTTAGTTATAAGTGCTCTATATTTATTCAGGATAATAGATCCTTATTAGGTATATTATGATTTGCATATATTTCTCCCACTCTTTGGGCTTTCCTCATTGTTTTGATAGTGTCATCTGATGAACAAAAACTTAATTTTGATGAAATCCAATTTATTTTTTCTTTGGTTGCTTGTGCTTTTAGGTATCATATCTGAGAAACTGTTGCAGATTTACACTATGCTTATAATTATAAGAGTTTTATACTTTTAGCTCAGGCATTTGGGTCTTTGCATTTTGAGTTAATATTTGTACATGGTGGGAAGTAGATACCCAAATTCATTCTTTTGTACATGGATATCCAATATCCAATTGTCACAGCATCATTTGTTGAAAAGACTGCTTCTTCCCCATTGAATGGTCTTGGCACCCTTGTGGAAAATCAATTGACCATACGTATAAGGGCTTACTTCTGGACTCTGAATTCTGTTCCATCGCTTTATGTATCTTTCTTTGTGCTAGTATTATGATGTATTGATTACTTTAGCTTTGTAGTAATTTTTGAAATTGGGAAGATTATTTTGACTCTTCTGGGTCCCTTGAATTTCCATATGGATTTTAGCATCAGCTTCTCAGTTTCTGTAAGGAAGACAGTTGGAATTTTCATAAAGATTGCATTGAATCTGTATATCAATTTGGGAGTATTGTCATCTTAACAGTATTACTTATTTCAACCCATGAACACAGAATATATTTCCATTTCCTTAGGTCTTTAATTTTTTAAGAAATGTTTTATAGTTTTCTTATACTTTTTAGTTATCTTATACTTCTGTTAAGTTTATTCCTGGCTTTTTTTTTAATGATGTTGTAAATGGAGTTAATTTTTAATTTCATTTTTGATTGTTGCTAGTTTATAGAAGTAAGACTAATTTTTATATGTTTGTCTTGTATCCTGCAGTCTTGCTGAACTAGTTTATTTGCTCTGATAATAGTTTTTTTTTTTTAGTAAATTCCTTAGGATTTTCTGCATATAATGTCATCTGAAAATAGAGATAGTTTTACCTCTTCCTTTCTCATCTGGCTTTTATGCCACTTTCTTGTCTAATTGCTCTGCTAGAATCGCCAGTACAGTGCTGAATAGAAATGATGAGCCCAGTCTGAAGGGGGAAGTCTTTAGCATTTCATCATTAACTATGATAGCTATGGGTTTTCCATAGATTATCTTTATACATGTGAGGAACTTACATTCTATTGCGAGATTGTTGGATGTTAAAATTTGTCAAATGCTTTTTACGCATCTATTTAGATAATCGTGATAGATTTTTTTCTTATGCAATTAATACAGTGTATTATGTTATTGATTGATTTTTGTATGTTGAATCTGTCTTGTATTCCTGGGATAAATCACACTTAGTCACGATGTATTATTCTTTATATATGCTGACAAACTCAGTTTGCTAGTATTTTGTTAAGGATTTTTACATCTATAATCATAAGGGATATCGGTCTGTATTTTTCTTTCTTTGATATCTTTGTCTAGCTTTGGAATCAGGTAAGATTGCCCTTACAGAATGAGTTTGGAAGTATTCCTCTTCTGTTTTTATGCAAGACTTTACGAAGGATTGGTATTAATCTTTAACTATTTGGTAGAATTCACCAGTGACGCCATCTAGTCTTGGGCTTTTCTTTGTGGGTACTTTTAAAATTCAGTTAAATTCAGTTAAATTAAATTTAATTCAGTCTCTTTTTATAGATCAGATTGTCTTACTCCTTTTTGAGTCCACTTTGGTAGTTTGTGTCTTTCTAGGAATTTGCCTGTTCATGTAGGTTATTTAGTTTGTTGGCATACAGTTTTTCATGGTATTCTTGAACAGTCCCTTTTATTTCTGTAAGGTTGGTCATAATATCCCTGTTTTATTTCTGATTTTAGTTGCGCCTTCTCTCTTTTTTTATTTTGGTCTGCTTAGCTAAAGATTTATCAGCTTTGTTGACCTTTTTCAAAGAATCAACTATTGGCTTCATTAAATTTTTTCTGTTGTTTTTCTATTTCCTGTTTCATTTACTTCCACTCTAATCCATATTATTCCTCTCTTCTGCATGCTTTGGATTTAGTTTCCTCTTAATTTTTCTAGTTTCTTAACATGGAAGATTATTCATTTGAGACCTTTCTTCTTTTCTAATGTAGGCATATGCAGCTATAAATTTTCCTCTAAACACTGCTTTCACTACATCCCATAAGTTTTGGAATGTTGTGCCTTCATTTTTATTCTTCTCAATGTATTTTCTAATTTCTCTTTTGATTTCTTCTTTGACGCATTTGTAATTTCCACATATTTATGAATTTCCAATTTCCTTCAGTTATTGATTTCTAATTCCATTCCGTTATAGTTGAAGAAAATACTTTGTGTGATTTCATTCCCTTTAAATGTATTGAGACTTGTTTTATAGCCTAACATATGATCTATCTTGGAGAATATTCCATGTACACTTGAGAAGAATGTATATTCTGTTGTTGGGTGGTGGAGTGTTCTATAGATGTCTACTGTTTCTATTTGGTTTATACTGTTGTTTTATATTTCCTTGTATATCTTCTGCTTAGTTCTATCTATTACTGAAAGTGGAGTATTAAAATCTCCAATTATTATTGTTAAATTTTCTGTTTCTTTCTTCATTTCTGTCCATTTTTGTTTTATGTATTTTGAGCTCTGTTGTTTGGTACATAACAGGTTATGATTGTTGTATCTTCTTGATGTTGACCCATTTGTCATGAAATGATAACTTTCTTTTTCTCTAGTAACAATTTTTGTCAAAGTCTTTTTCTCTGATATTAAAATTGGCATTTCAGTTCTCTTTTCGTTACTTTTGGCATGCTGCATCTTTTTCTGTTTTTTTACTTTCAACCTATGTGTGTCTTTGAGTGTAAAATATATATGTAGTACGTAAATGACATGTAGTTTGATCATATATTATTCTAAATCCGTTCTGCCTGTCCCTGCCTTTTCATTGGGAAGTTTAATCCATTTACATTTAATGTAACTACTGATGATATTTACATTTGCTATTTTTGTGTTTGTTTTCTATATGTTTTATGTCTGTTCTTCAATTCTGTCATTACTAACTTGTTTTGTGATAAATGGGCATTTTCTAATAAACCATTTTAAACCCCTTCATGTTTCTTTTACTGTAGTTGTGTATTTTAAATTATTTTCTTCTGTGGCTGTCCTGGAGATTACAGTTAACACTTATTTGGATTAAAACCAACTTAACTTCAAAAATATATAAAAACTTTTGCTCCTATATATCTCTGTTATCTTCCCCACCCCCATTTATCTTATACATTGTGTACCCATTCAACACAGATTTATATTTGGTGCTTTATGTAGTTGTCTTTTAGATCAGATAGGAGAATAAAGGAGTTACAAACAAAAAATACATTTAGACTGTATTTTATATTTACCTATGTAGTTACCTTTAATGGTGTTCTTTATTTCTTAATGTGGATTTGAATGACTGTTTACTGTCCTTTCATTTAATCCTAAATGACTCCCTATAGGACCAGTCTGCTACTGATGAATTCTCATATTTTTGTCTGTCCATTGAAGTCTCTACTCAGTTCACTTAATAGTCAGCTGTTGATTGGACAGAGATTTCCTTAAACATCTTAAACCAATAAATCAGTCTTTGCCAGAGGGCTCTGTGTGCATGTTGGGGTACACCATAAACTCTCAAGCAGTTGACAGCTCTTCCTTAGCCTTCACTTCCTGCTTTTTTGAAGCCTCAAGTTTAGCAAAAGGTTAGAGCTTAGGGACTTCTTGGGTCTTGAATTGCACATAACTCTTTGCATGTACATGGCTTTCTAGATTCCCAGGAGTATGTTGGAGCTTTTCAAAGCTTCTTTGGACATCTTACTTCCCAGCTTTGCCTTTTAAACTTTTTGGTTAGTCTATTGTTTGCCCTAATTGATAGTCAGTGTCTCAGGCTGTCACGAAGTTAAGATACTTGCCTGTAATTTTTTTTAACAACTTCTTTTCCCCATCCTTCCACCCCGACAAAGGAGAAAGCTTTTCACAGTGGGCACGTTCCAACACAGGTCAAATACAACCAGTAGGTGGGGTCTACGTAGGATCCACCACACAAGACAAACAATGAGTCTTTGGGATGAGGCTTTGAGAGAGCTCTAGCTGTGTTATATTTCTTCTGGCGGCCACCCAAACTAGGAATACGGGCTGTTACTTTTCAAGGCTACTGCTGAAGAATGGGGTATTTTATGGAGAAGCGAATCTTAATGGTCCTTACTATGCAATGTTCATTGATGTTTCACCAAAACTATAAAATTGAAATTCATAAATGTTAAAGGACCAGAAATGGTATATGCAGTTCTGAGTGCCACACTTCATTGAAGTTAACTGAAATGATACAGCAAATGGAATAGCCGTTTCAAACATAAATAAGATTGTTCAGCCTAGAAGATGAAGACCTCTATACTTTCTTTAAAAGTCTACAATCATAAACTATGAAAGACTCATTCTAAATTATATTTAATATTAACCATTGCTACAGAATAAAGTTCAACACCTTTATTTTTCAGAGGAAGGCAGAATTATATGGTAGAGAAAGATTAGACTTTGGAATTAGCCACATCAAAGTTTGAGACTAATTTAAAGTGTACTGGGGTTTGTAGCCATAGGCAGGTCCTTAATCTTTAGTGTCAGTTGCTTTCTATCCCTTTGTGAAATGTAAAGATACTATACTGTTTTTATTAAGGTTTAATTAAAACCATATATATATAATGTTTGTCACAATGCCTAGAGCATAGTAAGCCCTCAATATGTGGCAGCAGTTGTTACTCAAACTCTTCCACAACCCAACATTTTGGCCTACCTGGTGTAATCCCTATTTTGTATAAACTTCTTCCCCCTCCTTCTTTTTCCTCACCATTCATCCTACACCTTAGCTCTTTTGAACTTACTGAGATTTCAGAAGCACACCCTCCTCTTCTCAGTTTTTGTTCACACTCCTCTACACGAATCACCCCCTCCCACACTAACACCCATATGATTAAATCTGCTTGTTTTTTAAGGCCCAGTTTAAATCCACTTTCTCCATATACGATTATATTCTCAATGACGTAAGTTAAATTACTCTCTACTTTTTGATCACATTACACCTTTTTTGTATCTCTCTTACCATTTATTTACAGTGTTTTATGTAACTTTCTTTGAGGTGTAACATACACATAGAAAAGTACACACCTTGTAAGTGTACAACTTAATAAATTTTCACGCAGTGAGTATGCATGTATTACTAGCTTCCACATCAAGAAACTGAGCATGGCCATTATCCCAGAGGCCCCTTGTTTCCTCTTCCAGTCACTACCCTTCCCACCACCTCCACCCTACCCTTGCCAAGAGCAACTGCTCTCCTGGCTTCTAAACACCATGGATTAGCTTTGCTTGTTTTAGAACATTATATGAATGAAATTATACAATGATCAACATTTTGTTTGTAAGATTCAAGCATTTTGCTTTCTGTAGTTTTGGTTCATTCGTTCTAATTGCTGTTTAGTATTCTGTTTATGAATATATACCACAATTTCTTTTTCCATTCTACTGTGTATGGACATTAGGTTTTTTTCCCATTTGGGTTTTAATTTGCATTTCCTTGATGACTAAATAAAGTTGACTGATTTTTTAATATTTTTTTTGGCCGGTCGGATATCCTTTTTCATGAAGGACCTATTTAAGTCTTTATTTTTCTCTCCTGTATAATCTTTAAAGGCAGGTAAATATATCACACCCATCATTAACTGCTGACATAGTTTCTAGAAGAATGCCATGCTGTATACATCATAGCTTTATATATTTATTGATTGGAAACTTTATGCAGCAGATTAAATTGGGAACTGATCGATGTTCTTCAGAAGGAAGATGTTGCACTGCCACCAGTTAACAAATATATATTGAATACCCATTGTATAAAACTCTGCTTGGCCCATTGGTGATAGAAGAACCCTTCACTAATGAACTTGCAAGTCATCTCTACTTCTCTATTCTTTTGTTTCTTCATCTATAACATGGTGTGAATACACAAGATGATGTTGGAGTTTGTTGGGGGTTTTTAAATGTAGACAACCTTGTTCCTGTCTGAACTTATCATTTTACTAAAATTATTTCAGAAATGTTTGAAACTATTGAAGAAAAATTGTAGTAAAATTGGATTTGAGTGGAAACTCAAAGAACAGAAATGGTTGATCAGGAATTAATTGACTCAAGGCCCACTGCTTCAGTATTTTTGTTCATTCTTAATCTGTATGCAGAAACTACATTCATATAATCTGAACATTTTATGTGAGGTTAATTTAAAACAAAGAAAAACTGAGACAATCTAGAAATGAAAGTAAGCATACCAGTATAGTTTGCACTATATACAGAGATATTTTTTTTAATTAAAAAAAAAACTACAATCCAAATTGAGCAAAAGGATAATTGTTTTAAATGGCTCTTTTATAAGCAATAGTGAGAAATCAAGTCTTTTTTAAGAAATAATAAAAGCAGAAATATTTACTTTTTATTATTAAAAAATTGACACAAATTCCTTTTTAAAATATTGAGGATTTATCAGTGACTACACCTGAGGTTTATATTCTTTTATTAGTAATTTTTAAACTTTGCAATAAGATCCTTGACATACCAATCATGATTCATCATGGCTGAGTCTTTTTCATGGGATTGTTACCTAAAATCATTTCAGCTAATAATCCCATGAAAAAGGAAAGGCAAGTTGGAAGAAAAGACCTGGTTACTAAGGTCATACATGATCATTATGATCATTTGTTTATATATACATGGTAGTTTAATTATTTATTTTTATTTTTTAATAGATCTTTATTGGAGTATAATTGTTTCAGAATACTGTGTTGGTTTCTGTTGCACAACAGAGCAAATCAGCCATATGCATAACACATGTCCCCATATCCCTGCCCTCTTGAGCCTCCCTCCCATCCTCCCTATCCCACCCCTCTAGGTCATCACGAAGCACTGAGCCTATCTCCCTGTGCTATGCTGCTGCTTCCCACCAGCCAACTGTTTTACATTCGGTAGTGTATATATGTTGATGCTACTCTCACTTCGTCCCAGCTTCCCTCTCCCACCCCATGTCCTCAAGTCCATTCTCTGTGTCTACCTCTTTACTCCTGCCCTGCAACTAGGTTCATCAGTACCTTTTTTTTTTTTTTTTGGATTCCATATATATGCGTTAGCATATGGTATTTGATATTTGTTTTTCTCTTTCTGACTTACTTCACTCTGTATAACAGACTCTAAGTCCATCCACCTCACTACAGATAACTCAATTTTGTTTCTTTTTATGGCTGAGTAATATTCCATTGTATATATGTGCCACATCTTCTTTATCTATTCATCTGTCAATAGACATTTAGGTTGGTTCCATGTCCTGGCTGTTGTAAATGGTGCTGCAGTGAACATTGTGGTACGTGTCTCTTTTTGAATTATAGTTTTTTCAGGGTATATGCCCAGTACTGGGATTGCTGGGTCGTATGGTAGTTCTATTTTTAGATTTTTAAGGAACTGCTGTACTGTTTTCCATAGTGGTTGTATCAATTTACATTCCCACCAAAAGTGGAGGAAGGTTCACTTTTCACCACACCCTTTCCAGCATTTATTGTTTCTAGATATTTTGATTCTGACCAGCGTGAGGTGTTACCTCATTGTAGTTTTGATTTGCATTTCTCTAATAATTGGTGATGTTGAGCATCTTTTCATGTGCCTCTTGGACATCTGTGTCATCCTTGGTGAAATGTCTGTTTAAGTCTTCCACCCATTTTTTAACTGGATTGGTTTTTTTTTTTTTGATATTGAGCTCCATGAGGTTTTTGTATATTTTGGAGATTAATCCTTTCTCTGTTGTTTCATTTGCAAATATTTTCTCCCATTCTGAGGGTTGTCTTTTTGTCTTGTTTATAGTTTCCTTTGCTGTGCAAAAGCTTTTAAGTTTAATTAAGTCCCATTTGTTTATTTTTGTTTTTATTTCCGTTACTCTAGGAGGTAGGTCAAAAAAGATCTTGCGGGCTTCCCTGGTGGCGCAGTGGTTGAGGATCCGCCTGCCGATGCAGGGGACGTGGGTTCGTGTCCCGGTCCGGGAGGATCCCATGTGCCGCGGAGTGGCTGGGCCCGTGAGCCATGGCCGCTGGGCCTGCGCGTCCAGAACCTGTGCTCCGCAACGGGAGAGGCCACAAACAGTGAGAAGCCCACGTACTGAGAAAAAAGAAAAAAAAAAATCTTGCTGTGGTTTATGTCCAAGAGTGTTTTTCTATGCCTCCCTCAAAGAGTTTTATAGTGTCTGGTCTTACATTTAAGTCTTTAATCCATTTGGAGTTTATTTTTGGTGTATGGTGTTAGGGAGTGTTCTAATTTCATTCTTTTAAACATAGCCGTCCAGTTTTCCCAGCGCACTTATTGAAGAGGCTGCCTTTTCTCCATTGTATGTTCTTGACTCCTTTGTCGTAAATTAGTTGCCCATATGTCCGTGGGTTTATCTCTGGGCATCTATCCTGTACTATTGATCTATATTTCTGTTTTTGTGCCAGTACCATACTGTCTTGATTACTGTAGCTTTGTGGTATCGTTCAAAGTTAGGGAGCCTGATTCCTCCAACTCCGTTTTTCATTCTCAAGATTGCTTTGGCTATTCAGGGTCTTTTGTATTTCCATATGGATTGTAAAATTTTTTGTTCTAATTCTGTGAAGAATGCCATTGGTAGCTTGATAGGGAATGCATTGAATCTGTAGGTCACTTTGGGTAGTGTAGTCATTTTCAGTGTTGATTCTTCCAATCCAAGAACATGGTATATTTCTCCATCTGTTTATGTCATCTTGGATTTCTTTCATCAGTGTTTTATAGTTTTCTGTGGACAAGTCTTTCACCTCCTTAGGCAGGTTTATTCCTAGGTATTTTATTCTTTTTATTGCAATGGTAAATGGGAGTTTTCCTTAATTTCTCTTTCTGCTTTTTCATTGTTGGTGTATAGGAATGCCAGAGATTTCTGTGCATTAATTTTGTATCCTGCAACCTTACCAAATTCATTGATTAGCTCTAGTAGATTTCTGGTGGCATCTTTAGGATTTTCCATGTATAGTATCATGTGATTAACAAACAGTGACAGTTTTACCTCTTATTTTCCAACTTGTATTCCTTTTATTTCCTTTTCTTCTCTGATTGCTGTGGCTAGGACTTCCAAAACTATGTTGAATAATAGTGGCAAGAGTGGACGTCTTTGTCTTGTTCCTGATCTTAGTGGAAATGCTTTCAGTTTTTCACCATTGAGTATGATGCTTGCTGTGGGTTTGTCATATATGGCTTTTATTATGTGGAGGTAGGTTCCCTCTATGCCTATTTTCTGGAGAGTTTTTATCATAAATGGGTGTTGAATTGTGTCAAAAGCTTTTTCTGCATGTATTGAGATGATCATATGGGGTTTTTTCCTAATTTGTTAATGTGGTGTATCACACTGATTGATTTGCGTATATTGAAGAATCCTTGCATCCCTGGAATAAGTCTCACTTGATCATGGTGTATGATCCTTTTAACGTGCTGTTGGGTTCTGTTTGCTAGTATTTTGTTCAGATTTTTGCATCTATGTTCATCAGTGATATTGCTCTGTAATTTTCTTTTTTTGTGATATCTTTTTCTGGTTTTGGTATCAGGGTGATGGCTTCGTAGAATGAATTTGGGAGTGTTTCTCCCACTGCAATTTTTTGGAAGAGTTTGAGAAGGATTGGTGTTAGCTCTTCTCTAAATGTTTGATAGAATTTGCCTGTGAAGCCATCAGGTCCTGGACTTTTGTTTGTTGGAAGATTTTTAATTACATTTTCAATTTCATTACTTGTGATATGTCTGTTTATATTTTCTAATTCTTCCTGGTTCAATCTGGAAGATTGTACCTTTCCAAGAATTCTTCCGTTTCTTCATGGTTGTCCATTTTATTGGCATATAGTTGTTTGTAGTAGTGTCTTATAATCCTTTGTATTTCTGCAGTGTCAGTGGTGATTTCTCCATTTTCATTTCTAATTTTATTGATTTGCATCCTCTCCCTTTTTTTCTTGATGACTTTGGCTAAGGGTTTATCAATTTTATCTTCTCAAAGAACCAGCTTTTAGTTTTATTGTACTTTGCTATTGTTTTCTCCGTTTCTATTGAATTTATTTCTGCTCTATATGATTTCTTTCCTTCTACTGATTTTGGGTTTTCTTTGTTTTTCTTTCTCTAGTTGTTTTAAGTGTAGGCTTAGATTGTTTATTTGAGATGTTTCTTGTTTCTTGAGGTGAGATTGAATTGCTATAAGCTTCCCTATTAGAACTGCTTTTGCTGCGTCCCATAGGTTTTGTGTTGTCCTGTTTTTATTGTCATTTGTTTTTATGTATTTTTTTATTTCTTCTTTGATTTCTTCAGTGATCTCTTGGTTATTTAGTAGCACACCGTTTAGCCTCCATGTATTTGTGTATTTTACAATTTTTTTCCTGTAATTGATTTCCAATCTCATAGCGTTATGGTCAGAAAAGATGCTTGATATGATTTCAATTTTCTTTCATTTTCCGAGGCTTGATTTGTCACCCAAGATGTGATCTATCCTGGAGAATGTTCCATGTGCACTTGAGAAGAAAGTGTAATCTGCTGTTTTTGGATGGACTGTCCTATAAATATCAATTAAATCTATCTGGTCTATTGTGTCATTTAAAGCTCCTGTTTCCTTATTAATTTTCTGTTTGGATGGTTGTCCATTGGTGTAAGTGAGGAGTTAAAGTCCCCCACTATTACTGTGTTACTGTCGATTTCCTCTTTTATAGCTGTTAGCAGTTGCCTTATGTATTGAGGTGCTCCTATGTTGGGTGCATATATATTTATAGTTGTTATATCTTCTTGGATTGATCCCTTGATCATTATGTAGTGTCCTTCCTTGTCTCTTATAACTATCTTTATTTTAAAAGTCTATTTTATCTGATATGAATATTGCTACTCCAGCTTTCTTTTTTTTTTTTTTTTTTTTTGCGGTACGTGGGCCTCTCACTGTTGTGGCCTCTCCCGCTGCGGAGCACAGGCTCCGGATGCACAGGCTCCGGACGCACAGGCTCGGCGGCCACAGCTCACGGGCCCAGCCGCTCCGCGGCATGTGGGATCTTCCCGGACCGGGGCACGAACCCATGTCCCCTGCATCGGCAGGCAGACTCTCAACCACCGCGCCACCAGGGAAGCCCTCCAGCTTTCTTTTGATTTCCATTTGCATGGAATATCTTTTTCCATCCCCTCATTTTCAGTCTGTATGTGTTCCTAGGTCTGAAGTGGGTCTCTTGTAGACAACATATACATGGGTCTTTTTTTTGTATCCATTCAGCCAGTCTGTCTCTTTTGGTTGGGGCATTTAATCCATTTACATTCAAGGTTGTTATCGATATGTGTGCTCCTATGACCATTTTCTTAATTGTTTTGGGTTTGTTTTTGTGGGTCTCTTTCTTCTCTTGTGGTTCCTGCCTAGAGAAGTTTCTTTAGCATTTGTTTTAAAGCTGGTTTGGTGGTGCTCATTTCTCTTAGCTTTTGCTTGTCTGAAAAGCTTTTGACTTCATCGAATCTGAATGAGATCCTTGCTGGGTAGAGTAATCTTGGTTGTAGGTTTTTCTCTTTCATCACTTTAAGTATATCCTGCCACTCCCTTCTGGCCTGCAGAGTTTCCGCTGAAAAATCAGCTGATAACCTCATGGGGATTCCTTTGTGTGTTACTTTTTGTTTTTCCCTTGCTGGTTTTAATATCTTTTCTTTGAATTTAATCTTTGTTAGTTTGATTAATATGTATCTTGGTGTGTTTTGCCTAGGGTTTATCCTGTATGGGACTCTCTGTACTTCCTGGACTTGGGTGACTATTTCCTTTCCCATGTTAGGGAAGTTTTTAGCTATAATCTCTTCAAATATTTTCTCACACCCTTTCTTTTTCTCTTCTTTTTCCGGGAATCCTATAATTCAAATGTTGTTGCGTTTAGTGTTGTCCCAGAGGTCTCTGAGATTGTCTTCCATTCTTTTCATTCTTTTTTCTTTAATCTTCTCCTTGGCAGTTATTTCCACCATTTTGTCTTCCTGCTCCCATATTCGTTCTTCTGCCTCAGTTATTCTGTTATTGATGCCTTTAGTGTGTTTTTCATTTCAGTATTGTGTTGTTCATCTCTGTTTGCTTGGTCTTTAGTTCTTCTAGATCTTTGTTAAACATTTCTTGTATTTTCTCAGTTTGTACCTCCCTTCTCTTTCTGAGAGTCTGGATCATCTTTACTGTCGTTACTCTGAATTCTTTTTCAGGTAGAGTGCTTATTTCCTCTTCATTCATTTGGTCTTGTAGGTTTTTACCTTGCTCCTTCAACTGTGACATATTGTTTTGCCGTCTCTTTTTCTTTTTTCTTTGTTTTTTTTGATGGGTGGGATTGTGTTCCTGTTTTACTGGTTGTTTGGCCTGAGGCTTCCAACACTGGGGGTTGTCGGCTGTTGGGTAGAGCTGAGTCTTGGTGCTGAGATGAGGAACTTTGTGAGACCTCATTCTGATGAATATTCCCTGGGGTCTGAGGTTCTCTGTTAGTCCAGTAGTTCGGACTTGGAGCTCCCACCGCAGGAGCTTCGGTGGGTCTTGGTGCTGAGATGAGGAACTTTGTGAGACCTCATTCTGATGAATATTCCCTGGGGTCTGAGGTTCTCTGTTAGTCCAGTAGTTCGGACTTGGAGCTCCCACCGCAGGAGCTTCGGCCCGACCTCTGGCTCGTGAACCAAGATCCTGCAAGCTGCGTGGGATGGCAAACAAAACAAAACAAAACAAAAAAGCAATTACAAAGTAAAAAATAAAATTAGACTAGGAAAGTAACAGATATGTTAGAAAGAACTTAAAAATTAAAATATAGATGAATAAACAACCAGAAGGTACATCAGTACCACAATAGTAAGAAAGGGGATGGGGGAAAAGAAAAAAAGTTGTGGCGGGGAGGCCTTGGCTGTGGAGGGGGGTGCTGAAACAAGGGTGAGGTTTGGGTTGTGGGCAGGGCCTATGCTTAGGACCCACAGGGCTGGAAAAGGCTCTGGGGTCTGTGGGGGTTGGAGCTTAGTTAAGCTCAAGGAACAGAAGGGGCCCAGACATGCCCCCACCCCTGGTCTCAGAGGGCAGAGGACCTCACCTGGGATCCCAGCAGGCTTCCTGGGCTCGAGTGGGCGGGGTAAACACCCTCCTCTCCTCTCCTGCTCCTCCGGTCTGGGAGGGCCTCTCCTGCCTGTCTTTCCTGATCTCTCCTATGCCCCAAGAACCAACGTGGCAGCGGGGACAGGGGGGCCTCAGAGGACAGGGGACTTGCCTGGGAGCTCAACAGGCTCCCCGGCCCAAGTGGGCCAGGCGGTCACCCTCCGCTTCTCTCCCGCTCTTCCTGCAGAGTCCCTCCTGCCTGCCTCTCTTGATCTCCCTGGTCTCAAGGGTGCCGATCCTGTCTGGCCTCCACTGCCCTCCCCCCTCAGTCCCCCCATGTCCTACTGGTTCACTTGAGGGTTCCGCCTATCTCCTTGGGCATCAGTGTTCCCCACCAGCCGCCAGCAGGTGTCCTAGTTGTGGGGAGATGCTCTAATTCTTCTTTAAATTAATTATGTTGACTTCAAAGTAATCTTTTAAGTATATTGTTTCTTATGTAGTTACCACAAAAATAAGATTTACCACGTGAATTTCAAAGGTGATGTTTGATCTTAGTCTAAGCTCGGCTTAATGGTACTATTAACAGCTCTTAGTTTCTCTCCAGGGCCTAGACTAGAAGACACCATAACTAACCAACAGACTTATGCAGTGCTTTTCCAGCTGTGCTATTCCCTGGGACACCAAATCTTCATGTACTTTACACTGTGTACTTCTGCAGTGTTCTCTGAGTGTTCCTGTCAAATGCCAGACGCTGGTGGACTTTAGCCATGCCTCAGACTCAGCTGTGTATTATTGTTCTGTCCAGAACCGGGAACAATAAGAAAAATCAAATCTCTTTATGATCAAGGTCAGGCCCCTTCAAAGAGTTTTCTCTCCAGAGACTCGATCTAATTGTACCTTAAAATTATTGGAGGATTTCAACAACTGTTATACTTTCAAAGGCTCAGGCTAATTAGACGTTTGACCGTATTACTTTTACCTCATTTATGTATTACCTAGTGAATGTATTATTTGCTTAATACTTGTAAGGGAATATAATTCTACCATGTCTTTGGGACCTTTCTAAATTCCATCTTTTATTGTCATCTGTAATACATGAATGTTAATAATACTATAGGTCTTGGTAAGAAAAAGACTCCTAATAGAAATTAATGAGTTCTTCTCTTTCGAAGTATTAGAAAAACTTTCAGTGATATAATTTTGGTTGCTTTCCAAGCCATTCAGTTTGCTTACACTCACTGATTAGTAACAAAATCTTCTCACGTATAAAATGAGTGGATTAGGCTAGATGAGCAAATTCTTTCCAGATTCAGCTCTCTATGCAAGTGTCTCATTTATAAAATGTGTATAATAAAAAATACTTGGGGAGAACAGTTCAAGATCTTGATGCAGGAAGCTCTTGAACTCATCTCCTCCCATGGACACACTGAGTCTCCAGCTACATATGGAAAATTTCCTCTTTAAAAAAAACCTAAAGGCTGGCCGAGTGACGACTACACATCAGACAAACAAGAAGAAAGCCACATGAAGCAGGTAGGGGAGGCTCAGACACAATCTTGCCATAAACCCCACCAGTGACACAGCAACCTCCAATCAAGAGGGAACTCAAAACCCGGAGCTTCTCATTAGGAGCAAAGGGTTCACACTCCACATTGCACACCCCAAGTTTTAAGACCTGCACCTGAGAGACGAACCCTCAAAAAAACATATAATTTTGAAAACCAGTGGGGCTCACAGCCCGAGAACTACAAGACTATAAGGTTCTGAGACATGGCTATTGGAGGGCCCACACACTCGGACTTACCTGCCCCAGGGCCCAGCTCAGAGTCAGCCTGTCTTGCCCAGACATAAGGGAAGGAGGATCACCTACTTATATTAAAGCATCAGCCTGAGGGGTAGGCATCCAATTGAAGACACATGTAGGAGACAGCTGGAACACTGTCCAGGGACAGAGACTTGCAGGTGCTATCTTCGCAGTCTCTCTTTGCTGTGCTCCAGAATATCAGTATCTCCCAGAAGGAAGCTACTACATGTATCTGGTGCCCTGATTTTTGCAGTTTCCGCCCAGGAGACACGTCTTAATTGCCTTGCTTTGGAGGCCAGGGGAGCTTGTGTTCCCAGTCCAATGGAACTGTAACACACAGTCACCCAGAAAGGAGATCGTACACCCTTGTCTGGCACCCTGATTTTTGTGGCTGCTGCCAGAGGATACCTCTACATAGCATGGCACCGGTGCCAGTGGGGCTTACAGTAAAGGGTCCCACAGGACTGTAACCAACAGAGAAAGAGTTCTTCAACAGCTACCACCTCTAGGCACAGCAGCAGTCACAGACCCAAGAGCTCGGTTTTTCTGTGGAGACCTGTTACCCAGCTGTCACGGCTGCAGCCTGAGGGGCAGGCTTCTACTTAACCGTGTATCTAGCAACTGATTGTAATCCTTTTCGGAGACCTCAGAGGGCTGGTGCTATGTTTGTGCTCTCCCTCTGCCACACTTCTGAATGCCAGTGTGCCCCCAGGGGGAGCTTTCCATTCATCTGGCAGCCTGGTTTTTGTAGCCACTGCCCAGGGGATGCCCCTAAATCAACTGGCTCTGGTAGCCGGGGGGGCTTGCATTCCTGGGTCATTCCAGAGTAATGTGGCAGTTGGAAAGACAGTTCTTGGCCAAGTACCACCTCCAAGGCACTGCACAGACAGCAGACTGGGACACCCCCTCCCATCCCCAGTTTTTCTGTGAAGGAAGCCTCTTTGCTTTCCTCGAGCTTTGGCCTAAGGGGTAGGCTTCAGGTTTGGCATATGTCTAGTGGCCTACAGAGCTACTCTCAAGGAATAGATGTAGTCTTGCCTCTTTCCCTCTGCCTTGCTCCAGCTCACCAGTATCTCATACACTTGTCAGGAGCCCTGATTTTTGCAACTGCCCAAGTGACACCTCCAGATTGCTTGGCTCTGGTGGCAAGCAGGGTTTATGCTGTAGTCATACTGGACTATATATACTTGCATACTTTTAAAAGCTGCTGCCTGAGGGTCCAACTTCCAGTCAGCCTGATTTTAGGTGCTGAGATCCTCCCTTCTGGGACCTTGATAGGTCTTGGTACATACCTAACTACTGGGAGCTATTAAAGATATAATAAGCTGCTTGGACAAGCACAAAAGTTTAAGGGACAACCAAGACCTAGGACAGAGTTGAACAACAAGTTTCATCTCCTACATCCTTCAAGACTGGGAGGGGTGGTAGTTTCATCTACTGCATAGAAACCAACACAGAGTTAAGCAAAATGAAGAAACAAAGGAATATGTTCCAGGGACTTCCCTGGTGGTGCAGTGGTTAAGAATCTGCCTGCCAGTGCAGGGGACATGGGTTCGAGCCCTGGTCCATGAAGATCCCATATGCTGCTTAGCAACTAAGCCCGTGCACCACAACTATTGAGCCTGCGCTCTAGAGCCTGCAAGTCACAACTACTGAGCCTGAGAGCCACAACTACTGAAACCCGTGCGCCTAGAGCCCATGCTCCACAAGAGAAGCCACCACAATGAGAAACCCGTGCACCACAACAAAGAGTAGCCCCCGCTTGCCGCAACTAGAGAAAGCCCACACACAGCAACGAAGACCCAATGCAGCCAAAAATAAATAAATAAATAAATTTAAAATATATATATATAAGTGTTCCAAATGAAAGAACAAGGTAAAACCTCAGCAAAAATTCTTAATAAAATGGAGATAAGACACATTATAATTAAAATGTCAGAAGTTAAAGACATGGAGAGAATCTTAAAAGCAGCAAGAAAAAACAACTAGTTATGTACAAGCAGACCCTCATAAGATTACCTGCAGATTGGTCAGCAGAAACTTTACAAGCCTTTGGGATTGGCACAATATATTCAAAATGCTGAAAGGAAAAAAATCTCCATCTGTGATCAAGAATACTCTATCCAGCAAAGTTATCATTCAGAATTGAAGGAGAGATAAAGAGATTTTAAACCAAGCAAAAGCTAAAGGAGTTTATCACCCATGAACCAGCCTTACAAGAAATGTTAAAGGGACTTCTATAAGCTCTAAAGAAAGGGTACTAACTAGTAACAAGAAAACATATGAAAGAATAAGTGTCACTGAGAAAGTAAATATATAGTAAATGTAATGGGTTAGTTATAAAGCTAGTATGAAGATAAAAAGACAAGTAGTAAAACTATGATTATAATAACTAATGGATACAGAAGATTAAAAGATATAAAATGTGACATAAAACATTGGAGGGCAGAGTAAAAACGTTGAACTTCAGAATGTAATCAAATTTAAGGTGTTAACCACCTGAAGTAGACTGTTAAAAGTTTTTATATGTAAGCCTTATGGTAACCATAAGGCAAAAACCTATAGTAAATTCACAAAAGATAGAGAGAAAGCAGTACAAGCATATCACTAAAGAAGGTCATCAGACTACAAAGAAAGAGAGCAAGAGCAAGAGAGGAACCACAAAAACTTCCAGAAAACAAATAAGATGGCAATAAGTACATACCTGTCAATAATTACTTTAAATGTAAATTTACTAACTCCTTCAATCAAAAGACAGAGTGGCTGAATAGATAAAAAACAAAACCCATCTATATGCTACCTACAGGAGACTTGCTTTAGATATAAGGACACACAGAGACTTGAAAGTGAAGGGATAGAAAAAGATACTCCATGAAAACAGAAACCAAAATAAGCTGGGGTAGCTATACTTTTATCAAAATTGACTTTCAAACAAAGGCTATATAATAAGAGACAAAGAAGACATTATATTATATTGGGCCAACCCAACAAGAAGATAAAACATTTATAAAATATTTTTTTATCCAACTTAGGAGGACCTAAGTATGTAAAGCATATATTAACAAACTTGAAGTGAGAAACAGACACCAGTACAGCAATAGTAGCGGACTCTAATGCCCCCTTTACCTCAGTGGATAGATCATCCAGACAGAAAATCAATAAGGAAACATCATCCTTAAAAGACACAGTAGGGGCTTCCCTGGTGGCGCAGTGGTTGAGGGTCCGCCTGCCGATGCAGGGGACACGGATTTGTGCCCCAGTCCAGGAAGGTCCCACATGCCACAGAGCGGCTGGGCCCATGAGCCATGGCCGCTGAGCCTGCACGTCCGGAGCCTGTGCTCCACAATGGGAGAGGCCGCAACAGTGAGAGGCCTGCATATTGCAAAAAAAAAACAAAAACACAGCAGACCAGATATACTTAACAGATATATAAAAGACATTCCATCCAAAAACAAGAGAATACATTCTTTTCAAGTACAGATGGAACGTTCTCCAGGATAGATCATATGTTAAGCCACAAGACAAAGTCTTAATAAATGTAAGAGAATTGACATCATGTCAAGCATCTCTTCCAACCACAGCGGTATGAATTTGAAATCAATTACATGAAGAAAAGTGTAAAGTTCACAAATATGTGGAACTTAAACAACATGCTACTTGAACAACCAATGAGTCAAAGAAGAAATCGAAAGAGAAATAAAAAAATACTTTGAGACTAATGAAAATGGGAATATAACAAAGTTTATGGAATATAGTAAAAGCAGTTCTAAGAGGAAAGTTAATGGCAATAAATGCCTACCTTAAGAAACAAGAAAAGTCTCAAATAAACAACCTTACTTTTCACCTCACTAGATAAAGAAGAATAAAGCCTAAAGTTACTAGAAGGAAAGGAATAACAAAGGTTAGAGCAGAAATAAATGAAAGAGACAATAGAAAATATCAATGAAAATAAGAGCTGGTTCTCTGAAAAGATAAACAATACTGAAAAACCGTAAGCTAGACTCACCAAGAAAAAAAGAGAGGACTCAAATAAATAACAACAGAAGTGAAGAGAAGATGGTACAACTGATAGCACAGAATACAAAGGATCATACGAGACTACTTTGAACAGTTATATGCCAACATATTGAACAACCTAGAAGAAATGGATAAACTCCTAGAAACATACAACCTACCAAGACTGAATCATGAAGAAATAGAAAATCTGACCCAACTGATTACTAGTAAGGAGACGGAATCACTAATCAAAAACCTGCCAACAAACAAAAGTCCAGGACCAGGCAGGTTCACTGGTGAATTCCACCAAACATTCAAAGAAGAATTACTACCTATCCTTCTCAAACTCTTCCAAAAAATAGAAGGGGTGGAAACTCTTCCAAACTCATTTTGTGAGGCCAGCATTACCCTGATCCCCAAACCGGACAAGGATGCCACAAAAAAAGAAAATTACAGGCCAGTATTCCTGATGAATACAGGTGTAAAAAATATTAGCAAACAATTCAACAATACATTGAAAGGATCATATGCCATGATCAAGTGGGATTTATTCTAGAGATGCAAGGCTGGCTCAACATTCACATATCAGTCAATGTGATTCAACACATTAACAAAATGAAGGATAAAAATCATATGATCGTTTCCATAGCTACAGGAAAAGCATTTGACAAAAATCAACATTCATTTATGATAACAACTCAACAAAGTGGCTATGAAGGGAATGTACCCCAACATAACAGAAGCCATATATTGTACAACAAGCCCACAGTCAACATCATACTCAAAAATTGAAAGCTTTTCCTGTAAGATTAGGAACAAGACAGGGATGCCCACTTTTGCCACTTTTATTCAGCATAGTGTTGGGAGTCTTAGCCAGAGCAATTAGGCAAGAACAAGAAATAAAAGGCATCCATATTGGAAAGGAGGGAGTAAAACTGTCACCATTTGCAGGTGACGTGACGTTATATATAGAAAACCCTAAAGACTCCAACAAAAAAACTTCTAGAACGAATAAACAAATTGAGTAATGTTGCAGGATACAAAATCAATACACGAAAATCTTTTGCATTTCTACACACTAATAACAAACTATGAGAAAGCAAAATTAAGAAAACAATCCCATTTCCAACTGCATTAAAAAGGATAAAATACCTAGGATTACATTTAACCAAAGATGTTCAAGACCTGCATACTGAAAACTACAAGACATCAAGGAGAGTAGTTGAAGAAGGCACAAATAAGTGGAGAGATATTTTGTGCTCATGGATTGGGAGAATTAATAGTGTTAAAATGTCCATACTACCCAAAGCAGTCTACAGATTCAATACAATCCCTATCAAAATTCCAATAGCATTTTTCACAGAAATAGAACAAAGAATTCTAAAATTTTTATGAAACCACAAAAGACCTCAAGTGGCCAAAGCAATCTTGAGAAAGACGAACAAACGTGTAAGCATCACACTCCCTGATTTCAAGCTCTATTTCATATCTATAGTAATTAAAACAGTATGGTATTGGCATAAAGACAAACACATAGTTGAATGGAGCAGAATAGAGAGCCCAGAAATAAACCCACACATATGTGATCAATTAATTTACAACAGAGGAGCCAAAATTAGTGGGGTAAGGACAGTCTCTCCAATAAATGGAGTTGAGAAAACTGGAGACCCACATGCAAAAGAGTGAAACTGGAACACTATCTTATACTGTACAGGAAAATCAACTCAAAATGGATTAAAGACTTGAACATAAGATCTGAAATCATAAAACTCCTAGAAGAAAACATAGGTAGCAAGCTCCTTGACATAGGTCTTGGCGATGATTTCTTTAATCTGACACCAAAAATAAAATTTTTTAAAAGCAAAGATAAAAAGTGGAACTATATCAAACCAAACAACTTCCACACAGCAAAGAAAACCATCAACCAAATAAAAAGGTAACCTACTGAATGGGAGAAAATATTTGCAAGTCATATATCTGTTAAGGGGTTAATATTCAAAGTGTATAAAAAACTCGTACAACTCAATAACGGGAAAAAAAAAGTAATTCGATTTTAAAATGGGGTAGAACATCTCAATAGACATTTTCCAAAGAAGACATAAAGATGGACAACAGGTACGTGAAAAGATGCTCAACATCACAAATCATCAGGGAAATGAAAAAACCACAATGAGATATCACCTCACACCTGTCAGAATGGCTGTTATCAAAAAGAACTCAAATAACAAGTGTTGGTGAGGATGTGGAGAAAATTGAACCCTCGTGCACTGTTGGTAGGAATATAAATTGGTGCAGCCACTATGAAAAACAGTATGGAGGTTCCTCAAAAAATTAAAAATACAACTATCATATGATCCAGAGTTCCACTTCTGGGTATATATCTGACAAATGAAACACTAACTCAAAAAGATAAGCACCTTCATGTTCACTGCAGCACTGTTTACAATAGCCAAGACATGGAAACAACCTAAGTGTCCAATGATGAATGAATGGATAAAGAAATTGTGTGTATATACAGTGGAATATTATTCAGCTGTAAAAAAGAATGAAATCTTTCCATTTGCAGCAACATGGATGGACCTCAAGGGCATTATGCTAAGTGAAATAAGTCAAACAGAGAAAGACGAATACAATGTGATCTCTCTTACATGTTGAAACTAAAAATCCCTTTAAAAAAAAAGCTAACAGATATAGATAATATATTGTTTGTTGTCAAAGGATGATGGTAGAGGGTGGGAGAGATGAGTGAACTTGGTCAAGAGGTTAAAAATAAAAAATCTTGAAATCATACATTAAGTCAGAAGTATATGCCTTGAATTGTAGGAGTCCATAGGCAAATTAGAATTTTTGGTGCACAAATTGAAAGCATGTTCTTATAAATAAAAGCAGTTGGACTTTATAACATTTTATACACATGCTGTTTTCTTTATTTTCTACATAATAATGTAAGGATTATCTTTTGCATCAGTCTTTTTATAGGTAATAATGTGTCATTGCAAGGAGACAGCTTAATTGCATTCTAGGAGCTACTGTCACCATCCTCATTAACTGGCATTTAGGCAGTATAGGTAACATATACTTTATGTATACTAAAGTATGTGTGAATGTTTTCATATAAATAATGTTGAGGCCATTTTTTTTAACATCTGTAAGAAAATAGGGGCTTATTTATAATGGGTTTTGAAATTTAATGTCTCAAAAGAACTATAAAAACAGCTTCACAGGAAAAAAAACAAAAAAAAAACAACCTGCCTCAAGGTGGTTGGGGGGATTAATTGATGTAACACATACAAAGCAGTCCAAAACTGTCCAGGTATTGTTATGTATCCTATGACTATATTTTGCCACAAGTCTTTTATGATTTTTATTTGTATTTTTGTACCTTTAAGCAGTGTTTACCTTTAACTTAATAGTTTATTTGTAAATGGTATGAATAAACATTGAAGACTGACTTGCTACTGAGGATTTTGAGTGACATGTTCATGGCCATATTAAATATTAAGCTTAATTTCAAAGTCTGTAAAGCATACTTTTAAAAAAAGAGCAAGACCAAAGGAAAAATCTCATTTTAAGAATGGCATTAGAGTGTTAGTTATCCTGTGAACAGAACATTCTCTGTACCTTCCCCTTTTTTGAGTCTTGCATAAATATAATCTGACGCTGAGTTAGGTGTTAACTGACACCATATCTTGCTTGATCAACCTGCAGTTTAGTTATGAAGCAGGAAAACAAGGTGTAAACTATCCAAGATCTCCACATGGCCTGGAATGACCTATGGCATCTTATATAGCCCTGGTTTCAAAATTATGAATAGATAGCCTATAAATGCTTAATTATATTAAACAGTGTCACTGAATGTCTAGAACTTCTCAATGGGGAAGAGGCTGTAATAAGTTATTTTTCTTTGAAAATTAGAACCACTGAAAATTGGATAGGCCAGGTCACAATATAGAGCCCTTCCTATCAGGAGAAGTGTTCAGAGGTAACCCATCATTCAGGAGGATAGCCATTTCCACACCTGGCAGGAAGTTGAACTATACAACCTTCTGAACTCATTTCCAGTTCATTAATTTCACAAAATTAAAGAAATTGATGACCTGTCTGGGTATTGTCATTGTTACTTTCAAATTGAGGCGCTCTTTATTTTCTCTTTGACATGTAAGGTGTCAACGTATAGAGTCTTGAACCATAAGCAGTTTTATTCTTAACATTGCCTACTATATGATTCAGGAGGTATAATTTGAGTTGTTTATTATATGTCTCCAAAGTATTGGGTTGGCCAAAAAGTGCCTTCGGTTTTAAGTAAAAATAAAAGACAATTTTCATTTTCACCAAGAACTTTATGGAACAACGTATTCACCTTCTGCCATTTTTCAGGCAACTTCATAATTCCATCTTCCCAAAACTTTATCTTTTTGAGCAAAGAACTGTTCCAGGTGCCTTTTACAGTCTTCCAGGGAATTGAAATTTTTTCCATTAAGAGGATTTTGTAAAGACCAAAATAAATGGAAATCTGAAGGTGCAATGTCTGTTGAATATGGCGGATGAATCAGAACTTCCCAGCCAAGCTGTAATAGTTTTTGCCTGGTCATCAGAGAAACATGTGGTCTTGCATTGTCCTGATGGAAGATTCTGTGTTTTCTGTTGACTAGTTCTGGATGCTTTTCGTGGAGTGCTGCTTTCAGTTGGTCTAATTGGGAACTTGTTTGACTTAATCTTTGATTTTCCAGAAGGAGTTCATAATAGAGGACTCCCTTCCAATACCACCATATACACAACATCACCTTCTTTGGGTGAAGACCGGCCTTTGGTGTGGTTGGTGGTGGTTCATTTCGCTTGCCCCATGATCTGTTCTGTTTCACATTATTGTACGGTATCCACTTTTCATCGCCCGTCACAGTTTGTTTTAAAAACAGAGCGTTTTCGTTATGTTTTAGTAGAGAATCACATGTGGAAATACGGTCAAGAAGGTTTTTTTCGCTTAACTTATGTGGAACCCAAACATGAAAGCAATGAACATAACCAAGCTGGTGCAAATGATTTTCAGCGCTTGATTTGGATATTTTGAGTATGTCTGCTATCTCCCACGTGGGATGACGTTGATTGATCTCAATTAATATCTCTATTTGATCACTATCAACTTCAATTGTCTACCCAACCGTGGAACATTGTCCAACGAGAAATCTCCAGCACAGAACTTCGCAAACCACTTTTGACACCTTCAGTCAGTCACAGCACCTTCTCCATGTGCTGCACAAATCTTTTTTTGCATTTCGGTTGCGTTTTTACCTTTCTTGAAATAATGTTGCTTTTTTCCTTCCATCTTCAATATTAAAATGGCTACACAAAACTTCACCAGTTTTGATGTCTTTTTTTAAATGCACGCTGATATGACAGCTGTCACATACAATCTAACAAAATTGTTTTGAATGAAGTTAAAGACAATAAGTGCTACTAGAGCCATCTTACAGAAAAAACCAAACGAACCTTTTGGCCAACCGATACTTTATATATTTATCCACTAAAGAGTATTTTAAAGGTAAGTTCATTGTTATCCTTCCAAATAGTGAATTCCCTGCTTCTAGTGGAATAAATAAGAATCAAAAACCAGATGAAACTAGATGGTCACATTCTGAAATCACACTCAGGATTAGTTCAGTTTGACAAACAAATTTTGCATTCGTCATCCTGATACTTAATTTTGTCAACCTTCCACCTACCCCTTCTGCCAAAATAAAGAACTTCGGTATACTAATATAATGGAAAAAATATCAAAACCTAAATCACAAAAGGAGAAGAGAATGGATATTATATCTCTCATTAGACTCATTGCTTTGATTCTCTTTATTTGGTTTCAGTTTTTTTAGGCCCCTCTGCCAGTGCTGTCATAGGAGCCAGTGGGCACTGTTTTCTTTTTTGCTTTGTTTGTTTTATGTGTTTCTTTAAGGTTCTTGTCATTTTAAATGTGACATACTTATTAAGTCATATTTAAAGTCATTTTAAGTTGTATGTCATATTAAGGTTTAATGTGACACGTGGGCATAATATGACTCTTCAGTCTTGTTCCGAGTGCTAAGAATACAGTGATGAACCAGATAGATATGGTCACTGCCCTGGTTGAACTTACAGTCTAATGGAGGATACATAACAAATAAATTGGCTGTTACATAATTTTAAGTCAGGCATTGAAAAGAAAGTACACACACAAGGAATATGGTGAGGGTATGGCAGGAGAGTACTGCTTTAGATAGGGTAGTCAGTAGAGACCCTTTCAAAATCATAACAAGCAGGGGCTTGAAGGGTAAGAAAATATTCCAGGTAGAGGAAACAAGTATCAAGTCCCTAAGGTGTAAAAGAGATCATTCACATTTTCTTTCTGCGCTGGTTTAAACCATAAAGATGACCAATTTAACTTGCTACTGAGATGGTTATGATTTGATGCAATTCATTTAAATTGTCAGCCCCCCAAAATAGTCACTCCTTCACTTTGTGCTTTAAACCTTGGCCCCCAGACACTTGGAGTATTAGTCTCAACTTACATATGATGTATCTGATATTTCTTATAGAGGGAGTTTTCGATACATATTAGCTCCTTTCCCTTCTCCCTACTGTGCGGCATTGTTGAGAATGCACTTGCCAGGCAACTCTTCTCCTTCCCCTCAGCCCCACCCCCAGCAGAAGTGTGTGGTATTTGGTGCTGGGATAGGGAGGGCACAATCAAGAAAAACACCAGTCTTCAGACCTACCCTGTTCTCTCTATTAAGTCTCCCAGGGGTCCCAACCTTCTCCTGAGTCTACCAATTTGACTTCTGGAATTCAGGTCACTTCAAGAATGTTGCCAGGGTATTCAGCCATCTACAAGAACTCAAGTCCCAGTTACTGTTATATGCTGCCCATTCCAGGGGTTTTCCTTCTTCATCCTAAACCTCTCTCCTTGGCTCTCTACTGCATGACTGCTTCATCAAGAAGCTGCTCTAGTTGATGCTGAAATGGGGGATGAGCTGGGGAGATTTGATTGAGTTATTTTGGAATTCCTCTGACTTGCTCTTTGGTAGCGGTTCTCCTCATAACTGTTGGCCTTGGTAGCCAGAACAGGACATGGCATTTTCCTGCTGCTGAACTGGTAGAGAAGGAATTGGCCTTTTACCCATGACTGGCAGCTGTATAGAAAAACAGAACACCTGATCTAGTAGTAGGTGAGACTTGGCTTGTTTCCCTGGTCCCACTTGAAGTTACTGCCTTACAAGGTACTTTCTCCTTGCAATAATGGGGGAGGGGGGGTGAGAACACTGTGCCTTCATTTTTTTCCCTTATTGGTAAAATGAGAGTGTTGGTATAGATGATCCCTAAGGTCCCTTTTAGTTCTAATACATCGTGTTTCTATTCCAAACCATGTAGTAGTTTTGTCTCTAATGTCTGACACACATAATGTTTACATTGGAAATTATTCCAGTATGTGAGCTTGATATATATGTGGAAACGTATAGCCTTACTGGTCGAGCCTGGATATTCTCATTTCAGAATGCACGTTTGGATTGTAGCTGGAAAACGTTGTACTGCCAATGTCTTACTGCAAGTTTTTGCTATTAAAAGCAGTAGTACTGTGTACCCTGAGGATGAAACAAGCTAAGTAAGCCTGAGTTAGTCTTTAAAGAAGGATGAGCATGTATCAATGAAATTTGTGGTGAATGACTTGAAGATGTGTTTTTTCACTTTGTCATAGGGGTCAAATTGGACTGAAATAACGCTGTGCTAATATGATTCTGAATTCTGTTGCTCTCTCTGAATTGATCCCTCCTTCTTTTGCAGGAGCTATTGTGACAATCTTGGTTACCATCCATTAAGTGCTGCTGACTTTGGAAAGATCATGAAAAATGTCTTTCCAAACATGAAGGCACGTCGTCTGGGCACGAGAGGCAAATCTAAATATCCTTTACCAGAATGGTTTTTAGTAATCTCTTTAAGTTCTCCCTTATTACAGAACATCTGCTGCTGTAGTTCAACTAGCAACTATATTTAGAAATAAATTTAAATCAACAAATATAAACGACTCAAAAGTACTTAGAATAATTGTAAATTGTATTTTCCCAGCTGTTTATCACACTGCAAGAGAAATAACAAATAGTGGTTATTAGGATTGTGATAGATTTCACCTTACTCTGTCACTATAATGTGTTCTTAATGGTCTGATCTTCTTTTCCTTAACAATAGAATTACTAAGGCACGCCACAGTACAGCAGTTGTAAATTATGTCAGTGAAAGTGGAGAAAGATGTTAGTTTATCATCTTTCCTTCCTCTAATTTAGAAACATAGGGATCTCTTTGGTAATATATACAACATTCAAACAATTTTTTTGTGGAACTTGTGCTGTAGGATTAGTGTTCTCTTTGTATTTTCATCCAACCCTTTAAAGGCTGTATTAAAATTAAAGCCAGGGCATAGAAAAGGCCCCTCTCATGATAGAGAAATACTTAGGAGCAAACAGAAGTAAGGAAATTAAAATTAAGAGTTTACTAAAGTTCTTCCTACCCTTGGAAGAAGATTGTAACATGGAGGGTCTCTGTATCATATTAGAAATGCATCATTTCTCTCTGCTTAGCTTTTGGCCTTTTCCAAAACATAAAAATTCTGCTGTGGGGGAGATGAAGAGGGGAAGGGGAGAGGCTGCTTTTCTCAAACGGCTCCAGGTGTTCTGTAACCAGTTGTTGCACGACCGAGTCTTGTTTCCTGAGTACAAACAAAAATGTCTTCATGTGTCTTTGGCATGTTACAGGTGATAATCCTGTACGTTTCAGTGGAAAAAGAGAAGTGAAAAGGTTAAAGCTCTTGTGACACTCATAAGAGTTGTTTTTGTCCCAGTGCCCTGGGCTAAAGTTTCCCTTCTCTCTGCCAGGTTTCCATCTGGATATTCCTTTCCTTCTGACCTGTTTGTTACTGGTGGCTGGCACCGCTTATTAGGAACATTTATTCATAAAATTTATAACAGATGAAAATCATTTTGTTCCATTTGAGCCAGTAACATTCTACAAGGACTGTTTCAGTTTCAAAAGAGTAAAGGTGTCCTGAGCTTCTAATAATTAAGTTTTCTTTTACAGAAGAATTCAGAAAGTCGATGGTATCTCAGGCTGATTTTATTCTCATTTCATATATGGTTACTTTTCAAGTGCTAACTATATAAACAGTTCATTTAATTTCGAGTACTTCAGACCTTAACCATTTATTACGTATTGCTACAGTGGACTAAGAAAAAAAGCTTTTGTTCATATGCCAACACTACCCAATCTTGATTTTCACAAAACTGGGGATGGGGTAAGAATTTCTGCCTTTTCTTTTTGATAAGTAGAATTGTACCTTATTATCAACATTGAAACGATTCTGCATGGTCTCATTTGGATAAAACCAGGGACCAGGAACTGTCTTTTACTAAATAAATGAGCCAAAAAATTCAACAGTGGCTGGTAACTGTTAGCATATATGACTTATATCACCGTGGTTCGTGAAATTAAGGAGAAAAAAGATGGATCTAAAGTTCCTGATTGGTAGATATATCTATGGTATATATTGTCAAGAGGCAAATTTAAGTTATAGAATAACGTGTAGAACGAATGTTTTCAGAAGAGGAAATACGGCTTATGGCATAGCTTGTTTTCTTGATGTTAGAAAAGGCTTTTTAAAAAATTCAAAAGATCTGTTAGTCTCCATATATGTTTAACAATATATGTTTAAATGTTATATTCACAACACTGCTGGTGGCTGTGCACCAGTGGGTATAGGCATAGACCTCATATTTGCAGTACTTTTATGCCTGCCAGTACCACTCACTTAGTACTACTTTGACTCAATAGTTTTATATTGTGTCTTCTGATTAAGAACATGTATCTTAAGTGTGCTTCAATTTAATTTCTCTGAACTTTCTTTTAAAAGTTTTTTCCTTTTTCCTTTGTTTAGTTGGAAGGAGCTGAACCTTCCGGGCAGCTTCAAAATATTGATGAGGAAGTTATCACTTCTGCTTGCCGTCTTGTGTGTGAATGGGCCCAGAAAGTGTTAAGCCAGCCATTTGACACGGTCTTGGAATTAGCCCGCTTCCTTGTAAAAAGTCACTATATAGGCACCAAGTCGATGGCAGCTCTAACTGTAATGGCCGCAGCACCACCAGGTACAAAATTATTAACAAGCTAAAACTGACAGGGTGTTAACTGTCTTTAGAGTTGGTAGTAAAAAGAAGAGCTTAGCTAAAAACCTCCTTTGCCTTTTTAGTATTTGTATGCGTCCACTCTTACTTCCCTTAATACTAAATTCAGATGGGCTTGTTGAGCTAACAAAAATAATAATAGTTCTTTCATGATAAACTTTAAGTTATAGCTTTGTATGTTGCTCTGCTTAAGTATGAAACTTTTATGATTTCCTAGTTGGTATTTCATTAATTTTTCCATTGCTGTTTTAAAGTTTAAAGAAGATGCGTATGTGTACTTTTAAGTATATATGTATTTCTAAATTGATAAATTAAATATTACAAATATAAAGTAAGATTAAGTTTTTTAATTACTTGCTACGACTCTTATCCCCTAAACTAATACTTATAAGTGAAATGATCTTTGGACAATGTGAAAGGTACCTTAGTCTTACAAAAAATAAACCATGTGAAGCATTACTATGAAATAGCAGGAGTGATTTTTTTAATATGCATTCAGATGAGTATTTTTATTCAGATAGCAACTTAAGAATTAACAGTATTAGGACTGACAGTATCGTTGGAATAATAACTCCCTCCTAAATTAATAGCTGTGTAAAGTATCTATTTTAATGAAATTTTTAAAATGTCTTATTTCAGTCATACTTTATAAACCTAAAAAAAGAGTGAATACATTTTTTTATTACTCTAGGAAATTATAACTTCTATAAAAAATTTATTAATATGAAACAGTAGATTTATCACAGCCAGAATTATAATTATAATTATACTCTTAAATGACTTTACTTTTCTATCTTAACTTCATTATTTTAATAAGGAATCCTTTTTCTCTGTTTAAATTTATCAGAAGCTTTAAGCATTTGCAGTATGTGTGTGAGAGAGATTGTTCTGTTCTCTCATTTTATTGTCAATTGAGGACCATAAATATCAGCAAAATAGCTTTTTACAAGAGCCTCCTCATAGTTTTTCCTGTCTCGATATAAAATGGATGGCTCTAATCTGTATAGTTATGTAGTTACACAGGGGCAGAAGAGTGCTTAGGCAGCCTTATCTAGCTAGATAGCTCACATCTGTTACCTCATTTATTCTCCCAGCGGTCCTGTAAGGTAGGGGATATTTATTCCCATTTTACAGATCGGGAAACAGATTCAGGGAGGTTAAGTAATTTGTCCATAGTCAAATAAGTAGTGGAATTAGCCAGAATTTGAATCCTGGTTTGTCCTTCTCCAAAACCCAGGTTACTCCTTTACACCAGACTGTCTTCCTAGCTTCTGGCAAAATGAGGTTCTAAAAGATATGGGCCCTTCAGCTTTCTGTGTTCTCTTTCTGCTACCCCTACTGACACCCAGAAGAGTACTTCCACAAGTTGAGGACTTAGGAGGTATCATGGGGTAAAGAAACAGAGACATCTCTATCTTCTTATTTCCCACATTATTCACATAGTCTCACTGAAAGAAATGTTGAATGAATGGATTTTTAAGGCTAAGTGTGAAGAAAGGTATATTTTTTAAACCAAAATACTAAAAATCACATATATAAGTAGGCATTTTCACTTTTTGAAAGTAGCTCGGGAGGCTGACTGTTTTTTTAACAATCTTCTGAAATTTCGTTCTCAGCCATTGCCACTTTTTTTTTTTAATTTATTTTTGGCTGCAGTGGGTCTTCGCTGCTGCATGCAGGCTTTCTCTAGTTGCAGCAAGCGTCTTTCTCTTCGTTGTGGTGCACAGGCTCCTCATTGCGGTGGCTTCTCTTGTTGTGGAGCGTGGGCTCTAGGTGCACAGGCTTCAGTAGTTGTGGCACCTGGGCTCAGCAGTTGCCGCTCACAGGCTCTAGAGCTCAGGCTCAGTAGTTGTGGCACACGGCTTAGCTGCTCCGCAGCATGTGAGATCTTCCCGGACCAGGGCTCGAACCCGTGTCCCCTGCATTGGCAGGGAAATTCCTAACCACTGCACCACCAGGGAAGCCCCATTGCCACTTTTAAAAATATCTTTGGTAGTGATGAATCTTCTTCCTTTGAAGGTGCACTTGGTTTTTTGTAAATATCGTCTCCATATTAAGAACAGGTTGTATTACAGACGTCCTTTGTAAGCAGCTGCTTGGAACTCATGCCTGTCCAGAAACCCTAGCAGGAGGCATGAGGCAGCGAGCTTGAGCGGTTGGCACAGGCCCTCGGGTTCAGGTGCTGAGCAGCCAGAGCCGAGGCTGCGGACTGGATGGGAGCAGCGCAATTCGAGTTGGATTTGAGGAGAAAGAATAGTACTTAGGTGATAAAAGGGCGGTCAGAACATGTGGGATTGTTGAGCAGTGAGTGTGTGGGTTAGAGTTTACAGTCCCTTTCTCTCCTTCCCGCCTCCCCCTCACGAAGCTGTTGCTGTTGACAAGATGAAAAGCAGAAACGGCTGGGGAAGGGAAGGTCAGGATGTGCCAGCAGGACAGGGGTGTCCTCCCTTTGCCTCTCTCCACTGTTTCTACTGACCCCTGCTCACTATCTAATGATCTTAATGCCACTCCCTAAATGTGAAATGAGCTTTTGAAAAATCAGTTGTATTACATAATCAAGTTTTCTTAAAATTTATCCCTTGCTTATTTTATCATCCCTTTTCCTCAGTGTTGATCTTACTACTACTTTAAAAAGCTTTCTCAGTGACCCTTTTTTAGAATACCTTAACCTTAGTCTTATTAAGAAGCTCTGCTTAATTTCTCCTAGGTCATACTGGAATAATTAATTAATTAAAGCGGTTAAAATTGTATTACCTGTTTTCGTGAAATTCATGTAGAATTAAAGACTTGTTTTCCCCGTACAATTTTTTCCTAAGATATGGATGGTTTCAGCAAATATTTATTGAGTACCCCTTGTGGACTGAGTATTAAAATCATGAAAATGCATGAATTTCTTAATTAGAGAAGGGGGAAGGAAGATTTTTCTGACATCTACTGATAATATGTAAAACATGCTCTCTTGGCATTTATCTTAGCTTTTGCACATTAGTGACATAGCTACTACTCTTTTCAAAATCTTCATCTATTATTGCAGATATAACTACAGCTGTCACCCAAGTTGAACCGTATTTTAAGGTGTCAGTTAAAACCATATTGACAAATGTTTATAAACTGGAAGTGTAATATTTATGCTTCATAAAGAAACTGTGAGTTAAAATTTGCTGGGTTTGGTTGCTTTGTCCAGTAAATGGCTACATAGTCTTAGAAATTGAGTTGTAACCGCTTTGTATAAAGAGGAGTATTTTAGCTTTACTTTCTGTTTATTTTCAGGAATTAAAGGAATTACCCAGCCTTCTGCTTTTATACCTACAGCTGAAAGTAATTCCTTTCAGCCTCAAGTGAAGACTCTGCCATCTCCTATTGACGCTAAACAGCAATTGCAACGGAAAATCCAAAAGAAACAACAAGAACAGAAACTACAATCCCCTTTGCCAGGAGAGTCCTCAGCAAAAAAATCAGAAGGCGCTACAACCAATGGAGTGACTAGTCTTTCTAATGGAAATCCTGCAATCCTCTCTCCTCAGCCTATTGGTATCGTTGTGGCAGCTGTCCCTAGTCCCATTCCGGTAATATCATTAAATAGCATTTGGCCTTACTGGGATTGTGGGAAGTCAGTTGTTTAGTTAAAAGTGGCACAGAAGAAGGAGGCAAGTATAGGTGTAGATTCAGTTATAAACTGATTTTGTGACCACACACAGATTTCACTTCAGTCGGTTCTTTTATTCAGGATATACGTTGTTGATTACAGCGTGAGCTATAAAAGGAACGGAAGTGCAATTACAAGACATACAAGTTTGCACATAACCAGTCAGAGCTTTATGTAAGAGATGAGTCATTTTCAGAGTTGTTTCATCTCTAGCCAAGCAAAGGTGACAAAATTGCAAACTTTTTTTGGTTTATATTTGTTTCCTTTTTAACATTCAGATGGAGCAAAATTGTAATATGTGTTGGTAGTACATTAACATAGACTTGTCTCAATGGTGGGACCTCGGTCAAGTCTCTAAGCTACTCTGAGTCTCTTTCCTTATCAACAAATAGAGGTTATGGTCTACTTGTCTGTCTCACACAACTGAGTTTATGATGAAGAGGCTTTTAAAATGAGAGTGCAGGGGCTTCCCTAGTGGCGCCACGGTTAAGAATCCGCCTGCCAGTGCAGGGGACACGGGTTCAAGCCCTGGTCCGGGAAGATCCCACATGCCGCAGAGCAACTAGGCCCGTGCACCACAACTACTGAGCCTGCGCTCTAGAGCCCGTGAGCCACAACTGTTGAGCCCGCATGCCACAACTACTGAAGCCCGTGCTCCTAGAGCCCATGCCGAACAACAAGAGAAGCCACCGCAATGAGAAGCCCATGCACAATGAGAAGCCCGTGCACCACAACGAAGAGTAGCCCCCACTTGCCGCAACTAGAGAAAAGCCCACACACAGCAACAAAGAGCCAAAGCAGCCAAAAATAAATAAATAAATGTTTTTTTAATGTTTAAAAATAAAAAAATAAAAATAAAATGAGAGTGCATCATGCTAAAGCAAGATGGTATTTTATGTTGTTATTTATGATGTTATTAGGGAAATATAGTATCTTGTGGTTTTTCCTGTTCTTATCATTATCCTTATCATCGTCATCATCATGTTATTGAAACATGGAATACCTGGGAACCATACTCTTGCACTATTCATTGTAGAGCAAACTGGGGAAGGCAGTAGTTTTATCTGAGACCTTATCCGCAGTGATTTATTAGTAATGCCCAAGGTAGATCCATTTATAAGACAGTCTCCCCTGTGAGTGAGTCATCTTGCCACAGACTCCAGTTAGATACCTTTATAGTTGCATGTTTCTTCAAGATTTTATTTCTGCTCCCTATAACCTCCTTCAAATTCATTGTTTTAGCAAGTATTCATCACAAATGTGAAGTTTTTCACTGAAGTCTTAATAATTCTCTTCTTACATATCATTGTATTTGGTAACTGTATTACACTATGTTGCATTTATTATAGTATTTACTTGTCTGATCCTATCGAATCTGGTCTAAAAACTTGTCTAACATACGAACTGTCTTTTTTTTTCTTTTTAGCATTACATGTATTAAATGCCTTAATACTAATGAATATATGAATTGCTATTTGTATTCTAGACTTGTTACATCTGATATTTTTGTTTTCCGCCTTTTTAACAGGTCCAACGGACCAGGCAACTGGTAACTTCACCAAGTCCAATGAGTTCTTCTGACGGCAAAGTTCTTCCCCTCAATGTACAGGTGGTCACCCAGCACATGCAGTCTGTGAAGCAGGCACCAAAGACTCCTCAGCACGTCCCAGCCAGTCCTGGGGGGGATCGCTCTGCCCGACACCGCTACCCTCAGATCTTACCCAAACCAGCCAACACCAGTGCCCTCACCATCCGCTCTCCAACTACTGTCCTCTTTACTAGTAGTCCCATCAAAACCGCTGTTGTACCCACGTCACACGTGAGTTCTCTAAATGTGGTGAAAATGACAGCAATATCCCTCACACCCAGCAACAGTAGTGCCCCTCTGAAACATTCTGCCTCAGTAAACAGTGCTGCAGCGACAACGGAAGAATCAAGGACCCTTCCACAGATCAAGAATGGTTCTGTTGTTTCACTTCAGTCTCCTGGATCCAGGACCAGCAGCACCGGGGGACCATCTGCTGTGGAAGTCAAAATGGAACCTGAGATGTCATCAGATGAGCATCCTGTACAGTGCCAAGAGAACTCTGATGGGGCTGACGTGCCCAAAACAACACCTAGTGCCCTCTCAGGGCAGAAAAGTAATACAGAGGGAGTAGTGCAAAAACCTTCAAATGAAGGTGTTAATGAAATAAAAGCAACTAAGGTCTGTGACCAGAGGACCAAATGTAAAAATCGCTGTAATGAAATTCTGCCAGGCACTTCAACAGGCAATAATCAAAGCACTATCACTCTCTCAGTTGCCACTCAGAACTTAACTTTCACCAGCACCAGCTCACCATCTAATGGTGACTCAATAAATAAAGACCCTAAATTATGCACTAAAAGTCCAAGAAAGCGGCTGTCTTCTGCATTGCAAGAGTCCCAGGTGCCTCCTGTAAAGAAACCAATTGTGGAACAGCTTTCTGCAGTTATCTCAGAAGGTCAGAAACCAGGCAGTGTTAAGAAGGACCAAAAGGTTCCACATTCAGGGAAAACGGAAAGTTCAGCAGCAGGTTCTCAGATTCCTAGCAAGGTATCAACAAATGTTAACTCACACGTAGTGGCAAGTCATCCTCAGCAAGTGAATTCCTCTGCTCTTGTTACCAGTGATTTAGCTTCAGAACAGCAAACCACACCATCATCATCTCCAGATATAAAAGTAAAGCTTGAAGGCAGTGTCTTTCTCTTGGACAGTGATTCAAAATCGCATGGCAGCTTTAATCCAAATGAATGGCAACAGGTCACTAAGGATTCTGAGTTTCTATCTGCCGGCTGTGAACAACAGCAAGATATCAGTGTCATGACAGTTCCTGAGCACTCTGATATCAATGACTTAGAGAAGTCTGTTTGGGAATTAGAAGGAATGCCACAGGACACGTATTCCCAGCAACTACACAGCCAGATACAAGAATCTTCTTTGAGTCAAATGCAAGCACAGTCTTCAGATCAGTTACCTCTACAGTCCGAACTGAAGGAGTTCGAGCCTTCTGTTTCCCAAGCAAATGAAAGCTACTTTCCTTTCGATGAGGAGCTTACACAGGACAGTATTGTAGAGGAGCTGGTACTCATGGAGCAGCAGATGTCAATGAACAATTCCCATGCTTACGGTAACTGTTTGGGAATGACCCTTCAGAGTCAGTCTGTGACTCCAGGCGCTCCAGCGTCATCTCACGCCCCCAGCACCCACTTCTATCACCCCATCCGTAGCAATGGCACTCCGATCCCCACCCCCACCCCGACCCCCACCCCGACCCCGACCCCCACCCCCACCCCCACCCCTACATCTGAAGTGGTTGCTGGGTCTCAGAGCCTGTCACGGGAGAGCCCTTGCTCCAGGTTGGCCCAGACCACGCCCGTGGATAGTGCTTTAGGAAGTAGCCGACATACACCCATCGGTACTCCCCATTCTAACTGCAGCAGCAGTGTCCCTCCCAGCCCCGTGGAATGCAGGAATCCATTTGCATTTACCCCAATAAGCTCCAGTATGGCATATCATGACGCCAGCATTGTCTCAAGTAGTCCTGTGAAACCGATGCAGAGACCCATGGCCACACACCCCGACAAAACCAAGCTTGAATGGATGAATAATGGGTATAGTGGGGTTGGTAATTCATCCGTTTCTGGCCATGGCATTCTCCCAAGCTATCAGGAACTAGTGGAAGACCGTTTCAGGAAACCTCATGCTTTTGCTGTGCCTGGACAGTCCTACCAGTCTCAATCCAGACATCATGACACTCATTTTGGTCGTCTGACTCCTGTCTCTCCTGTGCAGCATCAAGGTGCCACTGTAAGTAACACCAACAAACAGGAGGGCTTTGCGGTCCCTGCCCCTCTTGATAATAAAGGAACTAACTCTTCGGCCAGCAGCAACTTCCGGTGCCGAAGCGTGAGCCCTGCTGTTCATCGCCAACGTAATCTTAGTGGAAGCACCCTCTACCCAGTATCTAATATCCCCCGATCTAATGTGACCCCCTTTGGAAGTCCAGTAACCCCTGAAGTTCATATTTTCACAAACGTTCACACGGATGCATGTGCCAACAACATAGCTCAAAGAAGTCAGTCGGTTCCATTGACAGTCATGATGCAAACAGCCTTCCCAAATGCTCTTCAGAAGCAAACAAACAGTAAAAAAATAACCAATGTTTTGTTGAGTAAACTTGATTCTGACAATGATGATGCAGTGAGAGGTTTGGGCATGAACAACCTGCCCTCCAATTATACAGCCCGGATGAATCTCACTCAGATTTTGGAAACTTCCACTGTCTTTCCTAGTGCCAATCCGCAGAATATGATCGATTCCAGCACTTCTATTTATGAATTCCAAGCACCATCTTACCTCACCAAAAGTAATAGCACCGATCAGATCAGTTTTTCTCCTGGCGATAATCAAGCACAATCAGAAATTGGAGAGCAACAATTAGATTTCAGTAGCACTGTTAAAGACCTGTTGAGTGGAGACAGCTTGCAAACCAACCAGCAGCTGGTAGGTCAGGTAGCATCTGATCTCACTAATCCTGCATCTGATTTTTCTAGCGACATCAGGTTGTCTTCTGAGCTCTCAGGCAGCATCAATGATTTGAACGCTTTAGATCCAAATCTACTGTTTGATCCAGGTCGTCAGCAGGGACAAGATGATGAAGCTACACTGGAAGAATTAAAGAATGACCCATTATTTCAACAAATTTGCAGTGAATCCATGAGCTCTATGACTTCATCAGGTTTTGAATGGATAGAAAGCAAGGACCACCCTACTGTTGAAATGTTGGGTTAAATTGTATTTTATAATATGTAGCACACTGTATCGAAAGACATATGTATTGTATTTGTCTTAATGGAAGTGCCTCCCGCAGCAGAAACACTTACTATTAATTGTGACATTTTAAGAGTTTGCTGCAGAAGCGGTTTCTTCTTCAGTAGGAAATGGTTAGACTCGCCTCAGCTCTTAACAAGTTTCTGAAGAGAGTAGGCTGTAGAAAAACAAATATTAGGTTTTCAATTTTATAATGTTCCCCATTTAATCACATTGTTCGCTAGTAAGCAAAAGAATAACCAGCTTTTACGAGAGCAGTCTAGATCTTTATTTTGTATAAGTTTATTTTAATTCATTGGTTGATCTGCACAGATTTTAGAGGAAACCATTGATTTTAGGTATAGGATATTTTTTGTTGTTGGCATTATCATTTAGATATGAAATCATAGTTAAGGTGAACTGTAGACAAGAAGGTCTTCCTTGAAACAGGGATAATATTCAGGTTATTATAAATATTTAGGCTTGAAGCATAGAGCTACTGTAGAATGAAAAAAAAATCTCTGTAGGACTTTCTGGGACTTCAGTACCATTTGCACCTGCAACGAAGGGCTTAAATAGGAGAAGATAATGGAAAATTAAATATTAATGTAAGGAAAGCAAAAGCTGCGCTAAAATATTTAAAAGGAAAAAACTAGTAGCCATTTATATTTGTGACCTTGCATTAGTCTTCTTTTAAAATGTTGATTTTAACATGGAGCTTACACAGAGACATGCCCGCACGTGCACACACACACAAACAAAACAAGTACGTAATTCCAAACATTGTAATTTAATAGAATAAATAAAAGCATGTTAGAAGAATATTTTATGTTTTATTATTTGGTAGTTGAGATAGGGGAATTTAGAAGGAAACTAAAAGCATTTTCTTAGTTTCATCACAGTATGTCTGCATGCACATATTAAAATTCTATTTAAGATTTATTTTGAAGGGTTTTAATTATAAGTCCTCGATTTAGTGACTGACTCCTTCACTGCTCCTGAATATAGAAATGCAATTTGATCATGAGAATCCCTTTGAAAGACAAATAAGCAGGAGAGAACATAAAAAACTAAACAGAAAACATTTCACCACCTGAGGTCTGAAGTCACAAATCTTTGTATCTCTGATAAAACAAAGGGGATATCAATAGTACTTGAAGAAGAGGAGCATTTTATAACATGCTTAATTTTTATTTATTGTGATAACCACAATTGCAAAAGAAGCACTCAGGATTTGTTTTAAAATGTTTCTCTCTGTGGCTCCCATTTTGTTTTGTGAATAATTATTTATGAACTTCATGGTGACACAAATCTTCTCATTAGTTGACAGCTCCATTTAAGTGAGCTTCAAGATCAGTTTCAAATAGACTTAAAAATTGCCGTTAAGTTTTTAAAGCTAACATTAAACCATTTCTATGCTACCTTGAGCCTAGCTAAGCTTTCCTTTACCTTAATTAGTAAGCCAATCAGAAGACTACAATCCATGAATATTTAACAAATGTGATGAAGGGTTTAATTTAATAAGATTTCATTGTTCAATAAATTTGCAAAGTAGGGTATTAACATTTTGATAAATAAATGGTGCTAGGTTTGGCTCAGAGGTTTATATATTGATATGTCCTAGTTATTGGCATTTGTGTGTGTTTGCTGTTATCTTGATTTAATGATCTGTTAGATTTTCTTTCTTGATGCTAGTTATTTCTTCACTGTACATTGAGACACAGCACTACTGCACACCAAAGTATGCAATACCCAAAGGAAACTGTGTGATTTCTTTTAACAAATGATGGGAGCCTTTCTACATGAGATACTCTGAAAAGGAGATTTTGAGGCCATTCTAATCCCTTGTTTACATTATTAACTTCCTACTAATACAAAAATAATGGAAATCTTTTTTGATAAAAATATAAAGACTGGAGGATTTTTAACCCCCTGTACAGTATTGCAGCAAACACTTTAAATTTGGTTGAATTCGTCCAGCAAACTTTCTGGGGTTCATATATTGCACTAAATTTGTTGAACCTGTGGTAGGCACATCTCTTAGGATAAATGCAACCAATACAGTCCACAGATTAAACTTTTTAAATGTGTTTCATTATGAAAAGACAAAATGTCATCAAAGTGACAGATAAAATTGTCTTATGTAGCAATGTGCATTAATCTCAATGAGATATTTCTATTTCTTATTCTCTTACATGAGAATATTACAGCAGGAAAAGTTAAGTTTAGTTTGCTTCACCATGTTAATACATGATCACAAAATGTGCATGAGTGTTATTGACTTATCTTGTACAGTACTAGGTATTCCTGTAACCACTTTTTTTTTTTTTCTTGGCTGTACTGAAACTGGTTCATTGTTAACCAGACAAGCATAGTTATTCACAAGTTATTTGCTTTTTTATGTTTACTAATTCTGCTTAGTTATTGTTGAATATGTTCTTTTCTCAGATTATTTTCATTGTTTTGATGTTTTAAACATTTTGCATACTGTTTATCATGATAAGACTTCATGAAGTAAATAATTTTGCATATAATTGCAATAAGCACTGACTTTTGAACTGAAAAGAAGGAAAGTGTTTTTTTGTGCAGTGCATCAGAGGTTCATATAACAGTCTTGTACTATAATGTGTTTTACTACACCATAAATGACAAAAACAAGCCCTGTTTCATGTTTTCATTTAGTGCAAAAATTCAAGATTTCCCCAGTGTTTTGTTGTCTGTTGTACCTGCTGAAACTACAGTAGTTGAATATTGCAGTAGCATTTCAGTTCTCTTTTTTTATTGAAAGTGCTCAAAAATTGTTTTTTAAATGTTTTCAAAAACAATTAAAAACATTTTATATTAAACTGACTGGATCTTAAGGTGATTTATGGGATCCGTTTTATGTAGACAGCATGCCATTTTGTAAACAGACCTGAAGCGTTTCTTCCTTTGATCTCATGAAAGTTGAGAAAATGGGAAAAAATCAGCATCAGGAGGAACAGTGCTGCTAATCTATTCTCTGCTATTAATCCGGAGGGCTACACAAATCTTATTTTGTTCATCAGAACTCTGCTACTAACTTAGAGTTTATTACCAATGAATGATACATGGCATAGAGCTTTATGTTGTCCAAAAAAAAAAAAAAAGGTCTTTCGTTCACTGACATATACTGTTTGCTTTCAAATGTTAGTCTGTGTAGTACCTAGATATGGGTATTTGGGGAACTTTGAATAGAAAAGTAACAGAAAATTTTAAAGCATAGCTATGTCCAAAAGCATTATAGGCATTTTGGTGAAGAACAGGCAAGCAGAACAGGAACCAATGGATATAATGAACCAATAAGAAATTCTGGAGGAAGAAGTGTTATGTAGTATCTGAGGTGCTTTTGGCTGCAAGTAAGAGAAAACCTAACACTGACTTCAGCCATAAGGACATTTATTTTTAGCTTAATAAGAATTTTGGTGATAGGAGGTGCTCAGGTTCATTCAGTGACTCAGTGTTTTTTTCTGTGTTCCATCAGCTTCAGCGTTGCTGTTCTGTGTCTATTGCCTCATGGTCACAAGATGACTACCACAGCTCCAAATATGGTATCTTCATACATCCCAAACAAGGTGGTAAGGGCAGCTCTCAGCCTTTTATCAGAGAGAAAAATATCTTTCCCATACTCTCCCATTACTCCCTCCCACTCCACCCCCTACTTAATCTTGTTAGAAAAAAGAAGGTCAAGGCCCACCATAAAACTAACTAGTTTAGATTCTTGATTCATCTTTTATAGCTAGGGGAGGGGCCCATTTCCAGGAGCATGTGATCATCCACTGAAAATGAGTTCCATAACCTAGAGAAGATACCAGGGACTTAAGATATTGTGCCCACCTTTGAGAGAGGCTCATAGTCTTGTGAAGAACTGATTGCATGTTCTTTGATAAGTGCGAATTAGAAGTATATATGGCATGCTATCTAGAAGAAAAAAGGTGAGAGTTCACACTCTGAGGATCCATGAACTGGGCAAAAGAGGTCGTTAGTAAGGACTACATTTAGAAGTAGCCTGTAAACTAGTGTAAACTGTTAACTTGTGTCTTGCCTCCCTCTCTTGAGTTGAAAATCAGATATTATGGAATATCATAAGTGTAAATTGCCTCAGTACCTATTACTGTCATAGAAGACCGAGATTTTGATTCTGTTGAGTCTGTAGAGATTTATTTTGATATACATTGCTATCAATGAATTTTTAAATAATTAGAATTACAAATTTGTGAATGGGATCATTTATCAATAGCACATGATCTGGAATTTTTAAAAAATACGTATATGACTAGTCCTGGAGCTATAAGTTTAGAAGGGGAAAAACAAAAAGGCAACAACTTTCAAGATAGGTTTTATTTCTAAGAACTACTTAATTTTAGAGAGAAGGGAAAATAGTTTTATAAGTGAAATGTATCATGAGAATGGTATTACTACCATATATAGAATATTTCCTTGCACTAAACCTTGTATTAAATACTTCACATATATTCTGATTTTCTCATTGTAACAATTACGAAAGAATATCATTTTTCAAGTGAGAAAATTTTAGCTCAGATATTAACTGGTAGGAGTAACAGCTAATAATAGGAAGAGCTGCAATTAACTTGGTTCCAAAGCCAAGTTCTCAACTATTATGCTGTACTTGAAGATACTTGTTCAAATTACCTACAGTAGTAGTTTGATTTGGTGGCTTCTTTGAAATTTTCATTCTGGCTTAAAATTTAAAATTAAATTTGATTTTCGTGGGAATTTTGTTTCTGTTTAACCTCTGATCCTTATATTTCTTATACTTCCTTTGCATTTTTGTTGCTTTTGGATTTTGCCTGTATTTTGTAAGTTTCCTCTAAATTATTTGCGTTCCTTTCCCCTTCTCCCCCCCCTTGGAAATACATGCCCTAATGTATTGGAAATCAAGGGAGAAGTAAGATTTAAATAGAAAATTTTGTTTTACGCACAGATTTTCAAGCACGTCTTACAGGTATACCTAATCATATCTATTTTAAAACCACCTCTTAAATTTCATCAGGAAATAAAAACTAGGCAAAAAATGTTTTGTTGAACAAATGATAAAGTGCCTAAAATATGTCAGTGTCTGTGCCAGGAGTAGGAGAAGACATCTGCCATTTTTAAATTTTACAATATGATGAGGAAGATGCACAATGAACAGGATTGCAGGATGCAGTGATGTCACTGTAGCAGAGACTGCTGTTTGCCACTAACACATTCTCCTAGCCATCTGCACAAAAGACATTTACCAGCTTCCCTTGTAGCTAAGTGGAGCTGCTTACCAAGTACTCAGCCAAAAAGAATCAAAAGGTTTGTGTGTTTCTTCGAAGTGTTCCTGCACTCCTTCCTCTCAGCTGGCTAGAATGTAGATATGATGACTAGAACTCCAGTAGCTCCCTTGGACTTTGCGGTAAGGCCACAGAGGATGATGGAGTAACAAGATAGAAAGAGCCCGAAGCCCTGATGACTGTGAGGGAAGCTGCCCTACTAGTCCTGACTGTTGCCTCTGGATGTGTTTTATGTGAGGCAGAAGTTTCTTTCTGGTTCAAGTCATTCTGAGTTTTCTGTTACTCAACGCAAATGCAAATTCTAACCAATGTAGCCACTAGAAGGTTTTAAGCAGGAGTGGGGAATGTTAGATTAGCATGGGGATCACTAAACCATCGTGGGTTCCCCTGCAGAATGACAAACTTGCATCTCCTTTTCGTTGAAATTGGTAAATCAGGAGAGACTCTTGGAAAGAATACCCTGATTTTAGCACAGATTTGAATAGTGTTTCATGACTGCCCAATATAAAGAATAAATTCAGGTGGATTCTAAGCTACTTAAACAACAAAAGAAAATTGATTGAATCAAAAGGAAATACGGCTTTCCGGTCATTGGTGTCAGACCTAGGTTTAAATCTCAGCTCTGCCAATTATAACCATCACCCTACCAAGTTATATGAGTACTCGTAATGATAACCATCTGGAGAGCATTTCCTAGTGGTGTGCCACATGGTTCTGGCCTGTTCGTTATTTTTGCCAACATCTTGAATGAAGACAAAAGTTTTACTATGGCAAGTACCGTGGAACAGCTTGCTCAATTTCTGTTCCAGCCTCTTCCTCTTATGCAGACCCTGGGAAGCCCAAAACTACATTTTCTAGACTTCCTCACAGCTTGGGTTCTGGATATGAATTGCATGCTGTCTATTCGATGCATTCTTGCAAGATCTGGAGGATGAAAATGAAACAGAAGCTATCCTCCTACCCATTTTTGGTGATTTTCTTGAAAGCAAGCTCATAGCAGCAGCAATGTTCTAGAGGCCATTCTTGAGATTCTTTGGTATCTAGGGTCCACGTCCCAGTGCCAAGTCAGCAGTTCCGTGAATATCAAGATACAGTCGAGCGGCGGCAGTGATGGTAACAGCAGCAGTATCAGCAACTTCCTGGTCTGGCTTCCTGATCCGTGGAGTGGTCTCAGGTATGAACTTGTCCCCCAAATGATCAACTCTACCGTGTTGTTCTGGTTGTCATTTCTGGAGGCACAGTCTAAAGCTTGTTCTTCCATGTTATGTAGAAGTACCAAATTCCCTGCATTAAGTATTTTTTTGCTTAAAATACCTAGAATAAACATTTCCTACACATAACTCTGACTCATGCGCCTACAAGGTAGGAGTCATGAACATCGGAGATCCAGACCTGGTTCTGTCATTCTTTCCCCCTCTTTGCACTTTATGAAGAATAATGACCTCTGTTCTGGTTACATCCCAGAATCTTTTGTGAAGTTCAGTGAGAAATGACAATATTTTGTAAACCCTAAATATAAACTATTATGATTGTTATAAATGCCTACATAAAAGAACAGACATTCACCTAGGAGTGGGAAAAATTCTTGTCCTTTTTAGCACTAAAATGCACTGTTTTACTTGAACACACACATATCACATCTGTCAGGAGGTAAAGTAAGAATTATATTCAGACAAAGGGCTGAACTTTGAATTAGGTTATGTGTCCATAAGAAATCACCGTTAACAAAATTTAATTTAAACCAAGTTATTGTCAACCTGAGCATGTTTGTTTAACTGACACCTTCATAGATTATTTAAATCATGATACCATGTATTTAGATTTCACATGTTTGAAGGACACAGAGTTTAAATTTCCTACGCCAATTCACCCCTAGTCAATATAATCTCTCTACTTAGTCTTTCATAACTTTACCACACCCTCACAACAGTTCTGAAATGGCTGTCTCAAAATTACTGGTGATTTCATAATTAGTAAATCCTGCAACACTGTTCCTTTGGTTTCTATGGCTTTATTTTCTGGTTCACTTCCTACCTCAGACCCCTCATTGCCCATCTCTCTCATAAATCGGCTTCCTCTGCCTATTATTTAGATATAGAAATCCTTCAACATCCTATCATTGTCTTTTCTCATTCTGCTTTCTCTCCCTAGTCATTTCTAACACTCCTACAGCTCCTCCAGATGGCTTCCAGCCTCTCCCTGACTTCCAGTCTTAAAATCTAAGCACCCAGAATTGAAATCCACTCTCTTTTCCCCAACCCTCTCCTCTTCCTATTATTTGTTAACAACATTACTATCATTGCAGTCACTCAGTTGAAAGCTCATGTGCCCTTTCCTTCATCCTCTCCTCAACATCAAATTAGTTTCCAAGTTCTATACCTTTGATGTCCCTATCTCCTTGTTCTTCTTTTCCCTCCTGATCCTGCCCTGGTACATGGATTCATTTCTCACTTGAAATATCGGTAACTTAATTATCTCTCACTTTTCTAATCATCTCTGTACTATGTCACCTTTGAAATCCTTAACTCAAAAGCCTTTGATATTCAGAAATCAGTGTTCTTCGTATATATAAACAATAACCAGCTAGAAGATATAATGCAAGAGAAGATCCTTTTTATGCTAGCAAGAAAAAAGATAAAATATCCAGCCATGAACCTAATGGGAAACGTGCAAAAGTTATATAAGGAGAATTTTTAAAACACTTTTACTGAAAGACACAAGGTAGACTAGAGCAAATGGAATGAGAAAACCGTGTTCTTAGATGGGAAGACACAACATCACTAAGATAATTGATGAATTTAACATGATCCCAACAAAAATGTCAATCTTTTTTTCTAGACAAGTTGAATGTATTCTTAGAATATAATTAATTATAGCCCCCCGCCAAAACAAAATCTTTAAAAAAAAAAGCAATGTCTGAGGGGTTGACCCTACTAGGTATTAAACAGAGTCATATTCCTAAATCCCTATAAGTAAAGTCAAATAACAAATGACAAAGTAGGAAGAGATATTTCTAACACATACCACATACAAAGGAGTAATGGCTCCAATATGGAAAGAACTCCTAAAAACGGGGGAAGAAGGAACACCAACAACCCCATAGAAAAGTGGACAAAAGATGTGAACAGACAGCTCACAGAAAGAAGAAATGATCCTTAAACATTAAAAAAAAATTCTCAACCTGATTCATACTAAGAGAAATACAAATTAAAACTATGCCAAGTTGGCCCTCCTTACCTATCAGGTTAGCCAAAAAAATAAAATAAAAATCTATGCTTGATGCCATACTCTTTTAGAAACATTGGGGGAGCACAGGCATTTAATATTGTTTCCTTGCACATTTCGTAAAGAATCTACTAGAGAACAGACTTCAAATGTCCAAACGACTAGAGAGATGTCAACCTAAGGACCGGTGGTGAGCATTAAATACCTATTTACTTGTAAAACAAAGACCACATGAGGGTTAGAGAAGAAAGAGCATACTATGTATTGGCTATATGCTCTGAAAATGTATATAAAATCAAACTAAAGAAAATGGAGAGAGTATATGCAAACAGTTTTTAAACTGTTTCAGTAGTACTGGTGATGGTACAATGGGTGATTTTGCTGAGACTGTAGTGGGGTATAATGCAAGACCATGCACACTGTAATTGTGTGATCTTCTAATTCTATCATTCTCTGGTCTCTGAGAACCTGGATTCTCAGAAGAAAGGTGATACCGATGTAAAACAGAAGATGTTAAGTAAAAACATTACAGTCCTGACTTTGCATTGGAAGTATCAGTGTGAACTCATGGAATATCTTGCCATACGATAGCAAGGAAACTATCAAATACTACTGAGGTCATGTCAAAAGGACATAAGACCCAACTTGAAGAAGCTGCCACTGGCCAGAGTTGGAACAATTAAACTCCATAGGGGTAATAACTTCAGGGGATTGACACACTTAAAATGTTTTAATCCATGAGTTTTAATGATCCTAAAAAATTAATTGGTCACCTTTTGAGGGTGATAGGCAACCAACTTATTATTTTTAAAACTGGGTAAAGGGAAACAATCAAATATTTATCCTGCCTTTCCTATGTGAGCTATACTACTGGATAATCAAATAATAGATGAGGGGGAGCTACTCTATATAGAAATGTTTTAGCTAATAAGTAAGGGAGTGATAAAATTGGAATATCGTCATTTTGCAATCCCTAATGAATTGAATGGATCTAGACAATGGGCATTGACAGCTACTAATATCACAAAGAGAGAATTAAAAAGACATCATGTGCCCCAATATAGAAGAGTACAGTTCACAATTAAGTAGGCTTGCCTCCAAAAATTAAACTGAAATCTAATCAAGTCTCTGTACCCAATTACCAATTTACAGGAAGTACACAGATCATGAAACACTGCATCATGGAGATATAATCAGTAGAATCCAGAGTCTGGGAAACTACAGGCCAAACAGTTGAGTTTCTTTAACAAATAACTTACAAGGAAAAAAAAGAAAAAGCAATGGAAGGAGAACCTGTAGATTAAAAGACACTTTTTAAAACGTTATATTAAAGTTCATAGTAAATAAAGGAAAAAGGTGGGGTGAGTAGGGCTGCTGTGGATTAAAATAAACTGAAGAGCTATAAAAACCACATTCCATGTGTGGACCTTGTTTAGAACATGATTTAAACAAGCCAGCTAACCAAAGACATTTTTTAGATAGGGAGATTTTACTTTATTTTGTTTTTCAATTTTTATTTTATTTTGAAGTATAGTTGATTAATAATGTTGTGTTAGTTTCAGGTGTACAGCAGAGTGATTCAGTTATACATATACATGTATCCATTCTCTTTCAAATTCTTTTCCCATTTAGGTTATTACAGAATATTGAGCAGAGTTCCCTGTGCTATACAGTAGGTCCTTGTTGGTTATCTATTTTAAATATAGCAGTGGGAATTTTAATATGGACTGGGGATTAGTCAATCCCAAAGAATCATTAGGTGTGACGATGACATTTTGTTTGTAAGAAAATGTCCATACTTTTTAGAGACGCATGCTAAAATACATAGAATTGAAAACACAGGATGTCCAGGATTTGCTCTGAAATACTTTGGCAAAAGACAGAGCGGAGGATAGAGGAAGAATGATAAAATCTTGACACAGGCATACCTCAGAAATATTGCAGGTTTGGTTTCAGACCACTGCAATCAAGTGAATATTGCAATAAAGCGAGTCACATGAATTTTTTGGTCTGCCAGTGTATGTAAAAGTTATGTTTACACTATACTGTAGTCTATTAAGTGTGCAATAGCATTATTTCTAAAAAAAAAACAATGTACAGGGGCTTCCCTGGTGGCGCAGTGGTTGAGAGTCCGCCTGCCGATGCAGGGGACACGGGTTCGTGCCCTGGTCCGGGAAGATCCCACATGCTGCGGAGCGGCTGGGCCCGTGAGCCATGGCGGCTGAGCCTGCGTGTCCGGAGCCTGTGCTCCGCAGCAGGAAAGGCCACAACAGTGAGAGGCCCACGTACCGCAAAAAACAAAACAAAAACAAACAAACAAACAAAAAAAACAATGTACATACCTTAATTTAGAAATAATGCTGTTGGGAAAATGGCGCTGATAGACTTGCTCAACTCAGGCTTGCTACAAACCTCCAATTTGTAAAAAACACATTATCTGCAAAGTGCAATAAACCAAAGCACAATACAATGAGGTATGCCTATAATTGTTTAGTCTGGGTATGGGGCTTATAGAGATTCACTGTTTTGTTTTGTTTTACTTCTGTACATGTTTGAACATTCTTTCATTTACAAAGGTTTTCATGATTCTCCCTTCTATTAAATAAGAGATTTGAAATATGGAACTCAAAATCCAAGCCTTTTAGATGGTATTCATGGCATTGCACAATCAGCTCCTTCAAGTCACATGAGCTGAAAAAGAGGGCAGGCATAGATTCCCAAGGGAAAACCATGGTGCTGTTTCTAGAAGAAGGAGAATCAAAGCCAGGCAAAAATCATAATAGATGCCCACCATTGTTCCCACACAACTTTTTGAGCTTCATCTTACAAAACGCATGTAGCCAAACAGGACCACGTGCTATGTCCTGAGTAGAGTGCATTCCTATGCCTGTTAGTCTTGCTCAGGCTGTCCTCTGTACTTTTTTTTTCTTTAACTGAGGTCATACTTTCCTTCAAAATCCACCGCAACTGCCATCTTAGGGGTAACCTTTGCCTTACAAGCCTATAAAATAAGAAGACTCCTGTGGCACTGGATTCAGCCTCTGTGATAGTATTCTGCCTTGTATGGGCAAACGTGCGTATCCATAGCCCCCACTAAATTGGAGGCTCCCTGAAGTCTCCTTTCATTGTATACCTCAAACAATGGAGCCCAATGAACTGTCTAGAGCAAGGGCACAATCCTTGTTTGCCTAATTGAATTAACACCAGGGATTTTCAGATTGAGTTTCTCAACAAGGCACGAAGTATTAATAAGCTAAGAACTTGTCATCTTTCATAATAGCAAATAAATGGAACATTTATTATCCAATATCTCTTGCCTGTTTAAAGACATTGGATATCGTTTTAGTTGAAGTACTAGATATTAGATCCAAACTGTCTATAGCGAAGATGACTGCTTTGAGGTCTGTAGGGGTAGACTGAGAAGTGTTTGTATTTTGAAATATGTTAATTTTTTGCCAACCACAGCAGATGGTCACCCTTACTGCTTGTAACAGACATTTAACTGATTTGACAATAGCCTTATGGTCTTTCTGGTAGGACTCCAAATATTTGCATTAAACAGATCTTTGATTAAACTACTGTTTTATCATGAGTCTGTAAATGGTAACATCCTCAAATCTAACTGAATTCCAATAAGAATATAACATTTTTATATTTTTATTTTTGTGATTGGAGTCTACTGTTGTCTATGTGAAATTATGCTATGCAAATGTATATTTTTTTAATTTAATAAGCCCTTTTTGAAAGGAAGTCTTGACATAGGCTTGTGTTTGCATTTGCAAATCAGAACTGCTTCTCTCTCTTGTCCAGGTGATGTGGTCCTACATATGGAAGGTGGGCTTCACCTATGGGAAGGAAGCAGGAGACACATTCATTGAGCACCGTGGCAGGTACCTTCATTTAACTTATTCCAAAAAGCCAAGGTCAATGTGGGCCTTTGAACATAATCACAAAATGAGGAACTAGTTCCTCCCACTTGTCCATGATCTACTACCCACCTACAGGAACTACACACCAAATATTCCTGGATCTTTAGATCCTGATATCTCAGAGAAGTTAGACCACACCCTCCTTGTTCAAATGGGAAAACTGGGTTTGGAAAGGTGAGAAAAGTGATGACTCAAGACCAATACTCAGGCCACCTGGCCCCTGGCCTCCAGTATAAATTCAGGGCCTCCCTGAGAACGAGAAGCTGCCTGAAGTTAACCCACACTTGCGGTTCACTGTTACTTGCAGCTGAGAGCACCCTAAACTGTTATGCTTCTCTTACCCCAGGTCTCTTCCCTCCACACACCTCTATTTCTGTGTTTTGGCCTTCTTCCAACCATTTTTATAATCAGACAGCATTAAATGTAGGGGGGTGTGTGTGAATTCTGAATGAGGACAAATCCCCCAGCAAAGAGACTTCCATTAAAACAAATTCATACTTGTTGCCTTATCTCTATTCCAGAGGCAGAGATGCCCAGCAGAATGGTCTTCCTGAATGGATTTGCCTAGTTATAATAAATCTGGGGATGTCTAGGAGTGGGAGAGCTCACTCCTCTGCCTGCAAACCAGTCACCTGGTCTTCTGCCCCAAGAACCACATCATCGATTCCATTGCTCACTCATGAATAAGCTTTGTGCTGAATGATTTTGGCCCCATGGCCCTGATCCCTTAAATGAATGCCCAGGATATGACAGCCCCCAAACACATTACTCTTCTTCTAGTTCTGGATGGAAAATATTATATAATGCTTAAGGCTGGACTTGTTCCTAAGCCCTTGAAATCTTCAGGCTCTTTGATACCAGGGACAAAACTGTATTTCTTCTATATTTCCCCAAATTATGACTTGTAAGGAAGATATATAATAATTAAAAGTCCTTATTAATTGAATTCTGCCAACCTACTAGCAACTCCCCAGACTGATAACAAAGCCAGGCAAAGCAGTTGTCAGTTTGAGGATGGCATCTGTGGAGGCAAGCTCCTGCTCTCCCTGGCTTCTTCTTGATCCAGGCAGAGAACATAAAAATTTCTTGCACCAGATACCTGATTGAGCCCCAGATCAAGGCAAAATGCCAATGCTTACATGAGCTCTGTACTTCCCATCTCCTACCTTGGGCTATAATTAGCAGACTGGGAAATCAGGAGGTATGAGAGCATGTCTTCAAAATTGAATGGAAATCAATGGGGAAATGACTTGCTTTACCGAAATCTGTTCCACATGCAAAGTTCCAGGAATATTTTAAAATAAGGTCTATTACAGGTTAAATGCAACATCTAAATAACCTTCAGAGTATCTAGCCAATGACATTTCTAGATGATCTTTAAAATGCCTCCCATCATATCTCTTTCTAAAAGATGTAGGAGAAGTAGGAATATTAATAAATTAGTTCATACTTATGAATATTTCTCACAGTCTTTCCAATGCTCTTCAGTCCCTTAATAATCTACATGTAATTTTAAAACTTTTTATTATGGAAATTTCAAACAAATATGTAAGTTAAGAGAACAGTATAATGAACCTTCATGTACCCTTAACCCAACTTAAATAAGTATCAATTCACAGTCAGTCTCATTTTCTCTGTACTCCCATCCATTTTCCCCATGTTCTCCAGATTATCTTGAAACAAATCTCAAGTATATCATTTATTTTAAATATTTCAGCAAGCTATAACCATTGTTCAGTCCAGTTCTCAAAAAGGCTTTTTCTGGATCACTCCTGATTTTTAGTAGTCAGTAGTTGTTTAAAACTTTGATACAGTTTCTACAAAAATAAGCATATTTACTTACAAATTTCTTTACACTGATTTAGTTAGTTCATCCATTTGTCCATCCATTTGTTCATTCATCACACGTCAGAAACATTTATTGGGAATTCCCTTGCGGTCCAGTGGTTAGGCTCCATGGTTCCACTGCAGGGGGCATGGGTTCAATCCCAGGTCAGGGAACTAAGATCCTGCATGCCGCAGAGCCAGAAAAAAAAAGAAAAAAAGGAAAAGGTTATTAAGTACTTAGTATGTACTGGACCTACTTGGAATTCTGGGAATACAGCTATGAACAAAGTAGACAAGAACCCCTGATATTATATTTTGGTAGGGAGAGGAAAATAGTAAACAAATTAGAAAATTCATAAACAAGTTTATTTCAAATGTCAAGAAAGAAAGGAACAAGGTAATGTGATAGTAACTCGGCCTGGTGGAAGGAGGGGAGGTGTGACATTTCAGCTGATACCTGAAGAATATAAAAGAACAGCAATTTGAAGACTGGGTATAGAGTGAACCAGGCAGAGAAAATCAAAAAGACTGAGGCAAGGAAGAGATTTCTGTGTCAGGGAACAGCAAGGAACACAGTGTAAATTCAGCATAATAAACAAGGGAGAAACTGGTCAGACATACAGCTGGAGAGTGTGGTAGACAGTGACCCCCAACAAATCATCCCTTCCAATATTCATGTCCTTGGTATCCTGCATGCCACACAGCCAGAAAACAAAAAGAAAAAGTTTATTAAGTACTTAGTATGTACTGGAGCTACTTGGAATTCTGGGAATACAGCTATGAACAAAGTAGACAAGAACCCCTGATATTATATTTTGGTAGGGAGAGGAAAATAGTAAACAAATTAGAAAACTCATAAGCAAGTTTACTTGATCGTGTGCTTTGCTTTGGCCAGTGGGACATTAGCAAGCATGGTAGAAGGAGACTGGATTAGCACTCGCACACTAGAGCTTGTCCTCTTGGAACGCTGTCTCTGGAAGCTAGCCACCATGCTGAAAAGTGACTTGAGCTAGACTAGTGAGTGATGAGGGGCCACATGGAGACACCCTCTGGAGGATGAGAGTTCACCTTGGACAGTGCAGCGCCACCGAGCTCCTAAAAGAACGTGGTCACGTTACTGCAGTCAACCCACAAAATCATGAGAAACAATAAATCACTGTTTTCAGTCATTATTTTGGGGGGTGGTTAATTACATGGCAATAGAAAACGGAAAGAGAAAGTAGCACCTGGAAGTGGGGTGCTGCTGTAACGGAAACCTAAAGCAGGTGATTTTGAGATTGAGCCATGGAGGAAGGCTGGAAGGGTGGCAAAGGCAGTGAGCAAATGGAACGCTGGAAAGATGGTCATCTGTGTTGTAAAGCTGGGGAACAGCTGGTAAAGCTGATGACTGCGGTAACATGTAAGATAGAAAATGTACTTAATGAACTTGTGGGTCTGTCCAAAGGAAACTTCCAAGTAGAATGCCAAAGGGGTTAATCTGCTTCTTTTAGCTGCCTGTCATAAAATATGGGAAGGAAGGATGAACGAGAATTTCAGTTTTCAAGCAGAAAAAATAATAAATGGCCTCAGCATGCTGCCAGCCAAACGTGATCTTAGTCAAGATCAAGTTGAGGGTGTGGCTGTAAGACCTATTTTAAGACCTCAGAGCCCAAAATGCAGAGGGCCCGTTCCCAAGAGATGTGTGGATCGGTGTGTGACTCTTGTCTAATGGAGTAGATTATAATTTACCATACAGAACATCCACAGCATTTTAAAAGGAACTGTACACACTTAAAGGAACAAAGACAGTTGAAAATGAAAAGAGGCCTCTGGGCTCCCACCTTTCCATGAGCAAGAAGCAGACTGAGAAATCAGCCTCAGAGATGAACCATTTCTCATGGAAAATGAAAAAGGTCTCAGAGGACAGAGCCAACAGCTAAGAACAATGGATTGAGGAAAAAGTGAACATATTAGAAAATTCATAAACAAGATCATTTCAAATGGCAAGAAAAAAAGAACAAGGTGATGTGATGGTAATTTGGCGGGGTGTGGTGGAGGAGGGAGCAGAAGCAGGCCCCAATCAAGCAATAGTCCCTCCCTCCAGACCTAGGGAAACTGGCAACATGTGTACAGCTGGCTTTTAGAACTGCTAAGGACCCGTGCCTGCTACGTGCCTTTAATGTCCTCCCCCTGAGAACGGGAGCATCTGCTGCTATCTTATCCCTCTCTCACCACTGCATGCGGGGTTGGGGGAGGGGGGTTGGTGATGGTGGCAGATAACTTGAATTTTTAGTTCACAGGTTTCCAGACTGAGAAAAGCCACACCCAAGCAACCTCATCCACATCCAGACCTGATCCAAATGATGAAATTCTGGGCACCGAGCAGCTGCCATACTGGGTGAGACTTTGGGAGGTACTGGAAGAGATGAATGTGTTTTGCATAAGGGAGAAATGCCAGTAATTTATGGCCAGAGGATGGATTGTGATAGATGATAAAGATGGCCACAAAGAGCTTCCCTGGTGGTGCAGTGGTTAAGAATCCGGCTGCCAACGCAGGGGACACGGGTTCGAGCCCTGGTCCGGGAAGATCCCATATGCTGCAGAGCAACAAAGCCCGTGAGCCACAACTACTGAGTCTGCACTCTAGAGCCCGTGAGCCACAACTACTGAGCCAACGCGCCACAACTACTGAAGCCCGCGCAGCTAGAGCCTGTGCTCCGCAACAAGAGAAGCCACCACAATGAGAAGCCCACGCACCGCAATGAAAAGTCGACCCCACTCGACCCATCTAAAGAAAGCCCGTGCACAGCAACGAAGGCCCAATGCAGCCAAAAATAAATAAAATAAATAAATAAATAAATAAATAAATAGTAAAAAGATGGCCACAAAATCTTTTGTGTCCTTGCATAGAGACCAGAAGTCTATTTCTCCTCCCCTTGAGTCTGGGCTGGCTTCGTGACCTGTTTTGACAAATAGAAGCAGCAGAAGTGATACTGTGCCAGGTCTTAAAAGACTGTGCAGCTTCCACGTTTGCCCTCTTGGAGCCCCAAGCCGCATGGAAAGAGGTTCAGCCACCCAGATGGAGAGCTGAAAGGTGCCTGGCTAAAAGAAAACTGTTTCTCTGCTCGTAGCACTTCTGACGCCAAGTGTGTAGATTTTCCACACCAAGCAATTCTCCAATTCTCTGTGCACACGAAGTGGTGTCCCACAATTTAATTCAATTCTGACATTATTAATCTAGAGTTAGCACACAGGTTAAGGGGATCAGTCCCACTATGCAAATAGTGGGTCCCCAGGTTACCCACACTTCTGTCCAACTTCTATCCAACTTCTGTCCAACTTCTGGCTACGAATCAGGAGTTCCCACGACCCTCCCCTCAGGTTTGATAATTTGCTATAATGGCTCAGAACTCAGGGAAACACTCTGCTTACTATTATTGGCTTATTATAAAGGATACTGTAAAGGGTACAGAGGAACAGCCAAAGGAATAGGTGCATGGGGTGGGGTCTGGAAGAATCCTGAGCACAGGAGCTTCTGTCCCGTGAATTTGGGGTGTGCATCCTCCCGGCACATAGACACGTTCACCAAACTAGAAGCTCTCTGAACAATCTATAGTTTAGTCATTTTAGGAAGGTCCCATTTTGTAGGTATGATTGATTAAATCACTGGCCATTGATCATTAACTCAGTCTCCAGCTTCTCTCCTCTCCATGGAGGCTGGGGGTGGGACTGAAAGTTCTAATCCTCTAGTCACTTGGTTGGTTCCTCTGGTGACCAGCCTGTATCCTGGGGCTTTTGGCCACCATTCATCTTATTAACATAAACTCAAGCATGGTTGAAAAGGGTTTATTATGATTAACAAAGACCCTTCTCTCACCACATCACTCAGGAAATCACAAAAATTTTAAGAGCTCTGTGACAGGAACTGGGACGAAGACCAAATATAGATGTCTTATTTTATCACAGTGTCACATTGGCCAAGCCCTTGATGTTCCAGCTGTCACAGTGAGACACCAGACTTGTGGGAAAAGCTGTCTTGAATTCCCAGCCGCAGGCAAAGAGCTGTCCTGCTAAGTCCAGCGAACCCAAATTGCACAACTGTGAGTAAATGCACAGGGGTTGTTTTAAACCACTAAGTTTTGGGATAGCTAGTTACAAAGCAATAGATGAATGCAACAGAAATATAGTGATGGACTAATGATAGCTCAAGTTCTTTGGGGTTCACCCTTCAAAAGGTGGAGGTTTTGCCTGGGCTCACTCATAGGGCTGCATTCAGCTGGAGGGTTAGCTGGGCTGGAAGGTCCAAGACAGCCTCACTCACAGGGCTGGCCATTGGTTCTTCTCCATATGTCCTCTCATCTTAAGTAGGCTAGACCAGTTTCCTTACATGGTGGTCTTAGGGCAGCGTTCCCAGAAGGAAAAACCAGGAGCTGCAAGGCTCCCTGAAGGTGAGTCTCTACGGACTTATACAGTGTCACTTCCACCACATTCAAAGCAAGTCAAACAGTCAGCCCAGATTCATTCAAGAGACGGGAGAGAACCACGTAGTTTCTTTTCTCATCTTATTGATGAGAAGAGCTGCAAAGTATTGTGGCCAAGTTTTTCAATTTACCATCATGTCACAAAAATTTTAGTGAAATGCCAGGTATTTGTGCTTAGGAACAGAACTAGAATGACTGTACACAAAATAACATATATGACATTTTAAAATTAATCTAAGAAAGCATTATATCATCATTTTTACTTTAGCCCTATTGTCAAAACCACCTTAACTTTCTTTTTTTCTTTATTTTTTAGAAAGCCAATTTTAAAAGATACCAAATACTAAAATAGGGTTTCCGAACTGTTTTATGAATTACCAAACATTTCCTCAGGTCTTGAGATCATCCTGCATGGCCCCCATCGCTGGTGAGCGCTTTTCTGCCCCTGAAATCCTTTTAAGCCTGGGGAAAAGAGAGTAAGGAGAAAGTGGAATGTGAGAGCAGCAATCAGCTGGAAATTCTGTCAGGTAAGACCTTTAGATCATTGGGTAGGTCCCTATCTATCAGAAATCGTGCTCTAAAAACTTCTGTAAAAACCTACATTTCAAAATGTTAAGCTTAACTTTTCTGGACTTGTCCTTGAGTGATTAATAGTTAGAAACGTACTGAGAACCAGCTCTTATAGAGCATCCTTTCGTTCACAAATTCCACAAATATGGGTTTGCTAAACTAGAAGAATTAGAGAATATCTGCATTTAGTCCAAGATATTTATGTCATGGGTCATAAAACAATGGTGGCACTTATCTAAGCCTGATAAAGGAAACTTACCCATTTACAGGAATCTTTATGATTGTTTGTAGCATCTTTTATAATCGAGAGAAATATCTTGCACACAGTGTTTTGATCAAAAATGCTATAAGAGGGCTTCCCTGGTGGCGCAGTGGTTAAGAATCTGCCTGCCAGCTCAATGTCAAAAACACAAACAACCCAATCCAAAAATGGGCAGAAGACCTAAATAGACATTTCTCCAAAGAAGATATACAGATTGCCAACAAACACATGAAAGAATGCTCAACATCATTAATCATTAGAGAAATGCAAATCAAAACTACAATGAGGTATCACCTCACACCAGTCAGAATGGCCATCATCAAAAAATCTACAAACAATAAATGCTGGAGAGGATGTGGAGAAAAGGGAACCCTCTTGCACTGTTGGTGGGAATGTAAATTGATACAGCCATTATGGAGAGCAGTATGGAGGTTCCTTAAAAAACTACAAATAGAACTACCATATGACCCAGCAATCCCACTACTGGGCATATACCCTGAGAAAACCATAATTCAAAAAGAGTCATGTACCACAATGTTCACTGCAGCTCTATTTACAATAGCCAGGACATGGAAGCAACCTAAGTGTCCATCAACAGGTGAATGGATAAAGAAGATGTGGCACATATATACAATGGAATATTACTCAGCCATAAAAAGAAACTAAATTGAGTTATTTGTAGTGAGGTGGATGGACCTAGAGTCTGTCATACAGAGTGAAGTAAGTCAGAAAAACAAATACCGTATGCTAACACATATATATGGAATTTTAAAAAAATGGTTCTGAAGAACCTAGGGGTAGGACAGGAATAAAGACGCATAAGTAGAGAATGGACTTGAGGACACGGGGAGGGGGAAGGGTAAGCTGGGACGAAGTGAGAGAGTGGTATGGACATATATACACTACCAAGTGTAAAATAGATAGCTAGTGGGAAGCAGCTGCATAGCACAGGGAGATCAGCTAGGTGCTTTGTGACTACTTAGAGGGGTGGGATAGGGAGGGTGGGAGGGAGATGCAAGAGGGAGGAGATGTGGGGATATATGTATATGTATAGCTGATTCACTTTGTTATAAAGCAGAAACTAGCACACCAGTGTAAAGCAATTACACTCCAATAAAGATGTTAAAAAAAAAAAAAAAGAATCCACCTGCCAATGCAGGGGACACAGGTTCGAGCCCTGGTTCGGGATGATCCCACATGCTGCGGGGCAACTAAGCCGGTGCACCACAACTACTGAGCCTGTGCTCTACAGCCTGCGAGCCACAGCTACTGAGCCTGAGTGCCACAACTACTGAAGCCCGCCTAGATAGAGCCTGTGCTCCGTAACAAGAGAAGCCACTGCAGTGAGAAGCCCGTGCACCGCAACGAAGAGTTGCCCCCGCTCACTGCAACTAGAGGAAACCACGCACAGCAGCAAAGAACCAAAGCAGCCAAAATAAATAAATAAAATATATAAATTTATTTTTAAAAAATGCTATAAGAGAGCTCAGTGTCTGCCTAAGAAGTAACACAGTGCATTCCTCAATAGAGATTAAAGTTGAAGCCATCTGTAGTATCGATGAGGCAATCTTTTTTTGTTGTTGGAGAGGAGGTTATGATAACTTTTAGATAAAGCAAAAGTTGCATGCAATTTTCAGTTCTACCACTAGATGTATCCATCTTCTTACCAACTTACTCATCTTCTTATCAACACAAGACAGAAATCTCCAGCGCATAATTTGTGGAAAGCTTAATGTTAGGCACTCCAGATTATCAAAAATAAGATGCAGTTGATGTTCTAAACATCATAGTAGTCTGGTGGAGACAAGACAAGAACTCAAGAATCTGTATTTCAAAGCAGAATATAAATGTCAAAATACAAATGAGAAGTTCTATGGAAACTCAAAAGAGAGAATAACTCCAAAACATTAGCAGAAGATTTTTGGATGAGGTAGCATTTGAATTTTGAAGTTCAAGTAGCATTTCAACTGACTGAGGTGGAGAGTGTTGGATAAACAAACACAGATGTGGGAAAGCATGATAATGTGTTCTTGGAACACCAAGAGATAAGACTTGACATGTAGTGTAGGGCTATATTGTTTTAAATGCCAAGTTGAAGAGATTATAATTAATTCAATCAATGATGGAGGTGCCCCCCAGCCCCACCCCCACCCCCAGTTCTTTGAGACACCAGTCTATAAACCAGGCTCTGTTCCTCCACATTCCTTCCTTTGGGCGGAGTCAGGACTCCCTTTCCCCCACACCTACAGCCCTCCTACCTACTAGAATATCTGACAAATATGTTGGGGGTAGTGAAAGTGAGAGATAAAAAATAAACCCAAATTCATTTTTCCCAGTTTTTCTCTTTTTATTAAGGGTACTCATGTTATTATTATTTTAACTATTTTCGAAAATTTGGCTTACCACTAAAGAATGTATATTTCATATGATGAGAATATTCAAAAGAATAGACCACATTATGGAGGTAACTAAAACATCCACAAATGTTACTGAGTTGAGGAAGATTATTTGAACACACAGTGTATATTGCTCCAAAGAATAATGTCCAATTAGGGCAGAGATTGCAAACTGGTGACTCGGGGTCCTATCTAGCTCAAAATATGTTCTGTAAGGGCACTTCCCTGGTGGTCCAGCAGCTAAGACTCCGTGCTCCCAATGCAGGGGGCCCAGGTTTGATCCCTGGTCAGGGAAATAGATCCCACATGCCACAGCTAAAGATCCAGCATGCCACAATGAAGATCCCGCACTTCACAATGAAGATCCTGTGTGCTACAACTAAGACCTGGCACAGCCAAATAAATAAATATTTAAAAAATAAAATATATATATATATATATATATATATGTATATATATATATGTTTTGTTAAATTTGCACAACATTAAAAAAAATTTTTTTTGAGGGCTTCCCTGGTGGCACAGTGGTTGAGAGTCCGCCTGCCGATGCAGGGGCCACGGGTTCGTGCCCCGGTCCAGGAAGATCCCACATGCCGTGGAGCGGCTGGGCCCGTGAGCCATGGCCGCTGAGCCTGCACGTCCGGAGCCCGTGCTCCAAAACGGGAGAGGCCACAGCAGTGAGAGGCCCACGTACTGCAAAAAAAAAAAAATTTTTTTTGAGTTACTTGATATTACTTTACAAATCATGAGGCTTTCACATGCAATCTAGATTTCTGGCTTCTCTTCAAATATTGTAAAATTTCATAACAAGGCATCCCCGTTCTCATTCGGCATAGTCAGCTGGAGCTGTGTAGAGACCACCCCCCCATTCAGTAACACACCTCCTCTCTAGTTTCCATGTGCCCTGCTCCCTTCTGTAATACACAGGACCTGCTTTCCAATTTATATTACCTGTCTGGCCCATAGACATTTGATTTGTGTGATCTCTATGTCTGCCCGTTGGGATCTGCAGATTTTAGTATCTTTGTTGGACTGGTCATCACCAGTCATTACACACTGATGTTCTCAAACTCTTTCCTGCATCCACATTTTGGTCAGTGTGTAAAATTGATTTTGTTGCAACTGAGCATATATGCCATCAATTCATTAAACTAAGTGGGTTGTGTGACTTGCTATTGAATCGGGTATAATCTTCTACAAGGAAGAGGTAAGAGACAAAGTGTAGAATCCAGAAAGATCACATGATTAATGGAACACCGGAGAACTTTGCCCCATGAGTATATAAGGGCAGCAAAAAAATGTCTATTCAAGTAACAATACAACGAATTCAATAACTATGGGTGCTCTGGTGGTGAGATATTTTGAAATATATTAATGTGTTTTTTACTTCTGTACTTCTTTGGCTATGCCTTCCCCCCCAATTTAGTCTTCATTGCCTTAAGAAGGATTAGGATATTTTTTAGCAGGAATGCAAAGTCATTGTTTAATCTTGAAGCCCATTTCAGAAGCAAGAGTCTTGAAGCCAGGTGTACAGTCAGGGTCTAAATAGGAAAACAGAAATCCCTTTAAGAACTTACAGTATAGGAAAATTGACTTAGGTAACTGGGTTTACAGGAGATGGAGTAGGTGAGAAACCAGAGACTGGATGGTGAAGTCACCCAGAGATGAGCCACATCAGCAAGACTGGAGGGGCAAAGGGAGGAGACTGTCGCTACAGGAAACTGGATCCACAGTGGAGTAAGGCAGCTCCTGCCAGAGGTACCGCAAAGGCAGAGAGAAATATTTAGAATTCTCCCTTCCATCCCGGCCCCATCTCCTGCTAGTGTCATCCAGTGGCTGAGCCCAGCCAGAGTCAGTACCATGGGGACCTGCAGGCATCCGGAGCCCCCGGAGAGATGGACAGGGGCAGGACCAGAGAGCGCTAGAGGGCAAGCAGGTTCAGTGTCCACACACCAATTACAAAGGCCAGCCACTGGAGATAGAACAGCGTTTTGCTTTGTTTTGTTTTCATCTTCCTAAACGTTCTCTTTAAATCTCTAGACCCAAAGCCTGGAGGGCTAAGTTTAGAGTCTATAACATAAAACATAGGGTATAGAACATGAGGTCATGGCAATTTCCTGTCACACAAAAAGGCAATAAAAACCCTTCCTGGCTTGGGAGAAGGAGCTTGGAGGAAATACTGAGGAACACAGGATTCTCGAGCTCCATGAATGGGGACAGGCAGGGAAAAGGAGCCTCAGCTTGAAATTCCTAGAGCAGGGGGTGCTCATGCACTATTTTCTTTTCTTTTCTGGTTTTTTTTCCTTTATTTTTATTTTTTTTAAATTTATTTATTTATTTTTGGCTGTGTTGGGTCTTTGTTTCTGTGCGAGGGCTTTGTCTAGTTGCGGCGAGCAGGGGCCACTCTTCATCGCGGTGCGCAGGCCTCTCACTATCGCGGCCTCTCCTGTTGCGGAGCACAGGCTCCAGACGTGCAGGCTCAGTAGCTGTGGCTCATGGGCCTAGTTGCTCTGCGGCATGTGGGATCCTCCCAGACCAGGGCTCGAACCCATGTCCCCTGCATTGGCAGGCAGATTCTCAACCACTGTGCCACCAGGGAAGCCCCTGCACTATTTTCTGTTTGGAAATTTGGAAGGACGCCACCTTAAAGAATACCCGACACCAACAATAGAGTAGCAATGGCGGGGTGGAGTGTTTAGGCAGAGAAACGGCCTGTGATTGTGGTTTTCCATGGGTTTTCTGGGGTTATGTGTGTCCTGGACAAGATCCAGAGGCCGTGTGCCTCCATGCAGGCTGCACAACAGCTGAGAGGGCGTTACTGGGGCAGGACTGGATTCCAGCTGAGGAGAGCAGACCCCTCGCGCAGGGAGGCCAAGGCAAGAGCCATAGGCTTCCAAGCAGGTGATGGCTAGTGGTGCACACAGCAGAGAATAAGACACCTTAGCTGAGCAAGGTGTCGTCTTAGGCCAACAAGCGGCAGAGGTCGGCAGATCAGCAGGTGAGCCAGACACTCCTCTGCACAGCGCAGTGCTGGACCCAGGCTACCTGCCACCTGTACTCAGAGCACAGGCCTGGGGCAAAGGGTTGGGAGAGTCAGAAAAGCCTAATCATGAACTTTGACTTTGAATTAACTGAATTTGAATTTTGAATTCGTTATGTAGGGAGAAAAAGAATAAGTTTCCTTCTACCCTTATAAATTCTCAGCTGGGCCCCTATAACAGAAGACACATTAACAAGAGAAAACAAGCAGAAGTTTATTAACATGTGTATCACACATGTAACACATGGGAGAACCCAGAGATGAGTAACTCATAGGTTTGGTTAGAACTTTAGTTTATATAATATCTTAGCAAAGGAACAATAAATTTTAGAGAAGTGACAAGAAAAAGGACCTAGAGTCCCCAATGGGCAGCAAATTATGGGACGGCAAGTATATGGGAAACAAATGAGAGACAAAGGCTAGGTTGTAAACTTTGCATGTAAACCCCTCTGGTGTCATCTCCAGGCTGACAGGGTCTAAAGTCTCCAGTGATTCACTTTTGTCCTTCCTCGTAGAGAGGGGAGAGACACCTTTGTAAATTTATGTCCTACTTTTAGGCAAATAGGGGAAAGGCAGGTGGATTTTCTTTTTTCTTTCTTTTTTTAAAAGGAAATTATTTCATAAACAAGTAGCATTTTAAAAAATTCTGTTGAGGTATAATTGACATATTAGTTTCACGTGTACAGTGCAATGATTCGGTATTTATGTAGCGAAATGATCATCACAATAAATCCGCTTAACATCCGTCACCATGCACAGTTATATTTAGAATTCTTTTCTTGTGCTCAGAACTTTCAAGACCCATTCTTCTAGCTGCTTTCAAATATGCAATGCAGTATTCTTAACTGTAGTCACACTGCAGTGCACTATATCCCTATGACTTTCCTTATATCTGATTCTTCTCATTTGCCTTTAGCTCAAAATAATCCTTATGCCTAAGTGGCATGTTTGGGGGTGGCATATTCTGTCACCCTTCAGTTGTTTTTCCAAAACAGATGAGATTTTAAACTGGAGCTGTTTGAGTTACCTTAAAGGAACAGGACGAAATGTTTTCCCACCATTTGTAGAAATGAGGGGCTCTTTCAATTTTTAATGACAAATAAAGAACCTTACATTTCTTTGCTTCTGAATCATTACGACCATAAACTTCAAACCTATTGCATATGAAGGGTTTCAGGTAATTTTTTCTGCTCTGAGTTTAAACACACAGACTACACACACACACGCGTGCACACGCGCACACACACACACACACACATACACACACACACACACACACACACACATGCATGCACTACTTTGCAGCCCTTCAATGGCCTTCTTTATTCTAGCCTTTCCCCAAAGCAGTGAATGCCATTCTAATGAATGGAGAATCACTGGGCAACAAGTATCATTTTTGGAAAGAAAACAAATCTTGATATAAAATTTCCAAGTAGCTTTCAAAATTCCAAATTCATTTCTTCTAGCGAATTAACCATGGTCCTCACAAAGACATTTACTTTCATCTAGATGTCCCCACTTCCAGGAGGTTTCTGTATAGAATCTGTTTCATCTCTCTTCAAAAGCCCTCTAGGTTTACCTGGGTGGCCTTGGTCTTAAGTAGAATCCTCACATTCCTTCATCAGTGGCTTTCCTTCATTCCCCCACTGACCGCACCTCATAGGAAGCTTCAGCCATGATGTACACAGAGCCTCCCTCAATGGGGGGTAAGCTTCAGACAGGCTTTGGACAAGGTCCCAAGTACAGGAGTGCAGGATGTGCATTGCCCCAGGGGCATCGTTTTTATCCTCAGCTGTATGTCTGACTCCCCCCACAGGGTTATACATGGTGGTCGTCACTCCACAACAACAAGGTAAGCGGCTATCTTTTCTTAAGAGCAACAGACAGTGCAGGCCAATCCCTCCACCCAAGTCCCTCTTCTCCTTGCTGGCGGCTGTGTCTTCCTTGGCTTGTGGCAGAGAAAGGGCTGTGGGCATCTCCTGAGCCAAGGTTCTGCCCGAATCAGTATGGCCCTGCCCTTGTCTCTTCTCTGCCTCCCCAGCACCTCCCAGGTCTGCACAGTTTCTCTGTCAGTAGCGTTGGGTTCTCTTTCAAGCCTAGCTTTAAAAATCTTGTCTCTTTCTCCAAAGCCTAGTCTTTCCAGATATCCCCTAAGCCTGACATTAGGGCCTGAGTTGCTTTAAGATTTTGTTTGGTGCTTCATGTCTTTATCTCTCTGAAAAGAGGCTCAGTTCTTTGAATCATTCGGAGTCCAAGAAAGAAACTTTAAATATAGCATCCCACGTTCTTTGCTTTCTTCTGCCAGCTATCCTGTGTCTACCTCTGCTTAGCGCTCCTGGCCTATCAACTGGGCCCAAGGAACTCAGGGATCTGGTCCAGGTCATGGGGAACCAGAGACTCAAACACATTATGGTACCATTTCTACTCTACTGAGGCCACCCATAGTGGGGTGGGGCACTCTGCAGGGGTGTCCTCCAAGGGTCCCTTGTGAAAAGTGGGGCACAGGCTCCTGCTTTGATTACTGAACCAAGCTCCACCAACCTACCCCCCACTACAGGTCTGACTGCTCCCCAAGGGGCTGGGTTCCAGTAGCCCCATTCAGTCACTTTAGCTTTTTTGCTCTCCTCTCCCTCTTTCTCTGATTTCTCTCTTCCAGTCCTGGAAGAGCTTCTGTAATTGTCCTGCCCTGGAGGTGCGGAAATGCCCAGGAGTCAGAGTGTATTGCTCCTTACTTTATGGTTACTTTTTATAAAGCCTAAACTCTGGTCCTCTAATCAAGCTCAAAATCTGGAACCAACCCCTCTGTGAATTCAAAACAAAACCATTTCTCTGTCAGAGGCTTGGCTCACACAAGTCCAAAATGCTGTGCTTTCAGACTCTTTTGCCAGGTGTGAATTTAAAAATTCATTCAGTCCTTCAATTAAATTATTTGAATTATTTCTCTGTAGGCAGCACCTGCTTTCATCAAACAGTGAATGTCATTATCCAACCAGTGAAAAACTACAGAATAATTTTAGGAGAAGAAAAGGTCCAAGGTTAATATCTCTAAATTCTATCTCAGTACAAATTTAGAGACATGCTGAGACATTGTTATACTTTGGAATTATTGCTGATTGTGTGGTTTTGTTTTGACCCTTTGTATTTCTTCAAGAATGCCATCATGGCTTTAAAAATATTTGATGAACCCCTTCTTTATTGACATGTGTCTTGCAAGGCACTATGGAAAGATGGATGTTAAACGGAGTCAAGGTTTAAAGGCTTATCAAAATTTCTGGACTTAGAGGGGGCTTCCCTGATGGTCCAGTGGTTAAGAATCTGCCTTCCAATACAGGGGACACGGGTTCGATCCCTAGCTGGAGAACTAAGATCCCACATGCCACAGGGCAACTAAGCCCGTGCACCACAACTACTGAGCCTGCATGCTGCAACTAGAGAGAAGCCCACATGCCCCAACGAAGAGCCACATGACGCAACAAAAGATGCCTCATGCCGCAACTAAGACCTGACGCAGCCAAATAAATAAATACATAAATATTTTTTAAATATTCTGGACTTAGGGCTTCCCTGGTGGCGCAGTGGTTGAGAGTCCGCCTGCCGATGCAGGGGACACGGGTTCGTGCCCCGGTCCGGGAGGATCCCACATGCCGCGGAGCGGCTGGGCCCGTGAGCCGTGGCCGCTGAGAATTCTGGACTTAGAGATTTCCTTATGACATTTGGTTATTTCTTCTGATATATTTAACATCTCTTTATAGTCTAATACTCAGTAGAGAGAATCTCTACGTAAACGGGGAGATCATTTTTATAGGGAAAGACATGAGTTCATTAATCATTGAATTAAAACTTGTTTCGGTAAATTTATGAGGTAATAGAATAAATTTAAGACTTTATTTAGTAGCCTGTTTTTTCAGATCTCCACTTTGGTCATAATATTTAGTTACTCCTTGAGAAGAAGATTCTATAAAAATTGTCAGTTTTTCTTCAAAGGGGTCTTTAAATAATCCATATAACCCTTTGTACTAAATAACCAGATAATTAAGCCCTGACCTATGTCTCCTGACCCTGTAGACTTTCTCCCTTTAGAATCTGTGGCTGGTCTTGATTTCTGCCTGGGGCACGACCTAATATTGATGAAGAGATAATGTGTTCTTAAAATGTCTTTTCACCCTGTATAATTAATGAGAAAATGATGTATTTATCAAAGGCTTGCCAATATTTTTTTTGCTCCGTATTCCAAAGCTTTCAAGCTATTGCCTCAAACTATAGCTCAACAACATTCTTAAATAATGAAGCATTTGAATTTCTAGGAAGGTAATAGCCATTTACTGCAAAGATATCCAGGCTAATTTAGAAAGAAAGAGTAATGCATCTACTGAAGGACAGTTTTCTACTTCCCTTCTCCAGGTTCTAATATCTTCATGGAATTACTTTACTGGGGAAATCTCTTTGTCTTTCATTAAAGATTTAGCTCCTGCATGAGAAGTATTCTTTTTTTTAAATTGAAGTATAAGGACTTCCCTGGTAGTCCAGTGGTTAAGATTCCACGCTTCCAACGCAGGGGGCATGGGTTCAATCGCTGGTCAGGGAAAAAAGATCCCTCATGTTGCACGGTGCAGCCAAAATATAAAATAAAATATTAATAACAAATAAATTGAAGTATAGTTGGTTTACAATATTGTGTTAGCTTCAGGTGTACAGCAAAGTGATTCAGTTATACATACATATATTTTCTTCAGATACTTTCCATTATAATTTATTACAAGACATTGAGTATAGTTCCCTGTGCTATATAGTAAACCCTTGTTGTTTATTTTATATATAGTGGTGTGTATCTATTAATCCCATACTCCTAATCTATCCCCCTCTTCCCCTTTGGTAACCGTAAGTTTGTTTTCAAATGTCGTATATTAACGCATATATGTGGAATCTAGAAAAATGGTAAAGATGTACCAGTTTGCAAGGCAGAAATAGAGACACAGATGTAGAGAACAAATGTATGGACACCAAAGGGGGGAAAGCAGGTTGGCAGGGGGCAATTAATTGGGAGACTGGGATTGACATCTATACACTAATATGTATAAAATAGATAACTAATAAGAACCTGCTGTATAGCACAGGGAACTCCACTTTGCTGTACAGTAGAAGCTAACACAACATTGTAAAACAACTATACCCCAATAAAAAAAAAAGGACAAACTGTAAGTTTGTTTTTGAAGTTTGTGAGACAGTTTCTGTTTTGTAAATAAGTTCATTTGTATCATTTTTTAATTCCACATAAAAGTGATATAATATTTGTCTTTGTCTGACATTTCACTCAGTATGATAATCTCTAAGTCCATCCATGTTGCTGCAAATGGTAATATGCCATTCTTTTTTATGGCTGAATATATATATATATCTCACATCTTCTTTATCCATTCATCTGTTGATGGACATTTAGGTTGCTTCCATGTCCTGGCTATTGCAAATAGTGCTGCTTTGTACATTGGGGTGTATATATCTATGCCCAGGAGTGGGATTGCTGGATCATATGGTAGCTCTGTTTTTACTTTTTAAAGGAATTTCCATAGTGGCTGCACCAGTTTACATTCCCACCAACAGTGTGGGAGGGTTCCTGTATGGGAAGTATTCTTAAAGAGAACAATCTAGTTCCTTCTGGAAAGCAACAGGGGTATTCTACCTATAACATGTTTAATTAAATTAAGGTGTACACTCTTTATTTTTTTACCTTAAATTATTAATTTATTTGGCCAATTCTCTACTACAGATATTTCTTTTTCTGTAACAAGTAATGCCACATTGAAATTCATTTACATATATAGCTGCGTATTTGGGAGAGTATTTCTGTAGATTTATTCCTAGAGAAGAATTTCTATGTTGCGTAGTAAGTAGATTTTTTAATTTGATATATGCTGTGAATTTTCTCCACAAAGCTCTGTGCCATTAGCAGTCCACACACAAGTACGTGAGTGGTATTCCATTAAGGTGTGCACTTCTTAACGTATTCATTGATAAGAAATAAAACAATTTACTATTAACTGTATATTATATCACTTTCACCAAAGTAATATTAGTCCATAGTTTTAAAATATCATATAACTGCTAAAGTCATGTACCAAAACACAGCAATCTCCTGCCCTTTTCATCTTATTGTTCTCTGCCTTAAATGTAACCACTTAGGTATATATATAATTTTTTTACATATGTATATATATATTTTTTCACATACATAATTCAAGTAGTATGAGTGAACAGTCTTGTTAGTTGGTGGTCTTTATTTTAGAGCAAACAGGTGGCCAGCTGCCTTTTTCATCATGTAACCCCAAAGGTCATTCTCTATAGACATTTTTTCCTGAGGCTGTCCATCTTGCCATCTCCTGCCTGTATTTATAAGACTGGTTACTGTTAGTCTGAAATTCAGTGGGGAAGGAGAATGGTTTTACTTTTCAGTATGCAGAATATCACTTACTTGTTTTAAATGTGTCATTTCATCCTCATTCTCCTCTATTCCTGGCATCCTCAAGCCCGGAGCCTCTGGTCTAATTTCTCCAAAGCATCCCTTCTGCTGAAAGTGTTGGGAAGGGGGAGGGCCCTACTACTTAGAGTGTGAATGGCAACCTAGCAAGCTGACTGTTGATTATACAGACTTTCAAACAATCCCCTGCTTTCGGTCCTCACACACGCACTCACATGCCTCACTCTCTGACTTCTGAGGTGTTCGGCACTTCTAATCCCTGAGCATTTCCAGGGTTCTGAGGGGGTAAATCAACTTCTTCCCATCAGTATCCCCTCTATAGGTACTCCTCCATCTTAAAATTGTAAATGTACTGATTATATTTAATATGTCACAGGGTGGGGAAGGGTGGGGAGAGATAGGAATTAGTCTTCAAATAAGCCATAATCAGGACTTCCCTGGTGGTGCAGTGGTTAAAAATCCGCCTGCCAATGCAGGGGACACGGGTTCGAGCCCTGGTCCGGGAAGATCCCACATGCCACGGAGCAACTAAACCCGTGTGCCACAACTACTGAGCCTGCGCTCTAGAGCCCGTGAGCCACAACTACTGAAGCCTGCGCACCTAGAGCCCGTGCTCCGCAACAAGAGAAGCCAGTGCAGTGAGAAGCCCACACGCTGCAGTGAAGAGTAGCCCCTGCTTGCCACAACTAGAGAAAAGCCCGTGTGCAGCAATGAAGACCCAACGCAGCCAAAAAATTAAAAGAAAAAAAGCAATAATCAAAGCATCAGTTGTGTTCGTTTTTTTGTCTATATGTGGTTATAAATCATACTTGTCATTTAATTAGAATTTATATTCTAATAGAAAAGTGCTGTTTATCCTCCATTAGTTAGGTATGACATGTCCTTTTTTAAATAGAAGTCAGTCTTTATAGGTAAGAAAGGCACCTTGAAGTAGCACTTGCCAGACGCCCTAACAGAACAGTGACCCTGTGCTATTGGTGAGGTCCACGAACCTTGACTTAAACCTTTGAAACATTCTAGTAACTCCAGGAACACATGAGAGGAAGAGTTGAACTCTGTCTCAAGAGTAAACTGAAGTAGTGAAAGAGCCTCAGGCTGAGATGAACTCTGAATATCTAATTCCATCCCTGGCTCGGAGGTATTAGAGACACCTGTCCTGGACACCTGGGATCCAGGTAGTAAGTTTGGGCAATCGATCTATACTCACTCTGTGCTCCTTGCCTTCCTAGCAAAGTACCAGAGGGCATAGGTACTTTGGATTTGTGTGGCTGCCAGGTGGAAAATATCCAAGGCTGAATGAAAGCCATCATTGAGATGGCCTCCAGGATTATAAGACGTTTATAGTTTCCTCCATTCATATACAATGATAAGAAGTGGAGGATGTATGGATTTTGAATTGTGTGAGACCTGAGGATAATCATCAAACCAACATAGTCCTTGCCTGTTTTTCTCTTCTGATCTCTTATTTATATAAATATTGTTATTAAATCCAGAACAAAATAATGAGCTATAAAAGATTTTGACTTCATCATTTGATTTTATCTAAAAATAATCTTAAAACCCCAAATAGATAAGTAAATCCCATTATTTAAAAATGTGTTTATTTATATTTTATTTTTGGCTGCCTTGGGTCTTCCTTGCAGTGTGCGGGCTTCTCATTGCGGTGGCTTCTCTTGTTGCGGAGCACGGGCTCTAGGTGCACGGGCTTCAGTAGTTGTGGCTCGTGGGCTCTAGAGCGCAGGCTCAGTAGTTGTGGTGCACAGGTTAGTTGCTCCGCGGCATGTGGGATCTTCCCGGACCAGGGCTCGAACCCGTATCCCCTGCATTGGCAAGCAGATTCTTAACCACGGGGCCACCAGGGAAGTCTGTAAATCCCATTATTTAAATCCTAAAAATGTAGGTGGAGATCTTAGGTGGTGACCCTTTTCTAGTAAAACACTGAAGACAAAATACTAACAGCAATCTGAAACAATTGTAGAAAAATAAGATTCTAATATAGTTAAAGGAAAGCTTCAGTTTCAAGGTTAAAAATGGATGACCAGACCTCTGAGTTTACCGAGGTGCCAATGCCTCTTTGTCACAGCTCACAGGGGGCATGGTCTTTCCGAGAGTGGGGCTTCCTGGAAGACTTAGGCACAACCTGAGCTCTGAAGGCAAAGACCCTCATATATGAGTCTCAAAGGGAAGAGTCTTACATTTTTGCCCGTGTGACCTAAAGAAATTACATAGGATTTTTGCATCTCGGTTGCCTTGTGTGTAAAATGGGATGATTAAAGTTAAAAGAATTAAACATTTAGAGGAGTGTCTGGCACTCCTCTAATTCTTAGCAATGATCACCTCACACATAAGAAAGGACAGAAACAGAAAAATGCATTTAAAAGGAGGAGGAGGGGCAGAATTAGCTAAAGGCCAAAGAGCCCAGGGTCCCTGCCTCTGGTTCTAAATTGTATTTCAATTCAGGAAATTCCAGGATTGCATCAGGCCAATAAGATAAGCAGCCTGTCATCTTACACTGTTTGCCAGGACGTGATGCACTTTTTATATTAGGTTGCTGTTCTAATATGAGTCACATATGTGAGCTACAGCTACTTCTGCAGATGGAATAGTGTTTCATCAAGGTACAGGAAATGCCCTTTCTCCTTTTTTCTCACCTTTAACCTGAAAATCATGTGGTATTTATTTCCTACGTATTAACTCTACAATTAACTCCAAATTACCCATGCTAGTAAAGGGAAAGAACAACACAGATGGTTATGAAGAGTGCTTCAAAAATCCCTTATAATTTATGACTTTCGTGTTTAGAATATTACAATTGAGAGTTGGTGTCTAAATGTTGTGGAAACAAAACATCAAGCAAAACAACTCTTTCTGGAAGACTGATCTCAGAGAAGTCAGAAAATTTATCCCATTCTCCATCCAATAATCTGGTACAAAACCATGCTGTTTTCCTCTTCTGAGCTAGGATGCACCGTATCATCTGAATGGAGAAAACCAACAGCCTAACTTGCGTGGTTGTTCACTGTTTGGTTCACACCCTTCCTGTGGATAAGGAAGATGTTTATTCATTCCTGACAGTTGAACTTAATTGTGAATAGAGCCTCAGTCTCCTTATCATTCTGGAAGGTTTTCTATGATAGAAGGAAGTAACAAAAAAAATAATGAATTTATCTATGAGTTTAAATTGTTTTTTAAATGCACAAGTAGTATGATTATATAATATGAAGAAATCAGGTCTTTGACAGTCTAGCCCTGTGCAAACTCGTTGATTAGATGTTTTCCCTCAAACCCCTGACAAAAAAAGGAAGGAAGGAAAGAATTATAGACTTGAAATCAATGATATTTAAATATACATATATATATATATACAGTTTCATTGAGTTGTAATTTTTTTATTGAATGAAGGAATCTTTAAATTCTTTAGCACTTTATGATTTTCAAAGTTTTCACACACCATGATTTCATATAACCCCATAATAACCCTTTTTTTACCCCTACCCCTGTATTGCCCTTCCTCCCTTCCCTCTCCCCACTGGTAACCACTAGTTTGTTCTCTATATCTGAGAATCTGCTGCTTTTTTGTTTTATTCACTAGTTTGTTCTATTTTTTAGATTCCACATATAAGTGATATCATACAGTATTTAACTTTCTCTGTCTGACTTAACTTCTTATAGCATAATGCCCTCCAAGTCCATCTGTTGTTGCAAATGGCATTACTTCATTCTTTTTTATGGCTGAATAGTATTCTGTTGTGTGTATATATATATATATATATATATATATATATATATATATATATATACACCACATCTTCTTTATCCATTCATCTGTTGATGGACACTTAGGTTACTTCCATACCTTGGCAATTGTAAATAATGCTACTGTGAACGTTAGGGTTCATGTATCTTTTCGAATTAGTTTTTTGGCTTTTTCCAAATATATACCTGGGGTGGAATTGCTGGGTCATATGGTAGTTCTATTTTTAGTTTTTTGAGAAACCTCTATGGTGTTTTCCACAGTGGTTGCACCAATTTACATTCCCACCAACAGTGTAGGAAGGTTCCCTTTTCTCCACATCCTTACCAACATTTTTTATTTGTGTTCTTTTTGATGGTAGCCATTCTGACAGGTGTGAGGTGATATCTCATTGTGGTTTTGATTTGAATTTCCCTGATAATAAGCGATATTGAGCATCTTTTCATGTGCTTGTTGGCCATCTTCATTTCCTCTTTGGAAAAACGTCTCTTTGGTTCTTATGCCCATTTTTTAATTGGTTTTTTTTTTGATGTTGAGTTATATGAGCTGTTTATATATGTTGGATATTAGCCCCTTATCAGTCATATTATTTGCAAATATCTTCACCTATTCAGTAGGTTGTCTTTTCCTTTTGTCAATGGTTTCTTTCGCTGCGCAAAAGCTTTTAAGTTTAATTAGGTCCTATTTGTTTATTTCTGCATTTGTTTCCTTTGCTTTAGGAGATGGATTCAAAAAAATATTGCTATGATTTATGTCAAAGTGTGTTCTGCCTATGTTTTCCTGTAGGAGTTTTATAGTATCTGGTCTTTTAGGTGTTTATTCCATTTTGAGTTTATTTTTGTGTATGGTGTTAGAGAATGTTCTGATTTTATTCTTTTACATGTTGCTGTCCAGTTTTGTCAGCACCAGCTATTGAAGAGACTATCTTTTCTCCATTGTATATTCTTGCCTCTTTGTCATAGATTAATTGATCATAAGTGTGGGAATTTATTTCTGATCTCTCTATCCTGTTCCATTGATCTATGTGTCTGTTTTTGTGCCAGTCCCATACTGTTTTTTTTTCTTTCTTTCTTTTTGTGGTACGCGGGCCTCTCACTGTTGTGGCCTCTACCGTTGCGGAGCACAGGCTCCGGACGTGCAGGCTCAGCAGCCATGGCTCACAGGCCCAGCCGCTCCACGGCATGTGGGATCTTCCCGGACCGGGGCACGAACCTGTGTCCCCTGCATCGGCAGGCGGACTCTCAACCACTGCGCCACCAGGGAAGCCCTCCCATACTGTTTTGATTAATGTATAGTCTGAAGTCAGGGAGCATGATTCCTCCAGCTCTGTTCTTCTTTCTCAAGATAGTTTTGGCTATTCAGGGTCTTTTGTATTTCCATACAAATTTTAAAATTATTTATTCTAGTTCTGTGAAAATGCCATTGGTATTTTTATAGTGATTGCATTGAATCTGTAAATTGCTTTGGGTAGTATGGTCATTTTAACCATATTAATTATTCCAATCCAATAACACGGTATATCTTTCCATCTATTTGTGTCACCTTCAGTTTCTTTCATCAGTGTCTTATAGTTTTCCAAGTACATGTCTTTTTCTTCCTTAGGTAGGTTTGATCCTAGTTATTTTATTATTTATGATGCAAAGGTAAATGGGAATGTTTCCTTAATTTCTCTTTCTGATAATTTGTGGTTAGTGTATAGAAATGCAACAGATTTCTGTATATTAATTTTGTATCCTGCAACTTTACCAAATTCATTGATGAGCTCTAATGGTTTTCTAGTGACATCTTTAGGATTTTCTAGGTATAGTATCACGTCATCTGAAAACAGTGACAGTTTTACTTCTTACTTTCCAATTTTGATTTCTTTCATTTCTTTTTGTTCTCTGATTGCCATGGCTAGGACTTCGAAAACCATGTTGAATAAAAGTGGCAAGAGTGGATATGCTTGTCTTCTAACTAATATCTTAGAGGAAATGCTTTCAGCTTTTTCACTGTTGAGTAGGATGTTCGCTGTGGGTTTGTCATATATGGCCTTCATTATGTTGAGGTATGTTCCCTCTATGCCCACTTGCTGGAGAGTTTTTATCATAAATTGATGTTGAACTTTATCAAAAGCTTTTTCTGCATCTATTGAGATGATCATATGGCTTTTATTCTTCTATTTATTAATGTGGTGTGTCACATTGATTGATTTGTGGATATTGAAAAATCCTTGTATCCCTGGGATAAATCCTACTTGATCATAGTGTATGATCCCATGATCCTTTTAATGTATTGTTGGATTTGGTTTGCTAATATCTTCTTGAGGATTTTTGCATCTATATTCATCAGTGATATTGGCCTGTAATTTTCTTTTTTTGTGATATCTTTGTCTGGTTTTGGTATCAGGATGATGGTGGCTTCATAGAATGGGTTTGGAAGTGTTCCTTCCTCTGCAATTTTTTTGGAATAGTTTAAGAAGGATAGATGTTGTTAACTCTTTAAATGTTTGATAGAACTCACCCGTGAAGCCATCTGATCCTGGACTTTTGTTTGTTGGGAATTTTAAAATTACTGATTCAGTTTCATTACTGGTGATTGACCTGTTCATATTTTCTGTTTCTTCCTGGTTCAGTCTTGGAAAATTATACTTTTCTAAGAATTTGTCCATTTCTTCCAGGTTGTCCATTTTATTGGTATATAGTTGTTCATAGTAGTCTTTTATGATCCTTTGTACTTCTGTGATGTTGGTTGTAACTTCTTTTTCATTTCTGATTTTATTGATTTGGGCCTTCTGCCTTTTTTTCTTGATGAGTGTAGCTAAAGGTTTATCCATTGTGTTTATCTTTTCAAAGAACCAGCTTTTAGTTTCATTGATCCTTTCTATTGTTTTTTTAGTTGTAATTTTTTAATGAACTCTACTGTGTGGTAAAACTATGAATCATGATTTTCAGTAAATTCTACTACCAGTTCATATATAAGTTCTAGAATGTGAGCTATAACAAAGTTTAACTCTCCAGCCTCAAGTGTGCAAACACTTTTTAGTATGCACTTAGAAATGCTTGCCTGAATATGTGATTTCTAAAATAGAAGGTGATATATCCTTTATACATTTATATATTCCACTTTATTATCTCTTTCTCTAGAACATCAATTCACAAGGACAGTTCATAATTAGTTAGCCCCTCTTTTTGACTTGACCTTAGGTGACTATATTTTCTCTAAATACTTACTTGCTGTTGTCAGCTATGGAAAGTTGGGTTTAGGGTCGAATTTCCTCCTTACATTCAGAAACTATCCCAGGACCAGTTTTTCATTTTTCCTCTGCATTGTCACTAATATTTGACAAGGGAGCCAAGAAGACTTAATGGGGAAAGGAGAGTCTTCTCCATAAATAGTGTTGGGAAAACTGTTTAACCACATGAAGAAGAATGAAACTGGACCCCTATCTTACACTATTTTTAAAAAAGTAACTCAAAATGAATTAAACATTTATGTAAGACCCAAAACTATAAAACTCATAGAAGAAAACATAGGGGGAAAATCTCCTTGACATTGGCTTTGGGAAAGACTTTTGGACATGACACCAGAAGCACAAGCAATGAAAGCAAAAATAAAGTGGAAGTACATCAAACTAAAAAGCTTCTGCACAACAAAAGAAATAATCAGCATTAAAAGGCAACCTATGGAATGAGAGAAAATATTTGCAAACCAGCTATCTGAAAAGGAGTTAATATCCAAAATATGTAAGGAACTCATACAACTCAATAGCAAAAAACCAAACAATTCCATTTTTAAATGGCAAAGTATTTAAAGACACTTTTCCAAAAAGAGAGACACAAATGGCCAACACATACATGAAAATATGCACGACTTCACTATCAGCAAAATGTCAATCAAACATATATAAAGAACTCTAGGGCTTCCCTGGTGGCGCAGTGGTTGAGAGTCTGCCTGCCGATGCAGGGGACGCGGGTTTGTGCCCCGGTCCAGGAGGATCCCACATGCCGCGGAGCGGCTGGGCCCGTGAGCCATGGCCGCTGAGCCTGTGCGTCCGGAGCCTGTGCTCCGCAGCGGGAGAGGCCACAACAGTGAGAGGCCCATGTACCGCAAAAAAAAAAAAAAAATATATATATATATATATATATATAAAGAACTCTTAAATTCCTAAATGTAAACTATGGTATATTTAAAATGTTAGTATATGTTACCTGGTTCTTTTCCAGAAAGATGTACCAAAGTACTATCCCATTAATTTTGCCTATCCTGGGAATTACTGTTATTTTTAATCTTTGTCAGTTCGACTGATTGAAAACAATACTGTTTTGTTGCTTAATTTAAATTTCTCTATTTCTAAGGTTGAGAAACTTGTTTATGAGCTGGTCTTCTGTCTCCAAAATTAACTCTAAACAGAGTTAATAAAGTACCCACTAAAGTGAAAGTTCTAGTTGAATTATTTATTTAGCAGGTAGAAGTTAGAGAGAACAGTGTTCCAAAGATCATGTAATTGTAGAGTTGAAAGGGACCTTAGAGATCTTCTAGCTTAATTTTGAGTAATCCTATGGTATGATTTGTTCCCTGTCCAAAAAGCAGTGACCTGAATCCTACTAAAACTAGAGAACTTAGATTAAACACTAGTGAGTTAAGGAAGAGAAGCAGCAAATGGGAAGAAAGTCTAAACTGAGTAGGAATGAGCATGACAACAAAGTTGAGGGAAGAGAACAGAGGAAAAGGTTAGTACCACTCTATAGGTGACTATTGGTAAGTCCTGCCAAGAAGGGAATTGGTGGGTACAGTGGCAAGGGCACTGGGTCCCAGGGGCCATCAGATGGGAGACTGACTTCTCTAGATCAGGGCAAGTAGACCCTGCTGCTGACCCTGCTGCCAGCAACAAATGTGCTGGAAGCTGAATCCAGACAGACAGACAAATGTTGGCGTCCTAAGGATAAGTCAAGAAAGCACATACCCTAACAGAGACAGGACTCACATTCTCCTATGGGGGAGGTACAAAACAGCAGCCCACAGTAATTCTACAAAGTGGAATTCAACCAACACTGCTATGTTTGGAAGGATAATTTTTGGTGGTTGTATATTTGAGGCCAGAGAGGGGGGTTCACCTCCTAGATCCTTGGATGGTCAGAGTTGCTTCCCAAGGAAGCCTGGCAGATAACCTGACTTTTTTTTAAAAGATTCTTTATAATATCTGTGTTGTGAAATTTCTAGACTTTGGTGGGTATTTAAAGCTGCTTGTTTCAGCTTCATATGCTAGACAGGGATTCTTTTCTCTTGAACTTTAATAATAGCATAGGTACTCCTGTACCAACTTTGAGTTGAGTATATGCTAAGCCTAACATTCTTCTTGCTCTTTGATCACTGACAGAGAAGTGGGTACTTCTGCAAGGAAAAGATTGTTGTTCTAGGGTGTGAGGACAGAGCTATAAACCATAGTTCTTCAGTTAGATGGTAACGGCCCATAGGGCTTACTTCTTCTAGATTTATTGGTCCCACCCAATCACAGTGAAACCAGCAGAGTGGGGTTACCCCCCAATAGCCAAGTGGGGCTAACCCCCAATAGCCAGGTGGTTCTGAGTGAGAGGGCTGGAAAGTTGACCTCTGACAGGTGGGCAGACCCTGTAACCCTCCCCTAGAGCCCTGCTGTAAGCTTCGACTGGCTAGGCAGGATCCAGAGATAAGAGTACCTCTAGGGAACACAGTGCAGCTTGGGGCTTGACAAAATGCCTGCCACTTTTGCTCCATCCTGGGAGTGACCTTGAAGACTATTGATGTTGCTGGGAGTTGTCAATGTCCTCCAGTCAAAGAGCACCCGGAACACCCCTGCAGTTTAGCATTTGGGTTTATTGCTCCTAGAAAGGGGGAGACAGCATCCCATGGCATGCGTCTCAGTAACCATGGGGGTTTGAAAAGACTTACTATAGGATCTGGGCTCTAGTTAGTTCATTTTAAGGCGAGCTTAAGGAGGCAAGAGCTTGCTTTGGACTGGAGGCTGTCGGGAAGCAGGGGCAATTCTGTGACTGGGGATCTTAATGAACCTTATCTAGAAGGAGGGAGGACTAGAGTAAAGCTAAGCCGTAATTGGTAAAGAAGCAGCAGTCACTTCTGCTGGCCAGGCTAGGGCATATTTGGGTGGTCATTTTTGTGGTCTGGACAGTGTTTTTGTCTGTGTTCAGACATGATTACAGAGTGGACTTGTTTCTGTCTTGATCCATCCTGGTCTCAGGGGCCTTGTCTGATGTTTGTTCTGTGAAATTATGTTTGACCGGAGAACACCAAGGCCAGCTGTGAGTGCCCACCATCAGGGGCTTCTCACACCCTTCTCCCAGTCAATCTGCAGTGGGGAGTGGAGTTCTTAAAGATCACTTGGGGTGATAGAAGAATGGGACTGTGGCTGGAAGGAGTGCCAGAGGGCTGTGCAGGGGGAGGAATGGCAGAAAGTCACGGACAGGCAGCAGACTGCATCCAGGAGCCAGAGGATGTGCAGGGTTGGCACACAGAAAGCACACTTCCATGAGTGAGCTTGAGCCAGTAATGGAGAGCTCAGATGAAGCAGGAAGGCTCTGGTATGGAAGATTCTGAGAGAACCAGAAGCTAGGGAAGGAATGAATTCTTAGGCAGGTATACTAAGGATCAGGCCTCTCCCGCTGCGGAGCACAGGCGCCGGACACGCAGACTCAGCGGCCATGGCTCACGGGCCCAGCCGCTCCGCGGCATGTGGGATCTTCCCAGACCAGGGCACGAACCCGTGTCCCCTGCATCGGCAGGCGGACTCTCAATCACTGCGCCACCAGGGAAGCCCCAAGATCAGGCTTCTTAGGATAGATGAATTGGAGCAATCAGTTCAATAAAAGTGTATCATTGATTTGAACATGGAGGCTTGAGCCTTCCGGCCTGCTCTTTTATATCCTGGAAAGTGTGGACTGCAAACCATTGAATGCTTTAAAAGATGTACTTTTATTACTTGATTGGTTTCAAAGACTTTATCTCCATTAGCCAGCACATTAATTGTGAACTATGTTTATCACTCAGACCAGAAAATAAAACTAGTTGGTAATAATATCTTGGGTAGGGCGTAAGATTGCCAGATTTAGGAAAATATTAGAAATACACACACACACATACACACACACATACACATATTTATAGATAGATAGATAAGTATAGGTATAGACATAGAAATAGATCTCCAGTTAAAATTTGTATTTCAGATAAACAATGAACGTGGAATACTTAGGAATACTGAGGAGCTTCAAGATGGCGGAAGGGTAAGACGCGGAGATCGCCTTCCTCTCCACAAATACATCAGAAATACATCTACACTTGGAACAACTCCTAAAGAACACCTACTGAACGCTGGCAGAAGACCTCAGACCTCCCAAAAGGCAAGAAACTCCCCACATACCTGGGTAGGGCTAAAGAAAAAAAGAAAAACCAGACAAAAGAATAGGGAAGGGACCTGCAGCAGTGGGAGGGAGCTGTGAAGGAGGAAAAGTTTCCACACACTAGGAAGCCCCTTTGCGGACGGCGAATGCGGGTGGCGGAGGGGGAAAGCTTCGGAGCCGCGGAGGAGAGCACAGCAACAGGAGTGCGGGGGGCAAAGCGGGGCCGACGGGCACTCACCAGCCCGAGACGCTTGTCTGCTCCCCCGCCGGGGCAGGTGGGGCTGGGAGCTGAGGCTCGGGCTTCGGTCGGAGTGCAGGGAGAGGGCTGGGGTTGGCGGCATGAACACAGCCTGAAGTGGGTTAGTGCACCACGGCTAGCCGGGAGGGAGTCCGGGAAAAAAGTCTGCAGCTGCCTAAGAGACAAGAGACTTTTTCTTGTCTTTGTTTCCTGGTGCGCGAGGAGAGGGGATTAAGAGCGCCGCTTAAAGGAGCTCCAAAGACAGGTGCGAGCCACAGCTATCAGCGCGGACCCCAGAGATGGGCATGACACGCTAAGGCTGCTGCTGCCGCCACCAAGAAGCCTGTGTGCGAGCACAGGTCACTCTCCACACCCCCTTCCGAGGAACCTGTGCAGCCCGCCACCGCCAGGGTCCCGGGATCCAGGGACAACTTCCCCGGGAGAGCACACGGCGCGCCTCAGGCTGGTGCAACGTCACGGCGGCCTCTGCCGCCGCAGGCTCGCCCCACATCCGTACCCCTCCCTGCCCCCGGCGTGAGTGAGCCAGAGTCCCCGAATCAGCTGCTCCTTTAACCCGGTCCTGTCTGAGTGAAGAACAGATGCCCTCAGGCGACCTACTCGCAGAGGCAGGGCCAAATCCAAAGCTGAACCCCAGGAGCTGTGCAAACAGAGAAAGGGAAATCTCTCCCAGCAGCCTCAGGAGCAGCGGATTAAAGCTCCACAATCAACTTGATGGACCCTGCATCTGTGGAATACCTGAATAGACAACGAATCATCCCAAATTGAGGAGGTGGACTTTGGGAGCAAGATTTATGATTTTTCCCCCTTTTCCTCTTTTTCTGAGTGTGTATATGTATGCTTCTGTGTGTGATTTTGTCTGTATAGCTTTGCTTTTACCATTTGTCCTAGGGTTGTGTCTGTCCGTTTTTTTTGTTTGTTTTGTTTTTTACTTAAAATTTTTTTTCTTAATAATTATTTTTTATTTTAATAACTTTATTTTATTTTATCTTCTTCTTTCTTTCTTTCTTTCTTTTTTTTTCTCCCTTTAATTCTGAGCCATGTGGAGGACAGGCTCTTGGTTCTCCAGCCAGGCATCAGGGCTGTGCCACTGAGGTGGGAGAGCCAAGTTCAGGACACTGGGCCACAAGAGACCTCCCAGCTCTACGTAATATCAAACAGCGAAAATCTCCCAGAGCTCTCCATCTCAACTTGAGGACACTGGGCCACAAGAGACCTCCCAGCTCCACGTAATATCAAACAGCGAAAATCTCCCAGAGCTCTCCATCTCAACACCAAAACCCAGCTCCACTCAACAACCGTCAAGCTACAGTGCAGGACACCCTATGCCAAACAACTAGCAAGACAGGAACACAACCCCATTAGCACAGAGGCTGCTTAAAACCATAACAAGGCCACAGACACCCCAAAACACACCACCAGATATGGACCTGCCCACCAGAAAGACAAGATCCAGCCTCATCCACCAGAACACAGGCACTAGTCCCTCCACCAGGAAGCCTACACAGCCCACTGAACCCACCTTAGCCACTGGGGACAGACACCAAAAACAATGGAAACTATGAACCTGCATCCTGTGAAAAGGAGACCCCTAACACAGTAAGTTAAGCAAAATGAGAAGACAGAGAAACACACAGCAGATGAAGTAGCGAGGCAAACACCCAACAGACCTAACAAATGAAGAGGAAATAGGCAGTCTACCTGAAAAACAATTCAGAATCATGATAGTAAAGATGATCCAAAATCTTGGAAATAGAATGGAGAAAATACAAGAAACTTTTAACAACGACCTAGAAGAACTAAAGAGCAAACAAACAGAGATGAACAACACAATAAATGAAGTTAAAATTTCTCCATAAGGAATCAACAGCAGAATAACTGAGGCAGAAGAACGGTTAAGTGACCTGGAAGATAAAATAGTGGAAATAACTACTGCAGAGCAGAATAAAGAAAAAAGAATGAAAAGAATTGAGGACAGTCTCAGAGGTCTCTGAGACAACATTAAATGCACCAACATTTGAATTATAGGGGTCCCAGAAGAAGAAGAGAAAAAGAAAGGGACTGAGAAAATATTTGAAGAGATTATAGTTGAAAACTTCTCTAATATGGGAAAGGAAATACTTAATCAAGTCCAGGAAGCACAGTGAGTCCCATACAGGATAAATCCAAGGAGAAACACGCCAAGACACATATTAATAAAATTATCAAAAACACAACGACCCAAAACCTATGGGATGCAGCAAAAGCAGTTCTAAGAGGGAAGTTTATAGCAATACAATCCTACCTTAAGAAACAAGGAACATCTGAAATAAACAACCTAACCTTACACCTAAAGCAATTAGAGAAAGAAGAACAAAAAAAACCCCAATGTTAGCAGAAGGAAAGAAATCATAAAGATCAGATCAGACATAAATGAAAGAGAAATGAAGGAAACAATAGCAAAGATCAATAAAACTAAAAGTTGTTTCTTTGAGAAGATAAACAAAATTGATAAACCATTAGCCAGACTTATCAAGAAAAAAAGGGAGAAGACTCAAATCAATAGAATTAGAAATGAAAAAGGAGAAGTAACAACTGACACTGCAGACATACAAAGGATTATGAGAGATTACTACAAGCAACTGTATGCCAATAAAACGGACAACCTGGAAGAAATGGAAAAATTCTTAGAAATGCACAACCTTCCGAGACTGAACCAGGAAGAAATAGAAAATATGAACACACCAATCACAAGCACTGAAATTGAAACTGTGATTTAAAATCTTCCAACAAACAAAAGCCCAGGACCAGATGGCTTCCCAGGCGAATTCTATCAAACATTTAGAAAAGAGCTAACACCTATCCTTCTCAAACTCTTCCAAAATATAGCAGAGGGAGGAACACTCCCAAACTCATTCTACGAGGCCACCATCACTCTGATACCAAAACCAGACAAAGATGTCACAAAGAAAGAAAACTACAGGCCAATATCACTAATGAACATAGATGCAAAAATCCTCAACAAAATACTAGCAGACAGAATCCAACAGCACATTAAAAGGATCATACACCATGATCAAGTGGGGTTTATCCCAGGAATGCAAGGATTCTTCAATTTACACAAATCAACGTGATACACCATATTAACAAACTGAAGGAGAAGAACCATATGATCATCTCAATAGATGCAGAGAAAGCTTTCAACAAAATTCAACACCCATTTATGATAAAAACCCTGCAGAAAGTAGGCATAGAGGGAACTTTCCTCAACATAATAAAGGCCATCTATAACAAACCCACAGCCAGCATCGTCCTCAATGGTGAAAAACTGAAACCATTTCCACTAAGATCAGGAACAAGACAAGGTTGCCCACTCTCACCACTATTATTGAACATAGTTATGGAAGTTTTAGCCACAGCAATCAGAGAAGAAAAAGAAATAAAAGGAATCCAAATTGGAAAAGAAGAAGTAAAGCTGTCACTGTTTGCAGATGACATGATACTATACATAGAGAATCCTAAAGATGCTACCAGAAAACTACTAGAGCTAATCAATGAATTTGGTAAAGTAGCAGGATACAAAATTAATGCACAGAAATCTCTTGCATTCCTATACACTAATGATGAAAAATCTGAAAGTGAAATTAAGAAAACACTCTCATTTACCATTGCAAGAAAAAGAATAAAATACATAGGAATAAACCTACCTAAGGAGACAAAAGTCCTGTATGCTGAAAACTATAAGACACTGATAAAAGAAATTAAAAATGATACAAATAGATGGAGAGATATACCATGTTCTTGGATTGGAAGAATCAACATTGTGAAAATGACTCTACTAACCAAAGCAATCTACAGATTCAATGCAATCCCTATCAAACTACCACTGGCAGTTTTCACAGAAGTAGAACAAAAAATTTCACAATTTGAATGGAAACACAAAAGACCCCGAATAGCCAAAGCAATCCTGAGAAAGAAAAACGGAGCTGGAGGAATCAGGCTCCCTGACTTCAGACCATACTACAAAGCTACAGTAATCAGGACAGTATGGTACTGGCACAAAAACAGAAATATAGATCAGTGGAACAGGACAGAAAGCCCAGAGATAAACCCATGCACATATGGTCACCTTATCTTTGATAAAGGAGGCAAGAATATACAGTGGAGAAAAGACAGCCTCTTCAATAAGTGGTGCTGGGATAACTGGACAGCTACATGTAAAAGAATGAAATTAGAACACTCCCTAACACTATACACAGCAATAAACTCAAAATGGATTAAAGACCTAAATGTAAGGCCAGACACCATCAAACTCTTAGAGGAAAACATAGGCAGCACACTCTATGACATAAATCACAGCAAGATCCTTTTTGACCCACCTCCTAGAGAAATGGAAATAAAAACAAAAGTAAACAAATGGGACCTAATGAAACTTAAAAGCTTTTTCTCAGCAAAGGAAACCATAAACAAGACGAAAAGACAACCTTCAGAATGGGAGCGAATATTTGCAAATGAAGCAGCTGACAAAGGATTAATCTCCAAAACATACAAGCAACTCATGCAGCTCAATATCAAAAAAACAAACAACCCAATCCAAAAATGGGCAGAAGAGCTAAATAGACATTTCTCCAAAGAAGATATATAGACACATATATAGACACATTCAAACACATGAAAGGATGCTCAACATCATTAATCATTAGAGAAATGCAAATCAAAACTACAATGAGATATCATCTCACACCAGTCAGAATGGCCATCATCAAAAAAATCTACAAACAATAAATGCTGGAGAGGGTGTGGAGAAAAGGGAACCCTCTTGCACTGTTGGTGGGAATGTAAATTGATACAGCCACTATGGAGAACAGTATGGAGGTTCCTTAAAAAACTAAAAATAGAACTACCATATGACCCAGGAATCCCACTACTGGGCATATACCCTGAGAAAACCATAATTCAAAAAGAGTCATATACCAAAATGTTCATTGCAGCTCTATTTACAATAGCCAGGACATGGAAGCAGCCTAAGTGTCCATCAACAGATGAATGGGTAAAGAAGATGTGGCACATATACACAATGGAATATTACTCAGCTGTAAAAAGGAATGAAACTGAGTTATTTGTAGTGAGGTGGATGGGCCTAGACACTGTCATGCAGAGTGAAGTAAGTCAGAATGAGAAAAACAAATACCATATGCTAACACATACATATGGAATCTAGAAAAAAAAATGGTCAGAAAAACCTAGGGGCAAGATGGGAATGAAGGTGCAGACCTGCTAGAGAAAGGACTTGAGGATGTGGGAGGGGGAAGGGTAATTTGGGACAAAGTGAGAGAGTGGCATGGACATATGTACACTACCAAATGTAAAATAAATAGCTAGTGCGAAACAGCTGTATAGCAGAGGGAGATCAGCTCAGGGCTTTGTGACCACCTAGAGGGGTGGGATAGGGAGGGTGGGATGGAGGGAGATGCAAGAGGGAAGAGATATAGGGATATATTTATATGTATAACTGATTCACTTTGTTATAAAGCAGAAACTAACACACCATTGTAAAGCAATTATACTCTAATAAAGATGTTAAAAAAAAGGAATACTTATACTAGAATAAAGTATTACTTGTTTATCTGAATTGCAAATTTAACTGTCCTGTGTTTTATCTGGCAACCCTAACCTAGGGAGGTTTGAACTACAAAACAGTTTAGCTTAGAAATGAGTTGGTGTCTGCCCAAATGGAACTAGTTGTGCAGGGTGCTGGCGCCTGACTGAGGGAAGGATTGCCATGTGCCAATCACTGTCTTGACAGAATGGTGTTACCTTAGGACATGGGAATTTTGGATTCAGTAAAGCTAATTAGCCTCATTATTCAGACTTTTTTGACGTTTTATAACTTTCCATCAGTATATTATTCTGATTTTTTTCCCTTAATTTGTTATCAAAGTTGTTTTTGAACAATCCAGTGTATGTTAGCCATGCTAAGGTGCTAAGACATTTATAAAATTAGCAAAGCATTTATAAAATTAGCCTAGCAAAGTCCCAACTAGATCTAATAAAAAAGCATTACAATAAAGGTAGGTTTGAATAGAACAAGCAATATGTTACATTCTGGGGTGTAAATAATTAATATATTGAGGAACACAATATCTTTCCTAATTTAGTCATAGATTTAATGCAGTACAATTAAAATATCGATGGAAACCTCTATAGAAAATAGGAAACTGTTTACAGAAAAATAAATAGTAAGAATTCCAGGAACTATTTTTAGTGGAAAAGCAGTATCTTTTTAAATAGAAAACAAATACGTATTTAAAAAATTTTTATAAACAGAAATAAAGGTTAATGATACAGATAATGTAAAAATAGAACCAAAAAATTAGAAGTTTTACATGAGTGGCTGGATTTGACTTTCTTCCTTTTTTTCTCTTTATATCCCCATTCCCATTTCACACTCACACACCCAAATGGAAAGAAATCCTTGGTAAGACTTTGCACTAAAAATTGGCCACAAGAAGTAGTCACCATCTGCAAAGGAAAGCTTTGTCTCATAGATCAGGGGTCCCCAACCCCCGGGGCTGTGGACCAGTATCTGTCCACGGCCTGTTAGGAACCGGGCTGCACAGCAAGAGGTCAGCAGTGGACGAGCAGGCGAAGCTTCCTCTGCCTGCGGCTCCCCATCCCTCCCCATAGCTACATTACCGCCTGAACCATACTCCCCCCTCAAAGCCCCGTCCATGGAAAAACTGTCTTCCACGAAACAGGTCCCTGCTGCCAAAAAGGTTGGGGACCACTGTCATAGATGCTTCACTCCCCAGGACCTGAAGGAGTGAAACCGCCTCCCGAGATGCGAAGGCCTTGAGCAGACACCGCTGCGCCGGGGAACACGCAGGACTTCAGGGATCCGACTCCAGCCCTCAAGGATCCGACTCCAGCCCTCAAGGACAGTGCCAGCAAGGAGAAAAATATCAGGACCCTGTGTGCAGGAGAAGGAGCCCCAAGGGAGAAGAAGGAAAGTCCTAGATGTCCATCTGAGGGAGACCCTGGACTGAAAGGTAACTCAATATGAAAAGCAAAGAAAAGTTTTGCTCTACAGACTGGTGCCTCACACACAAGGTAGCGTACAACACCTACTGTTAACACGATAAGAGCAAATCACAGAATGTGTATGAGGTGTACGACCTTGTGTGTAAGCAAAGAAGGTAGAGAATATATGTTCATTTTTACTTGTATCTGCTCTGAAAGGATACATAAGAAACTAATAAAAGTGATTACCTGTAGAGGACAGGGCAGATGAGGTGGATAGGGAAAGAGCAGGAGAAAGACTTCAACACAAACTTCTTTAACATTTTATTATGGCAAAATTTCAAATATATATATATATAAAGACTAGTATAATAAACCTACAGGGACTCATTATGCAGCTTCAACAATTATTAATATTTTGTCAATCTTATTTCACTATTTCCTACATATTGTGAAATTTTTAATGGAATTTTGATTATTTTAATTTTTGTTCCATAGTGTATATACCATGTGAAATAAATTCATAACTTTAAAAAGAGATTGGAAGAAAGATGAGATGAGACAAGTTTAGACAATTCCTTTTTAGTTTACTGTAAAGGGAAAGTGAGAATTCAGGATTCGAAATTGTGATCAAGAGTGTTTTCTTGTCATGTTTTTTTATTTTTTTATTATTATTATTTTTAATTTTATTTATTTATTTATTTTTGGCTGCTTTGGGTCTTCATTGCTGTGTACCGGCTTTCTCTAGTTGCAGTGAGTGGGGGCTACTCTTCACTGTGGCGCGCAGGCTTCTCATTGCCATGGCTTCTCTTGTTGCAGAGCATGGGCTCTAGGCACGCAGGCTTCAGTAGCTGTGGCATGCGGGCTCAGTAGTTGCGGCACATGGGCTTAGTTGCTCCACAGCATGTGGGATCTTCCCAGACCAGGGCTTGAACCCATGTCCCCTGCACTGGCAGGCAGATTCTTAACTACTGTGCCAGCAAGGGAAGTCCCTGTTGTGTTTTTTTAAAAATAGGAGATATAAAAGGCATTTTGTATGCTGCTAGGGAAAAATCCAGTAGAGAGGGAAGTCGAATAATGCAGGAGAGAAAGGTGAGATTTGCTAAAACAGTATTCTAGACAAGGTGAGAAGAGATGGCATCTGAAACATTGATGAGGCGGGGGGGATTTCCCTAACTAAGAAAACATTTACAAAAGACATACCTGATAAAAAACTGTTATCCAAACATTAAAGAACTCTTAAAACTCAACAACATAAAAACAAATAACGCAACTAAAAAATGGACCAAAGACCTTAACAGACACCTCACCAAAGAAGATATACAGATAGCATATAAGCATATGAAAAGATACTCCATATCTTATATCATCAGGGAGAGGCAAATTAAAATGAGAGACCACTACATATGCACATACATTCTACACATGTTAGAATGGCCAAAATCCAGAACACGGACACAGCTAGCTAATGCCAAAGAGGATGAGTAGCAATAGGAACTCTCATTTATTGTTGGTGGGAATGCAAAGTACTATAGTACAATCACTTTGCGAGACAGTTGGCTATTTCTTACAAAACTAAACATACTCTTACCATTAGATCCAGCAGTTGTGCTCCTTGATATCTACCCAAAGGAGCTGAAAATGAAAAACCTGCATAAGGATGTTTATGGCAGCTTCATTCACAATTGGCAGAACTTGGAAGCAACCAAGATGTCCTTCAGTAAATGAATGGATAAATAAACTAAGGTACATAGAGACAGTGGAATATTATTTGGTGCTAAAAAGAAATGAGTTATCAAGTCAAGAAAAGTCATGGAGGAAACTTAAATGAGTGTTACTAAGTGAATGAAACCAATGTGAAAAGACTACACACTGTATGAGTCCAAGTTTTGGAATCCTGGAAAAGCCAAAACTACGGAAACAGTAAAAAGATCAGTGGTTGCTAAGGGGAGGGAGGGATGAATAGGCAAGGCATAGAGGATTTTTAGGGCAGTAAAACTACTCTGTGTGATACTATAATGGTGGCTATACATCACTATACATTTGTCCAAACTCACTGAATGTACAACACCAAGAGTGAACCCTAATATTAACTATGAACTTTGCCTGGTAATGATGCATCAGTGTACATTTGTCAGTTGTAACAAATGCATCACTCTCGTGGGGAATGTTGATAATGCCTGCCTCAGGGCAGGGAATATATGAGAATCTCTACCTTCTGTTCAATTTTGCTGTGAACCTAAAACTGCTCTCAAATATAAAGCCTATTAAAAATAAATAGAGAAAGAAGGAATTTGGTATAAATCCATGGGCTAAATCTAGCCTCATTAGGTCCAGGGATGATCATAGTAACAAAAACAAAGATAATATTTTAACAATAATAATAATGAGAACAAGTAACATTTATTCAGAACTTACTATATGCCAGATTCTAGTCAAAACATTCTTCAGGTAGTAACTCATTTTTTTTTTTTTTTTTGCGGTACGCGGGCCTCTCACTGTTGTGGCCTCTCCCGTTGCGGAGCACAGGCTCCGGATGCGCAGGCTCAGCGGCCATGGCTCACGGGCTCAGCCGCTCTGTGGCATGTGGGATCTTCCTGGACTGGGGCACGAACCCACGTCCCCTGCATTGGCAGGCGGACTCTCAACCACTGCGCCACCAGGGAAGCCCAGTAACTCATTTTTAAGCATAGTAACTAACAGCTTGTTACAAAGAGAAACATAAAGAGTAAACCAAGAAAATATTCACATTTTTAGTAAGTAAATAATGCAAATTAAAATAATTTATTAACAGCCAACTGTCTTCCAAAGTGACTGTACTTTATTTCTTTATACTTAATAATGTAGCAAAACCAAATATAATACTAAAACTCTGTTTTGAAGGTGATATGGGGAAATAGGCACTGATAAAAGTAAATGGGGCAGTCTTTCTGGCACTGTGTCGCAAGAGAGGGGCAGTCTTTCCGGCATTGTGTTACAAGAGCAGGGCATATTTAAAAAATAAAATAAAATAAAATATTTAAGTAAGTAATGCTTTAAAAATCATGACATTAAGGACTTCCCTGGCAGTCCAATGGTTAAGACCCTGTGCTCCCACTGCAGGGGGCATGGGTTTGATCTCTGGTCCCCTGGTCAGGGAACTAAGATGCCACACGGTGTGGGGAAAAAAAAAAAAATCATGACATTAGATATTCAGTTGTATTCCACAAAAATCAAGATTCTGATGCTGCTAAGCTGTTTACTATTTTAAAAAATATTTACAGGTTGAATGTAACAATCAACATTAATATTAATCAACATTAATCAACATTAATAAACTAAGAAGACAAGATATATTGGTTTCATATTTTAGTACAGATGCGGATGTAATAAAGAATATTTTGAATGCTGGCAAAGGTTAGAGAGAATATTACTGATGACGTCAGTGAGGGGTAAGAAGTAGTGATGGAGGAAAAATAATTTGAGACAATCAAATCAGCTTTTGTTAATTCTTATTGATGGGACAAAGACCATGAGTAAAAGAAGTTAGCAATACATATTACATTTTTTAAGGAATAACAAGGGAGCCCTTGACCAGGTTTAATTTAACTATTCTATTTAAATTTCCCCACTAGTGATGTATTGATATTTTCATTTATTTTATGCTGAAATGTAATTACTTTAAGGTGACATAACACTGTAAATCTCATTGGTTATTGTGACCTAGTTAATAAGATTCTTTCATGACTGTAGGTATTGATAGACAATAGGTATTAATAGGAAAGAGTATAACAGCATTAAAACCAGAATGTACAGTTCAGATAAAACTTCTCTGCCCAGGTGGAAAAACTGTGCAAAAATGCAGAAAGAAGAGGAGACCCCAAGGATTGTGTCTGCTTCATAATTTTTTTCGGACGTACTATGGACATGAATTACATTGACAGTCTACAAAGTGTAGCCTAAATTACTAGCAACCAGAACATGTGGTCTGATCAGGGTCTCTGTATCATACTGGGGGAGAGTAGAGATACTGTTAATTTCCTCTTCTAAGTCTATACTACATGTTAACATTTTGAGGGTAACTACTGAAAGAATGAAAACAGGAGATATAACTTCCTAAAAAGTTGAAGGGAGAAAGAGGAACAAAGAAAGTACAATCAATCCAATAAATTGTAAGCCAGTCACATTAAGAAACATAGCTCCTCAAATCCTAAATAAAATGTTACTAAACTGAATCCAACAATGAGGGGAGACAGAAGCAGATCTTGAGGCAAACGATGAATAAAATAATGGTCCACTCATCTATTTAATATTTACTGAGTGACTCATGCACTGCAGGTGTAACAGGGAACAAAACAGGCAAACACCTCTACTGTCATGAAGCTGACATTCTAATGGAGGAGAAACACAATAAATAAGCAAGTATGCAGTATATCAGATGGAGAAAAATGTGGAGAAATATAAAGCTGCTGTGGGGAGGGGGTAAAGTAACACAGGAGCATGATTGCAGCTGTCCATAGTGTTATCCGAAACATCTCACTCAGAAGGTGACATTTGGGCATGGACCTGAGAGTTGATGGATATATGTAGACAGGTGTATAATACATAGGTGGACCTATATGTGTAATCTATGTGTAGACATGTATATATGTAGCCATCTATTAGTATACATGTAGACCAATATACATATTTGTACTCATTTGTGGAAAGAATTACCCAGGCAGAGGCAGTTGAATCAGCAAATGCAAAGGCCCTGAGGTAGCAGTGTACCTGGTGTACTCGAGGAAGAGCAAGAAGGCCAGTGGGGTGATTCAGAGTGAACAAGAACAGGGGAGAGCAACAGGAGATGTGGGCCATTAAAAGGATTATAGTGTTCACTCTGAGGAAATGGGAAGTCTTACATTTTTAAAGGATCATTACAACTGCAATTTGAGAATCACCTATAAAGAGGCAAGTGTGGAGGCAAAGGGACCAGGAGTGGATCGATGATTCCATCTCGGCAACAGATAATGATGTCTTTATTTTGGATGGCAGAGGTAGTAAGAAGTGGTCAAATTCAGGGTATAATTTGAAGAAGGGGCCAGTTGAGTCTACTAATAGATTTAGTAGACTGGATATGGGTTATGAAAGAGAGTGGTTAGGGATGACTATACAAGTTACTCTAGATCAAGTAGAATTTGTCTTAGAAATGCAAGAGAAACTTACAAATGATCTACTAACTTAGTAGATCAAAAGAGAAAAACAATATGATACTCTTACAAATGCAGGAAAAAATTTTCTTTTCTGCAAATTGAATCCAATTAATGTTCTGTGGTCAACAGCAATCTGAACAGTCTATGATTTGGTTGATAGGAAATAAGCAAATGGTGAGGAAACATCTCAAGGGTATTTAAAAAAATATTTTAGTCCAATTATTACATTTTACAATGGTAAGTTAGGTACATTTACAAAAATCCTCATTAGGAAAACTCAGAACAGGAAACTTGTTTACCTTTATAAAACATAGCTATAAAAGATGTACAGAAAAAAAAAAGTTCCTCAAACACCACATTTCATGGTGAAATATTAGAAATAATATTTTCTAAAGTCAGTAAGAAGACTGATGTCCACCATCACTGCTCCTTTTCAAAAATTATCTTGATGTGCCTCAGTTTCCTCGTATGTTAAATGGAATGATAGTAAGACCTACATCAGGGGTTAGTAATGGGAGTGTTTAGAACAGTGCTGTCTCATGTGAAGCATGTGCACACTGGTCCAGTGGTGTGCCAAGGAAATATATCTACTATGATTTTTTATTATACTTTAAAAACATTTTTTAATTGAAGTATAGTTAATTTACAATGCATTAGTTTCAGGTGTATGGCAAAGTGACTCAGTTATAAATATATATATTTTTTCAGATTCCTTTCCATTATAGATTATTACAAGGTATTGAGTAGAGTTCCCTGTGCTATACAGTAGGTCCTTGTTGTTTACCTATTTTATACATGTGTATAAAATATATGTATATATATGTATATATACACATATATATATATATATATATATGTGTGTATCTGTTAGTCCCAAACTCCTAATTTACCTCCCCACCCCCTGCTGTCCCCTTTGGTAACCAGAAGTTTGTTTTCTGTGTCTGTGAGTCTATTTCTGTTTTGTAAATAAGTTCATTTATATCATTGTTTTAGATTCCACATATAAGTGATATCATATGATATTTGTCTTTGTCTGACTTACTTCACTTCATATGATAATCTCTCGGTCCATCATGGTTGCTGAAAATGGCGTTCATTCATTCTTTTTTATGGCAGAGTTATATTCCATTGTGTGTATACCACATCTTCTTTAATTATAAATGTATTAAAATAGTTATTATTTAAAAAAAAATAGGTTCAGGGAATTCCCTGGCGGTGGTGAGGACTCCATGCTTTCACTGCCATGGGCCTGGGTTCAACCCCTGTTCAGGGAACTAAGATCCCATAAGCCATGCAGCACGGCCAAAAAAAAAAAGTTCATTTTTCATTTTAAAGAATTCTAAAAGTATGTCAACTATAATTGACATTTTAAATTTTTTCCACTGTGCTTGTCCTCTTTCTTCTGATCCCAGGGCCCCCTTCCCAGTGAGGAGTCTTGTCTACGTGGGTCGTGTGGGGCTGACATGCTCCCTCCCGCCAGAGAGGGTAGAGCAGGGTGCAAGAAGGACCAGTCTTCCCATAGATCCGTACAGAGAGCTTGAGAGACAAAGGGCTTCTTTTTCCTCTGGGTTTGTGGGTAAACTAAGAGTTACATAGACTTGGGGCTACCAGCGGCTGTTGTGCTAATGGGTGGAGAGAGGTTTTCAAGAAGGAAGCCGAGAAAAGGCAGAAGATGGAGGCAGAAAGAGCCCTGGAACTCTGAGATCCAGTCACACCTGGCATCAGATTCACCTTCTAGGACTCCCCAGGTATATGAAGCAATATACAGTTGATCCTCATTATTCATAGATTCTGTATTTGCAAATTTGCCTACTGGCTAAAATTTATGTGTAACCCCAACATCAATACCTGTGGACTTTTGTGGTCATTCCATCATTTGTAGACATGCACGTGTGCAGAATGGTGAAAATTTTGAATTGCCTGATGTGCACGTTCCCAGCTGAGGTCAAACAAGGCCACACTCTGCCTTCTTATTTCAGCTCTCAGACTGTAAACATGTCCTTTTTGCATTTATCTAATTTTTGCACTTATTATTGGTAACCTTGCTGCTTAAAATGTCCCACGAGGGGAGTGCTGAAGTGTTCTCTAATGTCCCTGAGCGCAGGAAGGCGTGCGGTGCCTTACAGAGAAAAACACGTGTGTTACATCAGCTTAGTTCAGGTGTGAGTTATAGTACTATTGGCTGTGAGTTCTATGTCAATGAGTCAACTATATATTAAATCAGGTGTCTTTAAACAGAAACACCCATAAAACAATGTTATGTATTTGTTGGTTACTGACAGTGTTGTGACCAGGTTCCCTGGTACCTAAGCCTGTATCCCCTAGCAACAGTGGTTCAGTATTCACTAATTCGGTATTTGTGGCAACTTTATAGAACATACCTACCAGGAATAATGAGAATCAACTGTCTTCTCTTTTTGCTTAAGTTAGAGTGGAAAGAAGCAGCACGTGAGCTAGTATGGGGCTGAGGGAAGGCTCTACTAAAGGGGTGACTTTTCAGTGGAAAGCACACCGATGAGTATTTCACTAGGAAAGGGAGTAGAAGAAGAGCATTCCAGGCTAAAGGAATAGCTTGAGCAAAGACCTTAGAGGGAAAAGGAACAAAGCATGTTGAAGATCTGAAAGAAGGCCAGTGAGGATGGATTACAAAGAGCAAGGGGAAAAATAGTGCAAGAGTCTGAGGGAGGTAGAAAATAGATATAGTGGATATTCTAGATGATTACCCATAACCCAGTTGCCAAGCCTCCTTTCTCATTAATCTCCAGTTTTGTTTGGGTACTGGTCCTTATCAGATATAGCCTTTCTGACTCAGGGAAAGCTAACTCCGTCCTTGGCTCACCAAGGGAGGACTGGTTAAGGTAAGCTACTCATGGTAATCCTGCCCCTGGCCAGCAAATGGTTTACAAATGGGAATGTGCCCCGATGTTGGCTAATTAAATATGAGTTACTTAAAGCTTTTAGGAAAGTACTTCCTTTTATTTGAGCGGTAGTGATGGAAAGTCAATCTCACTCTTCCGTATTGAGTATTGCCCATTTCCTGCTGGCAGCCATTTTGTGACCTTGAGGGATATCAGCCTGAGAACAAAACCTACACATGAAGGAGAATGGAGCTGACAGAACTGCAAGAAAAATAGGACCAGAGCCTTGATCACATTGTACCTGAAGCCCGTACTGTCTAGACTTCTGGTTATGTGAGCCAGCATCATTGTTTAGTCTTGGATTTGTTTTTCTGTTATTTAGAGTAGCAAGCCTCTTAACTGACCAATAGATGTCAGGTATAATCCCCTAAACAATAAGTCCCCTCAACTGGACAGAGGACTGAGAGCTGGTAAGCAAATCATAACCAGGCAATCTAGTTTGGTCTTACATGATGAGTTTATTTCCCTTTTGTTACTTCTTAGCTTTAGTGAAGTCTTGTGTAAGCCATGTGTTAGTTGGAGTTTCCTTCCCATGAGACTATGCAGAGAGTATCTTGATCCCACTATTCCAAGTTCTGTGGAAATACAAAGCATTCCTCTAGATTTCTTTGAATTCTAGATGTACTCATGTTCATATGCCCACTGCTGGCAATGGTTCTCTATATGGGTCATCTCATTCTCTAGTATATGTTGAGCAGTATTCTGTCTGCTAAATATTATACTAACTTTTATCTGAAGCATAACTCTTGTGTTTGAAATACACACACACAGGAAACATTTATGTGTTGAGTAACCTTGATTGAATATTTTGGGGAGATAGATATGGGGCTTGCATTGTTAAAACGCAAATAATTTTTGGGGTGTGTAGGGGTGTGTAGCCCAAGGTATGTTTCTTTTCTACCCATTTCTCCCCAAGTTCATGTTATCCTCTTCCTTTCTTTCCTGAACTCCTCTACCCTCAATGAGTATACCAGGAACTCCAATTTCTTCTGTCTCTAAAATGCAGAACAATTCAAATCTTCAGTCTCGAATTTAGCTCTAGCCTTGTTTTGTGTATCCAGATCTATCAAGGTATTCAACAAAACAGAAGGGGCTTTCTTATAACAGGATCCACCCTCTTTAGAAGAGAATTGTCCTTGTAAGTTAGCCATTTTAAACTTTCCAGCCTTCTTGGTTGCACTAGGGAATATTAAGGATCAGTTAATCATGTTTAGGTCAGTGTGCTCAAGAGTAATAATTGGCAGGAGACACCAGGTCTAACTGATCTTACCCATGTGGCTATTATTCTTTTAATTCTGATGTTAGATCTGGATTTTATTGCTGTTAAGTTATATGGCATTCCCTTCCAGTACAGACGTCACTTATATAACGTTCTTGCTTATAGCCAAGCATTCCAATGTACTCAACTAGGCTTCTATCATTTATAAGAAAATTTTTTTCCACTTTACCTGTAAGGCATTTGTCTTTTTAAAAAAATAAAGTAACTATTTACCTCAAGAATAATACCAACATTTTTCCTGGCAACTCAAGTTGGGTCTCAGTAAGAAACCAACTCTTACTATGTTAGGGAAAAAATGGAAAGGAATTTATTGTAAGGATCCAGAGAATCAAAACAATAATTTAACAACCAGTTCCTGGGCAAGAGAGAAACTAGAATAGCTCTGGAGCTCTGGGGACCTCAGAGGTGGGAACTCACGGTCAGTCTTATAGAGGTCCCAGCTTTGGGATAACTTGGTTCCACCTGCCTTCCATCTCTGTGTGTCTCTGCTAGAAATTTTATTTTGGAAACCTTTTAAATTAAAGTATAACATATATTAAGTACACAGATCGTAAGTGTATAGCTCAATAAATTGTTACCAAGTGAACACACTCATGTAACTGATATAGGAGAAGGAAATATCACATCCCAGGATGCGAGTGAGCCCCTGGGACGGGCCACCAAGTGAGGGTCCTTGGCTTCGCCCAGGAAAGAATTCAAGAGCGAGCCATAGTAAGAGGTTTCATGGTGAAAGCAGGTTTATATGGAGGGATACACATTCCACAGGCAGAATGTGGACCGGCTCAGAAAGTGAGAGCAGCCCCCGGGGTATGGGGTGGTTAGTTTTTATGGGCTAGGTAATCTCATATGCTAGCAAGTGGGAGGAATATTCAAACTATTTTGGGGAAGGGGTGGGGATTTCCAGGAACTGGGCCATGGCCCACTTTTTGGCCTTTTATGGTGGGCCTCAGAACTGTCAGGGCGCCATTGATGGGTGTGTCATTTAGCTAATGTATTTCAGTGAGCGTAAAATGAGATTCAAGGGCTATTGGGAATCAAATCTTCCAACATCTTGGGCCTAGTTGGTTCTAACCAGTTTTTGTCATATCCTGATTTTCTCAACGGCTGTGTCATTCTTTTAACGGCTGTGCTCTGCCCCCTTCCTTCCTGTCTCATAACTAGTATGTATACCAAGATATAGGCCATTATCATTGCCCTAGAAATCTCCCTCATGCCCTCTCCCAGTCATTACCCCTCAAAGGTATCCACTGTTCTGACTTCTCTGTCACATAAATGTGTTTTGCCTATTTTTTAACTTTATTTAAACGGAATCATACAGTATGCTTTAATGTCTGACTTCTTTTGCTCAAGGTAATGCCTGGGAAATATATCCTTATTGTTGCATATACCCATTGCTTGTTCTGATTGCTATATAGTATTTCACTCTACAAATACTGTATTCTTGATGGACATGTGGGTCGTTTCCAATTTGGTAATATTGTAAACAAAGCTACAAATGAATGTTCTTCCACATGTCTTTTGGTTCACATATGTTTTCACTCTCTAAGGGTGTAACCGCTGGGTGGTAAAGTAAGCGTACATTCAGATGTAGTAGATATAGCCAAATAGTTTTCCAAAGAGGCTGTGCCCGTTTATATTCCCACCTGCAGATGATAAGAGTTCCACTTGCTCCACATTCTTATCAACACTTGGTAGTGTCATTTAAAACTTTTTATCCTTTCTGGAGAGTAAGTAGTGTTATCTCATTGTGTACATTTCCTTGATGACTTTAGAGGTTGAACACCTTCTTTTCATATGCTCATTGAATAATTAGATACCCTCCTTTGTGAAGTGCTTGTTTAAGTATTTTATTGGGTTGTCTGTCTTTTTTCTAATTGAGTCCTTTATTAGATTCCACACTTAAAACTTAAACTCCCAGAAGAGAGTTAAAGTGGCCTAGCTTGGACCACATTCTCATCCCTGTGGTAAGGGGTGTGCTGGCTTATGATGGACATTCTTTCAGAATTATATAAAGTGGGAGTAATGGAAGTTTTCCAAAGGGAGATCCATTGGGCAGCCAAAAGCAAATGTTATAACATTAGTTTTCATTTAAATACTCGTTTCTTACTTACAGTGACAGTGTCCTGGAGCCATCATGAGCCAGAATTTGGTTTCTCATTTGAATAGAAATTTTAAACTATTCTAAAAAGTCCTCTGGAAAATTATTTTTTTCAATATTATCATTGAATAAGAATCAGGAGTAATTTTGGTTAAGTGCCTTATCTTGTCCTCCTTACACCAAATCTTATCTAATATTTTTATATTAAATATAAATTTATATTTGTATTAAACCTTATATTAATGTAGCACTCCATTCATTCTCTCATTTAATCATGTTTTAACTAATTATAACACAAAAAGAGATTTAAAATTATTCTTAAAAAAACGTAATATTGAATACATTTTCAATAAGGCTAAAGTTCCTTTTGACCAAATCCCCAAATCCCAATACCCTCCCCCTGTGCCAGAAGTTACCACTGTTATAAGTTTGATGCATACAGTTCTACTTAGATAGTAAATAGTATACATTTTTCCTCAACTTGTTTTTTTTTTTCCTACTATGTCTTTTAATCTATGGTGTTGCATACCCATCTGATTTATACATTTATATTTTTGGGAATATAGTGTCAATGTACCACAATTTATTTAACCTCTTTCCCTATTGACGTTAATTTGGTTGTTTAGATTTCACATTGTTTCCTATGAATTTTTCACATAATAGGAAAATATTTCTATACATACAACTGATCCAAAAAGCTCAATGTGGCAAAAGACCATTATTTTTGAAGTCAGTATTTTTCTATTTATTTTGCAATAAACACTTTTTTTGTCCTTCAACATCAGCTAGCACATACAATGAGGGACATGCCCTATTGTTCTAAAATTCTGTGATTCTATGTGTATTTCTAATAAGAGATGCCAAGTTGCTTTTTTTTTTTTTTTTTTTTTTTCGGTACACAGGCCTCTCACTGTTGTGGCCTCTCCCGTTGCGGAGCACAGACTCCAGACGCGCAGGCCCAGCGGCCATGGCTCACGGGCCCAGCCGCTTCGCAGCATGTGGGATCCTCCCGGACCGGGGCACGAACCCGCGTCCCCTGCATCGGCAGGCGGACTCTCAACCACTGTGCCACCAGGGAAACCCCCAAGTTGCTTTTTGTACTTTCACTGTACACTAGACCGGTAGTATAGTGTTTTAACCTCAAAATTATCTCCTTAGAAGAAGTGAGTTTATTTTTGGCCTCATAAATGAGTCAAGAGAAGGAGGAAGAGTTCAGATGCAACAGATTTACTTAATAAATTGCTTGTAACTTATTTATCTTCTCTTGAGTCTCTTCAGTTGAAAGCTAAACAAGTTTGTGCAGGTAGATAAGACCTTCAGCTTAATTTATAAGTGGTTTCTTGCAAACCCCTCAAGCCATTCATTTTATCTCTCACCATCTCTTAACAGAACTGGAATGTCAACCTATATTTGGTAAGAAAACTCAAAGAGAGTTTTCTCAATGGTTTAGATATTTGAGGCCACATGTAACTTAGAAATGATTTCTTTGCATTAGAAATGTGGCATGTAAAGAAAGAGGACAAAATTACACACACTCGTACACACACCACATTACCTACAGGATAATTTTCAATTTTTAAATAAAATATTGAGCTTCTAATTGCTTTCCAACTTGTCTTCTTGGGTTTATATGGAGGTAATGTTATTTTTAGCCACAGATTTGAGTCATTTCAAATTACAGTGTAGAAATCCTCATTTATAATACTTTTACTCTATATGTTATAATAAAGTAGAAGCAATTTCTTAAATGTTTAACTCAAATTCACTTTAATGGATAGATTCTCTAATTCAGACTTAAGAATAGTTAGGGTAAAAGAATCCACTGATACAATGTCTTTTATTCCTCCAGGGAACAATATAAAACATTTTGCAGTTCAAATCGTTACCTTTCTAACTTTTTGATAATTCATGCAAATATCATCTATAGTCCTAAATGCTACTCATTTTAAGTAAAAGCTCAACAAGTCATCATAGAAAGACCATATTTTTGTAGTAATTATTAATATTTTTTCCTAACCTCCACTTTTCAATTTTATCACTCAAAAATCATTAATAACTAAAACTGAATGTTCTTTGTAAGTTTATTTTATATTTGGGAGTGAAAACAAGCAATAGCATTTGCTCACACGTTTTGAGCTAGAGTATTGATGGTTTAGACATGACTTATTTATTTGTAGAGCTGAGTCAGATGCAATAAGAAAACAACATAAAATCCATAAATGTAAAAATTTTATGAGGTAAAAATATGAGTGTTACATATGCCCTTTCCTCTACTGCTGGGAAATATCTTTCATTCATTTAACACGTAACTGTTGCCTGGCTACTATATGTCCAGTGGTAAGATAATACACATGATTCCTATATTCAAGGAATTCCCACATTAATTCAGGGAGCACTGTAAAGCAATTTATAAGACAATGCATTAGGTCCTGTAAAAGAGGTATGAATAAGTTTTTAAAAGAATGAAAGCTGACTAAAGTTTTTTTCTAAAGAAAAAGGTAAGAATCGAGGTCTGTGATTACACTGAAAACAGTGCAACTAAGTTTGCCTGGGGGAATTGTGACATGTGAGCTGGATCTTAAAAAGTGAGTAACTGGGACTTCCCTCGTAGCGCAGGGGTTAAGAATCCGCCTGCTAATACAGGGAACATGGGTTCTATCCCTGGTCCAGGAAGATCCCACATGCTACGGAGCAACTAAGCCCGTGTGCCACAACTACTGAGCCGCTCTCTAGAGCCCGTGCTCTCCAACAAGTGAAGCCACCACAAAGAGAAGCCCGTGCACTGTAAGGAAGAGTAGCCCCTGCTCACTGCAACTAGAGAAAGCCCGTGCACAGCAACAAAGACCCAACGCAGCCAAAAAATAATTAATTAATTAATTTTTTTAAAAAAAAAACAGCGCTTCCCTGGTGGCACAGTGGTTGAGAGTCCGCCTGCCGATGTAGGGGACACGGGTTCGTGCCCCTGCCCGGGAAGATCCCACATGCCGCAGAGCGGCTGGGCCCGTGAGCCATGGCCGCTAAGCCTGCGTGTCCGGAGCCTGTGCTCCGCAACCGGAGAGGCCACAACAGTGAGAGGCCCGCGTACAACAACAACAACAAAAAAGAAATGTGTAACTGCTTTCCAGTAAAAGAAAAGTGAGGCAGAAGGGCACTGCAAGAAGAAAGACAGCGTGGGCAATGTTATAGAATGGTGAAAGTCAGAAATCTTCCATGTAAAGAGATCTGTTTCTCCTGTAGCTCTAAGGCAGGTTGTGATGAAAACAAGTCCAAGCTTTAATGGCAAGGGTGGCAACACTACACAGGAAACTGAATACACAGACTCAACAGGTTGGTCATGCCAAAGTCAGGGCTCTGATGGAGAAAATACTGGACTCAGTTCTGTAAACCTTAGAAGCGGACATTTGGTTGGAAGAGCCTGAGAAACTTGAAACCTCAATATGCTAAACTGAATAATGGCCACCCGAACATAGCAAGTCTCAATCCTTGGAACTTGTAATTACTTTACCTTATTTGGAAAAGGGGTCTTTGGAGATGTAAGTTAAGGATCTTGAGATAAGGAGATTACTCTGGATTATCCAGGTGAGCCCTAAATGCCATCACAAGTGTTCTTATGAGAGAGAGGCAGAGGGACATAACACAGATACACAGAGGAGGCAACGTAAAGACAGAGCAGAGGGATGCAGCTACGAACCAAGGAATGCTGACAGCTGCCAGAAACTGGACGAGGCAAGGAACTGATTCTCCTCTGGAACCTCCAGTGGGAGTGCTACCCTGCCAACACCTAGATTTTGGACTTCTGGTCTCCAAAACTGTGAGAGAAGAATTTTATGTTGTTTAACTCAGCCAGTTTGTGGCAATTTGCTATGGCATTCCCTAGGAAACTAATACACCCAGATTTCCCTGAACTCTCTGGACTGGCAGAAGCCCTTCCCTTGCCCTTGCTAGCAGCCTCCTGCCCCTAGAGGCCCTGCAAAGATGTTACACCAGGTAGGTGCCTCTCAAGACGATGCTTGTCCTCTTCAAGATCCTGGCCCATGACAATGGAATATTACTCAGCCATAAAAAGAAACGAAATTGAGCTATTTGTAATGAGGTGGATAGACCTAGAGTCTGTCATACAGAGTGAAGTAAGTCAGAAGGAAAAAGACAAATACCGTATGCTAACACATATATATGGAATTTAAGAAAAAAAAATGTCATGAAGAACCTAGGGGTAAGACAGGAATAAAGACGCAGACCTACTGGAGAACGGACTTGAGGATATGGGGAGGGGGAAGGGTGAGCTGTGACAGGGTGAGAGAGAGTCATGGACATATACACACTAACAAACATAGTAAGGTAGATAGCTAGTGGGAAGCAGCCGCATGGCACAGTGATATTGGCTCGGTGCTTTGTGACAGCCTGGAGGGGTGGGATAGGGAGGGTGGGAGGGAGGGAGATGCAAGAGGGAAGACATATGGGAACATATGTATATGTATAACTGATTCACTTTGTTATAAAGCAGAAACTAACACACCATTGTAAAGCAATTATACCCCAATAAAGATGTTAAAAAAAAAAAAAAGATCCTGGCCCATCAGTTCCTCCAGAAACATAATGGATGCATTTTTGGGTCAAGTCACAACACAGCCTTAAAATAAAGGAATATAATGCCTGCTCTGGGAGGAAATATTATACACATTACCGTAGCTGAAAGAAACCAAGACAGCATAAGCAAGAATAGATCTTGAAGGTGTTGACTACAAAGGGCAGACTATAAAGGCTGGGTGAGGGGAATTTATTAAAATGGGCTCATTCTCTTCTTACTCAGAATTTAGAGTCCTGAGAAGAATACCTGGATCTAGTCTTAATATGCTGCTGGGATTGTTCCTTGAGACTTGAGCGTGACTGTGGCATACAGCAAATGAAGAAGAGGGGTCCAAACAGCCTTCGCAGGATCACTGAGGTAAAAATCAGAAAGCTCGGGGAGGGAGGAATAATAGAATTGGTTTATAATCAATAAACTCATCTGAGAACTCACCATCCAACTGTATTCCCTAAGAGGACAACAGAGGGCACCTTGCTAAGGCAATAAGGAATGCACTGGCGAGGGGGCTCCTAATGGCTTTGGGTTCATTGGCTAACCTCTGTAGGGCAGGGATGGCAATAATAGATATTATCATGAAACTATATTTGTAAGAGTAGGGTTCTGGAAGCACAGAGGCCTGTGAACATTACTACAACGGGCAGTAAGGTAGCAGACTTTTGGTGTTCTTCTCTAAGAACTAGACCCTCAGATCTGTGACCCAAAAGGTGGAAATGGGCTAGACTCTCTCACAATCATCTCAGTGACTCATTTGTGGAATTTGTGTTCCCTGCTTCTGCAATTTAGGCTCTGTGGGATTAGAAGTCCTAGTTCTTGAAATGGTGTGTGGGGATGCTTCCTTTAGGAGACAGTAACAGTTCCACTATACCTGAAACTATGACTATCACTTGGTCATTTTGAGCTTTTCATAATAGTAGGCCCATAGACAAATGAGGGAGTTATCATATGTGGGGGGGGAGGGGTCAACTCTGATTCTCATGAAGAGCTAGTTTGGGGCTATACAAGAAAGAGCATGTGTGGAACTCAGGGGATTCACTGCGGCATATCCTAATACTGGCATGTCCAATGATAACTGTAAATAGTCTATTGCAACAACGATGGCCTGATAAGGTTAATACAACTGACGGTTCACAGCCCTTGGAGATAAAAATCTGAGTCACCACCAGGCAACAACACAGACTTGCTGAAGTGCCGGCCAAGGGCGGGGGCAATCTGGACTGGGTATTTTAGGAGAGAGATGATGAATATTAATTACTACTCTGAGCCCAGTTGCTGCAGTGGGCGCTGCAACTAATCCTTGTGTTGGATTTCTTTTGCACTCTGCTTCATATGTCCTCATATCCTCTCATCTAGCCTTTACTTCAGTCCTGCTGCAGCAACCAGCTGTGTGGAGACGTCTTCGGGCAGTGACTTCCTTTGGTTGCTTAGCAGGCTCTCCCCTTCTGCACCCAGGCTTCACTGTCACTCCTGTTTAAGATGCCGGCTGGAGCCTTCTCAGCCATGCTACACGGAAGCAAATCTGGAAAAGTAGGAGAGGTAACACCCCTCAAGACAACCCCTGTCCAGTGGGGAATGGAAACCCATGGATAAATACTCCTTTCTTGGGAAGATAATTCTGAGGTATGGGAATTCCCTGGCGGTCCAGTGGTTAGGACTCCATGCTTCCACTGCAGGGGGCCCATGTTCAATCCCTGGTCAGGGAACTAAGATCCCATAGGTCATGTGGCACGGCCAAGAAAAAAGAAAATTCTGAGGTGTATTCTGCATGGCTGTTCAGGGGACTTTAGTGAGACTGAGCCCCACATCAACTCAATAATAGTGATCAAAAAAAACCATTACATTGGTTTTACCCCCTTCCCTGTTTTACTCTTCTCCTGCCCTCACTCATGTTCCCTAGGATGAGTAGTATGCTGGTCAATGTTTTTTCCTTGCTCTCTAGGAAAAAAAAAATCACCCTGGTTTGTACCATTTGCCCATTTCTGCAGTTGGATAGAGATATGCATAGTTGGTCCAGTTGGTCCTTGGGAGCCAGTAGGAGCTGAGTCTGAGCACACTACTGCTCGGGAGCATGACCCCAAATAAACTACCTGCCTACCAATCTTTGTCTCAGAAGACACAGGTGGCTTAGGAGGGACGAAGAGTTACCTATCTGTCTGAGCCAATAAGCAGAGAGTGGTTGGTACACCGACATTAGCCATGGATACCAATAAGACAAAATATTATAATGAGATTGGAGGGAGAAGAATTTCTATTATATAACAAATTGATGGTGGGAAAAGGGGTAGGGGGTAAGAATTTGAGGATACTCAGAAGTTTCTACTGGGTAGATAGTAATGCCATTTCCAGACACAGAGAATATAGGACAATGGTGAGTTCATCCTTGGATCTATTAAATTTAAGGGTTTTTAAAGATATTCAGGCAGAGTGTGGAAGCTGTGCACAATATTATTGTGAAATGTTATTGTTGATAATTACTCATTATTCCTGGAATATCTCGCCTGCCTCTCTCTTCTCCAACCCAGGCAGCAGTGAGCAGTGCTTTCCATATTTACTGCCCTCAGGGGAGGGCTGTTACTACAGAAAAGAAAAGAGAAAGATGAGTCCATGTTCAGTTTATAAGTTTCAAAACAGAGCTTTGAATCTCCTAGTAGAAAAAATAGGTTGAGATAAAAAGGTTGAGTTTCAAAAGCCTGGATTTTGAGCGCCAAGAGCCAAAGTTGATGCCATTAGCATCAGATTTCGATAGAATGAATGATGATAAAAGAGCCAGTTTTCCTACCCTTAAGAGAGAGTTGGAGGTGAAAACAAGATATAGTTGAGTGTCTCTGAGAAAGGACCCTTCTCCCAGCCTACATCCTCACTGCTGAGCTATCAGTAGGAGACAGTGATATAATTCCCAAATAATGGTGGAGATCTGAGAGAAAGTGTGTGCCCACTTCCTATCAGGATCCCTATGAGATGGTAAGCCCCAGGTAGTTCTCCTTGGCTAGCATACCTAGCAGCAAATAATAGCTATAGTAGAAATGATGATAGTGTGTGATCTGACAGTGTGCTGGAGTCCAGCTGCCAAGATTTCAGTCTCCAAAGTAGTAGGGGATAGCATGCAGAAGTTTCCACAATCCTAAAAGAGGGTGGAAAATGGTTGAGAGAGGGCCAGTGAACCAGGAGAGCCCGTAGAGATGGGACAACAGCCAGAGAATGATAGGTGACCTGACAACAGCTAGAATTACAATACGGAGGGATGACAGGAAAAAACCAGTCACCCTCCTCCACGGCCATGACCACATGTAAGCTCCTCGTACTTAGATTCTACTCGTGAGAGAATGGGGAGAAAAGAAAAATAATCATTTGATTGAGTTAAAGCCTGAAAAGACTGGGGAAATCTGGAATGACTACATCTTTACACCTAAAATTTACCATAACTAATTACTGTAACTTAACCAAAATTTACCACACTAGAAGATTAAAAGAAAAAAGGCCATCTCAAAAGATACAGAAGACATTGTTAAGTAAAATTCAGTGTCCATTTATGACCAGTAATCTTAGTGAACTAGGAATAGGAGTGAGCTTCTTAACCAAATAAAGGCTAGAAAGAAAAAGACAAACCCCAAATGAAAACAAAATCCAAAACCCTACAGCAAATATCATTCTCTTTAAAACCAGGAATAAGACAATTATGCCTGTTATCACCATGTCTATTTGTTAGACAGGACACTAAGATAAAAAAAAGAAACACAAGTTGAGAGGAATGGAAAGGAACAAGCAAAATTGTCATTCAAAGATGCTAATGAATGTCCGTGTGAAAGTGAAAATAATTATTTTAGACATAATGAAGTTGAGGAAGTTTGTTGAATACTAAGGTAAATGTACAAAACTGTTGTATTTTTGTACACCAGCAATAAACTATTAGGATGTGTAATAAAAAAAAGACATTAAATTTACAGTAGCAAGGAAAAATGCAAAGTATGTTGGGATAAATGTAGCAAAATATATGCAAGACCACAGTGGAGAAAATTGTAAAACTTTTTGAAAGACACTAAGATTTATTTATCTTTAAACTTTACTTTTTAGAACAGTTCAGATTTACAGAAAAATTGTGAAGATAGAAGAGAGAGTGCCTATCCACCCCACCCTCAGTTTCTCCTGTTATTGCCATCTTATGTTAGTATGGTACTTTGTTGTAATTAATTAAAAAAACCTTGATGCATTATTATGAGATAATAGAAAATATATCTGCCCCCAGTTCCCAGCACAGAGCTCCTAAAACCCTTGGCATTTCCTAAGTGATAAGAGCACTAGGAACATCTGTTGTTCTACTATTGATCTTTTTGTTTTGTTTTGTTTTGTTTTTGCGGTACGTGGGCCTCTCACTGTTGTGGCCTCTCCCGTTGCGGAGCACAGGCTCCGGACGCGCAGGCTCAGCGGCCATGGCTCACGGGCCCAGCCGCTCCGCGGCATGTGGGCTCTTACCGGACCGGGACACGAACCTGTGTCCCCTGCATCGGCAGGCGGACCCTCAACCACTGCGCCACCAGGGAAGCCCTACTATTGATCTTTGATCTCTGTTCCTGACACAGAACTTCTGAAAGCCTTGTAATTCTCTGGGTGGTAATTTTGTGGGTGATAGGACTGTCTTTTGTTCTAATGAGACAACTCTGCATGGGTTCCTGGATGAGGGCTGGGAGAAGGGAGAATGGCTGAAAATGGAGTCAATGATAGATAATGCTGTGTGATGAAGCCTCCATAAAATCCCAAAAGCATGGGGTTTGAGGAGCTTCTAGGTTGGTGAACACATCCACACTGTGAGGGTGAGGCACCCCAGCTCCATGGGGACAGGAGCTCTTGTGCTTGGGACCCTTCCAGAGCTCTCTTCATCTGGCTGTTCATCTGTATCCTTTATCATATCCTTTAATAAACTGGTTAACGTAATGTTTCCTTGAGTTCTGTGAGCTGCTCTAACAAACTAATCAAACCCAAGGAGGGGGTCGTTAGAATCTCAGCCTGTCCATCAGAAGTACAGGAGATAACCTGAGCTTGTGACTGGTGTCTGAGGTAAGGGGAGGAGGGTAGCCTTTTAGGACTGAAACTTAACCTGTGGAATCTGATGGTATCTCTGGCTAGACTGTACCAGAATGAAGCTGAATTGTATTGTATCAGAATGAAGCTGAATTGTAGGACACCCAGTTGGTGTTCAGGAATTGCTTGTTGGTATGGGGAAAAAAACCTCTACACACTTAGTGACCGGAAGTGTCAGAAGTGACATGTTCTCTGTATAGGTAAAGGAGATACACGGGGGAGAAACACAATGGGGAAGAACTGGATTTTTCCTTCCATAGAAAGGAAGAAACAGGATCTTCCCTTTACAATAATTATGAACTAAAATTCATACTTTATTTAGACTTCTGTAGTTTCTACCTAATGTCCTTTTTCTGTTCCAGGATCCTATTCTGGATACCACATTACACTATTACATTTAGTCATCATGTCTCTTTAGGTTCCTCACAGCTGTGACTTTCCTTGTTTTTGATGGACCTTGACAGTTTTGAGGAGTACTCATCAGGTATTTTGTAGATTGTCTATTAGGATTTGTCTGAGGTTTCTCTCATGATTAGACTGGGGTTATAGTTTTTGGCCTCACAGAGGTAAGGTGCTACGTTCATCCCATCATATCAAGGGTACATATTATCATCACTTATCACTATTGATGTTGACCTTGAACACCTGGCTGAGGCAGTGCTTGTCAGGTTTCTCCACTATAAAGTTCCTCTTGGGGCTTCCTTGGTGGCACAGTGGTTAAGAATCCGCCTGCCAATGCAGGGGACACGGGTTTGAGCCCTGGTGCAGGAAGATCCCACATGCTGCAGAGCAACTAAGCCCGTGCGCCACAACTACTGGGCCTGTGCTCTAGAGCCTGTGAGCCACAACAGCTGAGGCCGCGTGCCACAACTACTGAAGCCCACATGCCTAGAGCCCGTGCTCCACAACGAGAAGCCACCGTAATGAGAAGCCTGTGCACCACAACAAAGAGTAACCTCCACTCATCGCAACTGAAGAAAGCCCCGCGCGCAGCAGCAAAGACCCAACACAGCCAAAAATAAATAAATAAAATAAATATAAAAATAAAATAAATAAAGTTCCTCTTTTCCCCCCCTTTCCATACTGTAACCTTTGGGATAAAATTACTATGCTTATCCCACACTGTAGCAGCGGTAGGTCATGCTCCCCTTCCTTGGGGTGGAGGGTGAAGTATCTACCTAAACTATTTTGAATTTCACACAAAGATTTGTCTCTACTCACCCATTTATTTACTAAATGATTTATTTATATCATTACAGACATGTATATTTATTTTATACTTTGGGTTATAATCCAATATTTATTTATTTTGTTGCTCAAACTGTTCCAGCTGTGGGAATTGTGGGTTTGATTTTTTTGAGCACTTCTTTACTTTCTGGCACTAAAAGATGCTCCAGGTTCATCTTGTATATTCCCTGCCCCAGCCCTAGAATCAGCCTTTTCTCCAAGGTACCTGGGTTCCTTTTATTGGAGATATTTATTTTTAACCAGAACAATGTCATTTCTTTTTAAAAAATAATCTGAAGCAATCTATTTATTTATTATTTTTGGCTGTACCAGGTCTTAGTTGCAGCACGCGGGATCTTTGTTGTGGCACGTGGGATCTTTAGTTGCAGCATGTGTCCTCTTAGTCGTGGCATGCAGGATCTAGTTCCCTGACCAGGGATCGAACCTGGGCCCCCTGCATTGGGAGCATGGAGTCTTAACCACTACACCACCAGGGAAGTCCAGAAAGTATAAAGATATTTGTTCTTGTACCATTTGAGAGTACTTTGCCAACTTGCTGCCCCATCACCTTCTAATACCTTAGTGTGTACTTCTTATGAACAGGATCATTCTCATCTACATAACCACAGTACAATCATCATAATCTGGCAGTTAACATTCATACATTACAACCATTTAATATATCCTCAGATATAGTCATGTTTCAGCAAATGTCCAAATACTGTCTTTTATAGCAATGGGGTTCAGAATCATGAGTTGCCTTATTTGTCATGTCTCTATGATGGTTAATTTTATGTATTAACTTAGAGGGTGTTTTTGGATGAGATTAACATTTAAATTGGTAAACTTTGGGTGAAACAGATTGCTCTCCATAATATTGGTGGGCCTCATTCAATCAGCTGAGGGCCTGAATAGAACAGAAACACTCACCTCCCCTGAGCAAGAGGAAATTCTCCAGAACACAGTTTTTGGACTTCATATGTACCATTGGCTCTCCTGGGTCTCTAGGCTGCTGGCCCAAGTTCAGATTTTGGATATGCCAACTTCCATTATCCTGTGAGCCAATTCCTTACAATAAGTTTTTATATATACACATACACACACATATCCTATTGGTTCTCTTTCTCTGGAGAACCCTGATTAATACGATCTCTTTAATCTCTGTCATTTTGGAATAGTTCCTCAAATTTCTCTGACATCCATGTCCTTGACATTTCTGAAGATTACAAGCCAGTTATTTTATATTATGTCCCTTAAGTTGGATTTGTGAGATGTTTACTGATGATTAGATTCAGGCTGGGCAGGAATAGCACTGAAGTCATACTGTGTTCTTTTCATTGCATCCTATCAGGCTGTAACATTTCTATTTGTTCCATTACTGATGTTCACTTTGATCGTTTAATTACAGTGGTGTCTTTCAGCTTTTTCCCTTATGTACACAACATCAAACTCTAAAAATCTCACTTGCCAAACGTTGAATTTACCCATCTATTAGAATTTACATCGGTGTGGACTCATAGTACTGGATTTATTCATTAGATTATAATCTCATCGTACTGGATTTATTCACTGGATTGTAATCTGTTGCTATCACTTTATTTTGGCGTTCAAGTTAGTCTGTATTTGGCCAGTGGGAACCTCTTCAAGTGGGCTCCTGTGTCCTTTTGACATGTCCCCATCATAACGTTCATTACTTTCTGGCATAACAAGATGTTCCATAAGAAGACCTTATAAACAAGACTGTTTATAGTAGCATTATTTGTAATAGTTAAACAAAACAACAATAGAAAATAATCCAAAAAAAAGAAAAAAAATGGGAAGCATTGACTCTCATTGCTGAAGTGTAAAGTTCAAACTCCTTAACATGGCATGGAAGAGAAAGTTAAAGCAAGAAGCACTGTGCTGTATTTGGGTTTCAGTGGGGAAAAACTTTTAGAATTTACTTCATTAAAATAAAAAAAAGTATAATGGGATCAGATGTTTAACACCATAATCACAAACTGACATTTTTGTATTTGAATGTAATGCACCTTTGGGAAAAGATTAGTAATATCACTGGTGCTTCATTTATCTCAAGTGATACAAACTCTGAACCATTATTAAATTTCAGAGCTGCCACTGTAATTTATCTAAACATTGTGCTGTAAACATCTGAAACAGCTAAATCATATAATAAAAGGTCTTTACAAATTCAGAACAAAACCTGGAAGCACCCCAATGTCCAACAACAGAAGAATGATTAATGGTGATAGAGTCATCCAATGGAATATTACACAGCAGTAAAAATAAATTAACTACCATAAACAAATCAGTGTGAATCAATTTCACAAATAGAATGGTGAGTAAAAGAATCCAAGTCACTTTATGATTGCATTCATATAAAGAAGCAGACATGAACAATGCATTATTGAGTAATACATACATCTGATGAAATAATTAAAAAAACAAGAAAATGGTAAACATAGAATTCAGAATAGTAGTTATCTTTTGGTGAGTGGAGAAAAGGAAATGGAATAGGAAAGCATGAAAGAGGTGAAAAAAGTTGTTGGTAATGTTCTTTTTCTTACAGTGGGTGATAAGTATATTAGTGTCCAATTCACTGTTATTCTTTATACCTTACCTGTTTTTATAATCTTTTGTATGTACTCAGAATTTAGTTTAAAATGTTTCTATAATTTTGGACATGTTAGACACAGTTCCTGTGTTGTCTAATATAGAGGTCACTAACCACAAGTGACTATTTAAATTTAAATAATTAAAAAGTTGCACTAGCCACATTTCAAGTGCTGAATAGCCATGTAAGCTAGTGGCTACCATATTGGCAATGTAGATATAAAAAGATTTCCTTCACTGAAGCAAGTTTTGTTGGACAGTACTAGACACGGTGACTATCTCTGAGAAGAGGCTCTGAGAACTCCCTTCCCACACTTGGATTTTCCCTTAAAGGTTAGATTCCTGGAATCCAAGAGTGGAGGTGACCTGTGTCTTGGGTACAGTCTTACACGGAAAGCTTTACAGAAGTGCCCACGACCCCTACCTCATTCCAGAGTGGAACAGCAGCAGTACCGTAGAAGTAAGGCAAAGGGTAGGCTGGAGATAGGCCCCATGTCTCTGCAGCCACAAGGGTTGTTCCCAGCCTGTGGAAACAACCACAGGAACCAGGAAGGGCCAGGAGCAGATAAAAGAGGTCGGAGGACCTGAAGGGGTTTTCATCTTTGAGCTAAAATGGCCTGTATACCAGAAACAGATGAGAGTGCTGATTTCTCCAAGGATGCTGCAGGGTGAAGATGCTAGGGCAGAGACTGCTAATTCCCTTCCTATATCCATTCCTCTCCAGGAACAGAAACTCAACAAGCCTTCCCAGAAAAAAAGTCTCTTCCTGTCCTGTATTTAGATACAGCCATGTGACTCTGATTTGTTTTTTTGTTGTTGTTGTCTTTTTTTTTTTTTTTGCGGTACGTGGGCCTCTCACTGTTGTGGCCTCTCCCGTTGCGGAGCACAGGCTCCGGACGCGCAGGCTCAGCGGCCATGGCTCACGGGCCCAGCCGCTCCGCGGCGTGTGGGATCTTCCCGGACCGGGGCACGAACCCGTGTCCCCTGCATTAGCAGGCCGACTCTCAACCACTGCGCCACCACGGAAGCCCTCATATCTGTTTTAAGAGTTTAAGTAGAAGGCTCCGTTAGCCTTTCTTAAAAATCGAGCATGAGACCTGAACTCCTTTCTTTATTCCTTCCTCTATCTTGTTGGCTACAACATAGACGTAATGGTTGGAGCTTTAGCCTCTCTCTGGACTATGAAGATAAGGGCCACACTCACAAATGGCAAAGCAGCCAGCTGTAAAGTTCCTGGATTTCTGATGTCTTTTGTGGAGCAAAGTAGCCATATTTACCCTGGCCTGCCTACCTCTAGACTTTTATAGAAGAGAACAATATAATATCTATTTTTTAAATCCTACTAGTTTGGGTTACTAACAGCCAAATGTCATTCTAACTGGAGACCGCAACTAGAGACCAATGGGATCAAGGATGCATCTACGAATGCCAGCGTGGAACGATGAAGACCGTGCCGTGCCCTCCATCCCCAAGATGATGTTGCACCACAGCAGCCTACTAGAACTTAGAATCAACCTTAGAGGAAAGAGGGTTGAGGAGGAACACTGAGTTGATTAAGATTAGGTTTTTTACTACTGGGCAGACAGGAAACTTGAGGTGGGGACTAAGTTCTGTTACAGAATTAAATAGTAACATTCATAGTAACATTATATAGTAATATTAAAAGTAACATTCCCTGCACTACTGAGCTCTGGGTCTGAGATAGACTCTGCAAAGACTGTAGCCGAAACCATGGCAATGGCAATGGCAATGGATGAGGTACAGGGAGTTTAGAGTGGAAGAAGAGGAAGAAAAAGTGAAACTTAAAGAACTCAAACATCTAGTATCAGAAGACAGGCCACCAGCAGATATTATGGAAGAGAGAATTAAAGGGTAACTTTCAAAAAGGACTTTTTTTTTTTTGGTATTCCTTACAGAATTAATAACCAACATTAAAGTATCTTTCATATTGTTACCCTTGATAGATCAGTTATTTAACACCAGAATTTTTTATCTCAAAGACTCATAAAATGAAAACAACTTCCACTTCTGCATTACAATTAATAGTTTAGGCAGAGATAAAGAGGTTTAGGTACATAGACGATTAGGAGGTCTTGACGAGGTTTACTGATTTCTCATTTGTTTACTGTTCCTTTATCAGTTTGAAGGCTCATGTAAAAAGAGATTTGAAGGGAGAACAGGTTCACGAACAAGAAATAGCATGGTGATGCCACTGGAGGTTGCTAGAATTGCCTAGCCTTTCACTTGGGGGCAATCTCTAGCAGAGGTGTGAGGCTGGGAACAAATTATTATGCACAGTATCACATTCTTCAAACACGCCTCTTACATGGTTGTACACATACATAGTTATTCAAGTCAAATCAACATGAACTTAGTTGAAGGCAGCCTAGGTGGGCAAAAAGCCTGCATGAGTATACCATGCAATTGAGCGACATGTCCAGTTGAAGAGGGGTTTCTCATTCTACACAGCTTTCTTGATGGTAGTAGTGATTATTGGACCACCAGCTAATACCACCTTCTCTATTTGAACTTCCTTATAATTCCAGGTACCAGATGCACAGGGCCTCTTCTAGCTTTTGGCTGGGAAATAATAATTACTGTAGTTCATCATATGTCAGTTAACTGCCTGCTTAATTCTTATTATGATTTTGGATTCAGACAGAATAAGTAATCATGAGTCAAATCAGTGGTATTTGGAATTATCTTCACTATTGCCTATTGGCTATATGAGCTGATGCTTTACTTTATAAACCACTGGGATTTCTGGTTGATTTTATTACCAGTTTTAGGTTGTGTGTATCCTTCTCATCCATTCATTAAATTTTAGTAGGAGGATGGAAGCTATTTCTATATCTGTTTGAAACCATGCCCTGAAATGACATGACTGTCCTACTTCAAATATTAAAATGTGTATCAGAAAGAGATTAGGGAAAAGTATTATTTCCAAAATAAAAGAGCATACTAAATATTTTCAGATTTTACTCCTAACCTACTAAAAAACACAAGTATGTGACAGTTTATAAAACAAAGACATTTATACTATGATAGCTTTTTAAATTTAGTTAAGCCAACAATTCCTGACCTTTCTGGAATTCTACATTCATGTTTACTTAATTGCCACTTCTTTCTGCCTAATACAGATGATAAAATTTGGATGATGTATTATTAATCGAATTTTCATACATAACACAAATGGATCCTGCCAAACATAAAGTACAACAGAATCTTATATAACAAACCAGTAATACTGGTATTTTAAATTGTTTATTCTGTATTCCTTAAGGAAAATTTAAATTAGATTTTGAGATTCTAGAGTTTTGCAAATTTCTGCAACTGTAGGAAAAGGACAAGATACTAATTCTGGCTTAGACAATGAGTGCTTATCATTTTCCCCATTCTGTTTTTGGGTGGTTTGTTTGGTAAGAGTCTTCCTGTGACTGTGTAACTACAAACCCCATCAGACATGACTATAAAATAAGCATGATTATTCCATAGCACAGGAGGTCCTAGTTTATTTTCCCCCTTCTTCGCTACCTTCCAGTGGTGCTGCAGATCAAGGCTTACTTAGCTAAGCAGATTTAGAGCGTTAAGCCTGGAGGCTGAACGTTATTGGGAGGCTTTAAAGATGGACAGACCATATGACAGGAAACATTGATTGGTACGGTGTTTACAAATCACAAGGAGAGAATTTCAGATCCTGAGTCCAAGACTGATGCGATCCCTACAGGCCTCCCCGTTTGCTACCATGCTCAGGCTGGGCTTTGCCTGGGCGTCTCAAGGTCCAGCTTCTATTGGAATCGGCAGCCTTAACTGACAAAAAAGCGGTCTGATTTTTAGTTTGTGGAGAGAATAATATTAAGCTCTCCTGATCCCAGGTGGCTAGTCAGAGGCCGAGTTCTGGGGCGGATCTCAGTGAGACTCGTTGCCGACGAAAGCCGCAGCTTTGTTTCCCCGGGGAAGGGCGGACGTCCTCCGGGCGCCACTGCCGGCTCGGCGCAAAGCCCTGGAGCCGCCTGGCTCCCAGAGGCGGCCGCGTCAGCCACTATCGTCCTGGCGTGGGGACTGAAGGCGCGCCCGCGTCGGGCGCGGGCTCCTCCCACCCGAGCCCCAGCACGCACGTTTTCCCACCGCGCGCGGTCCCCGCGCCCAGAGCCCCACGACGCGCGCCGCTGCAGAGGCGCGGCCGGCCTTCCCCGCCCTGTTTCCTCGTGCCATGCCGCCGGCCGGCCGCTGGGGTCGCTGTGCGCCCAGGGGAACACCGCCCCCTCTTCCTCCAATTCCTCCCGCCTCCTCCCTCTCCTCCTCCGCCTCCTCCCTCTCCTCCCTCTCCTCCTCACTACAGTTCCCACTCTCTGGGAAGGGGCGAGTGCGTCCGGTTTGCTGGAGCCATTCGGAAATGGCAACTTGCGCGGTGGAGGTGTTCGGAGTCCCGGAGGACGAGGTGCGAGGGTCGCGGGGCTGCGGGGCGAGCTTCCCATCGCGCTGCCCATCAGCCGAACGGGAGGAGGCGACGGCGGCCAGAGGGACTGCTGTCAGCGCCCTCCTCCCTCTGTGCGAGCTCCGGGAGCGCGCCGGGCGCCGTGGGGACTCCCGGGGCTGCCTGGCGCGCGCAGGCGGGTGGGGTGGGGTGGGGTGCTTTAGGGAGCCGCATTTTCTTCGCGAGCCTGTGGAGTCTACACCCCGCTCTTCCCTGGAACTGCCGCCTTCCTTGTCATTTTCCTTCAGGAAGTGATGAGGAGGGGGGCTAGGCAGCCAGCGGCGTGAGTGCGCGGGGGCACGCGCAGCACCCCGCCTGCCCCTTCCTGCCACCCCCGGCCGAGTGTGCGTGAGCTCCGGGCGGGGGTGGGGCGGGGCGAATTTCCCTGGAGCTTAGCATCCCGGCTGTTGATTAGCCTGCTCTGGCAGAGAGGCCCGTTGGGCTTAACTTTATGGACTTTGACCTGAAGACTTACAAGAGAATTGTCATTAGCTGTTTGGGTTATTTCTTTTTCATTTGAAATCCTTTAAAACCCCTTTACAGGAGACGGAGATGGGAAAGCAGGCAGATAGGGTTTTTTCCCCCTTCTATTTAGCAGCAAGTGTCAAGTGTGGAAAGTTCACACTGTGTTTCACTGGTCTTCACTGGTATTTTAAAAATTAAGCCAAAAAGTATAAATATTTAAAAGAACTTCCCACAGCTGTTCACTCAAAATTCTGTGATTTGAGAATTGTCTCTTTTCAGCTAAATAACTTAGGCTGGTTATGCCTTAACGCTTATTAAAAATAACGCTACTTGTAAAGAGCAGTTACATTTTAAGTGAGATGTGCCTTCCCTGTGTTATTGGTGATTGTCTCAAAAATGGGAATGGGTGGGAAATGAAAGGCTATCTAGTCTAACAGTGACAAGTTAAGTTTGGGAAAAGATTTTAAGCATTCTTGTTCATTGACTAAACTGTCATATGTACCTGCTATCAGGATTAGACCCAGTTAACTGTAAATCCTTCAGCCTAATTTAGATTGATTGCTTAGATTTTCTAAGAGTGTTGGAATAGTGCCTTCTCTTAGTAACTTGGTATCTTCAAAAAACATCTTTTATAAAGTGTCTTTTACATTTCTCTTGGAAGTTCTTGGTTTATAAACAGTGGGCAACTTGCTGATGCAAGCAAGTTATCTCCGAGCGTTTTGAGAATGATTATGTGATGCAGTTAATTTCTTAGTTATTGCTACCAGAAGAGAAACAAAGTGATGGTGGACAAATGGTGGCAGCTCAGCAGTCCCTCAGGAAGGACAGTCAGTATATGGCTGAAGATAATATTCTAGCTAATGTTCCATTATTGTTCTGTAGAAGAGATCAGAGGAAAATAATGCAGTGTTGAACCTGCTATGATAGCTTTCTTCTTATCAGTCCGATCTCCCTGCTTGCTACAATAAGTTGTTCAATGCAGATAATCTCAAACTGGCCTCCAACCCAATCAGGCTGGCCTTGGACTTTCTTTCCCTGTTGTTACTACTCAGAGGTAGGCTCTGCTATTCCAGATTTCTCATATCACCTTTTTCCAGCAGAACCAACTGATCATAGCATCTTGCATCTTCTCTCTCTCTTTTCTCTGAACAGATTTGTTTTCAGTTGTCTGCTTCTCATATCACTCTTCTGCCCAGCTGAGATAAATTGAATCATGCCAGTTGCTGGGTGGTCAGTAAGCATCCGGGACTAAGGGCCCTCTGAACTGAGGTTTTCCTGAACTGGATGAAGGATTTGTACTTCTGGGCAGTTTCACTCTGTTCACGGGGGGGGGGGGGGGGTGGGGGGGGGGGTCCTAGTTGTCAGTCTCATGACTCAGATTTCCCTCCCACTCCCCTGTTCACTTTTTCCACTTAGAGGAAGAGAGTGAGATAGGCAGATGAGAGACACGATGATGAAGTGTCATCTTCTACTTCTTCCATTGTAATTTGGGTTATTCATTCGACAGACGTTTTTTAGCTGTCTGTTATGTATCATGCAGTATGCTAGGCACTAGGTACACAGAAAAAAGAGCATCTGCCTGTTTTGTGAGAAGCTCAAAGTCTAGTGGGAAAGACAAAAATCACTTGTTTTCTGGTGGAGGTTGCCATCTCATCACTATCACTTGCCTTTTATTTTCTGGTCTATCACAAAAGTAAAAGTGGGCTTAGAAAAGCAACCCCCCCCCTTCCTTTTTTGGGAAGAAAAACACTGCAGCTATGTCATTTTCTAAAACTCACAGACTAGTGATTATAAGATAGGTTTGATATGACAGCAAAAACAGATGATTCTTATTTTAAATTTGAAACTGAAACAAAGAAAAATGAATAGGAATGGGATAGAAGATAGTGAGAGAAGTGTAATTTAACCAGTATATACTGAAGAGCCGCTGAGTCACACTGTATGAGCATATTGGTGCTGAAGAATGCCAAAATTTAGGTCATTATATCTCGCTCTCACTTTGGGGTGGGTTTTAGCTCTTCTTCCACATATGTGTCTTTGAGTAAGAGATGGTCCTGGCTCCATGCATAGAATTTTGCCATTAAAGAGTAACAAACTAAGCAAGTAGTATACTATAATTTATACGAAGTTTGCTCTGACAGTCTCTTGGGATTAACAGTAGAGGATAACTCCCGCCCAACTGTGGTGAGGAGTGTGGTAGATATGGGGCCTGCCATTCAGCATCCCTTCCCCCTTCATTTCAGTGGATTTCCCTGTTATGCAGAGGCTGGAAAGCTAAACACCATGTTTCCCAGACTCTCTTGCACTTACCATTCAGCATCCCTTCCCCCTTCATTTCAGTGGATTTCCCTGTTATGCAGAGGCTGGAAAGCTAAACACCATGTTTCCCAGACTCTCTTGCACTTAGCATTCTGGAAAGAGGTTGTGAAATAGGTTTCCCAATGAGGTGCACCTACTTGAGATTGGGAAGGTGAAAATGGAGTGGGGCATAACTTCTTGTTTCCTTGTTTTTTTCTGCTGACAAGTGTAGTCATGTAGACATTGAGTTTTTCTACAAAAGTGTTTCAGTATCTGTAACTTGGTTTGTGGGTATTGACAGGAAGTTACAGAAATAGCGGTCTAGATTTGGTATGTTCTTAAAGTCAACAGATCTGGCGGTGGCTCCTGATTACCTACCTTTCTGACTCGGGTACATGTAGCAGCTTCCTGGGTAGGCCAGTTCCGAGGTGTTTTCGGGTCCTCTGAAGACACAGCCTACAGCCTGCCTCTGCAGCTCTTCTAACAATTTTGGAAGCACCTAATTCCCTGTATGAGCATCTTTTTTCTTAAAATATCTAGAGTAATTTCTGTTTCCGACAACTGAAACCTGACTGAAACAAGGAAGAGAAGGAAGGAAATAAAGAGGAAAGGGTTGAGTCTCCATCACCAGTTTGGGAGTAGAGTTTGCACATACAGAAGAATGGATGCCTCTCATGCTGACAGCTACGTCAATGCGTAAGAAACAGGGTAACAAAGAAGTGTATATTCTGACACTTCTAGACCCACTAACACTGAGCAGAAGCAGACCCTGCCTATCCTGGCATTGTACTGAGCCTGAGAACAAAGTTCCCAGCCTATATTCACTGCACACAAAGAAGGAGCAGCACAGTGTGAGCAGCAGCTGCGTTAGTATCTAACCCAATCTTTCATGTGTTGTTTTTGCCATTATGGCTTTTTTGCCACTTTTTAATTCCGGCATCATTCTAAAGTATTTTTTGTGGGTTTCCATGGGAACAAAGAAGTAGATATAATATAGTTTATTTTTAATTGTTTGCTTTTTAGTTATTTAAAGCCAACAGAAAAGTTGGAAGTACAGTACGAAGAACTCCAAATCCTCCTAAAGCAGATTCTCCAACTGTTGATATTTCACCACAGTTGTTACATAACCCTTTTTTTTTTTTTTTTTTTTGCCATTTTCATTAGTGTTTTTGGAACCATTTGAGGGCAATCTGCAGACACGATTCCCCATCACCACTAAATACTCTAGTGTGTATTTTCCTAAAACAAGAATGCTTTCCTGCATAACAGCCATCCAGCCCTCTAAGCCAGGAAGTCAAGTGTTACAACACTACCATCCAATCCATAGATCCCATTCAATCTTTGACCAGTGTTCTAATAATTTCTCTTCTTCCTTCACGGTCCAAGATCCCATCTAGGAGTGTATGTTGCATGTACTTTGTATCAGTTCTTCAGTCTTTCTTATCCTTAACAGTTGTAAGGAGTACAGGCTGTATAACCTATTGATGTTTCTCAACCTGGATCTGTTTACTGTTTCCTCATGATCATGTCAAGGCCACACTTTTGGGGCAGGAATCACAGAGATGATACTGTGTTCTTCTCAGTGTATCATATCAGGGGTACATGATTTTGGCTTGTCTCATGACTGTGGGTGATAACCTTGATCACTTGGTAATTTTAGTGTCTGCCAGGTTTCTTCTTGGTATTTTCACCGTTTTTCCCTTTATAATTGACTGGTATTTTGTGGGGACATATTCAAAGATTATGCTAGTATCCTATCCCTCATTCGTCAGATCTCCATCCACTAGTTTTACTACCCGTCGATGATGACTTCCCCCTGAAACAAATGCTACTATTTTTTATTTCCATTTTTTTTGTGGGTTTTTTTTTTTTTTTTTTTTTTGCGGTACGCGGACCTCTCACCGCTGTGGCCTCCGCCGCTGCGGAGCACAGGCTCCGGCTCCGGATGCGCAGGCTCAGCGGCCATGGCTCACGGGCCCAGCCGCTCCGCGGCATGTGGGATCTTCCCAGACCAGGGCACGAACCCGCGTCCCCTGCATCGGCAGGCGGACCCTCAACCACTGCGCCACCAGGGAAGCCCTATTTCCATTTTTATTAATTGGCATTCTGTGTTAAGAAGAGCCTTCCCTTTCTTGGCCATTTGTTTATCCATTTATTTATTTATTTGTATCAGCATGGACTTGTAGAATCCCACCCTATTCAATGGGTTGTAATTAATTTCTATCCTTAAATTTTTTATGGCTCATATTATTTCAGTTTGGCCAGTGGAAGCCCTTGCAGGGAGGTTCCTATGTTCTTGTGACAAGTCCGCATCATTCTTTTGAGCTCTTCATTACTTTTTTGGCAGCAGATGTTCCAAGATCCTCTTGTATTTCGCCTGGCCCGGCACTGTCTGAGAGCAGCCATTTCTCCTAGAAACACTGATTACTTTTAGTAGGAAATGGTTTTTAGAAGCCAAGATCTGTGTGCTCACTGTGCTCAGTGCTACTGGATGCCATTGCTCTTCAGCCGTCTCAGCAGAGAGAGCTGAAATGTATGTGTGTGCCACACATATATACGTATATAAGTCAACACATGAATCTATAGCTATTTCTGTATCAATCTCTATTCATATATCTAAAAATCATTAATTCATATAAGTATCTCCAATTCAAATCTAATATTGTACTTCAGGGTTCTTGCTAGTCATAAGTACCTCCTCTAAAAATGAAAACGCTGAGTTTCATTATTCTCAATACATTTACTTATGTGCTCAGTCCATTTACTTATGTTTTCGGTGTAACTAGTTTCCCAGTCATGCAGGTATCTCCTCTGTCTGCACTTCTGCACCCCACTTTCAGCTCCCTGCATCCTTGGGTGCCAGTGGGAGTACTGCTGTGTATGTCTATGCAACACTCTCCTCCTCTCCTCTGAGTCCCATGCCAGTGGGCATGCTCCTGAAGCCTCTCTGTATGACACCTCCCTCTTTGCCTCAGTGCCCCATGCAGGTGGGCATGCTGACTGTGCATCTCCATGAAACTCCCTGCTTCGCCCAAACTCTGCCTCAGGCCTGCCATGGCCTCCTCTGCACCAGGAAGAGAAGAGGAAAAAGGACTAGAGTCTTTTTTAACAGCTAACTATTAGCAATTCATATGTCATATAGGAATAGAATCTCAGAGGCACCTTTTAAATACATTGCTTAGGGTGAGCAGGGGTATAAAAAATGGAATTTGACTAGGTTGTAATTCTGGCCCTGTCACTTACAGGTCATCTGGCATAAGTTTTTCACATCTTTCAGAGCAGGATTTTTTTTTTCACATCTTTATTGGAGTATAATTGCATTAGTATCTGCTTTATAACAGTGAATCAGCTATACGTATACATATATCGCCATATCCCCTCCCTCTAGATCCTCCCTCCCACCCTCCCTATCCCACCCCTCTAGGTGGTCACAAAGCATGAACTGATCTCCCTGTGCTATGCGGCTGCTTCCCACTAGCTATCTATTTTACATTTGGTAGTGTATATATGTCCATGCCACTCTGTCACTTCATCCCAGCTTACCCTTCCCCGTCCCTGTGTCCTCAAGTCCGTTCTCTACATCTGCATCTTTATTCCTGTCCTGACCCTAGGTTCTTCAGAACCTTTTTTGTTGTTGTTTTATTTATTTTTTTTGCTGTACACGGGCCTCTCACTGTTGTGGCCTCTACCGTTGCGGTCCAGACGCGCAGGCTCAGCGACCATGGCTCACGGGCCCAGCCGCTCCTCGGCATGTGGGATCTTCCTGGACCGGGGCACGAACCCACGTCCCCTGCATCGGCAGGTGGGCTCTCAACCACTGCGCCACCAGGGAAGCCCAGAACCTTTTTTATTTTTAATTCCATATATATATGTTAGCATACGGTATTTGTTTTTCTCTTTCTGACTTCACTCTGTATGATAGACTCTAGGTCCATCCACCTCACTAGAAATAACTCAATTTCGTTTCTTTTTATGGCTGATTTTTTTGATTGGGTTGTTTTTTTTGATATTGAGCTGCATGAGCTGCTTGTATATTTTGGAGATTAATCCTTTGTCAGTTGTTTCATTTGCAAATTTTTCTCCCATGCTGAGGATTTTCTTTTCATCTTGTTTATGTTTTCCTTGGCTGTGCAAAAGCTTTTAAGTTTCATTAGGTCCTATTTGTTTACTTTTGTTTTTATTTCCATTTCTCTAGGAGGTGGGTCAAAAAGGATCTTGCTGTGGTTTATGTCATGGAGTGTTCTGCCTATGTTTTCCTGTAAGAGTTTTATAGTATCTAGCCTTACATTTAGGTCTTTAATCCATTTTGAGTTTGTTTGTTTGTTTGTTTTTTGCGGTACGCTGACCTCTTACTGTTGTGGCCTCTCCCATTGCGGAGCACAGGCTCCGGACGCGCAGGCTCAACGGCCATGGCTCACGGGCCCAGCCGCTCCGCGGCATGTGGGATCTTCCTGGACCGGGGCACGAACCCGTGTCCCCTGCATTGGCAGGCGGACTCTCAACCACTGCACCACCAGGGAAGCCCTTTTTTGAGTTTATTTTTGTATACGGTGTTAGGGAGTGTTCTAATTTCATTCTTTTACATGTAGCTGTACGGTTTTCCTAGCACCACTTATTGAAGAGGCTGTCTTTTCTCCATTGTATATTCTTCCCTCCTTTATCAAAGATAAGGTGACCATATGTGTGTGGGTTTATCTCTGGGCTTTCTATCCTGTTCCATTGATCTATATTTCTGTTTTTGTGTCAGTACCATACTGTCTTGATTACTGTAGCTTTGTAGTATAGTCTGAAGTCAGGGAGCCTGATTCCTCCAGCTCCATATTTCTTTCTCAAAATTGCTTTGGTTATTCTGGGTCTTTTGTGTTTCCATACAAATTGTGAAATTTTTTGTTCCAGTTCTGTGAAAAATGCCATTGGCAGTTTGATAGGGATTGCACTGAATCTGTACATTGCTTTGGGTAGTATAGTCATTTTCACAATGTTGATTCTTCCAATCCAAGAACATGGTATATCTCTCCATCTGTTTGTGTCATCTTTAATTTCTTTCATCAGTGTCTCATAGTTTTCTGCATACAGGTCTTTTGTCTCCTTAGGTAGGTTTATTCCTAGCTATTTTATTCTTTTTGTTGCAATGGTAAATGGGAGTGTTTCCTTAGTTTCTCTTTCAGATTTTTCATCATTAGTGTATAGGAACGCAAGAGTATTCTGTGCATTAATTTTGTATCCTGCTACTTTACCAAATTCATTGATTAGCTCTAGTAGTTTTCTGGTGGCATCTTTAGGATTCTCTATGTATAGTATCATGTCATCTGCAAACAGTGACAGTTTTACTTCTTTTCCGATTTGGATTCCTTTTATTTCTTTTTCATCTCTGATTGCTGTAGCTGAAACTTCCAGAACTGTGTTGAATAATAGTGGTGAGAGTGGGCATCCTTGTCTTGTTCCTGATCTTAGTGGAAATGGTTTCAGCTTTTCACCTTTGAGAATGATGTTGGCTGTGGATTTGTCATATATGACCTTTATTATATTGAGATAAATTCACTCTATGCCTACTTTCTGGAGAGTTTTTTTTTATCATAAATGGTGTTGAATTTTGTTGAAAGCTTTTTCTTCATCTATTGAGATGATCATATGTTTTTTATCCTTCAGTTTGTTAATATGGTATATCACATTGTTTGATTTCTGTATACTGAAGAATCCTTTCCTTCCTGGGGTAAACCCCACTTGATCATGGTTTATGAGCCTTTTAATGTAGAGCAGGATATTTAATTCAGCTGATTTGCCTGTCTCCTAGCTATGTCTGTTGTTAAGAATATTCTACAGCACCTGGAGACATGTAAGATTGCTGATTCGAATTGCTAAACCCACTGTTCTACTGAATCGATGTTACTGACCTCTTCCTTCTTGAAGCTTCTATTTAGTCTGGTTCCCATCTCAATCCTGTTGAAGTTTTAAGAGGATAAATGAATGTAAGGCTAAGAGGTCTGCAGATAAATGACAGGAGGAAGACACAGCACAGACAAATGGTAAAAGGGTTTGATAAGACTTTTATGGAATAAATATGTCTGTAGCTCAACATAACCTCCTGGCCTGACCCAAATGTCTGGCTTCTGTCGTGTGAGCCATGTTGGGGCAATGAAGAGAGTAATGTGAACAAACAATCATGTTAGTGCATATGGATTCCTTAATGAAGATCTCCTCTTTCAGAGTAAAAGAGTCAATTGAAATATAATCATAGCTGCCTTTAATTGAATGCTTGCTCTATGCTGGGCTCCAGGTTCTGTGTTCTCAATGCTTTGGCTGTAATTGTCATAACAGTCCTGCAAAACTAGGTAATGCTCTCCCCATTTTACAGACAGGAAATCTGAGATTGCGACTTGCTCAAGGACTTATCTCAGTAGGTAGCAGATCTGGGATCGAAACCCAGAACTCTTTTGTAACAAAGTCATGGTCTTTCCTCTGTCCTACTGCACATAGTTGCTCAAATAAAAGAATGTAACAGAAGAGATTCTTTCTCAGCAAGATGATGAATGGAACATGTGCAAAATTAACTTGTAATTGTTCCTCTGTTCTTCCAGATCTTCTGTCTTTTTTTTTTTTTTGTTCTTGTAGCTTTTAGGTGGACCTATGAAGTGCTTGAATTCTGTATTTGCTTGACAAATATTTGTTGAACTCTTACTATATGTAAGGTGTTTGAGTCAGGCTATGAGGCTATAACGATGGACAGCAGACTTTACTGAATTTACAGCGTAGAGGGAGAGAGGGCCATTAAATATATAATCACACATCAATGTTTTATAAATGTTTTGAAGGAAAAGGAGTGGAAGATAAAAATATATAACAGGAAAGAAAAGAATTAATCTTATATGGAGGAGGGGAGAGAGTATGAGGAAAAGCTGAGGAAGTAGACTAAGGATGGATAGGAGTTAGCCAGGCAGTAGAGGAAAAAAGCCTTCTAGGTAAATAGAACTGCATGTGTATAAGATGAAATGGAGTGGAACATAAAGAAGGCTAGAGTGTTGGAGAGAGAGGGATGGTATCGGGAGGTGAATCTGTAGAGGAGAGGAGAGCAGAACCCAGTCAGGCAGGGCCTGAAGGCCGTTTCTTAAGGATTTTGTATTGGATCCCAAGTGGAATGGAAACTCACTAAATGCCTGTGTGAGCATACACACATCATCGTCATCATCATTATCATCATTAACATTGCTATTTTTTTAATAATTTTTTTCCTCATGCAGTTAACATTTTTTTTGCTTGTTATTTCTTCATTTCTTCCTGCCCCTCTGACTTTCCATCTGTGATAACTTTTTTTCTGCCTGAAGTACATCCTCTAGAATTTCTTTCAGTGAATGTTTCCTGCTAATGAACTTCCTTGGTTTTTGTTTTTGGCTGAAAATGACACATCTTTGCCTGCAATTTACAACCTTTCTATTTTGCTTCCAAAAGTCAGTAAAGCTGTCTTGTGAGTGGAAGGGGAAGATTCCAGCTTTAGTGAAGAGCCCTGATCTGCTTGAGGATAATGTCTCTTTTTTGATTAAGGAAAAGATGTTTCATTTTTGTTTCTTTTTTACTCATTTGGGTACTATCCAGAATTCTGTTAATAATACTTTTAATATCATGATTCTAAAATTACTTAAGAGTTTGGTCTCTAGTTGCAACATACATGTTCTCCTTCATTTTCAAAGATGATGTGAGATGTGATCTCTGCTTATGGATGTGATTGAAGAGAGCTGTTTGGACAATTTTCTATCATAAATTTCTAAAATGAAGTTAAATGAATGCAAGTAAGCGGCATTTCTTATTTAATTTTATGAAAGAATCTTAAATCACTGTAGCTTTACATCATTTAACCACAGCATCTAAAGTAAATAGTTCTCATCTTTGTGGTGGGAAATGCAAGGATAAAGTGTAAAAGTTGAATGTATCTGTGACTGCAAGTTATCATCCCCTGGAATTGTTTTTAGTTAATGCTTGCTACATTTTTCTTCCGGAGACTTCTGGGGGATAGTTTCAGTAGAGGCTAACACGGATGATTTTAAGTCAGGAGCTCCACAAATATGGATTAACTTTTTTAGAGAGGTATGATAATTTCTTTCCTCAATTAAGGTCATGTACAAATTATAAACACTTGTCTGCACTTAGAAAAGGTAAGATTATTTGCTGAGGGCACCTTTGATTATACTTTACCACTTGAAAAAAATTTTACTTATTAAGTCATCAGAGAAAAGATTTCTGATCTTTAGAATCAGTCCTACTGTAAAGTATAGCCACTTTCCAGTCAACTGGTATAGGAGAATTCAGCTGTAGGGCCAATAGAATATTTTAATTGGCCTAATTATTCAATGACCTTACAGGAAAAAAATGGTAGTTCTGTAAATCTCTTCAGATTTTTGGAAATCAGTTCCCACAGAAAACTGAAATTTCAGTTTATGTTTTCCTCTCTGATTTTCAATTCTATCTTTATTTCTGATACTTGAGGATTTCTCTTCTTACTTGCAAGATCAGCTGTATATTTAATTATATTTGGTGATGGAGAAAAGTTATAAAATATCTAGCATCTCTAGTCAAGGATTTTTGTGTTATCTGAATTTGTCATCTGAGGTTTGAAGCTGATAGAATATTTCTGTTATCATATTTATTCAATGAAACCTCCAGGAATAAGGGTGGGTCTAAGTATTTAGAAATGGAAGAAGATTGAAATAAATACCCTATGATATGTATATTTTCCCCCACCCAGATCTCTCCTCAGAAAGGAATATGACCTACTACTTGCTGATGGAATAATTTTATTATTTTTTAAAATTTTTATGCAGTTTTAAAAGGTTACTTTCCATTTAGTTATTACAGAATATTGGCTATATTCCCCATGATGTACAATACATCCTTGAGCCTATCTTACACCCAATAGTTTGTGCCCCACACTCTTATATTGCCCCTCCCTGCCTCTCCCCACTGGTAACCACTAGTTTGTTCTCTATATCTGTCTGCTTCTTTTTTGTTTTATTCAGTAGTTTGTTGTATTTTTTAAGATTGCACATATAAGTGATATCAAACAGTATTTTTCTTTCTCGTTGTGACTCATTTCACTTAGCATAATGCCCTGCAAGTCCACCCATGTTGCTGCAAATGGCAAATTTTCGTTCTTTTTTATGGCTGAGTAGTATTCCATTGTGTGTGTGTGTGTGTGTGTGTGTGTGTGTGTGTGTGTGTGTGTGTGTGTACCACATTTTCTTCCCATTCATCTGGCTGATGGAATAATTTTAGAATAAAATCAGTTAGATTGCTGTCTGTTGGGTGACATTTATTTCACATTTGTTGATCTTATAAATGCTACTGTGAATACTGTTGTACTTATGGCCTTGTGTACATGAGTGAGAGTTTCTCTAGGGGTTATATCTAAAAGTGCAGTTCCTGGGTTATTGATTTAGAACTTTTAGTAGATATTGCCAAATATCTCTTCAAAGTTATTCTTCAGTTTATACCCCCACCAACAGTGTATTAGAGTTCTCTCTTGTGCTTGCTTTGGCAGCACTTACACTAGAGGTCTCTTTTATTACTGGTGAAATTGAGGATCTTTTTATGTGTTTATTGGCCATTCTCTATGATTTCTTGTATTATGTTGTTTAAACTTCACTTAGTGGCTTTTAGGAGTTCTTTATATAATCTGGATAATCATAATTTGTCCATGGTGTATATATTTTAGATATTTCCACCCCGTGTGTCCCCTTGTCTTTTCATTTTGTTCATGGCATCTTTTTCCATATGAAATATATAAACATAATTTTAGTGTCAAATCTAACAATTTTTTCCATTAGAGTTTGTATTTTTTTAATCCTTTCCTACTCCAATGTCAGAAATATTCTAAAGTATCTTATTAAATTTTTAAAGTTTTCTTTTTCACTTTTAGAATTTGATGTATCTGCAATTTGTTTTTAGATATAGTATAAGATAGTGATCAAATGCTACAGTTTACCTCTTTACTCATTCTCACTTTTCCCTATGAATTTTAGAATCATTTGTTAAGATCTATGAAATAATTCAAGGAGGGGAGTTGAAATTGTATTGAATTTATAATTTACTTTGGAGAAAACAGATAATAATATTAAATATTTACTTCCATGAACACAGTGAATTTCTTCATTTATTTATATTTTTCTTATTTTCGATAATTTACAAATTTTATCCATAAAGGTTTTTGACTTTTATTAATTTTATTTCAATGTATCTAACAGTTTTGCTTACTTGTGAATTTTTAAAATGTGTATTCTGTTTTATAGTATTTTTTTACTCACCTTTTTATTTGAAAAATTTCATATCTATGAGACAATAAAAAGAATAGTATAATGAACACTTGATTACCCATCAGCTAGATCCATAAATTGGTTACATTTTGCTTATTCCTTTTATTTCCATACACACACACATACGCTCATGTTCAACTTTTTGTTTGCTGAGCCATTTAAGAGTAAATTGCAGACTTTATCTTACTTTGTCCCTAAATACTTAAATATGTATCTCTTAAAAGTAAGACATTCTTGGGCTTCCTTGGTGGCGCAGTGGTTGAGAGTCCGCCTGCTGATGCAGGGGACACGGGTTCGTGCCCCAGTCTGGGAAGATCCCACATGCCACAGAGTGGCTGGGCCTGTGAGCCATGGCCTCTGAGCCTGCGCGTCTGGAGCCTGTGCTCTGCAACAGGAGAGGCCACAACAGTGAGAGGCCCGCATACCGCAAAAAAAAGAAAAAAAAAGTAAGACATTCTTATATAAAACCTCATAATACTATTATGATATCCAAGAAATTTAATGTTTCCTACATTAAAATATCAATACATTATAGTTTTATTTAATATATAGTTTACTGAAAGGGATTTTTAAAATAATTACCTAAGTAATTATTACAAATGATTATGAACTCTAAATTTTGTGTTATCCTGTACCTAGCAACAATGATAAATCTATATCAGTTCCAATAATTTGGCTTTAGATTTTCTTGGAAGCAATGATAAATTCTTAGTCATTATAACAATTTGGCTCTAGCTTTTTTGGCTTTTCTTTGTAGATAATCAAGTCATTACAAATAACAATATAGTTTTTATTTTCCTTTATATAGCTTTTAATCAAATTAATTCCTGAAAAAGATTCTTCCAGTTAATTTTAATATCCTGTTACCTTATTTGATATATATATATATATATATATATATATATATATACACACACATACACACACATATATATAAAGATAATGTGTCTTGAGTAAGTTATAAATATATGAAAATAAAATATAAATTTTTGTATTTTAGGAAACTTCCCGAATTGTGAGGGTAAAAGTTATAGCTGGAATAGGCCTTGCCAAAAAGGATATCTTGGGAGCTAGGTAAGTGTAAGAAGTTGGGTTGTAATTTTAAAACTTTGTATTTATTAATTAGTTTTTTTCCAAACTTTGGTTAGATGAAAAATTGAGTAATATTATTAGTAAGCTGTTTTATGAGGTAGAATAATGTTTCTAGTTGGTGGTTTACTAAATTCCTTGACATCTGAATTGCAGAGTTTGTGAACTTAGGCAAAGGTATAACTGAGAGTGGTAGTTATAAGATACATTATTGAGTTCTGTTTCTGAGAATCAGTAGAATTCTAACAGACGAATCCTTTTGCAGATAACAACCATAAACTCTGAACATATTATAAAAACCAGCAAGTTAAAGGCAGTGGAGAGCGAACAGAGCAGGTAGAGAGTCTAGTGGAGAGTCCATGTTTGGAGGTGTGGAGTTGTACTGAGTGAGTCTCCAATTTTAGGAATTAGTCTGAGGCCACATGGAATCAGAACATGGAAAAATTATAATATTCATAGCCTGGGAAATCAGAAGACTTACTCTGAAGAAAACATGACAATGGTGGGGATTCTGGAAGGGAAAGAACTGGAGAGGAAATTCCCAAACTATGTCCACTGACATTTTGGCTGACCCTGAATCACACACATGATAGCAGATTCAAAACAACTCATTGGAGGACAAAAGATCTGAACAGAGATCAGGGTTGCTGCCCAAGAAACAGAGCTTGTGGTTCTTGTCCAAGTAAGATAATTAATTACATGATAAAAACAAACAAATTCTCATCAAAGAGAAAGTACAGTATCCACAGTCTCCACAATTTAACATTTATAATGTCTAAGATATAATCCAAAGCTATGTAATTTATAAAAAGCCAGGAAAACGAAACACATTCTCAGTAGAGAAAAGAAAATATGCTCACAATAAGTCAAAAGATTGGAAATCTCAGGAATGAAATAGAACCCATAAAAAATGAAAATTCTAGAACTGAAAAATATAATATTTGAAATTAAAATTCTTGGATGAAATTAATAGCAGAATGGAGATGACGAGGAAAAATTAATTGAACTTAAAGATAGGTCAATAGAAATGATTTCCCAACCGGAGATGAGAGAGAAACAAAGATTTAAAAAAATTTTTAAGTGAACAGAGCCTCAGGGACTTGTTAGATAATATTGAACAGTCTAACATACATGTACCTGGAGTCCTAGAAATAGAGGAGAGAGAATGAGGCAAAATGTTGTTTGAAGAAATAATAGCCAAATTTTTTCCAAATTTGGTGAATGACACAAGTTTATAGTACCAAAAAAACACCAAGCAGGATAAACACTGAGAACACACTGAGGCACATAATAGTCAAGCTGTTGAAAACAAAGTATAAAGAAAAATTCTGACAGAAGAAACTCAGAAAATGACAAATTACATACAAGTGACCTATAAATCAGTTGAGTACTGACTTCTCACCAGAAACTGTGGAGGCCAGAAGAAAATGGAACAATAGAATAGCTGTCAATCTAGAGTTCTGTACTATATTCAGTGAAAATATTCTTCAGGATGATGACAAAATAACATTTTCAGATAAAAGAAAACTATGAGACTTTGTCATTGGCAGACCTGCACTATAATAAAAGCTAAAGAAAATTCTCCCAGCTAAAGAGGTAGATATAAGATGGAAATTCAGATCCTCAGAGAGGAATGAAGAGCATCAGAAATGGTAAATATCTAGAAACATGTGAAAGACTTTTTGCTCTTTTCATCATAATTTTTTAGAAAAAACATATGCCTGTTTATATCACAACTTACTGTTTTGTATTGTATTGTGTTATATGTATTGGAATACATATAACAACTATGGCATAAAGGACAGGGATGGTATGCATTATGAACCTTTTTAGTAGAGTTTACTATATTAAGTGTAAGTGGAATAAAAAGTAAGCATGTATATTGTAATACCTAGATAAATCACTAAAAAATAATGTAGGGCTTCCCTGGTGGCGCAGTGGTTGAGAGTCCGCCTGCTGATGCAGGGGACACGGGTTCGTGCCCCGGTCCGGGAAGATCCCACATGCCACGGAGCGGCTAGGCCCATGAGTCATGGCTGCTGAGCCTGCGCATCCAGAGCCTGTGCTCCGCAACGGGAGAGGCCACAGCAGTGAGAGGCCCGTGTACCGCAAAAAAAATAAAAATAAATAAATAAAATAATGTAAAGAATTACAGATTAAAAAGCAATAGAAATTTTAAAATGAAATTCTTGAAAAAATAAAATAGTTAAACAAAAGGCCAGGAAAAGAACAAATGATCAAACAAGAGAGAGAGAGAGAAAGGGGAGAGGGAAGAATAGAAAACTAGCAATAATTTGATACACCTAAATCTAATCATAACAATAATTACATTAAACATTAATGGACTAAGGTGAATATGAGGTAGAAGTTATTAGAATGGATTGAAAAAGAAGACCCAACTAAATGCTGTCTATAAATGATGCACTTAAAATATAAAGACACAGGTAAGTTGAAAGAGAAGGGATGCATAGCCATACAAACAAGCATGTGAAGACTGAAGTGGATATTTTAATATCTGATAAAAGAGATTTCAACACAAAAATTACTTCCAGATATTTCACAACAATATAAGAATAAATTCATCAAGAAGATAAAACAATCATAAAGTTGTATGTTCCTGCCAAGAGAACTTGAAAATATATGAAGCAAAAGTTGACAGAATTAGAGGGAGAGAGAAAAAACTCCACAATCATAGTTGGAAACATTAGCTCTCTCTCAGCAGTTAATAAAACAAGATAAAAAAAAAAACAAGAACAGTAAGTTGAACAATGTTATGAACTTTGATGCAAAGAACACTTCCTGACAACCGCCAAATACACATTCTTTTCAAGTGCACATGGTATATTCACATTATTTATCGATTGCTGCACAACTATAATTACCTCAAATTTAGCAGCTTAGAAGAACACATTATTTATGATTTCATAGTTTCTGTGGGTCACAGAGTCTGTGCATGGTTTAACTGGGTCGTCTGCTTCAAGGTCTTGAAAATCTGCAGTCAGGCATTGGCCAGGGCTATGGTTTCATCTGAGCTTGTTTGGGGAAGCATACACTTCCAAGCTCATGTGGTTGTTGTCAGCATTCAATTCTTTCAGACTGCCAGATTGAGGGCTTCAGTTTTTTGCTGGCTGTCAGCCAGAGGCCATCCTAAGTTTCTTGTCACATGGCCTTCATATGACAGCTCACAGGATAGCAGCTTGCTTCTTCAAAGCTATCATAGGAGAGAAAGTCTCCTAGCAAGATGGGTTACAATCTTTTGTAATGTAACCACATACGTTTTGTCACTTTTGATATAATTATTGGTTAGAATACACAATCCTTCCCGCATTTACGAGGAGGGGACCACAAAAGGCATGAACATTAGGAGGTGGGGATAAAAGAAGCCACCCTAGAGTCTGTCTGCCATATTATGCTGGGCAATAAAACAGTAAATCAAACAAGTGCAAAATTTACATTATTTTCAAGGGCATATGGTACATTCACCAATATAGGCGATGTGTAAGACCACAGGACGAATCTCAAGAATTTAGAAAAGATTTAAATCATATGGAGATGTTCTCTGATAACAGTGGAATTAAGTTAAAAACCAATAACATCCCAAATATTTGGAAATAAAACAATACACTTTGTTTTGTTTATAAGTCAAAGAAGGAATCAAAAGATAAATTAGAAAACATTTTGAACTGAATGAAATTAAAATATAGCAACATCAAAATTTGTGAGATGCAGCTAAAGTATTAGAGGAAAATTTATAGTTTTAAAATGTTTAACTTAGAAAACGAGTAAGATCTAAACTTAGTAAAGGAGTAAGATCTAATTGAATGACTTGAGTTCTGAGATTAAGAAATCAGAAAAAAGAAGGGCAAATTAATTCCAAAGTAAGTAGAAGGAAGAAAATAATGATAAGGGCAGAAATTAGTGAAATAGAAAATGGACAATGATAGGAAAAAATCATTGAAATGAAAAGCTCATTCCTTGAAGGGATCAATAAAAATTTTAAACTTCAAGCTAGACCAATCAAGAGCAAAAAAGAGAGAAGGCACAAATTACCATAATGGAACAAAAGCAGAGGCATTGCTATAGACCCTATGGAAATGAAAAAGACAGAAAGGGAACACTGTGCACAACTTCATGCCAATAAAGAATCATGCACAACTTAAATGAAGTAGACAAAATCTTTGAAAGATAGAAATTAGCAAAACTGATCACAGAAGAAATAGAAAACTTCAGTAGCCCTATATTGAACCATATATAGCAATATATGATCAGGTGGGATTTTTCCTATGAATATAAGGTTTGTTCAACATTTGAAAAAAGTCAACCACTGTAAATCATCACATTAATATAGCACAGAAGGAAAAAAATGCATGATCATTTCAATAGGTGTAGAAAGTACATTTGTCAACGTTCAACACCCTTTTGTGATAAAAACTCTCAACAAACTAATAATAAAATGCAGAATTAGTTTAACATATGAAAATTAATCAATGTAATATATGATATTAATAGAATAAAAGAAAAACATGATCATTTCAATAAAAACAAAAAAAGCATCTGACAAAATTCAGTACCCAATCATGATACAAAGTCTTAGCAAACTAGGGATAGATGGGAGTTGTAGACATGAGTAAGGTTTTCCGTGAGAAAGACAATAGCTAATATCATGCCCAGTGATGACAGTCTGAATGCTTAAACTTAAACTCAGGAATAAGAAGCTCACATTCAGTTCAACACTGTACTGGATGTCCTAGCCAAGTAATATGACTAGGAAAGAAATAAAAGTAATGCAGACTGAAAAGGAAGAAACTTTTTACTTGTAGACTGTCTGATCATGTACATAGAAAACCCTAAGGAATCTCAAAGAAGCTGCTAGAACTAAAATATAAGGCCACAAGATACAAAGCCAGTGTACCAAAATTAGTCATATTGTTATATCCTATCAATCAATTAACAATTGGAAAATGAATTTTTAAAATCTCTGTTTACAATAATATAAAAATTTAAAACTTAGAAATAAATTTAACAAAAGATTTGCAAGCACTGTACACTGAAAACTATAAACCATTCCTGAGCAAAACTGAAGATCTAAATCGATGAATAAATATTTTCATATTCATGGATTGGAAGATTCATTATTGTTAGAGTTGTATTTCTCTCCAAATTAAATAGATTTGGCTCAATCCCAATCAAAATCCCAGCCATGTTTTTTTTTTGAGAAATGGATAAGCTGATTCCAGTATTGTTATGGAAAGTCAAAGGACATAGAATAGCCAAAACAATTTTGAAAAAGAAGAACATAGGTGGAGAACTTTTGCTACATAATTTCAAGACTTTTATACAGCTATAGGTAATCAAGACAAAGTAGCATTGGCATGAGAACAGATATGTTGTTCAGTGGACTAGAATAAAGAGTGTAGAAGTACACACACACCCCCACACACATACACATATACATGTATATGGTCAGTTGCTTTAAGCATTAAGGTAATTCAACAGAAAGGATAGTCTTTTAAGTACATGATACTAGAACAACTGGTTATCTATATGGAACAAAATGAAGCTCTTTCCTTATCACACATAATATAGAAAATTAATAAGAGCTAAAATTAATAAACTTCTAGAAGAAAACATAGGAGAAAATATTTGCTCTACTGAGTTACACAAAGATTTCTTGAATGGAACTCAAAAAATATGAACCTAAAATTTAGAAAGAAAAATGTTGAAACAGACTTCATCAGAATTAAAAACTTTTGTTGTTTGAAAGACACAGTTAAGGAAGGGAAGGAGGCAAGCCACAGATTGGGAGAAAATGTTTTCAAAACATATATCTGACAAAGGCCTTTAATTCACAGTATATAAAGACCTCTTACAACTCAATAATAATATGATAAAATGGCCAATTAAAAATAGGCAAAACTCTTGAACAGACATTGTCTGTGGACTGTCCAGGTGGAAGTGTCTAGCTGGGTGGCGAGATCAGGAATATATATTTATATTTATGTTTTATATTTATATTTGACAGGATGTAGTTAGTTGTTAAAACTATGGATGAGATTGTGAAGGAAATATGTAGAGAGAACAAAAGGGAGAACCAGAAGGGACTTGTGTCATGAAAGCTAAACGAGATAAGTTTCAAGGAGGAAATGGTCAGTATTATCAAACCTACAGAGGACCAGCAAAATAAGTGCCTAGAAAGTGTCTATTGTTTTAGCAAGATTGGTGACTTTTCAAGGAATGGATCTGAAGGAAAGAGGTGGAAACCAGATTATAGGGCTGTGAAGAGCACTGGGAGTTGAGGAAATGAAGAAAGAGAGGTCGTATGCCATCACGGTTAAGCGCAGGGCCTCTGGAGCCAGGTGCTTGAGTTTCAGTTCTTGCTTTTCTGCTTCCTAGCTGTGTGATCTGGGATGAGTTGACTTACCTCTCTGTGTAAAATAGAGATAATAATTATACCTACCTCATAGGTCGTTATAAGGATTCCAAAATTTAATATATATAAATTGTTTAGAACAGTGCCTGGCACAGAGTAATTGCTATATAAATGTTAATTGTTATTATTATTACAGATTATTCTCTTGGAAAGTTTGAGACAGAAAGAAAAGAAATCTAGTTTGCTTTGCTGGAGGCAGGAAGGAGAGTCAAGGAGTTGGGGGGGTTTAATAACATTTCTATGACTGGAAAAACCTAGGTCAAAGAAAAGCTGGAGATATAAAAGGGAGAAATCAAAATAGATGACGTAAGGTTCCAGAGGAAGTGGGAGGAAACTGGACAAGGGCGATTGGGTGAAATACCAGCATCACTGAGGTTAGGGGTAAGATGGGCTCTGATAAATACCAGGATGTTGGGAGTATTACAATGACTTTGATTTTTGTCAATTAAAGTAAAAGGTAAGGTTGTATAAGGAAATGGGAGGAGGGAGTTTGTGGTGGAGAATGGTGGGTACTTGGGATCCCCAAGAGAAATGGGAGAAATTTGACCGTGGACAAGTAAAATGTCTAAAGTCTTTTGCTTTGCAAACCTAAATATCACAAGGTTTTCCTTCTCCATGTCTCTTTGTACAAGGGGTTACATGTCATATAATTATTTTGAACTGAAGCACTTTGCCTTTATTTTGTAAAAAGAGTTTATACCCATGAGATAACTTGGAGCAACCTGAGGTCTTGCAAAGCTATTCTTGAGAATCATTGAATCAACCTTCTTAACCCAAAAGAGGAAGACATGTAATAAAGATAAAACAAAACTTCAAAAATCTGAAGAGGTTGGAAATCATTAAATTGTGATTAAAAGGTTTTCTTTCTAATTCTTTGTCTATTTCATTAACATGGTATTTCAGCTTTTTAACAAAATGCAAAGATTGCTATAATTACTTACCCCTGCCTAAGGAACCCTTACTTTTAAGTGTAGGAAGTAATTGTAGAAATTGTTAACAAGGAAAATTCTGTGATTTTTACAGTTCGAGTAACCTGAGTTTGGGAATAAGCAACAATTAACTTTTTTTTTTTTAATTTTAACAGTGATCCTTATGTGAGAGTGACGTTATATGACCCAGTGAATGGAGTTTTTACAAGTGTGCAAACGAAAACCATTAAAAAGGTTAGACTTAGCAGCATTCAAATTTTTCAAAAATATACTTTGTTTTATTTTTATATGACAAAATATTGAACAGTTAGTTATGTTTATTGTCTTTTAGACTTTGAATCCAAAATGGAATGAAGAAATATTATTCAGAGTAAGTATGCATTTTATTTCATTATAACAACAAAGATTTTTCTCAGTAGGTTAGAATGATAAGTTCTCACTTACAGTATTCTTAAATGTATCTTGTAAGAATTTGTAAAAATTTAAAAGACTTAAATCTAGGTATCCCCATTTTGACATGGCCCTGGAACCATTTATCTTATTATGAAAAACATATGTAAGGTAATGAAGAGGTAAAGGATAATTGTAAACCTGGAATTATCTTATTCTAATTTAATTCTGATTTAGAGAACAGTCTTATTCGAATTTTGCAGAGTTTGATTTTAAAGATGATGCAATATTTGTGTCTCTCCAGTCATTTGTTTATTTATTTATTTATTTTTGGCTGTGTTGGGTGTTTGTTGCTGCACACAGGCTTTCTCTGGTTGCGGTGAGCGGGGGCTACTCTTCGTTGCAGTGCACAGGCTTCTCATTGTGGTGGCTTCTCTTGTTGTGAAGCACGGGCTCTAGGCATGTGGGCTTCAGTAGTTATGGCATGCAGGCTCAGTAGTTGTGGTGCATGGGCTTAATTGCTCCACAGCATGTAGGACCTTCCCAGACCAGGGATCGAACCCACGTCCCCTGCATTGGCAGGCGTATTCTTAACCACTGTACCACCAGGGAGGTCCCCAGTCTTTTGTTAAACACACTGATCCAGGCAAGAGATGATGAAGGCCTACCAACAAGTGGATACATTTCTTCTTATACACCCTCCAGTCACATTCCTGCCTTCCTTCTCACCCCACCTCACTATCCCATAAGAGCAAACTCCAGTCAGCACTTATTTCAGGTTCCCAGGAGGGCCCTCAAACTGACAATGACATGTATATGGGAACAATGATTCATATTAACTATGGATTTCTCATCAGAAACTGTGATGAAACAGGGTAATTAAGGTAGCAAAGAAAAAAGAATAGTCAACTCCAAATTCTATATCTAACAAAAATATCCTTCAGGAATGACAGTGTGATAAAGGTATTCTAAGCTGAGGAAAAATACGAGAATTATACTTGGAAAACTAAATGCTGTTCTCTCAGTAATTGGTAGGATAAGTAGACAAAAAATTCAGTAAAGATACAGAAGTCCTGAACAACACGATCAAATCAGTTTTATTTAATTGACATTTATAGACTTTCCACCCAACAGCAGCAGAACACATGGTCTTTAAAATTGCACATGGAATATTTACTGAGTATGCTGGGCCAAAACCCAAACCTCAACAATATTAAAAGAATTTAAATCATGCAAAGTATGGTCTCTGATTATAATGGAATTAAAGTACAAATTAGTAACACAAAAATATCTGAAAAATCCCCAAATATTTGGAAGTTAAACAACACACTTCTAAGTAATCCATGAGTCAAATAAGAATTGTCAAGAGGGATTAGAAGATATTTTAATAGAATGAAATAAAAATACAGCATCAAATGGATAAAGAAGATGTTATATATATATATATATACACAATGGAATACTACTCAGCCATAAAAGAGAATGAAATAATGCCATTTGCAGCAACATGGATGGACCTAGAGATTATCATACTAAGTGAAGTAAGTCAGAAAGAGAAAGACAAATACCATATGGTATCATTTATATGTGGAATGTAAAATATGACATAAACAAACTTATTTACAAAATAGAAACAGATTCAAAGACATACAAAACAAACTTATGGTTACCAAAGGGGAAAGAGGGTGGAGAAGGGATAAATTAGGAGTTTGGGATTAGCAGATACAAACTACTATATATAAAACAGATAAAGAACAAGGTCCTACTACATAGCACAGGGAACTATATTTAGTATCCTGTAATAAACCATAATGTAAAAAAATATGAAAAAGAGAAAAAATATATATATATATATCTGAATCACTTTGCTGTACACCAGAAACTAACACAACATTGTAAATCAACTGTACTTCAGTAAAAAAAAAAAAAAAAAAAAAAAAATTGTAGGATGCAGCTAAAGTGATGCTTAGAGAAAAATATATAGCATTAAATTATATTAGAAAAGAAGAAAGGTCTTGAACCATTAATCTAAGGTTCCACCTGAAGAAACTAGAAAGTAGCATCATTACAGAATCAACAGACATTAAATGGAAAATAAGGGATATTATGAACAATTCTGTGCCCATAAATTCAGTAACTTAGATAAAATGGATCAATTCCTTTAAAGACATATCCCATCAAAACTTTAATAGGAAATAAATTACCTGAAAAGTTTATCTCTTAAAGAGATTGCATTTGAAGTTAAAAACCATCCAACAAAGAAGACTTTGAGCCCAGGTAGATCCACTCGTTGAATTCTACCACGCATTTGATGAATAAATAATTCCAATTTTATGCAATGTCTTACTGAAACTAGAAGAGGAAGGAACATTTCCCAATTTATTCATGAGGCCAGCATTACTCTGATACCAAAACCAGACCAAAGACTTTATAAGAAAATTAAAACTGCAGACCATTAGCCCTCATGATCATAGCCATTCTGTGGTAAGTTTATTAAATTGGGTGCCTTCCATTCTGAAAGGGCCAGTAATTTTTCCTCAAATTACCTGTGGATGTGGATTTGCCTTTCCTGTCTGCAGAACCTCAGGCAGCACAATTATCTGGGGGCTTACAGAATTTGTGTTCATAGGGATGGAATCCATGCAACATTTCATCCTTCCAGGGGACCCAGTTCACAGAGAAGGAGGTGCAGGAATGGGCCCATGACCATGGGATCCATTGGTCACAGCGTCTACCATGCCATCCAGAAGCAGGCAGCCTCACAGAGCACTGGAATGGCCTACTGAAGGCACAACTGAAGCACCAATATGGAGGCAATACTCCGTAAAGATGGGGTGCCAGTTTAATCATTTAAACCAAAGACCTAATATGAGGCTGTGTTCACAATGGAAAGAATACACGGTCCAGGAACAAAGGAATAGAAGTAGGAGGGGCCCCACTTACCATCATTTCCAAAGACCCACTGGAGGACTGTGTGCTTCCTGTCCCTAGAACTGTGGGCTCTGCTGAGTTAGAGGTCCAAGTCCCCAGAGGGAGCACTCTCTTTCTAGGGGACATATCAAGGGTTCCATTGAACCACAGTCTATACCTGCTGCCAGGGCACTTGGACTCCTTGTATCCAGGAACCAGCAGGTGATTGAGGCTATTATCTGGTTTCTGTAGGGACCAGACTGGAGAATTAAATGAGCATATTATAGGAACCACTCTTATATCCTTTAGGTCTTTAATGGTGGTACAAATCTATGACATTCCCACTATGTTGCAGTATTTTTGTTGTTTTTTAAACAGCTTTATTAAGATATAATTAACATAACATACAATTCACCCACTCAAAGTGTACAATTCAGTGGTTTTTAGTATATTCACAGAGTTGTTCAACCATCACCAAAATCAATTTTAGAACATTTTCATCACCCCAAAAATAAACCCCAGACCCACCATCTGTCACTTCTCATTTTCCCCCAGGGTCTGCCCCTCTTCCCAGGCAACGTCCAAATCTACTCTCAGCCTCTTAAAGAGATTTGCCTATTTTGGACATTTCGTATAAATGATATCATATAATATGTGGTCCTTTGTATCTGGCTTCTTTCACTAAGTGTAATGTTTTCAAGGTTCAACCATGTTGTAGCATGTATCAGTACTTAATTTCTTTTTATTGCCAAATAATATTCCATTATATGGTTAACCACGCTATATTCATGCATCAGTTGGACATCTGAGTTGTTTCCACTTTTTAACTATTATGAATAATGGTGCTATGAACATTTGGATGCAAGTTTTTGTGTGGACATAGATTTTCATTTGGGGAGTATATATACCTAGGAGTGGGATTGCTGCATCGAATGAGAAACTGCCAAAATGTTTTCCAAAGTGGCTTTACCGTTTGATATTCCCACCAACAGAGTATGAGAGTTCTCACTTCTCCACATGCTTGACAACACTTGTTATTATCTGACTTTTTATTACAGCCCTCCTAGTGGGTGTGAAATGGTATCTTATTGTGGTTTTGATCTGCACTTCCGTGATGGCTAATGATGTTGTGCATCTTTTCATGAGCTTATTTTCCAGTTGTATATTTTCTTTAGAGAAATGTCTAGTCAGATCCTTTGCCCATTTTATAATTGGGTTATTTGTCTTTTTGTTATTGAGTTGTCATAGTTCTTTATATTTCTAGATACAAGTCCCTTGTCAGATACATGATTTGCAAAAATTTTCTCTCATTCTGTGGGTTGTCTTTTGAATTTATTGAGGGTATCCTTTGAAGCACAAAAGTTTTAAGTTTTGATGATGTTCAGTTTCTCTTTTCTTTTGTTCCTTGTGCTTTTGTTGTCATATCTAGTCAGTATTGTTTTAGATTTACTATCTTCACCAGAGGGAGGACAGTTTCAAAGGCTTCCACTTGGCCTTCTCACTATGATAGCTCCTATCCCACAAGCCACGGATTCAATGTGGTGGTGGTAGTGAGGAGATCCAACTTCCATTATATCAATCCCTATTGTACACTTGAAAACTAGGGAAATGACTACTGGGTGGATCCACAGAACTAGCGAACTCGGTGTAAGCTGAACGTTAGACAGGACTCCATTTGTTTTCTGTTCTCTGTAAGTCCTTGCTTTAATATGGAAGACCTAATGACACTTTGGGTTTCTGTTTCCAGCAGTCCTCAATATGTCTGATTATTCTTTCTCCCCAATATACACTCACCCAAATAAGTGGCCATAGTCCTTTTGGGGGAGGAAGAGAGGAATCATTACAATATACATTTCCTACAGTGATGCAGAGTCCTTCCTCCTATGGACTAGGTTACTTCTTCAGTCAATGTACTGTGGATCTGAAAATTGGCTCAGGTTGGGGAACTGGATGAGGGATTGTGACTTTTCTTTTTTAATCGGGACAATTGTCCTTAGCCACTGCTTCTCCATTCTTCCTTCTTGTAATTGTAGATGTTAAGGAGCACTTTTGTTGATCACCTGCCTATTTTGCCCCTTAGGGGCGCCATGCTCTATACCCTACAGGTCAAGTCAGCTTCAGTGCCCCCCTTACGTGGCTGGTCGTTACAATAATTGTAGCCCCCTTGGTTCTAGCAGTGAAATGTCACTGGCCGGCCTCTTACTGGAGAAGGGGAGGCTCATCCCCATGCATGGCTATTAAGGAGCCCAGCTCTTTGACCACCTCTCCCACCATCAGTCCTGGCATGCAGACGAGAGCCACTACTGCACTTCTGGGTGAAGCTGCTGCCCCTCTTACCAGCACACACCTGATGACTGTGGTTCCCTCCCCTCTCATGGAATACAAGCATCTGGTAGGTATTTTGGCCTCATATTTTATATATATATATATATTTTTTTTCTTCTAATTCTAGCATTCCAACTTCCCTTGGCCTTTTTATTCCTTCCCCTACCATATGCCAGGGCAACTTCTAGGAGCCACTCTAGGAGGAACCTTGCCTCATCTCATGGGGTCCTTGACAGGATGTTCAATCCCTTGTCCTGAGAAGATGCCTCCATGTCAATGAATTCTTGCTTATGCTGTCTTATGTTTCTGCCCCTTTGATCAATCGTAGTCCCAGAGATATTCCTCTGGCTCGTGCCAGGACATGCTGTTTAATTCTTGAAGCTTCTTCCAAATGTAATCGCTTTCGTTCTGTATCAGGCCCAGCCGGGATTTAACACTGATTATTATCTTGATAACCAGGGGAGAAGTGGGGGCAACCAGGGGAGAAGTGGGGGCAACTTCTCCCCCAAGGAGAGAGTGTGGGGACCAGCTTCTGCAATGTCATCCTGCATGTGGGAAGTGCCAGCTCTTATTACAGAGGGATGAGATACCCTACTCTGCAAGCTCTGAGGGTTCAGGGACCTGTGGAACCAGGAAAATCCTCAGGAGCGTCCACCCAGATCCTCCTGTCCTGCACATCAGGATCCCAGGTTTTCCCAGCCAGGGCCCTGACGTTAACATAATAGACCCACAGTGACTGAGCATTTAAATGTCTCTGAGCTCTGCAAGCTCTGTCAACTCCGACACTGCTCCTCAGTTTTGTCCTCTTTTCCACTTCAGGAGGTGCAGGCCTCTTTATACATTACCAAAGAGACCCTCTGTCTCTCAGATTTAACCTTTTGCTTTTGTTAACTGCCCTTATTTTCTCATTGTCTCTCTGTAAGTCATCAGTAGTAAAAACTAGACAACTTCATTGTCCTTGTAGGTATTGTTCTTCCCTTACCTTTCAAGTGCGTTATACATCAAACTGTCAAGGGTGTCTCCCTCCACCAGGACATTTGCCTAGGACACCCCTGGAGAAGTCTTTAGGAATTGGACCACCATCTTCTGCCAGTGACTATATATGTCCCACATTCTGCTAAAGATGGGGAGATCCTTGACAGGCAAGGAATTGGACCACCATCTTCTGCCAGTGACTATATATGTCCTACATTCTACTAAGGATAGGGAGATCCTTGCCAGCCAAGTGAGTGTGGGCTGGTCCTAACACCCCACTACTCATACCATCTGTGTTGGTTTGGGCTCTCTAAGAAACAGACATCAAGATGGAATTAGATATGCAGGAGGTTTATTGGGGAAGCACCTGTGAAGGTCAGACAGGGAAGACACACAGATGGGAAGAGCCTTCTCCTCATGATGCAGGCTTAACACCTGCTCAAGGAGAGGGGTGAAAGGACTGGGTAGGAAGAGTCTCACACTGCAGCACAGTTCTGAGAAAGTCTCGCCCAGACTGATGGGGAGCTTCCCAGCAAAGGTTGTCTGTTAGAGAAGTCCTGTGTTGGGCAAGAGTGCCCAGTCTTTGAGAGAAAGCAAAGAGAACCCAATGGGTAGATTCAAAGGTACATGATTAGCTGTGGCTGCCAATCAGCTATGCAGGTTCTCTTGAAAGAGATCCGAAAGTGATTAAAGTGGCTCAACTCTCTTATAATTGTGACATTTAAGGATGCGTATTGTAATCCTTAGAGCTGTCACTAAGAAATTAAAATGAAATATTATAGGTGAAGGTCCATTAAAGGAAATAAAATGGCATACCAAGAAACACTTGATTAATAATTTTTTTAAAAAGGTGAAAGGGAAGAAAAGAAGAATAAAAAAATAGAAAAGAAATAGATGATAACAAGCCATAAAGCAAACCATCTCAATACTTACAAAAAAGTAATATTCAACTATATGCTGTTTACAGGAGACACATTTTGAGTATAGAGACACAAACAGGTTAAAAGTAAAAGTACAGGAAAAGGTATACCATCACCAAGCCAAACAAAACAATACCCTGATATGGCTGTATTATTATTAAATGAAGTAGACTTCAGGATGAAGAGTATTACCAGAGAGATTTCATGATCATAAAAGCATTTATTCATCAAGAAGACATACAGTCCTATGAATACACCTGATAGAAGAACTTCAAAATTTTGAAGAAAAAATTGACAGAACTAACTAGAGAAATAAATCCAGAATAAAGATTTTGTCACACCTCTGTCAATAATTGATAAAACAACTAGACCAAAAAACAAAAATCCAGTAAGTACATAAAAGCTTTGAAGAACACTATCAATCAACTTAAACTGTTTGGCATGTATAAAACACTACATCTGATACAGCATACCTCAGAGATATTGTGGAGTCAGTTCCAGACCACCACAATAAAGTGAGTCACACAATTTTTTTGGTTTCCCAGTGCATATAAAAGTTATGTCTACACTATACTGTAGTCTGTTAAGTGTGTAATAGCATTATGTCTAAAAACACTATACATACCTTAATTTAAAAATAACTTTTTATTGCTAAAAAATGCTAACCATCATCTGAGCCTTCAGGGAGTCATAATCTTTTTGCAATAGTAACATCAGAGATCACTGATCACAGATACCATGACAATGGTATCATAATATAATAATAATGAGAAATTTTGAAATATTGTGAGAATTGTTAGTGACATAGCGACACAAAGTGAGCAAGTGCTGTTGGAAAAATGGCACCAGTAAACTCACTTGACACAGGTTTTCCACAAACTTTCAATTTGTAAAAAACGCAATATCTGTGAAACACAATAAAACAAAGTATGCCTGAACCTGAAGAATATACGTTCTTTTTATATGCCCATGGAACATTCACCAAGATGACCATATATTGGGCCATAAAACAAGTCTGAATGTATTTAAAAGGCTTGAGATTCTATAGAATATATTCTCTGATTACAACAACCTTTAAATAGAATTCTGGAATGTATATCTGGGATATATATTATACATGTATATCTGGATATGTCAATATATCTCAAAAATCCATAAATATTTGGAAATTAAACGTATTTTAAATAAACCACGCTCAAAAAGAAAATCATAGGAAATTTAGAAATCATTTTAACTGATTGATAATTAAAGCATAACATATCAATATAGGATGAGCTAATTCAGTGCTTGGAAATTTACATCTTTATATGCTTATATACAAAAGAAAAAGGATTTAAAATCGATGATCTAAGTTTCTGCCTTAACCAAAAAATAAAAAGTAGAGGGGAGGGCTTCCCTGGTGGCGCAGTGGTTGAGAGTCCGCCTGCCGATGCAGGGGATGCGGGTTCTTGCCCCGGTCCGGGAGGATCCCACATGCCGCGGGGCAGCTGGGCCCGTGAGCCATGGCCGCTGAGCCTCCGCGTGCGGAGCCTGCACTCTGCAACGGGAGAGGCCACAGCAGTGAGAGGCCCGCGTAGCACCAAAAAAAAAAAAAAAAAAAAAAGTAGAGGGAAGGAAATAAGAATGGAAGTCAATAAAATAGAAAATGGATAAAAAGTAGAGAAAGTAAATGAAACTAAAGGTGGTTCTTTGAAAAAAATAATAAAATTGCTATACCATAGCAAGCCCTAATAAGAGAGAAAGAAAACTCAGGGCTTCCCTGGTGGCGCAGTGGTTAAGAATGCTGCAGTCAATATAGGGGACATGGGTTCGAGCCCTGGTCCGGGAAGATACCACATGCCGCGGAGCAACTAAGCCCGTGTGCCACAACTACTGAGACTGCGCTCTAGAGTCCATAAGCCACAGCTACTGATCCCCCGTGCCACAACTGCTGAAGCCTGCGTGCCTAGAGCCCGTGCTTCGCAGCGAGAGAGGCCGCCACAGTGAGGAGCCTGCACACTGCAACGAAGGAGTGGCCCCTGCTCGCTGCACCTGGGGGGGGGGGGGAGGCCCGCGTGCAGCGGCGGAGACACGATGCACCCAAAAGTAAATACAGTAATTAATTAATTTAAAAAGGAGGAAAAAATGGAGAAAGAAAACTCAAATGAACAATATCAGGGATGAAAGGAATATCAAAGTGTGGGTAGAAGTAGATAATGTGGTTATCCATTAGAGGAATTAAAATTGTAATTAAATTTTTAAAAATTTTAATTAAAAACTAATTAAAAATCTTCCCATTATTTTTTACCATCTTGATTTTTTCTTAGAATGGATACTTGAAAGTCAGTACTACTCTTGAGTTAGAGATGTTACTACAAAAATAAGAAAGAAGGCCATTTGTAGATGATAAACCTGGCTCAGTACTTTACTGCCTTTAACTCATTGTTTCTTTTACTATAATTTCACTGTTGCCAAATGTTCTAGCCAGTATTCCTCTATTCTGGGATCATAGGCCGTGCATTTATTTTAATCAGAAATTTGCAAATTTATTCCAAGGGTAACTAGATAAATTTTTGTGGATCAATGCTAATTCATCACAGCTAGATATAGAAAACACATGGCGATTTAATACTTGCTGTACAAAGGACATAATTATGTGCAGTCCCCTATTTTCTTCTTGTCATTTATATCATTATACATAGCACAAAATGTTTTCCATTGAATGTATTCACATAAAAATGTCTATTGAGATAACAGAGTACAGTAAAATGTTGATTATTGGGCATTCAGCCAGATGGAAATTGTGGCCAGAAGTTGAAGGGAGCCTTTATATCTTTGAGAAAACGTGAAGTTCAAAGAAAGTCTTGTGGAGAACTGTTACTGGTAGATTAACAAATAGAGGAGACTCCAAATTGAAGTTAGTGCTCAATAGAAAATTATAGTAAAATCTACACTTATAGTTGCTCATATGAGACCAAGGGAGGCAAGTTATCAGGAGGGAAAAATGTTTGACACATTAGGAGCAATGTACACATTGTATAGTCTGTGCATCAGCGTAGTGTATGAGCATCTGAAAAAAGCCCCACTTCATTCCCTGTACACCCATGGTGCTCAGTTTATATCTTTAATATTCATAATCATATTATATTTACAAAATGTGTATATGTTCATGAATATATTAGTATTATGTTACAGAAGCAACATAACTTGTACACCACAGATATTTTTAGAAAGAGAAATAAAAATCGGCCATAACTTAATCTCCATAATGCCACCACTGATTGTGTGATAGTCTGGTATTTTTTCCTATGTATTTTTATCCATGTATTTATACTCCTCCACCTCCGCACACACAAAAAAAATTGGTGTGATATTTTTTCCCAGTCACTTTGCTAATGCTTATTAATGTGAGGCCACAGTCCCTACCCTCAGCGAAGCTTACTGTCTGCTGTGGACCCCTATAAACTAGTTTCTCAAAAGAATTACCAATGTGCTGAGACTTGTCAAGGGAAAACACTGGGTGCTATGGAGTGAGTATCAGGGGATATTAGAGACTTGAGGGAATTCTCTCAATGTAGGGTATTTAGGGAAGGCCCTTCTGAAGTGTATCATTTAGGATGCTTTCAGCTTCAAGTAATCCTAGCCTCTCTGGGATTCTCTTGCCTTTCTGTCCTTGGTCACAGGAAGCTTCCAGCAGTTCCTAATGACATAGCCTCCCATGATGATGTCCAGAGGTAGAAAAGGGAGAATGTTTTCTCACATGTCTCTTTTAAAAAGTGAAGAACCCTTTTCCAAAAGTTTCCCTAGGAGACTTTGATTCATGTCTCTTGGACCGGAATTATGTTGTGTGTGTATTTCTAACCCCGTCATTAGTAAAGAGAGTGGAATTACCGGGAGGTTTAGAGGAATCAGAAGTCAGCTCCTGGGGGGGCGGGGTGGGGTCGGGGTAGGGAGTAGCTGCCTGTATCCCTGACACACATTATCATCCATTATTTGAATAAAATCAGAATTCTGTTAGCTAGGAAGAAGGCTGGGGTGCCCCATTAATAAAGCACTAAGTAAGGTATGGTGTAGCCATATAATGAAATCCTCATCAGCTGTTTAAAAAGAGACAGAGGTATATGTATTGATAGGATGTTAAGTTTCAAAATATATTAAATGAAGGAACAAAGGTGCAAAACATTGTATATATGATGCACCTTTTTGTGTAAAAACAGAACAGCTTTCTCACATGCTGGTATTTGCAAAAAATACTTCTAGAAGGTCCAAGAAACTGTTCACAGTATTTTCTCTGAGGGTGGGGAAAGGGTGAGAGATTTATAATTCACTATACTGAGTATCTTTTTTTTTTTTTACTGTTTGGGTTTTTTCCCCATGGCTGTGTATCTATAATTCATTTTTATATTTGTTGATTAGCAATAACTGTATAGAGAAACAAATTAGAAGAACATAAAATATGTAGATAAAAATGCAAAGATAGTTTCTATTTATATAACGCTTAAAGCTTGTAAAAATACTTATCTAGTTCATTTTACTTTTTACACAGTTTTTATTTTAAAATCTACTTACCACATATGTCCGCACAAAAACCTGTACATGAATACTCATAGCATCATTATTAATTATAGTCAAAAAGTAGAAACAGGGCTTCCCTGGTGGTGCGGTGGTTGAGAGTACGCCTGCCAATGCAGGAGACACGGGTTCGTGCCCCGGTCCGGGAAGATTCCACATGCCGCGGAGTGGCTGGGCCCGTGAGCCATGGCCACTGAGCCTGTGCGTCCGGAGCCTGTGCTCCGTGACAGGAGAGGCCACAACAGTGAGAGGCCTATGTACCGCAAAAAAAAAAAAAAAGTAGAAACAACCCATAGGTCCATCAACAAATGAATGGATAAACAAACTGGGGTATATACATACAGTGGGATATTATTCAGTTATAGAAAGGAATGAAGTACTGATACATGCTACAACACGGGTGAACCTCGGACACATTATGCAAAGTAAAAGAAGCCAGTTACAAAAGACCACATATTGTAAGATTCACCTCATGTTAAATGTCTGTAATAGGCAAATCTATAGAGACAGAAAATATATTAGAGGTTGTCTGAGGCTGAGGAAGTTGGGAAATCAGGAGTGACTGCTCAAGGGCATGGGGCTTCTTTTTGAGGTGATGAAAATGTTCCAGAATTGCGAGGGTGGTTGCATACTCTGTGAATATACTAAAAACCATTGAATGGTGCATTTTCAGTGGGTCAGGTACATGGTATATATATTATATCTTTATAAAGCTTTTTAAAAAGTATGACTGCGTTGTTATTCTTCCTGCAACCACCAGCATAATTTCCAGGAGCATTACTTCAGGTTCTTTATGAATACCAGAGAATAAATTGATATTTGTTAATACCTTTGTCCTTCTTTGAGAATTTGGTTACTCCTCTGGAAAGTGTTTTTTTCCTCTATTCTTTTATGCATTTATAGACTTAGACATTTTTCAAAAAACCTATCTCAATATTTTAATTTTTGTTTCTTCTTCTTACACCTTTCCTATAAATATGACCCTGTAAACTCTATTTTTATGACCATAGCTTTACTCCTATTTTTAATAAATTAAAAAACAATCATCTCATCAAAGAATTCACACATAGCTTTAAAATGAGATAGTATAAAGGGGCTTATAATGAAAAGCAATAGACTCTGGTGCCCCAACCTCTCCCTTCCTATTCCTGCTTCCCAGAAGGAACCCCTGTTTAACTGTTTCTGTTTGTCATGCTGGTCCTTATTCCCATCCTGCTGAATAACTCACACATCCCTGTCCCAAACTGGCTTCCAGCTATGATAGATGAGTAGTAGATCGCCAACTTATGTGTTTGGCCAGTAGTTTGGCCCCTCATAGGAGTCTAGGTTGAAACTCATTTTTCCTCAGAAGCTTGAAGACAGTGCTTTATCAACTTTGAGTATGGTATTGGTATTGAAAAGGCTGCTTCTTGTTCCTTTGGAGGTGATCCTTCTCTCGCTGTGAAAAATGTGATGATTTATCTTTACCCTGGTGTTTTAAAATTTCACAGTATTATACCTTGTGTGTACAGTGTCATTGTATTGGGCCTTTGATAAGCATTTCAATTTAAAGACTACTGTTTCCCTTCAGCTCTGAAAATTTTTGTGTGAATAATTTCTTTAATAATTTCCTTCCCTCTGTTTGTATTATTGTTTGGCGATTCCAGCTAGTTGGGTGCAGGGTTACCTAGACTGATTCTTATCTTTCTCAGTCAGAATTCCTCATGTGAACCACAGAACACAGAAAATGATTTGAGTGATAGTTTCCTCACATATTCCAAGGATGGTCTTACTGAGTACGATCCTAGATATATGAGATATATCAATAGATAACATACATTAAATGTCTTAGGACAGGAGTCAGTAAACTTTTTCATAAAGGGCCAGTAAACTTTTTCATAGGTGTCACACAGGCAGGAGACAAAAATTGAGGCTACTGTGTAGGTACTTATATAGCCGTTTAAAAGGTAACCATTTTAAAATGTAAAAAAAATTATTATCTTATGGGCTGTTAAAAAAAAAACAAAAACAAGCAAGTGCCTAGCTGGCTTTGGTCCATAAGCTGTAACCTCTGTTTTAGGACATTAGGGCTTAATTCTTTCTCACTGAATCTGTTCAGAAAATCCTCTTTTTTATTTTCTCTCATATTTTCCTTAGCTTAGCTTTTTGCTCTACATTTTGGGATATTTCTGCAAATTTACCTAAAATTGCTTATATTTGAATTCAACAGTTATTTTTAGTTGCAACATCACTCCTTGCCTCTTTTTATAGTGCCCTATTTTAGCTTTATGGATGCAAGACTTTCCCAAATTTTTCTAAGGATATACCTTACAGTTTTTAAAGGTGTTTCTTAAGTATCTCTTTTCTCTGGGGACAGTTTTTCTGTTTCTACATCTGTGATCTCTGGTGATCATCTATTGCTTCTATATATGAAAAGCCTAAACATTCAACAATTACATGTTACATTTTTAGTTATTTATATTTTATATATTAAAACTGATGGTTGAAGAAGATGCAGTTGCTGCTGTTGAGAGAGCACGTGCTTGGGGAGCAGGTGTGCACAAAAATGCTGAAGGGATCCATGGGATGACAGGCTGAGCTCTAATAGCATTGGCTACAGAGCTCTAAAGCCTCATGATTAAAATGGGGGCAACAGCTCCAAAATCGATAGAGCAAGGAGGATCAGAGAGTGAGATGTGAGATGCTCTGTGGCTTTGTACAGACTGCTCTGGATGTCTATGGGAGGCAAGCCAATCTGAACACTTCCCTGGAGCACTGCAACCTGGAGCTGAGAGAAACCCCTTGCCCTCAGCTGTGGAGTTGTGATGAGCTGTGCGACTGACAGGATCTCGTAGCTCCGGCCGGGTGTCAGGCCTGAGCCACTGAGGTGGGAGAGCCAACTTCAGGACATTGGACCACCAGAGACCTCCTGGTTCCACGTAGTATCAATCAACGAGAGCTCTCCCAGAGATCTCCATCTCAACGCTGAGACCCAGCTCCACTCAACAATGAGCAAGCTCCAGTGCTGGACGCCCCATGCCAAACAACGAGCAAGACAGGAACACAACCCCACACATTAGCAGAGAGGCTGCCTAAAATCATACTAAGTTCACAGACACCCCAAAACACACCACTGGATGCGGCCCTACCCACCAGAAAGACAAGATCCAGCCTCATTCACCAGAACACAGGCACTAGTCCCTCCACCAGGAAGCCTGCACAACACACTGAACCAAACTTACCCACTGAGGGCAGACATGAAAAACAATGGGAACTATAAACCTGCATCCTGTGAAAAGGAGACCCCAAACACAGTAAGTTAAGCAAAATGAGAAGACAGAGAAATACACAGCAGATGAAGGAGCAAGGTAAAAACCCACCAGACCAAACAAATGAAGAGAACGTAGGCAGTTTACCTGAAAAAGAGTTCAGAGTAATAGTAAAGGTGATCCAAAATCTTGGAAAGAGAATGGGGAAACTACAAGAAACTTTTAACAGGGACCTAGAAGAACTAAAGAGCAAACAAACAATGATGAACAACACAATAAATGAAATTAAGAATTCTCTAGAAGGAATCAATAGCAGAATAACTGAGGCAAAATAATGGATAAGTGACCTGGAAGATAAAATAGTGGAAATAACGGCAGCAGAATAGAATAAAGAAAAAAGAATGAAAAGAATTGAAGACAGTCTCAGAGACCTCTGGGACAACATTAAACGCACCAACATTTGAAGTATGGGGTCCCAGAAGAAGAAGAGAAAAAGAAAGGGACTGAGAAAATATTTGAAGAGATTATAGTTGAAAACTTCCCAACTATGGAAAAGGAAATAGTCAATCAAGTACACGAAGCAAAGAGAGTCCCATACAGGATAAATCCAAGGAGAAACATGCCAAGACACATATTAATCAAACTATCAAAAATTAAGTACAAAGAAAAATCATTAAAAGCAGCAAGGGAAAAGCAACAAATAACATACAAGGGAATCCCCATAAGGTTAACAGCTGATCTTTCAGCAGAAACTCTGCAAGCCAGAAGGGACTGGCAGCACATATTTAAAGTGATGAAAGGGAAAAACCTACAACCAAGATTACTCTACCCAGCAAGGGTCTCATTTAGATTCGACAGAGAAATTAAAACCTTTACAGACAAGCAAAAGCTAAGAGAATTCAGCACCATCAAATTAGCTTTACAGCAAATGCTAAAGGAACTTCTCTAGGCAATAAACACAAGAGAAGGGAAAGACCTACAAAAACAAACCCAAAACAATTAAGAAAACAGTAATAACAACATACATATCAATAATTACCTTAAATGTAAATGGATTAAATGCTCCAACCAAAAAACATAGACTGGCTGAATGGATACAAAAACAAGACCCATATATATGCTGTCTACAAGAGACCCACTTCAGACTTAGGGACTGAAAAGTGAGACTGAAAGTGAGGGGATGGAAAAAGATATTCCATGCAAATGGAAATCAAAAGAAGGCTGGAGTAGCAATTCTCATATCAGACAAAATAGACTTTGAAATAGACTTTAAAATAAAGACTATTACAAGAGACAAAGAAGGACACTACATAATGATCAAGGGATCAATCCAAGAAGAAGATACAACAATTGTAAATATTTATGCACCCAACAAAGGAGCACCTCAATACATAAGACAAATGCTAACAACCATAAAAGGGGAAATTGACAGTAACATAATCATAGTATGGGACTTTAACACCCCACTTTCACCAATGTACAGATGATCCAAAATGAAAATAAATAAGGGAACACAAGCTTTAAATGATACATTAAACAAGATGGACTTAATTGATATTTGTAGGACATTCCATCCAAAAACAACAGAATACACTTCCTTCTCAAGTGCTCATGGAACATTCTCCATGATAGATCATATCTTGGGTCACAAATCAAGCCTTGGTAAATTTGAGAAATTTGAAATTGGATCAAGTTTCTTTTCCAACTACAACGCTATAAGACTAGATACCAATTACAGGAAAAAAAACTGTAAAAAATACAAACACATTGGGGGCTAAACAATACACTACTAAATAACCAAGAGATCACTGAAGAAATCAAAGAGGAAATCAAAAAATACCTAGAAACAAATGACAGTGAAAACACAACGACCCAAAACCTATGGGGTGCAGCAAAGGCAGTTCTAAGAGGGAAGATTATAGCAATACAATACAACCTCAAGAAAGAAGAAAAATCTCAAATAAACAACCTAAACTTACACCTAAAGCAATTAGACAAAGAAGAACCAAAATACCCCAAAGTTAGCAGAAGAAAAGAAATCATAAAGATCAGATCAGAAATAAATGAAAAAGAAATGAAGGAAATGATAGCAAAGATCTATAAAACTAAAAGTTGGTTCTTTGAGAAGATAAACGAAATTGATAAACCATTAGCTAGACTCATCAAGAAAAAAAGGGAAAAGACTCAAATCAATAGAATTAGAAATGAAAAGGGAGAAGTAACAACTGACACTGCAGAAATACAAAGGATCATGAGAGATTACTACAAGCAACTGTATGCCAATAAAATGAACAACCTGGAAGAAATGGACAAATTCTTAGAAAAGCACAACCTTCTGAGACTGAACCAGGAAGAAATAGAAAATATACACAGACCAATCACAAGCACTGAAATTGAAACTGTGATTTAAAATTTTCCAACAAACAAAAGCCCAAAACCAGATGGCTTCCCAGGCGAATTCTATCAAACATTTAGAGAAGAGCTAACACCCATCCTACTCAAACTCTTCCAAAATATAGCAGAGGGAGGAACACTCGCAAACTCCTTCTACAAGACCACCATGACCCTGATACCAAAACCAGACAAAGATGTCACAAAAAAACTACAGGCCAATATCACTGATGAACATAGATGCAAAAATCCTCAACAAAATACTAGCAAACAGAATTCAACAGCACATTAAAGGATCATACACCATGATCAAGTGGGATTTACCCCAGGAATGCAAGGATTCTTCAATGTGTGCAAATCAATCAATGTGATACATCATATTAACAAGCTGAAGGATAAAAACCATATTATCATCTCAATAGATGCAGAAAAAGCTTTCAGCAAAATTCACACCATTTATGATAAAAAAAAACCCAGCAGAAAGTAGATACAGAGGGAACTTACCTCAACACAATAAAGGCCATATTTGATAAACACACAGCCAACATCGTTCTCAATGGTGAAAAACTGAATCCATTTCCATTAAGATCAGGAACAAGACAAGGATGCCCACTCTCACCACTATTACTCAACATAGTTCTGGAAGTTTTAGCCACAGCAATCAGAGAAGAAAAAACAAAATAAATGGAATCCAAATCGGAAAAGAAGTAAAACTGTCACTGTTTGCAGATGACATGATACTATACATAGAGAATCCTAAAGATGCCACCAGAAAACTACTAGAGCTAATCAATGAATTTGGTAAAGTAGCAGGATACAAAATTAATGCACAGAAATTTCTTGCATTCCTGTACACTAACAATGAAAAATATGGAAGAGAAATTAAGGAAACACTCCCATTTACCATTGCAACAAAAAGAATAAAACAGCTAGGAATAAACCTACCTAAGGAGACAAAAGACCTGTATGTAGAAAACTATAAGACACAGATGAAATAAATTAAAGGTGATACAAACAGATGGAGATATATACCATGTTCTTGTATTGGAAAAATCAACTTTTTGAAAATGGCTCTACTACCCAAAGCAATGTACAAATTCAGTGCAATCCCTATCAAGCTACCAATGGCATTTTTCACAGAACTGGAACAAAAAAATTCACAATTTGTATGGAAACACAAAAGACCCCGAATAGCTAAAGCAGTCTTGAGACAGAAAAACAGAGCTGGAGGAATCAGGCTCCCTGACTTCAGACTATACTACAAAGCTACAGTAATCAAGACAGTATGGTATTGGCACAAAAACAGAAATATCGATCAATGGAACAGGACAGAAAGCCCAAAGATAAACCCACAGACATATGGTCACCTTATCTTTGATAAAGAAGGCAAGAATATACAGTGGAGAAAAGACAGTCTCTTCAATAAGTGGTGCTGGGAAAACTGGACAGCTATGTGTAAAAGAATGAAATTAGAGTACTCCCTAACACTGTATACAAAAATAAACTCAAAATGGATTAAAGACCTAAATGCAATGCCAGACAGGATAAAACTCTTAGAGGAAAACATAGGCAGAACACTCTGTACATAAATCGCAGCAAGATCCTTTTTGACCCACCTCCTAGAGAAATGGAAATAAAAACAAAAATAAACAGATGGGACCTAATGAAACTTAAAAGCTTTTGCACAGCAAAGGTAGCCATAAACAAGATGAAAAGACAACCCTCATAATAGGAGAAAATATTTGCAAACGAAGCAACTGACAAAGGATTAACCTCCAAAATATACAAGCATCTCATGCAGCTCAATATCAAAAAAACAAACAACCTAATCCAAAAATGGGCAGAAGACCTAAATAGACATTTCTCCAAAGAAGATATACAGATTGCCAACAAATACATGAAAGGATGCCCAACATCACTAATCATTAGAGAAATGCAAATCAAAACTACAATGAGGTATCACCTCACACCATTCAGAATGGCCATCATCAAAAAATGTACAAACAATACATGCTGGAGAGGGTGTGGAGAAAAGGGAACACTCTTGCACTGTTGGTAGGAATGTAAATTGATACAGCCACTAGGGAGAACAGTGTGGAGGTTCCTTAAAAAACTAAAAATAGAACTACCATATGACCCAGTAATCTCACTACTGGGCATATACCCTGAGAAAACCATAATTCAAAAAGAATCATGTACCACTATATTCACTGCAGCACTATTTACAGTAGCCAGGACATGGAAGCAACCATAGTGTCCATCAACAGATGAATGGATAAAGAAGATGTGGCACATATATACAATGGAATATTACTCAGCCATAAAATGAAATTGAGTTATTTGTAGTGAGGTGGATGGACCTAGAGTCTGTCAAACAGAGTGAAGTCAGAAAGAGAAAAATACTGTATGCTAACACATATATATGGAATCTAAAAAAAGAAAAAAATGGTTCTGAAGAACCTAGGGGCAGGACAGGAATAAAGATGCAGACGTAGAGAATGGACTTGAGGACATGGGGAGGGGGAAGGGTAAGCTGGGACGAAGTGAGAGAGTGGCATGGACATATATACACTACCAACTGTTAAATAGATAGCTAGTGGGAAGCAGCCACATAGGACAAGGAGATCAGCTCGGTGCTTTGTGACCACCTAGAGGGGTGGGATAGGGAGGGTGGGAGGGAGACGCAGAGGGAGGGGTATAGGGATACATGTGTACGTATAGCTGACTCACTTTGTTATAAAGCAGAAACTAACACACCATTGTAAAACAATTATACTCCAATAAGATGTTAAAAAAAAAAAAGAGCTGATGGTTGCATTATTGTTGAACCTCTACCTGAAATCAGACACAAAGAGAAACTCTAATAATGTGTGTGTGTCTGTGTGTAAATGTGTTTACTAGAGGTTTAGGTGCTATAGGAATAGTCTCTCATTTGGGCCATTGACCTCTTTGCTTCAACATTCTGTTCTTTTAATAGTTTTCAGTTTCTTCAGAAGCCTCCTTTCATCCCCACTTCATCTCCCTCCTAGGGAGGTATGGAAATTGCTTGCCTGCTGGTGGCCCTTGCACGTGCATATGATCTTTGCTGTGACGCTTTAATACCTTTTACAAACTCCTTTGCTATTATGAAAACAGGATCTCAGGAGGGAGAGGGTTAATATTTGTGTTCAGGCTGCCATTTTGAATTAGAATTCTCACCACATGTTTTAAATTGTATTCTTGCACTTAGGGTGTGCCTTTGATATAACCCCCCTTAAAAAACAAGTAACCAAGTCTTTTATGGTGTTTTTATAATTCAGTAGAGAGCTATTACATATTATTAACTTCATAAATGGAAGAATGTAGTCAGTTTTTTTAATAACTGGAAACGGAGGAGGGGGAGTGACGGGAGGTAAGACTTCAGGGCGGAGTTGACGTTTGAGCTGAGGCTTGAACAAGGGGTAGATTTTGGACGTGTCGAGCTGAGAAGGCGTTGCACGTGGAGAGACCTTAGCATGTACAGAAGTACAGATCAGAAAGCGCAGTAAGCAGTGATTAGACTGTTTCTAGTGTGATTAGAGCATAGGGTGTATGTGTATTTGTGTTGGCAGGCGACAGTTACAGGACACAAGGCTGGAGAGGCAAATTGGACTCAGATCAGGAAGCATCATTCCATGCTCAGGCATTTGAATATTATGCTTTAGGCCACTGGGAACAGCTTTTGAGAAGGGCAGTAAAGACGGCCTAAGCTATCTTTTAGGTAGGTCACTCCAGTTGTAATAGAAAAGGTAGATTTAAAAGGTAAGATAGTTGAGTTAGAGCATCCTGTTAGGAAGCTATTAATTCTAGTCTGAACCAGGACAGCAGAGGCCTATTCAAGTCACATATATCTATTTTCTTAGCAATATTCATTGAACATCTACATTGTCTGCCAGGTATTTTGTTAGACATTGAGACTTTTTATTTTTTCCCTCAAACTATTTTTCATGTTCTTGTCTCCCTCCCTAGTCTCACTGGGACCATCACAGGCAAAGCTCTCATCACTTCATACCTGAGTTACTAGAGCCACAGTCTCTGTGGACTCCAGGGTCTCTCTCTAGTCCAATTTATTTTATGTATCACTGACAAAATAATATTTACATATGATCTACATCGTATCAGTTTTTCATTTAAAAGCTTAATTTTCTTCCATACCAATCAAGTCTTCATTCCTTTTCTGGATATCAGTGCCCTCAGTCTGGCTCTACACTGACTAACCAAATTTTTCTTACCACTTTCTAACACAAAAATGTTCTTATCAGTTGATCTCCTTACAGCATGCTCATTCTGCCCCCATGCCTTTCCTCCTGCGATCTCCTTGCTGTGAATATTATCTATATTTTCTTATTCAAATTCTTCCCATCTTTCAAGTCTTAGCTCAAGCGTCATCTCCTCCCCAAAATGTCCTCTATATCCTCCTAGAAGAGATTATTGTCTTAACACTGTTTCTTCTATCCCCGTGGCATATATAGCCCTTAATTGGGGCTTCTGTCCTCATAGTTGCCCCATGGTTACAATATGACTGTAGGGGTGCCAGCTGTCCTAACCAAGTTCCACACAGGAAAAAGAAGTACAAAGGGCAAAAGCGACATCTCTCCCAGCTGAGTCAGCCCCATTTAAAGAGCTCTCCCAGGAACTTCCCTGGTGGCGCAGTGGTTAAGAATCTGCCTGCCAGTGCAGGGGACACGGGTTTGAGCCGTGGTCCGGGAAGATCCCACATGCCGCACAACAGCGAAGCCTGTGCACCACAATGTCTGAGCCTGTGCTCTAGAGCCCGCGAGCCACAACTACTGAGACCATGTGCCACAACTACTGAAGCCCACGCACCTAGAGCCCATGCTCTGCAACAAGAGAAGTCACCGCAATGAGAAGCCCGCGCACCGCAACGAAGAGTAGCCCCTGCTTGCTGCAACTAGAGAAAGCCTGCGTGCAGCAATAAAGCCATAACGCAGGCGATAATAAATAAACAAACAAACAAATAAATATTTTTTTAAAAAAGAAAAGCATACTCAATCTTTAAATAAAGAAAGAAATAAAGAGCTCTTCCAGAAGTCCCACCCAGTGACCGCTGGTAGGTTGGCCTTTTTGGTCGCCCCCGGGTGCAAGGGAACTTTCTTTTTTTTTTTTTTTTTTTTTTTTTTTTATAGCGGTGCGCGGGCCTCTCACTGTTGTGGCCTCTCCCGTTGCGGAGCACAGGCTCCGGACGCACAGGCTCAGCGGCCATGGCGCACGGGCCCAGCCACTCAGCGGCATGTGGGATCCTCCCGGACCGGGGCACGAACCCATGTCCCCTGCATCGGCAGGCGGACTCTCAACCACTGCGCCACCAGGGAAGCCCAAGGGAACCTTTTTTAGAGAGTCTTATTGAGAGTCTCAGTGTTGAACAAGTCCAGAGGGCACTGTTCATATGGAAAACAATACATAAAATAGAATGGAGTGTTCCATATTTTGATCTCGGTGATGATGACACAGTAAACATGTATGAAAAATCATCAAGCTGTATATTTAAGGTTAGTTAACTTTATACTTTACTGAATTTATGTTATACTTCAATTAAAAAAAATTAATGCCCCTATCCCCAAGAGTTGTGCAGTGTGGTGACCCTGGGCACTTGTTGCAGGTAAAATTAGGATTATGTTCTCAGAAGAACATAAGGGAGAGTGGACATTGGGTTAGGTATCTCTATATCATTGTCACACATATAGGACTTTTTTCTGAAGGCTGTCGATACTTTTGACATGTAAACCAAAGTTTTAAAATATCTCAGTGTTTAATGTAATATATTTATCATAGAGAAAATATCAACTTAAATGTGAGAATGTTTCATACATCATCTTAACCTCTGGTATAACAAATTATTAAAGATTTTCTTTGTGTTTGATATTTAGTAGATATTAACTTGATATTGAAACATTTCAGCAAAGATAAAAGCATTAGCTTTGAAAAATAAATTACTGCATGTTAATTTTACTCGTGCTATAAGATATAAACAGTAAGTGAAAACTCAGTGTATACTTTTTGACTGCTTATGTACTTTACATAGTATAAACAAGATTGGTTTTATCAAGTCAGTACTAAAAGGATTCAGAACACTAGTCTCCATAAAATCAGCATCCACTTTGGGTATTTCTAACCTGATAAATAAAAAGTGAGTACATAAAATTGATAATAAGTTAAAATCTAATCTGTATTTTTAAGTGCTTGTAAATATGTAATTTTTTGAAATTTTATCTCACTTTCAGGAATTTCTTGGAGGTCTAGTGGTTAGGACTCCAGGCTCTCACTGTGGAGGGTGTGGGTTCTATCCCTGGTCGGGGAACTAAAATCCCATAAACTGTGTGGCTAAAAAAAAAAAGAAATTTTATCTTACTTTCTTTTATTCTATTTTAGAAAAAATGGAAAAATAAGCAACCAAATCCACTTTGTCATTATGGAAAAATTACTAGAAAATGGGTGACTTGTGACTGGTCTGAGCTTTGTATATATTAAGTATCTTGTGAAATTTAAAATATATTGTAAGTAACAGGAATTAGGAAATGGTAACATTTTCAAACATTTATTTCTCAGTGTTTGTGGGTTGATGTTCACTTTTTCTAAATTAAAAGTATAGTTGATTTACAATGTTGTGTTAGTTTTTGGTATACAGCAAAGTACACACACACACACACACATATAATTTTTCAGATTCTTTTCCATTATAGGTTATTACAAGATATTGAATATAGTTCCGATGTTCACTTGTTTTTAAAGAAAGGTTGTTTTTTTCTTACTTAGGTTCACCCTCAGCAGCACCGGCTTCTTTTTGAAGTGTTTGATGAAAATCGATTGGTGAGTTCTATTGTACGAGTGTAAAATGTGAAGCAAGGGTGTATTTCAGTAGAGCAGCAAGGAAAAGTGGGCTGGGGATCTGTGAGGTGAGGGATGCTTTGGGGATGGTTATGGAGACTCTGGGCAAAATGGTGGACAGATAGAATTTTTTTTTTCCCTCTTTCCTGGTGCTACTCTCTACCCTTCTATTCTCCCAGGCACCTCTTGGGATTGTCAGTTCTCAGCAGATTCACGGTCTTCCTCAAGGCCTGACATGGCAGGAGATGCAGGAAAGTCAGCCTCTTTGTCTGGCCTTCCCTCACACTCATCCTTGTACCCTGGTCGGTAGTCCCAGGCTCAGGAGCCTTCCCCTCCTCACTCCAGTGGATTTCTTGGGGTTACCTGTATCCAGTTATGACATCCCATCCTCTCCCTTATCCCCACTATTCTACAAAGGAAAGCTATCCTCTCTACACCGATGAAGTAAAGTCCTCTGAAGGATTGCCAGTCCTTAGAGGGACAAAAAGCAAATATAACCTGATTTTATTTTTATAAAAGGATAGTTCTGATTCCTGATTTCCTAAAGACTGTCTTGAAATCCTATCCTTTTCCTAATTTGTCTCTTTGGAACTTTATTTCAAACCTTCTTTTTAGCATCTTACGTTTACATTTTACACCGGTAAGATTTGAATATGAAGGTGTAAGAACAGTGTTATATATTCAGAGCTTATCAGTTACCAAACAGAAGCACCAAAAAAGAAATTAAACAGTTTTATTCATTTTGTAGCTAACATGGAAACTGGATTTTTTAAAGAATCTATTTTTAGTGTTGGACTATACAACACTTTGTTTTTTTCTGTCAAGAAGTGATAACTATACTAGTAACTGAAGATATTGCAGCTGAAATCATTAGTTAGTATCATAACAGGCAAAGGTACTTTTTTGCAGCCAAGGGAGACTTCAGCACTAACTGGCAATGTAATTTTGTAAGGCTGAATGACAGATGTTGATGATTTGCTTATCAGATTTGGTTAGTCACAGAGCTTTTTGTTTTCTGTTTGTATTTTTGCCTTTTTTTTTTCTTTTAATAGAATAGGGAATGTCTTCTGTTTTTTTCCCTCTGTTGCTACAGATCTGTTTTCCTTCTAGATAGGACCAGGTGAAATTTAGTATTGGTGTTTTTTTAATCATGAAATAGACATACAAAAAATATGTTTAATGTAAATCTTTATTTTAAATAATAAGATGAATATCTGTACACTTCTTACTCAACTTAAGAACTAGAATATTACCAAAATCTTCAAAACCCCCCATACTCCTCCCCAATAGCATCTCCTTTTCTTCCCCTGCAAGTAGTAGCCACTGTCCTGAATATTGTGTTTATCTTTCTTATTTAAAAATTTTTATCATGTATGTATGTATCCCTAAAAGCATAGTAGTTTCCTTTTTCATATTTTTGATTTTATTAGAGTAGTAGCACTCTGAATACTTTCCTCTGTGACATGCTTTTTGCTTAATGTTATATTTGTAAGGTCGATCTGTAATAAGACATTTTACAGATGCATAGTTTTCCCTTCATCTGCAAATGCTGTAATACCATAATTTATGTATTTATCCTCCTTAATAGATATTAGTGTGGTTTCCAGGTTTTTGCTATAACCAATTGATAAACATTCTTGCTATGTTTCCTGATATACGTGTATGAGTGTATCTCTAAGGTTCATATTTTGGGGTTGAATTGCTGGGTCTTGTGTTATTTTTCCTGTTGTTAGTGACACTGATATGAATTTCTTCCTGATTCTTGGGTACATAACTGGTGAACTATTTTATTTGAGTTATTTGCATATTGTCCACAAGGAGGACATGTTTATGCTTTCCACCCTGCTTATAGTTATCTGGCCTTTTTTGCTGATAATCTTATTATGGTGCGACTCTTCATTGCCAAAACTGATATCTATCATGCTCTGATTGGTGCGTTAACACTCCTTGACCATTTGCCACGTATAGAGTACTATACAGGGTGTCACGATAGGTCGAAAGAAAAAAAGCATTGCTTCTGATATTAACAATGGAATATTTCTAAAAACAAAAAAAAAATAATGCACGTAACAGGATATTATAGATCCCCATACCAAGGAGTCAGAAGTCCTTATAGTCTGGCTTGTGATTTGGTACATTAGCTTGTAACCCTAGACAGATTATTTAATCCTTCTGAAAATATTTTCTCATGTTTAAAAATTGGAATAACAGTATTTGCCTTACCTATCTGATAAATATATTATGAAAATAAAATGAGATAGTAGTTATCAAAGCACTCAGAAAATTTTTCATCATTAATACAGAGTGTTATTTAACGTTCATGGAATCATGCGTTTGTGGCTCTCTGATATCACATTTTGTGTGTTAACTACAGTATGCCATTTCAGGCATCTACTGTGTTAGATACTCTGCTATGCATTAGAAATGTAGTTTTTCTTAAAAAGCTCACTTTACTAGCAAAAGGGAACAAGAAGTAATTAGAACAGGGTGGTGCTCATCATTCTAATGCTCTGATTTGTTGTAGTCCTAGCAGGGAATTGAAGTGTACAGATCACCTGAGACGTCATAGAAACTATAGCCATTGAAGGAATAACAGGCTTGATTGTGCAGCAGTAAATTGGCCTATGCACTGTAAATGCCATTTTATCATTCTCCTGTAGCATTCACAACTAAATTAGAAGTGCATCCTTTTCCTAGCAGATTCTCTTTGGAAATGTACAGCGAAGAGCACAGGTACACTTTTAAGGAAAAAGAATTTCTAGTCATCTGGAAAATATTTGCAATATAAATGATATTTTTTCAGCCAGTTTTAAGAAGCTGGGGATTAAAACAGTCATAGTTTGGTTATGGTTGTGGTGATGTTGATGGTGATGGGACATTTGAGAGTGATGTGCCTTTAAATGAATTCTACCCACCAGTGCAAAAGTTAGTGCTTCTGTGTCACTACCTAAGAGCTATCTCTGCACGCATACAGCCTCTGAAGCTTTAGGAGACGCCTATATTCCATATTCCAGGCAGAGATGCTGTGCTTCTCAAGTTCAGTGGTTGTATTAGTCAGGGTTTTCCAGAGAAACAAAACCAATAGGACACACACACACACACACACACACACACACACACACAGAGAATGAGACAGTGAGAGATAATGAGGTGGGGGGGATTGATTTACTTTAAGGAATTGCTTTACATGATAGTGGAAGCTGGCAAGTCTGAAATCTGTGAGGTGGTGCTGGCAGGTTGCAGGTTCAGGTAAGAGTTAATGCATCTGAAATCTGCAGTGCTGGGCAGCAAGCTGGAAACTAAGGCAGGTTTCTGTGTTATAGTCTTGAGGCAGCATTGCTGCTTCCAGAAACCTGTCTTTGCTCTTAAGGCCTTTAACTGATTGAATGAGAGCCACCACATTATGGACGGCATTCTGCTTTACTCAAAATCTACAGATTTAAATACTAATCACATCTAAAAAATAGCTTCATAGCAAACATCTAGTTCAGTGTTTGACCCATCAGCTGGGCAAAATATCTTAGCCAAGTCAACACATGCAATTAACCATCACAGTGGATATTAGCCTTCAAAGTTCTAGTCAACAATTAGTATTATCCAGAGCCTGTCCATAGCATGTAGGTAATCACATTATTTTCTGTGAAGATAATCAATAACCAAATATCTCAGAATGTGAGGCCCTGAGCTTCAGTCTAATCCTAGGATATTATGTGTTTCATTCTAGAATGTGAAATTCTATAGGATTTACATAGACTCCTTCCAGGTGAGGCCTGCCACTACTCTCCAGCTCTTCTCCCCTTGAAGTTAGGGTTGATGCTACTCTCTTGGCATCTGTTTGGCTGAAGGGCTACATTCTACCCCAGGTTCTCCAGGTTGTACACATAACTGCTCTAATACTGGTGCAGATCCTCTGCAGTCCCAGACCAGAGCCAGTAATGCAAACTGTTCAGCCTTCCGAGAATTTAAACTCAGACTAGAGGGCTAGGAAGTGCAATTGATTTTCTTACTTTTCCTTGGCTGAAACCCTCTTTGCAAATGTTTCAAGCAACCTTCCTTCCTGTCCAGCTGGAGTACTTTTTGATATTTCTTTAGAAGTAGTAGCTGGATCCGTCAAACCTCCTCCCTGGTGTTATTTAGTGCTTGCATTGTGCCCAGCATGAGCTCAAGAGGATCAGAAGAAATGTTTAGTTGCGGTCCTCACACTCTGGAAGCTTACAATCTAGTTAGGGGACATGAAACTGATGCTTATAGTGAAGCTTACCAAAGAGAAAACATTTATCTGGTTCATTTTATATTAAAAACCAAAGGAGGAGAGGAAAGACACAGAAGCAAGAAGAACTACAATCCTGAAGCCTGTGGAACAAAAACCACATTCACAGAAAGATAGACAAGATTAAAAGGCAGAGGGCTATGTACCAGAAGAAGAAACAAGATAAAACCCCAGAAAAACAACTAAATGAAGTGGAGATAGGCAACCGTACAGAAAAAGAATTCAGAATAATGATAGTGAAGATGATCCAGGACCTCGGAAAAAGAATGGAGGCGAAGATCGAGAAGATGCAAGAAATGTTTAACAAAGACCTAGAAGAATTAAAGAAAAAACAAACAGAGATGAACAATACAATAACTGAAATGAAAAATACACTAGAAGGAATCAATAGCAGAGTAACTGAGGCAGAAGAACGGATAAGTGACCTGGAAGGCAGAATGGTGGAATTCACTGCTGCAAAACAGAATAAAGAAAAAAGAATGAAAAGAAATGAAGACAGCCTAAGAGACCTCTGGGACAACATTAAATGCAACAAGATTCGCATTATAGGGGTCCCAGAAGGAGAAGAGAGAGAGAAAGAACCAGAGAAAATATTTGCAGAGATTATAGTCGAAAACTTCCCTAACATGGGAAAGGAAATAGCCACCTAAGTCCAGGAAGCGCAGCGAGTCCCATACAGCATAAACCCAAGGAGAAACACACCGAGACACATAGTAATCAAATTGGCAAAAATTAAAGACACAGAAAAATTACTGAAAGCAGCAAGGGAAAAATGACAAATAACATACAAGGGAACTCCCATAGGGTTAACAGCTGATTTCTCAGCAGAAACTCTACAAGCCAGAAGGGAGTGGCATGATATACTTAAAGTGATGAAAGGGAAGAACCTACAACCAAGATTACTCTACCCAGCAAGGATCTCATTCAGATTCGATGGAGAAATCAAAAGCTTTACAGAAAAGCAAAAGCTAAGAGAATTCAGCACCACAAAACCAGCTCTACAACAAATGCTAAAGGAACTTCTCAAAGCGGGAAACACAAGAGAAGAAAAGAACCTACAAAAACAAACCCAAAACAATTAAGAAAATAGTCATAGGAATATACCTATTGATAATTACCTTAAACATGAATGGATTAAATGCTCCAACCAAAAGACATAGGCTTACTGAATGGATGCAAAAACAAGACACATCTATACGCTGTCTACAAGAGACCCACTTCAGACCTAGGGACACATACAGATTGAGAGTGACGGGATGGAAAAAGATATTCCATGCAAATGGAAATCAAAAGAAAGCTGGAGGAGCAATACTCATCTCAGAGAAGATAGACCTGAAAATAAAGAATGTTACAAGAGACAAGGAAGGACACTACATAATGATCAAGAGATCAATCCAAGAAGAAGATATAACAATTATAAATATATATGCACCCAACATAGGAGCACCTCAATACATAAGGCAACTGCTAACAGCTGTAAAAGAGGAAATCAACAGTAACACAATAATAGTGGGGGACTTTAACACCTCACTTACACCAATGGACAGATCATCCAAAATGAAAATAAATAAGGAAACAGAAGCTTTAAATGACACAATAGACCAGATAGATTTCATTGATATTTATAGGACATTCCATCCAAAAACAGCAGATTACACTTTCTTCTCAAGTGCGCATGGAACATTCTCCAGGATAGATCACATCTTGGTCACAAATAAAGCCTCAGTAAATTTAAGAAAATTGATATCATATCAAGCATCTTTTCTGACCACAACGCTAGGAGATTAGAAATGAATTGCAGGTGAAAAAATGTAAAAAAAACAAACACATGGGGCCTAAACACTACGTTACTAAGTAACCAAGGGATCACTGAAGAAATCAAAGAGGAAATCAAAAAATACCTAGAGACAAATGACAATGAAAACACAACAATCCAAAACCTATGGGATGCAGCAAAAGCAGTTCTAAAAGGGAAGTTTATAGCTGTACAAGCCTACCTCAAGGAACAAGAAAAATCTCAAATAAACAATCTAACCTTACACCTAAAGGAACTAGAGAAAGAAGAACAAACAAAACCCAAAGTTAGCAGAAGGAAAGAAATCATAAAGATCAGAGCACAAAAAAATGAAATAGAAACAAAGAAAACAATAGCAAAGATCAATAAAACTAAAAGCTGGTTCTTTGAGAAGATAAACAAAATTGATAAACCATTAGCAAGACTCATCAAAAAAAGAGGGAGAGGACTCAAATCAATAAAATTAGAAGTGAAAAAGAAGTTACAACAGACACTGCAGAAATACAAAGCATCCTAAGAGACTATTACCAGCAATTCTATGCCAATAAAATGGACAACCTGGAAGAAATGGACAAATTCTCAAAAAGGTATAACCTTCCAAGAATGAACCAGGAAGAAATAGAAAATATGAACAGACCAATCACAAGTTACAAAATTGAAACCGTGATTAAAAATCTTCCAACAAACAAAAGTCCAGGACCAGATGGCTTCACAGGTAAATTCTATCAAACATTTAGAGAAGAGCTAACACCCATCCTTCTCAAACTCTTCCAAAATATTTTGGAGGAAGGAACACTCCCAAACTCATTCTATGAGGTCACCAACACGCTGATACCAAAACGAGACAAAGATACTACAAAAAAAGAAAATTACAGACCAATATCACTGATGAATATAGATACAAAAATGCTCAGCAAAATACTAGCAAACAGAATCCAAGAACACATTAAAAGGATCATATACCATGATCAAGTGGAATTTATCCCAGGGATGCAAGGATTCTTCAATATACACAAATCAATGTGATATACCAAATTAACAAATTGAAGAAATAAAACCATATGATCATCTCAATAGATGCAGAAAAAACTTTTGACAAAATTCAACACTGATTTATGGTAAAAACTCTCCAGAAAGTGGGCATAGAGGGAACCTACCTCAACATCATAAAGGCCATATACAAAACCCACAGCAAACATCATTCTCAATGGTGAAAACCTGAAAGCATTTCCTCTAAGATCAGGAACAAGACAAGGATGTCCACTCTCTCCGCTATTATTCAACATAGTTTTGAAAGTCCTAACCACAGCAATCAGAGAAGAAAAAGAAATAAAAGGAAACAAATTGGGAAAGAAGAAGTAAAACTGTCACTGTTTGCAGATGACACGATACTATACATAGAGAATCCTAAAGATGTCACCAGAAAACTACTACAGGTAATCAATGAATTTGGTAAAGTAGCAGGATACAAAATAAATGCACAGAAATCTCTTGCATTCCTATACACTGATGATTAAAAATCTGAAAGAGAAATTAAGGAAACACTCCCATTTACCATTGCAACAAAAAGAATGAAATACCTAGGAATAAACCTTCCTAGGGAGACAAAATACCTGTATGCAGAAAACTATAAGACTCTGATGAAAGAAATTAAAGATGATACCAACAAATGGAGAGATATACCATGTTCTTGGATTGGAAGAATCAATATTGTGAAAATGACTGTACTACCCAAAGCAATCTACAGATTCAATGCAATCCCTATCAAATTACCAATGACATTTCTTATTGAACGAGCACAAAAAATCTTAAAATTTGTATGGAGACACAAAAGACCCCAAATAGCCAAAGCAGTCTTGAGGGAAATAAACCAAGCTGGAGGAATCAGACTCCTGGACTTCAGACTATACTACAGAGTTACAGTAATCAAGACAATATGGTACTGGCACAAAACCGGAAATAGATCAATGGAACAAGATAAAAAGCCCAGAGGTAAACCCACGCACCTATGGTCAACTAATCTATGACAGAGGAGGCAAGGATATACAATGTAGAAAAGACAGTCTCTTCAACAAGTGGTGCTGGGAAAACTGGACAGCTACATGTAAAAGAATGAAATTAGAACACTCCCTAACACCATACATAAAAATAAACTCAAAATGGATTAGAGACCTAAATGTAAGACTGGACACCATAAAACTCTTAGAGGAAAACATAGGCAGAACACTCTATGACATAAATCACAGCGAGATCTTTTTTGATCCACCTCCTAGAGTAATGGAAATAAAAAGAAAAATTAACAAATGGGACCTAATGAAACTTAAAAGCTTTTGCACAGCAAAGGAAACCATTAACAAGACAAAAAGACAACCCTTAGAATGGGAGAAAATATTTGCAAATGAATCAACGGACAGAGGATTAATCTCCAAAATATATAAACAGTTCATGCAGCTCAATATTAAAAAAACAAACAACCCAATCCCAAAATGGGCAGAAGACATAAATAGACATTTCTCCAAAGAAGACATACAGATGGCCAAGAAGCACATGAACAGCTGCTCAACATCACTAGTCATTAGAGAAATGCAAATCAAAACTTCAATGAGGTATCACCTCACACCAGTTAGAATGGGCATCATCAGAAAATTTACAAACAACAAATGCTGGAGGGGGTGTGGAGAAAAGGGAACCCTCTTGCACTGTTGATGGGAATTAAACTGATACAGTCACTATGGAGAACAGTATGGAGGTTCCTTAAAAAATTAAAAATAGAATTACCATATGATCTAGCAATCCCATTACTGGGCATATACCCAGAGAAAACCACAATTCAAAAAGACACATGCACCCCAATGTTCATTGCAGCACTATTTACAATAGCCAGGTCATGGAAGCAACCTAAATGCCCATATACAGACGAATGGATAAAGAAGATATGGTACATATATACAATGGAATATTACTCAGCCTTAAAAGGGAACAAAATTGGGTCTTTTGTAGCGACGTGGATGGATCTAGAGACTGTCATACAGAGTGAAGTAAATCAGAAAGAGAAAAACAAATATCGTGTATTAACACATATGTGGAACCTATAAAAAGGGTACAGATGAACCGGTTTGCAGGGCAGAAATTGAGACACAGATGTAGAGGACAAACGTATGGATATCAGGGGGGGGAAGCAGTGGGGGTGGGGTGGGGGTGTGATGAATTGGGCGATTGGGATTGACATGTATACACTGATGTGTATAAAATTGATGACTAATAAGAACCTGCTGTATAAAAAAATAAATAAAATTTAAAAATTTAAAAAAACAACCAAAGTATATTTGCTTATTAACTGGAGGTTTTAGGCCACAGACATGAGCAGTTTAATCTCATTGATCAGCTTATTAGAAGTGATCCATTTTTTGAGTCATTAGATTCCTAACTTAATTAAAGAAGGAAAGCTGCTATAGTTATTTGAAGGTATAGTGAAAAGATTAGGACTCTTGCTTCTTAAAGAAACAAGATTATAAGGGAATATGTACTAAAGTCTATAAAATCATAGTGTAGATTATACAAAACCAAAATAGCATAATAATTTTATTACTAAGTTTATAATTGTACCCATTCTAAAACAGTATTATCTCATTCTAGTCAGAAATAGAATTTAGTAAATTCCATATTTCTATTTTGTCCTCTTAATTGATTAAAAACACTGTTTAGAAAATTGTGATTGAGAACAGATCTATCTTAAGTTTTCTTTTTTAAACAAACTGCAAGTAGATGTTTTCCATATTTGCTTTTACTTAGAAAAAAACACTTAGAAAAATACAACTTGGGTGTAGTACCATGTGGTGTAAACAACTGAACTATTTTACTTTTTACTTTCCTATGAATGAGCCAGTATATATTTATTACTGGAGTTCCAGCTGTAAAATTCAGGTAAGGGGTTTAAATATACCCTAGAGTATTATTTAAAAATAAATTTGTTTCTTTCAAATAGAATACCAACCTTGGTCTATGACATTTAGGGGAGAAATTAAAATATTAAACTTCTGTTACCTAGTAAACTGAAAATAAAGTAAAAGTTAAATAAATACACAGCAGAAAAATACATACACAAAATCACAACGTCTAAAAGGACAAACAGTCTCCTGTTCTCTCCTGCAGGAGCTTTATCAGCAGTGGGTAAGTAATTCCACCTCTAGGGCAGTCCTAGTACTCAAAAATGTAAACAAGTATGTACTTTGTTTATATCAAGAAATATGCAGCATGGTTTATACTTCTTCACAGATATCGAACAACTAAATGAATTGTTTCAGTGCACCAGTAGGGGACAGCAAAGAGCCCTTAGAGTTTTTCAGAACAGAATTGGCATTGAGATATGTTTATTTGATGTGTTAAATCCTTTTTAGGCTTCTTTACCTACCACAACACTCTCTAAAGTGAATGAATTGCAGAGACAGTGGAATAAAATATCTTGTGTGCTCAAACTATATCGGGGGATAGTTTTTCTGTCTAATCTGCATATATTTTTAATGGAATGTTTGCTTAGGCTATTTCTTGGCAGAGTTTTAATAGTCAGAATATAAATGGCATCATTTAAAGACTGTACTGCTTGGCTGGAAAAGCCTTAAAATTACAGGAGAAAATGCTTGGTGACAGCTTCTCTCAAACTTTTTTTTCCTCAGACGTATGCTCAAGTTTTGCAGTAGTATTGCTAGGCTAATTTTGTATTTCGATCCTTCAGCTTTCACTATTTATAAGTACGTAGTGTTTTGGAAGCTAAAATATTTATCTATTTGATTTAATGCTAAAGTTTTAATTCACCTCAAAGTTTTGGTATTTCCAAATTTATACATGTTTGAATTTACTCATTTTAAAAATATTAACAGTCTATATTCCTTTCTATGTTTACTAAATTGACTAAATTGACTAGATTTCTATGTTTACTAAATTGACTGTTTGGAAATTCAATCCTTGATTTGATACTCAATTACATGGAGTTTCATTCCTACCAACTTCCTGTAATACTATCCCTATGGGTAAAAATATTAGTGGTCAAACTCTGCTGGAGAAAGCATAGGCACCGTGATTCACATAGTTAAATGTTCATTTAGTAGAGCTGGAGTGAAAAAATACTGTTTCAACTTGAAATGCTAGAAGATTGTTGTTCTTGTGTTACTCATTCATGCAAATTGGAGAAGGTATAATTGAAACAAGGTTGGCAGTGTTTGAGGCAGTGTGCTGCAGCTGAGCTCAGCTTAAAGGTCGCTGGAAATCAAGTGCTTTGTAAGTGAAGGCATTTTGACTACAGACGATTCAAGACATTTTGTAAACGTCAGTCTCGGGAATGGGCCGTCTTTTTCTTTCTGTGATATCTGGTCTCTAAGGTTTTACTTAGGATAAAGACTACGACTTCTGAGCTCTTTTAGGCACCACAAATGATTTTTTCTTTCGATGCAGTGCAGCTGCTTCTAGCCTGTCTACCGACAGAGATCTTTGTTATGACTTTCAGCCCTTAACATGTTTGGAAATGAGAACAAATGGCACAAAGCTTACGATTGCACTTTGCAGCCAGAAGAAGCAATACTTATCCTGTGTCAGAAACCTCTGGAGATGATTCGGATAGCAGTGTTCACATGTGCTTCACGAGACCAACACGGACTTCAACGTCTAACACGGTTCAAATGAAGCTGACTCCCAGGCAGACTACACTACCTCCGTTAATAAAGGAAAACGTTAAGTCTCAGGAAGGATCATCTGTTCCTTCACCTGAAAATGTTAATAAAAAGAGCAGCTGTCTGCAGATTTCACTACAGCCAACAAGGTACAGTGGATGTCTTCAGTCTGGCAATGTCTTAGCTGATGATGATGATGCTTCATTTACTTGTGTCTTGAAGGATGGCAGTGCTGTGGTTGATAATGAACTGAATGCTGTGGATGATGGTAACCTCTTGAGCAGTCCTGCCATTTGCAGTGGTAACCTTAGTCACTTCTCAGCCAGTGAGAATGGGTCTTATAGCAGCAACGGTAGTGATTATGGGTCATGGACAAGTATCACCAGTGGAGGTTCATACACCAACAGTATCATCAGTGATAGCAGTGGTTATACTTTTCCACCAACTGATGATACCTTTTTTGGTGGAAATTCATCTTCTGACAGCATCTCCAATAGAAGTTTGCCAAACAGGAATACTACTCCATGTGAAATTTTTTCGAGAAGTAGAAGTACAGTTCCCTTTGTCCAGCATGACCTGGATCGTGGACTAGAGATTATGAAATTGCCTGTGAGCAGGAACTTGAAAATTCCACTAAAACGTTGTTCATCCTTAGTCATTTTTCCTAGGAGTCCTTCAGATACCCCACCAACTTCTCTAACAAGTACAGGTACTCCTCCAAGCAAAGGATCCTATCAGACCTCACACCAGTTTATTATTTCTCCTAGTGAAATTGCCCACAATGAAGATGGCAGTAGTGCTAAGGGATTTCTTTCAACAGCTGTCAATGGACTTCGGTTATCTAAAACAATCTGTACTCCCAGAGAAGTAAGAGACATACGACCTCTTCACAGCTCATTACAAAAGAAAATTGTTATTGCAAATAATAGTCCAAATCAGACTGTCTGTGAAAAGTCATCTGAAGGATATTCTTGCGTTTCAGTGCATTTCACCCAACAAAAAGCAACTGCATTAGATTGTGAAACAGCAAATGGTGATTGTAGACCAGAGATGTCAGAAATTAAGCTTAATTCTGATTCAGAGTATATTAAGCTTATGCACAGGACATCTGCATGTTTACCATCTTCCCAAAATGTAGATTATCAAATAAATATCAATGGACAGTTGGAAAGACCACATTTACAGATAAACAAAAACCATGCTCTTTTACAAAGAAGTATTTCATTGGGAGGAACTTATCCAAATGTTTCCTGTTTATCCAGCCTTAAGCACAGTTGTTCTAAGGGGGGACCATCTCAATTACTCATAAAGTTTGCATCTAGAAATGAAGGTAAAGTTGATAATTTAACAAGAGACAGCAACAGAGATTTCACAAATGAACTATCTAATTCTTTACAGCATTCTTGTAAGGTAAGTCTCCTTTGGTCTTGGTAAATGTTATTTTATACTAGACTGGCTCTATGAAATATTTGGTTAAAATTTATTATAACTCGGCAGCTTTATATATTTTCTTGGTCCTTAGCTAGCAAGCACTGTGTAGTCATGAACTTTATATTTGTAAATCTGAAAAAATGCCCAGTAGTTTTTCACTCTATTTGTTATTTTATCAATGTAGAAAATATGTATTTAAAAAAACTTTCCAAAGTGATTTAAGCCATAAAACATTTCTGTCACATAAAAACAAGCTAAAATAATAATTTATTTGATAACATTTTGCCTTCATATGTTTTCCCTCAAGTGGCTTGGTATTTTAATGTCTAACTCCGTATTTTATTCCTACTTTCAAAAATGCTCATTTTGTATTCTCTCCTCCTTAAGCATTGTGAAAAAAAGGAAAATATAGAAAGCCACTCAAAGTATTAAACAGTAAAAAGTCTACATAAAAATGTGAAAATCTTCTTATAAGTGAACATAGAGAAAATGTTTCTTTAAAATACATATATTTATTTGATCATCGATAAAAACTGTTATGCTGAATGTTTAAAGCAGAGGAAAAATAAATGTTATCTGCATTTGTATATACCCTTAACCACAGGAATTTTGTTTCCACCCTATTTTTCTTTAGCTACCAGTTAAGTGTGCCTTCTAAAATGTAACTCACTCAACAATATTGAATTCTAAATTTTGTATTTTTAAATTTGGTTTCAATTGCTAGGTATTTTCCATAATTCTCTAATTACCCAATTAATTTGTTATTTTGGTAATTTTGCTTTATTATATTAGTAATTTAACTCTAGTGAATCTTAACCAAAACAGTTTTTTAATGTAATTTGGCCTTTCCAAAGTATTTTAAGTGTTTTGAACTTCAATAGATTTTTTAAATTTCTGTATTTGGAAGATCTTGCCAGATTTCTGCAAATGAAAAAAATGTTTCTGACTAAACCAATTTTAGATGACAGTACATAATAGTTTGGGGGAAAAAAAACTTATCTGTTTATCTGTGTTTGTATAACAAAATCAATATTAAAGATTCTTTTAACACTTCTGGGCAAATAAAATATTAAGTAATTGCTAGTTTGTTTTCTCTCTTTTGAAGTCTGATAAATATAATTCTTGTTATCCAATGCCCAGATGTTAATATAAGCAGCTACTTTACTGAGGATGAATAAAGATCACATTTCAAATTCTGATGTATGTTTTAGAATTATTAATTCCATTGACAAAACTTTTAAAACACCAGCTGTTAGGAGATTATAATCCATTCAGTTGTCTTGTCTTCTAAAAAAAAGCAATTAAGTGATACTATGAAGAAATACATTAATAGTTCGCTAATTGTACGACATGTACCTTGTAAATTTATTTTACATTTAATGAAATAATTAACCTGAAAGGAAAAATTAACCTAGAAATATTTCTAGAAATATCCTTTAAATAGTTGATTTTGTGGTAATATTATAGTTTGTTGTTGTTGATGCTTTTGAAAAAATGGTATTTTTAATGTTTTTTTAAAAAGTGTGACTGCCTTTTGCGTGGCTAAAAGATACACTTTTATTGGCTTTATTTAAAATTAGGTAAGCTAACTTCAATATTTTTTTGTGACAGCCAAATGCCTAGCTTTCTGCAGATTCTATTTTTTTTGATAGATTATTGGATTATAAAATAGTTCGGAAGTGTGCCATTTTCTGGAGAGCTTTAAATTGTTCCTCCTTTTAATGTTTTTTAAACAGCTGTTTATGCAAGAATTGTAAACAATATAGGACCATTACATTTAACACATACTGGATCTAAATTGATCTAATTGTTTACTGGTAAATCAAGGGCTTGTTTTAAGAGGAAAAATAGTAATGTTGTTTTTTCTAAACATAACAGTGACAACAATAATGGGGTTTTAGAAATAATCCTGTGTTTATCAATAATTATATATTAATCTAATTATAGTGGTATATTGTAACTCATTTATAAATAAACAGCTCCCAAAATATTTCCCATGACTCCAGTTAGTCTGGGTTAGTATTCTGATATGCTGAGTCTGGATTCACATTTAACAAGTTGATATTAGAGTAGCATTTAGTAATGTCAGCTATCTGTACCCAGCAGCCATGAAATTAAATCACTGCTTTGGTCAGGGACCCTGGTTTCTAAAGCACTGAGAGGTCTACAGATTCTTTTCTTCTGTGTTTAGCTACCAGTCTCTAGGAGAATAGTATCCAGTTTCTAGCTCTCTATAATCAACAGCTCATTACTGGCTAATTTTTTAAATTTAGTGAGAACTTTTACCTGTATCTGCGACTGGGGTTCTGTGTGTTGTTTACAAGTTGGGATGAAGATGAGACTTTGTATTCCACATAATAATGTTGATTTCACTTATTGCCATCAAAGAGCATAACAATAACAATAACATAACAATAACTGGCATATATTTATTATATATATTTTTTGAGAGACAATGTTACTTTTGTAAAGGCTTTATAATGACTTTTGATCTGAAAGTAGATATTTGATATTTTAACATTGTGTGTATTGTCAGCTCGATCAAGAGCTAAGATGGTTTTTATACAGTTACAGAAATTACCATTCAGATTTCTAAAATCTGTGCAATAGTTAGTTTACTCTATTATTATTTTATTTTTCCCTATCGTTTTTCTTTAATTTCATGTATTGTTAGGATGCTCAGAAATTTCATTGCCCTATTATTTAAAATACCTTAGCATTTGCCTAAGCTTGTATATGTCTTCCATACTTCATGTATATGCATGCTTTTATCAGAAATTTTGACTTTACATTTTTCTTTTTATTATAAACGTTTTTGTTTATTTTCTGTTATTTAATCCTAGGTAGATAAATTGCTTAAGCCTAGTGTAGAAGAACTTTAAACAACTATGTTTCAATTCTTTCAAAGCCTTTAAAACTAATCTCAAGAATTTAGATTTCAATAATATATTTAGCTGTTCTTCCCAAAACAACTGTTTTAAATATTTACTATTTTTAGTGTTCCATTATTTTCTTAGTCCTTATTTTATTAACTTTAGCAGAATATTTAGAGACATTTGGTTAAATTTATTTTGAACACTTAATCTTTCCTATAAAAATCAATATAGTTTATAAGTATTAACCTTAAAACTGTAATGCAACAATGTTAATGACCAGTTTTAGAAACCTGGTGAGAGGTGTGTGCATGTATATGTACATTTCTTAGAACTGAAGAACTAAAATATTAATTTCAGGGTGGTTCAGGGAGGTGAATTGTTTGCTTCAGAAATACTTTGTATTTCTCTGTAGACGTGTCTTTAATTCATTCATCTGGCACATGTTTGAGTGCCTACTGTTTGCCAGTCACTGACTCAAGTTCTGGGAATAAAAGATACTGAAGCACAGTTTCTACTTGGGGGAACTCCCATCCTAGTTAGAGACACACTGGTAGATAAAAAAAATTCCAGTCTAAAGTGTGATGTACTAAAATAGAGCTGTATATGAGAAAGTGAGAAAGATGCAGTGTGACTCTAGCACAGGGAGTCCAGGGATGTGGGAGGAGATGATATGCTGGCAGTGGGTGGGAGTCCCATTGCATGGAGCACCTCATGCCGAAAGAAAGCAGTGTGTCTCCTGCTAACAGATAATAGTTAGGCAATGGAAGTCGTTATTTGAGAGTGTGACATGCTCACTTTTATGCTTTTAGATGATACTTTCTTATGACACCATGGATTATAAGTGAATTAAAGTTTTCTTAACTTGGATGGCCAGGTGAATAGTGACATCATGAACTAAGATAGGGAATTCAGGAGAAGGGGCCAGATTGGGAGGGCAAAGAAAAAACCATGCGTCATTAAGGTTCTGTACCGAGAAGCTGCCCTGGTAGTACTGCTGTCAAGTAAGGTAGTTGGAGATACAGGCTCAGGACTCAGGAGAGAAGTGAGAGCTGGAAATGTAGCTTGGGCGTCATGAGTCTAGTCAAAGACTTAGGTAAGGATGAACTGAAACAAGCATGGAAGTGAGATGGGAGGAGTGATAAATCAGAATTCTGGGGACTACCAACTTTGGAGAAACAGTGGAAGAGGAGATAAAAAGGAGTCCAAGAAAGAGCCACCGGAGGAGCAGAGAGGCCAGGAGAGCTTGGAGGCCTGAAAGCCAAGGGAAGGGAAAGTTCAAGGTGAGCAGCATACAGTGCCATGGAATTTAGGTATCCATTGAGTGTAAGAGGTCCTTGATGACTTTAGTAAAAGTAGGCTCAGGAGCATAGTGTAAAAGCCTGGTTGAAGAAAGAATGAAACAGGTGAGGAAGCAAAAACAGCAGGCATAGCTTGTTTGCTCAATGTCATAAAAATAGTCATGAGTTAGTGTAGGCAAGGTATATATTTAATGGCTATTATATAGAATACATGGTATTATGTGGTTATAATTGCGTAAGACAAACTGTCCACAAGGATATTGCAGCCTGTTCTCTAGGAGGAGAAAAGGTCTGTAGCTCTCTGTTCTTTCACCTTAGAAGTAAAGAATAAGTGAGCATCGGCAGTGAAAACTGAAATGGAGACTGAGCAATATGAAATGAAGGGAACAAACAATTAGGAGTGAAAGCGTGAAACCACCTCTGAGTAGTCACAACTCTTGGCGAGCAGCATTATCCTAACATTCTTCTCCCCCTCCCTACCACCCAAAATAAGACAAACCAAAAATAGAGCTTCCAGGTAGAAAACAGGTCAGGGTTTAAGGCCTCTTCCTAGAAACGGCTTGGAGAAGAGGCACCTCTGTCTTGCCGTCACCGGCTTCTTCCAGCATAGGGAGCCCACCGTGTGCTACCTGTGGTGAGGCCTGGCCCTTCTAGATCCACTCTCCCTTTATGTTATGGGTGACAGGGAACAGGATGAACTAGGAGAAGCCAGGACCGGAGGCTGTATGGGCAGAAGGGGCTTGGCAGAGTCCCTGGGTGTGGCCAGCCAACGTGTTGAGGTCAGGAGGGTGGTTAACAGGAGTGAATGAGTGCTGAGAAGGGCATCCGATGATCTTGCCAACAAATACACAAATTACCTGAAGTCTTGCTCAAGTGTGTGGCTCGGTATTCTTTGTTGGCCAAGTGGGAGACTGGAAGACTATGGTCAAGTGAAGACCAACATTTAGAGATAGCCTGTAAACAAGAGGTGAGCCGATGTGCCCTGGTTTAGTGAGATATCTGGGGGGAGACTCTCAACATAGCAGCAGTTGTCGGGAAGCAATTTTACCTTCGCTGAGATTTCACAGAACTTTTTCAATATAACTAGAGCAGATCTGAGAACTTGGAAGGGCAAGCAGCTAGCATGTTTATATACCTGGTAGCCCAATTCAGGGATGGGTCATAACAAAGAAGACCTTGACCAAGAGATCCCATGATGTTTCTAGTCAGCGTTCTAGGATATCTTGGCAGAGGGCTGTGGTGATCATGCCTTCTCTTGACTTAGATGTATTACATCTAAGATAAAAACCATAACACTGTGAAACGTTTTGTGATGTACCTTAATAGACGAAATATTACCAAGCAAGAAGTTTACATCAAGGATATTGGTGGTACAATGGACAATGTCTTTATGTTCATCAAGTACGGAAACATTCTTAATGTTTACATTAAAACATTCTTAATTTTTATCTTTCATCCCTCTTACAAAAGCTGAGTATAACATTTTATGATATAGCTAAAATAATATTATCTAGGACTACTTCCTTTTTTTAATGAAATAGCTCTTTTTATTTATTTATTTTGGCTGTGTTGGGTCTTTGTTGCTGCGTGCGGGCTTTCTCTAGTTATGGCGAGCTGGGGCTACTCTTCGTTGCGGTGCACGGGCCTCTCATTGCGGTGGCTTCTCTTGTTGCGGAGCACGGGCTCTAGGCGCGTGGGCTTCAGTAGTTGCAGCACACGGGCTCAGTAGTTGCAGCAAATGGGCCCTAGAGCACACGGGCTTCAGTAGTTGCAGCACACGGGCTCTAGGGCACGTGGACTTCAGTAGTTGTGGTGCACAGGCCCAGTAGTTGTGGCTTGCGGGCTCTAGGTGCGCAAGCTTCAGTAGTTGTGGTGCACGGGCTTAGTTGCTCCATGACATGTGGGATCTTCCTGGACCAGGGATTGAACCCATGTCCCCTGCATTGGCAAGCGAATTCTTAACCACTGCGCCGCCAGGGAAGTTCCTAGGACTACTTCCTTTTTTTTGCTCTTTCAAATATTTGTTGGTAAGCTGCCTTCTAATGCTTTAAGGATTGCAACTGGACAATGGCTTATTAAGTTGTCATTTGGACTACTGATTTCCAAATTTTCATGTGTGTGTACATCTCCTAGAGATCTTGTTAAAAGGCAGATTTTGGTTCAGTAGGTCTGGAGTGGGGCCTCAGGGTTCCGTATTTCTGCCGTGCTCCCAGGTCATACCAATGCTGCTAATTCCTCAAACGCACTTTGAGAAGCAAGGCTTAAGACAATTTTTTTAAATGAGAACAGTAATACAGTTCATAGTTGAAGTATCCAGTGAGTCCCTCTTCCACTTTTACATAAAGAAGAACCATAGGTATGCTGTGGCCAGGGCTAAAATAATTTGCAAGGAGTTTTAAATCCTCTTGGACATTTAGACTAGTTATTGATTGAGACCGTGTGATGCAGAAGAGATTGTTTGGACCAACAAACATTCAAGAGCAAGATTGTCTGCCTGTCTCACAAAAGAACTTTAGTATGACTCTTGCAGAATTGTGACCATTAAATCTTCTAGGATTACATTTTAGTTTCATTTAAGAAGTTAAAAATATTGGTCTATAAGGCATGCAGTTCTGCTTAAAGAAATCTCTTGAATTCATTATGGCTGTAATTCTGGTTTGTGTTGTTTTTGAAATTGTTGCCTACATTAACTTTTTCCCCTCTCAGCATGAGATTTGAAAAATATGCAATGGAAATGTATTTTTCTTAACTATTCTGGCTTACTCAAGCAATAGCTTCTATCTTCCTCTTTGTGAACACTTTCAATCTTTCCAATATACTTTCCTCTAGCAGTGCCAGTTTAGGGTACTATTGAGAATGTTTGAATCTTACATTGGCTTATGTAATGAAATGAAACACCGTCTATAATTAATGCTTACTTATGAGCTATCCTCTTGATAGATCTATAGGGAGAAAGTTTAAAAATCCTTTATGTGTAACTTTGTAATGCTACTTAAAAGTATATATCCATTCTCAAGCATAAATCACTATATGAAAATCTTAGGAACTGTTCTTCCGTTGGAGCAGTTGAAGACATTTTGTCGGTAGCTGGGTTTTTGTGGTCTTCATGGCTGCTTGTGGCTTAGCCTAACTTCAGGGAGCCTAATAACACATTAAACATTTCAGGTAAGCAATGAGAAAAAGGAAGCATAGCAAGAAAAAAGTTAAAGATAGGGAGATAGATAGGCAGGCAGGCAGGCAGGCAAATGTATTGATAAATTTTCCAGAATTGATTGAGTTCTAGAGAAGGGATTAGGCAAATGGGTAATCTTTTCTGGGCTCTAATTTACTAGAATGAAATTCCCTAAATCAGAGACTTTTTTGTCTTATATCCTTTGTACCTAGAACAGTGCTTAGCTCAAAATAGACACTCAGTAAGTATTTATTAAATTAATGACTGAAGCCAAGGGGACCCTTTGGAATGGGGTAGAGACAACTAGAATCTAGATGAGGGTGACCACACAGCCTTGCACAGATAACCAAACTAGGATATTTGAGGGATGACTGTAATGATGAGTGGAAGCTTCTTTTTTTTTTCAGATCCTGGCTAGCTTTTATTTTATTTTTATTTTTATTTTTTTAACATCTTTATTGGAGTATAATTGCTTTACAATGGTGTGTTACTTTCTGCTTTATAACAAAGTAAATCAGTTATACATATACATATGTTCCCATATCTCTTCCCTCTTGCATCTTCCTCCCTCCCACCCTCCCTATCCCACCCCTCTAGATGGTCACAAACCACCGAGCTGATCTCCCTGTGCTATGCGGCTGCTTCCCACTAGCTAGCTATTTTACGTTTGGTAGTGTATGTATGTCCATGCCACTCTCTAACTTTGTCACAGCTTACCCTTCCCCCTCCCCATATCCTCAAGTCCATTCTCTAGTAGGCCTGTGTCTTTATTCCCATCTTACCCCTAGGTTCTTCATGACCTTTTTTTTTTTTTCTTAGATTCCATATATATGTGTTAGCATACGGTATTTATTTTTCTCTTTCTGACTTACTTCACTCTGTATGACAGACTCTAGGTCCATCCACCTCACTACAAATAAATCAATTTCGTTTCTTTTTATGGCTGAGTAATATTTCATTGTATATATGTGCCACATCTTCTTTATCCATTCATCTGTTGATGGACACTTAGGTTGCTTCCACGTCCTGGCTATTGTAAATAGGGCTGCAATGAACGTATTGGTACATGACTCTTTTTGAATTATGGTTTGCTCAGGGTATATGCCCAGTAGTGGAACTGCTGGGTCGCATGGTAGTTCTATTTTTAGTTTTCTAAGGAACCTCCATACTCTTCTCCATAGTGGCTGTATCAATTTACATTCCCACCAACAGTGCAAGAGAGTTCCCTTTTCTCCACACTCTCTCCAGCATTTATTGTTTCTAGATTTTTTGATGATGGCCATTCTGACCGGTGTGAGATGATATCTCACTGTAGTTTTTGATTTGCATTGTAGTTTTGATTTGCATTTCTCTAATGATTAGTCATGTTGAGCATTCTTTCATGTGTTTGTTGGCAATCTGTATATCTTCTTTGGAGAAGTGTCTATTTAGGTCTTCTGCCCATTTTTGGATTGGGTTGTTTGTTTTTTTGTTATTGAGCTGCATGAGCTGCTTGTAGATTTTGGAGATTAATCCTTTGTCAGTTTCTTCATTTGCAAATATTTTCTCGCATTCTGAGGGTTGTCTTTTCGTCTTGTTTATGGTTTCCTTTGCTGTGCAAAAGCTTTTAAGTTTCATTAGGTCCCATTTGTTTATTTTTGTTTTTATTTCCATTTCTCTAGGAGGTGGGTCAACAAGGATCTTGCTGTGATTTATGTCATGGAGTGTTCTGCCTATATTTTCCTCTAAGAGTTTGATAGTGTCTGGCCTTACATTTAGGTCTTTAATCCATTTTGAGTTTATTTTTGTGTTTAGGTGTTAGGGAGTGTTCTAATCTCATACTTTTACATGTACCTGTCCAGTTTTCCCAGCACCACTTATTGAAGAGGCTGTCTTTTCTCCACTGTATATTCTTGCCTGCTTTAGTGGAAGCTTCTTGATGCTTCATCCTCTGCTTGAAAGAGTGGCACCCTTTAATGAATACCTTGTCCCTGGGGTGGATGCCAATGGAATATTATGACTGTGACTCAAGGATTAGTTTCCACAGTGGAGTCTGATTCATAGCCTACATATTCCACTAACTAGTACCGTAGAAGTACGTGTCTGGGTAGAGGCTCAGATCAAGTTTTCTGAAAAGAAGATTGAATGGGCCAAAAGTTTTAAGGGTATTTAAACAAAGGCCATTTGACTGGCTTTAAGTTTATCATTGTTTAATAAAATGACTTCATTTCAGAGTTGATGTAAGAGCTGGCTTCTCAGTGTTGTTCCCGGAATTTCAAGTAACTGTTTTAGCTAAGAATGACCTTTACCTTTTGTACCAAGACTGAAAGACTGAACCCTCTTAAGGAGTCACAGAGCTTAACGCAAACTCAAGTCATCTTCAAAGCAAATGAGTTTAACAAGTATTTATCAGAAATAGAATATGTGCCTGCTGCGAGTGGCAAATATTATTCCTGGCTTTGAAGAGTTTCTAATTTAGATGAGAAGACAGCATTATCCATTTAAAAAAAGAACCAGAGAACAGTAAAATAATATATAATAATGTCCGTATACCTACTTCAGGCAGGTGAATGCCTAAACTCTGAGCTATGTGATCGTCTCTATAATTTTTAACTAATTTAAATTTTTATCAAGATGACACATGTGCCCGTTTTAAAAATCAGGTGTTTTTTTCTTTGAAGATTTCCTTTCTGCCTTTTTCTCTGTGTTCTCTCTTCCCAGAATTCCTGTTAGCCAAAGTTTGCACCTCCCAGATTGATCTTATAATTTACTTTTCTCTCCTGTTTTCTGTTTCTTTGCCTCCTTATTCTACTTTCTGGAAGATTTCCCTCAGTTTTTTCTTCTCTTTAATTTTAAAATTGTGGTTATTTTCATTTCTCAAGTTCTATCTTGTTTTTTGATGATTCCCTATTCTTATTCTTGTTTTATAAGTGTAATCGCTTATCTCTCTGAGAATATTTTACTTAAGGCTTTTTCTTTTAAGTTTTGGTTCCTGTGGGTCGTTTTGCTGTTGTTGTTGTTTGTTCCTCTTTGTTATTAGACATCGTCCTCCAGGTGGCTGGTGAACCTTGGCTGTCTATTCCTGTTTGAGAGTGAGTCACTATGAAGTTATCTGGAGGCTCTGTAATTCTGTGGGGCTTTTCAAATGGTACACTTCATTGTAGGGAGACTTCTAACTGTCAGTATCTGGAGGTCTTTTCTCAAAGGTCAGTTTGTTTCTCCAGAGAAGAAACTTGCAACGATTGCCCAGTTATGTTTTGTAGCCCTGGTTAGTGATAAACTAGAAATGGAGGTGATTTCTTTCATAGGTTCTGAAACTGAGTTAGTTCAAGGTAAACCATGCCTTAAAAGTGATATTTACTTATCAAATTCTTAAGGTACTGATTATAATTTAATTAATATAGTCAGTAAAGTGCCTGATTTTCATATCTGTTGTCTGAAATACATTGTGTATATTCTAGAAGTGAAGATGCTCGTAGAAAGACCAAATTTAAACATCCTTTTAAAAGAATCTGTAGTTTCCTTAATGTAAATGTGTGTGCCTGTCCTCTGAGAAAGAGGACAGACCTGTTAAAACTGTGTTTGGGTACAAGAGAGAAGGAAGAGGAGACCAAAATGACCCCCTAATGGAGAAGAACATTGGGTGCTTACTGTCACACTAGAACCTGAAACCTCATCACTGATTGTTTTAACTTGGACAAAATCCTGATATATTCTTTTTTAAACTCTTAACCCGATATCTGTAAAAGTTTAAATCAGTCAGCATACGTTATATACCACATTTCAAAAAACTCTCTGAGATAGTGATTATCTCCACATTAGAAATAAGAGAACAAGCTCACAAAAGTTAAAATGATGTAGTCAGGATCGTAAGTCTAGTAAATGTTATGTTACTTACTTACTTACTCAGCTCTGTTATGTACTCTAAAGCCCTTTTCTACATTTCTAACCAAGAGGAATTCATTTTTCACTACAATAGGGGGAATCTACAGGATAAATAAAGCTGCTTGGGGAAGGTTATTTTAGTAAAAATAGCATCATACAGAACAAAAAGAGAGTTGTCTAAAGGAAAGTTTCCACTTGGGCTGACTGCAATCTGATGACTAACTTTTACTCTCTGAAGAAGTCCTGATCAAGTCCTGTTTGCTTGCCATTGTTGAGTGAAAGTGAGGTTCAGGGATTATTTAAGCCTATTTCTAGAGAACCAGTTTATCTCTGAAACTTTTATTTTTCTATTCTTCTGACTTGTGACCCAACACTTATACTACTTTCTTCTTTCTGATTAATTTTATTGATCAAATATCACATACTGTGTGTTTCTACCTCCTGCAACTCTTTGAGTTTCACTATGTTCTTTTCCTTCAATAACTATTATAAACTACCTAAATCGTTGGAAGCTGTGTCTTTTCTTCCCTAATATTTTAAAACTTTTTATTGTGGAAAATTTCAAACACACACAAAAGTAGAAAGAATAATGCAGTGATCCCCCCATGTGAGCCCCCAGTGAATTCCCAATTTCAATAATTACCAACATTTTGTCCATCAGGTCATCCGTCTTTTCCCATCCCTTTTTTTTAAATTATTATTTGTTTTTTTTTTGGAGTATAGTTGATTTACACTTTTGTGTTAGTTTCTGCTGTACAGCAAAGTTAGTCAGTTAGACATACCCATATATCCACTCTTTTTTAGATTCTTTTCCCATGTAGGTCATTACAGCATATTGAATAGTTTCCTGTGCTATTCAGCAAGTTCTTATTAGTTATCTATTTTATATATAGTAGTGTGTAAGTGTGTATATGTCAATCCCAATCTCCCAATTTATTCCTCCCCCCGGTAACCACAAGTTTGTTTTTAACATCTATGACTCAATTTCTATTTTGTAAATAGGTTCCTTTGTACCATTTCTTTAGAGTCCACATATAAGTGATATCATATGATATTTGTCTTTCTCTGTCTGACTTACTTAACTCAGTATGACAATCTCTGGGTCCATCCATGTCACTGTAAATGGCATTATTTCGTTCTTTTTTATGGCTGAGTAATGTTCAGTAATCGTATATATGTACCACATATTCTTTATTCATTCCTCTGTTGATGGACATTTAGGTTGCTTCCACATCCTCCCCTCCTTTTTTTCTGTAAGTTTTTTTAAGTAAATCCCATACAACATGGAATTTTACCCATAAATACTTCAGAGTGTATCTGTAATGGAGAAGGACCTTTTAAATATACCAAAGTACCATTCAATTATCACACTTAACAAAATTAACAATAGTTCTAAACTGTTTTGACTGGATCTCTTTCTAAGTCATCTAGGTCATTTTAGTGTTGACATAACTCAAGATGGATTCTTCTCCTTTAACATGTGTCTATCTAATTCTTCATCTATGTTATGATCTTCATTTCACTTTGGGGCTGAGCTTGCCAATTATTTAGCATAGGATTTTCTGTGTCTTTAATCAGACATTTTTTGATAATACATTTGTTATCGATGTAATTGAGGCTGTATTCTGGAACCTAAAAGTAAGGTTAGAGTTAGGACTTAGAATTGATCACCTAACTACACCTTACCTCCACCTTAATCGCCACAAGTCTTCAGTGAGCTGGGATACCTTATCTTCCTCATTCCCCGGTAGAGTGAAAATGTGCTCTATAGTGAATTAGCTGTATTAATTCCTCTTAAAGCTTCTCTGCGTCTTAATTTCATGTTTAGGGAACATGAAGTGTATGAAACTTGGTGAAGTTATTTTGAGGACTGGAAATTTGATATCTGTTTGGCTAATAGTTGGTGCTCAGTAAAAAGTGGCTATTATTATCTGCCTTATAATATTGTTGTGAGAGTTTATGAAGGTGTGCTGTACACTAAAAAGTGACACAGTGCATAACATAATAATAATTGTTTTATATATGTACAGTCTGCATCATATATAAATCTAAGAATCCAGGTTAACAGTTAAGTAATAATAAATTCATGAAAAGAACATTTTAAAAAGTAATGCAGGGACTTCCCTGGTGGTCCACTGGCTAAGATTCAGCGCTCCTAATGCAGGGGGCCCGGGTTCGATCCCGGGTCAGGGAACTAGATCCCACATGCCGCAACTAAAGATCCCACATGTGGCAACTAAGATCCCGTGTTCTTCAACTAAATACAGACTAGAAATCTAGGGAAGCACTTCTTCCTAAGACTCTAAATTAAAGATCATGATACATTTTTCAACTGAATATCATTTTTCCAAAGCCGTATTAAAATGTAAAGCACAATTCTTTTCACTTATACTCAATTTCGATTATGTGTATTCTTGGGGACAAGACTACATCAAGACTAAGATATTCAAAATAAAGACAGAAATAAATAAGAATTATACAGAAAATTAACAGGAGGAGACCATTAGAATCTGGAAAGTCCTCTAAGTGGGCCACAAGCCACTTATTATGCAATAATTGGCAGTTCTAAACAAGGTGACCCTATTTTTTTAATCCCTCATTGAAAATATTGACTCATAAGAGATAGCCTTACTCATCTTATGTCATTGATAGAGTCAGCTTCTAGCCATAAGGTGATAGATTTTTTTTTTTAAACATCTTTATAGGAATATAATTGCTTTATAATGTTGTGTTAGTTTCTGCTGTATAACAAAGAAAATCAGCTATATATATATATATACATATATATATATATATACATATATTCCCATATCCCCTCCCTCTTGCATCTCCCTCCCATCCTCCCTGTCCCACCCCTCGAGGTGGTCACAAAGCACCAAACTGATCTCCCTGGGCTATGTAGCTGCTTCCCACGAGCTATCTCTTTTACATTTGGTACTGTATATATGTCAGTGCTACTGTCTCACTTCGTCCCAGCTTACCCTTCCCCCCCCCATGTCCTGAAGTCCATCCTCTATGTCTGCATCTTTATTCCTGACCTGCCCCTGATTCATCAGAACCATTTTTTTTTTTAGATTCCATATATATGTGTTAGCATACGGTATTTGTTTTTCTCCTTCTGACTTATTTCACTCTGTCTGACAGCCTCTAAGTCCATCCACCTCCCTTCAGATAACTCAATTTCATTTCTTTTTATGGCCCAGTAATGTTCCATTGTATATATGTGCCACATCTTCTTTATCCATTCATCTGTCGATGGACACCTAGGTTGCTTCCATGTCCTGACTATTGTAAATAGTGCTGCAATGAACATTGTGGTACATGACTCTTTTTGAATTATGGATTTCTCAGGGTATGTGCCCAGTAGTGGGACTGCAGGGTGATATGATTGTTCTAGTTTTAGTTTTTTAAGGAACCTCCAAACTCTTCTCCATAGTGGCTGAATCAATTTACATTCCCAGCAACAGTGCAAGAGGGTTCCCTTTTCTCCACACTCTCTCCAGCATTTATTATTTGTAGATTTTTGGATCATGGCCATTATGAACGGTGTGAGGTGACATCTCATAGTTTTGATTTGCATTTCTCTAATGATTAGTGATGTTGAGCATCCTTTCATGTGTTTGTTGGCAATCTGTATATCTTCTTTGGAGAAATGTCTATTTAGGTCTTCTGCCCATTTTTGGATTGGGTTGTTTCTTTTTCTGATATTGAGCCGCATGAGCTGCTTGTAGATTTTGGAGATTAGTCCTTTGTCAGTTGCTTCGTTTGCAAATATTTTCTCCCATTTTCAGGGCTCTCTTTTCATCTTGTTTATGGTTACCTTTGCTGTGAAAAAGCTTTTAAGTTTCATTAGGTCCCATTTGTTTATTTTTGTTTTTATTTCCATTTCTCTAGGAGATGAGTCAAAAAGTATCTTGCTATGATTTATGTCATAGAGTGTTCTGCCTATGTTTTCTTCTAAGGGTTTGATAGTGTCTGGCTTTACATTTAGGTCTTTAATCCACTGTGAGTTTAATTTTGAGTATGGTGTTAGGAAGTGTTCTAATTTCATTCTTTTACATGTAGCTATCCAGTTTACCCAACACCACTTATTAAAGATGCTGTCTTTTCTCAATTGTATATTCTTGCCTCCTTTATCAAAGATAAGGTGACCATATGTCTGTGGGTTTATCTCTGGGCTTTCTGTCCTGTTCCATTGATCAATATTTCTGTTTCTGTGCCAGTACCATACTGTCTTGATTACTGTAGCTTTGTAGTATAGTCTGAAGTCAGGGAGCCTAATTCCTCCAGCTCCATTTATCTTTCTCAAGATTGCTTTGGCTATTCGGGATCTTTGATATTTCCATACGGATTGTGAAATTTTTTTGTTCTAGTTCTGTGAAAAATGCCATTGGTAGTATGATAGGGATTACATTGAATCTGTGGATTGCTTTGGGTAGTATAGTCATTTTCACAATATTGACTCTTCCCATCCAAGAACATGGTATATCTCTCCATCTGTTTATGTCAACTTTAATTTCTTTCATCATTGTCTTACAGTTTTCTGCATACAGGTCTTTTGTCTCCTTAGGTAGGTTTGTTCCTAGCTATTTTATTCTTTCTGTTGCAATGGTAAATGGAAGTGTTTCCTTAATTTCTCTTTCAGAGTTTTCATCATTAGTGTATAGGAATGCAGGAGATTTCTGTGCATTAATTTTGTGTCCTGCTACTTTACCAAATTCATTGATTACCTGTAGTAGTTTTGCGGTCGCATCTTTAGGCTTCTCTATGTATAGTATCATGTCACCTGCAAACAGTGACAGCTTTACTTCTTCTTTTCTGATTTGGATTCCTTTATTTCTTTTTCTTCTCTGATTGCTGTGGCTAAAAGTTCCAAAACTATGTTGAATAGTAGTGGTGACAGTGGGCAACCTTGTCTTGTTCCTGATTTTAGAGGATATGGTTTCAGTTTTTCACCATTGAGAATGATGTTGGCTGTGGGTTTGTCATATATGGCCTTTATTATATTGAGGTAAGTTCTGTCTATGCCTACTTTCTGGAGTTTTTATCATAAATCATTGTTGAATTTTGTTGAAAGCTTTTTCTGCATCTATTGAGATTATCATGGTTTCTATCCTTCAGTTTGTTAATATGGTGTATCACATTGATTGATTTGTGTATATTGAAGAATCCTTGCATCCCTGGGATAAATCCCACTTGATCATGGTGTATGATCCTTTTAATGTGTTGTTGGATTCTGTTTGCTAGTATTTTGTTGAGAATTTTGTCATCTGTGTTCATCAGTGATATTGGCCTGTAGTTTTCTTTTTTTGTGACATCTTTTTCTGGTTTTGGGATCAGGGTGATGGTGGCCTCATAGAAAGAGCTTGGGAGTGTTCCTCCCTCTGCTATATTTTGGAAGAGTTTGAGAAAGATGGATGTTAGCTCTTCTCTAAATGTTTGATAGAATTCACCTGTGAAGCCATCTGGTCCTGGGCTTTTGTTTGTTGGAAGATTTTTAATCACAGTTTCAATTTCAGTGCATGTGACTGGTCTGTTTATATTTTGTGTTTTTTCCTGGCTCAGTCTCAGAAGGTTTTGCTTTTCTAATAATTTTTCCATTTCTTCCAGGTTGTCCATTTTATTGGCATATAGTTGCTTGCAGTAATCCCTTTTGATCCTTTCTATTTCTGCAGTGTCAGTTGCTACTTCTCCTTTTTCATTCCTAGTTCTGTTGATTTGAGTGTTCTCCCTTCTTTTCTTGATGAGTCTGGCTAGTGGTTTATCAATTTTGTTTATCATCTCAAACAACCAACTTTTAGTTTTATTGATCTTTGCTTTCGTTTCCTTTATTTCTTTTTCACTTATTTCTGATCTGATCTTTATGAATTCTTTCCTTCTGCTAACTTTGGGGCTTTTTTTGTTCTTTCTCTAATTGCTTTAGATGTAAGTTTAGGTTATTTTTTTTTTTCTTTTTTGCGGTACGCGGGCCTCTCACTGTTGTGGCCTCTCCCGTTGCTGAGCACAGGCTCTGGACGTGCAGGCTCAGCGGCCATGGCCCAAGGGCCCAGCCGCTCCACGGCACATGGGATGTTCCCGGACTGGGGCACGAACCCATGTGCCCTGCATTGGCAGGCGAACTCTCAACCACTGTGCCACCAGGGAAGCCCGAGTTTAGGTTATTTATTTGAGATTTTTCTTGTTTCTTGAGGAAGTATTGTATTGCTATAAACTTCCCTCTTAGAACTGCTTTTGCTGCATCCCATAGGTTTTAGGTCATCGTGCTTTCATTGTCATTTGTTTCTAAGTATTTTTTGATTTTCTCTTTGATTTCTTCAGTGATCTCTTGGTTATTTAGTAGTGTATTGTTTAGCCCTCAATGTGTTTGTATTTTTTACAGTTTTTTTCCTGTAATTGATATCTAGTCTCATAGCATTGTGGTCAGAAAAGTTACTTGATACAATTTCAATTTTCTTAAATTTTCCAAGGCTTCATTTGTGACCCAAGATATGATCTATCCTGGAGATGTTCCATGAGCACTTGAGAAGAAAGTGTATTGTGTTGTTTTTGGATAGAATGTCCTATACCTATCAGTTAAGTCCATCTTGTTTAATGTGTCAATTAAAGCTTGTGTTTCCTTATTTATTTTTATTTTGGGTCATCTGTCCATTGGTGAAAGTGGGGTGTTAAAGTTCCCTACTATGATTGTGTTACTGTCAATTTCCCCTTTTATGGCTGTTAGCATTTGCCTTAAATATTGAGGTGCTCCTATGTTGGGTGCATAAATATTTACAACTGTTAATTTTTTCTTGTATTTTGATTTTTTCTTGATTTTTTCTTTGTATTTAATTTAATGTAGTTAATGTAGTGTCCTTCTTTGTCTCTTGTACTAGCCTTTATTTTAAAGTCTATTCTGTCTGATATGAGAATTGTTACTTCCAGCTTTCTTTTGGTTTCCATTTGCATGGAATATCTTTTTCTGTCCCCTCTTTTTCAGTCTGTATGTGTCCCTAGGCCTGAAGTGGGTCTCTTATAGACAGTATATATACAGGTCTTGTTTTTGTATCCATTTAGCCAGTCTGTGTCTTTTTCTTGCAGGATTTAATCCATTTACATTTAAGGTAATTATCAGTATGTATGTTTCTATTACCATTTTCTTATTTGTTTGGGGTTTGTTTTTGTAGGTCTTTTCGTCTTCTTGTGTTTCCTACCTAGAGAAGTTCCTTTAGCATTTGTTGTAAGGATGCTTTGGTGGTGCTGAATTCTCTCTCTTTTTTTTTTTTTTTTTAGTTATTTCTGAGATATACATTTTAAAGTAATAACTAGAATTATGACTTATAACATTATACCAGAACATACAAGATTTTTAGAAATTCCATGTGATGTCTGAAACATTTATATTAACATATTTCCATAAAAATAACCGAAAGAAAGTTTAGTATTAGTTGTTTTTAGTTTCTTTGTTTGTTTGTTTATACTGCAGGTTCTTATTGATCATCAATTTTATACACATCAGTGTATACATGTCAATTCCAATCACCCAATTCAGCACACCACCATCCCCACCTGACTGCGGTTTTACCCCCTTGGCGTCCATACGTTTGTTTGTTCTCTGCATCTGTGTCTCAACTTCTGCCCTGCAAACCAGTTCATCTGTACCATTTTTCTGGGTTCGACATACATGCGTTAATATACGATATTTGTTTTTCTCTTTCTGACTTACTTCACACTGTATGACAGTCTCTAGATCCATCTACATCTCAACAAATGACTCAATTTCATTCCTTTTTATGGCTGAGTAATATTCCATTGTATCTATGTACCACAACTTCTTTATCCATTTGTCTGTAAATGGGCATTTAGGTTGCTTCCATGACTGGGCTATTGTAAATTGTGCTGCAATGAACATTGGGGTGCATGTGTCTTTTTCAATTATTGTTTTCTCTGGGTATATGCCCAGTAGTGGGATTGCTAGATCATATGGTAATTCTATTTTTAGTTTTTTAAGGAACCTCCATACTGTTCTCCATAGTGGCTGTATCAATTTACATTCCCACCAACAGTGCAAGAGGGTTCCCTTTTTTCTGCACTCTCTGTAGCATTTGTTGTTTGTAGATTTTCTGATGATGCCCATTCTAACTGGTGTGAGGTGATACCTCATTGTAGTTTTGATTTGCATTTCTCTAATAATTAGTGATGTTGAGCAGCTTTTCATGTGCTTCTTGGACATCTGTATGTCTTCTTTGGAGAAATGTCTATTTAGCTCTTCTGACCAATTTTGGTTTGGGTTGTTTGTTTCTTTAATATTGAGCTGCATGAGCTGTGTACATATTTTGGAGATTAATCCTTTGTCCGTTGATTCATTTGCAAATATTTTCTCCCATTCTGAGGGTTGTCTTTTCATCTTGTTTACGGTTCCCTTTGCTGTGCAAAAGATTTGAAGTTTCATTAGGTCCCATTTGTTTATTTTTTTTTTTATTTCCATTACTCTAGAGGTGGATCAAAAAAGATCTTTCTGTGACTTATGTCAAAGAGTGTTCTTCCTATGTTTTCCTCTAAGACTTTTATAGTGTCCGGTCTTACATTTAGGTCTCGAATCCATTTTGAGTTTATTTTTATGTATGGTGTTAGGGAGTTTTCTAATTTCATTCTTATACATGTAGCTGTCCAGTTTTCCCAGCACCACTTATTGAAGACACTGTCTTTTCTTCATTGTATACCTTTGCCTCATTTGTCATAGATTAATTGGCCATAGGTGTGCGGGTTTATTTCTGGGCTTTCTATCTTGTTCCATTGATCTATGTTTCTGTTTCTGTGCCAGTGCCATATTGTCTTGATTACTGCAGCTTTTTAGTATAGTCTGAAGTCAGGGAGTATGATTCCTCCAGTTCCATTTTTCTCCCTCACGATTGCTTTGGCTATTCGGGGTCTTTTGTGTCTCCATACAAATTTTAAGATGATTTGTTCTAGTTCTGTAAAAAATGCCATTGGTAATTTGATAGGGATTGCATTGAATCAGTAGATTGCTTTGGGTAGTATAGTCATTTGCACAGTATTGATTCTTCCAATCCAAGAACATGGATTGAAAATTGATACAATTGTATCAATCATCAATTTCCATCTGTTCCTCAATTTCCATCTGTTCATCAATTTCCATCTGTTCCATCAATTTCCTCCATCTGTTGCTATCATCATCAATTTCTTTCATCAGTGTCTTATAGTTTTCTGCATACAGGACTTTTGTCTCCCTAGGTAGTTTATTCCTAGGTATTTTATTCTTTTTGTTGCAGTGGTAGATGGGAGTATTTCTATGATTTCTCTTTCAGATTTTTCATCATTAGTGTATAGGAATGCAAGAGATTTCTGTGCATTAATTTTGTTTCCTGCTACTTTACCAAATTCATTGATTACCTGTAGTAGTTTTGTGGTCTCATCTTTAGGCTTCTCTATGTATACTATCATGTCATCTGCAAACAGTGACAGCTTTACTTCTTCTTTTCTGATTTGGATTCCTTTATTTCTTTTTCTTCTCTGATTGCTGTGGCTAAAAGTTCCAAAACTATGTTGAATAGTAGTGGTGAGCGTGGGCAACCTTGTCTTGTTCCTGATTTTAGAGGATATGGTTTCAGTTTTTCACCATTGAGAATGATGTTGGCTGTGGGTTTGTCATATATGGCCTTTATTATGTTGAGGTGGGTTCCCTCTATGCCCACTTTCTGGAGTTTTTATCATAAATCGGTGTTGAATTTTGTCAAAAGCTTTTTCTGCATCTATTGAGATGATCATATGGTTTTTATCCTTCAGTTTGTTAATATGGTGTATCACATTGATTGATTTGTGTATATTGAAGAATCCTTGCATCCCTGGGATAAATCCCACTTGATCACAGTGTATGATCCTTTAAACGTGTTCTTGGATTTTGTGCACTAGTATTTTGTTGAGGATTTTTGCGTGTATATTCATTAGTGTTATTGGTCTGTAATTTTCTTTTTTTGTAATATCTTTGTCTGGTTTTGGTATCAGGGTGATGGTGGCCTCATAGAATGAGTTTGGGAGTGTTCCTTCCTCTGCAGTTTTTTGGAAGAGTTTGAGAAGGATGGGTGTTAGCTCTTCTCTAAATGTTTGAGAGAATTCACCTGTGAAGCCATCTGGTCCTGGGCTTTTGTTTGTTGGAAGATTTTTAATCACAATTCCAATTTCATTACTTGTGATTGGTCTGTTCATATTTTCTGTTCCTTCCTGGTTCAGTCTTGGAAGGTTATACCTTTCTAGGAATTTGTCCTTTTTTCCAGGTTGTCCATTTTATTGGCATAGAGTTGCTTGTAGTAATCTCTTAGGATGCTTTGTATTTCTACAGTGTCTGTTGTAAATTCTCCTTTTTCATTTCTAATTTTATTGATTTGAGTCCTCTCTCTCTTTTTCTTGATGAGTCTTGCTAATGGTTTATCAATTTTGTTTATCTTCTCAATGAAGCAGCTTTTAGTTTTATTGAACTTTGCTATTGTTTTCTTTGTTTCTATTCCATTTATTTCTGCTCCTATCTTTATGATTTCATTCCTTCTTCTAACTTTGGGTTTTGTTTGCTCATCTTTCTCTAGTTCCTTTAGTGTAAGGTTAGATTGTTTACTTAGGTTTTTTTTTCTTGAGGCAGGCCTGTATAGCTATAAACTTCCCTCTTAAAACTGCTTTTGCTGCATCCCATAGGTTTTGGATCGTCATGTTTTCACTGTCATTTGTCTCTAGGTATTTTTTTATTTCCTCTTTGATTTCTTCAGTGATCTCTTGGTTACTTAGTAATGTATTGTTTAGCCTCCATGTGTTTGTGTTTTTTACGTTATTTTCCCTTAATTCATTTCTAATCTCCTAGTGTTGTGGTCAGAAAAGATGCTTGATATGATTTCAATTTTCTTGAATTTACTGAGGTTTGATTTGTGACCCAAGATGTGATCTATCCTGGAGAATGTTCCATGTGCACTTGAGAAGAAAGTGTAATCTGCTGTTTTTGGATGGAATGTCCTATAAATATCAATGAAATCTATCTGGTCTATTTTGTTATTTAAAGCTTCTGTTTCCTTATTTATTTTCATTTTGGATGATCTGTCCATTGGTGTAAGTGAGGTGTTAAAGTCCCCCACTATTATTGTGTTACTGTTGATTTCCTCTTTTATAGCTGTTAGCAGTTGCCTTATGTATTGAGGTGCTCCTGTGTTGGGTGCATATATATTTATAATTGTTATATCTTCTTCCTGGATTGATCCCTTGATCATTATGTAGTGTCTTCCTTGTCTCTTTTAACATTCTTTGTTTTAAAGTCTATTTTATCTGATACGAGTATAGCTACTCCAGCTTTCTTTTGATTTCCATTTGCATGGAATATCTTTTTCCATCCCCTCACTTTCAGTCTGAATGTGTCCCTAGGTCTGAAGTGGGTCTCTTGTAGACAGCATATATATGGGTCTTGTTTTTGTATCCATTCAGCAAGCCTGTGTGTTTTGGCTGGAGCATTTAATCCATTCACGTTTAAGGTAACTATCGATATGTATGTTCCTATTACCATTTTCTTAATTGTTTTGGGTTTGTTTTTGTAGGTCCTGTTCTTCTCTTGTGTTTCCCACTTAGAGAAGGTCCTTTAGCATTTGTTGTAGAGCTGTAGAGACCAACACTAGCAGGTACGTCTGGTTCAGTCTCCCCTGGGGTCACTGCTGCTTCCCCTGGGTCCCGTTGTGCACACTACTTTGTGTGTTCCCTCCAAGAGTGGAGTCTCTGTTTCCCCCAGTCCTGTCAAAGTCCTGCAATCAATTCCCGCTAGACTTCAACATATGATTCTCTAGGAATTCCTCCTCTTGTTTCTGGACCCCCAGGTTGGGAAGCCTGACGTGGGGCTCACAACCTTCACTCCAGTGGGTGGACTTCTGTGGTATAAGTGTTTGCTAGTCTGTGAGTCACCCATCCACCAGTTATGGGATTTGATTTTACTGTGATTGTGCCCCTCTTACCATCTCATTGTGGCTTCTCCTTTGTCTTTGGATGTGGGGTATCTTTTTTGGTGAGTTCCAGTGTCTTCCTGTCGATGCTTGTTCAGCAGCTAGTTGTGATTCTGGTGTTCTCGCAAGAGGGAGTGAGAGCACATCCTTCTACTCCACCATCTTGGTTCCTCCTGAATTCTCTTAACTTTTGCTTGTCTGTGTATGTTTTAATTTCTCCATCAAATCTGAATGAGATCCTTGCTGGGTAGAGTAATCTTGGTTGTAGGCTTTTCCCTTTCATCACTTGAAATATATCCTGCCAGCCCCTTCTGCCTTGCAGAGTTTCTGCTGAAAGATCAGCTGTTAACCTTATGGGGATTCCCTTGTATGTTATTTGTTGCTTTTCCCTTGCTGCTTTTAATATTTTTTCTTTGTATTTAATTTTTAATAGTTTGATTAATATGTGTCTTGGCTTGTTTCTCCTTGGATTTAACCTGTATGGGACTCTCTGTGCTTCCTGGACTTGATTAATTATTTCCTTTCCCATGTTATGGAAATTATCAACTATAATCTCTTCAAATATTTTCACAGACCCTTTCTTGTTGTCTTCTTTTTCTGGGACCCCTATAATTCGATGTTGCTGTGTTTAATGTTGTCCCAGAGGTCTCTGAGACTGTCCTCAATTCTTTTCATTCTTTTTTCTTTATTCTGCTCTGTGGTAGCTATTTCCACTGTTTTACCTTCCAGGTTACTTATCTGTTCTTCTGCCTCAGTTATTCTGCTACTGATTCCTTCTAGAGAATTTTAAATTTCATTTATTGTTTTGTTCATTGTTTGTTTGTTCTTTAATTCTTCTAGGTCCTTGTTAAACTTTTGTTTTATTTTCTCTATTCTATTTCCAAGATTTTGGATCATCTTTACAATCATTACTCTGAATTCTTTTTCAGGTAGACTGCCTATTTCCTCTTCATTTGTTTGCTATGGTGGGTTTTTACCTTGCTCTTTCATCTCCTGCATATTTCTGTGTCTTCTCATTTTGCTTAACTTACTGTGTTCGGGGTTTCCTTTTCACTGGCTGCAGGTTTGTAATTCCCGTTGTTTTTGGTGTCTGCCCCCAGTCGGTAAGGTTGGTTCCATGGCTTTGGTAAGCTTCCTGGTGGAGGGGACTGGTGCCTGTGTTCTGGGGGCTGGGGTTGGATCTTGTCTTTCTGGTGGGCAGGGCTGCATCCAGTGGTGTGTTTTGGGGTGTCTGTGAACTTAGTATGATTTTAGGCAGCCTCTCTGCTAATGGATGGGGTTGTGTTCCTGTCTTGCTAGTTGTTTGGCATGGGGCACCCAGCACTGGAGCTTGCTGGCCTTTGGGTGGAGCTGGGTCTTAGCTTTGAGATGGAGATCTCTGGGAGAGGTCTTGCTGATTGATATTACATGTGGCCGGGAGGTCTCTGGTGGTCCAATGTCCTGAAGTCGGCTCTCCCACATCAGTGGCTCAGGCCTGACACCCGGCCGGAGCACCAAGACCCTGTCAGCCACACGGCTCGGCCAGTCGTCCTGTCACAGAGTCGACTGAGGGCCGGGCCACCAGTCGGGGGACTTCTCTCCTCGGTCCTGGAGATGCCTGAGGGGTGGCCTCCTGTCAGGGGATTCTCTGTCAGGTACAATTGCCTGAGGGCAAGGCGTCGGATCTCAGTGATATATTCTTTTTGTTCATTTAGACTAAACAATTCCAGACCTCTCAAAAGATGGTTTGTGTTTGTTTGTTTATTTTTTCAATAGACTTTATTTTTTAGAGCAGTTTTAGCTTCACAGCATTAGTGAGCAGAGGTACAGAGATTTCCTATATACTCCCTACCCTGACCTATGCAGCCTCCTCTTTTATCTATATCCCCCACCAAAGTGGTACATTCGTTACAATTAATAAATCTACATTGACATATCATTATCATCCAGAGTCCATAGTTTACTTTAGGGTTCATTCTTGGTGGTATTCGTTCTGTAGGTTTGTACAATTTTATAATGTCATGTTTCCACAATTATAGTGTCATACAGAGTAGTTTAACTGCCCTAAAAGTCCTCTGTGCTTTGCATCTTCATCTGTCCATCCCGTAACCCCTGGCAACCATGATCTTTCTGCTGTCCCCATAGTTTTGCCTTTTCCAGAATGTCTTGTAATTGAAATCATACAGTATGTAGCCTTTTCAGCTGGGCTTCTTTCACTTACTAATACTCATTTAAGTTTCGTCCATCTCTTTTCATAGCTTGATAACTAGTTCGTGGTTTTTGATAACTGGTTTTTTTTTGTAGTGCTAAATAATATTACATTGTCCAGATGTACCTTAGTTTATTTGTACATTCACTGAAGGACATCTTGGTTGTTTCCAAGTTTTGGCAGTTGTGAATGAAGCTGCTATAAATATCTGTGTGCAGGTTTTTGTGCAAACATAATTTTTCAGTTCCTTTGGGTAGATACCAAGGAGTGTGATTGCTGGATCATATGATAAGAGTAAGTTTAATTTTGTAAGAACCACCCAACTGTCTTCTGAAGTAGCTCTACAATTTTTCAATCCCACCATCAAAGAATGAGAGTTCCTATTGTTCCATATCCTTATCAGCATTTGGTGTTGTCAGTGTTCTGGATTTTGGCCATTCTTATATGTGTGCTATGGTATCTTGCTGTTGTTTTAATTTGCGGTTCCCTGATGACATATGATATGGAGTATCTTTTTTTTTTTTTTTTTTTTGCGGTATGCGGGCCTCTCACTGTTGCGGCCTCTCCCATTGCGGAGCACAGGCTCCGGACGCGCAGGCTCAGCGGCCATGGCTTATGGGCCCAGCCACTCCACGGCATGTGGTATCTTCCCGGACCAGGGCACGAACCCATGTCCCCCGCATCGGCAGGCGGACTCCCAACCACTGTGCCACCAGGGAAGCCCTGGGGTATCTTTTCATATGCTTGTATGCCATCTGTATATCCTCTGTGGTGAGGTGTCAGCTAAGGTCTTTGGCCCATATTTTAATCGTGTTGTTTTCCTCTTGTTGAGTTTTCAGCATTCTTTGTATATTTTGGATAATAATCCTTTATCAAATGTGTCCTTTGCAAATATTTTCTCCCAGTCTGTGGTTTGTCTTTCATTCTCTTGACAGTGTCTTTCACAGAGTAGAAATTTTTTAATTTGATTAAAGTCCAGTTTATCAGTTATTTTTTTCATGGAACATGAAAGAAATATTATATTTGGTATTATATTTATCATAATATATTGGTATTATATTTAAAAAGTCATCGCCATACCCAAGTCCATCTAAATTTTCTCCTATGTTGTCTTATAGGATTTGCATAGTTTTACATTTTACATTTAGATCTGTGAACCATTTTGAGTTAATTTTTATGAGGGGTTTAAGGTCTGTGTCTAGATTCATTTTTTTGCTTGTGAATGTCCAGTTGTTTCAGCACCACTTGTTGAAGAGACTATCTTTTCTGCATTGTATTGACTTTGCTCCTTTGTCAAAAAACCCACATATTTATATGGGTCTATTTCCGGGCTCTCTATACTGTTCCACTGTTCTATTTGTCTATTCTTTCACCGTTAGCACACTGGAATATTGTAGTTGTACAGCGAGGTACTGTCAGTCCTCCAACTTCGTTCTTGTCCCTTAATATTTTGTTGGCTATTCTGGGTGATTTGTGTCTCCATATAGTAAGCTTTAGAATCAGTTTTCAACATCCACAAAATAACTTGCTGGGATTTTGACTGGGATTGCCGTGAATTTATAAATCAAATTTGGAAGAACTGATATATTGACGATATTGAGTCTTCCTGTCCATGAGCATAGAATATTTTTCCATTTATTTAGTTCTTCAAATTCATTCATCAGAGTTTTGTAGTTTTCCTCATATAGATCTTGTATGTATTTTATTTAAGTTATCTCTTAAGTACTTCATTTTGGGGAGTGCTATTCTAAATGGTATTGTGTTTTTTTATTTCAAATTCTACTTGTTCACTGGTATGTAGGAAAGCAATTGACTTTTCTATATTAACCTTTTATCCTTGCTATAATTGCTCATTAGTTCCAGGAGTTTTTTGGTCATTTTTTAAAATTGTCTACAAAGATTATCATGTCATCTGCAAATAAAGAGTTTTATTTCATCTTCCCCAACCTATATACCTTTTATTTCCTTTTCTTGTCTTATTATATAAACTAAGACTTCAGTACAGTGTTAGTACACTGTAAAAGGAGTGGTGAAGAGGGATACCCTTGACTTGTTCCTGATCATAGTGGTAAAGCATCTAGTTTCTCACCAGTTAGTATGATGTTAGATGTAGGTTTTTTTGTAGATGTTCCTTATCAAGTTGAGAAAGTTCCCCTCTTTTCCTAGTTTTTATCATGAATTGGTGTTGGTTTTTGTTAAATGTTTTTCCTGCACCTAGATATGAACATGTGATTTTTCTTCTTTAACCTGTTGATATGATAGATCACATTAATTAATTTTGAATGTTGAAATAACATGCAAACCTGAACTAAATCCCACTTGGTTGTGGTGTATAATTCTTTTTATACATGGTTGGATTTAATTTGCTAATACTTTTTTGAGGATTTTTACATCTATGTTCATGAGAGATATTGGTCTGTGGTTTTCTTTTCTTATATAATGTCTTCATCTAGCTTTGGTATCAAGGTAATGCTGGCATCATAGACGAGTTAGGAAGTATTCCCTTACTTCTGTCTTCTGAAAGAGTTTGGTGTAATTGTCTTCTGAAAGAACTGTATAATTTCTTTTTTAAATGTTTTGTTGAATTCACCAGTATATCCATCCGGGCTTGGTGCTTTCTGTATTTTTAGGTTATTAATTACTGATTTAGTTTGTAGATATAGGCCTACTCAGATTGTCTATTAATAGTTGTTTTCAAATATCACAGTTTTTTACTGATAACATTGTTTTCATTTAAATAAGCTTATAATATTTGAAGACATTAAAATAAATCTTATTTTGTGAAAGTCACATTATAATTTGGTTTTTATTTTATTATTGATCTTTAGGAATCAAATAATCTCCTAACTGTTATCTGTATTTTTTAATGTTTTCAACAAAAGATTACTTTTAAAAAAGGAAACATATCCTAGTGTGCCCATTTATCCTTTTTTTAATTTATTTTTTTTGTTTTTGGTTTTCTTTGAATTTTTGAACTTTATTTTATTTATGTTTTTATACAGCAGGTTCTTATTAGTCATCCATTTTATACACATTGGTGTATATACATGTCAAACCCAATCTCGCAATTCATGAAACTACCACCCCCACCCACCGCTGCTTTCCCCCCTTGGAGCTCATACGTTTGTTCTCTACATCTGTCTCAATTTCTGCCCTGCAAACCGGTTCATCTGTACCATTTTTCTACGTTCCAAATATATGCGTTAATATACGATATTTGTTTTTCTCTTTCTGACTTACTTCACTCTGTATGACAGGCTCTAGATCCATCCACGTCTCAACAAATGACTCAATTTCATTCCTTTTTATGGCTGAGTAATATTCTACTGTATATATGTACCACATCTTCTTTATCCATTCGTCTGTTGATGGGCATTTAGGTTGCTTTCATGTCCTGGCTATTGTAAATAGTGCTGCAGTGAACATTGGGGTGCATGTGTCTTTTTGAATTATGGTTTACTCTGAGTATATGCCCAACAGTGGGATTGCTGGGCCATATGGTAATACTATTTTTAGTTTTATAAGGAACCTCCATACTGTTCTCCATAGTGACTGTATCAATTTACATTCCCACCAACAGTGTAAGAGGGTTCCCTTTTCTCCACACCCTCTGTAGCATTTGTTGTTTGTAGATTTTCTGATGATGCCCATTCTAACTGGTGTGAGGTGATACCTCATTGTAGTTTTGATTTGCATTTCCCTAATAATTAGTGATGTTGAGCAGCTGTTCATGTGCTTCTTGGCCATCTGTATGTCTTCTTTGGAGAAATGTCTATTTAAGTCTTCTGACCATTTTTTGATTGGATTGTTTTTTTCAATATTGAGCTGCATGAGCTGTTTATATATTTTGGAGATTAATCCTTTGTCCATTGATTCATTTGCAAACATTTTCTTCAATTCTGAGGGTCGTCTTTTCATCTTGTTTGTAGTTTTCCTTGCTTTGCAAAAGCTTTTAAATTTCATTAGGTCCCATTTGTTTATTTTTGTTTTTATTTCCATTACTCTAGGAGGTGGATCAAAAAAGATCTTGCTGTGATTTATGTCAAAGAGTGTTCTTCCTATGTTTTCCTCTAAGAGTTTTATAGTGTCCAGTCTTACATTTAGGTCTCTAATCCATTTTGAGTTTATTTTTATGTATGGTGTTAGGGAGTGTTCTAATTTCATTCTTTTACATGTAGCTGTCCAGTTTTCCCAGCACCACTTGTTGAAGAGACTGTCTTTTCTACGTTTTATATCATTGCCTCCTTTGTCATAGATTAGTTGACCATAAGTGCATGGATTTATCTCTGGGCTTTCTAACCTGTTCCATTGATCTATGTTTGTTTTTGTGCCAGTACCGTATTGTCTTGATTACTGTAGCTTTGTAGTATAGTCTGAAGTCCAGGAGTCTGATTCCTCCAGCTCGGTTTTATTCCCTCAAGACTGCTTTGGCTATTCGGGATCTTTTGTGTCTCCATACAAATTTTAAGATATTTTGTTCTAGTTCCGTAAAAAATGCCATTGGTAATTTGATAGGGATTGCATTGAATCTGTAGATTGCTTTGGGTAGTACAGTCATTTTCACAATATTGATTCTTCCAATCCAAGAACATGGTATATCTCTCCATCTGTTGGTATCATCTTTAACTACTTTCATCAGTGTTTTATAGTTTTCTGCATACAGGTCTTCTGTCTCCCTAGGTAGGTTTATTCCTAGATATTTTATTCTTTTTGTTGCAGTGGTAAATGGGAGTGTTTCCTTAATTTCTCTTTCAGATTTTTTAATCATTGTCTAGGAATACAAGAGATTTCTGTGCATTAATTTTGTATCCTGCAACTTTACCACATTCATTGATTAGCTCTAGTAGTTTTCTGTAGGCATATTTAGGATTCCCTATGTATAGTATCATGTCATCTGCAAACAGTGACAGTTTCACTTCTTCTTTTCCAGTTTGTATTCCTTTTATTTCTTTTTCTTCTCTGACTGCTGAGGCTAGGACTTCCAAAACTATGTTGAATAATAGTGGCAAGAGTAGACGTACTTGTCTTGTTCCTGATCTTAGAGGAAATGCTTTCAGTTTTTCACCATTGAGAATGATGTTTGCTGTAGGTTGTCATATATGGCCTTCATTACGTTGAGGTAGGTTCCCCCATGCCCACTTTCTGGAGAGTTTTTATCATGAATGTGTTTCGAATTTTGTTGAAAGCTTTTTCTGCATCTATTGAGATGATCATATGGTTTTTATCCTTCAGTTTGTTAATATGGTGTATCACATTGATTTGCATATATTGAAGAATCCTTGCATCCCTTGGATAAATCCCACTTGATCACAATGTATGATCCTTTTAATGTGTTCTTGGATTCTGTTTGCTAGTATTTTGTTTAGCATTTTTGGATCTAATTCATCAGTGATACTCGTCTGTAATTTTCTTCTTTTGTAGTATCTTTGTCTCATTTTGGTATCAGGGTGATGGTGGCCTCATAGAATGAGTTTGGGAGTGTTCCTACCTCTGCAGTTTTTTGGAAGAGTTTGAGAAGGATGAGTGTTAGCTCTTCTCTAAATATTTGAAAGAATTCACCTGTGAAGCCATCTGGTCCTGGACTTTTGTTTGTTGGAAGATTTTTAATCAAAATTCCAATTTCATTACTTGTGATTGGTCTGTTCATATTTTCTGTTTCTTCCTGGTTCGGTCTTGGAAGATTATACCTTTCTAAGAATTTGTTCATTTCTTCCAGGTTGTCCATTTTATTGGTGTAGAGTTGTTTGTAGTAGTCTCTTAGGATGCTTTGTATTTCTGCGGTGTCTGTTGTAGCTTTTCCTTTTTCATTTCTAATTTTATTGACTTGAGTACTCTGTCTCTTTTTCTTGATGAGTCTGGCTAATGGTTTATGTATTTTGTTTATCTTCTCAATGAAGCAGCTTTTAGTTTTATTGATCTTTGCTATTGTTTTCTTTGTTTCTATTTCATTTATTTCTGCTCTGATCTTTATGATTTCTTTCCTTCTGCAATTTTTGGGGTTTGTTTGTTCTTCTTTCTCTAGTTCCTTTAGGTGTAAGGTTAGAGTGTTTATTTGAGATTTTTTTTTCTTGAGGCAGGCCTGTATAGCTATAAACTTCCCTCTTAGAACTGCTTTTGCTGCATCCCATAGGTTTTGGATCGTCATGTTTTCATTATCATTTGTCTCTAGGTATATTTTTATTTCCTCTTTAATTTCTTCAGTGATCTCTTGGTTACTTAGTAACGTATTGTTTAGCCTCCATGTGTTTGTGTTTTTTACGTTTTCTCCCATGTAATTGATTTCTAATCTCCTAGCGTTGTGGTCAGAAAAGATGCTTGATATGATTTCAGTTATCTTGAATTTACTGAGGTTTGATTTGTGACCCAAGATGTGATCTATCCTGGAGAATGTTCCATGCGCACTTGAGAAGAAAGTGTAATCTGTTTTTGGATGGAATGTCCTATAAGTATCAATGAAATCTATCTGGTCTATTGTGTTATTTAAAGCTTCTGTTTCCTTATTTATTTTCATTTTGGATGATCTGTCCATTGGTGTAAGTGAGATGTTAAAGTCCCCCACTATTATTGTGTTACTGTCGATTTCCTCTTTTATAGCTGTTAGCAGTTGCCTTATGTATTGAGGTGCTCCTATGTTGGATGCATATATATTTATAATTTTTTGTCTTCTTCTTGGATTGATCCCTTGCTCATTATGTAGTGTCCTGCCTTGTCTCTTGTAACATTCTTTATTTTAAAGTCCATTTTATCTGATATGAGTATAGCTACTCCAGCTTTCTTTTGGTTTCCGTTTTCATGGAATATCTTTTTCCATCCCCTCACTTTCAGTCTGAATGTGTCCCTAGGTCTGAAGTGGGTCTCTTGTAGACAGCATATATATGGGTCTTGTTTTTGTATCCATTCAGCAAGCCCGTGTCTTTTGGTTGGAGCATTTAATCCATTCACGTTTAAGGTCATTATCGATATGTATGTTCCTATTACCATTTTCTTAATTGTTACGGGTTTGTTTTTGTAGTTCTTTTTCTTCTCTTGTGTTTCCCACTTAGAGAAGGTCCTTTAGCATTTGTTGTAGAGCTGGTTTTGTGGTGCTGAATTCTCTTAGTTCTTGCTTGTCTGTAAAGCTTTTGATTTCTCCGTGGAATCTGACTGAGATCCTTGCTAGGGAGAGTAATCTTGGTTGTAGGTTCTTTCCTTTCATCACTTTAAGTGTATCATGCCACTCCCTTCTGGCTTGTAGAGTTTCTGCTGAGAAATCAGCTGTTAACCTTATGGGAGTTCCCTTGTATGTTATTTGTCATTTTTCCCTTGTTGCTTTCAATACTTTCTCTGTGTCTTTAATTTTTGCCAGTTTGATTGCTATGTGCCTCGGCGTGTTTCTCCTTGGGTTTTTCCTGTATGGGAGTCACTGTGCTTCCTGGACTTGGTTGGCTATTTCCTTTCCCATGTTAAGGAAGTTTTCAACTATAATCCCTTCAAATATTTTCTTGGTCCTTTCTCTCTCTCTTTTTCTGGGACCCCTATAATGCGAGTGTTGTTGCATTTAATGATGTCCCAGAGATCTCTTAGGCTGTCTTCATTTCTTTTCATTCTTTTTCCTTTATTCTGTTTTGCAGCAGTAAATTCCACCATTCTGTCTTCCAGGTCCCTTATCCATTTTTCTGCCTCAGTTATTCTGCTATTGATTCCTTCTAGTGTATTTTTCATTTCAGTTATCATGTTGGTCGTCTCTGTTTGTTTGTTCTTTAATTCTTCTAGATCTTTGTTAAACATTTCTTGCATCTTCTCGTTCTTTGCCTCCATTCTTTTTCTGAGGTCTTGGATCATCTTCACTATCATTATTCTGAAGTCTTTTTCTGGTAGGTTGCCTATCTCCACTTCATTTAGTTATTTTTCTGGGTTTTACCTTGTTCATTCATCTGGTACATAGTCCTCTGCCTTTTAATATTGCCTGTCTTTCTGTGAATGTGGTTTTTGTTCCACAGGCTGCAGGATTCCCATTTATCTTTATATTGAAATATTTGGTTGGCAGTTATCGATAAGGTAAAAGCTAAGTAACTCAGCTCTTGTAATTTCACATTTATCTTGTTACTCTCTTTAGGAAATTCATTAAAACTGAATTTTAAATGATTCATATAAGCAATTCATTTTGTCCATCTGGTGTCCATCTTATAGCTGTTCTTCCCTTTCGCTTAAAATAGTATGTATTTGACTCTTAAGATTACTGTTAACTTTCTAAAATTAATTTGGATATCATCCAGGATTGTCAGTTTAAAACTTTATCAGACAGGTGATAAAACTGCTGAAATATGTTACACTGATTGAAGCCAGTCAAATCTCTTTATTGAATACATATAACCTGAATCTTCCCAAGCTTCATCAGACAAAGGGTACCAGTGGAGACAAAATAATGTTTATAACCAAAGTTTCATGACTTACCCATTCTCTTCTGCCCAGAAAAGATCCCAGGCAGCTATGCAGTATTCTTCAATATGGCTGGAGTTTCCAAGAGATGGCTCCCACGCAGTCTTAAACAAATGCTTGCTAGTCCTGTCGTCATTGCTACTATATTTTCGGGGATTGTCACTTTGGGGTACTACTGCATCCCACTGGGCTGCAGTTTGTCCTTCTTTTCTTAGGGTGACTTCTTTCTCAGGAGCGTACTTAAAAAGCTTAACTCAACCTTTCCTTAGCTATGATGAACCAACCTAATTAAAAGAAAAAAAAAGAGTCCTAATTCCAAATACAGTATGGTGGGGGAATCAGTCAACTCTGGGCATACTTATTAATCCCAGAGCAAGAACTAAAAATCAGTCATAAAACCAGAAAGTACTGTTTTACTGAAAATTTTTCTAGAACTTCACTGTTCAGTACAGTAACTACATATAGCTTGTGATATTTAAATTAATTTAAATGAAATCAGATTTAAAATTCTGAACCTCATTTGCACTAGACACATTTCAAGTATTCAGTACCCACATGTAATCAATGACTACTGCATTAGACAGCATAGATATAGAATATTTCTCTTATTGCAGAAAATTCTGTTGGACAGGGTCCCTCTGGAACATTACATTTTGAGCAACAAGCCATTGATACCCCTATAACTTTGACAGTGCTCCAGTGTATTGAGGAAGGCGCCTAAAGCTACAGTGCTTGGTAGCTGATGTGGGTGGAGCAGAACCACATCCCAGTGGCCTTATTTTTCTGCACTGGTACCTGCCTGCTGTTTAAGCAAGAAAGATTTGGTTGTTTTGTTTGTTATAAATTTATTTATTTATTTATTTATATTTGGCTTCATTGGGTCTTCCTTGCTGCATGTGGGCTTTCTAGTTGCAGCGAGCAGGGGCTACTCTTCATTGCGGCGTGCGCGCTTCTTGTTGCAGTGGCTTCTCTTGTTGTGGAGCACAGGCTCTAGGCGCATGGGCTTCAGTAGTTGTAGCACACGGGCTCAGTAGTTGTGGCTCACGGGCTCTAGAGCGCAGGCTCAGTATTTGTGGTGCGCAGGCTTAGTTGCTCCATGGCATGTGAGATCTTCCCAGACTAGGGCTTGAACCCGTGTCTCCTGCATTGGCAGGCAGATTCTTAATCACTGCGTCACCAGGGAAGTCCCAAAAGATTTGGTTTTAAAGAACTCCACTGAGTTCTTATTTTCTTAAACAACAGTAACGCACATCCTTACCCCCTCCCCGTTTTCACTGATACATTATATTCTTCAATAAACATTATATGAGCTTTCAATTCTGGGAGAAACTTTAAAAACTATTTATAGATCAGCTAAAGTTACACTTGATCAGATAATTAGTAATCAAATTATAAGAATAATCCGTTTCTACTTCTGAATTTAAAACAAAGTTAGAAAGGATTATTCATTTCAAAAAGTGAAAACTGTTAGAGAAAGCATTTCATCCTATCACTCTATAAGTAGTCTTGTACCAAGGTTTACCACCCCACCTCCCTAGAAAAAGAAGAAGAAAAAGAAGAGGAAAACCTTTTGGGGAGTCGTTTGATAATTAATTATTTTGTTTTTGTTGAGATGTATTCTTTGGCCAGTCCCTTCAGGTCTTGTCCAAATGTGCTCATTTTACTGATGATAAATCTTTGAAAGTATTTGCCAGTCACTGTGCATTGTTTGTGCTTAATACTATTCGTTGTTGATTAGGGAAAATGCTATTGAAACTCCAACGAGCAGATTTTGCTTTTTAAATGTATTTGTTGTGAAATACAAAAGAATGGAAGACATCATCCCAACTTTTGGTAGGCCAGTCTTAGCAAGGCAGTCAAATAACGTATATATGTATATAATGGTTTGAACTTAAGGAGAGTTGAAATGATTGTAACTTCAAGGCTGTTTGCCCATGAATCAGGGGAGTCTGCAGGAGGATCACCTCATTGAAGTAGTCTGTAGACTGGGACTTCCCTGGTGGTCAGGTGGCTAAGACTCCATGCTCCCAGTGCAGAGGGCTGGGGTTCGATCCCTGGTCAGGGAACTAGATCCCTCATGCTGCAACTAAGAGTTCGCATGCTGCAAAGATCCCACACGTGGCAACGAAGATCCCATGTGCCTCAAATAAGACCCAGAGCAGCCTAATTAATTAATTAAAAAGACAGTAAAGCAGCTTATTAAAAAAAAAGACCTAATCTGTAGACCGAAAACTTTGATAAATTTTGAATTGTCAGCAATGTTCTCCAGACTCACTAAGTACTAGCTGGTGTTTAGTACACTGAAGAAAAGTATTTAACATGAAGTTCAGTGGCTTATAAATTTCAGATTCAGTTACCTTGAAGGATGATTAAATTGGAAGCTGGAGCAGTTAACCTAACAATGAGCTAAATAATGACTTCTTAACCATGTATATGGCAAAACTTAGGAATTATTTTAACCTTCCTTTTAAACATTGTTTAAACATTCTTAGATTATATTTAAACTACTAAGTGGGGTAGTTTTATCTGAATCTCTAAGTCTACGTAAGTTGTGGATTTCTAAGGCAGCTTATTAAAAAAAAAGACCTAATCTGTAGACCAAAAACTTTGATAAGTTTTGAATTGTCAGCAATGTTCTCCAGACTCACTAAGTACTAGCTGGTGTTTAGTACACTGAAGAAAAAGATTATACATGAAGTTCAGTGGCTTATAAATTTCAGATTCAGTTACCTTGAAGGATGATTAAATTGGAAGCTGGAGCAGTTAACCTAACAATGAGCTAAATAATGACTTCTTAACCATGTACAAGGCATTGTAGGCCCTGCACCATATGGCAAAACTTAGGAATTATTTTAACCTTCCTTTTAAACATTGTTTAAACATTCTTAGATTATATTTAAACTACTAAGTGGGGTAGTTTTATCTGAATCTCTAAGTCTACGTAAGTTGTGGATTTCACCTCTCGTGGATGTATTTCTTTAATTTGAAGGTACTTGCCATTGGAGATCATGGTTGTACTCCTGTGGGACTTGAGTAATAGAGATTCAAGCCTAACATACTGTCTGTCAAACTTTACCAGCTGTGCATATTCCAAGTGGTGAATTCCATATGCCAAGGATGGGAGAGTAGCTTCTGGTCACTAGAGGGGAAAAAAGGTCAGTAACAGATGGGGAAGGCTGGGGGCAAGTGTAGGGAAGAGGTTGCACCACCTCTTCATAAGGAAGACAACCTCTCACAACTGGAAGAAAACACAGTTTAGTCCCTGGGGCAGAAAAGTCAGTAGGTGATCCAGGAACATAAGCCATAGTCAAAGCAGTGAGAAACATGGGCAGGGAATCAATAAACCAGACTAGAGCCCAGACATTACCAAGTTATCACATTGGTAGTTAAGTTCAAGTCCAGGTTGAAGAAGGTAGTCAGATTGCTGGAAGTGGAACAGGTCGTGTAACCCTTTTGATTATTTCTCCAACACTGTTCAATATACTGACCCTCTTGAACTGGGCAAGCAGAACTTGAGTCTATTTCCCAAACAAACAAGGGAAATCTGATACTATCTTACTTTGGTATTGTCACATTTCCTGTCGCATTGCTGATTTGGTTTAATAATGCTAGAACTATTACTGTTTTCTTCCTGGTAAGTTCTCTGCACATCATAGAGCACTTCCTTGGGTCTAAATAGTTTTGTTTTTGTTTTTAAATAGTTTTTTACAAAGGAGGAATTAATTGACATAAAGATGATATAATTTTCTAGTAAGTCTGGCCCATTTTCATTTTTAGAACTATCTAATAATTTAGAATTTATCTCTAAGTATTAACTACCTATAAAGGCAATGCACATTGGGATATAACAAAGAATAAAAGTTTTCCTTAATCCCTCTCCTATATACACATCCATAGAATTCTGTACTTTTCCTTTACAATTTTTACGCATGCTTTAATTATATGTGCATGTTTGTCAACGATGCAGGACTGTACACTCCATGACATCAGGAACATTCTCCGCGCTTAGTACAGAGCCTGGCTGTAGAAGCCAATCACTAACATTTGTTGACCACAAAATGTGTGGTCTAGTTGGAGTAGAAGGGAGCTATAATACAGATGTTAAAAGATACAGAGTAGAATTACAGAGGAGGAGATTAGCAATTTAGTCTTATCAAGAAGATTTTTGGAATTGACATGTACACACTGCTATATTTAAAATATATAACCAACAAGGACCTACTGTACAGCACAGAACTCTGCTCAGTGTTCTGTAATAACCCAAATGGGAAAAGAATTTGAAAAAGAATAGATACGTGTATATGTACAACTGAATCACTCCGCTGTACACCTGAGACTAACACAACATTGTTAATCAACTATACTCCAATATAAAGTTTAAAAAAAATTTTTTTAAAATGGCATTGAACTGGGCCTCATCAGGAGATAGGATTTACACAAGCAGAGAGAGAAATTTTCCAGGAAGTCGAAGGGAGTTTGAGAGGGCAAAATACTGGATTTGTTCAGCCTGTACAGGCATGAAACTCTATTGAGAGTCTTGTATTAACATCAGTAGATAAGGCTGCAAGGTAGATTGGAAAGACAAAATAGAGGATCTAAGTCTGGGGCCGGTCTGGAATTCCTAATCCAGATGAGTGCTTGTGGCTGACCTCAGCACGGGGATGGCGTTACTTGAGGGAGTGCTAATCTGGAGGTCAGGAGGCTAAGGGTCCATCCAGTTTTGTCTGTGACATGAAAGATGTGGATGAGGATGAATGTGGGGGCAACTGTTCTTAATTCTGTCACATTCAAGTGATTGCAAGCTCAACCTTTTAAGGAAAGTGTCAGTGGTTTTATAATAAATGATCTTCATTAAAAAAAAAGTATAAGACCTAGAATCCCATGCTAAGGAGTTTATATTGTTTCCTCTGGACCGATTTTTTTTTTCTGTTTTTGGGGGGGGCCTCACCTCACAGCATGTGGAACTTCCCCCACCAGGGATTGAACCCGTGCCCCCTGCAGTGGAAGTGCAGAGTCTTAACCACTGGATCGCCAGGGAAGTCCCTGGACCAATGTTTTTCAGCATGTTCCTCACTAGTTTGTAAGATACCTCATATAAAACCCATCCCATTGACTAATAAATTTGTATAATGCCACATGCTATATTTCTTGGGATGTCACAGTGCATACTAGTAAAGTTCCTAAAATCCTACAGGAAATGAACTTTTGAACTTTGTTTAACCAAATGCTTCCCAATTATGTGACCACCTTTGAACTCTTTTAGTATCCAGCAGATCCATTATTCCTCAGAACACACTTGGGAAATGATATTTATGTAATAGCAAGCCTTCAAAGATTTTGAAAGAGGATTCTCATAATTAGAAAAGATGTTTTTATTTGTACATATTAGCAGAAAAGAAATGCAAATACATAGACCCCTGACTCCTTTTGCTTCTTTTAGAGGGTTGCTGTTCTGTGTTATCTTTAAGTGCTATTTACATCGTGTGTTATCTTAAAATTACCAAATCTGTTTGGAAATAGGATAAAAACAGATAAATTTAGATGCCTTGCTCATTCATCTTCAGCTGTTATCAATCATTGTTTACTCGGCTTGGTTTTCTCCAGAAATTGAACTGAATAGAGATGTGGTTCTCTAGGTGTAACTATTGGATCAGCTGCGTGAGTATCACCTGGGGGTGTCGGGGAAGGGCAGTGATCTGGCTTTAAAAAGCCCTCCAGGTGATTCTGACACACGCTGAAGTTTGAAAACCACTCGAATGGACTAACTCAACCTGAAGCTTTCGAAACTCTAGGTCAGGTTGGGAGCAGAAGCAGCTCAGCTGCTTCCTCAACTTGCCACAGCTTTCATTGATCCATTTTAAAGTGATAATGTTAGTTCACCTTCTCACATTTAACTTGTTTTTAAATTAAGTATCTGAGATTTACACAGCTCTGGTTTCTTAGCATTAGAGTCACTCTATCTTTCTCAACACTGGCAGCCATCTGCTAGTTTCTCACTTAGACTACAGGTACAGTTCTCCAGAGAATATTAGCTTCCGTCTTTTCAAAAGTTTGCCCTTTTTTCTTTCCCTGACATTCCTAGAAAGAAAAAAGTAGTACCATAATTTATTGGAGCTCAGAAGAGTGAATCTCTGTGTCTGTTTTTAACCAAGAGTGAATATATTTTCTCTCTGAAAAGATCTTTATCCCTTTCATCAGTTGTCTAGCTGTGGGTATTTCCTAGTTATAACTTTATATATTTAGTCCTCTTATTATTTTCCTTTGTTTAGAAATGCAAATTCAAAACAATGGGAAAAATTGATGAGCCCCTCACTTTTTTTTGCAGGGGGAGGAAAATTGTAATAAATGCAAAACTTTCTTCTCTCCTTCTATAGTCCTCTAGTTTAGGGATGTACAATATAAATTGCTTATAAAAGTCGGTTGGATATATTAAATTTGAATTTTGAAAATAATAAAATCCTATGCATGTTTGATATAACACAACCTGATTCCCATTACTCCTGCTTTAGATTCCTTCTCTTCTGTACCGTATTTTTAAAATGTTTTCTATTTGAAAATCCTCACAATAAATTACAAACTACACTTTACAGGATGTAAAGATAGAGGAACATGTCAAGGTCAGTCTTCAGCTTTCGCAAGTGTGTGATGATTATAAAATAGAGACCTCCAAAGAAACTGAAATTCAGAGGAGGAGAATTCAAAGTGAAACTGATTTAGACAGTGATTTCTCCTGACTCCCTTCCTACCCCCACCTATTAGGTTAAAATCCCTTTAAAAATGTGAGAGTTGCTAAAGGCTGCAGAATTCATGTACGGAAATTTTCAAGCAGTATGAAGCTATTGTCGAAGAACAAGTACAGTTTGTGTGTTATAGTTAAATCTACCAGACAGGCTGGCAAGCAGAGCAAATCACGAGTTTGGGGCGGTGAGTGTTTGCTTTAAGCAAAGACATCCAGTCTCCATAGCACAGTGATTTTATAGCATAGATCAGAGTGTACTGTTTTTTTAGCTAACACCATTTTCCCCGCAACATACTAAAAAAGATTGAATCAATAAATCTTGAACTTCCAGAAAAATGTGTAAAATAAGCAGGTCACAGTATAGAGTGAGTCAGTATGTAAATAGGAAGGTAGAAGCTCTGTAAAAAGCTAAGGAAAAAGCAGTTTTACTTAGTAAGATTTGCATGTGTTAGAAAATAGTTAAGCTGAAGTTAGAGTCATTTTCATAATGCTTTTTAATTATAATATTTAGGTTGTGGTATAAATCCATGTAGTATGGATTTTGAGAGGATGTTCATTAAAAATAATAGTTTTTATAAAATTTTGAAAGCAGGAAATACATGGTTTCTTGTTTTTAAAAAAATACTGTAAATGGGCCCATTCATAAAAGTTCTGCTTATTTTTCTCAGAGCTTCACGTGTTAATATCCTCTATGTCAAAATATTTACTTTTCATGTGTTTAAATCAAAAAAACATTTATCCTCTTAACATAAATAGTAGAATGAGAGTTTAAATTCTACCTATTTATACAAAGAGGTTTTTAGATAATTTCACTTTTAGTGTCTCAGCTTCAGAGATTTTAACTCTTATCTTTTATGATCTCTGAAGTATCTCTTGCTCTGTTGACTTAATTTAAATAATATAATCAATCATGGCTTGAACTTTTTGTAGCTATGAATTTATTGTTTCTTTTTAACTGCCTGCCCCAGTTAATTTTTTTTAGACTGTTAGTGATCTCTACAGAAGAATCATGACATTTGCACATAGAAAATTTGAAAGCAGCTGTGTGAAGACAGTAGTTATTGAGCAAGATATTCATTTCAATGCAAACTTCTTGATCTTGAATCTTTTATCTTGATCTTATCTTTGAAAACTTACATATGGTTTTCGGCTTACTCAGGACACTATTTCCTTCTGTAACATACAGTCAGTCGTTGAGATCTGCTTCCATTTCAGATTAGTTCAGATTAGTTTAGTGTAGTATTTATTATTATACAAAATAAAAATTATCGGGTATATACGCAAAATGATAAATGCAACTTTATTCATTGAGGCATTGCTTGTAATGGGCAAAAGATTAGAAACAACCTAAATATCTGAACTAATTAAATTTCAGCATTCCATACAATGGCATATACTATATCCCCATCAAATAGGTAAAGCATCTCTTTGTTGACCGATATTGGACAAGGTCCTAGAGATACTGACAAGAAAAAAGGCAAGATGCATAAGAGTGTATCAAAGAAAACTCTGAATGGTTTCAGACACACCAAACACAAAAAAATAACAGCTGTTGTCTCTTGGGAGGACAGAGTATACAGTTAGATAGATGGAGCCTAGGAATCTTTTTTAATTTTGTATCCTGTGTATGTGTTACTATTGTTTTTAAATTACCTTGAAAAATCATCTTGATTAGAAAAGTGCTGATAGCTAAGTCTGAAAACTGAAACTATGCTATATTTAATGTCCAGGTATAAAGTTCATTTTTACTGATTAGAATGTGTGATTGAAATGAAAAGTTGGATATTACAGCAGAAAACTTTGGCTCTGTTGTTTGGCTCTGGTTATGAGGAAGTGATTCTTCCTTTAATATTTTGCTCTATACAGTAGATTTACCCTGGGAAATTATCTGTAACTCAGATTTAGTGGAAACTTTTTTTAAAGCCAAGTATTCTTCAAAGCTATGACACTTTAACATACCTGTTCTTAAAATTCTCATTTTTCTGTAACATTGGGTTCTTTTATTTTATTTATTTTTTATAAATTTATTTATTTTTGGCTGCACTGGGTCTTCGTTGCTGCCCGTGGGCTTTCTTTACTTGCCGCGAGTGGGGGCTACTCTTTCTTGTGGTGCGCGGGCTTCTCACTGCAGTGGCTTCTCTTGTTGAGGAGCACGGGCTCTAGGCTCCCGGGTTTCAGTAGTTGTGCCGTGCAGGCTCAGGAGTTGTGTCTCATGGGCTCTAGAGCGCAGGCTCAGTAGTTGTGGTGCACGGGCTTAGTTGCTCCGCAGTTTGTGGGACCTTCCCGGACCAGGGCTCGAACCCGTGCCCCTGCATTAGCAGGCAGATTCTTAACCACTGAGCCACCAGGGAAGTCCAACATTGGGTTCTTTTGAAGCAGAACATTCAGTCACTATGCAGCCTTATCAAAGTTAGTAACAGCTTGTCCTGCTAAACTTAGAGCCATGTATAGTTCTAATTGAAGTTTTGCAAAAACAGCAATTTGGATTTTTCTCTTTTAATATTCTAAAAATTGGTTTAAGAAACAGAAATTTGTATCTTTAGAATATTGGAAAAAGTACTATATAATGACTAAACTGTGCCCTAAATGGTCGTGTTTAAAATCACCTCTGTTCTAAATTCTTTCTAGATTTTCAGGCATTCTTCAATTACTTATATTTTACCAAATGCAAATTTGCTTTATGAAGCTGTATGCAGTTCAAATATAGGAAATTAATTCTTACAAGGAAATGCCTGATGTTGAGTTTGGAATAATCGGTTGGCTAGGGAAACATTATTGAACATCACAGACTGACTTGCCTTCATTAGGGATGAATTTTAAACTATTACTTTTTCTTTGTAAATGGAAAAAAGAACCTCTAATTGTCCTCTATTTATAGTAACCATATGTCCCAGACTTTCCAGGGTAGTTCCCAGTTTTGTATTCTGCATCACCTCAGACCATGCATATAGATTTTTAGGTTGGAAAATTTGTTCATTCTTCTAATATGATAAATATAGTTCTTTGGGATCGTTTAATTTAAAGTAGTCCTTAAGAATCTCATTTTAGATCACTTCTTTTAAAGAAGGAAGGTGTGTAACAAGAACTTTCTAAAATACATTTTTATATACCAGAATTACTTGAGACAAGGGAGGTTTCAGTATGTGGAATTTTTGCTCTATGCTCTTGTTCACACAGTGCAATCAATGAAAAAGGAATATGGGATAAGATGTTTTCTTTCTGCCCCACAGTGACCAGGCACTGCCTCTGTAATAGAGACTGAATCTCTAGGAAAGATTTGTAAGTTAAAAGGTTTTAAGAAATAAGGAGCACAATAAACACATGAAAAGATGCTCAGTATCATTGCCTCAGGGAAAGGCCAACAAAAGCATAATGAGATATCACTTCACACCCACTAGGAGGGCTATATAAAAAAGATAGGTAATAATAAGTGGTGACAAGGATATAGAGAAACTAAAACCCTCTTACAGTGTTGGTGGGAATATAAAATGGTGCAGCCGCTTTGGAGAGTCTGCAGTCCCTTAAAAGATTAAACAGAGTTACCATATTGCCCAGAAATTCCACTCCTAAGTATATACCCAAGAGAGATGAGAACATGTGTCAGTACAAAAACTTGTACTCGAATGTTTATAGCAGCCTTATTTATAATTGTCAAAAAAATGGGAACAACCCAAATGTCAATCAACAGATAAATGGATAAATAATATGGTCTATCCATATAACATAATATTCAGCAGTAAAAACAAGGAATAAAGTACTGATACTTGCTACAACATGAATGAACCTTGAAAATGTTTCTTATAAGTGAAGGAAGCTGGTCATAAAGGACCACATATTATATGACTTCATTTATGTGAAATGTCCAGAGTAAGTAAAGCAGTAGAGATATAAAGTAGATTGGTGGTTGCCTAGGGCTAAGGAAAGAGGGGGGAAATGAGGAGTGACTGCTGATAGATATGGATTTTCTTTTGGGGGTGTTGAAAATGTTCCAAAATTGATTGTACACTTTAAGTGGGTGAATTGTATAGTATGTGAATTATATCTGAGTAAAGCTGTTATTTTCAAAGTGGGGTGTCTTTTACTCATTGGTTGACACATTCTGTTTTCTACATTCTTTAGCAGTGGTTCTCAATGTTGCCACCCAGGGGAAATTTGGCGATGCCAGGAGATATTTTTCGTTGTTACAACTGGTGTAGGAGTCCTACTGGCATCTAATGGGTAGAGGCCCAGGATGCTGCTGGACATCCTTCAGTGCATGGGCAGCCCCACAACAAAAAAATTACCGGGCTTATATTGTCAATAATGCCCAAGTTAAGAAACCCTGTTCTCTACTTGTGTTCCTCTAGTGATAATGGACCACAGCCATGTTTTTGAAGCACTGAAAAATCATGAATCATCAAACAGATAGATGTTCACTGAATTCCACTTACTGAGGGCAAGGCTATTCAGTAAGACTAAACCCCTCAAAAGTGTTTTATTTCCTTATCTGGTTAAGTCTAAACCTAAGTTAATTAGATAATTCAGTTAACCAAAATAATTTATCCCTCTGTCATCTTGATTGAGATTTAACTGTATTTTGTTGTATTTTACTTTGTTATTTATCTTCTTAAAGATCAAATTTATGGAGTATAACATCTACTTGCCGTAAAAACAGAAATAAACATGCCACAGCATAGCCTTGAGGATATAATTAAAGCTAACTTGTCCATTTCAAAAAATTACCATCAACTCATGTTCTGGAATAGGAATATGGCCCTAAACTAAGCTAATTTGCTAGGCTTCAGTCTGCAGCCATGCTCCTTTTATTGTATGTACCCGTTTGACCTGTCCAAAGACTGGTCCATGGGAAAAGGGAGCAGGGGTTTCATTATAAAATCTAGCATTTCAAATATAACAGCTAACATTTATTGAAAACTTATTGCTTGCTAGGTATTATGCAACATACTTTATGTATATTATCTCATTTAATTCTCACAAAACCCTGTGAGCTGGCTATGATTATTCCTATTCCTGTGGAAACATCCCTCTTATAACTCTCCATCCTCCTGCTCCAGTATGCACTGGTTGTTTTGTAGGTCTTACACTACTGTCATTCTGACAGTTCCCTTCCCCATAATTCTAGGGAATTCTCTTTTCTTCTCTCCTGTCTTGACTCCCCTGCATCTTCCCTTACCATGTTGTCCTCCCTCATTTTGGTGAAATATATCCTCCATTACCTTAGAAGAACACCAATGTCTTTATTCTGCCTTCATTATTGAAAAAGATATTTTGGCTGGATCTAGAATTCTATGTAGGATATATTTTTCTCTCACAATTTTGAAATCATTATTCTCTTGTCTTTCAGTTTGGGGTATGATCTGTTTTCTATCTCTCAGAGCTCTTAGAATTTCTTTATCTCTGGTGCTTCGAAATGTCACAGTATTGTGCCTTTCTGTGGGTTTTTTCTTCAGGTATTTTACCTAAAACTCAGTGAGGCCTTCCACTCTCAAAATTCATTTTCTTGAGTTTAGGGAAAGTTTCTTAAAATGCTTCTTTGATAATTCCTTCCCTTTTTGTTTTTCTTTCTGGAATGCCTACTGCTTAAATGTTGACTTTTAAAATTTATCCTGTAATTTCTTTATTTTGGGAATCCTACAGTCTTTTCTTTTGTCTTTTAGTTCTACTTTCTGAGAAATTTCTTTAACTCTATTTTCTAATTCTATCTTAAACTTTTAATTTCAGTTATATTTTTAATTCCCAAGAGTTCTTTCTTGTTCTTCAATTGCTTTTTTTATACCCTCCTATTCTGTTTGATAGATGTTTATCTCTTATCTCTGAGAATATTAATTACAGTTTTTCTCAAGTATTTCTCCTGCAGTCTGACTTGATTCTTATTCATCTGACTCCCTTCTTGCTGTTTGTTTTTTTGGATTAGGTCTCTGTTTCTCATGTTAAAGTCTTTACTCAAATATTTAATGGTCCTTAACTGTCCATAATGTATAAGATTCAGGGTTTATTGCCTGCTGATATGATGCATTGAGAAGCGCACCAACATCACTTTTATAGTATTCTTGCAAAAAAATGCATAACCTAAATTCAGCCATGAAGAAATAATACACAAACGCAAACTGAGGGATATCCTATAATTAGCCAGTATGCTTTTAAAATGTCAATATTATGAAAGACAAAGAGACTGAGGTACTTTCCAGATTCAAAGAAACTAAGGAGACATGACAATTAAACGCAGTGTATGATCCTAAAATGAACCCTGGACCAAAATTAGTAGGACAGTTGGTGAAATTTGAGTAAGGTCCGTAGATGAGTTAATGTTATTCCTGGTTTTTTATACAACTCAATAGCAAAAAAAAACAAACAATCCAGTTAAAAAATGGATAGAGGATATAAATAGACATTTTTCCAAAGAAGACATACAGTTGGCCAACAGACACATGAAGTGATGTTCATTATGACTAATAAGGAAAATGCAAATCAAAAGCACAATGAGCTATCATATCACACCTGTCAGAATGGCTATTTTCAAAAAATCAATAACAAGTGCTGGCAAGGATGTAGAGAAAAGGAACCCTTATTCACTATTGGTAGGAATCTAAGTTGGTGCAGCCACTATGGAAAACAGTATGGAGGTTCCTCAAAAAATTAAAAATAGAGCTACCATATGATCCAGCAATTCCACTTTGGGGTATTTATCAAAAGAAAACAAAAACACCAACTTGAAAAGATACATGCAGTCTCATGTTCATTGCAGCATTATTTACAATAGCCAAGCTATGGAAACAACCTACGTGTCCATCAATAGATGTATATGTATATATACACACACATACAATGGAATATTAACCATAAAAACAAGAATGAAGTCTTGCCATTTGCAACAACATGGATGGACCTTGAGGGCATTATGCTAAGTGAAATAAATCAAAGAAAGACAAATAATGTATGCTGTCACTTATATGTGGAATCTAAAAACAAAACAAACAAAAACCAAGCTCATACAGAACAGATTGGTGGTTGTCAGAGAGGCAGGGGATGAGGAGTGGGGTAAATGAGTGAAGGGGGTCAAAAGGTACAAACTTACAGTTTTAAAATAAATAAGTCATGAGGACATAATTACAGCCTGGTGACTACAGCTAATAATACTGTATAACATACTTGAAAGTTGCTGAGAGAGTAAATCTTAAAAGTTCTCATCACAGGAAACAAAAATTCTGTAACCATGTAAGGTACCCAATGTTAACTAGTTTTATTATGGTAATTATTTTGCAATATATCCAAATATTGAATCATTATGTTGTACATCTGAAACTAATGTAATGTTGTATGTCAATTATACCTCAATTTAAAAAAATTTAAGTATGTGGGTGGATGCATGCAGGAAAAAAATCTCAGAGAAGTTAATTAACTGTTAACTCTAGTGCCCTTCGGGAACTGTGATTGCAGGGTCAAGGTTTTCATAAGCTTACTTTAAATTGATAAAGATTATGGGTGACAGATATTTACTGTCTGTTACGTGTACAGGTTTTTTTTTTTTTAATAAAGAACATCTTTTAATATTTGAAAATAATATGGAGATACAATGAAGAAAAATATTGAATGTAATGTAAATTTTCACCAAATTAACAACTTCACATCTAAGTAAAATAACAAAATGTTGTAGAAATTTATACTCGGTGGAGATTTCTTTAAATCTTAGACATTTTATATTAGAAAACATAATGATTATTATAAACCTCCAGTGAAACTGATGGGAATCCATGTTTCAGGATTCCCTTTTTATTAAAAAGAGAAAATCTCAAGCTTAATAATTTAATACAATTTTATAGATACACAATCACTTTTATAGTAGAATAAAAATACAAAGAAGGAAAACATATGAATAAAAATAATAATGAGCACTATAGCTTCCTATAATGCAACAAAGTGTGATAAATCTTTTTATCATCAAAATTTTATATATTGCTAACTGCTTTATAGCTAGTAAGAGATTACCATTATGAACAGTTATAAAATTTGTCACTTTGTAAGGCAGACAGTTCATTTTTACAGAAGCATCCATCAAATTTCTTGTTCTTCATAAAACTTTTTCCCTACCTTATGAATATTTCAGTTTTCATGAATATTTATATACCAATTATAAATGTAAATGCTTTAGAAAGAGAATATTATATAAAATGACACCCTATTAAAATGTCATATTTCTTTAAGAGGTCTTAGCATGCCATACCAATAGCACAAATTGTTTATAAATTCACTGTCACTAATATGTCATCTATCATTTATTTGTATTCTTGGCCATAGAGTCTATATATTTTCTCAGTCATGTACTATATATAGCATTATTTCTCTATTTGGAAATGTGGTTTTTTAAGCAAAAAATAATATAACCACCTTTACACATACATATACTAAGATATCATTTATGTTGCCCCCAGGATTAAATAGAAATAGTTCAATCTGTTATCCTGTGTTATTTTTTTTTTTAACATCTTTATTGGAGTGTAATTGCTTTACAATGGTATGTTAGTTTCAGCTTCAGAATAAAATGAATCAGTTATATATATACATATATTCCCATATCTCCTCCCGCTTGCGTCTCCCTCCCTCCCACCCTCCCTATCCCACCCCGCCAGGCGGTCACAAAGCACCGAGCTGATCTCCCTGTGCTATGCGGCTGCTTCCCACTAGCTATCTACCTTACGTTTGGTAGTGTATATATGTCCATGCCTCTTTATCGCTTTGTCACCGTTTACCCTTCCCCCTCCCCATAGCCTCAAGTCCATTCTCTAGTAAGTCTGTGTCTTTATTCCTGTTTCACACCTAGGTTTTTCATGACATTTTTTTTTTCTTAAATTCCATATATATGTGTTAGCATACGGTATTTGTCTCTCTCTTTCTGACTTACTTCACTCTGTATGACAGACTCTAGGTCTATCCACCTCATTACAAATAGCTCAATTTCATCTCTTTTTATGGCTGAGTAATATTCCATTGTATATATGTGCCACATCTTCTTTATCCATTCATCCAATGATGGACACTTAGGTTGTTTCCATCTCTGGGCTATTGTAAATAGAGCTGCAACGAACATTTTGGTACATGACTCTTTTTGAATTTTGGTTTTCTCAGGGTATATGCCCAGTAGTGGGATTGCTGGGTCATATGGTAGTTCTATTTGTAGCTTTTTAAGGAACCTCCATACTGTTCTCCACAGTGGCTGTATCAATTTACATTCCCACCAACAGTGTAAGAGGGTTCCCTTTTCTCCACACCCTCTCCAGCATTTATTGTTTCTAGATTTTTTGATGATGGCCATTCTGACTGGTGTGAGATGATATCTCATTGTAGTTTTGATTTGCATTTCTCTAATGATTAGTGATGTTGAGCATTCTTTCATGTGTTTGTTGGCACTCTGTATATCTTCTTTGGAGAAATGTCTATTTAGGTCTTCTGCCCATTTTTGGATTGGGTTGTTTGTTTTTTTGTTATTAAGCTGCATAAGCTGCTTATAAATTTTGGAGATTAATCCTTTGTCAGTTGCTTCATTTGCAAATATTTTCTCCCATTCCGAGGGTTGTCTTTTGGTCTTCTTTATGGTTTCCTTTGCTGCGCAAAAGCTTTTAAGTTTCATTAGGTCCCATTTGTTTACTTTTGTTTTTATTTCCATTTCTCTAGGAGGTGGGTCAAAAAGGACCTTGCTGTGATTTATGTCATAGAGTGTTCTGCCTATGTTTTCCTCTAAGAGTTGGATAGTTTCTGGCCTTACATTTAGGTCTTTAATCCATTTTGAGCTTATTTTTGTGTATGGTGTTAGGGAGTGATCTAATCTCATTCTTTTACATGTAGCTGTCCAGTTTTCCCAGCACCACTTACTGAAGAGGCTGTCCTTTCTCCACTGTACATTTCTGCCTCCTTTGTCAAAGATAAGGTGACCATATGTGCGTGGGTTTATCTCTGGGCTTTCTATCCTGTTCCATTGATCTATATTTCTGTTTTTGTGCCAGTACCGTACTGTCTTGATTACTGTAGCTTTGTAGTATAGTCTGAAGTCAGGAAGCCTGATTCCTCCAGTTCCATTTTTCGTTCTCAAGATTGCTTTGGCTATTCGGGGTCTTTTGTGTTTCCATACAAATTGTGAAATTTTTTTGTTCTAGTTCTGTGAAAAATGCCAGTGGTAGTTTCATAGGGATTGCATTGAATCTGTAGATTGCTTTGGGTAGTAGAGTCATTTTCACAATGTTGATTCTTCCAATCCAAGAACATGGTATATCTCTCCATCTATTTGTATCATCTTTAATTTCTTTCATCAGTGTCTTATAACTTTCTGCATACAGGTCTTTTGTCTCCTTAGGTAGGTTTATTCCTAGGTATTTTATTCTTTTTGTTGAAATGGTAAATGGGAGTGTTTTCTTGACTTCACTTTCAGATTTTTCATCCTTAGTGTATAGGAATGCCAGAGATTTCTGTGCATTAATTTTGTATCCTGCTACTTTGCCAAATTCATTGATTAGCTCTAGTAGTTTTCTGGTAGCATCTTTAGGATTCTCTATGTATAGTATCATGTCATCTGCAAACAGTGACAGCTTTACTTCTTCTTTTCCGATTTGGATTCCTTTTATTTCCTTTTCTTCTCTGATTGCTGTGGCTAAAACTTCCAAAACTATGTTGAATAAGAGTGGTGAGAGTGGGCAACCTTGTCTTGTTCCTGATCTTAGTGAAAATGCTTTCAGTTTTTCACCATTGAGGACGATGTTGGCTGTGGGTTTGTCATATATGGCCTTTATTATGTTGAGGAAAGTTCCCTCTATGCCTACTTTCTGCAGGGTTTTTATCATAAATGGGTGTTGAATTTTGTCAAAAGCTTTCTCTGCATCTATTGAGATGATCATATGGTTTTTCTCCTTCAATTTGTTAATATGGTGTATCACATTGATTGATTTGCATATATTGAAGAATCCTTGCATTCCTGGAATAAACCCCACTTGATCATGGTGTATGATCCGTTTAATGTGCTGTTGGATTCTGTTTGCTAGTATTTTGTTGAGGATCTTTGCATCTATGTTCATCAGTGATATTGGCCTGTAGTTTTCTTTCTTTGTGACATCCTTGTCTGGTTTTGGTATCAGGGTGATGGTGGCCTCGTAGAATGAGTTCGGGAGTGTTCCTCCCTCTGCTATATTTTGGAAGAGTCTGAGATGGATAGGTGATAGCTCTTCTCTAAATGTTTGATAGAATTCGCCTGTGAAGCCATCTGGTCCTGGGCTTTTGCTTGTTGGAAGATTTTTAATCACAGTTTCAATTTCAGTGCTTGTGATTGGTCTGTTCATATTTTCTATTTCTTCCTGATTCAGTCTTGGCAGGTTGTGCCTTTCTAAGAATTTGTCCATTTCTTCCAGATTGTCCATTTTATTGGCATAGAGTTGCTTGTAGTAATCTCTCATGATCTTTTGTATTTCTGCAGTGTCAGTTGTTACCTCTCCTTTTTCATTTCTAATTCTATTGATTTGAGTCTTCTCCCTTTTTTTCTTGATGAGTCTGGCTAATGGTTTATCAATTTTGTTTATCCTTTCAAAGAACCAGCTTTTAGTTTTATTGATCTTTGCTATCATTTCCTTCATTTCTTTTTCATTTATTTCTGATCTGATTTTTATGATCTTTCCTCCTGCTAACTTTGGGGTTTTTTTATTCTTCTTTCTCTAATTGCTTTAGGTGCAAGGTTAGGTTGTTTATTCGAGATGTTTCCTGTTTCTTAAGGTAAGATTGTATTGCTATAAACTTCCCTCTTAGAACTGCTTTTGCTGCATCCCATAGATTTTGAGTCGTCGTGTCTCCATTGTCATTTGTTTCTAGGTATTTTTTGATTTCCTCTTTGATTTCTTCAGTGATCACTTCGTTATTAAGTAGTGTATTGTTTAGCCTCCATGTGTTTGTATTTTTTACAGATCTTCTCCTGTAATTGATATCGAATCTCATAGCGTTGTGGTCAGAAAAGAACTGTGATTGCAGGGTCAAGGTTTTCATAAGCTTACTTTAAATTGATAAAGATTATGGGTGACAGATATTTACTATCTGTTACGTGTACAGGTTTTTTTTTTAACAATTAAAAAAGCTTAAGAATAAAAGAATGAATAAATAAAAGTGTTAATATTTCCTCTAAAAATATTTCACCTAGTTTTGATCATTGTGCTATGGTTATGTAAGATGTTAACATTTGAGGAAGCTGGTGATTTTATTCTTTAAATATTTTTCTCTCTTCTCTCTCTCTTTCTTTTTTCTCTTCCTTCCCCTCCTATCTTTCTGGAACTTCACTTACACATATATTATACTGCTTGATATTTTACCACAAGTCCTCTTTATTTTTCATATTATACAAATTCTTTTGATATATCTTCAGGTTCACAGAACTTTTCTCTAGTTATTTTCAATCATACGTTAAGCGGATCCACTGATCTTTAATTCAGTTATTCTATTTTTCAGTTCTATATATATATCAAAATATACATTTAATTCCCTTTTATAGTTTCCAGTTCACTGCTGAGATTCCCCATCCATTCATTTTTTATGACCTTATTTTCCATTTTATGTCCTTGAACATCTTTATAATAGCTACTTTCACTTTCCTGTCTGCTAATTCCAAGATCTGGCTTATCTTGTGGTCAGTTTCTATTAATTACCTTTTCCCTTGCTACTGGGTCACATTTTTCTATTTCTTTGCATGTTTAGTAATTTTTAATGTATATTGGACAGTGTGTGTGGCACGTGATGGATACAATGAGTTTTGTTATCTTTCCCTAAAGAGTGTTGATTTTTGTTCTAGCAGGTTATTAACTTAGCTGAACTCTAAATGCTAGCTCCCCTTAGGTGAACATCAACTGTGAAATCTATGCTGAGTCCTCTCAGCCTTCCAGCTGTTGTCTTTCACATATGCAGTTCAGGGATCAGCTAGGAATTTGGATAGAGTTTGTACGTAGATTTGAAGGGACTCTTGTGTCTTCTTCCTTTCAGGGGTTGTCCCCCTCACTTTCCAGTTAGACTGTTGACTTCAAAGTAAGTCTTTGGACTCCTCAAATGAGTAAGATTTCAGATTTCTCTTTGAGTTCCAATCATTCCACCATATGAACTGTGGAGTACTACCAGGTGAAAAGCCATATGAATAGGAATCCTACCTAGTACAGTTCATTCTTTCAAGGATTGACTTCCAGTTTCTGCTTACTTTTGGTCACTCTGTGGTGCTTTCAAATAGTTGTTTTGATATATTTTCAGAGTGTATAGTTATTATCTTCAGAAGGATCAATCTAATATACTCCATTCTGCCATTACCAGAAGTTGTAGCATATTACCTTTTATTTTCCATTGATTTTTTCATTGATACTTCATAGGGTTAAACAACAAAAAAAAATTCGATGTATTTTTGTGAATGATGACAATAGCTCATCAAAGTTTTCCAAAAAGATCAAGCATATTACTAATGTCATTTTTTCTTCTTTCTTTTGTAGACAAGAGATGATTTCCTAGGTCAAGTGGATGTTCCTCTTTATCCATTACCGGTTAGTATAGATGTCCATGATTTTACTTTTTATGTTTATTCTTTTTATTTTAATAAATACTTACAGATACACAATATAGTAAATGTAAATATTTGATTTGTGAAGTGTATACTGCTATTATTTCTTGAGCATATTGTTTTCTGAAAACTCATCTCAGTTTTCCATTTTATTTTCAAAATTCCCTTACGTGGGCTTCCCTGGTGGCGCAGTGGTTGAGTCCGCCTGCCGATGCAGGGGACGCGGGTTCGTGCCCTGGTCCGGGAAGATCCCACATGCCGTGGAGCGGCTGGACCCGTGAGCCATGGCCGCTGAGCCTGCGCGTCCGGAGCCTGTGCTCCGCAGTGGGAGGGGCCACAACAGTGAGAGGCCCGCGTACCGCAAAAAAAAAAAAAAAAAAAAAATCTCTTACATGAACCCCAGTAAGAAATAGAGAGCCACTGAAGTTGGTTGACATCATGAAAGCATTGTTTGAGGAAGATCACTTTGGAAATATTCTATTGAATAACTAGAATGGGGAGAGCTTAGTCTCACAAAAAGAAACTAAGATCAATTACAACAATATGGGCGTGAAACTGAACCTGGACCAAGCATATAGCAACAGAAGAAAACAGACAGATGCAGGGAACATTTCATAACATAACGTTACTGGATCTGGTTTTTAACATGGAGCTCCAGTTGAAAAAAATAAAATTAAGCAAAAAGTAAAGATAATACAAGTTGAACTTGCGAGATAAGGGTAGTATCTCAAGTAGAAAACATAGGAGGAAAGCCATTTTTTTTTGAGATATGATAAATTTATTTTTGGCCATATTGCATATCAGTAGTAAACAAGAAAAATGAAAGCTTAAAGTGGGCAGCTGACAGAGATATAAAAATAAGTTGTGTAGGGAAAAGGGTCTGGAAGGATTGAGAGCTATCATTGTTAAGGTAACCGCAGAATCTCTGAGAAGAATGGGCTGTCCAAACGAGAGGGATGAGAGCATTGAAGGCTAAAACATTGAACGTTCATCAGTGTGGGTCTGTCAAAGGAGAAAGAGAAGACAGACCAGGAGAAATCGGAAAAGAACGAAGTAAAATGATGTCATGAGAATTTAAGAGTTTCAAGACTGAATGGGTAGTTAACAATGCAAAGTGCAGCAGAGAAGTAAAGGAGAATAAAAACAAAGGGCTGCTGAGCTTGATAAGAAAGAGAAGTAATACTTCTTTATCAGTCTTTTCAGATGTTTATTGTCTCTCTGTAGTCTTTAGACATTGCAAGCTTTTGATAATGAATTTAATCCAGTCTTATTTTCCAAGCTGCTTACTTTTTTGTTCTCCTGGAACTGTCTCTATGGTCTAACCACGCCAGCCTGCTGACATTGTACCTATTCCATATTTCTTTGGGGCGCAAGCATACTAACCATTCTCTACTGTTTTTCCACTTTTACCCTCCCTTTGTCTTCACGACACACCTGCTCAGCTAGTTTTATACTGAGTTGTGATGCCAGGTGCAATTCCTACAGTGCAGGAAAGTGAAAGTGCTGTCAAGTTACCAACTGTTACCGTTTAATAAGCTAAAGCTACTTTTTTCTCACCTCTAACTTCGATTATGCCTTAGGTCATAGTTAATGGATATTCTTGAAAAGTATGTATTTTTGGTGTTACAGATGTATCTTAAAAACCCACTGTTTTATTCTAGACAGAAAATCCAAGAATGGAGAGACCATATACATTTAAGGATTTTGTTCTTCACCCAAGAAGGTCAGTAAATATAAAATAATAACATATGAAATTTTTTTTAATCTCTTTATACCTTACAGTAACCTCTTTGGAAATTCAGTTTCAACCTTTGTAAATAAGCTACATATAAATATTAGTTTTTAAAAGCTTTTTTGCTATTTCTGATTAAAAAGTAATATAGGCACAGTGCAAAAATTCTGAAAATACAAAAAAGTGATCATACCCCTTTGGGAAAGACTTGTCTCCCTTATATTTATCATACTATGAGAATGAAATTTGTCATTCGTTTATATGTATTTTATATCTTACAGTATATGTAATTTTGTCATACTGTGCTTTAAAAAATCACAAACATCAATTCATGTAAAAAAAAACATCCAGGGAATTCCCTGGTGGTCCAGTGGTTGGGACTCAGCACTTTCACTGCCATGGCCCTGGTTCAGTCCCTGGTCCGTGAAGTAAGATCCTGCAAGGTGTATAGCACAGCCAAAAAACAAATCCAACTTGATACACACAAAACCATTTTCAGGGATATATAACTACATTTAGCATACTTTCATTTAAAAAAAGATATTTCAGAAAACTCAAATATTTAGAGAAAATAACATGAGCAAAGACTATAATTTACAACCCAATAGCCTGTTCATAATTCCATTTTCCTAAACTGAATTACTTTATTTTTGTCAAAATTTTTAAGTTTAAGCTGTAAATAAAACTCCTTTTGATCTTCTGAACCACAGAATCAAGTAAAATCTAGTGAAGATGTATATGTGGCTTTACTGTCAGAAAGGGCAGAGTAAAGCAGAGGAAGGAAATCTGTGAAAACAACATTATATGTTTTGTTTTTAAAACTAGAAAATGCAATTGAAAAATATAGTATGGGAACTTAGTAAAATTTTTGATTAAAATATTTTATATTTTTATCAAAATTTTTAAGTATTCATTGTAATATAAATTATTAAAATAAAGGGGACAGTGCTTTCTGACTGTGTTCATATTTACCATCTATAAGAGAAACCACATATTTAATTTCTCTAGAAGTCTTGCAATATAAGTCTCTTTTCTTCCTTTAATTTTGGACTGACTGTGACATCTGTCTATCAAGAATAACTAAATATTTCTTTCTTCTCTTATTTGGTTGCTCTAGTAACCTGCTTTTCAATTTGTCAAATGCTTTCCGGTATCTTTATCTTCAAAACACATCTTCTGTCTGCACTGGGTATTACTGCAAGTGCAGAAAGAGCTTTATCCAACTACATTCTTAGATTTTTTTGAGCATCACTAAGCCCAAACCCACAGGCATATTATCTAGTTGGAAAAACATAATAAAACCTATCATTGTGGAGAAACTCTCCTATAAAATATTATCTGAGTAAGTTTTCTGTATCCATCTTTTATAACAAGTGAGAGTGTTCACACCCCCTTAACTATGGAGACAGGAGTCACGTTAGTGGCCTGGGAAAAAGCTTAAGGGAGGCATTGGCGGTGAGGTGGGGTAGGGGAGTATCTCTTGAAGACAGGATAAAAGATTAGGACTTTTTTGTCATATTACATAACTGAAATCTATTTTAAAAAAATACCCCAAAAACCTATACAGAAAGCTAGGACAAGCAAGGATTTCTTAAGTAAACAGGATGCTAGATTTGGTGGGGGCAATAGACAGAGTTAGGTCTTCAGTTAGAAGCTTAAGAAAGACAGGTTTTAAAATCCTTAAATGTTACTACACTGGGCAGCAGCCCTTAACTTAGACAACTCATTATTCAAAGAGGTGAGACAAGATACAATATGAAAACAGGTGAGGTAAATTAACGTATGACAGATTCAAACAGCTGTCAAAGACACTAGGTTTCAGGCAGTTATCCATCCTTGCTCTCCACTTTTCTGTCATCTTATACAACATGGTTAGATTATTATCCCTAAAGCACATCTCTGAGGATGACTTTCCCTAGTCCCAAAATTCTATGCAAAATAAAATCTAAAAGTTCTCTTATTTCACATGGATCTCATCAGCTGGACCATTTCCACTCCCTTTATGTATCCTGTAATTCAGCCAATCTCAGCTACTGCCATTTCCTTAACTGTACCCCAGGTTTCCCATCTATTTCCTTGTTTTTGCTCTCTTCTCTACCCATATGCCTTTCCCTTCACTGCCACAGATCAAAATCCTCCCCAGTCTTCTAGCCCCAACTCAAATGCCAACTTCTCTTTCAAATTCTCTCTGATCTTTCACTTAAACTTCCATAGTTCCTTATTTATCTCATAACAATTATTTATTTATGGATGTTCCTTTTTCTCCACCATCTATTCCTTTTCTTAAATATCTTCTGCACTGGAACTTGTCTTTGAATCTCCTCTAGTAGCTAGTAGATGTTCAGTAAACTCTTATTAAATGAGTGCTTTTCTTCTTAGTATTAAAATTTTGTGAATTATTATTTTCTTTTCTACAGTCACAAATCAAGAGTTAAAGGTTATCTGAGATTAAAAATGACTTACTTACCTAAAACCAGTGGCTCAGAAGAAGATAACACAGAACAGGCTGAGGAATTAGAGGTGAGATTTTATAAATATTTGGTTAAACTAAAAAGAAAATATCTAATTTCTTATTTTACTATACTCCAAAGAAAAAATAACTATTCAAATGAAGTTAATGTGTGAAATAAAAATTACTTCCCTGGACATTTGTTTATTTTACCCAAGAATTTGTTAAACATTTCTTTCCGCTAAGGATATTTCTGTAGAATGAGTGGCCATTACTGATGGCATTCTTAAGGGTTAGGGAATAGAGGTTGTAATGTTTATAAATGAAAGCATTTGTTGTAACTAAGTCATTAACTGTTTCTAGTTTTTCAGAGTTTTCTAAAACGATGTCGTGTTCCCCCTCCATTAAAGTAAGAACACAATTTAGTATTTGTAAGTTAAATATGTGGAATATTTGAGGAGGCTCTACTAATTAGGAACTCTTCTATGAAATATAATTCCTGTTACTTTTCCTATCATGCTTGGGGTGGGAGTGGGCAGGAGGGCTCATAGAAAAGGCGGAGACTAAGAGAGAGAGAGGGAGAGAATATAAGTCATCTAATAAAAAGCCACATTTATGGGGGGCCAGAAGAATTTAACCATCTTCACGGATGACAGGATAAGAGGAAGTCCAGTCAAGGATTTGGGCAGAACCACCTGCCTTTGGGGTGCGTGAAGAAGAGGCAGAGAGTATGTACTTGGAATAGAATTGGACAGGGATTTGGAGCCTGGAGTCTTAGTTGCAAGCTCTGCTGCTTGTGAGTTGAGTGACCATGTGAGTGTCTGACCTTCTCTGGACCTCAGGTTCTTCCTTTACAGAGTGACAGGGTTGTACCAGACGACCTCTGAGGTTTCTTCAAGCACAAAAATTCATGATCTGAAAAGGGAACAAAAACATTTGCCCCTTGAGGTTCCCACTGAAGGAACCTTATCATCAAAAGATAGCACCTTATTCTACCACATTGACTGAAATCACCCAGTGTGCTGGCCTCAGTCTGCTTTGGAGGGTTTTGCATGTGTGGCTTCCTCAGCAGTCATGCCTCTTTGATCAAGGTCTGCTGAAGTCTCCAGAACTGTAAGGCTGAGGGACCCTTCCCCAGTGCTGGGCTCTGCATCACACACCCAAACGTCTTGAGAAAGAAAGTTCGAGGACAAGTAGTGCTTTTGCAGCAAAGCTTTCTGGGAATTTTTTATATGCACTAATGAGACTTTACTTTGTTGGGGAATTCATAATAACAGAAAGAAAGAACTATTTTTCTTTAAATCATAGACTGTAGTTAGCCCTTCCTCTGGCAATCAGAGAACTTGGTATCCTCTGTTAAGTCTAATTCCGTTATTTGATTACCTTGTTTTTCATTTTAGTTTTTCTCTGATTTGTCATATAACAGTCTTTTTTTTTTAATTTAGAAATTTATTGAGTAGAATTTTCTGTACCTGGCATTTTGGTGCACAGGGAAACCTGAATAATGGAATTCTGTTTGAAATGAAGGATGTCTGCTGTAAAGAAAGAAAATTCTTTATTTAGTAACTTAAAAAATTTTTAACAGCATTTCATTATTTGGTAACCTGCTCCAAGTTTTGCCCACACGCACGTATCACAGGTACCTTATTCACAGTTCAGTTTCTGCGGGTAGAGCTGCTTCACTTCATTTTGTGGTCTCATGTCTCAAAGTTTGAATTCCCTCAGAATGCACCTTATAATTTCAGTAGATGTAAGCATGTAGGAGTTTATTTATGAAAGGCGCTAGGAATTCAAACACATGAATCTGTGCTCATTTATCTTCTGTGTAGCTAATGACCAGAGAAGTCTTGTCTTTGACATTTAGTTTGTGACTGAATATATAAAATCCTACCATTTAAAGAAAACAATTGTAATTTTCAGAAGAGGCTCACTCTTAGGCAGTGTATGCCCTAGTACAATAAAGTGTGGCTATAATAGATAATTGTGTAATAGTTGATATTTGCACCCCTTGTAACTTTAGGTTTAGTTGTATGTATTTTACACAATTACCGTATAATATAATGTGTGTTGTACCTCTAAATGCTTTCTTTCTGGACTTTGACTCTGTTAAATTGTGGGCAGTTGCATATTAGCTTTGAGGTTAGTAATAAAGTAACATACATTGATACTTAGAAAATTATTTTGTGAAGAATATTAGCTGATACATGTTTAATAGGGAGGCATTCTCGACAGAAAAATGAAAACTCATTCTTTCTAAACAATGTTCAAATGTGTAACTATACTTCCTCTTGGAACTGAAACGGGTTTTTTAAAAATAGGCCCTTACTTAGTTTTTTTCCCCCTTCACAAGTTTACTTGGGTAACATAAATTCAATAAGTAAACCTTTAAGAGAGAAATCTTTGGGCTTCCCTGGTGGCACAGTGGTTGAGAGTCTGCCTGCCGATGCAGGGGACACGGGTTCATGCCCCGGTCTGGGAAGATCCCATATGCCGTGGAGCGGCTGGGCCCGTGAGCCATGGCCGCTGAGCCTGCGCGTCCGGAGACTGTGCTCCAACGCGAGAGGCCACAGCAGTGAGAGGCCTGCGTACAGCAAAAAAAAAAAAGAGAAGTCTTTAAGAAGATTTTAAAGAAATATTTTTGGTACCATTTTCCAAGCTCTGAATATTTTCATAATCCTTCACAGCAGAAGTGAGAACCCTTTTATTAATAAATTTTATTAATCTGCAGAAAAATAATCAGTGACCATATTTTTTTAATTAGTCTTTTTTTCAAGAGAGTGAAATATAAAAGTTCAACTCTAACACTTTTGAAATTGAGACCAGAGAAGTAAAATGTGATTTAATATGTGCAAGACAAATTTTTAGATATATAGATCCTATATCATGATCATTGAAAGGAAAGGAGAGAGAGAAGGAAGGTAAACATTGATGGAGAGAAAAAGTAAGGGGTTAGAGGGAAGGGAGAGAGAATGGAGTTTGGGCAATAAAAAGAAGGAAAAGAAATTAACGAGACATCAGTTCCCATAGAAGATATAAAGAAGAAAATAGGCTAAGAAAGAAAAGGAGTCTGTTTTACTTCCCATCCAGATTCCTTTTCCCAGAATAATTCTGTCTGTCTTCCTCTCTCCTACACCTCACCTTCCTTTCTGCCTCAGTCTCTAACCTTCCCACTGGAGCTAGCCAGAAGAAACCAACCTTGCTGCAGAAACCCCTATCCTTTTCTCCCAGAAAACATTTCTTTTCTTCCCAGCTCTTCTCCTTGACCCTTCCTCTTCAGAACCCACCTTCCAACATAGAAGAATTCTCTTCCATCTTCTAAGCCTTCAACTGACTGGCACACAACCGTCCTCCAGTGCTAGATCCCCAATGTCTAGAACAAAAGGCTCTCTATATATTAAGGAAATGATTTTTTTACCTATTATTATGGTACCAAATATGTTCCCCAGCTTGCCTTTTTTTTTTTAACTTCGATTTAGTAGTTTTTGCCATGTACATATTTGGGGGGTTGTAATCAAATCACTCGATCTCTTTTATGCCTTCCAGGTTTGATGTCATACTCAATGGCTCCTCCACTCTTAGAATATATTTTTTTAATATCCCCAGGTTTGCTCTAATACATTTTGGTTTTACTTTTTAACATTTTAAATATTGCTTAATCTGTAACATTCTGGTTATAAGGTATGAGGTAGAAACCCAGATATTTTTTTTCTTTTTTTCTAAGTAATTTGCCTATCTTCTCACAAATTTGAAATGTCTTTATCGTATACTAAATTCCTATAAATTTGATTCTTTCTGAGTTTTCCAATTCTATTCATTATTGTGGTTTGTGGTATGTTTTATCTGATAAAGTTAATCTTCACTCTCCTTTTTTGGAACTGTGCTGATTATTCTTGCTTGTTTTTATTTCTATTTGAACTTGAAAATTGCCTTGCCTTGTTATTTTCAAAAAAATCCATAATGTAGTTCTATTGGAATCTTGGCAACTTTATAAATTAACTTGGGGAGAATTGACACCTTTCTGAGATTAAATCTTCCTAGCCAAGATCACATTATGTCTCTTCATTCATTCAGGTCTTCTTTTGTGTCCCTTTAGGAGAATTTTTAAGTTTTCATCACTAGTGTATTTGTGCTTCCTAACCATGTTGATGTTTAGCAGAACCTTTTACTGACTGCCTTTTCTGTTATGAGGTTTCTTGTATAAAAGCATGTCACTAACCCTCGCTATCCTTTTCAAATAATTCCTTACTCTATAACTACCCTAGCTAAGGGTTTTTGTATGTTTGCCCCTTGCTAGTCTCAGAGGAAATTTCCAGTGCCTTCCTAGCATATAAATAAAACAAAACAAAACTTTCTTTCTTTGACTGTTTTATGACCTGACCAAAATGCCTTTCCATGGTCCAGAGGAGAAAGAGAAAAGTCAGACCAGAGAATCATCATGTCTTTTCCATCACTCAATTATTTCTAAATCATTTGCCCTTCCCTATCATGCCTCTACATATTTGACCTTCATCCAGTGATTTTTTTTTTTCAGGTTTCAGAGAGTTGTTTATTTCCACCATAAACAAGGTGCTTTCTCTGTGGGAGAGACAATGCCCAATAAGATATTATCCCTGTTTATAATTTAGAGAATAGAGTAAGGTTAAACTATGCTTTTCAATTTCTTAGTGCCTTCCAGTGCTGTTTGTTTATTTGAAAGTTTTCTGTGTCCTTTTTCTCCTATTAGACATGTTTTAAATTTTTTCCAAAAAAAATGTTTTTCAAGCAAAATTTAAATGTTATCATTTTGCAAAAAAAAAAAATCTTCATTATCATAAGATATTCCTATTATGGTCTTAAAAGTTGACAATGTGCTAATTCTGTCTTTGCATAGTTTCTGGAACTGGGTGTGCTAAATCTCTTTTAAAACTTCCTCTAGCATAATTTATAAGGTTAAAAAAATTAAGCACACACTTAATTGTTACCATTCTGTTTTTCAGCCTGGCTGGGTGGTTTTGGACCAACCAGATGCTGCTTGCCATTTGCAGCAGCAACAAGAACCTTCCCCTCTACCTCCAGGATGGGAAGAGAGGCAGGATATTCTTGGAAGGACCTACTATGTAAACCATGAATCTAGAAGAACACAGTGGAAAAGACCAACCCTTCAGTATGTGATGACTTTCATGTTTGTAATCTGAATACTTTTGGACCACTAGTTTTCATTTTGAAGTCATGACTCAAATGGATTCATAATAGTGTGGGGATCCAAAAACTGCAAGAATGCTAGGATTTTTATGGCCCAGGGCTTTAAAAATGCTATCATGGATGCTTCTTTTTTAAAATGATTTGATAGTATTAAAAAGTATTTGGGTCACAAATACCACCCTTCTAATTGCTTCTTTATTTTAATAAGTTGGCAGTTATTTCTGTTTTTAATTGTAGCCACAAAAGAAACGTTTTTCTCTTGAGACTAGTTTAGAAAATCTTGGAGATTTTTTTGTAGTTTGTTACTAAACTATAATGAGATGTTAATTTCTACAGTACGGTATTTTTAAAGTGTAAATTATTTATAAAGTTGAAAGGACTCAATAATAAGGTCTTTTGTTAAACACCCATTTGCCAATCTGGTCAATGTATACATACTTTCCAATGTACCCAAATCAAGGACAGAATGGCCTTTGAGGTATTCTGATTTATGTTTCCTCAGTGACATTTTTCTTTTATTATCATCAGACTGTATGTTTGTAAATAACATTTATAAATTCTTCCATTATTCATGTTTATTATCAAATATCCTTCCACTTATCCTTCCTTATAACCTTATGAAGTCTTTCTTTAGTTTTCTTCTTTTTGACACAGACATAAAATTTTTCTTATTTGTCCCTTAATGTTCTAATTTTTGGCTTTGGTATTTTGTTTCTGATATAGTCCAAGCACTTTCATAGATATTTTCCCTTCTCACATCCTTCCAAAGCAAATTAATGATCCAAGTTCTTTGTGTCACAGACGCATTGATCTCTGTAGAATGGCGTACAGATTGCAAGACTGAAAGCACGATAAATTTCTGCAACATCCTCCTGTTGTATACCTCAGTATTATGGCAAGCCTGACTTGAGCAGAATCACATTTTTTTTCACTGTGGTTGATGTTGTTTTCAGCCAGCAAAAATCAACTATTTAGGAGGAAAAAAGTGTGAGGCATTCCCTTAGGACCACTATGTTTTCTCCAGCAACAGTGCAGTAAGAACTGGTCTTCTGACTATCCTGGGCTTATCTGTCATTAAATAAATGAACAATAATTTTGTGACTAAATATCTATATAAAATTCTAGATCTTATGGTCTGGCTATATTAAACACAACTAGCTAGAACAGTATAACTCAGAAATGACTGGGGAGTGGGTGTTCAGTCTGATGAACCGTACCTTTCCTAGATTCAGACACGCCTTTACTACTGTCCTTTTTCAGAAGCGGTCCATTACTGTATATGATCAAAAGCAGATAGATACCATTTAATCTGTACTCTATCAAGTTTTTAATTATAGTGTCCTTACACTGTCTTTCCTTCTGCCCTCTGCGTTCCTACATGGGAAATCTACTCTTGTCTAAAGATCAGTTCTGGAAAATGTTACTGTCTGATTCATGAAGATGTATATGTAACTCTTAAAGCTTCTGTTTTAGGAACTTTCTGGAGCTACTTTAGATTTTACTCTTGTAAGAACATGGTGAAGTCATAATATAATGAAATTATTTATGAAACTCTCAGGTATTCATTCATTCAACAAATACTTTTTGAGTGCCCATACATGGGAGACATTATCCTAGGCACAGGGATGAATGAAAATATTAGGAATTACACATTTTCACAAAAACTTTAACTCCATAAGGTACTCTTGCAGGTACCGTGGTGCCTAGGACTTAACCTATGCCTTTTGAAGCAACCTTTGGCCCAGAACAATAAATTCTGATCTAATACAGGTTTTTTTTTTTAATGAAAACAGAATTTTTGACTATCACCTTAACTCTCTTCAGACGTGGGTGATGGCTTTTACATTTCTAATACAGGGACAACCTAACAGATGCTGAGAATGGTAACATTCAACTGCAAGCCCAGCGTGCATTCACCACCAGGCGGCAGATATCTGAGGAAACAGAAAGTGTTTACAGCCGAGAGTCTTCCGAGGTAGAAATCATTTTCTCATTCTTGTTGATAGACATATGTTACAGCAGTAGATTAAGGTATGTATGGCTTAAGCTTATTCTGTTCATTTTAGAACTGGGAAGTTATAAGAGAAGATGAAGCCACCATGTACAGCCATCAGGCCTTCCCCTCATCTCCACCATCAAATAACTTGGATGTCCAGACTAATCTTGCAGAAGAATTGAATGCCAGACTCACTGTTTATGGAAATTCAGCCACTGGCCAGCCAGTATCCAGCTCAGTAAGATGGTCTTAGATTTTGTTGGAGCTTCAGGATTTTGTATTATATATTATTCCATTCAGTGTCTAAAGACTGAATGTTATCTTTTTTCCTCCAGTTTTACTGAGATACAGTTGATATAACACATTGTATTAGTTTAAGATATACACCATAATGATTTTATAAATATGTTGCAGAATTATAACCACAATAATTTTAGTTACTATCCAACACTTGACAAGTTTTTTTTTTTTCTTGTGATGAGAAAAAAATTGTCTTAAGTTACACATAATAATGTGTTAGGGACTTTGGTACTTTACAGCACGGCCGTTTTCAAATATCCCCACTAATAGTATGAGGCAGAGTTATGGAAAATCCAAATGGTCATTGGAGTCTAAATGTCCATTACATAAATCAGTGCCCTCCAGCCAAAGGCTGCCAGGAACACACCTGTAATTGAACAAGTTGGGTTTATTACTCATTTCAGCAAGGGGAAAACACACCACGAGTGTCTCAGTAGCAGTATGTTAGGAAAGACTTAAAGGATTTGGGCTCGTGTTAGTCAATTTTGAGGAGGGTTTAAGGAAGCAGGACTTTGCTCTGCATTGGATGCTGTCAGGAAACAGAGATTATTCTGTGATTGGGTATCTCAAATCTTATCTGTCACGAGACTAAAGCTATATTTAGCAAAAAAGCAGCAGTCACTTATATCTGCCAGGATAGAGAGATAATTGGTATTTTGTGGCTTGGACAGTGTTCACATGTTGCTGTGTTTAGGCATGATTACAGAGTAGTGTTGATTTTGCCTTGATGATGCCGATGAGTGCCAGGGTGGGTCCTGGGTGTTTAGGGTTACTTTTCTCCTTCTCAGTTATACCACACATGTCACCAACACACATGTGAATAAGAGCTGATGTACTTTGACTAAACAAGAAGATAGATGACCTTCTCACTCCAGCAACTGCTTGAAAAATTGCTGTCTGTGGGGTCCAGAAGCAAATACTCCAACATACACTGCCCTGATGAGGTCCTTGTGGCTAGCTCTCTAACCTTATCAAGGGAGACCTTTCAGTGGAAGACAAAGAGGCATCTGAGGATGCTGTGGTCATTTCCAGTTGGAATTCCTTGCTTTTCATTCAGTTAGTAAATATGGAGGGCTGACCGCATCCAGGTTATATGCTGGTTAAAGTATCTTCAGCCTACAGCCCACCTGTCTGTTTAAGTATTGCCTATGGCTGCTTTCACACTAGATCGTCATAGTTGAGTAGTTGGAGCAGAGACCGCTTGGCCCATAAAAAATATTTCCTCTCTGGACCTTAACAGAAAAAGTTTGCTGACTTCTGTTCTAGCACCTCCCTTAAGACGCTTCAATGTAGACAGTTCTGTGTAAATGCCTGTGTGAATATCCAAGAGCAGGTCTGCCTGCCTGCTCCCTTCCCCTCCTTTCTTCCATCCGTCTATTCTATCTTCCATTCATTTCATTTTATTTTTTGGTCAGAGGAGTGGGAAAGGTCAAAGACTTCAAGGATAAGCTATATTGATTTGCTGGTGATAAATCACATAAGGTCCTATTCCCTTTCTTCCTGTTATTATTATTTTTTAAATTATAAAACAGGGAGATCAGCTCGGTGCTTTATGACCACCTAGAGGGGTGGGATAGGGAGGGTAGGAGGGAGACTCAAGAGGGAGGAGATATGGGGATATGTGTATATGTATAGCTGATTCACTTTGTTATACAGCAGAAACTAACACACCATTGTAGAGCAGTTATACTCCAATAAAGATGGTTAAAAAAAAAAGAGTAAAAGGTGGCATCCATACAATGAAATACCATGCAGCCATTGAAAAGAATGAAGTATCTTTGAATGTATATGTTGTATGGAACAATCCCTAAGAGATATTGTTCAGTGGAAAACACCAAGGTACCGAACAGTGTTTTTGGTACGTTACCATTTATAAAATTATTTACATGACAGAATAAATATGTGTATCATATTTCTTGAAAACTAAACTAAACTTGGTAACATTGCTCGGCTCTGAAGAGAGGAACAGGGTAAACAGAGCATATATCTTTTGTACCTTTTGAATTTCATACCATGTGCATATTAATTCAAAAAAATTAATTTATTATTTTTAAAGTATTATGTGGTCATGGTTAAAAATTGAAACAGTACTGAAGTCTATAAAGCAAAAATTGAATCTTCCATTTTACCTCTAACCTGTGCTCCCTCAATTGCCATTAATGGTTTGGCATATATAGTTTTAAACATTTTCTACATATTCATAAACATGCATGCACAGACATATTTGTATATCATTTTTTTAACCTGGGATCATCTTGTGCGCACTTTCTGGTAACTTACTTTTTTTACATACTGTATCATAGACATTGGACCATTTCAGTAAACATAGGTGTGCTCTTTTTAAAACCAACAACAACAAAATAATCAAACATCATTCCCTGGTGCAAGTAACCCTTAAGCTATTTCTCCAGTCTCCTTTGATGGACTTTAGATGGTTCACAGTTCTTTGTTATTGTAAACAATCCTACAGAGGCTCCTCTGACTTAATTTATACATATATTATAAATTTTAATGTCATTAAGTAACAGAGCTAAAATATTTCAGATGGCAACAACAGCGTGCATATAAAAGCACAGGGAAAGAAAAATTATGCGAGTTCCAGGAAACAAGTAATCTGGAGTGTCCAGAGGCTGGGTTGTGAGATTGGAGGGCTGCAGCCAGCAGGAAGAGCCGGGTCCGGAAGCTCACTAACCATTGTGCTCTGTGCTGTAGATTTTATCCTAGTGAATTTAAGTCATCGAAGGGCTCGGAGTGAGAGAATGATGTGAGGAAATCTGTGCTGCAGAACGCTCTCTGGCTGCAGCACGGGGTATGGAGAGTAGATTTAAGCAAATGAGACTTGCAGCAAGCACATCTGTTAGGATGTTGCCATAGTAATAGCCAAGGTGATAAAGGATGAAAACCTGAAGTTTAAAAAAAAGTGTAAGGGAAATGTATTTGAGAGCTAGTAAAGAAATAGAATGCATAGGATCTGGTAACTGACCCGGCTGTAAGGGACAGGAGGGGGAGAAATTGGGGGCTGACCGATGTCTGCCTAGGGCAGCTGCTGGCCTCCCTTGCTGCCCACTGAGACGAGGAATACCTGCGAAGGAATAGGTTTGAGTGGGTGTGGACAGGGAAAAGCTGAATCCAGTTTTGGACACAATAAAGGGTTCTCTGTTAGACCTTCAAGAGAAAGTGTCCAGGAGACAGTCTAGGACTCGAGGGACAAGTGTGAGCTGGAAGTTGGAAGGCATCGGCGGGGGTGGCGTGGTGTTGAGTGAGGCTGAGAGTGGGTGGGGTGGGTGTTCTTTCTTCTGCCCCATCATACCCACCCTGCTACCTTATCTGCCATTCAAAGACAAATCAGAGACCTAAGGTTATTATCGTTCTTTTTTTTTTCTTTTATAAGAATCATTCCAGCAGAAGAGGCAGCTTACAAGCCTATACTTTTGAGGAACAGCCTACACTTCCTGTGGTGAGTTTTAGCCTCTCCCCTCAGTCCTCAATAAAAATATAAGACGCAGCAACTTTTTTTTTTTTTTTGGAATGCTGAACATGAACGTTTGATCCAGCACAGCATCTGGGCTCTGGGGGATGAGGTTGAGGGAGGGGAAATGGGATAGGTAGGCCCTTTAAAGACAAAACCTGGAGACCTGTCTCTCCCATCATGAGAAAGCCAAGTCCCCATGTGCTGGTGGGTAGCGTCTGGGCTTGGCAGGTGAAGCGCTGTGTGGGCTGGAGGTGTTGCGTACAGATCGAGACTGTGGTCTCCAGTGGACTCTGCTCTGTGCCTGGCCCGTGGCATCTTGCGACTGTTTCCGCCCCGTGCATGAAGCTGCGTCAGGGGCCGGTCCCTCAGGCAGGTGTGCCCTGGTGTTGGCAGGCTTGGCGGCCAGGATGAACCTCATCAGCCCGCTGAGGAGCCGTCCGCTGCTTCCTCAGTAGCATCTCCCGCCATGACCTGGACTGGAGCTTAGACCTAACAACGTCATGGCCTCTATCCTCTTTCTGACTCAAGCATCATTGCTTCGAGTTTGTCTCTTCCTCAGATGGTCCCCGCTTGTTTTTCAAAGCAAATGTAAACACCCAGGCTCCTGGCCCTTTCAGCCTCCCCTCCCTCTTAGCTACCCACAGACCCCCCCTCCTGCCCCAGCCACCTTCCCTTCTGTCTGGGCTCTTTCTTCCAAATAGCCTGTTTCCATGTCCTAATTCTCTCCCCATTCTGGGTCTGTGAGTGTTCCAGTTCCCCACTTGGACTGGCCGCCTCACTTTTTTCCCACCAACCATTTGTGATTTTGAATGGCAGTCTGTATATTAATTTTGAAAAGTGGGGATTGTTTTTGCTTTCACGGGAGTTCCAGCAAAGGAATGCACAGGCCCAGAAGTCCTCGACCTAGGAGTGGCTCATCTATCTAAAAAGGTGGCCCTGCATCAAGAGAGGGACATGGACCCTGTGCTGAGGAAGGAAGGGGTACCCACCTGTGCAGTTGGTCCAGTCACCATTGACCATCAGCAAGAGGGTGGATGCCACGGCAAGACTGCCCTCCCCAGCCTTCCTCTCACTTACTGCCCCGTGTCTGTCCACCTCCACTCGCCTGGAGCCACTTAAGGAGATCCCTGGTATTTCTCCCGCCTCACTTCATCATTTCCTGTATGCATTGAAATGTGAATTTCTGATTGACTGACAGGCACTCATCCGAGAAACTATTTTAAGTACACCAGATGAGCCATAGAATCTAGAGATGATTTACATTTTATGTACTGGAAAAGCGATTTCCGTGCCTTTTTCTTCTCAATACATTGATTAGCGGTCTCTTTTGTTTGGTTGCATGTTTACAGCTTTCTTAAGGTATAATTTACATGCCATAAAATCCACCCATTTTTAAGTACACAAATAAATGAGTTTTAGTAAATTTATGCAGTTGTGCAAATATCACCACAGTCAAGTTTGAGATTCTCCCATCGCCACAAAAAGTTTTCTTAATCCTAATACCTACTCTCAGCCCCAGGTGAACACTCATCTGCTTTTGTTGCTAGTTTTGCCTTTTCTAGAAATTTCATGTAAGTGGAACTATACAGCATACCGTCTTACGTATCTGGCCTCTTTCACTTCATGTGATGTTTCTGAGGTTTATCCATGTTGTTACATGTCTCAGTAGCTCATGATATGGCATCGTGTAGATGTGTCTACTACATCCCATTTATCTACTCACCAGCTGTAGGACCTTTGTAAAGTTGGGCGAATTTGAATTCCATTATTTTGTAGACTCACAGCTCATCGTAACTGTCAGCAATGTACATCTAACCCCCGTACATCTAGGGAACAGTATATCTAGTGAACAGACTAGTGTGATAGTTTGTATAGGTAGGACACATTAGGGAACCAGGCGAAACCTTGAAGAGTCTAATCTCTAAGACAAAACGGGTACTTCCCTGGCGGTCCAGTGGTTAAGACTCCGCATTTCCAATGCAGGGGGCGCAGATTTGATCCCTGGTCGGGGAGCTAAGACTCCCACCTGCCGCACGGCCAAAAAAATTAAAAAAATTAAAGCTCATGAAAAAAAAAAAAAGACAAAAGGAAGGCCAGACCTGGACTATTTTAAGTAAACCTGGAAAACTAGACCTCTTTTGTTCATTAGTAATACACTACAATAGTCAGCATGTCCCCAGCCCTCACAGAAAGAAAGCAGGGGTAACTTTTGACTTGGCACTTATGGGTGATCATATCTGTGGTTTGACTACCTGGGTGCAAATCTCAGCTGCCTACTAGCAATGTTATCTGGTAGGAAATTGCTTCCATTTTCTAAGCTTCAGTTTCATCCTTAAGTAAAATGGGCCAGTAATCTTAATTATCTCATTAAGGTTTGTGTGGAGGTTAAATGGCATGATCTGTGTTAAAGCACTTAGTGTGTGGTTGTTATTGCTCTCTTGATTTTTAGTGTTATCATTCTCATCATTATTATCTGTCCTACTAGAGTTTTTTTTTAAGTGAAATGCTGTACACTTTAAAATATGATTTAAAACATGATTCATTTTAAGGAGAGCTAGCAGGGGGACTTCCCTGGCGGTCCAGTGGTTAAGGCTATGCCTTCCAATGCAAGGGGTGTAGGCTCGATCTCTGGTCGGGGAGCTAAGATCCCACATGCCTCACAGCCAACATACCAAAACATGAAACAGAAGCAATATTGTAACAAATTCAATAAAGACTCTAAAAATGGTCCACATCAAAAAAAAAAAATCTTAAAAAAAATAAAAATAAAGAGAGCTAGCAGTGAAAAAGGGATGTGGTCCTTTTAAAAAGGATTCTTTCTTATTAATATTTAATTCTTCTGTTATTCTTCACTTAGCTCTTGCCTACTTCATCTGGATTACCACCAGGTTGGGAAGAAAAACAAGATGAAAGAGGAAGATCATATTACGTGGATCATAATTGCAGAACTACTACCTGGATAAAGCCCACTGTACAGGTACCCTGCAATCTATCCATTAATGTGTTTTCTTACATAATTTGAAAGCTATGGAAGCTGTTATGTCACTTTGTAGTATATGCTGGATGCTTCTAATTATTTTCTGATATTGGTGCTAATTGTCTGCCATTTCCGGCCGATCTCTAATATACATGAATCACCGCTTGTTATTATGTAAAACAAGTCCAATTGGGAATAGGAGGACAAAGTAAATGATCTGGTCCAGTGGGTAATTGTGTAATTTGAATGGTTAAGATCATTATTTTGCTAAAAGATAATCTTGATGATTAGTATCTATCAAAGAACTTTGTCATGATGACACTTTGTCCTTGGCAACAGTGAGCGCCTTTTGTGATATTTCCTTGCAAGCATTTAGGAAAATATTTTCTCTTATCACCATGTCTCTTATTGAGAAATTTTTTAAAACTGACAAGTACAGAGAATAAGATAGTAAATACCGATTTTCTTAACACCCTGAATTTACCGCCATTAACAAATCACCATATATGTTTCTAGACATTTTCTTTTTTAAAATAAAATCTTACAGATAAAACTAAATTCCTTTTAGCCAAGCACTTGACGCCACTACCCAGAGGGAACTACCATCGTGAGCTTGTTGGGGATTCTTCCCGCCTATTTTATGTACTTAATAGAGAGCTAAACAATGCAAAATGATATTTATGTCCATGTGTCAAGTTTTGCAAAGATGTATTATATAATTCTAAATATTATTTTGCTCACCATTGTTTTAAAACCCTATCATGTTGTTTTATACATAAATCCAGTGTATTTCTTTTAACTACTGCCTTATATTTCATCACATGAATATATTACCTTTCAGGTATGCATTTCTGTAGTATATGTTTGTCATTCATTTTGTCTTCCCAGCGTTTGAACCCACTTTGTGTGTATGGGAAATTCCCACTCTATATGAGTCTTCTGGGTGAGCAAAGACAACCTTCTCCACTTGGCACTGCAGCTTCCCTTGCAACTAGGGCTAACAGACTGATGGTTAACCAGCATTCTTACTGCTCAAGAATCAGCTGAGAAATTGTAAATTATTTTAAAAACAAACTTTGACAAAACACTGTATTGGAAAAATGAGCCTCCAATCTTTAGGCCTATTTATAATTGTGTGTGCTGTTTGCAGGTTAAGTTACCTTTTAACCACAGCTATTTGTGTGTTCTCTATAAACACTGCAACACGATTAAATTAACATTCTAGGCCACAGTGGAGACCAGTCAGCTACCATCAAGCCAGGGTTCTTCTGCAGGCCCTCACCCACAGGCCCCCACGAGTGACGCAGCACAGCAGGTGACCCAGCCATCTGAAGTGGAGCAAGGATTCCTTCCCAAAGGCTGGGAAGTCCGGCATGCACCAAATGGGAGGCCTTTCTTCATTGACCACAACACCAAAACCACCACCTGGGTAACTTCAGTGCTCTCCAGTTTAAATTTATAACAACAATAATAGTGTCTCATGTGTAGTTCTTGATAATCTTTAATTATACATTAATATACCCTACATTTCCTAGTCCTCATTTAGAGATAGGTTGAATTCTTAATAGGATTATTTCTATTCAATATGTTTATGCCTATTTTTAATATTTGGGGGGATTGTCATGGAGATACATTTACTTCCTGTTTGCAGTTTGGGGAGTTTTTGTTTGTTTGTCTTTGTGTGTGTGTGTGTTTTTGGTCACACTGTGCAGCTTGTGGGATCTTAGTTCCCCAACCAGGGATCGAACCCACGCCCCCTGCAGTGGAAGTGTGGAGTCCTAACCACTGGACTGCCAGGGAATTACCATGTTTGCAGTTTTTAGCTCACTAGCCATGAATACTGAGGAAGATATTTAGTCATAATCCTTTCCCTTTATATGAGGCTTATAGTTCCAAAGTACTTTTGAATCCATATCTCATAGTACCCAAAAAAACTTATGAGACTAGGTAGAATAGGTATTTTTATGTTAAGATGAGGCTTAAAGTTGTTGAGCAGTTGGTTCACCAGTAATTGAAAAATTACTGAAAATCAGCTGCAGGTGAAGAGATTTTGATTAATAAATTTGTTTAAAACACCAATATACCTAAATAAAACCAAAATTATACAATAAATGATTTAAGAAAATAATATTAAAATTATACATCAATAAATTAAATTTTGTTTTCTTTCAACAATTTGAATTGCCTTTAATAACCTTTTTGCGCTTACCTTCCTATCTTTCATAAATATTAATAAATTAACACCTTAGCAGCTAGGTGCCTAAAAGCATGTTCAGGGCCTCAGAAATAACATGTGCTCCAGTTTTATGTCCCACTCTTACACCAGTTTTTATTTAGAGAAGAGCCCTAAGTAGTGACACAGTCCATAACGAGTGGGCAAAATACTCCGAATGGTTTCTGTGAAAGAGGTAGTGAGTTAATACCGATCCTCCTCTGAGATCTGAGAACTGAATATTGTAGCCTGTGAGTGATAGATTTTAGATGAGAACCTATTATTTCATAGAGTAAGCAAAAGAAATAAAAGTGATATCCATTGATATTAGAAAACATAGTAACAGATTGACTTTCATGATTTTAAAGTTTGTGTGTGTGTATTGTTTTCTTTATTTCCTCTACCAAAAAAGGAAGATCCAAGACTGAAAATTCCAACTCATGCGAGAGGAAAGACATCACTTGATTCCTCCAGTGACCTGGGGCCTTTACCTGTAAGTTTCTAGAACTGCTACCCATCTAACTTGGCGATCTCAAACATTTGTATTTTGGAATACAGTAGTTCTTTAACAACTATAATTAATATTATTGTTGAAGTGTTGATGTCTTCTACTAAGAATGGAATATGCAAATGAAATCAACCATATAACCAAATCTATTTCTCTGCCCATACATCGAAAACCGTTTCCTAACATAATTGAAATATATTCTTCATTATAGCCAGGATGGGAAGAAAGAACTCACACCGATGGAAGAATCTTCTACATAAATCACAGTATGTGCAATGTGATTATTTTCATTACATTATCTTTTGCAGTATCGAATTTTGTACATGAGGATGGAGACCATCTTTTTTTCTCTCTTTCTTCAGATATAAAAAGAACGCAATGGGAAGATCCTCGGTTGCAGAATGTAGCCATAACTGGACCAGTAAGTCTCTTTGTATCAGGATCCTCTGATGGGGTTGTCCACTTACCTGTCTCTTCAAGGGTGTTTGATCAAGGACATAGCACTAAAGGTGTTGAGAGGAAAGCACATTTGCAGATCTCCCCTCTCCCCACCGCCCGTACACCAGGTCTCAGTTATTTGAAAAGAGCATATAAAGTCATTATCCTTACTCTGCGTGGCAGCCTTGTGAAACCAGTGAGCCAGATAGTCAAATACTGAGGCAGTGGTCTGCCGTGCTCAGGCTAGTACTTGTCTGAAGAAGAAGGCTGGCAATCCTCAGCAGATCAAAGGAGCCAAGAGCGTATCTGGTGAGGAAGCAGAGAGCACCGTATCAACTCAGGGTCATGACTTGAACTTTTTGGTTGAAATCGTTGTAAATACCGGTATATAAAACGTACTCACATTTAAGTACAATTATGACCATGTATGATGTTTACACTGCTCTTGAGTCAGATTAACGATAGGAAAATCATTTTCCTCTTTTATATAGCTTCTTTTTCCAACTTCAGTTTTTCAGATTTTAACTGTTTCCTAATTCACAAAAATAAGTAAAATTGAAGATACAGTTCTTGTAGATTACTCTTCTGATTCCATGTTTAGTCTTTTAAAGTAATGGATAAAAAAGGCAACTCCTCAGAGTTCAAGCAAAAAGTATATTTTTCAAATTACTCTTTTAATGAAGAAATCACTTTGAAAGCCTCTTTAGAAATGGAAATGTTCATTTCTAATATTTCTCTACTTGGAAGACATTTCCTGTTTCTGGCCTGTTGCATTTCAAGAGTATTGCATGATGAAAATTACAGCCATAGGAATTGCTGAATACAATTTTATCTTAAACAGAGAAATTAAAAATTTTTAAATTATATATATGGTTTTTCTTTGAATTAAACTTTTCAAATATTCTCTTTTAATGCCTTTAACTTATGTTCATCAAATACCCAGAGGGGAGTTTGTAAAATTGTTCCAGAATGAAACAACTTAAACCTTCTTTATTTTTCCAACATTTTCAACTCAAGGCAGTGCCCTACTCCAGGGATTACAAAAGAAAGTATGAGTTCTTCCGAAGAAAGTTGAAGAAGCAGGTTAGTGATACTTATAACGAGTTCTCAGGAATGATTGTCATATAGACTGAAAGCATGAGAAATGCATTTTAAAAAGTAACAGAGAATTTATTCTATATATTAACAACTTTGAGTAGTTTCTTTTAGGGAAAGGATGTGTATTTTTTGAGTACCTGTAATAAATATATGATTAGAGACCACAGTTATTTTATGTCTTTATTTTTCAATATACCTTGTAATATAGAAAAATAGTATTAGAAGTGTGCTTTTAAAGAGCTCTAACCTGGTTCCCTCGTGGGTTTGTGGGGTTTGGGTTTTATAGGAACTAAGCAAGGATAGCTCAGGAGATTATCCCCAGGCCTGGACTTAATTGTGTAGGAGGACTCTCTGGATTCCTTTTCTGCTTTGACTATTGTTTTCCAGTGTTAGTCATTCGTTATTTACAGCTTCAAATATGATATATCTCTGCATAATTTGACAGTACAGCTGTGGTTGGAGCAGTCCTCTTATTGCTTGTCTCCTTCTGCTTATCAGAAATGTTCACTACTCTCTTTTCCATCACCACAAATTCATTATGTTTGGAACTAAACTCATCTGCCCATCTATTTCATTTCTGTTGGTGATGACTATTTTTTTTTTTTTTAGTAATTTTTAAAAATTGAAAGATTCTTTAAATTCCATAGTGCTTTAGTTTTCAAAGGTTTCACACACACGATTTCATGTAACTCCATAATAACCCTTCCCCCCCAAGTCTGTATTGCCCCTCCCCGCTTCCCTCTCCCCCTGGTAGCCACTAATTTGTTCTCTGTATCTGTGAAGGTGATGACCATTTTTTAATGCCTTTCTAATTTGCTCGTGCTTTTCCCCTTGCCCTGCAGTTTAGGAGTACTGCCACTAGGTGGCTATATTGGGTTACACTTACTTGCCTTCCAAGCCTGAAGCCTGCTTTTCCAGATTCAAGATGGTGGGTCTGCTTCCACAGATTTTCTCATTTAACAAAAATTTAACAAAAAAATGAAATATGATAGTTTTACAGTGCAGATATTTTATGATTTAACAAAAAATTTAACAAAAAAATGAAATATGATAGTTTTATAGTGCAGATATTTTATGCCTGAATAAAGCCCTAAAATGTCATCAATGTTTTAAACTCATTTTCAATAATAATTTTACGTTAAAATCACTCGAAATTTGTTTTCTACCTCTTAAAATTATTTGGGATTTTAAGTCTATTTTGAGTTACTTGTCTGGTAAATATTTTCATTCTTAATGACAGTGTATTGGTGGAATAGAAGCACTAGCTTCTCCATTTGCCAGTCTGAACACTTATAAGCATGTTACAGTATCTAATGGTTGATGAGGCAGCAGGTCACAGAACACAAAAACCATAATGAAAGCAGTAATATTTATTGAGCTTTCACTACATAACAGGCGTTTTTCTTAACAAGTTACGTGTCTTATCTACGTGTAATCTCTACAATAACTCTATAAGGAAGGGACTGTTATTATCACATTTTAAATCTGAGGAAACTGAGGTTCAGAGAAATTAGGCAATGTGATCAAGTTCCATGTTTATTAGTGGCAAAGCCAGAAACAAACCAAGTGGTCTAGCGCCAGAGTCCATTCTCTTAAGCCACCTGACATATCAGATTGGTGATTAAGAGAAGAAATTACCCAGAATGCAACAAAGATACATAAAAAGATGAAAATTATGAAAGAAAGCTTAAGAAGCATGAAGCTGTTCCAGAAAGAGAGACTGGAGAGCCTGAGAAAAGAGGCTGAGAATCTGAATCCTCAGTTTAACAAAATTTCCCAAGCAGGATTTGAAAATTAAAATCCCTATCTGGACACATCACAGCAAAAGAGCAAGATGGAGATGAAAATATCTAAATCAGTGCTCCAGAGCTTTGAGCTGTCTTTAACCTTTTCTTCTGCCTAATCCTTAACATCTCATTAGTTAGGAATAAGGGTGGCTGATCATTACGGAGATCACTGCATGCCTGGTATCGTGTCAGCGCAAGAAATGCGCTATCCTAATAAGTCCTGAAACAGCGCCCTGAGGGTCAGTATTATCGTCCCTGTTTTATAGGTGAGGAAATTAAGCCTTTGAAAAGATGTGTGAGGTGAAGCGGGACTTGAACACAGTGTCCCCTGACTCTAGAACCCATGCATGGTCCACCACGCGGCTCAGAGGTGGAAATTTCTCCTTCAGCCCTCTCTTCGTTGCCACTGCTCACTCACATGGTCCACTCGTCTTCTCTCACACGGTGTTTCAGGGGTCTTTCACTGACCAGCACGTTTCTTGTCTCTCCTTAAAAACACCCTTTACACTCGACGCCATCAGCCTCTGAGAACCCACCAGTCCGATCCTGTGGCTTCCTGCTCAGCAGCTCTTCCTGGTCAGCCTTCGCGCTGTCTACACTGTGGCCTCACACTGCTTCTAAACCTTCTTGCGCTCTAATCCCTCCTCTCCCTCCCCTCCTCCTTCTGTACCGGCCAGCTGTCAGATGGCTTAGACCCCTCCTGCATGCTGTTGCTCAGTCCCTGTCTCCCTTCCCCTCTTTTTTTTTTTTTTTTTTTTTGCAGTACGCAGGCCTCTCACTGCCGGGCCTCTCCTGTTGCGGAGCGCAGGCTCAGCAGCCATGGCTCACAGGCCCAGCGACTCCACGGCATGTGGGATCTTCCCGGACCGGGGCACGAACCCGTGTCCCCTGCATCAGCAGGCGAACTCCCAACCACTGCGCCACCAGGGAAGCCCTCTCCCTTCCCCCTCTTGAAGCCTCCTTGATTGTCTCACTTGCAATTAATAGCTCAGTCTCTTTGCCCACAAGAACTTTGCGTCTATTTCTATTTTTAACAATTTTCCTACCGTTTAAATCTCAGAATTAGTAACATTTACATTTGTTTCTCACACACACACCAAATTATAAACTCCTTGAAAACGTGACCACATCTTATGCCATGTTTTTATTCCCTTTTCCTCCCATCTCCGCCCCCGCTGTGATACCTACCCAGCATGGACCTGGCCCAGAGCGGGCCTTCAGTAAATGCTTGCTGAGTTACCTGCACTGTTTGCCTAGTGCCTAAAATTCTAAAATTCCTTTTCTCCAATCTTACCACTTTTTAAAATTGCATAAGCAGCAGAGGAAACTGATTATGTTATGCTTATATTGCTTATATAAACTGCTTGTATTATTATGTTTCTATAGGACTTTCCACTTTTCTTAAATATGAGAGTGAAATTGATTTTTTTTTCCCTTAGAGCTAACCCTCTTTTTGAAGTGACAGAATATTTATAGTATGTTTCCTTTTCATGGTTTCCACTTGAACCTTGCACACAAAGCACTCAAGAATAAACTATTCAGATATATTTCTATGTAATTTACAAGGTCTGCCTAAAAGCATAGTTATCTACATTTGTCATATAAGCAAAGTATGTACAAAAGATGAGTGAGGCAACAGAGCTCATTCACTAAGAACAGAGAGTCAGGAGCTAAGACTTTCTTAACTTGTATCTTTAGTTTCTTCACCCATAAAATGAAGACAATAATAGTAGCTTCTTCATAGTGTTGTTATGAGGAGTAAGTGAGTTAACCCATTAAAATGCTGGGAACAGTACGGACACAGTCTGTAAATGTTAGCACCTGTTAATGAGTGAAGCAGGCAGGCTCCAAGGAGGAAAAGTGGAGGGCAGGGAAGAACCCTGAGCCAACAGGCACACAAGTAGCAGGCAGTGGCTAGACTGACTGCAGGTCACAGAATGGTCTTCTTCATTGGATCTTAAGACGGAAAGAACTGTTCATGAAGTGCCTTCACGTGAGCCTTATTACCACCATCAGTAGCTGCTTCTTCAGATGTGACAATCAGAAGTCTATGTAATTAAGTGACTAGAGAAAATGCATGAGTGCTTTCATACTGTGGAGGAAATACAGACAATATACCTAGTCCTGTTTTCCCTGAAAAAGGATCTTGGGCACAGGGTAGAATACAATGAATTTTATAACGTTCATGAGAGAAATGTGTCGTCTTGTTGAATTGATTTAAACCATTAGTCTCTCTTCTCTGGGTTTTCAGAATGACATTCCAAACAAATTTGAAATGAAACTTCGCCGTGCAACTGTCCTTGAGGACTCTTACAGGAGAATTATGGGGGTCAAGAGAGCAGACTTCCTCAAGGCTAGACTGTGGATTGAGTTTGATGGCGAAAAGGGACTAGATTATGGAGGAGTCGCCAGAGAATGGTTCTTTCTGATTTCGAAGGAAATGTTTAACCCTTATTATGGGTTGTTTGAATATTCTGCTACGTAAGTACCTTTACAATGACTGTATACAGAAAGAAAATCACTGTTTTGAAAGTAACAGAGCGATGTGATGCAAGGAAAATGTACATCATAGTGTGTCAGAAAACAGAGACTGTAAGTAATGTTGTTTCAGAAATAACTTTTTAAAATTATGGTGAAATATACATAACATAAAATTTACCATTTTTATCATATTAAGTACATAGTTCAGTGGCATTAAGTACAATACATTCATTGTTGTGTAACCATCACCACCATCCATCTGCAGTACTTTTTCATCATCCCAAACTGAAACTCCATACCCTTTAAACACTATCTCCCCCATTCCCTGGCATTAACCGTTCTACTTTCTGTCTCTCTGAATTTGACTATTCTCAGTACCTCATATAAGTAGAATCATACAGTATTTGTCTTTTTGTAACTGACTTCATTAGCATAATGTCTTCAAGGTTGTATCCATGTAGCAGCATGTGGTAGAATTTCCTTCTTTTTGAAGGCTATATAATACCCCGTTATGTGTATCTACCGCATTTTGTTTATCCATTTATCTTTCAATAACATTTTGGATTGTTTCCACCTTTTGATCCAAATGACTATTTTTAAAACCATTAAATCCAATGGTGTAATATGGTTCTAACAGAGGTAAACAACTCTGAAAAGAGGGAGATGATTTACAGTTATTTAGTCATATTAAAATTTTTGTATGAAACATAGAAAGGAACATTCAAATGTGGTTATCTTTACAGGGATAATTATACCCTACAGATAAATCCCAACTCTGGATTGTGTAATGAAGATCACCTCTCTTACTTCAAGTTTATTGGCCGGGTAGCTGGGATGGCAGTTTATCATGGCAAACTGTTGGATGGTTAGTATTAAGCCTAAAACTTTTTTTTTAATGTAATTATCTGATTTCTTTCACTTGGTAATCATTTTGAATATATTTGATTTTTTGCAAGGCTTTTTCATCCGCCCATTTTACAAGATGATGCTGCACAAGCCAATAACACTTCATGATATGGAATCGGTGGTATGTCTTTTTCACTTATAAAGTATGATAGAACAGGCAAATGAATATCTTACAGGCTTACCTTTTAATAATGAAAAAACTCAATAGATGTGCCAAAATACAAATGAACATTTTTCCCCAACATTTTATTATGAAAATTTTCTAACGCATAATGAAATTGAAAGTATTTTACAATGGCTATGTGCGTATCCACCACCCAGATTACACAATTGGCTTTTTATCTATACTCACTTGTCCACACCCCCATCCATCAATCCATCCTGGTTTTTTGATGCATTTCAAAGAAAGTTGCATATATCAGTAAACGTCTCTCTAAATACTTCAACATGTTATACATCAGTTTTATGCATTTCTTGCATCAGTATTTGAATTGTGATGAACGGCATATGTTTTCAAAATGGCAGTCCAAAAGCAAGGCCTTGAGTTTAGGCTACTACAAAGAAACAGAAACCCGATAAAAAGGTGGGCTTGTAGGAGAGCACTGGAATCACAACTAACTGCTGAACAAGCATCGACAGGAAGACACTGGAACTCACCAAAAGAGATACCCCACATCCAAAGACAAAGGAGAAACCACAATGAGACAGTAGGAGGGGCGCAATCACAGTAAAATCAAATCCCATAACTGCTGGGTGGGTGACTCACAAACTGGAGAACACTTATACCACAGAAGTCAACCCACTGGTGTGAAGGTTCTGAGCCCCACGTCAGGCTTCCCACCCTGGGGGTCTGGCAAAGGGAAGAGGAATTCCTGGAGAATCACACTTTGAAGGCTAGTGGGATTTGATTGCAGGACTTTGACAGGACTGGGGTAAACAAAGACTCCACTCTTGGAGGGCACACACAAAGTAGTTTGTGCATCGGGACCCAGGGGAAGGAGCAGTGACCCCATAGGAGACTGAACCAGACCTACCTGCTAGTGTTGGAGGGTCTCCTGCAGAGGCGGGGGGTGGATGTGTCTCACCATGAGGACAAGGACACTGGCAGCAGAAGTTCTGGGAAGTACTCCTTGGCGTGAGCCCTCCCAGAGTCCACCATTAGCCCCACCAAAGAGCCCAGTAGTCTCCAGTGCTGGGTTGCCTCAGGCCAAACAACCAACAGGGAGGGAACCCAGCCCCACCCATCAGCAGACAAGAAGATTAAAGTTCTGCTGAGCTCTGCCCACCAGAGCAACAGTCAGCTCTACCCACCACCAGTCCCTCCCATCAGAAAACTTGGAAAAGCCTCTTAGATAGCCTCATCCACCAGAGGGCAGACAAAAGAAGCAAGAAGAACTACAATCCTGCAGCCTGTGGAACAAAAACTACATTCACAGAAAGATAGACAAGATGAAAGGCAGAGGGCTATGTACAAGATAGAGGAACAAGATAAAACCCCAGATAAACAACTAAATGAAGTGGAGATAGGAAACATTCCAGAAAAAGAATTCAGAATAATGACAGCGAAGATGATCCAGGACCTCGGAAAAAGAATGGAGGCAAAGAATGAGAAGGTGCAAGAAATGTTTAACAAACACCTAGAAAAATTAAAGAACAAACAAAACAGAGATGAACATACAATAACTGAAACGAAAAAAACACTAGAAGGAATCAATAGCACAATAACTGAGGGAGAAGAACAGATAAGTGACCTGGAAGACAGAATGTTGGAATTCAGTGCTGCAGAACAGAATAAAGAAAAAAGAATGAAAAGAAATGAAGACAGCCTAAGAGACATCTGAGACAACATTAAACACAACAACATTCTCATTACAGGGGTCCCAGAAGGGGAAGAGAGAGAGAAAGGACCTGAGAAAATATTTGCAGAGATTATAGTGGAAAACTTCCCTAACATGGGAAAGGAAATAGCCACCCAAGTCCAGGAAGCACAGAGAGTCCCAGGAAGGATAAACCCAAAGAGAAACACGCTGAGACACATAGTAATCAAACTGGCAAAAATTAAAGACACAGAGAAAGTATTGAAAGCAACAAGGGAAAAATGACAAATAACATACAAGGGAACTCCCATAAGGTTAACAGCTGATTTCTCAGCAGAAACTCTACAAGCCAGAAGGGAGTGGCATGATACACTTAAAGTGATGAAAGGAAAGAACCTACAACCAAGATTACTCTCCCTAGCAAGGATCTCAGTCAGATTCCACGGAGAAATCAAAAGCTTTACAGACTAGCAAAAGCTAAGAGAGTTCAGCACCACCAAACCAGTTCTACAACAAATGCTAAAGGAACCTCTCTAAGTGGGAAACACAAGACAAAAAAGGACCTACAAAAACAAACCCGTAACAATTAAGAAAATGGTAATAGGAACATACATATTGATAATTACCTTAAACGTGAATGGATGAAATGCTCCAGCCAAAAGACACAGGCTCGCTGAATGGATACAAAAACAAGAACCATATATATGCTGTCTACAAGAGACCCACTTCAGACCTAGGGACACATTCAGACTGAAAGTGAGGGGATGGAAAAAAATATTCCATGCAAATGGAAATCAAAAGAAAGCTGGAGTAGCAATACTCATATCAGATAAAGTAGACTTTGATCAAGGGATCAATCCAAGAATAAGATATAACAATTATAAATATATATGCACCCAAGACAGGAGCACCTCAATACATAAGGCAACTGCTAACAGCTATAAAAGAGGAAATCAACAGTAACACGATAATAGTGGGGGACTTTAACACCTCATTTACACCAATGGACAGATCATCCAAACAGAAAATTAATAAGGAAACACAAGCTTTAAATGACACAATAGACCAGATAGATTTAATTGATATTTATAGGACATACCTTCCAAAAAAAGCAGATTACACTTTCTTCTCAAGTGTGCATGGAACATTCTCCAGGATAGATCACACCTTGGATCACAAGTCAAGCCTCACTAAATTCAAAAAAATTGAAATCATATCAAGCATCTTTTCTGACCACAACATTATCAGATTACAAATCAATTACAGGGGAAAAAAATGTAAAAAACACAAACACATGGAGCCTAAGCAGTGCATTACTAAATAACCAAGAGATCACTGAAGAAATCAAAGAGGAGATCAAAAAATACCTAGAAACAAATGACAACGAAAACATGACGATCCAAAACCTATGGGATGCATCAAAAGCAGTTCTAAAAGGGAAGTTTATAGCTATACAAGCCTACCTCAAGAAACAAGAAAAATCTCAAATAATCAATCTAACCTTACACCTAAAGGAACTAGAGAAAGAAGAACAAACAAACCCCAAAATTTGCAGAAGGAAACAAATCATAAAGAGCAGAGCAGAAATAAATGAAATAGAAACAAAGAAAACAATAGCAAAGATCAATAAAACTAAAAGCTGCTTCTTTGAGAAGATAAACAAAATACATAAACCATTACCCAGACTCATCAAGAAAAAGAGGGAGAGGACTCAAATCAATAAAATAACAAATGAAAAAGGAGAAGTTACAACAGACACTGCAGAAATACAAAGCATCCTAAGAGACTACTACAAACAACTCTACGCCAATAAAATGGACAACCTGGAAGAAATGGAAAAATTCTTAGAAAGGTATAACCTTCCAAGACTGAACCAGGAAGAAATAGAAAATATGAACAGACCAATCACAAGTAATAAAATTGAAACTGTGATTTAAAATCTTCCAACAAAAAAAGTTCAGGCCCATACGGCTTCACAGGTGAATTCTATCAAATATTTAGAGAAGCGCTAACACCCATCCTTCTCAAACTCTTCCAAAAAATTGCAGAGGAAGGAACACTCCCAAACCCATTCTATGAGGAAACCATCACCCTGATACCAAAACCAAAGATACTCAAAAAAAGAAAATTACAGACCAGTATCACTGATGAATATAGATGCAAAAATCCTCAACAAAATACTAGCAAACAGAATCCAACAACACATTAAAAGGATCATACACCATGATCAAGTGGGATTTATCCCAGGGATGCAAGGATTCTTCAGTATATGCAAATCAATCAATGTGATACACCATTTTAACAAATTGAAGGATAAAAACCATATGATCATCTCAGTAGATACAGAAAAAGCTTTTGACAAAATTCAACACTGATTTATGATAAAAACTCTCCACAAAGTGGGCATAGAGGGAACCTACCTCAACATAATAAAGGCCATATATGACAAACCTACAGCAAACATCATTCTAAATGGTGAAAAACTGAAAGCATTTCCTCTAAGATCAGAAACAAGACAAGGATGTCCACCCTTGCCTCTATTATTCGACATAGTTTTGGAAGTCCTAGCCACGGCAATAAGAGGAGAAAAAGAAATAAAAGGAATACAAATTGGAAAAGAAGAAGTGAAACTGTCACTGTTTGCAGATGACATGATACTATACATAGGGAATCCTAAAGAGGCCACCAGAAAACTACTAGAGGTAATCAATGAATTTGGTAAAATTGCAAGATACAAGATTAATGCACAGAAATCTCTTGCATTCCTATACACTAATGATGAAAAATCTGAAAGAGAAATTAAGGAAACAGTCCCATTTACCACTGCAACAAAAAGAATAAAATACCTAGGAATAAACCTACCTAAGGGGACAAAAGACCTGTATGCAGAAAACTATAAGACACTGTTGAAAGAAATTAAAGATGATACGAACAGATGGAGAGATATACCATGTTTTTGGATTGGAAGAATTAATATTGTGAAAATGACTATACTACCCAAAGCAATCTACAGATTCAATGCAATCCCTATCAAATTACCAGTGGCATTTTTCACAGAACTAGAACAAAAAATCTTAAAATTTGTATGGAGATACAAAAGACCCTGAATAGCCAAAGCAGTGTTGAGGGAAAGAAACGGAGCTGGAGGAATCAGACTCCCGGACTTCAGACTATACTACAGAGCTGCAGTAATCAAGACAGTATGGTACTGGCACAAAAACAGAAATGTAGATCAATGGAACAGGATAGAAAGCCCAGAGATAAACCCAAGCAACTATGGTCAACCTATCTATGACAAAGGAGGAAAAGATATATAATGGAGAAAAGACAGTCTCTTCAATAAGTGGTGCTGGGAAAACTGGACAACTACATGTAAAAGAATGAAATTAGAACACTCCCTAACACCATACACAAAAATAAACTCAAAATGGATTCGAGACCTAAACGTAAGACTGGACACTATTAAACTCTTAGAGAAAAACATATAAGAACGCTCTTTGACATAAATCACAGCAAGATCTTTTGTGATCCACCTCCTAGAGTAATGGAAATAAAAACAAAAATAAACAAATGGGACCTAATGAAACTTAAAAGCTTTTGCAAAGCAAAGGAAACTGCAAACAAGATGAAAAGACAACCCTCAGTATGGGAGAAAATATTTGCAAATGAATCAACAAAGGATTAATCTCCAAAATATATAAACAGCTCATGCAGCTCAATATTAAAAAAACAAACAATCCAGTGAAAAATGGGCAGAAGACCTAAATAGACATTTCTCCATAGAAGACATATAGATGGCCAAGAAGCACATGAAAAGCTGCTCAACCTCTCTAATTATTAGAGAAATACAAATCAAAACTACAATGAGGTATCATCTCACACCAGTTAGAATGGGCATCATCAGAAAATATACAAACAACAAATGCTGGAGAGGGTGTGGAGAAAAGGGAACCCTCTTGCACTGTTGGTGGGAATGTAAATAGATACCGCCAGTATGGAGAACAGTATGGAGGTTCCTTAAAAAACTAAAAATAGAATTACCATATCACCCAGCAATCCCACTGCTGGGCATATACCCAGAGAAAACCATATTTCAAAAAGACACATGCACCCCAATGTTCATTGCAGTACAATTTACTGCATGGACATGAAAACAACCTAAATGCCCATCTACAGATGAATGGATAAAGAAGATGTGGTACATATATACAATATACAATGGAATATTACTCGTCCATAAAAGGGAACGAAATTGGATCATGTGTAGAGACATGGATGAATCTAGAGACTGTCATACAGAGTGAAGTAAGTCAGAAAGAGAAAAACAAATATCATATATTAACGCATATATGTGGAACCTAGAAAAATGGTACAGATGAACCGGTTTGCAGGGCAGAAATTGAGACACAGATGTAGAGAACAAACGTATGGACACCAAGGGGAGAAAGTGGCGGGGCGGGGGGTGGGGTGGGGCGGCGTGGTGGGATGAATTGGGAGATTGGGATTGACATGTATACACTGATGTGTATAAAATGGATAACTAATAAGAACCTGCTATATAAAAAAATAAATAAAATTAAATTTTAAAAAAAATGTATTATACTTATATTCCCTAGTGGATTAAAAAAAAAAAGCTCACCAAAGAAGGCTTATGCAAGGAATCAAGAAGTTGATGACTTATTTTGACCACCTGAAGTGGCAACCTGGGTCCATTAAAAAAAAAAGACACATGCACCCCAATGTTCATTGCAGCACTATTTACAATAGCCAGGTCATGGAAGCAACCTAAATGCCCATCTACAGATGAATGGATAAAGAAGATGTGGTACATATATACAATGGAATATTACTCAGCTATAAAAAGGAACGAAATTGGGTAATTTGTCGAGATGTGGATGGATCTCGAGACTGTCATACAGAGTGAAGTAAGGCAGAAAGAGAAAAACAAATATTGTATATTAACGCATATATATGGAACCTAGAAAAAGTGGTACAGATGAACCATTTTTTGCAGGGCAGAAATTGAGACACAGGTGTAGAGAACAAACATATGGACACCAAGGGGGCAAAGTGAGGGGTGGGTGGTGGTGTGATGAATTGGGAGATTGGGATTGACATATATACACTAATAGGTATAAAATGGATAACTAGTAAGAACCTGCTGTATAAAAAAATAAATAAAATATAAAAATTAATAAAAGAAACAGAAACCCAAGGATTAAATCCTTGACCATAACTTTGTAACCTACGCTGAATAGCATCACACAGTGTGTGAACACATGGATTCCGAGACCTCGTCTGTGTTACCAAGTCCCATTTTTGTGACACATTATTTGTGTGAACAGTGTAATTCTTCATAAATCATAAAATTGCACAGTTACTGGCGTTGGTTCACTGAAGTTTTGTATTGAATTTGAGATTTTTCTTCAACTTGGGCCAGGTATAAATAACGGCCTCCTCAGAGCTGCTTAAACACTTCAAACACAGTCTCACAGGCCACGTGAAACAGGTGTTGAGTGCTCCTGAGTATGCACGGCTGTTAGGATTCATGTCAAAACTGACCCTTCAACTGGATAATAAAATCTGTACCTCCACTACTTCCAAACAGAGTTAGACTTCGAAACTTTTAAGCAGGCACCAAGTTGTTGATATATGCACTTATACTTACTGGTCATTCATCTCTTTGTAACACTTGTGTGTGTGTGTAAAAGATGTCCAACTGACCTTTTCATCTTTTGTCCAATTATTCAGACCCTCAGCATACTTTCTCTGCAGGTTCAGGTATCTTCTTTCTATACACAAATTTTAAATATGCAATCTTTCCCATTTAGGATAGTGAGTATTACAATTCACTAAGATGGATTCTTGAAAACGATCCAACAGAACTGGACCTCAGGTTTGTCATAGATGAAGAACTTTTTGGACAGGTTTGTAAATTTTGATTAATTAAAATGGTACATAAATTGTGGAACTTTAGAACTTAAGTTTAATAACTTAAGTGAAATGTCATAACTTAAGTTTAGATGTTAAATAATGCATGTACTCAACATATTTCTGCACTCTATTTTTAAATTTATTTTCCAGTAACGAAAGCTGTCTCTCAGAAAGAATTTCTGCTTCTTTAACATTTGACTCATTCCATATTTATTTTAGTAAAACTAATATTTCAAGTTTTCTTAGCTTTTGAATGGATTTAATTTAAAACACCAGGTTTCTGGTATAACTATCATATTTATACTTAATTTTTTTCACTAAAATAACATATCAAGGTATCATGCTTAATTTTAGACCCATCAACATGAGTTGAAAATCGGCGGGTCAGAAATAGTCGTCACCAATAAGAACAAAAAGGAATATATTTAGTAAGTATTTTGTTGTAAGTATTTTACTCTATTTAGTAAATTATTGGAAATAATTTTATACTTCTTTCTGGGAAGACTCTTTGTACCTTTTTTCTCTTACCCCAGAGTCAGAGCCTCAATGTTCTTTTTCTCTTTCTGTAACCATGTCATATTACTCACTCATGTTCATGTTTTTGCCTTGGGCTTAGCTAGTCTTTATTTTTTGTTTCTAACCAGAATACATGTACCTTAACAGTTTTTCTTGTTTCCTGTGAAAACGATGAAATGTTTTGTTTGTTTTAGTCTTGTAATACAATGGCGATTTGTAAACCGAATCCAGAAGCAAATGGCTGCTTTTAAAGAGGTACTCATTTTGTTTCCTCTTCTATAACTTCAAAGTACAGTCCGTAAGTTTTAAATATTGGGGCTTATCATGTCAGAGAAAAAGTAGTATATGACTTTTTAAAACCATTTTAAATTCATTTTCATACTGACAAAATATTAAATGAATAGATGTTGAGTTAAAATGCAATCATTCAAGAAATCCATGCAATAAACAGTCCTCCTTAACATAGATCCCCCTCAGCTTTCCCAGTCCCACTCCTCTCACCTTAAGTAACCTTGAGTGAACCTTGAGGAACAAGAGTGCTAGAGGGATGGTGGAATATACTATTTGTTTCTTTTCCTAAATGGGGTCACATCATACATGTTGGTTTGTGACTCACTTTCTTCACTTATCAAATACTTATTGGAGGTCTTTACCTGTCAAGATATATAGCGACCTTTCTTTGTGGCTGCCTTTTATTCATACTGTAAATTCATAAGTGATTTAAACTTGCCAATTGATAGACATTTAAGCTGTTGTCAGGGCATTCATTTCCTAAGCTAACTAAAAGTCTTCTGTTAAATATTTATCACATACTTTTTCATTTATTCAACATTGAGCACTGACTGTGTCTGGTGCTATGCGAGAGGCAAAGAGACATAGGTCCTGCTGTCAAGGAGCAGAGACTCTAAAGGGGGAAATGGACAGAGGGAAGCCTGCAGTACTAGGTGAGCAGAGAAGAGAGGTAGAAACCAGAGCAGAGAGAGGTGGAGGCAGGGGAGGGGAGGGCTCGAGGGATCGGCCAGCCACAAAGGAAGGGGAAATGCAATTCTAAGCAGAGGGAGCAGCACCTGTGAAGTGTGGCAGTAAGACAGACTGGGCACACGTTAGAGAGAATACAAGCCATTGCTGTACTGGATAAGAGGATGCAAGAGGTGAAATTAAGCCTGGAGAGATGGGAAGAACCAGATGATGGGGGCCCTGTTTGTTCAGAGTTTTCTCTGAAGTCCAGTGAGGGAAGAAGGTGGCATTAAAGGCTATTAACAATAGAACACCAGGATTCAATGTATTGATACATTTTGGTCAGATCATTCTGGAAGTGGTATGTAATGAGCTAGCGAGGGTAAGACGAGCCGCAGAGGCTAGTTGGAAAGTGCTGCAGTAATCCCGGGGAGAAGTGGTAAGGGCAGTGGGAAGAAAGCTGTGTGGGCACGTGAGTGGCTCTCAGGAAGGGAGATCTATAGCTTAGGGTGATTTAAAGGATAGAGATCTGGGGATCCTCTGCATGTGTGTAGTGGAGGTGTGGACTAGACAAGATGGAAAATTCAAAAGAACAGTAAGAACGGTGAGAGTGGATGGCCACACGTGGGGATGTGGGAACACCAACATTTAAGGAATGGACAGGAGAAACGGAGACATCAAAGGAAATCAGCAAAGGCAGACAGACATAGGAGGAAAACCATCAACAGCAGAGTTTCAAGAACAAAGGTGGTGTCAACAATATCGTAGTGCAGAGAAGTCAAATAAGATAGGGAACTAAAAAGCATGTAGTAGATGTAGCTGCAGAGCTGTCTTTGAGTTTCTCCAGGACACCTTCAGGGAAGCATTGATGAAGAGGTCAGATTGCAGTGGTTGAGGGATAGATGGGGATGAGCGAGGGGATTTGGAAATGCATAGTAACACTGTCCAGAGTGTGGAGAGCAGAAAGAGGGGCTTGCTCTCTTGTTTTGTTTTTAAGGTAGATAAGGCTTGAACAAATTTAGATGCATCAAGAGTGAGCTCATAAAGGTTTAGTGATGACATCCTTGAGGAAGCAGATGAAGCACAGAGAGGAAGTGGTCCCTCTCTCCACAGCAGTGGGGAGGAGACCCTCATGGATGTTGGTGCTGGTTGGTATGTGGGGATGCAGAAGGTTGAGGGAATTCCATCCTGCAGAATTGCCTCTATTTTCTCTCTCAAGTAGAAATTACCTGCTGTAAAGAAGGGGTGACATGGAGGAGGAGGAGGCTTAAAAATTGTGGGGAAGTTTTAAAATAGCCACTTTGAGGAATCAGTGAGAGAACAGACATGTATCCTTTCTTGCCAACACTGAAATGTCAGTTAAGAGCCCATGAATGTATAGTGGAAGAAGACGAAGTATGGGATTGTCCATTGACCCCACTGACCCGGATTTTAAATATATTCTTTCTACTAGGGATTTTTTGAACTGATACCACAGGATCTCATCAAAATTTTTGATGAAAATGAACTAGAGGTAAGAAATATTGTTCATATCTTAAAACAGGACTTTTGTTCCCATTATTTTTCATGTCTACAGTTTGACATTTCTTATTACGTAGCTTCTGATGTGTGGCTTGGGAGATGTCGATGTGAATGACTGGAGAGAACACACAAAGTACAAAAATGGCTACAGTGTAAATCATCAAGTCATCCAGTGGTTTTGGAAGGTAATGGAAAGCTTCTATTTTCATAAATTACTCTTCAGTAGATTCAGTCATATTTAACTATACTAATGGATCACATAGGGATACGACAAAAAATATATATAGCCCTGCCAAAATTATCTTTGATGTTGTACTGTATACGTTTACCTTCTGGAATATGGTTCCAACCTCCATGCATATTTTTAGATACGTAAAATGTGCAGCATGTAGTAAGCGGCAGTGACAGCTGAGATAAGCACTTGATTCCTTACTAAAGTTGGGACTCTTCAAGGGAACTTGTACTAACCTGCAGTGTATTCTCTGGGACTCCTGCATGGCTCCTTGGAATGTGATTTTCCATCTTATACAGAAATGTGTATGCTACTCAATAATACCAGTAAATAACAATTTTTTAAAAGCCGTGAGTCACATCTGAGAGGAAATGTTGTCACTTTATTAGGCTATAATCCCATTCTAAAGAGTTACCATGTAGCCTTGGAAATGAAGTTTCAAGAACTTCGTGAACCACCCATAAGCACAACTTGAACTAAAAGAAACATGCAAATTTCATAAGTGATCATTAATGCTCTAACTAACTTCTGATAGCATATTTTTCAGGATAGTTTTGTTACCGTTTTTTCGCAGTGATGTTCCTAAGTGCTGCTTTTATCTTTTGCAGGCTGTTTTAATGATGGACTCAGAAAAAAGAATACGATTACTTCAGTTTGTCACTGGCACATCCCGTGTGCCTATGAATGGATTTGCTGAACTGTATGGTAAGGATTTCCATCGATCATTAAAAGATGGAGCTTATGGCAGTTGTCTTTTTCATGGCTGACTAGTCTTCAGGCTTCTATCATTTATACAAATATTTAGCTTAATTTTAAAAATTAAGATTTTAAAATGATTATAATTCGATACACTGAAGTAGGTCAAAATAGATGTACACCTTCTAATCAGATAGCAAAGGAGAAAACTGCAAACATGAAGTGACTCAAGTTACTTCCCGTTCTTGAATTTTAAATTTGATTCCCACCCTGCATTCCATTGCAGAAAAAGCATTGCCTGTAGTGTGATGGTTTAGGGCAGGCAGCGTGTAAAGTTCCACAGGGTGTTAATAAGCGTACAACAAAACACAGAGAGTATCGTAGTAGAGTACATTTGGGGGAAAGAACGGACTAAATGAAGTTAAATATTCTGTTTATTGGAATGACATTTACTTGCTTTTAAAGATACCAAGAAGAACAAATCTTTCAGAGAAAGTAGAGCCAAGATTGGAGCCCTACTGTCCCCTCCTTGGTCAACCTGGTTTCCTTGTTAAGCTTCATTTATATCTGTTTGCAGAACCTGTCAAGCAGTTGCCACTTCTCCACCTAGAGTAACCACTCCCAGTAGGAAGGCTGAGACAAGAGCTTTGCTGCTCACCAATGTGCTCATTGGAAAGACAAATCCAGTTAAGCAGGGCAAACACCCCTTCCATCTCTAGATCCAGTGCCCTCTTTTATGCAGCCCAGGCCTACAGCCGTCCACTGATATAATGAATTTTTTGGAATTTGGGGGAGATATCCCACACACAGGTCCAGAGTTATTAGTGTTAGACTATAAATTCAAATTCTTAAGGGTTTACAAAAGAAGTAGAAGTTGCTTCAGAATGTTAATATTGAAGTGCAGTATTATCTAGCCAATAAAAAGTATGTTACATTTTTTTAACATCTTTATTGGAGTATAATTCCTTTACAATGGTGTGTTAATTTCTGCTGTATCACAAAGTGAATCAGCTATACGTATACAGATATCCCCATATCCCCTCCCTTTTGTGTCTCCCTCCCACCCTCCCTATCCCACCCCTCTAGGTGGTCACAAAGCACTGAGCTGATCTCCCTGTGCTGTGCGGCTGCTTCCCACTACCTATCTATTTTACATTTGGTAGTGTATATATGTCCATGACACTCTCTCACTTCGTCCCAGCTTACCCTTCCCCTTCCCCGTGTCCTCAAGTCCATTCTCTACGTCTGCATTTTTATTCCTGTCCTGCCCCTAGGTTCTTCAGAACCTTTTTTTTTTTTTTAGATTCCATGTATATGTGTTAGCATACAGTATTTGTTTTCCTCTTTCTGACTTACTTCACTCTGTATGATAGACTCTAGGTCCATCCACCTCACTACAAATAAATCAATTTCATTTCTTTTTATAGCTGAGTAATATTCCATTGTATATATGTGCCACATCTTCTTTATCCATTCATCTGTTGATGGACACTTAGGTTGTTTCCGTGTCATGGCTATTGTAAATAGTGCTGCATTGAACATTGTGGTACATGACTCTTTTTTTTGTTTGTTTGTTTTTGCGGTACGCGGGCCCCTCACTGCTGTGGCCCCTCCCATTGCAGAGCACAGGCTCCGGATGTGCAGTTTCAGCGGCCATGGTCACGGTCCCAGCCGCTCCGCGGCATGTGGGAATCTTCCCGGACCGAGGCACAAACCCGTGTCCCCTGCATCGGCAGGCAGACTCTCAACCACTGCGCCACCAGGGAAGCCCATGACTCTTTTTGAATTATGGTTTTCTCAGGGTAAATGCCCAGTAGTGGGATTGCTGGGTCATATGGTAGTTCTATTTTTAGTTTTTTAAGGAACTTCCATACTGTTCTCCATAGTAGCTGTATCAATTTACATTCCCACCAACAGTGCAAGGGGGTTCCCTTTTTTCCACACTCTCTCCAGCATTTATTGTCTGTAGACTTTTTGATGATGGCCATTCTGACCAGTGTGAGGTGATACCTCATTGTAGTTTTGATTTGCATTTCTCTAATGATTAGTGATGTTGAGCATCCTTTCATGTGTTTGTTGGCAATCTGTATATCTTCTCTGGAGAAATGTCTATTTAGGTCTTCTGCCCATTTTTGGATTGGGTTGTTTGTTTTTTTGATATTGAGCTACATGAGCTGCTTGTATATTTTGGAGATTAATCCTTTGTCAGTTGCTTCGTTTGCAAATATTTTCTCCCATTCTGAGGCTTGTCTTTTCATCTTGTTTATGGTTTCCTTTGCTGTGCAAAAGCTTTTAAGTGTCATTAGGTCCCATTTGTTTATTTTTGTTTTTATTTCCCTTTCCCTAGGAGGTGGGTCAAAAAGCATCTTGCTGTGATTTATGTCATAGAGTGTTCTACCTATGTTTTCCTCTAAGAGTTTTATAGTGTCTAGCCTTAAATTTAGGTCTTTAATCCATTTTGAGTTTATTATTGTGTATAATGTTAGGGGGTGTTCTAATTTCATTCTTTTACATGTAGTTGCCCAGTTTTCCCAGCACCACTTATTGAAGAGGCTGTCTTTTCTCCGTTGTATACTCTTGCCTCCTTTATGAAAGATAAGGTGACCATATGTGTGTGGGTTTATCTCTGGACTTTCTATCCTGTTCCATTGATCTATATTTCTGTTTTTGTGTCAGTACCATACGGTCTTGATTACTGTAGCTTTGTAGTATAGTCTGAAGTCAGGGAGCCTAATTCCTCCAGCTCTGTTTTCTTTCTCAGGATTGCTTTGGCTATTCCGGGTCTTTTGTGTTTCAATACAGATTGTGAAATTTTTTGTTCTAGTTCTCTGAAAAATGCCATTGGTAGTTTGATAGAGATTGCACTGAATCTGTACATTGCTTTGGATAGTAGAGTCATTTTCACAATGTTGACTCTTCCCATCCAAGAACATGGTATATCTCACCATCTGTTTTTATCATCTTTAATTTCTTTCATCAGTGTCTTATAGTTTTCTGCATACAGGTCTTTTGTCTCCTTAGGTAGGTTTATTCCTAGGTATTTTATTCTTTTTGTTGCAATGGTAAATGGGAGTGTTTCCTTTATTTCTCTTTCAGATTTTTCATCATTAGTGTATAGGAATGCAAGAGATTTCTGTGCTTAATTTTGTATCCTGCAACCTTACCAAATTCATTGATTAGCTCTAGTAGTTTTCTGGTGGCATCTTTAGGATTCTCTATGTATAGTATCATGTCATCTGCAAATAGTGACAGTTTCACTTCTTCTTTTCCAATTTGTATTCCTTTTATTTCTTTTTCTCCTCTTATTGCCGTGGCTAGGACTTCCAAAACTATGTCGAATAATAGTGGCAAGAGTGGACATCCTTGTCTTGTTCCTGATCTTAGAGGAAATGCTTTCAGTTTTTCACCATTTAGAAAGATGTTTGCTGTAGGTTTGTCATATGTGGCCTTTATTATGTTGAGGTAGGTTCCCTCTATGCCCACTTTGTGGAGAGTTTTTATCATAAATCGGTGTTGAATTTTTCAAAAGCTGTCTCTGCATCTATTGAGATGATCATATTGTTTTTATCCTTCAATTTGTTATTATGATGTATCACACTGATTGATTTGCATATATGGAAAAGTCCTTGCATCCCTGGGATAAACCCCACTTGATCATGGTGTATCAACTTTTAATGTGTTGTTGGATTCTGTTTGCTAGTATTTTGTTGAGGATTTTTGCATCTATATTCATCAGTGATACTGGTCTGTAATTTTCTTTTTTTGAGTATCTTTGTCTGGTTTTGGTGTCAGGGAGACGGTGGGCTCATAGAATGAGTTTGGGAGTGTTCCTTCCTCTGCAATTTTTTGTAAGAGTTTGAGAAGGATGGGTGTTAGCTCTTCTCTAAACGTTTGATAGAATTCACCTGTGAAGCCCTCTGGTCCTGGGCTTTTGTTTGTTGGAAAATTTTTAATCACAGTTTCAATTTCATTGCTTGTGATTGGTCTGTTTCTATTTCTTCCTGGTTCAGTCTCAAAAGGTTGTGCTTTTCTAAAAATTTGCCAATTTCTTCCAGGTTGTGCATTTTATTGGCATATCCTTGCTTGTTGTAATCTCCCATGATCCTTTGTATTTCTGCAGTGTCAGTTGTTACTTCTCTTTCATTTCTAATTCTGTGTCAATTTTGTTTATCTTCTCAAAGAACCAGCTTTTAGTTTTATTGATCTTTGCTATTGTTTCCTTCATTTCTTTTTCATTTATTTCTGATCTGGTCTTTATGATTTCTTTCCTTCTTCTAACTTTGGGGGTTTTTTTGTTCTTCTTTCTCTAACTGCTTTAGGTGTAAGGTTAGGTTGTTTATTTGAGATTTTTCTTGTTTCTTGCGGTAGGATTTTATTGCTCTAAACTTCCCTCTTAGAACTGCTTTTGCTGCATCCCATAGGTTTTGGGTTGTCGTGTTTTCATTGTCATTTGTTTATAGATTTTTTTTATTTCTTCAGTGATCTCTTGGTTATTTAGTAGAGTATTGATTAGTCTCCATGTATTTGTATTTTTTACCATTTTTTTCCTGTAATTGATATCTAGTCCTATAGTGTTGTGGTCGGAAAAGATACTTGATACAATTTCAATTTTCTTAAATTTACCAAGGCTTGATTTGTGACCCAAGATATGATCTATCCTGAAGAATATTCCATGAGTGCTTGAGAAGAAAGTGTATTCTGTTGTTTTGGGGTGGGATGTCCTATAAATATCAATTAAGTCCATCTTGTTTAATGTGTCATTTGAAGCTTGTGTTTCCTTATTTATTTTCATTTTGGATGATCTGTCCATTGGTGAAAGTGGGGTGTTAAAGTCCCCTACTATTATTGTGTTACTGTCAATTTCCCCTTTTATGGTTGTTAGCATTTGCCCTATGTATTGAAGTGCTCCTATGTTGGGTGCATAAATATTTACAATTGTTATATTATCTTCTTGGATTGATCCCTTGATCATTATGTAGTGTCCTTCTTTGTCTCTTGTAATAGTCTTTATTTTAAAGTCTATTCTGTCTGATATGAGAATTGCTACTTCAGCTTTCTTTTTATTTCCATTTGCATGGAATATCTTTTTTTCCATCCCCTCACTGTCAGTCTGTACATGTCCATAGGTCTGAAGTGGGTCTTTTGTAGGCAGCATGTATATGGGTCTTGTTTTTGTATCCATTCAGCCAGTCTTTGTCTTTTGGTTGGAGCATTTAATCCATTTACATTTAAGGGAATTATTGATATGTATGTTCCTATTACCATTTTCTTAATTGTTTTGGGTTTGTTATTGTAGTCTTTTCCTTCTCTTGTGTTTCCTGCCTAGAGAAGTTCCTTTAGCATTTGTTGTAGTGCTGAATTCTCTTAGCTTTTGCTTGTCTGTAAAGGTTTTAATTTCTCCATCGAATCTGAATGAGATCCTTGCTGGGTAGAGTAATCTTGGTTGTAGGCTTTTCCCTTTCATCACTTTAAATATGTCCTGCCACACCCTTCTGGCTTGCAGAGTTTCTGCTGAAGGATCAGCTGTTAACCTTATGGGGATTCCCCTGTATATTATTTGTTACTTTTCCCTTGCTGCTTTTAATACGTTTTCTTTGTGTTTAAGTTTTAATAGTTTGATTAATATGTGTCTTGGCATGTTTCTCCTTGGATTTATCTTGTATGGGACTCTCTGCGCTTCCTGGACTTGACTATTTCCTTTCCCATATTAGCAATGTTCTCAACTATAATCTCTTCAAATACTTTCTCAGTCCCTTTCTTTTTCTCTTCTTCTTCTGTGACCCCTGTATTTCAAATGTTGGTGCGTTTAATGTTGTCCCAGAGGTCTCTGAGACTGTCCTCAATTCTTTTCATTCTTTTTTCTTTATTCTGCTCTGCGGTAGTTATTTCCACTATTTTATCTTCCAGGTCACTTATCCTTTCTTCTACCTCAGTTATTCTGCTATTGATTCCTTCTAGAGAATTTTTCATTTCATTTCATTTATTGTGTTGTTCATAAGTGTTTGTTTGCTCTTTAGTTCTTCTAGGTCCTTGTTAAACGTTTCTTATATTTTCTCTATTCTATTCCCAAGATTTTGGATCATATTTACTTTCATTACTCTGAATTCTTTTTTGGGTAGATGCCTATTTCCTCTTCATTTGTTTGGTCTGTTAGGTTTTTACCTTGCTCCTTCATCTGCTGTGTATTTCTCTGTCTTCTCATTTTGCTTAACTGTGTTTGGGGTTCACAGGCTGCAGGTTCATAGTTCCCGTTGTTTTTGGTGTCTGACATCAGTGGGTATGTTGGTTCAGTGGGTTGTGTAGGCTTCCTGGTGGAGGGGACTGGTGCCTGTGTTCTGATGGTTGAGGCTGGATCTTGTCTTTCTGGTGGGCTGGACCACATCCAGTGGTGTGTTTTGGGGTGCCTGTGAACTTATTATGATTTTAAGCAGCCTCTCTGGTAATGGGTGGGGTTGTGTTCCTGTCTTGCTAGTCGTTTGACATGGGGTGTCCAGCACTGTAGCTTGCTGGTTGTTCAGGGGAGCTGGGTCTTAGTGTTGAGATAGAGATCTCTGGGAGAGCTCTCACCAACTGATATTACGAGGGGCTGGGAGGTCTCTTGTGGACCAATGTCCTGAACTCAGCTCTCCCACCTCAGAGGCTCAGGCCTGACACCTGGCCAGAGCACCAAGATCCTGGGTCATCCTGGAGAAGATGGGCTGAAGCCAGGAGAAAGCTAGATGATGGGAGACCCGTCAGAAGGCTTGTTTGGTGAGGTCAGGCAAAGGATGGTGACATTCTGTACCCAGGCTTTACTCGCGAAGGGGAAAGGGGTGCCTCCGGAAGCCAAGTGCGAACTTCCACGCAAAAGTATGTTACAGTGATATTGGTTGACTTACAGGAAGTTTTCCAGATGGATTGTTTAGGTGAGAGAATCAAGAGGAAAGGAAATATGATTCCATGCTATGGAAAACACAATGACAAAAGTACTGAAATTTTAACTGTATGGATAATTGTGATGGGTGATGTGTGAAAAGCAATGCTTTTTGAGAAAAGAGTAATATGGAAAATTTAGGTATTTTTAGTGCTGCTTCTGACAATTATCCTCACACACACATATTTGGATATGAGTCTAAGACATCAGAGAAGTATGGAAGGTGTCTCATCATGTTGTCAGCATTGATGACCTGGGAGGTTGGAGGAATTTGAGAATTGGAGAAGGAAGAGCTAAGCAAAAACTCCAAAGGAAAAAAAAGTTTCTAAGAATGTCCATAATGAGAGGAAAATGTAGCAGGTATAACATGATCCCATGCACATAAAATCCTATATAGATGCACATGCACAAAAAGATTCATGATAGGATGTTTACTCAGATTTAATGGTGGAATTTCAGGTTGTTTTTGCATCTTTCATTATATAATCTCACTGCAAAAAAAATAAAGCAATGGAGAAAAAATAATCAGAAAAAGCTGTTTTCAGTGGGACTCAAAAACACACATTTTCTGTGTACCTATGACAGAGGTGGTATATGGAAATGCAGGGCTAGGAAACAGCAAAAGCCCCGTCAGACACACAACCGCCACCCCCTGCCCCAGGGCAGAGGGATACTGTGGTCCCAAATGCACTGATAGAAGAGGAGACCTCATTTCATGGCTGGACAGTAAAGTCATCAGGCCCAGGACAACATTATTTCTTCTGAGTTTAAAGCAACTAGATGTTCTCTGTGTGTTTAAGTTCTACATTAGCAAAAGCGAGTTGTGAAATGCCCAGAAATTCCTGTAAGACAAATTGAAACCAAAGCAACTCTTCTTCCTTGTAGGCTCAAACGGACCACAGTCATTTACAGTTGAGCAGTGGGGCACCCCTGAGAAGTTGCCAAGAGCTCATACATGGTAAGCAGTTTCTCTGACCCTAGAGAACAAGTCCTCAGGGACAGAACGTCCTCTTACAGTCTGAGTATGGAAGGTCTAGTTCCCTCTGTGCTGTGTTGGTGGCAGATATGGAGGGGGAGGGGGGAGAGGAGAGGAGGAGGGCCGGGAATCAGCCACACCAACCCAGGAACAGCTGTTTCTTTACTGGGCAGGCCTGAAGACCAGGCAGCTGAACACTGGAGAGACCCATCTAAACTTCTGACCCGGGGACATCCCTGGCGGTCCAGTTGTTAAGATTCGGTGCTTCCACTGTAGGGGGCACGGGTTCGATCCCTGGTCAGGGAACTAAGATCCCAGATGCCACACGGTACAGCCAAAAAAAAAAAGATAAACTGTTGACCATATCTTGCTTCCATCACATGAATGATGATCCATCCCAAGAAGGACTAGAACATTCCATTTTGAAGGTTCCAATGACAGGAGCCCAGACGTTTGGAGATCAGGGTGGAGGTGAGAGGTCACCACCAAGAATTCCTGGGGAGAGTCCACACCTAGAGTCCAATCCTAAACATTCCTTCTCCCTGAGGAGAAAAGGTCTTTTCGTGTGGTTGAAACATAGCGCGCATAGCTGCACCATGAACAGTTAGCCCTGGGAACTCGCTTTGTCAGTGTCTGCAATAACCAGCCCCTCTCTGTCCTTTCAGCTTTAATCGCTTGGACTTGCCACCGTATGAGTCCTTTGAAGAATTATGGGATAAACTTCAGATGGCCATTGAGAACACTCAGGGTTTTGATGGCGTCGATTAGATTACAAGTAACCATCTATGGTGTTTTACTGCCGCTCTTTTATAAGCAAAATCTTGACTTAAAATTTTCCGGGGAACTTCTAACCCTTGGCCATTGATGCTTCCCAGATATTGGAGAAAATCATGTCAAAGAATTAGAAGAAATAGTATGACAACTTTTCCATTATTTCATTCACTTATATAAGGTGTTGCTTTTACGCAGTTGTTTTGTTCTATCTTGAGTTCACCCTCTAGTATAAAAGTCCTGTGTGCCTGAAATCGTGAGTGTTGTCCTTGACATTTACCTCTTTTACAGTATTTGCCAGGCAGTTTCTTAAACTACTGAAATTATAACTGTGAAATATTTGTGATAAGTGTCATGTGTGAAAAGTTTGATGCTTTTTGAGAAGGAAACGGAAATTGGGGGAAAAAACTTTAATATTGAGTACACTACAATATAGTCAGTGCTGCCTGCAGCTAGTTATTATTTTGTAGACCTGCCTACTGCACATTACTGCCCAGATTTTTGGAAAAATCTTAGAAAGTATGTTACCTATATTTTTAGTCAACTGATTCACTTGCAAAAAGCTGCTTACTTCATTTTAAAAAGCATTTGGCTTTTGTTAATATGCGGTTTTACTAAGCAAGGTGGTTCATAAGACGTGAAGCAAATTCAAATTTGCGAAGGGTTAAGGTATTAACGCCTCCCTCTTGCCTGTATATCCTTATGGCTCATTGGTAGAGTCATCACTCTTTACTGTGTTAGTTTAGTTAAAAGAATTCCTTCTTCAAACTAAAGCTTGACAAAGCAGTATTCCTAAATAAGCCTTGAAGAACTAAGTTAAATGTATAATACTTGCCTTTACTAGTCATTCTTTACAGTTGCACAATTATGTAGTAAATATATGTTTACAGGGTTTCTTATGTTTACAGATTAAGCTAATCTCTGCAGTTGCATTTTTATATTTTTAGTATTTCACTTTAATCAAAAAACCAAATAATTTGTTAAAAATAACCAAAGAATAGTTATAAGGCATAATTTGTATTAAATTACCACATTTCTTATGCTTTTTTAAAAACCTGTTTACTATGAAAATGTTTTGCTATAAATCCAAAACTCTTTAGGCAAAATGCTACAGATAGACCCCGACTTGAACCAAACTGAAGTACATAAAAATCCTGTGCATGTATTCAGTGAAGGTTTACTGAATGCCTGCGATGTGCATAGCTCTGTCTAGGCCCTGGGGTGAGAGTCGTCAGCTTCAAAGAAATCTAGCTGAGTCCCCATCCTCAAGGAATTTAGAGATGTGTAAAGGAATTTTCAAACAATCAAAAGTCAGTCGGGGTGAGCAGAAGGCAAAAGGGAAAGTGTTCCAGTGCCCCTGCAAAGATGAGTGTGCCAAGACTGTATTTATATATTTTATACCTACATTGGAATGATTATATAGAAAATGCTCTTGCAAAAAGATAAAGCTGTTTCTCAATATGGTATCTTCGTGATTTAGGGGTAATTGTAAATATATGTTATTAATCTTCTTAAATACATACATATATATATATATGCATACTCTGAGAGTTGTAAAAAGTGCATCTGGCTCTTGGTTAAAGTTTGTTGGGGTCTAACACGATGGGTACCATTCAGCACGTAGTAGGGATGTCCCATGTGACAGAAGCAAAACCACTTTCCAAACAGCACATCAGCAGCTCAGCTTAGGGAGAGTAATTCACAGATCTAGGTACCCTGTGTCTAATCTTCACCTTGCTAACTAGCATTCAGGGGAGACCACCAGGTGTAGCCCTAATTTTATCTCTTACCAAATGTTTAAACTGAAGCAGCATACTTCACCTCTCCGGGCTCCTGGTTCTTCACCTGTCAAAGGAAAATAATCATGCACACTCTCATTGTCATGTAAGATTATTGTAAATTCCAGAAAGATGCTTTGTAAAGTATCACACGATCAGAAGGTGCTTTGCACTGACCATCAGATTTTGTCAAATCAGGTGTGAACACGAACTACACTCCCAAAGAAAAATCTCTTCATTTAAAAATAAAATGACTGCTGACAGACAAGGAAGTAGAAACATCTCTGATATTGAATATATACAGATATACATATGCATGTTTATCTGTACATGGATCTTACCATCAGAATTCATTTTCTCCACATGAGCAAAGTAATATTACTATGGGCCAATGCATTTTGGAATGTTCTCATTATGTAGAACTGAATGTGAAAACTATTTTTGTTAAAACAAGATTTTACCACATGATTGTTTAAATCTCGCTTCTGTGAAATACAGCAGATATCAGAGCTTGAGAAAATATAAAGCTTGCCTTTCGTCCGATTCATTCACGTGGATGATTCTGTGACTCAGCTAAAACAGGGTGTTAAAGAGACCAGACACTCCCACCAGCCCCCAGCCGCAGACCATCATCTCCCAGGTGTGCACTGATGGTCCAAAAGGAACCTGTATCGAGCCACACAGCCCCTCATCCCAGATAGCAAAGTTTCTCAAATGCATTCTACGGCTGGAAGTAAAATAGGGTCATTTACGTAAAGCAAGGACGTCGGGTTTTTTTTAGAGTTATAAGCACATAATTTTAGCCTATTATTTTCTCTGTAATCAAATTTTAACAGGCATAAAATTGTGCTACAAATGCATTTCATCCTAATTTAAATGGTTATTTCTTTTCATTTTTTATTTATAATGCTGAAATTATTCCAGAGAATTATCAAGTTAAACAATTCGTTTGGATTATAAGCCACTTGACATTGTTTTTTAAAATCTTCTCATATGGGAAAAAGATATCAAGATTAATGTATCAAAATTTATTGCATACTTTAAAATATAAAACCATTTTTTAAAATCTTGATGCCACAAATAAAGTTCTATTCTAGTAAAAACAGAAACTGTGATTCATTTTCAAATAGAAATGTTTCCAAGCCATTATCCTTAGCCAATAGCTCTTGATCTAGTTCTCTGCAGCAATGCATGAAATTCTCAAGACAACCTTGAATTGATAGCAGGTTACCTAGCATGATTATAAACTCTTAACCACAGAGAATCTCCATTTTACAAACAGGTCCTGTTCCCAAAATCTGGTTGTTAGTAAAATATACAGAAGGCAATATAATAATAAAGTTACAAATGGACTGGATTTCAGACTTGCTGTTGTTCATTCCAGAGACCAGCCATGGAACCTATTTATAACATTGTTTCTATGAGAAGAGGAATTCCAAGTGTTACTTCAGAAGTAAGTATCTTTTCATCCTTCCTCTGAACTCCTGGAAGTTTCCCAGTTAGAAGGGAATCCAACACCCTCACCCCCAGTCAGCCCTAGGAAGGTGCTGTTCCAGCCCTGTTTCTGCCAAAATCCAGACTAGTTGTAATCTATGGGGTCCAGACGCCTGCCTTCCCCGCTTCCACCCTTCCAGAGCTCACCAGCTCGGGCGGTAGCTAGCCGGCACCGTGCCTCCCCGTACAGGAAGTCCTTGCTTTGCTGTCCATCAGGGCAGGCACACTCCTTTTTATAAAGGATATTATACTAAGTGTTAGAATCGCAGGACCTCACTGTGAATAGTGGGCTTCAGTAGATTTGTGTGTATTTTTCTTGAGCGTTAAAGAATATCGCTAAATTAGCGGTCTGTTCGGTTCTGCCAGTCTCTTCATCTGCAATCCATCCTATGCGGTCCCTCCATCCCACACCAGTGTTTCCTTTCTCATATACAAATCTGATCAGGTTACTCTGCCAAAAACGCTCTGAAAGCTCCCCAGAGCCAGAAGGAAGAAGCCCAAACCTGTTGGCATGAAATGCAGTCTGTCCCCAGCTTAATGCACGAGTTCCACCTTCTATCGTACCCCACTCAGGCACCCTGCCCTCCACCCAAACCATGCCTCCCTCCAGCCCTTAATCACTGAAAACTTCTCTGCACCTGCTTATGTCCACTTGCAGAATCACTCCTCCTCTTGGAGCAGTGGAAGGGTGCTGTGGCCTGGCAGTTGGTACCTAGTAGCATGAATGGGATCGTATATTGCTGTGTTTGGTGTACATAATTCTCGCCTACAAACTTGGGCAGCTTGAAAACAGGGACTTCTTTGTATACATTTTTAATATGTTCATTCTCCAACACATAAATACAATGTGAGTATTGTTTGTGTATAGACCCAGTGCACATGTATTGAGCACCTACAGCATCCCTGGCCCTGTGCAGTGATACGCAGGAAGCTCTGTGTATAGGGGGATGATGGGAACTGTGAAAATACACATGCAGAGAAGGAGCTTGACTGAGATCCTGCGGAGCACCAGGGTCTGCAGTAAACACGTTACGTGGGTCCCATTTAATCTGCATAAAAACTCAGTGAGGCAGGTTTTATAGGCTCAAAAAGGACAAGTAATACACCTGAGGCCACACAGCATATAAACTCAGTGGATTATGAACCACAACAAAAAAAAAGAAAGCTGTAGAATCCCATCAGCAAATTACCAAGGTGTATTCGTTTTCTGTTGCTGCATAACCCATGACCACAAAGCTAGCAGCTCAAATCAACACCCATTTATCATCTCACAGTTCAGTCAGTCATTAACTCCACATGGAATCTAAAATATGACACAAATGGGCTTATCTACAAAACAGAAACAGACTCACAGACATAGAGAACAGACTTGTGGTTGCCAAGGGGTAGGTGGGGGAGGGAGGGATTGGGAGTTTGGGATTAGCAGATGCAAACTGTCATGTATAGAATAGATAAAAGACAAGGTCCTACTGTATAAACTATATTCAGTATCCTATGATGAATCATAATGGAAAAGAATATGAAATAGTGTATATATATGTATAACTGAATCACTTTGCTGTTTAGCAGTAATTAACAGAACACTGTAAATCAACTATACTTGAATAAAATTAATTTAAAAATTAACAAAAAAGAAATCCACATGGGCTCAGCTGGCTTCTCTACTTAGGGCCTCACAGGCCAAAACCAAGGTGTCAACCAACCGAACTCTTAGCTGCTTCAGTGATTCTTCAGTTGTTGACAGAATCCAGTCCCTTGTGGCTAGAGTTCTGAGGTCCCCATTTGCTTGCTGGCTGTCATCTGGGGACCAGTCTAACCTTCTACAGGCCACATACATTTCCCATCACTTGGCTGTTACATCTTCAAGCCAGCAATGGTGTGTGCAATCCTTTTCATGCTTAGAACCTCCCTGATGCCTCCTTTTGCCGTCCTCTCTGCCACCAGGTGGAGAAAATTCTCACTTTCCAGGGCTCACTTGATTAGTCCCACCTCTATCATCTCCCCTTTTGAAGTCGACTGTGCTGTAGGCATAACACAGTCGTGGGGGTCACGGATTGCAGGCATTTGGGCCTTGAGCTTTTGGACCATTTGTAGAAATTCCACCTCCCACACAACCTAAAAGTAAAGGGTGGCAAAGGGTTATGGAGATGTGGCTTGAAAAACACTTAAATGTATCTAATTTTATAGTTCGTGGTTCAGGGTTCCATTCTTTACCAATGAAAAGCCTGATAAATGAATGGTACTATCAGCCGGTGGATTCATCTTCAGCAGCTGTGAATTCACGAATCACCACTCAGGTTTGTGGTTTTCTCAGTGGCATCAAGGTTGAATTGGCCTGAAATTAGATTCAACTCATCCTTAGAAGCTTCCTTATTATATAAAAGAGAACTAGATCATCGCTGCTCTTTTGTTTGAAGGATTGGTATTCCTTCCCATGAAGTTATGTTCAGGATAATGATGTGAGTGCAACTCAAAACAGAGCCGAAAGCAAAGAAAGCCATTCACAGCCCAGAGTTGCTGATCATTTGCTGGCTCTCAGTCTCCAGAGAGAAGGGGAGGGGCGGGGAGGGCCTCTGGATGCCCTGAGCGAGCACGCAACTCTGGAGCAGAGGGTTCGCCTTGGGAAGGTAACCAGAGACTAAAGCCATAACTGTAGGCTGTTGAGGATGCTCAATTCATTGTTCAGATCCTGACCGAAGTTCTCTTATGAAAAATAATTACTATAAAGGCAAACCCCATACCTTCCTAAGAGTTGTTTCTGTTTAACATATATTTTATAAATGAGAAACTCAAGCATATTCTCTCCAGTCAGTAAGAGGTAATGAGCAGAGTTAGCTAAGGATAATCTGTTTAAACAAACAGGGTTTTCATGGATGCTAGACTTGAAAACACGATCCAGATCAATGACATGGTTAATACTCAGTCACTGTGCATTAGCCCAGGGATAAACTTCCAGACTTGAAGACAATGAAATAGCTCCAATGGGATGACCAAATTCTCAATGATGAAGGAGGAGTAGCCAGCTAGCTTTGCTTTGCTTTTTCAGTATTGCTATGTGTTGTAATGTTGCAATGCTTGTGGATAAATGTTGACGTTGTGTGGTTTTAAGCTACAAGGAATTCAGTAATGTTTTATCCTTGTCTGCATCTTCAAAAGAAGTGTGAGAAGGGAAAAAAGAAAGCTCTGTTAACTCAGTTACTACCAGAACTCTGAATATCTGTGGTTGCCCCTATGAGTCAATTTACATACTTTCCCTCATTGCCATCTGGGGACAATGTGGATAGGAATTTGGGCGTTATCATCAAAACATCTAATTACTCATTTAAGCATCGCTAGGGGTGGGAAAGAAGGAACACATAGCACATACTGCAAGCCTTTGGAAGGTATATTAAGACATTTAAGACTGAGCCAAGGTCTAGTCCAGCATTGTCCAATAGAAATATAATGCAGGTGACATGTAATTTTAAACTTTCTAGTGGCACATTTTAAAGAGTAAAAAGAGATAAATGAATTTAATAGTAATAATGTATCTAATGAAGTATATCTAAAATATTAACATTTCAACATGTAATTAATATAAAATTATTAATGATGTTTTTCATTATCTGATACTAAGTCTTCAATATGCAGTGTGTATTTTATGCTTCCAGCACATCTCAGTTCAGAACGGCCACATTTCAAATAGCCACAGGGGGCTGGTGCTATATATTGGACAGCACTGGAATCAATGGGCCTGGGTCATGCTTAGACACCCCAAAAGGGAATGAAGAAGCAGCTCTGAGTGGCTAACCTGGGAAGGTGCAAAATTAGCTTGCTTCCTCCAGGCAACTCCAGAGTCTTGGAAGAAATTTCTCCAAGAGAGCCCAATGTCAAAAACGAAGCAACATTGCAGATAGCCGGTCTGTGGTGATTCCAGATTTGACTTTCAGGAGCTTAAGGTTGGCAGTCTGGTTGCAAGGGGAGCTATCTTTGCACTGTGAAGACACTGTCTCCACACGGATTCTGTTTGCTAGGGATGGCTTGGGAGAGATCTAATGCAGATTATGGGGAGATAAGCCAAATCCCCAAATCACACCTGCAACCTCCTCCTTAGAGCTGAGGTTGCCCCAGACAGTGATGCTGAAGGTGTCCCACGTTGAACGTCATATAATGCGGGCAGAAGCAAACGTGTGGGAATCGCTGGCAACCAGCATCCAGTGTGAAGCGCTGGATCTAGGACCTTGGAAGATCATCACAGAACAGGGCGAGGGGGATGGGGGATGGGGTGATTTATCAGAAACAGGAGGGTGGCGATGAGACTGGACAACTGGGAGGGTAAGGCCACCGCAGAGGAAGAACTCCGCGGGGTCACAGGGGGTCACCTGGGGGAGAGCCTCTTTGACGTCGGGAGGAAGGCAGAGGCTGTGGGAGACACAGCTGTTTGTTTTTTCTACTGCAAGGAGAATAACAAAATGCGATCAGGAGAGCTAATAGACTACAGATGCAGGACTTCTGGCTGAGCGCTCAGACCTGCCAAAGGCTTTGAACTGGAACCAGCCCTCTCATTTTCAGCAGTGCGTGTGGCCCGTGAAAAAGAAAGAGTGAAGTAAAACAAGAGACCCACCAGAGATAATTATGAGTTACTCCCAGCCGGTGAAATAACAGAGGTTATGTTGGGCTGGGGGAAAAGTAGGGGTTTGATCATGAAAGGACTTATGTTCGATGCTAAGGAATCTAATCAACAGTGGGGAAGCTATTCAAGAGTTCCATGCCAAAAAGTGCATGCTTTGGTATGAACTTTAGAAAGCTCGTTCTGCCTATTTAAGGGTAGCAGGTCTGGGGGCAGGTGCTAATGTGGAGAGTGTTCCAAGGACGAAGGTGAGAAATGGTAGCGTCTGAAGCCAGGGTTGAGATGTCATATGGAGAGAGTTGCAGCTTTTGGGCAGGGGGGATCAATAGGGGCGAAGACAGGAGTCTGGGCTGACACCTACCCCGACACCCAGATGGGGGCACCTGGATGGGTGCCGGTGTTGCCACCGCCGGAACAGAAAGGACTGTGAACTTTCCACGGGGTGACATCAGAGGGGAGGCTTCTGATAGGCAGCTGTGCATCTAAAGGTGGGTGAAGATTTGGAGGTTACCAGCAAATAGCTGTGAGCCCATGAGGCGATCGTATTACATGGGCCGCTAAATTATTAAACATCACTTCTGATAAGTTTATTTTATTATATTTTGTATTTAATAGAACAAGTGGTGATTGGGGGACGTTTATAAACAATACAATTGGTAGTGTGTTTCCAGCCAAAACCAAGCTTTTGGGTTTTTCTTTGCTCTTTATTAGGTATTCCAGGACCTGTACTTAAATGCCAACAGTTTTCTCCACTTGGCGCTGACCTTCCCACTTCCGCGCACATTGCGGGCACCTGAGCCTGATTTGCTGTGGCTGACCTGGGCTCCCAATTGTCCCCGAGCCAGGCCCCATTTCACTTTGCCCGCTTCCACCTGAGGCCCCGCCCAGTCATCTTCCCTGGAGCCCCCGCACCTGCGGGTATCATTGCTGATGGGAACAACCTGGGATCCCCCCGGGGGAAGCGTGGGCGGGAGAGAACCTGAAACAGGCCAGGCAGCCCTGAGGAGGGAGCAGCAGTGAGCGTGGGCTCCGAGACGTGGGGGAGGTGTCGGGGGAGAGGAAGGAGAGCCCGGAGGAGAGGAGGGACCCGTGAGCGGCCGTGTGGTGACAGCGGCGACCTGCAGAGGCCATGGCAGCTCCAGGACGGAGAGCAGGTAAGACAGCGGCCCTGGAGGGAGGAAGAAAGCCCTCCCCTCTCCCCTTGTGCCCCATGACGCAAGTGACGCTGAAGCACCCCAAATGAGTACACTCAGTTCCCTCTCGGGACTGGCCTTCCTTGCGGGAGGGGTGAGATTCAAGGGCAACTGGATGTGCCTCCGCCAGCCTCCACACACCTATTTGCTGATGGCTGAAATTTTTTTTGTTTGTTTTGCGGTACGCGGGCCTCTCACTGCTGTGGCCTCTCCCGTTGCGGAGCACAGGCTCCGGACGCGCAGGCCCAGCGGGCATGGCTCACGGGCCTAGTCGCTCCGCGGCATGGGGGATCTTCCCGGGCCGGGGCCCGAATCCGTGTCCCCTGCATCGGCAGGCGGACTCTCAACCACTGCGCCACCAGGGAAGCCCAAATGTGTGTTTTTTTTGTTTTGTTTTGTTTTGTTTGCGGTACGCGGGCCTCTCACTGTTGTGGCCTCTCCCGTTGCGGAGCGCAGGCTCAGCGGCCATGGCTCACGGGCCCAGCCGCTCCGCCATGGCTCACGGGCCCAGCCGCTCCGCCATGGCTCACGGGCCTAGCCGCTCCGCGGCATGTGGGATCTTCCCGGACCGGGGCACGAGCCCGTGTCCCCTGCATCGGCAGGCGGACTCTCAACCACTGCACCACCAGGGAAGCCCCTGAAATTCTTTTAATAGCACATAAGACCTTTCACTTCCATACTTAAAAGACTGAATTCTAGTACAAAGGACAAATGTTTCCTGAACCCAAATGTGTTTGTAGTAGAAGTATAAGTGACTAAGGTAAGGTCTGTTCAGTGGGGATAGAGGTTAGGAAAAGGGACACCTCGCTTGGGGTGGAAAAGCCCTGAAACGCGAGGCTGGGGTCCGAAGAGGCCGATATTCACAGTCTGGCCGTGTCCTTCTGGGCTGTTGACCTGAAATCGATCTGAGTCCGGGAGAAGCGGCCCGGGTGGGCAGCCGCGTCGTCAGCCGCAGCAGGGCCACTGCTTCAATTATTTCCTTTGCCTGAGATCGCGCTCGGGACTTTTGTGTGGGAGAAGCATTTCACGAATCTCTACACCGCAGAATACTTGCAAGTATTGAGTTACTCAAACGATGCTTACTATTCATGGGCATGAACTCAGAGAACAATACTCACACCAAAGGGGACAGACCTAAATGTGGGGCTTTCTTTGATTATATTGGTTCCTAGTTAAATATAACAGATACTCCTTCTCCAGGGGTCTACAGAATCTTTTCCAGAGTGACAATAACTTTTTCCCTTTGACTCAACCTCTTCCTCCGTGTTCTCGGCGTCCCCTGCCAGCCATGAGGGGATGGCCTCATTCTGAAGTCTGTTTGCCAGGTTATGGGAGCTTGGAAGTCTTTGCAGCTGTGGAACACAGATTACTCACCCCTTTTTAAATGATCTAACATACATACAACCGTGGCTAGAATAGTGACTCGGCCACTAAGTGAATGGATATTATTTTTCATCCATGACAAACATGTCTGAAAGTTATCTGTTTGTTCCCTCACTCCCTAATTAGGACACTGAAAGTGCTCTAGGGAGTCCCTTCCTTTCAGACAGCACTTTTAATTCTCTTTAATGTATCTTCACATTCATTGTCTCCTTTTATTCAAGGCCAGTAAAGTAGGTAGGGCACGTGTCATTGTTCTCACTTGACAGATCAGAAAGATACGACACAGCAAGGGTTTGCTTTGGTCACAGAGTAAATTAGGAGCAGACCTGGATCTGTGAAGTGAGGTCGGCTGCATTGGGTGGTCCCCTGACCCAGGCTTCGCACAACTTCAGACCCTTGTATCCAGGACTAATGAGCTCACCTGAATCTCACTAGGCCTGAGCATCAGGTGGGCTGAGTAGGGCATGTCAGACATCCAGCCGGCACCCTCCTCCCTCCAGATAGGATGGGGGTGGAGAAGCCAAATGCAGGCTGTCTGTCCCTGAGTCAGGGCCTAATGGGCAGGGAGAGCTTTGCCTTTTTTCAGAGAACCTTATCAGGTTCTTAAAGTGGGACTTGTAGTGAACAGCATTCTCAAAATAACAAGTGTCAGCCATGGACAAAATTTTCTAAATAGTAAAACATTACCACTGATTAGAAATCTAATGTATCAAGGCGCTTTGGGCTTAGAACACAACACTTCTCTCACAGAGGGGATTTGCTAACAATTCCCTGGCTACAGTGGCAGAGCCAGGGTCTCTGTTCTGTCCCTCTCAGACCTTTGTTCTGTGTCTTGATCAATTCTTCTGTCATTCTCTGTCCTCTGTGGGTATGTTTGTGCGTGAGGGTAGAAAGGGTGGATAGATATGTGTAAATTCTCTGCAGTCAATCCAGTGCCTGATTATTCTATTACGAGGGCTTTGCTGTCCTGCTTATAAATCCTTACACACTTTCTTTCTCTCCTCCACTCTGTTTGGAAAGTTTTTGTCTCAGATCATGGACTATTGGTTATATCAGCTCCCCTCCCCCTCTTCAAGAGGGAGATGCTGTTTATCTTTCCCAAGAAATTTTATGGTTTAGGTGGGAAAAATCTGGCTCCCTGCAGAGCCCTGAGAGGAAGATCCAAGAAAGAAAATAACCCTGTATTTCTGGCATTTCCTGGCTGCCCAGAGCTTCCCTCCACAGCTGACATTGATAAAATTTCATCAAGGGCGTTAGTCGATCAGGCTACAGGCTTTTATTATGTCACTTACTCTGAGAGTCATATTAGCATTTAAGATACTGGTCTTTTTTTCTGCGTAGAATGTGACATGTCTCTATTTTGCATGTTATCACATTCCTAAAGCCTCAGTACAGCCCCTAAATTAATTGAAAAGTGACTTTAAAATATAATTTAACACTCGTGACAGATACAAAAGTATTCTTAAACAAATGGAAAGACACTTCCTGTTTTTGCATAGGACGACACAACATTATAAAGATGTCATTTTCCCTAAATTAATTGAAAAAGCTAATGCAATACCGACAAGTTGCAGTTTAGGCAAGTTGATAATGAAGTTCACATGGAAAAACAAATGCATAAATACCCAGGAAAACACTTGAAAAATAACAACTACTAGAGATGACTAGCCCTACCAAATATTAAAATATACTATAAATCCTGTGTAATTAAAAGTGTAGTGCTACATGAAGAGACACATTGACCAGTAAAATAGAATGACCAGAAATAGACCAAGAAACATATGGAAAGTTAGACATTAAAGATGGCATCTCAAATCATAGGGCGAAGATGGACATTTTAATAAATGACACTTCTCAAAAGCCAAAATGTGGAAAGCCCAAATGGCCACCATGTAATGAATGGATAAACAAAATGTGGTATATTCATACAATGGAATACAACATGGATAAACCTTGAAGACATTATGCTAAGTGAAAGAAGGCAGTCACAAAAGACCATTATATGATTCCATTTATATGAAATGTCTACCGTAGGCAAATCCAGAGGGACAGAAAGTTGGTTAGTGGATGCCTAGGGCTGGGGAGTGGGGAAGAATAAGAGTAGATACCAGGTTTCTTTTGGGGGTGATAAAAATATTCTAAACTTAGATCATGTTGATGGTTACCGAAGTCTGTGAATATACTAAAACCAGTGAATTGTACACTTGCAAGGCGTGAATTTTATGGTGTATGAATTCTATCTCAATAAGGATGTTTGTAAAAGGGACAAATGACCAAAAAGTCCAATAGAAAAATGGGGGGAGATATTCTTCAAACATATGAAAAAAATGTTCAAATTCACTCAGGGACAAATTAAGCAACACTGAGATACAGTTCTCATCCATCATATTGGCGAAAATTAAAAAGTACGATGATCGCCTGGAGGGGTGGGATAGGGAGGGTGGGAGGGAGGGAGACGTAAGAGGGAAGAGATATGGGAACATATGTATATGTATAACTGATTCACTTTGTTATAAAGCAGAAACTAACACACCATTGTAAAGCAATTATACCCCAATAAAGATGTTAAAAAAAAAAAGTATGATGATCCATCGGGTAAACAGGCATTCTCACACATTGCTGGTGGAAATGCAAACTGCAAAGAGAGTTAGGAAATAACCTAACAAAACTACAAAAGCAGTTTGACCTAGCAACACCACTTTTAGGAATATATCCTGCAGATACGCTTCCAACAATGTGAGAATATATAAGCACAAGGTTACTCATTGCAGCATTGCTGGTAATTACAAATCTAAATGCTCATTCAAAGGAGGTTGATTGAATAAGCTATGGCTCATCTAGAAAATGGAATACTAAGCACTCTATAAAATAATGAAGATCTCTATAAAATTGATATGACCTCCAGGCTACACTGTTAAGTGAAAAAAATAACATGCAAAAGAGCATCTTAGTGTGTTATCCTACACGTGAGAAAAAAGAGTTATAGGGAAAATATACATGTATTTGTTCTTTCATACAAAATATGAGGAGAAACCAGAAACCAAGAGATAGATTACTATTATGAGTTGAATTGTGGTTCCCCCCCACACCATTACCCTCCACTCCTGAAGAGGTCTGTTGAAGTCCTAACCCCCAGCACCTCAGAATGTGATCTTACTTGGAAACAGGGTCATTGCAGCTGTAATTAGTTAGGATGAGGTCATGCTGGAGCAGGGTGAGCCCCTAATCCAGTATGACTGGTGTCCTTATAAGATGAGGACCCTGTGAAGAGAGAGACAAAGGGAAAACACCATGTGAAGATGAAGGCATTGATAAGGGGGATGCATCTATGAGCTAAGGAGCACCAAAGACTGCCAGCAAACCACCCGAAGCCAAGAAGCAGCAAGAAGTATTCAGAGGGAGCTCGGCCCTGCCAACATCTCCATTTTGGACTTGGAGCCTCCAGAACTGAAAAGATAACTTTCTATCGTATTAAGCCACTCAGTTCATGGCACTTTGCATGAAATACAGTTCCCTACAGAGTGTAGGTGGGAAATGAAAGAAGGGAAGAACTGGACTGGGGTCATGGGGATGTGAAGAGAGTGCACTTCTCTGAATAGACCTTTCTTTGAAGCTCTGACTCAGAACCGTAGTCATGTTTCACATACCACCCCAAAATAAACATTTAAAATCAACCAGGGGACTTCCCTAGTGGCGCAGTGGTTGAGAGTCCGCCTGCCGATGCAGGGGACACGGGTTCGTGCCCCGGTCTGGGAAGATCCCATATGCCGTGGAGCCTGCGTGTCCAGAGCCTGTGCTCCACAGCGGGAGAGGCCACAACAGTGAAAGGCCCGCATACCGCAAAAAAAAAAAAAAAAAAAAAAATCAACCAGGATGTGGGCGAACCCAATGTGGCATACAGGCAGTAAGAAATGAACCTGACTGAGGTGAAAATAACATAACTACATTGAGGGGAGTGAGGGAGACAAGAAATAACCTAAAGAACTTTGCAGAACAATATTTTGGTTGGATAATATAAGGTTAAAGACAAACTATATACAAATTTTGTACTCCAGTTCCTATACTTGTTTCTCACAGTGGTATGGGTTAGCAATTCTGAAACGACTGTAGGTATATACCAGAACTGAACAAATAAGTAAATATATTATAGATATTGAAAGCCACATTTCTCAAGGTGAGAAGGAAGTTACCAAAAAAGGGAGAAGGCTAGAAGAGGCTCTATGGTGGTGAGTTAAATTTGGAGGAATTCTAATGAATCTTGGTTTATAATATATATATAAAGATAGATGGATCCATCCTTCTCCAGTAAAAGGAACCAGGGTTCCTTAAAGAAAAAGTTGAATCCAGCGTTGGGGCAGGGAAAATACAAGATGAGCCTGGAACATCTTGTAGTTACAGAAAATAAGTTCTCAAAACCTGATAAAGGGACCTCAGAAGAACCCAGAAGCCAACCTGAAGGAGCTCTCAACAGTGAGAGTGGAAAAAATTGAGCAAGAAAATGATAGTATTGCATTATAACCCATAGAATAAAATAAATATCCATGAGTCTATACTGATAAAAATAACTGAGTAAAGTACAATGGTGGAGGGGGACAACTCTTGCTCACAAAAGAATTCCAGTGAATTAATGTGGGAAGACTGAGAAATTAAACATCATGGTTAGGCAAACATCACAGTAATACTTGTTGCAGGCAAGACTCACACTAATGGATGCTGAAGTTTAAAGAGAAACGGGATGTTGGCATAGTCTTAAAGTACCTCCCTGGAGAGAGCAGTTACCAAGGGGAAAATAGTAACTTTGGAGAAGCCTTGCAGACATCACCTTAACCAGGTGATCAAGGTTAACATCACCAGGGATAAGTCATGTTGATATCAGGTACCCCCAATTCGAGGCAGTGAGAAGGGCACAGTGTCACTCATGATCTTCTTGCCAAATGCATAGCTTCAATCTAATACGAATGAGAAAACATCAGGCAAACCCCAGCCAAACACTCTGCAAAATAACTCTTTAAAAGAGTCAAAGTCATGAAAGACCGGACAAGACTGAGGAACTGTCACAGATTGGCAGAGACCAAGGGTGCATGACTAATAAATGAATGATGGGGTCCTGGATGCGATCCTAGGACAGAAAAAGGACAAAAGTGGAAAAACTGGTGCAATTCAGATAGGGTCTATATTTTAGTTAATTGTATCATATCAATGTTAACTTGCTGGTTTTGATCATGTGCCGTGGTTATGTAAAATGGTAACATCTAAGGGAGGCTGTATTAAAAGTACATGAGAAATATTTGTACTATTTTCTACAACTTTTAAGTTTAAAATTATTTCTAAATATAAAGATAATAATGTAGTTTGAAATGTTCATCCTCAGTTCTACCCCAAAAGTTTTAGTTATTTCCCATCATACATATAAACAACGTTTCTGCTTCTATTCCTTGATGTACCAGTTTTACACTTTACCTATTTCCTGCTATAACAGGTGATACCGCTCATTTATTCTATCTCCTACTGTTATAAACTCCCAGGACTGTTATATTCCAATTTTCAATTTCTCTGTTGACCCATTGCTGTGGTCTGAATGTGTGTCCCCCCAAAATTCACATATTGGGATCCTAACCAAAGGCGATGGTATTAGTAGGTGGGGCCTTTGGGAGGTGATTAGGTCAAGAGAGTAGAGACCTCACGAATGGGATTTGCTCTTATGAAAACAGAGCTCCCTAGCCCTTTCTGCCCAGTGAGGATACAGGGAGAACTCTGAACCTGGAAGAGGGCTCTCACCAGACCAGGATGGCACCCTGATCTGAGACTGCCAGCCTCCAGAACGGTGAGCAATAAATTTCTGCTGTATATAAGCCACTCATTCTGTGGTGTTTTGTTATAGCAGCTGGACAGGCTAGGGCAGCCATACTTACAACTTTACATAAAAACAACACCTTTTTCTCTTCCATCTTCTAGAGACAACACTTCTTGGCTTCCTATCAACACCCCTCCTTTTCCCTCCAGCTGGCTTCCTCTCTTTCTCCTAATCCAGTTCATCTAACTTTTAGTTTTGTATTTTGAAGATTCCTAATGGTTACATTCTGTTTTCAAACCATAGTTTAGTCTTCCTTGAGCTGCCTGTTGGTTAAGTCCAACAGCTGAAAATTAGTAAGCAACAATGATATTATTATGACCAGGTAAATAGTGCTCATTGCTGAGTCACACAGTGTATGTATTATAATTGAAGTTCTTTTTGTGCAGCTTTCTGTTTCTCCTGGAATTTCTCAGTAGCTTTCTTTTTTGTTCCATCAGTTGTCTTTAGCATATTCCCACTTATTTCCAAGCTCTTCATAACTTAAGTATTACGTGCCCATTTTCCCTGGAGACCTCTTTTTGGAGATTTCTGGCTTCCTGCTCAGGTTGGAAACGCTCAAGAAATCTCTTTAAATCCCTTGACACCTCTCCTAGACTGGCTCCAGTATTTCCTAGCTCTTATTTTTAACCTCAGTTTACTCCCATACCTTAAAGTAAATTCCTAAGAAAGAGATTGCATGAAATAAATTTCTTGAGTCCTTACATGTCTGCAAACGCCTTGGCTTTACCCTCGTGTTCAAAAGGTTCAAATGGTTTTATACACCCTTTGTTGCATATATAAAAGTTGATCATCTTTTTCCCTCAGAATTTTAAGATCTTTGTTCTACTGTCTTCTTGCATCTACTGTTGATATTGTCATCTGATTCTTGTTCTTTTGTTGATGTTCTGTTTTATTCTCCCTTGAAGCACTTAGAATCTTCTTCATTCTCAGTATTGTGAACTTTCATGCTATATCTAGGTATGAATCTATTTTTTAAGTTTATTGTACCAGGCACTCAGTGGACTATTTTAATTACAATGTCACTCATTTACATTGTAACATCATTCAGGTTTAGACATTTCTCTTATATTCTTCCTTTCATAATTTCCTCTCCACGTTCTTGGTTTGCTCTTTCAGAAACTTAAGACAGCGTTTGGATCTCCTTGATTGGTTGTCTTTTTCTCTCATTTTTAGTGTCTCTGTGGGATTTTTTGTTGTGGTTGGGGGGGGCGTTTTCCATCTTATTGTCCTTGTGTCTTTGTGTGTTGTGTTTATTTTACTTTCTGGGAGAGTTCCTTGTCTTTATTTCCAAAATCTCTACTGAATATCTCTTTCTGCAATCATATTTTAATTTCCAAGACCTCTTTCTTTTTTGTTCCTTTTAAAATAGCATCCTGTTCTTGCTTTAAAGGCATGGTATCTTCTCACATTCTTCTGAGGATATTTTTTTTACAGATTTTTTTTTCAAGTTCTCTTCTGTTCCCCGGATTACCTTTGTTTCCTCTGGAGCCAATTTTTCTATTTGTTTGGCTCTTTCATTCATGTTGTAATTTGAACCAACTGTCTGGTGATCCTTGGATTTCTGTTCCTGTTTAAGAATGAGGGGTTAAGAAATTGTGTGAACGGGAGAGGCCTGTCAACCAGCAAGTGAGTGAGCAGGAAACTAGCTGTCCATTGTGCAGTCCCTAAATGCTAAATCCAGGCAACTCTAGAGCTGCTCAACTTCATTAGGAGAGAACTTCTCATTTTAAAGTTTTTAAATTTTTAAAAATAATGTTTTCCAAGGGAAGAGATTCCAGCTTTCCAGAGTTGTGTGTATGAGACAGGGGAAAGATGGTAGGGCTCAACTGGTCTGCTCACCTTCCTCCTTGCATGGTTTGGTGCAGCACAAGTCTCCGACCTGGGTTCAAGCCCTGGTCCACTTCCTGGGGAACCTTGTGTGAGTGACTGCAGCATCACAGAGCCCAGGCTTCTTCCAACTGCAGGTCCCTCTAGGACATCACCCCCAATCCCAGCAAGGTCAGCTGGTAAGGGCAGTCACCGAGACATGTTCTCTGTGTGGCCGTAAGCCCGTGGAGCCGGGCAAGCTCTATAAATAGCAGCTGTGATTACGGAGTAACACTCCTTTTAAATGCTTGGACTTTCCATTCAAAACAGTTCTGGCCCCGTGTTTAGTCTGTCTGGGGGGCAGCTGTAAAGGCCACCTTGTTTCACAGCTAAGGAGAGGTTACAAGGCAATTAAAATATTTTTGTCTCTTCTCTCTTGTGATGATTATTCCCATGCGGTGGTGGCCACTAGAGTAGTTCCTGTCTCCATTGCCCACAGGGAAACTTGACAACAGAGGGGCAGCACAAGCCCTGGAGCTGGGCTCAAATTCGAGCTTCAGCGTGAACCCTGCCCTTGGTTTTCAGAGAGTTAGAAGTAAAAGTCACAAATCCTGGTGTCTCTAATCGCCATAGCCAGGCAACTGCCACTTACTTTAAAGGGGTGTTTTTCCCTTTTAGGAACAGGATTAGGTCCTTTAGGAACAGAGTAAATACTTCTTGTGCCAGAGTAATTAGACGCTCTAAACCCTCGATTCTTCAGTCTGATAAATGTAGTCATTGTACAAATAAATGTATGTTCGACACACATGGACATATTTAGGTAAAGACAACGTGCCACATCTCATAGCTCTGAATCATAACAAATAATGATAATTATCCTAGTCATAAAAATTATCATCATATGGAAAGAGTAGCTGTCATAATCTTAAAAGTGATCCTGACATAAGCAGCCTCTTCAGTGTTCAAAAATCGTCATTAGGGACTTCCCTGGTGGTGCAGTGGTTAAGACTCTGTGCTCCCAATGCAGGGGGCCGGTTCAATCCCTGGTCAGGGAACTAGATACCACATGCATGCTGCTACTAAGAGGTCACATGCCACAACTAAGGAGCCCATGTGCCACAACTAAGGAGCTGGTGAGCTGCAACTAAGACCCAGCACAACCAAATAAATAATTTTTTTTAAAGTGCACTGTTGGAACATTAAAAAAAAAAACTCATCATTAACCCCCTCAGAGCATCCACACAGGGCAGGCTAGACAGGTATCATTACCACCGCACGCCCCCCGCCATACAGATGGACACACAGAGCCCTATAGAAGTTCGGGCAGTAGTTAGTAGCCAACACTGTATTAGGCTCATCAGCCGTCAAACACTCTGTGTGGTCCTTCCCCCTGGGGCTTGGTGACCAGTGGACAACAGCCCACATCACACACCTTCCAATGCTCTCTGCACCAAGTGATGGAGGCTGGTGTTTGGGGGTGCTTGTTCCTGCACTGGCCTGAGGAATGGATGACAAAGGGGGAGGAGGAGAGAGAGGATTTGGAGTATTAAGGATTCTCCAACTCATCAGGAACAGATTCTGCAAAACCATTTTCCCTCCCTCCCTCCCTCCTCCAAAAGAGCAATTATGAAAAATATTTCCAGGAAGGAAAATATTAAAATGCAAATTAAATACAGTTGTGACTGTAAATCACTGAAGAAAAATGCCATCACTCTTTTTAGAGTCCAGTGTAGGAGCTGAGGACCATTGGTGGTGAGGCCAGTGGAGCTGATATCTGATAGGACAGGACCACAGAGATAATAGGGTCCAGATCCCTCATTTTACAGATGAGAACACTGAGGTGGAAACGGTTAGTGAATTTTCCCGATGATGGGAGATGGCATAGTACAGTAGCCAGCACAGAGCCAGGTACAAAGCATGTACTTATATCAATTAGGAAAGCGTTTGGTTGCAAGCAACAGAGAGCTGGCTTTACAGGTGGGTTTTTCTCACATGAGTGCAGAGGTAGGAGTTCTGGGCCTGGCTGTTCCTGGGCCTAAACAAGAAAAATAAGCCTTGCTGTTCAGCAGCTGATCTGCCCAGAGGCAGGGTGGAGTTCTAGGGATGTAGTGTGACCAGAGAAGGGAAGCCTTGTTGAGAAACCATGAAAGAAACCAAGGTTATTTAACCTGAAAGGGAGGAACAGTGGAAACTTGAGAGAATAGGTCCTGTGTTGCCCAAGAGGTCAGAATTAGGACCAGTAGTGCAACTGTTAGATGACAAACAGGACTGAACAACAGGAATAATTTTAATGATAAGCACTTACTGAAAATTGGCCACCTCTTAAAATAGTGAGTTTCCTGGAGACATTCAAGCTGAATAAGGAATTGGAGTGGGGTGTGTGTGTGTGCATGCATGTGTGTGTGTCGGGGGTGTTGAACAGTGAATATTGGTTGAGGGGAGAGAAGGAGAGTTACAGCACTGCATGGGGAGATAGTCTCCAAATTCCCTTTTGGAACAATTCATTTAGCAAGTATCTGTTGAGTGTCTACTGTGTTCCACAGAGGAACCATATTTTCCAAATAAGAAGCTGGTCTGACATTTATGAAAAAGCTAACGGAGAGAACAGGGTATATGATGAATGTTGCTTACTGAGTGACTTCTCAGGAACCACTTGCTTCCTGGAGATTCCAGGGCTCCCAGCACCCCCTCCCTCTCCAGGGAACTGGCCTGTTTCCATCCAGGCTCTCAGGGCCGGTGAAAGGGCCAGATGCATAGTTCAGTAGCAGCATTTTTTCCAGATACGCTGGAGCCTGGGCTTACTCTCTGTCGCCTGTGATGTCCACGTGTCTGAAAGGCAGCTGGGAAGTATCAGAAAGGTAGCAGGGATCTGGGTCACTTATTCGCCATCCCGAGTCTTTCTTGCCCTCACTTTTCTTACCTGGAACATGGGAGAGAAGAGAGCGTCTTCACGGACTTCTTATGGGGCTGTCCTGTGCTTTGCATAGCGCTTAGCCCTTGTTAAGGATTCAACAGATGTGGTTCATTTCGTGCCTCAGCTCCGCCCCTGATTTTGTGAGGTCACTTTTGCAGACCTGGGTTTCCTCTCCTCTACAACAAGTTCAGGTTGGGCCGGAACAAGCCCTGTCATTCCTTCCAGCGTTGAACTTTCTGGTGTGCCCAAACAAAATGTCTGGGGCGCTTTCCCAGCCTCGGCCTGGAGGGCGTCTCTGCCAGGAGGGGGCGCCACTCACTCATGTTTCCACCACAGGTGAGTCTGACCATTTGGTTGGTAATCTCCGCTCCGCTTTGAAAAAGGAGCCTGAAAAGGCGCTTGCTTAGCAGCCGCCTCTACACTCACTTTTAAAACCACGGTGCTGATGGTGTGACTGGATCTCCCACTCTTCCGCTTGCTTCCAGCAAATCAAAATCATCTTCCTATGGCCAGTCCTCAGTATTTACAAAAGGGGTAAAGAGAGAAACGTGGCAGGGCCAACTTCCCCACTGTGGCCTTTCCCCTTGCTCAAAGTCAAAACTGCAGATCCCAGGGAGCATGTGCTGTGGCATTGCACCCACAGTCAGCCATTTGCATGCTATTCCGGGGGCACAGATGACCACTGATGCTGGCAATTGCCTCACTGCCATGTAGGCTATCGCAGATATAACTTTGCAGCCTTCGATCTCCGGCAGTGGCTAGGCTGGAGAGGCCCAGAAAATGTGGTTTCCTAGTCACTTTGGGTTCCTGTGAGCAGGGTCAGCATTGTGGAGCCTAAGCAGGTCAGGAAAAGAGCTGAAGGCCAATAGGGCCGAAGTCTTAAGTTTACCCAAGGTCCGTCCTGGGTTTGTTAAGTGAATTGAAGATGGAAATTCCCTCTCTTCCACTCTTTGACTTTTCTCAAGAGTTAAACAGAAGAGGGAGGAAAGAAGGAAAGAGAAGGGGGGAAGGGGAGGGGGAGAGAAAAAGAAAGATTAATTATCATAAATAGTTAAATATTTATTTATTCATTTATTTTGGCTGTGCTGCGTCACCATTGCAGCATGTGGGATCTTTTAGTTACAGCATGCAGACTCTCAGTTGTGGCAAGCATGCAGGATTTAGTTCCCCGACCAGGGATCAAAGCCGGGCCCCTGGCATCGGGAACACAGAGTCTTACCCACTGGACCACCAGGGAAGTCCCCATAAATAGTTAATGTTCAAATAGATTATCCTCTTCATTGTAGCCCTGTTTACAATAGCCAGGACATGGAAGCAACCTAAATGTCCATCAACAGAGGAACGGATAAAGAAGATGTGGTACATATATACAATGGAATATTACTCAGCCATAAAAAGGAAAGAAATTGGGTCATTTGTAGAGACATGGTTGGACCTAGAAACTGTCATACAGAGTACAGTAAGTCAGTGAAAAACAAATATTGTATATTAATGCATATATGTGGAATCTGAAAAAATTGGTATAGACAATCATTTACAAAGCAGAAGTAGAGACACAGACATAGAGAACAAATGTATGGCTACCAAAGGGGGAAGGTGGGGGTGGAATGAATTGGGAGATTGGGATTGACATGTATACACTATTGATAATATGTATAAAATAGATAACAAATGAGAACATACTGTATAGCACAGGGAACTCTACTTAATGCTCTGTGGTGACCTAAATGGGAAGGAAATCCAAAAAAGAGGGGATATATGTATATGTATAGCTGATTCACTTTGCTGTACAGTATAAACTAACACAATATTGTAAAGCAACTATACTCCAATAAAAATTTTTAAAAAAAGATTATTCTGCCTTTTCTCTCAAGAAGTACATAATTTTAAGCTTTAGAAAGTAGAAGATATAAACATATCTGGTCTTTGCTTCGAGCTCACCCTATCTCCCATACAGTTGTGAGCACTAAACAAGTACTTGGTTGGCAGGCTGGAATCAAATTATCATGTGGACTGGTTTTGACCTTGTGAATGTTAAGTTGTCAAAACTTTCTTCTCTGGGGCACCAGCCTCAGCTGAACATTTAGGATGCATCCATTTCAAAGAGGAAAAAATTACTTTCAGACCCTATGCAAGATTCTTTTGTCATTCAAAAAAGACACGATGATTCCTCATTTATGGCGAAGGAAGTGGTGTAGGCAGAACAAGTGTCTCTCTGTTCTTTTTTTAAAATTTAATGTAATTTTTATTTTACATTGGAATGTAGTTGATTTACAATGTTGTGTTAGTTTTAAGTGTACAGCAAAGTGATTCAGTTTTACGTATATCCATTCTTTTTCAGATTCTTTTCCCATATAGGTTATTACAGAATATTGAATAGAGTTCCCTGTGCTATACAGTAGGTCCTTGTTGATTATCTATTTTATATATAGTAGTGTGTATATGTTAATTCCATACTCCTAATTTATCCCTCCCTCCCCCTTACTCCTTTGGTAACCATAAGTTTGTTTTCAAAGTCTATGAATCAGTTTCTGTTTTGTAAATAAGTGCATTGGGTCATTTTTTTTTAGCATGCACATGTAAGTGATATATGATATTTGTCTGTCTCTGACTTACTTCAGTTAGTATGATAATCTCTAGGTCCATCCATGTTGCTGCAAGTGGAATTATTTTATTCTTTTTTATGGCTGAGTAATATTCCATTGTATATATGTACCACATCTTCTTTATTCTTCTGTTGGACATTTAGGTTGCTTCCATGTCTTGGCTATTGTAAATAGTGCTGCAATGAACATTGGGGTGCATGTGTCTTTTCAAATTATGGTTTTCTCTAGATATATGACCAGCAGTGGGACTGCTGGATCATATAGTAACTCTATTTTTAGTTTTTTAAGGAACCTCCGTACTGTTCTCCATAGTGGCTGTACCAATTTACATTCCCACCAACAGTGCAAGAGGATTCCCTTTTCTCCACACCCTCTCCAGCATTTATTGTTTGCAGACTTTTTGATGATGGCCATTCTGACTGGTGTGAGGTGATACCTCATTGTAGTTTTGATTTGCATTTCTCTAATGATTAGTGATGTTGAGCATCCTTTCACGTGTTTGTTGGCAATCTGTATATCTTCTTTGGAGAAATGTCTATTTAGGTCTTCTGCCCATGTTTTTGATTGGGTTGTCTGTTTTTTTGATATTGAGTTGCATGAGCTGTTTGTATATTTTGGACATTAATCCTCTTCTATTAGAGCTAAACTGATTATTGTAGGTTGCTTGAGAAATCACATCACACATTGTCAAGTCTCAGGGATGGGGGTGTAGATCTTGTTAAGCAAATCATTTTTCTTCACTGTTAACCAACCAAGTGTTTTGTGTGTGTCTTTCAAATTTACATTAAAAAACCCATGTCCTGAAAGACTGAAAGTCTTTCAGGGTTTGAGAGGCGGAATGGGACAGGGGATGTCATAACGATGGTTCTGCAGTGTCCAGTGTCATGCAGACTTTGGCGGGGGCTTGTCTTTCACTGGACTGGGAAGACAGGGGTTGCTACATCCCCGAACATCCCCTTCTGCTCTTGCCCCCCCCCCGTACCATCTGCAGAGTGGAGCAGGTGGCTTGTGGGTGAGAACATTATTCTGGTTTCATCTGTTGTTGCTTACGGAAAGAGAACTTCCCTGTTGAGGTTTTGGCTTTCTCCTGGTCTAATGAATGAGTCCTACTCTAAGATCAGCGTCTCATGACACCACCAACAAATGAACTCTATTAGAGGATTTTGCAGCAGCTTTTAAAAATGTCATCAATAGCATGGGGGCCCTTGCAAAAGGCAGTTTCTTTCTCTTGCTTAAAGTCACACTTCTGGTGTGCAAATGCCTTATGTGACAGTGTATAAAAGGTAGGGATTTTTCTATTTTGAAAAGAATACCCAGTCCGATTTCTGGCAAACTGAATGATGCTTTAGGTCCTATTTCCTTTTTTGAGACTTTCCCAGGGTGTCGAACAAGGATAAGGGGACCAACACTACAGGCTCTTGTGAGGGGTGGTGCTCTATTAGATTGCGTTTGAGGTGAGAAGAAAACACACTGTGAGGGAGACATTTAACACATTATATAAGTTCTCTCATTTAGTCCTCACTACAGTGTAGGAAGAAGGTTTTGCCATCCCATTTCCTAGATGAGGAAACAGGTTCAGAGAGAAAGAGTAATTTGTTCTGAGTCACACTGCTTCTTAGGTACTGAGAAGGGAGTTGAAATCTAGGTTTGTCTGATCAACCCCTGTGCCGTTTTGATACTCCATGTAAGTTGATTGCTATAGAAATGCAAAATGCTATTTGTCAATCATTTCTATAGTGCATATTATATGCTAAGCACTGTTTTGAGTTAGAGCCTGAACTGGGCTGGGTGGGGAGAGAGTGACTGCTGGAACCTAGAATAGGCTGGGGAAATGGGTGCCAGGGGTTTGCCAAAGGAAGCAACAGTAGCTCCAAGGATGATTCTTTGTGGGGCCTGAGACAAGGAGGGAGCAGTCAGCCTTGGTATCAGGGTTGGATCTGCACCAGCACATTATTATTATTATTATTATTATTATTATTATTATTTTTGGCCCTACTCTCACTGTTGTGGCCTGTCCCGTTGCGGAGCACAGGCTCCGGACGCGCAGGCTCAGCAGCCATGGCTCACGGGCCCAGCCGCTTCGCGGCCTGTGGGATCTTCCTGGACCGGGGCACAAACCCGTGTCCCCTGCATCGGCAGGTGGACTCTCAACCACTGCGCCACCAGGGAAGCCCATGCACCAGCACCTTATTGCAGGTGGACTCAGAGTAGCCTGAAGTGGGGGAAGACGATCCCCTCCCCCAGGCTGTACTGTTCAAAACTTTGCAAAAAGTTCAAGAAAACATTGGCCCAGAGGACTATAAAACATTGTGGTGTAGACCAGCTGAAGTGAGTTTTAGGCTCAACTGAAAGTCGTCTTGGCCGCATTCCCTCAAAGCAGTGTAATTCTCTAGAGAGCCTGGCTTTTGCAGTTGGACCTGGCTTCGCATCTCTGTACCTACTTGATATGTGACCTTGCACCTGTTTCCTCATCTCCAATAATAGCTGCCTTATAGGGTTATCGTAAGGATCCAGTGAGATCATTTACAAGATGTGCTTGACACAGTGCTGGCCTAGGTTCAGCATATTATACGTACCTCCTCTGGGATTTTGCCGTCTCAGCTATCCCCCTCCCCTGGCATTTCCAAAGTCCATCTCTATCTCCCCTCAGCCTGAGACCATATGCAGATCTCCTTCATCTTAATACCAACACAACAACAAAGCCAAACAAACTTTTTCTCCACTGCTCTGTGGTGCTACCCTCCTACTTCTCTTTGTGCAATTGACATATAACATCTTCCCAATCTTCTTGAAAGAGGACTCATAAGCTGCTAGTTCCAAAAAGTAGAGACATGACTGTTTTGCATATTCCTGAATCCCACTGTCTAATGTAGTACCTGGCATGTAGCTGGCACTCAGATATTTGCTAAATGAATGACTGAATGTCTCCATTTCTTCATTCTACATTCCCACCTTGTAACCTTGCAATCCAGCTGCTTCTCTCACCACTCTTCTAAAACTTCTCTTTCCAAAATCACCTCTGACATGATTACCTAAATTGGGGCTTCTCTCTTCATCCTCTTCTCTCTGAGCTGTCCCTAGTCCATGTTAAGTCTTTAAAACAGATTCCACTTTGCAGCATAAAGCAAATGCAGAGGTACTCCAAAGAACACAGACAAGGCTAGGCTCTCCAGTTTCTTAGTTATCTACTTGGTTAGCAGTATCCTTTGAAGTCTTCCGAGGTCACCTCTCTTTGACGGGGGTGAGTGGCATAAGACAGTGAACATCCCGGAAGCCATCTTCCCCGATCTCAACAGCTGGAAGCAATCTCCCCCTCCTCTGACATGCGGTACTAAGCTTTATCTGTGCTTCTCTAATGGAACTCTTTCTATTTTGTTAGGGTTTATTATAAGCACACCTGTGTCACCTGCTCTGGGTACACCCTCTGAGGGCAGGAACTGGACTTTATCTCATCCTCCCATCTTGCTCAGACTCTAGCATCGGGTTATACAAATGGGCCAATGGAAAGAACTAATAGTGGAAAGAAGAGAAGGAGACCTTGAGAGACTACAGAGACCCTGCTCATGGAGAGTTTTATAACAAACCTTTCACTCATGTTAGACTGAGTAAAGCCCCGTTATGAACTGGCCCTGGCCTGGGTACAGTGGGAAGGATAAGATAGAGAATAACCCTGAGAGCAGAGACCTAGCTTACAATCTAATTGGAACAACAAGCTATACATGTGAAATGTTAAATAGCAATTCTAAAATGCAGGAAAAAATGCAATGAACAACATGTAAGGAACAAACATGTACTGAAATAATATTAAGTAGCAACTACATGCTAGCTGTGTGTTATAGGACTAAAAGGGGGCTGGGAGGAGAATCTCTGAATTGCAGTGATGAGGGGTAGTTTCTAGAAGAGGTTGGAATTATGCCGAACTCTTTTGACGACTCCATTCAATTTTCCACAGTATGAGATAGGTATGTCCTAGCATTAATTCCAGTCTATGAGCTGTGGGTCTTTAAAGCCCAGGTGTTTCCACTGTGGTAGAATGGTTAAGAGTGAGAGCTCTGGGTCAGCAAGACCTGTGTCTGGCTGGCTGGTGGCCCAGGAACACATGGTGTCTCTGATCTGGTAGGTGCCAGGTCTGGCGTAAGAGGAGTTCAGTCCAGTCTCTAGTATTTTTTTAAAAGTCTAAATGCCATGGTGCTGTCTCCCCACAGAAATATTTCCAAAATGTAATCAGAATAAACGCTAATTGTAATAAAGTTAGAGCCACAGGTACGCTCAGGAGGAAGCAAGGGTGACCTTTCTGGGCTGCTCTTGGCCGACGTGAAACACTCACTGCCCGTTGAAGGTGGCGTTTCGCTGCTGGCTGTCTCCACTCTTCCCTGGAGTCTCTACTCCCCCTGCTCCTGCGATGGTGCTGTGTCATCAGAAAAACAAACCCGCATGGTTATACTCATTTATAATCTGATTTGTTTGGGGTCTACTCTAGGCTTATCTGAGGCGAAGTTCTCACACATTCCGATGACTAGGTAACTTGACCTTTAATCTCACCATTTTCAAGTTAAGGGTACTTTATTCTACATTCCATCATTTGACCAGATATTGATCTGATTTTTCACAATAGGCTGTGTTCAATTATAGCCAAATAGGGCATCCTCAGTTATATATATAAAAAAGAATTCACACGGATTAAAATTTGGTCCATACCTGTGATTCAGGGTACACCAGGATGTCAGTGCAAACCTGTTGAATATGCTTCATATCGAGGATGTCACCACAGGGCTTCCCTGGTGGCGCAGTGGTTAAGAATCCGCCTGCCAATGCAGGGGACATGGGTTGGAGCCCTGGTCTGGGAAGATCCTTCATGCTGCAGAGCAACTAAGCCCATGCGCCATAACTACTGAGCTCTAGAGCCCGTGCGCCACAACTACTGAAGCCCGTGCGCCTACAGCCCGTGTTTCACATCGAGAGAAGCCACAGCAATGAGAAGCCCATGCACTGCAGCGAAGACCCAACGCAGCCATAAATAAATAAATACATTTATAGAAAAAGAAAAGAATGTCACCATGTGTCACAAGATCTTTAACTTGTCATATCACCTCTCCAGACCTGAGTTTTCTTCTCTGCAAAATGAAGAGCTGGTGTCCATCCCCAAATACTAATTACTATTCATTCCGCCTCCAATTAGCGCCTTCCACTGCAGGCACACTGCTGTCACTCCAGTCTTAACATCATCACCTCATACCTTCATGCTATCACGTGTCTCTTCTCTGGCTTCCCAGACCCCAACCTCCCCAGCTCCTCCTCTGCCTGCCCCTCCCACCCCCAACTCACCCTGGAAATGACATTCAGACTTCTACAAGAACACAAGCTTCACGGGGCTCAGGGACCTCCTCTCTTTAGTTCACTGCTGTGTCCCCACTGTCCAGAGCAATGCTTAGTGCCTAATGGGTACTTATGCTGGTCAGTTTTAGATATCAGCGTGGCCAGGCTATAGTGTCCAGTTGCTAGCTCAAACACCAGTCTAGATATGGCTGTGAAGTTTTCTTTTTTAAGATGAAATTAATGTTTAAACCAGTAGACTCTGAGTAAAGCAAATTACCCTCCATAATACGGGTGGGCCTCATCGAATCAGTTTAAGGCCTTAAGAAAAAAGACTGAGTACCCCTGAAGAGGAAAAGAATTCTGCCTCCAGACTCAAGACTTCAACATCAACTCCTGTCAGAATTTCTAGCCTGCTGACCAGCTCTGCAAATTTCGGATTTAGCAGCCCCAGTTCCTTCAATCTCAGTCAATCTCTATCTATCATTATCTGTCTACCTACCTACCTACCTACCTATCTGTACATACATACACATACACACATGCAAATCCTATTGGTTCTCTTTCTCTGGAGCACCTTATAAACTACTCAGTAAAGATTTATCAAATCTTACAAATGCTTTTAACCTATACGATAAAACACTATGTTTCACGCTAAAAACAAAAACAAACAAAAAATCTCTCAGAATATGTTAGACTCTGGAGGCTTTCCTGGTGGCGAAGTGGTTAAGAATCCGCCTGTCATTGCAGGGGACACAGGTTCGAGCCCTGGTCCGGGAAGATCCCACATGCCGCAGAGCAACTAAGCCCATACGCCACAACTACTGAAGCCCACGTGCCTAGAGCCCGTGCTCCACAGCAAGAGAAGCCACTGCAATGAGAAGCCCGCGCACCGCAACAAATTTTCAGGTATATATTTTACTGAAAATTCAGGAAGTGATTTTAAAAAAAACTTAACTTTGTCTAACCCAAGGATTCCTTAAGCATTTAGACCATAGGACCCCTTCAACCTGTTAGGTGTTCTACCAGCCTGAGGGGCACTGGTTTCCATTGACTAGCTTCAAACCCTGATGTGGACAGCAAGGCCCTTCACCGTCAGGCTCCCAATAGCCTTTCTAACGTCTTTTTCTTTCTCACCATCATCTTTCTCTACTCTCTCTCCCCAAAATACCCCATATCATAACCTCAACAGACTGGATTTCCTTAATGTTAGTGGGCTATTGCCCACATCTAGACCTAATGCTTTTCCTTCTGCCTTGAATGCCTTTTCCTGGCCTCCACCATCAGCTACTTCTACACTTACAGTTCAGTCTCTACCTATGGACACCTCTTCATCTCTTAAGGCCTAGATCAGATGTCTCTTTCTCCAGGAAGACTTCCTGGAGGATCCAGCCCAGCCCCTCCCCCAGAGTGAGCCCTCCATCCTGTGCTTGCGCAGCTAATAGACATTCCTCTGCTAGCACACTGGTCCAGCTGGATTGCAGCTATTTGCTTATATGCCTGTCTCCTTGACCAGTCTAAGAGATCACACAGGGCAGGAATGGGCTTATTCATCATGCTGATATCTGTGACTACAGTTTTGTTAAATTGAATCAATAACTGAATATACATTCCTTAGTTCAAAAACTTCCAAAGTTTTTCGAAGGCTCAACAGAGCATTTAAACTTCCCTGACTGTTAAGACCCTCCGTACACTAGCCCACCTATCCACCCAGAGTTCTTCCTCACGCTGCCCAGCCTGCAGTGTCTACTCCCACCCTCACCCCAAGGGTAATACCTGATCGCTCCTACAGCCATGCACTTGTTAGCACAATTTTCTGAGAGAAGATGCTCCTGTCTTTTTTCATATTTATCCAATCATAGGGTTGTTCATGGGGATGCTACTGAATAATAAAGGTGAATACTTTGCAGAAAGTATAAAAGGTCAGACCCTGTTAGGGAGCCCCACTGGGAACGGGGCATCTGTAGACTGGGTCCCCTTTGTGACAAATTGCAGGATGGTCTGAGGGCCTGGGGAGAAAAGCCCTCTGTCACCCACCCCCGCCCTCTGGTTCTCCTGTAACTGCAGCCGGAGTCTGCAGATGCCTATCTGTATAGCCCCGGGCAGCTGTCTCTCATCCCACAGCCTGCTGAAGTTCTTCAGAGGCTCTTTTGTGTCAACAAGCTCCTTTCTAGAAGTTAAGAGGGTATATTAAGCCATTCGCCTTTTAAATCTTAATGCGAATTGTCATAAACTTTGCCTTTCTCTCAATAGTAAAGTCTGAGGGGAGGGGACTTCTGAAGGGGGCTACTCAGGCTATTTGCCATTCTGACTATGACCCTGCTAAACAGAGGTGGGAACCAGCCTTTCCAAGCAGATGGGTATATTTTTACCTAAAATTTCCTTGCTGGTCTAGTAGTGCATGCACTGGAGCCCCTCAAGCCTCTGAACACACCCTTTATGGAGGAGCCCCCACTGCCTGCTAGAGAGTGATTGACAGTATAACCGGGGTGTGGGCTCTGCAGAGGGACTCCCAGGGTCCTAGTCCTGCCTCTGCCACCTACTAGCTCTGTGATCTCAGGCAAGTCACATAAACTCAGTTTCCTTCTCTGGAAAATGGGGATTGTAATAATGATGCTCGTTTCACAGAGTTGTGAGGTCTAGACAAGTCAATCAAAAGTGCTTAGCAGAGAGACTAGCCCTTGGTGAGCATTATACTTGTAAGCGTTTATTCCCTGTGTCCTTCACTAAGGCACCAGATGCCTAGAAGACCCTCTGTGAACGTTAGCTGAAAAGGAGGGAAGCATTTTGGAACAATGGCAGGGGCACTTTGGAGAGATGTCCTGGGTGTGATCCGTTCATTTCTCCCTTCCCTCACGCTGGCTGGACACGTAGCACACAGGCCAGCCAGACAGACATCCTCCCAACCCCAGGGGCCCTCAGGTCTAGAGGAGACAAGTATACAGACAGATCACAAATCCGACTAAGCATAGCAAGGGGTTGAGATTAAAGTAGAAAAGGGCAAGTGGGAGGGAGCAGCTTCACATAGGTGCCTCAGAAAGGAGGTGAATTCAAGGATGGGTACCAGTGGGATGCAGGATGTGGAAAAGCTGGTGGGAAGGAGAGGAGACACACATGTGGATGCCAGCACTGAGCTTTCACGCCTACGACTTTGGCTCCTGGGTGGGCACTCTCCTCTCCTGCCTGAGATCTGACAGAAAGCTGCTCCTTTCTTAGGAGCCCAAGGAGAAGGGGTCCCAGGCCCCCCAAAGCCCACTATCCTTCCTGCCCTGGGGAGCTGAGTTGAGGGTACTAAATCTCCCTCTTCCTCGGGGACAGCCATTCGCCCATGGCCCAGAGACCCAGCTCCAAGGACAGAGTCAGACCCACCTTCTTCCCCTGCTCCTCCTGTTTCCTCCCTGCAGCCGCTTTCCTGCTGCAACGGGAGAGGAAAGCCCTTCTTCTCTCCCTCCCTCCCTCCCTCCCTCACCTGCCTGGAGAGCTGGCGCCAGAAGGGAACCCACAGGGCCTGGAAAGGTTTTTCTGGGACAAAAGCACAAAGACACCAGGGAACGTACTTCTGACCATTAGGGGCCTCTGGCGGGGAGCCCTGTCTGCAACTCATCAAGCAGCCTTTTGTTACCTGCTGCTGGGGGATTATTGACCCAATTGGCTATTCTGAGAGGTCATGGTTTAACATTCCTACCTGGCCCCGGGGGCTGTGCTTTTCTGAGTTTCATTCCTACACCCGACATGAGAGTTGCATGTGTGAATCCATTAGGGGACACTGTTTATTTCTTTGATTTATGTGGGGCCTTCACGTTAAAAAGCTAAATCCAGGCTTGCAAATCATGCCAGTAGGTCACTGTCACTGTCCTGACAACAAGGCCTATTGCTTTTGCCCTGAAAAGGAAGAAGAGTTTGGAGAGCAGGCCCATCCAATGGCTTCTGCTGACCAAACTGCTCCCTACCTACTCCACCCCCCCCCAATTACTCACTGATGGGAATACTCACACGTTGGGTTGTGTACTGACTATTGTAAGTGTATAGTTGCATGACTACTTGCATCCCTTCCAGAAGTAATCGCTCAACACTCCCACCCCCACTACTGAATTACAGACAGCAAATAAACAAGATGCACTGGGGCTTCAGACACATTCATCCTCTGGTGGAGGAGGAGGTGGCTGCTGTGAAGAACTGTGTGCACAGCCAGCGCAATATTTATTTCGTTGTTTATTGGGCTGCGTCGGGTCTTAGTTGCGGCATGCGGCATCTTTCATTGTGGCATGTGGGCTTCTCTCTAGTTGTGGTGCCTGGGCTCCAGAGGCGCGGGCTCCACAGCGTGCAGGCTTAGTTGCTCCGCAGCACGTGGGATCTTAGTTCCCCAAGCAGGGATCGAACCCCTGTCCCCTGCATTGGAAGGTGGATTCTTAACCACTGCACCACCAGGAAAGTCCCCACAGCCAGCTTAAAGAGGACAGGAACAGGAGTTCCCGGAGACATACTGACAATATCCATACAAGTCCCTGGAAAGAAATTCGATCAGCTGTTCTCAGGTGGCAACTGTAAAATCAGAGAACCACTGCGTGTTAATAACCCTCAGTTCCCCATTTCTCTATTTGTTCACCTATTTTTTTTTTATAAATTTATTTATTTTTGGCTGTGTTGGGTCTTCGTTTCCGTGCGTGGGCTTTCTCTAGTTGCGGCAAGTGGGAGCCACTCTTCATCGCGGTGCGCGGGCCTCTCACTGTCGCTGCCTCTCTTGTTGCGGAGCACAGGCTCCAGACGCGCAGGCTCAGTAGTTGTGGCTCACGGGCCCAGTTGCTCCGCAGCATGTGGGATCTTCCCAGACCAGGGCTCAAACCCGTGTCCCCTGCATTGGCAGGCAGATTCTCAACCACTGTGCCACCAGGGAAACCCCCACCTATTTTTAAACCAGTTTATCTTGGCATTGCCGCCTCTTAAAAGCCGGAGTTGAGCTAACCCCCCCTCCTCCCCAGCGATCCTGAGATGACAAGAACATGTGACCTCTGCAGAGCAGTCATATTTGGGGTTGTTTTTAAAGCAGGGGGATGGCCAGAAGGGTCCTTCCAGAGCCGGGGTGGGTAGGTGGTGTTGGGAACAAGCGTTGCAGACAGAGAAATCTGTTTATCTTCACACTCCAGAGAGGCAATCCCTCTTCCCGTGACAGCGGAGAGTACTGTAGCAAGCACATTCCAGGAGCGGAGAAGTGTGGACTCCCCGGCCAAGTGGCCTTCTCCTAATCAGCAGTGGGTCTCAATGAGATAAAATGGGGCGAGAGCAGCAGGAAGCCTGTTCCATCTTTCTCTCTAGGTCTTCAGAAGAAACTTTGATCAAAGGAGAAGTGGTATTTGTGAAGAGCCGAGAAAACTTGAAAGAAAATCGCAAGGGGCATTGGATATTTGTTTATATTTGTCTGGGTTTCTGGGGCAGTCTGGCCTGCAGCTATTCAGCAGCTCTGCCCTGGCTTCATCTCTCCACCCCTCACCCCATCAATTCCCCCCAACAGAGAGCTTTTCTGAAAGGTAAAACATTTCTTACAATTCTGTCATTTTTCCAAGTACCTGATCCATCCAAAATGTTATAGGCTAAGAAGGAGCTGTGAGGGTTCAATTGGATTTTACAATTTTTATTATGTATAAGAGTAGAAACCCTCAGGAATGCTCTTATCTTTGTCTCCAAGGCCTCAGAAAGGAAGGCTTGTGGACACAGACTGGACAGAGAGAAACCAAATGCGTGTGTGTGTGTGTGTGTGCTGGGGGGGGCATTTTTTTCCGATCAAAGAGTTTCATTTGGTGTCCTTCTTTCTCTCCTCTTCCCTTCCCCTCCCCCCTTCATCTCAGATCAGTTTGAAAAGGACTCAGATCTCTTTTCCCACACACACATACTGACCTGATAGTGGAGGAATGAGTGGGGGAGGGGTCTGTTCTGGTGTGGAGTGGAGCCAACTGAGCATCATCAGACTCTGTTGTAAAGACGATCCTGGGGCTTCCCTGGTGGTGCAGTGGTTAGGAATCCGCCTGCCAATGCAGGGGACATGGGTTTGAGCCCTGGTCGGGGAAGATCCCACATGCCACGAAGCAACTAAGCCCGTGTGCCACAACTACTGAGCCTGCGCTCTAGAGCCCGCGGGCCACAACTGCTGAAGCCCGCCCGCCTAGAGCCCGTGCTCCGCAACGGGAGAAGCCACCGCAGTGAGGAGCCCGCGCACCGCAGCGAGGAGTAGCCCCCGCTCGCCGCAACTAGAGAAAGACTGTGCAGCAACGAAGACCCAACACAGCCGAAAATAAAAAAGTAAATAAAATAAATAAATTTATAAAAAATAAAATGAAAAAGATGACCCTGGTAAAAGGAGACTGTGTATGATTGCTGGACAGCTTGGAGGTGCAAAAAGTAAAAACAAATGCCCCCAGACCAGACAGTAGTGTTGCTTTTGCTGCTTCACCCAGGACTCCTGATACTTGCCATGGCCTGAGTGTTTATGTTCCAGGCATTGTGTTCAGTACTGTGCACGAAGTGGCTCATTTCATGCTACTGACAACACTCCGTAATAGATTCGACCCCTGACTTCCAGATGGGGAAACTGAGGTTAAGGGACAGGAACTGGCCCAAGGCTGCCTGGCTGGCAGAGCCAGTGTTCACACCCAGGTCTGTCTCACTTCAAACCTTGGTCACTCTGCAATAAATGGTGCTGAATGGTGTTGCAGAGCATGGGCTCTAGGCACCCGGGCTTCAGTAGTTGTGGCACACGGGCTCTATAGAGCGCAGGCTCAGTAGTTGTGGCGCACGGGTTTAGTTGCCCCTCAGCATGTGGGATCTTCCCAGACCAGGGATCGAACCCGTGTCCCCTCTGCAAAATGTGTTGATGTGCTTCTGCCACCACCTAAAAAACTGGAATCATCTGTCACTTCTTCAATAAAGCCTGATTCACATCTGGGACAAATAAATTCTGGTAGTTTGGGGCTGACCTCGCCCTTGCAAAAGTGTCAGAAAAACCAGTGCACAGCAACCGCGTTGGCCGCGCTGGCCCCGGCCGCCGAGGCCTCCGCCATTTTTGTCTTTCGCCACAGCCCTTGGTCAGTCTGCAATAAATGGTACTGAATGGTGATGTAGATATAAATCCAGGGCAGGGACTCCTCTGACAAGCGTTGGGCAATATACTGTCCACTACAATGCAATGAAATGAATAACATATGTTAGTAAACATGGAAGCCTTTGTGGGAGCAGAAGGACTATGGCTCGGCTGACAGATGGAGACGTTATTGTATTCCTCATGGACTGTGGCACATCTGGAAACAGAGGCTAGCCTTGAAATCAGATGTATTCCAGACATGTACAGGTCCCCCTGCCTCCCCCCTGGAAAAACCTTTGCTGGGCCCTGCTGTGCCCTCCAGCTACGAGCCTGTTCTCTCCTCCCTTGCCCTGCCAAACTTTCTGAATGAAAAATGGAGCCACTCAGCATCCTGCTTCCTCATCCCCAGCCCCTGCACTCCAGCTTCCTCCCACTGCTCTCCTGAAACCTTGAAGAGGTCACCAGTGAACTACTCATTTCCAAATCCTACGACATTTGCAAATGCTCTGATGCTGTTTATCACGTTTTTTTCTCCCTTGATTCTGTGATTCTGTCCTGGGCGAATCCACTTCTGCCTTTGTCTCTTCTGTGATGTCAAAACACGGTCTTGGTGGACCAGGCTTTCTCCCTCTTCTCTTTTTTCTCCACCCTGTGCTCTCTTGGTGATGTCTCTGCTTCAGCTATCATCTGTGAAAAAGACATCCGAGGGGATTCTGTCGAAAGAGAACAGGATAGAACACAGGCCACTCCTCCCACACCGTCTGGGAGGTTTTCAGGAAGCCACATAATTACTTTCCTGTGCCTCACTTTCCTCATCAGTAAATTAAGGATGGCCATAGGTACTGCACAGGATCATCCTATATAAACTGTAAAGCACTGTGAAGATACTAATTATTGTGATTGTCATTATCTTTCTTTTCTCACCTTCTGCTCTAAAAATAGCACTCAGCAGCTTTTCCCCAGAAGTTGGAGCAGGACTTCTCAACTCCCAAAACTGCCATTCCCATCCCAAGGTGTATAAATATGGTGAGATATTAAAATGTACCAAGTGACATTTAACTGTACAGACCCGCCACGAGAATTTTATGTCCTCCAGCTCGACTGAGCCCTGGCCACTTGCCAATAGCCCTCCCACAACTTCTGAAGCTCAATGCCCACACTAACTGCTGCTAACCTTCTCTCAGCTGAACTTTCCATTTTCTCTTCATCAACCCTCAGTTCACAGAGAAGATGAGAGCACCTCAGTCTTGGAATTAGACGTGGGTTTCAATTCTGACTGACTCTCGTAAGCTGGATGACCACGGCAATGCATTTAGCTTCTCTGAGCCCCAGCCTGCTGGTTTATAAGGAGGAAACTGTAATTGGTTGAATGGTGTCCCCCCGCCCAAAGCAAATACGTGACTCAGAATGTAACCCGATAACTCAGGATATGACCTTATATGGAAATAGAGTAGTTGCAAATGTAAGTAATTAGGATGCTGTCATACTAGAGTAGGAAGGACCCCTAATCCATTATTAGTGTCCTTATAAGAAGATGGCCATGTGAAGGCAGAGGGAAAACACCATGTGAAGGTGAAAGCAGAGACTGGTGTGATGCACCTACAAGCCAGGAACACCAAAGACTGTCAGCAAACCACCAGAAGCCAGGAGAGAGACGTGGAACAGACTCTCCCTCAGAGCCGTTAGAAGGAACCAACCCTGCCAACACCTTGATTTCAGGTTTCTAGCCTCCAGAATTGTGAGGCAATGAATTTCTGTTGTTTGTGATACTTTGTTACAGCAACCCTGGGAAACTACTACAGGCACAATACTCATCAGGGAAGAGATAACAGATTAAAGTGTTAGGCTGCTAGTATGGGATCAGCCCTGCCCCACCCTTCTGGGCTCCATGCTGCCTGCCTTTGCAGTCAAACTCTATCTTCCCTGTGGTCCCGAAGGGAGGGCGATGTCTTTCCTCTGCTTGAACACATAATAACCACCACCCCAGCTCTAGCCCTGATTCTTTCTTTACGCCATAAAATCCCGCCAGCTGTGGATCTGCTTTCAGAAGCTGCCATGATGGCCAGAGCCATGCCCCAGCCCCAGGCATGTGCCCCTCCATGCCATCCCCCACCCCTTCTTACTTGACCCCCCTCCTTCCGCCTTCCATCCTACTGACTTCAATCACACCCTCACATTTCCACCAACATGAAAAGAGAACAATCCCTGGAATTTACAGCCTCCTTCCAACAGTCACCCTATTTTCTCTTTCCATGACAACTGATTCTTCAGTTATATCATCCAAATCAGCAGTGGGTTTAAGATCAACTTCTTTGTTGGGTATACTTTTGCCCCCTCCAGCCTTTACCTCTCCAGCCTACAAAACACGGTAGACTGAGTTACTAAGAATGAGAGCAACATTTTTTTTTATTTTTAAAACAAAGACTCATTCTCATTCTCCAGCTTTTGGAGATTGGTCAGTAATAGCTCTTCTCTTACGCAACATTTGCCCACTCTGGAGGTTAATTTATTCTTTCTCCTTTCTGCAGGGACCTCTGGCTGTGAGGTAGATGCTGCTTATGATTCTGCATAGCTCACAAAGATTCCTCCTTCTCTGAGTGGCCCCGCCCCACAGGGCGGGCCCCAGAGGCCACATCCATACCATGTGACCCAGTGACCTTGGCCGTAGCTGATTAATCCAGGGGTGCTCATCCCCCCTTGGGTCCCTCCCTAGAACCGGAGGTATGGAAGAGAGAGGCAAGGGATCCTTGGCCTTGTTGAGGCTAAGTCATGTCAGTAGCAGGACTCCACTGCACAAGCACCCAGAGATGTCCTGGATCCTTTCCTTCCTTTCATCTTAGTCTTTTTTTTTTTTGTTTCATTTTTTTATTGAAGTATGGTTGATTTACAATGGTCTGTTAATTTCTGCTGTGCAGCAAAGTGATTCAGTTATACATATATATATACATTCTTTTTTTAAATATTCTTTTCCATTATGGTTTATCACAGGATATTGAATATAGTTTCCTGTGATATAGAGTAGGATCTTGTCGTTTATCCATTCTATATATATTAGAGCTTACATCTGCTAACCCCAGACTCCCACTCCATCCCTCCCCCAACTCCCATCCCCTTGGCAACCACAAGTTTGTTCTCTATGTCTGTGAGTCTGTTTCATATATAGGTTCATTTGTGTGGTACATATATACAATGGAATACTACTCAGCCATAAAAAAGAACGAAATAATGCCATTTGCAGCAACATGGATGCAACTAGAGATTATCATACCAAGTGAATGAGAAGTCAGAAAGAAAGGCAAATACCATATAATATCACCTACATGTGGAATCTAAAATATGACACACATGAACCTATCATCCAATTCTTTCCTATTCCAAAATAGACCCCACAGAGACTTCCCGGTCTCCTGTCCCACGTGTAAGGAGTCCTCTTTCCCGTCCACACAAAAAAGAAGAGTGCTGAACAAACCGAAAATCAAGAACTCTTCTTAAATCCGTCAGAGAACTGAGGTCACAGGGCAAACCCTTGCCCCCAAAGTTGAAGAGATAGACAGGAGGATACATAGAAACACGAGTAATTGGAGTAGAAGCCCAGGAGCATAAGGTTCTGCAGGAACAACGGCCAGTTTCCTTGTACCCAGCACTGACGTCTGGCTTTCAGCAAAACAGACCCTCTCCATTCTTGTTCTTAGTTTAACATACACAGTGTTGGCTCCTGTTGTTCAGCGCCGATGAACACAGCCTAGACATTTCTACGTTCTTTCACATGATCAGTAGCTACCAAGTGCCCACTAGGTGAAAAGTGGGTGCCAGCCTCGGTGAGAAATGTGAAAACGGGGGATTCCTCCTTTCCTGGGACTCACGACCAGTCGAAGGCAGATTTACAAAAATAATGTTCAATACATATTTGGTTGAGATCTTCCGCTAAAGCAGAGGCATCAGCCAGTGCTATGGGAAATTCAGCTTGTGGGTATCCAGGAAAGCTTTAGGAAAGCAAATGACAGTGAACTCGGTCTAAGAGGGTTTCAACAGACACAGATGGGGGTGGGGGGTGGTGGTCCTGTACATGGATGGAAATGGGAATGTGGAGAGTTTGGGACCAGAATGTGAAGGATAAAGAATGGGAAGGGACCGAAAGGGGTGGGGGATGGCCTGCCGTTGTGGGACCAGACTGTGATGAACATAATACATTTGACAGCTTGGTGTAAGATGAACTAGAAAGAAGAGAGACGGTTAGGGAGGTCACTGAAGCAGATCAAAGAAGTTCTTGAAACCCAGACTAGGTGGAGGTAGTGGGAGGGAGGAGAGAGACACAAGCTGTATGGCAGGTAGGATGGGTGAGACTCACTAACTGGATGTATGTACATTAAGGGGACAAAAGGAGACAGAGATGGAGTCTACCTCCGCTGATCCGTTTCTTCACCCCTTACCCTGCCTAGACCTGGCGAGCTTCTGCGCTTTGCCGTCTCAGAGGGCCCCACCTCTTCTCTGAGCCACCATGGCTGGCCTGGCCTGTGTACAGGAAGATGTGGGTCCTGAGACCATCTTAGGGGGTGCATCCTTAGCAGAACCTCACTGGCACAGGTCAGCATCAAGGGCAAGGCATCTGTCACTGTTCCACCATTTACGTGCCTTGCATTTTGATCCTATCCCTATTAAGTCACAGATTTTCCAAATTGTAGGTGATCTCGCAGATCACAGCACCTAATGCTCTCATTCACATCTGAGGAGACTAGAGTGCAGAGGAATTAAGAAGCCTGCCCGAGACTAGCAACTAATTGTTCTTAGGGTTGGGCAAGGAACCCCAAGCAGGTAACGTGACCGCTCTGGTTCTGAGCATCTTCATCTGTAAATGGAAATAAAAGTGGTGCTTATTTCACAGGGTTGTAGCTCGAATGAAATAAGACTGTAAAGGAAAAGTGCTGAGAGCAGTATCTGGAATATACAACAGATGTGGGCTATTACGATTGTTGGCTGCTCAGACATCATTATTGCTGTGTCACTTACAGCTTTGAACATATAAGTAATTCCCCCATTCAGTCAGCACCTATTTACTGAGTATCCACCATGTGCCAAGCACTATGCTAGGTGCTGAGGATAGAGTCAGAGCCTGCCCTCAGCTATTTTACAGGTCACTGGTTGCTGGTACAAAGCAGGTCAGGAGAGAGAGCTCCAGGAGAAGAGTGCTGCAGACAGCAGGAAAGTTTTCAAGAGAAGGCATTGGATCTCCTTAAAGAATAAGTCTGCAGCCTGGGGAAGAGGAGGAAGAGAGCCTCACAGGCATTGCAGCCTCAGGGATATCCTGGCAGAGGCATAGAGCTGAGAAGCGAGGGAGGCAGTGGTAAGAAAGGAGGCTGCAGAGGGAGCCTGGGGCCACAATGTGGAAGGTTCTTATAGGTAAATTGCAAGCTTCCGGTCTATCCCTTGGGGTAGTTAGCCCAGTGCTTAATTCAAAAAATGACTTGATGGATTTCTCTTTCTCCCTTAGACACATATGGAGAAAATGGATTCATTCTCAGCTTCTGTTATCACCACTCTACCTTTTTGATTCCCAAATCTGCATTTCCACTTCTCTTTTCTCTACCAGGAGCCCCACATGGCCAGATGGCTTTGTAGTTGAAATGTTTAATATTCCTACACCCCACTATTTCCCATTACGCCCTTACTCTTCCCTTAATCAGGCAGCTAGACCAGAGGATATTCAGTGCCTTAGTCTGTGGAGGAAAAACTTTTGACACTTAAAAGTTCAGGCCTTGGACGGACCCTCAGAACACAGAAAACAACAACAGCAACAAAAGTCCTGATGCATGCACCAGTGCTGGCTTGGAAGAGAAACAGTGATAAAAATCATTAGCAGGAGTGGGAAGCAGCCGCATAGCCCAGGGAGATCAGCTCGGTGCTTTTGTGACCACCTAGAGGGGTGGGATAGGGAGGGTGGGAGGGAGACGCAAGAGGGAGGGGCTATGGGGATATATGTGTACATAGAGCTGATTCACTTTGTTATACAGCAGAAACTAACACACCATTGTAAAGCAATTATACTCCAATAAAGATGCTAAAATATAAATAAATAAATAAAGCTCAGGCTGCCATCTCTCCAAAAAAAAATCATTAGCAAGTAGCTCCCTGAGAAAGGAGGCCTGTGCCCTGCCTGCCTCTTCTAACTTGGCCTGGGGTGTGTCGGTGGGAAATGGGGAGGAAAAGCGCAGATGGGTTTGGGCAGGCTGAAAGCAGAGGACACCCGTCCCCTTGTCCTTGGAAGACCCCAGAGGCAGCACAGCTCAGAGTGTATATGGTTGTGTGAGTATCTGAGCAGCTGGCACCAGGGTGGTAGAACGAGTTCCCTTGAGCCTCAGAGGCAGAGAAGAGTCAGGAACAAGAGACAACTCAGCTCTGAGTTGTATAGAAGGGAGACTGAGTACAAGATGGCTGTGTATGAGCCCTCCAGGGCTTATACCCAGCCCTAAGGGAAAGTGGCAGAGTCCTCCTAAATTTCTGTCACCCTGAGGGAACAGGACTCATAGAAAAGTAAATTTACTTTTTTTTTTTTTTTTTTACACACCTGGGGTTTGGGGGATATCCCCAACACCCACCTAAAAAATTTAAATTTTAAACTCACTCTGTGTAATTTATTTCAATAAATGCTTCTTGGGCAGCCACTAATTGCAAGGCACCCAAAGGAGTCCAGTGGTGGGGGCAGACACCCAAACATGTGCAGACTCAAAGTACAAGCAACATACTGTGAGTGCACGGAGGAAACACTCCTGCGTTCTGGCTGGCGGGAGGGCAAAGCCTTGAGGAAGCGGCTGGCATTGGCCTGGGGCCTACAGACGGGTAGGAAATTGATAGGGAAACAGCAGTGGTTTCCTACTGTTGAAGAAGGTGGCAGAGCTTAGAGCACAAGGCTGGAGTAAGGGTCCACAGGGGACAAATCCCCATTTAGGGATTTGGCATAATACTAAGCTTTTAACCTAAATTCTCTTCTTTATCCTTACAATAATCCTAAATATAAAAATTATTATCCCATATGGGAGTATTGTCTTCCCACTTCTACTCTAATCCTAATAGTGTCTAAATAACTAGGATTTTTTCCCAAGATGTTCTGTATCATCCAAGGGTTTTTTTTTTTTGTCATGTACTTATTGTTTTCTTAATGAAAACAATTTTATTTCTTTTTTTTAACAAAAATACTTTTAAACCAAGCCTCTGAAGTGATCTTGTCTTTAAATTTTCTTCCTGATCTTCATCCAGCTATTATAATTTCATATTTCTTTTCCTCAATACAATTTCACACTAATATTTAATGGTTCAGGGACCAACTGACTCATTCCTACCTGTATGCCTCTCACCATTTGCTTCCTCCTCTAGGATTTCATTCAAGCTGTTTTCTCTTTCCTCCCCTGGAATATCCACCCTGACCTTGGTCACCCTAGCCACACCTGTGCATTAAATCATACCCATTCTTCAAGACCAGGCTAACACGCTGCCTCCTACATGAAGCCTTCAGGAAGTCTTCCCATCAGAATAACTCCCTTTCTCTTTGCTATCCCCGTGAGCATCGCTTCTGTGTCTTTATGTGGTTGTATTTAAGTTCTACATGCGCATATTTTTCTTCCTCTTTCACTAGATTGTGGGCCCATGTCTTATATTACGTGTGTGTCCTCTGCATCCCCGTTGTTCACATTACAGATTTTTAGTCATATAAATAAATATTTTTTTGAATTGAATCAGAGAGAAACAAACCCAAGTTTCTCCATCAGGTGTTCCAGGCCTTCCCTTCCCGTATTCTGTTCCTCCAGCGTATACACTAGATTTTTGTGAGGCCATGATCATTAACGCAATCATTTCCTCTTCCCCTGGTCATTTTCTCCAAAAACGGAGGCGGAAGGAACTAGATGAACATCTGGCAGCCAGAACTGCCCTAGTCCTGCTCCGAGTCCTCAACAGGCAAACACCAGGGGGTGTGCGTGTGGGGTGAGGGGGAGGCTCTGGACTTCTAACCTTTGGAACCGCCTTCTCTGGGGGGACCCTGATGCTGGGGGCAACTGTGGTTTCAGGGAGCTGAGATCACTGCAACTGGAAGCCTGGAAAATACCCAAAAGTCGGACCTAAATTCCAGAAGATTTTTGAAAGAAAGGAAAAGAAGTGCAGAGGTAGAGAGGACTCATGGTGAGGTCTTGCCGATTTCCTTTTGAAATTGATGGAGAGAGGTTAATGAGCAGGAAACGTCCCTGTGTCAGTTAAGTTATAGTGAGCAAGTCCATGAATTTCTCTTTGAAAGATGTCTGTCCAAATGTGCTTTAAAGTGTTCACCAGGGGAAAAGACAAAGTTCTTTTAGTAAGAAATCGTTGTCCAAAGTACAACATAAGCAATGGACGAGTTAGATGCCAGAGAAACCAAATACAACCATATGCTGAGCGTATCTTGTGTGCAAAGTCTTAGGAGCTTATATTAAAGTCCTTAAGTAGTTTGGGGCTGAAGGCAAAAGGTTAGCACTTGGGAAAGGTGCTCAAAATGTCTTACTCCACCTTCTAGAATACAAACAATTATACATAAAGAATAGTTTGCAAGAACAAGAGTAATCCAATGTCTTCATTCCTAGAGAGAGATTATGGAAAACAGAATGTGGCCTGTCTTTAATTCTTTATTTATCAGGAACAAAAAAAGCATAGGCATTTTAACTATCCAGACTAACAAAATAAAAGCAAGAATAACAAACAAAAAGCAAGAATATATCATGCAGGGACTTCCTTGGTGGTCCAGTGATTAAGAATTCATCTTGCAATGCAGGGAACGATCCCTTGTCGAGGAATTAAGATCCCACACACCACAACTACTGAGCCCATGAGCCTCAACTAGAGAGCCTGCATGCTGCCAACTACAGAGCCCACGCTGTCTGGAGACCACGTGCCACAACTAGAGAGCATGGGTACCACAACTAATGAGCCTGCACGCTCTAGAGAGGAGCCCGCGCACTGCAACGAAGAGCCCACGCGCTGCAATGAAAGATCCCACGTGCCTCAACTAAGACCCGAAGCAGCCAAAAAATAAATATTAAAAAAAAATAGAATATATCTTACAGTCCAGCCTTCTCATATTGTTGACGAGAAAAAAATGAGTCCCCAAATGATTGAATGACTTGCTCAAGACCATCAAAGACAGATTTAAACTCATCAACTCAGAGAAGCCAAAGGGAAATAATGCCAAGATATAAAATGATTTTTATATCAATAGCATGAGGGATGGGAGATCACCCCTGTCCAGTCTCCATGGCTTTGGCTACCCTGCTAAACGGGAAGAGATTTGAATGCCAGCATCTGGTTGTCCATGTGCCCCTAGGCTGGGGAGGTCAGCCAGTGAGTCAGTTTCCAAATCATGCTGGTTTTTAGAAAATGGCCAAGCAGGGAGAGACTAGAAAGAACGGAGGGAGGGACAGAAAGTTGAAGCCTTTTAAAAGCTCTCCACAAAAGGCAAAGAGTTCTCCTTGACCAATTCTGACCCCAACTGACCTCGTGACCTTGTTACCCAAGGTCAGCTTAACACTTTAGAAATGGTCCTGGCTGGCTCTGTAACCTCTGTCACTCACAACTAACAAATATGTCTTTACAGGGGTCACCTCTTGGCCAGAAACTGGCAGATTCTTTCCTTTCAATTCACATATTACCCCCAAAGTCTCTTTGGTTTCTATCAGGAAATTCAGGCTGTCTAATTTGAAACCTTTTTCGCTAACACAGGATGCTGCAGTAATTGTCACTAACACAGAATTCTCTAGAGAGTCTACATTAATACACAGTTTGGAAAGTTGAGTACATTTCATAGCGATACTCAGAGAACAAACATAGTGTATGTCCCTATGTATGTTCATGCTGCTACTCAAGATGGAGAGAGCACTGAAAACTTAAATTTTAGGGGTCCAAATAAATCTTGTCTTTGGAGGAATTGTCAACAGTCTCTCTGATGCATAGAGATGCTTAGAGAAAAAGAATGGGGGCCTAAGTAAACAATCATCAGTTATTCTCATCACATTATCACATGTTGAAAGATCAAGGACAACTTGTTTAGAGTGAGGGGTCTCCATGTGCAATTAGACAGTTTAAAAGACTGCAGGTACTGTATGCAACACGGTTTCAGTTTTACTCAAGTTTCAATTTTATTCAAGGCAGGAGAGCAATCAAAAGTTATAACTAGTCCCCAGCCTTCAAGTTCCCTATAGTTACTGTAAAGATATCTTATTACTCAAGGGATTTACCATCGCAAGATTCTCTCTGGCTTGTCTTCCAATTCATGTAAGGTGCCTTTCAAATTCAGAAAGGGGCATGAGAACAGGAACATGGCCATCTCTAGAAGCTGGAAAGTGCAAGAAACAAGATTCTTGCTAGAGCCTCCAGAAAGGAAGGCAACCCAGCTGACACCCTGATGTTAGCCCAGGGAGACCTGTGTCACACTTCTGACCCACAGAGCTGTAAGATAATAAATCTGTTGTTTTAAGCCACTGTGTTTGTGGGAATTTGCTACAACAGCCATCCAAAAATAATACATTGACAAAAATCTAAGGATAAAAAACGTTTACTGTTATTTTCAGACACTAAATTGGGGGGGCGGGTAATTTGTTACGCACCAATAGATAACCAGTACAGATGTTGATGCCTCAAAGTGGGCTGCTGACAAAATAAAAAACTTAAAATGTGAGAGAAATTTGGAGCCAGACAATGGGAAGAACCTTTAAGGACTTTAAGGAGAGCATTAGTAAAAGACTAAAGGGCTCTGAAGAGACTGTCTGTTGAAGCCTGGTGGCCTTTGAGAAAGCTGACACTGAGGTCTTACAGGCAAGTTGGGAAATTGTTATTAGAAACTGGAGGAAAGGTGATCCTTGTTATGCAGCGGCAGAAATTTTAGCAATGCTGTTGCCTGCGGTAACAGGAAAGTAATAAATGTATCTAAGGAACTAGGTGCTCTAGCTAAAGAGGTTTCCAGACTAAGGGTTGCAGGTGCCTCTGGTTTCCCTTTGCTACTTCAGGTAAAATGTGAGAGAAGAGAGAAGGCAAAGAAAGGACTGTTCAACAGAAAGATCCCAGGAACTATTGGGTTTGAAAATGCGCAGCCTTTCCAGATGATGGCACATGATACTAAAATTAAGAAAACGAGTTTCCAGAGGAAAATAAAATCCAAGGCATTTGCGGGAACACATGGTATATACAAAGATGAAGTTCGCTGTAGAATCCTTTGTTAAGACCTCATAAAAATTCAGGATGGTGCCTCAGAGAACCTTTCAGTTTAAAAAAAATGGGCTCCTAAGAAACTTAAGGGTGCTGCCCTTTACCAATGGGATGAGACTCTGGGGGGCCTTAGATGGTGGTGAACATATTTTGTATGTGAGAGAGAAAGGAAACCCTGGAGGCCAGGAAGTCAGGCCATGGATAGCCACCTTGCAAGATGAACTCCCAATTAGTCTTGTTTCTGTGTGTTCAAGTCTTTGTGTAGTACCATCTTACAGTATGTCAGGGTTAGTTGACATGCCAAATACAATATGGCAGAAGTAATGGTGTGTGACTTCTTTAGCTGGGTCATTAAAGACGTGGTCACTTTTGCCTTGTTCTCTTGGATCATTCTGTTGTTAAATCAAAAAGTAAATACGGAGCCTGTGCTCCGCAACGGGAGAGACCACAGCAGTGAGAGGCCCGCGTACCGCAAAAAAAAAAAAAAAGTAAATAAAACTAATAGACATGAGGCAATTGTTATTTGATCAGCAGAAGGGAAAGAGATTGGATGGCACTAGGTACTGGCTGCAAAAGGAGCAAAGGAAAGAAAACAAAAATACATTTTAACTATGTAGCAATTTTTTTCCTGGTACTTAAAAATGTCCTAATAGTAGTAGTAATGATAGCTAACATTTTTATAATAATGATAGCTAATATTTGTTGAGTGTTTATTATGTTCCAGGAATTGTACATACATTCTCTTACTAATCCTTGCAACCCTAAAAGATAAATACTACTACTATCCCTATTTTACTGACCAAGACAGCTCAGGTTCAGAAAGGTTAAGGAACATAACCATGTCACCCGGCAGGTAAGCATACTGCCCTGATAACCATTTTTCCTGTTTGCAGATACCAAAACTTTTTCTCTGACCAGACCATGATGTCTTGTTGACTTCTTACTCTCTGATAGCTTCCCAGGGTATTTGTTGGCTTTCTTTCTGAACTGGGCTATGGCAGAGACTATATGTTCATTAAAACCCACTTCATTTACTACTGGGAAACCATCTACACTACATCTTCCCACCCACCCCCAGTTAGAAAGATTTGGTCATGGCGTTGAGTTCTGGCCAATGGAAAAATGGGCTGCAATGATGTACCATACTTCCAAAACTGGCCCATAAATACCTCTGCACAGTCCTCTACTCTCTCTCCTTCTCAGTCTGCTGTCCAGATGTAGAATCCTCAGCAGAGGATTGTGAAGCCCTATCTGATGGTGGGTCCACAGGATGAAAGGATCCTGGGTCCCTGAATGACCACGTGGATCTTCATCCACTAACCAGGAATATTTACACTGGACATAGCTTAGCGTGAAATAAACTTTTATTGTGTTAAACTGTGGAGTTTTACAGCAGCTATTGTTCTTTATTATACATAAAACATGGGCCTACCAAAAAGGCATGCAGAAACAAAACTTGATCAATTCATATCATAAATTGCTCAGCACCTTCCTTATATGAAGCACCTTCCTGTCTGGTAACAGTTGCTACAAATATCTAACAAATTATTTTAGAGTCAAATTCTTATAACCTAAGGTGACTGTTTTATGCAACATCAATATCTAGAAGAGATGCATATAAGTATACCCTACAAATCAGTGAGTAACCCTATTTGTTAGGCCAGGTGGATTTGAAGCTTCCTGGTCATTATAGACATGGAATTGTCTGTGCATTGATTCCTGTGCATTGATTCCAATAGTTCACAGGGAGGAAAGCTTGCATCAGATATTTTTCTGACTCTTTATAAGACAAGACTCCTCATTATATTCATTGAGAACAAAATCTGAGCTCTTTTGGAGTATTAAATGCTTGACTGAACGTGGAGCTCAGTTGCACATTATGTATGCAAATATAATATGGTTAACATTTATTGAGCATTTATTTGCTGTGTGCCAGGCACTCTGCCAAGCTGTTTATATGTATTATCTCATTGAGTCTTTGTAACAACTCTGTGATATAGGTACTAATTATTATCTACCTATCACAAGCAGGGAAACTGTAGTTCAGGGGATTAAACAACTTGCTCAATATCTGAAGGAAAAAAATTTGAAATCAAGTGGTCAGATTCAAGATTAGAGAATTCACTCTTGATAACTACAATGACTATAAAAATGAAAATTTGGAAAGAACTTCACGTATATAGTTAATTTCATTTCAAATCAGGTGAAGTTTAGTAGTTAACATGAACATTTTTTTTTTTTGGCCAGTGTAGTCTAAGACTTGGATTTCTGTTGAACTAAAATGAACAAACACACACAAAAACAACCATTAGGCAAAAACAATTTAGTGAAAGAGACATAAGTCTAATAAAAGTTTGAATTTTTGTTTTGCTCTTATGAGTGTTCACATAATAACTTAGAAAACCATGGATGGTAGTCTTAAACCTAAGAGTGAGGCAAGAAATATATTTCTATTCTCAGAGCGGTTGGGAGACAAAAAGGTATTTATTTGGTGGTGAAATCAGAGACTGGCATCAAAAGTGGAGAATTCGTTGCTTAATCCTCTCTCAGCAAGTTGGGACCTTACAAACCCATGAAGTTAGACCTGTTTATCACCTTAGAACATAAAGTATAACATTTTGTTTTAATTTCTATGTCTTCTAAAACGTTATCCTGTTTCCTCTCAAAGATTACTCATTCTTTGTCTTTTTTCTCTCTTTGGATTTTCCATTTCCACATCTAATTTATTTATCTCACTTTTTACATTCTTCAACAGACAGACATTTTTCATTAACCTGTTCTTTTAATTTATCTAGAGCAAAGAAAATGCTAAACTGATCCCTGATCGAAGAAAATCAGACTTCTACCCATCATTTCTTTAAGAAATAGGAAAAAGAAAATGTCCAATAAGTTTTTATTCACTGTTTTGTGATGAAAATTTTAAAAAGTACTACAGAATAGCTGGTAAATATTGTATGAGATCAAGTTTGTGAAAACATTTGGTAAACTATAGAAATTATATAAATGGAAGGCATTATTATATGGTATTTGTTTTACTTTTTAGAAAAAAACACTCTTGAAATTTCTTTCATATTACAAAAATTTTAAGTTGAGATAAGTTAGTCAAAACTGAAAATAACTGTTCAAAACACAGTTTTCTCTCTAATTTTTTTAGTCACAATCAGAGAATCTTACAAGCTGATAAAAGTTAGTAAAATTGTTTTTTTCTCTTGAGAAATTTGCAACGCAGAAAGACCCCACTAGTTTTTGGAACGACAGATGAAAAATAACACACACCAAATGTAAACTGGTATAGCCACTATGGAAAACAGTATGGAGTTTCCTTAAAAAACTAAAAATAGAGTTATCATATGACCTAGAAATTCTACTCCTGAGTATATATTTGGAAAAGACAAAAACTCTAATTCAAAAAGATACATGCACCCCACTGTTCATAGCTGCACTATTTACAATAGCCAAGACATGGAAGTAACCTAAATGTCCATTGATAGGTGAATGGATAAAGAAGATGTGGTATATATAAACAATGGAATATTACTCAGCCATAAAAAAGAATGAACTATTGCCATTTGCAGCAACATGATGGACCTAGAGATTATCATACTAAATGAAATAAACCAGTGAGAGAAAGACAAATATTATATGACATCACTTATTTGTGGAATCTGAAAAAATAATACAAATGAACTTATTTATAAAACAGAAGCAGACTCACAGACATAGAAAACAAACTTACAGTTACCAAAGGGGAAGGGGGGATAAATTAGGAGTATGGGATTAACAGATACACACTACTACATTTAAAATAAACAACAAGGATTTACTGTATAGCACCAGGAACTAATTATATTCAATATCTTATAATAACCTATAATGGAAGAGAATCTGAAAAAGAATATATATGTATATATATGTAACTGAATCACTTTGCTGTACACCTGAAACTAATACAATATTGTAAATCAACTATACTTCAATTAAAAAAAAATCCACCCCAAGTCCCATGATGAAATTTCAGAGCATCTTGGATAAAGAGATAATCCTAAAAACATCCAGAGGGAAAAATCAAGCCATATTCAAAGAATTAGGAATCACAATAATTTAAAGGACTCTTCGACACAAAATAATGCCAGAAGACAGTGACTGTCTTTAAAATTTTGAAGAATGATGATTTTCAGTGGAGAATTCTGTGTCTTGCCACACTGTCAATCAAGCATGAGAGTGAAACAAAAGCATTTTCAGGTATTCAAGGACTCAAATAATACCTCCCAAGCACCCTTTTGTGGAGATCTACTACAGGATATACTTTAGCAAAATAAAGGAATAAGCAAGAAAGAAGACATGGGATCCAGGAAACACAACTCCAACTCTGGAGAATTAGAGAGGAAAGTCCCAGGACAAGAGCTATACAGCAGCTGATAGAGTCATCAGCCCAGACTGGAGGAGGGAGTGGAGGCTCTGATTGGGGGATGGGGAGGGGTACACAGAGCTGCTTGTTCTCATCATGAATCTTTATGTTCATGTGTTACTTTGATAACTTTTAACTTATATCCTGTCTTGGATTATCCTCTCTGCCACTTAAGCACATTCCTCCCCAGCCCAGTCCCCGCAGCACTGTTACAGCACATATCACAGAGCCTTATCAGCATTTGTTTATACGTCTGTCTCCACAGTTATGATGTGAGTTCAATGAGGGTTGGGGCTGTGTCATTTCATCTTGATTTTCTCAGCCTCCAACAGAGTGCCTGAGTATGTGTTTGCCCAATTAAACCAAATACTGATTAAGATAGTTGCCTGTAAGAAATTCCTCAAAAAGGGCATTTTATACTGACATGATAGGATTTCAAATCAGAGAAAAAAGTCTATTTCAAACAATTAACATTCTCCTGACATTAATATTAAACTCTCAACAGATGAAATGATTATGTCTACAAAATGCACTAATTCATTCATCGAATAGATATTGTGTCCACTTTATGCCAGAAAATCTTCAGCTTGCTGTAAGCGAGATAAAGTCCTCTAGTGGGAGAGAGAGGAAATAAATACAGCACAAGTAAATATATGCAATAATGCTGTGCTAGGAACAGAGAATGACAGTGGGGGAGAATGGGGTTTTCCCTTAGATGGGGTAGCCAGGGAAGTCCTCCTTTTTCCCCTGTTCTTCCTTCCTCTGCTTCCCTCCACCCTATTAGAAAATGGGGCAGCCTTAGAAAACACACAGTGAGATTTTAATCTGGACTCCCCTGAGCTGAGTCAGATTCTTCAAGTAGAGATGGACAAAAAGAGGGCAGCTCCTCTCTCCTTCCCTCCATTTAAGGTGATAAAACAAAACAACCTTTATGGGACTCAGAAAAGGATTTCTTGCACCCTCAAAGGCTGTGAAGAGGCCACTGCGAAATCTTTTAAAAATTTAACACTCCACTAGTACAAAAGCTTTGAACTGAAAGCAGGTAGCCAGGGTACCACTCCACATTAGCTGCTGCCATTCAGTGATAAATGGGATTTGACTGGTATAAATGGGAATATGATTGCTTAGCGGACATCAAGCCTAAGTGAAACTTTAGGAGTCAAGCTTTAAAATTAAAATCTCTTCTAATTCCTGAAACATTCATAATTAAGGGGGATCAATTTTTGTCAGTGCTTGTAGTAAGTCATACCTACCACTCCCAAAATATATAATCATACATATTCATTTTGGAAAATGAAAACATATCAGACTTTTCAGTCTTCGTTCACAGTATGTTATCACTAAAAATGCTACAAGAGGGCTTCCCTGGTGGCGCAGCGGTTGGGAGTCTGCCTGCCGATGCAGGGGACATGGGTTCGTGCCCCGGTCTGGGAAGATCCCACATACCGCGGAGCGGCTGGGCCCGTGAGCCATGGCCACTGAGCCTGCGTGTCCGGAGCCTGTGCTCTGCAATGGGAGAGGCCCCAACAGTGAGAGGCTCGCGTACCGCAAAAAAAAAAAAAAAAAAAAAAAATGCTACAAGAGAAAGTTGCTCTACATGACTAAGTTAATCTTTATTGGTAGACTATTTTAAAAATAATAAATATAAGGCAACTGCTAACCTGTTAAGTCATCAGTCATAGTTATTTTAATGAGAAGTTTGAACTTGCAGAATATAAATTTTCTGAAAAATGCTAGCCAAAGCAAACAAATTATAATCTTTTTGTATGGTTATATATGTTCCTGCATTTATCTACCTTTTCTTCTCTAACTCTTATAGACAAGAGGTCTAGAAAACACCTTGCAGGGATTCAAAAATGTTTAAAAATCTTATACTAACTTTAAAGATTCTACGTCTACAATTACAATTATGAAAACTATTCTCCCCAGTCACCTTCACATAGCACCTATCCCTTGCCAATGATAGCCATACAATCTGCAAACTAGAGAAATATATCTGCACCTTTGTTAGCTGAAAGAATGTGTGCTTAGTGTCAAGGGTCTACAGGTTTATGAGCTCCCAGATAGAGCTGGTGAACGATTTAGATACAACCACACAGCAGACAGTAAACAGAAATTACTAAATACCACTAGTACTATTATTTATGGTAGATAGGAGAAGGAGTAACAGCAAACCAATATAGAGTGATGGGCTTGAAATTTCCCATTGATACAAAATGCGTTTTCAATGTGACATTAAATACTTACCAATTGATAGAGGTCTTTGAGGGGGTGCTCAAGAAAATTTTGGGTTCATAAAGTGTAACTCATTAAATGATGGGCTAGAAGTTGCCACTAGATCTCTCTCTTTATGTGGGTCATCAACATTTCCCCTGGCAGGGAGTAGACAGAGCTGGGTGTTTCTCGAAGCTTGAGGCTTGAAACACTGGCCAGGTGAGGTGGGGTGGGGTGGACACGATTCAGAAGCTTTTCATTGTGAACTCCATTCCTTTCCCTACTTCCACATCAGCCCCACCACGAACATACCAGCCGCTGACTAGAGACTATCAGCACCATTCCACTTATCAGGAGACAAAGTGAAAAGCAGTTTATTCCTCCCTTGGAAAATTTGGGGACCCCCTGGTCCACTGTGTGCAAAGCACTTTGCTAGGTGCTATGTAAAGGTGTTGAGGCATGGTGCACTATTTGAGGACAGTCATAAAAGATTTATGAATGTACTAAATAAAAGCTTAGCATGGGTGTGTCTAGAAATGGAGTGCTGAAGTCCCTTTAGACCCCTGGCGTGCCTCTAATGAAGCATGAAGGTGTTGGGGCCAATATCTTAGTACACAGTGTTCCTTCCCACCAGCACCACTTTTCTCGTTTTCTCATCCACCAAACAGAGCATGAGTAAGAACACGCACCTCTTTAGTGGTTTAGGAGACCTGCAGCAGGCCTGGCTGGAAGATGTGGAATTTCTAAATCCCACAATTATGCTGTGAATTTATTCCCCAACTTTTACTTCTTTGGTCTAAACCTTTTTTTCACCTCTTCCTTTACAGATCTCACTTCACAGATCTTCACTACACTTCCCTTCAGCATCCTCAAACTTTTCATTTTCTGATTGTTTTTCTTTCTTCCCCTGAAGTTGTATCAGGCAGAGCTGGACATAGAACTCTTACATGAAGATAAGCTCCTTGCTGAAGAGGAGGGAATGATTAACTTTCAGGTGCCAGAAGTTATACTAGGCATCCCACTGCCATGTGTTCATGCACGTGCGTACTTTGCTTGTTATTTCTTAGACGCGTTGCAGTAAAACCCCTGAAATAAAAGTTCAGTTGACATTAAATCTTGTCTACTATAGATTTTTGAATATGATCAAAGACAAATATGAATCCAATGATAAAGCCACTCTTGGTATGGCTAAGGAAACAGACACACACAAAGCAATAAAGCATGGATGAGACAAGCCCATCTTTGAATTTTGCATTGTCACTGACTTGTTGTGAGACCCTGAGTAAGTTTTTTAATCTCTCCAAGCCAAGTTTTTTAACCTCTGTAGAACCGATTAGCTATTGCTATGGCTGATATTACTTTGGCCTCCAAACATTTACCCTCTTGGTTATTCACTGCCTGCCTTCTAGGTCTTGACTCTTAACATGTGGAATTCAAAGATGATTATAATATGCTAGACCTAGTAGGACCAAAGTGACATATAATGAGACTAAACCTTCCTTGTCCTGGACAGTATGCATCTACGAACACAACACAGGTTTGCATTAGCACGACTGCAAACACACACATCGTCGTCTCAGTTGTGATCAATATCTGCAGGTCATTTTCTCACAAACTGCACATAAGTCAGTTTTCCCATGAGCAGCCCTGACTCCTGTCCATCAGGTGCAATTAAATTAACCAAAAAGTACGAGTTTATGTTTATCTCAGTTAAATTCCATGCTATTTGATAAACAAGGGAGATGTTTCTCGCCTATTACACAGTCCGGCTGTACCAGTTGTCTAAGGTTTACTGGTCCAAGTAAAGCAGAAAAAAAAAGGTGGTCTCAGGTAGACTGCGATAGGTGAAGGGAGTGCGCCAGCAAGAACCAGTGAGTTGTGTTATTTCAGAGCTTAAGAAATATGGACAGAAATCTTGGCTAGTAAAAAGGACCTTGTTAGATCTGTGTGTAGTTCTAACCATCAACCTCCAGCTATTACTCCTCTCTCCCTTCTACTTTTCACAGGACACTCAGAGCTCTAAGAACAAGGACTCTGAGTCAAGTAGACTTGGAGGAGAATCATGCTTTTGTCATGTATCTGCTGTGTGAAGCCCACTAAGCTACTTAGCCTCTCTGAGCCTCTGCTCATCTGTAAAATGAGGACAGTAATATTATACCTAGCCTATCTGGTTGTGAGGATTGAGTGAGATAAAATTGCTACAGCGCCTGGCACAGGGCACACAGAAGACAGTGCACCACAGGCCACTTGTCCAAAGGGCAGCTTTTTGGGAAATTATGGCCCCCTGGACAAAGTTCAAGCTCCTTAGCATGGCATGAGGCCTCTTTTGACGTGGTCCTGCCTCTTTTCCCTCCACTCTCCAATGTGGCCTGTACTCCAGCTGTACTGACCTAGAGCTACAAGTCAGTATCCTGAATATACCTTGATCTTTTGTACTTCAGTGCCATATTCATACCGTTCTATCTGGAAGGCTCGCCCCAACCCAGTCCAACTAGAAAACTTCCACTCACCCTCAAGATTCACTGCAGATATCAGCTCCACAGTCAAGCATGTATTAGGAGACAGTTCTTCATGGTTCTCTTGCATTTCTGCACATCTTGAAAGAGAGACACAAGCTACACTTTGTGCTGGACTATCTCTTCAAGGATGTTTGTATAGCAAATAGCCATGGAAGACAGAGATAGTGTCTCCCTCTGGAGCAAAGGACAGGCATGCCTACTACCCATTATAAAAGGTTTGGGTTCCTAAAGCTTAGGGCTCCTCTCCTGTAATACAACCCACTGGGCAGGTGACATCTGGTCCTCTTTGTGCTGCTCTGTGGAATTTGAGGCTTAGGGAACTGATGCAAAATTGCTGGTATTCTGGCTACTGTTATTGCTATGTGTAATGTACTGCTCTTCATCTCTGACACAGGAGTTTTGTGTCTTCCACCAGCATCCACGAAATGGTGGCAGGATAATTTGTTAGCTTGCAAGCAGGGTAAGACCTGAGACCCTTCATACTTCTTGGTAGCATGCTCCCTCCCTTCCCATTTCATTCCTCTGTAGGAGTGTAAATTGCTCCTTAAATTCCATTCTCAAATTATCATGAACATTGCAGACTTATCACAAAATTCAGTATCTGCGTCATTTTCTGATAACTGTATCTGCAATATCTATCACTGTCTATAACACACTGGATGCTCAGTACTTTGCTGAGTGAATGAATGTGGCTAGCTCTCAGCAGTTCCTCAGGACTCTTCCCATTGTTGGTGTGTATCCAAGGGGTTGCCCAGTGCTCGTGGCCTCAGTTCTAAATGTCCTGTGTTCGCTTCTGCTACAAACACTTGATCCCCTCCTTCTTCCTGCCCTGGAATGGCCCATTCAGTTCTGGTGGCTGATGAGTTACTTCTGGCTCCCCTTTCCCGACTCTCTTCAGTTTCCTTGTAAATTGTGTACGAGTAACAAATCCTCACTTGAAGAGTCCCCCAGGACCTCTCTTCTGAATTTCCACCTTCCAGAACAACTACCAGGACTGGAAAAAAATTCTATCATGCAACATATTAGTTATGCATCGTGTTACATGCAAATTAAGATAAATGTGTCCACTGCATTTTTTAACCAAGCCAATAGTAATAAATGTAGAATATATATGATCTATATACTCTTAGCAAACATGGGCTTCTGCTTTGTTGTTATCATCACTGCCTTTACTATACATTTACAACCTGCTTTTTAAAAACTGTGGTTAAAAAAAAGAGAACACACAATGTGAATTTACTCGACAGTTTTAAGTGTGCAATACAGTATTAACTATATGCACATTATTGTACAACAGATTTCTAGAACTTTTTCACATTGTGTAACAAACTCCATAATCATGGAACCTCAACTCCCCATTTTCTCCTCCCTCCAGCCCCTGGCAACCACCATTCTATTTTCTGTTTCTATGAATTTGATTACCTTAGATACCTCATATTAGTGGAATCATGCATTATTTATCTTTTAGCAATTGACTTAACTTCACTTAGCATAACTCCCTCCAGGTTTATCCATGTTCTGGAATATGACAGGACTTCATTCTTTTTTTAGGGCTGAATAATATTTCATCATACGTGTTGTGATATATATATATTATTTTCCTTTATCCATTCATCCATTGATGAACATTTAGATTGCTTCCACATCTTGGCTATATGAATAATGTTGCAATGAACATGGGTGTGCAAATATCTCTTCAAGATCCTATTTTCAATTATTTTAGATGTATACCCAGAGTGGGATTGCTGGATCGTATTGTAGTTCTGTTTTAATTTTTTGAGGAACCGCCACACTGTTTTCCATAGCAGCCACACCATTTTTCAGTCCCATGAAGAGTTACCACCACTTTTAAAATAATCCATTTCAGAATGTTTCTGATGGCAAATATTAAGCTCATCAGTGAGTGATTTCTTTTCTTGTTTTAATTAATTAACTATTTTATTTATTTTTGGCTGCATCAGGTCTTTGTTGCTGCGTGCAGGCTTTCTCTAGTTGCGGTGAGCAGGGGCTACTCTTTGTTGCGGTGTGCGGGCTTCTCATTGCGGTGGTTTCTCTTGTTGCGGAGCACAGGCTCTAGGTGCGTGGACTTCAGTAGTTGTGGCACACGGGCCTAGCTGCTCCACAGCATGTGGGATCTTCCTGGACCAGGGCTCAAACCCATGTCCCCTACATTGGCAGGTGGATTCTTAACCACTGAGCCCACCACCAGGGAAGTCCCTAGTGAGTGATTTCTTAGATCACATGAAGATCATAGCATGTGATCCTCATCCAGGGCCTGGCCACCTAACCAACATAGTAGGAGCTCAACTCCAGAAAAATAAAATTGAACAACTCAGACTTTTGCTGCGTTTTCTCATTCTCTATGCTTCATAAGCATATACAAATGGTCCTATGATTCCATAGAACCAGATAATGTTTAGAGGCCAGAGGGCTGTAAGATCATTTTGTACAGCTCCATAATTTGGTGGGAGAAGTTATGTCATTTTTCCCTCCGAACGCTAGGAGTCTTGAATTTATTTAGAGAAAACTGATTCCTTTTTTTTTTCTTTTTTTAACCTACCATCATCAGATTTCAGTTCTCTTTTAACTATATAGGCTCTACCCTTTTTGGCTTGAACATAATTGTCCTTGTTTTAGAATATAGAATAGCCCTAAGCAAAATAGGGCTTAGGTAGTTATATCAATGAGATTTTTTTCCTTCAAGGGGGTAACTTTGGGAGGTTAAACACCTAGGCTTTTCTTACCTCTTTCAGGACCAGCTTAGGAACTATTCCAGTAAGTCATTATTGTCACCATCAGTGTAATCACCAAACAAATTAATCAGATTTGACTCTTAAAAACCTGAGTATTGCAAAATTAAACCCACTCTAAAAGGACACAGATTTGGCACTAGTGGGAATATTTACTCACAAAATAATAATAGCAATTATTTATAGAGCTATGCACCAGGTACTTTCCATGCATTCTATCACAGTGCCCCATTGGTATTATACCTATTCCCATTAAACAGATGAGGTTTGAGAGCATAACTAACTTGTCTACATAAGACTGAAAGTAGAACTCTAGTCTGTCAGACACTCAAAACTATGCTCTTGGGCTTCCCTGGTGGCGCAGTGGTTGAGAATCGGCCTGCCAATGCAGGGGACACGGGTTCGAGCCCTGGTCCGGGAAGATCCCTCGTGCCGCGGAGCAACTAGGCCTGTGAGCCACAACTACTGAGCCTGCGCGTCTGGAGCTTGTGCTCTGCAACAAGAGAGGCCGCGACACTGAGAGGCCTGCGTACCGCGATGAAGAGTGGCCCCCGCTTGCCGCAACTAGAGAAAGCCCTCACACAGAAACAAAGACCCAACACAGCAAAAATAAATAAATAAAAGAGACTTAAAAGATACAAGTTTAAAAAAAAACAAAAACAAAAACAACTATGCTCTTAGCCATTGCAGTGTTACTTACTATACGCAAGGCACTGCAGTGGAATCTGTGGGGCATTGGAGAACTAGGTAACAAGTCCTTAGGTAGCTTATGCAGCCTACTACATGACATAAGACAAGTATTATACATGAAAGAAAGTGTAACTGTCCAAGAAGACATGTACTGTGTTATTTAAAGAAGTATGCTATAAATTCTGAAGCCGACAGGAATAGGAGGAAGGGAGGGAGGGATGGAGGGGGAGAGGAAGAGAGGAAGGATGGAAAGAAGGAAGGAAGGAGAAAGAAGGAAAAAAGGAAAGAAAAAAGTTTAAATTTAAAGACATAAAGGATTATACAGTAGAAAGGGCAACAAATCAGAAGCCATGGATTCTGGTTTCTAGTTACTACTTACTAATAAGTGACCTAGGGTATACTGTAAATTTTATATAATATGGTATAACTACATCATCAGGGGAAATTTATTGCTGCCCAACATGGGACAGTAAATATATCAGAAAAGTTTAATCTCATCACACTATATATATGTATCATATATATCATATATATTATTTTCACATTAGATGCAATGCTATGTTCTTCCCCAATACAAGTCAAGGTCCAAAGCCATCTTAAAAGAATCAAAGGCTCCTATGATTAATTGAAATGTTAAAGGCAAAGTGGCAGTTTAAAAGAAGTTCTTCCCTTGCTTTTTAGCTTATCTCTCCCCTCCCCCAGCCTTTATTCTTCTGATTTACTCAAAAAGGAGAGCATAAAAGCATCTTATTAGCAATTCTTATCCAGGAAATATAAGCACTTAGGATCAATTGAAAGGGAACTGGGAGAAGGGGGAGTTAAGAGGGAGAAGACTGTCATACAATAAAAAAAATCTAGTTTAGTAGGCACACAGTTAAGAATATCACTTTGTGTATATCTGATTTATCAGATGTTTAAAACATCCCTGCAAATGTTTTATTACCTCTAAACATTTCCCCTTTCCATGAACCTTTACTCTGCTGCTTAGAAATACTTGAAATTCATCTTAATTATAAGTCAGCTTTTGGAAGCAATAGAGCCCAGGGTATTACATGCAGTTAAGTTGAAATTGTTAAGTAGACTGATCTCTATTATAGTAAGCTTCCGGGGGAAGGTTACTCCCAGCAGATGTACTAAAACTGTTGATTCCTCCTCCTTTTTTTTTTTTTTTTTCCTCATAAGGAGGATTTTTGGAACATGCTAAAGGCAGCGAGTGTGTTGATGTCCTAGTGACAAAAGCTAGATTTCTGTCAGCTGCTTTCATTAAGGTTAGCTTTTAGCCTGTGCCCTCATCATGGCCGTAGATTTAGTTTTGGGTTAGGAAACGCTAATCCACATGTAAATGCTCTCCATGATCCACACATGTTTAGCAGTCTGATTACATTTTTAATGTACCTTTTAACTCCTCTTGTTATCCTTAATTAATTTTAAGAGATGTGAACAAATTCACATTTGTGTCTTTCCTAGTCAGTTTAACTTCTAACCAGGTAGCATCAACGCCTAGTCCCCTGGACCCAGCTCGGAGAATCTAGAAATCTCATCTGGCCTCAACTCTCAGCACAGGGCCTTTTATGTGCACAGCTCTCACGAATTAAAGAACTTTAGGTTGAGAAAGAGATAACAAAACGTCTCCCCAAACGGTAATTGTTCATTTCAGGGCACTCTTCAGAGATGTTTTTATTTAAGCCAGGGCTGCATCTCACGGGGGCAGGGAGGACAGAAACCGTCTCCAAATGTCGGGGCTTATCTCCCGGAGATGCCTCCAGTGTAGCTGACAAATCTCCGAAGTGGGAAATAGTTTTCCCTCCACAGGGCCTCGGCGTGTGAGCGAAGGAGGGGGATGGGCAGGGGCCATCAGGGGAGAAGTCTCCGGCCTTTTCACGTCTCTCAACACCATCCCTCCCTCACCCCGCCTCCTCCTTCCCCGAATCCTAAACAAGCCCGGGGGTGGAGGGGAGTGGTCTGGGGCGGGTGGGGGGGGGGGGGAAGAGGGGCCCGGGGGCAGGCCAGGCCGGGCCAGGAGGCTCGGCCTTTGTGGCTCTGTCCTCGACGGCGGGGGGGGGGGGGGGGGGGGGCGGGGCGGGGAGCCAGAGCGGGTGGGGAAGCGGGCCGGAGACCCTCAGCCGGGGCTTGACCCCCAGGTGCATTGTCCGGCGGGCCCGCCCCCTCCCCCCGGGGCCGCGACCCGGCCGCCACTGGGCCCCCTCCCAGCGTCTCCCTCCGCGGCCGCGCCGACCTCGCGGTCCCCAGACCAGAGGCCAGATGTAGAAAGTAGTCCCGAGGCCGGCAGCGGCGGCGCTGTCCACTCCACCGCCCCCGCCCTCTCCAGCCGCCGCCTCACTCCGCCCCCGGGCCGGACGCTCGCGCCCCCCGCCTCCTGCGAGCGGGTGTCCGTGCGCCGGCCTTGCCGCGCCCGAAGAGACCAGCCGCCGGCCGCGCCGTGCCACGCCACGCCGGTGCCCGAGCGGGAAGCCCAGGCTGCGCGCGTCCAGCCGCTGCGCGGAGAGCGCCCGGAGGAGGGAGTCGGCAGGCGGACAGCGGCTGCGGGGCGGCCGGGGAGCATGCCCACCCAACCCTGCTGAATGGCGCCTTCCCTGCGACCCCTCGCCCGGCCGCGGCCGCCAGGGATGCTGCTCGGCGCGCTCCTGCTCCTGCCGGTCCTCGGCCCCGTTCCAGGTGGGCGCGCTTTCTTCTGTGCCGGTGGGGCGTGAGAGAGCGCGCGTGGGCAGGGGAAGGAGGCAACCGGGTGTGTGTGTGTGTTGGGGGGGGCGGCGGGTCCTTCGCGGGGGCGCTGACCCCCAGTCTCTGCCCCCTCCCAGCAGCTAGTCGGGAGCTGCCGCTGGAGCGCGAGGTACTGGCGGGCTCTGCGGGGGCGCGGGTGGCGGTGGGCGCCTCTCGCAGCGCCCGCCCCTCCCCGCTGCGTTCCCCCGGCCGCGCGCTGCGGGCCGGCGCCCGCCGTCCACTCTCGCCCCTTTCTCCTCGCGCCATTGTCCGCGCTCCGGCCGCGTACTCGCCTTCGGGGCCAGCCTGGGCTCCGCGCAGCCCGCCCTCCAGCCGGGGCCGCCGCGGCCGCACGTGGCTTTATTTATATTGTTTCCTTAGTGGCAGCCTCGCGGCGCAGGGGGCGCCGCGTTTCCGCGCGGCTTCCCCTGTTTGCAGTGGGGGCTTCCCCACGTTTTAGGGCGGGGGAGAGAATAGGTGAACTCAGCGCCCAGGTCAGACCCCTAAGTGCCCCCACTTTCCCGGATCCGGATCGAACGAGGAGGAGACGGGAGGGGTGGAATTGGAAAGAGAAGAGGAGTGGAAGTTTTGTGGCCCATTTGTGCCCCGGAGGGGAGGGAGAAGAGTCCCGAAGCTGAGAAGGAAGGTATCTAAGTAGGGTTTATTTCTAACAGCTAGGGATTTGGGGGCAGGGCCTGAGATATGTGCAAATCTGAAGATCCCTCCAAACTCCAGGCTAGCCTTGAGCAAACTTGGATGAACTAATTTTTCTCTTTTTGACGTGTTGCTTTATTCTTAAAGAGTTAAAAATTGTAAAGTGGATGCGGGGTGCGGGGTGCGCGGGGAGAAGAGGTGTTAAGAATTGGTTGTTTTATTTGTTTACAAGTTACAAATCCCAGACTTTCGTGGGTTTTTTGTTTTGTTTGTTTGTTTCCTGGAGGAGTTAGTTTTCTATTAGCAAGAGAAAAGGATCAAAGTCAGATGTGACTCGGAAACACAATGGGCGCCTTCCGGAGTGGTCCTCGCTGCGCGGGGCTATTAGGGTCGCTCGTGTCGCCCTGGGCATCCATTAGGAGAAGTCGGCAGCCAGGGCGTGGGAGCGTGACTAGTGTGTGAGGTTTGGAGGACCTGCCTTGATGAGAAACAGAGATCAGTCCCGGGGATCGGTACTCATGAATTCAAGACAATCAGAAGGAAGATGAAATGCGCTCCGCCCCTAAACCCCTCATACTCTACTGGGCCCCAATCAATATGCAAGACTTAAGCTAACCTTTGCGCTAAATGCAGGAGGTGACAGGGTATTAGTTGGTCATCGGATGCTTTTTCCTGACGGGAACCCGGGACGATGTGTATGCCTAGCATAAAGCCTTTACTCTGCTCTGATAAAAGTGTGTATTGGTTGATTAAGCAATCTCCCATCCCTGTTAGACAGTAAGGACCAATTAGTCACACATTTTTTTCCAACAGTTGGTAGTTCTAAAAAAAATGAAATAGAAGTTTCCTAATCCGATCACCCACTGAGTACAAGCAGCAAGAGTTAGCAACTTTTCAAAGTCAAATGTTTGTCTTTTAAATACCTACCATACTCTGCAGAAATTAAGTAAATGGGTCTCTTTCAAGGAGCAGAGACGAGAGTCCTTGCTATAAAAGGGCAGATATAAAAGTGCAAACTTGTCATCTGTCACAAAAGATAAACGCACTTCCCAAAGGAGTAGGTACCAGGGGTTTCAAAAACTCTTCAAGGGACAAGGAAATAAACTTGCTTGTTCACAGAGTCTGAATTTTGCTAATGATTTCTTGTAAAATTAGACTTTTACGACTTACTCTGTTCAAGATCTTTTTGACAAGCTTGTAAAAGTAAGCAAACAGCTTGTGCTCAAGAGTTTTCCTGATGATTTTGAAACTCTAGCAAGGTACTTGAGGACAGAATTCTTAAAAGGGGTAAAAGTTATTGAAATCTTCCCTATGCTTTTTAGTATAAGATGTTGTAAAAAGATTTCTCTGATTTGTTGAGAAGGTTAGCTGAAACTTAGATTGGTTTATTAAGGTGTTTGTACGTTAATTTATGGTTTGTTAAACTTTGTCTCATTACACTCTGAATATGTGTTTTACAATTGTGTGTTAAGAAATGATTTTACACTTATAATTCTGGGTATGCCTTTCCCCCCTTTTCCTTGTAGGAGTATGGTGCTTTAGCGAACTGTTTTTTATCAAAGAGCCACAGGATATAACTGTCACAAGAAAGGACCCAGTCGTTTTAGATTGCCAGGCTCATGGAGAAGTTCCTATTAAGGTCACTTGGTTGAAAAATGGAGCAAAAGTGTCTGAAAATAAGCGGATCCAGGTTCTGTCCAATGGCTCTTTATACATCAGTGAGGTGGAAGGCAAGCGAGGAGAGCAGTCTGATGAAGGATTTTATCAGTGCTTGGCCATGAACAAACATGGAGCCATTCTTAGTCAAAAAGCTCATCTGACCTTATCAAGTAAGTGTTTAAGTTCTTGGTTGTTTGACGTTTTTCACTGCTACATTTTGATTACTTCTCAATTCATTAGCATGCTAACCTGAAAAATCACACAAACATTAAGAATTTTCCTGGAGACAGTAGTTGATGCTAACTAAGGCATGCAGAAAACTCTGAGGAAAAAAATATCTAAATTCGAATGAGTGATTTAGAACAGAAGTCCCATTAGGTTTAGAACACCAAAACCTGTAGAGGTGGCTTTGTATAAATTTGTTTCAAACTGTGAAAAAAGTTGGATGAAAAGTTTGACCAACACAACAAAAGTTGTTCTAAAATCTCATTTTTGTAAATTAATAATTAAATTTTGAAAATCACAAGCAACTTTTTCTGCTTTGTAGATGGCCCTTAAGTGCTAAATCTTTCGTATAGCCCAAGCTTCCATTTCTCTGACTGCTTTAAGATCACCCATGTTGCTTTTTAATTGAAAGAGAGGGCATTGGTCAGTAACTCTCAAGCCTTTGAAGTATTCCTAGGCTTTTCCTGCTGGGAGAGAAAGAGATTAAGGCCATTTCCATATTATGCCTAATGGACTTAAACCAGATCTGCCCACTTTTTTCCAGTTGTCATAAAGTTTGCTGTCTAATGATTTCCTTTGTATTAACAACCCAGTCAGACCAACCATTTGTCCAAGTGACCCACTGCTTGGTGGTTGCCCTGGTAACTGTTGAGTGTAAACACGGGCCTAGGATAGTTAGAGAACTCCTTGTTTTCACTGAGGCTTTCCACCTCTTCAGGTGATCAAATACCCCACACTCAAGATTACAAAAGACAATGTAAATCTTAAGACAAAACAAAACACAGCACAACTGTATTTTAAAAATAGTTTTACAGGCATCCTAGCTACAAGCTTTTGTTAATCCACAAAAGATAGATTTTGCACTATACCTACAAATTGATCATTTACGAGATGAACAATAGGAGGAGGGAGCTCTTGAGATAAAGTCATAATCTTTAAGAAATAGTTTCTTCAGGGTCTCCACAGTTGAAATTCAGCTATTGGTGGGGGTTTCCTAGGTGACTTTATTGTAACAGTCCATGGCCATATTCATGCCATCCTCATTTCAGTAATATATTTTATTTGTACAATAATAATTAATAGTGGAAAATAAATTGCAAGCAAATATATTTTTGCATTGAAAAATGTCAGAAAAGTAGAGGTTTCCAATTCTAGTCCCCCTCTCCCAGAATAGTATAAACCTGAGAGAGTGTCTGATAAACTACTTTTTTTTTGCTGTGATCATTGACCAATAATCATCTTTTTGTGTTGTTGTTGAGTAGTGGTTTTTCAGTACAGTATTGTTTTCAGGATAGTGTGCTTTTTATGCTTATGTCCTGTTCATTTAATTTTTGTCTAATGTAAAATTGTTCTATAGAGTTGTAATTTTTCTACCTTTTTGGGTTTGTGGAATATTGTGTTTTCATATCCAGGAACTGTAACTTGTATTACCTTGCCAGAGAGGAGAGCGGCAGGATGGAAAGGTGGAGGGGGGCAGATGGGCTTTGAAAGATGAAGCATTTGTCATGACCACACGGTATTTCCAGGACCTCCTTAGAAGCCTGACAATTCTAAGGCACTCAGAAATACTTTGAAAATACACAGAGCTTTCAGTTTTCATAAATAAAGTCTGAACAGTATTAACATAGTAATAGTGAAACAATGTTAATACTGGCTTTTTGAGTAGCGTTAGATTTTGTATCTTTATAAAAATTATTAATGACAAATATTTTATTAGATGTGAATCATTTTGAAGGCTTTTGTGGTGAAGTATTCATATTTTAAGTATCAAAAACTTTCCAGTTAAACTATGTAGAACATTGCTTTGCTGTTAAATATCAACTGTAGTATGTTAGTTATAGGAACCACACTTTTCATATGCACACATTTTATTTAACTTGGAGGAGGTGCTTTGCTAGGAAATTGCATTCAGTATTGTAGATTTAAAATAAGAAATGCATAGTGGGTTTAGATTTTTCTTTAGAAATGAAATTTCTTAGAGATTTGAAATTCACCAAGTTAGTTCTGATATCTGAGAAGCAATGTCCAATGACATTGTCGTCTCAGATGACTTTATTCTGTGTTCAGGGTAAGATGTTATACGTATTAAACAGGAAGAGAATAGGCATTAAGTGGACATTCTGTTTTTGTGGGGTTTTTTTAAAAGGTTAGTTCTCTCCTAGTTAGTGAAAGCAGCAGGGTGCAGGTATGTTCTTTTTATTTTCTGGTCAAGGATTTTGTCAGCAAACATATCTTTTAGTTCTGAAGTGTAATAAGTAGATCTGCACCTGGAAATCTAAAACTTTAATCTGTGCAAGTTTTAGATTTTTAACACAGGCAATCAAGTCTTGGTTTCTAAACTTAGGAACTAGAAGCTGAAAGTTGCACTCTAGGCAAGAATTCCATTATTCATGTGTAAATTAGGAATTCACAGGGTTAAAAGGTTAGAAACTGGCCAGGATGAGGTTTACCCTTGTGATAAAGAGCAGATGACCCTCATTCATTGGCCGAAGCTTTCATGTAGCTCTTCTGCAAAGTTAGTTATTGCCATGAATTGTTCTTGAGGAATGCAGAAATTCAAATGTGAACAGGCCTTTCCTTAAGTGTCACTATGGAGCCTTATCTCCCAGGCACATCAGAGCTGGCTGTGGGGACAAGGTTCCTCCCCAAAGGCCTGGAGGCTTTGCTTTCCTGTTGTTCATCCAAACACAAAAGGATTTGTCTAACTTAGTTTTTCTAAGGCATCCCATTTTTAAAGGAAAGTATAGGGTTAAAGTAATATTTAGTTTTTTTAAAAAGTTAATCCTTTTTATTGATAGCCATTTTACATTTTCATGTAATGGAATAGAAAGGGGAGTAATGTGGGAGGCTCTTTTTCTAGTTGTATACAATAGTAAGAACAGAATATTAAACCATTTCCCATAAATTTCAGTATTTTTAACTGAGAATCAAATTTTCACTTTCATAGGTGCTAAGTCTTCACTACATAAATAATCTAATTTAAATATTTTAGGAGTGAGAAGTAATCTATGACATCTTGACATTTCTTGCAATCTAATTGTTGAAGTAAGATAAATTTCATAGGAAAGCATTAGTGTGGTAAAACGGTCTCATATTTCAGCAAGTTTAAATTAAGATGAGACATTTGAGAGAAGTAAAGGAGGAGGCAGGTTGTGTTGTGTGATGTGTAGAAGACTGGCCAGTAAGCTAGTGATTGAACAGGAAGCTGGTTGTTTATTTCCTTTCCATAAAAGGTGGAAATTGAAGTCTTAGGATAGAGGGAAAGGGAACATAAAGCTGGCTTATATTTGTTGGGTTTTTCAGGACTGTTTGCTTGGGTGCAAAATAATTTTTTAAATGAGCATTTGTAGCTGGAAGACCATAGGAATTATTATAACTTTATGATGGATTTTTTTCTCCGAAATTTTGAGATTAGTTTTAGCATCCATAAAATTGTTTTTTGGGGGGCTGTCTATTTCTGTAATTTTATGTAGCAGTAGTTGTTTCCTGTAAAAGGATGTAGGTTGTTTTCCATGAATAAAATGTTTATTACTTCAGTTTAAGTTGAGATGAAACTTGAGGTTTTTTGATGAGATTAATGAAAAACTGTTCTGTGAGTGTGGTTCCTCGCTTAAAGAGTAGTACATAAATTATAGCTCAAAGCTCATCTTGAAATGTGAAGTTAAAATATATTGAAAACATTTAGAGTCATGTTCGAAAGAAAAGAGGGTGGGTGGTATATTGAAAAGAGAAAGGTAAGAGCTATGAGACTATTAGCCTAGATTTTGAATTTTATTAATGATCCTGGACCCAAGATGGGCAAGAGTTTGCTTCATTGTCACTTTTTATTGAGATTTGTAGATGCTGTAAAGGACATTGTCTCTTACCTGTGTGCATGTTTACTTCAAATCAAGCTGTTAACAGTTACTTGCCCTAACGTAAGAGTGCTAACACAAAAGTAAAAGTTGTTTGATTTGGGAAAAATAAGACAGACTGAGATATTTACAGAGACCAATCTGCCAACATTGTAGATAAGATTCAGATGGTGCTTTCTGGGTCTAAGAAAAATCATCTTTAAAGAGAAGGGGGTATGGTTCAAAAGTACATATTTAAATTAAAAATTTACTAGCTTAAAATTGCATAAGTTAAATCAGGGAAGTAAAAGCACATGTAGTTCTACAGGCTTATTTACGATGATACTTGGTTCTTAAAGTCTATCTACCTAAAAGGTTTATCAGGTACCTGGTGATCTCTGGGTAATGAAACCAGTTTTTCCCACTTTGCACTTGATTAGTGAGGATCATTTCTCATCTGCAGAAACCTGTAACGCTATCTCACTGTTTTTCAAAGTTGTTGGATTTTTTATTTTTCAATGAAGCAGGGTCCACTGAGGGGTAGAATTATAATTTGCTTTAAGATGTATAAATGTGTTTATTTTATTTTTGTCCAGCTTCTTAATGGAATTTTGAAAGGGCATTTGGTATGGCCCTCTTGTGTCAACTAGCTCTGATTATTCTAAAGAAAGGCCCTAACTCTCAGCACTTGTTTGCCCAGGCATTTGTTGTCATTGCTCCTGAATTTAACAGCTGGGCCTATTGATGAAGTCCAGAGCAGTTTAAAAGAATAGCAGAAAACAAATCTCTTAAGCAGGGTGTTAGGTTGAAGGAGTATTTCAATTCATAAGTACATGCATCTGAGGTTACTTTTTTGAAAACCCTAATATTCTTGACTACAATTTTGAGAGATGATTTTTATTTCTCCTAGGCAGAGGTGCTCAGTTAGGGTTGATTACTTTCAGCTTTTAAACTGGCAATTACTATTTTTTTAATGGGGATTTTATTTTTCTTTAATTTTTAATTTATTTTTGGCTGTGTTGGGTCTTTGTTGCTGCATGCGGGCTTTCTCTAGTTGCCGCGAGCAGGGGCTACTCTTCGTTGAGGTGCACGGGCTTCTCATTGCGGTGGCTTCTCTTGTTGTGGAGCACGGGCTCTAGGAGTGCCGGCTTCAGTAGCTGTGGCTCACAGGCTCTAGAGCACAGGCTCAGTAGTTGTGGCACACGGGCTTAGTTGCTCCGTGGCACATGGGATCTTCCCGGACCAGGGCTTGAACCCGTGTCCCCTGCATTGGCAGGCGGATTCTTATCCACTGTGCCACCAGGGAAGCCCGGCAATTACTATTAATATGAAAATAATAATGTTAAGTCAGGCATTTTGCTGAGGATTATAGTTGAATTTTAAAAACAGCACTGATTATTGATATGTTTTAAGAGAAATTCTAAAAGTTGTACCCCAAATAAAGTTTTTGTTGTCAGGGCTATTTTATTTTTTAATTTATTTTAAAAATATATTAATTTATTTCTTTGGTTGTGCCAGGTCTTAGTTGCAGCACGTGGGATCTCTTAGTCACGGCATGTGGGAACTTAGTTCCCTGACCAGGGATTGAACCTTGGCTCCCTGCATTGGGAGCACAGAGTCTTAATCACCGGACCACCAGGGAAGTCCCAGTCAGGGCTGGTTTAGTACTTCTGAGAGTTTATAGTGTTCAGACTCTTTATTAAAACATTTTTAAAATTCTCATTTGGTAAAAAATCTTGGTAAATGAGAGGAAGAAGAAGATATGGTTGTAATCATTGAAGCAGTATTGGAAGTTGTCCTAACATGGTAATCTGCACAGAGCAAGTTCACAGTCAACAGTTGACAATGATGTACAAAAAAGGTAAAAATGTTCCAAATTACCTTCAGCAGCTATAATTCTGAAGCCAAGTGAACTGCTTTAGGGATATGTATTGCAGAGGATAAAGGTGTCATCCTCACAAAGGTCTCTGACACTAATCTGACAAATACTTTCCTGACTTTTACATTCCTTGGGTTTTTTCTTTTTTTAACCTCTGGTTCTCAGAAACTGCTTTTGATGAGCTTTAAAAGCCAAATTCTTATAGACTGAGCAGAAGGCATGAATTTAAAAGGTTTGGGAATTTTATTTTTAAGTTTCTGGAGGGTTTGCCTTTTTCTTGTGTTCATATATGTATATTTTACAGCTTTAGCGTTTGTAGTGGCTAGATTAATCAAGTAACTATTGGAGAATGCAATCATTGTTCAGGGTCCTGGTTTCAAACTTGTATCCTCATTGGATTTGTTGTTAGGACTGATGGAAAGAAAATTTTCTTTAAAATTTTTGCTTTATGAAACTATAGTAAATCCCTGTTTAGAACAGTGTGACAGTTTTTTTTGAATGATATTGCTTTATATAGACTACTTTCTCTAAATAAATCATATTCCTTTGGAATAATCCTCCAAAATGACCTTTTTATTGTTTTGTAGTCTTTTTAGTACTACTCAGAATGGATCTTCCACTCCACCAACATTTACCAAATAAGTAAATAAAAAAATAAATTTCTTTTTTTTTTTTCGGCTGTGGATTACATTTCTTAGGGTTTCTCAGCCTTGGGGCAATTGACATTTTGGACTAGGTAATTGTTCATTGCAGAGGCTGACTTTTGCAATGTAGCATGTGTAGCAGCATCTCTGGCCTCTATACACCAGATGCCAATAGCACCCCTTCCTAGTTGTGGTGACCAAAGAACGTGTTTTGGGAGGCAAAATCACCCCTGGTTGAGAACCACTGATGTTTCTGAGAGTAGTGCAAAACTTCTTTCCAAGTGTCACTAGGCTATTAGTATTTTAACTGTTTCTGCGTTAACTTGATATTCAACTTTTTTTGGTTTTAGCGGTGTTAAATTTATTGATTGGAGACGACTTACTATTTTTAGGTACTGTCAAGGAAGCTAGATAAAGAAATGTATTTGGATTGTTGTTTGTCTAATTTGGAGTGATGCCTTTCCATCCCTTTTCACACATAGTACATTGAAAACGGCTACTAAGAGTTTACCCTTCTGTAGGTTCATTCATTTTGATTTCAATATTTCAGATCTTTTGGGGGGGATATCTAGTCTAAGAGTAAATGCAAATTTCATTTAACTGTGTTTATGTAGCACCTTTTTTTTCTTGATGTGATGGACACCATAGTTGAAGAGATATGAGAAATCTCCATGTGTGGTTAGTGTTAGAGAACATCTTTTGTGATGCTCTGCATGGTGAGAAGTAAAACTGTATGAGATTAACAGCCCAGAGAATAACATTTGCTGTGTGGTACGTTTTTCGTTGGGTGAATGGTTAACCGAAATATTTTCAGCTAATTCAGTGGTACCATAGACTTATTTTGGGCAGAAGCAATTTCACTTCTGCAGATAATTATGTAAAGATGGTAGCATCTTGTGAGGGCATCAAGGGGTGACAGAAAGGAAAAGAATTAGACACTAAAGTATATTAACTAGTACATAGAAAGTCACAGGCAAATTGAGTGGTTATTATTGAAATATTTGTTTTAGATTACTTAGTAGTAGTGGGCAGGGACTTCATAGTTTTTATCTTTCCCAGGATATCACTCTATGTGTGTGCTTCCATTTTGATTAAGCTGTTTATGCTAGTAAAAGTTATGATTGTTGCTACATGCAGTTAGTCACCCATAGAGGCCAGTAGCCACTGGTGGCTCAAGTGGGCAAGTTGAGATAGATGAAGGAGGAAGCAGAATATTTTAATGAGTGATTCTAGTGCTGAGCAAGTCTGGCTAAATGTTTTTGGCACCATGTGTTCTATGCCAAAAACGTTACTTGGAGTAGAACAAATCATCAGTTAGTTCAAAATAGAAGAGAAGAATGCGCATTTTCATTATATTTGAGGAAAATAGTGTTTGAGTCAAAACAGAATTTTAACATTCTTGAGTGCTTATTTTCCTGTCCTTGTAGTCATTTCATAAAGAAATTATGAAGTTGACAATTTCCAACAGCTGGTAAATACTCTTCATGCTGCTAAATTTTTACTGAGTTGATGGGAGGGGTGAGGTCGGAAAGCAGAAAGAATGACTAAAAGGCAGAAGAGCCAAGCATTAGTGCCTTCTCCATTGTTGGTGACTTATACGACTTTAGACAAATCACTTAATCATTCTCATCCTTGTCAGATCCTTGTCTTATCTGTAAAAATAGGTACCTGGGGGGAAAAAAGGGAGGGATGGATATTGAGCAACACAGTGCCCTTAGTTTTTTAATTCTGTTATTGTAATTCTAAGTAAATGGCCAATAAATTATATTTTTTGTAAGGGTGAGCCCAATCACATTGCAAGAGAACCATTTAAGTCATTGAGAAAAAATTTTTAAAAGCTAGTCAGTTATTTAACTTGGTACTTTTAAGGATTCATACTCTTGCAGTGGACCTTAGGAAGATCTGCTTTTGGAGATGGGGAGGCCTTAAACCAATACTGATAATTTGAACTAGTACTATTTTTAAGAGTCTAGAAAAATAAATTACTTTGTCTGGGATTGGACAATTCAGAATAGTTGTGCTGCTTTGAAGGTTGATGTAGTGTAGGAGAGGTATAACTTTACGAATATGTATCTGGTTCTGCTAATAATTAATAGTGTATTCTAATGTTTATTGACTCGGTGTTTAAAAAAATAGTGCTGGTTTCATCTTAAGAGAGTTTTGCTAATGTTATTAGTGTTTTAATAGAAATAGATTATATTGGCTTCCCCACTACGACCGCCAATTCCTGTTAAGAATGATAAGGTTTAATTTTTCCTCCAGCTTTCAAACTGAATTAGCTTGAGTCCCTCTGATTGGATTTAAAGTAATTTCAATTAAAGTACTGACCTCAAACTGGACACATAACAAGAAAAAAATGCTTTGATGTTGGTATTGCATTTTGGTATTTTTTTAAAAGGGAGTTCACAAATTTTCTTAAATAATTTTATCAGCTAAATGTGTTCACTGTTTTCTTAATAAAAAGAATTCACTTTTTGTATATTTAAGAAAGCCATATTTTCATGCCCTGACTTAGTAATACTTTTAACATAATTTTAACTGAGGGACCAACTTCAGTAAAGCAATAAGGTTACCAAAAGTTTCACCAAAAGCATTATGAATGTTATCCCAGTGATGGAATATGATTTCTTCAAAGCCTATAAGTATCTTTACCTGGATGATTTACTGCATTTTTAGAAATCTGTGATAATTAATACTTGAAAGAAAGTACACAGACAGAAGAAACTTTGTGAAATTTAAGTTTAATTTTCAGTCTACCAGTTGTCAACTTGGAAGCTCTGATATGTAAGGAAAAAATTTTACTGCTTAGCACATGGTACAATGAGAAATTATAAGTGGATCCACAGTTGGTCAGTAGAAAGGTGATAATTTTCTTACCATACTAGAATCGACTCCACCATTCTTTTTATTTTTTTAATTGAGATATAGTTAATGTACAATATTATGTAACTTACAGGTGAACAACATAGTGATTCACAAATTTTAAAAGTTATACTCCATTTATAGTTATTATAAAATATTGCCTATATTCCCTGTGTTTACAATATATCCTTGTAGCTTATTTATTTTATACTTAGTAGTTTGTACCTCTTAATCCCTTACCCCTATTTTACCACTCCCTGCTTCCCTCTCCCCACTGGTAACCACTAGTTCTCTATATCTGTAACACTGTTTCTTTTTGTTATATTCACTAGTTTGTTGTAGTTTTTAGATTCCACAAATAAATGATGTCGTATAGTATTTATCTTTCTCTGACTTATTTCACTTAGCATAATCCATCCAAGTCCATCCATGTTGTTGCAAATGGCAAAATTTCATTCTTTTTTATGGATGAGTAGAATTGTACGTATATGTATACCACATATTCTTTATCCATTCATCTGTTGACAGACACTTAGGTTGCCTCCATATCTTGGCTATTGTAAATAATGCTGCTATGAATGTTAGGGTACATCATGTATCTTTTTGAATTAGTGTTTTGGTTTTTTTTTGGGGGGGGATATATATACCCAGGAGTAGAATTGCTGGGTCATATGGTTTTTAGTTTTTTGAGAAACCTCCATACTGTTTTCCGTAGTGGCTGCACCAATTTACATTCCCACCAGTAGTGTACAACAGTGCCCTTTTCTCCACATCATCACCAACATTGTTCTTTTTGTTCTTTTTGATGATAGCCATTCTGACAGGTGTGTGGTGATAGCTCATTGTGGTTTTAATTTGCATTTCTCTGATGATTAACAATATTGAGCATCTTTTCATGTGCCTGTTAGCCATCTGTATGTCTTCTTTGGAATAATGTCTATTCAGGTCTTTTGCCAATTTTTTAATCAGGTTGGTTTTTTTGATATTAAGTTGTATGAGCTGTTTATATATTTTGGATATTAACCCCTTATCAGTCATATCATTTGTAAATATTTTCTCCCATTCAGTAGGTTACCTTTTCATTCTGTTGATGGTTTCCTTTGCTGCTCAAAAGCTTTTAAGTTTAATTAGATCCCATTTGTTTATTTTTGCTTTTATTTCCTTTGCTTTAGGAGACAGATCCAAAAAACCACTGCTACAGTTTATGTCAGAGTGTTCTGCCTATGTTCTCCTCTAGGAGTTTTATGGTTTCCACTCTACCATTCTTTATCAGAACAGAAGGAAAGTGATTAATCAAAGTTTTTTCCTATTAGACAGCTTTCCAAAGGGGATGACATTTTTAGAAAATAAAAGACAAAGAAAATACATTATTATTTTCCACTGATCTCCAAACTTTTAAAGACTTGTTTAGAAACTGGCTATGAACATTTTGAAGAGAGAACCTTAAGATCTGTAAAACTTATCCTATAGTCAGTAGAGAGTCCTTGCTTCCTAATTTGACTTGCAGTATCATTCTGCCTTTCTCTAATATGAGTAAAGAGCACAATTTGTAGTCTTAGAAATTTCTATTTTGCAAATAATAAAGATGAAGCTGGAAGGAGTTAACTGCCTTATCCAAGGGCACAGCTGCTAGATCTGAGACCAGAGCTCAGGTTTGCTAATTCTTGTCATGAATTTGAAATGCTTAAATGAAGATTTTGTCCTGTTATTGTGTGGAAGTGTATCTTATTATATTCAAATATCTCTTCACACCCAGAATATAGAAAAGTGAATGGTAATGGGATTGACCCTGAGGTTAAAGATACTTCTTACATTTCTTTTCTTTTTTTTTTTTTTTTTTTTTTTTGCGGTACGCGAGCCTCTCACTGTTGTGGCCTCTCCTGTTGCGGAGCACAGGCTCCGGACGCACAGGCTCAGTGGCCATGGCTCACGGGCCCAGCCGCTCCGCGGCATGTGGGATCTTCCCGGACCAGGGCACGAACCCGTGTCCCCTGCATCAGCAGGCGGGCTCTCAACCACTGTGCCACCAGGGAAGCCCTACATTTCTTAATATTTATGTTAAAAATATTTTATCATTGTGCAACTTACCCTTTACTGTACTTATATAAGGTTTTGATGTTGTTTTTGTTGATGTAATGAAAATCACTAATGTGTTTATATTTTTACTGGTCCTGTAACACTTCATGGAACTTCTTTTCTTGTGGATAACTTCAATGTGGGGAGATTGAGCTCTTTTCCCTTTAGAGGCTCAGTGTTTGTTGATACATCTGTCCAAATGGAAGTTTCATCTAAAGCAGTGATTTTCAGTGTGTCTTTGAAGAACCTCCGATGGAGTGAGACTCTTTTGTAATTAAAAGGTTGTTTTTTTTGTTTTTTTTCTTTTAATGAAAACTACTATTTATTTATTTATTTGCTTGCTTGCTTGCCATGCCGCACAGCTTGCGGGATCTTAGTTCCCTGACCAGGGATCCAACTCAGGCCCTCAGCACTGAAAGGGCAGAGTTGTAACCACTGGGCCACCGGGAATTACCCAAAAGGTTGAGTTTTAAATAAATGGTTGAGCATGTGTCATTATTATCTTATGGGAAGAGGGGCATAGTGACAGCCTATATCTAGCTTGGAAATGGTTTTTATAATGACAGTTTTATTGAGATAGAATTCACATACCACAAAGTTCACCCTCTCAAAGTGTACAAGTCAGTAGGTTTTGTGCATCTGTCACCACTGTCTAATTCTAGATTATATCCATCACCCCAGAAAGAAACCCCACACCTCCCAACTCTCCCCTCCCCTATTCCCTGGAACCACTAATCCAGTTTTTGTCTCTGTAGATTTGCCTTTTCTGGATATATTATAAAAATGGAATCATACAGTATGTGGACTTTTGTGTCTGGCTTCTTTCACTTAGCATAATATTTTCAAGGTTCCTCCATGTTTTAGCATGTGTCAGTACTTCATTCCTTTTTTGGGGCTGAATAAGGATCTGTTGTGTGATATACCATCTAGTCATCTGTTGATGGACACTTAACTTGGATTGTTTCCATCTTTAGGCTATTCTGAATAATTCTGCAATGAACATTGGCACATAAGTATTTGTTTGAGTCCCTCTTTTCAGTTCTTTTGGGCATATACCTAGTAGTGGAATTGCTAGGTCATCTGATAATTCTACATTTAACCTTTTGAGGAGACACCAAACATCTTTTCATGTGCATATTGGCCATTTGTATATTTTCTTTGGAGAAATATCTATTCAAGTTTTTGGCCCATTTTAAAAAATTCGTTTGTTGAGTTGTAGGAGTTCTTTATGTATTCCGGACAGTAAACCCTTATAAATTATATGATTTACAAATATTTTCTCCAATTCTGTATTTTTTTCATTTCACTTTCTTGATAATATTCTTTGATGCACAAAAGTTTTTAATTTCGATGAGGTCCAGTTGATTTTTTCTATTGTTGCTTGTGCTTTTGGTGCTATATCTAAGAATCCATTACCACATCCAGCGGTAGGAGTCCAAACTCACACTTTTGCATATGGAAATCCAGTTGTCCTACCACCACTTGTTGAAGAGAATATTGATTCCCCACTGAATAAACTTGACATCCTTGTTGAAATCAATTTGCCATAGGTACATAGGGTGTGTTTCTAAACTCTAAATTCTGTTCCATTGGCCTATATGCCTGTCTTTATGCCAGTACCATGCTATTTTGATTATTGTAGCTTTGTAGTAAGTTTTTAAATCAGGAAATGTAAGTCATCCAATCTTGTTCATCTTTCCTAAGACTGTTTTGGCTATTCATGGCTCTTTGCAATTCCATATGAATTTTAGGATTGGCTTTTCCATTTCTGTTGGGTTGGCCAAAAAGTTCCTTCTGTTTTTAAATAAAAATAAAAGACACATTTTTCATTTTCACCAAGAACTTTATTGAACAAAATATTCACTGTTTTGTTCCACTACCTTCTACCATTTTTCAGGCAACTTCATAATTCCGTCTTCCCAAAACTTTTAATCTTTTTTGAGCAAAGAACTGTTCCAGGTGCCTTTTACAGGGAATTGAAATTTTTTCCATTAACAGAATTTTGTAAAGACGAAAATAAATGGAAATCTGAAGGTGCAATGTCTGGTGAGTATGACAGATGAATCAGAACTTCCCAGCCAAGATGTAACAATTTTTGCCTGGTCATCAAAGAAACATGCAGTCTTGCATTATCCTGATGGAAAATTATACATTTTCTGTTGACTAACTCTGGATACTTTTTGTCGAATGCTGCTTTCAGTTGGTCTAATTGGAAGCAGTACTTGTTGGAATTAATCATTTGGTTTTCTGGAAGGAGCTCATCATAGAGGACTCCCTTCCAATCCCACCATATACACAACATCACCTTCTTTGGATGAAGACCGGCCTTTGTTGTAGTTGGTGGTGGTTCATTTCACTTGCCCCACGATTTCTTCCATTCCACATTATTGTACAGTATCCACTTTTCATTGCCTGTCACAATTTGTTTTAAAAACAATGTTTTCATTACGTTTAAGTAGAGAATCGCATATGGAAATACAGTCAAGAAGGTTTTTTTGCTTCACTTATGTGGAACCCAAACAGTAAAGCAATTCACATAACCAAGCTGGTGCAGATGATTTTCAGCGCTTGATTTGGATATTTGAGTGTGTTGGCTATATTTTGCCTGGTATAATGTTGATTGTTCTCAATTAATGTCTCGATTTGATCTCTATCAACTTCAGCTGGTCCACCCGACCAAAGAGCATTGTCCAGCGAGAAATCTCCAGCATGAAACTTCGCAAACCACTTTTGACATGTTCAGTCACAGCACCTTCTCCATACACTGCACAAATCTTTTTTTGCGTTTCAGTTGCATTTTTACCTTTCTTGAAATAATAAAGCATAATAGGCTGAAAATATTGGTTTTCTCTTCCATCTTCAATATTAAAATGGCTACACAAAAATTCACCAGTTTGGTAAGTCTTTTTTTTTTTTTTTTTTTTTTGTGGTACACGGGCCTCTCACTGTTGTGGCCTCTTCTGTTGCGGAGCACAGGCTCCAGACGTGCAGGCTCAGCGGCCATGGCTCATGGGCCCAGCCGCTCCGCGGCATGTGGGATCTTCCCGGACCAGGGCACGAACCCGTGTCCCCTGCATCGGCAGGCGGACTCTCAACCACTGTGCCACCAGGGAAGCCCTGGTAAGTCTTTTTTTAAATGCAAGCTGATATGACAGCTGTCACATACAACCTAACAAAATTGTTTCAAATGAAGTTAAAGACAACTAAGTGCTACTAGAGCCATCTTTCGGAAAACAACCGAACAAACCTTTTGGCCATCCCAATACATAAATGAATGTGGCGTGTTGATATGGATTGCATTAAATATGTAGATTGCTTTGGGTAGTATTGATATATTAACAATATGAAGTCTTCCAGTTCACGAACAGCATATCTTTCTGTTTATTTAGGTCTTTATTTTCTTTCAGCAATATTTCACAGTTCTCATTGTACAGATATTTCATCTTTTTGGTGAAATTTATTTGTCACTATTTTATTCTTTCAGATGCTTTTGTAAATAGAATAGTTTATTATGGGTGTATATACACACAATGGCTTTATGTGTATCATAAAGCCATTGTGTCAATCTTGTATCCTGAAATTCTTCTGAATTGATTTATTAGCTTTAGTAGCTTTCTTACAGATTCTTTGGAGTCATATATATATACATGTATATATAAAATCATGTCATCTGTGAATGATATAGTTTTACTTATTTTTCTCCATTGGATGTCTTTTATATCTTTTTATTATTTAATTGCCCTGGCTAGAACTTCTATGTTGAATAACCTCTGTTTCCAGTTCTCAGAGCAGAAATATGGCTATTATTACTGCAAGGACTGCAGCATATGATGGGAAAATACTTATGTGTTGTACCTACAGGGTACCAACAAGGTTTACTTCAAGGAGTTTTGCAGAACTTGCAGAAGTCTTATAACCCTTACCAAGTGAAGAATATCACCTATCAAGTAAATCAGATGTTTGCATTTTGTGTCTGAATTCGGTGGCGGTAGAGAGTTTTAGTGTGTTTTCTTGAGTGTATTTTCTAAAAGAGGCTAGGTTCCCAATGACCTTAGGTTTTGATTGCTTTTTAGTAGGAGTTGTAGAAATAATACTCAACTAGGAAATGGGGCTTCAGTGAATGTTTCCTTCTGCCCTTGCAAATCTTGGTCTTATTAACCTCTTTTGAAACTTACCTCACGTGCATTATGAAAGAATATTTGCTTTACCTGCTATTCAGAGTCTACTGTAAATAAAAGAAGCAAACTGAAAAATAGACTACTTTTCTACCAAAAATGTGTGTGTGTGTGTATGTGTGTGTGTGTGTATGTGTATGAGAAGCTTTCTGTCTTTCACCATTGAGTGTGATGTTAGCTGTGGGGTTTTCATAAATGCCCTTTATCATGTTGAGAAAGTTCCCTTCTACTCCTAGGTTTCTGAATGTTTATTCAAGAAAAGATGTTGGATTTTTTCACATGCCTTTTCTGTATCAGTTGAGATCATATAGGTTTTTTTCCTATGTTCTGTTAACGTTATATATTACATTGATTAATTTTCTTCTATTGAACCACTTTTGTGTTAAGATAAATCCTACTTGGTCAGTATAGTCCTTTTAATATGATGTTGAATTCAGTTTGCTAGTAGTTTGTTGAGATTCTGCATCTATATACATAAGGGTATTGGTCTGTAATTTTCTTTTCTTGTGATGTCTGCCTGGCTTTGGTATTAGAGTTGGCCTCATAGAATGAGTTATGAAGTATTCCTTTCTCTTCTGTTTTTTGGAAGAATTTGGGAAGGATTGGTGTTCATTTTAATTTAAATGTTTGGTAGAATTCACCAATGAAGCCATCTCGTCCTGGACTTTTATTTGTTGAGAGGTTTTTATTACTGATTCAGTCTCTTTGCTTAGTATAAGTCTGTTGTGATTTTCGATTTCTGAGTCATTTAGGTAATTTGTATGTTTTTGGAATTTATCCATTTCATCTAAGTTATCTAATTTGTTGGTGTACAGTTATTTATAGTATTCTCTTATAATCTTTTTAAAAAAAATTTTTGTAAGGTCGATAATAATGCTCCTACTTTCATTTCTTATTTTAGTTATTTATGTCTTCTCTCCTTTTCTTTTCCTTTGTTCGTCTAACTAAATATTTGTCAATTCTGTTCATCTTTTCAAAGAACCAATTTTTGGCTTTGTTGATATTATATGTGTGTGTGTGTGTGTGTGTGTGTATATATATATGTTTTGCTATCCTGTGTTTCATTGATCTCTACTTCAATCTTTATTATTTTCCTCTTTATACTAGCTAGATTTAGTGTTTACTTTTTTTTCTATTTCCTCAAGGTATAGTTTAGGTTATTATTTTGAAAGCTTTCTTCTTTTTTAATGTACACATTTATAGGTGCATATCTCCCTCTGAGCACTGTCATAAATTTTGGTATGTTTTATTTTCATTTGTCTCAACATACTTTCTAACTTTTATTTTGGTAATTTCTTCCTTGACCCATTGGTTAAGAATGTGTTGTTTAATTTCCACATATGTGTGTTTTCCAGTTTTCCTTCTGTGCTTTTACTTCTAGCTTCATTCCACTGTGATTGGAGAAAATATTTTGTATCAACTTAATACTTAAAAATGTATTGAGGGCTTCCCTGGTGGCGCAGTGGTTGAGAGTCCGCCTGCCGATGCAGGGGACACGGGTTCGTAACCCAGTCCGGGAAGATCCCACATGCCGCAGAGCAGCTGGGCCTGTGAGCCATGGCCGCTGAGTCTGCGTGTCTGGAGCCTGTGCTCCGCAACGGGAGAGGCCACAACAGTGAGAGGCCTGCGTACCACAAAAAAAAAAAAAGAGACTTGTTTTGTGGCCCAACATACAGCCTATCTTGGAGAATGTCCCATGTGTACTTGAGGAAAATGTATCTTCTACTCTTGTTGGCTAGAGTGTCTTTATATGTCTTATTAGGTCTAGTTGGTTTATAGTGTTCTTTAAATCCTCTATTTCCCTACAGATCTTCTGTCTGGATGTTCTGTCCATTATCGAATGTCTTGTATTGAAGCCTCTAAATGTTATTGTAGAACTCTGTATTTCTCCCTTCAATTCTGTCAGTGTTTGCCTCATATATTTTGGGATTTTGTTGTTCGGTGCACATATATTTATAATTGTTATTTTTCTTGATAAATTGACCTGTTTAGCTGCATATAATGTCCTCCCTTGTCTCTTGTAACAGTTTTTGACTTAAAGTCTATTTTGTCTGATACTAGCATAACCTCTCAGCTCTCTTTTAGTTACCATTTGCATGGAATACCTTTGACCATTTTTTCACTTTCAACCTGTTTGTTTCTTTGGTTGTAAAGTGATTCTCTTGAAGACAGCATATAGTTAATAAATCATTTTTTAATCCATTGCACCAACCTCTGCCTTTTGATGGAGAGTTTAATCCACTTATATTTAATGTAATTACTGATAAAGAAGGATTTCTGCCATTTGATTTTTTTTGTATGTCTTGCATGTTTTTTTGTCCCTCATTTTCTCCACTACTGTATTCTTTTGTGTTTAGTTGATTTTTTCATGGTGAACCATTTTGACTCCCTTCTCATTTCCCTTTGTGTATATTTTTTAGATAGTTCTTTGTGGTTACCATAGGGATTATATTTAACATTCTAAATTTATAACAATCTAGTTTGAATTGATACCATCCTAACTTTAGTAGCATGCAAAACTCTGCTTCTATGCAGCTCAGTCTCCTCTTTTATGTTATTGTGATACGTTACATCTTTCTATCGTATGTGCCCAGTAATATAGATTTATAATTATTCTTATGCTTTAGTCTTTTAAATTATGTAGGAAATAAAAAGTGGAGGTGCAAACCAAAAATATGTTAGTTCTGACTTTAATATTTTCCTATTTAGTTACATTTACTGGAGATCTTTATTTCTTCATATGCCTTTGAGTTACTGTCTAGTATCCTTTCTTTTCAACATGAAGGATTTCCTTTAGCATTTCTTGTAGGGCCAGTCTAGTAATGAGCTTCCTTAGTTTTCGTTTATCTAGAAATGTGTTAATTTCTGCCTCATTTCTGAAGGACAGTTTTATTGGATATACAATTCTTGGTTTATAGTTTTTTCTGTCACTTCATGTCATTCCACTGTCTTCTGGCCTCCATGGTGTCTGAGGAGAAACCAACTGTTAATTTTATTGAGGAATGATAAGTACACGACAAGTCTCTTCTCTCTTGCTGTTTTCAAGATTTTCTATTTGCCTTTGTCTTACAACAGTTTGGTTATAAGTATATTTATGTGCATATCTCTCTTAATTCATCCTCTTGGAGTTCATAGAACTTGGGTTTTCATCAAACTTGGAAAGTTTTCAGCCATTATTTCCTCAAATATTCTTTGTACCCCATTCTCTCTTTCTTCTTCTTCTGGAACTCCCACAGTGCATATGATGATCTGTTCAGTGGTGTCCCTTAGGTTCTTTCACCCATCTTTGTTTTTGCAGATCATTATGTTCTTCCCTTATGGCTTTATTTTTGTCTTTTCTTTCATGTTTTTAAACATTCTAAATAGTTATCTTGCAGTTTTCTTCAACTTTACTGTTATCTCAAGTTCTCGAGGTGCCAACCTCCTTGTTTTCTATGTCTGGTGATTTTCCTTAGGGCAGATGGTTTCCTTATGTGACTTGTAATCTTTTATTATGAGCTCATCTTCACTAAGGCTTAATATATCCTATATCATGCAAGTGTTTTTTTCTGTTTGGTGCCCCACAGTTTCACTGGTCATGGACCAATTTGGGAACTAATTCTTGGCTGCTTTACATTATTTATATAACTTTATAATCTACACCAGTGTGTAGTAAAGGCCAGGGGTTTATGTTTGTCACGGGAAACATTTCTTCTCATCTAGAATAAACCCTCCTTGTTGCTAATCTTACTGGTGGGTGAGTTTTTCTACTGACTCTTTCTTCAGGTGCTTCTGGGATTTCAGCTTCAGGTCTCAGTTATTTATGTTGTGATGGAACAAAACCACTTTCTCTTCCTAGAAGCCTCCAGTGCCTGTAGCCACCTCTGGACCATCATGGCACCAGGCCAAAGTTTACTATTCTGTCCTTGCCCTTAAATTTTTGTTAGTGCTGGTGATGTTGTTTTGAATATGTTCTGTATAGCATTTCTACGTGGTTTTAGTGGGAGAGGGCATCTGTATTTACTCAGCCTACTGTTTTGTAGGAAATGAAAAGGATGGCATCTTGAAGAATCTCTTCCTCCCTCAGAAACTACACGCCTGATCTTTGAGGACTTAGTTCCTAACTTCTTAACTTCACATCTCTGCATAATCCTAACTCTCTTCGTTTTATTTCTCATCATCCCTCCCAGCTACATTTCTGTCTTTCCTTCCTTGTTGTTTCAGCCCAGTCCTAGTTAGTGGGATTTTTCAGTGACCTTGACTTACATTCCCTTCCACTGGCAGAGCACCCAGGAAAATGCTTCGCACATTGTAGACATTAAAGCACTTACTGGTTTGTTGAGAATTGTGTGTTTAGGCTTATTTCTGACTTGGCACTGTCATTCGTTGCTTCAACAAATAGTGATTGAAAGCCTACTCTGCTAGGTCCTGAGAATACCACAATTAATTAAAAAAAACAGTCCTTGACCTCAGTGATAGGTGAGTGGGAGCAAGGAATTCATAAATAAATAATATTTACAACAGTATTGTTGTGCAGTAGTAGAGTGTATTTTTGGTAGAGCTGCATATGTAATATTATTTTTTCCAACTTTATGTTGAAAAATTTTAAATCTATAGAAAAGTGGCAGGATAGTATAATGAACACCTGAATACGTTTCACTTAGATTCTTAGCTGTTCATTAAAATGTTGCCACATTTACTTCATCCTTCTCACTCTCTCTAAAAATGTAAGTTGCAGACATCATAACATTTCACCTCTAAATACTTCCCTGTGCATCTCCAAGTCTGGGGTGGGAGGTGGGAGGTACTTAGGGAGAGATACTTGTGGTAGTGATGCCTAAGCTAAATTTTAAAGGAAAACTAGATTTTTGTTAGATGAGGGAGGTGATTAGTCCAGTAAGGTACAATAGTAAGAAACAACATGCTATGTGTGGAATAATAAGCTTTTTGGTGTTGCTAGAGAATATATTTCAGGGAAGTGAGACCCAGAAATGGAGTTGGAGATGTGGGCAGGATCCACTCAAAGAAAGACTCATTATATACCAATGCCCTTTTAAGGAACCTGGAATTTAACCAGGTTCCTTAAAAGGAACCAGGTGAATGATGAAGAGCTGCAGGGGACTGGACTGGTCAGTTTGTGTTTTAGATTGATCACACTGGAGTCTTGAGGACAGAACTCAGGTGCACAGGGATGGAGGCTGTGACAGTAGCATGGTGAGAGCTCCTAAGGGCCTGGACTGGAGCACCAGTAAGGGGGTGAAGGGAAGACAGATTTAGGTTATAATTAGGATTAAAAATTGGCAGTACTCGTTAGATGTGGGGAATAAGGGAAAGGGAGAAGTTCAGGATAATGTTGATATTTCTAGTTTGGGTGACTTGGTGAATGGTGGTGTCACCAACTGAAATGGAACACAGGTGGAGGAGCTAATACAGGGAACAAGATGATGAGTTTTGCTTGGAATGTGTTCATTTTAGGAATCTGTGAGATACCTGTGTGGAGCTGTCTAGCAAGTGGTCCAACAGAGCAGTTGTGAGTCAAGAGAGGCCTGGCCTAAAGATAGTGAGTTGAGCATCACCAGGACTTAGGTGGAGTTTAAGTGATAGGTAATTTTGAGCAGGATGGGTGTGCAGTGCAAGGAGCATGGGCAACCAGCAGAGACAAAAACAGTCCTCAGGAAGGTAGGTGGAAAACCAGGAGAATACAGAATCACAGAAGCCAAGGGAGAAGTTTCAAAGAGTTTATGAAGCAACATCAGATGCAACAAAGAGTTTCAATAAGACAAGACTTGAAAAGTACCCTTTGTTCCAGGCTATTAATAGGTCATTAAAGTCTTAGAGCAGTTTTGGAACAGTGAAAACAAGCACAGTTTTTTGGGGACACAGAATTTTTCCTAAACCTTATCAGTGGGATAATTTCTCATTGTTTTAATATTGTCCAACATTATTTTCAAATTATAAATAATACTTTTATGCTATGATTTAGCAAAATAGTACCATTTTATACTTTCCTGAAACTTTTATCAATGTCATGGTTATTATCAGAAAATTAAGTTATTTAACTAGTATAAATGGTTAGATTGCTATTGTATTTTATCTGAAATAACTATTACACATATACAGTTCTGCCTTGGGGGACATGCTCTTTAAAAATAATGATCAGTGAGTGTATGAAACCGTTAATAGCAGTTCATCATTTGTTAAAGTTCTCTGTGACATCCATTAAGTTGATGTTTGCTCAAAATATACACTTCTAAAATTTTAGCATACCAAGTCTTTAACTTGAGAAGGAAAGCTTGATTTTTAAACAAACTTCCCTGTTCTATATCTTCTAATATCAACTTTGCAGATAATGTTCATGTGGTATAACAAATGTAGCCATTTCTCAGTAACCTGTAAATATTTGAAATATTTTAGAAAGCCAACCGAGACAAGGAAAGCAATCAATCCCACAATCCCTGTACTATTATGTACCCTGTACTATGGCTTTTCTAAACAATTCAGTTATTCATTTTTAATAAGCAGCCCAACTAAGATACTGGTTTGAAAGTGTGTATATTTATAAAACCAGATACATATGTATAATATGTGTTTGAGAAACTATTAATGAAAAGTAATTTGAGGGCTTCCCTGGTGGCGCAGTGGTTGAGAGTCCGCCTGCCGATGCAGGGGACATGGGTTCGTGCCCCGGTCCGGGAAGATCCCACATGCCGCGGAGCGGCTGGGCCCGTGAGCCATGGCCGCTGAGCCTGTGCGTCCGGAGCCTGTGCTCCGCAATGGGAGAGGCCACAACAGTGAGAGGCCCGCGTACCGAAAAAAAAAAAAAAAGTAATTTGAGTCTTAAAAGGCCTATCATTATAAACATGGTATATCCGTAATATTTGAGAAGGCCAAATGAAAATGTTACATTAAAACTTGAAGAAATTTTTACAAGGAGTTTTTCTTTTAAGAAAAGGATTTCATGTTAACTTTAAAATGCTGGACACTTTACATATATGATAGTGAAAATTACAGTGATTTTTAAAAATACAAAACAGGGAAACAAAACTTTCATCTTAACGAAACAGCAGCATAGGTGTTAATAAGAGAAGGTCATTAGGCTCTTCAAACATATTGTGTCCCACTACATAATAGTTCACTAGATTAAATGAAATTATTGATTTCTGCCTCATTACTGACATATATATATGAGCAGTTTCTTTGGCACCATAGCACAATGTCAAAGGTCTTTGGTCTTTTCTTTCTTTGGAAGAATAAAAGCTTTCAGATGGCAAATCCCAGAAACCTTCACTTTGTGGCCTCTCGCATAGAATTACTAGAGAGGCATGCTTGAAAGAAACGTGTCATAAATCAGCAGGAAAGAGCCTTTACCCTGTAAGTCTTCTTAAAATCATCGACTACTAGTAGAATTCCACTAGAGGATAATATTCTGCTTTACCCAAATTTTGATAGTTTTCAGTAGGAAACAGTTTGTTGTAACATGCCTCTTTGTGTCCTCTATTTTATGGGAAATATCATTTACATTTTTAGTTAAAGCATTCAGTTTGAAATGTTAGAATATTTCACCTGTGTTAAATATATACATTTTCTACTTTCCTGTAAAAACCAGGTCTCCATGACATCAGGATGGACCGGTAAAGAGTTAGGGATTTGGGAATTCCCTGGCGGTCCAGTGGTTAGGACTCAGTGCTTTCACTGCAGGGGGCCCAGGTTCAATCCCTGGTCGACGAACTAAGATCCCACAAGCTGCGAGGCAGAGCCAAAAAAAAAAAGTTAGGGATTTGGATGTTTCCATCACTTAATTGGGTCATGTAACTAAAGCCCTTGCATCAGTGACTGGATTTTCCACCTTTCATCAAGATGTTTTGGTATCATGTAGCTAAAACCACAATTTTTACTGTAGCTGGCACACCACTGTGCGCATGAGGATGTTACGAGACATGAATTCTATTGGAGAATAAAAAACCCTTTCAGTTTCATAATGGCAGCTTGAGTTTTAGGGATTAGCAAGTTTTATAAATATACACAGGCATACCTTGACGATATTGCAGCCTCATTTCCAGACCACTGCAACGAAGTGAATATCGCAATAAAGTGAATCACATTAATTTTTTGGTTTCCCAGTGCAAAGTTCTTCTTACACTGTACTGCAGTCTGTTAAGTGTGCAGTAACATTGTGTCAAAAAAAGTGTATATCATAATTAAATACCTTGCTGCTAAGGTATTGTTGGCTAAGAGTTCTTCATATCTTTGTATGTTTTGTCTAAATAGATACAAAAAAAAAGAGAGAGAGAGAAAGGCGAAAGAAATGATTTTTTTCCTCCTAGTGGTATGGTCATTTAGGAAAAAAAAAAAACTAGATGATACTCTTTTCTTCAAAAGTAGATCCTCTCAGTTCTTGACTTTAAGATGATTTCCATATTATGAAGATTTTGCAACACCCTATTGAAATGCTCTTGAAATTTCAAAACTTCTCCAGTGAATCCTTGCCTCCCATGCAACTAAGGGTTAAATACTAGTTTAGTCACATGGATTAAGGAGGTAGGAAAAGCTTATGTATTTGGCAAAGGAACTGTCATTCTTCAGCCCATGGGTTGTTTATTCTCAATAAAAGCTTGGTTTTGGCTAAGAACAAATAGGGCTATTACGATTGATATAAAATTTTATTTGGAGAATCAGCTAATTGTCAGTCCAAATTCATTTACACATTGGTGGCAAATAATTTTTATTTTCAAGCAGAGTGCTATATTCTAATATGATAGCTTTTGGGTATATCTGAAAAAGCAAGATAGTGTGAACAAGTGTTGAGCATTTTAATAGCCATGCACTTGCTGAATAATTTACCTATGCCTTCTTCTTCAACTTGTGCCAGTTGAGATAGAAATAAATTGCTCATCTAAATGTTTTACCACAAAGTTTCCCTCTTAGTTTTTCTCTCACTTGGAGTTAGTGTTAATTGATATACCAAGCCAACAGCAGTTAAATTGCTTTTTGAGTTTCTTTCACTGCCTTTTTGGTTTAAAGATGAGCACTTTTTGACCTTAAAAACGTTATTTTTCCAGTTTGAATCCCCAATACTCAAGAGTTTTTTGGATAATTCCAGAGGACCCTGATGTTGGAATCCCAAATCAAAGACATTTATCCCCCTTTCTAAAGAAAAAGGGATTAGGAACTTCCTGTGGCTTTTGTAAACACTAAAAGCATCCTTCAGGGCTAGGAGTTGCCCTAAGGTCACTTTTACAAATGCTTCAAATACTCGCAAGGCCCCAGGTCAGCTCTCAACTTCATGCTCTTGCTTTCAGGGATAAGGGATAAAATTCCTAATAGTCTAATAGATTTGTGTATAGAATCAATGAATCAATCAGATTAAAAACATAGTTGGGATTATCTAAAGAGAGTGTTCTTATCCCTGAAGGCCAGTGGAAAATAGACTGAAAATTCAGGTTTATTTTCCTATGATTTTGCCACAGATGTGGTGGAAACTAATTCATTAGACAGGAAACAAATGTGAAAACATTGGCACTGAGATCTTAGGATGAAAATATTTTGTTTTAACGCATAGCCTGTCATTGTAGCCTCAATTAAACAATAGATACATTACTTAAAAGTTCATTTTTACATAAATATATAAAGACAGCTGATATGTAATTAAATGTTTTTGGTGTTAGATAATATGAAAAATATTCTACTATTTGAATAAATAAAAAATAAATTATTAGATTAAAAATTACAATTGTATTCAGTGTTATCATTATAGTGTCTTGTCTGTGTATTATAAAGCTCTGCTCAGAAGAAGTTAAGGAACTCTCTAAATGGATTTTCCTCAGTAGTCTCCATTGTGGGGTTGTCATTTGAATTCATTAAACAGAGATTTTTTTTTCCTTGGCTGCATCGCGTGTCGCTTGCAGGATCTTAGTTCCCCCACCAGTGATTGAACCCTGGCCACAGCAATGAAAGCCCCGAGTCCTAACCACTGGACTGCCAGGAAACTCCCTAAGCACAGAGATTTTTAAAGATTGTTTCCAGGTTTAAACTTTAGCAACATCAAAAGATGTTTATATATTTCTTTAAGGGGCTGCTGCTCAATTTTGATGCATAAAAACATGTTTTAGATAGGAAAGAAAAAAATGTATATCATTTCTTAAAGCTATTTTGTGTAGCTTTATTTTTTAAGTGTAAGTGGTTAAGAGATTTGAATAGTTGCAGTCTGAACTAGATCATGACACCTGAAACAACTTAATATTTCAAAGCTTATGATGCATAAGCAGGGGAAATAGTCTTTATTTAGAAACTTTAAGCTTTTTTCTCTACATAAAAAAAAAAAGAAGAGGAGTAACTTTTTGTCATCATGGGGCAGTGAGCTCATGCTTTGGCATATTCTCTCTGCTCCATATACATAGCAATGATAGGTTAAATATAAGAATAGAAAATTGAAAGACATATCCTGGCTCAAAAACAAGAGAAACATCTACAGAGACCAAAACAGAAGAGAAGTGTAGAGGGTTATGTGGCCTGAAGTTTTAGGCTTGGCCTTAGTTCTGGATACAGAACGATTTAAAAATAATTTGCAAAAAACCTAAACTATGAAGAAAAAATTAATAAATTTTATTAAATTTTTAAAAATTTAAAACTTCTGAATTTTGAAAAGACAGTATAAACCAGGAGTAAAATGAGAAACCACAACCAAGATATGTGCAGTGAATCTAAATGACAAAGGATTTGTAACCAAAATACATGAATAACTCATATAAATCAATAAAAAAAGAGACAAACATCATAGTGGAAAAAATATGAACAGGAGGCAGTTCACAGATCGCTGATAAACATGAAACTATGCTTAGCTCACTTGAAATTGGGGAAATGAAAATAAGTTTTTAAACTATAATGTTTTATATCTAGATTAACAAAAATCAAAACACATGGTATTTCCAAATGATAGCAAAGTAAGCTGATGGTAATCTAAATTGGTAGAACTATTTTAGAGAACAATTTGGCAATATCTGGAAAATTTGAATATGTTATATGCCCTTTGAATCACCAATTTCATTTCCAGGTAAATATCATAGGAAAACTCTCACCCGTGTAGGTTAGAAGACTTACATAAGAGTGCTCCTTGAAGCATCCTTTGTAATAATAAAAAGTTGGAAATAACTTACATGTCCATCAATAAGAAAATGGTTAATAAATCGTGGCATACTATATACAGTGAAATAAATCTGTTAAAATGATTAATTATATATACATCTCAATATGGATAAATGGCAAAAAAAGTTGAGCATAGAAATGAATTACAGAATAGCGTATGATGCCTTTGTATACAGATTGAAAATATGCAGAACAGTACAAACTTTGTTTATGAATACACAGATATTTAGTGATAGTGTAAAATATCCGTGGACTAATAAACACTAAATTCATGTTAGTGGTTACTTCTGGGGAGGGAAGGAAGAAGATCAGAGAAAGGTATACAAGGGGCTTCAACCAAATCTGTAATGTTTTATATTCTTTAAGAAAATTCTGGAACAAATAAAGTTAATATTTGATAAAGCTTGGTGGAATGTATATCAGTGCTTGTTGTTTTATAAGCACTTATATTACTCATTTTTTTTTTTTTTTTTGGCGGTACGCGAGCCTCTCACTGTTGTGGCCTCTCCCGTTGCGGGGCACAGGCTCCGGACACACAGGCTCAGCGGCCATGGCTCACGGGCCCAGCCGCTCCGCGGCATGTGGGATCTTCCCGGACCGGGGCACGAACCCGTGTCCCCTGCATCGGCAGGCGGACTCTCAACCACTGTGCCACCAGGGAAGCCCACATTACTCTTTTATAATGTATGAAATATTTTGAATAAACAATCTTTAGATGAGTGGTTTTAAATACATTTCCTTGTTTTGTCAGAGATAAAGTGTCCTATTAGTGGCCATCTGAAATTAGATTATCTTTTTTTTTTTTGAAGGATCAGTCTTTTTCTTTTTAATGTATTTATTTATTTGGCTGCACTGGGTCTTCGTTGCTGCATGCAGGCTTTTTCTAGTTGTGGCAAGCGGGGGCTAATCTTCATTGCGGTGCATAGGCCTCTCATTGCGGTAGCTTCTCGCTGCATAGCACTGGATGTAGGTGCTCGGGCTTCAGTAGTTGTGGCACACAGGCTCAGTAGTTGTGGCTCGCAGGCTCTAGAGCACAGGCTCAGTAGTTGTGGCACATGGGCTTAGTTGCTCCGCAGTATGTGGGATCTTCCCGGACCAGGGCTCGAACCCATGTCCCCTGCATTGGCAGGCAGATTCTTAACCACTGCGACACCAGGGAAGTCCTAGATTATCTTATATTGCTGTAAATATTTTGTTTGCTTAAGTTATTTGACAGCTTATCTTAAAATTTTATCTTTACTGTCTTTTTTACTATCTTCTAAGTCTTGAAAGTACCTTGAATTTGCTTTAAAATGTATGATATAAAAGGATACTAATGGGCTTCCCTGGTGGCGCAGTGGTTGAGAGTCCGCCTGCCGATGCAGGGGACACAGGTTCGTGCCCCGGTCTGGGAAGATCCCACATGCCGCGGAGCGGCTGGGCCCGTGAGCCATGGCTGCTGAGCCTGCGCGTCCGGAGCCTGTGCCCCGCAATGGGAGAGGCCACAACAGTGAGAGGCCCGCGTACCGCAAAAAAAAAAAAAAAAAAAAGGATACTAATAATCTGAAATAACATCTACTCTGATATATGTTGAAAAATTAAAGCCGTAACTGTGCTTGGCACCAAATTGTCTTAAGTTGATTCAGCATGGCCTTTGAGTTATCAATCAGGTTGCCACACGTTTAATTCATTTTGGGAGGTAGTGCAAGTATAATAACCAGACCATGAACTATTATTTTGGTTGCCTTAATGATCAAATTGGATCAACAATTAGGGGTTGAATCAGCTACCTTTAAGTTGGCTATTATAATATCCAAAGAAAGCAAATCCACCTGAGGTTTGTGTATTCGGTTGAAATGTATAGCAAAGCTACATTCTGGAAAATCTTTGCTGGTACAGAAAACAGCCGCCTATCTCTGAAGACTAAAGCTATTATTTGAGACAGGGGTCTTTGTCTGTCTTTGACCAATGGTCAGTGAACTCTAACCAAGCATTTCATTTCACCATCTTGACCATAGTGTGGGTTGCCAGTGATTGATTCATTAACTCTCTAGCGTTCACATTCTTATGTCAAAGACTTATCAGTATAGGGAAAAAAGGTTCGATGTGAGGTTATTCCTTTGATTTAAATGCCTAGGATGAGTTGTGTGATTAGAGGTTACTCTGAGGCCTGAGAATGCCTTCATTGCTCCATTTTAGTTTGACCCAATTCAAGTCTTATATCCAGAATTATCTACCTTTTTCTTAACAGTTTTATCTCCCTGTGATTTCTCCCTTCTCTGAACCTCTGTCTGTGTAACATTCATCTGAGAGCTGTCATCTACTTTTTACGTATCACTTATATCTGCATTCATTAAGCGGATGTTTTTTGTGTATATACACATAGATACATACATAAACATGTAGATATACACACAATTACTAAAATTATTCTTATAATATATATACACATGTATGTATATGAATGATTATAGGGTGAAAAATGAAACAAGGAAACCAATTATGGCAGGTTTCCAGTAGCCAGCTCAGAGATGGATGCATGAGTAACCATGAGAGCAAAAAAGAAAGTTTATCAGTTCGATTCACTACATAACAAACTATTCCTAACATGGTGGCTTAAAACTGTAAATGTCTGTTATTACCTACAAGTCTACCCATCAGGTGGATGGCTCTGCTGGCATGAGCCATCATTGGCAGATCTCAGCTGGGCTCACTCATGTGTTTACAATCAGCTGGCTGCTGGGAGGAGTGGTGCTGGTTTGTTCAGGATGATCTCAGCCTGTGTGGTTGCCTATTGGTTGGAATGATGGGAGAGATAGGACCACATGTTTTTCATCACCCACCAAACTATCCTGAGTTTGTTCACATGTCTGGGCAAGTTCCAAGAGAGTGGGGGGAATCACAGAAAGCTTCTCAAGGCTCTGGCATGGAATTAGCATGCTGTTAACTTCTATTCCATTCTGCTGGCCAAAGCAGGTCTCAGGGGCAGCCCAGATTCTAGAGGCGGGAAAGGAGCTCTTTCTTTACGATGGAAAGAGCATGGATTTGGAGAAGTGAAGAATTTCAGGTACTTTCACAATCAGTATACTATAGATGGAAGGGATATAAGAGAAAGTGTGTGGGAAGGAAGATTTGTTGATCTCTACCCTTGAAGATGAAGATTTAGGGCTTTGTTTTTAGATGGTGACATCATTAAATCGGATTGGAAAGAAAGATGGGATTGGTAGGCAGAAAGAAAGTGTTAGGGGGTGGGGAGAGGTAGAAAATGGAAAGAATAGGAAAGAATATGAATGAGTGAGAAAGAGAATGAATTTAGTCCTGTCATTCCAAGCTTTAGGTGTCTTTGGGACATCTCGATGGAGGCATTTAGCCATATTGTTGGTAGAAGTGAAGATTTTCTAAGAGAAAAGTTGAAGTCCAGAAATACATAGGTTTAGCAGTCATTAACACATTAGGTGCCAGAGGTTGATGGGGTTGCTAAGGAAAAGAGTAGTGTACAAAGATAAAGATAAGAGAGCTGAAGACACAGCCTTATGTTTAAGGAGTGGGTGAAAGAAGAAGAGTCATCAACGTGTGTAAGGAAGTAGGAAAGAAAATAGTGATGTGGGTCTCAGAAAAGGAGGGAGTCTGAAGGTGAGGGAATTCCACTGTTGTAGATGGTGTGGAGTCCAAATCAGCTGAGGATTGAGGAGAAGCCATTTGGTTCATCACTGATGGTCATGGTGGGGTTGAGCATTGAGTAGGAGATGTAGTGGTAGAGGAGTGAAGTGAGAAAAAGGCAAAGGGCTTGAGATGGAAGCAAGCCCAAGAGACCATCCATATGGGATAGGAAAGACATGAGTATATTTGTAAGCTGATGGTGCCTAGGGATGAGGAAGAGCTGGAAGACAGAAGTTGTAAACAAATCAGTATTATGGAGGAATGGGAAGGGATGGACAGACTGAAATCCTTTATGTAGAATATTTCATTGAATCCTCACCATGACTCTATGAAATAAATTTCTCACCCTTTGATTAAGAAGCTAAGACATAAAGCCATTAAGTAATTTACAGAGTCACAGCTGTTAATCAGTAGATTTAAATTCAGTTTCTTTCTGAGCTTCTGCTCTTTTTGTTTTTGTTTTGTTTTTGGTGTATTTATGCATGTTTAAAAAAGCATATCTACTATATACCCTTTTAGAGGGGAAGAGGCAAGTCTACTGAGGGCAGGTATAAGGTTTCACTTTTTCTTCTCTCTCCCACTGTGTCATAGATAAAATTTGAGGGTTTACTATATTTTTGATTGACAATTTTGATTAGATTAGATAATCCGTATGTTTAAATTGATCAGGAATTGAGTGAATGCATTGAAAGAGGTGTAACGTTTTAGCTTATAGGTCTTTAGAGAAGACCTTTACATCTGTTAAAAATAGAATGATTTAAGGACAAATTAAAAGTATTTAAACATCCTGTGGTAAATATCCTAGATCAAGAAAACATTAAATTCTAGATACTGTAATCACAACCTAAATTTTCAGAAAGAGAGGCCTTTAAAGTCAGAGCTCTAGATCCACATCCTCCAGAAAAAGACACAAACTGAATGAGTAATTTTAGTGGTTTGGAGTTAGCAAACATTGTTCCATGGGGGAAAATGTCCTACGAATAACAGTTTGCAAGTAGACCTGTTTAATTCATGTAGTAGCTAATAAATTATACACGTATGATGAAAAATATAGAATAACATTGCTATGGTAAGTGTAATTAAGTAGATTATTAACATTAAAACTAATAAGAGGGCTTCCCTGGTGGCGCAGTGGTTGGGAGTCCGCCTGCCGATGCAGGGGACGTGGGTTCATGCCCTGGTCCGGGAAGATTCCACAATGCTGCGGAGCGGCTGGGCCCGTGAGCCATGGCCGCTGAGCCTGCGCATCCGGAGCCTGTGCTCCACAACGGGAGAGGCCACAACAGTGAGAGGCCCGTGTACCGCAAAAAAAAAAAAAAAAAAACTAATAAGAAATAGTGTTTGACCATTGAGAATGAAGAAACTGGTGGAAATGTTTATGATTTTGAATAGGGCTTTCTGGAACTTTAAAAGGCTTTTGAGTATGCGGACTGATTTCTGTTTTTATTTTTGACATTACAGAAATAATACATGCTTACCATAAATATTGAAATAATAGAGAAAATTTAAGTTCTTAGTTCCTCCAGAGGTAGTCATTGTTAATGGTTATGTAGATTCTTCTCTAAGATCCCATAAGCTGCGTGGTATGGCAAAAAAAAAAAAAATTTAGGACTTTTTTCTATGTATTTACAAACATGTATGTATGTCCACACATGCAGGGGTTTTTTTTCCTTCAGTTTTTAAAAATTTTATTGAAATATGATTAATACAAAATAAGCTGTACATATTTAAAGTACACAATTTAGTGAATTTGACATCTCTGTGTACTGATGACAGCATCACCACAGTGAAGATAATGAATGTACTCGTCACTCCCAAAAGTTGCTTTGAACTTTTGTCATTCATGCCTCCCCCCATCTGCAGGCAACCACTGATCTGCTTTCTGTTACTATTCATTAGTTTGCCTCTTCTAGAATGTTACGTAAATAGAATCATGTAATATGTATCCTTCTGTTTGTCTGGATTCTGTCATTCAACATAAATATTTTGAGATTCATCCATGTTATGTGTATATCAGTAGTTCATTTTTGTTGAGTAGTATTCCATTGTATAATATACCACTGTTTCTTTATCCATTCACTTGTTAACGGACGTTTGGGCTGTTTTCCAACAGTTTGGGACTGTTGTACATAAAGCTGCTATGAACATTCATGTACAAATCTTTTTGTGGACGAGTTCATTTCTCCTGGTTAGATACCTAGGAGTGAAATGGCTGGGCTGTGTTTTAGGTATATGTTTAACTTTTTAAGAAACTGCCAATGGTTGTAATCCCATTAAATGCGCATGAATTGTTCCTTTAACTTTTTTTCCCACATGATACACAAACACTTTATTTTGGTTATTGGCCTCCTTGATACTGTTGAATCATTACCGTGTCCTTACATCCATAATTACAGCCATAAAGAAATTTGATTAAACTATCTTTAAGGTCTCTTAGAGCTTAAAAAATTTCTGTAATTCTGTTAACTACTCATTTTCCCAGATAACCAAGAATTTAAAAAAAAACTTATTTCATAGCCCCAGCAGTGATCACTTTGAAGTAATCCTGGCTAGGCATATTTACTAGTATAGTCAGCTCCAGTACTTTGTCACCAAATAAAAATGTACTAGAAGCTATTGTCATAATTGTTTAGCAGTGATTGGCAGAGCCATGATTTATCCCTTTGTTTTTAAATTTTGTTTCCCTTTATTTGCACCATTCATTCCTGATCTGTTCCTTCTCGTTGTCTTTTTACTTGTCTTATCGCTTGTCATGGAATATTTTCCCCTGTATTTTTTCCATTTTGTTCTTTCTCTTTCCCCTCTTTCTCACTAATTCTTTTGCCTCCGTTTTCTTTGCCGTCTTACTCCACCTTTCCATAGATATACACACAGACTCCTATCGGCAAGTTCATATTTGTGGGAAAGGAAACTTCTAAAGGGCCTCCTGGGCAGGAATAAAGACGCAGACGTAGAGAACGGACTTGACACAGTGGGGAGGGGAAGCTGGGACGAAGTGAGAGAGTGGCATAGACAAATATACATGTATACACTACCAAATGTAACATAGATAGCTAGTGGGAAGCTGCTGCATAGCACAGGGAGATCAGCTCGGTGCTTTGTGACCACCTAGAGGGGTGGGAAAGGGAGGGTGGGAGGGAGGCTCAAGAAGGAGGGGATATGGGGATATATGTATACATATAGCTGATTCACTTTGTTGTATAGCAGAAACTAACACAACATTATAAAGCAATTATACTCCAATGAAGACAAAAAAATAAAATTAAAAATAAAATTAAAAAAAATAAAGGGCTGCCTATCATGAAATAGAAGGGGTTGAAAAACACTGTCTTAGTGACCTCTGAGCACTGGTATATGTCCAAAAATCATTCAAATTACCTGATGCCACTGATGGTCATTTCTTTAAAAGAAACTCAGTGTTTCTATTAAGCCACGTGGAAAATTTGCGTTAGGCTATGAATAGCACTCCACACCAAGTTGGGGGATCCAGCTTTACAATTGGCTCTGAATGTGGTTGTATTTATATCAGGGTCACGGTCCTATTGGGATATCAGTCTTGGACCAGAGGGCTGTGAGGACTGAATGTGGGTAGCAGTATCATAATTTTTCTGTCTCTATAAAAGATGCATTGCATAGTCAGACACATATAACTACATTTTTCCTGTCATTAAGAAAATCAGTTTTATTGTCTTTTTCAGCAGGGTCATGTTTAAGTACAAAATCTTCTCTGTGACATTCACTGTAAGCCATCAAAGAAGAAATCGGGCTCTCTGGCTCTCTCCACTGTCAATAACAGGCATTTAAAAGCAGATTTTTATCAGTTAACTTTGCTGGAATGAATGTGACACTTGAAAACAGATGAGATATGAGCTGCAAGTTTCTTTGACCCCATTTCTATAAACTATGCATTGTTTTGAGTTGGCTTATTGAACATATTATAGGGGATTTCTATATGATTGTGGCCCAGAATTCTGTGCTTTTATTCTTCTTAGCTTAAGGTTGCATATAATTAACAAAAAAATATTCTGAAAGAATGTATGCTTTCTTCATTTAAAAAATGGTTTGTGAACAGCAAATACAGACTGTATCTCCCCTACCCAAATAATTCAAAGGCTGTTAACAGGCCAGATAAGAGTTTGGGTTAAAGAAACTGTTTAGGGAGCATGGTTGCATAAACTTGATTTAAATCACTAGTTGGATATGGTTAGACATGGATATGGTGCTTTTGTCCTAAAGAAGGTGCATTCTTGGTGTTTGAGATAACGTTAAATGTTCCTTCTATCATTGGGAGCCTCTGTATAGGTAAGGAAGCACTTCTTTAAAAATTTCAGCTTTATTGAGGTATAATTGACATATAAATTGTAAGATATCTAAAGTGTGTGTCATGGTGATTTGATGTACATTATGAAAGAACTTCCTTCATCTAGTTAATTAACACCTCTATCACCTCACATATTTATCTTTTGTGTGTGTGTGTGAGAACATTAAGTTCTCCCCCCTTAGCAAATTTCAGTTATACAATTTAGTGTTACTAACTAGAGCCACCGTGTTCTAAATTAGATCTTCAGACCTTATTAATTGTATAGCTGAAAGTTTGTGTTCTTTCACCAGCCTCTCCCTTATCTCCCTCACTCCCCAGCTCTTGGCAAACATAGAAGAAGAGAGTAGAAAAGTGGGAAGCATGTTTATGAAACAATCATTCTCAAACATCAGAATCCAATAGGAAGTACACCATAAAAAGACCACATTGCATTTTTGGCTACTCATAGTTAATTTCCCATATTGCTTTCAAATCCAATCGTGTATATCTTTTGCTTAGAATAATTCAGTGGCTTCTAATTGCCTTCAAAATGCAACCCAAATGCTTAGAGCCGTGCTTCTCAAATTTTAAAGTGCATGTAAGTCACCTGAGCATCTTTAAAAAATGCTGATTGGCATTTGGTAGGTCTGAACTGGGGCTTCATATTCTGTATTTCAAACAAATTCTAAGGCTTTTCCAAGGACCACACTTTGAGTAGCAAAGCATTAGAGCATAAATTGGCAAGGTTCTTCATTATCTGGTCCCCCCCTGCTTGGCATCTACATCCTTTACTACTCTGTCGCTCCATATCTCCACCCTACCTCACCCTCTGACTCTTCTTCACGCCTTAAGTTCCTATCGCATGGAATTTCTGTTCTCTGAGTGTGTTATGCTCTCTTGTTGCTCTGTGCCTTTGCCTACTCTCTACCCTACGCTGGGACTACTCTTGATAATCCGTTGCTGCTTACTAGATCTTCAACCCTCAACCACACGTCACCTCCTCTTCAAAGCCTTCCCTGATTCTCAATCTTGATTTGATGGCTGGGGGATGTTAGAGCATCCTGTGGGTTGTACTTTTTTTTTTTTTTTTTGCGGTACGCGGGCCTCTCACTGTTGTGGCCTCTCCCGTTGTGGAGCACAGGCTCTGGACGTGCAGGCTCGACGGCCATGGCTCACGGGCCCAGCCGCTCCGCAGCATGTGGGATCTTCCCGGACCGGGGCACGAACCCGCGTCCCCTGCATCGGCAGGCGGACTCGCAACCACTGCGCCACCAGGGAAGCCCAGGGTTGTACTTTTATGGAGGGCTTTAACAGTGTAATGTTCTTAGATTCTGAGTGTTCTTTAAAGAATGGCAAGTGGATTTACTTGGAATAGAAAGATAAGTCTGTATTGGAGAATAATGTGGAAAGTAGGATAAATAATTGTACAATTAAATTGATGTTGCTGAAAAGTAAGTAGAGGGAGAAAGAATTGCTGACAGAAGATCCTAAAAGTCCTCACTGATGATTCTGAGAGTGATGTAATAGCCAATCAACTGAAAGGTTGGGGAAATATGTTTTTGCTGTTATTTCTTAGAAGTTTTAAAGGAGAACAAATTGGAGGAAGGGAAGCTGCTTGTCTTCTGTGCATCAATGTCTGTTTCCTACTGGGGAATAGACTCACAAGGCCAGATTTGTGTTACTTCTCTGAAGTGCTATGGTGGACTCCTTGTGTGGACTCCTTATGTCTCTCGGGCTGCAGGCTGGGTGTAATTCAAAAAAACAAAAAAAACACCATTTTGACTCATGTCTCCACTATTTACTAATTCTGTGACCCTGAGCAAGTGGATTAACCTCTCAGAAGATATTTCTCTACTTGTATGTAGAAGTAATATTACTTATCTGTTAAGGTTTTCCTGAATATTGAGTTGATGTATATAAAATGTATAGTAGATTAATTCTCTCTTCTCTCCCTTTTAGTACTGTGTGGTCAAGCCTAATAAAAAAGTGAGCTACTGTGTCATTAAAAGACTCCATTGTGGGGACTTCTCTGGTGGTCCAGTGGGTAAAGACTCCATGCTCCCAATGCAGGGGACTGGGGTTCGATCCCTAGTCAGAGAACTAGGTCCCACATGCATGCTGCAACTAAGACCTGGCTCAACCAAAATAAAAAAAAATAATAAAAAGAAAGACTCCATTTTGTTATACACAGGTAGCTTAGAACTCAAGGTCCATTTTATGAATTCACTTTAACAAGATCATCTCGTGTGTGTATACATTTTTTTCTGTTATCAGCTAAATAGACTTCGTCTTTAACAGCTCTTAGAAAATGAAAGAGATACCCAGACATTTCATAGTGATTGATTCCCGGTTTATGAATTGAGTTTCATATGTAGACCATTTAATTAATCTAATAAATTATGATTATGTAAACTTTAATGAATTGTATTGTTAAACAGGCATTTACTAAATATCCACTGAGTGCCAGTTTATTATGTGACAAATAATTTAACACACTGCAGTTCTTGAATTGTTGTAAATGTCCTTTAGATAATCACTTGGAAAAGCAAAACTAGCCCTAGTAGGAATATTTTTCCTTTAATTTTGGTGGATTTTGTGATTTTTTTTCCCCCTTATAAATTTGTAAACAGATGAAGTTGCTAAGTGACATGAATTTTGTTACAAAACCTCACTCTTCTTAATGCTTTTTTGATCCTTCTGTTTCTCTGACTGATGCAAAGTGTAAAATTGCATGGAATGTTCTTCCTGCACAGTTGAGCTATTAAGCAGAACTAATTCTTTATGGAATGACAACAAGGCATAAGAAAGGCATTTCTTGGATTAGGCAATATAAGGCAATCACTTGGCAAACGCTGAAGGGGAAGTGGTATCGGAGAAGACAAAGCAACAGCACTTTTTCTCTTCCCCTTGAATTCATACGAGCCACACAAGTTGAACGGCTTTGAAGCTGGTTAATGTGGCTTACTATGCATGTTTTTTCTGTACCATTTCCTGCTTGTTTTTGCCAGCAGAGGGGCCAAGAATAATCACTTGATAAATGCATTAGCATGTCTCATACACTTCTGTGACCACACACTGTTGCTGGGAAGACAGATAATTTGAGAAGAGGAAAATCCCAGTTGGGGATGTCTTTCAAAGTGAGATCAGACTTTACTCCCAAACTAACAGGATTCTGTCTAGATTATGAGAGTACCATATGGAGACTGATAATTTAAAAAAAAACTTTTTTTAACTCAAGATTAAGTAACAGTTGGGAAATGTGAAAGGCAAAGTGAATAGTGGTTTATTTTCATTTTATCAGTTCTAGAATGGAAGACAAGGAGTGTTGGTAGTAATTTTATGATGGTTAAACAATTATAGAAAACTGATTTTATTTCCTTGGATTTTTCCTGTCGACAGCATGCTCCTATTTATTTGCTTAGATGTGTGATTTTTCCTTCTTCCTAATCTCTTCGTTAAATTCCTACCAAGACAAACACTTTCTCTTATAGCATCACATTTCCACATCTGCTTATGGTGTTCTTTATGATTTGGTCCTGAGAAGCCACCCTAATGGCCTGTTATTCTCTACTTACTGCTGATCTCTTTAGGGGGAAACACCATCAATTCAGCAGAACATAAGTCCAGGTGCAGCTAAAGAGAACTGTATATTAGCTGTAGGTGAAGATGCCGGAAGTGGTTGTGACTTCAACATTGAAAATCTTCATTCAAATAACTCTTTTCACGTTTGCTTTAGGAGAGTGGAAGTGCAAATGTGGCACAGATGCGTGTGCAGAACAACACACCTTTATTTTAGCGTGCAGTGGGACAGTTTAATACTGAAGGAGGTCTCAGATGCTCAGCTGTCTTGGTCAAACAAGAATTCCAAAACCCTGTAGCTAATCTAGAAAATCTGTTTCTCATGTGAGATACCTTGGATCAAACCAGTTGGTTCCAGGACCAAATTCTAAACAATTTCAAGCCTGGCCTGATGGCATCTGTGTCAGGTTGAATACTATGAGATTCTGCAAGATGGGCTGAGAATGCCAGGGGGCCTAGAGCTGACAGGTGTCTGCAGGATATGCTGGGTCATCAGCCTGTGAAAAAGGTCTGTGCAGGAATTGCAGTCCTGCAGTGTGCTGCTGACATCAAGAGGCAGGGAGCTGGGCTGGGATACTCGGAAAAGGCTGGTTGTTCAGGTGTATGCCTGTGTGTGTGTGTGTGTGTGTGTGTGTGTGTGTGTGTGTGTGTGTGTGTGTGTGTGTGTGTGTGTTGCCTTACTGACTCCCCACTCTTCTGGCCTCTCAGCAGAGGTGTGACTGCTCTCCTACCACTTCAGTAGGTGAAGGGATAGGAGGACTGTAGGTTCCTTATTCGTCCTGTTCCTCAGGAACATAGATTCATTTCTAGTTATTAGGATACATATTTTTCTATATACTTTTCGTGTATAGTATTCTAAAGATAATGTAAACTTAGGTTCACCATGTTAGTCCTTCAGATTATTATTGTGTGCACATTATACTGAATGCACTCCAGATGAAGGGGGTGATGACCGAACTGAATGTATATGTACCCTAGGACATATTTCATTTGTGTGTTTCCTAGGGCCTTTTGTATCTATGGTGTCATGCCAGGAATATGAAGATGAAAAGACAGATTCTGCCTCGTGGTGGAAGCAGAAAGTAGAGCTTATAAAACAGTGAGACAAACAGGATACTCCAGGCTCCTGGGAGTGTGTAAGAGTTCTGTAGTTTTATTTGGGAAAATCAGGTGCGTCCTCACAGAAGAAGTGAAGATGGTCTGCAGGACTTGGCATTTAAAATTGATGTGTACTGTCAACTTGCTTAATTTATAATTCTTTATTAAGAGTGATGAGAAAATTAAAAGTCTCTGTTTTATAAGGAACATAGCCTTTTTGAAATTTATTTTTTAATTTACCTACAGTGAAAATTATTTGGGTCCACAGTTCTATGAGTTTTAGCATATGCACAGTTGTGTAACCTTCACCAAGCTCAGGATACGGAATGGTTTCATTGCCCCAAACCTTCTCTCATGTTGCCCATGTCGTCATACCCTTCCCTCCTCCTGACTCCTAGAAGCCACTGTATTTTGCATTTTCCACTATGTCATATAAATGAGATTATACATTATGTTACCTTTCGGGTCTTGCTTCTTCCACTTAGCACAGTGCCTTGAGATTTAACTATTGAATATGTTGTTGAGTGTTTCAGTAGTTCTTTCCTTTTTATTGCTGAGTAGGGTTCCATAGTATAGATTTACTGCAGTTTATCCATTCACCAGTTGAAGTTGAAGGACATTTCGGTTATTTATGTTTGGGGCAATTATGTGAATGCACCTTTGATCAATTTTCTCGTACAGGTTTTTGCATGAACATAAATTTTCATTTCTATTGAGTAAATATTTAAGGTAAGAATGCAGTAAGTGTGTATATAATTTTATAAGAAATTGCCAAGTTATTTGCCAAAGTGACTGTACCAATTTGCATTCCCATCGGCAGTGTTTGAGAGTTCCAGGTACCCCACATCCTCATCAGTTTATGGCTTGTCTTTTCATTCTCTTAGCAGTTTTTCTTTTCAAGAGCAGAAGTTTTTTTGTTTTGATGGAAGCCAATTTACAATTTTTTTCCTTGACAGATTGTGTTTTTTATGTCCTATCTAAGAACTCTTTGCCTAACCCAGGTCACAAAGATTTTTCTATATTTTCTTCTAAAGGTTTTATAGTTTTGTGTTTCACATTTAGTTCTGTGACCCATTTTGAGTTAATTTTTACATAAGGTATTAGGTGTAGGTCAAGGTGCTTTTAATGTTACAGGCACTGTCCTAAGTGCTTTACACTCAATACCTGATGAATTCATAAAAACTCTTTTAAGAATCCTATTTGACATAACAGAATGTGTTTATGAAGAATAAGTAGGGAATTCCCTGGCAGTCCAGTGGTTAGGACTTAGCGCTTTCACTGACGTGGGCCCAGGTTCAATCCATGCTCGGGGAACAGGCTGCACGTGCAAGCTGCCTGGTGAGGCCAAAAAAAAAAAAAGTAACTTGCTCTGGGTTATACAGTAAGGAGTGATACAGCCAAAATTACGTTAATCTTCTCAAGGAGATAAGAGGCAGAGTTTTTTTGATGTAATTAAGGGGTAGGTGGTGATGTGGTTCACTGAGTTTACTTAGAAAAGCTTTATCAAGTGCCTGTTGTATACAGGCCACTGTTCTAGCAATATACAGACGAGTAAGACATGTCTCTAAACTCAGGTAATTTACAGTTTAGGTTAAAAGTGACTGGGCACTTGAATAAATTGGAAGGGTAGAGCATTTCTGAAACCAATTCTTTTTTTTTTTTTTTTTGGCGGTACAAGGGCCTTTCACTGTTGTGGCCTCTCCCATTGCGGAGCACAGGCTCCAGACGTGCAGGCTCAGCGGCCATGGCTTACGGGCCCAGCCGCCTTGCGGCATGTGGGCTCTTCCTGGACCAGGGCATGAACCCGTGTCCCCTGCATCGGCAGGCGGACTCTCAACCACTGCGCCACCAGGGAAGCCCCTGAAACCAATTCTTAATATGAGTTAAGAGAATTGTTGAACAGTACTGAATGGCCCAGATGACAGTGGGGACTTGATGAGCTTTGTGTCATTCTTTCCAGACAAAGAAATTGAGTTTGGGGAGTGCCAAGTCTGGCATTTGCCAGGATAGGCTTGATAAAATATCAAAGAAGCAAAGAATTCTCAGATGTTATTAAAGGTATCTTTCAATATGAATACAGTAGGAATAGACAGAAAAATAATCTAGTCTGTGGGAAGTTTGCATATAGCAGCTATTTCTGAAAGTCCCTGTTCCCAACTTTGTTACAGAGTTTCCAGCCTTCATTTTGTTTATATTTATTTGGAAACATTTTGATTTAAACATTTCCTTTGAAAAGCAAATGTATACCTCTTAGCACCTGGTTGTCAGAATTGCCATAGATTCAAGCAGGATACTAAATTCACCAGAAGTCAGATAATAAACCACTTATACAATAGCTGTTGCATACTCAGTATGGATTTTAAAAAACAGGTCGATATGCAAGATGTAATGATCGCATTACATTATTTTTATTAAACAGATGAATTGTTTTCTGTAAAATAACTTTTAAAAAGTTCAGATAGCTTCTTGCCTAATCTTAAGGCTATAATAAGTTTTCAACTTCTGTTTGAAACTTGTACCTTGGTTGATTTTTATCTCAGTAAGTAAAGCATCAGTTACCCTGGTTTGATTAAATGCTGGATCAGGTCTCTTGTTTACTTCCTGTTAGTTGCAGGTCAGTCTTCAAGTTTGAAGACTCAAAGTGAATTGAACCTGATGAGATAACAAGTTATAACTATGTTTTGATTAGTAAATCCTGGAGTAGACAAATGCATGATTTGAAAGACCAGTTTCATAGAAATAAACTTTAAGCTAATATACATAAAACTCCATAACTAACTCTGAAATTGTGGACATTTGAGTGTTTGAGATAGAAATCTCGTTTCCTTGATGAGCTATTTGTAGATTTCTCCAGAGCTACTGATTGGTGACTTAGAGCCATGGAAACAGCACAGAAGTATTGGAACATGACTACTGGCTACTTAGGACTCCCCCAGGAGGGGTGGGGTGGTAGCAACTGGTATAGTCCTTGACCAGCTGAGGACTCCAGATCCCCTGGCTGATGTGCAGCGTTAAGACCACCAGTGTAAACCCTGCGTTCAGGTTCTCACCAACTGAAGTTTTTTCTGTTTAGTGAAAGAATATTTTAAATGTAATTTATAAAAGAGAATTATGTTTTCTTACATTAGGGAATAGTTTGTGAACTTATTTTAAATTACTGGAAGCCTTGTCATTTCAGATTGTGTATTCATAATTTTTAGTTGGTTTTAACATCAACATGTATCAAGTATTTTATTCATTGCAACTTGTAAGAAGCATGAATGGTGCATTAGTTTAATATTACAGTCATACATTTCCAAGGTGGAAACATTAATATGTTGGTTTCTGATCAAATAAAAGTTGGGAGAACATTTTCTTCTTAGCATTTTTGTCCTCTTAGCGTTTTGATCCTTTTTTTTTTCTGACTGTAAATCATAGAAGCAAATGATTAAGTAGACAGGTGAAGAGGTGGAAGTCACAAATAAAATAGGCACTTACGTTTATTGTGTTTGCAAGGTTGTTTCTGAGGACGGGTGCATGTTTCTTGAGATCTTGTTTCTCGCCTATTTTATAGAGCTCTGGCCTCTTAACAGCACTGCTTTAATGACTTCTTGTGGGGCTCTTGGTTTATGTTAGCACTGACTGGGGAGGGAAGAAAGAGGTCAGGTTTCACGAGAAGGCTGTAGACTTGTAAAATCATACCTAACTGGCAGAAATGAAGTCGACATCAAGGAGAAATCAAGATTTGCATAAGAATACAAGATGTTTTTCCTTGTAAATAAGTATGGAATGTTTTGATAATGCTGAAAATAGTTTGTCTGAAGTTTTAGGGGGGACTTAAGACTCATTGTAAAGGATGTATTCATTTACTCAGTTTAACACCACACTTAAAAAAATTAAAATAGAAAAACAAATACTTGCCGAGAAACAAAGTTTAAGACTGTCATGATATATCATATTTGTGCATGCTTTTCTGAAGTTTCTAAGTTTTGATGCAAATTTTTAAGTAATTAATTTTTTTATTGAAAAGTGGGTTTTATTCAGATTTTTTTTCTCATCATTTTTCACATTGAAGGCACTGACTGGGGAGGGAATCAAGCATCCATAGATCATGGGTGATAGCTACCCAAAGAATGATAAGCTCAAAGTACTAAAAAGGTAGATAAAAATTAACGATGAAGGATTTTTTTTTTTTGGCCTCGTGGCGCAGCATGTGGGATCTTAGTTCCCTGACCAGAAATCAAGCCTATGCCCCCTGCAATGGAAGCATGGAGTCTTTACCACTGGACTGCCGGGGAAGTCCCAGGATGAGGGGTTTTATCAGGTAGTGGAGCAATGGTAGAAAATTTATGCAGACTCTTCCTTCAGTCTATGCCCCATAAGGCATATAAAATTTATTTTTAAATGTCATTAATTTTTCTTAATTATGTTGTTTTGTAGGAAAAAATATAAGTACAAAATACATAATTCCACAGCTAGAGATCCTCTTGTAATCTAGCCCCTTATTATTTCATCATTGAAGTAGGGGATTTTATCCTCTTCATATAATTTATCTATTCACGTTAAAAATGGGAAAATTATTTCTGTTTCTTTACATTTAAAAAAATTGTATTTATTTATTTAGGCTGCATTGGGTCTTAGTTGCGGCATGCAGGATCTCCGTTGCGTCTTGTGGGACCTTTCATCGCGGCGCTTGGGCTTCTCTCTCGTTGTGGCACACGGGCTCCAGAGTACATGGGTTTTATAGCTGCGGTATGCAGGCTCTCTAGTTGCAGCGCACGGGGTTAGTTGCCCCGACCATGCATTGAACTGCGTCCCCTGCATTGGAAGGCAGATTGTTAACCAGTGGACCACCAGGAAAGTCCCTGTTTCTCTACACTTTATGTACCTTTATGTAAAAGCTACATAGTCTGGCTTAGTAGAAAAAAAAGAAACTTTAAAATCTTAGAGTACCTCTACCTTTGTTAGGGCTTTAAAATTTATTTTTATTGTATAGTGGTCACTAACATCCTTTGTTTGACTTTCTTTAAGTTATCGTTCTGAAAGCAAAACCAGTGTATTCATAGCAAGATATCCTATAACTATTAACTACTTCTGGTACCACTGCTAGGAGTTTACTAGGTGCCAAGCAGTGCCTTAGTACCTGCTTATATTATTGTGTGTGTGTGTGTGTGTGTGTGTGTGTGTGTACACACATATTTATGTATATATAATTTAATGTTATTCTTAAAATATTCTTATAAAGTATTATTATTATCCCCATTTTACTGGGGAATACTGAGGCATGGAGTTGGGTAACTTCTCAGGGGCACACAGCTCATGCATGCAAAGCTGTGATTCTAACCCAGATCTTTAGATTTTAATACCTGCACTCTTTAACCTCAAGGCTATGCTGCTGCCCCACCTCCATAAATTATGCCCTGTATTGTACTGGACTTTTTCCTGATTTTCTTTAAACCAGCTAAGATTAAATTTTACCATAGTTTTAATATCATTTACCTCAGTTTTCTAATGCCTTAATTTCTGTCATCAAGAAATGAAAATAAGTTAAGATTGGAAAAACAGTAAACACTTTCTCCTAATCTCATTGCAACAGAGCCTCAGAAGTAGGAAATCCTTTTCTCCACTAATTTTACATGTTATACATTGTTATTTTTATAGGCCACTATTATAAAAACTCATGCATATCTTTCTTTAAATCTTAACCACAGCCTAACATGTGAACCATTAGTTTAAAAATCAGGATGGGGGGCTTCCCTGGTGGTGCAGTGGTTGAGAGTCCGCCTGCCGATGCAGGGGACACGGGTTCGTGGCCCGGCCCGGGAAGATCCCACATGCCACGGAGCGGCTGGGCCCGTGAGCCATGGCCGCTGAGCCTGCGCGTCCGGAGCCTGTGCTCCACAATGGGAGAGGCCACAACAGTGAGAGGCCCGCGTACCACAAAAAAAAAAAAAAAAAAAAAATCAGGATGGGAACTTTCCTGGTAGTCCAGTGGTAAGGAATCCACCTTCCAATGCAGGGGATGCGGGTTCAATCCCTGGTCAGGGAACTAAGATCACACATGCTGTGGGGCAACTAAGCCCACACGCCACAACTAAGCTCGTGCACCACAATTACTGAGCTCGTACGCCTCAACGAGAGAGCCCACACGCCACAAACTACAGAGCACACGTGCCCTGAAGCCCTCACGCCACAACTGGAGAGAGAAAACCTGCACGCCACAACTAGAGATAAGCCCGAGAGCTGCAACGAAGAGACCGTGTGCCACAACGAAAGGTCCCACATGCCTCAACAAAAGATCCTGTGTGCTGCAATTAAGACCCGATGCAGCCCAAAAAAATAATAAATATTTTTAAAAATTAAAAAAAAATAAAAATCAGGATGAATAGATATTTGAAACTGTTGACATTATTAATCTCTGGCCTCATTTTATAGTTTCCCAGTCTTCCTTAGCATGGCCAGTTTCTTTTCGTTCTCATCAAATGAGGATCTGTGATGCAGATGCATCAGTCCATCCGATCTCTCTTCCTACATTCTCTGTTCAGGCACCATAGTATCCCCCAACCTTCCAGGTGTGTAGGCCGGAAACCTCAGAACCACTCGGGTCTTTCCTCCTGTTTCCCTTGAACACCTTGTGGCCACATCGTGTTGTTCAATGCACAGCATCTTTTGTATGTGCCCTGCCTTCCAGTCATCTCTGCCATCATTGAAACCCACAGCTGGTCTCTCCTCCTCTTTCTAATGGCCTTTTAACAGGTCTCCCTGCCTCTAAGCAGTATCTCTGTATAGGTATTTGACTGTTTGATGATCAAATGTACATGGGCTTAGAACTAGGAGAATAATAATAAAGGAATAGCTAATATTCCCATGAGGTAAACTAGTTTTTTTAAAATAGATTTAAAAGAAATGCTTGATTCCTCCACGGGTTCGATCCCTGGTCAGGGAAGATCCCACATGCTGCGGAGCAACTAAGCTCATGTGCCACAGTTACTGAGCCTGCGCTTGAGAGCCCACGAGCCACAACTACTGAGCCCGCCTGCCACAACTACTGAAGCCCATGCACCTAGAGCCCGTGCTCTGCAACAAGAGAAGCCACCGCAATGAGAAGCCCGTGCACCACAATGAAGAGAAGCCCCTGCTCGCCACAACTAGAGAAAGTCTGTGCACAGCAATGAAGACCCAACGTTGTCAAAAATAAATAATAAATAAATAAAAGATCTAAAATACTTAAAAAGAAATACTTGATTCCTAAATAAATTTTAGACTGATTCAATTTACATGCATATATCTATATTTCCTATCTTTAACAGATTCCTAGAAATGGAAATAATACTACTTGAGATGAGACCCATAGTTTCAAAATCCTAGTACACCAGAGTTCAAAGGTGTTATTTGTTTTGGAAATTTGGGAATTTAACACATATTCTTACCTAGCTAGAAAGCCAGTGCATATGAACCTCTATTTGAGCAGCAGAATTGCTTGGATGTAGAACCAGTAAGTTTTGCCTTCCACAGAAAGTTTGAGAATCTCAAGCTTTTACTGAGAGAATTCACATGGGATCTTTGGAGATTACCTGGATTCAGATCACACCCTCACCTCACTGGCTGCAGAACCTTAAGGAGGTTGCTAATCTCCTTGTGTCTCAGTTTCCTGAACTGACAACTAGGGTAATAATAGTTGTGAGGACTAAATAAACTAGAATATGTAATGTACTTAACTTGCTGCCTTGCAATAAAGTATATGTTAACCTATAGTTATTTCTGTCATCATTATAACCTCTGTTCTGTGCTTTCATAATATTCCATAATTTTCCTTCATAGCATTTATCACAGTTTGAAATTACTATATACTTGCATAGTCATTTAGTTAAATGCCTTTCTCCATTGCTAGACAAAGATCCCTGAGGGTAGAGCCTCTGTTAGTTTTGTTCATCATTGGATCCTTGACATCTTGAACATACTAGGCACTGAATAAACAATTGTTGCATGAATGAATTTAGAAGAGATTACTGTAGTCGAGAATTGTTCTAAAATAAGTGTGATTAAAATCCTTTTCTAGAATAGGGAGACAGTTAATCTGGCCCATTATTTTATGAATAATTGCTTGATTCAAAGCCTGTCAGCAAGGGTTAACTACACATTAAATGAATGGTTTGATTTTAAAATAGTGAGATTGATATTAATATATGACTCATGGAGATTAACTTCTTTGTGTCAAAGTTACAATGTATACCTTTAATAGCATAAATACTCACTTTTTTATATAACTATTTTACACTGACTATTTAAATACTGTTGCATGCTCACCATATAAATAGTTTGGGAGTAATTGATGCCAGACTACTTCTTTCTTTGGTGAGGTGGGGTTGTTAAAAGCCTGCTGACAAATCTCATGTATTGAGAATGTACCCAGTGAAAAAGAGTTAAAAATACATCGTTAGTAGAAAGAAAGATATCAGTTCCTTTCCATGTAACAAAGATATATACGTACATTCAGTTTTGCTAGTAATTAGGCTAAGCAGTTTAAAGATTTAGAAGGAGGATGACTAAGACAATGCTTTTGGACAGCATTTAAAATTGAATCACATTCTTTGTGAGATTGTGTTGTTCATGGTGGTTTTAGCAGTAATGGTTTGACTTACAAGAGCATTTGAATTGATAGATGGAGGCCACTTACGAGTCAAATGCAGCCCATATCAAACACTGTTGTATGTCTGGAGGATGTTTGTGAAAGGGGAAGAGGGAAAATGAGAGCAGGGAGACCAGACAAGAGACTGTTATAGTGATTCCATTGAGATATGTTGGGACAGGGATACAGGAATGGGTTTAATATATGTTTAGGAGTTAAAATCAGTGGAAAGTGGTGATTGATGGAAGAGAGTGCAGGGTGAGTCGCTGCACAGTGGTGTGACCGACTGAGGTAGAGATACAAGCTGGGAGGAAAGAAGACGATTTCATTTGGGACACGATGAGTTTGAAGTACGTTTTATAACTTCCAGGTGAAGAAGTCCAGTAGACAGTAGGAGCCATGGGTATGAATCTCTGAGCGTGGTGATCTAAGCTGGAGATGTATTCTGGGGACTCCGAAGCAACAGGCGGATGTAGTTGAAAACTGAAAGTGGATGAGATCACCCAAGGAGAATATGGAGAGAGAAAAGAACAGAGAACTCTAGAAGGGAGGGCAGGAGGAGGAAGGAGAGCCTCAGAGGGAGTGAGAGAAATAGGAGTGCACAGTGTCATAGACACTGTTTCAATAAAATAATAGGGGAAGAAGGCAGATTAGATGTTTGAGGCATCGCATCAGAGAGAAAGAAGGGGAGACAGCTAGAATTGACTGTTCTTTAGGGAAGTTTTGATGCCGTGGGGAAGAGAGAGAGTGGGTAGCTGCTCGAGGGGTTTGTGTTGTAAAGAGAGGCCTGGAGTTTTGTTCTCTTTGTGTTTTGAGTTTGGGAGAGAATCACTTTTTTAAAAAATATTCATTCATTCATTCATTCTGTTCTGGGTCTTAATTGCGGCACGCGAGATCTTCCCTGTGGCATGTGGGCTCTTAGTTGCGACACGCATGCGGGATCTAGTTCCCCACCAGGGATGGAACCTGGGACCCCTCTGCATTGGGAGCGCAGAGTCTTACCCACTGGACCACCAGGGAAGTCCTTAATCACTTTTATAAGCTGAAGGAAGGAATCAGGAGAAGAAGATTTTAAATATGCAGGAAAGAGAAATAAAAAACACAGATATATCAGGTTCCCAGAGGCGAGGGCAGAGGAAGCGGGTGGCACCCAGATGGAAGAGTTACAAAAGGAAAAAAGGAACTTATTTTTAAGGTTGAGACATGTTTGCCTCTTTCTCTTCAGTCTCAGAGGTACTGATGAAAATCCCAAGGAATATCTGGCTTGGTCTTCTCTGGGCAAAATCATTTTGCCAGCAGGTTGGTTCAGAAGAGACCAAGAAGTTAGACATGTTAAGTATAAAGGTGTTTTTGAGGATTAAAAAAAAATCTTTATACAGTACTTGCTTCATAACTTGCTGAAAACCAGAGTGGGATCAAGAAATAGTCTTACTTGATGGATGTATTAACCTTATTGTGGTCGTCATTTCCCAATATATACATGTATCAGACCTCAGACTTACACAGTGTTGTACACCTTAAACTTACACAATGCTATTTATCAATTATATCTCAATAAAGCTGGAAGGAGGGGGAAAGAAACTAGGTTAAAGATTGCCTAGGGCTGGGGTGGGGAGGGGGTGGGAAGATTAGGGAGTGATAACTGAAGAATATGGGATTTCTTTCTGAAGTGATGAAAATATTCTAGAATTGATTATGGGGATGGTCACAAGCTCTGTGAATATACCAAAATTCATCGAATTGTATACTTTCAGTGGTGAATTATGGAATGTAAATCACATGCAATGTGAATTATATCTCAGTAAAGTTGTTTCATACACACACACACACACACACACACACACACACACACACACACCACCAAAAGTAAATAAATATCCTTGCTGTATTATAGGATACATCCATTTATGTTTTAGTTCTCAGACTTTTGTGACTCCAAAGTTCTAGCCCATTTGACCTAAAGTGCAAAATTAGTTTAGTTTTTGTAGTAAAAAATGCTTATGGGTTTCATGGACTTATTTGTCTGGGAAAGAGAGGGAATTGCTCAAAGGTAGTGGTTCAGAGACATCATATTGTTTGGTTGATTAGATGAGATTCAGAGTGAAAACAACTCTCAAGTGCCTAAGTGGTTGGAGGGAAATTACTCAAGGTAACAGAGTGATTATATTGTTCTCAGTAATCACAGCATTGATAAAAAGTTGTATAATATATAAAAAGCCCTCACTATGTTGGTTTATTTAATCTTCATAAAAATCCTTTAAGAGAGGAGGGACAGATATTTGTCTCTACAAATAATACACTGAAGTATGGGGGGCTCTTTAGAGTTATAGCAAACAAAATAATAAAAAGCATTATTTTCTTCTCATCCCAAACCTTGGTATTTATACCTGGGAAACTCCCTACATTTCTGGTTACTTTGTTTAAAGACCTAATAGAATTGGAAAACAGTTTTTAAATTTCAGTTTAATTCAACAAGTATTGTTTTAGTGCCGAGTCTGTGCCATTCATTGACTTAAGGGATCCTGCAAAGAATATGGCCCACTACTCAGCCTCATTGAGCTCGGAGTGTAGAATGGGAGAAAGACTTGTGAATAAGTGACTATAATACTGTGGGATAAAAGTAGCAATAAAGATCTTCATTTTACAGAAGTAGAGAAGAGGGTCAGGAACAGCTTCCCAAAGGTTCAGACAAGAGAACTAGGCTTTAAATGATGATAGGATTTCACCAGCTGGACAAAGAGACCTAGGATATTTGAAAGAGAAGGAATGCTCATATAAATGCTCAGAAGTGTGTGTGAAATATGGTATATTCAGAGAATTAGAAATAGTTGTGTCTGTGGAACATAATTTCAAGTGGTTGAATACAAAGTGACAGAGTTTTGCAGGGACTAAATAATTCATCAGTAACACAAATCAAATTTGTATTTTATGACCATCACTCTGGAAGGTAACTCTGTTGTCAGGACAGATGTCACCTAAGACACTCCAGCAAGACTTCCAGGCAGTAGGTGATAAGGACCTGAATAAAAAAAGAGTACTATTAGGGACGGAGAGAAGTCAGATATGAGATGTATATTGATAGATAGAGATATGTCTCATATGTATGTGTATCAGATAAAACATACTGAATTAGGTGCTTGATTCATTGTAATGGGATAAAGGAAGAAGAAATTGTTCAAATAGATGGGGTTGGAGGAACTACTGCTTTATGAAGAAAAGTTAAACTATATTAGATATTTCAGTCTGGGGAGGTAAATGCTGGGAAAGAGTAAGATAAAAATTCCCACTTTGAAGTCTGTAAATTGAATATAGATGGGATTATCAATGACAACTAAAGCTAAAGGTCACGTCCTCACACATGGAAAAAATAAATATGGAATCAAGAGCAATTAATAATTCATAAAGCAGGCATTAAACTTTGCAAAACTTAGGTCTTAGTTCCCCCGAAATATGAATATATTCGACAAAAGTTTAGTTAATTAAATGAAAGATAAGCTTACATTGTTATTTGTAAATAGATTAATATCCTAGAAAGTGATTACAGAAGCAATTAAAAAGAAAAACTGTATTGGTTTTGAGAGTTTGGTGTTCTTGAATAGTGATTCTTAAACATTTTAGTCTCAGTCTTTTTTTTTTTTGAGGTACGCGGGCCTCTCACTGTTGTGGCCTATCCCGTTGCGGAGCACAGGCTCCGGATGCGCAGCCCCAACGGCCATGGCTCACGGGCCCAGCAGCTCTGCGGCATGTGGGATCTTCCCGGACCGGGGCATGAACCCGTGTCCCCTGCATCGGCAGGCGGACTCTCAACCACTGAGCCACCAGGGAAGCCCAGTCTCACTCTTTATATGCTTAAAACTTCTTGAGGACCTCAAAGAGCTTTTATTTATATGGGTTATATCTGTTGATACTTTATTATTAGAAATCGAAACATAGAAATTTAAAAAATATTCATTAATTAATTTTGAAATTAAAACATTGATCAATTATATATTAACATACACATTTAATGAAAAATAACTATTTTCCAAAACATTTTAGTGAGAGGAGTGACATTGTTTTACATTTGCCCAAATCTCTTTAATTAGCTTAATAGAAGACAGCTGGATTCTCACACTGCATTAAGTCTGTTGCTTTGTCATCCATCATGTAGCTTCTGGAAACACTATATACTCGACAGAAATGAAAGTGAAAAAGGCAAAGGATGATTATCATAAAAATGCTTTTGACCTTGTGGGTCCACTGACAGCAGCAGTTTGAAAACCAGTGTTCTTAAAGAAGTAGGAATTTTCTGTTACCTACATAAATAAAGTATTAATTTACCCCCACTCCACCCTTCTTGGAAGTTGATACTCCTAAGAATATTTTCACTTTTATTCACTGACTTTGTTCCATACCTCTAAAGGCCCATGATTCATTTACAGATTAATGAAGTCAAGTCCAAGGCAGAGTTTGTTAGTCTTCTGTGACCTTTTACCCTTCCCAGTCTAATGAAGCATAAGGCATCTAGCCCTTATTCCTTCTATTTTTCTTCAGAATTTCTCATTTTATTGGTAAATTGTAAAGGCATATATATTTTTTGAACTGGAGTTTGAGGATGGGGAGTAAGACTATCATTGGGGCCCTTTCTTTATATCCTGGAAGACTTAGTAGAGGAAAGGCAAGCTACACTATTACCTGGAGTCTGGACTCCATCAAAATGTGAAACCATCAACATGATGACCAGTTCCTAGAGGCTTGTCTAGAATACTAAAGAAGAATTATCTAGAAAATATCAACACTTAAGACTTATTTAAGTCTAAAGATAGTCTCTCGAGTCTGTGTACCTTTTTATTCATCAGACACATCATTTGTCTTCACTCTTTCCTCTCTCATTCTGCTCCAACAATACCAACCTCATTTGATTCCAGACATAGAGTGACATGTCTGTCTAATAAGAACCAAGTCTCAGTTTTCATTATACCTGTAGAATCTCTCCATTCTCACTGCCACCACCCAGTTCTTTCATTTTGATTTAAAGAGCCTGTTGGTCTTTTGATTTAAGGCTCTTTTTCTTCAATCCATCCTATCTAACAATACCTGATTAATTTTTCCCAGACACTACTGTTTTCATGACACTCCTTTGCTCAAAACTTTTCAGTGAGGCCTTAATTTGTACCATGATACAAATCTGTTTTATCTCTACTCTCCTTCCACTTTTCCATGAACCCTTTATCTGATTTATTATACAATAGTTAGTCCTGGCTGTTACCGTAGAATCTTGTGAACGCAGGCTGCACATTTCTTACTTCTGTGCTTGCCGTCATGTTGCTCCTTTAACCTGGAATGTCCTTTTTTTCTCCTTCCATCTAAACCCAAAGCGTTCTTCAAACCTCAATTCACAACCAATCCCTGTAAAAGATTTTTACCTGACTAATCTGTCTTTATTGATCTCCCTCTCCTCTGAAATACAATAGTGTTTGAGATTTGTACTACACAGCTTAGTATATCATTACATACCATTGGTAATTGCTTATTTTTGTTTCAGTTATATTAATTTTTTTCTGAAATAGATCTGAGTTTGTTGAGAATTTCATTTTGGGAAAGACCAAACTCCTTTAGCTGGACAACTGCCCAGTGGTATTTCTAAAATTATTCCTTAATTTCTCTTTGTGCTTGTTAAGTTGAGTTGGCCTTATGTCTGGGCAGGAGTTCAAGTTTGATAAATAATATCTAGCATAATGTTATTTCCAAGTATAGTATGGTAGCGCAGGTACTTATTCTGAATTTGACGAACTTTATCTTATAGCTATTTCTGCATTTGAAGTTCAGCCAATTTCTACTGAGGTCCAAGAAGGTGGAGTTGCTAGATTTGCATGCAAGATTTCATCAAACCCTCCTGCAGTCATAACGTGGGAATTAAATCGGACAACTCTACCTGTAACTATGGACAGGTAAATACAGCTTTTGTCTTTGAATATGATACAGGAATGACAAGGACTTCATCATAAAACTGTATATGGGGAAAGACCACTGTGGAGCTTATTTTCGTTTATGGTAACAATAACCAATTTCTTAAAGACATTTCAAACTTAGGCAAGGAATTAGATCATCAGTCTCTGGTACATGGGGCATAGTTCCTGTTTTTTTTGGTTCAGATCAGAATTCAGATACTCTACCTTAGTGCTTTGTTCCTTTCCTCAATCATCTTTTCCAATCATGGGACCACCTGAGTACCTGGATGGCAGCCCAAGGATTTAGGAAGCTGAATTACACTTTTAGTGCTGGGGATAATAGTGCTGGTATAAGGGTCTCCCATATACGCAGTGGTGGTTGCCCACTTCCATCTCTGCCTTCTGCTTACCAACCCCCTCTGCACTACATACACACACACATACACACACACGTGCACACACTCGCGCGCATACACACACCTAGTTTGATTCCAATCCTGATGAGTAGTAATATTCCTTAGGAGGCAAAAATCCCTTGCTGAAATGGTAGAGAGAACTAAGATGGACAAAGTAATTCAAGGAAGAGCTTTAAAAAAAAAACTTACATTCAGATATATCTTGGAGAGTACATAGATATTAAAATGCAAAAAATCAGGTATTTGAAAAATATCATACTAAACTCTAGACCACCAGTTAGCTATATGTAAGCTATAATGTCAAGTGAGATTCTGTGTAAAATTACACTGATAGATTTCACAAATCACATACAGCGGGGGTCCCCAACCCCTGGGCCATGGACCGTTACCTGCCCGTGGCCTGTTAGGAACCAGGCTGCACAGCAGGAGGTGAGCGGCGGGTGAGCAGCAAAGCTTCATCTGTATTTACAGCCGCTCCCCATCGCTCACATTACCGCCTGAGCTCCGTCTCCTGAGCAGCATTAACTTCCCGTAGGAGCGCAAACCCTACTGTGAACTGCACATGCAAGGGATATAGGTTGGACGTTCCTTATGAGAATCTACTGCCTGATGATATGAGGTGGAGCCGAGGTGGTGATGCTGGCACTGGGGAGCGGCTGCAAATACAGATTATCATTAGCAGAGAGGTTTGGCTCCACAGAGACCATAATAAATCAGTTGCCTGCAGACTCATATCAGAACCCTATCAGTGGTAAGTGACAATTAAGTTGCATCTTACAGAGTAGACAGGACATAAGCAACACACTTCAGGTGTCACTGTCTCCCACCATCCCCAGATGGGTCCATCTAGTTGCAGGAAAACAAGCTCAGGGCTCCCACTGATTTTGCATTATGGTGTGTTGTATAATTATTTAATTATATATTACAATGTAATAATAATAGAAATAAAGCACACAATAAATGTAACGTGCTCGAATCATCCCTGGGGGGACCGGGGAAAAAATTGTCTTCCACAAAACCCATCCTTGGTGCCAAAAAGGTTGAGGACTGCTGAGGTACAGCATAATTACTTATGTTTTAGAGAGTTGTAGTAACCCAAATGAAAACAATTGAATCCAGCTAATATTTTTTAAAGTCTTTAAAGTATTATTGCATCTGGCATTTTTAAAAGGTTGAGTATATGAATTCTTATCATAGAATATATGTTAAGATAAAATATAAAATTTACTACAGAGAGTTTAATCATCTTTCCTCTCATGACAGGGTAACTGCATTACCAACAGGAGTATTGCAGATCTATGATGTTGATCAAAAGGATGCTGGAAATTACCGTTGTGTTGCTGCTACTGTAGCCCACAGACGTAAAAGTATGGAGGCCTTGCTCACGGTGATTCCAGGTACCACACATAAGTTGATTTTTCAGTTTTTAATGGGACCAGCTATTAATTTGCCTTCTCTGGCTATAATAGTATACCGTAAAGTAGTACTTCAATTACATTTAAATTTTATTGTAATCTATTTGGAAAATGATCATTTTTATCTATTTAAGCAACCTTCTTCTCAAACTAACTTGTTTTATATGTCAATGTCAACATCTTTAAGAAAGATTGAATTTTTGTTTTGTAAATACTTCATTTTTGTTTTTAAAATATAAAATACAGAAAATCTCAAAAAAGAATAATAATCATCTATTTCCACTAAAATTGTCCATTGTCAATAAAAATACATTTGTTTCCAGTTTGGGTTTTTCTGTTTGTTGTTTTAAGAAAAATTATAATTTGCATTTGTAGAAATGATGCATGTTTTATTTTAAAGAGTAATGTCTGTAAAAGTAAAATAACTTTTTTTACATTAAACAGTGTAAAAAGTACAAAGATATATTTTAAAAATGTCCCTAGTTCCATATCCAGAGATTATCACTGTTAACATTAAGTGAACATAATTTCATATATTTTACTGTTCATAAATATAGTTAGAAGGGAAACTGGCTTGAGAGATGATATGAAGAAAGAAATATTTATTTTATTAAAATGGAATTATACATAGATGCTAGTTTTTTATTTTTAAATAATTAAATTTACTTGAATGTAGTGGAAGAAAACCAGACCTAAAGACATTGTTGAACTTCACGTGAGTGTTTACTCTTCACAAGAGATATTACTTCCTAAAGATCCTTTAAGACTAAAAATTTTTTCACAGAAACATTGAGACTTAAATTAAATTTTTAATGCCATGTTTTAATTTTAGGTGGTATCTATTAGCTTCTTGGTATGAAGCATAAAGACAAAAGCACTCTCACACTTCTTTGTTCTCCCCACTGTCACATAAATTCCTAACAAGATTAGTGAAAGCATTAAGTCAGTGTTTGAACCTCAATTAAAAGTGGATGATATGGAAACAACCTAAGTGTCCATCAACCAGTGAATGGATAAATAAAATGTGTCTTATCCATTTAATTAAGTATTAATCTATTATTATTATTCAATAAAAGAAATGAAGTACTGGTACATGCTACAGCTTAGATCAACCTTGAACATTATGTTAAGTGAAAAGCCAGTCCCAAAAGACCACATAATGTATGGTTCCTTTTTTCTGAAATGTCTGGATTAGGCAAATCCAGAGACACAAAGTAGTTGTCAGGCTATGGGGAGAGGAGATTGGGGAGTGATTGCTGATGGGATGGAGTTTCTTTTTGGGGTGATGAAAATGTTTTAAAATTGATTATGGTAATAGTTGTATAACTCTGAAAGTACTAAAAACCATTGAATTATATACTTCAAATGGGTGAGCTATATCTCAATAAAATTGTTTTTCAAAAAAGAAAAAAGTGAAAAACTTCAGAATAGATATTTTAACTCATTTCATTCATTATATCTTATTTATAATTTTTTCTTATATCCTGCCTTTTCCATCTCAAAGATAAGGAGTCTAAATCCTTCCACACACCAACCATTATAGCAGGTCCACAGAACATAACAACATCTCTTCATCAGACTGTTGTTTTAGAATGTGCGGCCACAGGAAATCCCAAACCAATCATTTCTTGGAGCCGTCTTGGTAAGTCTTAGGAAAAAAAAAAAAGTCTTTTCCTTCAACTTTGTTCATACGGGTGAAACTGATAACATGTTTATTTTATATACAGCACACATGTTTGGCAATTATGTGGCTTTTAACTTTCTGGTATTTCAGTGTGTAGAGGAAAAGTTTTAGCATAGAAAATTTTAGACTTTTTATAATAGTGATTGTTTGAATAGTGATCTTTTGACAAATTTTAGATCACATGTTACATTGTTTTAACTGAACTGTTCTCTTTGAAATAGATCACAAGTCCATTGATGTCTTCAATACTCGGGTACTTGGAAATGGTAATCTCATGATATCTGACATCAGGCTGCAACACGCTGGAGTATATGTTTGTCGGGCCACTACCCCGGGCACACGCAACTTTACGGTTGCCATGGCAACTTTAACTGTATTAGGTATGTTTTCTTTCCTTCTGCAATCAGGAGAATCTTACATCTTAACATTTGCTGTTTTATCTCGTAGCTTACTTCCACTTTTCTTGAATTTTGTAGTGTTGATATAAAATTGTAAACCAGTGATGAATTTTAGGAGGAAATTAAAGCCCTACGTTAAAATATAACTAGAATCACTCTGAAGTTGCCATCCTGTTTGCTTTTATAGCATTATGGTCCTTCTTAGTTAATTTAAGCTTCCTTTTTAATTTCCTTCTCACCCACCTACAAATTCATATACCCATTGACCAGTCTAAGATTTTAATCTATTGTCTCCATGCATTCACAAGTGGCTGTATATTGGGCTTGGTTAAGTTAGGATTATGGCACACATATTTTTAGTGTGTTTGTATAGATGGTGTCAATGGGGAAAGCCTGGGGAAAGTGGACATTAACTGAGCAATGCAGAGAAAAGACATCTGGAGAGATAGATAAATGTAGAGTGTAGACAGGAAGCTCAGAATGTCAAATATTTTCAGGGGTGGGACTTGCGTCACTTGCTGTACTCTTCCTTGACTCTATATCATTCCTGTTTGGACCACAAAAATATTTTCTTTTTTCTTTAAAAATAGCTCCTCCTTCATTTGTCGAATGGCCAGAAAGTTTAACGAGGCCTCGAGCTGGTACTGCTCGATTTGTATGTCAGGCAGAAGGAATCCCCTCACCCAAAATGTCATGGTTGAAAAACGGAAGGAAGATACATTCAAATGGTAGAATTAAAATGTACAACAGGTGGGCTAAGTCACTTTGCTACTATTTTAGATAAGATATAATGGCTTTAGTAATTCTTATGTGAAACGGTTATAGTTATAATATCAAATACCTAAATTATCCTGGTATTTTAAACTGAAGTAAAATCAATAAGAAATAAACTTAAGATTGTAATATCAGCATGTCAAAAATCCTTTTGTATTTTATACATGGATCGCGGAAGTGGTAGATTATAATGAAATGAATGTTGAAACAGTTCCCCAGACCTGGGTTCTGGTCCTGGTAAGCCACCAGCTAAGTTATTAGCAAGCATGTTAACCCTTTGGAGTCTCAGTTCCTTGTTCCATAAAGTGAGGAATTTAGAAGGAAATAATTAAGTCTCTAAGAGTTCCTCCACAGTTCAAACTTAATGATTTTAAGAACTCATTTTTATTAGTATAAATATGAATCTTCTTGTATCACTCTTGTATGTTGAACAAAACTTTTGAACATTTTTGTTGACCTGAATTTTATGTAGCATTGCAATGTTACAGAAATTTAGATGCTACTACAGATTAATATACTTTCTTAATAAAAGCCAAATTTTAAAAAAGAGATTAAGCTGTCACCTAAAGCAAACAGGATTTGGATATCACAAGTACTTATTTATATAGACTCAGAAAATAAGAGTAATCTTAAGCAATTCATATAGATTTTTTTCATAGGGCTGGTCACACAGTTTTTTGTTCTTAATAACTTGTTTTTTAAAATTAAGAGTGCACTTAGTAATAGCTTAACTTTATGTCATCCTTAGAATTTTCATTGAAATAATTTTTTTCTTTCCTCAGTAAATTGGTAATTAACCAGATTATTCCTGAAGATGATGCTATTTATCAGTGCATGGCTGAGAACAGCCAAGGATCTATTTTATCTAGAGCCAGACTGACTGTAGTAATGTCAGAAGACAGACCCAGTGCTCCCTATAACGTGCATGCTGAAACCATGTCAAGTTCAGCCATCCTTTTAGCTTGGGAGAGGCCGCTTTATAATTCAGACAAAGTCATCGCTTATTCTGTGCACTACATGAAAGCAGAAGGTAAGCAATTTGAGTACTGTTTATTTTTATGTGCTATTTACTGTCAGGGATTTGTTTTCAATATAAATGATGTCTCACATAATCCACAAAATACTTTTGAAGTTCTATGGCATTTACCTCTTTTAATAAAGTAATTACTATATCACCTGTGTATAAATTTTTTTGTTAAATTTTGTATTGTTGTGTACTTTATGTATATAAGTATAGTTTAAGATTTTCTGTTTAGAAATAAGTACCAACTCTGCATGCTAAAAGTTACAGAGTGGTGTACTTAGGAATTTCGTTTCAGCCGAGATGTAAATTCCTTCCCTAAGACTTAAATATATCAATTTAAGTATGCAGTTACATAGGAACAATGGTGTAACTGCTTAATAAAATAATAAGGTGAACTGTAGTCACTGTAGCATGTTATTTTTAAAGGGGAAAGTAAACATTTTCAGATTCCCCGTAATATGATTTTATCTATTTTGATTATTTTTCTGAAATCTCATAGAACTCTCTAAAAACTGAGCAGGATACTCTTTATTGATATCTCATTTATTATGTAAAAGTAGATATCAAATTTTTCTTAAAATTTTTATTCAGTTCCATTTCTGGAATCTTTTTTATCCTAACATTTTCTTTTGGCAAAAATTTAGAGGAAAAACTAGTTATAAATCCTAGAGATTTCACTATTGATTTCTCATGGAAACAATGGCAGAGGTTTACAGATTTTGGTTATATACAAAACAGCCTACTTTTTATGTGATAGACATTCCAAACAAATTCAGATACCCAGAGAATGGTGATATAATAAAATTGTCTGTACAAACAGGTGGTTTGTTGTTGTTTGTTTTTTGTACTTTGAAGTAGTATTTTGAAAAGGAGTATTTTGAATTTAAATCAGGGGTCATGGTAGCAAGAAGAATGAAAGTCTGTTAACTGAGCATGTTGGAGTATGTTAATTCCCTTTTTAATGATTTAAGAAGGTAAAAGGAATGCTGGTTTTGGTGGAGACCACTCTTGTTCGCTATTATGGTTGTTTCATTAGAGCCCTCCACATGCGGCTCAGTGGTCTATTCAAAGGCAGAACAAGGCTTTTTAATTCGAACTCAAGGACCTTGTTTGGTAGGTCAGAAATCGTACTATGCAGTTCCTAATTAACGAACCATTAGCTAGTCTGTTGTGAAATGCCTGTAATCTTGTCTAATTAAAATGCTATCAAGTTAATTCAGAAATGTGGGAAAACTTAATAGTGGAATTTGCCTTCTGTTTTGTTTATAAATCCAGTGTGGAGAGAAGGGGCTCCATCCTTAGAGAGTTTTGATTAAGTTGACGTGCATTTACTGTGAATTGTTCGCAAAGCACAGTAGCTGCCAGTGCTCTTGTTCCACTTTACAAGTTTACTCTGTAGGAATTAAATCCCACAAAGACAAATCCTCTTCTATACCTTGCTATGCATATTTTATTAAGAATTGCTGAGAATTTTTTTCCTCTCTAGGGGGGGAAAAAAACCCCTCATTGTGGAACAAAACATTTTGAAGCACATTCTGTGCCTCCCAGTTCTTTTGCTTTCAATATAAGTAAAAAGAACAACTTGTGTCAGTCAAATTTAATAGAATCTCTAGGGGCAAAATGAGATCTTTTGCAGGACAACTTTTGGTTTGGTTTGTTTTTATAAAGAGTAGAGCCATTACATTCCCTACTGTCTCTCCATTTATGTTTAAAAGAAAAAGGAAACCATGAGTTTAAGCAAGTAAAATTTACACTGTTAATGAGCTACAGTGTTCTGTAGCGTTAAACTCTGTTGTGTTACTGCTGTACATTGTCTCTACTCTGGGTTTTGACTAGATGTTAAATGATGTTTAGAGAAGATTAATTGTTTTCAGTTTGATTTATTCAGGAAAAATTCAAACTAGTAATTTGTAACAAGACATGGTTACTTTTAGAAAATAAAAACCTTCCTATTCACATGTTTTAAAGGGTATCCAAGGACCAGTGTTTCATAGTGGAAGAAAATGGTAATGGTTTTGTTAATTTTATTTTGAATATTCATAATTTTTAGACACTGATTCCTTAACCTAGGTTTAAACAATGAAGAGTATCAAGTAGTCATCGGAAATGACACAACTCATTATCTTATTGATGACTTGGAACCTGCCAGCAATTATACTTTCTACATTGTGGCTTATATGCCAATGGGAGCCAGCCAGATGTCCGACCACGTGACACAGAACACTTTAGAGGATGGTAAGAAAACGTGACTCTAGGTCATCTCAGCATGAACAGTAATATGCTTTATCATTTTCAATGAATATGTGTTCTAACTCAGAGAAAATATCCTGGTTTTGGTTTAAAAACAAAAACAGAAACAAATGTGATAACCAGCAGGCTAATTTACCATTTCAAATCTTACTCTCAGTTTTTGACAGTAACATGATGAAGAGCACTTTCATTTATAATTCGTAATACAAATTTTAATAACAAAATTGTCCTTCTGTTTCTATAAGTTCCTGGTTTAAATTGTAAGTGTGTTGCAGGGTTTTTGGTTTGTTTTCTTTTCTTTACTGAGGAGAACAAAATGTGAGATTCTCTAGGCGGGAAAAAATATAATGACAGTTACATATTGAGTGTATGTAATGACTGGAGGTCAGAGGCATTGGACTTCTGAAACTGGGAGTTTAAGAAGTTTAGTACTTGTCAGTTAAAAAAATTCTTATAAAATCAGATAGCAGTTAGTTTATTTTTAGATACATTGTGCTTATTCTGCATAAGCAGGAAAGTATTGCCTGTTCAGTTTGTTACCTGGGGTTGGAAATTGAGTTGCTGTCCTTTTGAGGGCAGGCCTCCATATACTCTTATAACGGTGGGAAATTCTATCCATTAAAATGGTCCTGGAGAACTGTTTCTCCTCCTCTGACTCTTCATCTCTCTCTTCAGGGCCTCTCCATGGCCCATTTTTGTACTCTGCAGTGTGAAAGGGGGATTGTTTAACATATACTTAATTATACTATTCTTCCTTTACACATGTTTTCGCATCCTCAGGAAATGGTCCACCTTTAGTTTTCAAAACATTTTTATATAAATGATTCTCACATCTTTTTCTTTGTCCATTTGGTCCCAGAGCTATTATATCTCTATACTACTACTTGTGTAAATGTTTATAAATTCAGACTTTTACTAAATGAAAAAATTGTCATTGATCTGGATGATGAATTCCACATTTCAGTTTTCGTTTAAGAGTCTGTTCCATTTTAGAGTGAACCATGACCTCTCTGGTTACCTAATTACATTTAACAACTTCTGACATGCATATCTAAGGTGAAACACAGGCTGGTGTTTGTTGTAGTTGTTTTGGGTTTGTTTGGTATATGAGGTGTATTCCCCCATACCCTTCAAGAAAATGTGTCTTAGCATAGCAAGCTACTGGTTAAAGCTTGCCAATTCCAATTAAGCTGTGATCTCAAAGTTTTTCTCCTTTTAAACCTTTCCTTAATTCTGCAACTTTTTTGTTTAATTTTCATTTTGTTTTCTGGATAACATACGGACTTCTGACACTGCTTTTCAATTTTCTGCATCAGTATTCCCCCATTTCCTCAGCCTGTACTTCTCAGACTGAGATGTGTGGGTCTCCTAGTGTGCCCGTCAGATACAACTAACACTTTTGGAGTGTCTAACACTGCGTGTTCTAAAAACGTTCCCTCCATTTATATCCTTTAATCCCCACATAACCCTATGATAGAAGAACCATTGTTATATAAGAGATAGTAGGGTGTTGGGGATAAGAATATAGGCTCTAGATCTACTTCTTCACTTACAAGCTGTGTGACCTTGGGTAAGTGATTTGACTTCTTTGTACCTCAGTGTCCTCAGCTATAAAGTAGAAATGATAATGGCACTTTCTTCATTGGGTCTTTGTGAGAATTCATGAGTTCATACACATAAAGGACTCAGAAATGCTTGATTGGTTTTCCCTTTCCTACCTATTATTTCATTCATTCAACAAATATTTATTGAGTACGTGCTGTGTGTTATTCAGTATTTAGTAGTGAATGAAAGAGACAAAAAATTGTCCCATACCTTGTGGAGCTTACTCTCTGTTGTGGGAGAAGGGACAGAGGAACAATAAATAAGATAAACAATCAATGATAGGCTCTGTTAGATAGTAATAAGTGTTGAGGAGAAGGGGAAAAAAGCAGAGAAAGGGGTAAGGCTTTAGACAGAGATACCTCATGTAATAGGTGACATTTGAAGACCTGAAGGAAATGAAAATGAGGGAGCTGGCTAGGCAAATGACTGGGGGACGTGAATTCTAGGAAAGGACATGGAAATTGCTAAGGGCCTGAAGCACAAGCACGGCTGGACTGGAGGGAACAAGCAGAAAGCAGTAGGAGATGAGGCACAGAATGAATGAGGAACCAGCCATATAAGTAGGTAGGGCTGTGTATGAATCCATAATGAGGACTCTGGCTTTTACTGTGAGTGAAATGGGAGCTATTTTGAGCAGAAGAGAGACAAGATCTGACTTGCAATTTAACAGCAAATGTATTGGAGACTAGGTGGTGAAGAAGAGGGCAGAGGCAGGGAAATCTGTCAGGGGGCTGTTGCAACAAAACAGGCCAAGGGTGATGGTGCAGGGACCAAGGGGGTGGCCGTGTGAGTAGTAGAGTCATAGGATTGAACGTGGAGAGTGTATGGAGGAGTCAAGGGTGACACCAAGGTTTTTGTCTTGAGCAGTTGGACAAATAATTGCCATTACTTGAGGTAGGAAAGCCTGTAGAAGAAGCTATTCTTTTCATCCCCATTTTGTATATGAAGAAACCTAGACACAGAGAAATTAATTTGGCCAAGATCACACACAGACAGTAGTAATTGATATAACAGGGATTCAGTTACACAGAGACTAACTCCAGAACCCATCTTAGCTCTTAATATTAGACTGCCTCCCAGTTTACCTGGCTCATTTTCCTGGACTGCCTGTCGTATTCGAATTATTTACAGGGAAAAAACATTGTTTTCATATTAAGCGCCATATATTATAATTAGGAATACAAAATTCACACTAATTTTTAAGATACAACTCTTACTAAACACTTAAAATTATTTGTCAGGTTATAACCCTGGTGTCCTAAGCTTCTCCATTCTTCTGTAATTCTCTCTTCCTTGTTTTAAGACATTTTGGTTAGGGTTACTGAGAAGTATTCTCATATTAAGTAAGCTCCTATTAATCCCAAAGAACATCAGAACAGTCACAACAACAGCAGTGAAAGCCTTGCTTTCTTTGGTTCTCTATATCGGATCCTCCCTCATTATTTTTTCCTTCCTCTTTCTGGTTTGTACTCTGCTTGACTGGAAACCTCAGCTAGGGCTGAAAGTATCTCTCTCTCCTTTATTATGTGATGTGTTGCTGTTAAGATACTTCAGTAAATACTGGTGTGCTAGTTGACAATTTTGATGCTAAATATTTATAAGCAACCTGTTTTCTTGTATGACTAGTTCCCCTGAGACCTCCTGAAATTAGTTTGACAAGTCGAAGTCCCACCGATATTCTCGTCTCATGGCTGCCAATCCCAGCCAAGTATCGGCGGGGCCAGGTGGTCCTCTACCGCCTGTCCTTCCGCCTGAGTACTGACAACTCCATCCAAGTTCTGGAGCTCCCAGGGACCACTCATGAGCACCTATTAGAGGGCCTGAAACCTGATAGTGTCTACCTGGTGAGGATTACTGCTGCCACCAGAGTAGGGCTGGGAGAGTCTTCAGTATGGACCTCACACAGGACACCCAAAGCTACAAGCGTGAAAGGTAAATGTTGACTACTGAGGAAGAATAACACAGTATTTTTCTTTTTTTTCTTATCTAACTTATGTTTACATTTTAAAATTTTGTCTTATGAATTGAAGTATTCCATCGATCATGGGCTTAATTGAAAAAAATTTTAAAGTTTCTATTGAGTAGTTTTTTGCATGGAGCTCATTAGTGTGTAAAACTTTTGGTTACTCTATGTTTACTTAGCAGATCCTTCAAAGACAGATGGGTCCAAATCAAATTGAATTACCAGAAGTTATATATTAATAGAGACCTAATTAATATCATTGCCATATATATTTTTTTAAATTATCATTTTAATAGAAAAACCGTAATACTAGGAAGTTCCAGACCCGCCTCCTCTTTTACTAATGTGGAATGTAACATGACTGGGCTTTTTCTTGTTAATTGATTAATAATAATGCCTGTTCTATCACAGGGGAATATTGGATGGTCAAAATTAGGAAACACATACTGCTTCTTTGAAAAAACTTAAAATACACATGTAATTTTGTTCTTATTTATATACCTTAGTTTTTTAGGTAGTATTTTATATTTTTAATTCTGTCTCAAAATTTAGTATCATTGTGGAATTTTTAATATTAAAGTATAATTGTTGGAATTGAATTTTTATGCAACTGTTGGTTTAAAACAGAGAGAGCTATATACTATTCTGTGTTTTCATGTGCATTACGAGTTTCTTATTCATCTGGTGAATTTTTCTAGCCCCTAAGTCTCCAGAGTTACATTTGGAGCCTCTGAATTGTACCACCATTTCTGTAAAGTGGCAACAAGATGCTGAGAACACAGCAACCATTCAGGGCTACAAGCTGTACTACAAAGAAGAAGGGCAGCAGGAGAATGGACCCATTTTCTTAGCTACCAATGACCTTCTCTATACTCTCAGTGGTTTAGGTGAGTGAACCTGTACTGTTTTTCCTTTTTTCCTTCCTCCCTGACCAATTGGGAAAAAAGTTATAGGATATAAGGCAGAAGTAATGACTTAATGGTAAAAAGAAAAGAATTGACCCTGCTACATCATTGTGCATATTCTACTGCTTAAGTCAGTGAATGGTCCTTGACTCACCACTGTGAGTGAATCGGTACAATGTCAGATAACCAGGTTATCTTTCTATCTTCTCCCCACCTTTGGGCATCGATTTTCTTTCTAAAGTTTACTTCTGGTGGCGTGAGATCCTGATCAATTCTTGTGACTGTGTGGTGGATGTAGAATAGAAATGTAAAATTAGGAATATCACCAAATGATCAGATAATGCACAATAATTTAAGTTTAACTTAGAAATTGCCTGAGAGTGCCAGGTAGGTGTATTATTTTGCATGTGTGAAAGATATGTAAATTATGTACAAAATAATGCTCTTACATATGACCCATGTAACTGTAAATATTTACTTTATGTAGTTCTAACCCAGGAACACTAAAGAAAAAGCACTTAATTTTGTGTTTGGAGTCACCAGAGTTCTGAAAGACACTTTTATTCCCTATTCATCCTCTCTTTGCACAGTGAGAGGATTTCATGATGAAAACATGTTTAGTAGAAAGTAAAGACACTTATAACTACAGTAAATGTGTGAGTATAAACGTACTCAAGGTGTAGAATGCACACTTAGCTGTTTGTTGCTTGTGAGTAGATTTTTACCCGTAAGCACAAAGCAGCATCAACTAAATTCCTGCTGGACTGTTATCACACCTTCTGCACATAATGGAAATTTACAAGCACTCTGGCTTTCCCTGTAACAGACTGCCCTTTGGAGTGCAGGAAGGGAAGAGGCACAGGGGTCCCACAGGGGACTGCTTCATTATTTTCCCCTGGCCTCACAGCACAAGCTGTGAGAACAGCATTAGACCCAAATCCCTGTGCAGTAAGAAGCAGTGGTGGGAATCTGTTTTCAGATCCAGGGACGCAGAACCCCATCTTCCAGTTCTTTGCCGTAATTTTTCAGGTGCCGTTTTGCTCGTAATCTTGTGTTGGATTTTAATTGAATCTGCATTAGGTTAAATAAGTTTCACAGTTGATCCCTGTCACACAGCTTTATAAAGGACGAGGAGAAGTTACATATGTTCCAGGGTGACCTTCCTTAAGCCATTGATACTCAGATGACGTTAGCCCAACCTACTGTCAGCCATTCAGCAGCATTTATTTCTAGCCATGCCTTCTCAGGGTGCCCTCCCTTTCCACATGCATGTCATTTAGTCAAGAAAATTTTAGTCAGTATCAAGTTAAGAAACAGGATTTGAGACAATTTTTAATGAAAAATCAAACTTAGTACCTCCAATTTCTTCACTGATAAGGAAGTGTACGTACATTGAAGATAAAACAGTAGATTGTTAGACAAGTCTTATTGAACATATAGGTAGCTTATTCTAAACAGATGAATAATTTATTAGAAAAAAACAAAAGACTGCTGTGCTTGTGAAAAGTTTAGAGAAACATTTTATTAAAACTTAGCCAATTAAAAACAATTCTTTAAAATTTTTCTACAGATGGCATATATATGAAGACGATCCATTGATTTTTGTTGAAATTTTTTGTAATCTCTGAATAATGGCTTTCCATCCTATATACCTTTATTTCTTCCTATGTTTTGAAAATAAATATTTACTGCCTGTGTTTTTATGTCATAAAATCCTTTGCATGTGCCATTTGCAAAGGATTTAAAATCATTTTATAGTGCATAAAAGTAGGAAATGATTTTGTTATACTCAATATACCCCATCTATTAAAATAGCCGCGTGTCTCCTGACTGGAGTCAGACTGGGTGGCTGGAGTAATTGCAGTGCAGGGTTGCAGAGTACTCTCTCATAGCTGTAGGGCTTTCTTGTTAGATGGCCCGTTCCATACCCCTGGAGTTGCTGTGTCCAGGGTTGGATCGGCTGACTGGCAGGGATGCAGTTGTGTGGATTCAAGCACTGTGCAGCTGTTGACTAGATCACCTTTAAGATGCCTTCTAATCTTGAGAGCCCTAAGGTCTCATCTTCCTTTTCTACAAAGTCACTCTTGGGGCCTAGCCAAGCTTACAGCAAGCTAATGGGTTTAACCCACTAAGCAGGCAAGTGTTAACAGCTCTCACTCCTTTCCGTCTTACTTTTGGCTGTTGGGAGAGCAGTATGTTCTATTAACTGGACAACTGACCATCTGTGACCATTTTTAGCGAGAGCATCTGGCGGTAGCTGCCTGTTTAACAGAGTGTGATATGTCTAGAGGGCAGTAGGTTAAGGGAACCCTATCTGTGTCTTACATGGTGAATACTTGCTTTTACTGAGCTTTTGCACATTAAAGATACTCTAACCAGAACTAGATTTACTAAGTAGTCTTGGAAATGAAATTTAAATGCTTTTGTTTGCTGATTCAGTGTCAATTTGAGTAGGAAACTGATGTCTCAAAATTTCATTTTCATGCTAATCCCCTTTCTGATTGCCCTTTTTGTTTCCACTTCAGGTAATGAAGTTTTCAATAAAAAAGTATGTTTTGGGGACACATTCTCCTTAGTAATACATACAGTTCTTTGTTTCTGAAAGAAAGAAATAGGTGAATGAGTTCATATATTTCAATTCATTTAACAAGCATTTTAAATTCTTTTTAAAGTAAGGCATTATAGCACTGGATTAAAAAAATGTAACAGATGTGACCACTGCTAAAAACATTAAACCAAAGATTAAACCAAAAGATTAAGTTGAATCACTTGTCCAACTTTCTCCCAAATTTCTGATTAACTAAATTTAATTGTACTTAGTAATGAAAGTTATTTTAGAACATTTTACTGTAAACGCTCAAAGCTCAATTCCTTGAGATGTAGAATGTTTTGTTTTTTAAAGTGGCTAAAAAAGGCTCTTGTGTCTTTATTAGTATAATATAAATATTGGCAGAGCAGTGGAAGTCTTTTTGACGTTGTTAGTTTGTTTTACTTTAATGATTTTAATATATACAGTTTGATTTTATTGGAAGTGGTTTACTTTGGGGGAGTTGGATAAAAAGCACTAGGCTTGTGATTTAATGTTTATTTGATTTGTTCTAAATTGTGGTTTGTGGTTTTCTTCAAGATTTTGCATCTTCGTAGTAATTATTTTCACTTAGTTTTTTTTCCTTGGCACTTTCAGTGTTTAGTTCAGTTTTAAATAGAATTTTTAAATGTTTCATTCATCACATAATAAACAGAAGCAAAATTAATAGCACACTTGTGTTCCCTGATAATAGACTGATTGAAATAATTTGTTCCTCCTTTTTTGGTCTGTTTATTTCAGAAATTGGCTTCAAATTCTGAAGTTAGAGTTTCTGATTGCAAGAGGACTGTTTTCATAAGCTGATTGTCAGAAACTGTTCTTAATTGTTTTGTCTGTGTAGAATAGAGTGAAAAGGGGGGGATTATTTAGATAGTGCTGTCGTTTAGCATTTAGGACACTGATGTTAGATAATCTTTAGCTTCTTTTTTGTCAAAGAATTTGTGCTATTAAATTTCACAGCGAACATGATTAATGAGCATTTTATTTAGCACCAATTGTAAAGATCCAAAATATTTAAAATCACACCTTCAAAACTCAGATTGGTTTTTGAGAAATCTAAAGTTGTAACTCCCAGTTTCTGCTGGGAGTAGGAGTCTGAGGAAACAGTCCCTAGTTAATGATGTAATTTTAGAGTCCCTTAGCCAGTTTGTATAGAAGCATGGTAAAATCAAGTCAGATTTCTGGGTGTTATCTTTCACTATAGTAGAATAGGATTTGGTTGTGTGGCTACATATCTCAAGAAAGAAAACAACTAGCACTGGTGAGCCAAGTTGATATAGCTGGAGAAAGTTGTAAGCTTTCCTTTAGTCGAGGCAGAACAAGATTTTGTGGCATAAAGGAGACCACTTTGAGACCACTTCGAGCAGAGAGGGGTCATTGTGAACCTTACTATAATAGCGATTTTGTTTCGAAGAGAATTAGAATCACTCAGTTTACGAAATATGGAAGTCACGTTTTAAAGCAAGCCAAAGTCTTTTCAGAGACTGTCTTCCCTCACCCCTCTCACACAAGGAAGCCTTAGATAACACTCAGAAAGTCTTTGGAAACATGCTACAGGTGAAAATCCTTACAATGTGGTTGGTCTGTAAATTTCACATAAGACGGAGTAAAAAATACACTATATTTTATAACAAAATCTTCCTAATTGTGAATAATTTCAAGTGTATAGTTCCATACTGACTTAGCCTATAAATTCATTTCAGATAATCTGGTGCTTTGATATTGACTACCAGTTTAAATGTCATTATAGATGCCAGGAGTCTTCCATGCTGAAGTAATGTATAGTCGACAACATAAATATCATTAAGCATTCTGTCCAGATGAGCTTTGACTTCATAAAGCAGCATTGGTTTCTCTGAGATCACTTTGCATTTATTTGTTAACAGACCATTTTTAGGCTTGGTGTAAAAATTCCATTAACATTATTGCTGTCGTTTACCACAGGAAAGATCTTTGGGGACATAACCTCACATTTTTTGCCTCTCTTCAGTTCTTCCTGTGCTTTACCACAGTTAATTTTCACTTTTAGTAGAAATAGTTGCTCTGAACAGTATCTGATTGTGTTCTTTCTGTCTTTTCAAATAATTACAAAATAAGTTCATTTAACTGAAGTCAGTAGACTTCTTAAAGAAATGATTTTGGAAACCATCTACTATGTAGGCCATAAAATTGACTGTGAGTACAAATTATAACATAACAAAGGGAACATTTAAAAAGTACTGTATTTCACTTCCTTCACTGTTAAATATCTTTTAAGTTATTATGTTGTGTTTAATCTTTTATCAAGACAAAACATGCTGAAACTTAAACACAGACTTTAGGGAACACTGAACTATTTATTCCTAATTTATCAAGAGAGTAAAAATTTTTGAAAATTCCCTTCTCTGCAATATCCAACAATGCCAAATATGATTGATATTCAAATCACATTTTAGAACCGTAATACTTAAAATTTTTTAAAAAATACTTAAAAAACCAATACCTCAAAAAATGGAGCATCCACTTCTAAAAATCCCATTACTAAAAACGTACTGCTATATAAAGACAATAAAAAGATTTTCATTTGCCAATTTGCAACTACCTCTAGTTAAAAACAGAATGTTTGCAGGTTGATGAAACTGTAAGAACTATACAAAATTTACAGTTAATCATCTGTTTATCTTTCCTTAAATTCTTCTTCTAGGATGAAAGGTAATCTTCCATTTTAAAATATTTTTAATGCTCTCTGGACAAAATTGGAGACCTATCTCTTCTCTCTGGAAAAAATCTTGCTCAACTTTTAAGTCTTAACTCTTCTGGGAATCCTCTTGTGACCCCAAATGGTGTCAGTCATTCCCGTGGTGCGTCATCTACAGTGCTTTGTTATGGGAGGCACGTGGCACTGATAGTTAAAAGAAAAACATCAGTTGACTAAGCTTCATGTCTGCTGCCTAGGTTTAACTTACAAGCTCCACAGCTTATTAACAAATTAAATCCTCGTTTTTTGCCTAATCTTTTAAATAGGGATAATAATAATAATAGTTATTTAGAATGTTAGGAAGATTTAATGACATAATACACATAAGGGTTAACATTGCATTGTAAATTGCATTGTAAGTCCTCAACAAATGTTAGCTGTTGTAGTTGTTTTTACAATAACATAGTTCTCTTCCCAGGGTAGAGTCTGAAAATCTGTATTTAAAAAAATTTTTTTCCCATATAACTTACCATGATCATTAGATATGGAAACCGCTACTTCTTGAGCTTTAATATGTATATGAATTTACCCAGGGACCTTGTTAAAATTTAGTAGGTCTGGGTGAAGCCTGAAATTTTTGCATTTCTGCTCACTTTGAGAAACAAGGGTCTAGACCAGGGCCAGGCAAATTTTTTCTGTAATGAGTCAGATAGTAAATATTTTAGGCTTTGTGGGCTTTATGAACTGAATGTTTATGTTCCCACCAAATTCGTATGGTGAAGCCCTAACCCCTAATGTGACTGTATTTGAAGATAGAGCCTTTGAGAGAGTGACAAATGTTAAATGAGGTCATAAGGGTGGGACCCTAATCCAATAGGGCTGGTGCCCTTAGAAGAAGAGGAAGAAATAACAGAGCTCTCTCCACCATATGAGGCAATGAGAAGGTGACTGTCTACAAGCCAGGAAGAGAGCTCTTACCAGAAACGGACTGCTACCAGACCTTGATCTTGGACTTCCCAGTCTCCAGAACTATGAGAAGTTAATTTCTGTTGTTTAAGCCATCCAGTCTATGGTGTTTTGTCATGGTAGCCTAAGCAGACTAATACAGTGGGCTATATGGTCTCTTCCACTGCCACTGTAGCACAGAGCAGCATAGAAAATTCATTAATGCATGGGTGTTGGTTATGTTCCAGTAAAAAGCCTTACTGTATTTATGGAGACTAAAATTTGAGTTTCATATAATTTGGACGTGTCACAAAATATTGCTTAAAATTTTTTCTGACCACTCAAAAATATAAAACCATTTTTAGTTGGCAGGTAACCCAAAGACAGTAGACCATATTACTATGGTTTGCCAATTCCAGTTGTAGACTTTATAGTCCTTACTCTTTAAAGTGTGGTCCCAGGATCAGCAGCATAATCTGGAATTTTATTTAAATGCTGAATTTCAGGCTCGCCCTGTCCCTTCCCCAGACCCACTGAATCAGAGTCTCCATTTTAATATAATTACTAGGTGGCTAGTATGCACATAAAAGTGGAAACACTGGTCTAGATGACCTAGTAATATATTTCCTAAATAGCCAGTGTTAATTCTTTATAACTTAATAACTCTTAGCTCTAGTTTGTTATTCTTGTTGGAAACCTTTCAGAAATTTGTTATTGTGCCTTCTAGGTTCCTGTATTTCTGACTCTCTTAATTGTCAAGCCAATTATAGTTTTTAATTATTGTTCCTACTAAACCTTTCTTTAGTCCATGTTTACTGTACTTCTTACTGCTTATCTTGCTTCTAGTCACACTTCCCCATACTTCTCAGCTTACACATGGAGAAAAACATGGCCTTTCATGAGTATCATCATTCAGTCAGTACATTTCTTCCCAAACATCCAAGGAGTGGATGAATCACAGGCTTTCAGGTATAATCTTCTCATTTGGGCCCTTCGTTTCTATATTTTGTTTGCCACTGATACTCATTCACAGATTCATTCTCAGGTATTTACCACACTCACTATGTGGTAGTCCCTACATTAGAACACAGCCATATTTAATGTAGGCATAATCGTAGCATTTGGGGAACTTAGGAGGAAGAATGATAATTAAATAAGCAATTAAAATAGGGTGTGATGAACTCCTTGCTAGTAGATGTCAGATTGCTGTTACGGCACTTGGCAGGGGCCTCTGACCTATTTTAGGGCTAAAATGGGGATAGCTTTCAAGAAGAAATAACATTTATGTTGAGATCTAAAGGAAGATTAGTATTAGGCAGGCAAAGGGGCAGGGGTTATGTGGAGCCTGATAAAATAATATATAATAAAATAAAGTAAAATAATATAAAAATACACTGTAGTACAGTGTCTTTAATAGACCCCATGCAGGTCAGGGGCTCTGAAAGTTAAGCTTCATAGCTTCAGGGGTAAATCTGCCTTTACAAAGAGGGAATGGCAGAACCCAGGAAATACTCAGGGAATGCTGAAATTTATGTGGGATGGCCAGGAGGTGAGGGAGACCATGTTCTGGAGGAACTAAGTGTTTCTGTGACCAGAGTGAAATTGGAGAGGCCTGCAAGAGGCCAACACCTGGTAAGGCACGTGAGGGAATTTGGGCTTTGTCCTAAGGGCAGTGTGAAGCCATTAAATGATTTTAAGCAAGTCAGTGGCCTGATTAGATTTATGTTTAGAAATATCTTTCTGTTGCAGTGTGTAGAATATAATATAGAGAAATGAGACATAAAAGCAGCTCAGAACTGCTTCTTCCCTGAAAGAGGAGGTTTTGTGAACTTTCTTTTTACTTTCTGGTTCACACATGTTATAAAAGTCTGTACTCTAAGTTTGCTGTAGTCCCTACTGTACATGGCAGTTTCCATGTACACAAATGGTAAATTAAAATTCCTTTAGAAAACAGCTTATTCTGTTGTTTTAAATCGCTTTATACTCAACTTTTGGGGATTAAAATCATCGTATAATATAATATCCACCAGATCAGCAAATTTGGAAATTTCACTGTGCAGACCCTCTTCAAAAATCATTTACAAAGTGTTAGGTAATATTGATCCCATATCTGGAAAAAAAAAAACAACTACCATTTTAACATATAAGGAAAAGGTATTTGGACCTTTGGCTTATGCCTCCCTTTAAGCCAGTTCTGTAACTGTATTAGTTAAAGTGTTTTAATTTATGTTTCATTTGGGTTGAGTAAACTCTCAGGAGGCATCCAGTCATATATCTAATAACATATTCTATCCCCTGAGAAAACCTAATTACTCTTAATTTGGTCATCTCATTTTAGGTAACTGTGATAGTGCCAAGTTAATTAAATATTATGTTTTTAAATGACCAAAGAAATAAACATAGCCATGGATTCCATAAACCCATAACACAAACTGTTCTTTGAATCGACAGCATGAAGCCAGGAGCGTTTAACAGTCACTCGAAAGGAGAATATTTTTCAACCCACTCAGCTGCTATCATTGAGCTTTACAGTGGGCTCTAAGAGCTACAGTACTGTTTGTAAAGCCCTCATTAGCACTGTGTGAGTACAGTGTTTTATGGAACTCAATAGGTCTCAGATAAAGAGACTCCTATGCTTTCCTGGGGCTGGTCTCTTGGGCCCTACTAGAAGGCTTATAACACAGAAGCTCTTTGGCCTTGCAAATCAGTTGAACTCCATTTAGAAATGACTGATAATGGGCTGCAGTTACCGTTTAATTAGTGTAAATTAATTACCAGCAAATTAATTGCAAAGTCGAAACCATCCCCACAACATGCAGTTTTGACTTCTGTGATTTCTTCTCCTAACTCCTCATGAAGACATTGCCTAGAAGATAGTGCCAATTAGAAATGCAAAATTTCTAATTTTAGGGTTCATACAATACACATTTTTCTCAGAAGTTTCTGTGTATGTGTTCCCCATTATTTTTAAAATTTAGAAATTAACGTATATTGATTGAATGCACATACTCACCAGGCCCTGGATTGGGCACAAGGAACCTGAATGTAAAATGGCATGCTTGCCTCCGAAGTGTTTAAGTTCAGCCTGGAGGACCTATCAGCGTTCATAGGAAAATGTGCTAATAGACAAAATTGAGGTATAGTCAGACTACTCTGAAAGCACAGAGGATAAATGACTAATTTTACTGTATGCTAAAAAATTGCCCAGTAGAGAAATGGAGGAGAATCATTCCAATCATAGGAGCTTAAAATGTACACAAACAAAAAGATTAAAAGAGGTAGCCTCATTGGTTTGCTATGGCTGAAACATGGGTTGCATGGGTAGGAGTTACGGAAGCTAAAACCATAGAGTTAACTAGGTCCCATGTTTTAAGGACCCTGTGTACCTTGATAAATTAGTTAGTCTTTGTCTTATCTTGTTAGTAGTGCAGAGCCAGCAAGTTTTTAAATGAGAAAATGACATGGCTTGTTTAGACAGATAACTGGTAATCGTATTGTAGAGGATAGGTTTAGAGAATGCAGTGAGCATGAGCCAGGGAGAGAGGGGGCTGCTGAAGACAGGAAATCAATAAAATGGTTGTTGAAATAATCTAAAATAATAAGTATAAGCTAAGACAGTAGTTCATTGAAGAGAAGGCAGGTATGAAGTTTTTCACACTTAGAACTTGACTGATTACATGTGGGCCTAATAGGAGACCTTCATATATAGGGATTATGCCTAAGGGGTCTATGAAAAGATGCTCAACATCATTAGCCATTACCAAAATGCAAATTAAAAAATTTTAACTACAATAAGATGCCACTACATATCTATTGGAATGACTAAAATTTTTTTAAATGTCAAAACTGCCAATAACAAGTGCTGACATGGGTACAGAACACCTGGAACTCTCATGCATTATTGTAGGAATGCAAAATGGTACAGCCACTCTAGAAGACGGTTCAGTGCTGTCTTATGTCTTAAGCATGCCTGTGCCGTGTGACCCAGCAATCTCATCCTATGTGTTTACTGTAGAAAAATGAAAACTGATGTTCACACAAAAACCTATACATAAAATGTATAGCTCCATTCACAGTCCCCCGCAGGCTGGAAACAACAGTTGTCCTTCAGTGGGTGAGTGGATAAACAAACTGTGATGTACCCATACCATTGAATTACTCCTCAGCAATAAAAAGCAATGAACTATATGGCTACTTGCGATAGTTTGTTGATGAATATTGGCATTATGCTGAGTGAAAGAGGCTGGTCTCAAAACGTTACATTCTGTATGACTCCATTTATGTGACATTCCTTTTTTTAAAAACAAAATATTTATTTATTTGGCTGTGTCAGGTCTTAGTTACTGCATGTGAGATCTTCGATCTTCGTGGTGGTATGTGGGATCTTTAGTTGCGGCGTGTGGGATTTTTTTTTTTAGTTGCGGCCTGTGGGATCTTTTAGTTGTGGCATTTGAACTCTTAGTTGAGGCATGTGGGATCTAGTTCCCTGACCAGGGATCAAACCCTGGTCCCCTGCATTGGGAGCGTGGAGTCTTACCCACTGGACCACCAGGGAAGTCCCCATTTATGTGACATTCTTGAGAAGTCAAAAGTATAGGGATAGAGAACAGATGAATGATTGCCATAGATTGGGGTGTGAGTAGGATTTAACTACAAAGGGGCAGCACCAGCAGTTTCTTTATATGATGGAATTGTTCTGTTTCCTGATTGTGGTGGTGGTTACACAAATCTGTGCACGTGTTAAATAGAACCATACATCCCCAAAATGTCAGTTTTAAAATTTAAAATAGAAGACTGAGGGTTTTGAGATAAGATGGCCAGGCTTTGAATTCTAGCTCTCCACACACTTGATCTTGGTCAAGTTACTGCACCTCCACGAACCTCAATTTGCACAATGTCCAGGATGTTGAGAATTAAGTGTGCTAGTACATGCGGAACCCTCAACAAGGTGCACTGGTACATAGTAAGTGCTCAGTAACTGTTAGCTGTTTGTAAATATGATTAGGTAAGGAAGAAGTTGGACCAGTTCTCAAGAGCTCTGGGTGGACGATACTTTAATTGGAGTAGAGCTTTAGGAGTTAAGACCAGGTTTGGAAAAGTGGGAGATATTAAGTTCAGTTTTGATCATGTTGAGTTGGAAAGGTTGGTGTTCTGGTGGAGATGTCTCTAGCAGCTTAATATATGGGTTCGATTTCAGAAGATCTGAGATGGTGAATCATTGGTGTGCAGTTTGGAGTTAAGCCTACACACTGATGCTGTCCTGCTGCAAGGGACCCAGCATCTTTCTGTCTTAGCTGCAAAGATTTGAGCAGAAGAAACCATTGTCAGCATAATTGTAAAATGAAAGACATTAGGTCATTTTCAGGAAAGTGGGGCACATCCAACAAATCTCATTGAAATTTCTCTTACTATGTGAAATTTTGAACATTCTCATTTTCTGAGTTGTCACTTTCAGTGCTATCTTATTTTTTTTTAATCATCTTCATAGACCTTAGGAAACTGAAATTCTTTTCCATATTCTTTCCATATAGATGAGGTCATATTTATATTCTTAATTTGGTGCAATTCTAAACATTTATCAGTTTCTTTTACTTGCCGCAAAAGATAGAGGAATTTTGAGTAAGAAAGAAGCAAAAGGGATTAGACAAACCATTGCTGATATATTATGGGAGAAATATAGTTGGCAAATTCCAGATTGTATCTTGCAGCAGATCACAGAAGATATTTTGCCCTCTTCAGTATATGAAAGCCTTTTTGTAGCTTTTTTTTGTAACTCAGTTGAATGTAATAGCAGTACTGTTAAAATTGCATTTCTGCCACTTAAATTCAGAGGATTGCAAAGAGCATTAAAATGACAGTGTCTCCTGAAAGAATAAATGCCTTTTACTCTGTGCTGTATATTGTACTGTATCAGAATTGTATCAGTGGCACGCTAGGGGATGTTACACTCAACAGTTTTACTTCCTACTTTAAAAAGATTGTTTTTTTTTTTTAAAAAATTGTTTTGGTGAGAGAAGAAAGGCAACAATAAATGCCTATGTTTTCTTAAATATGTTTATCCATCTTTAAAAAGATATTAAGGTTCAACTTTCCATATCAAAGCCACAAAAATAATTGGGAAAAGAATTTCGATAGTTTTTCCTGGACTTTTATATTCTTAGTCTTGAACAGTCATTACCTTTCAAAATGCTCTAAACATGAAAAGCTCTGAAAAACATTTGTCTTGTTAGTAAATGAGGTATAATTTGTGAACAAAAAAGCCTACTCTTTTTTTTTTAAAGGATAAAGCAAAGTTGTTTTTTTTTTCAAGAATGAAATTGATGCATTTGCCTAAATGGTCATCACTTTTGTAGGTTTGAAGTTATATTACTGCTTTAGCAGCTGTGTGGCAAGTTTTCTAGCAGACAGTGGTGGTGGGGAGGGAAACTCGGTTGCATCTAGTTTCCCTTTGTAAAATGCCTGAAAAGTTGATATTTAGTAGCTTTCTTGAGAAAGCAGTTCATCTATAGAAGAGGAATTCTTTTAGTACCTAAATTAGCTTGCTGTGTTTCATATGCATATGTTTTGTTTTCTTAAAAAAAAAAAAAGGAGAAAGAAAGAAAAGAATAAAGAAAATCATCTACTCTAAAACTACATAGCACAGATAACCCTTTGACCTTTGTTGCTGGGGTAAAGATTTACAGTACTTGTGGAGCCTCGCTTCTCATGCCTGACTGAAAAGAACTCTAAATAAAGTAAGGCCCCTGTGGAGAAGGGGAAAATAAGCAGGATAAGGAAGTTCCATTATTTCAAGTGGCAGTGTTTTTTTTACCAGTCTATAAAGTGAAATACCAATTGTGATGTATTTCCACTTTTGAGTCTGAGGTCACTTAAGTTTGGGGTCTGATGTTAGAGTAGTTAAGAGTTGGGGATGCCGGAGGCAAAGTGTCCTTCACTGCTTCCTTCACTCTCATCAAATATCCCTTCCTGCTGTCTCCCTCAAAGCAAATTTCCACTTGAAATATCTTTTCTTTAGGGAAAGCAAAACAACAGAAAACTTACCAAAAAAACCCAGAAACAGGCGCTATTGAAATATGAGTGAGAATGGGAATTGCCAATTGTTTCTCTCTTTGTGTGTTAAGTAGTCAAATTTTTCTTCAGATAGCAAATATAAAAAGTATATGAGAACAAAATTAGTCTTGCTGTTTGTCTCCAGGAAAAGTATTTTTTAAAATTTATTTCATTCAAGTATAGTTGATATACAATGTTGTGTTAATTTCTGCTGTACAGCAAAGTGATTCAGTTATACATATGTGTACATTCTTTTTCATATTCTTTTCCATTATGATTTATCATAGGATATTGAATATAGTTCCCTGTGCTATAGAGTAGGACCTTGTTGTTTATCCATCCTGTATATAATAGTTTGCATCTGCTAATCCCAAACTCCCAATCCATCCCTACCCCACAGAAGAATTTTTAACTTCATTCCAAATGACACCAAATTAAGATCTTTGAAGAAACTTTAATAATTTACTGTCTAATGATGTTCATATCTATTTAATAATTATTTAACTAATACTTTAATACTGAATCTTTAACCTTATGTATCTAGCTCCTAAAATATCCCAGTAGTCTCTAGAGCACTTTGTATTTACATTTTGAAGTTTATTTATTAAATTTATCTTCTGTTATATTTTCTGCTTCCTTTCTACATGTGCAAATAAAACCTCATTAAAATGGTACAAATAAAAGCCATGTTTCTTTGGTATTAGGAAGATGCTTGTTTGGTATTAGGAAGATGCTTATTGATCAGCTCTTGATTGTTTTATAGGCCAGAACTTTTCCAGTGGTAATTTTATAAATGAAGGAAAAATTTCGATAAGCTTTGCCTTCTTATTTAAAAATAAGAATCTGTAAGCATGGTAAAATGCTTGACATGAATTGCGAACAACAGTTTTCCTTACAGAAGGGAAAACTCTTGTTTTAGGAAATTAAATCAGTACTATCCATTAATCATACTGCATGTCAACCCTCAGACCACTCTGGAAGTTTCTGGTGAATGTAAAGAATCTTTAGATGTGTGGGGTCTTTAAAGATCTAAGTTAAAGGAGTGGAGGTTTTTTAAATACCACATTAGCACATGAAAGAAACTTCAGGGTGGATAGAAAAAAAACATTTGCTGCATAGCAGTAATTATACTTGGGGGTTTTGTTTTGTTTCTGTTTTAACCTTGTTCTTAAAAAAAACTTAGTTAATGCAAATGAAATGTTAAGCTTTGTACAAATTATACACACCATGAGGTGGAGGGGAGCAAGCTACAAGACAGGCATTACTGGAGGAAAGTATTTTTTATCTTAGCCTTTAAAAATATTTTTGTATGTTTATTTCACAATGTACATAATAGGACAGTCACACGTGTATATATGTTATGAGTGTGCTTGCTAGAAAAAAAGTTACTAATGGAGGGTAAAATGAAAAAAATTTAGAGACCACTATTCTAAAATAGATGATTGGTTATTTCTAACTAACTACCACAGTTATGAAACGTTACCATCTAGAGGATGAAACAGACATTAATCAAATCACCATATAAATTGTAATTGACAACTTTTGTAAGTGCTGCGATGGAAAAGCATAGGAAGTGATAAGTTATAGAGGACACCATATAGTTTGCGAGTGGGCATTGGGTTAGTGAATTGAGATCTAATACTGATACTGATGGTGAATTGAGACCTAAAAGATAATAGAAGTTAACTAGGTGAAGGACCTTAATGGAATAATGAAAGACTTAAAGGAGGCATGATGTAAACATAGTCATAGACTAATCATCAAAACAGGCTAAATACTGGTATATTTTCCTATCTAAACAACTTGATTTATCAGTTCATTTGGATAAGCTGCTGTGATAACATAATCCTGACAGAGTTTATTGAAATTGTACATTTCTCTTCCATTTTGAGATGTTTGAACTCTTCAAAGACTTTGCATAACATCCCAGAACGTAGGCTGTCCTATGTAAGTGGAGGCTTCTTGAATTGGCCAAGATAGGTGACTCCATTGACACTTACTTTATCATAGAAACTAGAGCAGTTGCTTCAGCTGAAGGTAAAAATGGCATCTTAGCTTTCTCAGCATGCCAGGATGTTAACAATAACTTAGGAAACCTGTGCAGACGGTAGGCACCACATTGTGCCTGATTATCACAGTTTATACATCTTCCCTGGTAGATTTTGTAAATATATCTATAGCTAGTCATTATTTCAAATTTATATACCTCCTGCTTCCTTCTAAGAAAGATTTGGAGTAACTCAATACAGAAACACAAAATTCAACAAAATAAAGAAATAGGTGATATAAGGCCCAGTGTTAGTAAGTGTTTGGGATTAAAGAACACTCATATTAATAGTGGGAGTGTAAATTGATACACAGCTTTTCTAGGGATAATTAGGCAACACCAACAGGGGGTGGAATAATATACACTCTTTTACCCAGCAACTCTATTAATAGAACCTGCCATAAGAAAGTATTATGAACACGCACAAACACTTAACCACAAGGATGCTCACTGTAGTGTATGGGGTCATTTATAATTGTGAAAAGCTGAGAAAACCTAAATATTCAGCTACAGAGGTTTAATAAAGTAAACTTGGTACATCCATACAATTTGAATAAATGTAGACATTAGAAGGAATGTTTTAGAATAGTTAATGATAGGAATAGTTGTCCATAGGATATTAACTGAAAAACAACAGTTATGAAATATAAAATATACTGAGTATGGGTGCATATGGATAGGAAAGGGAATGAAAAAACATACAAACTAATGTTCACAGTGCTTATCTCTGGGTGCCAGTCTTAAGGATATTTTATTTTTATTTCTTTTGGCCTTAGTTACATAAATTTTCTGTAACAAACATGTATTTGATCATAATGAGAGAAAACAGTAAAGTATATTTTAATTGACTATACTTAGATGAAAAAATTGGAGCAAAGACAAATCAAGATTGAAAGAGTCAGAGAAACCAGGATAACGACTTCTTTGTTGCATGCTGTAAGATCCTGTACAGTTGCTAGAAATGCCTATGAATTTAGCTATGAGCTTCCTTGCAGCCAAAGCAAACCACAAACACTGGTAGCTGGGGGGAACAGGATATTTTAATTATTAGAAGATTTTAATATACTAACTAAATTCCCAAAATACAGTACCTCCGAAAAAACCATATGCTCACGTTGTTGGAGAGTCTCTGTGAATCTGTATTGAAAACTATATTATGCTTGACAATGACTTAAGCTAATAAGGGAAGAAGATTCCTGTAGTTTCTAGGATCATTTAACAAGTTACAGTGTTTTGGATGACCTAGAGATACTAACGGAGGAAACAATTAAAATAAATATTTTGAACTTTCACATTTCTCCATCTGAATGACCAAGTATGATGATTTTTAGTATGGTTTCCCTTTCTTGAATACACTCCCACTCTTTTCATAAAATGGCCTTTTGTCTCAGAAGAAAAATCAGGGCAGGTGGGCCTTAATTCTGACCCTACAAAACTATAGAAACTATATTTGAAACACTCTTTTTAAAAGGCCCTTTTTTCTATGCGTATATCCACTCAGAAATTACAGTGATTGTTTTAATCATATCAATTCTTTGTCCCATGTTAACTGAATTGCACACTTTATGGCCCTGATTTCTTGGTTTACTCTATTCCTAGGCTGTGTATATTACAAATTGGCATTCCAGTGTGAGTCATTGAGAATTAAGGAAACAAATATGCATTTGCATTATTTACGTACAGAGTCCCAGATATTTCTAGAAATCTTATAAGAACCCTAAAAACAAGTTGGTACTTTTCATTGTCTTGTCAGGCAAGAGTTTAATACATTCATATGGATAAATATAGATAAATACAGAGATAAAATTGGCCACTAAGAAAACACTATTCTGGAGTTAGGAAAGCTTTTGAAACTATGATAGTTGCTCTTCAACAAGAAATATAACAAATTTGCAGTTACAAAAAATGTGTATTTTAAGTTATATTTCCCTTAATAAAAAAACTCTATATTAAAGTCATAATCTAACCTGTGTAATATTCTTGCCAAAAACATTTAGTCTGGATCTGACAATGAGGAAACAATTAGATAAATCCAGATGTGAGATAGTCTATAAAACATCTGGACTGGATTCTTTAAAGATGTCATTGTCATTGTCACAAAAGATAGGAAAAGGACAGGGAACAATTCTAGATGAAGAAGCAGTGTGTGACCCTCAGTTGGATTCAGGAATTTGGGCGGGGGTGGGGAATATAAAGGACATTATCGGTGGGAAATTTAAAAATAGACTATGTATCAGATAAAATTGTGTCATTGTTAAGTTTATTGGGTGTAATAATGGTATTGTGGTTATATATGTTTCACCTTGTTCTCAGGGGAAACATGTCCACGTATTTAGGTGTGAAGTGTATGATAATTCAACAAAAGAAAAAGTGGTGTGTATATGTACACTTGAGCACATGCACATACAGATAAGAGAATAAGAAATAAGGAAAATATATCAAAATGTTTAAAAAATAAAAGGTTAAAAATGCTCTGTGCTGTGTGTTTGATTAGTTTCTCCAAGTTAGGAATGGTTTTACAATGATTATGCACGTGGTTAAAACGACAGCACTTCTGAAATAACAATTGATTATATAAAACAATTTTCTAGAGATGTGTGGGATATTTAAGTTATATCAATTGGCATACATTGTAATATAATTTTACCTACTGAGAAAAAAAATACAGAAAATCAGTTTCTTATTCATACTATCCAGTAACCCTTCCAATTAAAGGTCACTTGAGGAACTAAAAACAAATTATTTCCTTAAACAACTGAATATTTCTTCTGTCCTTGGAATGTTTATAAACTGGTGTTTATAAAAATATATTTCTTTCTTTTGGCTGCACCGCATGGCTTGCAGGATCTTAGTTCCCCAACCAGGGATTGAACCCGGGCCACGGCAGTGAAAGTGCCGAGTCCTAACCCCTGGACCACCAGGGAATTCCCTTATAATAATATATTTCAGATTGAATATAAGAAAACTTAGGTCTTCTGTTGAATACTTTATTTCTCAGGAAATGTTTTTAGTTTAACTTCATATGCTCAAATTGCTTCAGATTCTCTATCATATGTGTTGAAAACTATTTAAAGATATACTGAATAACTTCCAAGCACCCCCAAACATCTTCAGTGTCTTTCAGTACCTGAAAGATTTAAGGTTTATAGAGAATTTGAGTGGACTGTTTATAGCCAATTAACATGGTAATGACCTGCACCTGCTTGTATCAAACTCCCAGAAGTCTCTTATCTGCTAACATTAAAATCAATTTTGAAGTGGTACCTTCAGCAAAGTTTAAGTAAATTGCTGTAATATAGTGCTTCTTGTGAGTTCTAAAGGAGGCATAAATAAGTAACGCAATCATGTTTTATCACTATGATTGATGAAGCTGGTATTTTACCAGCTTACATTTCCTACTTGAGAAGAAATTTAAGACTGGCTTCAAGCTGTCTACCTGCTTCTCTCCCATCTTGTAAGCATGCTTTTAACTGCCGAGGGCTGAGATTTGGAGGAATGGTTATCAGACCACAGATGTTTTTGCCATGAAATGGTGCACCTCCAGCCAAGTCACTGTGGTTCAGGAGATGATAGATGGTATTTTCATGTTGCCTCACAGAAAGGTCAAAATGGCATGGCGAGCCCATGACAGTGAAAGGGAGAAATGTTAGTCCTGGAAGGAAATTTATTTCATGGCTTCAGGGGAAGTTTGGTTGCCATGAATAGGCTCTCTCTGTCAGTCTACAAAAATATTGTTTGTAAGGCAATGATGTATGTCAAACAGACAGTGTCTGTGTGTTGGCAGACAGAGCAGCTAGTTAAACAAATGCTAAGCCAAGTATAGTAGCGCAAGTCAAGTACTTTGGATGCTTTTAGGGTAAGAATTGCTCTTGATAGAAATATCAACATAATCAAAGGAACTTATTTCACTTTCTTACGTAACGACTTTAAGTAAACTTCCTTTGTAAATTTTACAGCCTTTTAAAATGCACCCCCCATTCTAACACTTTTTCTGCGTTAAAAATTCTTATAATCAGCAATCGCTCTATTTTATTCACTTTTAAATTATTTAGGAACATATATGTGGACCAGCCTTATTAGTACGCTTCACATAAAGCTGTTATCAATTTTGAGACAGTTAAGCCCCTGCTTTTTTGGAGTCTTCGTTCTTTTTCTCTTCCCCAACCCACAGGAACTATCAACTATGGGCATAATTCCATTGATGGTGTGGTAGGAGAGACTCAGTAGCATTGTTCACTCATCTTACAAAATTAGACCATGGAAGTGCCTTTCTTCCATGGGGATTCCCAAAGGGAAAGGAATGCCATAAGAAAAGAGCATAAAAGATCAAAAACTGTGTTTCTTGGAGCCTCCATTATCACTTTCAGATTTGTTTTTCAGTGTTTGGATGAAAATCAGATTCATTCATGGCAACGTTCAAGTAGAAATCTTCAACTCCAAATATTTCTTATCCAGACAACCCAAAGTGTAATACATTTGTCAAAAATAAAAAATAGATTTTTTAAAAAGTCTTGAAAGCCTAATAGATGTAGAAAATGAAATCACATGATCAAAAAAGAAATAACGTGATCACAGTATTTGTGAACACAATATAATTGGGAAAGCCTTATGCTTCTGGATTTTACAAAACAATCCCAGTCTTTTGGGGAAGGTTTTTAAATTAGAGATAACCAATAGGATGTACTTATTTTGGTAGGAAAGTAATCTCAAATGTCACATACAAAGAACTTTCTTCCAAATTATCCTAAACTCAGTAGGAGAGGGGATGTTTTTACTGGGAGTGAGAGGTGTTATTTGTCTTAGGGCCCTTCAGGGGTGCAGGACAAAAGGGACTGAGTCTTTTCAGGTTTAGACAAATACTCTACCATCAGCTTCCATAGAGAGCTGTTCTACAGAACAGAGAGGGAAAGCTGGGAGAGTGGGGGATTGCCCATTCCATCTGCCATTCTGTCTGTTTTACACTCAGATAAATATTCTGGATTACCACAGAATACATTTATAACATTTTGGCATGGTGATCATTAAAAAAAAACTTTCTTTAAATTTTTAATGCAAAGTGAATTATGTTTATGATTAACAATCCCTTGCAGAAGTTCAGTTCATGAACAAAAGGAGAATGAATTTTTAATCTGGACTTAAAGTAAAATTTACACTCTTTTAGCTAAAAAACCTCTTTGTAAATCAGCATACTAGCGCATTTATGTAAGGCATTATTTCAACCATCATGAACTTTTTCCATTCTAACATAAGTCTGATAATACAAGACAAAGAAATCCCTCTTAGAAGAGACTTGGTCTCCTAATGGCATCATGGTTTAGAGAGAAGAGAAACACTAGTCTTACAGCATTTCAATAACTTGAAGCCAAATCACATCATTCAAATGTGATTTGTGTTTTTGTTACTGTGCTTACACATAGCATTTTAAAGTAGAGCATTTCACTCAGCTTTCCTTTCCCACGCATCCCCCTTAGCATTTTTCCTGCTCCTCTGCTGCTGGACCAGACTTGGTCTGGCCCCAGATTCTATGTCAGAGGCCATGACCCAGGTGTCATAGTGGTCCATACTGCTGGCCTCTTCTCTGAATAATTATATGGGGTATTGTATTGGAAGGACAGGCTTGGGGGCAGTGCAGTCACCCTGGCTAGCCAGACCAAGGAGCTCTCCCGTCAAACTGCAGGGAAACAATGGGCTGAAAAGGCTCACACAAAACCTTGTAGCACAAAAGATTAAATTAAAAATGGACATTTAGGGCTTCCCTGGTGACGCAGTGGTTGAGAATCTGCCTGCCAATGCAGGGGACACGGGTTTGAGCCCTGGCCCGGGAAGATCCCACATGCCACGGAGCAAATGGGACCGTGAGCCACAACTACTGAGCCTGCGCGTCTGGAGCCTGTGCTCCACAACAAGAGAGGCCACGATAGTGAGAGGCCCGCGCACCGCAATGAGGAGTGGCCCCCGCTTGCCACAAGTAGAGAAAGCCCTTGCACAGAAACGAAGACCCAACACAGCCATAAATAAATATACATTAAAAAAAAATGGACATTTGGCCAGACACTAGATTTCATCCCACAGAATGTCACCTTTCTCACTTTTTCTGAGCATTTCCTTCTTTAACAATGTTCAGACTTCATATGTTGACCTTATAGCAGCAGATTTTCAGATTGCTGCTTTTAGATTACCTTTGCATATATATTCTAATTTACTTGATTATTTTTAATGCTTTGAGGCTGTCTTAATTGTGACACTTTGTTGCTAATATAAGCAAAGCTCTTCTTTAGCAGTGGTTTAAGTAAGTAATTTAAAGTAGTACGTAGTGGGTTTTTTGTTTGGCAGTGGCGCAGCATGTGGAATCTTAGTTCCCCTACCAGGGATCGAACCCGTGCCCCCTGCAGTGCAAGCGTGGAGCCCTAACCACTGGGCCACAAGAGAATTCCCACCTAGTGATTTTTAAAGTAATGCTTTTTGTTCTCTTAAGATGTTTTATTAAGCTACTCTAGCATGTTTCACGTCTGTAAATTGAGCAAGTGGCAGGGGACTGTCCCAAAGTAGATGTGATTATTTTACCTTCTTTTGGTCCTAGGAGGATTATTTTTCCCATCACCTGAGAAGTTTCCATAACAAGATGGGGAATAAAACTCATTAAGTCTTTATGAGATTTGAATGTTAGAAATTATGTCAGAGGTGGACTCACTGCTGTGAGGTAAAAGTTTTTTCATGGTCCTGATCTCAGGTTTTCTCTTACTTTTATCTACCCCTGATCTGTCCACTTTGGCCTGGCTCTTTTCAAGCCTTCTGGAGCCTCACCAACAAGCAGCAGCCAAAAGAAACAAAGGCTTGGTTTTCATGACCCCAGTGTTATTGGTCCACAGCTAAACACTTTGTAAATAAATAATAATTTTCTATTGTGCATTCTTCAGGAAGCCAAGCTTGTAGAAATGTCAGTAGTATAGCAAAGAATCCATAAAGTTTGAATTGACGTCCATCTGTTTTACCATCTGAGTTCATCTCCAATCAGAAAACACTTGGTCTTTATAGTGTTTGGGTGAAGGTATGGTGTGGGAACTTCCTACGAAGTGAGCCTTTTAGTTTTTACCTTTTGTATCTTAAATAAAGATGTGTAAGGATGGAACAATGATCAAAATCCAAAAGGATTGGAACTCTTAAATGTTTTCTCCTTGAAGTAAATTTTATTCCTTAATGGTTAAATCTCTGAGTATTCTGCTTTTGTTCTACTGTGTAACTGATTACTTTGAATGTACATTAGTATCACCCACTTATTCAGGGCCTACTTCAGAGATAACCTAAATCCGGAAACAGGCCAAAAAACAGGGTTTAAGTCATAAAGCCATACAGTAAGAGAGGATGACATTCTTTAGAATGTGTTCTCTTAATTTTACACATGTTCTCACATGTTTTGCTCTCTGACCTCTAAAACATCAGTGATTATAGGGTCCCTGGCTTTATCACATAGGCCCAGAAGCACAGAATTGAAGCTGAAGGACAACAAAAACAAGTTTTCAAAAACCTAGCTACCCTATGTTGTAGAAGATATAATAAGTGAACTTACAGCCCAACTTATTTCTAGCATACTAAAGAATCAAAGAGATTTGAAATAGATTTTTGGGTATTTTATATAGAAAAATGGTTAATTTTTAAAGGAAAGCTAGTTTACTTATATAGAAGTATCTTTATAAAATTAAAATAATACTTATTTTATAGAGTTGTAAGGATTATTTAAGATAATGCATATAAGTACATATTAGTTTGTTGGCATATAAAAGATAATACATTTTCCCAACAATTCTTTACCATTTTATTATTACTGCAGCTGCACAACCAAAAGCAAGTCTCCACGCTTTTCTGTGCCTCAATTTCCCCATTTATAAGATGTGGAAAAATAATACCTAATCTTCCTTCCTTCCCTAAGAACTAAAGATGCTAATTTGAGATAAGATGTGCCTTCTATTTCCAGTTAAAGTTTCCTAATGTGCTTCATTTTGACCCTGCTAAATATAGCTGAAGAGGAGAAGAAATCTTTATTAAAAATCTAAGTAGGGCTTCCCTGGTGGCACAGTGGTTGAGAGTCCGCCTGCCAATGCGGGGGACGCGGGTTCGTGCCCCGGTCCGGGAGGATCCCACATGCCGCGGAGCGGCTGGGCCCGTGAGCCATGGCCGCTGAGCCTGCACGTCCGGAGCCTGTGCTCCGCAACGGGAGAGGCCACAACAGTGAGAGGCCCGCGTACAGCAAAAAAAAAAAAAAAATCTAAGTAATCGGGGCTTCCCTAGTGGCACAGTGGTTGGGAGTCCGCCTGCCAATGCAGGGGACACGGGTTCGAGCCCTGGTCTGGGAAGATCCCACATGCTGCGGGGCAACTGGGCCTGTGAGCCACAACTACTGTGCCTGCGCGTCTGGAGCCTGTGCTCCGCAACAGGAGAGGCCGTGACATCACGTGAGAGCCCTGCGCACCACGATGAAGAGTGGCCCCCGCTTGCCGCAACTAGAGAAAGCCCTTGCACAGAAACGAAGACCCAACACAGCCCAAAATAAATAAGTAAAAGTAAATTAAAAAAAAAATTATCTCCATAGAAAAATCTAAGTAATCAAGGTGCTTCCCAGGTAGTCCAGTGTTTAAGACCCACGCTCCCAATGCAGGGGGGCCGGGTTCAATTCCTGGTCGGGGAACTAAGATCCCACATACCACAACTAAGCACGGGTGCTGCAACTAGAGAAGCCTGCGTGCCATGACGAAGACCCTGCACAGCCGAAATAAGGAAATTAATCAATTAATTTTAAAAAAAGATAATACGTTTTCCCAACAATTCTTTACCATTTTATTATTACCACAGCAATTCATATTTATTGTAGAACAGGTAGAAATATAGGAACCAAAGTAGCTAAAAATTTGACCGTATAGAGCTAGATATCACTGTTAACATTTTGGTACATAAGGTGATGCATTTTCATTCCCCTTTATAGCTCTTCCTCCGATGTCCCACCACTTCCTTGCTCCTTAACTCCATGTTTTCTGCTACCCCTAACCTCACCCCTTCCTGATGAATTTATTCTGTTAAAGGACCTAGATAACCAGATGTTATTCTTACCCTTGGTGACTTCTCTGCAGCTTTGTATATTGTCAGCCGACCTTCTCTTGGTTTCCATGGTATTTCACCTTCCCTGTTCTCCTCATGACTCTTTAAGACCACTTCTCTTCTTGCCCCCAGGTTTCTAGTCCTTGCTGTCTTTCCTCTCCCGTGGCACCCCATCCTCCATTTAAACGACTGTTGAATGTAGTTCTCCATCCTAACTGCTGGCTCCAGCTGACACTTTTAGTCACCCGCTGGTCAGCTCCACTTGAATGCTCCTCTGGCATCTCTGATTTGGCATGTCAATGCCTCCACCAAGCATATCCTCTTCCATTTCTGTCGGTCAAGCCAGGCTGGAACTTGGGAGCTTTCTTACTCTTTCTTCTCGTTAATCCCTTGCTTATACTCTTCCCATGACCTCAATCTCCTCTTCCCCACGCTTACTAGGCCAGATTCTGTTCAGATGCGCTTCTTCCATGAAGTCCTCCCCACCACCCAGACTACTAGTAACCATTCCCTCTTTTGAATTCCCTTAGAGTTTCAACAGATCTCTTTGTAGCAGTCACTCCTGTGTTGCATGGTGCTTTTTTGTACCTTTGTCTTAGCTCCCCTAGTACACTATTACATAAACAAATTTGAGAGCAACTGATATATTTCAATTTCCTAATTTTAAAGATGAGGAAACTGAATTCCAGGAGACCACCTTTGCAGCCACACAGCTATGAAATCCAAGATTAAAATCCAAATCCCCCGATTTTCAAACCAGCCCCCTCCTCTACACTTATTTATTCAGCACTAAAAAGCACCTACTCGGGACTTCCCTGGCAGTCCAGCAATTAAGACTCCACGCTTCCAATACAGGGGACATGGGTTTGATCCCTGGACAGGGAACTAAGATTGTACATGCTGTGCAGTGCGGCCAAAAAGCAAAACAAAACAAAAAAGCAATAAAAAATAAAAAGCACCTACTCAGTGCCATTCTTCTAAGCATTATATGTATATAAACTAATTTAATCCCCATTTTATAGAAGAGGAAACTCAATGCAAACCCAAGTAGTCTGGTGCCAGGGTCTATCCTTTCACCATTGTACCATCCTGCCCTTCTTCATGAGAGGGAGGAGGGATTAGGAGTTAGGGGATGTTTCTAATAATTATATTATTACTACTGATATTTCTATCTCTACATTATTTTTATTGGTAGGTTATTATTGATGTTATTATACACTGGCACTACTTTAAGCACTTTATGGGAATCAGTTTATATCATCCTCCCATCACCTCAAGAGATAGATGCTTTATCATCATCATACCCATCTTACAGGTGATTTTAGCCAAGGTAAAGAAGAGAAAATAACTTCCCAAGTTAACACAGTATTGACAAAGCTAGAATTGGAATCCAAGGAGTCTGGGTCTGACATCTCAGCCCTTAACCCTCATGCTAAACCGTCTCTTAGGTTCTTAGTAGTGCTGAGTCATTGGGAAAGTTATCTTCTGTTTGTTTCAGCATCCTCCTCTGTTATGGGACAGGTGACAAAAACAGTACCTTACTCACAGGGTTTTTAAAGTTCATGTGAAATATTTCTATGTATGACAAATGCTGATCCAAGGCAGCCCCTTCTCCCTTTTATAGCTTTGCATCTCATGAAATCTTTAATTGGTGAAACTAAAGCAGTCACCCTAGTTCATGCATACCTGTTTTGAATTGCTCATTCATCAGTTTCAGCTGATATCTGAATAAGCTCTCACCTTAGTAGCTAGATGAGTCATCACTCTCCTTACAGGCTCACAGGTGCCATCTAGTGATAGAGAAGAGAAATGCAAGTTAGTCAGGTAAAACCCTGGAAGAAGGCATGGGTTTTTTTCTTGTTTTGTGGTGTTTGGAAACACGTTGCAGTGAAAAATCGGTATATTGTACCAAAAACTTCAGTAGGTTACTTAAGATTTTGCATAAAGATACAGTTAATTCACTGTTGTTAAATCCTGTGCTTTTAGAATGGAATTAAGACAGGTTCTTGGTCAGTTTTAACCTGTGTGCATCTTTAAAAGACCTTGGCATTACAGGGAGTCTCATTTCATTGATCTTTGTTCTTCTTGTTCTGAGTTGTTGTCACTGAAGGTAATAAACACCTAATTGTTAAAAATGGATATAATTAACAAATTAATTTGTTGTGTCCATCTGCTTGCTGTATCTAATGCTAGTCCTCAAACTTTTCCATATTTTGTTTTTGTGAAACCATCTACTGTTCTTCCATTAGGAAAGAAATCTGCTAAGTTGCTTTCCAAAGCATTTATCGTCATCAGGTTGTTTCTTTGTTAGCAGATGGTAGCTTTTTCGATTAATATGGAAGACATGGGTGAAGGTGGACTTGACACTGAGAGGATTATACTCCATGTGACATGGTTGCCAAAACAGCAAGTATTCTTCAGGGCATAAACACAAAACACAGCTCCTTCAATCATGTATACAACTCAGACACACACTTGAGAGCTTTTGCCACATTCCCTATGAACCAGAGAATGTTAATGAGGATAGAGAGTAGTTAGAGCTCAGCTTCAGTGTATGCTAATTGCAACTTTGCTGATATTCTGGATTCTAGACCTTGCTTGTATGAGCGAACAGCCTTCATACTCATTTGCCTTCACAAAGACGATTCCCAGACTTAAGTGCAGCGTAGTTTTGGCAGTGCCTTTTCTGTTCTCCCAGGCAACTTTACTCACATAACAAAAACAACAGTAACGTTGTGTTTACTAATTATAGGAGCTACCGTACAAAGTCCGTAATAGGCATGATTTCATTTAATACTGTTTAAATCCCTATAAGGCTCCATGTGTTTGTATTTTTCACAGATCTTTTCCTGTAATTGATATCTAGTCTTATAGCATTGTGGTCGGAAAAGATACTTGATACAATTTTAATTTTCTTAAATTTACCAAGGCTTGATTTGTGACCCAGGATATGATCTATCCTGGAGAATGTTCCATGAGCACTTGAGAAAAATGTGTATTCTGTTGTTTTTGGATGGAATGTCCTATAAATATCAATTAAGTGCATCTTTTTTTTTACATCTTTATTGGAGTATAATTGCTTTACAATGCTGTGTTAGTTTCTGCTTTATAACAAAGTGAATCAGTTATGCATATACATATGTTCCCATATCTCCTCCCTCTTGTGTCTCCCTCACTCCCACCCTCCCTATCCCACCCCTCTAGGTGGTCACAAAGCACCGAGCTGATCTCCCTGTACTATGCGGCTGCTTCTCACTAGCTGTCTGTTTTACGTGTGGTAGTGTATATATGTCCATGCCACTCTTTCACTTTGTCACAGCTTATGCTTCCCCCTCCCCATATCCTCAAGTCCATTCTCTAGTAGGTCTGTGTCTGTATTCCTGTCTTACCCCTAGGTTCTTCATGACATTTTCTTTTTCTTAAATTCCATATAGATGTGTTAGCATATGGTATTTGTCTTTCTTTTTCTGACTTACTTCACTCTGTATGACAGACTCTAGGTCCATCCACCTCATTACAAATAGCTCAATTTCGTTTCTTTTTATGGCTGAGTAATATTCCATTATATATATATGCCACATCTTCTTTATCCATTCATCTGATGATGGACACTTAGGTTGTTTCCATCTCCTGGCTATTGTAAATAGAGCTGCAATGAACATTTTGGTACATGACTCTTTTTGAATTATGGTTTTCTCAGGGTATATGCCCAATAGTGGGATTGCTGGGTCATATGGTAGTTCTATTTGTAGTTTTTTAAGGAACCTCCATACTGTTCTCCATAGTGGCTGTACCAATTCACATTCCCACCAGCAGTGCAAGAGTGTTCCCTTTTCTCCACACCCTCTCCAGCATTTATTGTTTCTAGATTTTTTGATGATGGCCATTCTGACCAGTGTGAGGGGCTACCTCATTGTAGTTTTGATTTGCATTTCTCTAATGATTAATGATGTTGAGCATTCTTTCATGTGTTTATTGGCAATCTGTATATCTTCTTTGGAGAAATGTCTATTTAGGTCTTCTGCCCATTTTTTGGATTAGGTTGTTTGTTTTTTTGTTATTGAGCTGCAAGAACTGCTTGCAAATTTTGGAGATTAATCCTTTGTCAGTTGCTTCATTTGCAAATATTTTCTCCCATTCTGAGGGTTGTCTTTTGGTCTTGTTTATGGTTTCCTTTGCTGTGCAAAAGCTTTTAAGTTTCATTAGGTCCCATTTGTTTATTTTTGTTTTTATTTCCATTTCTCTAGGAGGTGGGTCAAAAAGGATCTTGCTGTGATTTATGTCATAGAGTGTTCTGCCTATGTTTTCCTCTAAGTTTGATAGTTTCAGGCCTTACATTTAGGTCTTTAATCCATTTTGAGCTTATTTTTTGTGTATGGTGTTAGGGAGTGATCTAATCTCATGCTTTTACATGTACCTATCCAGTTTTCCCAGCACCACTTATTGAAGAGGCTGTCCTTTCTCCACTGTACATTCCTGCCTCTTTTATCAAAGATAAGGTGACTATATGTGCGTGGGTTTATCTCTGGGCTTTCTATCCTGTTCCATTGATCTGTCTTTCTGTTTTTGTGCCACTACCATACTGTCTTGATTACTGTAGCTTTGTAGTATAGTCTGAAGTCAGGGAGCCTTATTCCTCCAGCTCTGTTTTTAGTTCTCAAGATTGCATTGGCTAATCGGCGTATTTTGTGTTTCCATACAAATTGTGAAATTTTTTGTTCTAGTTCTGTGAAAAATGCCAGTAGTAGTTTGATAGGGATTGCATTGAATGTGTAGATTGCTTTGGGTAGTAGAGTCATTTTCACATGTTGATTCTTCCAATCCAAGAACATGGTATATCTCTCCATCTATTTGTATCATCTTTAATTTCTTTCATCAGTGTCTTATAATTTTCTGCATGCAGGTCTTTTGTCTCCTTAGGTAGGTTTATTCCTATGTATTTTATTCTTTTTGTTGCAGTGGTAAATGGGAGTGTTTTCTTGATTTCACTTTCAGATTTTTCATCATTAGTGTATAGGAATGCCAGAGATTTCTGTGCATTAATTTTGTATCCTGCTACTTTACCAAATTCATTGATTAGCTCTAGTAGTTTTCTGGTAGCATCTTTAGGATTCTCTATGTATAATATCATGTCATCTGCAAACAGTGACAGCTTTACTTCTTCTTTTTCGATTTGGATTCCTTTTATTTCCTTTTCTTCTCTGATTGCTGTGGCTAAAACTTCCAAAACTAGGTTGAATGAGAGTGGTGAGAGTGGGCAACCTTGTCTTGTTCCTGATCTTAGTGGAAATGCTTTCAGTTTTTCACCATTGAGGACGATGTTGGTTGTGGGCTTGTCATATATGGCCTTTATTATGTTGAGGAAAGTTCCCTCTATGCCTACTTTCTGCAGGGTTTTTATCATAAATGGGTGTTGAATTTTGTTTAAAGCTTTCTCTACATCTATTGAGATGATCATATGGTTTTTCTCCTTCAGTTTGTTAATATGGTGTTTCACGTTGATTGATTTACGTATATTGAAGAATCCTTGCATTCCTGGAATAAACCCCACTTGATCATGATGTATGATCCTTTTAATGTGCTGTTGGATTCTGTTTGCTAGTATGTTGTTGAGGATTTTTGCATCTATGTTCATCAGTGATATTGGCCTGTAGTTTTCTTTCTTTGTGACATCCTTGTCTGGTTTTGGTATCAGGGTGATAGTGGCCTTGTAGAATGAGTTTGGGAGTGTTCCTCCCTCTGCTATATTTTGGAAGAGTTTGAGAAGGATAGATGTTAGCTCTTCTCTAAATGTTTGATAGAATTTGCCTGTGGAGCCATCTGGTCCTGGACTTTTGTTTGTTGGAAGATTTTTAATTACAGTTTCAATTTCAGTGCTTGTGATTGCTCTGTTCATATTTTCTATTTCTACCTGATTCAGTCTTGGCAGGTTGTGCATTTCTAAGAATTTGTCCATTTCTTCCAGGTTGTCCATTTTATTGGCATATAGTTGCTTGTAGTAACGTTTCATGATCTTTTTATTTCTGCAGTGTAGGTTGTTACTACTCCTTTTTCATTTCTAATTCTATTGATTTGAGTCTTCTCCCTTTTTTTCTTGATGAGTCTGGCTAATGGTTTATCAATTTTGTTTATCTTCTCAAAGAACCAGCTTTTAGTTTTATTGATCTTTGCTATCGTTTCCTTCATTTCTTTTTCATTTATTTCTGATCTGATCTTTATGATTTCTTTCCTTCTGCTAACTTTGGGGTATTTTGGTTCTTCTTTGTCTAATTGCTTTAGGTGTAAGTTTAGGTTGTTTATTTGAGATTTTTCTTGTTTCTTGAGGTTGTATTGTATTGCTATAATCTTCCCTCTTAGAACTGCCTTTGCTGCACCCCATAGGTTTTGGGTTGTTGTGTTTTCACTGTCATTTCTTTCTAGGTATTTTTTGATTTCCTCTTTGATTTCTTTAGTGATCACTTCGTTATTAAGTAGTGTATTGTTTAGCCTCCAATGTGTTTGTATTTTTTACAGATCTTTTCCTGTAATTGATATCTAGTCTCATAGTGCTGTGGTCAGAAAAGATACTTGATACAATTTCAATTTTCTTAACTTTACCAAGGCTTGATTTGTGAACCAGGATATGATCTATCCTGGAGAATGTTCCATGAGCACTTGAGAACAATTTGTATTCTGTTATTTTTGGATGGAATATCCTATAAATAGCAATTAAGTCCATCTTGTTTAATGTATCATTTAAAGCTTGTGTTTCCTTATTTATTTTCATTTTGGATGATCTGTCCATTGGTGAAAGTGGGGTGTTAAAGTCCCCTACTCTGATTGTGTTACTGTGATTTCCCCTCTTATAGCTGTAGGCATTTGCCTTATGTATTGAGGTGCTCGTATGTTGGGTGCATAAATGTTTACAATTGTTATATCTTCTTCTTGGATCGATCCCTTGATCATTATGTAGTGTCATTCTTTGTCTCTTCTAATAGTCTTTATTTTAAAGTCATTTTGTCTGATATGAGAATTGCTACTCCAGCTTTCTTTTGGTTTCCATTTGCATGGAATATCTTTTTCCATCCCCTTACTTTCAGTCTGTATGTGTCTGTAGGTCTGAAGTGGGTCTCTTGTAGACAGCATATATATGGGTCATGTTTTTGTATCCATTCAGCCAATCTGTGTCTTTTGGTGGGAGCATTTAATCCATTTACATTTAAGGTAATTATCGATATGTATGTTCCTATTCCCATTTTCTTAATTGTTTTGGGTTTGTTATTGTAGGTCTTTTCCTTCTCTTGTGTTTCTTGCCTAGAGAAGTTCCTTTAGCATTTGTTGTAAAGCAGGTTTGGTGGTGCTGAATTGTCTCAGCTTTTTTTTTTTTTTGCAGTACGTGGGCCACTCACTGCCATGGCCTCTCCCGCTGCGGAGCACAGGCTCCGGACACGCAGGCCCAGCGGCCGTGGCCCACGGGCCCAGCCGCTCCACGGCGTGTGGGATCTCCCCAGACCAGGGCACGAACCCCCGTCCCCTGCATTGGCAGGCAGACTCCCAACCACTGCACCACCAGGGAAGCCCCTGTCTCAGCTTTTGCTTGTCTGTAAAGGTTTTAATTTCTCCGTCAAATCTGAATGAGATCCTTGCTGGGTATAGTAATCTTGGTTGTAGGTTTTTCTCCTTCATCACTTTGAATATGTCCTGCCTCTCCCTTCTGGCTTGCAGAGTTTCTGCTGAAAGATCAGCTGTTAACCTTATGGGGATTCCCTTGTGTGTTCTTTGTTGTTTTTCCCTTGCTGCTTTTAATATGTTTTCTTTGTATTTAATTTTTGACAGTTTGATTAATATGTGTCTTGGCATGTTTCTACTTGGATTTATCATGTTTGGGACTTGCTGTGCTTCCTGGACTTGATTAACTATTTTCTTTCCCATATTAGGGAAGTTTTCAACTATAGTCTCTTCAAATATTTTCTCAGTCCCTTTCTTTTTCTCTTCTTCTTTGGGACCCCTATAATTCAAATGTTTGTGCATTGAATGTTGTCCCAGAGGTCTCTGAGACTGTCATCAGTTCTTTTCATTCTTTTTTCTTTATTCTGCTCTGTAGTAGTTATTTCCACTATTTTATCTTCCAGGTCACTTATCTGTTCTTCTGCCTCAGTTATTCTGCTATTGATCCTTTGTAGAGAACTTTTAATTTCATTTATTGTGTTGTTCATCGTTGCTTGTTTCCTCTTTAGTTCTTCTAGGTCCTTGTTAAATGTTTCTTGCATTTTCTCTATTCTATTTCCAAGATTTTGGATCATCTTTACTTTCATTATTCTGAATTCTTTCTCAGGTAGACTGGCTATTTCCTCTTCATTTGTTAGGTCTGGTGGGTTTTTACCTTGCTCCTTCATCTGCTGTGTATTTTTCTGTCTTCTCATTTTGCTTATCTTACTGTGTTTGGGGTCTCCTTTTCACAGGCTGCAGGTTCGTAGTTCCCGTTGTTTTTAGCGTCTGTTCCTAGTGGCTAAGGTTGGTTCAGTGGGTTGTGTAGGCTTCCTGGTGGAGGGGACTAGTGCCTGTGTTCTGGTGGATGAGGCTGGATCTTGTCTTTCTGCTGGGATTACATCTGTATTTTCCTAATGAAAATAAATGACGCTTAGAAAACTAAGAACGTTACCCAAGGCTACACAGTTGGTAAACAATGTATACAAAGTATTCATTTCCCAGTCTGTCCCCTTTGTTAGATTGAAATTAAAAGCAAGAGTTATAGCTTTCTAATGCTTGAGTCTTCCATACAGTGCCTGACTTTTAGTAGGTACTTGATAAATGTGTATTTGATACCTGTGAAGTCTTTCTTGGCCAGCCAGACTTCTGGTTCTGATTCCTTCTTATGTGAAACAAACTCAAGTAGAAGAACTGTAGTGAGAATGAAACAGAAGGGGAAGAAGGTGAGGCAGGTCCTAGAGGCAGTGGAGAAAGGTAAAGGGTATAGCCATAGTAGTGTTTCAGGAGGGAGAGCTTCATTTTCGGCCACAGGTTGACTCCCTAATAAAGAAAGATAGGTTAATTTGGCTGAGACCTCGATCACATTAACTTAAACTGACACTCCAGAGTTAAGTATCAAAAGATTTAGTCAGATACGTGTTAAATTGATTTGGGCTTTCTTTCCTGCCCCTTCATCTTTATATATTGCTAAATCTTTAAGCAAGTTTAACCATAAACCAAATGCTACCTATCACCCTCGAGACCATTAAGAAATTAGCCCTCACAGCAATCAGAAAAGAAAAAGAAATAAAAAGAATCCAAATTGGAAAAGAAGTAAAACTGTCACTGTTTGCAGATGACATGATACTATACATAGAGAATCCTAAAGATGCTACCAGAAAACTACTAGAGCTAATCAATGAATTTGGTAAAGTAGCAGGATACAAAATTAATGCACAGAAATCTCTGGCATTCCTATACACTAATGATGAAAACTCTGAAAGAGAAGTTAAGGAAACACTCCAATTTACCATTGCAACAAAAAGAAAAAAATATCTAGGAATAAATCTACCTAAGGAGACAAAAGACCTGTATGCAGAAAACTATAGGACACTGATGAAAGAAATTAAAGATGATACAAATAGATGGAGAGATATACCATGTTCTTGGATTGGAAGAATCAACATTGTGAAAATGACTCTACTACCCAAAGCAATCTACACATTCAATGCAATCCCTATCAAACTACTACTGGCATTTTTCACAGAACTAGAACCAAAAACTGCATGATCTGTATGGAAACACAAAAGACGCCGAATAGCCAAAGCAATCTTGAGAACTAAAAACGGAGCTGGAGGAATCAGGCTCCCTGACTTCAGACTATACTACAAAGCTACAGTAATCAAGACAGTATGGTATTGGCACAAAAACAGAAATATAGATCAATGGAACAGGATAGAAAGCCCAGAGATAAACCCACTCACATGTGGTCACCTTATCTTTGATAAAGGAGGCAAGAATGTACAATGGAGAAAGGACAGCCTCTTCAGTAAATGGTGCTGGGAAAACTGTATAGCTACATTTAAAAGAATGAAATTACAACACTCCCTAACACCATACACAAAAATAAGCTCAAAATGGATTAAAGATCTAAATGTAAGGCCCGAAACTATCAAACTCTTAGAGGAAAACATAGGCAGAACACTCTATGACATAAATCACAGCAAGATCCTTTTTGACCCACCTCCTAGAGAAATGGAAATAAAAACAAAAATAAACAAATGGGACCTAATGAAACTTCAAAGCTTTTGTACAGCAAAGGAAACCATAAGCAAGACGAAAAGACAGCCCTCAGAATGGGAGAAAATGTTTGCAAATGAAGCAACTGACAAAGGATTAATCTCCAAAATATACAAGCAGCTCATGCAGCTCAATATCAAAAAAAGAAACAACCCAGTCCAAAAATGGGCAGAACACCTAAATAGACGTTTCTACAAAGAAGATATACAGATTGCCAACAAACACAAGAAAGGATGCTCAACATCACTAATCATTAGAGAAATGCAAATCAAAACTACAATGAGGTAGCCCCTCACACTGGTCAGAATGGCCATCATCAAAAAATCTACAAACAATAAATGCTGGAGAGGGTTGTAGTGAAAAGGGAACCCTTGTGCACTGTTGGTGGGAATGTAAATTGATACAGCCACTATGGAGAACAGTATGGAAGTTCCTTAAAAAAACTAAAAATGGGGCTTCCCTGGTGGCATAGTGGTTGAGAGTCCGCCTGCGGATGCAGGAGACGCGGGTTCATGCCCCGGTCCGGGAAGATCCCACATGCCGCGGAGCAGCTGGGCCCGTGAGCCATGGCCGCTGAGCCTGCGCATCCGGAGCCTGTGCTCCACAACAGGAGAGGCCACAACAGTGAGAGGCCCATGTACCGCAAAAAATAATAATAATAATAAAAATTAAAAATAAAATTTGGCCCTGTTGAGGAGTGGTTTTTATGCTCCTTGTCTTGAGTTTTGAAGGAACTGGGAGCAGCTCTTTCCCCTCTCTCTCATTGTCCTTCCCTCACTGGGTTTTGAGGAGGCTTGCACTGTCCTTTGTGGCTGCTCTTCCTGACTCTGCTGGTTTCCCCCTAAACCACATAGACTAAGTCTGCTGAGTCTTGTGTAACCAAGCAGCACATACGTGGCAGTGCTTGACTCAAGAAAGGCTGTAACAGGCCCTGGGAACTGGCTCCCTGTGGCATTTCACAGCGTTGATCCTGAGTGTCTGCTTTGTCCCTTATGCATCAGAGGGTCTTTGCAGAACTATAGAGTTTGAAGACTTGTGCTACTTTGCTGTGGTACATTATTTGTGCATTTAACTGTACTTAACATATTGGTCCTAAACTTTATTTTTTTACTCTGTATCCTTAATTTTGTTAATTGTGCAGCTGTTCTCTGTTTTCTTTTTTAGTTGCTAACTTTTATTGTCTGGTAATGCTCATCTTAACATTATGTGAAGGCTCTGGTCCTTGGGTCCCCTCTTAAATTTACAAAAGTAGATGAAATTGAATTTCTAGCAAATTGATGAACAATAATGAGCCAGGTTTTTCTGGGGTCTCTGGATTCGCAAACCAAAATAATACAGTGACTAGAATTTGAAGTTGGACTCATTTTTAAAGCCTAAGAGAGAGGAGTACATGGCAAACGCAGGTGACCCACAGCTCAGCTTGGCCCCCAACCTGGCACTTTTTTTTTTTTAAGCGTGACAAAATGTTTATTATAAGTTCAAGCATGAATTGACACCAGAGAGTCCATATGAAAGGGAATCAATGTAACATGTAGGACAGAGGACTTGTTCAGACTTCACAACTCACTAGACGTAAGAATATATACATCTTTGATGAAGCCACAAGAATGTAATGTGTGTATAAAGGCTTTGATCCGTAGTGGCACTTCTTATTGTTTTAAATAGATTCTTTATAGAGCATGAAGAGTAGATCACATGTGAACAAAGGTGAATGGATTTTTCCCTTTCCTTTACATTATTTTTCCTACCAGTATGTCCTATAATTTTATTTTTTTTCTACTGAAATAACTTCCAGTTATCCTGGTTCATGTTTTACTTTTTTTGTGTGGATAGAAAGGAATCTCGTGTACCCAGTGTACTCTATTTGCCTGCCTGATGGTTTGCCTCTTCCTGACCTCACATAAACTAGCAGGGGGAAGGAACCCAGCATTGGAGACTGTTGCTCTGGCTACGTGGATGATTTCCAGGTGGGCGTCAGAAGAGCTGCCTCTTCTTGTGTTGGGCTTGCTGGCGTCTGTGCTGAGTGGGTGATAGCCAGGTGCTGGCCATGTTGAGGAACCAACTCTGTTCTCTCATCTTCTTAGGACATGCAAGCTGCTTCTGACTGATCAACAACAACAACAAAAAGGTTAATTCTGGATTTAAAATTTAGTGTAAGCAGCTCATTTTTTTAAAGAGGAAGAAGGGAAAAACGAATGAATTTTAGGGCTAAAAATAACCATTCCAGAGAAGTATTTATGAAGTATTGATTGATTGATTGCACAGTGGAGAAAAGATTAATCTCTCCACCTCTAATGATAACCCTCATCAAAATCAGCTTTCTACGAGAGTTTGCTGTATCTGTGTCTGGTTCTCTGAGAATGTGAGTTACTTTGGGCAAATTCTGTTTCATTCTTCCTTTTCTGTGTCTCCTAATTCCTGATGTAACACCTCATCACACTCAGGAGGCTTTCCTAAAAGTACTCTTCTAATTGAATAGAGACAGAATAAAGAAATATGTCTGAAGAACTTCTGCAGAGATCCAGTTGAATTTCATTTATACCCGTTCAGAAGGAGTATTTGAAATACGGAACTCAGGATTCAGTTGACTAATGAGTTCAGCAATAAGAGGAAAGAAAGAAGAAAACAGATTCAAATGAAGTAGCCATTGATCTGAACAGAAACCTTTTGAATCTTAGAATTGCAGTGCTGAATGTTAGAAATCATTTCAGTGATGAAATTCAAATGTGGTTATGTGTTCCTGATAATTACTTTATAAATTGAAAATATTTCTATGTTAAAATTCATTATAAGGAGACATACTTGCTATGACAAACGCACATGTATTTGTGTAAATTTAAAGGCCCTGTACTTTGTCAGAGAAATAGCCACAAGTTCCCGGTTCAGCTTTGTGTGCCATTGGACATGCTACTAACACCTTTTTACCACAGTTTATCAAATGGGAATAACATATATCTTACAGGGTTTTGTGATACTCAAATAAGATAATGTATCTAAAACACATTTTCTATAGGATGGTCAGATGTTGTTAGTCTTCCCATCTTTCCATCTAGAAAATACAGAAATGTTCTAAGTTGTATAAATTTTTCTTCTTGTGTAATTTTGTCAAAACAGATAGAAATTAAAATTTTATATTTTAGGACATCCTTTTAATGCATTTTAATATTAAAATACATCAGTTTCAAAAATATTTATACAAATTCTTAAATTACATTAGAGAATTTAATAAACTTTACATCTTGTTTTTGGATATTAAATGTTTGAATTCAATCTAGAATTATTATATTGTTGTAAGGGTTTTTCTTCACATTTGATATATCTATTAAGGATGATTGCTTTCCCTTGTGAAATTCCCTTGGATTTATTTATGTGTTTGTTTTTTTATTATTTAGAGAAGTATAATATAGAAACGCATTAAAATTAGAAATAGACTTAGCGTATGATCCAGCAATCCCACTTCTGAGTATATCTCAAAAGGAAATGAGATCAGTACATCAGAGAGCTATCTGCACCTCCATAGTCATTGCATTATTCACAGTAGACAAGGTGTGAAAACAACCTAAATGCCTGTTAACAGGTGAATGGATAAAGAAAATGGGGCATATATATAATGGAATGTTATTCAACTTTTAAAAAGAGGGAAATCCTGCCGTTTGCACAACATAAATGAACCTAGAGGACATTATGCCAAGTGAGATAAGCCAGAAAGACAAATACTACATGATCTCATTTATATATGGAATCTAAAATAGTTAAACTCATAGAAGCAGAAAGTAGAATGGTGGTTGCCAGGAGTGGGGGAAATGGGGAGATGGGTACAAAGTTTCAGTTATGCAAGGTGAGTAAGTTCTGGAGATCTGATGTACAGCATGACTATAGTTATCAAAGCTGTACTGTATACTTGAAATTTACTAAGTGTGTAGATCTTAAATGTTTTCACCACACATATACACACACACAAATGGTAACTAGTGAAGTGATGGGTCTTCTGATTCACTTGATTGTAGTGATCATTTCACAGTGTATGCCTATACCAAACATCAAGTTATATACCTTAAATATATACAAGCTTTATTTGTCAACCATACCTTAATGAAGCTGTGGGGAGAAAAAAGGAATACATTGTTTCTGAATAGTTTTATTTTTGCCCTAAGCAAGTATTACTTTATAGTTAAATGTTATCATAAACACTTACATTTAAATGTATTTATATCATTAAACTTCTTGAATATCTTCTAAAGTATATTATTTAAAATTGTAACCACTTAATTCCTCAAAAACCTGAAAAAAATTTTTGTTTTAATATGTATGGGACGGACTTTAGTTTCTGTATTGTGTTAGTTAATGAACACCAGTAGAGGGAGCTCCACCTCATCGTTCTTGATAAATTTAGCTCTCAACTGAAAATGTATGTTTGTGGAAAAGGGCACGCGGTGAAATAAGCTTAAATAATACGTGGTTATAAACATTTTCAAAGGTACTAAAGAATGACAACTGTAATTCTTCTTACCTTTTAGGGGGAAAACAATCTCAGTTTGATTTCCATGCTTTTAAGTTAACTACCCTCAAATAACTAAACAGAAAACTTCTATGTAGCATAACCACTTGTAAGGAATCCATCAGGCAGCCCAAGCCTTTTAAAATCAAGAATCTATGTCTGGTCAGTTGAGGAAGAGGAGGAAGAACAGTGGTGGTAATGTTATTGTTTGAAATAAGGTTAAATAAAATAAAATTTTATCAATTGGTAGATAGTCACAATAGCAATGTCATAATAAGGCGAACTGCTGAGTCACTGTGTAGAACAAGGAGAGAGAAAATTTTCATTTTACTTAGAGCTCTTATGCATTCAGAAGGTTTTTAAACCAAAATCTAGAAAGGCTGTAGAACCTTTGTTCCTATCTAGAGGGCTGGGCCTAATTATTACCTGTTGGTTTCTTTATAGACCCGAGAAGAAAATATCATGTGAGATTGCTGGCTTACAACAACATAGAAGATGGCTACCAGGCAGATCAAACAGTCAGTACTCCAGGATGCGTGTGTAAGTAAGAGTTACAGTAGCTTGTTTCACAGTGTTCGACTCATACTCTTTTTTCCTCTACTTCCTTCTTTAAATTTAAGTCTCATCACTACTTGGATACCTTGGTGGTTTTATTACTTTCATATCCTCCAGGATACCTAACGTAGTATCTTGAACAAGTACGTACTCAGTAAATATTTAAGTGAGATGTATTTAATTATAAGAACCTATTTTAGTTTTGCAAGGAAGAGACCATTAGAAATTTAACTGTGGGGACTCCCCTGGTGGTGCAGTGGTTAAGAATCTGCCTGCCAATGCAGGGGACAGAGGTTTGAGCCCTGGTATGGGAAGATCCCACGTGCCATGGAGCATCCAAGCCCATGCACCACAACTACTGAGCCTGTGCTCTAGAGCTCACGAGCCACAGCTACTCAGCCTGCGTGCCACAACTACTGAAGCCCACGCACCTAGAGCCCATGCTCTGCAACAAGAAAAGCCACCACAATGAGAAGCCCGTGCACCGCAACAAAGAGTAGCCCCCGCTTGCCGCAACTAGAGAAAGCCCACATGCAGCAGTGAAGACCCAACGCAGCAAAAATAAATTAATTAATTGAATAAAATTTTTTTAAAAAAGAAATTTAACTGGGAAAATAACCCTGAATACCTACAGATACTAAGTTTTCTTTTATCTCCTTTAACCTTGAGGCTAATAATTTCATTCCAGTTGCTATTCAGTTTTATTGCTGCTGAGAGCTGTTTGGTTTTATTGCTACTAAAGAGGATGTCGTCTAGTTTTAAGTCTACTGCTGGCTTTCTGAATGTCTTCGGCTGGTAGCTTGACTTCTCTGTGCTTCTGTCTTACATTCTAAGTATTGATAATATTTGATTCCTTATCTAACTTACGGAAGAGTCACTCAGGTTTGAATGATACATCTCTAGACCACTATGAACCTCTGGTGGAAGAAAGACCTAAAGGGTGGGGTGTTATGATTTTACCGTTTTACCACTTTCTACATTAAATGTTACGCCATGTGGTAAATTAACATTGTCTTTTTCAATAGCTGTTCGTGATCGCATGGTTCCTCCTCCACCACCACCCCACCATCTCTATGCGAAGGCTAACACCTCATCTTCCATCTTCCTGCACTGGAGGAGGCCTGCGTTCACCACTGCACAAATAATTAACTACACCATCCGCTGTAACCCTGTTGGCCTGCAGAATGCTTCTTTGGTTTTATACCTTCAAACGTATGTAGCTTCTATTAATGGTTGTTTTCTTTGCTCTCCTCCCCACTCACACTTCCTTCTTTACTATCTTGGGCCAACTTGGGCTTCAGCTGTAAGCATTTGTCTCAGAACTTATCTTACTTATGTCAGGGCAGGGGATTTTGCATCTTTACCATAATCAGTTCTGAAAACCGCATTTATTTTGAAATTTAATTTTCATAAATGATTTTTTTGTTGTTGTTTCCCCAGCCTCGTGCAACAAGATTAGACAAGAAACTATCAATATGATGACTTTCAAGTAGCTAAACTTAGCATATTTAAAGAAGGAAACAAGTCAATTTTCATGCTGGCATCAAAAAATAAAGCTAGTTATTCTGTTTGCTAGGTTATAGTTAGAAAGATGCCCATCATTATACTTTAAAAGAGTGATTTGACTTAACAGTATTTCAGAAGAAATCCCTTTGATTTGGGACATTTCTATACTGTTAATTTCCTAGTTTCCTCTCAGAGAGGCAGTTTTTAGGCTTATTTCTATAATATCCAATGTAGCATTTTAATAATCAAATTAGATTGCTTTTTAATCTAAAAAATTTTTTTAAAGGAAATGAGGGAGGTAATAAATAACAGTAACCTGTATTGATTGGAAATACTGGCAATCTTTTAGAAACAATGTGCTACCAGCATTAACTACTTTATTACTCATTATAGATCAGAAACTCACATGTTGGTTCAAGGTCTAGAACCAAACACCAAATATGAATTTGCTGTTCGACTGCATGTGGATCAACTTTCCAGTCCCTGGAGCCCCGTTGTCTACCACTCTACACTTCCAGAAGGTAAAGAAAGCAGCTCCCCTGTGGGTTTTATCTGGGTTTTATCTATGTATTATACACACACACACACACACACACACACACACACACACACACACACACACACACATCACTTTGAAGAAGATACTACCCTGATTGCCACCTACCAGTCTACATGTATGTATTTATTTTGTTTCTTAACTTTTGAAGTTTCTTTTCCTTTATTACAGTAAAAATATTTTTCCTCTCAATGTATTGCATAAGCAAGTGGGCTTAAATTTAGGGTCTCTTTAGGGGGTGCTACATTTTCTAAGAACAGGTGTGCTGTGCAAGGCTGCACCCAAGTAATTTAAAATGGAAGAAAGTGGGTAACATATTTAATGACGTTAGGAGCCCACATTAGAATCTAACGTGAGCAGTAGCTTGATTCTGTGCATAGTGCAGTATAGATGATACCGGATTGAGCACCAATTCTGTAGCTTACCAATGGCAGTTGCTAAAATATTACATGTCTCTGAACCTGCATTTCCTTTCTTTAAAAACTAATTTTTATTGGAGTGTAGTTGCTTTACAGTGTTGTTAGTTTCTGCTGTACAGCAAAGTGAATCAGCTGTATGTATACGTATATCCCCTCTTTCTTGGATTTCCTTCCCATTTAGGTCACCACAGAGCATTGAGTAGAGTTCCCTGTGCTATACAGTAGGTTCTCATTAGTTATCTACTCTATACACAGTATCAATAGTGTATGTATGTTGGTCCCCATCTCCTAATTCATCCAACTCCCCCCCACTCCTGGTATCCATACATTTGTTCTCTACATCTGTGTCTCTATTTCTGCTTTGCAAGTAAGTTCATCTGTATCATTTTTTTAGATTCAATATATAAGCGATATTTGTTTTTCTCTTTCTGACTTACTTCACTCTGTATGACAGTCTCTAGGTCCATCCACATCTTTGCAAATGGCACAATTTCATTCCTTTAAATAGCTGAGTAATATTCCATTGTGTATATATACCACATCTTCTTTATCCATTCCTCTGTTGATGGACATTTAGGTTGCTTCCATGTCCTGGCTATTGTAAACAATGCTGCAGTGAACATTGTGGTGCATGTATCTGTTTGAGTTATGGTTTTCTCCAGGTATATGCCCAGGAGTGGGATTGCTGGGTCATATGGTAGTTCTATTTTTAGTTTTTTAAGGAACCTCCATACTGTTCTCCATAGTGGCTATGTCAATTTACATTCCCACCAACAGTGTAAGAGGGTTCCCTTTTCTCCACACCCTCTCCAGCATTTATTGTTTGTAGATTTTTTGAATATGGCCATTCTGACCAGTTTGAGGTGATAACCTCATTGTAGTTTTGATTTGCACTTCTCTAATAATTAGCAATGTTGAGCATTTTTTCATGTGCCTCTTGGCCATCCATATGTCTTCTTTGGAGGAATGTGTATTTAGTTCTTCTGCCCATTTTTTGATTGGGTTGTGTTTTTTTTTGTTTTTGTTTTTTTGATATTGAGCTGCATGAGCTGTTTGTATACTTTGGATATTAATCCCTTGTCAGTTACCTTGTTTGCAAATATCTTCTCCCATTCTGAGGGTTGTCTTTTCGTCTTGTTTATGGTTTCCTGTGCTGTGCAAAAGCTTTTAAGTTTAATTAGGTCCCATTTGTTTATTTTTGCTTTCATTTTCATTACTCTAGGAGATGGGTCAAAAAAGATCTTGCTGCAATTTATGTCAAAGAGTGTTCTGCCTATGTTATCCTCTAAGAGTTTGATAGTGTATGGCCTTACATTTAGGTCTTTAATCCATTTTGAGTTTATTTTTGTGTTTAGGTGTTAGGGAGTGTTCTAATTTCATTCTTTTATATGTAGCTGTCCAGTTTTCCCAGCTCCACTTCTTAAAGAGACTGTTCTCCATTGTATATTCTTGCCTCCTTTGTCATAAATTAGGTGAACATAGGTGTGTGGGTTTATCTCTGGGCTTTCTATCTTGTTCCATTGATTTATATTTCCATTTTTATGCCAGTACCATGCTGTCTTAATTACTGTAGCTTTGTAGTATAGTCTGAAGTCAGGGAACCTGATTCCTCCAGCTCCATTTTTCTTTCTCAAGATCAGTTTGGCTATTTGGGGTCTTTTGTGTTTCCATACAAATTGTAAAATTTTTTGTTGTAATTCTGTGAAATATGCCATTGGTAATTTGATAGGGATTGCATTGAATCTGTGGATTGCTTTGGGTAGTATAGTCATTTTCACAGTATTAATTCTTCCAATCCAAGAACACGGTATATCTCTCCATGCATTTCCTTCTCTCTAGAATGATGGTGAAGGTGTAGATTGCAGCTCTATTTTAATGATGCTGAGAGAAAACAAAGGATACTTATTTAAGTGAGCATTGGGCTGTTTTGCTATGGTTTTGGCAATATTCCATATGTGAGGTAGTGCCCAAAACCAGCTCTTCACACCTTTAGCTCATATTGAACATGGGCTCCACTAAAATCCCAGGACTTCACTACCTTTCGTAAATATAAGGTATTAGTCTAAGGTAGATATAAGGTAAAGGTAGATAAGATATAAGGTAAAGGTAGATAAGATATAAGGTAAGGTAGGTATAAGGTAAAGTCTGTTCTATAAACTCACTGATTCACAACGGTTTGGTGAGTAACTGAATGTTTCAGTCTCAGGAGTATTTTTTGAGTGGCTTCCTAGATCAGATTAAATATACATTCTATGCATTTTAGTAAGAAATGTAGTTTAGCTTCAGTACCTAATAGAGTGAGTAATGCACAGGTGCCCTGGTGGAACTGTAAACCTTTCTAGTTGTCCATGTGGCAAAACAATGTAAAGAGCCCTAAAAATGCTGACAACCTTTGACTTAGTAGTTCCTCATCTAGGAATCTACCACCTCCTTTATATATTTTAAATGTTTTAAACATTATAAAAATGAAATGAGTTTTCAGATAAAGAAGAGAAAAATCGTATTTTGATATTGTCACTAATGAGCTGTAAAAGCTGTGATTTTGAGATGTTTTTATAGTAGTTTCTAGTTTTTTAAACTCTTATCTGTGCCTGTCCAGGTATTTGAGTACTTAATGACCATTTTCTCCTAATAATACAATATTTTCTACATGTATGCACAGCACCAGCAGGGCCACCAGTTGGAGTGAAAGTGACATTGATAGAGGATGACACTGCCCTGGTTTCTTGGAAACCTCCTGATGGCCCAGAGACGGTTGTGACGCGCTACACTATCTTGTATGCATCCAGGAAGGCCTGGATTGCAGGAGAGTGGCAGGTCCTACACCGAGAAGGTATATATGATCATAATTTACCGAAGGGCATGAAAAGTAAGGTTATTAATGATAAGGAAACAAAGGGAAAGAGGGATCTAGAGTTTGTTTTGAATTTATGTTTATGAAGTAACAAATGATTAAGAATTTTAGTTTTGTTCAAAGGACATTGGGAAGCCATCAACATACTTTAAGCATGAGCCTGATTTCACACTTCAGAAAAATCACTCTGAGTATTGTGAATAGAAGAGGTTTGGTAGAGGAGGAGTAGGGGTAAGAATAATGCAAGGAGACTAGGAAGTAATTGTTGCAGTCCAGGAAAGAGAATGATAAGCCCGGGTTAGGGTGGCAAGGGGTGAGATGTAAAGAAGAGGGTGGTTGAAAGACAGTAAGGAGGTAAAATTAACAGAACTTGGTCACTAAGGGAGGGAGAGAGAAGGTAAGGAAGTGAGAATTGTTATAGATAATTACTAGATTTCCAGCGGTTGTGTATCTTGCACTGGAGTAGCAAACACTGGAGAAAGACCTGGTTTAATGGAGAAGACCTTTGTACAGCTACTAAAACGGCCCACATTCAAATAAATTGACCCATATGAATACTAGGGTCCACTTAAGTACAGGGAAAAGCTGCTTAGGGCTTAGGAACACTGAATTTAAATTGTTTAATACCAATTTTATTTTGGCTGAGAAAAACTGTATTCTAGAATTTAACATTCTTACTTCATGCTGTTATAATATGCCCTTTTTAAATTTTGGAATCTTTCATTTGGACAGGTCTCATATGCCAGTGTTTGGATGGACCATCACATAAACAGTATAATTTCATGATTTTGATACTTCTTTTAACTTCTTATTGAATTATAGTTGATTTTGATACTTTTTAAATTCAGACATACATGCTAAGAACTGTTTTCCAGGCAATTAAAAGCTTAAGAAGGATTTTGAGAAGGAAATTTGTTTTCCAGCTACATATTCTAAACACTTTACAGTGCCAGGCACTTCCACATACATTTTACCTTTTAAGGGGAATATTCACCCAATTAAGAGAATACACTTTAAGGTCACTTATGTGGATGTAATCAATATAACACTTTTGTAGTTGTAAAATAAACAAATGGTAACAGAAGCTGGAGTTTTGATAGTTGCATATTCATATTTTTCATTAAGCGGGTGCCCCACTAAGTAATGATTTCCTAGTCGCTGAACAGCCTGGAAAGTAATAATAAGTACCTCCCAGCAATACAATTTTGTGTTTTATCCATTATCTACTGCTCCCTAACAAACCACTCTAAAACTCAGCCATTTTATTTTCTCACACTCTCTGAGTCAGCAGTTTGGAGTGGGATCAGCTGGGCAGTTCTTCTTTTGGTGTCTCCTGAGGTCACTCATGAGGCTCTGATCATCTCAGGGTTTCAACAGGGTGTGGGTGGCATAAAAACAGTGGGAGAACTCCAAAATCCGGGAGAGAGGAAAGAAGCCCCACATACAAAGCTTTACAGACCTCTGCCTGATTCACATTTGCTAACATCCCACTGGCAAAACGAATCATGTAGGCAAGCCCAGACTTAGTGTGGGAAGAGACTGCCCACAGGTATGGAGAGATGGAAGCGTAATTTATGCAGGGCTATTCATCTTACAGTCTGCCACAATATTCTTAAAATATATAATTCAGTTTTCATTAATTAATTCCAAAATGATTCATTGACACAACATTTGACCAAGTGACTAACCTGATTTAATGAGTGTTATATAAGTACTTATAAAAGAATTTTGATCTCATGAGCACATACTTCCTTTGGCTCTTCATTTGTACCTGCCTAAAAAGAAACAGTATTTAGTTTTGGTTCTTTTTAATGCATTCATTTGTCAGTTTCAGACAAGGCCCAGAAAACAACATTTTTGCCTCATTGATGGCCCAATAGCAAAATGAATTGTAATTAGTTTTTACTTCTGTATAAGCCTTCCTAACTATATAATAAAGCATAGGGGGAAAATTCTATTTTTGCCATTATGCTGCTTGTGTAAATTTAAGAAACATTATCAGTGAAAAGCTTTTGTCTCTTGTTAAATGTAGGGAACCTTTTTCATAGCTAATGCTAGTAATTCATAGAGAACAAAATAAACAATATAAGTAAAAAGCAATTGAGTTTACTTTTTTCAGAGAGAAAAATGTAAAGAGTTTGAGGGGGCTTCCCTGGTGGTGCAGTGGTTAGGAGTCCCCCTGCCAATGCAGGGGACGTGGGTTCAAGCCCTGGTCCGGGAGGATCCCACATGCCACAGAGCATCTAAGCCCGTGCGCCACAACTACTGAGCCTGAGCTCTAGAGCCCACGAGCCACATCTACTGAGCCCCTGTGCTGCAACTACTGAAGCCCACATGCCTAGAGCCCATGCTCTGCAACAAGAGAAACCACCGCAGTGAGAAGCCCGTACACCACAATTAAGAGTAGCCCCCGCTCACTGCAACTAGAGAAAGCCCACACGCAGCAAAGAAGACCCAACACAGCCAAAAAAATAAATAAATAAAATAAATAAATTTAAAAAAAAATAGGGGAAAGAATAAAGTGATGGAGGTAGCGGGGTAAGTTCTTTTGAAAGAAATGACATCTGAGCAGAGACATATGGATATCTGGGGGAAGTGCAAAGGCCCTGAGACAGAAGTGCGCTTGGCATTTTAGAGGAACAACAAGATGGCCAGGGTGGCTAGACAGAGTGAGGGGAAATGGGAAATGAGGTGGGGAGGTTGCCAAGGGAAGATCTGGTAGGCCAGACTTCCTGGACCACGGATTTTTTTCTAAGAGGGATGGAAGACATTGATCTGATTTACATTTTGAAAGGATTACTTTGGCAACCCCCTAACAGCCTACCTGAAAAATTGACTATAAGGAAGTAAGAGCAGAAATTGGGAAACCACTTAACTTTTTTAGTTCTTCTTTTTCTTAAAGTATATTTTATTTTATTATTTATTTTTGGCCACGCCATGGGGCATGTGGGATCTTAGTTCCCCGACCAAGGATCGAACCCATGCCCCTCACATTGAGAGCATGGAGTCTTAACCACTGGACCTCCAGGGAAGTCCCTGGGAAACCATTTAATTCGCAGGTGTCTGTGTGAGAGCTAATGGCAGTTTGGACAGGGATAATAACAAGGAAGGTAATAAGAAGCTATGAGAACATAATTTGAAGGAATAGTCTACTCGATTTGCCACAGATTGATGTGGGGTATAAGAAAAAAAAGAAACAAAATTGGTGGGGGAAATCAAAAGTTTGATTTTGAACATGTTACATTTGAGATGCCTCTTGGATGTCCAAGTAGAGAGGTTGAATAAGCGGTGGGAGGGTTAAGTTCATGGGAGAGGTATGGACTAGTGGTATAACTTAGAAGTCATCAGTATATAGATGAAGTTAAGACTGGAATTGAAAAAACAAAATCACTTAGTATGGACAGAAGAGAGAAAGGTATGAGACTGCATACTGGGACTTTTCTCCAACCGTAAAATCTTATGCTTTGCTTTTTTAAAAATAAATTTATTTATTTAATTTTTGCCTGCGTTGGGTCTTCGTTGCTGCACGTGGGCTTTCTCTAGTTGTGATGAGCGGGGGCTACTCTTAATTGTGGTGTACGGGCTTCTCACTGCGGTGCTTTCTCTTGTTGCAGACAGTGGGCTCTAGGCATGCAGGCTTCAGTAGTTGTGGCACATGGGCTCAGTAGTTGTGGCCCACGGGCTCTAGAGCTCAGGCTTAGTAGTTGTGGCTCACTGGCTTAGTTGCTCCACAGCATGTGGCATCTTCCCAGACCAGGGCTTGAACCCGTGTCCCCTGCATTGATGGGCGGATTCTTAACCACTGCGCCACCAGGGAAGCCCCCAGAGTCTAATATATTCTGAGAGGTTTTTTGTTTGTTTTTCTTTTTAGCATGAAACAGTGTTTTATTTTATAAGTTAAAAGCATTTGTGGGCTTCCCTGGTGGCGCAGTGGTTGGGAGTCTGCCTGCCAATGCAGGGGACGCGGGTTCGTGCCCCGGTCTGGGAGGATCCCGCATGCTGTGGAGCGGCTGGGCCCGTGAGCCATGGCCGCTGGGCCTGCGCGTCCGGAGCCTGTGCTCCGCAACGGGAGAGGCCACAGCAGTGAGAAGCCCGCGAACCGGAAAAAAAAAAAAAAGCATTTGTAAGATTTGATAAATCTTTACTGAGTAGTTTATAAGTCAAGGTGCTCCAGAGAAAGAGAACCAGTAGTATTTGCATGTGTGTGTGTGTATGTATGTACAGATAGGTAGGTAGGTAGATAGAGTGGGAGAGAGAGAGATTGAGATTGAAGGAACTGGGGCTGCTAAATCTGAAATTTGCAGAGCTGGTCAGCAGGCTAGAAATTCTGACAGGAGTTGATGTTGAAGTCTTGAGTCTGGAGGCAGAATTCTTTCCTTTTCGGGGGTACTCAGTGTTTTTTCTTAAGGCTTTAAACTGATTCGATGAGGCCCACCTGTATTATGGAGGGTAATTTGCTTTACTCAGTCTACTGGTTTAAACATTAATTTCATCTTAAAAAAGAAAACTTCACAGCCATATCTAGACTGGTGTTTGAGCTAGCAACTGGACACTATAGCCTGGCCACGTTGATATCTAAAACTGACCAGCATAAGTACCCATTAGGCACTAAGCATTGCTCTGGACACTGGGGACACAGCAGTGAACTAAAGAGAGGAGGTCCCTGAGCCCCATGAAGCTTGTGTTCTTGTAGAAGTCTGAATGTCATTTCCAGGGTGAGTTGGGGGTGGGAGGGGCAGGCAGAGGAGGAGCTGGGGAGGTTGGGGTCTGGGAAGCCAGAGAAGAGACACGTGATAGCATGAAGGTATGAGGTGATGATGTTAAGACTGGAGTGACAGCAGTGTGCCTGCAGTGGAAGGCGCTAATTGGAGGCGGAATGAATAGTAATTAGTATTTGGGGATGGACATCAGCTCTTCATTTTGCAGAGAAGAAAACTCAGGTCTGGAGAGGTGATATGACAAGTTAAAGATCTTGTGACATATGGTGACATTCTTTTCTTTTTCTATAAATGTGTTTATTTATTTATGGCTGCGTTGGGTCTTCGCTGCAGTGCGTGGGCTTCTCATTGCGGTGGCTTCTCTTGATGTGAAGCACGGGCTCTAGGCACGTGGGCTTTGGTAGTTGTGGCACGCAGGCTCAGTAGTTGTGGCTCGCGGGCTCTAGAGCACAGGCTTAGTAGTTGTGGCACACGGGCTTAGTTGCTCCGTGCATGTGGGATCTTCCCGGACCAGGGCTCGAACCTGTGTCCCCTGCATTGGCAGGTGGATTGTTAACCACTGTGCCACCAGAGAAGCCCTGCTTTTATATTTTAAATGAACATTCCTTTGGTAACAAATGGCTCATATTTTAGTATTAGTTCAGTTGGTATTTACTGAGAATTATCTTGTGCAAAGCATTATGCTAGCCACCTTCAGCTGTTCACATGTGAAAAAAAATTTCTGTCCTCCAGAAAGGGAAGAGAGGAGAGCAGAGGTGAGGAGGAAGACTTACTTTCATTGAGTATATACACTTGTGTCAGACACTTGTCCATGGTAGTTCATTTAATCCATATAATAATTATATGAGGTGGGAATTATTGCCCCCACGAGGAAAGTAAAGTTCAGTGACATGCCCCAAGTTGCAAATTACTTAATTGGTAACATGCCAGGACTTGATCAACATTGATCCAACGCTGAGCCTGTTAACACTGTCCGGTTTGTGAAACTCCTAGTCTAGCTAAAAGTTCAGACGTGTGTAAAAGGCTGTAGACTGAAACAATCACACCAACTGGAATTTAGACCATTTGCTGAGAGAATATAGGGACAGTCAAATCACTTTAATATTTGGGAACTGGTTTAACTGCTCGTATGGGAACCTGAATGTTATAGTTTCCTTTTTTTGTCTGAAGGAAGACTTCCTGTGGGAGAAAGGGGAGTGTGCATACACACATATACACACACAGCTCATCCATTTGTAATGTTTAAATTAAGCGAAAGAATTTTAATTTCACTAGTGATTGACTTTGCCAAACACTTTCTAAAATTAAATGTAAAGTATTCTATGATAAAATGGAGACTCCATTTATTTATATGTTGGTAAACAAATTGAAATGTTCTTCCATCTAGCTAATGGTAACATGTCACAATATGTTGTTGCTTTTTAACTCACCTGCCTAAGAGCAAGTGGCAGTGGAAAGACACTCTTCCTGGTTCTAAATAGGGGTCAGTGTGTTTATTCAACAGTTGTGTATTCAAGTAGCTCACACTCTTTCTAGGCCAGGTTGAAACCGGAGCACATGAAAGCAAACTGTGTTCAGCTCCTCGCGCTGCCACTGGGTCCAGCTCCCTCCCACCATGTGACCTGCAGAGGTAGCCTCTGAGTCATGGCCTCAGCTCTAAGATCACCCTGCATTTCGCTTGCATAATGAAATATATTGTAGCAAGTGCACTAGTGTAGCCAGCTCTGAGCTGGCGGTGACAGCTACCAGCTGTTGTAAGCTCTCTAAAACTATTTATTGTAAGGGTGCCCTGCATCAGGAAAAAATGAGAAGAAATTACCCCAGGGAAGCTAGGTTTCCCTGTGAATATCCACCCATAAATGCAGTGCAAGAACAACTTCCTAGCTGAATTTCTTTTATACCTGGTTTCTTAACATTAAGACTAATTCCTAGGGTGGGATTCCCTTTGTAAGAAAAATACTTCAGTGCCGTGGCAGGACAAGAGCAGAAAGACACCTCAAGAAATAGCAGTGCCCAAATAGGAATCCTTCTTGGCAGTCATGCCATCAGAGAAGATACCTTTCAATACCAAATATATATAAATTCAAATGATGATTCATTTTGGAGAGAAGTAGATGCTAGCCAGGTTGCTGGTGATAATTTTGATAGTTAATCTGAGGTCTTAGCCTTCAACACCGTGAGGTTCCTACATAACTTTGGCATCTTCTTGCCTGTTTATATTCAGGAAATCTTAGATAATGATTAGGAGGGTGAAAAATATATTCATACTTTCAAAAATAATTGTTTCTAATTTAAGAAATAAGAACAAAATCATTTATCACAATTACTGTAAGTGGTTTAAACATTTCTAAAAGAAAAAAAAAAAGATACTCATTGGAGTTCCCTGGCAGTCCAGTGGTTAGGACTCAGCGCTTTCACTGCAGTGGTCATGGGTTCAGTCCCTGGTCAGGGAAGTAAGATCCCGCAAGCGGTGAGGCATGGCCAAAAAAAAAAGAGTCTCACGTTGGATTTTTTTTTATTTATTTTTTTTTTTGTGGTACGCGGGCTTCTCACTGTTGTGGCCTCTCCCGTTGCGGAGCACAGGCTCCAGACACACAGGCTCAGCGGCCATGGCTCACGGGCCCAGCTGCTCCGCGGCATGTGGGATCTTCGCAGACCCGGGCACGAACCCGTGTCCCCTGCATCGGCAGGCGGACTCTCAACCACTGCACCACCAGGGAAGCCCTCATATTGGATTTTTTAAATCTACTTGTAATTGTTGAATCTGAGTTCATTGTGTTATTTTGTCTTTACCTATGTTTGAAATATTCCATAATAAAATGTTTTTAATGCTATTTGTATCCATACCTATGTAAAGAGTAAAAAATTACATATATGTTTATATATATATATTTTTGGTTAAAAAAAAGTGTGTATTTATATATATATATGTATATACATATATGTATCCAAACAAAAATACATGTTGATTTTACGAGCTACTCTTAAAACAAAATTACAGAGAAGGATTATATAGGGGCAGTGTGCATGGCACAATGTTAAATGAAAACTCTAGGATATAAAAATGCACGTAGTAAATATGTACTCACACATGTACAGTACACACACGTACACAGACACAAATACACAAAAATGTTAACAATGGGAGATTGTCATTTTATTTATTTTACAGATGTTTTCTAATAAATGTGTTATTTTTATAATCAGAAAAATATTTTAAAAATAAAGGACCATGTTTGTGTGATTAAAAGAATAAATAAAAGACAGTTTACTTAATTTGTAATTGATATATTTATAGGGGCAATAACCATGGCTTTGCTAGAAAACCTTGTGGCAGGAAATATATACATTGTCAAGATATCTGCATCCAATGAGGTAGGAGAAGGACCCTTTTCAAATTCTGTGGAGCTGGCCGTACTTCCAAAGGAAACTCCTGAATCAAATCAGAGGCCCAAGCGTTTAGATTCTGCTGATGTCAAAGGTTTGTATACTGCCATAATCATTGATTTTCCTTAAGAAACGAAAACACACATTGTTTTCCAGCTCCCCTCTGCTTTATTTCTGCTCCTCCCGTGACCATATCCCTAAACCCATACTCGGCTCCTTGAATTCTTGCTGGCAAGGTTCTGATGTTGTGGAGCTGCATGGCTCTCCCTGCACTCCTAGAAGGAGAAAACACTTCCCTCAGAACTAACTGTGGTTTTCAGACCACTGTGTCCCAGTTACTTCTCCTCCCAGCTGTGCATCCACCAAGACAGATGAGCCACACCACCCCTGAGCTGATGGGAGCAGGCGTCTGGGGGTTTGTGGAAATAAATGGCAGTGATGGTTGTGGTGTTCAAGCTAAGAAGAGCATGGTTTTCATTAAGAGTTTTCCCCACCAAAACAACAAACAAAAACAAAAACCCCATCCTCTCCAGAGTGAAAGTTATTTCTCTCCAGAAAGCAATTGGAAAAAATACCTTTAAAGAGCCATTCTCACTCCACTCAGGGTATCGTCCTATTGTTCTGAAGGACGCCAGGGCCCCCTGTGACCCAGGACTAGACACGTCCTTTTTCCCCTCTCTGGGGGAGGGGGCCTGGGTGGCGATGCAGGGTGTGGCAGGAACAGCTTCAGATTGAGGAGGTGCCAGCTGAATTCAGGGCGGGATTTAAAGGCTCTTAGTTCCTCAGAGGATAGTCATTCAGTATTGTGGGATGGACACTTTGGGAAGGAGAGAGAGAAACAAAGAGAAGGGCAGGGCAGTCAGATTTAAGCACAGGAAGGAGGTAGCCACAGTAGCTGCCGTATCATCAGGGGAAGCGGAGAGCAAGGCTCGTATTCGCTTCCCAGATACCTTGCTAGTCAAAGTGCCTAGAGACCAGCTGCACAAATGGCACCTGGGAGCTTGTCAGACATGCAGAATTGTGCGTGGGCTCTACCCCAGACCTCGTGAATCAGCATCTGTCTGCATTTTAACATATCCCCTAGTAACTCTTATGCACATTAAAGTTTGAGAAGCACTGCTGTGTAAATGAAAATGCATAAATGGAAAACTAGTCTTCAGTATACAGATCTGCTTTTAAGGTAATATGACATGAAAGCTACCCTTTGGCCTGTCAGTGAACATCTATGCCTTGTGCCTTTTAGCGTTATAAATTATGAACTGATGTTCATGTTTGATATAATAATACCTAGAACTCATATTTAGAATCTTCAATATGAGAAGATAAGCCAATTTTAAGGTCACTGATAAAAGAGTAATACGTCTTCTTTGCTTAGACACAGATACTGTCAAAAGTTTTCCTATGAGAGGAAGACACATTGTTGAAAAGCTAATATCTGAGAATTATGATAAATGGAATCATTTACTTTTCTGATTGACTCTGAGTACATGTGTTTCCCCTTCCAGTTTATTCAGGCTATTACCATCTGGACCAAAAATCAATGACCGGCATTGCTGTAGGTGTTGGCATAGCCTTGACCTGCATCCTCATCTGTGTTCTCATCTTGATATACCGAAGTAAAGCCAGGTGTGTTTCCATTGCTAGAGATGTTGATGTGGTTAAAAAACATTTAAATTACAGTAACCACAGAAACAAATTGAAATCAAGTGCCTTTTAGAGTAACTTGGATTTTCCACTTTAAAATGAATGTATTATTACTTGGGTTCTTACAGCTATAGAGATGTGCTCACTTTGGCAAATTATTCTCTCACCATTTGAAAAAAATTACTGTACCAACAAAATACTCTTCAATGAGGACCTAGTTTTCTCATTTCCTTGGTATTTTGAGAAACACAAAGTATATCCTTTGGATTTTTAAAGAAAATAACCCACTTAATATGATGTATCTGCTGATTGAGGGATTCCTTACTTCCTGGAATATTTTCATATTTAAGTAGCCTGAAATGTCTGAGTCACTTGAGAGCTCTACCCTCACCACCATAGGTCATATGTTTGGGATTCTCCAGACATGGATTAAAACAAATGTAATAACTAGGGATTAGTTCTCTATAAACTCTTGTCAGGCAATTTTATCAGTGCTTTTGACTTCAGCTAAATTCTCAGCATTCAGTGAACCTCTCTGTTTCTAACCTTTTATATTTTGGCTTTTGCTTTCATTTATTAAGGTTCTTTATTTAAAAAAATCAAAGTCAAATACACATCATTTTTAGGTAATCTCCATCACTAGACTCTCTGCATTATCATAGGTTTTTCAGAGTTTATTCTATATGTTTTTGGTACTTGTGCATAGAAACACACTCAGAAAACATGTTAATGAAAGAATTTTAAAGTTTTTTGTATATGGAACTGGCTTAATTTTACTGTCCAAGTTTCTCACTTCAAGAATTTTTTAATGAAATCTTTATGTACATTGTTTTAGTGATGCCTAAATCTTGCATAAGTGCTACTGTAAATTTGTCATCATTAATTGTTACGTTAGAGTGACAATCTGCAGACCTGAAGGAGAGCATGTAAATTTTTTAAACTACAGTTTCTCCATATATTATAAATAAGCGACAATAATAAATAATAGTACTTTATAAATATTAAGGTTTTTACTAAGTGTAAAGAGTAATTTTATATAAACAGACATTGGGACAAAAAAAACAAGCCTTCTCACATCATAAAAGTTTGCAGCAGTGAGTTGGAGTTATAATCTAATAGTTTCTAAAGATATTTAAGAAAGAAACAAGCATTAAGGAACTCCATTGTTTGCAAAGTTGTGAACTTCCCAGATTTCACCAAATTTGGTACATTTACTTCTCTCTTCTTGTGGACTTAGAAAATTTCCTTTTCTTGCAATATTTCAGGAAATCAACTGCCTCCAAGACAGCACAGAATGGGACTCAACAATTATCTCATACCAGTGCCTCCCTAGCCAATGGAAATGAAGTAGGAAAGAACCTGGAAGGAGCTCTAGAAAATGAAGAGTCCTTAATGCCAATGATCATGCCGAACAGCTTCATCGATGCCAAGGTACTCTGAGCTGAGCGACTGTTGTGCTACATAGTCCTTCCTACCATTCATCTTATCTTTATGCGTAAAATCTTTTTACCAAAAAATTGTATGTTGAGTGTATTGTGTCCATACTTCACATAATGAAATGTGAAACCGTTTCACCCAGATCCTTCCTTGCATACAATATTTGGGGAGAAGATAGGGATAGATAAAAGAATAAAAGATGAAGATAAAGAAAATATGAGAAAGTAGCATAAATTCAATTAGTTCGGATTATGTGGAGCTGAGATGTCTTAAATAAGGACATCAAGGTCATCAGTCCATATTTACTACAATTTGGATTGTTGTGTGTATACTGGATGGACGATTTTTTATTAATCCATTCTCAACTTAGTTTATTTGATTTTAGAACTAAATGGAGCATCAGCACATTCCAGGTGTGAATGAAAATTTTTTAAATATAGAGTATATAAATAGATGTCTCAAAATCCTACCCTGTACGGCCTTAGGAAGTTGGATATAGTAAAGAGATGTCATTGGAGGATAATACTTCATGTCCTTTCCACTATGTGTAATAATAGTACAGCGATAAGCATTATGAACACCAACTGAAAATTATTTTTAGTCACTTGCAGCATTAGATATCGTGCATTATTATAATAGCCCTCATAACGAATGTGCTGTAAATTAAGTATCTGCAAACTATAGCCCAGCCCAGGCCAGCCTGCAGTCTGTTTTTGTATGGTCATCTCTGAGCTAAGTATGTTTTTCACATTTTCAAAGGGTAGTTTGGGGGGAACAAAAAAGGAGGAAGAGGAGAAAATGCAACAGAGGGCATGTGTGGTCTGCAAAGCCTAAGACATTTACTATCTGCCCCTTTACAGGAAAAGTTTGCCAAATCCTGCTATAAATTCTTCTTCCCCAACCTTTCCCTAAAATTTAGAATACCAAAAATATTAAAAAATTTCAGGCAATTTTGATGTTAAATTTTATATAATTATATTTAGCAGATGCAATTTACGTGTATCTAGCACAGTGCTATATACTATATATATTATGGGTAAATAATAGTACATTGATTTTTGCTACTCCTGTTGTCTTTTTGTTTGCAACTTAATTTAGCTTTTATTTTCTGATACAAATGTAAGCCATTTAATTTATTTCAAATTAATCTAGAACATTAGAACCTAAAACTTTTAAATAAGCACAGAAAGTACCAAAATACACTGTCATTCTGTTATTACTAACTTGGAACTAGACATGAGAAAGGATTGAAGAGAAGTGAAGTGGGGAGGAAGACATGGGAAGAGAGAGGGAGAATCTAAAATGAAAGGACACAGAGCAGAGTGGGGGCCTGAATTGAAGCAGAGAAGCCAGTTTGGAGGCCAGGTCTCTGAATTCCCTTGGGTTAGCCTAAGAGCTGATCCCCCGTCTATTGCCATTTTGTTGAGCATATGTGGGCCCATTTTTCTCTTCCTAAATCCTTTTTAAATTTTTCAACCATGTGAAAAGGTTGAAAAAATTTAATAAATGCACAAATAATTGTCAGTATCTTTTCATACTTTTGTATCTCTCTATATATATTTTTGTTTCCTCTGTCATTTGAAAATATGTTTTGGAATCCTTACACTTCACCCCAAATACTTCAGCATATATATCTGTCTTAGGAATAAACCTATTATATCTTTTTGATCACGAACAAGTACCTTGTATTTGTTGTGTGCTGCTGGTGTAAAAGAAGAAATAATAATGTCTGTGATCATTTTTTTCTTTTAACATTTAAAAATTTTGTGTACTACTTGTAATAAACTGAAATCTATAATATGTGCATTTTCCCCTTTTATATCTCCAGGGAGGAACTGACCTGATAATTAATAGCTATGGTCCTATAATTAAAAACAACACTAAGAAAAAATGGCTTTTTTTCCAAGATTCTAAGAAGATAAAAGCTGAGCAGGTAACTCACCCATTAAATGGAAAAAATCTTTTGCTGCCCCTGGTATATGAGATGGTAATTTTAAAAAGAGGAAAATGTAAGTGAGTTTTTTTTTAACTTCTTTGTTCTTTCTAGCCGTGATTTTATTAATTAGGGGCATGACTCTATGGAAAGCCATGGGGATTGATGACCGAAGTGACAATTGGAATAGTAATCAGAGCTGTGGTTTTCAGTGGGAGTTGAGGGGCAATGGAGAAAGGGATGGGTCAGGAGCCTTCATCAAAATCACTGAAGAAGCCTTTCGACATTTCACTTGCCCCAGTAATTCTGATGTGTTCCCACTCCTCGGAGAACCACTGACCTAGACAGTTCCTTCATGATGGTCTTTTACCCATGTACTCGATCAGTTTGCTAGCTCAGCACACACACAGTGTGCAAAACCAGATTTGTTATTTTTTAAGAGCACTCTGTTATCACTGATGGTGTTTTATGTATTTTTACCCAGCCTCAAAGAAGATTTACTCAAGCGGTCTGCTTTTACCAGCCAGGCACTACCGTATTAATCAGTGACGAGGACTCCCCCAGCTCCGCAGGTCATACAGCCAGCTTCCCAAGACCCTTTGGTGTTGCAACTGATACTGAGCATTCAGCGAATAGTGAAGGCAGCCACGAAACTGGGGATTCTGGAAGGTTCTCCCATGAGTCCAATGATGAAATACACCTGTCCTCAGTTATAAGTACCACACCCCTGACCCCCAGTTCCTTCACTGGCACTGATTCGAGTGGAGATCCCTCGATGAGAAAGTGTGAAGAACATGCAGTGCCATCAGATGCTGAGCAGATTTCCTCTTCAGTTCCTCAGCCACCATCTGCCATGCTCCGCTTTGATAAAAAGGATTTTCCAATCTAGATAGCCACGTCCAGGTATTCTCACCTTTAAGTCTTTTCGAAGGACAGTGAACAGGGAGCCAAAGCCTTTTGTGAAAATCATGATATCTTATTGGGTATTTCACCTTTTTTGAATGTGTTTTTTTTTTTTTTTTTATCTTTAAGCTCACGTATTTTGAATGTTTCAGTGTCAGCAATGTGAAAAGACAGTCAAGATATTTGACTGGATTATGAAATATATCACTGGAGCAAAGGGAAGACTTTTGAAAGCCCCTTTGCTGACTATCTACCTCAGTTTGCCACATGGCAAACTCAGAAGACAACTTTGTTACCTCATTTGTTGTGATAGTTTCTCAGCTACATAACCGATGATACTTCCTAGTAGCGTTTTGTTTTCATTGCTGTATGTGTAATGTGTGTGATCAAAGGAGTCATATAGGTAGATGAGTAAGAATGTTTATCTGAAGCTCTGATTTAAGAAACAACAGCAACAAACTATGACCTCTGTATGGTTTGGATAATTTAACACCTCCAACTGTGAGGACTGAAACCGCAGAGAAGAGAAAAGTGGGACTGTTGACTTTACTGAATGACCAAAACAAAAAAGCATATCTCTTTTGAGAATAGAACTGTTCAGTAGCATACAGGGACTCCTATTGCTTCTAGAGCCTTTATGTTGTGGGCATTAGAGTCTTGAGTGCTTTATCTGCTGTATCCCAAGTCTCAGCCTGCCTAGAAGCCGTGCCTTTTCTACCTGCTCCTTTGCCTGACAGTTGGCCAAAGGCTGCACTGTCTAGTTTGCAAAGCATCCTCAACCTTTCCAGAATTAGTTGCAAAACTCCTTGCAGGAAATAGACTTCCAAAGAGAACAGGTTAGGGTTGGTGTTTTGTGTTGTTTTTTTTTTATCCCAGCTTGGCTTAAAGGGGTAAAGAAGTTTCATTAAATGTTAATAATGAAGATAAATGCAGCAGTAGACAGTAAAATGAACTTGAGGTTATCACGGTAACAGTGCCTTCCATTATATATTATGAAGTTCTTTGCCTTATACCTTTTTAATATTCATGAAGTTGTTCAGGATAAGAGTACAGAAAGTTGCCTTAAGAGTTTCTTGGATTTTATCAGTAACTCTTTTGATGTACAGTATTTTATCAAAGCATTTTGGTTTGTTTTTATGCAGGTTTTGTTTAGGGATAAGTATTCAGATCTCTACCAACTTGGTTGTATTTTCTTGAATTCTTAAGAGAATTTGGTACTCTGTTTAATCTTCCTTCAGTGTCAATGCTGTGAATGAGGAATGCTAACTCCAGGAGTGAGTTAATCCTCTTGCTGGTTTGAAATCAGTAAACTGTTTACTTAGCCACATAGAATAGGCCTTCTTTCAGTAATGAGACAGTTACCTGTTAGGTGCCCAGCAGTGAGAGACAATAAAGAATTAAATACATGGTGTAGAGAAGGGACCCCCTTTTCCTTTTAAAAGTATTTCTTCAAATTATCTGGAAATGACTTTTGAGCCGCTTTTTAAAAGGAATCTTAATGGGTATCCCCCTTGAAACCTTTTATTTGTGGAAGTGGGGGGTCATGTTAAATGGTGTTCTAAAGTCAAAAAAATGTTACTGGATGACAGTCCCACCTCTATCATCTTCTACCCCAGTGTCTGATGACACAACCTTTTTTGGTTGTTTTTTAATCTGTAGTTTTGTGCCAAATTGGATGTGTTCAGAAGTAGACCAACATTAATTGCTAGCATGCACTTCTGAACCAAATTCACAGTCCCCCATTTAGTTATCTAAGTATGGGCTTGATGGCAAAACAAAAAAGCAGAGCTTTAGGTGAACAATCTGAGGCCAGGAAAAATGCTGCTCCTGCCTTTATAGCTCCTGTTTATACTACCTCCTTTTAAACTTATTCTAGTGTTATTTTTTTTTTCCTGTACTCAGGGAACGTTTTGTTACTTTTGAGCTGCCTCATGGAAGCATGGGCAAATTGACAGGGTATGGCGTTTTGGGGTTCATAAGTAGAATTATGTGAGGCCAACTTTTATCAATATCTAAAACTAAGGACTACAGTGAGTTCATTTTATGTTTTTAAACTTTCGTTACAAGGCAAACAGAATCTAAAGTTGAAACGTCATCCATCATGTCTAGGACTCTATTAATTTGAATCATTTTAAAAGCCTAAAATGATGATCTGAAGTCCTTAAGGAAAGTATTTTGTTTGTTTTGTTTTTGATGAATAGGCCCATAGTTATTGTAGATCTTTAGGCTATAACTGTTTGCTAATTATTTACCAGTACATTTTTCACTCTTTCACCTTTTCATTTTGTTCTTATATAAGATTTTTTTCATAATAATCCTATTACCAAAGAATTTTCAGTAGGAAGTGAAAATTTGACTATGATTTCCCCCAAAATTTAATTAACTAGAAACATCTATAGGTATGACGCTTATACAAGTAGTTACTAACCCAGAATAATAGGGTTTATCTTGATTGTTGTAGTTAATTAGACTAGTAATTTTAACTACCTTATTGTTACCAGAGCATTTAAAATAATTTCTTTACCAGCAGATAGTTCCAAAGAATTTCAAGTGTAATTTTTTTTTCTTCAGCAAGTAAATCTTCAGCTCTACAGTATTAAAGTATTTTGAAATTGTTGAAACTACTTGTTGTAGAGAAAAAAAAGTCTTTTCACCAAAGAGAAATATTTTGGTCTCATTGAATAAGGTATTTAGTGAACACCAAAGACTTCTTTTTACTTGGCCAAAGCTAGCTTCTTTGAAGTCTTAAGTATGAAATTGTAACTAAAATGTGAAGGTTCTCTTTCATCTCTCATAGTGGTGTTACTTCATGGTATTTTCACTCTGAAGGGGCAAATATGCAAATAGTAACTATTTTCTTTTCCAAAGACTTATTTGCTGTAAGTACTAATACATGCATGTCATTTTTATGCCAAATATTACAAGATACTGCTCATCAGTATTTTCATACCAAAGATCATGCAAATATATAGATTAGCCTGTAAGTAAGTAAAGATGAGCAGATTTGAAATAAATTTATTTAGAGGCTGATAGGGAATCTAGCTTTAGTAGCGAAAGATATCAAAGGGCTAAGTTTACATAATTAAAAGCAATACAATTATATTGGTATTTATCAGTGTTTTAATTCACGTACTTTTTATCAACAAATTTTTAGAAAACCAAAGATATTTAAGGTTATGTCCACATATAGGCAGATTTAGTTGTACATTAAACCATTGTTTCTTGTTTTTATGTCAACCAAACTTGTCTCTCCAGAACCCTGTCTGTATACAAATAGCATACATAGGGACTTCCCATTAAATCTGCTGATTCAGCCACAGGATGTTTTTGCCAAATGATGTGATACTTTCCTAAGCACCTTGAGTGTGAGATGTCAACAGAAATATCAGCAGGCTTTTCCACTGCAGAGCATTCTGGCAACCCCTGAATCAGTCTGTGCTGTCTTCCTTCTGCCTAAAGTATTATGTGGTTAACTCTGAAGGCTTGAGGCAGTCCCTTAATAATAGGGATGTTCTCATCTCTGGGGAGCAATGGGATATAACAGGGAAAAGAATCATATCACTGTTTTAAGTGGCTGTTCTTTGCTCTTTAAAGTTGTCCATAAATTGAAATATTTTAATTGCATCAAGGGAACAAAAATCTTTTTCATGAAATCTGGAGTTTTATATTTTGATTAGCCTAAAAGTAAGGACACAGCTTTATCCACTAAGTGGCTTTAAAAAATCAGTCTTGGCACCCCAGGGAAATTAGATCCTCAGTGAAATGCTTTTCATTTGCTTTTGTTTCAACCAAGCGCAGTGCCAACGCTGGGAACAATGACAGTGATTTGCATTGGTGTGTCTTGGCTTCATTAAGGACATATGCCAGAAACTTGCTCATGTTGACAACTCAGGGTCATTGTTCAAGTCGATGAAGACACCTTTGGAAACAATTGAGTGTCACAAAAAAAGATGATTTGAAAGGTTTTTTTTTTAAACGCTAGAATATCCAGATGTGGTTCCATCTCAGCAGTGGCTGTAGTGATTCACACATACTCTTCTGTTTCATTGAATATAAATGTTTAATACTGAATGTAAAAAAAGAAAAAAAGTGCCAGTACATCGAAAGAGGCATGATTTAAGACTAAACATGTATTTTGTAGACTTTGTTCCTGACAATTTGGCACATGGGTCTCTGGTAAAATTGCTTTGGTTTAATAGTCATAATTTCTGTGGGCTGTGAGCACAGAGCACAGGGTTCTGGAGATCACCATACACAACCAGTTGTCTAATTGTAAATTTTATTGATGTTTAGAAGAACACATACCTAGAATTCTGTGTGAAGTTGATTTATGCTCAGGACATAAGATCACAGGCTAATGCAATGTGTATGTTTGCAGGCTTTAATCCCCTCAGGCGGTTTCCCTTGGTAAGCCTTTGAAGGTGTTTAAGATTAACATGACAGCCTTGCATTTTTACCAGGCAGATACTGTATTATTTTCTTATTGCTGCTGAAATGAGTTACCACGAAGTTGGCCTTGAAGCAACACAAATTTATTATCTTACAGTTCTGTAGGTCAGAAGTCTGACACAGTCTCAATGGGATAAAATCAAGGTTTGTTTCCTTATCTTTTCTGGATTTTAGAAACTGTAGACCCCACCCCCTATTCTCTCTGACCCCACTTGCATTATCATATCTCTTTTTCTGACCCCAACGGGGAAACATTCTCCAGTGTTAAGGACTCATGTGATTAGTTGGGGCCCATCTGGATGATCCAGGGTACTCTCCCCATCTGAAAATTCTTAACTGAATCACCTCTGCAAAGTCCCTTTTGCCCTGTATGGTAACATATTCAGAGTCCAGGGATTTGGGCGTGGACTTCCGTAGATGGCCGTTCTCTTACGTACAACAGATATATTATGTCTGTAGAATTCTGATCTCCATAAAATGTCTATAGCATTACAGAGATTGGAAGTGTGAAGCCATGTGCCCTTTAGTGATCTTCAAAATGTCAAAGTATGAAAACCTTGGCTTATCGCCTATTGAATGTTTACATTAAACTTTCTCTCTAAATCACTTGCAAAAACAGTTCGGCTTTAAACTTTTTGAATATGTGCTTTGTAAGTTAACATCTCAGCTCTATGTGTTTAACAGAAAGTTTCCTAATATTTGACTCTAACTTTGTGGAATTTCATCAGATATTTTTGAAAACTGTTCATATTATAGTTGAGCTTTCTCCTTTTCTCTTAAGCGATTACGTCGGTGGGGTAGGGTTGGGGGAAAGACCTCAAACGTAGGAACTCAGATTAGATGAGCAGGACCATGCTCAAGTTCATTCTTCATTTTCTTTTAAAAGCATTTTGCAACATTCACCCTTTCTGACTTTTAAATTGGGTTTATTTCTTCAGCTTCACCAGCCACTGTTTGGTTTTCAGTTTGATAGCCTCTTGATTTTCCATCAGCCTTAGCAAGAACCTCCACTTATACTTAGCAGCATGTACAACTCCTAGGAAATTTTGTCTTTGTTTTCTTTGATTTCAATTGTCCCTTTTCCTAGAAAGCTTTAGATCCCACAGCTCTAGTTTGTTCTGATTCCTGGATCATGTCAAGTCAAGCCTTCTTTCAGATTTGAAGGATAATTTATAATTATACCCTAAGTTTCAGCATTTCTTCAATGAACGAAACAAAGCTATCTCCATCATGGGGTGGAGACCGTGATGATATTCTGAGTAAGGTTAAGAGTGCTGGTCATTTTTCATCCACTTCTGACTCTACTCCTTAGGAAGGAATAAGGCCATTTACTGAGCGTATGCGATGTGCCAAGCACATCTTCATCCCTGCACACTGCTACATTCTGCAAGGCAAGTATTACTGCCATTTCAGAGATCAGGAAACAGGTTTAAAATGTCTAACTTGCCAAAGATCACAGCTAGTAAGTGGCTTAGCCAAGATACAAACCCAAGTTGGTCCAACTTCAGGGTTTATAGGATTTCTACTATGATAACATCATCTCAGCTAAGACATGATATTTAATTACCTAGGCTCATAGTGCCTTCCACTGTGTCAACACAACCTGTCCACAGAGTCATAGCCAATCAACAGAGAGAAGTCTGTCTTAGTTACGTTCATTTATTCAAGGAGGAATTTAGGAGGCTGGGCTATAACTCACTCTTTGTCATCTCGTAAACTCCCTTTTTTCCTCGTTTAAAACCTTCTATTTCTCTTAGCCGAAACTGTGTCTGAAAGCTGATGCTTGTGCCTAGAGTTGCAGTAAACAAGGTAGGCATGGTTTCTGTAGTCCTTATCTGTTCAAGCATTTCCTTATTAGACTAGGTGTTCAGAATTTAATTTTATCTTTCGTAATTTTTCTGTAGTCCCCATATCTAAATAGAAATTTATTAACTAGAAAAAGCCAGGTGTGTAAGCAGTCATCCTTTCTTGCTAGATCTGAAGAGCATATTTGTTATTTGAATTCAACCTAATTAATTTAGGAGAGAGCAAAGTTGAGGAGAATCATATAGTAGGACAAGTATAAGGTTAGTCTTTGGCACATCTAAATTCTAGTTTTTGACCATTTTGCGAATTGTTTGGTAGGAAAGTTCTTAACCTATTTTTGTTCCTTTTCTTAACATGAAGTAAGGATACTTTGTTGTGCAGAATGAAGCAGTAGTACTTTGAAAACTTAAAAGTGTAGATAATTATTATCCAAAAGTCATTTCTATAAGGCTGTGAAACATATCTTAACAGATTTTTTTGTTTTACAGGGCAGCCTTTCCAATTACAATTTTGCCTGTGCTAAAATGAAAAATGTTTGCTTTCCTGTATACGCACCAAAAAAACAGAAGAAAGTGATGGATAAAAGATGTAGACTGGGATTTAAACACTCATCTTTAATGTAGGTAAATCTGTAAGATGAATAGGGGAATTTACAGTGCTTTTGAGAGTACTAAACATGAAATCATCTTACCCTAATTTAAATCTTTCATTTTTTGATATCTTGGCTTTTAAAGATCTCTCTCTTAAGGAGAGAGATCTTTATCCCCAGAGGGGTAGATGGGTAAGACAGAAGTGCATTTTTAGGATTCTTCTCTAACAGATCTACTTTTTCAAGATTATGGAGCATTTCTAAATTTATTTAAACTATTCGGAATAAATTTTAGGGTAACACCTACTGGCACCTAATTCTAGTTTACTCAAGTCAACCTTTAAGGCTATTGACAAGAAATATACGATTATCATCTTTTTTTAGAGAAAGGAAATACTTTACCTAACTTTTTCTTGAACCAGCCAATATCACTCTTAGTATAATCCATGAGATTCTGAACACCTTTCTTGATTTACTCAGGTTTATATCTTGTAAGTAGTTCATGGTATGTAGACACAGTCCTAACTTACAAACTTTATCTTTAAAAACGTATGTTACAGAAGTTTCTTTTTCTACAGAACTGTCTTTTAAAATAACAAAAATACTTAAAATGTTTACCTAAAACATTTTTCTCCCTATTACCACATTCTTCATTCTGTTTGCAAATGAAAATGATTACCGATGATTAGCAACATGAGCCTGTTACAGAAATTTGCAAAGCCTGAATACACACACATTGCCTTAGCCTATCAGTAGACTGGAGGACATATATTAAGTAAGTTTGTCTGTCTGTTGCTGTTGTTGGACAAAATTTTATGTCTGTGTATGTGCGATTTTTTTTTCTATTTTCTTTGAAGATGTGAATTAAATGAAAGTGTGGGAGCCAGTTACATTGTTTCATATTATGGGTGTTCTGGATCCTTTCACTCTGTATACAATTTTCTTGTAAGGGCAGCATTTGCAGACTAGCTAATGGACTCTAGAGCTGAGCTATTTTAATTTTATACTTGACTCAGGGGATCAGCTCTGTGAACTCCATTGCATGAAGAAAGCAAATGTTTACCTTGATTTTGAATGTACCTTTTTAATGTCTTCTTAAAACATATTTTGCTTAATAATGTGGGTTTGTTTTCCTTTTCTAGCATCATAGTAAGCATTGCCTAGTACTTTCCCCCTCCCCAGGATAGTTTATATACTATCCTACAGGTCATGCCAAAAATGAATAAAAGTTTAAATGCCAAAATGTTTATAAAACTGCTGTCTAAATACTGATTGATTGCACAGTTTAAATAAAAGTTTTCCTTAGTTAAAAAAAGAAATAAAAATGTTTTCTTTTACTCTTCACTTTTGGGTGATAGAAAATGAAAACTTTGAGTTTATAGAATGATGGCTTTCATATCCTGGGATGGGATGATCATAGAGTCTACTCCAAGCAGTAGGAATAGAGCCTATTTAACGCATCTAAGAATTGTTTTCATCTGGCATTTACTGAATAGCAACAAGGAAATAACAATTTTCCCATTCCAGTAGATGATTGCTCACCTCAGGAACTAAATAGCCTAAAAGCTATGGGTCATCCAGATAGACACATTTCTAATTCAGGTTAAATTTTTGGTTTTTTAATATTATAAAAAATGGTTAAGAAATATTGAAAACACTTCCACTTAAAAAATCTAGAACTAACAGGTAAAATATGACCCAAACAAGCTTTGTAAGATAGCTGAATTCTTATTTTTTAAAAACTCCCAATTTGGGAGGGGAACTGAAAAACAGAACAGGAACTTCTTGAAAGGATATTGTGCTGACTGTGGAGGACATGAAAGAAAGAATTGAAACATTAGAGAACAATAAACTATATATTTAAAAAAAAGAACAAGTACATTAAAAAAAAGAAATAAATGGAATTCCCAGAAATTAAAAAAAAATGTCACTGAATTTTTGAAAATCTGTTAAATAGCGTATCAAATACACTGAAAGAATATTCTAAAACTGGAAGATAGATGTGAGGAAATTATCCAGGATGCAGCACAATAGATAAACAGAAAATATAAAAGAGATAAACAGAAGATTCAACATACATCTGACAGTCATTCTAAAATGAAGGGGAATGAAGGCTAAACAATTTTCAAAAATAATATGACTAATTTATGAAATCCTCAGATTCAGGAAGTATAAACCTCAGTCTAAAAATATAAAAATAAATCCAGGGCTTCCCTGGTGGCGCAGAGGTTGAGAGTCCGCCTGCCGATGCAGCAGACGCGGGTTCATGCCCCGGTCTGGGACGATCCCACATGCCGCGGAGCGGCTGAGCCCGTGAGCCATGGCCGCTGAGCCTGTGCGTCGGAAGCCTGTGCTCCGCAACGGGAGAGGCCACAACAGTGAGAGGACCGCGTACCGCAAAAAAAAAAAAAAAAAAAAAAGAAATCCAAACCAAGATGTCTTAGTGAACTTCAGAACATCAAGGCCAAAGATAAGAACTTAAAGGCAGTTATAGGGGAAAAAATGATAAATAGATTGCACTAAGAAGATTTCTCAATAAAAGAAGCAAGAAGATGGTGGGATAATATCTTCAAAACATCACAAAGAAAAATAACTGCGGTGTGGAGTTCTGTAACCAGATAAATTATAATTTAAATGTTAAGGTTAAGTAAACATAATTCTAGATACAGATATGAGTGAATTTACCACACACACACTCTTGCTAAATAAACAATAAAGGATATACTTTAGGAAGAAGGAAATATAATACACAAGGAAGATATGAGAAGAAGCAACAATGAGCGGGAAATACAAATCAAAAAGACAGTGAGATACCACTCCATAGCCACTAGGATGACTATAATCAAAAAGACAGATCATAAGTGTTGACAAGAATGTGGAGAAATTAGAACCCTCATAGATTGCTGGTGGGAATGTAAAATGCTGTAGCCACTGTGGAAAATAGTTTAGCAGTTCCTCAAAAAGTAACATAGTGTTACCATTTGACCCAGCAATCTCATTCCTTAGATATATACCCAAGAGAAATAAAACATGTTCATATAAAAACTTGTACAGGCATATTTATAGCAGCATTATTTATAATAGCCCCGAAGTGGAAACAACCCAAATATCCACCAACTGATGATTGGATAAATGGAATGTGGTATATTAACTTAATGGAATGTTATTCAGCAATATAAAGGAATTAAGTACTGATATATGCTACAACAAGGGTGAATTTTTTTTTAATGCTAAGTGAATATAAGCAGTCAAAAACCCCAACATATTGTATAATTCTATTTGTATGAAATGTTCAGAACAGGCAAATCTATAGAGACAAAAAGTAGATCAGTGGTTGTATAGGACTGGAAGGTTGTAGTGAATGGGAAATGACCACTGGTGGATATGAGATTTCGTTTGGAGAGATGAAAATGTTCTGAAATTGATTGTGATAATGGTTGGACAATTCTGTGGATATACTAAAAAAAAAAAGAGCCTGTGCTCTGCAACGGGAGAGGCCACAACAGTGAGAAGCCCGCGTACCGCAAAAAAAAAAAAAAAAAAAAAAAAAATCCATGATGAGCAAAGAGAGAAGTGTGGGTAAATCAACACTGACTATATAAAACAAAAATACTACTAACTAGTTTTATATTAAAACAAGGTAAAACTAAAATACTAGACAAAAATGAGCCATAAAACTAGAAGAAAAATGAACAGAGCCAAAGTATTCTACCATTCATTTTAAAAATAACTATGTTAAAATTTAAGATTAAGTGCTAAAATAATAGAAATAGAATGTATCATTTCTAAGTCTGCTAATTTAGGTGGAAAAGGAAATGAAGAATACATGATCAATTTAAGAGAAGGCAGTGAAGCAGATGGGAAAAAAGCAAACGATAATACTGAGAAAAAGAACAGAGTAATATGGTAGGAAAAATACAATTATACCTGTAGTTACAAAAATAAAAAGTAAACTACTCCTACTTTAAAAATTGGATAAAAAAAAATCTTCCTATATGTTGTTGCCACTTAAAACTTAATGACCCCAGTCTCCCAAGGCAATAGAAATAAAAGCAAAAATAAACAAATGGAACCTAATTAAACTTAAAAGCTTTTGCACAACAAAGAAGACCATAAACAAAACGAAAAGACAACCTATGGACTGGGAGAAAATATTTGCAAATGATAACAACCTGTTAAGGCTTAATTTCCAAAATATACAAACAGCTCAGCATTACTCGAAAGACGTATACAAATGGCTAACAAGCACATGAAAAGATGCTCAACATCCTTAGTCATTGGAGAAATGCAAATCAAACCACCATGAAATACCACTTCACATCTACTAGGATGGCTATAATAAAAACAACAAAATTGTAAAGGAAAATAAATATTGGCAAGGATGTGGAGAAACTGGAGCCTCACACATTGCTAGTCGGAATACAAAATGGTGCAGCCATTGTGGAAAACAGTTTGGATTCCTCAAAAAGCTAAATGTAGAATTACCATATGGGCCAACATTCCACTTCTAGGTACATAGCCAAAAACATGAAAACAAAGACTGAAACAGATACTTGTACACCAGTGTTATTTGCAGCTTTATTCACAATAACCTAAAGTTAGAAACAACCCATGTGTCCATCAGCAGATGAATGGGTAAACAAAATGTAGTGTGTCCATAAAATGGAATACTATTCAGCCATAAAAAAGAAATGAAGTTCTGATACATATTACAACATTGATGAACCTTGAAAGCATTACTGCTCCCCCATGAGCTAGTTTAGTAGGTAGAACTGCAAAAGAAGAAACAAAACATGCATATGGTGTGATTGTCTGCATAGGAAATCCAAGAAAAATCTATAGACAAACTATTGGTCCAAACAGAAGATTTAAGCAAGCTTGTTGGGTATAGGATCAAAATACAAAGTACAATAGAGTTCCTATTTATTGGTAACAAACACCTACAATGTGTAATTTTCAAGAAAGGTATAATTTACCAAATCAACAATAACTAACGATTAAACATATATCATACCAAACGTGTAAGACTTTTACAGAGAAAATTATAAAGCTCTATTGAAGGACATATTTGAAGAACTATTTAAAGAAGGAGAGAGCCCATGTTTATGGATAGGAACATTCACTATCTTGAAAATGTCAAAACCCCCAAATCTATATATTTAAGGCAATTCAAATGAAAATCCTAATAGGATTTCTCACAGAAATTTCCATATGAAAAAGATAATTTTGGATGCCTACCTAATCTAAATGAACAAAACGCAAATAAATGAACAAAACATTAAAGACCTGATTGCAAAAAGCCCAGTAGAATTCTATATAGCACTTACTACTATTCTAAGCACTTTATGTACATTAACTCATTTAATCTTCACAACAACCCCATGAAGTAGATGCTATTATTGTACCTATTTTGCAGATGAGGGCACTGAGGCACAGACAGGTCAAGGAACTTTCCCAAGATTATACAACTAATAAATGTAGAAGCAGGATTTGAAGTCAGGCAGCCTGGATCCAGGTGTCTGAGTACTTAACCAGTATACGTACTGATTCTCTTTTACATGTATTTACACATATATTCAGATCAATATAAACTAAAGAAAATTGATAATTAGGAAAATAGCCTTTTGTTCTATTAGATCCTCCCTGACTTCCTCCAATCCTCACCGTTCTCTTTCTCACCCTTCTTCACTTCCAGTTCCCTCCAGCTCAGCCTTATAAGAGCTATCTACTAATCTCTGTGTAAGGTATAAACCAATTGTAAAGCCTTTAGAGCTAGGTAATATACATTTTAATAGATAACTCTTTAAAACCAGAGCAATTTTACAATCCAAAAGCATGGTGAAGAGACATCAAAATAATAGTGGAGCAACAAGTGGTGGTGAGGTTGACATTTGAGGGAAAGAGAGCCTGACTAAAATTCATTCAAATGAATGACCGTGTACTCTCAAATTGTGCATGTATACATGAGTGCACATGCTAATAATGTGTATGCATTGTTAATATAATTTTGAATTTAGAAATGAAAGCTGTGCTTCCACATTTTGCTTATTTTGTAACAAAAGCTATAATAAAAATGGGAACTCTGGGAACCAGGGTTCTCATTTTAGGAAAAGAAGGATACAAGAAGGGAAACAGTAAAGGCAAAGAAGAACCATGTGAAATTGGTTTGGAATTATAGGTATTCATATGTATTGATATGAATTCATGGTTTAATATATTTAGATGCACCATATGAAACTGCATTTTTCCCCAAAAAAGAGTCTAGAAGCAGTGACAGTTTAGTGGCAAAGAGCACACCAAGCACTCAGAGTTTGTTTTCTAAATACCATTTCCCACTAGAAGGAATGAGGGCTCCTTGTGGGAAATTGTGTATCCTAGGGCTGGAGCAGAGACGGTATTCGATCCTGGAACACCTTGTTGCATCAGAAAGTAAGTAATAGCTCAAGAAATTATGGGATATGTTCAAAAGATTACAGGGGTCACCCAAAGGGGCTCCTACTAGCCAAATCTGGAAATTTGAGTATTGAGTATTAAGTATTAAGATGAATAATGAATTACTATTATAACCCTTTGAATAAATGTATTCTGATAGGAAAGAAGAAAGAAAGGAGGTGAGGGAAGGAGGGAAAAAAGGAGAAAGGCAAGCTCTTTCTTACACTAGAGTGCCAAGTAAGAAATGTAGCGGAATGGCAGAGTTAGAAATGACCATTTTGCAGCTATGATAGTAATAACTGATTCAGATAGGAATCACTAACTAATGCAAAAACTAGCAGATGAAAGTTTAATGAGGAAAGGGATATTTATATAGTCTCAAATTATTTTCCCAGAGAGTACTCACTAACTTTACAGTGATGATATCTTTATAGTGTAGAATTCTATTGGACACCATTTTAACCAAGTGATCAAAGTTAACATCACCAATAATAAAACAAATTGATATCATGTGCCTCCTGGTGTGATACACTGAGTAGGACACAGACTCATTTATCCATTATTCCTGCCAGGAATGCAACAATCAGTCTAATCCTGAAAAAAAAAATCAGACAAGTCCAAACTGAGCATCATTACACGAAAACAACTGTCCTGTACTCTAAAAACATCAACATCATGAAAGACAAGGGAAGACTGAGGAACTATTCCACACTGAGGAAGACCAGAAGGACATGATAGTTATATGCAATCTGGATCTTTGATCAGAGGGAAAAAACTGATATAAAGGATATTATTGGGAATATTGGTGAAATTTAAATATGGACAGTAGGACTTCCCTAGTGGTGCAGGGTTAAGAAATTGCCTGCCAATGCCAGGGACACTGGTTCAAGCCCTGGTCTGGGAAGATTCCACATGCCGTGGAGCAACTAAGCCCGTGCACCACAACTACTGACCCTGCGCTCTAGAGCCCGCGCGCCACAACTACTGAAGCCCGTACTTAGAGCCCGTGCTCCGCAGGAAGAGAAGCCACCGCAGTGAGAAGCCCACGCACTGCAACATAGAAGCCCACACGCAGCAACAAAGATCTAATGCAGCCAAAAACAATAAATGAATAAAGTTAAATAAATATGGATGGTATGTTAGATAATAGTATTTTATCAGTGATAAATTTCCTTAATTTGATCATAATTTTCTGATTATGTAAGAGACTACCTCATTATTAGGGAATATATTCTGCAGTATGGGGTAGAGGGGTATGATGGTTCAGAAGATGATTCAGAAAGTAATAATAGCAACAATAATAATGTGTGAAGGTAGAGATAGAAAAAAGAAAGCAAATAAGCAAGTGAGGCAAAATGTTACTTTGTTTGGGTAAAGGATATATATGAGAGTTCTTTTTATTATTCTTGTACCTCTTCTGTAATTTTGAAAATAATTTAAAATTTAAAGATTTCAGAAGTGAATGTTCTGATATATTCATGCAATGGAATATTATTCAGCTATAAAAAGAATTGAAACACTGATACATATACAGGATGATGGACCTTGAAAACATTATGGAAAGTGAAAGAAGCCAGTCACAAAAGGCCATATATTGTATGATTACATTTACATGAAATGTCCAGAGTACGTAAATTCATAGAGACAGAGAGTAGATTAGGGGACTTCCCTGATGGTCCAGTGGTTAAGAATCTGCCTTCCAGGGCTTCCCTGGTGGTGCAGTGGTTAAGAATCCGCCTGCCAATGCAAGGGACATGGGTTCGAGCCCTGGTCTGGGAAGATCCCACATGCCGTAGAGCAATTAAGCCCGTGCGCCACAACTACTGAGCCTGCGCTCCTAGAGCCCGTGAGCCACAACTACTGAAGCCCACGGGCCTAGAACCCATGCTCACAACAAGAGAAGCCACCGCAATGAGAAGCCCGCACACCACAAGGAAGACCCAACGCAGCCAAAAATAAATAAATAAATTTATAAGAAAAGAAAGAATCTGCCTTCCAATGCAGGGGACGCGGGTTCGATCCCTGGTTGGGGAACTAAGATCCCACGTGCCGCGGGGCAACTAAGCCTGTGTGCCACAACTACAGAGCCAGAGTGCTCTGGAGCCCACACACCACAACTAGAGAGAAGCCTGTGCACCGCAACCAAGAGTCAAAGCACCGCCACGAAAGATCCTGCATGCCTCAACTAAGACCTGATGCAGCCAAAAATAAATAAATATTAAAAAAAAAATTACTAGTGGCCAGGGGCTAAGAGGGGTCAGGTGGGTGGAGGGGTGCAATAGGGACCAGCACAAGGTTTCTTTTTGGGGTGATGAAAATGGTCAGATTTAGATAGTGGTGATGGCTGCACAACTCTGTGAATACGCTAATACACACTACAAAGTGAATATACGATACACCGAATTGCACGTATTTAAGTGGTGAGTTTTATATATAAATTATATCTTCATTAAAAATTCTGGATACAAAAAAATGGGGGGACTCAAAGAAATGTTACTGTGCAAAGTTGTCATTATCTTGCCTCCCCTTTTCCAATCTTTCCCTCCCAACACACATACAAACTAAAAAGGCTTAAAATTGGCACATTTTCTGTCGTTTAAAAGATTTCATAAAATTGTTTTATATTTACAGTTTGTTGTTTTAACACCCAGATTTGTCATGTTTCTTAGGTAGTCCTGCCTTGCTGTGTTTCATTCAGAAATAAGCACATATCTTGCTCATTCCCACATGCTCTTAAAAAATTTCTCAAGCACCCACAGTGTTGCAGTCTGCCTATATTGGCAGTATTTATATCCTGAAAAAAAAAATCTGCCTCTTTTCCCATTGCTGTAAGAAACAGAGCAAAACAAGGCAAAACTCCCACATTACTTTGCCATATTGGTTTATCAGCTGTCACATAAGAAGTATGTGACTCACTATGTCTTTAGAGTCGAAGATCAAACACAGGTGCCCCACTGGAGGCACCTCACTTAACCATGTTTTAACCACGCTGCCCCGGGAAAGATTGAGGACCTTCCTTGATGATTATGTTAAACTCAAGTCTTGTGCTTATTTGCAAAGGGTATGTCAAGTTCATATGACAAACAATAATCATGATGAAGAGCTACATAGACACTTGTCCCCTTTCTTGTCTGGCAAGCCTCCTTAGTATTTTATAAGAATAACAAATCCTCTATCAATCATTTCCTTTGTTATTTTTCAATAACAATTATCAAGTAGGAATACTTTGAAATATGTCTTAGTCTGAAATAATATACTTCAGAATGTATTAGTCTAAACTTTGTATGACTGAAATTTTTTTCGGCTGTAAGAATCTATTACTTAGTTGACCACCTTGAACATGAGTAGTTAATATATCTTTTTTCCCCCCAGCTTTAGAGTAGTTACTATATCTTAAATAATCGATAGACAAAATTATAGAATGTTAAGACTTTGACACTGAATTCCTAGCAAGTATATAATTCACTCATTCATTCCAAAAAATGTTTATCGAGCACCTAATATGTGCCAGCAAAAATCAACACAACGCTTGTTCTCATGAATTTTAAAGTCTGGAGGTAAAGACAAAATGTAATCAGATAGTCACAGAAATTAATATGTAGTTTCAAACTGAGAGAAGTGATGAAGCAAACAACATGAAAAAAGAGAATCTGACGTAGACTAGAGAGAGCCTTCCCTGATGAGAGAAATACTTGAGTTGAGAATGAAAGATTAGAGTTTGAGTTAATTAGAGTAAGAGTAGGGAAAAGAGCATTCCTGCAAGAGGAAACAGCATTTGCAAAGCCCTTGTGGCAGGCGAATGTTGGAGGAAACATTTTTTCCCATTTATTAAAGTCTTTATTGCATTTGTTACAATATTGCTTCTGTTTTATGTTTTGGTTTTTTGGCCACGAGGAATGTGGGATCTTAGCTCCGACCAGGGATCAAACCCACACCCCTTCCATTGGAAGGCGAAGTCTTAACCACTGGACCGCCAGGGAAGTCCCTGGAGGAAACTTTTAAAAGGCCCGTGAGCATAAAGAGCAAGGGCAGTGGCACAGGATGAGGTTGGAGAAATCAGTGGAAATCATTGTATAAGCCTTATAGTCTGTGTTTAGGAAAAAAAAAATTTAGCCTTAATTATAATAGCAGTGGGAAGCCATTGAGGAGTTTTATGTAAAGTGATGACAGGATGAGATTTGTGTTTTAAAAAGAGCACTCTACATTCTGGAAAATAGTTTGGCATTTCCTTCAAACTAAAAATGGACTTACCATATAACCCAGCAATTGCATTCTTGGGCATTTTTCCCAGAAAAAAATGAAGAGTTATTTTCACACAGCAACTTGTACATGAATGTTCATAATGGCTTTATTCATAATAGCCAAAAAGTAGAAACTACCCATGTAGTACTTCAGCGGGTGAATGGTTTAACAAACTGTGGTACATCCATACCATGGAACACTACTAAGTAGTTAAAAAGGAGCAAAATATTGACACACACCATAACTTGGATGAAATTCAAGGAAATTATATTACATGAAAAAAATCTCAAAGGGATATATACTGCGTGATTTCATTTGTGTAACCTTCATGAAATAACATAATTATAAAAATGCATAATAGATTAGTGGCAGCCACTGATAGGTTAGGGATAGGGGATGGGTGGATGTAAAGAGATGACACCAGGGAGTCTTGTTATCAGGGAGTCTTGTGCTGATAGTAAAGTATCTTGATTGTGGTGGTGGTTATACAAGGCTCTACCTGTGATAAAATTGCATAGCCTTACACACACACACACATATACACAAACCCATGCATGTATAACTGGTAAAATCTGAATAAGTTCTATGGATTGTACCAATGTCAATTTCTTTAAAATTTAAATTTTTGCTTTTTAATATTGTACTACAGTTGTATATGATGTTAACATTGCCGGAGGATGAGGGAAGAATGCACAGGACTCCCTGTTAAACTATATCTCAAAATAAAAATTAAAAAACAAAGAGCACTCTAGCTACAGAGCAGGAAATGGATTGAATAGAAGTTAAGGCTGATATGGAGGAAACTACTGAGTGATTATTATATTAGTCTAGGAAAAAGACAAATGATCATGGCTAGACTTGGGTGGTGGCAGTAGAGAGAGAGAGAGAAGAATGGACACATCTGAGAAATATTTAGGAGGTAAAAATTATGGAATCTGGTGATGGATGGGATATAAGAGGCTAGAGAGAATGAGCTCAAGGGTATTTTGAAGTGTAACTTTGCCCCATATTTCATAGCCTAGACAATAAATATACATTTAGGGCAAGACAGCAAAAAATTGGAAGGCATCATCTCACGACAGAGCATATTCCACAACCAAAGGTGCTGTTGCCATGAGGTCACTTGGGGAGTTTTGCTAGCCTAAAGTACACAGTATTATTGTGTCAAAACTCAATTTATTGTCTCTCAACCCCAATTTACCCTTCATTGCCTGTTCTCCATAAATGAAGCTGAACACTTTAACTATTTTTCCTTTGCCAACTAGCATGATGTTACACTTTCTCAGCAGAGGGTGCTGGAGAGAGATTACAGGAGGAAGGGGCTTTTCTTCCTGTCTCAGTTGCTCCTCTTTGTAGGCTCCTTTCAGCATGCATGCCTCCTCCAGCGTCTGGCTGCTGCAGCACTGGCAACTGATCCAGTGCCAGGATCCCGCAATACAGGCAGCACCCAGGAACCAGCAGCTTCCACGGGGACTCCCCTCAGTGCACGGCTGCACTGTCTCCAATAAGTTCAGGATCTTAGCCTGGAGAGGGAGGGGCCTCTTCTCTGGGGGCTCTATCGCAGTTTTAAGGGTAGTAGCTCCTCCTTATATCTGCTTTTCTCATTCTCTTTACTCCTTACTATCCAATCCCTCCCTACTTCAACCTCCTGCTGTACTTAAGAATTCTTTGATTAAACTTACCCTGTTCAAATTACTGTATGACTTTTGTGTTTTGATTGAATGCTGACTCAAACAATCCCCCAAAGAGTGCTGTTTTGATTCCCTCAACATTGAGCTTTTAATAGCCCATCTATATTTGTCAACGAAGGGCTCCTGGTTGTGGCTGACCAATGTATAGAGGTTGCTAAACTGACCATGGTTTCAATTATATCATGAAAGCATTCAAACCGATGTTGCAAATTTTCCAAATATCTAGAATTGGGTTTTACTTTTATTCAACTTGAAACAAATCTATGATTTTAAGTTTGAAAATGGAGTTTATAGCAATATTTTTTTTTCTGAAAAAACGTTTGCATGTTAATCTAAACCAACTTATATTCGCATCTTTATGTTTAAAAGCTCCACTATGCTACCTTGCACAATATAAACAGGTAAAATTTGAGATGTAAAATATTAAAAGCAAAGACTATAAAATACTTCAAAATATAAGCAAACAAGGTTGAGTAGACTCCAGGCCAAGGATGGTGATGATAGAAATGAGTATTTCTTTCTGTAGCATGTGAAAATGTTGATCTTTTCTCCCTTTTCTTGATTGCCCTAACACTCCTGGGTTTTGTTTTTGTTTTGTTTTGTTTTTTTTCATTCCTTCTCATTTTCCTTTACAAGCTCCTCTATTTCAGTCCACCCTTTAAAATGTCAGTGTTTCCCTGGATTCTGTTCTTGGCTCTTATTTCTCATTGGTGTTGGGTGAGTTTATCCAGACTTAGGTAATGTCTCCTTTATTTGTATCTGCAGCCTAGGCCTGCCTCCTGAGCTCCAAAGTCCTTTACATGATCCAGTTTCTAGTCTGGGGTCAGCAGATGACAGCCTATGGGTCAAATTCAACACAGTTTTTGTAAATGAAGTCTCGTTGTAACGCAGCCACACCCACTTGTTCACATACGGTTCTTTCCTACTATAATGGCAGAGTTAAGTAGTTGTGACAAAGAATGCATGGCCTACCAAATCCATGTTTATTATCTAGCCCTCCACAGAAAAAGTTTACTGACCCCTGCTCTAGACTAAGCTGTGCATTCTACTGTGGTTTAGGCATGACTGAGCATGTACTTCTTTTATCTTTTTTTTTTGGCTGTGTTGGGTCTTTGTTGCTGTGCGCGGGCTTTCTCTAGTTGCGGCGAGCGAGGACTACTCTTTGTTGTGGTGTGTGGGCTTCTCGTTGCGGTGGCTTCTCTTGTTGCAGAGCATGGGCTCTAGGTGCACAGGCTTCAGTAGTTGTGTCAGGCAGGCTCGGTAGTTGTGGCACACGGGCTTATTGCTCTGCAGCATGTGGGATCTTCCCCGACCAGGGATCGAACCCGTGTCCCCTGCATTGGCAGGTGGATTCTTAACCACTGCACCACCAGGGAAGTCCGAGCATGTACTTTTAAGTAGAGGGGTAGGCCCTTTACTTGCATCTCTCCGTATGAGAGAACCATACTCATAACTGGAACTCATATCCAAGACCCACGGATAAAGAGTGCAACAGCAAAGTGAAGGGATATTTTTGTTAGGAATTGTCATACTGGGAACATAAGGAGGATAACGCACGATGCTCTTTGCTGTAGAATCACCTAGAGAGCATTTAAAGACAGATTGCTAGACCTCATTCCCAGAGATTCTGATTCAGTACAACCGGGGAGGGCCTTGGGAATCTGAAATTTTAGAATGCTTTCCAGGTAATGCTGATATGTAGCAAATAGTCAGGATTTGGAAGTCCAAATGATCTAAAAATCCATGGCCAAGTAAGATGGTCTTTTTATTCTTGATGAATCATTAAAAAGAGGCCAATTCGTTTCTCTTCAATTTATATATTATTTATGAGTCTCTAGCTTTAGGGAATACAATAAAGAATTCAAAATCTCTTAGCAATGATTTTTCTCAACGACTTTTCTTGCACTAAGGATCATGTAATAAAACTCTACGCTTCCATACTGCCTGATATTTTCAAAGTGGTTTCACATCTTCTCTCAGTGACCCTGTGAGGTAAAGTGAGGATCCAATACTTAGCATTCGCTTGAGTTTATCACACTTACCAAAACCCTGTCACACTTACCAAAACCCAGGAAGTTGACCAAGGGCCACTTCCAGTTCTGTTATTCATGCATTCATTCAACAAAAAAAATTTTTTTGAACACTTGCCAGTCATTGTTAGGTACAAAGAATTGTGGACTGGATAAAATTCCTGCCCACATGGAGCTTACATTCTAGTTGTGGGACGGGGAGGGGGGAGAGGGGGAGCTCTCCTTATACGTGCCTTCTGTAAAAATTTCCCTAACCTGTCCTAGTCTGAATCTTCAAATTAGGAATTTCCCCCCAAACTTATTAAATGAGAAAGGATAACACTTGTCCCATGGTCACACCATATCTTGTCATTTAAAGCTGATTCCTCTGCTGTGGTGCTTGTCTGTCACGTAGCCCTTAAGGCTGTAACACTGGTTTCATGTTTACATCTGTTCTGACATTATATGTGCAAGTGAATGAGTTCTATGGGTCTTGTCTCTGAAAGGAAGAGACTCCTATTTGTAGTTAGTTCTAAGCCCTCATATGATTAATGAGTGCTTCTCAGTGATTCTGGATCAAAATAATCAGTCTCACCTGATTGAAGATTAGAGTCTGCACCTACAGATTCTCTTTAGTAGGATAACTGGAAACCTAACAAACAGGGAGAACAGTTTCGTGAAAGTAAGCCAAAGAATGTCAGAGATAGAAGAGACCTCAGGGATGTAGCCCCACTGCCTTTTCAAGATCTGAAATCTGAGACTCAGAGAGGTTACCTAAGTTGCCTCAGGTCACACAGCCTAAACGATGGATGTGGAATCAGTAACCAAATACAATCTACAATCACATGGGGGCGAGGAGATCCTTCTCCTAAAATTTAACGTCTACATCAGGTCCCGGCGCCTCACCGCTTCCACCCATCCCCCTTTCTTGTATTAATTACGCATCGCTCTTTTTTGAAGAATCGGGTCGTTAAAACTTGCAGTTGGGGCATTCCACAAACAGGTGTCCAGATCACTGACACATAGTCGGGGAATCTGGGTCTCCACCTGCCCGCCTGCCCGCCGAGAACTCTCCAGCTCCCGCGTACAAAGTTTGCTCGGCTCATACACTCCTCTTTCAGATCCCTGGCCGCGAGGCCAAGATGCCTGCTGCGGCCTCCGAAGAAGTTCGGAGATGCAGTTTCCTCGCAGAAGCCGGGCCGGGGTGCGTCGGCCGCCGAGCTGAGCGTCCTCTGGCTCGGTGGCGGCGGGGGAGCGCCGGGCGCCTGTAGGCGCGGGGCTGGGCGGGGCGGCCCCTCGGCGCGCGCTGCCCGCCCCGGCTCCCAGGGCCGCGGGCCCGCTAGCCCCGCGTGGAGCGAGAGGCGCGCGCGGGCCGTGGGGGCTGGGCCGAGGCGGAGCGCGAGGCGGCGGCGGCTGCAGGAGGCGCCGCGGGACGAGGCAGCGGCCCCCGCCCCCCAAAGTCCGTCCCCGCGCGGGGCTGGGGAGCTCGGGGCGGGGAAGCCGCGGGGCCGCGCCACGTCCCTCGCCCGCCCCAGAGCGGGTTTTGCAGGCGGCTCTAAGCTGGGGGCTTTTGTGTCTGCGACTCGGGAGCGGCGAGAGCGCAGACCTCATCCTCAGAGGGCGCTGTGAGTGCGCCGCCAGGGCCGGGCCGCCCGCCTCCCGCCTCCCCTGTCAGCGGCTCCTGAGGCGGCGGTGGCGGCGGCGGCGGCGAAGAAGAAGGAGTGGGAGGAGGCGGCGGCGGCGGCGGCGCACTCGTCCTCCGCACACGCCGGCCCCGGGCGGGGGGCCGCCCCCAGGCCGCTCTCCCGCCGCCGCCGCTGAGCCCGGGTGGCCCCAGCACGCTGCCCGGCCGCCCCGAGGCCTCGTCCTCCTCCCAAACTTTGCAAAGTCGGCCCGCGTCCCCACCGCCCTCGGCCGCGCCTCACCTCGGAGGCTCGCCTCGCAGCCGCAGCGGCCCCGCGAGGAGGAGGAGGAGCCGCCGCCGCAGCATCAAAGAGACCGAATTCCCGCGGCCTGGGGGGGAGTCATGCTTTGCGGTCTGTAATGTCAGCAGAACAGGAGAAGGATCCCATTTCGCTGAAGAGAGTTCGAGGTAACCGAGAAGGGCGCCGGGTTGAGGGGAGCGGGGGGAGCGGGGCGCGCGGGGGCCGTGTGCCCGCCGGCCGGGAGGCAACGGGGCTCTGTCCGGGCCTAACTCCGTGCAGCCCGCGTCCCGCCTGCGCCCCGGGGCCAGGGCTGCGGTCGGAGGCGCGCGGCCGCCGCGTCCCCTGTGCCGAGCCCTGGCCGCCCCGACTTTGTGTTAGGAGGCAGTTGAAGCCGCACTCAGCATCCCTTCATACCCCGCTCCTCGCCCACCTTACCTCGTTGGCCAGACACAGCACAATAGGCAGCTCAGAGGGTGAGAAAGAAACACCCCCTGGCAGAGACCACGAACGATGCCCTCCACCCCCCCCCCCCAAAAAGTAAGTTGGACCGCACTGGAGTTGACGCTCTTGCAGAAGGTGTGCCGGGCCTCCGTGTCTCTCCCAGCCCCCCCTTCCCATTCTCCAAAAGACAACAAACATACAGCTTTATTTTCCTTAGGCTTAAGAGGAGAACCTATATTCATTCAAAAGGCTTTTCTCTATTGGCTTATGGATAAGAATCAAATCGCCCCAAATCAGTTTTATACACGGCTGGCTTGCTTCTTCCTTGCACACTAGTTAGGAATTTTCCTGCTGCCTTACTATCTAAGAAGTATCAGAGGGAACGATGTGCCAGACAAAAGATAACGCATGTAAGTTCACAGACACCCAAGTGCCGTCTGGAAATTTGGGGAGTATCCTCCAGCTCTTATTTCCAGCTTTCAATAGGGTTCAGGCCGAAAGTCCCAAAGTTGAAGTAATACTATTTGTTCAGTAAGCAAATATTTATTGAACATCTACTGTGTGCCCGGCACTGTTTTTGGCACTGGGATACCGCGGTGAACAAAGCAAAAAGACCATCTGCACCCAGGAGGAATGCACACTCTTGTAGGGTAAACAAATGATGAACAAATAAAAGGTATAGGATGCCAAATGGTAAGTGGTATGGAGAAAATCAAAGCAGGGAGAGTGGTTAGAAAATATGTATGGGGGTGGAGAGGTAGCAATTATGTATAAGAGGGCTCAGCTGGAAGATGATGTTTGAGCAAAGACCCAAAGGAAGTGACAGAGCAGAGCCATATGGATATGTGTGGGAATAGCAGTGTTGGCAAAAGGAACAGCAAGTGCAAAGGCCCTGGGTCTGGAATTTGCCTAGTGTGTTCAAGCAACTGCAAAGAAGCTATTGTGAGTGAGCAAAGGGAGAGTAGTGTGAGCTGAGCTGAAGTATGGGGTGAATGTGTATTGGCCTTGTGAGCCATTTAAAAGATTTGGGCTTGTACTCTGAGATAGCGCCTGGATGATTTTGTGTAGAAGAGTGAGTGATCTGCCTTATGTTTTTTTGTTTTTTTTTGCGGTGCGCTGGCCTCTCACTGTTGTGGCCTCTCCCGTTGCGGAGCACAGGCTCCGGACGCGCAGGCTCAGCGGCCATGGCTCACAGGCCCAGCCGCTCCGTGGCATGTGGGATCTTCCCGGACCGGGGCACGAACCCGTGTCCCCTGCATCGGCAGGCGGACTCTCAACCACTGCGCCACTGGGGAAGCTCTGCCTTATGTTTTTAACTGGCTGCTCTGCGGAGAATAGACTGTAGAGAACAAGGGCTAAAGCAGGGAGGCTAGTTAGGAAGTTATTGAAATAATCCTTTCATCCAAACAGGATAAAGTGCTTTATAAATCAGTAAGTAGTAAGGTAAATTTCCAATTGACTTAAGTGATGTAGAGATCAAGGACCACAGCCATTCATCTATGTTTTTGTTCCTTGTGACTAGAGATTAAACCTATAGAACTGGCTTGTGACACGGTGACAATGTGATATCCAAATAACATCACTTGAGTATTTAGTTAGAGATTGATTTTCTTAGCCATTTAAGCAAAAACATAATTTAGAGCAGGATATTGTTTTTACAGGCTTAATAGCACAATCTTTCATTTGGTGAAGGTTTTCTATTTCAACTTTCTTTTCTCTTTGTTGTTATGAATTGCCAAAGCCTTTAAGGAATAGACCTTTGTGAGATAGTTATTTCTTTGATATGTTTGCCATGTTATTTTGCCTACTATTAAAAATTACTTTGGGGTTGAAGGAAAAGAAAGCTTTATCAAGTTTATACCTTTGAACTCAATTATCAGTCTTAATCAAATGTAATTTTAAATAAAATTGATGGGTATTTTATTGTGCATCAAGACTACAGATCTGTCTTTGTTTTATTACAACTGCTGGTTTTAAGTTTGATGCCCTAGTTGTTGGAAGTTGACTTAGGTGTCAGCTCAAGAATATTCTGAGAGTCAAGTACCAAAATAAAAGACAAAGCACTTTTTAAAATAAAAAGCCAATATGAAGAGGGGTTTTTATTATGTCATTTTGTACTAATTAGAACATTAATTTTTAAAACATTTTAAAATTATTTTATAATCCATAAAAGGTACCAGATTATCTACATGAGCTCTTCCGAAGCACAATTCTGCTGAACTTCACTGCCCTGGAGCTTCTAGTTATAATTTATATCATCAGACTGCACGTAGAATGTGGTGTTTGCAGAGCATAATCTCTTGAACAGTGCTTCTCAAACTGTTTCTTATCCAATGATATATATATAATCAGACTTTTTAATGGTTATTTCATGGGTATTATCAAAAATATAAGCTATCAAACCTTTTGCTTAGGATAAGACTAAGATGTAGATAAATAGACATATCTTTCTCTATATATAGAGAAAGACCTATATATTTTTTTAAATTTAAAGGAATTACTAGAAAATAATATTATAGACATAACTCAGATATGGCAAAATTATGACAATGTGAATGACTAAGGACTTCGTAGACCAAAAGCATCGTAATCCCCTAGGATGCTTATTCAAAATGTAGCTTCCTGGACACACAGAATCAGAATTTCTGAGAGATTTCTCTGCATCTTTAACAAGCTCCCCCAGTGTTCCTTATGTACACTAAAGTTTGAGAACTGCTGCTGGTAGACCTAGATTGTGAAGGTAAGTGGACTAGAGGAAGCTGATCGGTGGTTTTCCAAACTTGTCCTGATAGTTTATTTATTAATTTTAATTTTTAAAATATTTATTTATTTGGTTGCGCTGGGTCTTAGTTGCGGCACGCAGGCTCCTAAGTTGTGGCTCACCAGCTCCTCAGCTGTGGTATGCGAACTCTTAGTTGCGGCATGCATGTGGGATCTAGTTCCCTGACCAGGGATCGAACCCGAGCCCCCTGCATTGGGAGCCTGGAGTCTTACCACTGCACCACCAGGGAAGTCCCTGTCCTGATATTTTAATATTAGATTCACAATTGCTATTTAATGGCAAAGTATCTTACTCCTGTTTCCTACCAGTTCTTACCACTCCCCAAACCCTCAGCCCTGGGTTGTAAGACAGATCCATGAGGATAGGTGCAATATCTTGATTATCCTTCTGTTTCTTTCCTAATTGCCTTGCTCACAGTAAATACCAAATGAACGAATGAGTGAATACATGAAGGAACTGATTCGTATCATTATGCTGCTTTCGGATTGTCTGTAGCCCCTCCCACCACTTTTACTTGCCCTTTTTCTTTATTCTAACCAACACTCCCATTATCCAGTATTTTTAGAACTCTTAGGTGTTGATCTGATGACGCTATTCATTCGTTTATTCAACAAATATTTGTTGGGCAGTTATAGTGCCAGACAGTGAGAATACATTGATTAAGAAGACATAATACCTGTCTTCAAGAACTTTTAGTGTAGTCTGGGATACTGACAAATAAGTAATCAATTACAAACAGCATGATAAATGCTGTGATAATCTACAGGAAATAAAGGAACGTATATAACCTATCTTTAAGGGAGTCAAGGAAGGCCTCCTGGAGGAGAGTTCTACGAAGTGGTGGGTGTTCCTTTGTTTTAAATGATGTAGAAAGAGCAGCAAGGAGGATGAGGGATGAGAAAAAGGTCTAGGAAGTTAGTGGTGATTTTGAGAAGGCATTTTTGGGAGAAAACTACATTTCAAAGTAGTGAATATTAAGTGGTGACGATATAATTTAAAAGAAGCTTGGTGATAGAAGGAGAGACATAGCCAATAACTTGGAAAGAGAGTCAAGAGGAAGTTTGTATGGGTTCTCTTTATTTTTTCTCCCTTGAAAAATGACAGACATATTAGTAGACAAACAAAAGAACCTGATTTAGAAGGAGAGGGGAGAAACTGAAAAAGCAACAGAAAGAGAGGATAATTCATTAATAAAGCATTCAGTACGTGTTTTTTAATATCTGCCATGTGCTAGGTATTCGCTGTTGTGGAAGCTGGGCATTAGACAGACAAGACTCCTCATAAATCAGGTTTCTGCATATGAGAGAAGGAATAGCAACAAGGATGCAAATGAAGAGTTAGTCTTGGGGAAAAAAAGAGAAAATGAAGGAAGAAAAACAAATTTAGAGATGAATAAGGAAGTTGAAGCATTCATTTCAGATGAAATGCTTTTTTTTTTTAAACATACATGCCACATTTATTGTTTCAAATACAGTTATGTCTGATTTATTACTGATTTTGCCTGAAGAAGTTAAGACAGCAGACTTAATGACTCATATCAGAACTATGGTGAACACTATACAGTATCAAGATAACTCCATCTAGACTATGAACAAATGATAGTTCTTTAGTAAAAGTAGAAATTTCTCTAGTCATGAGGCAAAAGTGATTAAGTAGCTATCTGCTTTTAAAAGACTGTGCACCCTCAGATGAAACACTTTTAACCAGAGTTAGAAATGACATTGGAGAGGTAAGCATGTATTTTAGAATGGCATAGTAACACAAAAATGTCACAGAAGTGCTAAAAGTAGACTGTACTAAAAAATATAGACCATCTTGATCAGAGAAGTGTATGGAAGATTTGGATTAAGATTGAAGAGGAAGCATAATTTACAGTCACAGAATTGAGGGAAAGAACTGATGAGAGAAAGTCTGCAGGAAAGGATTGGGGGTTTTTGTTGTTTTGTTTTTTAATTGGCATATGTAAGGGCTAGGCAGAGTGTCAGGGAAACGAGTTTGGTTTTCAACACATTGAATGAATATCCCCCTGGGATGTTGCAGTGTGTGCAACAGATACACGTGGTTTGGACTGAGGCGGGTGGTCTGAGCCAGAAATAGAGATCTGGAAGTTATCAGTAAACATGTGAATACTAATTGATGCCTTGGGAGTAGATGAGCTCACCCAAGAGAGTGAAGAGTGAGAAGAGAAAAGCATTGAGAAACGCAACTTTAGGAACACTAACATTTAGGAGATAAAAGGGGAAAGAGGACCCTGAAAAACAGAATGCGAAGGAGTAGCCAGAGAGGTAGAGGAGAAAACTGTAAGAGAATGGTGTCAGATATATAACAGGAAGAATAAATTTATGAGGGGGAGATAAATGGATTTTGTTGTTAACAAGTAGAATGAAAGGTGTCTATCTGTGAGAACTCCAGCCTGTTCTTTCTCCCATATTCCCTAACCTGATGAAGATCATTTATCTAGTGATCCAAACCCATGCCCCACTGCAACTCAGCACTGTCCCAGATTATCTGTCTCCTTAGTATGTTTTGAACCCATCATCTCCTCAGTCTTTCCACAACCACTTCTTTAGTTCAGGTTTTGATTATCTCTTTGCTTATTATAATAACCCTATCACTGGTTTCAGTGGCCTCCCGTTTTGTCTTTCTTAACCCATTTTGCACATTGTTACTTACTGCTGGTGGTAAGTAACTACCATCTATTGAGTACTTACCAAGCAGTTTGCTAAGTAATTTAAATGGATCATCTTGCTTAATCCTCTCAATAACCCTATAAGCTGGCTGATATCATCATTCTAGGTTTGTAATTGAGGAATTGATATTCAGAGAGGTTAAGTAATATGTGGTTAAGTAACATATTCAAGTTTACCCAGCTAGTAAGTGGCAAAGCTAGAACTTAAATTCTAGGGCCCCAAATCTTAGCCGGTATGTTCCATTGCTATAATTCTTCCCAAACACAGTTTAGTCATGTTACTCTTTTTTGTAAAATTCTTCATTGGTTCCCCATTGCATTTAGGATAAAAATCCCACCTTCTTATATTAGCCCAATCCAACCTTCTTATATTTTTATTTGGCCCAGGCCTACCACTTAGTCCTCCATCCTTCCTATTCCATGAAATGCTTACCCTTGTCTCCCATGCTCCAGTTCTGAAATAGTCACATTTCCTCTCTAGATGTTGTCATGATCTCTCATGTCTTTAAATTTTTCTTTGCACATTCTGTTCCTTCTGCTAGGCATGCCCTCTTTTTTCCCGACTTTGGTAAGATACTCATCCTCAAAGCTTCAGCTCCACCAATACTGCCCATTATTCGAGGTATTGACATTATTGTGTAGAGTCAGCTTCACACTTGGATGCCATCCACCCACCCTTCTAAGCTTTACCTTTGTGAGCAGCCTTAAACCTCATGTACCTCAGGAATGCAAAGATCATTAGTTTGGGGTGAACAGCTGGCACAAGAACCACAAATATATGAAACTTTAAATCACTGATGTTGAGGGCTTTCTGAATTTAGTATTTATTACATACCCAGATTGATCTAGGTTTGGGGCATCACATAGCAGACACTTTCTGCCTTGCATTCTAAAAGGAAATAATGTCTTTTTCACTTCAATCATATAAGACCATTTTGCCAAATGCTTAATGGAATTCATACAATACTATATTCACATTTTTTTTTTATTTTTTAATTTTTTTTTGCGGTACGTGGGCCTCTCACTGCTATGGCCTCTCCCGCCGCGGAGCACAGGCTCCGGACGCGCAGGCCCAGCGGCCATGGCTCACGGGCCCAGCCGCTCTGCGGTATGTGGGATCTTCCTGGACCGGGGCACGAACCCGCGTCCCCTTCGTCGGCAGGTGGACTCTCAACCACTGCGCCACCAGGGAAGCCCTATGTTCACATATTAATTCACAATATTTCCATTCCATGGTAGAGACCAGTATTACAGAAGTATGTGTTTCAGGTGAAGATAAAGCTGTTAGCTAAGATGTTCACATCCATAGTAAATGGTAGAGTAAACTGACATTATATCCCAGACTTCTCTGCTGTTGTGAAAAACCGATACTTGAGTGTCCAATGATTGTGCTGACACTGCTGGCTATTAGATATTTTGAGAGGATGATAAATACTATAGAAGCCGAAATGAAGTGCACTAGTGGTATAGTTTAGTCTAAAGGAAAGCAAAATGCAAACTAATAATTGAGTACCCATTGTGTGCCAGGCAATGTGTTAGGCACTGTCTTAGTCCGTTTGAGCTGCTGTAACAATACCATAGACTGGGTGGCTTGTAAACAACAAACATTTTATTTCTTACAATTCTGGAGGCTAGAAAGTCCAAGATCAAGGTGCCAGCAGATTTGGTGTCTGATGAAGACCCACTTCGTGGTTCATAGACAACAATCCTTCTCACTCTGTCCTAACGTGCGGAAGGGGCTAGGGAACTCTCCCAGGTCTGTTATATAAGGGCACTAACTCTCCCAGATCTGTTTTATAAGGGCAGAGCCCGCATGACCTAATCTCCTATCAAAGGCCCCATCTCCTAATACCATCATAATGAGGATTAGGATTTCAACATACGAATTTTGGGGGAAAACAAACCTGGGTTGAGTCATTTAATGAGCCTAGAATACATCCTTATACCACATACACATATTAAAATAAACACTTATTTGGAATAATGATGAAGCAAGTCTCTTTAAAGGGAAATGTTGATTATAAAATATTTTAAAATAATGTAGTCACATTACTTATGAGGACAGTCACTGTCACAAACCAAACCATTATTGTGAATAAAGTGAGTTTAACAAAGGAAAAATTTAAATATATTAAAGGCACACTGCTATCTAGTGTACAGAATAATGCCTTCACTCCCTTTTAAGGACATGGGGCCAGAATAGATTGAGTCTTTAATAGGAAGAATAAAGAAGTTGTAACTAGACCTAAAAAAAAAAAAAAAATGCATAAAAGGCCTAAAGTAAATAATCTGCTCTTTACAAAATAAAAAGTACTTACAAATAAAAGAATGATTTTATACTTACAAACAGATTTCATATGAAAAGATCATTGATTTGTAGCGTCTTTAGATGGGGAAGAAATTGTATCATTTAGTAGGTTGGACTCTCCTCTAAGACTACAAGTAGAGAAACAACTTAAGCTTCCAGCTCTAAATAAAGGTTAAAGGGTGAAAGGAGAGGTAAAACTATTTTTGTGCTTAATTGAGATTGATTGGCATAATGAAAAGTGATAATATATAGATAAAATTCCTTAACTTAAGATGAGAGAGGTTTCTTTTTCTATTGTTGGTATCACCCTTTCCCACTTCTCTTCCGCCTTGTGCATTCGGAGGGCTCTGGGAAGGTAGGAGTGAAGAGATGAGTTGAAGAAATTCAATTATTAACAGAAGGATCAGAGTAGCCACTGTTACAACAAGATTTGGAAGTTCCCGTTTTCTTGGTTCTGTGCTTCACAACTCTCACCTTCTGGCTGAATGTTCATGGTTTACCTTGCAGAGTCAGCTGCAGCAGATATGTAGAGCAGATAGAGAGACGCTTTGGTACCAAAAGTTATTAAGGTAACCTAAATAACTAGCTTTATGACCACTACTTTCCCCTCCCCTTGCACTTCGTTTTTAAAGAGTAATAATTACAGAAATTCTTGGTAGCTTATACTCTGATTAGCCCCAATGACCATGAATCTGATCTAACAGTACTTACTAACATCATGGAGATGACAGAACCACCAGTGTTACATATAGCAGTGGGAGGGACCTAGGTAAGGCCAAGAGTCAGAGCCATTGGAAATGTTACATAGTTAACTTTTCAGATGAACAATAAGTGAGGCAACTGAGACCAGTGGGAACTTGAAGATTGTTTTATGGAGGGAAATATTAGACTCTTAAATAAAAAACTAATACTATAAAACTCAATTTTCAAAAAAGAATTTTAGGTGGTTTTGCTTACAGATTACTTGAAAATAATGAATTTATTTAACTGATTCCAAATGTCAGAGTTTTGCCTTACAGTAAATACAGGAATTATCATTAAAGTTTTAGAAAATGAACAGAGATGGTAGATACTAACCATTAAGAGTACGTTTTGTCCATCTTTAACTTACAGCATTTTAATAGTAAAATTATAATTATTCAGTAGTCTTAATAATGCTGTGAATGGTAATTTATATATTCTAGATTAGAGACTAATTTGTTAATAACTTTTTATTTTTTAAGAATTACCTTTTTCTGTTGATACTTTTGTTATAATGAAATACCCATAAAAAATGTTAGGAAGGACAGGACTTTGATGTTTGGACCTTTTGTTTATTTATATAGCCACTTTATTATTTGACCTCAAGTCCATTACTAATTCTTTTCCACAGAATTTCTAGGTATTCAGATTCAAGAACAACACATTTCTCTGTTCAGTATGTTAGTATATACTGTTAAGGAAAACTGCATACAAATTGTTAATATGAACTCATTAGTTCAGTGTATATAGGCTACTGAAAGTTATACATTGGTTAAGTAGTTTAGCCATTCCTGAACCATATGATTTTGAATGAATGACCTTGAGGAGTGCACTGGATCTCTCTCTTAGTTCTTTACTTACCATCTATTCAAATGGGATTACCATGTCAAATTAAAATTAAAAGATAGGAGTCCCTTTATCATTTTTTTATTAAAGATTTTTTTAATGGTCACAACTATAATTTAATGAATGTTTATATTTTTCCCTGTTCATAGTTTTTTAAAAAATTAAAGTTTAGTTTATTTACAATATTATATTAGTTTCAGGTGTACAACATAGTGATTCAGTGTTTTTTATTGATTATATTAAGATAGGAGTTCCTTTAGTTTGAACCAGAAGTTTCCATTTTTGCCTTTTGTGGGCCACTGAGGAAGACAGTATATGTATAAGATCTTAGGGAGGCAAACTACTATATTAGAAGCAGATAAACCTAGTTTTATCCAAGCAACAAAACAAAAATAAATAATTCGAACTTCATCAAAATTAAAAACTTATGTGTTTTACATCTGATGATTCTAGTATCCTTAATATATACATAAAGAATTCTTAAAACTTAAAAGACAAACACTCTAACTAAAAAATAGGCAGAGAACTTGAATAGGCATTTCTTCAAAGAAGATAAAGAAATGGTCAATAAATACATGTAAAGATGCTCAACATCATTAGTAATTTTGGAAATGCAAATTAAAAGCACAAGGAGATACCACTTCATACTCACTAGAGTCACTATATTAAAAAAAAAAAACCTATAAATCTTAGGGAGAATGTGAAGAAATTAGAACTGTCAGACTTTAGAGGTGGGAACATAAAATGGTACAGCCACTGTGGAAAACGGTTGGGCAGTTCCTCAAAATGTTAATCATAGGGATACTATGTGACCCAGCAATTCCACTCCTAGGTGTATACCCAAGAGAATTGAAAACATACATTCATTTAAAAACATATGCGTAAATGCATTATTCATAGTCCCTCCAAAATAGAAACAACCCAAATGTTCACCAGCTGATGACTGGATAAACATAATGTGGAATATTGTTCAGCCATAAAAAAGAATGAAATACTAATATATAAAATTACATGGTTGAACGTCAGAAATGTTATGCTAGGTGAAAGAAGCCAAACTCAAAGCCACACATTAGGTGCTTCCCTGGTGGCACAGTGGTTGAGAGTCCGCCTGCCGATTCAGGGGACACGGGTTCGTGCCCTGGTCTGGGAAGATCCCACATGTCCGGGAAGATCCCACATGCTGCGGAGCGGCTGGGCCCGTGAGCCACGGCCACTGAGCCTGCGGGTCCGGAGCCTGTGCTCCTTAACGGGAGAGACCACAACAGTGAGAGGCCCGCGTACCGCAAAAAAAAAAAAAAAAAAAAAAAAGCCACACATTATATGGCTAACAGGTATGGGGTTTCTTTTTGGGGTGCTGATAATGTTCTGGAATTAAATAGTGGTGATGGTTACACAGCCTGGTGAATATGCCCAAAACCCACTGAATTGTACACCTAAAAGCAAAAGAAAAACAAATACTAGTTTTAGATTTCAGAGCTGCTTTTTTACCAGGGGTATGATCCGTACCTTTACAATTCCATTTCTTTTTCTTTCTTTTTTTAAAATGGGGATGATTTTCCTCATAGGTTTGTTATGAAGATTAAGTGAAAGAACATAGATACAGATATAAACTTCTAAGATGGTAGAACAAAGCTACCGTACAGATTCTCTTCTAAATTTCAAGTGAAATGAACCAAAACAGTTTTAAAAAACAGCAAAAATGTCAGCGATAGCAGCAAACAAGGGAAGTGGCATTGCCCGGTAACATAAATCTGGAACAGGGTGAAATCTGGATCACTGTTTTAGGCTTCTAAAACAATCCCTGCCCCTTGGAAGCTGCTGGTGATTTACAAAATTTTGAGAATTACTAATAACCTCAAGTCTGGAGAAAAGCAAATTAAATGAGTAGTCTTGTCTTCTCACTCCTTTGAGTAAGAAAAAAATGAGTGAAACGGGAAGTTTTTGTTGTTGTTTTTAAAGGACTCTCTGACAGAAAAGAAGCCTTCAGGGATACAAATTGAATCAGAGGACTCAACGGAATCCTCCCATGTGAATGGGTTACTGCACCCCCCTACTAGGTAGATGTGCATTTAACAAAATCTTAGAATTAAGAGCCTGGATGTTTCAAGGAAGCACAACAGGTTAATCTTACTAACATAGGCAAGCATTATAAAGAGAATATTAGCATATCCAGTCACATAAATATAACATTCATATAAAAATTAGTAAGTTGGGTTTACTAACATAGGAATGTCAGGCTGGGTTCAACATTAAAATAAGGTAAAGGGGACTTCCCTGGTGGCACAGTCGTTAGGAATCCACCTGCCAATGCAAGGGATATGGGTTCGAGCCCTAGTCCAGGAAGATCCCACATGCCGCGGAGCAACTAGGACTGAGTGCCACAATTACTGAAGCCTGCATGCCCTAGGGCCCACGAGCTACAACTACTGAGTCCACGTGCCACAACTACTGAAGCCCGTGCGCCTAGAGCTGGTGCTCCACGAGAGAAGCCACTGCAATGAGAAGCCCACGCACCACAACAGAGTAGCCCCCACTCGCCACAACTAGAGAAGACCCAACACAGCCAAAAATAAATAAATAAATAAATTTATAAATAAATTTATAAAAATAAATAATGTAAAGGAAAAACATCATATGATTATCTCAATAGATGCAAGCCATCTAAGCCAGGCAAACAATCTTAGATAAGAATAAAAGGGAGTCAAAGTTATGCACATTAAATCAGAGCTTAAAAGGTCTGGGCAAAGTTACAAGATAAAAATAAAAGCATGATAATTATGTAAACATACTGTAGCAAACTAGTGAACTGACACAAAGAATAAGAAGAGAAAGAGCATGCAGAAGATGAAGAACCCATAACCTACAGGACAGAAGGAAATAACTCACATGTACTTCAAGTTGTAGAACTTAAATAAAATAAGAGCTCAAAGACAAGATAATATTAAAACACAGAAGAAGGGTAAATTGCAGACCTAAGGAAATAAATTGACTAAAACAACATATATAGAGAACAAATTAGAAACAGAATAAAGATAGTTAACAATTAAGTTACATAATAGAAAAACTTCAGATAATCAGATTAAGTGCAGATGAAAAAGACTAGTCAGATGAGCTAATAGGTATGGAGCTAAAATATCTCCCCAGCATAATGATAATTAGTACCCCTGAAATAGAGCACTGAACAAATAGAGTGGAAAAAAAGTATTCAAAGATATGAGAAAAGAAAATTTACCTGAAATGAAGAATCTAGAGATAGAAAATACCCTGCTAAATTTAGGGAGGGAAAAAGAAGAATAAGATGTGATACTATACTATCCTCAACTTTCAAAGCAGGAAGTCACTTGACACCATCTAAAGATTGAAAAAAGAAAAACCATAATTTCTCCAACTTAATGTTTTTCTTGTTGTCTTTTCTTAGCCTTAGAGAATTATTTTCAAAAATTTCTCTTTTGGTGAAGAAACATTTAGCGTATTCTTCAGTTTAATTTATTTCTTTTTCCTTTATTAAATTCTAATAAAGTTAAAATTTAATGCTTTTATTTAAAAAATAATAGCCCATTTTTGTAAAGGTATTACTATCACAAATTTATACACAGGAGGAAAAGTAGGTAGGTAGATAGTAAGCTAAATCTCTGGAATGATGTTAACGTAGGAGTAATACTATTTTCAGCCTGGGAGGTGTTAGAAATATGTATCGGTCAGAGTCCAGCCAGGAGACAGAAACCAGACTAGCTATTTTTAAATTTATTTATTTATTTGTCCTTGGCTGTGTTGGGTCCTCGTTGCGGTGCACGGGCCTCTCACTGCGGTGGCCTCTCCCGTTGTGGAGCACGGGCTCCAGGCGGGTGCGCTTCAGTAGTTGCGGCAGGCAGGCTCAGCGTTTGTGGCTCATGGGCTCTAGAGCGCAGGCTCAGTAGTTGTGGTGCACGGGCTCAGCTGCTCCGCAGCATGCGGGATCCTCCCGGACCAGGGCTTGAACCTGTGTCCCCCGTGCCGGCAGGCGGACTCCCAACCACCGCACCACCAGGGAAGCCCCAGACTAGTTATTTTTAATGGAAAGAATTTGATATAAAGTATTGTTAACAGATATTAAACTGGCAAAATAGGATACTAAAGTTTTTACAGAGGTAACAACTGTGGGAAGCAGCTACCATTCTTAAGGCTGAAGGACATAGGAAAGAGGTTGGAATTATTAAAATATATAAACTCACAAGAGGGTCCCTGTGGAGTTTAAACTCAGGTCTCTGAGAAGGGGGTGCTGCTTAGGCTGGTACGAATGCCTGTGGGGTTAGAGGATGGGCCCTATGGGCCTGGGACTCAGACACCAGGTGCTGATGTCTCTGAGGAGGGCACAACCAGGCTATCTGGGATAATATGTGAGCTAAATAAAAACAGTGTTATTTTGTTCTAGATGGCTAGCCAGAACAGGGAGTACCTTTCCACTTATTAGAAGTCTTCCTGTTTGTCCCTCAATAGGGCTTTTAAAAAGTTTTTGTTCATACTGATCTTGTGCACTTCTTAAATTTATTGCTAGCTATTTTAGTTTAGTTTTGTTCCTGTTAATGAAAGCTTATCTTCTACTTTATCTTTTAACTGGTTATAGTTTATAATATGAAAGCTTTTGATGTTTAGATATTAATTTAACATCCAGAATCCTTACTAAAATTTTGTTATTGTTGTCATAGTTTTTTACCTCCACAATATTTAAACCTCTTCTAAATAGCTCTTACAGAAATCTGCTTTGCATTTTTATGTGTGGAACTATCGCCAGCATGCTGATTTCTCTTTATTGCCAAGTACCATTACTTTTCCTGAACTACTATTGTAAAGATATCATTACTGGTCTCCCTGCTTCTACCCCATTCCCATCACCAATTTATTCTCAGCACAATTGCTAATGTAATCTTTTAAAAACATAAATCGTGTTACTTTCCTGCCCAAAATCCTTAAATGATCATCCACTGTTCTTAACATAAAATCCAAATTCCTTACCATAAACTATAAGGCTCTATGTCTCAGTTGGCTCGCGCTGCCGTAACAAAATGCCATAGACTGGGTGGCTTAAACAACAGAAATTTATTTTCTCTCAGTCTGGCGCTAGGAAGTCCAAGATCAAGGTGCCAGCTAGTTTGTCAGCTCCTGGTGAGGGCTGTCTTCCTGGCTTGTAGATAGACGCCCATCTTCTTACTTTGTCCTCATATGGCCTTTCCCACTGTTTGCATGTGGGAGGAAGGAGGGTGGAAGGGAGGAAGGGGGTGTGGAGAGAGAGAGTTCACTTTCTCTTCTTAGAAGGCCACTAATCCCATTACCCTCATGACCTAATGTAACCCTAATTACCTCCAACAGCCCCCACCTCCAAATACTATCACATTAGGGGGCAGAGTTTCAACATATGAATTGTGCGGGGACACGAGCATTTAGTTCATGACACTCTAAAATGATCTGGTCCCTGCCTGTCTCTTCAGCCTCTTCTAAAGGTGCTCTCCAGAGTTCCGTAACACACTGGCCTCTTTTAAATGTCTCAGACAGGATGACACATTCAAGCTCCTTTCTATTTATTCTCTCTGCCTAGAGGCTTTTCGTTCTGCTCTTCATATGAGAGATTTCTTATCATCTTTTAGGACTCAGTTTAAATATCTCTTTCTCGGAATCCACATGTATGAGCAAGTCTCCTATAATTCTCTGTCAACTCATTGGATTTATTTATTTATTAATCTATTACAAATATGTATTATAGTTTACTACAAATGTGTATCTACATATATGTGCACATAATTTTATTCTGTCTGCTTTTGTATATGTTCAGAATTCTCTGTAATAAAAAGTGTGTTTTTTTAATGGAAGAAAGTCCCATGTTTTTTTGAACTTCTTAGATTCACAGTCAAGCTTTTGCTTTTGCTTGATCATATTGAGAAAATCATACTCACATACATTGTTGTATTTTGACAATACCTTTCAGAATTAAGAGACACATACCTCTGATGCCATAATTCCAGTCCTAGGAATCACTTTTACATGAGTGTAAAGACATTGATACGTGGATTTTCATTGCAGAACAGCAAAGGTTTGAAAACAATCAAAATATCCATCAATAGGGAGGGGACTAGTTTAATGAATTATGGTATAATCATACTGTGAACTACTCAGTTATTAGAGAATGGAGCAGTTCTATATGTAATGACATGGAATGATTTCCAAGTAAGAAAGCAAGGTACAGACCATTGTTCCATACTAAGCATGCCATTGTTTGTGTACTCCCCAGAGATATACTGGAATTTATCTAGATTATCTTTGGAAAGATAGATCAGAAACTAGCAACAGTGTTTGCTTCAGGGATAGGAAACCAGATGACTGAAGATTTGAGGGTGGGATGGAGAATTACTTTTTCACTGAAAGAATAATAAAAAATGCTATGGGGTAGAGGTGAATGACTGATTCTGGCTGAGATTATGGGGAAGACTTTTTGGAGAACAAAGATAATAAGAGCTTAGTATTGTTTTATCTAATAAAAATAGAAAACATATTAACAGGTAGCTATAATACATATTGCTATGAGAGATATAAATTTCACTTATAAGTAGAAATACTATCTGGATTTATTTATTTATTTATTTTTAGGTGGTGATAGTGGACTGGATGGGTTAGGAGGACCAGGTGTACAACTAGGAAGCCCAGATAAGAAAAAGCGCAAGACAAATACCCAGGTAAATTGGCATTTTCTTTAATAACAGTTTTTCTTCACTGATATGATCAGGCTATGAGGTAAATTTAACTTTCGTCGTGGGTTTTGTTTCCTATCCTAATTCAGAACCTAGTAGTGACTTCTGCAGTGATTTGTTTTTTGGGTTTTTTTTTGCTTTGCAGCTAGCGGCTATTATTGGACTGTAAGCCTAGAGTGAATATTGCAGGAAGGAAGTGTAGGCAGATAAATTAAAATGCTTACTCTTAAAGCTAATTTAAAAGGAATAGATGCCTGTACTTTTATGAAAAGATTTAAAAATATATGGACACAAGTTTAACTTGGAGTAATGTTCAACTATTATAATAAATCAGTAGTATGTACATATCATGAAGCAATCATGATGGAAGCATCTTTTGTCTGAAACCTTTGGTTGTAATAAACAGTTATAAATACAGACTTTCTTGGTTTTATCCTTTGTAAATTTGAAGCACTGTTTTTATTATAAAGACTGCAAGTAACTATGAAATGTGTACAGATTACCTGTTTCCATTTTGGCCACACTGTTAAGCTTGCAGTTGTGACTAAAACTGGCAGTTTATTTTTCCAGTCTGAGGCCTAGGCCTTAGTGCTTTGGGAATACTTTAATAGCTAACTCTCTGAAGTTAAGCTAGGGAAAGAAATTTAGATCCTGTTTACTGTTATTTCATTTTATAGCTGTTTGGAGGTATAAAGGTATTTTCAGTTAAAATTTTAAGTGAAAGATTCTAGAGTTACAGGCAAGCATATTCAATGAAAATTACGGTAATGAAGCTTCTTTTGAAGGCTGAGTACTTCTAGAGTTTGTAACAATTGATTTGAGCTCAAAAAAGTACACCTTATTTCCTTTCCTAAATGAAAGAAACCTACACAGTTTTATCATTAAATATAAATAGAAACATTATTTGGAATTGAAAGGTCAGGTGAAGAATTAAATTTTTGTAACACTTGAAAAGAAATTTAAAACTAAGTTCATAAATGTTAACATTTATGACTTCTTTGATCCAAAACATGTATTTTACATTCTCATTTCAGGGGCCTTCTTTTCCTCCATTGTCTGAGTATGCTCCACCACCAAATCCAAACTCTGACCATCTAGTGGCTGCTAATCCATTTGATGACAACTACAATACTATTTCCTATAAACCACTACCTTCGTCAAATCCATATCTTGGCCCTGGCTATCCTGGCTTTGGAGGCTACAGCACATTCAGAATGCCACCTCACGTTCCTCCAAGAATGTCTTCCCCATACTGTGGTCCTTACTCACTCAGGAATCAGCCACACCCATTTCCTCAGAATCCTTTGGGCATGGGTTTTAATCGACCTCATGCTTTTAATTTTGGGCCACATGATAATTCGAGTTTTGGAAACCCATCTTATAATAATGCACTAAGTCAGAATGTTAACATGCCTAATCAACATTTTAGACAAAATCCTGCTGAAAACTTCAATCAGATTCCTCCACAGAATGCTAGCCAAATATCTAACCCTGACTTGGCATCTAACTTTGTCCCTGGAAATAATTCAAATTTTAGTTCTCCATTAGAATCTAATCATTCTTTTATTCCTCCCCCAAACACTTTTGGTCAAGCAAAAGCACCACCCCCAAAACAAGACTTTAGTCAAGGAGCAACCAAAAACACTAATCAAAATTCCTCTGCTCATCCACCTCACTTAAATATGGATGACACAGTGAATCAGAGTAATATTGAATTAAAAAATGTTAATCGAAACAATGTCGTAAATCAAGAGAATAGCCGTTCGAGTAGCACTGAAGCTACAAACAACAGCCATGCCAACGGGACACAGAATAATCCACGACAACCTAGAGGTGCCACAGATACATGCACCACTGAGAAAAGCAATAAATCCTCTCTCCACCCAAGCCGTCATGGGCATTCTTCTTCTGACCCAGTGTATCCTTGTGGAATTTGTACAAATGAAGTGAATGATGATCAGGATGCCATCTTATGTGAAGCCTCTTGTCAGAAATGGTTTCATCGGATCTGCACTGGAATGACTGAAACAGCTTATGGCCTCCTAACAGCAGAAGCATCAGCAGTATGGGGCTGTGATACCTGTATGGCTGACAAAGATGTCCAGTTAATGCGCACTAGAGAAACTTTTGGTCCCCCTGCAGTGGGCAGTGATGCTTAATCACAGGCATTAACTACAGTGGTTTTTTTCTCCTGTGTATTACAGAGGTTCAGTGACACAGGATTTTAATGTTTTACATTATTTTTTTAAATGCACACACAGAAAAGTTATTTACCTTTTAGTTTTTATTAATAACCACTTCATTGCTAGTGCAAACTTTGTATTGTTTTTGTTTGCTATCTTAAATAAGAATAATGTATATGGGGTGCATTAGAAAGTAATATACAAGTAAATTTTAGTTTGTAATCATGAACATAAAAGCCTCTTGAAGCTTCAAGATAATATATAGCAAATGTAGGCAAGTTTTGACTTTTAAAAGTTAGAATCATTGAAAAATGTATCAGTTGACCCTTGAACAACAGAGGTTTGAACTGCCTGGGCCCACTGATTTTCAATAAACACATACTATAGTACTACATGATCCACGGTTGATTAAGTTCCAGGATGCGGAACCACAGTTTTGGGGGGCTGACTATAAAGTTGTATTCAGATTTTTGACTGTTAGGGGGTCGGCACCCCTAGCCCCCGCGTTGTTCAAGGGTCAAGTGTATTCCAGTGCTGAACTTTGGCAATATCAAATTAAATATTTAGTTCAAAAAAATATTTGAGGATCCATTTAACATGTTTTCAGAAAGAATATATGTAGCTAAAACATGGAAGAAAGCATACATTTCAATGAGTGTTTTAAAAAATAATAGAGTATGACACCAGATTCGTCCCATATTAGGGTCCTTGAAATTAGTGACCTTCATATTATCAACTCAGTCTTTCCAGGATGTCTGTTTGTACAGATATGAGACAGATGTTAGCATATAGTAGATGTTCAATAAGTATTTGTTGATTAACTTGTGGATTGTACCACATGAAATTGCTAACATTAGATCAGTTGAAAATTGACCACAATTAGTAGAGTTGTCATAAAGGATTTTTTAGTTGTGCTATTTAGAAATATAACAGTACTATGCTCTTCACTCTTCAATTTGATTATTGAGTTGTTTTGTTATTGTTTTCCAGAGAAATAAATAATACAGTATCCTCAGAAGAATTGTGAATACTTTTCTTAATATCATTTCAAACCAGGGACATATTGCAAATGAGATAGGTAGAAACATCAATTTGGCCTTAGAGGGCTCTACTGGCCAAAGAGTGGTGGGTTGAAAAATCTTGTTCTGGGGATCTGAAAATTAAAAATGAGCCTCAGAAGAGTTCAAAATCCATTTTAAGCAAAGATCAATTAAGAGCCAAGATGAGAGCTTACTCACAGTTCGAGGCCCTGCAGCAGACAGGAGTTTCCGCTGTGACTGGGGAAAGAGTAAAAATGGACCTGAGAGTATTCTCTTGAGAGATGATTAAGAATGGAGACAGTTGGAGGTGCACTAATTAAGATTTGAAACAACAGAAGCCTGTTTTTGGAGCGGATCATAACCTGTGACCCAAAAAAAGGATTCTATATGACAATTGATAATAATTTATACAATGGTTGGATGTTGGTAAATCTCCCAAACTTGAACCATCGTTGTGACCAAAAAAGTTCTGAAGACTACGTGGTGACCTGCAAAAGGGATACTTTAAACCTTGGTGAAATGACAGCAGCAGCAATATTGCCAAGAAATTTAAATTATGCATGAAAATTTTGATTATAGTCCTTCGGTTAATAAACATGAACCCACACTTTTACATGACAGCACTGGTGTCACATGTCACAAGCCACTAAAGCAAAGTTAATTGAATTATTCAATTCTGTTGTTTACAGTGTAGTCACCAGAACTTTATCCAGTGAACTGGTATAGTTTTCATCATTTGGAGATTTTTCTAAGAAACTTCATATTCTCCAATTGAAAAACAGTAATTGGAGGGTTTGAACAGTTTATACAGCCTAGCAAATGATGAATTTTATAAAAATGAAATATTTAATGTCCTATTAGAAGAAAACTGTTAATGCTTGTGATGTGTATTTTGTTTGAATAAAACTTATTTTTTTAAGTAGTGTTTTAATTTTGACCTACAGAAACAGCAATTTCATATGGTACAAGGCAATATAAGGTTTTCTCCATTTACCTGTGACTAGTTAGAGATGAGTACAAGATATTTTAAATATAGTTGTAATATAAATGTCTTTATAGTTTTAGGAAATGAAATGATATAAACTCTAATACTAGGTACTCCTTTGTGTGAAAACTTTACCAGTTGAAGCAGGTAAAAATGCAGTAGTTTGGGCTGACTCTTGACATTTGGTACGTTCAGTAGCATACTCGAAGATCACATTTTGCTTACATTGTAGTTTTTGTTAAAGATACATAATTTTCTAAATGTTTAAGGACTTAATTATGTTGTTTTTGAAATCCTAGTGACTGCAGATTTTTAAGATATGATGCACTGTATGTTATATGCCTAGTTCTAGCATCAGATCATGGTGGTTTTTTTTTAATGACTGAATACAGTTAGGTAGATGCTGAGTAGAACCTTCCAACGTCTTCAGGAGTTAACACTTTACACAGTAGTACTCAAGTTGTGCTCATTGCTAAAACTGATTATGCAGTTTCTAAAGCCCTCTATTGCTTACACTTTTATTAGTAGTTTTGTGAAAATGAAATAACCTCTCCCAAGTTAGTCTAAAAATACTTGATTTATAATGTGATTCTTTTATTTTCCATTTCCAACTAGTTGTTTTTAAAAACTTACAAACAAGTGAATTTTTATTCTTGTATTTAGGTCTTAAGAGCACCTTACTTAAATACGAATCTGTTAAATTTACAGAAGAAAAACCCGTGGTTGATTTTAACAGTGAATCATAGGCAAACTACACTCATAGCTGTTGAATGTTTTCATGTATTTGAATTAATTTTCTTACTAGTTCCACATTTGTCTCTACATAACACTGTCAGAAGTTATCTAGAGGCTTTTTGGTAGGGAAAGTGATGAACTATAAGAATGGCCAGATATTAATTTGCCTAATGTGACTCAAAGAAGGCTATGATACAAATCAATATGGCTTTCTTAAGACAAGTGATGAGCTGTCCTAAACATTTAAAAAATACTCAGTGAGGGAAATAACTGCACACAGGTGGCATAATCTTCCAGTAGCATCGCACCTTTTTTGGTGTAATCCTTTTCCATCACTGAAAGGCCTCATCTCACATGCACACATACACGCAAAGACACACGTACATGCAATTGAGCAGGAAATCTTGGGGTTTCTCCTACATTCTCAAGTTTTGCCAGAGTTCAACCTGGCTATCAGCAGCTAGGCTCTCTCACCAAGGCTAGGTTACTAGAAAGTTTTAAAGTGTCAGTTCCTTTCTCAGAACTTGCTTTGTTCATTTCACTAGAGAATTCCTGATCCACTTGCTTCTAGATGCTACTGGACTCCCTAATGCAGGACAGCTTAGCTTACTATAGAAAAATAAATTATTTTTCAGATAGAGTGCTTGGAATTAGATTTGTGATCCATGTTTTCCTTTTGTGTGAAATACTTTAGCATACTGCTATTATGATTCTTGTTATCCAGACTAGAAGATTATGTACATAAAACTGAAGATTTTCTTGTACTAGTGCTTATTCTTCATAGATGAACACAATATAAAGAAATCCAATTTGTGTGTGTGTGTGTGTGTGTGTGTGTATGTGTGTGTGTGTGTGTTTAGACTCCCAACTCTGCCTAGTGGTAGGAAAAAAACTTCAATAATAGGTTACCCTGAAATCTGCTGACTTTAATCATCCAGATAAAATATCAGGAGTTTTCTTCTAATATTCTTTTACATTTGTTTGTCTTGAACAAACTGAGTGCTAGTACTTATTGTCCAACATACTATGGTAATTGTTTGTAATAGTAAAATATATATGTAAGCAATGATTTTTAAAGGGAGCTCGAGAGTTTTTGGATTTCTTTTTTGCAGTGTATAAAGGTTTCATATGCATGAACATTTGTGCTATTTAAGATTTTTTTAATTAAAAAAAAGTTTAAAAGCATCCAGATTCCCAAAGTTCATTTGTAAATAGTGGTTTAGAACTCTGTATAAGATGATTAGATTCTTAGGGAAGCTCATAAAGGCTTATTTACACCATCATGTAGTTAACAATGTTGTATCATACTGAGTGCTCAGTCCTCTTTAGGGAATCAGTCAATGTAGGAAGGAGAAAGAAGCAGAGGTCGTTCCTTTTTTCTGATTCGGTTCAGGAAGGTTGAGTTGTTTGGTGTGTTTCCCAGTTGCCCTCTTCCCATCCTAAACTCTCAAGTGGAATGCTATATAAACCAACTTGCCTTGTGCCTTCCTGGATGCTCTGTACTTCAAAATTTCATATCTTTCCTCTAATCAGAATTCTCATTTCTTTGTTGGCTGTGGTTGGCTAGATTTTAAGGGGACAGTCTGTTGCAGCAAGATTTGAACAAAGATAATGAAGTGGGATTAAATTTCTCTTTTTTTAAAGACTTTATTCAGAATGAATCTTTAATATCTTTGATTTCATACAATATGACCACATTTAGGCACCATGGAAAGCAGTATTTTTATCAAATTGATACGTTCTTGAGAGTACTTCCCAATCTCCTTTAGGTTGTGGAGACTTTTCACAATTTCTTTTCCTCTACTTCTGAACTCAGAGATTTTCTTCTCATTTCCAAATTTTATCAACTTCCCCCTTTTCTCTATTCCATTTATCTGATAAAGCAGTATAGAAGTTATATCTGTAATTTTCCAACTCTTGGTACAGTGATGGGCTTAGAGGCATCCCTGGAGTAAAGGGACTAGGGATGGGATTAGTATCTCCCAAGACAAGGGGTCTAGGGCAAATAAAGGGAAGAAAGTTTTCACTGAAGACTTTTAATGAAACCCAATGGATAAGCTTCGTCTTTGTCATATTTTGTCGAAACACATTACTTGTAATTATATTAAAACTTATTCTAAATACCTGTACTTCTCTTGTTCTGTAGGTGATGTAGATGATGTTGCTTGTTAGTTAAAATATCTTTTATAAAAGAAAGTCCTGCTTCTTATCATGATGTATGTGACTTAAATGACTGTTTCATATTAAAACTATTTCTTCCTTATGTACTGCTTACATATACCTCTTTTTGGGATATTAGTTCAGTACTTTTATACAAATCTGAGTGTGTTCCACATTGGTGACATGTATTTTTGCAGTAAATTTTTGTTTTGTTCTTAGAGCATGTTTAAAGTAATACATGCGCTAGTGCTGTGATCTGTGGCAAAATTACTGTAATTCAAATTGGAAAATAAAATGTTTCCAGACTTTGTCCAACATTTATTCCTATGACAAAGGAAATTACTATGTAATACTAATTATTTCATATGCTGGTATGTTTAAGCTACTCTATGAAGTATGTGAGACATCAATATTTATGGGTTAGTAGATGGCCTGATGTCTTTGAAATGGGAGAGAGGGGTAAAATTTGGTGTTGGCAATTCATAGCACTCATAATACAATAAATACTTCTTAAAAATTTGATCTTCCTCTTACAGTTATAATTTACTAAGGAATTATCTTAATTTGACAGTGCATATTCAATTTTTTTAGCCCATACCATTAAAATTATATATTAGACTTTGAACTTATTCTGATATCTTCCAACCAAAAAAGATATCATTCACTCCACCGTAACCAAAATAAGTAGTAATATTAATCTTCATTTATTAATAAACTATTAAAATACCATAAAACTCCTCTAATTTACTTACAATTTATAACCATTGATACAAGACTTGAATGTTTACTTTCTACTATCTGATGAAAAGATTTGTTAATAAAAGTCATAATCAAGATTTTAAAGAAAAATGTTTAATCTTGGGAAAATTTTAAGCTTCTTAGAGACACTTATTTCAGAATACTAGTTTAAAAGCATTCTTTTGTCATTAAACCTTAAGTACCCAAAAGAATCGTAATAGATAATACTTGGAAATTTGTATATTTGAAATTACGTGCTTAACAGAAAAAAAAAGAATGCTTGTGAGTGCTTAAACTGCATATCTTTTAAAATATTCAAATTTTTAGACTTTTATCAATTTAACCTGAATTAACAAGGTTTTACTATATCAGTGATGTATATTACAAGGTTAATGTCTACCAATGTTATTCTAATGATCTCTCTATACAGCATCATTTTTGGCATGGTTGTTGTGGTATATTTTGTACATTTGATTGTTAGCTGTTGATAGAATTGACATAGCAATAAATCTGATTCAGTTCTTAAATTTTAAAAAATGCCAGATACAATACTGTGTCATAATCCCATTATACTTTATTTGAATACCCAATATTTTCATGAGTTTCTTTTTTTGTATTAAAAATTTAGTTTTACATGTTAGGGATTTTTTTTTCTGGTATTTTCATATACAATCTTTTAGAACTGTGTCTGTTTCTATTTGAATCATAGAAGTTGAAAGAAGTATTCGTATTAAATGATTCATGAATTGCTTTGTGGAAAAATCTGAATAAAGTATGGAATGACTAGGTTACCCCCAAATTGTTTATGTTCTTTATGTGGTTAATGTACAGGTTACAGTTTTCAGGGAAATAAAATTGGCTTGGTAACTGATTGGATATAGTAGATAATGGATAGTTTAACTGTCTAAGGGCTTCCAAATATTAAACCAAATAATTCTCAATTCTGAATACTTTTTAATAATTACTATAAATAATGGTAAGCCAATTCTCATTTTTCTTTTTAAGATATTTAACTCTTATAATTTCTTCCTCCTTATCCTTTTTCTTTCTTCCTTAAACACCGTGCTAGAATTTAAAATTGGATGAGTTTAACTTATCTCCACATTTTAGTTTTTTATTCTGTAGGTAAATAGTAAGACGGGTAGAGGTTCTATCAAACAGTCCATGTTATTGTTGGCCATTCTTTTCAGGGATCATGCTAAATGTCATTTGTGCATTGTATAAAGAATGTTATCAGTATGTAGACCTACTATTAGTAGAAATTATGTATGGCAGGCTTTCTTGAATAATATGTATTGTAAGTTTGTTTCCTATTAGTGTTATGCTTCAGATTCTTTTAAATAAAGCTAGTTTTTAAAGAGAAAAATAACTGTTTTTTAAATGCTTGACTTTTATCAAGACAAGTAGGCGTTGAACAGTCTTGGCTTTGGGTAGGAGATGTCCTAGGAAACATTAAGCAGGGCAGTAGCGTACAATTTACCAGGAATTTACTTTTGTTGTTGTTGTTTATTTATTTATTTATTTATTTTTGGCTGTGTTGGGTCTTCATTTCTGTGCGAGGGCTTTCTCTAGTTGTGGCAAGCGGGGGCCACTCTTCATCGCGGTGCGCGGGCCTCTCACTGTCCCGGCCTCTCTTGCTGCGGAGCACAGGCTCCAGACGCGCAGGCTCAGTAGTTGTGGCTCACGGGCCCAGCCGCTCTGCGGCATGTGGGATCTTCCCAGACCAGGGCTCGAACCCGTGTCCCCTGCATCGGCAGGCGGACTCTCAACCACTGCGCCACCAGGGAAGCCCAAACCAATATTTTTGGACAGGCTTTGCTATATACAACTTGTTTTTCCTGTGAAGTTTATACATAACACTGAGTCCTGAGTTTCCTTAAGAAAATGTGAACATATCTCTATTTTGATTTTTACAAATTAGGACTCCAGTTTTGTTAATAGAAAATTAATTGGAGAGGAGTGCTACAATCTCAGCAGCTTAGTGATCCCTGAAGTAGAGACACCGCTGTAGCAATATTAAGAACAAACTTGCCTGAATGATAAAATTAGTTTTACAAAAGACATCCAAAGTTTGCTTGAAGCAACCATCAGGTGCCTTGAGTAAAAAGAGAATGCATAAAATGTGAATGTATCAGTTGATGCAACTTGGTATTAGAGGTAATAAAAGTGACAAAAATACAAGATAAAATTTGAATGCACAAAAGATTTATTTACATGTGTGGAAGGGAAAAAAAACAGGAAAAGTGTATCTTACCTGTTGTAGGAAAGAGAAAAGATGTACAGAGACTTCTGATCAAATAACATGAATTGATGCTCTAAGGTATCCCTTTGTTTCAAACATATAGCAATAATAAATATAAAAAGATACAATTGGGTTCAAAACCAACATAAATACATCCCAGGACAAGAAATAAAGAAAAAAGCATAAATGATGCTGAAGCAGCATCCTGCCTGACTCTGAGTCCAAAGCAGAAATTTGCAGGCAAAAATTCTAACCTGGCAGGGTAATGAGGTCTAAAGTGCTACTACATTTCAAAACTTAAGAGATGCAATAACACAATACTTAATGGGAAATGCATAGCTTTAGATAATTTTTAAGCCCAAAATATAATGCTAAGTGTTGATCTCAAGAGGATAAGAGAAGAATAAAAAATCCTAAGGAAAGTAGAAGGAAGGAAACAATAAAGAAAATAATAGGAAATAAAATAGAAAACAAACATTAGAGAGGAATAATAGGGCCACAAATAGGCGATTTTTATCTTTAAAAGATAAAAGATTTTATTTTATTGGGTTGGCCAAAAAGTTCGTTCAGGTTTTACCATAAGATGTTATGGAAAAACCCAAATGAACTTTTTAGCCAACCCATATTTTAAAAGATTAATAATATTGATGAGCCTCTGGTGAAACTGATTTAAAAAGAAATGGCCGACAGAAATAACAAGAATGTAAAAAGGGCAAAAAACATAGCACTGCTTTAAGCCTGGAGGGAGCTGGGATTCCTCTGCACTGCTGCCCCACATGTGAAAAAGGTTAAAAAGCAAACCTAGCTCCAACCGATACCTGGGACTCCAGCTTATAGGCCTAACTTGGCAGAAGTGCACAGTTTTGTAATTTGCTCAGTTGATAACTGGTGTACAGTATCACCAAATAATTCGAAACTAAATTAGCATATAACACTTGGCTGAATTGGAGTCCCTAGGACACAAGTTAGAGGCAACTTAAAACTGCTAGAAAGGAAAGGATGAACCTAGAGGAAAGAAACAAAAATTTAAAAAAACCCACTCTAAATCAAAATTTCAAAACATATGAAAAAAACTAATGATAAAAACAGCCAACCAACATCTTTTAAAATTTTGATCCACTCAAGATGAAAATGACAGCATAGCCTGAAAAAGGCTTTAAAGAGAAGTACCATTCAGGATCCTGAAAGGTAAACTAAAGAATTAAAATTACAAAACCCAGTATGTAGATATTCATTCATTCAACATTTACTGAGTGTTATTTATATGTCAGGCACTGTTGTAAATGCTAAGAATATAGTGGTAAATCACACAGACAAAAATCACTACACTCATGAAGTTTTTATTCTGTAGAGACAGAAAATAAGTAAACTAAAAGTGTATTAGAGAATAAGTGCTAAGAAGAATAAAAAAGGGAATGGGATAGGAAATGCTGAGCCTGGTAGGGTGAGAGGTGCTAGATCAAATAGTAAGAGTATGTTTCATTTTGTAAGAAACTGCCAAACTGTCCTTCAAGTGGCCGTACCATTTTGCATTCCCACCAGCAATGAATGAGTTCCTCCACATCCTCACCAGCATTTGGCGTTGTCACTGTTCTGGATTTTGGCCATTCTAATATGTGTGTAGTAGTGGCATCTCATTGTTTTAGTTTGTATTTCCCTGATGACATATGATGTGGAGCATCTTATCGTATGCTTATTTATATCAACTGTGTATCTTCTTTGGTGAGCTGTCTGTCAAGGTTTGGCTCATTTTTTAATCAGGTTGTTTGTTTTCTAATTGTTTCCATTTTAAGAGTTTATGTATTTTGGATAACAGTCCTTTATCATATGTATCTTTTGCAAATATTTTCTCCCATTCTGTGTCTTGTCTTTTCATTCTCTTGATAGTGTCACCCACAGAGCAGAAAAATTTTATTTTAATCAAGTCCAGCTTATCAATTATTTCTTTCATGAACCATGCCTTTGGTGTTGTACCTAAAAATTTATCACCAAATTCAAGGTCATCTAGATTTTCTCCCATGTTATCTTCTAGGAGTTTTATAATTTTGCATTTTACATTTAGGTCTGTGATCCATTTTGAAATCACTTTGTGAAGGTTATAACCGCTATGCCTAGATTCACTTTTTTGTATGCGGATGTCCAGTTGTTCCATTTGTTGAAAAGACTGTCCTTTCTCCATCACACTGCTTTTGCTTCTTTGTCAAAGATCAGTTGACTGTATTCCTGTGGGTATATTTCTGGGTTTTCCATTCTGTTCCACTGATGTATTTGTCTATCCTTTCACCAATACCACACTGCCTTGATTATTGTTCTTCAAACTTGATCTATAAATTTAATGCAATCGCAATCAAAATCCTAGGAAGTTATTTTGTGGATATTGACAAATTGATTTTACAGTTTATATGGAGAGGCAAAATACCCAGAATAGTCAACACATTACTGAAGGAGAACAAAGTTAAAGGACTGACACTACCCAACCTCAAGACTTGGCACAAGGTTGGCTAAGTCTTCTTGGAGATTTCTAGGGTGGTAGTATGTCTGGATTTATAGAAGTTAGGAGTTAGGAAATATAGTCTCTGCCTCTATCTTCTGAAAGAACTGTAGAGAATTGGTATAATTTCTTCCTTAATGTTTGGTAGAATTCACTAGTGACCCCATCTGGGCCTGGAGCGATCTGTTCTGGAAAGTTATGGATTATTGACTCAATTTCTTTAATAGATATAGGCCTATTCAGATTGTCTATTTCTTCTTGTGTGAGTTTTGGCAGATCATGTCCTTCAGGGAATTGGCCCATTTCTTGTAGATCATCAAATTTTGTAGGCATAGAGTTGTTCATAGTATTCCTTTATTATCCTTTCTATATCCATGTTGTCTGCAGTGATATCCCCTCTTTCATTTCTCATATTAGTTATCTGTGTCCTCTCCCTTTTCTTCCTTAGGTAACCTGGCTAAGGGCTTGTTGATTTTATTTTCAAAGATTTTATTTTCAAAGGTTTGTTTTATTGATTTTTTTAGAATTTCATTGATTTATGCTCTAATTTTTAATTATTTAATTTTTTAATGCTACTTTGGATTTAATTTGCTTTTCTTTTTCTAGCTGCCTAAGGTAGAAGCTTAGTTGATTGATTTTTAAATCTTTCTCTAATATATGCATTTAATGCTGTAAATTTCTCTCTAGTCAGTTAAACTCTGATAAAACCCTAGCAGGTTAGTCTCTGGTTAAATAGTTTCTCCCGAGGTCAGATCTTGCTGAGAACAAATGCTCTGGCATATTTCAAAATGGTTCCTTTTCCCTTCCCCCTGCTGGGAGCATGAGAATATTTTTGTGCAGTATTCACTGTGAGAACCTGGTAGAACTTCAGGAAGTAAAACTCACAAAAGGGTTGGGGGCTCCCTGATGACTGGGGTCCCTCTGGAGTTTTTCTCTCTCAGACTTGCCCACAGTGGGCCTCCAGCGATTTGTCAACTACATTCAGGTTTTCCTACCTCGGCACTAGTTCCCACGGAGGTTTCTGCTCTGATTGGTTGTGATTCTCTATAGATACAATCTTTCCCATCAGGGGCGCAGGGGTTTGCCCTGTGACCTCACTTTTCTTGTGGAGCTAAGAAGATTGTTGATTTTTCATTTTGTTCAGCTTTTTACTTGTTGGGATGGAGTAGTGACTTCCAAGCTCTGTACATGCCAGATCAGAAACTAGAAGCACTTAAAAATTTTTTAAAAAACTGATACGCTAAAACAAGTCTAATAGGAAAAATCATTGAGATCTATACTTTGTAAATGTCAATCTAAGATATTTGGGCCAAAATAAAAGGAAAAGTATAAATGGATAGTTCACACTGTCCACATGAGCTCTACCTATATATTCTTGTCTAGCCGTAAATCACATTGTGTTTTTCTAAAGCGCAAATTTAAAATAGTAAAATAGCGAATGCATTTAAAACCTAGTACCTAGATTTTGCTCTTGAAAGCTATCCCCCGTTAAAAAGAACTAATGGTTCTTGGAGAACGACTGATTCCGTTTCCCAGAGGAGAAAAAAAAAAGGAAAAGAATTCAAACTGGGTCTAAATCATTTTTGTTCCAAGAATAAAGGATTTTGAAAAGGCTTAAAAAAGTTCTGGGGTGGTGTTAAAAAAGTCATAAATCAGCCTTTCCCAATGGCCAAATTTGACAGTTTGACCATCAAAAAATAAACAAATTTTAGTTAATTCATTTTAGGTGAAGAATAATAAATCAGATTTAATTTTTGCTTCATTATGTACATTTTCACTCCCTAAGAGCCTCACAATACATAAGGAGAAAATAAGGACCCTTCTCTATTATAGAGCTTGTTTTTAAAAATTTTACTTTAATTTTGTAATATTTGTTACATAAAAAATGATACAGATATTTGTACATTATGAATCAAAAGATGAATAAGGCAAATCCATCACCAAAATTAGAGAGAGAAAAAAAAGGCAATTTCTTTGATGGTCTCTGATGGCATGCTTTGTTGTAATGAACAAAATCAAACAAAAAATAATTTGGGGTGTTCTCTCGATTTTCCTAGGGAACCAGCCAATAGGACCTGGACCTCCTGTCTTCCAGTGGGAGGGGCTGCATCTGACGCAGCTTGCCAGGGTACTAGTAATTTTTTTCTTCCAACTAAATCTTTGCATGTGAATCAAGGTCTCCAGATACTGGGTAGCTGGCTTTCACAGATAAGTCTTATAGTTTGCACCTAAACCAAGATTGCCTGGGTCCCAATAACTTCCCTCCCGAAAAGGTTCCTTTCATGTTTGCCCTATAAGAAGGGAGAACAGCAAGGGGATGGAATTCCTCTCCTGTAATGCAGAGCTACACTGCAGATGGAGCATAGTGCTTTGGCCCCAGTGTGTTTCTCCTTGGGATGATGGAAGAATGGGGAAACCTGTGGTTTTTCTTGGCTTTGTTTCTCCTTTCCTCCATTAAAACCTATCTCTTAACCTAGTGGGTCACAGACTTTGGTATGTATCAGCATTACCTGGTGGGCTTGTTAAAACACAGATTGCTGGGCCACAGTTCCAGATTATCTGGTCCAGCAGGTCTGGAGTGGGGTCTGGGAATTTGCATTTCTAGCAAGTCCCCAGATGATGCTGATATTGTTGTCAGGGGACCACACTTTGAGAAACTTTGTCTTAATTCATGCAGTATGTCTATGTAGAAATCAGCTTTTCTGGCTACCACAAAGGGTGTCATTTGCAAGACTTTCACCTAGGAGTTAACCATTATCCTTTCTTACACCTTAACTTTCCTTTATAGTTGTACCACATATGTATAGATAGGAATCCTTAACCAACAGATTTGGTTTTCATTATTTTCAAGTTTTATACAAATGGCATTGTTCCTTAAGGGTCTTATAAGACTTGCTTTTTTCCACTCATCCATCCAGTGTAAAGTAAAATTAATTCATTTTTACTGTTGTATGATATTCTTTTGTATGAATATACCTATTGATAGATATTTGGCTTGTTTTTAGGTTTTTGCTAGAAGCTGCTATGAACAGTTACTTCTTTACCCAATCATAGAGTTACGCTCTCTTTAAGAAAGGACCCAATCTAGAGGAAACCCTCCCTCCCTTAGATCTTCCCTCCAGTTCTGACACCCCCTTACTGAGAATCAATGTGATGTGCACTCAATGACTAAATAAACTCAACTTGTTCAACTACAGGTGCCCCTGTGGTCTTTGACTGAAGGGCATTGAAAAAATATATATCTTGCCATTCTTTATTGTGCCTTTTGGTGAGCACCAGTTCTTAATTTTAGTTTGTTTTCAATCTTTTTCCTTTAAGGTAAGTGCTTTTGATGTCATACTTAAGAAATGCTTTCTTACTCCAAGATCATACAAACACACACACGTATTTGTGTATGTGTATATATAAAATACATATATGTTTTAAGCTTGTATGTCTTTAGTTCATCTGAAATTCATTTTTGTGTGTGACACCATATGCATGTAGAGAGCCAATCCCATTTTTTCCCATATGGTGACCATTTCTCCTAGCACCCAATGTATTCAATAGTCATTCCTTTCTTTGCTTTTCCCCACTTATGTGCACAGTCACTTTTGCCATATATCAAATTTCCATCTACACTCCAGTTAGATTAAGATTTTTTGTTTTTTAAATCTAATAGGAAACACAGATTAAGACTTTTAAGACTGAATTAGTTTCAAGGCTTGTTAAACACTTTTTAGATAAGTACCTGTCTTGAAACAATGTATAAAGATTAATGGTGTTTTAAATTGGTATCAGCTGATGTAATGATTCAGCAATAAAACTGATCAAGTTTTTTTTTAAAAAAGACATAACTCACTCAGAGTGTAAAAAGTTTCATAAGACTGGTAGTCAGGGGAACAATTTCACTACAGAGGTTTGTATGTGCTTAACAAAGTGATTGCTAACGAATTTTCCTGAAACTCCCAAACAGAACAAAGTATCCTTTTTATTTTCTATACATATATCACTTGTGTTTTTATATAGTGGCAGAATCTACACTTTAACATTTTATATAATAGGAATGCATAAACTCTGTCTTTTGAAGACACAGGAGAGTTTGAAACAAAATGGTAAAAGTAGGAATTGAACACAAGGGGGAGAAATGCCCAAAGCAACATAAAAAAGAATCTATAGGATTGTTAGTTTTCTCCGATTAGGAGGACAAGGGAAAAGAAGTCTAACATGGCCCCAGTATTCAAAGTTACCGATCCTTGAGATGATGAACAGCTGACAAAATTAGGTAAGATAGTGAGGGGTGCTCTGTTTGGGGGGTAAAAGATGATTTTTTTTCCTCCCAAGTCTGCTGCTCCTTAGCTTTCCTCAAGGACTTTTTCAGGAGCTTTTAAATTTGTATTAATGACTTCCAAAAGTAAAATGTTAAAAATCCCCATTCCTAAGTGGCAAATAGTTTGTAGATGCTTAATTTTCATGTCCTTTTTTTTTTTTTAAACATCAAATTCCAGTAATTTATAAACTGTGTCTCCAGAAAGCATCCCAAGGAAAGAACATTGGAATGGGAGTTAGGGGGTCAGGATCTTAATCACAGTTCAGCCGCTAATCCATGTGGCAATGGGGTTGGGTATATGGATCTCAGATTCCTTAAATACTGCATGTGGGAATACTACATGATCTTTAAGTTTCCTCTCAGCGCTAAAGTTACAAATCTCCTTAAACAACGGTAAAACATATCCGTGTCAATTCAACTTATCCTACAGTTGAGTTGCAGCCAAGCATTCGCCAGGTGAGTCATACGGTCGTTTCTCCCCAGTTCTCAAACCAAGGAAAGAACCCTACCTACATGCTTGTGACGGGCTTACGGTTGATAGGATTTTAAGGACAACAGTACAGGCAAGCTCCTAGGCCAGAAGGTCAGTATGAACTGGAACTTTCCAAAACAGGAACACCAAATGGTGCTAATTTCTACAGCCCCCGTCAGAACAAACAAAAGGCAAGGGCTGCAATGGCGCGTGAACGTCGCACCTGCTTCTCGCGGGTTACGCTTTCCCACATCCTTTTATGCATTTTCAAGCGTGAAGCTCTTTTCTTGCTTAAGCGGAAGTGGGTCTGCTACTTCGCAGATTCGCTTGGACTGCGGGTGAGAGACAAGACCTCAGGTAACGGTAACGCTCCCGCTAGGGGCGCCCAGGCAGTGGTGACGGGAGTCCGCAGGTCGACCGCAGTGGCGCGCCCGGGGCACGCTGGGAACGGGGGAGGGTGGTGCCGCGGCCCGGCCTGACCCGGAAGGGCTGGCCTGTGGTAACCCCGGCTTCCCTAGCAACCGAGCGGGCGCGCGTCCTCCCCAGCCTCTCCGGACGCCTCCCGGGATGCCCCTGCAGGTTAGCGACTACAGCTGGGAGCAGACGAGGACTGCGGTCTTCATCTCTGTGCCCCTCAGAGGCGTCAGCGTCAGGGACGCGGACGTGTTCTGCACGGAAAACTATCTGAAGGTAGGAAAGCGAGTCGTGCCTGCCGGCAGGGTGAGGGAGCCGGGGGTGTGGTCCGAAGCGGCTGCAGGGGCGCGGCTGTGGACCTGCAACAGGCGCGTCCTTGCAGATAAGCATCCTAAAATTTTAGTCCTATTAAAAATAAAACAAAGCAAAACAAACAAAACAAAATACGAATCCCATACAGGTGACACCTCGTCTGTAGACAGATGTCACCAGGTCAGAGATTATTTTATCCAGGATTTCCTCATATGCCGTGCTTTTATCGTGACCTGGAATATATTTATAGAAGGAATTTAAGAAAATGATTTAGACTTCTTTCTTATCACATTTCTTAACGGGTGTGTCTTTCATTTGTGTAACTAAATGGACTTCCGTTTTCCCCCTTTTGAATAGGTGAACTGTCCTCCATTTTTATTTGAGGTGTTTCTCTATGCTCCCATAGACGATGAGAGCAGCAAAGCCAAGATTGGAAATGACACTATTGTTTTCACTTTACACAAAAAAGAAGCGGCCATGTGGGAGACCCTTTCTCTGTCAAGTGGTAAGTTCTTTACTAAAAGACGTTCAGCTGGTTGTGCTTTTTATACTTTATACCATTTAAAATTTTCTCTTTTGAAATTTATGTTGCTATTCTAGGAAAACGAAATAGACACATAGCATGATTTAAAAGAGTTAGTGCTTCAGCTGCCTCTTAAAATAAATCACCTAATTCCTGAGTAATCGAATTACTCAAAAATTAGAGTCCGTTAATACTACCTTTTAAGGGATGTGGGCTCCTATCTTCAGGGGATAAGGCCTCCCAATATGGCCTTTATTTAGCACTCATTTTGTATTAGGCATTAGTTCATCTGTTAATCCTCACAACAATCTATCACTTAGGTACCCCCCCTCTTTTTTTAAGGTGAGGCTACTGAGACACAGAAGGGTTGAGTAATTGCCAAAGGTCACACAACTAGTAAGTGACAGACAAGAAGTGGAGTCTTAGGGCTTCTCTGGTGGCGCAGTGGTTGAGAGTCCGCCTGCTGATGCAGGGGACACGGGTTTGTGCCCTGGTCCGGGAAGATCCCACATGCTGCGGAGTGGCTAGGCCCGTGAGCCATGGCCGCTGAGCCTGCGCGTCCAGAGCCTGTGCTCCGCAACAGGAGAGGCCACAACAGTGAGAGGCCAGCATACCACACACACACAAAAAAAGTGGAGTCTTAGCAGTTTGACTCTAGAGCAGTGTTTCAGCTACGGAACTTTTACAGAATACAGATGTCTGAATCTCACCCTAGAGCAATCAAATCAGTTTCTGGGAGTGAGACTTAGACCTAGGTACTGGTAGTTTTTAAAACGCTTTTTGGGAATTATAATGTACAGTCCAAGTTGAGATCCCCCATTCTCTGTACTCTTAATCAGTATTCTTCTGCCAAGATCAGCTTTGTGGGTCAGTAATTGCCCTATACTGCTTTAGCTCTGTTATCTTCCTCCCTGATCTAGTTGTCATGTTTTCTTGTGTTTTCTATCTACTGCCTGAAATTTCTCTTAGGTCTTTGGCGTTAAGTCTTGAGTTAGGACTATTGAGAAATGGGGAAATGGCAGCCATTCTTTATGTTAATGTTTTCTTGGTATCTTGCTGTGGAATTTAATTTTTTAATCCCTAGGACCAGGTGGAATTTTTCTCTAAAATGTGGTATTCAGCTCAGAAAATACTGGTTAAGGTAGGTTACCATAGCCAGCTTACTTTAGTTCTTTATTGAGCCCCAGAATAACTGAGGAGTTTTTAAAAACCAGATACCTGCTCTCCTACCCCTGCCTTCCTTTTTGATTCAAGTCTGAGATAGGGCCTGGGAATATGTCGTGAAACACACCCAGGGTGTTCTGACTTCGTACCTAAGATTAAATGTAAATACTTTGATTTATTTCAGCTGTTGTTGATAATCTTAATTTTGAAGTTAGATGGGACCAGAACCATCTAATGGCTTCTTTTAAAATAAACAGATTGGGGGTTGAGAACTCCCCAGGTGATTATGATGCCTGGCCAGGTTTGTGAACCACTGACTTAAGTGTGTGTGTGTGTGTGTGTGTGTGTGTGTGTGTGTGTGTGTGTGTGTCTTGATTTCCCCAGGTAACATTTTGTCCACCAACTTTTTAGGCTATAAAGAAAAGTCATATCCATAAACCTGTTACTTTCCCCTGTTTCTGACATGAAACACTTTCTTCTATGTCAAATTCCCTTCTTAAACTTGTTGGCCACTTTATTCAGGAGTGGGAAGGGAATTTTTTAATCATAACCTTCCTCTCTAATTTAGATATCTGCTTTCATTGCACAGGTGCTTGAGTCTTCTCTTTCATGGTTATATGGTCAGCTATTCCAAATTTTGACCATTTAAACTAGGGTTGGCAAACTTTTTCTGTAAAGGACCAGATAATATTTTGGATTTTGTGGCCTATGTAGTCTGTGTCACAATTACTCAGCTCTGTTATTGCAGAACAAAAGCAGCCATAGACAATATGTATTTATTGATGCTGAAATTTCAATTTATTCTAATTTGTATATGTCATAAAGTATTACTATTCTTTTGATTTTTTTCAACTATTTAAAACTGTAAAAATTATTCTTAGCTTATGTGCTGAAAGAAATCAGGAAGCAGGTTGGGTTTGACCGTAATTTGCCAGTTAGACTAATCAAAACAGTCTTAAAACTGACTTATATAACAAGTAATGAGCATCGATTTTACTGCAGAAACCAGGTTTGAGATTCTTTTAGAAGTCAAACTCAGTTTCAGATGCAATTCAGTGAAATTGTTTAACAATCTGTTTTTCACATGCAGTATTGTGGAGCTCCAGTCTATACTCCAAGTCTGCCTCCCTGATTATTCAAAACATACTTGCTCCATTTTTTTCTGAAGTTCCTTCTTGATCCATTTTTCGTTTCTTTTAGATAGGGAGCATTTCACTTGGAAACTTGATTTTCTTTTAATTACTTCTGCCCCTGAAACTGGTCCAACTGTCTGCCACTCTGTTACTAAACAGGTGGTTTGGGGAGAGACTTCTGAAGTAATTTCAGTCCTAATTCCCAGCCAAGATCTTGGATGGGTAAAAATTCCATACTCTTTACTTATTTTTAACTGAAATTAATATTCCCTTCAACTATGAATGTAGATGACAAACAACAGTAGTGTCAATAAAAATCACAAATATGTTCATATCACAGGTACCTCTATCTTTTATATACACTACTTTGAAATTATAGTATTTATTAGACATTTTGCTATGTATTATTTAATGCATTAATAAAGAAGCACATACTTGTATATCACAAATTTATTTTTTAATATTTTGTGTTTTAATATAACTAGTTTTCTTTGTGTATTTTTTCATATATTTTAAAACACTATGAAGGTATGTATAAAACTTTACTAGTCATCCCTCCACTTCTGCCATTCTTTTTTTTTTTAATCAGAAACAGTGAATATATATATATATTTTTTAACATCTTTATTGGAGTATAATTGCTTTACAATGGTGTGTTAGTTTTTGCTGTATAACAAAGTGAATCAGTTATACACATACATATGTTCCCATATCTCTTCCCTCTTGCGTCTCCCTCCCTCCCACCCTCTCTATCCCACCCCTCTAGGTGGTAACAAAGCACCGAGCTGATCTCCCCGTGCTATACGGCTGCTTCCCACTAGCTATCTATTTTACGTGTGGTAGCGTATATATGTCCATGCCACTATCTCACTTTGTCACAACTTACCCTTCCCCCTCCCCATATCCTCAGGTCCATTCTCTAGTAGGTCTGTGTCTTTATTCCCATCTTGCCCCTAGGTTCTTCATGACCTTTTTTTTTTCTTAGATTCCATATATATGTGTTAGCATACGGTATTTGTTTTTCTCTTTCTGACTTGCTTCACTCTGTATGACAGAGTCTGGGTCCATCCACCTCACTACAAATAACTCAATTTCATTTCTTTTTATGGCTGAGTAATATTCCATTGTATATATGTGCCACATCTTCTTTATCCATCCATCTGTTGATGAACACTTAGGTTGCTTCCATGTCCTGGCTACTGTAAATAGAGCTGCAGTGAACATTTTGCTATATGTCTCTTTTTTTTTTAACATCTTTATTGGGGTATAATTGCTTTACAATGGTGTGTTAGTTTCTGCTTTATAACAAAGTGAATCAGTTATACATATGTTTCCATATCTCTTCCCTCTTGCATCTCCCTCCCTCCCACCCTCCCTATCCCACCCCTCCAGGTGGTCACAAAGCACCGAGCTGATATCCCTGTGCTATGAGGCTGCTTCCCACTAGCTATCTACCTTACGTTTGTTAGTGTATATATGTCCATACCTCTCTCTCGCTTTGTCACAGCTCACCCTTCCCCCTCCCCATATCCTCAAGTCCGTTCTCCAGTAGGTCTGTGTCTTTATTCCTGTCTTACCCCTAGGTTCTTCATGACATTTTTTTTCTTAAATTCCATATATATGTGTTAGCATACAGTATTTATCTTTCTCTTTCTGACTTACTTCATTCTGTATGACAGACTCTAGGTCTATCCACCTCATAACAAATTGGTACATGTCTCTTTTTGAATTAAGGTTTTCTCAGGGTATATGCCCAGTAGTGGGATTGCTGGGTCATATGGTAGTTCTATTTGTAGTTTTTGAAGGAACCTCCATACTGTTCTCCATAGTGGCTGTATCAATTTGCATTCCCACCAACAGTGCAAGAGTGTTCCCTTTTCTCCACACCCTCTCCAGCATTTATTGTTTATAGAGTTTTTGATGATGGCCATTCTGACCAGTGTGAGGGGCTACCTCATTGTAGTTTTGATTTGCATTTCTCTAATGATTAATGATGTTGAGCATTCTTTCATGTGTTCGTTGGCAATCTGTATGTCTTCTTTGGAGAAATGTCTATTTACGTCTTCTGCACATTTTTGGATTGGGTTATTTATTTTTTTGATATTGAGCTGCATGACCTGCTTGTAAATTTTGGAGATTAATCCTTTGTCAGTTGCTTCATTTGCAAATATTTTCTCCCATTCTGAGGGTTGTCTTTTGGTCTTGTTTATGGTTTCCTTTGCTGTGCAAAAGCTTTTAAGTTTCTTTAGGTCCCATTTGTTTATTTTTGTTTTTATTTCCGTTTCTCTAGGAGGTGGGTCAAAAAGGATCTTGCTGTGATTTATGTCATAGAGTGTTCTGCCTATGTTTTCCTCTAAGAGTTTGATAGTGTCTGGCCTTATATTTAGGTCTTTAATCCGTTTTGAGTTTATTTTTGTGTATGGTGTTAGGGAGTGTTCTAATTTCATACTTTTACATGTACCTGTCCAGTTTTCTCAGCACCACTTATTGAAGAGGCTGCCTTTTCTCCACTGTATATTCTTGCCTCCTTTATCAAAGATAAGGTGACCATATGTGCGTGGGTTTATCTCTGGGCTTTCTATCCTGTTCCACTGATCTATATTTCTGTTTTTTTTGCCAGTACCATACTGTCTTGATTACTGTAGCTTTGTAGTATAGTCTGAAGTCAGGGAACCTGATTCCTCCAGCTCCATTTTTCGTTCTCAAGATTGCTTTCGCTATTAGGCATCTTTTGTGTTTCCATACAAATCGTGAAATTTTTGGTTCTAGTTCTGTGAAAATGCCAGTGATAGTTTGATAGGGTTTTCATTGAATGTGTAGATTGCTTTGGGTAGTAGAGTCATTTTCCCAATGTTGATTCTTCCAATCCAAGAACATGGTATATCTCTCCATCTATTTGTATCATCTTTAATTTCTTTCATCAGTGTCTTATAATTTTCTGCATGCAGGTCTTTTGTCTCCTTAGGTAGGTTTATTCCTAGATATTTTATTCTTTTTGTTGCAATGGTAAATGGGAGTGTTTTCTTGATTTCACTTTCAGATTTTTCATCATTAGTGTATAGGAATGCCATAGATTTCTGTGCATTTATTTTGTATCCTGCTACTTTACCAAATTCATTGATTAGCTCTAGTAGTTTTCTGGTAGCATCTTTAGGATTCTCTATTTATAGTATCATGTCATCTGCAAACAGTGACAGTGCTACTTCTTCTTTTCCAGTTTGGATTCCTTTTATTTCTTTTTCTTCTCTGATTGCTGTGGCTAAAACTTCCAAAACTATGTTGAATAAGAGTGGTGAGAGTGGGCAACCTTGTCTTGTTCCTTATCTTAGTGGAAATACTTTCAGTTTTTCACCATTGAGGATGATGTTGGCTGTGGGTTTGTCATATATGGCCTTTATTATGTTGAGGAAAGTTCCCTGTATGCCTACTTTCTGGAGGGTTTTTATCATAAATGGGTGTTGAATTTTGTCGAAAGCTTTCTCTGCATCAATTGAGATGATCATATGGTTTTTCTCCTTCAGTTTGTTAATATGGTGTATCACATTGATTGATTTGTGTATTTTGAAGAATCCTTGCATTCTTGGAATAAACCCCACTTGATCATGGTGTATGATCCTTTTAATGTGCTGTTGGATTCTCTTTGCTAGTATTTTGTTGAGGATTTTTACATCTATGTTCATCAGTGATATTGGCCTGTAGTTTTCTTTTTTTGTGACATCTTTGTCTGGTTTTGGTATCACACTCCTGCCCTTCTTATCACTCCCCTACTTCACACTCTCCTACCAAGTTTCCTCTCCCCTCCTGTTTTTTTCTTCTTCAAAGTCTAGATCCCTTCCTTATCCTTCTTCCCCTAAGATAATTTACCCCCTAATGGATCACAGCCTGCAGTTTCTAAAATACTGAGTGACTGAATAAAAAATAATTGTGAATGGTAAAGTCTGTATGTAACATGTCATGTTACTTTGTAATTTTTACTAAGGCTGGCTCTGTACTCTTCATATGTATCACTATAAATCACCATTTGTATTTTTGAAGGTGATTGATTATATCAGATGGTCTCAACCCAACTTCTCTTCTAGGAGACCCCCCAGAGATGATTTATTGTGATCAGGTTTATGAGCAAATAGCTCTAGTTTCTCAACAGAGAGAGAGGAGAATAAATGTGTTCTCTTTCCTCCCATCTTATCCCCTCCGGCTCCCTTTCCCTCTCCCCCTCACTCCACAGTCCTCTCTCTCCCTCTTGTGACCCTCTCCTCCTCTCCCTCCCCTCTCTCCATCCTCATTCCCTCTGTTATTTCCCCTCTCCATTGTTCCTCTTCTCTCTTATTCATATCCTCCCTCTCTGTGTCTCTTTCTCTCTCTCTCTCTCTCTCTCTCTCTCTCTCTCTCACTCTGTTTGTCTATCTCTCTCAGTGCACAAAGGCATGCATTCTTTTTCTAAATTTTATTTGTGTATTTATTTTTGGCTGCATTGGATCTTCGTCACTGTCCGTGGGCTTTCTCTAGTTGTGGGGAGCGGGGGCTGCTCTTTGTTGTTGTGCACAGGCTTCTCATTGCGGTGGCTTCTCTTGTTGCTCTTGGAGCACGGGCTCTAGGTGCGGGCTTCAGTAGTTGTGGCACATGGGCTCAGTAGTTCTGGCTCTTAGGCTCTAGAGCACAGGCTCAGTAGTTGTGGTGCACGGGCTTAGTTGCTCCCCGGCATGTGGGATCTTCCCAGACCAGGGCTCACACACATGTCCCCTGCATTGGCAGGCGGATTAACCACTGCGCCACCAGGGAAGTCCCAAGGCATGCATTCTTTACTAATTCATTACTATTACAGTTACTTGCTTACCTTTTAGTATTAGCTTCTTGACCAGTTTAATATTGGGATATGTTTTCACTTCTCCATGTGAGGTTGGGTCCAAAAACATCTTATCCCAGATCAGTATGTAAGCAGTTTCTCCTGAGTAAAACAAATTCATCATGATCCTAATTTATTGATATTCCTTATGTTTTAGTTGACAAAGAGATGATGCAAAGAATAAGGGAGAAATCTATCCTACAAGCACAAGAAAGCGCAAAAGAAGCTATGGAAGCAAAAGCTTCGGCAAGGCGGGAAGATCAAAAATATACACTAAATGTCATGATGAAGGTAAGTTGAAGATTCATAGGAAAGTTCTTTAATTAAAGATGTAGTAATTGCAATGATAATTTGTTGCAACCACTGTATTTCCTCACCATTTTGTTCATACTTTGGTTACAGGCCTTGCTGTGTTATGTAGGCTATCTACTATTGATGTGTATTTCTGAAAATCTGTATGAAAGTTGAGAGTATAAGGTTGAACAATAGGTTTACTTGTTTGAGGGAAAATGCTCTATTTCCAAGGGAATAAAACAGTTACAAGGTTTTATGCTGTAAATGTTTTACTTCTTTTTTAATCTTGGAATTATTGGACATGATTATTTAAAACAAGAAAAGCATAGATTTAACACTAAATATTGACCAATTAATATCTTTTAACTGTTGAGCCTTTCAAGTTAAATCTTTAATCAGCAATATATTTTTTGAGATATAATTCACATACCATACAGTTCACCCATTACAGGCTTACAATTCAGTCGTTTTTAGTATATTTAGAGTTGTAAAACCATCACCACAATCAATTTTAGAACATTTTCATCACCCCAAAAAGAAACCCTGCACCCATTAGCAGTCACTCCCCATTCCTCTGAACCCCTAGCCCTAGACAACCGACAATCTACTTTCTATCTCTATAGGTTTACCTATTCTGACTAATTTTTACAAATAATTTCCCATCTCAAATTCTCATTTTTGACATTTTGAAATGATTAAGGAATCTATAATAAGCATTATGTCATCAAGAGTCCTATGGACTCATGACTGTTCTTTTGCATTTGGATCACTAGTATTGTTTTTATAATCAACAGTTCATAATTCCAAAGATTTCTCTGCTTCTTTTATCATTTTTACTTGACTTTTAAATGTCACCAATGGTTAATATACTTTTTTTTTTACTTAATAATCGAACACGTGGTCATCCGTCCAAAGATTCCTGCTTTCTGTATACTTGATGAGTTACACCTTTTCTTGATCATGTTATCAATACTATCAAACTTTAAGCAAAATACTATAAAATTTGTGGCAACAAATAAGTATTTACTGAACTAATAAAATAGTTAAACAATGGCACACACACTGCTGCATTGGTAAACATAACAAAGCTGAACAATTGATTGGCAGGCAGTACCACAATGCTATACCTTGAAGTTATTTGTCTACTGACATATGAAAGCCTGACTTTGGTAGTATTGGAAAGGTGCTTTAGGGGCATTAGTGTATAAAGAATGAAGCTATAGATCACATTGAAGTGATAGAACCTATGAAAGTCTATACCCTATACTACCAACTATTCATTTTGTCTGTCTCTTTCCCTGAGCAGTGTTGAGAGTTGAGACTACATTTTCTTTCATCCTTATCATAGCAGTTGCCAAGTAAATAGTAGGTGCTCAAACAGTTGAATGAATTAATGTGAATATATTGTTCGAGTACCCTGTAACCATAGTATAGTTCTATTCTGGTAGATAGATGTAGCTATTTTTACTCTGTCCAATATTAGACACCATTCAGAAAAGAGCAAAAAAGAACTTTGATGTTCCATTAAGAGCAAATGAAGAGATATGATGACAAAAGGCAACTCCTTATTAGCTTAAACCATAAATTAGCTTAAAACTTGAATTACATATACCACAAAATAATGGGGTTTTTTAAGTAGTAACTTTTTCTTTTAAAAATTAATTAATTAATTTATTTTTGGCTGTGTTGGGTCTTCGTTGCTGTGCGTGGGCTTCTCCCTAGTTGCAGCGAGTGGGGGCTACCCTTTGTTGCAGTGTGCGGGCTTCTCACTGTGGTGGCTTCTCTTGTTGCGGAGCACAGGTTCCAGGTGCATGGGCTCAGTAGTTGTGGCTCATGGGCTCTAGAGCACAGGCTCAATAGTTGTGGCTCATGGGCTTAGTTGCTCTGCGGCATGTGGGATCTTTCTGGACCAGGGCTCGAACCTGTGTCCCCTACATTGGCGGGTGGATTCTTAACCACTGCACCACCAGGGAAGCCCTAATAGTAACCTTTTAAAAATAATTAGCAGGGCTAGTGCTAAGACTCACTGTGTCAGTTTGCTATGCTGTATAGTATAAGTCTGCTTGGGCTACCGTAACAAAATACCAAAGAGTGGATGACTTGAACAACACACATTTATTTTCTCACAGGTCTAGAGCCTAGAAGTCTCAGATCAAGGTCCATTGGGGTTGGTTTCTGGCTTGCAGATAGCTGAGAGAGAGAAAAAAATCTCTGGTGTCTCTTCTTATTAAGAAACTAATCCTATTGTATCAGGGCCCCACGCTTATGACCTCATTTAACCTTAATTACTCCTCAGCAGCCCATTTCCAAATGGGAGTTAAAGCTTCAGCATATCTGGGGGAACACAAACATCTAGTCAATAACACTGTATAAAAACTATCCAGAATTTAGTAGCTTAAAACATTTATTTTCTCACGATTCTATATGTTGGTCAGGCTGTTCCTGTGGTCTGAGGTTGGCTTGATTGTGGCTGGAAGTTCTAGGATGGCCTCACTCACATGTTTAGAGCCTTGCCAGGGAAAGCTGAGCCCCTCTCCATGTGGTATGTCATTCTCCAAGAGGCTAGCACAGGCTTCTTTACTTCATAGTTAGTGTTCCTGGTGGCAAGAACGGGAAAGCCCTAATGCAGAAGTGCTTTTAAAACCTCTGAAGTGGGAAAGCCCTAATGCACAAGCCCTTTTAAAGGCTCTGCTGTGTCACATTTGCCAATGTCCCATTAGCCAAATGTCCCATATATCCAAGCCCAGATTAAGGGTTAGAGAAATAGACTGCACCTTTTCTAGGAAAGAAAGATTAAGTCACATCGCAAAGGGGCATGCATATAGTTATGGGAGGAACTTGTGGTCATTTTACAACTTAGTTGGAATTGAAAATGTTAGGATTTAAACAATAAAGATAATTTGATTGATCCAGCAGGAAAAGTTCCGCGATAGAGCAGTAAATCCAAGCTCTGACTCCATCTCTCTGCAGCATCCTTAGCACTGCTTTTTCTTTGTGTCTGCTTCATCCTTAGGCTGACAGGGAGATGATCCACATCTTCACATAAGCAGGGGCCAGCAGGAGACAGGCTGTCTATTCTGTTGGCTCCCTTTCAAGCCCCATAAAACAATTGCTTTAGGTATTGTAGAATGATATTTCAAATGGTAATCACTTTTACACATGTTCAAATAAATCTTTACTTCAAGTCTGTTGCTTCAAACTTGGTTTGCTGCATCCACTTCTCATTATCTTTGCTGCTGATCTATCATTCATTTAGCAGACATTTATTGAATACTGTGAAAGGTACTGAGACAGAGTTGAACAAATCAGTCTTCACTTTCTGTTTACTCATAGTATAGAGAGGGTGACAGACAAGAACAAACAAAGATTACACCATAGTATGCATAAGAAGTCATGGGCAGATAAAGAGAAAACACTGGCAAAAGGTTGGTGTTTCAGTCTGAGAGGCTGGTCAGGAAATACGAAGCAATGTTGTTTGTGCTGAATACTGGAGAATAAGCCACAGTTACCTGGGGATAAATGGGAAAATGACGTTAGAGTTAGTTTGGATAAGTGCCTGACAGAGTTTGGCACAACAAGGAACATTTGTTGATCAGAAGTAAAATCTTGATATTTAGAAAAATCTCCTGAAGGGAACTCTTTAGGAATTTTCAGCAAGAAACCCAAAATAATCGGGTTTGTGTTTTGGAAAGCTCATTCTGGGGAGTGAGTTTGAGAGGTTGCAGGGTGGAGGCAGAGCTTTTGTATTCTTAAGACGGAAGGATTTTGAACATATTTATACGTTGAAGAAAGAAGCCAGTAAAGAGTGAGAGATTGATAATACAACTAAGAGAGAGGATTGATGATGAAGCAGTTTTTTTTTTGTGGTGGGATGAAGGTTGGAACAGGTGAAAAAATTAAATCTTAGGTAATAGGGGATATTTTATCTTTTGACCCTAAAGGGCAGGAGTAAAGAATAACTAAGCATTTGGAAAATTCTTAGAGACACAGATAGTTAAAGTAACCCTTTTTTTCCTTGGTGAAGGTAGCAAGGTCATCTACCCAGACTGTGAAGAATTGAGGTGGGGTAGGAGTGATTAATGAAAGGTTGGAATATTCATGGCAGACCAATCTGAAACATGCTTTTTTCCCCCTCTTTATTTTGGACTGCTATTGCCTACTTTTCCTGTTTTCTTCACTCTTTTGTTTTATAGGTTGCCTTCTTCTATTTTGAATTTTTTGGTTTTATTTTGTTTTATTTTCTACTTTAGGGGACCCCATTTCCCACTAATTTTTAAACTAAACAGGTCAGATTTGAAGTGCTTTCTTCTGATATTGTTTTCTTAAAGTTGAAACTCGGAAACTTTAACTGTAAAACAACTTTGCCTGATCATGCAGATGAGGTATGAGTTGCTTTCTAGAGTTGTCTAGATTATACTATAGGGCCTTTAAAAAGCCCTTATCAGTGAAACCACATGCCCTGTTTATTAGAAGCATGTATAACTAAGGGATAGAAAGGCCACAAGTAACTACTTGCTCATTTTTTATTCTATGCAATTGTAAATGTGATTGTTTCGTTTATTTATTTATTTATTTGGCCACATGGCTTATGGGATCTTAGCTCCCTGGCCAGGGATTGACCAGGGTCACAGGAGTGAAAGTCCGGAATCCTAACCACTAGGCCCCCAGGGAACTCCTGTAAATGTGATTGTTTTTTAAATTTCTCTTTCTGATAGTTCATTGTTAATGTGTACAAATGCAACAGATTTCTGTATGTTAAATTTATATTATCAAACTTTACTGAATTCATGTATTCTAATAGTTTTTTGCCGGCATCTTTAGGATCTTCAATAGATAGTATCATGCCATCTGCAAACACTAACGATTTTACTTCTTCCTTTCCAGTGTGGCTTCATTTTATTTCTTTTTCTTGTCTGGTTGCTATGGCTAGGAATTTCCATACTATGCTGTATAAAAGTGGCAAGAGTGGGCATCCTTGTCTTGTCCTGATCTTAGAGGAAATGGTTTCAGCTTTTTACCATTGAGAATGATGTTGTCTCTAGGTTTGTCATATATGGCCTTTATTATGTTAAGGTATGTTTGCTCCATACCCACTTTGTGGACAGTTTTTTATTTTTTTACATCTTTATTGGAGTATAATTGCTTTACAATGTTGTGTAGTTTCTGCTGTATAACAAAGTGAATCAGCTATACATATACATATAGCCCCATATCCCCTCCCTCTTGCGTCTCCCTCCCACCCTCCCATAAAGCACTGAGCTGATCTCCCTGTGCTATGAGGCTGCTTCCCACTAGCTATCTGTTTTACATTTGTTAGTGTATATGTGTAAATGCCACTCTCTCACTTCATCCTAGCTTACCCTTCCCCCTCCCGTGTCCTCAAGTCCATTCTCTACGTCTGCATCTTTATTCCTGCCTGCCCCTAGGTTCTTCAGAACCTTCTATTTTTTTTTTTTTAGATTCCATATATATGTGTTAGCATATGGTATTTGTTTTTCTCTTTCTGACTTACTTCACTCTATAGAACAGACTCTAGGTCCATCCATCTCATTACACATAACTAAATTTCATTTCTTTTTGGGGCTGAATAATATTCCATTGCGTATATGTGCCACATCTTCTTTATCCATTCATCTGTTGACGGACACTTAGGCTGCCTCCATGTCCTGGCTATTGTAAATAGTGCTGCAATGAACATTGTGGTACGTGACTCTCTTTTTTTTTTTTTATTGCGGTACGTGAGCCTCTCACTGAAGTGGGTCAAAAAAGATCTTGCTGTGATTTATGTCTTAGAGTGTTCTTCCTGTGTTTTACTGTAAGAGTTTTATAGTGTCTGGCCTTACATTTAGGTCTTTAATCCATTTTGAGTTTACTTTTGTGTATGGTATTAGGGAGTGTTCTAATTTCACTCTTTTACATGTAGCTGTCCAGTTTTCTCACCACCACTTATTTAAGAGGCTGTCTTTTCTGCACTGTATATTCTTACCTCTTTATCAAAGATAGGGTGACCATATGTTCGTGGGTTTATCTCTGGGTTTTCTATCCTCTTCCATTGATCTATATATCTGTTTTTGTGCCAGTACCATACTGTCTTGATTACTGTAGCTTTGTAGTATAGTCTGAAGTCAGGGAGCCTGATTCCTCCAGCTCCGTTTTTCTTTCTCAAGATTGCTTTGGCTATTCGGAGTCTTTTGTGTTTCCAAACAACTTGTGAAATTTTTTGTTCTACTTCTGTGAAAAATGCCATTGCTACTTTGATCGGGATTGTATTGAATATGTAGATTGCTTTGGGTAGTAGAGTCATTTTCCCAACGTTGATTCTTCCAATCCAAGGACATGGTATATCTCTCCATCTATTTGTATCATCTTTAATTTATTTCATTAGTGTCTTATAATATTCTGCATACAGGTCTTCTGTCTCCTTAGGTAGGTTTATTCCTAGGTATTTTATCCTTTTTGTTGCAGTGGTAAATGGGAGTGTTTCCTTAATTTCTCTTTCAGATTTTTCATCATTAGTGTATAGGAATACAAGAGATTTCTGTGCGTTAATTTTGTATCCTGCTACTTTACCAAATTCATTGATGAGCTCTAGTAGTTTTCTGGTAACATCTTTAGGATTCTTTATATATAGTATCATGTCATCTGCAAACAGTGACAGTTTTACTTCTTCTTTTCCGATTTGTATTTCTTTTCCTTCTCTGATTGCTGTGGCTAAAACATCCAAAACTGTGTTGAATAATAGTGGTGAGAATGGGCAACCTTGTCTTGTTCCTGATCTTAGAGGAAATGGTTTCAGTTTTTCACCATTGAGAATGATGTTGGCTCTGGGTTTGTCATACATGACCTTTATTATGTTGAGGTAAGTTCCCTCTATGCCTACTTTCTGGAGGGTTTTTATCATAACTGGGTGTTGAATTTTGTTGAAAGCTTTTTCTGCATCTATTGAGGTGATCATATGGTTTTTATCCAATTTGTTAATATGGTGTATCACATTGATTGATTTTCGGAAATTGAAGAATCCTTGCATTCCTGGGATAAACACCACTTGATCATGGTTTATGATCCTTTTCATGTGCTGTTGGATTCTGTCTGCTAGTATTTTGTTGAGGATTTTTGCATCTATGCTCATCAGTGATGTTGGCCTGTAGTTTTTGTTTTTTGTGACATCTTTGGTTTTGGTATCAGGGTAATGGTGGCATTGTAGAATGAGCTTGGGAGTGTTCCTCCCTCTGCTATATTTTGGAAGAGTTTGAGGATAGGTGTTAGCTCTTCTCTAAATGTTTGATAGAATTCACCTGTGAAGCCATCTGGTCCTGGCCTTTTGTTTGTTGGAAGAGTTTTAATCACAGTTTCAATTTCAGTGCTTGTGATTGGTCTGTTTTTATTTTCTATTTCTTCCTGGTTCAGTCTCAGAAGGTTGTGCTTTTCTAAGAATTTGTCCATTTCTTCCAGGTTGTCCATTTTATTGGCATATAGTTGCTTGTAGTAATCTTTTATGATCCTTTGTCTTTCTGGAGTGTCAGTTGTTAATTCTCCTTTTTCATTTCTAATTCTATTGATTTGAGTCTTCTCCCTTTTTTTCTTGATGAGTCTGGCTAATGGTTTATCAGTTTTGTTTATCTTCTCAAAGAACCAGCTTTTAGTTTTATTGATCTTTACTGTTGTTTGCTTCATTTCTTTTTCATTTATTTCTGATCTGATCTTTATGATTTCTTAACTTCTGCTAACTTTCGTTTTGTTTTTTGTTCTTCTTTCTCTAATTGCTTTAGGTGTAAGGTTAGCTTGTTTATGTGAGATTTTTCTTGTTTCTTGACGTAGGATTGTACTGGTATAAACTTTCCTCTTAGAACTAACTACTTTTGCTGCATCCCATAGGTTTTGGGTCATTGTGTTTTCACTGTCATTTGTTTCTAGGTATTTTTTGATTTCCTCTGCGATTTCTTCAGTGATCTCATGGTTATTTAGTAGTGTATTTTTAGCCTCCATGTGTTTGTAATTTTTACAGTTTTTTTTTACTGTAATTGGTATCTAGTATCATAGCGTTGTGGTCAGAAAAGATACTTCATACGATTTCAGTTTTCTTAAATTCACCAAGGCTTGATTTGTGACCCAAGATATGTTCTATCCTGGAGAATGTTCCATAAGCACTTGAGAAGAAAGTGTATTCTGTTGTTTTTGGATGGAATGTCTTATACCTATCAGTTAAGTCCATCTTGTTTAATGTGTTATTTTAAGCTTGTGTTTCCTTATTTATTTTCATTTTGGATCATCTGTCCATTGCTGAAAGTGGGGTTTTAAAGTCCCCTACTACGATTGTGTTACTATCGATTTCCCCTTTTATGGCTGTTATCATTTGCCTTACGTTTTGAGGTGCTCCTATGTTGGATGCATAAATATTTCCAATTGTTATATCTTCTTCTTGGATTGATCCCTTGATCGTTATGTAGTGTCCTTCTTTGTCTCTTGTAATAGGTTTTATTTTAAAGTCTCTTTTGTCTGATATGAGAATTGCGACTCCAGCTTTCTTTTGATTTCCATTTGCATGGAATATCTTTTTCCATTCCCTCACTTTCAGTCTGTATGTGTCCCTAGGTCTGAAGTGGGTCTCTTGTAGATAGCATATGTACGGGTCTTGTTTTTGTATCCATTCAGCCAGTCTGTGTCTTTTGGTTGGAGCATTTAATCCATTTACATTTAAGGTAATTATCGATATATATGTTCCTGTTACCAGTTTCTTAATTGTTTTGGGTTTGTTATTGTAGGTATTTTCCTTCTCTTGTGTTTCTTGCCTAGAGGAGTTCCTTTAGCATTTTTTTTTTTTTTTTTTTTTTTTTTGTGGTACGCAGGCCTCTCACTGCTGTGGCTTCTCCCGCTGCGGAGCACAGGCTTCAGACGCGCAGGCTCAGTGGCCATGGCTCACGGGCCCAGCCGCTCCATGGCATATGGGATCTTCCCGGACCGGGGCACGAACCCGTGTCCCCTGCATTGGCAGGTGGACTCTCAACCACTGCGCCACCAGGGAAGCCCTAGCATTTTTTTTTTTTTTTAATTTTATTTATTTATTTATTTATGGCTGTGTTGGGTCTTCGTTTCTGTGCGAGGGCTTTCTCTAGTTGTGGCAAGTGGGGGCCACTCTTCATCGCGGTGCATGGGCCTCTCACTATCGCGGTCTCTCTTGTTGCGGAGCACAGGCTCCAGACACGCAGACTCAGTAATTGTGGCTCACGGGCCCAGCCGCTCCGTGGCATGTGGGATCTTCCCGGACCGGGGCACGAACCCGTGTCCCCTGCATTGGCAGGTGGACTCTCAACCACTGCGCCACCAGGGAAGCCCTAGCATTTTTTTTTTTTTTAAAACTGGTTTGGTGGTGCTGAATTCTCTTAGCTTTTGCTTGTCAGTAAAAGTTTTAATTTTTCCGTTGATTCTGAATGAGATCCTTGCTGGGTAGAGTAATCTTGGTTACAGGTTTTTCCCTTTCATCACTTTAAATATGTTCTGTCACTCCCTTCCGGCTTGCAGAGTTTCTGCTGAAAGATCAGCCGTTAACCTTATGGGGATTCCCTTGTATGTTACTTGTTGCTTTTCCCTTGCTGCTTTTAGTATTTTTTCTTTGTATTTAATTTTTGATAGTTTGATTAATATGTCTTGGTTTGTTTCTCTTTGGATTTATCCTGTAGTGGACTCTCCGTGCTTCCCGGACTTGATTATTTCCTTTCCCATATTAGGGAAGTTTTCCACTATAATCTCTTCAGATATTTTCTCAGAGTCTTTCTTTCTCTCTTCTTCTTCTGGGACCTGTATAATTCGAATATTGGTGTGTTTAATATTGTCCCAGAGGTCTCTGAGAACGTCCTCAATTCTTTTCATTCTTTTTTCTTTATTCTGCTCTGCAGCAGTTATTTCCACTATTTTATCTTCCACGTCACTTATTCGTTCTTCTGCCTCTGTTATTCTGCTATTGATCCCTTCTAGAGAATTTTTAATTTCATTTATTTTGTTGTTCATCTTTGTTTGTTTGCTGTTTAGTTCTTCTGGGTCCTTGTTAAACGTTTCTTGTATTTTCTCCATTCTATTTCCAAGATTTTGGATCATCTTTACTTTCATTACTCTGAATTCTTTTTCAGGTAGACTGCCTGTTTCCTCTTCATTTGTTTGGTCTGGTGGGTTTTTGTTTTGCTCCTTCATCTGCTGTATATTTCTCTGTCTTCTCATTTTGTTTAATGTACTGTGTTTGGGGTCTCCTTTTCGCAGGCTGCATGTTCGTAGTTCCTGTTGTTTTTGATGTCTGCCGCCAGTGGATAAGGTTGGTTCAGTGGGTTGTGTAGGCTTCCTGGTGGAGGGGACTGTTGCCTGTGTTCTGGTGGATGTAGCTGGATCGTGTCTTTCTGGTGGGCAGGACCGTGTCTGGTGGGCAGGACCGCGTCTGGTGGTGTTTTGGGGTGTCTGTAAACTTACTATGATCTTAGGCAGCCTCTCTGCTAATGGGTGGGGTTGTGTTCCTGTCTTGCTAGTTGTTTGGCATGGGATGTCCAGCACTGGAGCTTGCTTGCTTGGCGTTGAGAAGGAGATCTTTGAGAGAGCTCTCGCCGATTGATATTACCTGGGGCCAGGAGGTCTCTGGTGGTCCAGTGTCCTGAACGCGGCTCTCCCACCTCAGAGACTCAGGCCTGACACCTGGCTGGAGCACCAAGTCCCTGTCAGCCACAGAGCTGAGAAGAAAAGGGAGAAAATAAAAGAAAGAAACAAAAAATAAAGTTATTAAAATAAAAAATTAAAAAATTATTAAAATACAAAAATTTAAAAAGTAATAAAAAAAGTGAGCAACCAAACCAGTAAACAAATCCAGCAATGATAACAAGCCCTAAAAAACTATACTAAGATAAACATAACAGTCAGAAACTAGTCAGTTGCATACAGCAAACCCCAAGTCTACAGTTGCTCCCAAAGTCCACAGCCTCAATTTTGGAATAATTTGTTGTCTATCCATGTATTCCACAGATGCAGGGTACATCAAGTTGATTGTGGAGATTTAATCCGCTGCTCCTGAGGCTGCTGGGAGAGATTTCCCTTTCTCTTCTTTGTTCGCACAGCTCCCAGGGTTCAGCTTTGGATTTGGACCCGCCTCTGCATGTAGGTCACCCTCTGGCATCTGTTCTTTGCCTAGACAGGAGGGGGTTCAAAGGAGCACCTGATTAGGGGGCTCTGGCTCACTCAGGCCAGGGGGAGGGAGGGGTATGGAATGCGGGGCGAGCCTGCAGTGGCAGAGGCCGGCGTGACGTTGCAGCAGCCTGAGGCGCGCCGTGTGTTCTCCCGGGGAAGTTGTCCCTGGATCACGGGACCCTGACAGTGGTGGGCTGCACAGCCTCCTGGGAGCGGAAGTGTGGATAGTGACCTGTGCTTGCACACAGGCTTCTTGGTGGCTGCAGCAGCAGCAGCCTTAGTGTTTCATGCCCATCTCTGGGGTCCATGCTGATAGCTGCAGCTTGCGCCCATCTCTGAAGCTCATTTAGGCGGTATTCTGAATCTCCTCTCCTCATGCACCCCGAAATAACGGTCTCTTGACTCTTAGGCAGTTCCAGACTTTTTCCCAGACTCCCTCCCGGCTAGCTGTGGCGCACTAGCCCTCTTCAGGCTGTTTTCACTCAGCCAACCCCAGTCGTCTCCCTGGGGTCTGACCTCTGAAGCCCAAGCCTCAGCTCCCACCCCCCACCCCCACCCTGACGGGTGAGCAGACAACGTTCTCAGGCTGGTGAGTGCTGTTTGGCCTGATCCTCTGTGCGGGAATCTCTCCGCTTTGCCCTGCGCACCCCGTTGCTGTGCTCTCCTCTGTGGCTCTGAAGGTTCCCCCCTCTGCCACTCACAGTCTCTGCCCGTGAAGGGGCTTCTAGTGTGTGGGAACCTTTCCTTCTTCACAGCTCCCTCCCACTGGTGCAGGTCCCATCCCTATTCTTTAGTCTCTGTTTATTCTTTTTTCTTTTGCCCTACCCAGGCACGTGGGGAGTTTCTTGCGTTTGGGGAAGTCTGAGGTCGTTTGCCAGCGTTCAGTAAGTGTTCTGTAGGAGTTGTTCCACATGTAGATGTATTTTTGGGGAAGAAGGTGATCTCCATGTCTTATTCCTCTGCCATCTTGAAGGTCCTCCCCTGTGGACAGATTTTATCATAAACGGATGTTGAATTTTGTTGAAAGCTGTCTGTGCATCTGTTGAGATGATCTTATAATTTTTATTATTCAGTTTGTTAATATGGTGTGTCACATTGATTGATTTGTGGATATCCTGGCATCCCTGTGATGAATCCCACTTGATCATGGTGTTTGATCCCTTTAATGTATTGTTGGATTCAGCTAGCTAATATTTTGTTGAGGATTTTTCCATTTGTGTTCATCAGTGATACTGCCCTATAATTTTCTTTTTTTGTGGTGTCTTTGTCTGGTTTTGGTATCAGGGTGATGCTGGCCTCATATAATGACTTCAGATGCATTCCTCCCTCTTCAGTTTTTTGGATTAGTTTGAGAAGGGTAGATGTTAACTTTTCTTTAAATGTTTGGTAAAATTCACCTGTGATACTGTCTGGTCCTGTACTTTTGTTTATTGGGAGTTTTTAAAATTAATAATCAATTTCAATATGAACCGAATTGGTCTGTTCATATTTGTATTCCTTCTTGATTCAGTCTTGGGAGATTTTACGTTTCTAAGAATTTATCCATTTCCTTTAGGTTGCCCATTTTATTGACGCATAACTGTAGTAGTCTCTTATGATGCTTTGTATTTCTGTGGTGTCAGTTTTAACTTATCTGTTTTCATTTGTGAGTTTATTTATTTGGACCCTCTCTTTTCTTGATCTGTCTGGCTAAATGTTTATCAATTTTATCTTTTGAAAGATTCAGCTCTTAGTGTCATGGATCTTTTCTGTTGTTGTCTGTCTCTTTCATTTATTTCTGCTCTGATCTTTATTATTTCTTTCTTTCTACTTTGGATTTTATTTGTTCTTCTTTTTCTAGTTCTTCAGTTGTAAGATTAGGTTGTTTACTTCAGATTTTTCTTGTTTTGTGACGTAGGCTTGTATCACTGTAAACTTCCCTGTTTGAACTGCTTTTGCTGCATGCTGTAGATTTCGGATCATTGTGTTTCTGTTTTCATTTGTCTCCAGGTATTTTTTGATTTCCGCTTTGATTTCTTCAGTGACCCATTGTTTGTTCAGTAGCATATTGTTAGCCTCCATATGTTTGTGTTTCTTGCAGTTTATTTTTTATAGTTGACTGCTAGCTTCATAGTGTTGTGGTCAGAAAACATGATTGATATGATTTCAGTCTTCTTAAATTTATTCAGACCTGTTTTGTAGTCTAGCATATGATGTTTCCTGGAAAATGTTCCATGTGTACTTGAAATGTTTATTCTGCTGTTTTTAGATGAAATGTTCTATGTATAAATATATATCTATTAAGTTCATCTGATCTAATGTGTTATTTAAGGCCAGTGTTTCCTTATTGATTTTTTTTTGTCTGAATGATCTATTGATTTAAGTGGGGTGTTGAAATATGCTACTTTTACTGTGTTAATGTCAGTTTTTCCCTTTATGTTTGTTCATATTTGCTTTATGTATTTAGGTGCTCCTATGTTGAGTGAACATATATTTACAATGGTTATATCTTCTTGTTGGATTGATTCCTTTATCATTATGTAAAGTTCTTCTTCATCTCTTGTTACAGTCTTTGTTTTAAAGTCTATTTTGTCTAAGTATTGGTACCCCAGCTTTCTTTCCATTTCTCTTTGCATGAAATACCCTTTTCCATTCCCTCACTTTCAGTCTGTTTTTAGATATGAAGTGAATCTCTTGTTGGCACCATATAGATGGGTCTTGTTTTTGTACATATTCAGCCACTCTGTGTCCTTTGATTGGTGCATTTAGTTCATATACATCTAAAGTTATTATTGATAGGTATGTACTTATTGCCATTTTGTTAATAATTTTGGGGCTGTTTTTGTAGTTCTTTTTTAAAATTTATTTATTTTTGGCTGCGTTAGGTGTTCATTGCTGTGTGGACTTTCTCTAGTTTCAGCGAGTGGGGACTACTCTTCATTGCGGTGCACGGACTTCTCATTGTGGTGGCTTCTCTTGTTGTGGAGCATGGGCTCTAGGCGCACAGGCTTCAGTAGTTGTGGCAGGCGGGCTCAGTAATTGTGGCTCGCGGGCTCTAGAGCGCAGGCTCAGTAGTTGTGGCACACGGGCTTAATTACTCTGCAGCATGTGGGATCTTCCCAGACCAGGAGTCAAACACGTCCCCTGCATTGGCAGGCGGATTCTTAACCACTGTGCCTCCAGGGAAGTCCCTGTAGTTATTTTTTGTTCCTTTCTTATTCATTTGCTCTCTTCCCTTGTGATTTGATGTCTTTCTTTAGTGTTATGTTTGGATTCCTTTCCCTTTTCTGTGTTTCTATTATAGATTTTTGGTTTGTGGTTATGATGAGATTATATATAGTAACCTGTATATGTATGTGATTGTTTTTAGCTCTCCCTCCCCCCACGTTTAATGCTTTTGACATTATCTTTTACATCTTTTTGTTCTGTGTATCCTGTAACTGTCTATTGTGGATATAGGTGATTTTACTACTTTTGTCTTTTAACCTTCCTACCGGCTTTATAAGTGGTTGATCTACTACCTTTACTGTATATTTGCCTTTACCAGGGAGGTTTTTTTTCTTTCATAAATTTCATATTTCTAGTTCTGGTCTTTTCTTTTTTGCTTAGAGAAGTCCCTTTAACATTTCTTGTAAAGCCAGATTAGTGGTGCTGAACTCTTTGCTTTTGCTTGTGTGTAGAACTCTGTATCTCTGTTTCAAATCTGAATGATAGCCTTACCATGTATTCTTGGTTGAAGGTTTTTCCCTTTCATCACTTTAAATATATCGTGCCACTCCCTTCTGGCCTGCAAAGTTTCTGCTGAAAAGTCATCTAACAGTCTTATGGGAGCTCCCTTGTATGTAGCTAGTTGCTTTTCCCTTGATGCTTTTAAGATTCTCTCTTTATCTTTATTTTTTGCCATTTAATTACAGTGTGGCTTGGCGTGGACCTCGTCAGATTGATGTTATTTAGGACTCTGTGCTCCATAGACCTGGATGTCTGTTTCCTTTCCCAGGATAGGGAAATTTTCAACTCTTATCACTTCAGATAAGTACTCTGCCCCCTTCTCTCTCTCTTCTCCATCTGGGACCTCTATAAGGCGATTGTTTGTATGCTTGTTGTTCTAGAGGTGTTTAAGACTGTCCTCATTTTATTTTTAATTCTTTTTTCTGTTCAGCTTCAGTGATTTCTACTACTTTGTCTTCCAGTTCGGTGATCCATTTCTCTGTATCATATAATCTACTGTTGATTCCTTCTAGTGTATTTTTTATTTCAGTTATTGTACGCATCAGCTCTGTTTGGTTCTTCTTTATATTTTCTAGCTCTTTGCTAAACTTCTCACTATGGTCATTCATTCTTCTCCTAAGTTCATTAAGCATCTTTATGATCATTACCTTAAATCCTTTATTGGGTAGATTGTTTGTCTTCACTTTGTATAGTTCTACTTCTGGAGTTTTATCTTGTTCCTTTGTTTGGAACATGTCCTTTGTTGCCGCATTTTGCCTAATTCTTTGTGTTTACAGTAGGTTCCCTACACACAAACAAGTTCCATTCCAAGAGTGTGTTCATAAGTCCAATTTTTTCGCAAGACCAACAAAGTTAGCCTAGGTACCCAACTAACATAATCAGCTATATAGTACTGTAATGTAATAGGTTTATAATACTTTTCACACACATAATACATAAAAAACAAAAAAGAAAAATAAAGAAAACATTTTTAATCTCACAATACAGTACCTTGAAAAGTACAGTAGTACAGTACAACAGCTGGCATACAGGGGCTGGCATCAAGTGAACAGGCAAGAGTTACTGACTGGAGGAGGGAGAGGAGGTGGGAGATGATGGAGCTAAAGGATCGTCAGCAATAGGAGACAGAGGGCAAGCTGCAATTTCACTCATGCCTGACATTGATGGCACAGGTTCTGGTTCTTTGCTGGATTCAGTTCTATCTACCCTCTTGAAAAAACGATCCAGTGATGTCTGGGTAGTAGCTCTTTTTTTTCTCGTCATAGATGACATGGTGGCACTGGATTGCATTCTGAATGACTGCTGCAACCTTTGTGTACTGTTCTACATTTGGGTCCTGTGCCTCAAAAACTAACAGTGCCTCCTCAAATAAAGAAAATCCCCTTGCCATTTCTTGCATCGTGAATCTCTTCAGTTCTTCAGTTACTTCTTCTTCCTCTTGTCTCTCTTTGTACTTTCTCTGGGCCACTGCTTTCTTGTCATCACCGCTGCTTTTACGCTTGCTTTTGGACATCCTGGGCTTGAAATAAAGATACTGTACAGTAAAGTACACAAAAACACAACCACTGTAGCGGATGCATGTGCGTGGCAACGTACGCCCGGCATGTGAACTAACTCACGTGATTGTATGTGCGAATGCACATTCACATCTTTTTTTTGTTTTGTTTTGTTTTTTTGTTTTCACATCTTTGAAAGTTCTCAACTTGAAGGTTCGTATGTAGGGGACTTATTAAGTAGGTCATTTATATTTCCCAATCATGAAGAAGTTGGCTTGTGTAAAAGATGTCCTGGGACTTCCCTGGTGGTCCAGTGGTTAAGACTCTGTGTTCCCAATGCACAGGGCCTGGGTTTGATCCCTGGTCAGGTAACTAAATCCCACATGCTGCAAGTAAAGATCCTGCACGCTGCAACAAATATCCAACACACGGCAATGAAGATTCCCACCTGTCACAACTAAGACCTGATGCAGCCAAATTAATTAATTAATATTAAAGATAAAATAAAAGACATCCTATGGGGCTCAGCAACATACTCCCCTTGTGTCACCGTAGCTATATGATCTAGGGGTGCCCCCTATGTGCCTTCTGTTGTGGCAGGGCCAATTACTGTGGGCATGCTGGTAGAGAGCGCTGGCCCCTGTGCCTGTTGGCTGCTAGGCCCTTCCTCAAGAGGCGGCAATCAGCTGATTATGGGCAGAGCTGGGTCTTGGCATGGTTGGATGCATGGCTTGGGCTGTCCCGGGATTTGTGCCAACCTGAGTGGGGCCAGGTCCCAGCAAGGCTGTCTGTGGGCAGGGCGTCCTGGAGCAGCTGGCTGCAGAGCCTGGGTGTCTCAGGATTGGTGCTGCCTGCTGGAAGGTGGGGGTGAATCCTGGGGGATCCTGGGTCTTGTGTCAGCCCACTGGTGGGTGGGGCCAGATCCTAAGGTGGCTGGCTGGGAGGCTATGGAGCCAAGGCTGGTGCCCGCCCACTAGTGGGGAAAGCTAGGTCTCCTCTGCAGTTGGCTGCTTGACCTTAGGTGTCCTGGTACTGGTACTGATAGACTGGTGGACAGGTAAGCCTCCTGCAATAATAAACTAGAGGGAGGACTCCAAAATGTTACCAGCACCAGTGTTCTCATGGTAGAACAAGCTCCCCAGAGTGGCTGCTGCCCATGTCTTTATCTCCAGGAGGAGTCCAAGTTGCTTCCTGGCTCTCCGGAAGGCTTTCCAATATCAGCAAGTGGGTCTGACCTAAGCTCTTTTCACATTATTGCCTCTGCTAGGTCTTGGAGTGTGTGAAATTTTGCATACTCCCTTTAAGAGTAGAGTCTGTTTCCTACAGCTCTCCAGCTCTCCTGCACAAAATCCTCACTGGCCTTCAAAGCATCATGTTCTGGGGGCTTATCTTTGTGGTACAGGACCTTTGGGCTAGGGAACCCGATGTGAATTCGGACCCTTCTCTCTTTGGGAAGAACATTTGCAACTGTGTTTATCCTCGTGTTTGTGGGTTGCCTGCTGGAAGTGTGGATCTTGACCATAGGTCTCTACCCCTTCTACCTGTCTCATGGTTCCTTCTATATATTTTTAGTTGTAGAAAATCTTTTCTGTTAGTCTTTAGGTCCTTTCTCATCAATTGCTCTGTAAATAGTTGTAATTTTGGTATGTTTATTGAAGGAGGTGAACTCAGGGTCTTCTTCAAACTGCTGCCATGGTAACTTTTTATTTTTAAGCTATTTTTTCCAGTTTTTGAGGTATAATTGACAAATAAAATTGTAGTATATTTAAAGTGTACAATGTGAAGATTTCATACACGTTTATATAGTGGAAGGAATCCCATAGTCAAGTTCATTAACACATCTGTCACGTAACATAGCTACCCTTTTTTAATCTTTTTTTTTAATGTGAATCTTTAAGATCTACCCTCTTAGCAACTTTCAATTATGTAGTACAGTTTATCAACTATAGTTACCATGCTATACATTAGATCCTCAGCACTTGTTCATCTTATAGCTGAAAGTTTGTACCCTTTTACCAATATGTTCCCATTTCCCCCACTCCCCCAGCGCCTGGTACCACCATTCAACTTTCTGTGATTCTGACTTTTTCTTTTAAGATTCCACATATGTATGATTCAGCATTTCCTTCTTTTTTAAGGCTGAATAATATTCCATTGTGTGTGTTTGTGTACATATATATACACATACACATAAAAAAAAAGTGTACAATTCTTTGGCTTTTAGTTTATTCACAGGTTATACAACCATCATGACTATCTAATTCTGGAATATTTTCATCACCTCCAAAAGGTACCCCATACCTATTTGCAGTCACTCCCCACTCTTCGCTCCCCTTAGTCCCTTAAAATTCGTAATCTACTTTCTGTCTCTATGAATTTGCCTATTCTGGACATTTCACATACAATATACGGCCTTTGGTGTCTGCTGTCTTTCACTTAGTATAATGTTTGTAGGATTTATCCATGTTGTAACATATCTGAGACCTTCATTCGTTTTTATGGCCGAACAATATTCTATTGCATGCGTATACCACAATTTGTTTATCCATTCATCATTTGGTGGCGATTTAGGTTCTTTTCATCTTTTGGCTATTGTGAATAGTGCTACTGTTAACATTCACTTGCAAGTATTTGTTTGAGTACCTGTTTTCAATTCTTTTGTGAATAAACCTAGGAATAGAATTGCTGGGTCATTTGTAATTGTATGTTTAATTTTTGGAGGAACCACCAAATAATTTTTCATAATGGGTGCACCTTTTACATTCCTTCCAGCAATATATGATGATTCCAATTTCTTAAACCCTTGTCAACACTTGTTATTTTCCATTTTGTTGATTATAGTCATCCTATTGGGTGTGAATTGGTATCTCAATGTGGTTTTGATTTGCATTTCCCTGACACTAGTGATGTTGAGCATCTTTTCATGTGTGTCTTGGCCATTTGTTTATCTTATTTGGAGAAATGTCTATTCAAGTCCTTTGCCCATTTTTAAATTGGGATATTTGTCTTTTTGTTGTTGAGTTGTAAGAGTTCTTTATATATTCCAGATACTAGACCCTTATTAGGTAAATGACTTTCAAATATTTTCTCCTACTTTGTAGATTATATGTTCACTTTGATAGTGTCCATTGGTACACAAAAGTTTTAAATTTGCACAGAGTCCAATTTGTTTATTTTTTTCTTTTGTTGCTGGTGCTTTTGGTGTCAGTCATATCTAAAAATCTGTTGACAAATCCAAGGTCATGAAGATTTACCCTATGTGTTCTTCTAAGAGTTTTATGGTTTTACTTATATTTAGGTTGTTGATCCATTTTTAGCTAACTTTTGTATATGATGTGCAGTATGGGTCCTGCCTCATTCTTTGGCATGTGGATATTCATTTGTTCCAGCACCATTTATTAAAAAGCCTTATCAAAAATCAGTCAGCTTGGGCTTCCCTGGTGGCACAGTGGTTGAGAGTCCGCCTGCCGATGCAGGGGACGCGGGTTCGTGCCCCAGTCCGGGAGGATCCCACGTGCCGCGGAGCAGCTGGGCCCGTGAGCCATGGCCGCTGAGCCTGCGTGTCTGGAGCCTGTGCTCCGCAATGGGAGAGGCCGCAACAGTGAGAGGCCTGCGTGCCACCAAAAAAAAAAAAAAACATCAGTCAGCTCATAGATGTATGAGTTTATTTCTGGACTGTCAATTTTATTGCATTGGTCTATATGTCTGTCCTTATGTCAGTACCACACTTTCTTGATTACTGTAGCTTTGTAATGTTTTTTTTTTTTTCCGTACCTGGGCCTCTCACTGTTGTGGCCTCTCCTGTTGCGGAGCACGGGCTCCGGACGCACAGGCTCAGTGGCCATGGCTCACGGGCCCAGCCACTCTGCGGCACGTGGGATCTTCCCAGACTGGGGCACGAACCCGTGTCCCCTGCATCGGCAGGTGGACTCTCAACCACTGCGCCACCAGGGAAGCCCCTGTAATGTATTTTGAAATTAGGAAGTATGATCCTTCCAACTTTGTTTTTTTCAAGATTATTTTGGTTATTCTGGGTCCCTTGTAGTTACATTTGAATTTAAAGATTGGCTTTTCCATTTCAGTTAATATGGTAGTATATCCATGTGTTTTCTGGTGATTTGAAAAAGGTCATTACATAAAATCTATTTTTATAATTAAAAAAGTATAGAAAATGAATGGGGGTTAAGATCACTAGTATTTTTTTCTTTTGGTTTTTTTTTAAATTTTTTATGTTTTCCCAACAATAAACATGTTTTCCTCAATAACAAAACATTTATTTTTGTAAAAGGAACAGTGCTTATCTTCCTATGATTATTTTTTAGACTTTTAATTTCTTTTTGTTCTAACAGGAATTACTAAAATCCTATGTACATCTACCAAATTTCCAAACATATGAGAAATTAACTTTAGCCATTAGCATGGTATCATGAGAAAAGGCAGTATCTTTGACACTTTCTTATATTTACACTTTGTCAAGTCTACTGACCTACTTACGTTTTGTGTAAATATAACCCAAATTCACAGCATCTGTGCAGAAATAAACTTTCAACAATCATATATATCCACTTTTTTGTTGACTATAAGCTCTTTCATCTTTTCCAGAGGTGTGGTTAAAATCTTTTTTTTATTTCCTATGTCCCTGGCCTCACAGAGCTCAGAGAAAGTCTATGGGCAGTTTCTCAGAGCTCTTACAACTTGAGTGCAAGACAGTCAGTCTTCTTCCACTACTTTCCCTAGGTCCCTGAATCTAGACCCTAATCAGCTTCTTGGGAAGTCACTGAAGGTTTATAAGTAGATAATTTTAGGGCAATATATATATTTTTAATTCTCTCTATATGGAAGTAAGTGGCCCACACTTCATGGAGTTAAGCTTGAGTACCAGTTGAGTTGTTCAAGTGGCTAGTATATGTATTATGGAAATAGTGTTATGGAAAAGAGATGGATAGTATAGGGTCACACATTTATAATACTGATTAGGTTTTTGTTAGCCTTGGAAAGAACAGAGTGTGGGAGAAGAAATACTTTTTTTTCAGAGAGAAGTTGAGAGATTTAAGTTGTTGATGGTTCCTTGTCATCTCAACAGCAAGGTCTTTTGAGATGGAAGTAGCTGAGTTCAGTTGGACACCTCCAAAAAGGAAATTGTTTGCAAAAGTCTGTTATCAGAGGTGAATAAGATTACTATTGAACAACAAGGATAAGGTGAAGAGTAGGGTACAAGAGTATGATATTAATTCATTTCCATTAGTCAAAATCTGGTTTAAAAAACTAACAGTTTTTCTTCTGTTCCTCAGTTCTGTCAGATTTGTTCCTTGAATTTGAAGACTAGTTTAATAGAAGCATTTTAACATATATGACATTAAATATGTCAGTACTATGTCTCTGTGTAGTAAACCCAGGTACTGACTTAAGAAAGATTTCTTCATCAATAAGCCAAAGCTGAATCTTTGAAAGATACCAACAAATCATGACAGGATTGTGAAATCATATAGTGTAAGACCAAAGGATTTTCTATCAAGTAATAACTTTTGTTCAAGGACAGGTAGAGCTAACTACTATAGTAAGAGTTTGCTCTTATCCTTGTCTACACCTGGAGTTTCCAAGACACTTACAAATTCTTATGCTTTATATGAAAGTCCAGATTTCAATTTAGTTAGGTTATTCTGCCTTTCAGTTTACTTATGTCCAAATTTGCTGGAGAGTTTAACAAGTTCCTCTCAGTTATTCATAAGTTTGATTTTTTACTTTGTGAATTAATTAGCCACTGGCTCTCCTTATAACTTTCAACGATATCTTTGGGCCACCTTTCACCTATTTGAAAATCTGCCAAAGGGAAAAGAAAATCTCCTAGTCTGCTTGGGCTGACATAACAAACAAGCAAAAAACACGGTCTGTGTGGCTTAAGTAACAGAAATTTATTTTCTCACAGTTCTGGAAGCTGGGAAGTCCAGTATCTAGGTTCAGGCCAATTCATTTTCTGGTGAGGCCTCTCTTTCTGGCTTGCAGCTGGCTGCGTCCTTGCTGTGTCTTCACATGGTGGACAGAGAGAGAAAGAAAGCACTCTGGTGTCACTTCTTATAAGGACAATAATCCTATTGTATCAGGGCCCCACCCTTATGACCTCATTTGACATTAATTACCTCCATGTAAGCCTTATCTCCAATATTGTCACATTGAGTGTTAGGGCTTCAACATTACAAATTTTGGGGGACATGATTCAGTTCGTAGGGAGAAGAGAAGGGAACTGAAATGAAAATCAATTTTGTTACATTTTAGCTTTGAACACATACCTATATTATTTTAACTGGATTATCATTTCCACAGAATATAAACAAACAACTAAATAATTAAATTTCAGAAGTTAACAGCTTTCCAAGAGAAATTTTAACACTGTATTTATTAAACTTCAGACTGAATTAATACTTGAATTTTCTTAGCTTGAGGGAGCTCTTTGTTAGAATGATATATAGCTCCATGTGGAAGATGTTGACTGAAAAGATAAAACATAACTCTCAATTTTTAGGCTGTGTGTTATTAAGGGACCTCACTGAGGACTGTAGCCCTGGAAACAGCCTCTCAGATAGCTCTGAGGTACTGTCCCAGAGAGGTAAAGAAAGAGCCAGGATATATAGGGGTTTTTGCTGAAAAAAAGAACAAACAAAAAAAATGTAGTTGAACATCAAAAGATTTCTGCTAGGCACAAGAAACAGACATCTCAAGTTAATGGTTTTAGTGCTTTTCTATGTATGGGAAGATGTTAGAGTCTGGGCTCATTGAAATTATTCCTTTGAAATTCTTCTTAACTGTCTAGGCCCAGTATCCTGTTTTTCTCCGTCCTAATTTCCCCTCAGGGTGCACCATTGGGGCATCTAAGTGGCTGATGGCTTGATGGTGGACAACATTGTTTACCAGAATGACAGGCAACGTTCTTTGTTTACAGAAATAAAACTTTTTTGCACCCCACCCCACCCCCCCACCCCCGCTCTGCACAGCATGTGGGATCCTAGTTCCCCACCCAGGGATTGAACCTGCACCCCCTGCATTAGAAGCCTGGAGTCTTAAACACTGGACTGCCAAGGAAGTCCCCACAGAGATAAAACTTTAAGATATTCTTAGGGGGCATTTTGCACAGTGTCTTCTTTTCCCATTAGAGCCCTTCACATATTAAACAGTTATTTAAAATTCCATGCCTAATAATTCTTACATCTGTGTTGTGTCTGAGTCTGGTTCTGATGATTGCTTTGTCTCTTTACAATGTGTTTTATCTTGCCTTTGGCATGCCTTGCAATTTTTTGTTGAACACTAGGCATATTGTATCAGGTAATAGAAACTAGGGTTAATATGCTTTTAGTGAGTAGATTTATTTACTCTGACTGGGTTTTGGGTTGTGTTTAATGTTAGCAATGTTAGCTGTACATAACAGGTACCAGAGGCTTCAGATTCCTCTAGTGTTTTTTTGGTTTTTTGGGGGGTTTTTTTTCCCCTTCTCTTTTGAAGTTGGAATTTTTGGCTTCTCTGTCTACTCATCCTCAGAGAGAGCCTTTGTCATAAGCTCTTTCTTCTGTAATCCACTGTCATTATCCTGGAACCCTGTTGGTGTGGTAATAAATTGTAAGGGAGTAGAAACAATCTACAATCTTGCCATTAAGTCTCAGTCTTTCCATGGGCCTGTGTTTTGGGCCTGTGATCTTCACAAGTGTTCCTCCAGTGATACAGCTTTTCTCCCTTGGCTCTTATTCCCTTCTCCAGCTGCAGTGTTCCCCGTGTATTTTCCTGAAACCCTGACAGTTCCCCGGCGGGAAGGGAATTCCTTTAGCTCTGACAAGATCCTTTCTCCTGGAGAGTAGATCTTTGTTATGGAGAATACTCTGAGTATTTCTGTATTTCATAATGATTATTTTTCCCCCCTTCCTGCCAGAGTTCTTATTCATGGTGACCTAGTGGGGTTTCTGATGGTAAAGCTCACAAAAATACGGGTTCACCCTCCAAGATTGTGGCTCCCGAGAGTTTCTCACTGTCATGCTGGGCCCCACTCAGACTCCAACATTTTGTCAAAATTACCGTTTAAGTGTTCCTACCAGTTTGCAGCTCTAGTTGCTTCTGCAATAGGCAAGCAGATCTTTTTGTCTTTCTGGATACACTTATCTCTGTGTTTCAGGGTAGCAGTTTGCCCTGTGACTCACTTCTCTGATGGGTCCAAGAAAATTTGGTTTTCAGTGTGTCTACCTTTTTTTTTTATAAGGATAGGAATGACAACTTCTTAACATGTCAGAGCTGAAACTGGAGCTCCCTTGTTGACCTTTTAGCTACTTACATGTGTATGTGTGTGTGTATATATATAATCTAATATAAATAAAAGTAATTTTTATAATATGTATATTTTTTTAGGTTGTGAAAGTTTTTAATTGTTGCCACATGCACCTTTAACTTATCACAGTCTATAATCTACTTTAGGTTTACACTGACTCAATTCCAGTAAAATATAGCAACTTTGCTTTTTACAATTCCATTTTTCTCTCCTTATTTTTGGGCTATTGCCATTCATGAATAGGTATATGTACATGGATATTATAAACTAAACAATATGTGTTGGGACTTCCCTGGTAGTGCAGTGGTTAAGAATCGCCTACCAATGCAGGGGACACGGGTTTGATCCCTAGTCCAGCAAGATCCCACATGCCACGGAGTAACTAAGCTCGTGCACCACAACTACTGAGCCTGCGTGCTGCAACTACCAAAGCCCATGTGCCTAGAGCCCATGCTCCACAACAAGAGAAGCCACCACAATGAAAAGCCCGCGCACTGCCCCCGCTTGCTGCAACTAGAGAAAGCCCGTGTGCAGCAACGAAGACCCAACACGGCTAAAAAATAAATAAATAAATTTATTAAAAAAAAAAAAGTATTGCTTTTTTCAAAACCCCAAGTTTTTAAATAAAGAGAAGAAAAGCAATAAAATATTTATTGTCTTTTTAAATTTATTTTTAATTGGATAAAACATAACATAAAATTTACCATTTTAACCATTTAGAAGTGTATAGTTCAGTGGTATTAAGTACATTCACATTACTGTGCAACCATCATCACCATCCATTTCCAGAACTTTTTCATCTTCTCAGACTGAAACTCTGTATCCGTTAAATAATAACGTCCCATTCCACATTTCTCTAAGCCCCTAGCAACCAGCATTTTACTGTTTCTATGAATTTGACTCCTCTAGGTATCTCATATAAGTGGAATCATACCATATTTGTCCATTTGTGCCTGGCTTATTTCACTTAGCATAATGTCTTCAAGGTTCATCCACTTTTTAGTATGTGTCAGAATTTTCTTCCTTTTTAAGGCTGAATAATGTTCTATTATTATGTATATACCACATTTTGTTTATCCATTTGTACTGTCTTTTTTTTTTAAGATTTTTTGATATGGACCATTTTTTTTAAGTCTTTATTGAATTTGTTACAATATTGCTTCTGTTTTATGTTTTGGTTTTTTGACTCCAAGGCATGTGAGATCTTAGCTCTCCGACCAGGGATCGAACCCACACGCCCTGCATTGGAAGGCGAAGTCTTAACCACTGGACCCCCAGGGAAGTCCCTGTGTTGTCTTTTATACTTACCTATATATTTACCATTTCCCATATTCTTCATTCCCACTTACAGATCAGAGTTAGTGTTTAGTGCCATTTCCTTTCTGCCTGAAGATTTTCTTTGGTATATCTTGTTGGACAGGTCTGTGGGCAATAGTTTGTCTCAGTTTTCATTTATCTTGGAATGTGCTTATTTCATCTTCATTTATGAAGAATGTTTTTGCTGGATCTAGAACTGGTAGTTTTAGTTTCTTTCTGTCAGTGCTTTGAACGTGTCATTTCACTGCCTTCTGTCCTGTGTTGTTTCTAATGATGAATCAGCCTTTAATTATATTATTGTTCCCCTGTCCATGATGAGTCCCTTTTTTCTTGCTGCTTTCAAGATTTCCCTGTTTTTGTTTGGCTTTTGTATTTACTTAGCAGTTTGACTAAGTTGTATCTAGGTGTATCTCTTTGTATTTATTTTACTTTGGTTTGAAATTCTCTGAGGTATGTAATGTTTTCATCAAATTTGAGAAGTCTTTAGTAATTATTTCTTGATATATTTTTGGTTGAAAACTAGACATTTTAGTTAGTAGATTATAGTAATTCTGAGTTCTGTTTTAATTAATTGTTTATTTTTTAGTAACTTGCCTGGACTTTAACTGTGGGATCAGTGTAGACTCCCTTGTGGTATACAACTGCTGATGTCTCTGCTGAGTTTTTTAATTCTTGTTTTTTGGACTGGCTTCCTTAAGGGTCTTCCCTGTGTCTGCGTAACTCACTTGTTAGCTAATGATTTGGGCAGAGGTAGTAAATACCTTTAGCCTGAAAGGCTTCCACCCCGTTGCTGATTGGTCTGTGTGTGGGTTTGGAAGTACATTCACAGTTAGAGCAAGTTCTCAAGTATCCCTTGGCTTTGTTTTATGCCAGGCTTCCTTAGGTCTCCCTCAGAAATGCATAGCTTGCTGTTTAACCAGGGGTGTATGGTGAGCTTATTACAGACCTTCTATGGCTCTCTAATTTACGTGATCTTTCTCTTAATTTTCTGACTACTCAGGCACTTACCCTGACTAGGACCTCAACCTCAGACCTCAACTGTAAATTTTCCCTCTTCATTCCCACCAACTTTACCACTTTTCTCCACCAAAGCCACAGATTTTCACTGCCCCACCCTGAAATGAGTCCACCGTTTTTGCTAACAAAGCTGCTGGGTTCTTTTTCCTAGTTCCATGTTGGTAAAAATGTCAGTCTTGTCATCCTGGCTGGAGGTGGGTGGTTGGGAGTAACCTTAAGCAGGTCAGAGCCTCCCACTGTTCTTACCTATAACTTTAGCAGTTCTTCTAGAATAAACACTTATCAATTTGCAGGCTGCCTTTGGTTAATTCCCACTGCCCTGAATTGGTTGTTTTTGATAAATTTGTCTAGATTTATACTTGATCTTTATGGATGAGAATTGCCAACCTCTTCACAGCTCCATAAAACCTGCACATTTTCTTCTGTGGATGAATTTCACAGTTACTTACCAAGCTCCCTAAGAGTTCTTCTGGTATTTTGATTAGATTTACAGTGACTTATAAACTAATTTGCAGAATATCAGAATATTGAGATTTTCTTCCAGGAATGTGGCATTTATCTCCATTTATTCAGACTTACATTTTATATCCCTCAGCAAAATTATTTAGCTTACATATAGGGCTGGCTCATATTTTATGAAGCTTACTTGTAGCATTTTAAAAGCTTTTCTGGCAGTTACTAATGAAATGACTTTTTCCATTGTATTTTCTAATTGTTTATTGCCAGATGGTAGGAAAGTTAGTTTTAAGAGTTTGTATAAGTTGACCTTGTATGTGATTGCCTCGCTGAACTCTCCTTTTCATTCTAATAGTTTGTCAGTTTATATATTTGTGTTCTTTTAGGTAGTCTACCATATTATTTGCAAATAATGATGGTTCTATCTTTGCATAATCTATATTTGTATTTCTTAAAGTTTTTTCATTTAAAAAAATTATTTATTTAAAAAATTCTGTTGTGTAGGTTATGCCCGCTAGGAAAATAGTAAAGCAGTAGGCATATTGGCCTTAGGGACTTTACTAGAAATATTTTTAATGCTTCACCATGAAGCATAATATTGTGTAGGTCCTTTTATTGATCTAAAAATTTTTTTCTTAGTATCAAGGGTATTTTGACATGTAGTGAGATCATATTATTTTTCTCTTTTGATTTCCTAATATCACAGATAAGAAATACATCATTGATCAAGATGTATTATAATTTTAATATTTTCCTTGATTGAGTTTTCTAGTATTTTATTTATTATTTTTACATGTAATAAATGAGATTGGCTTAAAAAGAACAATGCCTGATAAACCAGAGATTCATTCCAAATTAAAATAATTATAGATTTCCCTTTCTTCAGGAATTTCGTTTAGGAGCTGCTCATTACTCTCCCATTACTTATATTTGCTGTCTGTATTAAGCTAATATCCCATACTATATGGCGTCCTTTTTTGAGCAGTACAAAGCAGTTAAAATCCAATTCCTTCAGTGCGGTGATTGTTTTTCTAGCTTTCTGAGTTACTACACATTCCTCCTTTGAGTGGTATATTCCCCTTATTATGTTTTTTAAAAAATAAGACCTTCAAGGATTGTTTAACATTTGTCTGTCTCTGTTTCTCTTTGCTGTATGTAGTCTGCCTTTATCATAATCATAAGGTATTACCTTCTTCATGTTTTTCTGTTCATTCTAGTTCCTTCTGTCACCTGCTCTTTGAAGCCTTTTTAAATCCTTCTTCTTCCTCATTAATCCCTGAGGACTATTTTTGTGTTTCTAATATAGCCTATTATAAATTGCATATACATATATCTTTATATGCACACATGCGTGCGTGCGTGCACACACATGTATTTCCCTTAACTACATCTTGGCATAATAGAAGAACTTTCTTGTTACTTTTGGTTATAAGAACAGTCTTGTTTTTGGTAAGTAAGACTCAGTCTTATGCATTTTTAAAAACTTTTCAAAATTCATTCTGCATAACAGGGATCATGAGGGGTGAAGGTGTTCTGACTCTTCACATACTTTTCCTCCTTCCGTGTGTTGGGGAACAGAGGAAGGAGGGAAAAAAGGCAAACATATTACTAAACTGGGGGAAGTTGTCATCTTCTTCTTTTAGGTTGTGGCTGCCTCTAGCTAACACTGACTGTTCATCATGGCCTATTATCAGGCATTTAAATGCTGGTTCATTGCCGCGTACAGATTCTTTCTGGCCCAACCTGTTGGCAGCTCAATGCGGCTCTCTGAATTTAGGACATATAGTAATTAGCATCTTTTGTGCTTAGTTTAGGCCTTAGGTGCAATTCTGGGATTATAAGAAACTCCTGTTAGTAATCTGTGAAATTTATTTTAAAATAAATGTTTCATGGTATAATAGGAAAAGAAACAGTCTCCAGAAGAGGGTATTAACTCATGCAGGTATTACAGAGTACCTCTTCAGTGCACGGTTTTCATACCTATAATGTTAATTCTATATCCTAAAATAATTCAGCCTCTAGGAAACTTTTTCCCAGCATGTCATTCTAGAGCTGTGTCAGATGTCCTATTTAAAAATAAATTAATTTAAATTTACATTAATGAAACGTAAATAAAATTACCAATTCAGTTCCTCAGTCACACTAGCCCCATTTTAAGTGCTTCATTAGCCATATGTGACTAGTGGCTAATGTATTGGATAGTACAGAACATTACTACCATTCAAAAAAGTTCTGTTAGACACTGCTTCTCTAGAGGATAGAGGTGAGAAATTTTTGTTACCATAGGAAGGTTGGGTACATGGAGTCGACCATATATACTAACCAGTTACTCTGTTTCACAGGGACTTTTTTTTCTTGCCCATGTGAGGGAAGTTTGTGAAAGGGAGAAAAATTGGTGCACGACTGAGCAATGTATTGCTTTCAGATTCATCTGATATTTAGCTTTTCGTGTGGAAATGTCAAATAACTGCTATTGCAAACATAGTTGACAGCAGGATTCAAAGTTCAAACATTTCCACCCACCAGAGACGAACTCCCTAGTTCCTCCTTCCTATTCCCTTCTTATTATTCCCTCATTCCTCAGGTGAAGGTCGGCACAACTTCAGTCCTAAGACAAGGTAAGACTGGCATTGGTAGAAAGGCGAATGTTTGCATATGTGTATTTGTGTGTGTGTAAAGATTTGGGGACAAGTGACTTAACTTTCAGAGTAATAAATTCTTCCTTTTTTTTTTTATTAACCAAGCCCTTAGATATCATCTAATTGAATGCCTGTCCACATTTTACATGCAAGTAAACTGAGGCTCGAGAAAGTGACTGCCCAAGAACATATCAATAGTTAATGGTAAATCTGGAACTAAGACCTTTGTTCATTGACACCATATCATTGAGCATTCTGCTAAATCATTTACCGTTCCCATTTTAATTCTTTATTCACTGCTAACTATTGCTGCAGATTTAATGACAAGTGTTTAAAGGTAAAAATAACTAGTTATTATAATGCATTTCTTATTTTTAAAATATTGCTTTTTGTATGTTTTAAAGGATTTGGTAATTTTAATTTTTTCAGATTGAAGAAGAAGAGAGGAAAAGAATAGAAGATATGAAAGAAAATGAACGGATAAAAGCAACTAAAGAATTGGAAACCTGGAAAGAACATCAAAGAAAAGCTGAAGAACATAAAATAATTCAGAGAGAAGAAAAATTATATCAACAAGAAAAGCAAATTGAAGAAGAGAGAAAAAAATTAAAACATAAAGGTCTTACTAGGAATTCAATATCTAGAAATCTTGCCACAAAAGGTACAATGATTACTTAATATTTTCTGGGAAAGTAAGTCCTGTTAGTGAAGTATATATGTCAGAGTGTGTGTGTGTGTGTGTGTGTGTGTGTGTGTGTGTGTGTGTGTGTGTGTGTGTGTATGTGAATGAATCTATCCACAGTATTAGGTCATTATTTTGGTATATGAATTACTGCAATACAAAGACTAAGGTGAAAGACTTATTCCTTCTTCTAGGAAGTAGTGAAGTTTTCATAATAAAATGAGCAAAGATTCAATATTGCTTTTACTCATGTGCTTCCTTTAGAAATTTATGCAGGTGTTGTTAAATATGTGTTTAACTCAGGTGCAGGAAGACTTGGAGTGAATTAGCAGTACCAGGAGCATTCATTTATTTCTTTAGAGATAAGAAAATAGGAATTTCATTAAAAAACCTTTTCGTCACATAACTCAGGAAAATAAATACTGTTAAGCAAACTTCACTGTAAGCAGACAAGAACTCTTCTGGCCTTTGATTCTAGTGTATTCAAAAATAGGTGAGAGGGCAATTTTCTTTATTGAAAGCTAAGAGTTTGTTTTTATCTGATTTTAGAATATTAAACTTCGTTTTGGGTTTATTTATGTTTAGTAAATGGAACGTTTTGTAGTTAAATCACTTACATAATAGTGACAATTAACATTTCTTGGGTGATTACTATATTCCAGGTAATTTTATTTATTGTATCACTCAATCCTCACAACAGCACTTTGGGGTAAGTGCTGTTATTCTTATTTTAAAGGAAATAGGTGTTTTGAAAGGATAAACAACTACCCAGTAAGCAAACCTATAGGATTTGAACCCGGATCTGATTCTGAAACCTATGTTCTTTTCAAAGGCTACATGTCTTTACTACTTTAACAGTGAGGTTTAGCATGTTAAGTCATTTAGAGTAAATATTAAGCAGTAGCTTTATTAAATTTATATATTTTGTGGTTTAATATTGACATGCAAGTTAACTACTACACTATCTCCTTCTTTAATGCCATTTCAACAAAATATTGATACAACTGGAGTATTTGAAAGCATTTCCTTCCTAATTTCAATTACTTCTAAACAAATAGGATGTTTTAAAACACTGGTGGAACCCAAACAAACTTTTGTATATAAGAGATATCCTGAAGATGTTTTAAAAAAATTCATCCAAGGATACAAGGGAAATTAAACATGGTGGAGGAAAAAAAATGTATAAATCAGCTTTTTTTGGATTTTTTACTCTAGAAGTCCTTTTTTTCCTTATTTCAGTAGTATCATTATGGATGACTGGTAGCATTCTTTAGTAGGCTTTGGTTACTTTCTTCCATCTCGTCCATGCATTTAACAAATATTCATTTACTCAGTGTCTCCTCTGTACTAGGAGTTATAGAATATACAAATATGACTTAACGTGTGGCCAGTGCCTAAGGAACATAAAATGTTGTAGATACAAATAACTTCAGTTAGCTGGGATTTGTGAGTAACGGCTTAAAATATTGACAAATGTCTCATTGGCCAGTAAAGTTAGACCTCTTAAGGAGGAAAACTTGGCTGCTCCTAAAAAGTCTAATGCTACTGTTTTAATGCCACCTTTAACTAAAAATGCTCATTTGATAACATTTTTAACTATAGAAAGAATATTGTATTATTTGCCCCAGAAACGTTCTTGAGACAAGCTACTTTTATAGTATACTGAATACAAATGGTGTGGCGGGTGCTGTAGATTGCCTACTCAATATATGCTCTCTTTTTCCTTTTTTACCAATAGAATCATGATTTGGGGGTGGGGGACAGAAGAAATGTGTCCAGCTTAAAAACTTACCTCTTGGAAGTTTGAGTATTGATTGGATATTTGAAGAAATTAAGGAATAATTACATTTTTTTTCTTTAGATGTGATAATGGTATTTTCTTTAGATGTGATAATTTATAAAGTCCTCATCTTGTAGAGATGCCTACTGAAATATTTATAGGTAAATATAATGTCTGAGATTTGCTTCAAAATAATATGGTATGTGAAAGTGGATAGAGGTAAAGATGAAATGGTGTTGGCCATGAGTTGATAATTGAAGTCACGTCATGAATGCATGATTATGATTATTCTATCCTGTCTACTTTTGTACATATTTGAAATTTTTTATTATAAAATGAAAAAATAAGGAACAAAGCACAGTGATTCATTTTTACAAACAAAGTAATTTTAAATTAGTTTTAAAAAAAAGGGAAAACAAAATTTACTTCCTCAGACTCTCTTGTAACTGTATGTAGCCAAGTGGCACAGTTCTGGCTCTTGAAATGCAAGAAGAAATCTACTAAGGATTTATAGAAAAGTATTACTTTTCTGAGATAAGTGTCCCCAGTTCCTTTCTGCTTGCTCCCCCTTTCCTTTTTCTACCTAAGATGAAGATCTTTGCCAAGAAGTGCATTAACACTTCTTGAGATCATGAAGAGGCATGCCATACATTAAGAATGATAGAACAGGGAAGAAGAAAGAGCCTGGGACATTAATGACATTGGAAAGCTGATAAATCGTGCTGAACTATCTTTCTTCAAGCTTGTTAAGTGAGAAAAATAAACCCATGTTTGGTTAAACCACTGTAGTCATGTTTTTTTTTCACACAGCCTAGAGAATTTTTGACTTCTGGAAATGGGTAATGGAAGGGAAGGTTGATTTAGCATTTGAAAATCATTCAGTATAATTATACTAACAGAACAAAGGACAAATGTGATTATTTCAATATTGCAAAGAGGCATTTGACAAAATCCAACACCCATTTATAATAAAAAATTGGACTAGAAAGAAACTTTCTCAACCTGATAAGAGCCTTCTACACAAAAATCTATAGCAAACATCATATTTACTGATGAATTAATGTGTACTTTGTCCCTTAGGTTGAAGAGCAAGGCAAGCATGTCTGTTTTCACTACCTCATTCAACATTATACTAGAGGTCCTAACTGCTGCATTAAGACAAGAAGAAGAAATAAAAGCCATGAAGATTAGACAGGAAGAAGTAAAACTGTCTATTTGTAGATGACATGATTGTCTATGTAGAAATCCCTAAGGAATCTACAGATAACTGCTAGACCTAATAAGTGAATTTAGCAATGTCTCAAGATATAAGATAGCAAAAATCACTTATGATTTTATTTATCAACAGCAAATAATTGGAAAATTAAACTTTAAACAATGTATAATAACACTAAGACACAAAATGTTTAGGAATAAATTTAATAAAAGAAGTGTAAGATCTCATCACTGAAAACTATAAAAAATTACTGAGAGATATTTTTAAAGGCCTAAACAAATGGAGAGATATAGGATGTTCATGAATAGGAAAACTCAATATTGTTAAGATGTCACTTCTCCTTAAATTGATGTATAGATTTAATGCAATTCCAACAGAAATACCAGTAAGCTTTTTATAGAAATCGACAAGCTGATTCTAAAATTTATATTAGAATGCAAATGACCTAGACTAGCTAAAGAAATTTTTAAAAATAAGAACAAAGATGTTGGACTTATACTACCTTTATACTACCTGATTTGAGGACTTAACATCAAGCTACAGTAATCAAGATAGTGTGGAACTGGTGAAAGGATGAACAGAAAGGTCAAAAGAATGGAGTACAGTGAGTAGAAATAGATCCTTACCTGTATGGTCTGATGCTTTTCATCAAAAGCAGAACAGTTCAATGGGGAAAGGAAAGTCTGGAACAATTGGGTATCTATGGAAACAAATGAACATTGATTCTTGCCTCACCGTGTACATAATATATACACAGAAGACAAACTACCCAATAAACAATTAGACAAAAAATTTGAATGAACTTTTCACCAAAGAAGACATATGAATGGTCAATATGCACATGAAATGATGTTCAACATCATTAGTAAGGAAATGCAAATTAAACCACAGTGAAATATAGTACATATCCACTAAGATAGCTAATATTAAATATTAGAGAGTCCATCAGTACAAAGTGTTATTGAGGATGTGCTACAATTGGACCTTGTACAATGATGGTCAAAATATAAAATGATACAACCACTTTGGAAGAGTGTCAACTGTCATATAACCTGTCATATAACTCAACCATTTTAGCCCTAGGTATTTACACAAGAGAAATGTGTCTACCTAAAAACTTGTATTCAAATGTTTACAGCAGCTTTATTTACAATAGTGAACAACTGGAAACAATGTCCATCAACAGGTGAATGGATAAACAAATTATGAAATACATTCATAAAATGGAATATTACTCTTCAATAAAAAGGAGATAACTGGGACTTCCCTGGTGGCCCAGTGGTTAAGAATCTGCCTGCCAGTGCAGGGGACACGGGTTCGATCCCTGGCCCGGGAAGATCCCACATGCTGCAGAGCAACTCAGCCTGTGCACCACAACTACTGAGCCTGCGCACGTAGAGCCTGTGCTCTGCAACAAAAGCCACTGCAATGAGAAGCCCACGCACCACAATGAAGAGTAACCCCTGCTCGCCACAACTAGAGAAAGCCCATGCACAGCAATGAAGACCTAATGCAGTCAAAAATAAACAAATTTATTTTTTAAAAAAGAGACAACTACTGATACACATGACATGAATGAATCACAAAATTATTCTGAAAAAAGCAAGACACTAGTCCATAGTGTGTGAAATTCTAGAAAATACTAATTTATAATGACTGAGAGCACATCAGTGGTTGCCTGGGGCCAGGAGTGAAGGGAAAGGATGAACTTCACAGGGTTATAGGGGACTCTTAGAGGTGATAGAAATTTTCTGTGTTGATTGTGATTTCAGGAGCATGTACATCTGTCAGAACTCATTTAATATACTTTAAAATGAGTATAGTTATTGTACGTGAATTATTTCTCAATAAAATTGAAAAAATAATGTTTATTGATTTTAGGCAGGAAAGCATCAAAGTGTGCACGATTTCCTCAAGTTCTTACTATTCCACAGAGTTATGCTTAGGGCCAGGCATAGTGAGGCCATTCCCCCAAAAGGCTCCAATTGAGGGTCCCTGCTCTTGTACTGTTGTCTATATTTATAAGGTACGAGGAAAGGGGAATCAATGGCCATTAATTAGTTACATGACTATGGGGGCTTTCTTGTCTTGTTAGAAACAGCTTTGTTCAAAAGGGGAAGCCGGAACTTCCCTGGCGGTCCAGTGGTTAAGACTTTGCCTTCCAATGCAGGGCATGCAGGTTCGATCCTTGGTCGGGGAGCTAAGATCCCACATGCCTCGAGGCCAAAAAATCAAAACATAAAACAGAAGCAATGTTGTAACAAACTCAATAAAGACTTTAAAAATGTTCCACATAAAAATAAAAAAAATCCAAAAGGGGAAGCCTCTTGAGGTCAGTTACTGGTATCTGTTGAACTAGTTTTGATTTGCTGAGCTATCTATTTGCTAAGCTACTAAAAGCATTGTAGTGGGAGAGATGAGGCTTCAGGGCAGGTGGATTTGTCCCTTTTCAACTTGGTAGAACTAGGTACGTCTAAAGGTAGGGGCAAATGTAGGTCTGGAAAAAAATAGGATTGGTTGAAAGTGCATAGGACTTTGATTACCAGCTCTCCTCCCGTACTACAGCAGATAACTGGAGGTTTACTTTCTGCACAATTGAGGACTGAGTGAGATTCTGCTCTGAAAATACAGAGATTGAGTGAAAGTCTGCATTGTAAAAATCTAAATACTGATTCAAGAGATCCCCTCCAGCTCTATTCTCTTCCCCATATGCATGCAGGAGCCCAGTGCACCTGTTATGTAGACTGGAGAATTCCTCTACAGGGAAGCTAACTAGTATAGGATGAAAAAACCCTGGCATTTATAATGGCCCCACTAGTTCACCATGCTGAAGCTCACTAGTCAACAATCTTTAGATTCATGTACACAAAACTTCCAGTCAGAATATTTGTACTTCATCTTTAATATGAACAGACAGCCAAGAACCAAACAGAAAAATGCAAATTGGAACAACCAAGTAATGCAGGGAATAGAAGAAAACTTAAAAAGAAGTATAATTAGGTGGGGCTAATGGCAGGTTCTGGGAGGGCTCCCGCTGAGTACTTACCAGAAATTCTGCCAGTGTCCTTGTCCCCACGGTGAGCCACAGCCACCCCCCGCCTCTGCAGAAGACCCTCCAACACTAGCAGGATGGACACCAACCTCCAAACTTCATTCATATGTTGAACCTGAAGACAGTTGACACACCAAGAGAATCTGACAGAACGTCCTCACATGAGGGACTCCTGGTGAAATCAGTTTGTGGAAACAGTCACAGTGCATCAAGAAACCTTTAGTATTCACAGAAAGATACACGAGATGAAAAGGCAGAGGGATATGTACCAGATGAAGGAACAAGATAAAACTCCAGAAAAACAACTAAATGAAGTGGAGACAGGCAACCTTCCAGAAAAAGAATTCAGAATAATGATAGTGAAGATGATCCAGGACCTCGGAAAAAGAATGGAGGCAAAGATCGAGAAAATGCAAGAAATGTTTAACAAAGACCTAGAAGAACTAAAGAACAAACAAACAGAGATGAACAATACAATAACTGAAATGAAAAATACACTAGAAGGAATCAATAGCAGAATAACTGAGGCAGAAGAATGGATAAGTGACCTGGAAGACAGAATGGTGGAATTCAGTGCTGCAGAGCAGAATAAAGAAAAAAGAATGAAAAGAAATGAAGACAGCCTAAGAGACCTCTGGGAAAACATTAAACGCAAAAACATTCGCATTATAGGGGTCCCAGAAGGAGAAGATAGAGAGAAAGGACCCGAGAAAATATTTGAAGAGATTATAGTCGAAAACTTCCCTAACATGGGAAAGGAAATAGCCACCCAAGTCCAGGAAGCACAGCGAGTCCCATACAGGATAAACCCAAGGAGAAACACGCTGAGACACATAATAATCAAATTGGCAAAAATTAAAGACAAAGAAAAATTATTGAAATCAGCAAGGGAAAAACGACAAATAACATACAAGGGAACTCCCATAAGGTTAACAGCTGATTTCTCAGCAGAAACTCTACAAGCCAGAAGGGAGTGGCATGATATACTTAAAGTGATGAAAGGGAAGAACCTACAACCAAGATTACTCTACCTGGCAAGGTTCTCATTCAGATTCAATGGAGAAATCAAAAGCTTAACAGACAAGCAAAAGCTAAGAGAATTCACCACAAAACCAGCTCTACAACAAATGCTAAAGGAACTTCTCTCTAACTGGGAAGCACAAGAGAAGAAAAGAACCTACAGAAACAAACCCAAAACAATTAAGAAAATGGTCATAAGAACATACATATCGATAATTACCTTAAACCTGAATGGAATAAATGCTCCAACCAATAGAACACAGGCTTGCTGAATGGATACAAAAACAAGACCTATATATATGCTGGCCACAAGAGACCCACTTCAGACCTTGAGACACATACAGACTGAAAGTGAAGGAATGGAAAAAGATATTCCATGCAAATGGAAATCAAAAGAAAGCTAGAGTAGCAATACCCATATCTGATAAAGTAGACTTTAAACTAAAGACTGTTACAGGAGACAAGGAAGGACACTACATAATGATCAACAGATCAATCCAAGAAGAAGATACAACAATTATAAATATATATGCACCCAACATAGGAGCACCTCAATACATAAGGCAACTGCTAACAGCTGTAAAAGAAGAAATTGACAGTAACACAATAATAGTGGGGGACTTTAACACCTCACTTACACCAATGGACAGATCATCCAAAATGAAAATAAATAAGGAAACAGAAGCTTTAAATGACACAATAGACCAGATAGATTTAATTGGTATTTATAGGACATTCCATCCAAAAACAGCAGATTACACTTTCTTCTCAAGTGCTCATGGAACATTCTCCAGGATAGATCACATCTTGGGTCACAAATCAAGCCTCAGTAAATTTAAGAAAATTGAAATCATATCAAACATCTTTTCTGACCACAATGCTATGAGATTAGAATTGAATTACAGGGGAGAAATGTAAAACACACAAACACATGAGGGCTAAACACTATGTTACTAAATAACCAAGAGATCACTGAAGAAATCAAAGAGGAAATCAAAAAATACCTAGAGACAAATGACAATGAAAACACGACGATCCAAAACCTATGGGATGCAGCAAAAGCAGTTCTAAGAGGGAAGTTTATAGCTATACAAGCCTACCTCAAGAAACAAGAAAAATCTCAAATAAAGCGTCTAACTTTACACCTAAAGGAACTAGAGAAAGAAGAACAAACAAACCCCAAAGTTGGCAGAAGGAAAGAAATCATAAAGATCAGAGCAGAAATAAATGAAATAGAAACAAAGAAAACAATAGCAAAGATCAATAAAACTAAAAGCTGGTTCTTTGAGAAGATAAACAAAATTGATAAACCATTAGCTAGACTCATCAAGAAAAAGAGGGAGAGAACTCAAATCAATAAAATTAGAAATGAAAAAGAAGTTACAACAGACACTGCATGCAGAAATACAAAACATACTAAGAGACTACAACAAGCAACTCTATGCCAATAAAATGGACAACCTGGAAGAAATGGACAAATTCTTAGAAAGGTATAACCTTCCAAGACTGAACCAGGAAGAAACAGAAAATATGAACAGACCAATCACAAGTAATGAAATTGAAAATGTGATGAAAAATCTTCCAACAAACAAAAGTCCAGAACCAGATGGTTTCACAGGTGAATTCTATCAAACATTTAGAGACGAGCTGACACCCATCCTTCTCAAACTCTTCCAAAAAATTGCAGAGGAAGGAACACTCCCAAACTCATTCTATGAGGCCACCATCACCCTGATACCAAAACCAGACAAAGATACTACAGAAAAAGAAAATTACAGGCCAATATCACTGATGAATATAGATGCAAAGATCCTCAACAAAATACTAGCAAACAGAATCCAAAAACACATTAAAACGATCATATACCATGATCAAGTGGGATTTATCCCAGGGATGCAAGGATTCTTCAATATACATAAATCAATCAGTGTGATAAACCATATTGACAAATTGAAGAATAAAAACCATATGATCATCTCAATAGACGCAGAAAAAGCTTTTGACAAAATTCAACACCCATTTATGATAAAAACTCCCCAGAAAGTGGGCATAGAGGGAACCTACCTCAATATAGTAAAGGCCATATATGAGAAACCCACAGCAAACGTCATTCTCAATGGTGAAAAACTGAAAGCATTTCCTCTAAGTTCAGGAACAAGAAAAGGATGTCCACTCCCACCACTGTTATTCAACACAGTTTTGGAAGTCCTAGCCACGGCAATCAGAGAAGAAAAAGACATAAAAGGAATACAAATTGGAAAAGAAAAAGTAAAACTGTCACTGTTTGCAGATGACATGATACTATAAATAGAGAATCCTAAAGATGCTACCAGAAAACTACTAGCGCTAATCAATGAATTTGGTAAAGTTGCAGGATACAAAATTAATGCACAGAAATCTCTTGCATTCCTATACACTAATGATGAAAGATCTGAAAGGGAAACTAAGGAAACACTCCCATTTACCACTGCTACAAGAAGAATAAAATACCTAGGAATAAACCTACCTAGGGAGACAAAAGACCTGTATGCAGAAAACTATAAGACACAGATGAAAGAAATTAAAGATGATACCAACAGATGGAGAGATATACCATGTTCTTGGATTGGAAGAATCAATATTGTGAAAATGACTCTACTACCCAAAGCAATCTACAGATTCAATGCAATCCCTGTCAAATTACCAATAGCATTTTTTACAGAACTAGAACAAAGTAATCTTTAAATTTGTATGGAGCCATAAAAGACCCCGAATAGCCAAAGCAGTCTTGAGGGAAAAAAATGGAGCTGGAGGAATCAGACTCCTTGACTTAAGGCTATACTACAAAGCTACAGTAATCAAGACAATATGATACTGGCACAAAAACAGAAACATAGATCAGTGTAACAATATAGAAAGTCCAGAGATAAACCCATGCATCTGTAGTCAACTAATGTATGACAAAGGAGGCAAGGATATACAATGGAGAAAAGACAGTCTCTTCAATAAGTGGTGCTGGGAAAACTGAACAGCTACATGTAAAAGAATGAAATTAGAACACTCCCTAACACCATAATGAAAAATAAACTCAAAATGGGTTTGAGACCTAAATGTAAGACCGGACACTATAAAACTCTTAGAGGAAAACATAAGAAGAACACTCTTAGACATAAATCACAGCAAGATCTTTTTTGATCCATCTCCTAGAGTAATGGAAATAAAAACAAAAATAAACAAATAGGACCTAATGAAACTTAAAAGCTTTTGCACAACAAAGGAACCCATAAACAAGACCAAAAGACAACCTGCAGAATGGGAGAAAATATTTGCAAACGAATCAACGGACAAAGGATTAATCTCCAAAATATATAAACAGCTCATGCAGCTCAATATTAAAGAAACAAACAACCCAATCCAAAAATGGGCAGAAGACCTAAATAGACATTTCTCCAAAGAAGACATATTGATGTACAAGAAGCACATGAAAAGCTGCTGAACATAACTAATTATTAGAGAAATGCAAATCAAAACTACAATGTGGTATCATCTCACACCAGTTAGAATGGGCATCATCAGAAAATCTACAAACAACAAATGCTGGAAAGGGTGTGGAGAAAAGGGAACCCTCTTGCACTGTTGGTGGGAATGTAAATTGATACAGCCACTAGGGAGAACAGTATGGAGGTTCCTTAAAAAACTAAAAATAGAATTACCATATGATCCAGCAATCCCACTACTGGGCATATACCCAGAGAAATCCATAATTCAAAAAGACACATGCACCCCCATGTTCATTGCAGCACTGTTTACAATAGCCAGGTCATGGAAGCAACCTAAATGCCCATCGACAGATGAATGGATAAAGAAGTTGTGGTCCATATATACAATATATTACTCAGCCATAAAAAGGAATGAAATTGGGTCATTTGTTGAGGCATGGATGGATCTAGAGACTGTCATACAGAGTGAAGTAAGTCAGAAAGAGAAAAATATTGTATATTAATGCATGTATGTTGAACCTAGAAAAATGGTTCAGATGAACCAGTTTGCAGGGCAGAAGTTGAGACACAGATGTAGAGACCAAGCTTATGGACACCAAGGGGGGAAAGCTATGGGGGCATGGCGATGGTGGTGTGATGAATTGGGCGATTAGAATTGACATGTATACACTGATGTGTATAAAATTGATGACTAATATGAACCTGCTGTATAAAAAAATAAAATTCAAAAATTAAAAGAAAATAAAGAACTATAATTAATGTCCTCAGAGAGATGAGAACATATTTTAATCCTTGAACAACAACAAGTGGCTGTAATAAAGAATTTTTCCTAACAACAGTTTGGAAATTGAAATGTAATTTAAAAAGTTAAAAATTAAATCAAATAGTTGTAATATTGTTAATTTTTTTCCAGAAAATAGAATAAGATGACAAAGAGATTTTATTATTTTATTTTATTTTATTTATTTTTGGCTGTGTTGGGTCTTTGTTGCTGCCCGCCAGCTTTCTCTAGTTGCGGCAAGCAGGGGCTACTCTTCCTTGCGGTGCACAGGCTTCTCATTGCGGTGGCTTTTCTTGTTGCGGAGCATGGGCTCTAGGCACATGGGCTTCACTAGTTGCAGCACGTGGTCTCAGTAGTTGTGGCTCACAGGCTCTAGAGCACAGGCTCAGTAGTTGTGGTGCACGGGCTTAGTTGCTTCGTGGCATGTGGGATCTTCCTGGACCAGGGATCGAACCCGTGTGCCTTGCATTGGCAGGCGGATTCTTAACCACTGCGCCACCAGAGAAGCCCCAACAAAGAGATTTTAAAATAGAAAAGATAAAACAACTAGAGTATCCATTCAGGTTGTACAACATTCCCATAATAGGAGTATTAGGAAGAGGGAAGGGAGAAACAGAGGAAAAGTAATAATTTATTAAAAATTCTTTTTTTATTGAGATTTAATTGACATTATGTTTCATGTGTACAATATAATGATTTGATATGTGTGTATATTATGAAGTGATCATCACAGTAAATCTAGCAAATATGTCCAGCACCATACATAGTTACAATTTTTTTTCTTAAGATGAGAACTTTTAACATTTACTCTCTTAACAACTTTCAAATACACTATACAGCATTATTAGCGATAGTCACCAGGCTGTACATTTCATTCACAGGGCTTATGTATTGTATGAGTAGAAGTCCATACCTTTTGACCATCATCACCCACGTCCCACCCCCCACCTCTGACAACCACCAATCTGTTCTCTGTATCTATGAGTCTGTTTTTTTGTTTTAGGTTCCACATGTAAGAAATAATTTTTAAAAACATTTTTTTTTAGTGAGGGGTGGTGGGAGAGATAAATCAGGAGTTTGGGATTAACATATACACACTACTGTATGTAAAATAGATAAACAAGGACCTGCTGTATAGCACAGGGAACTATATTCAATGTCTTGTAGTAATCTATAATGGAAAAGAATCTGAGAAAGAAATGTATATATATATATATATTTGTTGTTGTTGTTCCTAATACTATTTTATTTTTCCTTGATCAACTATTGCAGCATTTTGCAAATTTTGTTTGTCTATTCAGAAAAGCAATTTTTGGTTTTGTTGATCTTTTATTGTTTCTTTGTTTTCTATTCCATTAATTCCTGTGTTTATTTTTATTTGGCTTCTTTTAGTTTCTTTGGGTTTTCTCTGTTCTTTATACAATTTGTCTGCATTAATTTTTGAATCTTTTAACACATGCATATGAAGTTATAATTTTTTCTCTTAAATGCTGCATTAATACATTCACCAAGTCTTGAAATCTTGTGTTTTCATTGCCATTTAGTTGCAAATATTTTGCAACCCATCATGATTTTTTTTATCCTTGAATTATTAAGGAGATTTTAAAAAAAATTTCCAAATGTATAAAAGAGGAATGACAGTTGTTCTCATATTTTATATTATGTGGGTCATTGTGTTATATACAAATGTGTTTATAAATCATTTGTAGTTTGCTAGTGTGTATTTTTGTTTATTGTGAGTCCTTCTTTTCATATGGGCTACTTAGGTTTATTATTATAAATAAAATATATCCTGGGACCTTCCTGGTGGCACAGTGGTTAAGAATCCACCTGCCAATTCAGGGAACCCAGGTTTGAGTCCTGGTCTGGGAAGAAGCCACATGCCGTGGAGCTACTAAGCTCACGCACCACAACTACTGAGCCTGCGTGCCACAATTACTGAAGCCCATGCACCTAGAGCCCATGCTCCTCAACAAGAGAAGCCACTGCAGTGAGAAGCCTGTGCACTGCAATGAAGAGCAGCCCCCGCTTTCCGCAACTAGAGAAAGCCTGCACACAGCAATGAAGACCCAATGCAGCCAAAAATAAATAAATTAACTAATTAAAAAATAAAATAAAATATATCCAAACATCTTAGAATTTCCTTTTGCCCTCTTACTTTGTTTTATATTTACCAGACTTCCTTTTTTGTTCTTTTTTCTATTTTTCTGCCTTGGATTAAATAATTTTTCTTAATTACGTCCTTTCCTTTGTACTAATTTGAAAGGTATACATTCTATTTTTGTTCTCTGAATGATCAATATTAAATTTTTTATAACTGTTTTGATACATAGATATAATTACAATTCTATTTTTAATGTGCATACTAAACAAAATTTAATCTCTACCATTACTTGTAAATATTAGAAGGAAATTTAATACATGAACTTCAGTCGTACCCATCCTCTATGTTACTGTCTAAAGATTTCATTCCACTTTTTTGGCGGGAGGGACTCAACTGATCTCACCTTATTTTTAAACCTCTATATTTAGTCGTTAGTGTGGCTTTACCACATATACTCATTACTATTTCTGTTGACCCGTATTTACTGCTTTTTAATTATCTTTGCTTCTTGCATCTAAGTTCTTTCTGGATCCAATTACCTTTCCTTTAAGTAAATCCTTTAGTAGTTTTTAAATTTTTTTTAACATCTTTACTGGCGTATAATTGCTTTACAGTGGTGTGTTAGTTTCTGCTTTATAACAAAGTGAATCAGTTATACATATACATATATCCCCATATCTCCTCCCTCTTGCATCTCCCTCCCACCCTCCCTATCCCACCCCTCTAGGTGGTCACTGAGCTGAGCTGATCTCCCTGTGCTATGCGGCTGCTTCCCACTAGCTGTCTATTTTACATTTGGTAGTATAAGTCCATGCCACTCTCTCACTTCGTCCCAGCTTACCCGTCCCCCTCTCCGTGTCCTCAAGTCCATTCTCTACGTCTGTGTCTTTATACCTGTCTAGTAGTTCTTTAATAAAGATCTGAACGTTAAGTTCAGTTATTTTTATTTTGTTATTGTTATTCAGTGATGTTTTAGATGGTTGTAGAATTCAAGATTGACAGTTATTTTCCATCAGTAACTTGAAGATATGTCTATTGTCTTCTGACTTTTAATATTGCTGCTGGGAAGTCTGCTCTTGATTTAATATTGATCCTTTATAAGGTAAATCCATCCTTTGTCTCTGGTTGCTTTAAAATTCTTCACTTTGGTATATGTTGATTTTATTACTCTAAGTGCAGTTTTATATTTATTCATCTCATAATATCAGAAGTTGGAGTATAATTTCACTCAAAGAACGTATGTCTTACCTCAGTTCTGGGAAGTTATAAGCTATTGTTTTCAAATAGCAAATTGTTTTCAAATTGCCTTTATCTTCCTTGGCTGCGTTCTGTATAATATCCTCAGATCTGTCTTCTAGTTTGCAAATTTTCTTCAAATATGCCTAATGTGCTGTTAAACTTGTCCTAGAAGTTTTCAATTTCAGGGATAATAGTTTTCATTTTGCAAGTTCTGTTTGCTTCTTTCATACCTGTTTGTTCTTTTTTCATTACCTTAGTTTTTCATTATGTATTTTAGCCTATCTTAGCTCTTTAAGTAAGCATGTTTTAAATTATTATAGTCTCTTTCAGATTGTTCTGGTATTTCAGATTCTTAATAGGCCAGTCCTCCTGTTTGTTGTGTCTGCTGACTGTTCTCCGTACTCTAAGGAAGAAACATACATTGTATCCACATGTGATTTGTAGTTTTTGTTTGTGTGCTCATCTTCAGCATGGATTATTTTTATGTGTGCATATGAGGAAATTTCATGTGTACTGGTTTGCAGAAGTAGAATTACTCGGAAGGGATACCTGAAGTTTAGGTTTCTCACGAGAGACGTTTTTTCGTCTCTTATCCAGAGCCCCAGGAGGAGACATGCTTCACTTTCTTGGAGTTGTGGACAGAGATTTTATGTGTCCATTTCACTGAGAGTGTAGCCCTTCTCAGGCTGTAATTGCATTTTCAGCTTTCACCTCTGTACCTATATGAGCATTAAATTTCCAGTCTTTATCCTTTATATATAGTCTCTAATATATATATGTATAATATATAATATATTCATATATATAAAATTTCAGATACAGATATGGATAGCTAGATAGATATATAGATATATACCTTCATAGGTATACCTATATAGATATCTATATCTATATCTGAAATCTTTCCAAATAGCTTTTTGTCAGCTTTTGAGATTACCCTGGCTATAAATTGCTGATAAGGCTTTTCTTTTGCATAGGTTTTGAACTGAACTATGTACTTGAAACTTTTGTTTATTTGTTATATTTTTATCAAGCATTTTATGTGTTCATAGCATTTTGTCTGCTTGTAAAATTGCTTGTTAAAGTTTGTAAAAACTTTAACCTATGCTGCTGAAAACAGAAAGCTAATTTCTTTTTATGTTTTTCTGTTTGTCTTATTTTACTGTAGGAGTTTGAAAGCTAGATATCCTATTTTTAATGTAACTCATGGTCACCATAATGATTTCCATAAGCATTTTCAAATGTTTATTTTTTGTAAAATAAACAAAAAACAAATGTTTTTTGTAAAAACATTTTTCAAATGTTTACTTTTGTTTAACAAAATTAATAGCAAAGTAATTTTTAAATTTCTCATTATGGAAGAATAGTGCTTATTCCCTCCCTGTTGTGTATCCTAGTAATCATTAGTATAAAATGCGAACTTATATACTTCATTTTTACTTTTTATTCTGTTTTCCTTCTGTTGTAGTAACATTAAAAAATCTTACAACATTTTTTCGTGTGTTTTAGAAAACCCATCCTTTTTCATTTTTACCCTCAGGTTTCCCACTCCTGAGTTCTTAATTTTATTTGTCCATGTTCTGGAACATTTCTTTGAGTAATTCAGAAAACATGACTAGATGGTATATTTACTTAGTTCTTACATATCTAGGAATGTCTCTTGGCTTCACAAGTGAACAACAGTTTACCAGGCTATAAAATTCTTAGGACATTGTGTTAGGTAGGTTCAAGCCAACTGCTGAAATAAAGAGGTCCAAAGTTACAGATCAAATAAGATAGAAATTGAATTCTCTGTAATCTAAGACTTATTATGTAACAGCAATCAATCTAGGCCTGATAGATGGCTTTGTTCCACGGGGCCATCTAAGCTGGTGGGGCCACATATATCATCACATCATTTGGCTTCCATTTCTGTGTCCAAGGTGGATGCTGCAGTTGGCATTGTTTTTTAGCCAGTGGAAGGGGAAAGAGGACGTCCATTGCAAGTAGATTTACATGTAAGATAATGATCCATAAGTTTTATACAGCACTTATATTCATATTCTGTTGTCTCAGGTTTGGCACATAACTACACCACTCTTAAGGGAGGCTGAACTTTGTTGAAGTTACTTTCTTTGTTTGAGTCCTTATTCTTTCTTTCTTGCTCCCCTCCTCCCTCCCTTTGAAATGTTAATTCATGCCATTTTCAATTTTTCTTTAAAATGGAAGTTTTATTTTTTTTAATTTTCTTTTTTTCAGACATTTAAAAAAATATATAAATTTATTTATTTTTGACTGAGTTGGGTCTTTGTTGCTGTGTGCAGGCTTTCTCTAGTTGCGGCGAGTGGGGCTTACTCTTCGTTGTGGCTCACAGGCTCTAGGTGCATGGGCTTCAGTAGTTGTGGCACACGGGCTTAGTTGCTCTGCAGCATGTGGGATCTTCCCAGACCAGGGCTTGAACTCGTGTCTCCTGCATTGGCAGGCAGATTCTTAACCACTGCATCACTTCCAGTTCCCTAAATTGGAAGTTTTATATCTTAATTTTATGTATTCATTTTATATCAAGGATATTAACTCTCTGTCATGTTTCTGGAAAATCTTTTTTTAAACAATTTTGATATTTGCCTTTTAAATCTGTATATCATGTTTTTAGTACTTTTCCTTTTTAGTACCTTTCCTTCCCTTTATTCATATAGTTTATATTCTAACATATAGATTAATTTCTTCTCTTATATTGACTTAATAATTATTACATCTAACTACCTTTATACAAATGTATGGCCTTTCATTACAACTCTTTGCCTGTTCCCATTAGCTGTCTTTAATAGCTGAAAAACTTTTATATCATCACCAGGGAGCTTATAGAAGATACTGATATCAGAGCTTAAGGAAAATGATGGCTTTGCCTAGGTGCCCTCCTCTAGAGTTGATGTAGTTTAAGTTGCCTAGAGTGGCTTCCTCTATAGTGAATGTAAGTTAGACACTGTGTGGTTTAACAAAGAGAACCCCAGAAAAGTAGCTGAGGTCATTGAAAGAACAGATAATTAGCTGCCATAATTTCAATGAGGGATTTTACATGCCTTATTGTAGAAAATATGTTTGGATTATTTGTATAGGATTTTAGAAGTAGCTTTAATGTGTAATTACCTTAAAAGTCAGTTTGTTAACTAGGAAATGAGAGATAAATAACTTAGTTGCTAATATTGTTTTTGAAGGGAGAAATTCAGAAATTATATTTTTTGAGAAGTTAAAGGAAGACAGTATTCCTGCTCCTCGCTCTGTCGGCAATATTAAAATCAACTTTACCCCTCGAGTATTCCCAACTGCTCTCCGGGAATCACAGGTAGCAGCAGAAGAGGAGGTTGGTATACTTGCTGTTAGTTACAGTGACCACAATGAAAATATTTTTTATTCCATATATTGAAACTGTTACTGGGTCTGAATTTTTAAAGTATTCATTAGGCTAAAGATATTACTTCATGAAAAAATTTAATATTTCCTTTTGAGAAAAATATATTTTGCAGGATTTTTATTTCTTTTTTGGCTCCAGAATGCTGATGAGAAAACACTGGTTTAATATCCAGTGTTGTTGCTTATCCCAGGAGATAAAATGTTGCATGTGCATTTATTTTATCAAATACATCATTTTCCATAATAGATTTGTAAACTTTGGGTCAGTGTATGTCGCGGTAAGAAAAGATTTGTAAATTTATTATTTTATTACAATTAATTATTAATATCAAGTATTTCTAATGTGACATTTGGCATTAATATCTTTCATTCATTTATAAATTCCTGAGCTCTGGGATTTTGAATATTGTATATTTAGTTGTGTAAGCAGTAAGAACTGTTTTTTTTTTTTTTTTTACTGTAAGGTGTGAACTGATACCTCAATTGAAAAGTTGTGGAAATAATTGAATCTCCTTGAGATATAATGACACTTAATAAATATTAATTTTTTTCTTATTATTAATAGCATATTTCTATATTTTATTATTTATAAAAGTATCTCTGTAACTATAAAATTATAATTTTAAAAATCATTTATATATTTTATAATGTAAAAAATATATATATATACATTATAAACAAGAAAAATAAAACAATATTCACATGAACTCCCAGAAATTTGGATGAAATTTGGACTAGAAATTTTTATACATTTGATCTTAATCAGCTAGTGAAGTTTAAAAAAAAGCTTAAAGATGTATAAAAACTAGAAGTTTAAAATCACCACCATCAATTATTTTATCAGTCTGCTCAGACTGCTGTAACAAAGTACATAGACTGGGTGGCTTAAAGAACAGGCAATTACTTCTCACAGTTCTGGAGGCTGGGAAGTCCAAGGTCAGGACGCTGGGGTGGGGTGGGGTGCCAGCATGCCTTCTGGTCTCTTCCTCTTCTTATAAGGACACTAATCTTACGATGGGAGTCTCATCCTCATAACCTCATCCAAGCTTAATTATCGCCCAAAGGCCCCATCTCCAAATACCATCACATTGGTGATTAGGGCTTCAACATATGAATTTTGGAGGACACAAACATTCAGTCCATAACAAATAGTATTTCCATCTTGTATAGGAAGATGGAAAATCTAAAAGTAACTTTTAATAAAACAAGACTTTTGTGTCCTTCATTAAACTTCATTCTCATTTCAGTGGCTACATAAACAAGCAGAGGCGCGAAGAGCAACGAATACTGACATTCCTGAACTTTGTGATTTAAAAGAAGAGGAAAAGAACCCAGAATGGTTGAAGGACAAAGGAAAGTAAGTTGTTTGAACTCTGCCCATGAGATTTATAATAAATTTATGTAGATATTAATACATATTTTCTAGTTATCTTGACATATGTGTGTGTGTGAGTTTGGGGGAGAAATAATGCAAATATGCCAATTCTGTAGGTAGTGCTTCCATATTTAAAAAGTCAGATCTTATAACAAATAAGGCTCTTTTTTTTTTTTTTTGCGGTATGCGGGCCTCTCACTGTTGTGGCCTCTCCCGCTGCGGAGCACACGCTCCGGACACGCAGGCTCAACGGCCATGGCTCACGGGCCCAGCTGCTCCGCGGCATGTGGGATCTTCCCAGACCAGGACACGAACCCGTGTCCCCTGCATTGGCAGGCGGACTCTCAACCACTGCGCCACCAGGGAAGCCCCAAGGCTCTTATTTTTATTGCTTTTGTATTTATATGTCATGGAAATGAAAAATATCACGTCTTTTGGATTGCTTATCAAAATCCCTTTTTAAATCACTTAATGTTTAACATAAGTCCTTCATACTACTTCCCTTAAAATCATGGTTCTTTGGGGACTTCCCTGATGGCACAGTGGTTGGGAGTCCGCCTGCCAGTGCGGGGGACATGGGTTCGAGCCCTGGTCCAGGGGGATCCCACATGCCGCGGAGCAACTAAGCTCGTGCGCCACGGCTGCTGAGCCTGTGCTCTAGAGCCCATGAGCCACGGCTGCTGAAGCCCGTGTGCCACAACTGCTGAGGCCCCAGTGCCTGGAGCCCGTGCTTCACAACAAGAGAAGCCACAGCAATGAGGGGTCTGCACAACGCAACGAAGAGTGGCCCCCACTCGCTGCAACTAGGGAGGGGCCTGTGTGCAGAAACAAAGACCCAACACAGCCAAAAATAAATAATAAATAAATTTATTAGAAAAAAAATCATGGTTCTTTAAAACTAGAGCTACTTTGGTTAGTCATATCCATCTTTAAAAGATTATCAAATTATCCTATAAATTTTCATTTTATATCCAGACAATCCTTTTATTTATTTGTATGTGACTCTATGTGTAAACTTTTAGACAGTTAACAACAATGAATTCTGCTATATTCTGTGGTAATTCGAGTTCATATTTTGAGGCAATTTTGTAGATATTATTTATCTCATTTTATACACTTTTGTATTATTTTCCTATTGCTGCCATAGCAAACTACCACAAACTTAGTGTCTTAAAACAATGCAAATTTATTATCTTATAGTTCTGGAGGTCAGAAGTCTAAAATGGGTTTTTCTGGGCTAAAATCAAGATATCAGTTGCAATCCTTCTGGAGGCTGTAAGGGAGAATCTATTTTCTTGGGTTTTCCAGCTTTGAGACTGCCCACATTCCTTGGCTTATGGCCCCCAACCAGCAGTTGCGTCACTCTGAACTTTGCTTCCATAGTCACCTCTCCTTGTCTGACTCTGGCTCTCCTGCCTCCCTCTTGCTTTTATAAGTGCCGTTGTAATTACATTAGTCCCACTTGTATAATCCAGGATAATCTCCTACTGCAAGATCCTTAACTTAATCACATCTGGAAGGTTCTTTCTAACTAACCATTTTAGTTAATATATTCACAGGTTTTGGGGATTAGGATGTGGACATCTTTGGTGGGGAGATTTATCTGTCTAACCACAAAATCTGTGTTTTTCTTTTCTCATCTTCTCTCTGTTCATCCTTGGTCTTTTCTCGTATCTGATAACAACACCAGAGATTGATTTGTGGAGTTGAGCTGGAGTTAACAATTTTTCTGAAGTTCAGAAGCCTGGGGCTGACAGGTTTGTTCCTCTTACTCCCAACAAAAATCCCCTCTGCTTCTTCTCCATCTATTAAACCATTAAATAAATATCTGTTGATTACTTGCGGTTTGTCAGACTGTAGGCTAGGCTCTGAGCTACAGAGATCAGTAGAGAAGAGGGACATATACAAGTACTTATAACACTGTGTGGGAAGTACAATACATAGAAAATACAAATACTTATAACACTGTGTGGGAAGTACAATACATAGAAAGAACAAGGTAAATGAGAGTACAGAAGAGGGGCACCTAACCTTAAAGGAAGAAAGGTAGTTTCAGGAAGAGCTTCCTGAAGAATATAGCACCTGAGCTCCTCTTAATGATAAGTAGGAGTTTCAGGAGGAAGGACAGAAAGGCAATAGCAGAAGAGACAGTATGAGCAAAAGCTCAGAGGCAAGAATACTGTGATATATAGGTCAGGAACTGGGTAGTTTATTGCTTGCTAAAACATAAATTTGGTGCTAGGAATAATGCCAAATGAACCTAGAAAAATAGGCAGTGGCCTTGTGTTATTCTTACATTTTATTCTGTAAGGTGGGGAAAAATGTGTTGCAGAAACTATGGCAGAGGTCTTGAACCATTATGACATTGTTATAGGGTGAAGAGGAGAGCAGTGTGAGAAATATTCAGGAGGTGAAATAGGGAGGACTTCTTGAGTGATTGTTGGGGAGTGAGAGAAGAGTAGTTGTGGGCGACTTTGGGTTTCTAGTTTCAATGATTGATTATATGATGCCACCAACTGAATTAGAGCACTCTAGAAGAGGGCCATTTAGGAGGGAATGTAGGTAAGTTCAGTTCTGAATATGTTGAGTTTGAGCTGCCTCTTGGTCAGTCTGGCTGACAGTGTCCAGCAAGTTTGAAACTCAGGGGAGAGGCCAACAGTGTATTATGGATTTGGAGGTTATCAGCATTTACCTAGCAGTTGATTTACAAGAGTAGGTGAGATATCTGAAAAGAGCACGTAGACCAGAGGAGTAGTGGCCTAAGGATAAAACCCTGTGACCTACCAACATTTGAAGACCTGGTAAAATAAAGGAATACACAAAAATACTCCCAGAAGCCAATGGAATAGAAACTTTCAGAGTTTTTGTTTTGTTTTGTTCTTCTTTAAGAATAGAAAAGGTTTGAATAGATGTGTAGATGAGACAGAAGAGGTGGCTGAACTGTCCTCGAGAAGAGTGGAGAAAATTGGGTCAAGGCCAAAGGTAGATGGTTTATCCCGATTTTGTTTTTGTTTCTCCTCTTGTTAAAAGTTGCATTCATTTTTACACTTTATGATAAAGATATATCTTTTGAAAAAAATTTACATCGCACATCAATTCAAAGTCCCCCTTGGTTTTTTTGTTTTTTGTTTTTTTTTAACATCTTTATTATAAGTGCTTTACGTGTGTTAGTGTCTGGTTTATAACAAAGTGAATCAGTTATACATATACATATGTTCCCATATCTCTTCCCTCTGTCATCCCCCTCCCTCCCACCCTCCTATCCCACCCCTCTAGGTGGTAACAAAGCACCGAGCTAACCTCCCCGTGCTATGCGGCTGCTTCCCACTAGGTATCTATTTTATGTTTGGAAGTGTATATATGTCCATGCCTCTCTCTCACTTTGTCACAGCTTACCCTTCCTCCTCCCCATATCCTCAAGTCCATTCTCTAGTAGGTCTGTGTCTTTATTCCTGTCTTGCTACTAGGTTCTTCGTGACCTTTTTTTTTTTTTTCTTAGATTCCATATATATGTGTTAGCATACGGTATTTGTCTTTCTTTTTCTGACTTACTTCACTCTGTATGACAGACTCTGGGTTTATCCACCTCACTACACATAACTCAATTTCGTTTCTTTTTATGGCTGAGTAATATTCCATTGTATATATGTGCCACATCTTCTTTATCCATTCATCTGTTGAATGGACACTTAGGTTGCTTCCATGTCCTGGCTATTGTAAATAGAGCTGCAATGAACATTTTGGTACTTGACTCTTTTTGAATTATGGTTTTCTCAGGGTATATGCCCAGTAGTGGGAGTGCTGGGTCATATGGTAGTTCTATTTGTAGTTTTTTAAGGAACCTCCATACTGTTCTCCATAGTGGCTGTATCAATTTACATTCCCACCAACAGTGCAAGAGGGTTCCCTTTTCTCCACACCCTCTCCAGCATTTATTGTTTCTAGATTTTTTGATGATGGCCATTCTGACTGGTGTGAGATGATATCTCATTGTAGTTTTTTTTTTTTTTTTTTGCGGTACGCGGGCCTCTCATTGCTGTGGCCTCTCCCGTTGCGGAGCACAGGCTCCAGACGTGCAGGCTCAGCGGCCATGGCTCACGGGCCCAGCCTCTCCACAGCATGTGGGATCTTCCTGGACCGGGGCACGAACCCCGGAAGGATTGGGGTGGGAGTTGGAGTCAGTTATGGCAGAACAGGAATAAGAAAGTGCAAAGGAATAGAGGGGGATGAGAGTAGGAAAGACCAGCAAATACGAACTTTCATGTGAGGACAAAGAAGAAGCATGCTTTTAGATCAGCCCAAAGATAGCAGGTTGATGGAGATGGTTAGAAAGTCCTTTGGCATAAGATGTTTTTGGTGCTGGGACTGGCTAAACATCTTAGTGTTTGGTCTGGTCTTATTTTTGATATACTAATGCTGTGATTTCGATTTAAGTGTGGAAAGAGCAGATAAGATCATTGAGCTGAGGTTGGCATTTGACAAGTACAGCAAAAGACGTGTGTGTGTGTGTGTGTGTGTGTGTGTGTGTGTGTGACTGCTGGCAAAAGCAATGAATTGCCAGCAACCTCGTGCAAAAGTGTACTTGGTTGCAGTCAGGTGTGACTGGTAGATTGTAATCACTTCAGTCTGTTGTTTTTTGTACCTTTTTGCCTCACTGCCTCCAATTAGGTAGAATAGGAAAGAGAAGCAAAATAGGAGAAGAAAAGAGTTAAAAATGAGGAGAGATGGAAGAAAACTTAGTAACTAGTGACACCCAGGGAAACAAAGTACAGTTAATCATAGTGCCAAGTACAAACAGATAAAAGGAAAGGTACTAATTATTAGAGAGAAATGTATCCTCTCTGGCAATGTAATGCAGTACAAAAGACAGAAACAGACATAATAGAACCCATTCAGAAGCAGTGTTGAATTTAAGCCAAAAGATAAAATACTTTCATCTCCAGAGGCTTTGTTTCATGCTAGCCTTCTATATTTACACAGGCAAAAACAATCCAACTGTCCTTTATTGTTTTTAAACCCGTGGGTAGAAGTGGACAAGACTTCCAAAAGAGCAGTAGTTTGAGAAAATTGTTTATGGGATTGTATCTACTCAAAAGAGACTCTTAGAAAAAGCCATAGAATGTTTTCATTTTTTTAACCTAGCATTCTATTGCCAAGTCTTAGTTTTAAATGCCAAATCTGCCTTTCAGGAAAATTTATAAGCTTAGGTAATTTTATTTGCTCATGAGAACATTTTACCGTTGGCAATTAATATTGTACCAGATAGCTTTTTACTGAGAACGTCTCACATAAAACAGAGTTTCTGTGCTCTAATTTATATATTCGCATGGTGTGTTGTTATTTAACAGCCTTACATGACTCAGAATCTGTAAATAATAGCTACCCTTCCAGTCACTTATAATCATATAAGGTTAGATGAATTGTTGTTCTGTCCCACTGATGTTACTTTGTGCTTGAGTTTTAGCATGCGTTTTTTTGGATACTCTCTTAACCCCAGTCTGAAAGTTCCTTCTTCCCCCACATTAGGACCACTTGAATGCCATCTGCATACCTCACTCTCTACAGCAAATTGTAATGTTAGATAGGAGGAAATTAAGGATATATAATTCTACAATCTAGCACCCAGCATCATATTACTGTTGTTACGTAAAATTACCTACATTAGTTCTAGTGTCTGAATTTTCTTTTTTTTTTTTCTTGGCCTAAGTGTCAGATTTTATAGCCTGCCCAATACTCCGTCCTTTTAAGACTGAGGCTCTGCTTTGCTTTTACTTATTCTCTTTCCACCCAAGTTAATTCTCTTCTGAACCCCAGCTTTGTGTGTGGAAGCCTGCTATTTGATGACCGACTAACCTCGTACCAACTTGTGCCAGTCTGAATTTCTGTTTGCTTGCTGTTTGTGAATTTTCTGTAGCTGGATTCTATCTGCCTGTCTGGATGTCCTTTTACTTCACGTTGGACTTTTTGTTACTGATTGTTAACCACCTGTTACCATCTTCTCCCAACACAGCATACAGTTCTACTTGCCAGATTGAATTTCTTTCTAGCACTTTGGTTTGGATCCATGCCCTGGCAAGGACTGTGAAGAGTTAGCCTACCACAGTTTCATAGGTGCTGACAGAAGTCAGGAGACTCATGAGTCAAAGAGAAAGGACTTTACTATTCAAGTCACATCAAACAGCATGACCTTCATGTTGGTTCCCTCTGCCCCTAAAGTCCCATGGGGCCAATGCAGAGGGGAACCCAGGTGGATGCTGTACACACAGTAGGTTTGGTACCATAGCTGAGAAGACCAAGCTTAAGGAACATGGTTTTTTATAGAGGATTATTAGCAAACCTGTCCAACTTTTACCTCACAAGGTGATGATATCTTTATTATACTGAGCAGTGAACAAATCTATTCTTTGCCCCAGAGAGAGACACTATCTCTATCTTCCAAGGCTGTGCACTATACAAACATCTTTGAAAAGATAGTCCCAAACAGAAGCTGTCAGTGCATCTGACATATGACACGCAGGGTAAAAGACCCATGGAGAATTGTCTCCCAGTATCCTCTTGTACTTGCCTACTTTCAGAACAGATCTGCCAAATCTGCCTTGCTCTGCTGCATTTTTAACAACTTTATTTGTTTATGGAGATAAGACAGTTTTCTTATGCTGCTACCTTTTGCCTGACTTAAAGAAGTTTAGAAGCCATATTCTAAGATGACTTCTTTGACATAATTATAATTTTGTTTGTTGATTGTATGTATTTTACAGCCCATAATATTCTGTTGCAGTATAGTCCCTATAATGGCCTAACTTGTCACTTTATTTTGTATGCAGTATCCTTTTCCTCCTTCCATCCTGAGTGCTAAATTGTACTGGTTGATGTTCCTTCACTAAGGTGCACTAATACTCAGTTTTAGAAGCTCTTGAGATACCAAGAATGTTTTCTACCCACATAAGATGCTGAAAGAAACCAGGACCTTAAAAGTCTTTTGAGGGGTAGGTGGCTGTTAGAGTCCTTATTACCCACAAAACAGAGCTGTTGTGTCTTGTATTGGAATATGTGTTACTCTCTGCCTCCATTGCTGTTTCTAAGCCCCACTGCTTTTTTTTTTTAAATAAGCAAACATTGTTATAGTTTAACTGGCAGATTTTTTCTTACTATATATAAAATGACGGTGTGACATATAATCTGTAACATCTCAGTATAAAAAGAACAGTACTACCAACGTACAAATTCTACATCTTGCTTCCTTTAGTCATTTTTTTTTTTAAATTAATTTTTATTGGAGTATAGTTGCTTTACAATGTTGTGTTAGTTTCTACTGTACAGCTAAGTGAATCAGCCATACATATACATATATCCCCTCTTTTTTGGATTTCCTTCCCATTTAGGTCACCACAGTGCATTAAGTAGAGTTCCCTGTGCTATACAGTATGTTCTCATTTGTTATCTATTTTATACCTAGTATCAATGTAAGCCCCACTGCTTTTGACTTCTCTTAACTCTTTTCTGCCCCTTTCTTTACTTCCCTCCACATTGCTTCTTTCTTATCACTCCTGCTTCTTGTAGCTTCTCCTGTGCTGAACTGTTGCTCAAAATGTTTGGCCCTTTTGGCCATTGCCAATCAGAATGTTTCCTTCTTTACAAAGTCAAACCAATCAATCGTCATAAAAATGACAGGAGTGTTTGCAATTCTCCACGTCTCTTTTGTTCTTTCTGTACAGTCAGTACCATAAGGACTCAATATGTTTTGAATGAGTACTTTTGCATAATTCTTTTCATTGGCATTGCTTTATTTGGAGCCATCAGGCGAGACTTACTGGTTATTAGCTTCTCTGTTTAAATTTGGTGTTCAAAGGCTACTGCCCTTAAGACAGGTTTAATTTTTTTTCCCTTTCCTTTTGAAATTCAGCTGTTTCTGAGTTCAGAACCATTCTGAAAGCCATAAAGCAAATTATGCTTTATTGGATGTTTGTACTGGTATTGAAGTTTAAAGAATATAATGTTCATTTGGATTTATATTTTAATATATATGTAAACATTAAAAATGTTTAATACTTCATATTTCTTGCTATTATGGCTCCTACAGTGGCTCTTATTTTTTTAAATTTTTATTGGCGTATAGTTGATTTATAATGTTGTGTTAGTTTCAGGTGTACAGCAAAGTGAATCTGTTATACATATATATATATATGCACTCTTTTTTAGATTCTTTTCCCATATAGATCATTACAGCGTGTTGAGTAGAGTTCCCTGTGTTATACAGTAGGACCTTATTAGTTATCTGTTTTATATATAGTAGTGTGTATATGTCAATCCCAATCTCCCAGTTTATCCCTCTCCCCACTTTTCCCTCCTACATGCTACACTGGTTTGTTTCCTACATGCTACACTGGTTCTTTTAATACTGCTCATTGTAAGCTGTTCTTCCCTTAGAATCTGGGAGAATTTTTCTGTTAAAACTGTTACATTATAAAACTGTAAACTTATATTAAAGATGAAAAATGGAGCTCCAAATAAATGTATTAATATAAGGTTTATATAGATATAGCCCAATGGAATACATAGCCCAGAAACAACCTTCACATATGAAAATCATATGGTCAAATGATTTTCAACAAGGGTGCTAAGAATATTTAATGGAGAAAGGTTGTTGTTTTTCAACAAATGGTGTTGGAAAAACTGGATATCCAGTTTTCATTTCATTTTCAGCCTTTATTCCAAAGAATGAATTTGAACCCTTACCTAACACCATATACAAAAATTAACTCAAAATGGATCAAACACCTAAACATAAGAGCTAAAACTATAAAACTCTTAGGGGAAAACATAGGATTCTTCATGACATTGGATTTGGCCATATTTCTTGGATGTAACATCAAAAGCACAGGCAACAAAAGAAAAAATGGTTATTTTGGAATGCGTCAAAATTAAAACCTTTTGTGCATCAAAGACACTGTCAACAGAGTGAAAAGACAACCCATGGAATAGAGAAAATATTTGCAAATCATATTTCTGAAAAGGGTTAATATCAGAGTACATATAAAGAACTTCTACAACTCAACAGCAAAAAATAAACAGCCTGATTAAAAAATGTGCAAAGGACTTAAATAGACCTTTCTTCAAAGATATGCACATGGCTAATAAGCATGTGGAAAGATGTCGAACATCACTAATCATTCAGAAAATGCAAATGAAAAGCACAATGAGATAATACTTCACACACAGAAGGATGGCTATTATTAAAAAACAACAACAAAAAAAACAGAAAATAACAAGTGTTGGTGAGGTTGTAGAAAAATTGGAACCCTTGAACACTGTTGGTGGGAATGTAAAATGGTGGTGCACAGTAGAGAAAACAGTATGGAGGCTCCTCAAAAAGTTAAAAATAGGCTTACCATATGAGGGAATTCCCTGGCAGTCCAGTGGTTAGGATTCCATGCTTCCATTGCAGGGGGCACGGGTTCGAACCCTGGTTAGGGAACTAAGATCCTGCATGCTGTGCAGCATGACCAAAATAAAAAGAATTCCCATATGATCCAGCAGTTCTGTCTAGATACACACACAAAAGTATTGAAAGCAGGGACACAAACAGATATTTGTATACCCATGTTTATAGCAGCATTATTCAGAATAGCCAAAAGGTGAAAGCAACCCAAGGGTCTATTGATGGATAAATGAATAAACAAATGTGATTTATCCATACAGGAGACTATTATTCAACCTTAGAAAGGAAGAAAATATTGTCACGTGCTACAACATGATGAACCTTGAAGACATTATGCTAAGTAAAATAAGCTAGGCACAAAAGGACAAATATTGTCCTTATATGACTCCACTTATATGAGGTACCTAGAGTAGTCAGACTCACAGCGACAGAAAAAGAATGGTGGTTGTCGAAGGTAGGAGGGAATGGGGAGTTATTGTTCAATAGGTGTAGAGTTTCATTTTGGGAAGATGAAAAAGTTCTAGATATGGATGGTGCTGATGGTTGTACAAAAGTGTGTAAAGTGTGTATGCATTTAATGCCACTAAGCTGTACACTTAAAAATGGTTAAAGTGGTAAATATTAAAATTAAATTAATTTAAAAAGAAGGTTTGTAGTAGACACAATAGGTTATCTAGCCAACATTTATCATCTCCTTTTATCCTTGTTGGCGGAGTCCCTATTTTGTTTAGGTGTGTAGACCTTGCCTATGTGACTTAGGGTGGGGACCCTGTCCCAAGTTCAGCTATAAATTCTGATTGACTGCAACAAATCAGGATTACTTTCATTACACTGCAGGTGTGTGTGTGTGTTTTATGTATATATGCAGTAATGTGTATTATAATATTGTTTATAAAAGCTAAGTATCGGGAAACAAAACACGTAAGTGTCTCTCAGTAGGAGGAGACTGGTTTTAGAAATCCTTGCACAAATGAGAGAGTGGTCTGTAAAAATCTCTGTAAAAAAAGTATATCTCTATATTTATTAACATGGACAGATGGTCATATTTTTGAATTTTTTTAAACATTCCCAAACAGCAGTATATAGCATTGAGGAGTGAAACTGGAGAGAGAGAGAGAGAGAGAGAATGGGTAGAAGGATTGAGAACAGGAGAAACTGGTTGGTTTTTTTAAGGCAAAATATTTTTTAAGGGTAGATATTTTTGGTCAGTGAGATGGGAAAGGAAGTGAACTGGGAGATTTCTGGGCAAGGTTTTCTTGCTCTCAAGGAGCATATACCAGAAAATACTGTCCCATTTTCTTCTAATGAATATTGTGCCTGAATGTGGCACCTTGAACTATGCATGAGGAAAACCAGCTCCAGGATGAAGTAGCTGCTGAGTCCAGTAGGGTGGAGAAATGGAAGGAAACTGAGGCCTTGATAAGATCCTTGTTCTGCTGATCATATTGGGCATGGAGCCTTTCCCTCTGAACTTGTTTAATGTGAGGCGATCTATTTCCTTCCTTGTTTAAACCAGTTTGAGTTGAGCTTCTGTTCCTTGCAGTCAGAAACATCCTAGCTGAAATGAGACATTTCAGAAAGGTAAACTGTTCCCACAGAATTAGCTTTTCTAGTTTGAGGAAGTTATTTTAAACTTGAGTCAGGCTCAGGTTAAATGTCACAGTGGTGTCATTTTACCTTTTATTCATGATTTGCTGTCTCCTTTTATGGGTCTACTTTTGAAGTCATCGTGTTTATTATTCTAGAATTGTAAAGTGTAGAGTACAATCGACTGGAAATGAATACAATGTACAAAGTGTTGTTTTTATGGCACTTTTATATTTGGCAAAGTATTTTCTATTTTCCTTGGTTTATGCATTTTTCGAAATACCAGGAACTGTACATGAAAAACAAACAAGACGCTTTATGTTTTAAATACATCCTTTAATTATGTACATCTCTTTATTTGAAGAGAATTTTGGAAGGTTTGAACTGAAAGAGTGTATTTATTAGGATGCTTTTGTTTTGCAAGTAACTGAGAAACCCAATTTAAACTGACTTAATGTTTAAAGGAATTTATTGGCTTATATAACTAAAAAGCTAAAGGTGTGTTACATTTCGGGTAAAGCTTGATCCAACAGCTTAACTGCCTTTTTATCCTTTTCATAATTCAATAGTATCAACTTTATTCTAGTGCTAGCTCCTCCCACAGTATGAAAGATGGTCAGCAACAATTTGGGCTTATATGCTTTCTTCATTTGTGTCCAGCAGGGGGAGTTTTCCCAATTTTTCGTTCTCCAACTTTGGTAATAAAATCACAGGCTTCATTCTCAATAGACCAGTTTAGGTCATAAATCCATCCCTTCGTCAATCATTGTAGCAGGGTGGATGGAAATATGCCTGTTGGCTTAAGCTGTTGATTGGCTACCCTTGGAGGTGGAGGTGAGGTCAGGCCCGTTCAGATTACATGCTGATGTATGGAGGATAGGTGGGCTTAGTGCCACCCGCAATGTCCATTTTACAAGGAATGGAAAGAAAGGAAGCCATCCATCCCCTGTGCCAAATATCATTAGATATTATTTCTGTGTTTCTCTTTTAGTGTTACATTGCTTTTCTTTTATGTTTTCGTCTCATTAGCAAATTGTTTGCAACAGAAAACTATTTGGCAGCTATTAATGCGTACAACTTAGCCATAAGACTAAATAATAAGATTCCACTACTGTATTTGAATCGGGCTGCTTGCCATCTAAAACTGAAAAACTTACACAAGGCCATAGAAGATTCTTCTAAGGTATGTGTATCTATTTATTTATATATGGTGCTTTAAAATTGTTATGCTCCTATTTATTGGTTTAAATGATGCCCTTATCTTTTGTCAGTTAAATTTGAATAAGTGAGTTGCAAGGATTTTAAGAATCTTGCTTTTTACATCTTTTTACTGAAAAAAAAATTCTTTTTTTTATTTTGTCCATGCCACGTGGCTTGCAGGATCTTAGTTCGCCAACTAGGGATCGAACCTGTGTCCCCTGCATTGGAAGCACAGAGTCCTAACCAATGGACCCCCAGGGAATTCCCCCCCCAAAAGAATTTTTTTTTTTTTTAATGGACAAGGAACTAGTGTTTCTTGAGACTTCAAATTAGATTAGAGATCCCCTATCAATTGCCCTGGTGTATCAGTTGAAGTTCAGAAGGAAATTAGTAAATGGTTGTCAGTTTGTGCTCACCTTTTTTCTTATTAAAGTTTTGCAGACTTGATGCGAGATAGAAGAACACTTGGTGTCACTACCGCTTGCACAGTAAAAGGATATCTCCATGATTATTTTTCCATTTTCAGAGTAACTTAGTAAATTCTAATTTCCATTATGAATATCATGTCATTATCTTAAACTTCTAGTTTTTTCTGTTCCCCCCCCCCCCCATATCAAAGTAACTTGTTTTAAGGGAAATCACATGCAAAATCTCTTATGTGTCTCCTTGAGATTGAGGATATGGAGGAAACAATCAAGTCCTCGTATTTTTTTTTTTTTTTTTGCGGTACGCAGCGGGCCTCTCACTGTTGTGGCCTCTCCTGCTGCAGAGCACAGGCTCTGGACGGGCAGGCCCAGCGGCCATGGCTCACAGGCCCAGCCGCTCCGCGGCATGTGGGATCTTCCCAGACCAGGACACGAACCCGTGTCACCTGCATCGGCAGGCGGACTCTCAACCACTGTGCCACCAGGGAAGCCCTAGTCCTCATATTTTGATCTCATTAAGCTATTGAAGATGTGACAATATTTTTGTGATCCAGTTTTCCTTTTAGTAGCATAATTTCAGGCACAAACAAATATTTATTGAATGAATGAATAAACGGAATCACCAAATTTAAATATAAAAGCATTATATATAGTATATATAATACTATAATTAATAGCATTAATTAAATTAATGCTATTTAATCATCCCTGCTAGTAAAGGTAAAGCTGTAGAGGTTTCAAATGATAAACTAAATCATAAGTTTGGGGGCAAGGGTATGAATCTCATATAGGAACAATTGAACAAGTCCTAAAATTGTTCAACATAAATGTATGTAGTTGATAAATTCCTGTCCTAGTTAAGCCAAAAATTTAGGTGGGTGAGGGCTTGAGGCTTGTTTTAAAGTTGAGTTTTATCATGTTTTTGCTCAAGTGTAAATTAGGAAATTATATTTTTCCCTATTTTTTTTTCTTTTTGTAAGGCACTAGAATTATTGACACCACCTGTTGCAGACAATGCTAATGCAAGAATGAAGGCACACGTACGACGTGGAACAGCATTCTGTCAACTAGAATTGTATGTAGAAGGTAAGAAATGACAGAAATGTTTTAAGTTCCAAGTTATACTCTAAAAAAAATGTCATTGCCATTATTCAAGATGACTCCATTATTTTATACGTTTAGCATTTAATTTATTCTTTGCAATTTCTGAGAAAACAAAAGATGATTTGAAATATTTTAAAAAATCATTGTTGTAGAAGGGAATTAACACAAGATATAAACATCTCCCTAGGTCTAGGGAGATGCTGTAGTATCAGACAAGTTTTTTTGTGGAAAGATGTGTGATAAATGAGTCACTTAAGATATAATGGAAATTTCAAAATGAGCTTCTTTGGTCAGACACACAGACACTACATACATACATACATACATACATACATACATACATTCATAAGCTCAGAAATAACTGATCTACCACAATGTATGATCAATTGCTTATTTTTGTGAGACCGTACTAAGGTTTGTAATTCAGTCTCATGTGTATGGAAGCCATATTTATTTAATTTTTATTGTTTTAATTTTTATTGTTTTTCATTTTTAATGTAATTAAGGACTATTTGCAGTTACTCATATTGCCCCCGAGTTTTATCTTCAGTGCTCTTCTTCCCATACTTCCCTACCCAGATTCCCGTTCAGTTTCCCTTTATTCAAGGCCTAAAGGCCTATTCCTGATGATGTCTTGCCAGGGAATTGGCTTTAACTTATAAAGTTTTATTATTTCTGACTTGTTTGTAAGCTTGTTTCTGCCATTTTTAGGTTTTTCCAACCAAAGCATCCAAATTAGGTTTATATGCCTATCCTTTTTTTTAAGAGTCTTATTCAGCTTCATGAGGATAAAAATGATCAAGACAGGAATGAAACACTGTAAGCATTCTTTAGGAATTGCAGCATCCTAGACTTTTTTGAGCTAAAAGGACCCTCCCTTCATTTTAAAGATGAGAAAATGGAGACTTAGAGACATTAAGTGATTTGCCTGAAGTGGCATGGCAAATCAATAGCACCTGGAAGTCAAGTTTCCTTAGAAATTCTTCTCACTGATATTTTTGTTAAAGATTTAGATCCAGTTATATATTTTTAACAACCAGTCCACAATGCTTTCCTTTTTAACCAATTTTCCTCAAAGAAATTTTGTAGATAGGATAATTAGAAAAAAAAAGAGAGCACAAACTATAGTCTATAAATTATATAAAGTATGGATTGAGTCTACCAAAATTATTTTTTAAAATCTAGAATTTTGAAAGAAGATGACATTTATTACTTTTTCATGGAGGTGATAAAAATGTCCTTTTGATATATGAGTTTTGAGTCTATTCATGCTTTAATGAATTTAAGCTGTTAGCTTATTTGTATTTCAGTTTAAAAAAACTGCTTCTTACTGAATCTTGAATGAAATCATAATTATTTCTGAAATTACTGAAAAATTTCTTCAGTCTCTTAGAGACCATGTATGTGAAAATGGGAATCTGACTAAAACCCGTTGCTTGTGCTGAACCATGGATTTAATGATTCTTTTTATTTTTTAAAAATATTGTTTAGATAACACAAGTATTTATAAAGTATTTTATTCATCATCATTGCTATATAAATATAGGCCTACAGGATTATGAAGCTGCCCTTAAGATTGATCCATCCAACAAAATTGTGCAAAATGATGCTGAGAAGATTCGGAATATAATTCAAGGAACAGAACTAAAATCTTAATGACTACTAGAAGCAACTAGGTATTGTACTAGGTATTGTTCTAAGTTTTACAAAAATAACTGGAGGCATTAGGAATCTGTGCATATTATGGCTGATTATACAGAATCACTTTCTCTTTAGTTCTGTACAGGGCAGAATATTATAAATCTGTAGAAAATGAAATGTTTGATTTCAGTGGTTTTTGAATAAGTAAGTCAAAGTAAGAATAATCTATTTTAATTATTTGTTTCATATTACAACATAATTGTATTTTTTTGTTACTGAATTCAGCTTGCCCTTATAACTAACAAAATATTTGTTGGTGTGATTACCAGGACGCTTACTGATTCATTTTTAACAAGGAGAAGTTTAAAATAAACGATTGTATTTATAAAGTATTTTTGTTTGTATTATATACTACTCTATTTAATTGTCTGAATGATTGGGCTTGGTATAATCAATACTGATGTTTTGACTTAGTCTCCAAATGCACAGGACCTTCTTTTAAAAAAATACTGCTCCGCTACCTGTTGTTTGAGGTTAGAACAGTTTACCCTAGTAAAACAACTGTTTGGGAAACCTTATCTTCAACTTTAGTTGTGGGAAGTGTTTGCCAAAGTGTCGATCATATTTCATAACACTATCTGGTGATGATAAATTTTCTAGTGAGATTTTTTCTAGTACCTTCAAGTACATCAGGAAAAAAACAAAAGAAGGCAGCAGGGACTTCCTTAGTGGCCCAATGGTTAAGAATCCGCCTGCCAATGCAGAGGACATGGGTTCGAGCCCTGGTCCGGGAAGATCCCACATGTCGCAGAGCACCTAAGCCCACGCACCACAACCACTGAGCTTGCACTCTAGAGCCCGAGAGCCACAACTACTGAGCCTGCGTGCCACACCTACTGAAGCCTGTGCGCCTAGAGTCTATGCTCCGCAACAAGAGAAGCCACCACAATGAGAAGCCCACACACCGCAACGAAGAGTAGCCCTTGCTCGCTGCAGCTAGAGAAAGCCCGTTCGCAGCAACAGAGTCCTAACACAGCCAAAAATAAATAAATAAATTTATTAAAAAAAAAAAAGGAAGCAAAGGTGAAAATGTTAACTTAGAGTGTTATGATACTGACACTGGATTGCACCACCACTTGTGTTGTATCTGTGATGATGCAAGCATTAAGCAAAACCAGTACAGCTTCCCTTTTGCATCCAATAGTTGTCACATTTCTCTGTGATTATATGTAGAGGATTTTTAGGAAAACAAAACAAAATTTTTCGGAGTAAGTTTTATAGTATTTGTTCATCAGGTGTCATTCAAGTAGATCATAAAACAGCCTCTTTCTTAAAGAAAAAATGCAGTACTTTTTTGAATATGTAAGAGTATCCTAGTTCAGCAACCTTGAAATTTTTTTTTTTTTTTTTTTTTTTTCTCGGTACGCGGGCCTCTCACTGTTGTGGCCTCTCCCGTTGCGGAGCACAGGCTCCGGACGCGCAGGCTCAGCGGCCATGTCTCACGGGCCCAGCCGCTCTGCGGCATGTGGGATCCTTCCAGACCGGGGCACGAACCCATGTCCCCTGCACGAGCAGGCGGACTCTCAACCACTGCGCCACCAGGGAAACCCCAACCTTGAAATTTTTACTTCTATAAAGCAACTCTTGATAAATTCTATAGCAGTTCTGCCCAGTTATCAGACCTTCTGGTGAGACAGGATTGCTTTTTTCTTATAATCAACCTTTGTTTGGTTTTTTGTTTTAATTAATTAATTTATTGGCTGTGTTGGGTCTTTGTTGCTGCAGTGAGCAGGGGCTACTCTTTGTTGTGGTGCATGGGCTTTTCATCGCGGTAGCCTCTCCTTTGCCAAGCACGGGCTCTAGGCACACGGGCTTCAGTAGTTGTGGCACTCGGGCTTAGTACTTGTGGCTCACAGGCTCTAGAACACAGGCTCAGTATTTGTGGTGCACGGGCTTAGTTGCTCCGCGGCATGTGGGATCTTCCCGGACCAGGGCTCAAACGTGTGTGCCCTGCGTTGGCAGGCGGACTCTCAACCACTGTGCCACCAGAGGAGTTCCCCTGGTTTGCTTTTATTTTTAAAAATAAATGTAACCAAAATAGAGGTGGTTCTTCTGTTTGACACATACCAGTTTGACATTCAAAATACTTTAACCAAACTAGTCTTTCCTCATGTTCTTCCTGTTGCAGGAAAAATGGGGCACGTGAGTATGGTCATGTCCCAGGTCTTGGGTGAGTCCCTGGGATAGGCCGCCAAGTGAGGGTCCTTGGCTTCGCGTAGGAAAGAATTCAAGAGTGAGCCATAGTAAAGCGAAAGCAGGTTTGTTTAGAGAGATACACATTCCATAGTCAGAATGTGGTCCGTCTCAAAAGGCAAGAGTGGTGCTGAGGTGTGGGGGGGGATCGTTTTTACGGCTGGGTAATTTCATAGGTTGGAGGATTATTCCTACTATCTTGGACAAGGGGCAGGGATTTCCACAGCCCACTTTTTGGCCTTTTGTGGTCAGCCTTGGAGCTGTCATGGTGCCTGTGGATGTATCATTTAGCTAATGTATTGATATTACAATGAGCGTGTACTGAGGCGCAAGGGCTACTGGAAGTTGAATCTTCTGCCATCTTGGACCTAGTTGGTTCTAACTAGTTTTTTTTCTGCATCCTCAATGGCTGTGTCATTCTTTTAAAGGTTGTGCCCTGCCCCCTTCCCTCCTGTCTCATTCCTATTACTATCTCAGTCAGAAAACAAAAACTGGCCCCAATAGCTACCATAAGAGCAAAAGAATCTATTTTTGGAGGAGGTAGAAGAAGGGAGTCTTAAGTAGTTATTTATTCTTTTTGACCCTATCCTCTAAGTCTTGGTTTAAAAGCAACAGACACTCATTTGTATTCACTTGACCTTTTTTATGAGCAATCTTCTATTAAGGGACTTCTGTCTTAGACTGAAGTAGTGATAGAGTTAAAATATAGATATAGACATTCCCATTTCATTTATGATAAAAACATGTTTCCCAAATAATAGTGTGATCATTAAAGCCTATGAATAAAATTATTAAAAGAAAAAATTGTCATGGTAGTCCTTTGACATGACCAAGCCAAAAAAGGAAGGATTTATTACTTGCAGCAAGTAAGGAGAACACTGGGGATCTTTCCTGAGGCAGTGTCTCCCAGAACAGCAAACTTGGGGAAGTTTTAAGCTAAGGGTCCATGCATATTCATGAAGGAGCTTGAGCAGAGAATTCTGCATGGAATTGGGCAAAGGTCAACAGAGTTCCAAGCTTTAGTTGATTGAAGTCATGAAGGTCAGAAAAGGTCAACATCATCATCCCTTAGCTTCCAGTAGATAATGGTGGTTGAGCCCTGGAAGGGGGTTAAATTCTTCAAAACAGCTCAAGAAAGTGCTTCAGGCTAATCTTTACCATTGAAACAGATCTGGGAAGTCTTTCTTATCTGATTTGTTGTCTTTGTTGTTGTTCCTTCTCTTGCCTGATAAGAGTACTTTGTTCTTTTGTTCCCTTAAGATTATTATTACTGAGGGCAAGCATTGTGGCCAGGCTTAGATCACAAAATGGCTTAGGCCTAAAATGGCTTCTCTTATGTCAGGAAAACCATGCCTGGATCTCTTTCTCTGAGGACCCCCTACCATAACTGCTTATTACATAAATACACAGTGTACACATTAATTAAAGAAAACTTTTCCGCTAAGTTGGTAATAAATATCAAAGCTATATCACAATTTTGCATGCAAAGGAAAAACTGCTAGTTAGTCCATTTTGCAATTGATCCTTTATAGAAATAGGAAATGTTAAAAAACAGAGTTCAAAGTCTGAAGACCTAATTGGCCTTATTCAGTGATTCATAATTTAAGCAGTATCATATCTAGGAACTAGAAGCGCCCTCTGAAGGGTTGTACAAAAGGGAAGGTTTTTATAGAAAGAAGGGTGGGGCACAAGGGAGCTATTGATGAAAAAAAATAATGGATTATTTTTAGGCTAAGACATCTTTTTGCTGGGAAAGGTTTTGTCAGGCAGATTGCTTCTTCTTCCTTTAGGGGGTTGGCGGGAGTTGGAGAGGGCCCAAGTGACAGATTACCTCTTGGTGCTGACCAGCAAATTCCAAACTGATTGATTAAGATTACATTTCTGGGAAAGGTCAAAACTGCAGTTAGGTTAGGTATTAAATCATGGGCTTTTAACACAAGTGCTGCCATTTTGGGCCTGTGATTTTTCTCTTTAACAGAAATAATAGGAAATAGGAATAGGAAATAATTAGATTATTGTTAGACTAGATTTTTATTTTAGTTATTATTTAAAATATTTATTTATTTATTTATGGCTGCATTGGGTCTTTGTTGCTGCGCGTGGGCTTTTCTCTAGTTGCGGTGAGCAGGGGCTACTCTTCGTTGCAGTGCGCAGTTTTCTCATTGCGGTGGCTTCTCTTGTTGTGGAGCATGAGCTCTAGGCGCACAGGCTTCAGTAGTTGTGGTGCGCAGGCTCAGTAGTTGTGGTGCTCAGGCTTAGTTGCTCCACAGCATGTGGAATCTTCCCAGACCAGGGCTCGAACCCACGTCCCCTGCATTGGCAGGCGGATTCTTAACCACTGCACCACCAGGGAAGTCCTAGACTAGATTTTTAAAAAGAGTATTTCCTTACATGCCACTTGCCTCTTGACTGACAATCGCGTGAGAGTCAGCTAGGGTGGGTAAGTAACTAGTTTCACAAAATGTGTCTCTATCTCATTAAACGTGCTTAAGCATTTTGTCAGGGATGCTCATTTCCTCCTTTCTTTCCAGAAAGAGAACTACATCAAGCAAAAAAAGGTTTGTCCCAGACCAGGTTTGGGATAACTTTTCTTTTACACATTTTAGCTTTTTACTGACAGAGGTAAAAGTATTACTCCTAATAGATAAATGCTGTCTAATAGTTAAATGGAAAGTAAACACATGTATTTAAGTAAACATATCCTGTTCCAGTTTCCTAGTATCACAAAATACTAGAGCTGGACAGTAGTTACAGCAGTAAAATCAAGTATTACAGGAACTATTACAATAGGAGAAAAGAGCACTCAGTATAGAACTGGGTTCAATTCCTACTACAGAATGGACAGGTGATGATTTATAGCCAAGGAGCAATAGTGGGGTCGGGGGGAAGTGGGGAAGGGGGTGGCTTGTCAGTGGATAGAAAATTACTGAGAGGAAACATCAGGGGTAGGGAGATTCTGGCTAAACTAACCTAACAGGATTCCTGCTGAAGGCAGGCCATTTTGATCAGATATCACCTGGGAGAAGGTGAGAGATGAGGAATTTGGTTAGATATTGAAGGTGATCAGATGTTGATGGTGGGATTGTGGTTAAACCGATTTAACAAGATTTTTTTTTTTTTTTACATCTTATTCTCTTCAACTAATCAACATGACCACCGGTGACACAACACTGTTATTGACACACGACACTCAAAAGTGGGGCCTCTTTTCACTCCAGGGGGACAAGTCAGGTGAGTGGGGCTTCCCTCATGGGGGCAAAGGAGTCGGGGCTGCTCACCTGAGGGGCGGGTGTCATGGAACCCACCTCTTGGTTGTGATGGTTTCGAGTTTCCCCACCATTCAGGATTCATGCCCATGCTCCCTTCTGACCTCCATATCCATAGCAGTTTCAAGTTTCAGCCTAAGCTCAGATCAGTTTCTACTCTCCCCTTTGCTTTCACCAGTGACCCTGTGACCCTGTGTTGAGCTCCTCCAGGAGGGCACTTCTTAAGAGTCAGGCTTGCGAGGAGTTGAAGGAGAGGGTTTAACAAGAGTTTTGTTACAACTAGGCTCTTAAGGACAAGGCCCAAGTGTTACCCAAAAACTGGGTTCACCTCTTGGTGATGTCGAGCCAAAAGACGCAACCAAGGGAAAGAGCGAAAGAAGGACCCATTTATTATTTGCATTAAGTAGGGAGAACACGGGCGATCTTTCCCAAAGGAGTGTATCCTTGAACAGCAAAATTAGGGAAGTTTTAAGCTAAGGGTACAGGTATATTCATGAAGGGGCTTGGCTGGTGTATGCATATTTATGAAGGAGCTTGAGCAGAGAATTCTGCATAGAATTGGGGCAAAGGTCGACAGAGTTCCAAGCTTGATTGAAGCTATGAGGGTCAGAAAAGGTCAACATCCCTTAGCTTCCAGTAGATCTGGTGTTTGAGCCCTGGAGGGGGTTTAAATTCTGCAGAACCGCTCAAAAAAGTGCTTCAGGCTAATCTTTACCATTGAAATGAACTGAGTCTTTATTATCTGATTTGTTATCTTTGCTATTCTTCCTTCTCTTGCCTGATAAGAGTTCTTTGTTCTTTTATTCCCTTAAGATCATTATTACTGAGACCTATTCAAAGGCAAGCATTGTGGCCAGGCTTAGATCACAAAATGGCTTAGGCCTAAAATGGCTTCTCTTATGTCAAGAAGCTATATCTAGTTCTTTCTCCAGGGAACCCCTACCCCATCTGCTTACACAAGGATGAGGCCTAGTTGAAAAAGTGGCTCAGAGGAGCATGTTTAGAGTTTGGTCAAGGAGAGACCACTTGCCATTGGCAAGCCAGGTTCTTTCCAACAAACCTCATCTATGTGGAGAATAAAAAAGCAAAGGACTTTTGCACATACCATCTGGGGAAAAGGTTGGTATATGATCTCCCAAGAAGCCTGATAACAAGGGTGTGTTTCATTACCTTATTGAATTGATCTGGCTCAGTCTCACTCTCAAAGACCCAAGAGCACCCTCAAGAGCTGGCCCATCTTTAAGGATCAGAGTCACATTAACCAAGCTCAGGAGACAAATAAAACAGATTGCCTACTTATTATTAATTCATAATCAGAAATTGACTGAGGATGTTCATTGTCACGGTAGGTTAAATGAAAATTCATTTCTCTTTATAAGCAGATTTGATATGGTAAATCAAAATAAAGTTGCTTGGCAAACAGGGACTCAGAACACGGATGATTAGTTTAATGAATGGAATGTTTCATGGCATCATATATGCAATTCTACATAACAGGCTTCCTTTTTCCTACAAAGTTTAGGATAATTCCCTTTGTTTACAAGCCTTAAGAGATACTTCACTTTAACTAACTCTGGTGTACTAACAATAAAACCAGGTTAATTCTTCAGGTCATGACAAGGTTACCAGCATCTTCTCTGTGAAGTGTGATTTGCCCTTCTTTTTTTTTTTTTTTCCTCTGAAAGAACATTAATTGAGTAATTTATTTAGTTGATGTTGTGATTTGCCCTTCTACAATGTTTTAAAAGCATATGACTCTAAGACCATCTTTCTCTTAAGATACTCTCTTCAAGGATCTACTTTTGACAGTACTTAGAACATACTTCATTTTAGCCTTTTTATGACCTAAATGAACATGGTTTTTGTTTAATAAACGAACTGCTTAGTATAGTACCTAGAACATAATAAACTCAGAATAATTTTGAGCTATTATAGATAGTAAAAACCAACCAACATTATTTGGTCAAATATATTAATTAGATTATTGATGGGGTAAATTATATTTATGATAGTCTTTTAGATTATAGCTAAAAGAGGAAAAAGACCTAAACAAATTGGTAAAATATTCCTTTGGGAAGGTAAGCCTTCAGTTTCATTTGAAGCTGAGAGTTCATGCTGTATTTCAAGAAATGATCAGTCAATAAATGGAGGTAAAACTTCAAATATTCTGATAATTGTGGAAAGGAAGGAAAGTTTGCCTAAAGTATGTGAGTTTTCAAATTAATTTGCTTTAAGTATCTTCCAGGAGAATTGATTGTTCAAACTGTTATCTGAAATGGAGTCTTTCTTTTTGGAAAAATACAGAGTAAGTTCACTTTTTATACTTTAGCATAGCATATTCCAAATATACTACTTTATTTAGTGTATCTCACAAAATAGTTAAATTAATACTTTACAGTCCATACGCTAATGCTTTTTTTTAATTGTTCTTACGTATCCTAGTTCTAAATATACTATAAATTGGTGAATAATTCTGTGTTCATCCTATCTGTGCCTTTGATTTTATACACTTTAGCTTTTTTAGTCCATATTAAAGAAATATTACTGTGTAGTCATCTTTAGCTACATTTTCTCTATGGAACTGATTACTGTGGGTGAGAGGTTCTCCAAATGTGGTTCCATCAAAATACAAACATGCTATATTATGATCCTGTCTTTAAAAAGTAACCTTTGCCCCCATATCTGTTTCCAGCTATCACCCCATTTCTCTGTTCAGTATACAGCAAAACTAATAAAATGTAGTTTTTACTTCTTGCAGCCTTTTTTTTAATATATACACATAAAGAACTGCTTTTATTGAAAACAGTACAACATGAATCATAATGTTCAGCATTAAAAATGTTTCCACTAACGGAACATTTGAAATTAACATTGCATTAGAGGGGAGGGATAAATCAGGAGCTTGGGATGAACATACACACACTACTCTATAAAGATAGATAACCAACAAGGACATATTGTACAGCGCAGAGAACTCAATATTCTGTGATAACCTATAAGAGAAAAGAATCTAAAAAAGAATGAATATATGTATATGCATAACTGAATCACTTTGCTGTACAACTGAAACCAACACAACACTGTAAATCAACCATACACCAATAAAATTAAGATTTAAAAAAAAACACTGCATTAGAAAATTACAGAATATGGTCACCATGCCTATGAAAACTACAGTCAATTTGTCAACAAAACAGTTAAGCTTTGTTCACTGTTCTTCTCCCCCATATGTTTGTGGTTATTAAGACCATTTACGTTAAAAATGGATCAAGGTTTAGTGTCGGTTCTATAGATATGATGAGTATTTTATCCCAGGTTTCCTGGGACACCCCTGGTTGCAAATGACTGTATCCTGGTTTGGGGATGGGAGGATGTGGTCCACACTGTTGGCTTTGTGTGGTGAGGGTCTCCTGATCAAGGTGTGAAGGGGTTAGAATGGATCATTTGGATAACATCTGAGACAGCAACAGAACAAAAGGGTACAAGAACGAGAAAGCTGTTTGAGCGAAACTGGTGGCCCTTGAAGAAGCAGGCAAAGGTGTCAGGCAAGCATGAGGCCAGGATGTGTCTGGGCAAAACAACTTGAGGGTAGATCAGGCAACCGTCTTGGAAGAGGAAGTTGGTTTTCTTGACTCAGCAGCTTAGTCACCTTCCGGCATCATCAGTGTCAAATGCTCTTTAGCCTTCAGGGCCTGGCCACGGGCTTCTGAGGTGGTTTCATCACCTCGGAAGGTGGGGATTTTAGAAGGGTGGGCCTACAGGTTCATTTGTGGGAGAAACCTTCATTCCTTCTTCACATGAATCCATTCAAGGGCTTCCTCTGTGCCTGGCAGCCTGTGAGAAACTGGGCAGGACCCAGAAATGGCCAAAACCCAAATCTTTGCCTTTGAGGAGTTTTCAGTCCAGTGTGGGGGACAGGCCTATAGAGTAGTAAATTATAATCCCACCGTATCAAGGATTCCTATCTAGATAGAACCAAACACTGAGGGGCATAGAGAGGAGAGAGCCACTAACCACGGGATAGCTGGTGTGACTCAGGCCGGCCATCATGTAGTGGGCCTCACGCAGTCCTTTCTAAGTCCTTTTCCCCCTCAGTGGGTGAGTACAGGGAATAACAAGAATTGTTCCTCCTGGGGCTGTATAAGTGCTTCTGAGAAGCCCCCTTATCCTTCCAGGCTCCTGTTGATCCTTTTCCTATTTTATTCCCTTTAAGGACCTGTCAGAGTCCAGGCAGGAAACAGAGTACACTCAGCTGTGGTGTTTAAAAGGCTTTTTAGTGAAGTGACTATTTACAGAGGTTTGGGTAGCTTCCCAGAATTAGTAAGAGATGTTGTGCCCCCAGCAGCTGCCCACAAAGGGAAGCCTCTCGCCCACCTGCCCTGCAGAGACAGGGGAAGAGGTGGTGGTGGTGGCATCCAGGTGAAAGCCAGCATCCTGGGAGACGGGCTGCTGGACAGGAGCTGCTTGCCCACAGGGCACCATGCCAGGCATTGAGGAATTAAGGATCAACCAGCCAGACTTGGCCCTCACCTTTATGGAGCTTATGGTCAAAGCAGACTGTCCTGCAGGCCCCAGGGCTCTGGTGATTTCTGATCTCTCTCCCTCATTCCTTATTGGCCACGCCCTCTTCTTACCCCATGTGCTCTAGGGCCTAGGGGATACCAGCTGCAGGGCCAGGTGGTATACATATAGACATATATAAATATTTACATGCTAATAACATGCAAATAAAATATTTACATAAATAAAATTTATGTACCATAAATACATAAATGTTATACATATATGGACATAAGTATTTACATATAAATATGTACACATATTTTACATTTACATATTTACACATATGTATATTTATATGTCTCATACACACATGTATAACATAAACATATAAACATTTATGTTCTATAACATTTATATATAAATATGTATACATATTTATACATATGTCTTTTGGTCTGTTTTCCCCTACTAGAATTTATTAGAATCTAGCCTCCATGAAGGCAAGCTCTTAGTGCCTAGAATAGTCCCTGGACTTTGATAGGCACTGAATGACTACATAATTGCATTCCAGACAATATGCTTGATTCCAAGATACTCATCCTTCCTAAGAATTTTAGCAAGAACAACAAAACAAAAGGCCTAACCACCTGTCATAGTAAGGAACTTTAGGTTAACCTCTAGATTCTACATAATAAAAAGTTGACTTCACTTTCTACAAATCAAGCACCTACAGTGAAGGGGGAAAAGGGTTTGTATACTTTATGCAGAGAAAAATCTGGTAAACTCAAATTCTGTTGCATCATTTACCTGGAAATCTTGTGCAGTGCCTTGATTTTTGATGTTTTAGAGGAAGTGAACAAAACTAATTTTTTTTTCTTTCTTGTGCCAAATATCATATTTTGGGATATTTGAAAGAATTTCATGAGGCTGCAGTTTGAGCTGTTTCCTCACATCAAGCCATTTTTGTAAATAGAAGATTCAACTTTTCTGGTCCCCTAGTGACTCACAAGATTATTTTTTCTAATTGATGTTAATATCCTGAACCTGAAACCAACAGGGAAAAATAAGAACAGTGATTTTTTTTTTTCCAGTAAAGGTACTCAGATCCAACTGAACAGGAGGTTTCAACAGATGGCAGCTGAAATAAATCTCTCTATATAGTGGAATTACAGAGTTTAAAGAATTGTATAGCCCATAATCTACCACTGCTCATGCTCTATGTTAAAGATGTAGCAAAGTAATTACATTTGGGGAATTCCCTGGTGGTCCGGTGGTTAGGACGCCTCGCTTTCACGGCCTGGGTTCAATCCCTGGCCGGGGAACTAAGATCCCTCAAGCTGCATGATGAGGCCAAAAAAAAAAAAAAAAAAAAAAGTAATTGCACTTGTAAAAACGTGCAACATTGTCTCACATTTTCATTCTTGTATAAGTAAGGTTTCTTCTGCCTGGATGGACCTTTCCTTTGATTTGGCTTTACCTTCTCCAGAATGTTTCTTCTGATCTTGGTCTCAATTTAAGCAATTCTCTGTGTCTGAAAGACCTTTTACATAGTTTACATTACATAAATTATCATGTATTATTAATTTGCTACTCTCATTCCCCCCAAATATTGTTTATTGAAACAATAAAAGACACTTTTCTATTTCTGTGTTCCATTTTCATTGTATAGCACCTGCCATAAGTAGGTGTTCAATAAATATTTGCTAAATGAATGAATAACAAGTCCTCTCTTCCACCGGTTTAGCAGTGTGAACTAACGTTCCCCAGGTTCTAAGCTATTAGTTGAAATAACAGAAAAGTAGGAAATTACTCATCAGAATCTTCCTTAATTCAGTTTTCAAAATTACAGTTCCTGTGTTCCTTTGTCTTGATAAATATACTCAGTAGACAGTTGAGATCCTGAAAGCCTTTTGAAGCTTTTGGACTACATGAACGAAATAAAGCTAGGTATAATAAAATGCTTTCTACCTTTTATTCTATTTTGAACACATTTTTATTTAAGAAGTCACTGTCATTCAGTTATCAGTTGAAATGCTTTATTTCTTAAAGGTATTTTTTAAAAAATAATTCAAATCTTTTTATATTTCAAATTAGCTATCTTAGCCTTAGATTTAAAACTCATTTTTCCTGAGTATATTTTCTCTTTATTTAAGAGTAATATATTTTCATAGAGTGTGTTGAAAATTAGGAAAATCAAGGGTTCTTGTTCTGTCAGGTGCAGTGTTTAGAGTGTTATTTTGATAAAATCCAGTAGCTCTGATATTGCTTGAAAATACTTGGTCCTTTGGAGTATAATAGCAGGGGAAAAACTGTGGCATGGTTAAAAATTCACCATAATTACTTGAATTGGTTTTATACATAATCATCTTAGGTTTTGATAGTGAGGTAGCTGTATGGAGTGTCTTTGGGTCCAACATACATGAAAACACAGGATTGCCAGGGTTCACACAAGGAGGCAGTTGTTCAGGTTTCATTTCTGTTTCTGAATTTGAAGCTGAAGTAATTTTCTTATCCTAAAAGATAAATGCATAAAATAATTCTCAATTATAAAGTTCTGAAAAAAACAGAATTATTTAAACTTAGCCCTAAGCCTTTCTTACCCCACTACTCACAAAAAGTGACTCGAAAAAGATCAAAGACAAATGTAAGATCTGATACCGTAAAACTCCTAGAAGAAAACACAGGGAAAAAGCTCCTTGGAGTTGGTCTTGGTAATTTTTTGGATATGACAACAAAAGTACAAGCAATAAAAGCAAAAATCAATAAGTGTGACTACATCAAACAAAAAAGCTTCTGTGCAGCACAAGAACAGCAGAAGGAAGAGGCAGCCTTGGAATGGGAGAAAATATTTGCAAACCATACATCAGATAAGGGGTTAATTTCCAAAATATCTTTAGAACTCATACAATTCAATAGCAAAAAACCAAACAATATAATTAAGTAATGGGCAGAGGATCTGAACAGACATTTTTCCCGAAGAAGACATACAGATGGCCAACAGGTACATGAAAAGATGTTCAACATCCTTAATCATCAGAGAAATGCAAATCTAAACCACGATGAGATATCAATCCACACCTGAAGAATGGCTATTATAAAGTTAAGAGAGAATAAGAGTTGGCGAGGATGTGGAGAGAAGGGGACCCTCGTGCACTGTTGGTGGGAATGTAAATTGGTGCAGCCACTGTGGAAAACAGTATGGAGGTTCCTCAAAAAACTAAAAATACAGGACGTCCCTGGTGGCGCAGTGGTTAAGAATCCGTCTGCCACTGCAGGGGACGTGGGTTTGAGCCCTGGTCTGGGAAGATTGCACATGCCGCGGAGCAACGAAGCCCGTGCACCACAACTACTGAGCCTGAGCTCTAGAGCCTGCGAGCCACAACTACTGAACACATGTGCCACAACTACTGAAGCCTGAGTACCTACAGCCTGTGCTCCACCACAAGAGAAGCCACCGCAAAGAGAAGCCTGCGCACCACAACTAGAGAAAGCCCGCGCACAGCAACGAAGACCCAACGCAGCCAAAAATAAATAAATAAAATAAATAAATTAAAAAACAACCAGAAAAACTAAAAATAGAACTATCATATGATCCAGGAATTCCACTTCTGGGTATATATCTGAAGGAAATGAAATCACATCTTGAAGAGATATCTGTACTCCCATGTTCACTGCAGCATTCACAATAGCTAAGACATGGAAACAACCTAAGTATTCATCAACAGATGAATGGATGAAATTTTGGTATATACACACACACACACACAACGAAATATTATCAGCCATAAAAAATGAAGGGATCCTGCCATTTGCAGCAACATGGATGGACCTTGAGAGCATTATGCTAAGTAAAGTTAAGTCAGAGAAAGACAAATACAGTATGATCTCACATATATGTGGAATCTGAAAAAAAAAAAAAAAAAGTCAAACTCAGAGCAGAATGGTGGTTGCCAGGGGCTGGGGATGGGGGAAATAGAGAGATGTTGGTCAAAGGGTACAAACTTCCAGTTATAAGAAGAGTAAGTTCTAGGGCTCTAACGTACAGTATGGTGACTGCAGTTAACAATACTGTATTATATAATTGAAAGTTGCTAAAAGAGTAGATGTTCTCACCATACCCACACACAAAAATTTGTGATTATGTGAGGTGATGGACATATTAACTAATCTTACTGTTAATCATTTCACAGTATATATGTATATGAAAGCATCATGTTGTACCTTAAACTTACACAATATTATATGTCAATTATACCTCAATAAAGCTGGAAAAACAATAGAGAAGAAAACAAAAACTTAGCCCCATCTACTCTCCTTTTGGGAGTCATTTTCTCTGGAGGACATTGAAGAGTACCCATTCAATTATATATATCTGTACAGAGCAAACTTGTCAAAAGTATGTACAAGGTAGCTTTTTAAAATCCTGTACTAGAACTATGAGAATTTATAAAAACGTGTAACTTATAGAGTAAGACTGCAATAGGTCATAGTTCGAAGAGGACGTACAGCTTAATTTCAGAGTGAAAAGGGAACAAGATAAACATTCAGGGATCTTAACCTTGTGGGGGATAGCCATTAAGCAAATAATTATACAACTGACTAATTGTGGTAAGTGCTATGAAGAAAAAAAATTCAGGATATTTATGAAGACATATAGGGGGTTCTAACCTAGTGTGAGGGCCTAGGAAGGCCATTCTGGTGAAGTGTCGCTGAATCTTAAGACTGGAAGGCAAGCGAAGGAAAAGATAGAGGAGGGCACAAAGAAAAAGCATGGCCAAAGTGGAGTAAGTTAGAGTGAAAATGGCTGCAGATGAGAATAGAGGGGCAGGAGCCAGATCCTGAAGGGTCTGGTTGGCTATGTGAAAAGTTTAGATCTTTATGGTAAAAGCAATGGAAAGCTATTGAAGCGTTTTAAGGAGAACCATGTCATGATGTAATATGCTTTTTAGTAAGATTACTTTGGCTGCCGTCAGAGACTTGAATGGATGTGGAGAGGAGCTTCAGTGTTCCATGTGACTGACGATGATGATTTATAGAAGAATGGTGGTATAGAGAGACTAGTAAATAAATTTGAGACACATTTTGGAAGTAGAATTCATTGGACCTGGTGATTGATTGGATGTGGATAGTGAGGAAGAGGGACAGATCAAGAAAGACTCCCACATTTCTGGACAAACATTTGGGTAGATGGTGGTGCCATTTACTACAATTTAATATGTAATTAACATATATAATAAATTTAATAAATATTTAAAATATACATAACTTAGCTATTTGGGGAGGGAGGGAGCAAGATATTACAAAGAATGGGTACAAAAGTGCATATTGCTTTCTAGCAATGCATATAACATGCTTATCCTTAGTAAAGTCAAGTCTATAAAAAACATCAAGCTTCAATAATGAAGGTGAAAGAATTCAAATGGAACACACTATATGCACCTTGTTTATCACTCATTCAACAAATACTGAGTACCCACTGTGTACCAGGCATTGTTAGATGATGGAAAAATAGTGATCAACAATCTAAAGTTCCTAGAACTTACATTTTATTACCTAGAAGACAAGCACATAGGAAACCAGCTCAATAATGTTGGGAAACTGGTTATTTAAAAAAAATGTAGGTCTTCACCTTCAAATATTAGGTGTCACCAGTTCTGGGTTCTGATGTTGCCAGTGCTAATAGCTGCGTGACTTTGATAAAATTATTTTGCAAGGATTCAAATTCCTTGTCTATAAATATAAAACAAAGGAGATGGATTAGTTTTTTTTCTTTTTCTAATCTGAGGTTATAAGGGCTCTCCAAATGTAGCAATAGGAAAGTGATTTTCAGTTATTTGAAAAACATGAAGGAAGTGTATATTTACTTGTGATAAGGCTCTTAAAAATGATTGTGGTGTCCATGTAGGCAAAAAATTTTGGTAGTTAAAAAACCCTCCAAATTTGGCAACTTCTGGAATACTTAAGATATAAGTCCTTCCAGATCAGAAATTATATTATTATATCTAACCTCATAGAGATTGGCAGGGTTCTGTAACTCTGACTTTTTAAGGTTGCATTAAATAGAAGCTTGTTTATATGCATTAAAATTCTTTTGCTTTGAAGACTCTATAGTAGATGCTTGTGATTCATGAGGCTGAGACCCTTTAAGAATTCTAAATCCTTAAAACTAGCAAGCATATAATCTCAGTTTCTCCAACTCTAAAAATGGAGGAAAGAATATTGACCAAGTTGCTGTGTCACGCTTAAGTTAGGAACAAATCTGGGTCAGATTAGTTCGGTTCCTCTTAGACTAACTCAGCTCCCTCTGAATTCTTGGGTTATTCTACTTAATGTCTCTGCAAAGTTAAGTTCCCCACTGTCAGGAACCTATTTGTTTTGAAATCTTGAGTTCAAACCTGCAAATGTGAAGTATTTACTCCACTTTCTTTTCTTTTGTTCAGATTTGAAGAAGTATAATAGAGTGTTGGAGGAGTAGCACAGGCAAGAACTTTGTGGCCTAGATTCCAATCCTTTATCATCACTGCACCTTTGTTTTTATATTGTCTGTAAAACTGGGAAAAAAGGGGGAAAAAAAAAACAACCTGCCATAGTTCCTGTGGTTGTGGAAATGAAAGAAAATCGGATGTAAATGATACGCTGCTATATAAATGGAACCAATTTTTAACATTTTCTTTTTTGCAGGTATACTTCAATGCATATGCATGATCTTCCAGAATTCAGTTCTGAAATTTACAGGTTAAGAAAACTTTACAGTAGTGTGCTACCATTTACTAACATTCATTATCTTGTAGGAAGCTGGCAAAGCTGGAAGTAGAACTCATCAGTTCTTGCTGTTTATTCTTTTTTGACACTGCTTATTGTTTTAAATATCAAGAGCACAGACATTGGAGAATAGTAAGTCACCAGAATCCTACGGTATCACAACAGGTCAGCTTTTCTCAAAATGTCTAGGTTCTCTCAGCACATGGAAGGCTTCTTAGGTGGAAGGTGCTGCCCTGTGACTTGTGAGAAAAAGTACCAACCCTAATTTACTTTATGGACACCAGTCACGTTGCCCAGGGCAACCTCAGTCCCAGAGGTTGTGACTTTCAAATCACCTTCTGCAACTGGCTCTAAAATTCTGATCAACTTTGAATCAAAATGGAATACAGAAAACAGAATCTAGTGAAAATAGAAGACAAATTTTGTTGGCATAATCCGTACCACACAATCTGTAAAAGTTAGTGTCTACCGAAATCTTTTAGACCTCCAGGACAATTCACAAATGTTTACGGACTTGGAAACAAAATACCCCTTGCTTTTACTTTATATCCTAGGCCCTCACTGCAACTTTCTTATTTGGGTTTCGACCTCTTCAAATCTGGTATTCTTAAAATGTAGAGTTCAAAACAGATACAATCAAAAACAAAACAGCCTAATATAAAGAATAATAAAAAGATTACTTTAAATTCTCTGCTAGGTTATACATTGGGTCAGCAACTGTTACTGAAGGAGAAGAAGGTTAATGAAAATTATAAATGAATCTTTTAAAATCGATTAAGTCTAAAATTAGACTGTGCAAGTGCCTTGAAAATCTACAAATAGATGGTATTAGCTTCCTTACTAATTTAATTTTCAGGCTCTCCTAGAATTAGAGAAAACCAGGCCACTTTGACTTTTCCAAGTCTTTGTTATAAACACACACACATTTTTATAAAGATAAATAACAAGCTACTGAAATAATAAAAATGCCCATTATAGAAGCTGTAATTATAAAATTAAAAAAAAATTTTTTTTTTTGGTTTTGTGTCACAGTTGATGTTAACTACAGTAACAACAAAAGCAAAAAAAACCCCTGTAAGTCTAATTTTGAGGCACCCTTTTGTTTCCCCTCAGGCCCACCATCCTCCTTGTTCATGTTTTTCTTAATTTATCTTTTTCTGGCCACAATTAGGTGACAGAGAATTAAACCTTAACTTTCTACTGTTTCCATCAACAGTGAGTATAAATGCACCATATACTTTTTTCCCCTCATATCCTTTTTTGAACAAGACACAATGTAAACAGATGTCAAATTAACAAGGTACGTTTTTCTTGTTCAAAACCATCACGGCATTTTGCAATGGGGCATGAGTTGCATACCATCCCCAATCATCTTTATACCTTCAGAGGCAATTCTGGCTTAATGCAATGCATGTTACATCTGTGTAGCCCAGCGGTTGCCTACAACGGTGGGGTTTTTTTGGAGGGTGGGGGTGGGTGGGAGTGTGGGGTGCCCAAGTTTATAGTAAAGAGTACCGACAGTCAAAAACATCCAGCCCTCTGCCCAAACCCACCCAGTCGCCCTCGGTCATTCTCGATATCTTCTTTTTTTTTTCGGCAAACGCAGTCTTTTCCTGCAGCGGATGGCAAGGCCAGCAAGCGCCGACTTTTACTACACCCAATTAAAGCAGCAAAGAGAAGGCGAACCGTCGGCTGGATGGATACGTGTAAACTAATCGGCCTAATCCCGGGAGCCGTCCTCCAGGGTGGAATCCTTCGGAGAGGCTGTAGCAGGCCGTCTCCACAGTAACCGGCCGCGGCGCCTCTGCAGTGCCGGGGCCCGGATGTTGTGAGGATCACGGCCGCGGGGCCCAGCTTCCGGCAGCCTGCCGGCGGCGGACTGCGCTCCTCTTCGGGAGTCGTAGTTCTTCCCTCCGCCGCCGCCCGGTATAAGGCGTGGGCGGGACTACGAGTCCCGGCATGCGCCGCGGCGCCCCGCCGCCCTCCGCCTTTCGGCTGCGGTCGCCTGCGAGCAGGTTGTTGTTTTTATGAGAGGCGTCACTGCTCTCGGAGCTGTGACCGCCGCCGCCGCGACAGCTAACGCCGTCGGGCGGAGGTGGCGCTGCTCCTTCAGGTACGGCCCTGGGCGAGTTTGGACCCCAGGAGGGGAGTCTGGGCCGACTGTCGGGGTCCTGGCTTAGCCGCCTGGCGGAGGCGGTCGCGGGGTTTCCGCTGAAGGGTGGCTTGACCCTAGGCGCTCGGTGTTTGCGGCCGCCTGGGTGGCCTCCTCGGAAGGCGAGTCTGCATCCCCCGTGGCGGAGCCGGTCCGGTGGTTCTGCAGCCTCGGTTCCCTGCGTTGCAGACGCGAGCGGTGTGCCGGGAGTGTGGGGGAGCCGACAGCCCAGGGGACGCACCCGCCTTCCTCCGCTGGGCTGGCTTAAGGCTCTCCTCGGTCCTGATTGATGAGAATCCATATGGTAAGATGTTACGTGCGTCACTCCGCCGGGTTTTCAGCCGGCCGGTCTTTTTTGGTGACGTTTGAGCCCCGTGGTGACAGGAAGAGAAAGATTAAATAATGTGTTTGAGATTTCTGCTTGTGAGCCTGGCTGATAATGATCAAATCTCCCTGTCTATCCTGTTCCGCCTCCACCGGTCCCCTTCCTAATCGATAAGCCCTCCGTAGCAGCAGGTCACACCGTGCCTTGTACGCGTTACTGTTTATCTTTAGTTAACGAATCAACTTTTTGCCTTTGGGAGCGCCAATTTTAACGAACTCAGCCAATTAGGTACTTTGTTGAGTGGGTGAAATTTGCACTCAGTGTGGCTTTATTAAAAAATGGAATGGAGCCTTCTTGTAGCTAGAATAGGTAATTATTTTAGTACTGCGAATTTTAGGAGGTTTGCCTCCTCAAATAAGGTCACATCTACTGGACGGTACTTGAAATGTCATTATTAGCGCATCGTATCTTTGGCTTAACGTTTGAATCTTATTAGGCCCCACCTTTCTCAGGGGGGTATTTATCACACCTTGGACGCTAGTGTGAATGGTTTACTATAATTCCCTGAGCTATGGTCATAAAGGGGAAGGGAAGGGAGAAAGTGAGGGTATTATTTTAATAAATAATTTTTAATCCTTTACCCAAGCTAAAGATGGGATTCTAATTAAAGAAGCTATTAAAAATCTCTCTCAAATAATATTTGAGGGTGTGGGAAATACTAGTTTTTAAATGAAAGTAGGTTAGAAAGTAGTGTAATACTAATTTTCTTAACTAAACCATAGGACTAGAAGTGATTCGATGTTTATTAGAAACAAGACTCAAAGGAGTGTAATAGTTATAAAGTGATTAGATGGTGAAACTACAAATTATTTTTTTCTTTATACTTTTTGGTATTTTCCAAATTTTCTATAGGAAAAAACCTTAATTTAAAGAAAAGGACACAGGTGCAGCAATTCCAGTTATACAGACTCTTTAAACATTAATTTTAAAAAGCAAATAACAACTAAAAACAACATAGGCAGAGCCCCTGTTACTGCATCCACGGACTCTGTGAATAACAAGTTTAAATGTATGTAAGTTAGTTGTTGAGAAGTGACAAGAAATGCATTGGTTGGACTGGAAAGGAAACAAAAAAATATGACAGTAATTCTTAGCATTTGTACATCTCGTCTTATTTTGATCTGTTTTCTTTTCATTTTGTACAGTAAAATCAAGACAAGATTGCTTACTTTTCTTCAATTAAGGGAGTGCAATCTTGATTATTACTGTAACTCAAGGTGACAAAGCATGGGCATATTAATCTGAAAAGATCTGGGATGTAGCAGGATTTTTCATTTATTATTTGTAAACATTTGCCAGTGGAAATAAAGAAGTTAAACATTATTATAAAATGGGGGCTTTAAGCTTGTTTTCATCAAGTCATTTCAAGTATCAATACTATGTTTTATATGCCTGATATTTTGGATTATGTTTTTGTTTCATTTTCTATTATGGATATGTTGGATATGGTTGAGTAAGTAGCATATTTAGCCCACATTTTGTTTTCTGTCATAAAGAAAGGGCCACATTGTTCTTCGATAGGAATAGTCCATGTATTTTTGCAGTTACCAGTCTTGAGAAAATGGGGTTTACCTCAATTCCAAGTGTCCATTAACTCAATAGAATAGCCATTCTGAAGCTTTGTTTTTATTTTTTTGCTTTTTTGTTTTTTAAGCTGTAGAAGTCATACTTTGTTTTCTTAGGTTCTTTTCTTTGGAGCATTGCTTCTCTCCCCAGATTTCAGTTTCTTTTCAATATTTTCTATTGTTTTATTTTGTGTATTTTGTGCCCTTTGTTGGCTCAATATCTCACTAAAAATTTGGGTTCATTTACAGGGCATAAGAAACATTCATAATTACTTAACATGTTTGATTTACTAACTGGTTCCACAGTATTGTGTAGGTTGTGTAATTGTATTTTATCTAAGTTAAATATTTAAAAAATTAGGTGAGTTTGAACTGAGAGCTTAGAAGTAGTAGTTTCTGACATGTAAAGAATATGGACACAGTGCAAGGCCTGTTAAGCCCAGGGTATTTTAAAACAGAAAATGCAGACTCATCTAACAATGCAGAACTACTAGAGGCTGAATTGCTTTTGTGTTTGAGTGGTTAAGATGAGGAAGTTGCCATATTGTAGGCGATAACTTACATTTTCAAGAATTTTCTTCCTGGGAGTTGTGCAGTTTTTGTTTTGTTTTTAAATTTATTTGTAAAAATTTGTTAAACAGTTTTTAAAGGTTACTTTCCATTTACAATTATTACAAAATATTGGCTCTGTTTTCCATGTTGTACGATACATTCTCGAGCCTATCTTACACCCAGTAGTTTGTACCTCCCACTCCCCTACCCTGTATCGCCCCCCCCAACCACTAGTTGGTTCTCTATATCTGTAAGTCTGCTTCTTTTTTTGTTATATTCACTAGTTTGTTGTATTGTTTATGTTCCACATATAAGTGATATCTTACCATGTTTGTCTGGTAGTTCTGCAGTTTTGACTAAATTAAAATAGTTAAAAAAAATGAGTTGGTTTAAAAGGTCATGTTCGATGTATTGCACTAGATAAACTTGAAAATAAAAATCTCAGTTTGAGTTCTAAGGTGAAATTTAACTCTGTAATATGGGGAGGATTGCAACTAACTGATAGATTGAGAGGATTTTTTTTCCAAGGAGTGTTTAAGGTGTGGAAACCTGCTTAAGGGCTTATAGAGTTTTCTGGAGGAAGTATTAGCAAGGAAGTATTAGTATTAGCAGTAAGTCAGAAATCTAATTTTTCTTCAGTATTTGTCCATAAAGCAGTTTCCTAAAACCTTATTTCTGGTTCATGTTGCCAGCATGATGAAATGTGAAAAAAGAATTGGATTGGGAGTCAGGACGTTTAATGATGTTGACAAATAATTTAACTTATGAGCTTCTATTGTTTCCATTTGTACATAATAAGTAACAGCCATTGCCATACTTCATGGGGTATGTGTGAAGATCAAATCAGATACAAAAAGTCGTATCACTTTGTAAGTGGCAGAGTGATCTACCCATGCAAAGTATTATTGGCCTGCATAAGTAACATTTACATAAAGCATATTATACATTTGAAGTGTGATGACTTAATGTGATATATATACTTTTGGACTGAGAAGTTTGATGGAAAAAAGTCATATGGGATCTTCATTTGATTTTTTTGATAGTGCTTTTTGCCCTTTACTAGGTTGAAGGGAACCTGGCCCCTTTCCTGACTGTGACTTTGTACTCTACTGCATTAAAGGTTTGGAAATTGCAGTGTGCTTTTATGGTTCAGCCTTTAATTTTGGTTTTGATTTGTTTTAATTGCACATCTAAAGTATAAAGAAGCTCTTCAGTGTAACTTAACAGTAGGAAGTGGATGTTGTTTTTAATGTTCTAAAACAGTCCTTTAAGTTGATTTCATGAACAGTGAGTCTACACAGAATGTCAAATTCCAGGTCCTTCCAGAGATACATTACATGTGTAAGCATTTGTCTTTCAGGGAAAGAGATAGTTTAGAGCTTAGACACTCCTTCTGGGGAAGTCAACCCTATCTGTATTACATACAACATCTGCCCCTTGAGATTAACTTCAAGTTGGGTTGACATACAGAACATTCAAGTAAAAAAGTCTTTTAGAAGCTTACAAATCAATTCTGCGGACTTTATGAGAGCAAATATAAGCGAAAGTGAAAGGCAAAGAAACATATAATATATCATGGGTTGGTAATGACTGCTTCTATATTTGATTAGTTGATAACTCAAATAACATCTTTACTAACATTTTATCTAATATTACTACTAGAATGTAACAATAGGTGTGTACTTGTCTATTATGTACTTAAAAAAATGGAAAACAGAATAAAAATATATAAAATCCCTTTGTTTTCCATCTCTCTGGCTTTTTTCCCAAATGAAAAGTAGAAGAGAGTTGTAAAAAAAAAAAAAATTAGGACAGATTATCCTTTTGTGGAAAGTATGTTTAAGATAAACAAAAAATATAGATATATGATGAATACATATATTTTAACAAGTAAAATTATTAAAAAATTTTTTTGAGAGTAGAAAAAACAACATCAAGCTAGATCCCATTAGTTTTACTTATCTCTGAAAGGGGAAGAGGAGCCAACAGGGCCTGGCAGTGCCCAAGTGAGGGTCGTATGGCGCCTAGTCAAGCTTCTAGATTTACTACTGGCTCTTTCAGGCTTTTCCAAAATTAAGATGTAACAATCCTGGAAAGTCAGGATTCTTTTCAGAATGGGAACACCTGGTGAAAAGGTATTTCCATACTAACAGATATCTTAATTTCCCCCCAGCATTTTGAATTCATATGGTTTACTGCTTTGTTTCAAACTTTTAATCAAAGGTGTAGCTTCTTTTAGTTGGAGGCAAAAAGGGATACTTTTATCTTCACATATGGCAGTAGTTGCTTTTGTTTCCCAATATGAAGGATGTTACATCATAAAAGAAATCTTGTGAAGAAATTGTGTATTGACTCACTTCTTGCAGAATTTGTTTTCTAAACCAAAAAGTTAATTTACTGTATGTAACAGTGTTGCTGCCTCTTTCTGGTCATGGATAAAGTGAAATTACTACTATTGGAGATTTTTTTCCAGATACCTATCTTTAGCGATATCGGTGTTTAAATGAAATTCCACTCCATTAAAACTAGGAAAGCCTGTTTGCTATGGACAGGTTATCTTTGAATCCACTTAGAAGATGCATATAACCAAGGGGCAGGACAGCCATTGGACCCACATCTTGATGCCATAATTACTACACTGTGGACTCTTCAAATCCCTGGGTTATGCTCTCTCTTCTCTAGCATCAGTTTTCTCCAGTAAACTTCTGATACCTCAGATATAAACGTTTTAATATGATTCCCTTTAGTCCTTTAATTTATTCTGAAGAGACTGGTCATCCAGAAGATGATTGGATTTTTGTCAGTCATTCATTTACTTAATATTGGGTTTGTCTTTTCATTTAAAAAAATGTATATTTTTTTCCTGCGGATTATGAAGGTAATAAATAGCTCACTGAAATTTAGCAGACATAATACGTGTAATTTTAGTTTTTTTAGATTTGAAAGATACTCTTTAAAATTAGACTAATGCATATAAATTAATATCAATAGGGTTTATTATACATATCATTTTCTGACTTGCTTTTTTCACAGAATATATTATTGATGTCTTTGCATGTCAGGACATGTTGATCTATTTTAAATTTTTAATGGCTGCATTAATAATAGATATTATACATTTTAATTTTAATAAACTCACTCTTGATAGACTTTTCACTTTCTAATTTTGTACTATAAAAATTCAACCATTCTTACACACATGTATATGTATTTTCATATTCATGTGAGTATTTCTACCAGATAAATTCCTAGAAATGAGGTGGATAGGAAATGAAATAGAGATGATAGGTCACAGGGTATCTGCCTGTAAAATTTTGTTATTACAAAATTACTCAAATGATAATAACTATGCATTTTTACTGTTTACAGTACCTATTTTTCTGTATCTGACCTATTAACCTGTTTAATCTTTGTTGATCGTTTAGGCATTAAAATAATCTTGCTACTCTTTGTGTATCTTTCGTAGTAAGGTTGAGCATTTTTTTCCTTATAAGCCATTTTAATATCTTCTATAAATTGCTTACTCATATTCCTTGATAAATTTTCTATTCAGTTTTTTAACCTTTTTCTTACTCATTTATTGGTGTACTTTAAATGTTTTGAAAACTGTTATATATGTCACAGGTATTCTCAGTATATCATTCTTATTTTTACGACTTTTGGCAAACAAGTTTATGATTTTTATATAATAAAAAGCTTTTCCTCTACAATTTCTAGGTTTTGTGTAAAGCTTAGTAAAAAGGTCATCTTTACCCCAGGATTGTAAAACTTTTCTGTTTTGTTTGAGTCTTTTTGTGTGTGTGGTTTTATTTTATATGTTTAAATCTCTGGGCTGTATTTTTACCAGGTGGTCTTAAGGTTTTATGAAGCCTTATCTTAATAATGCCGAACTTTCACAAGGCAAACATGAGAGATGACATCAATCTGAAAGTCTTTTGCAACACCACATTTATGACGTTTAATGGAGAGTATAATTCCTGAGTGATGCAATTTGTCAAAAAACTGATTTTTTCCCCCTTTGGGAGGTAGGAGGGGAAGAACAATGAAATTTACTGTCTTTTTAAATTCAGAAGCGTTTTATGTGAAAATGGCTCTTACCTTTCGCATTTCTTTCATTCTCTACCTTTCACACCAACCATAGAAAGGCTCTGCTGTTTTGAGCATCCAGAATGGCAGCCAGCACTTTAGTTCCATATTCAGAATTACCTGTCAGATCATTTGTCTCTTGATGCTGTTTGGAAGCAATTTAGTTTGGCCTGGGCTACGTGAAAATATGTTGCAGGATTTATCTGCTATAACAGTTAAAAAGCCATACAAAAACTTACTCTTTTTCAAATAAAGAGTTTACCTGACCATTCTAGCCAATAAGCCTTGGAATCAACTTCCCTAAGGCAGTCTTTTTTTTTTCCCCCACAGCACAGAGGCCTAGTGGGTACTAGGCACTCCTAGGCTAGGCTTATTTATTGCCAGAGTTTGGGGACTGAAATAAGGTTGACACTGTAGATGAAAAAAAAAGTATAAGCTGAGCCTTCACTTAAGATGAGACTATTTGGAAAAAAGAAAGCAACACAGTGAAAGGTTCTTCCCCCACCACAATGAACAGGATTGAAGACCCTTTAATTCCGCAAAGAGATACAGTTCTCACCATTTACTCCAGAAGTGTTTGTCACAGTACTTTTTAAAATGTAAATTTGTGCCAAATTACCATAAAGCATAGTGACAGTAACAGTTTTAGATCCTTACTTAGACAGAAAATCTTAGACTTTCTTAAACTTTTCTGTTTCAACCCCTTCATTGTGGTGCTTAGTGATTTTAGTGGCCCTAGCTCCCTTTTGAAAATAGGCAGGAATAAAAAAAATTCATAATTGTGGTACATTTAAAAGAGGCAAGCTTAAGGGGTGGGGCTAGACCTGGAATTAGACCTGTAGCTCATTACTATTTCTGATCCTTCAATTCCTGATCTGAGTAAAAATGCTTGTGTGTCCTTTTCTATAGATAAAATAGAATATTAAGCGATTAAAGATGAGAGATTATTATGTATGTATTGTATGACTTCTGACTAGTAGAGAGCAGTTAAAATTTTTGTGCAGTTATAGAGACATTGAAAATTAAATTGAAACTTCTTATCAAAAGCTTTGAACTTAACACTAACTAGTAAAGTAACTCATGGATAAAAGTAATAGAGGCTGCTCTTAGGCAAGCTATGCTAAGAAGTACAGAACTTATGCTGAGAAATAAGAAATAAATGCGATACATTCAGGGGAAGGAGAGATCAGTGTGTCAGAAACATGAAGGAAAACTTCATGGAGGAGACTGAGCCTTAAAGATGGAAATCAGAAGAAAGGAAAGGAGGAAAGCATTCCAGGAAGTGTGACTTGAGTAAGTGAAGACATGGAGGTAGGGCTGTGCTCCTCTACTTGTAGCAAGTAGATTACTTTGATCAGATGAAATAGCCCTGGAGGAGAGAACTAATCAATTGCAAGCTAGGCTAGAGCCAGGTAGTGGAAGCATTTGGATGTCCCCTTAAGAAGTTTGACTTTATTGTACAGAATACTTATTCTCAAGGTCATGGGGAGACTTTTGCACAGGAAGTTTAAAAAAAAATTTCTAGCATTTGGAATAAGTACTGCATGTAACCTGCAGTCAGTTTCATTGTTGCCTGTATGTAAGTGTTCAGGGTGGTTGTGTGTGTTTAGGGAGGGACCAAGCGAAGAGTTGCAAAATAGCACTGTAAAAAGTGGTGAGTACCATTGTAATTAAAACAGCCTTGTTTTGGTGCTGGAATATAGATCATTGGAACAGAATGGAGACTACAGAAACTGATTCATAAATGTATGGGACTTTATGTGACAGAGAGTGGCATTTTAAATCATAGAAAAAATATGGAATATTTAATAATTGACATAATTTCTACCTCACACTAAAAGGGAGAATACCCAGATTCACACATTAAATAACTAAATGTAAAAGCCAAAACTGAAAAAGTATTAGTAGAAAATATAGGAGAACTATTTACAATCTTGAGAGTAGGGAAGACTTTCTAAAGCAAGGTGTAAAATATAGGCTATAAAAAATACCTTATTCTCCATCCTCAACATTTGACTGCATAAAATTTAAAGACATCTATGATAGAAGATATTTTTTTAAATTGAAGCATGCTAGAAAAAAATATTTGCAGTAGGTTTAGCAGTGAATTCATTCATGACCCAATTTATGAAGAACTTCTGAAAATCAACAGAGATAGCCCAATAGGAAAGTGAACATGTGAACATTAGTTCATGGGAAATGAAATAAGGATAGCCAATAAACATAGGAAAAGATGCACAACCCCACTGAGTCATCTGGGAAATGCAAATTGAAATAGGAGATTTACTTTTTTTTGCTCATGACATGATCAGAAATTAAAGATGGTTGTTAACATTTTTGGTGAGGTTGTGGAGAAATCGGTACCTTCTTGTGTTGGTGGGAGGTCTTCCCTAACAACCTTATTTAAAATTCTGATCCCTACCCCCTACTCCCTGCATTCAGTTTTCCCCCTTTTTGCTTTATTTTTCTCCACAGTACTTGCCACCAACTAACTTAACTACATCTTCTGCTTGTTTATTTCTGTGGGGTTGTTATTGGACAAAAAATAGAATATAAGAGACATTTAAAAAGTTTTTATTAGTTGGGATCTTGGGTCCTCTTTCCTTTATCCAACAGTCTGGTTTAAAGCAGGCATTTCATATCCTCTTGGGGAGATGAAAGTTCCAGAACCTCTGAAAAGCATGATAGAAGTAGGTTCTTGAAAGCTGTCTAGACTGACTGACTCATCTTTGATCACATTTACAGTACAGCAGCACTTTTGGGACCTTTGGTCACAGCCCATTGGTTGGCTTACCTCGGAATTGTAGACGTGTGGGAGAATAATGCCCCCATTCTTCTCCATCGTGTCTAATTCTAGAAGATACAGTAATGGAAACCGTACCTTTTCCATAGTAAAATGTAGCTACTCAGGAATGATGAGGGGCGCCATCATATCAGCTAATATTCACTCCAGTTGTATTTTATGAGGTAAAATTAATATTGTTGCTCTGTTATTAGTTTTGACAGCTGCCACCTAAAGTGTAATTTTAAATTACATCTTTGGTCTGTATCTCTCCCCTAAATTCAGTCTCCAGCTGCCTACTTGACGTTTCAACTTGGACGTGATAATAGCTGTCTCAAATTTAATGTGTCCCCGATGAGTTTACCAATTTTCCTTTCATAACCTGCTGCTTTTGAAGTCTTCCAGTCTTAATGGCCTTTCCATTCTTGTATTTACTTAGGACGGGGGTCATCCCTCATACCTTGTATTCAGTACATCAGGAAGCCCAGTTGGTTATACCTTCAAAATATAGGTATAATTTGCCCACTTCTTACTGTCTTTGCTACCACCCTGGTCCAAAGCACCATCATCTCACGTGGATTACTGTGGTAGCTTTGCAAATGGTCTTCCTGCTTCTGCCTTTGCCCCCTCACAGTGCTGTCTCAATAGGGCAGCCAGTGTGATCCTCAATTATTCCTTTCCTCAAAATACTTCTGTGACTTTTAGTTTCACTCAGTAAAAAGTCTTAGGATCTGTAAGGCCCTACAGCATTTGTCTCCCACTCCATTATCTCTCTGTCCTCATCTCTTTCCACTTTCCTGGTAGCCCACTTCTCTCCAACCACACAGGCCTCCTTGCTGTTTCTCATAGATATGGGCTTGGTTCCAACTTTGTACCTACTGTTCCTTTGGTCTGAAACACTCTTTACCCAGTTAACTGCACAATGATTCACTCACTCATTCAAGTCTTTGCTCAAATATACCTTCTTAAGGAAGCTTTCGCTGATCATCCTCTTTGAAATTAAGACTCTCCAACCCAGCATTTTCTATTCTCTTTTCCCATGCTTTCTCTGTAGTAGGAAATATACCATCAAATACACTGTGTATTCTACCAGGTAATGTTGTTTATTGGATGACTCCAGTGTGAAAGAGGAAGTGCTTAGGAAAATTGAGATGATTTTTTTTTCCTTTGGCCACACCATGTGGCATGTGGGATCTTAGTTTCCCAACCAGGGATTGAACCCATGCCCCCTGCATGGAAGCATGGAGTCTTAACCACTGGACTGCCAGGGAAGTCCCAGAAAATTGAGATGAATTTAATTCAGACTATTGCAATAGGAATATCTCAATGAACCGAGGAGATTTATAGAGGCAAGTAAACAAGGGACTCAGAATGGGTGGAAGTGAGTCTTACCTGGGATTTTTTGAGGGCAGGTTGGTCCTTTGCAGTTAGCTATCAGTCAGAACACAAAACAGGATGGGGAAATTTCTCAACCTTCCTTGCTTTCCTGGAGCATAGGGCTCAGATGAAGTTCAACCTAGTCAATTACTGATAGAATTTAAGCTCCAGGAAGGCAAGACTCTTATTTGTTTTGTACATTGGTATATTTTCAGTATCCTGCATGTGCTAAGAACTCAATAAATATTGAATGAACAGATGGATAAAGGAGTAAATTAAAAATGGTACTAACTGTAGGCCCATCTGCTGTAGAGTTTGATTATACTAGTGTAGTATAATCCTTCTACCTTAAGTAACTTCATAAATGAGATACGAACATCCATGTAATAAATTTACATCCTAATATGACTAACGTGCTATATTCTATGTGGAAAACCATATGTTTATAATTCTTAGTGTCAAATTCTCTTCCATAGAGTTCTATGAATAAAATCTTACATGTTGTGAAGAAATGTTCCATAGGATTTCTTATGAAGTGAGAATCAATTTAAATGATTTGTCTCTGTTCTAGAGGCTATTATTATAGGATTTTGGAGTTTATCTTGAAGGCACTGGAGACCAATTTTAAGTGATTGATTAAGTGATCAGATTTATGTGTTAGGATAAACAGAGTAGGGACAGCATTGGGAAGGAGTGACTGGAGGGGAATTTGAAACTGCAGGCAGAGATCTCTTAGAGAGCCGTCACTGTAATACAAGTGGGAAATGATGAAGTTGGGATAGGAAGTGAAAAAGGATTTAGACCTGATTGGATTTTTGGGTCAAGGCAATTCTAGTTATCCCAAATGTAGTTATCCTAAATCTAGGATTTTTGACCTGATGTTTGGTGGCTTTTTCTTGCAGCCAGATTATTTTTGGCTAATGCTGTTCTCTGAGATGATAGAAACAGGAAGAGGAGCAGGAAGATAATCTTAGTTTTGTAGATGCTTTATTTGAAAGGCCTGAGAAACCTACTAGTGATCATCCAAAAAGCAATGGGGAAATATATGACCTGAGATTGGGGTAAAGAAGCTACCCTGAGGAATAAAACGAAGCCTGAGTCTAGAAAAGGGCTTCAAGTTTATCATCTTCATAAAGTACCCTTAGCTTTATAACTTTGTATGATTTTTTATGCCTTTGTAACTTTCCCATAAACGGTTTATTTCTAAGTTATTATTAGTAAAGCCCTCAAAATGGAACAGGTTTTTGCATTTACCTTTGGTCAAAATAATGGGGAAAGGAACTTCATGGATTCCTCCAGAATTTTGAGTTCCTTGAGGAACAGTTTAGAAGTGCGTCAGTAACTGCATCATCACCCAGAAATGTTTACCTTTTTTCTTTATTGAGTGCTTAATATGTGTTACCGGTCAAGTAAACAAGCAATTACAGCGTAGTATTGTATTTTAAGTAGTAGATTAGGGAATATACTAGTCTTTGGGGATGGGGTCAGGGAATGGTTCACGAAGTGATGCATTAGCTGAGATAGAAGAGTGGGCACAGGAGTTTGGGTAGAAGTAAGGAGGTGAGGAACTGAGATCAGAATATGCAAAGCCCCTGAATTAAGAGAAAGCTAAGCTTTTTAGCAGAATTGAAAAGGTGGAGGGGAGAGGGAGGGGATGGAGGGAGAGAGGATGAGATGCTAGAGACAAAACACTTGATATTTAAGGCCTGTGGGCATTATCCTGAAGACAGTATGAAAATCTTAACATTTTTAAGGAATGACAAAATATTACCATTTTAAGAAGATAACTGGCTGTAGTGGGGAAGTTCAAATACAGAGGCAGCTTTCAGAGTCAATGTGTCTAGGATGGGGCTCAGAAATTTACTTTTTAAAATTTTGATTTAATTTCAGTGCACCCAACTTTTTTTTTGCGGTACGCGGGCCTCTCACTGTTGTGGCCTCTCCCGTTGCGGAGCACAGGCTCCGGACGCGCAGGCTCAGTGGCCATGGCTCACGGGCCCAGCCGCTCCGTGGCATGTGGGATCTTGCCGGACCGGGGCACGAACCCGTGTCCCCCTGCATCGGCAGGCGGACCCTCAACCACTGCGCCAGCAGGGAAGCCCTCACCCAACTTTTTGAAAACACCTGAATTAAGAGGGTTCTTTAGTAGGGCTGTGAATTTTGCTTACCAAACTCTTACTGTGGTGTTATGGCCAGTAGGGGAATCTTTTTTTCCTCATTTGGGCTAGATGTGAAGCCTGTTCTTCCTCCAGGGCAAGTAAACAAAGAAACTGGGATCAGATTAAAATGGGCTCCTTGATTTGAGAAATTCAAATATGATAAAGTCCCAGTTTAGTAATGTATGTAACTTTCTTTTGAAATCTTGTTTTTGCTTATCCCCAGAGCAATTAGAGTTCTTGATTGGAAAACAAAAGCTGGGGACTATCTATTTAGAACTGTTTAAATGGAAATTTCCTAGATAAGAGCAGGAGATATATACACATTAAATATCCCTGATCAGGTCTTGTATCCCAGGAGTTTTGGAAGGTTATGTAAGTCTGGGGGTGAGATGGAGCAGCAGTGAGAATGTGGGCTGCTAGAGGAGGTTAGGAACTGGGGGTTTGCAAAGGGAAGAGGAGCTTTCACATGGTGAAGAATGATTGCTTTTTTTTAGGCCAATTTTCCTTTTTTTTAAAAAAATGTTATTTATTTATTTTCGACTGCGTTGGGTCTTGTTGCTGTGCGCAGGCCTTCTCTGGTTGCAGCGAGTGGGGGGCTACTCTTCATTGCGGTGTGTGGGCTTCTCACTGTGGTGGCTTCTCTTGTTGCAGAGCACGGGCTCTAGGCTCACGGGGCTCAGTAGTTGTGGCTCGCGGGCTCTAGAGTGCAGGCTCAGTAGTCGTGGCGCACAGGCTTAGTTGCTCCGCAGCATGTGGGATCTTCCTGGACCGGGGCTGGAACCCGTGTACCCTGCACTGGCAGGCGGATTCTTAACCACTGTGCCACCAGGGAAGTCCTAGGCCAATTTTCTTAATCGTAAAGCCCTACCTACTTGTTCCATATAGAATGGTTTTTCCAAATACCAAGTCACTTAAACCAAAATATACTACACTTTCTCTTTTCTTTGTTATTCTTCTTGGTTATTCAGTCCTTTAAAAATCTTTCGTGTCTGTCTTCCTAAATCTCTCCTAACCCCTCCCCATCCTATTTATCCTCTCCCCCTCATCAATACTGGTTAAATTTAGGTGCTCATCTTTTTCATGGAATATTGCATTGATTCTTTGTATCCCACAGGTCTAGGGCCCTTTAGTTGTTTCCCCATTTTAATATGTGCCCTTTGAAAGATTCTGATTTTCAGATGTCTTCTTTTAATACTTCACTCATGCTAAATTAATTGAATTTCTTAGAAGTGTCATATTCTTTAACTTTTTCTGCCTTTATTTTTGTAGTGCTTTTCACATTATCTCTTGGGAAATCCTTCCAGTGTCGTCATATTTTCTCTTTTGACAATAAAGAACCAGAACTTAATTTTTTTGTGATAGCTCTCAATTTTAAAATTTTGGCAACTAATTCAGTTAAAAAACATGCTGTCCAGCATGTCAAAAACATTACAACCTCATTTATAAAGCCTGCTTTGACCATTTTCCTTTCTTCCTGCAAAGTTAACTGCTCAGTCTTTGTGCAGTCTAATATGTTAACCCACAACTTTGGAATTGTTATAAAATAATTCAAATACAAATAGTAACATCAGAGTTTTTAACTCATGAAAACTGGTTCAATGAGAAATTGGGCTTTATGTAGTCAGTTTAATAAGGAATGGTGAAATAAAATTGCTATAAAATTTGTTAATATACTATAGGGAGGGTATTTAAGCCTAGCCTTTGGGATAGTATTCTCTACTGGACAGAAAAAAGTGCATTTCATTGTAATAGTTTTTGTTTTGTTTTGTTTTGTTTTTACAAATTTACCTTTAAATTTAGAAACTGCCTGGGCCCTAATTAGTTGTAAATGGGAAATCAAACAATCAGATGACCTCAGGTGAAGTTATTGTAAAATGTTCTGTCTCGAGTGACATTAAAAGTCACACAGTCGTCTTTAGGTCTTATTTTAGATTTTGAATAATTTGTCTGAAAACATGCTTATTTTTTTACTATCAGTGACCAGCCACCTCTCTGTATCTTCTCTTTTTAAAATACTAATTTACGAGAGTTTCCAGAATCACTAATAGATGGTCCACATCTATATTTTTTGCCCTGTTTTCATTTGTGCACTGGTTCCATATTAAATTGTCTGCAGTAGAGTTCTGTTAGAACACTAACCATCAACTTGGATATAATGGGTTCTCAGTATATGTGCAATAATAGAAGCATTTATAAGACATATGTATAGAACAAAGTCAGCAAGATACCATTTACTTTAATGAGCTTAATTTTTTTTTTTTTTCTGGCATGCGGGCCTCTCACTGTTGTGGCCTCTCCCGTTGCGGAGCACAGGCTCAGCGGCCATGGCTTACGGGCGCAGCCGCTCCGCGGTATGTGGGATTTTCCCGGACCGGGGCACGAACCCATGTTCCCTGCATCGGCAGGCAGACTCTCAACCACTGTGCCACCAGGGAAGCCCAATGAGCTTAATTTTGAAGTTTAAATAGGAGTTTCAGATAGAAAGGGTAGAACAAACCGGATAGAGTGACCAATGTGTGCTGGTTTAGGACTTGAGTCTATCTAGGTTATTGCCAATGGCCACAAGTTTCTAACCAACTTCTGGTCTTTTTCTTCCCCTGTTTTAATGTAACTGAAGTGTTACCAACATGGTTATTTTCCTAAAAACCATTTGATCACATTCCTTCCCTGCTTGAAAATATTAATTGCTTCATGTTGACAACAGTAGATTTCATTTTGCCGGGCCTTGGAACTCTTCTCTTTCCCCCACCTGGTTTCTTCAGCCATGATTTTCACACCGTACTGTTCATTGAAAACATAGGCTTTTGCTCTGGCTGACTGTTCCCCATTTGTCGTTCCCTCAGCAGTTGACTTCCTCAGAGTCAGATTGTTTTCATTTACCTTTGTTTCTGCCTGGCCAAATCCTACATTTTCTTTCAGATCCAGCTTGCCTCTTCATTCCACAGTACGACCGTCTACACTGTTTTGGCTCAGGAGGATCTCCTTGTCATAAAGTTTGGTTGTATTTGTTCATATAGATATGCAAGCATATCCTGTCTGGTAAATCTATGGGTGGGTTGTCTCAGTTTCACCTGGAAGGCAGTAAGCGCCACTTTTTGTACTTGGGTCACATATAGTACTTCCTATAGAATTTTTAAAAATGTGTTCCACATATCAATATGTTTTTGTATTTGTAGACCTGAAAAATGTCTGAAAATTCCAGTGACAGTGATTCATCTTGTGGTTGGACTGTCATCAATCATGAGGTATGCTACTGAATACTTTTTATAAGGCAGTTTGTAATATTACAGTGTTAACAGTGATGTAAACTGGGTTCTTTGAAGGCCGTTAGTTTTTTACATTTAAGCATAAGGTTCCATTGTCTATAGCTTTTCCCACCTACATTTCACTTCACTGCTGAAAACTCTTCACGAGCCAGCATGTTATTGGACATTGCTTTCCTCAGCTTTGAGACATTAGGCAGGTATTTACTGAGAGCTTATTATTGGTCAGGTCCTGTGCTTTACTTATGTTCTCATAATTTTAAACAACCCTCTGTGGTACAGATTGTTTTCATTCTCATTTCATAGTTGAGAGAACCAAAGCTTACGGAGATTCAGTAATTTGGCCAAGATTATGTAACTAGAAAACATCAGAGCCTGCGTTTAAACAGACCAAGGAGCATGGAGAACATGTGTTCCACCCATGTTATGTTATGTTACGTTACGTTATATTATCATTTCAGAACTTGATGGAAAAAGGACTATGGCTAGAACTCTTAAAAAATGAATTTGATTATAGAAATGTGATGTTACATAACTAGTACATAATAAACAGTAATTTATTTTCTCACACTGGTAATATATGTTAATTACAGAAAAATCATAAAATAGTGATGTATAGAAGCAGTAAGATAAAAACTATACCTATTTAAAGTGTTAATGGATTTATCTATAATTTTCCTGTTTATTTTTAGACTCAAGCCTCACTTATTTTCCTTCATCAATAAAAATTTTAAACGCTATTTTTTATGATTCCTTTGATAATTTAATGTTTAGACAATTGGTTAGTCATGACTTCTAGAAAACAACATTAACCAAAGTTTCTGCAAGAAAGTTTTAAAATTTATTAGCAGCTGTACCAGTTGAAATGAATGTGGTTTCTTTTTCTTCTTTCTTCTTTTTTTTAATAAGTGACTTTTCTATTTTTAACCTGTTTTCTCCAAAGCTTAGATCAACTCTCATAGTAACAATTTCTCCTTCAAGGATAATTAACAGTGTAGAAGTAAGGCAGGTGTGGGAGTCTGTAGTGTGAAGCAAGATAGCAGACTTTTCTGGCATTTAGCCAAGTGTGTCATTTGGGCATTCTGTATTAGAAATACCTTGTCACAGAGTTGATCATGTCTGTACCTTTATCCTTCTTCCTTCCATATCTTGTTATCAGGTTCTAATCTTTCTTGCTAATGTCTCTTACATGTATTTCCTTTTCCTTTACCATTGCTACCATTCTGATTTAGGCCAGATCTGGTCTCCCCAGTGACTCACAATTCAACCCGAACCTTGTGTCTGTTACTACCATTCTCCTGCCACTTTAGGCAATCCCAAAATCTTATACTCAGAATTCTCTTTAGGACTCAACTCAAGCCCACTGCTTTAATGACGTCTCTTAGTTTTTGCTGTTGTGAGTTATGTATATCAGGAGAACTCAGACCTTTGATTTCATGGATTACTAAATTATAGGAAAATTGAGGGAGGGGCCTGGAGAGAGACAGAATCATTAGTGGATAACTTATTTTGCTAATTAACATGAGAAAAAAACCCTGTTAAGATCCACTTTTATTAAAGAAAAGACAGTCTGACATCAAAGTAAGAAGGAAAACCTTGGAAGAATAAAAGAGTCTGAAATTTTATAAGGAAAGTTTACTCCATTAATCTAATAGGTTAATTTTAATCCTTGCCCTTAAACCTTTTTAGTCATATGTTGCAATAATAAGTAGTTATTTGCTTGTGGCTGTTTCTCTGAATAGGCTATAAATCTGAATTTTAGATTTTAGTTTTTCATACCCTGTGACACTAGCAAAATGTCTTGCCTAGAGTAGTTCTATAAGTGTTGAGTAGAAGCAAATTAATAGAAATAGCTAAATTTAGAAACTTATCCTCTGGGATTCAGATTTATTGCTTGGGCTTATAGCATAGTTAGAATGTTGGACTTTTAGACTGACTTCTTTTATTTTATTGTTTTTAAGATTTTAAAAAATTTATTTATTTTTGGCTGTGTTGGGTCTTTCGTTGCTGTGAGTGGGGGCTACTCTTCATTGTGGTGTGCGGCTTCTCATTGTGGTGGCTTCTCTTGTTGCAGAGCATGGGTTCTAGGCACGCAGGCTTCAGTAGTTGTGGCATGTGGGCTCAGTAGTTGTGGCATATGGGCTTAGCTGCTCCACGGCATGTTGGATCTTTCCGGACCAGGGCTCGAACTCATGTCCCCTGCATTGGCAGGTGGATTCTTAACCACTGTACCACAAGGGAAGTCCCAGGACTGACTTCTTTTAAAATCTAAACCTATGGCTCCCCTGCTGTAGGTTTTATGGACTAAACTGAACAAAAGGAATAGATACTGGACTTCCCTGGTGGTGCAGTGGTTAAGAATCCGCCTGCCAATGCAGGGGACATGGGTTCGATTTCTGGTCCAGGAAGATCCCACATGCTGTGGAGCAACTAAGCCCATGCACCACAACTACTGAGCCTGTGTGCCACAACTACTGAAGCCTGTGCCCCTAGAACCCATGCTCTGCAACAAGAGAAGCTGCCGCAATGAGAAGCCCATGCGCCGCAACGAAGAGTAGCCCCCGCTCGCCACAACTAGAGAAAGCCCACACGCAGCAACGAGACCCAACGCGACCAAAAATTTAAATTAAAAAAGAAAAAGGAATAGATACTGTTCCCTTTGGAGTATAGCAGCATCTGTGACTTTTAAAAATGGAAGCATCTACATGTAGTCACATCCAGCTTTGGGCAGCTGATAGACGAATAACTGATTAACACTTTTTATCTAGGGGTCTGATACAGAGATGATGAATTCTGAACATGGTGTAGCCAGTGACAGCTGTGAGCTCACCCCAGAATGTTCATCTTTATCACAAGAGGAGCTACAAGTATTGCAGTTAGAGCAGGGAGGTAAGTTTAAAAAAGTCTGATTTTTCTTTTTTTTTTTAATAGGATATGTGAGCAACATTATGAATCTTGCCTTCTTTCTAGGTGGGCAGCCTTTCTGGCTAGTCTAAATCATCAAGTCACACTGAAAGACTAGAATTTTCGTGTGGATTAGGTGGGCAGGCCTAAAGAACCCAGTGGCACCAAATTGCCCAGGGGGTTGGTTTGTTTGTAGCTATAGTACATACTTGGGCCTCCATATGACTCTTTGATACTGCTAGTGTAAACAGTGACTAAATATTATTAACCTTGATTAAGACTAGTGATATACAAAATTATTTATTCACACAAAGGATTTACTAAATTCTTCTCCAGTTACCACACTTCAGAGTACCTTTGGTTATAGGTGGTAAATGGCATTTAACTACTGTATTGCATTAATGTTATATATTCTTCTGTGGGATTTGATGCCCATATTAATTATATAGAGGATTAAGAAACCCAAATAATTAATACATCTTCATATTTAAAAATTACGTCTTAAATTTTCTTTTAAAAATTGCATTAAAACGTAACAGAACATTTCTCCGTCAGGAGAATAAAGTGCATGTGTCAAGGCCAGAAATATAAAAGATTATACCTGTTAATCTTGTTTTCAGCTTAAGTGTTGATTGCTATTCTCATTTGAACAGTGATTCTCATCTTTCATGGGTCAGAGATCTCTTTGAGAATCTGAAAGCTGTGGATGGTCTCTCCCAAGAAATGCATATATTTAGATATTTAAAAAAAAATTTCCATACTTCCTCAGGCGTCCTTGGACCCTAGTCCACCTTCGTTGAGGAGTCTTATCTCCAAATTAATATTCTGTTAGGAGCTATATAACACACACAAGTGATGTTTGGGTTTTTTTCCCTTTGTTATTTTGGAGGGGTTAAAATAGAAAAACAAATGATGAGCAAAAAAATTCAAAGCCATCTATAATTCTTTTTATCTGGAGGTAACATTATACCAACAATGCATATACTTTGCTATGCATAAAACCTGATGCTTATTGTATACTGTTTTAATATTTTTAGCTTCTATTAACATTTTATAGCCTTTTTCATTAAAAATATGACATAAAATCTAATTTGTGTATTGTTTTTTGAGAGTTTCATATAAAATATATATGCAGCTGCTATGGTGACATTATCTTGTTTTTCTGTGTTCTTTTGAGGCCTTGTTTTTTATAGTCCATTTTTTATTGTAAAGATTTGTAATTTGAAGCCATAGTTTTGATTCTTGTGTTACTAGGCGTTGACAGTCATTAGAATAGTGGTACGTTTAAGAATTATGAATAAACTAAGAATTCAGGAAACGTGCCGTCAATTATCTGAGAATCAGTTTTCCATATTAACAGGTTTTTACAAACACCTTGGCTTAAGTACTTTGGAATTGTAATGTAGAGATTGTTTATTTAGGGATTATGGTTTTTAGTAGATTTTTAAATGAGTTCAGTTCAGTACCTAAAATTATCCCCTGACAATTTCAAATAGTTATATTTGAAATACAGAGATCTTTTTAGTAACAATAGAGTGACTGTTATAATTACATGTGGCATTTCCTTAAATCCACTTTAAAAATTAGGAATAGATTTTATCTGCCTATATTATATAATATATGCAGACAAAAAAAAAGGTCGATGAAGTGTAATTAAATTGATCTTTGCTTTATGTCAGAGAGCAGCCAGAATGGCACAGTGTTAATGGGAGGAGCTACTTATCCAGCTTTGGAGGAAATGAAGTCAGCACTCGAGGTAACCTTGTGTTTTACTATGTGGATATATGATAAACAGTATTTATTAGAGAATACTAATTAAAGCTTCCATTTCTATTTGTGTGTTCTGTTCCTATTTGAATTATAAATATCTTTTGTTGAAAAATTTGGGATTCTGCAGGTTGGTCAGTTTTAAGATTAAAGTTAGCTTCCATATAACTCCTAATTAAGTGAGCTATCTTTTAATTTAGAAAAGCGATTTCTTGGTAATGTGTTAAAGATCTATTCATTTCACCTCTAATATTTTCTTTAGAAATATGTTGCTTTCTTGAATTATATTGAGAAATTAAGGGTTCATATCTAAAATGAAGGTTAGTTTTAAAATTTGAGAACAAACTTTGTCCTTTGGCATTTTACTTGACTTCCAGATAAAACTAGATAGCTGGATGATCTTTACATTACGTAGCTTTTGAAGTTTATCAGGAAAATTTAATCAGTCTTTTATGGGCTCCCTGACCACAGAGTTATGCCCAAATAAACCCGTAGAACTGGTGAGAAACAAATCCTCTCCTTTTTGTGGACATTGGGTTGGAAAGGTGGGTTTGTTTCTCAGCTTCTGCAGCCCACGAATGAATGGTAGACAGCAGTTTGATTTAATTCTGAAAGAGAGAGTTGCCAACAGGTTTGATGGTATTTTCAGACTGAAAGATAAGCCTACTATTTGTTTTTGTTTTTGGGCTTGCCACACGGCTTGTGAGATCCTAGTTCCCTGACCAGGCATTGAACCCGGGCCCCTGGCAGTGGAAGTGCAGAGTCCTAACCACTGGACCGCCAGGGAATTCCCTAGGATGAACCTACTATTGTGTAATCCTTTCCTGTTGGGCAGGACTTATTTTAAACCCAATCACCATACTACTTAAGTCCATTATATACTTTGAACTGCCTAGAAAATACAAGGCCCATAAATAATTGTTGAATTTGTCTCTAAAATTATGATTCTTCAGGGAGAGGAAGAAAAGTTACCTGATGACAATCTCTATTTTGGAACTGTCAGTGATGATTCTGATATTGTTACACTTGAGCCACCTAAGTTAGAAGAAACTGGGAGTCAAGAAGAAGCAATAATTGTTAAAGAAGCACAGAGTCCGGAAGACTTCAACATGGGCTCTTCCTCTAGCAGCCAGTATACGTTTTGTCAGCCAGAAACTGGTAAGAACTACATAACGGATACGCTGATAGGAGACTTAGGACTCTTGTGACCACATTTTATATAATGGCTTGATTTCTGACCCTGAATTTCAAGTTTTGAATATGTTTGGGTAAAACTCATGAAAATTTTTTGTAAAATCTACTGTTATATCTAGTGTTTTCCTAGATCTAGGGCCTAGAGCACGGTAGTCCAATAAATACCATCTTTTATCATTGAAAGAAGAGAAAAAATAGCTTCAAGGAGATTTGTTAATGTCTCAAACACTCCAAAATGCATTTGACAGTTTTTAGGTCTTTAGGAGTGGGAGATTGAGCCATTATACTTAAAAAAGTCAGACAATGTTAGTAAGATTTTTAGTTACAGTGGTACAAATTTTATATTATAGAAATAGTGAAAGAAACTTTATTGAAGCCTTCCAGATCCATTTAATTATTAGTCAGTCAACAAACATTTATTGTGTGCTACCATGTGCCAAACAGGGTTTAAGGAACTGGCAAAACAGCAGCATCCTAAAGCCCCTGAACTTTGGATCTTTCACTTTAGATTGAGTTATGAAAATGTACCTATTGTAAATCACATTCTTAATGCAGTGAATGCCTGTTGTTCAGACAGAATCATTTGGAGGTAAAATGTGAGTTACTGAGCTAATTCCCTCTACAATTCTTTGGCACAGTTTTAGGGACATATATAACATCTTTCAGGGTAATATAAATATTTAGACACAAAGTTACAGCAAATCTAAGAAAGAGATCTATAATTAACCCACGGTGTTTTTTTGTTGTTTTTTTTTTTGCGGTACGTGGGCTTCTCACTGACGCAGCCTCTCCCGTTGCGGAGCGCAGGCTCAGCGGCGTGGCTCACGGGCCCAGCCGCTCCGCGGCATGTGGGATCCTTCCGGACCGGGGCACGAACCCGTGTCCCCTGCATGAGCAGGCGGACTCTCAACCACTGTGCCACCAGGGAAGCCCAACGCACGGTTTTTAACCCCCAATTATAACTTAGGGTGAATTATGTGAGAGATACCTGGGACATTGCTAGTGATAATAAGAGTTTCCAAATTTGATGCAAAAACAGGAACGTGTAGGGCTTCCCTGGTGGTGCAGTGGTTGAGTGTCCGCCTGCCGATGCAGGGGTGCGGGTTCGTGACCCGGTCCAGGAGGATCCCACATGCCACGGAGCGGCTGGGCCCGTGAGCCAGGCTGCTGAGCCTGCGCGTCCAGAGCCCGTGCTCCGCAACGGGAGAGGCCACAACAGTGAGAGGCCCGCGTAACTGCAAAAAAACACAAAAAAAGACAGGAACGTGTAGTATTTATTTCAGATCATTTTCTTAGATTTTACCATTCTTTGTTTAATTTGCCAGAATCAGACAGTGGAATTTTTCTTATTCTAATTTAAGCTAGTAAAATTCAAGTAGAGGTTAAACCAGAAGCTGGTTTAATTTAAAAATATTTGTGGGCCAGAATGTATAGTCAGATTGAAGCCAGGAGCATTGCAGAAGAGTCAAAGCAGACATTTAAGAAACGATGCCACACACTGTTGATTTTTTTTCCAGGAACTTCAGTACTTCAGATCACATTAATCTAGTTTTTAATTTCCTTTCTGAACTTGGACTTCTTGGGAATTTTACAGATTCAGTTAAGCAGAGTATTTTTTTAGGTGTGTTTTTATCCATTGCTGTCCCTCCCAAGGGAATTAATTATTTCAATAAAGAAAATGTTAAAAAATAATCAAAAATGATTTTGGACTATGTTGAAAATACTATGTATACATCAATTATCAAGAGTTTTTGTTCTCTTCCCTTAGCCTGTATTTTTCTTCGTTGGTTAATTTCCTGCTACCTATTGCTTTTTTTTTTTCCTTTCCCTTTCTTCTCCATCTTTATAGGATTTCAACTTCATTTTTTTCTTTTTATAAATTAGATTCTATGGCAATAATCTTTTTGTTGATTTAAGAACATTTCCCACTCCCTCCATATGACCCTCTGCTCCCCTAAGGAACCAGAATTGGTAGCTGTAGAAAAGTTTGTATTGTGTGTATATATATATATTTTTTTTGTATGTATGTTTTTTAAAAAGGCATGATTATTAGATTTCGATGGAGCACAAGTGATAATGTTAAGTGATAATTAAAACAAGTGTTTTTCAATTCTCTTTTTCCTTTTTATTCTTTATAATAAAGCTTTATACATCTTTTTTCCTGTTTATTCACAAAAGAAAGGTGGTGGGAGAAGCTGTGGAAGATTCCTGAATGCATAAGGGGATGGGATGATCAGCTGAAACACCATGTTCCTAGCCAACTCGCTTTCCAAGGTGGTGTGACTAAATCTGATCAGCTTTTCTAGAGCTGAGTGTGCCTAGTCACATTTACAATTTACTTAGTGCTTTGAAGATATCTGTTGTAATCTGTGATACTCTGAACAGGTGTTCAAAATTGATCTTGTAATAAAGCTGGCTAAGCTTATTGCATGCCTTTGCATTGCTTGCATCTTGGACTGTGTGCCAAATTATGCTTTAAAAGAAGTTTAAAAATCAAAATATTTCAGCTATCATACTTATGGGTTAAAAAAGATGGAAGCATTAGATAAGGATGCGAATTTGTTCATGTGGGTTAGGCTGGTTTGTTTACTTAGACTGTATAGTGAAGGCAGTAAGTTAATGTAGAATTGAAAATTTAAGAAATTTTGACAAATGGTTTGTTTTTATATTTACCCATCTTAATAATGTCAGAAAGTCTGACTTAAGTACTCCAACCATGATCATGAATGCCTTTGTATTATGTAATGCTTTGTTTAAGTCTTCCTTTCTTTCTCTTTTTCCAAGAAATGTAACCTCACAGCTGAGGCGACGACATCTTGGAAAAACTAGTGATCAAGAATAACCAGATAAACATGATGGGCATAAGGGTTATGACCAAAAGATCTCTCAGTGGCATCTATTATCACTAAATATTAGGAATATTCATTCATTCAGTAGTGCCTTCTGTCTTTGTGTTTTTTGTTGTAAGTGTGAAAGTTATAAATTCTCTATGATACATCTTTTAGAAGTACTGTCTAACCTAAGTCACCAGCTTTGCTGTGGCATGGATACCCTGTCTTCTGAAGAACTGTTCTGCTTTTTCGAAGCATGAATGTTTGTTGTTTTGGAGCTCTTTGTATCAAATTCATGTTCACATTTTATCCTTACTTTTAGTGCTTTTTTTTTTTCTTCTCTCTGGCCTATGGAAATTATTACTGAGTCATCTAATCTTCTGTGTCAGCATATAGTTTATTGATATATGGAACAATGTTAAGAAATTATACACTTGAAAAAGCTGAAGATGTTTTTTTCCAATGAATATGCTTCTAGTCCTTGAGATTTCTTGTGGAATTTTTTTTCCAATTTGTTGTTCTTTATTATTCTTTTCATAAAGGAGCAGCACAAGACTAGTCCTTAATATCGGAGATAGCTGTTGTGTCACTTCCTCATGCTGACATATTTACTAGAGGGTAAAATTAATAACCTTCTAGTAAGAGTGGCAGTCGAAGGGAAGGGCTCATCTGACTTCTGGAAACCTGTGTTAAACTATAGTGCTTTGAATCTTGATTTTGGGCTCATAGGATGGAAACAAAACTAGGGACTAGTACACTCAAGGAAACTTTTGGTAGTTGTTATCTTTTTTAAGTCTCAGGAACTGCTTATATACTTCCCTCTGTTCCTTAAACAGCTGAGCTTAAATTACCTCTATTTGAAATTAAATGAAGAGATAGAGGTTTTTTTTTCCCCTTCTAGAAATAGTATTTGTTTGTGGCTCTAATAGCAGTGAAATTTAATAGGCTATGAGAATGATTGTTCTAATGGTGTAAACTATAAGGGAAGTTAAAAAAAAGAAAACAACCAAAACCAGGACCTCAAAGGCACAGAGTATAGTTAACAGTTTCTTATGTATCACAGTTGAAATCTTTGGCTTTATGTTGATAAACTTGAAAACTTGAGTTTTTGTTTCTATTCTGTTGTTTTTGTTCTTGGCTGTTGTATGTAAAAAGGCATGTAGGGATGGCATTCTAAATCATATTTACTGGGAAGGCTTTTCTAAAATATTTAATATTTATCTACATTTTTCTTTTTAAAATAGTATTTTCATCTCAGCCTAGCGATGACGAATCCAGTAGTGATGAAACCAGTCATCAGCCCAGTCCGGCCTTTAGACGACGCCGTGCTAGGAAGAAGACTGTTTCTAGTTCAGAATCTGAAGAAAGGTTACTTGCTGAACAAGAAACTGAACCTTCTAAGGAGCCGTGTAAACGTCAGTTCAATAGTGGTCTCAATAAATGCGTTATCCTTGCTTTGGTGATTGCAATCAGCATGGGATTTGGACATTTCTACGGTAAGTATTTGAAAATTTGTTATATATAAACTGGTGGTAAAGAGTAAGGAATTCTGGGATCCTTTTTCAGTGTCTTAAAATATATGTCCTTGGAAAGCTTGTACGTGTTTGAGCCTTGGTTTGCTCATGTGGAAACTGGGGATAGTGTTGCTTCACAAAGCTGTTTGCACTGAAATGAGGTAGTATTTAAGAAATTAAGGATTGCTCATATATATATTTATTTAAAGAAAATATTGGAAGATTAAAAATCTGAAATGCTCATTACAGGGCAAATCGTTTTAATTTAGAATCACAGTTAAACTAGTTTTAACTGTGACTTTATTAGGAGGATTATTTAAATTCCACTTAAATAGTTACATATGAAATGTCACAATAATAGGTGCTCATTATTTCTACTTTTAGGTTTCATGAAAGCAGTATATTTTGTGACCGTTGTTGTTACTTCCATGATTCACATGACTTAAGAATTCATTTGTTTTATACTTTGCTCACTATTATCCTTGTTAGTGTTTATTTACATTGATTAATAATTTTCTTAATGCAAAGCCTTTAAAAGTATCCTGGGTGAAAAGAGGAAGGAATTCCATGTGGTGTTACTTTTCTTTTGGGAGCCTAACCATTCAATCTTATTTAAGGTATATATTTGTACAAAGATAAGGCTGAGAACTGAATATTCATTCTTTTTGCTTTATTAGAATTTTGAAAAAGACACTTTAAACAAATGTCTTAGATCTTGTCAACTTCACAAATTTCAGTTTGCCTTGTATTAACTACTTTTAGGATTTTTGCCTACATAATCCACAGTTTAGCTTTCTGAGTAAATCTGGTTTTGCTAGTTCCTTCCAACAATGTGTTCCTTAAGATTGAAGAATTATATGTTCCCTTTGTTGATTTGTGGAAAAGATATTATTCAATATAGTGTAATGTTAGAAGAAACTTAGTGAAGACAATCCTGTTTAAAGTCAGAGTCAGTAAAATGTGTTTCTTCTTGTATTTAACTTTATATTAATAAAAATAAGTATTTAGACTCCTGGTGGATGTCTGCTTGAATTTAATACTGGGATCTTGTAATTTGTATCCTCCCTTGAAGTTCGTTGTAATGAGATTTGACTTGAAATACATACTTTATTATCTAGCTGGAGCAAATATATGAATATGTTTTTTTGAGCTTGGTTTTTTCCCCTTGCAGGTAAACATGGAGGTAACAAAGGAGAAGGTCTTACTTTAATCTTCTTTTCTTACTAAAAAAAAAAATTGGACAGTGATTTAATGTTAATCCACATTGCATTAAAACTCTACAAATTGCATGACCTTTAAGTATTTTGTAGAAAGATCAATTTAGGAGTGTTTTCAAAGTTGAGAAATTATTGCCCTGTTATTTAAGAATTTTGTTTACTTGTAAAATTTACTTTATTAATTGTATTTAATAAATATTTTCCTGTAGTATTTCAAATTAGCTTTTCAGAATAGGAACAACCTTCATAATAATAGGTCCATATAATAATATGATTGACTCAGGGAACATAAAAAAACTTAACCTGAATGATAGCTTTTCAAGGTCACTTTTAAAGGACATCACATTTTTTTTTCTTAATTGTGGCACCGATCTCAATACTTTAAGAGCTCTTTTGAGTTGATTTTAGAGCCAGCTTGAATTTCTCAGGCACTGTGAAGTCAGTCGTTGCACTCCATAATCAGTCATTTGCTTTATAATCATTTAACAAGAACTACTAAGTTAATCACTCAGAACATTCACCAACCTTGGTGATATAAATTTGGAGTGTCAGATCTATCTTGGAAGGAAGAGAGAACTAGAAGGACTGAGGATAGTAAAAGAATGTACTATAGGTATTTGGCACTGCTTCAGGTCCTGAAAGTGCTTACAAAAATTTTTTAAAAAATTCTTGATGAAGCACCTGTTTTATTCTTTCTTTTACCTGTAGACTATCCATGTTCCAAATCAACAGCGGAGTTCAATTGATTGGTTTCCTCATGGAGTTGCTTTAAGTATAGGCTGTCCTGCTTTTCAGCAGACATTTCAGTATAACAGTATAACTAGGTGCTAAGTTATGAAGCACAGACAAGAATCATAGCTCAAACTATGACACTGAGTCACCCTAGAGATGGTAGGATTTAAGTTGGGTCTGGACTTACACTATGTGGAAGGAAAGTAGAACATTCTAGCAGTGGAGAACCTGATAATCTGAAAGTAAACTTGCTACGTTTGGGAGCACTGAAAAGACTGGTAGGATTATAGCAGAATAGATATTTAGAGATAATGGAAAATAGGTTGGAATATGTGGGATGCTATTATATTGTAAAACATCTTGGAATCCGAGTAGGAGAGTTTGATTTATAGAGTGAACTGAGAGCAGTAATTTTAGAGGAAAAGTGCAGGAAGATAAATAGTGTGGGAAAAATTAGAACAGTTAACTAGAAGGTTTTGTAATTCAGGTATTCAGTGATCAGGACCTTGACAGTTCTCATGATGGTGGGGATGGAGAGAAGGCTGGTGAAATAACGGACACTGAAGTAACAATGGAAAACAGAACTTTGAGCCTGGATGCTTGAGATATTGGTGGTTTACTTTTTAAATTCCAAGAAGTGTGTTAGCTGCTTTACTTTTGGCGTTGGGGGAGTTAGAGGGGAAGAGTTTTGCTAGTTGAGAAAGTTAATAGACGGTGAGCACAGTTCGGTTTGTTTTTACCCAACTTTATTTTAGAATAAATTAGGGCAGGTGCTGAAGTTCAGTTTTTTGTTTTTTGTTTTTTAAATGAAGACACCCCCAAAATTGTGCCTAGCAGGCAGCTGGGTATATTGGCTGCAAGCTCTGGTGAGATTGAGACTCTTTACCTGTAGAAGAGAAGTCTTACAGCAGTGGTAGCAAAAACTGACAGTGGGTTAATGTGATTAAGGTAGGCAGATTTGTGGATATAACCAGAAGGCCTTAAACCCTGGGTTGTAACACTTCATAGTTAGGCAGCTGAAGATGTAGAGGGGGAAAAAAATACCTAATTGTTTGTGAGATTGATTGACAGAGGACACATTGATAGTCATCAAACATATGCTATGTAATGGTACTGCAAACTCAGATCTCAACACATTAGTTTTAAGTTATTTCCCAGTGGCCAAAGGAATTCATTCTGTTAGCAGTTTGAAAAAAAGAAGTTTTCAGTTGCCTTGGGAACTATAGATAAATTTATTTCAATATTTCAAAAAATCTGAGATTCTTTTGAGTAATATTGAAACAAATTTGCCATGCAAATTTGTGATTTTTTTTCTTGATAAGTGAATTCTAACAGGATATCATAGCTGTTAACTGGTAACAGTTGTCTGTAACTTGGCAGAAGTTTTCTCTTTAGTGGTTTTGAAGATGTACTGAAGAAATGAGTTAATTTTTCAGAAATCAATTAACTATTAATTATTATATTCTTTTTTTAATTCAAACAAAGTCACAAAAATTATAATCATCCTCATCAGTTCACTCAGTCCCATATTATATTCTTTCATTACAAAATTCTGTGATGTCTTTTACATAATGGTATGCCACTCAGTAGATGTAATATTATGGTTGCCAAATGCATTTTGCCTTCTTTTTGATTTAGTGTTGTTGTTTTTCTCGTGCATGAAGCATGTAGCAGCACGTGAACAGCATGTCTTGGCAAATTAACATTTTGATTTTTAGGATGAAAATATAGCATCCTGGTTGATTTACGATTTCTTTATTACTGGGATAGGGATGGTGATACTCCAGTACAGACCTAACTAATGCAGAGTTCTTAAAAGATCTGGCTTTGAGAATGGTGGGTAATTATAGTTAGCCAATTATTTTTCTTGCTATTCTTTTTGGGCTTGTGCTATATCATTTAGGCAAAATACAGTGAGAAAAGCTAGACATCTTCATTTTTCCTTAGTTACTTATAACCTGTGAATAGACTACATGGTTTGTTCCTTTCTCTGTTGAAGTGGGGAATGCAACACTTTATGTACCTCAGCCCTTAAAAACAACAGTAAGACAGAAACTTTACATAAATTTTTTTGTTTGGCAAGGTAATATGGTCTGGCTTGTTTTAATCAAAAGGATAGTGAACTGCTTAAATATCCCTGGTGTATGCTAAATAAAGTAAAAAATATATTAACCTACTTGGCCTGATTTATAAATTAACATCCATGTACCACCATTTGATGAATGACACTGTAAGATTTTACTTATTCCTTCTTTGTTTATATAATCAGAATTTTTATAGAACTGTGAAATGCTGGTATTTTGAAGAAAATGATCCTGTCTGGATTAAGCAGTTAAATATATGCAAAGTAAATGTTTTATTGTATGTTTAAAAATATTGGTAATCATGACATTTATGTTATATATCCCTAATAAAAATTTTTATTTTTAGGCACAATTCAGATTCAGAAGCGTCAACAGTTAGTCAGAAAGATACATAAAGATGAATTGAATGATATGAAGGATTATCTTTCCCAGTGTCAACAGGAACAAGGGTCCTTTGTAGATTATAAGGTATGTGCTAGAAATAAAATTTTAAAATTCTGTTAGCCAATAATTATGCTATTCAGATACAACTACAGTGCAGATTAGTAAATCAGTAATAATATTGGTAATTATTGATTGAGTACTTACTGTGTCCTGGGCACTGTTGTACCCCACATACAGTATTTCTCTTATTTCTCACCACATCCCAGTGAATTAAGCAAGTATTAATTTCATTTTATAGTTGGGAAAGAGGCTCAAAAAAATTAAGTAACTTTCCCAAGTCTAGCAGCCAGCAGAGCTGAATTTAATTCTGTTTATCTGACTCCAAAGATGTTATTCCTAATCACTATATTATAGTTAACATTATTTTAATTGATATTATCTATGAAACATTATTATTATTAACGTTATTTTCATAGAGCCAAGCAAAACATTTTCATTCAGTGAGAGAGAGAGAGAGGAGAGTTTGTAGCTTCTCTAAGGAGCCACCCTTGATCAAGGGAAATAATCAGCCAGTCCTTTTTCTCTGGTTTCATGTCAGTTACGAAGAAAGAGAAAGCGTGTTACACTTTCATACCTGAAATTCACCTGGCTCCAACAGAACTGTGCTGTCTATTCTGGGTTTATGAGGATTAGCAAAATACCTGGTCTCCTCTCTAGTTCTTGCCTAAGAAGGGTGTAGGGATTACAGATAAACTCAGGGTAGAAAGGTAAACTATTCCTTTTTCCTTCCATTTCCCTAAATTTCCTTCACAGTTTATTTATATATTCTTTATAGGGTTATGATTGTATTTCTTTGGAAGGCAGAATCCCACTTAACATCTGAAATATATCTTTCAGGGAGGGACTACTGAAGTTAATTGTAAATAGTTTAGTTTTCCCTGCCTTGAGCAGAGGATGTTATAAAAAAGAGCAGCTATTTCCTTCTTACCATCATGGTTTATGGTTCTATAGAATGATGTTGGCTGTAAGGAGACTCGCCCTGCATAGATGTTTGCTGAGTCAGTTCTTGCATACCTTTTGTCTCCAGCTGTTAAATGTAGTTTGGATTTTGAAGATCATCATGGAAGACCTGTCCAGCATCTGCTTAGTCACTTGATTCAAGATTTTAGAGTTTACTAGATACAGAATATTGTACCCTCCAGTCATTCTGTGGTGCTCCCCGTGCTTGTGCATTTAAAGATAATGTTACATTAGTCTGTTCTACTCCATAGTTCACTTAAAAAAAAATTGAAGTGTAGTTGATTTACAGTATTAGTATCAGGTGTACAGCATAGTAATTCATGCTAATTCATAGTAATTCATAGATTATACTCCATTAAAAGTTATTACAAGACAATGGCTGTAATTCCCTGTGCTATAGGATATATCCTTGTTGCTTATCTACTTTATACATAGTGGTAGTTTGTATCTCTTAATCCCGTATCCCTAATGTGCCCCTCCCCCTTCCCTCTCTTCACTGGTAACCACTAGTTTGTTTTCTATATCTGTTTCTGTCTTGCTACATGCATTTGTTTATTATTTTTTAGATTCCACAATAAGTGATATCATACAGTATTTGTTTTTCTCTGACTTACTTCAGTAAGCATAATATTCTCCAAAGTCCATTTCTGTTTGGTAGATGAAACTTGTTTTCTCTCACTCAGGGAGAGCAGATGAAATGACTGTAAGGAAATTTTAAATTTTAATTTGTTCTTTGAAGATTAATGAGCCAGACAGTGAAATATCCATTTCAGATATTTATTTTTCAAGTGGAAAAATATCCTCATTCAAAGGATTTTTTTTTTTTTTTGGTCTCTGTAATTCAGATATTTTTCTGGTCTGATTCAAAGGGAATAGTCATAATATTTGTAGTAAATTAAGCAAAGTTATATCGTTTTGCTGATTTATGAAGATATTTTAACTGACTAGATAGTGCTCTAACAATTAACTGACTGGATAGTGCTATAACCATTAACCTGTTTAAGCATATTGTTTAATTTCTTGCTGTTGTGATGAAAGTTTGTTACTAATACATGTATTGAAAGAAAGATCATTCAAGGCTACCTAGCACTGCAGCAGAATTCTCTAAACCTGACTGGACATAATTTCTCAGCAAGAATGTTGACTTCAGAGTTGCATTGCTAATCTGGTTACAGTCTCTTCAGAAAATTAATTGAAATTGGAGAAATTAGTTGTAAATGTCACCAAGATTCAGTGTGTTCTCTAAAGTATGGGAGAACTTGTATAACTTATGTGAACTTAGAGATGTTAATTTGCGTACGACCAAGATCTTTCAAATAGGACTAAGATTATTGAAATTTTTTTCCTTCAAAGAGTGCAGTGAGTATAAACAGAACTTTCTGAAGCCTGAAGTCATCTCTAGCTGTAATTTTACTTTTTATAAGAGATAATAGCCCTCACCCAAGGATCAGAGAACCTTTAGTCCTTCCTACATTCTCTCTAGGAGCTTTCTCAGGAGAGATTGGAGTCCTGTAGTCAAAAGATAGAAGGCTGTCTTCCTCCAGTGTGCTATGTTTTTCTTTTGATGAAGCTCTTTGCTGTGCATTTTCCTGCATATGAACCTTGTATTTTCCAGTTTTCATATATTGAAAAAACTACATAAAGGATAGTCTCTGCAGAAATAGACACTAAACATTTATGGGGTATTTGTTGTATCTTAAAGATTTAAATTCAGCCTTTAAAGCTCTTGATATTTTTCTTTCTTATCTTTCAAAAAAATTTAGTCATTGAAGGAAAACCTTGCACGGTGTTGGACCCATACTGAAGCAGAGAAAACGTCCTTTGAAACTCAGAAAAGGAACCTTGATACAGAAAATCAGTATCTAAGAATATCTCTGGAGAAGGAAGAAAAAGCCTTATCTTCATTACAGGAAGAGTTAAGGAAACTAAGAGAACAGATTAGGATATTGGAAGATAAAGGGACAAGTGCTGAATTAGTTACAGAAAATCAGAAACTTAAGCAGCATTTGGAAGAAGAAAAGCTGAAAACACAAAGCTTCCTTAGTCAAAAGGAGACTCTGTTGGCAGAAGCAAAGATGCTAAGGAGGGAACTGGAAAGAGAACAACTAATAACCATGGCTTTAAGGGTGGAACTCCAGCAGCTAAGCTCTAGTCAGTCATATAGCAACCCAGACTCTCCCAGTGTAGTGACTGAAAAAAAGGAAATAGAAGTGTTACGGGAAAGACTCACTGAGCTGGAGCGCAAGCTAAACTTTGAACAGCAGCGTTCTGACTTGTGGGAAAGACTGTATGTTGAAGCAAAAGATCAAAATGGAAAACAAGAAACTGATGGAAAAAAGAAAGGGAACAGAGGAAACCACAGAGCTAAAAATAAGTCAAAGGAAACATTTTTGGGTTCTGTTAAGGAAACATTTGATGCTATGAAGAATTCTACCAAGGAGTTTGTGAGGCATCATAAAGAAAAAATTAAACAGGCTAAAGAAGCTGTAAAAGAAAATCTGAAAAAATTCTCAGATTCAGTTAAATCCACTTTCAGACATTTCAAAGATACCACCAAGAATATCTTTGATGAAAAAGGCAAAAGATTTGGTGCTACAAAAGAAGCAGCAGCCAAAAAACCAACAACAGTTTTTAGTGAATATTTATATCCACAGTATAAGGCACGTACACAAAACCAGAATAGTAGAGGCCCTACTACGCAAAGAGAGAGAAGGAAAGAAAAGCCTCATTTTGAAGAATTTGGAAAAAATACAAATTCACAGAAATGCAGTGCTGAGCATGACTGTGGTGAAAATTATAATTCTTTCAGAAAGGCTTGTTCTGGTGTATTTGAATGTGCTCAACAGGAATCCATTAATCTTTTTAATGTTAAAATGTTGAATCCTGTAAGGATAGATGAATTTAGACAGTTAATTGAAAGGTATTTATTAGAAAAACTGGATAGTTTTCATCATTGGAAAGAACTTGATCACTTCATCAATAATTTTTTCCTAAATGGTATCTTTATACATGATCAGAAGCTCTTCACTGACTTTGTTAATGATGTTAAAGATTATCTTAAAGACATGAAGGAATATCAAGTAGATAATGATGGAGTATTTGAGAAGTTGGATGGATATATATATAGACACTTCTTTGGTCACACCTTTTCCCCTCCATATGGACCCAGGTCGGTTTACATAGCACCATGTTATTATTATAATAGTTTTTAACATTTATATTGGATAGCATTTGTATCATTTGATAAATTTCTTAGACTGTTACTACAGTTGACCTGTAAACAATGTGGGGGTTAATCTGCATATGACCTGTAGTCGGACCCTCTGTATCTGCAATTCCTCTGCATCTGTGGATTCAACCAACCACAGACCATGTAGTACTGAAGTATTTACTATTGAAAGATATCCATGTGTAAGTAGACCCACGCAGTTCAAACCCACGTTGTTCAAGGGTCAGCTGTATTTGTAAAAGTACTTCTTGTAAACAAAAGTACTATTTGTAAAAGTACTTTATTGCCTACGAATTTAGGATAAATTAAATTGAAAGATAAAATTTTAAGTTAAAATCTATTACAAACTGAAAATTTCATATAATCAATTTGACTTGAGCGAATTGTTTAATTTCTATCTTAAAAATCAGTTAAGGATATATAATCCTATTTTAGCCTATTTTGTTTCTTTTCATTATACTTTATGAAAAGATAATCATTTTAAGTGAAATTATTTTCCTTTAATTTTTTATTTACTCACTTTGGGAAGCTAGGAGGAAAAATACAGATTTCACTTTGAAATCAGAATAACGATTCAGTGTCCCACTTACTTTCATTTATCTATTCCATTTACCAACTAAATTATGATATCTAATACATTTATTACAGAATTATTGTTGGTAAAGGTAGAGGTATGATCAAAGTGGCAAACTTAGCAAGCCAAAAGTTCTAATGTGTGTGCTTTATATATAATCTCTAAAAGTAATATTGTATCCATTGCATATCAGCTTTCTATTCTGTAACATGAAACTAACCTAATCTTCTTAGCTTTATTTTTTTACCTTTTAGAAAGGGAACTAACTTTGAGATAGTTTTATAGATATATCTTTTTGAGTAAATGTAATGTGTCTATAAAATAATGAGACTGATTTTGGTGTCTTTAGTCATTAAATACATATCTAGTGCAAAGTACTGTGAGGCTGCCCTGAGGAAACAAATGAAAAATTCTTGCTGTCAAAGAGCTCACAAGCTTTTGGAGAATTAGGTCAGTACAAGGAATGCAGTGGAGGTATGGAGGCATATGTATATGGTGGCCTCAGTCTGGAGATGTTTGGGAAGGCTTCATAAGTGAGATGGCCTTTGAACTGAACTTTTTAACAAACTTTTGAAGGAGAAGTGAGAACTTGCCAAGCAGATAGGGTGGGACATTCCACTCAAAGGGAACTTCATTTGCACAGATTTGTAGATATGAAGACATGCTACTTTAAGGAGGCAAGGTAATGCTGGGGTGTGAACAGAAGAAAAGATTCAGAGCATGAAGAACCTTCACTTTATGCTGAAGGACTTGCTTTATTGCATTTTGGGTCACGGGCAGTAGCCTGAAGGGTTTGTTGGAAAGGGTGAAGCTAACTGCTAGAAAGCGGTCTTTTGAAACAGTATAGACATGAGCTGATGGGTATCTGAACTAGGGCAGCAGCTGGAGTAGAAAGGAGGAGGCAGATTTGAACAATATATAGTAAGTAAAATTGGTGGTATTTCTTGTGAAAGGGAAGTAGAAAGTAACAATGATTTCCAGATTTCTGGGTTGGGTCACTAGTTAGATAGTGACATCAGCTACACTAAGGAATACCATAAGGTTTTGCATAAGGGGAATTGGAAATGAGAATTGTGTTTGGAGGGTACCTGTTGACATACAAGTAGAGAATTAGTTGGCTGTTGGTTATATGACTGTCTCTAGCCCAGACTCCGTGCGTGTGTAGACAGTCTAGGCTGGACATATTTATCAGACTCCTGGGGAACACCAACATCCAAGGGGTTGTAGAGAAAGAAGGCTGAGAATGAATGGCCAGAGAGTGGCATCATGAAAATCCAAAGATCTTCTCAAGTAAAAGGAATATTGCAGTGTTAAATGCTTAAACAAAACAAAACAAAAAAACGGAAAAGACTGGATTTCTTGGCTGGGAATTGGATGGCCGTGGATGGCATTGTGGAGTGTTTCAGTGAAGTAGTGACAGAAGCCTGATTATAGAGATGGAGAACTGTTCATGTAGACATTGTTTATAAGCCTTAGCTTAGAGAGAGAGACTCTGTAAGAGATGTATATGTCTTCATGAATGAAGCCACTGGGGGGGGATTAATTTTTATAGGAAAGGAGGAAAAATAATGGAAACACATCTCATTATTTTATTGTCACATTTCTACTTATCTATTGAGTGTTTTCCCTCTTTGCCAGCACAGTTTGTCTATTTTTTCTTTCTATAGGATAAAAGTATAAACTCACTGAATCTTTTTCGTATGGTTATAGTAGGATTATACTTCAGATTAATTTAACATCCTTTTTCAGTGTTCAGATAATAGATTAATGGAGAAAAACTTTAAAATTGTTTCTTGTTTAAATAAATTTAACTCTAACATGGATGAAAAATGTGTTTACTGCTTTCAGTCGACCAGATAAAAAGCAACGTATGGTAAATATTGAAAGCTCCAGGCATCGAAAACAAGAGCAGAAGCACCCTCAGCCACAGCCTTATAAAAGGGAAGGTAAATGGCATAAATATGCTCGCACTAATGGAAGACACATGGCAAACCTTGAAATAGAATTGGGGCAATTACCTTTTGATCCTAAATATTGACCATCATGATTAAGTTAAATTAGAAAACTGTAACAGAAACTTGGATGCTTTCTATACTGTTTGGTGTTGAAACTAAGATGAAATTATCAAATTAACAGTGTCTTTTTATCGTTTCTAAGTATCAGTTTGATGATTTTATATTATTACTCAGAAGCATCAAGCAAAAGCTTACTAACTTGCATTTTCTGGTAGTTTAGCTTTGCTGAATTTTTTTTGGCACTGGAAATGTTCAACTGTAGATTTATATTAAGGAAGCCAGGCATGCAACAGATTTTGTGCATGAAATGAGACTTCCTTTCAGTGTATGAGCTCAAAGCAAGCTCAAATCATACATGACAAAGTGTAATTAACACTGATATTTGTGTTAAATTTCCAGTAGAGCTTGAAAAAAGTACATTGTGATGGAATTTCATCTCTAACATTTTATAATCTTACACTTCTTGTCTTTTTGTGGGTTCAAGAGCCCATTGACTTGTGAAGAATTTGCTGCCTTACGAGCTTGCTGACTTGTTCTCTTGTGAAATTTCTTGCACATATGAATATTGTGGAAGAAACAATAAAACTACACCATGAGGAAAACTAAAGGTCTTTATTTAAAATCTGGCATTTGCATTATTAATATATGATTTTATATTTTGTGATATTTTTCATATATTTCCTCAGTAGTGATATTTGGTAAAGCAGTTCATAGTGGTTTTTTGCTAGTTCCATGAATTTTACCCAGTATTTACTAGCATATTTAAGCAGCATCTGGATATTTCTACTCAGCAATGTCTATTTCTCTGAGAAAGATCTAAACAAAGTCAGAATTTCATGTTCATGTTTGGTTGAGTTTCCCTTTTAACTTCCGTTCATAGACGTATATGTGACTTCCAGTTCGACGCTCCGGAAAGTGAGTGTGGAAGAAAACAGCAGTTCTCTCATACTTGTTTGAAATTAGGAAAGGATTTATTTCCTAGAAGTAAATAAATGTTTAAGTAAATAAAGGCTGCATTTTGCTGAGTACTGTTTCAAGAATTTAAGAATGACCTATTTGTTCTTCTGAAACCCTTTTCTTAATAGAACAATGCAATTTCTTAATAAAATAACTCATGGTAAGTAACATATATTCCTTGGTAGTTATAGAACTAGGGCTGATTTGGACTAGGGAAAAGACGAGTTATAAAATATGGGTTGAAAGGGACCATAAAAAAAGTGATGTTGTCTATTTACCTGAGTGTTTGCTAAACCTGAGGTGAAATAAAAATACTGAGTTATACCTTTTTTCATGTTCCCTTACCTCCTCCAAGATGCTGAAGATGATCAAGTGAGTAGGCAGCGTTGAATCATTTTGAAACTCTCTATACAACCACTTTAAGGGATTTAGATAAAATATATCTGCTTCAACAAGATAATCACTTTTTCCAGTCAGGTCTGGGGGACACTGGAGAAATCTCATTGGAAGTGGGTGATGGACATGGCTATAAAAAGAAAGTTACCATTATAGTTACAAGAAGTAAAAAAAAAATTTTTTTCGTGAAAGTTTTCAAATTACTCTTAAGATACGCTCACATAACAAAATGTGAAATCTGAATCTAAACTAGGTTCCAGTTAAGGTAAGGAGGCACACCTTTAATGCAGTTTTCTCAAAAATGGAGAATATGATTCTCACACTGTGCACCTGTGCAGTAACTTCAAGTCCAAACTAAAGAGCAAAACTCCATTTCAGGGCAGGAAGTAGGTCAGCAGCCTGTGGGACTCAGTAGTCTATAACATTAGTATGCTGTTCCAGGGATGCATGGGGCCTTTGGGACCGGGTATGTTGCTTGTTAATAAGTAATATCTGTAATATCTGGCAAAGTAGAAAACTGATCATGAACCAGAAAGGATTCTTTTCCTCTTTCTGCTTTGAATCCTTACATGACAAGTTTTTCCTTTTTTTTTCTTAAATATTTATATAAGTAAGATTTAGTAATAGAGAGCAACATGGGTTCACTGATAAAAATTCAAATAAGTAATGGTTTTACTGTGGCATAGAAAGACTAGAGTGTATGTAAAAAAGATGGACTGATGAATCATAACAACTTAAGCCAGTTACTTGGGCCATGCAAAAAGCCATGTTTACAACTTTGCCTCAGGAAAATTAATATAGGGACTTCCCTGGTGGCGCAGTGGTTAGGAATCCACCTGCCAGTGGGACACGGGTTCGATCCCTGGTCCATGAAGATCCCACACGCCACGGAGCAACTAAGCCTGTGTGCCACAACTACCGAGCCTGTGCTCTAGAGCCCATGAGCCACAACTACTGAGCCTGCGTGCCACGACTACTGAAACCCGCGTGCCTAGAGCCTGTGCTCCGCGACGAGAAGCCACCACAATGAGAAGCCTGCGCACCGCAACGAAGAGTAGCCCCTACTCTCCACAACTAGAGAAAGCCTGCACGTGGCAACGAAGACCCAACACAGCCAAAAATAAATAAATTTATAAAAAGAAAAATTAATAAGTGATAAAAGTTTATTTTTATCTATGAAATGCATACAAAATAAATTTACACAAGACCTTAATACTTCATGACTGGGACTTCCCTGGTGGCTCAGTGGTTAAGAATCCACCTGCCAATGCAGGGGACACGGGTTCGAGCCCTGGTCCAGGAAGATCCCCCATGCCATGGAGCAACTAAGCCCGCGCTCCACAATTACTGAGCCTGCGCTCTAGAGCCCCTGCGCCACAACTACTGAGCCTGCATGCCACAACTACTGCGCCTGTGTGCTGCCACTGCTGAAGCCCACATGCCTAGAGCCTGTACTCCGCAACAAGAAAAGCCACTGCAATGAGAAGCCAGCTCGTCACAACTAGAGAAAGCCCACATGCAGCAACAAAGACCCAACAATGCCTAAATAAATAAAGTTATTTCAGATACTTCATGACTTTTATAATTTTGAAGATGAAGGTTTTGCTTCAAGGGGAAAGCAGAAACTGAGAAAAAGCTGCCAGCCTTATATTCCAAAGTAGGTATCAGACTTTTTTTCTTTTTTTTGTGTGCTCCATTTTGCAAGTTGAAAAAATGTAAGAGAAAAACTAGGTGAACTATACAAAGCCTAAGATATCAACCACTACAACCATGTATGGGAGAGCATCTTGGTGCCTCTAGAATTCCTGTTCTCTTCAGTGTTAACTCTACTGAGAGCATGGATGGAGAGTGAATCTCCCTCTCGCAGCTCTAGTCTTTTTTATATAGTATAGGATCCTCAAGTTAAAGGGATACTTGGGGTCTTAAATCCATCTAACCTGTGGCTTTTGGTAGACATTTCCAAATTGCATATTAATGATTGGCATTAATGATTCAGTTAAGTACAGTATTCCAAAAGTGTTAAATTACCTTAAAATGACATCAAGTTTGATATTAAGTTGACTGTGCACATGGAAAAATAACTTCACATTGTTTAAAGCCAGATAGGTAAAGAATTTTCTAAAGGAAAGCTGTTTGCTTTGTCCTTTTACCCTTATTGGGCAATTGGTGAAGTAATACAGCTTCCTGAAATACAAGCATAGGGTCAATGATGTCTTTTTTTTTTTTTTTTTTTTTTGCGGTACGCGGGCCTCTCACTGCTGTGGCCTCTCCCGTTGCGGAGCACAGGCTCCGGACGCGCAGGCTCAGCGGCCATGGCTCACGGGCCCAGCCGCTCCGCGGCATGTGGGATCTTCCCAGACCGGGGCACGAACCCATGTCCCCTGCATCGGCAGGCGGACTCTCAACCACTGCGCCACCAGGGAAGCCCAGTGATGTCTTTTTAAACGTCCTGCATAATTAAAGGCAGTTTCAGTGTTATTTCCCAGACACACTTAATCCAAGCATTAGGATATCATCTAATTGAATTCCCTAATTTTTACAGGCAAGACAGCTGATATCCAAAGAGACTAAAAATACTGGTTTAAGACCAGGGCAACAGTACAACAGTAAATCTGGACTTGAATCCAGTGTTTTGAGATTATTTCAAAATTATGTAAATAAGATGTACGATAGGTTTGTACAGATCAATGATAAGTGAATTTCTTTACTAAGAGTACCATCAAATAAGCCTATATGGTATTTTAAACTACCTTTAAATAGTATAAAATATCATATAGGCTTTTGATCAGATTATTTAAATGTAAGTTGTTTTGAAAAAAGAATATTAAAGTTTATTTAGAAGTTGTATATGATTTTCATTGACATAAATAGCAGTTTCAAATTTCTTATAATCATTTGATCAATTAATTTAAATCCAGGAATCCAAAAGGAATTTTAAAGTAGTTTTCGTAATAATAGCATATAGTGAACAAATTTTATTACCTATAATAAGGAGTAGAGTGACAAGGCATCATCATAAGTACTGAAGCTGAAGATATATTTGTATTGTTGTAACAGAGTTCTTGAATATTAGTCATGACATCAAGAGTACCTCGTTGATGAACTAAACCAGTATAGAGGGCAAAGAACATATTTGATAGAAACAGGAAACTTAGAGCTGGTTTCTTCCACAATTTCAGGTTGTTTAGGGAGTATCCTATATAAAGATAGACACACTGAATTGTAACACTGGTAATGTTTTGTTTTATAGCTAAGCAAATATTAACTGCAAATTATATTGGTAATCTTTCATGGAAGTGTAGTATAAGCTGTAATGCTGTCATGGACAAACAAGAAATCAGCAATACGTCATCTTTGTAATTTCTCTGACCATTCACTGTCACTATCCATTATCATCCATGTCTTGACCTTTTTCTAGAAAAAGGAATTGAGGTATAGCAGAAAGATTATGGCTAGAGAGTCTAACAGAAACAGATTTGAATTCTAGCTCTGGAATTAGTTTCTCTATCTTCCCTAACAGTACCTTTTTCAAGTATTAAAAAAAAATGTTATGTCCAGTGCCTGTCCTGGTACATAGTTGCTAAACAAACAGGACTGGTATTTATTCCATTTACCTATCACTTTAATCTCCAAGCACTAGCAATGGATGTGTACATACAGGTCTCAGTAATTCTGGAGGAAGTATAACAGAATATCCTCTTAGAAAAATACACCACTAAGCTCCTGGGAGATTTTCAGTGGTCAGTTTATGAGTGGTGGCATGGATCTCTTTCTGGAAGAGAACGATTTATGTTTTATTATTATTTTTTTCTTTCATTATAGTGTTGGACAATTTGGAGATGCTAAACAATTTTTCTTTTTTAATTTGTAAAAGTAATTCTTGTATGTGGCAAAACAAAACAAAAAAACCACTTTGCTAAGGAAATCTATATTTTCATTTTCCATAGTGAGAAGTCAGATAATGCCAAAAACAGTAACCTTTAAGAGCATTATTAGCATTTTTATTTAGAGAGGGAGACAAATAACAAAACAACCACCTAAAAGAGTGTAAGTGATTGCCTCTGAGTATGGTAATGGGAGGGAGGGCAGGGGAACCACCGTTCTTTAAAAATCCTTATCTGACTTTTGAAACAGTACCTGTGCAGTTTTGCTGAAAAGATAAGCATATGGAAAAACAAAGTGGCCTAATCAGAGACCAGCAAGTCTGCACTGGCCACTGTAGTAAAAACAGATTAAGCAGAAACCCAACCCAAGATCCTGCCACTTAAAGACTTACTCTTTTGGAATGGGAATGAGAATTCAGACAACTCAGTCTTTAAAACACTCTGTAAAGACAGAGCAGAGAAGTGGAATGCTGGAAAAACCAGATTATAAAAATGGAATGAAACCAAGTTCGTAAATTAACCAAACCAAACATGTGCACAGAAATATTTGTCCTCCAGTAGTCTGGCAATGCTTACCTGGGTGAAAAGCAAACAATTATAACTCTAACTCAAGTTATTGTAAAAAAAAAAAAAAAAAGTTTAAATCTGAATAGTGATTTGTGAACATATTTGCTCTGCTAAATGGTCCCACTGTTCTTAAAACTTGCCAAATAGCTCTTAGATGCTTATATTTTTATTTGTGCCTGCATTTGTATATGAAGTAAGACTATAAATAGGACAATAACTTTGGTTTCAGAACTTCAGATGTTTCAAATACTACATAGATGTGTATGTTTGTGTCTAAATTGAAGAGACTACATCTGAGATCTGCAGGAGATCACTTATACTTGGTCAAAGAAGGCTGCTTAACTCGATGGGTTGTTCGGAGGTTTTTTTTTTTTTTTAAGTAAAAAGTTTGGTACCATTAACTTCCCAGTTTTTCTGAGCCTCCAGGCCCAGTTGATTACTCATTTCTTCCCTCCTTAGTCCAGTGATTTTTTTAGTGATTATTATTTGAAGGAAGCCAACACTCATTCTGAATTAAACTTGAAGTTAATAAAGTTTTAATTCGTAAATTTTCCAAACCAACCAATGAAAAAATTCATATTTTCCAGAGCCGAGTAATATAAGACTTTTTAGCAGCCATAAGTAAGAAACTTACTGAAAAAAACCTAGTGGAAAAATGGAGAAAAGATTAAAAACTAAGTCAGAGGTGTGAATCACTTTAAAAATTGCATATGCATTAGAGTGAGTCTTGAAGGGATAGATGTGTGTAAAGCATTAAAAACTAGTTTCAGTGTACATTTTTCATTTGTGGAATGTAGAACTTTGTAGTTTAACCATAAATTTAAATTAGCTATTCTAAAATAGACATGTTGTATTACTTTTTAGTGAAAGATTTCTGACAGCCAGAAACACCACCACCAAAAGGTGTTATGGATACTGGATCCTTATGTTTTTGTCTCACAGGACACAGGAAAAAGGATATTTAGGCTGCAAAAAGGGAATGCTGCAGTAATATACTCAATTTGTAATTAAGGAGCAATTCTTATTTAGCCTAGTAGAAAATAAATAATATTTTAGAGTTTAATAAGCATTGATTGTCTTTTAACTGTTTCTTTATAATTGATTTTTTTCTCTATTATATGAAAATACTTACCACAGAACACCATACAAAATGGTAAAACTGGATAGATAAATCTGAATTCTTTGTGGCTCAACATGCTATAGTAAAAAAAGATATTCAAAGAAAATATTATTTTTTTATATTAAATGATGGTTTGAGAAGTTAATGTATTTAAAAAGAATATAATTAACCTGATCTGTTTTTGTAATTACTGAGACTGAATTTCATGCTTTAGGAATCAGTCTTATTCTTCTTTAGTTATAAGGTGATGATGATGTGTTAAAAGTAATCCTAACATTTGATGTCAATGCGATATTCTAAAGTACAACTGCATTCTAAAAAAAGGATTTCTATTACCAATCCAAGTAAGTTATTTTACTCAAATTTCAAATAAAGGCGCATACATTTTCAAAATATTTCTCTGGTCCTTCAATACTTAAAATTTTGGCAGTTTCTGTTTTTTAAAAGCAAATACAATTTGTTCAACCTCTTTAAAAATTGAATGTATCCATCCATATTAAGCAAACTGTATCAGAAGTATTCAGTCTGTCTGAGTACCAGCATAATTATTACATTTTCCATCTGCTAAATAATCCCCACTAACAAATCATAAGAATTAATGCACCTACAAAAGATAAACAGTTTACCTTTTAAATAATTTAATTAACTTCTTGGTAACATTTAAGTAGTGAACTATTTGAATAAATAAAATCTTACCTATAAACTAGCAGTGTCCACAGCACAGTCACCAAAAATATCCTGTACCTCTTTGGGGCTAGAAGGCAGCCATGAATAAAGAAGGGTAAGTGAGTACCCAGGACAGCTGGAAATCCTTGACTGAAGTACCAGTGCCATGGATGAGAACCATAAAATGATCCCACATTCTGCAGCACGTTAAATTTCAAAAAATTATATTGAACCAGAGTCCACTGGCATCATCAAAGGAAAAAGAAATAGAAATGTGTTAGTGCCAAGTATGAATCTTTGGCATTAGGGAATTTGGCTGAATCATGAAATTAAATCAGAGTGAAGTCTAAACACCAGACCGTAGTTTACATTAATAATTTTGAATATGAACTAATTTAAAAAAATAAATTTATTATTTTTGGCTGTGTTGGGTCTTCGTTGCTACTCTACGTTGCTCTGCATGGGCGGCTTCACACTGCAGTGCCTTCTCTTGTTGCGGAGCATGGGCTCTAGGCACACGGGCTTCAGTAGTTGTGGCATGCTGCCTCAGTAGTTGTGGAGCCCAGGCTTAGTTGCTCCGCGGCATGTGGGATCTTCCTGGACCACAGCTTGAACCCGTGTCCCCTGCATTGGCAGGTGGATTCTTAACCACTGCGCCACCAGGGAAGCCTGAACTCAGTCTTCTTTATATATTCTTTTCCATTATGATTTATCATAGGATACTGAATATCGTTCCCTGTGCTATACAATAGAACCTTGTTGTTTACCTATTATCTATATAATAGTTTGCATCTGCTAATCCCAAACTGCCAATCCTTCCCTCCCTATTGGCAACCATAAGTCTGTCCTCTATGTGAGTCTGTTTCTGTTTTGTAGATAAGCTCATTTGTGCCATACTTTAGATTCCACATATAAGTAATACCATATGGTATTTGTCTTTCTCTTCCTGACTTACTTCACTTGGTATGATAATCTCTAGTTCCATCCATGTTGCTGCAAATGGCATTATTTCGTTCCTTTTTATGGCTGAGTAGTATTCCATTGTGTGTGTGTGTGTGTGTGTGTGTGTACACATACCACATCTTTATCCATTTATCTGCAATGGACATTTAGGTTGTTTCCATGTCTTGTGAATAGTACTGCTGTGAACATAAGGGTGCCTGTATCTTTTTGGATTAGAGTTTTGTCTGGATATATGCCCAGGAGTGGGACCGCTGGATCATATGGTAATTCTATTTTCAGTTTTCTGAGGAAACTCCATACTGTTTTCCACAGTGGCTGTACCAACTTACATTCCCACCAACAGTGTAGGAGGGTTCCCTTTTCTCCACACCCTCTCCAGCATGTATTGTTTGTGGACTTTCTGATGATGGCCATTCTGACTGGTGTGAGGTGATACCTTATTGAAGTTTTGATTTGCATTTCTCTAATAATAAGCAATGTTGAGCATCCTTTCATGTGCCTGTTGGCCATGGCTTCTTTAGAGAAATGTCTATTTAGGTCTTCTGCCCATATTTCAATTGGGTTGTGTGTTTTGTTGTTGTTGAGTTGTATGAGCTGTTTGTATATTTTGGAAATTAAGCCCTTGTCAGTCTCATTGTTTGTAAATATTTTTTCCCATTCTGTAGGTTGTCTTTTCATTTTGTTTATGGTTCCTTTGCTGTGCAGAAGCTTTTAAGTTTGATTAGGTCCCATTTGTTTATTTTTGCTTTTATTTCTGTTGCCTTGGGAGGCTGACCTAAGAAAACATTGGTATGATTTATGTCAGAGAATGCTTTGCCTATGTTCTCTTCTAGGAGTTTTATGGTGTCATGTCTTATATTTAAGTCTTTAAGCCATTTTGAGTTTATTTTTGTGCATAATGTGAGGGTATGTTCTAAATTCATTGATTTACATGCAGCTGTCCAACTTTCCCAGCACCACTTGCTGAAGAGCCTTTTTCCCATTGCATATTCTTGCCTCGTTTGTCAAAGATTAATTGACTGTAGGTGTGTGGGTTTATTTTTGGGCTCTCTGTTCTGGTCCATTGATCCATATATCTGTATTTGTGCCAATACCACACTGTTTTGATTACTGTAGCTTTGTAGTATTGTCTGAAGTCTGGGAGGGTTATGCCTCCTGCTTTGTTCTTAAGGATTGCTTTGGCAATATTGGGTCTTTTATGGTTCCATATAAATTTTACGGTTATTTCTTCTAGTTCTGTGAAAAATGTCATGGGTAATTTGATAGGGATCACATTAAATCTGTAGACTGCTTTAGGTAGTATGGCCATTTTAACAATATTAATTCTTCCAATCCAAGAGCATAGGGTATCTTTCCATTTCTTTGAATCGTCTTCGGTTTCCTTCATTAATGTTTTATAATTCTCAGTGTATAATTCTTTCACCTCCTTGGTCAGGTTTATTCCTAAGTGTTTTATTTTGGGGGGTGCAATTTTGAAAGATTTTTTTTTTTAATTTATTTTGGCTGTTTTGGGTCTTCGTTGCTGCATGCGGGCTTTCTGTATTTGTGGCAAGCAGTGGCTACTCTTCATTGTGGTACGCAGGCTTCTCATTGTGGTGGCTTCTCTTGTCGCGGAGCACGGGCTCTAGGCACACGGGGTCAGTAGTTGTGGCTCGTGGGCTCTAGAGCGCAGGCTCAGTAGTTGTGGTGCATGGGCTTAGTTGCTTCTCGGCGTGTGGGATCTTCCCAGAGCAGGGCTTGAACCCATCTCCCCTGCATTGGCAGGCAGATTCTTAACCACTGCGCCACCAGGGAAGTCCCAGATATTGTTTTTTGACATTCCCTTTCTGATATTTCATTGTTAGTGTAAAGAAATGCAACTGATTTCTGTATGTTGATCTTGTATCCTGCTACCTGCTGAATTCGTTTATCAGTTCTAGTAGTTTTTAGGTTTTTCCATATATAGTATCATGTCATCTGCATATAATGACAATTTTACCTCTTCCCTTCCAATTTGGATACCTTTTATTTCTTTTTCTTGTCTGATTGCTCTGGGTAGGACTTCCAATACTGTGTTGAATAGAAGAGGTGAGAGTGGGCATCCTTGTCTTGTTCCACATTTTAGTGGGAAGGCTTTCAGCTTTTCACCATTGAGTATTATATTGGCTGTGGGTTTGTCAAATAGCTTTTATTATGTTGAGATATGTTTCTTCTATACCCACTTCGGTAAGAGTTTTTTATCATCAGAGGATGTTGAATTTTGTCAAATGCTTTTTCTGCATCTATTAGGATGATCATGTGGTTTCTGTCTTTTTGTTTATGTGGTGTATCACATTGATTTGCATATGTTGAACCATCCTTGTGAACTTGGGATGAATGCCACTCCGTCATGGTGTATGATCTTTTTTAGGTGTTGTTGGATTTGGTTTGCTAATATTTTGTTGAGAATTTTTGCATCTATATTCATCAAAAATATTGCCCTGTAATTTTCTTTTTTGCTGGTGTCTTTGTCTGGTTTTGGTATCAGGGTGATGATGTCGTCATAGACTATCTTTGGGAGTGTTCCCTCTTCTTCAGTTTTTTGGAAGAGTTTGAGAAGGATCAGTATAAGCTCTTCTTTGTATGTTTGGTAGAATTTGCCTGTGAAGCCATCTGGTCCTGGACTTTTGTTTGTAGGAAGTTTTAAAATTACAGATTGTTTCACCTCTAGTGATTGGTCTGTCCAAATTATTTCTTCTTCTTTTTAAAAAATTTTTATTGGAGTATAGTTGCTTTACAAGGTTGTGTTAGTTTCTACTGTACAGCAAAGTGAATCAGCTATACATATATATATATATATATCCTCTTTTTTGGATTTCCTTCCCATTTAGGTCACCACAGAGCCAGCACTGAGTAGAGTTCCCTGTTTTATACAATAGGTCTGTTTCTTCTTGATTCATTTTTGGTGGGCTGAATGTTTCTAGAAATTTGTCCATTTCTTCTAGGTTGTCAAATTTTGCTGGCATATAATTGTTCATAGTATTCCCTTATAGTTTTTTGTATTTCTGTGGTATCGGTTGTTATGTCTCCCCTTTTATTTCTTATTCTGTTTATTTGGGTTCTCTCTCTTTTCTTCTTGGTGAGCCTGGCCAGAGGTTTGTCAATCTTGTTTACCCTTTCAAAGAACCAGCTCTTGGTTTTATTGATTTTTTTCTATTTTTTTAAATCTCTATTTTATTTATTTTCTCTCTAATCTTTATTATTTCCTTCCTTCTGCTGACTTTAGGTTTTGTTTGTTCTTCTTTTTCTAATTCTTTTAAGTGGTAAGGTTAAGTTGTTTATTTGAGATTTTTCTTGTTTTTTGAGGAAGCGCTGTATCTTGGTGAACTTCCATCTAAGAACTGTTTCTGCTGCATCCCATAGATTTTGTATAGTTGTGTTTTCATTGTCATTTGTAATAACAATGAAATCATTCTTTATTAATTTTTTTATGTTCTAAGTACTAATGTGTTTTTTGTTAATTTGTGAAACACTGGGTTCTTGAGATTCAAGCAAGTATGAATAAATGTTATGACAGTGTTAAGTTTTACATACAACTGGACGTAAAGAGAATCCTTAAAAATAATTTTTATGAGTATATGTGTTTGGTACCCATATTAAAATTGTTACTGTTCTACCTTATGGCATCAGATATTACCTATTAAGATAAAGCTTTGAAAACATTGCAGTTTGAATTATAGCATAAAGTAGGTAATGACACAGCAGCTAACATTAAGTGCTCACTTGTGCCATGCAGTGTTGTAAGCGTTTTACATGTATTATTTCATTTAATCTTCCAACCGTAAGAGACAGGTATCACAATTATTTCCAGATAAGGAAACTGGCAAGAAAGATACACAACTTGTCCAAGGTCTTACAGCTAATAATGAGGGCACTAGGCCTCAGACAGTGGCATCTGATTCCAGAACCCATGAGTGACTTAAAAACAGGGAACTTAAAAACAACCAAAGGCATTACCAATAGTCATAAGATTAAAATGCCAAATCAGATGCTTAAAGAATATTCTGGTTAATTTGAATTCTGAATAATTGAGGTCAATTAAAATCATTTAAAAATTAACCTTTATTGTTACAAACCTGACAGAAATGTTCAGACCTGACAAAAATGCCTGAAAATGGATTCTTGAACTTCAATTAGGAATATACAATTCTGTTATATAGAAAGCACAGCAAAGTTAACCAAAGGCATATGCTAGTACTTTTTTTCTAATATATCCCATATCATTAAAAAAATGATTTGATTATGCTCCCAGATATTCATGGATTAAAAAGTAAGGTTGAGTTTTTAGTGTTATAAATGATTACATTAAAATAGTTTTTTTTAAATAAAAAAAAACATAATTTTACTTACTTGACCAAAAAAAATACGATCAATTATCAGAGAGAAACTCAAAGTGACAAATCTGAAAAACAAAATAAAAGGGTGATTAACATTCTGAACTTGCTGAAAATCCAACAGTGGCATATGGCTTTGCAAAGTGCCCTGCATCAAAAGCCAGTTTAAAAATGCTTTAAAAGTTTTACCAACTGAATATCGTTGTGAAAGATCTTTCATTGACAGAAGCTATATTTAAGCAAACTTTTTAAAAGTAACAAACTCTGTATTATCTATTGCTGCATGACAAATTACCCCAAAATGTGGTAACCAAAAACTATGAACATTTATTATCTCAGTTTCTGTGGGTCCAGAATCCAGGCGCAGCTTAACTGGGTGTCTCTGACTCACGGTCTCATAACTTGTCAGGATATTGACTGGGGCTGTAATTTCATCTGCAGGCTCTCATGATTTTTCCCTATAGCACTTATTGTCATTTGAGAAACATGTTAATCATATGTTTCTAGCTGTCTCCCCGCCACTAGAATGTATACTTCATGAAGGAATGGACTTTGTTTTGTTAAATTGCTGTATCTCCAGCATCTGGAACGACACCTAGCACATACTAGGATTAAATAAATATTTGCTGAATGAATGCATTACTTCCAAAACAATGCTAATAAATCTGAGAAATGACAACACTGGCAACTTAGCCACCGGATGATTTTGTCCTTTTTTAATAGCTACCAAAAATAACCTGTACAGAGTGAATACTAGTATATTAAAAAGATCACTGTTTTAAGAGTCAAAATGCATTCATCCCTTCAATAAATAATTATTTTGGATATTCTACTAGATACCTGGGATAATTCTGATCCTAGGAGCTCAAAATGTAGTTAAGAGGACCTGGGTTTCAATCCCATTTCCATCAGAGCAATCAACCCAGTGACACTGGCTATAATTCATTTTTAATTTCACCAAGCCCTCCATTTTCTGTATCACAAAGTAAAAACACCTACATTGCCTAGATCCAAGAATTGTGAAAATCAGGTAATATGTGAACACATATATTATAAAGCCCCATACAAATGTGAAGGAGTCAAGTATCTCTAAAAAAAAAAAAATTTGAAAAATATTTAAGAAATAAAGCATAGGAAAGTTCTAATTTAGAAAGATTGCCAAGATCCTCACTTAAGCAAATTAAAATACTTCAGAATCACAAATAAAAATATAACATGTAAAATTGTAAATACTATGTTTCCTTGGTCTGACAATTCTCATTGACGTTAGAAGATGTAACTGACTAAAAGATGTAAAATCTTGTTTATAATTTATAGGTTTTTAAAATTAATATATGGATTGTAGCCATACTTACCCTACAGGTAAAAACTGATGTAGAATAAGATCAAGCTTTCTCTGTTCTTGCCAGAAATGTCTGAACAGCAAAGGTATCCACAGAATAACAGCTGTGGGACGAATTATAAAGGCAAGAGCCACCAGGGATGAGTACTTGACACTATAAGCAAGGAAAAGGTATTGTCAAGACAACTAGGAAATGAGTTCAGAAGTTATCTATTTACGCTGTGGTATAACATTTTTTTTTAAAACAATGAGAGCATTTTCCTTTTGGTATAAATAGCTATGTGAACTTGGGGAAGTTACTTAAACTTCTGGCTCTTAATTTTTCTCATCCATAAAGAGAGGTAATATGTAAGGTCTTTTCCAGCTTTAATATTCTAGAATTTTCAAGTAAGAAGTTATTCTGTGTCCTAATGTTTATCTTGTTTACTGAAAGGTATACCATCTTTTAACCGTACAACTCTGCCAGTCGCTTTCCTGGTGGAAAAATGATCAAGTCTCTCCTAAAGAGATAAAAGAGTTAAAAGACAGTCCCCATTTTATAAGGAAAATCTGGGCACATGTGGTTTTGTTTTGAATGTAAGCTGGTAATTTTGTCCAACTGAAAGATGTGTATATACACCTGATTTTTTTAAAAAAAATCTTACTTATAAAACCCTATATGATCATGGATAGAAATGTGGGTTTTTACTATTAGGACTTCTCTCAATAAAGGGTTGAAGGCGAGCACCTGATAATTTAATCATGAGGACTACAGACAGTGGTAAAATAAAACAACTTTATGGTACCATTACATACCTATTAACTAATAAGTAACTATAAAGAAATTTCCAATGTTGGTGAAGATGTAAGAGCAGGGATTTCAAGTTCAAATGCTTACAGAGACCAGATAAGTAATAAAAATTGTGTGATATTGGCTGCATGGGGGCTCTGATATCATCATGAAGGAATCCTGGCCCAAAATGTTAACAGGCCTTACATTTTTTTTCAAGAGGAACTAGAAATCCAGATTTTAGGTAAGATCTCCCAATTTAAAAACTTTGCCAAGTAGTTAAAAAACAAACACTGTGTAGGTGAAATAAAACATTTGTGGTTTGGTCTGACTTGCAGACAGCCTAATTGCAAATTCTGCCATAGTGAAACTACCTAGGGGATGCCCAGATATATCTAGGCCTACCTAACCTCACTCCAAATTTTCAGACTTGGATTTCTTACTCCTTTCTGAATATTTCTATGTAAATTTCTTACTGGCATTCAAAATCAAACTGTATGAAATAAGCTCCACACCTTTCCCTCAAACCTATTTAGTGTCTAATGTTTAAGTTAATGGTATCACTCAGTTTCTCAGTCTTAAAATTTGGAGTCACCTTAAATAGAAACTTTTCATCCCACACATCCACTGTGTTTCCTCCCCATTCTCATTGCCATCATTTTACATCAAGTCCTCTCACTATTCTAGAATCTTTTCACAGTTGTGTCACTTGTTTGGAATCTTTTCATAGTCTTTTTTTTTAATTTCCCAGAAATATTACTTAATATCATTGTCAATCATCAGTACTTACTGAACACTTACTTTGTAATAGGTCATGTGCTATACGCTATATACTGTCCATAGAGTCTCATTTAATTCTTGAGAGCTGTTGTAATATTCTCATTTGATAGAAATCAATGTTTAGATATCCTCATCTATAGGTAACCTAAGTGAATGCCTATTCTTGCAGTCGAGAGTCTAATGCAGAAATGATCTTATTTGACTTGATCCTCCCAAAAACCTTACATATAAGGGAGAATGGATACTAGATTCCCAAATTTTCTTAACTAGATTCCCAAATTTTCTGGCTTATTCCCTTTCAGTATATCCTAAATACTGCTACTAAATCAGATTATGTCATGCTTCTCGAAAGCCACCAGTGGTAAGCTGCTACCTGTAAAGTCCAAATTCTGGAGAAAGGCAAAGTTCCATTCTAGCCTTATCCCTCATTCTTCTCTTCTCCCACACATCCTACCACACATTAGCTCCTCTGGACAACCTGCCCAGAATACAATGAAGCCCTTTTATAGCTCTGTGCCTTTTCTCATGTTCCCTTTGCTTGGTATTTTATACCAATTTATATAAACCCAAACCAGGTCCATATGTTTTCTATTTGCCCATCCAGATATGCTCTCTACTCTTCACCTGCTCAATATGCAGGGAGGCTGACCTTTATGGACTATATCAATGGGCTATCTTGCTTTTTGGCTTCTCATTAGTATTGGTTAACAGCAGGGCAGAAGAGTCAGGGTGTTTTATTCACCCTGCTCTTTCCTTGCTATGGTTAAAGGCTGGCTGTGCCCCTCTCCTGTTGGGGTCCTCTCAAAGTTACAGCTCTATGGATTTCAGTAACTTTCCTCTCCTTGCTCCTTGGGGCCAAAGGGTAATTGAAACTTCCTGTTGTGACTAGCCCTTGGGTACTATGGTATCCCCTTATTAGCTTTTCCAAACATTGTTTACACCTTTGTAAACAGTCCTTTTATTAAACTCTCCTTAATTATCTGGTTTGAGTATATCTCTTTCCTGCTATAATAAATACATCAACTGTGAATTTGTGGTTCTAATAGCCTTCATGAGCATTAGGGGGTCCACTGGACATTGCAATATATTGATGATTTAAGATTTTTCAAAAGCATGCTTTAGAGTTTTGTACATAATTATAACAGTACTGTTACTCACCTGTTCATAAACTTTGAACCTTCCAAAGGATAGTAGAAAAGAGCAGTTATAGTGAGAACAGTTTCCATGGTGTTTGTAAGAGTTCTGGTACAGCAATACCACGTGAACCAAGAGCATAACTGGCAAAAAAACTAAGAACAATTATAAGCAAACGTATATGGAGTGGGAAATGGAAAAGCTTAGTATTCTAAGGAAAATAGCAAGCAAGTCTAAATAATGTTAAAAGTGGGCATGTCCAAACATTGTTTTTAAGAAGTTATATCAAGCACATCTATGATACCAGGTCTGTATTTGTTAAAGTTAAGTTCATACTTTCAGGTACATTTTTGTGGCATTGCATTTGATTTAAATCTCACTTCACACTAATAAAAGACATAAAACACAGATTCTTTGATGGTAGAGTTCAGAGAAGAATGAAATTCATAACTAGAGTCTCACAATCAGCATTCCTCCAATTGTCTTATATTACTGACAAGTATTTTGACTGATTTTTATTGACCTTGCTTGGAATGTTGTCCTGTTTCTTGGTGGAAAATTTAAGACAACGTAAGAGAGAAAAAATCATGACTATCAGGAAACATCATTAAATTTTAATTTGGAAATGGACTAAATTAATAAACCACTTTTTGGTAGAACACGCAAACAGAAGCATCATTCAGTCTACAAAACAAATGCCTTAAAAGAAACTTATTAGTTCTTGCAAGGGTATTAAACATCGTACCAGCTTCCTATCTCTTCAAATACAGACTTTAAAATATGTTCCCAATTTTTGTGCAGTTAAAGGCTCTTCCTGAGCTAGAAGATCCTAGTGCTGCTACTTTGGAGGAAGGATTTCAAAGGCATTATGCCTTTGCCATTTTAGGTTCAGCCTTCGACAGTGTGTATTAAGCACAAATTAAAGAGATTGACTTAATCCTTGAATCAATTATCAAGGACTCAATCGCTAAAGCAATCTGTCTTTTTAATGCAAATCAACACACTACCTGCAGAAATATGTCCTATTAATAATAAATTGTTAATATTAATTAACAATATTTCAGAAATGTGTTGGTACATTGGTTACTTGGAATTTGGAACATATTTGCTAACAGAAATATAAAAAAGGCAGTAAGATTTCTAAGTTGGCTCATATAAGCTTACTTACGGTTTAAATGGGAAAATCCATTCAAGATTTGAATGGGAGTTTGAGAATCTATCTCCCCACTGTGAAATGAGCCAAATGACAAAAGACAGTCTTCTATACCACATTCTCTTGCAAAGTCCAGCTATTTCTACCATTCTAGCCAGAAGAGAAAGAGTGCATCAGTGAAAAGATATGTCTCAGGTAGCTGGAGGAAGAGTGAACAAGGGTTGTAAACAGCTGAGGTGATCTGTGAGGTAGGCAGTGGTTTAGAACTATTCCTACTGAATATTATGGAAAGTGAGGCAAGGACTCAGTTCTGAGTCATGGTGCTTCCCAAGGCTGGGTCCTAGGGTTTAGCCTCTCATAGTGTTGGAGGGTATCAGTGGCTTCTGCCACCTAGGGCTCATTCAGAAGGAGAGAGATAGCATGTCCACTTGCATTTTACTGTTCTTAATTATGGAAGTACCCCTATAAAGTTGTACAAATTACCTTCAGAAACTGTTTTGGGAATCAATCATATTGACTGACCTGTTCATGTGCTTCATGCTTGTAGGAATGAAGTAACTGACATACAGTTTCTAAAGTGTTAAGGACTTACCACCCATCTTGCCACTTGCTGATTTTCTAGTTGCTTCATTAATGAGTAAAGCCTCAAGTCTGCTATAGCAGACAGAAGTGCTTGGGCAAGTCTAGGAATCCAAATCTTCATTAGTTAAAAAAAAAAAAAAAGATATTAAAAACATCTGTTGGTTCATACTTTAAAATCATAAGAAATCAACAAGCTGACCCAACTATCAATCGAAAGCCATTCTTAGTTTAAAAAAAAGATATATTATTCCATTCTTCTGCAAAAATAATTTATACGTTAAAAATTACATTAATTTTCATGGAAATACCAAAAGGTAGTTTTCTCATTCTCATTCTCTCTGTAATATATATATATTACAACACTACTAATTTTAAATAGCCAGCAGACCATTTCATTGTGTGAAGGTTCTATTTTAGAAGCACATATAGTTCTTTTCAGTAGCATAACAGTAGGTAATTTTTTATGAAACATTTACCCTACTGTATGCTAAGTATGGTACTAAGTACTTTATGTATATCAGCTGATTCAGTGCTTCTAACAGGTACTGTTTTATAAATGAGAAAACTGAGGCATAGAGAGGTTAATTTCCCCAAGGCTGCAGAGCTAGTTAGTGTGGAGGTCAGGATTCAAACCCAAGTCAGCCTGACTCCAAAGCTCTTAGCTACTAAGTTACATTGCTCCCCTATCCTACGACATAGATAATAAAATAATGTTACTTTTTTTTTTAAAGCTTTAAGTAATCTATAATTACAGAAACATGTAACATGGTATACAGTCAGATGACACTAAAGAATAAATTTAAGAGTAAAAAGAAAGAGTAAATGTATTATAACTTAATTACAGTTAATGATTCTAATGTTATACATTAGCATCTTTGAGTTTTAAAATGTGTCACAGTTATTAACAAAGTAACACTTGCTGGTAGATCACAGCTTAATTTTAGTTTGCTCAAAAGATGTGTTTCTAAAAATTTATATGTAAATCTGTATTTTTGTTGGATCAAACTTCACTAATTTTACATTATAATTAGAGCCGCTTTACTTTCAGTTGTCAGTGGCTTCTAACACTTTAGCTTTACATCCTTTATCAATAATCTGTAAATAAATGTTTAAATCTTAGAGTTAAAGGTACATTGTACTTCATAATTCCACATAAACTGTGCACTGTAAAATACAGTAAGAGGCACCTCTGTACTCACCTATTTGCCCTGCATAAGAATCTGTAAGCTTCCTCCTCACCTCCCAGGTATGAAAGTACTTCATGTAAAAAGTTAATCTTGCTACAGACTTAATAGGAGCTGAGTGTTGAGGTAGCCACTAAAAGACTAAAAGGATTCTTGTGCACTGAGAGAAGTATAGTATTTATGAAGTTAACGGTCTCACTATATTCTGAGCTAGTTACCCTAGCTTTCAATATTGTGTTCAGTTTCGAGACCCACATATTAAGATGGACATTAATAAATTACAAGATGTTTAGAGGACATTATCTGATTATGAGGTTTAGAACTGGAGATTATTTATCCTGGATAAATAAAACTTTTTTGAAGGGTTGTCATGTAGAAATCTTGAATTTAAGAGAAGGTAGATTTTAGCTCAACACAAAAATAAGTGGAGTTGTAAATTCCCAGTTATTAGCAGTCTCTCCAGACTTTTAAGATATCATTTTCCAGGTTATAAGGACCTGACCAGAATTAAACAGTTACACATGGCTTCTGGAAAATAACAACTAGGGCAGTGGGGTAAAGAGGAGCAGGAACATGCCAGGGGTAAACCCTGAAGGTGAGGCCTGTGTTGGCGGCTTACCTTTCTACACTCCTGCTCTTTAAGATCCTCCTCCCTTAAGCTCTAGGAGCCACATGCCCTTGTGCCATCTCCTGACTGTTCAAAGCCCCCACTGTGGTACTCCCACAGGTCTCCCTTCTTATCCCTCTTTCTTCTCACATATTCTAAGCCAGCGCTGTCCAGTAGAAATGCAATGTGAGCCACATATCAAATTTTAAATTTTATAGTAGTCAAAAAGTAAAAAAAAAAAAAAAAATCTCTAACAGGTAAAATTAATCTTAGTGCTTTTGTTTAACTCATTATATCTAAACTATCATTTCAACATTTAATCTATATAAAAGTTACAGAAATAGTTCACATTCTTATTTTGTATTAGTTCTTTGATGTCTGGTATGTATTTTACACTAATAGCACTTCTCAATTTGGACTAGCTGCATTTCAAGTCTTCAGTAGCCACAGGTGGCTAGTGGTTACCATATTGGACAGCAGAGCTTTAAGCCATCCCTAGTTCTTTTCACACACCTTACGCAATTTAGAGAGAAGCTATCTGGAAAGAACACTAGGCTGTAAATAAGTAGACCTAGGATCTAGTTTTAGCTTTTAACATGCTGTGACTTTGGTCTATTTTCTTCATCCCTTCTCTGACCCTTCTAGTTTCAAAATTGTATAATCTATATTTTAAAATAATCAATATGAGAGTATGAATGACTGATAGCATCATAATGGTTCTCTATCTGCTGAAGTTCCAGGTAGGATAGAGGTTTTTTCAGGGGTGGAGGGGTATTGGAGTGGGGTGGGATGGGGACGAGAGGAGGTTTCCTTTAAATCACAAAATGGCCAGGTGGGTCAGCTACAGGTTGAGGGCAGTGGATTGATCGTGGAGGAATAGGAAGTTTTTCAATCTTGAAGACTCCTTCATTCATAATATAACCTACTTTCTGGGATGTTATATATATTTGCCCTGTTTCAAGTGTTTATGAATATCCTTCTTGATCTAGAAGCTAGTGGGTAGCCCTGAGAGAAGGAAAGAGAATTCATAGTTCCTAACTTCTACATGTGTTAACTGCTCTCAATTTTCCTTCCCTGTGATATTCCCAAATGAAGCATCAATTTTACCGATATGGTCCTGTTTCTCAATAATGGGTAATCAAATATCGTTGCAAAGGGGAGGGTACAATACAGCCTAAGAAAACTAAAACAAAACAAAACCCAAAACTCCAGAACCTCAGTGTCTTTCCAGGCTTCAAAAAACCCTTCAAGATTTAGACTGCCTTTGGAATTCTGGGCCACTTCCCTAACAGAAAATGGGGAAGGCCCAAACTTCTGAGTCCAGCTTGATGATAGCTTAAAGATATTGAGAATGAGGTTAGAAAAACTTTTGCACCATTAATTCTTTTGTATCCTCTCCTGGTGACTGACCCCCAAAGTTCATGATCTAGGGATTACAACCCTGCTCACTATTGATGGCTAATTACTACATAGCACAATGATTGTATATATCACTATATTTTTGTCAAATTAATTTTCCTAATTTGTAATTTCAACACTAAATCCTGAGTGGGTTTACATGTATTTAGTCTTCATAGGCTCATATAACATGATCTTCTGCTCACAAGTTAAAAAAAGCAAGATACAACACTGCTCTTAAGTGACTGTTTTATGACGGAAATTTACTTCTAAAGTACGAATAATATATAATGTAGTCATTCTGAGAGTCTGTATATCTTAACAGGATTGCTCACAGCAGAACACTTTCGTGCTCAGTCTTATGTTTTAGCACATATTGAACAGTTACACATCACAGTATGTCTTTGAACCCTGGGCTTCCCAGATGCGGTCTGAGTTTAGCAACAGTAGTCTTTTAAAAACAAACTTCATGATACCAATATTATCATTTAGTTAATATACATTAACCTTAAAGGGATGGAATAAATCTGTTAATGACTATTTTGATTACTTTTATTTAAACTTACCAGCAACTGAACACTATCTTTCCCCAAAAGGTGCAGAATCTTGTATATGCTTGCAAAGATTAAGGGGTAAGTGTAACCCCTCAATCTTTCTCTCCATTCCCAAGTCAAATAACCATAATTAGTAATATTAAGGATTAATGTTAAATAGCACTGAAACAAAACCTCTTTTCAGTTCTATATATAAAACACTTTTATTTTTTGGCAAAGAAGCTTAAAAAAATAGTATTTTACACTGGATATCTGAAGTAAAAATGCAGTTGGCCAACTAAACTGTTAACTTCTTCAAAGCAGGAATGCATTTTTTACTTCATCTATATCCTCCACATTACTGAACCCTTTGGGAATATATGCTAAAGGCTGAGTCAGGTACACTAACATCAAAGAAAGATATAGAAGAAATATTAGCGTAAAATAAGGGCACACTTTTATAAGTTAAAATTATTTGGAGAAAATATGGAAAATTTATTGAAAATATGTCATGGAGCTGACACAGTTCCTAAGATGAATACACATTTCTAGTCCAGAAAAGAAACTACAAAGGATATTTGAAAACCATGTGATGTGCAACTTCAAGAGACTGCCAATATTCATCTGGAACAAAACTTGTTTGGACTAAAAAGCAGTTACATATTCGTAATGCTATGGTAAACAAGACCAGATAAATGTTTTCACCAAGAAGATCTGAAAAAAACAACAACAACAAAAAATGAACAAACAGGTAATTGTAGCACAAAAGTCAGGCAAATTCCAGTTGGGGAACTAAAATCTGCTGCTCTGGTTGGCCCCTTGCTCAGGTTCTGTTAAAGCAGTGGTGAACTCTGGCCCCTCCACACTACTCTCAAAGCAGACCTGGGTGGAAGACAAAGGCCAGAGCTTCACCAATCTTTCTGGCAACTTATTAATATAAAGAGAATATTAAGATACATTTTGAAAAAGATTGGGTTAACTAAGGCCTTAGGCTAATTAGGTTATCCTATATGTATATCTAATGAAAGAAACCAGCTAACAAATTACTAACATAGGAAGGGACACTTTGTATAATGTGCATATACTAGCATATAAAATGGTCCTCTATGCATTTTAAAATAGTCCTTACTGATACTTTCTATATGCTAGGCACTGAGTTCGTTCCTTTACATGCGCTATCTCATTTAGTCCTCAATGCTATGGGGAAAATATCATTAGCCCTATTTTATATATGAGGAAACTGAGGCTCAGAAGTTAAACTGCCTTCTCCCAAGTCAAACGGTTGTAAATAAACAGGATTCAAAACCGGGTCTGTATGTTGACTCCAAAGCCCTGCTCTTAATCACAAATGGCCTGCCTGTAGACAATATTTTTTTTAATGTGAATTTAGTTGCCAACATTTAAAAATCAGGTTTTATATTAACATCTGTATTGCAGCGTATCAAAACTCTAAGATCTGGCAACACAGAGCTCAACTGGGAACAACTGGCTGGTACTGAAATATAGGGTGCTTTGACTTCTTATGTATATAATATTTAGCCTTGCCTGTCCGGCCTCCTGAGGACTTGAGTTTGCAACCTGCCTCTGATCCACTGTGAGTCTTTGCTAACATTCCGGGTTCCTGCCACTCTCCTTCCTTCTTCTCCAGGAACACATTTTAAATGTTTCTCAGACAACTGGTACGTTCAACACCACATACATGCCCCTTCTGAACTTTCATCTTTCAGAAACAAACCTCCCGACTGCACTGTATCTGCTGTCCGAAAACCTTGTTCTTTCCTTTCCTTCTCTCTAGTCCGTAGACTCAGGCAGAAGAAACTGTACTCAGAAGTGGCCCTTGAACAACCGCCCTTGGCACATAAGAGGCGCACAATAAATAATGAATGAGGAGCCCATCTTCATAGTAAATACCCCTCCGACAGATCAAAATCCCACTTGCTGGGATGATTTTTCTCCTGTCAACATTACATCAGGACCAAAGAAAAGGCCGAGGGGGCAGTGAAGAAAAAGTGCGGCGGGGGGTCAGACCTGGTCCCACTCCAGGAATCAGCCCCTCCGTAGCTACGAAACCTCGGGAACACTGGGCCAGGGTGACGACCCCCTCTCTGAAAAGGGGATGGCCACATCATGCCTACTCACTTCACACGGCTTCGGGGAGGACGGCACAAAATAATGCAGAATACACTGCCGCGCAAACGACAGGGATCGAGGATCCCTTCTCGAAAGCAAAGTGATTTCTTGCCCCCGCCCCCCCCACCCCAGCAGATGGAGCCCTCGCTCAGTGTCGGCGATTTCCCGCCACCGCCACTCCGCTCGTCTTCCACACCCACTCACTCACCTCCGCCGTGCCCAGTGCTCTTCTGCTGGCTGAGGTACAAGGTGGACTTTCTCGTTCTCAGCTTCATCTTCTCGTGGGGGCGGTTCTGGAGACCACGGAAAAAGAGGCTGCCGCCGCCGCCCTCTCGCTCCATCCTGCATCTGCTTCTAGGTCTGCTGGGGACAGCCAGCCGTCACCGTCCCCAGCCCTGGGTAGCTGAAGCAACGCGCTCTTCCGCCCACTAAGTTTGGCCTTTGCGAGCTGCCGTCTCTGGCAGGCGCGGAGGTAGCCGGGAAAGGCTAACTTGGTTACGCCCACGCCAGCGGCTGGTTTCTGCTGCGCGTCCTTGTGGCGCAGTGCTGCATGTTCAGGCAACGCTTCTGCGCTTCGCCACGGGCTAGTCCCTGCTTTCCAGCCTACGTTTCTTTCTCGAGGGATTGTTGCCCTCCTTTGGCTTCGTGGTCTCTGCGGCTGGCGGTCCGGAAACTGCAGAAAGGAGCCTCTGCGGGGGCAGGCGGGAGGCGGCGCGGAGCCTGAGCAGAACTGTCAGAGATCTCTGAGTGGTAATGATAATAGTAGTCTTCATTACAAACGGAAGTGTTGGTGTAACATTGTACTCTTTGGGTGATCTCACAATAAGTATTTGTTGAACGACGTAGGCAGGGTAGGGGTAATTTAGCCTGTGGGAAATGAGGCCCCCAAACGTTAAAGGACTTGGTCAGGGTTACTTAGCGAGCTAGTGGCAGAAGGGGAACCTTGCCGTGTTTGTGTGGTTTAATTGTCTGTTTTCCAAGGAGCTGACTTGCAAATGTTTCCTTTTCTTACACCTAGCGGTCATTGAACGAAACCAAGCTTGGCGAAGTTGTCATTTATCCAGTTAGCTGTAGAGTCCAAGAGAAAACAGTCTCTCCCCCACCCCGATTAGTTTAAATGACAATTTTAGCAATATATTAAGAGCAAGCTACTAATTATTAAGCTCCTATTGATTTTTGTGACCTTGGCAGCTGTTTAGGAGGCTGTGAAATATTGTAATAAAGAAAACGTGTAAATTCTTCGCTCTGCTTTCCTCGTTCATAAACATCTGCTTAGGGTCTCCTGCAACTGTAGGACTTCTCACAGACTATAGACTATAGCCAGGAGTATAATTTTCTGAGAAGTTCTAGAGCCTTAACTCCTCAATTGTTAAAAGTAAAACCAGCCAAATCCTCATTATATTTTTGTCAAAAATAGATGGCAAATGACTTAGAGGTGATGTCAATATGTACCTACTACAGCATCAAAAGGAACTAGAAAATCTTTTAGCTTGTTTTTAAAAATTGTTTTTAATCATACATATTGCCAAAAAACATAAAATAGTAAAGAAAGGCTAATAATGAAAAGTAAGAAATCTCTTTCTCCTACTTCCAGACGGGATTGGCGATCACTTTCAACTTTTTTGGGGGGCTGTTTCTTTCAGTAGGTTTGGTATGCCTTTAAAGGCATAAAGAGTATGCTTCTCTCCTCTCTCACACTATTGCCATTTAAAAAATCATCCATTAAAACCACTGAAGACTCCCGACGGGCCCCGCGGTACTGCACCACCACTCCCGACGGGCCCAGCAGCGCTGGACTACCACTGCCAATGGACCACGCCGCTCAGGACTAGAAAGACGCTGGTGGCGGCAGCCGCGGAAAGGAACAAGGAACCCATCCTGCGCATGCTGCGGCTGTGTGCGGTGGCCGCGTGCTCGAGCTGGCCTCGGGCTCTGGCCAGCACACGGCCCACTTCGGGCGGGCCTTCCCCCATGCCGAATGGCAGCCGAACCACGTGGATCAGAGCTGCCTGGACAGCATCCTGGCCACCACTCAGGCCCAGGGACTATCCAACGTGAAGGCCCTGCTGTACCTGGACGTGAGGTGAGATTGGGAGTAGTGGGGGGGGATCCTGCCGCAATCTCTGGATCTGCTACTCTGCATCGACATGAGCCACATCAGCCCCCTGAGCTGCACCGAGGGGCTCTTCAGAGCAGCAGGACACCTGCTCAAATGCAAGGCGCTTCTCATCACCTATGGGCCCTGTGCCATCAACGGGAAGATTTCTCCCCAGAGTAACGTGGACTTTGACCTGACCCTCCGATGCGGGAACCCAGAGTGGGGGCTGCGGGATACAGCCCTTCTGGAGGACCTGGGCCAGGCCAGTGGGCTGCTGCTGGAGAGGATGGTGGACATACCAGCCAACAAGTGCCTAATTTTCCGGAAAGAGTAACCCCCTTCTCCGCCATGCCTGTATCCCTGGGACAAACCCAGACCACCAGTGCCTGCCACCCTGGGCCAGACTATGGGAACTAGCCCTCCCCACACTGGGGATTCTTAGCCAGTGGCCACAGGGCTGCTGAGATCCTGGGAATAAAGTGTTTCCTGCTGTCCAAAGAAACAAAAACAAAAAACCCCCAAACCACTGAAAACGTTCTATAGTAGGATTTAGCTTTATTTTACCCCATCCCCTAACCGTCATTTCTCATATTCCCTATGTATCTGGATTCCTATTTTAGTTACATCAATAAGCATATTTACATATTATGACAAAAATACTGTTCATGCAGGAGCAAAGTTGTGACATGAAGTCTTTATAAAGGATATTGTGCTAAGTTACTGCTTTGCTTCCCATTTTCTTTGTATACAGATCTGAAGAGATATCCTGGAAACCACCCTTGCACTGTGCGGTGTTTGTTGAAAAAATGTTTGGAAGATTGACTTTTCCACAACTGCTTTTTGCTACCATCCTTGGAATTGCTGGAGGAATATATATTTATCAACCAGTATTTGAACAGTATTCCAGAGATCAGAAGGAATTAAAAGAAAAGTTGAAATTGGTACAAGACTCAGAAGAGAAGAAAAGTTAATACTACATGGAGTCGAACTGTAATTGCTTAAAGTTCCATTGAAATTATACATTGACTATAAATAATCTAGTAAAAAGTTATCAAGTATATTTTAATTGTAAATAAATCATAGATAATGATTTTAAATTAGTTTTAAAACTAGCACTGTCAATTTTAATGTTTCCTGTATTCTTGTTTGCCATTTTATGTCTTTTCACCAGGACAGATTAGTACTTTCCTTTTAAGCAAAAATGAATGTCTTAAGGAATATTTTATTTCCTAGTTGAAGCTTCTTTTTTCTGGGAATGTGACCTATACATTGGCAGTCTAGACTGTATAAACTAGCTGGGAATGTTGTTTACAGTTGTGTTTGTAGATTAAATTAACCAAGTTAACTTCAGGCAGGATGCCCCTCAGTTAGCCTACAATTAGCCTGCTTTAATATACTTTAGAAGTCTTTTAATCCCAGCCCTTTCTCATCCCAGGCAGAATGGCGGAGTAAATTGAGAATTGGGGTGGCTCAGATCAAATGGAGGTTTTTGAGAAGGTAGGTGGTGTCACATAGGGTGGCAAACAAGCCACAGCTCTGTTTACTTAACCCACCAAGCAAATTTGCATTATAATGGTGGTCAGGGAGGAGTTAATTTATTATGAAGCTATTCACACAGTTAAAGGGTTTTTTGGAAATCGCTAAGAACTGATATTTAACAATGAAAGTTTAAATGTAATCACATATGTATAAAATGCTTTAAATCAACTCATTTCTTATTATTGATTTTTTTGAAAAGTAAATTCATTGTAACTTAATCTAAACTATGTTGAGACCAGCATAGGTAATTAAAAAAAAAAATGTGAATAAGAAATTACAGAGTAGTACATGTTCACCTCATTAAAAAAAACCCAAACAATACAGAATGAACAAAGTGAAAATTACGGTTTTTCAGTATACATTGATTTAATTAGCACCTTTAATAGTTTGAGCTTTTGAGACTGTTTTTCTTCTATGCACACTGAAAAATATATGTAAATTTATAACACATACCAAGTATCTACTGTGTGACAGGCTTGGCTTGTCTGTCGGTAGACTGGGGTTCTGTTCTGTGTGTCTTCTCATTGTGGGCCCCAGGCTCAAGGAGTAGCCCCTGTCTAGGATATGACAGAGTTTAGGATTAAGAGAGAGAGAGACTGAAAGGAAACATAATTGTAAATGTCTGCTCAGCTGTGGCAAATGTCTCTTCAGAGTCTGCTGGTTTAGAACATGTCACAAGGTCCTGCCCAAAGGTGAGGCCAGGGAAAAAGACTCTTCCCACAGGATACACAGTCAAGTGTATTCCTGCCTGTGACCATAGGCAAGAATATATAATCCTGTTATCCAAGGAATGATAATCCTATTTAACATCATGCTAAATTGAACTGCTTTTGATCCTCCTTTTGAGAAGGATTGGTTTGTCAGTTCGGTAGTCACATAACAAGTGCCAGGGAATGAGTTGTTTTTTGTTTTTTGTTTTTTCCAGTAAAGGTACTGCGGCCATTCAAATCAAAGCCACAGTGAGATGCCGCTTCACATACACTAGGATGACTACAGTCAAAAAGGGCAAATAATGAGTGTTGACAAGGATGTGGAGAAGTTGAAACCCTCGTATATTGCTGGTGAGGATATAAAACAGTGCAGCTGCTGTGAAACAGTTTGGAAGTTCCTCAAAAAGATAAACATAGTGATACCATATATGAGGCAGCAATTCTGCTTTTAGACATATGTCCCAGAGTAGTGAAAATATATGTCTACACAAAAATTTGTAAATGAATGCTGATAGAATCATTATTATAATAGCCAAAAAGTGAAAATAACCCAAATGTCTCAACCAGTGAATGGATAAACATGTTGTGGTATATCCACACAACGGAATATTACTCAGCTATAACAAGGAATGAAATACTGATATGTGCTGCAACATGAATAAACTTTGAAACATGAAAGAAGCTGAGCACAAGAGGCCATATATTGTTTGATTCTATATGACGTGTCCAGAATAGGCAAATGTGTAGAAACAAAGTGTATTAGTAGTTCCCAGGGACTAAGGGGGAAAAGAGATAGGGAGTGACTGCTAATAGATATAGGGTTACTTTTTAGGTTGATGAAAATATTTTGGAACTAGATAGTGGTGATCAATGACAGCTTTGTGAATATATTAAAAACTACTGGGCTTCCCTGGTGGCGCAGTGGTTGAGAGTCCGCCTGCCGATGCAGGGGACACGGGTTCGTGCCCCGGTCCGGGAAGATCCCACATGCCGCGGTGCGGCTGGGCCCGTGAGCCATGGCCGCTGAGCCTGCGCGTCCGGAGCCTGTGCTCCACAACGGAAGAGGCCACAACAGTGAGAGGCCCGCATACCACAAAAAACAAAAACAAACAGAAACCACTGAATTGTACACTTTAAAGCTTTATTGTGTGGGATTATATCTCAACAAAACTGTCAGAGAAGAAAAAAACCCACTGCATCCAGAATAGCAGCTGCAGTTGAGGTAGTCCATTGTTTCTGCCATAATCCATCTAGCATGTGTGTGTGGTGTAGAATATACATAACAAAGTTTACTGTTTTTACCATTTTTAAGTGTACATTTCAGTGGCATGAAATATATTGACATTGTTGTGTGACCACCATCACCATCTGTCCCGAGAACTTTTTCTGTTTAGTTTTTGCAGGGCGCAGAGAGGTGAATTGAATGGTGTTATAGAGAGAACCCCCCCCCACATATACTTCATATCTTTGAAGGTGGCGTTAACGTCTGCAATTTTTTGCCTGAATTGCTTCATTTACTATTGGAGCCAGGGAAAGCAGATTTAGGGGCTTTCAGTTGGTCCTTTCTACAATAACGATGTGGTATGGACTGAATGCTTTTCCCCAGTCATATGTTGAAGCCCTGATCCCCAATGTGAGGGTATTTGGAGGTAGGGCCTTTGGGTGGTAATTAGGTCATGAGGGTGGAGCCCTTATCAATGGGATTAGTTCCCTTATAAGAAAAGATACAAGAGAGATGCTGTTTCTCTCTCTTGCCCATGTGAGGATACAGCAAGAAGGTGGCTGTCTGCAAATCAGGAAGAAGGCCTCATCATACACTGAATCTGCCAGCACCTTGATCTTGGACACCATAGCCTTCAGAACTGTAAGAAAAAAAATACCTGTTTTTTTAAACCACTCATTTAATGGTGTTTTTTTTTAATAGTAGTCTGAGCAGACTAAGGCAGGGGCTCTTCCTTTAAGGTCAGTGTGGGGTTTCTGCCAGCTACTGAGTATATGTATGTATCCTATGGAATGTATCCTATGGAATGACAGAGTGGGTCCTGTAAAACAAATTTGGGCCAAACCTGCACATATCTTATCACCCTCACAAGCCCCCACTCTAAACTGAGGGACTGTGGTAGCATTTAGAGCCTCCTTGTACCAGTTTCAACTCAGATCTTGCAGTCATCAAAGTCTGAATTCCTCTTTCCCCAATGCACATTTATCCTGGTTGAAGGCCTTGGTCTCTTGGTAGGAGCAGAGGAAAGTTTACGATATAATTCTTGTGGCATTGGTATAATTCTTGTGGTATTCACCTTCCTCAGGTGAATACAGCTTCTTCAGTCATTGGCTCTAAGTCTGTGAAATGACTTAAATCAGGAAACTGGTGAAAGACCATGATTGCCATTGTGGAGACTGACAGCCTTCTGCTCACTAGTTCTTGATTTTCTCTAAAAAATATTTGAGTCAAGAAACACCCCTTCTCTCCTGAAAACGAAAACACCCCATCTATCTTTTCCTTCAGAACACCATGACCTGTAAGCCACCATCACAGATCTCTGTGGGTCAAGACACCCTGGTTGCACCCCAGCCTGGCTTCCCATTATAGTACTTATGGCCTGCCATCTGTTCTTTGCCATTTGGGCATTCTTTTGTTTCTAACTGATACTCAGGAGTCCTGTTGCAGCAGCATCTTCTGTCAGTCTCAGCTCATAAAGGACTTCCACCATTGTGCTTTTCAGAGATGTCAGTGGCCTCCTCACCAGTGCCTCAGTGAAAGGAGTATCATCAGGGCCTTCCCAGGTAACATAATCAGGTGGTGGTTCTGCAGTCTCATCACAAATCCATTCTAACTCCAAGATCAGGAGGGCAAGATAGGGAGAATAAGAGAATTAAAGGGGGAAAGCCTAAACAATGGTAGATTTTCAAGGGGGCCACTAAACTTGATCCTATGGGATTTGCTGAAGAGAATTCTAAAAGCTCTTTAGATATTATTTTGAAATAATTTCAGACTTAAATAAAAAGTGCAAAAATAGTACAAAGAATTTTCATATACCTGTTATCCAGATTCTACACATGTTAACATTTAACCGCAGTTGCTTTAATCTCTATATATGTGTGTGTATGTCGATGCACACACACACATTGTTTTTCTAAACCCTTTGAGAACAATAAGTTGCCCATGTGATTCCCTTTTACCCCTAAGTATTTCAGTGTGCCATTCCTAAAAACAAGGATATTCTCATTTATAAATATAGTATAATAATCAAAATCAGGAAGTTAAGGTTGATAGGATATTATTATCTCATCTCAGATTTTATCCAAATTCTACGAAGTCCCATTAATGTCCTTTAGAGCAAGACAAAATTTTTTTTCTGGTCTGGGAACTAATTCACGATTACATATGAGTTTAGTTGTCATGATTCTTTGGTTTCATTTATTCTCATTCCTTAGTCACTGCCCTTCATGATCTTGAAATTTTTAAAGAATACTGGTCTGTTTTGTAAAATTTCCCTTAATTTGGGTTTGTTTAATGCTTCCTCATGATTAGACAGATTCAGGTTATACCTTTTTGGTAGGAATACTGCAGAAATGATCTTTCAGTATGATTCACAGATTCCTATTTTGTTCAGTGAGGTACAGTCTATTACTGTCACCAGTGCTAGCCACATGATTTGTGGGGCTTAGTGCAGAATGAAGATGCACAGCCCTGGGTGAGGATGAGAAAGTCAATCTCCTCTTCTCATGGACCCACCACTCCAACCCATGGTGAATGTGCACCCCCCAGGGATTGTAGCCTCCATGCTGGGGTGCTCTTGATTCCTGGGTGGTGGTGGCAGGAGCCCCCTGCTGAGTGGCACATAGAATGTACTGTGGTGCTACCAGACTACGGTAGTGATACCTGCCTTCTTGCCCGCCCCATGGTGCCATGGGGCATGGGCTCAACCCTGATCCCTTCTGCTCTCACATCCACGCTCCTGGCCAGGTGGAAGGTGATGGCGGAATGTGAGCCTCCCGCAGCCAAGGTGACTTAGTCACTGCCCTGGAGTAAGGTAGTGAATGCAAGGCTGGGTAGGGCCCAGGGGACCAGGGGGTGAGGAGTGGGCAGTGGCAGGAGTCAGAGCCATGTGTCTGCAGAGGCTTCAAGCCTCCAGCATCCTCCATTGTGCCATCAGATTTCACTTATAAAACACAAATTCAAAGGTAAAATTATTAAGAATTTTAAGACAGTGACTGTAGAGCATTAAAATTCTGAGTGCAGAGCCCTGTGTCAAGTTCTAGTTCCATGCCCCTGAAGACAACCCTGACAATCACTACATGTTCAAATTGTCCCAGATTTGGCTGGTTGGAGTCCTTTCAAGCTGGCTCCTGTATTCTTTTTTAATAAATGTTTATTTCAGATATAAAATGTAATGTTTAAGCATTTTCTGAAAATAATTTTGTAGTTTAACAAGTGTAAAATAAGACTTCTTAAAAAAGTTTACAACTAGGTATAAAATACTCAAGAATATACTTTGACATTCACAGTGGACATTTTTGAAAGGTAAGTTTTGTTAATGTAGCTTATAAACAAAAATATATTGACAGTCCTAGTTAAAATAAGCAAGCTCTTAGCTGAGGAATAATCCTCCCCCAGATGGGTCTGTGTCCTTTTGATATGTCCTTGTCATTCTCTGAGCACTTCTTTACTTTCTGGCTCATCCTTTTCTTAGATGAAGCTTTGACTCTAGGAGTTTGGTTCTTTTTTAAAAATTGAAACAAAATTCACATAACACATTTTAAAGCATACAATTCTGTGGCATTTAGTACATTCACAATGTTGTGAAACTATCACTTCTGTCGAGTTCCAGGACATTTTCATCACCCCAAAAGGATGATGTACAGTAAACAGTCATTCTCTATTCCTCTTCCCTGCAGCCCTGGCAACCAGTCTGCTTTCTGTCTCTATGGATTTACCTTTTCTGGATGTTTCATTTAAATAGAATCATACAGTATGTGACCTTCTGTGACTAGCTTCTTTTACTTAGTATACGTTCAAGTTTCATTCATGTTGTAACATGTATTAGTGCCTCACTCCTTTTTGTGGCCAAGTAATATTCCATTGTATGGATATACCACAATTTCTTTATCCATTCATCCATTGATGGATGTTTAGATTGTTTCTACCTTTTGGAACCTTTTGGAGTAGTGCTGCTATGAACATTTGTGTACAAATATTTGTTTGAATACCTGTTTTCAATAATTTTGGCATATTTCTAGGAATAAACTTGTTGGGACATATGACGATTCTCTGTTTAACTTTTTGAAGAACTGCCAAACTCTTTCCCAAAGTGACTACATCATTTTACATTCCCTCCAGCAATGTATAAAGGTTCCAGTTTCTCTATATCTTACTACCACTTGTTATTTGTCTCTTCTTTTTTTTTTAAAGTTATGAAGTGGTATCTCATTATGGTTTTGATTTGTGTTTCCCTAATGACTAATGCCATTGAACATATTTTCATGTGGTTGTTGGCCACGTTTATATCCTCTTTGGAGAGATGTCTATTTTAGTCCTTTGCCTGCTTTTTAATTGGATTGTCTTTTTGTGGTTGAGTTGTAAGAGCTCTTTATATATTCTGATACTATATTCTTATCAGATATATGGTTTGCAAATATTTTCTCCCATTCTGTGGATTGTGTTTTCACTCTCTTGAGAGTATCCTTCGATGTGAACAAATTTTAAATTTTGATTGTCTAATACAGTTTTCTTTTGTTGCTTCTGCTTATGCTATCACATGTAAGAAACCATTGCCAGATTCAAGGTCATGAAGATTTCTGCCTATGTTTTCTTCTATGAGTTTTATAGTTTTAGTTCTTATGGTTTAGGTCTTTGATCTATTTTGAGTTAATTTTTATATATGGTGTGAGGAAAGGGTCCAACTTCACTCTTTTACATGTGAATATCTATTCTCCCAGCACCATTTGTTGAAGAGACTGTTCCTTCCCCATCAAATGGTCTTGGTACTCTGTTTGAAAATCAATTGGCTGTAGATTTATGGGCTTATTTCTGGACCCTCAAGTCCATTCCACTCGTCTATATCTCTGTCTTTATGCTAATACCACACTGTTTTGATTACTGCAGTTTTGTATTAAGTTTTGAAATCAGGAAGTGTGAATTAACTTCATGCTTTTTTTTTTTTGTGGTACGCGGGCCTCTCACTGTTGTGGCCTCTCCCGCCACGGAGCACAGGCTCCAGACGCACAGGCCCAGCGGCCATGGCTCATGGGCCCAGCCGCTCCGTGGCATGTGGGATCCCCCCGGACCAGGGCACGAACCCACATCCCGTGCATCAGCAGGCGGACTCTCAACCACTGCACCACAAAGGAAGCCCTATCTTTATTCTTTTTCAGGATTTTTTTGGGGGCTATTTGGTGTCCTTTGCAATTTCATGTGAATTTTAGCATCAGCTTTTCCTTTTCTGCAAAAATAGTGTTGAATTCGATAGGGATTGCATTGAATCTACAGATTGCTTTGGGGAGCATTGCCATCTTTACAATATTATGTCTTCCAATCCAACAACATGGTATATATTTTCATTTATTTAAGTCCTCTTTAATTTCTTGCAGTAGTGTTCTGTAGTTTTTAGTGTATAAATCCTGCATCTCCTAAGTATTTTATTCTTTTTGTTGCTATTATAAATGGGATTTTTTTTAAAAAGTTCCTTTTTTGATTGTTCATTCCCAGTGTGTAGAAATACAACTGATTTTTGTGTATTGATCTTGCACCCTGCATCTTTCATTTATTAGCGCTAATAGTTTTTTAGTAGATTCTTTAGGATTTTATATATAAAAGACCTTGTCTTTGGTTCCTTTTATTGGAAAAGGGTATTTAGAAATCAAGATCTGAGTGCTAAGTGTGTTCATAGCTACTATGATATACTTGCTTCTAGGACCTCTTAGCAGATGGAGCTGGAAAATATATACTTAATACATATCTATACATAACTCTATTTCTCCATATTAAAAATCATGAGTTTGTACTGATACCTCCCATTTCAATCCTATTAATGTAACTGGAGCTGGGACTCTGCATGTTTCAAGCAGCAGCCTGCAGTGTCAGAGAAGCTCCAGAGCTGGAAGCAAGAGGTATACTGTGACCAGTTCTGTGGCTGGAGTAAGAAGTGGTGTGGGGAGGATTTTGAACTGGTGCACAAGATGGGTTTAATATACTTAGTTTCTGTAATAACTTTCTCTCTTTGTTTTCCTCTGGACACACTTTTCTCAAATTCCTTCTTGGATTTCCTCTGCCAATGCCTTAAATACTGAGTGATCCTCTGGGTTCTGCACCAAGCCCCCTCTTTGCCCTCTCAGCACATTTTCTACACTAGCTCATTGCCTCTCATGTCTTTGAGTCCCCTTGGTAATAGCTCCAGTTCACGTCTTCTGTGCTTCAGACCAACTTATTCAACTACATACTAAACAGTTTCACTTGGATGTTCTGCTGGTGCTGGTATGTCAGAGTTGAAATGTCCTAAACTTGTTTATTATTGCCTATTTCACTCTCCTTCCCTGTTGCTTTCTTCCTTTTGCTCAAGGGTTCCTAGTTGCCCAAACCAGAAATCTGGGCGTCTCCATGGATTCCTCCCTCTTCTTCACCCCCTACAACAAAGTCTTCCTCTTTTTTTTTAAATTAATTAATTTTTATTTTCGGCTGTGCTGGGTCTTCGTTGCTGCACATGGGCTTTCTCTAGTTGCGGCGAGCGGGGGGCTACTATTCATTGCAGTGCATGGGCTTCTCACTGCGGTGGCTTCTCTTGCAGCAGAGCACAGGGTCTAGGTGCACGGGCTTCAGTAGTTGTGGCGCGTGGACTTAGTTGCTCCGCGGCATGTGGGATCTTTCTGGACCAGAGATTGAACCCGTGTCCGCTGCGTTGGCAGGTGGATTCTTAACCACTGCGCCACCAGGGAAGTCCCTAACAAAGTCTTCTTGATTCACTCTCTTAAGTATCTCAAATCTGTCCATTCATCTTCATCCTCAGAGCCACTGCCTTAAACCAGATATCCCTCACTTGGACTTCAGCATGCTAATTGGCCTTCCCAGCCCATTCTTCGCCTTATAGCCATTAAGAAAATGGGTTCAGGGCTTCCCTGGTGGCACAGTGGTTGAGAGTCCACCTGCCGATGCAGGGGACACGGATTTGTGCCCTGGTTTGGGAAGATCCCACATGCCGCGGAGCAGCTGGGCCCATGAGCCATGGCCACTGAGCCTGCACGTCCGGAGCCTGTGCTCCACAACGGGAGAGGCCACAACAGTGAGAGGCCCACATACCACAAAAAAAAAAAAAAAAAAAAAGAAAGAAAATGGGTTCTAAGTTCTGGTCCTGGCTTTGCCACTTATTAGGTATATGAACTTAGGTTGCTTAATCCCTTTAAGGCTCAGTTTCCTCATCTGTAATATGGGGACAAGAATAGTGCTTATTTTATAGGGCAATTGTGAGACGTAAATGAGGTGATATATGTAAAGTTCTTAGCATATTGGCTGATTCAGAGTAAATGGTCAATAAATGTTAGCTAATATAAGCATTCCAGGGTTCTTCATATTCCAGCCTCGGCTCATTTCTGCAGTTTCTTTGATTGCTTCCTTCCACTCAGTTTTTCAGCTTTTCCGAACTTCTTTCAGTTGCTCCAATATCTCATTCTCTCTTTTTGCCTCCAGACCATTCCTCTGCTCTCTTTCCTAAAATTCTCTCCTCTGTCACTTTCCCCTCTTATTCATCCTTCTGAATCTATACATCACTATCTCTGGGAAGTCTTGACTTGGTGTCACTTATCTGTGTTCCAGTTACACTCTTTAACTTCCCTTATCAAGGATCGTATCTCACTGCACTGGAGTTAACTTGGTTTCTCTGAGGGCAGGATCCCTGAGGGCAGGGACCAATTTACCTCGTTCACTATTGCCTCTCCAGTACCTAACACAGTGCTTGACTCACTGAATGAAATGAATGAATGGGTGACGACGAATGGGCCACAGTATCACTATTTTCTGATCTCCTGCCTGGTAAACTCCTGGTGACAGCCCTGCCTGGCTGCAGGAGTGGGGAGGGCTGAAGGGGGAGCTCTCCTTATATGAGCCATTAGCGGTTGCTGCATTGTTGGCCCCCCAGATCTTAGCTGATCAGTGACTCCTAAGACTTCCTCTACACATGAATATCGGGCTACTTTTCCTGTCCTAACCTCCATCAACAACAGTTTGATGGCCTTTCTCTTCCCTGGAAAACATCCCTTGAAAGCATCACCCTATGGTGAAATCTGTTATCCCTAACTTTGAGATCACTGTGTTGTATTTAGAACTATTAAATTGAATGTATATTCAATATTTGGCAATTTCATATGGTTCATCCTATATGTGAATCTGAGAAGCTGATTGTACTGTAGTGCAAACTGTGAGTAGTTATAGACTGAAAGAATGATGGAGTTGGGCAGGTCGCCCTGAGACAGCTGGAATTTGTGGTGCAAGAAGAATCAGTGAGATAGAACAGATAGTAAGAGACAGTAGACTAGGGCTTCCAGTCATTTTCTTTTGCTTAGAAGTAGAATTATTTGGTTCAGAAGTGCTTTGCCGGAAAGCCCACGGGGCAGGCCCCAAAGCCACTGTTCAGACCCCCAGGGCACTGGAGGAGAATTCGGCTGCCTCTCAGTGGAAACCTGGTGGCCCCAACCTGCCTCACAGCCACAGGTCCAAGCGGCCCACACAAAACCGTCGGCACTGAGAGAAGGGAGCCGCTGGGGGGCAGCAAAGGCTCGCAGATTTCTCCGTACAGGGGCTATTCTTTCAAGTACTGTACTTTTTTTTTTTTTTGTTAACGAATTGCTCTAATACTTGGAAATTTAACTGAGAGCGATTTTATAATCTGAACTAGACTGTACGAGTAGAGACCCCGTTTGTCATTTCCTTCCAGAAATATATTTTTTTCCTGCCAGAATTCTACTACTCTCCCCCCGCCCCCGCTTCCCCCGGTCATTTTCAAGAATCCCAGAGCTTTTTCTCACTCCAGGAGGGCCATGTCCAGGCTCCCTGAGTGAGGAGCTGGCGGGGCGGGATGGACAGTGGCAGAGCCGGATGCCCAGCGCGGATCCGGTCCCTGGGGAGCCGGACCAAGGGGGCACTGTGAGCTGGAGCGCCCCCGGGCCTCAGGAACCGCGGGCAGGGCTGACTTTGCAGCCGCTCAGCACCTCTGGCTACAAGGTGGACACACCGACCTGATGCCCTGGAAAACACCATTAGAAAATGGCTTTTAGGGGAACAGATTTGGCGAGAGACACCAAACTACCTTGCAGTGCCCGATCCCGTGGCAGTTTGTAAGTGTCACCACTGTGTCTCAGAACGAAAACAACCCCCTAAGGTTTCGCGCCTTCCGGGAAGCGGCAGTGGAGACCCAACTTGGATTAAAAAGAGGCGAATGGGGCCTTTGCGTGGCAGGTGCGGCGGGGCTGGGGGCGGCGCGCGGGGAGGGCGCCCGCAAAGCGCTCTCGCGGAGTTGGGCGGGGGTGCTCGCCGAGGTGACAGGAGGAAGCGGGAGGTGGAGGGTGGAGAGGAGGTCCCGCCCCCACCTCGCTCTCCTTTACGGGAAGTGATGTGGGGCCCGACGGAAAATACCCGCCGAGGACCCAAAAAAGGCCGTCAGCGGGTGGACGCGGCGCGCGCAGAAGGAGCGGCGTGGGGACCGCGGGCGAAACAGGTGAGGCGGCTGGCGCGGGCGGGGGAGGTGCGCTTAGGCCCGGGGCTCCTGGAGGCTCCAGTCACCCCGCGGGGCTGAGCGACGGAGAGGGCGAGCGCAGGGTCTGGCCCTGGGGCGGGGGGTGGAGCTGCAGCTCCTTCTCTCCCCGCCTGTGGGCGGCTGAGCCCACCAGAAAAGCTGCTTTGCTTCTCCCGGGCCCTCAGCACAGACCCCACGATGACAGTGACGGGGGTGAGGGTCAGCTTGGGCGAGGTGCTGATTAGGTGGAGTCCCAGGTTGGGACGGGGCTGAGGTCACCTCCGGGCGGCATCCAGGTGCGAGGCTCCCCATCTCGGGGTGGGAGGAAGGAAACTTCTCTGGCAGGAGAGGAGGAAGGTTCCAGACCTCCTGCACGCCCTCCTCTCCGCCCCCCAGCCCCCCGCCGTTCTTTCCTCCCTCCCTTTGTTGTCGGTTGAATGATTTAACATCTTGACACCTTTGCTGGTGAGGGTCTGGACGGGCAAACTGCACGGGTGGGAGAGGGTTCTCTCTTTCCCTGACAATCAGACAGAAAACCGTACCAGGCAGCCAGGCTCTCGGGTCTTGACTGGTGGTAGGGCTGGTGTGATGACTCGTTTGCTAACTATTGCCAAAGCTTTTGTCTCTGTCCCAGTAGATCACCGATTAAGCAAAGTCAGGCCTGAAGTGAAGGAAAGCTTGTGAGCCCTTGACTTCACCTTCCCAGCATTTCGGCTCCTGCGGGCCACATGACTTCCTGCCAGGGGGTCCTCTTTCTTACCTCTATGGGCTAACAGCTATTTTTCCTACTGGATGGATTATCACTTTTGGCTCAGCTCATCATTCAGATGTTGAGAAGGGGAGGAGTGTTATGCTGTATAAATTTTCTATAATTATTGGTGATATAACTTGTTGGTGCTTCACTGTTCTTGTTCCATTTATTTATTTATCTTAAACTTCTTAGAAACTTGCTTTAGGGGGGAAACACAGTCTGGAAAACAGAATTTCTGCAGATGGTTACAAATGAAGAAAGGTTAATGTAGTGCTGGAAAGACTTGACTGACCATCATTCTTTTCTATATTTTATGTTAGTTTTTCATTCCTACTTTCTTCCTTTCCTTTATTCTTTCTTCCTTACTCCCTCACTTCCTTAATTTCCATGGCCTGCCTTGATTTTTAACTTTGATGAAGTACAATTAATTTATTTTTTCTTCTGTTGCTCTGCTTTTGGTGTCAAATCTAAAAAAGCATTGCTAAATCCAAAGCCATGAAGATTTATGCCTATGTTTTCTTCTAAGAGCTGTATAGTTCTAGCTCTTACATTTCCATCTTTGACTCACTTTAAGTTAATTTTTGTATATGGTGTGTGGTAGGGGGTCTAACTTAATTTTTTTGCATATGGACATCCAGTTCTCCCAGTACCATTTGTTGAAAAGATTATTTTTTCCCCTCTCAATGCTGTTGGTGCCTGTGTTGAAAATAAATTGACTGTAAATGTGAGGGTTTATTTCTAGACTCTCGGTTCTACTCCACTGATCTGTATGTCTATCCTTATGCTAGTATCATACTCGCCTCTTTATTAGCTGTGTACATGGTGAGTTTTGAGATCGGGAAGTGTGAGTCCTCCCACTTTGCTTTTCTTTTTTGAGACTGTTCTGGCTATTCTGGGTTCCCTGAATTTCCATATGAAATTTAAGATCAGCTTCTCAATTTCTGTTGCCTTGGTTTTAAAAGAGATCTAAGGGTCTTGAAGTGGGCAACAGTCTCTAGGAAACAGACTCTTGATTTTCCTCTTCCAAACCCGCTTTCGCTTAGTCTCACCTGTCTCCGTTAATGGCAACTTCACTCTTCCAGGTGCTCAGGCTAAACACCCCAGGGTCACCCCTGATTCTTTTCTTTCTCTCACACTCCACATCTAGTCCCTCAGCAGATCTCATTGGTTCTATTTTGAGTCTATACCTAGGATAGGAAATTTCCACAGTTTCCCCTGCTTCCACCAAGTCCCTTTCACTTCTGTCGCCTGGATTACTCAAAAGCCTCCTACAGGGCCACTCTGCTTCCACCCTCACCACTCTACAGTCTGTTCTCAACGCAGCAGCCAGAGTCAATTATGTCTCTCACTCCGGTGCTCAAAGCTCTCCGGTGGCTTTTTATCTCAGAAGGAAACCAAAGTCCTTACTGTGGCCTGCAGTCCCCTTACATGGTGTGAGGGGCTTCATCTTCTATCACTCCCCTCTTTTCACACTCTGCTTCAGCCACGCCTCAGGACCTTTGTATTTGCTGTTTCCTCTGCCTGGAATGTTCTTCCTTCAGATGTCTGCACAGCTTACTTACTCATTTCTTTCAAGTCAAAAGTCATTTCTTTAGAGATGCCTTCTTGTACCATCCCATCTAAAATAGCATCCTTCACCCCCCACCCCCGCTCTGCCCCATCATTTTCTTCCCCTTTCCCTTGCCTTATTTTTCTTTAGAGTATTTATAGCACTTACTGTCATCACACACACACACACACACACACATGTTGTACACAACATCTATCTCCCATTGGTGGAATACAGGCTCCATGAAGGTCAGGAATTTGTCTTGTTCACTATGGTGGGCATAGCGCCTAGAATGGTTTCTGGCACATATTAAGCCCTAAAAAATCATGTTGAGTGAATGTAAAGGGAATGAGAGGCTGAGAAATGGGGATCACTCTGCTATTTCTTTCTCACTCTTCTTCCCACTTTATCCGAGAAGCAATGTCCATAGCTATACCACAACTCCTAAACCTCTCCTCTTCTATTCTCCTATTTTCCTCAAGATAATGGCCTTACCCTCCTTGGAAAGGGAAAGGTCAAACAAGCAGAAAGGTGAGGACTTTGGGTCCTTCCCACCGTGGCAGTGGGGAGCCCTCTTCTCTGGGTGGGGGCATTCAGCATCTGTGTCCAGTGATTCGGTCTCTTGTGCTGATCTAGGGAGAGAGTGAAATCCCTTGGAAATTTGAGAAAATGGAATTTCATTTCCTAATGAATATTTTGCAGTACAGTGAATTTAATCTTTTTCTGACTTCTAACTGAAATTGCCAGTTCTGAGACTCATTTTGGCCTTTAATGACGTGGTGACTTTAGACTGTCAGCTGATTATGTGTACGTGGCCTTAGACAAAAAAAGAAGTGTTCAATAAACTCTTGCTGAATGTACCCATAAGTTAATGAATAAACTTGGATTTGTTTTCCTCATTAGAAACCTCTAGTCCATATATTTAATTTTTCTTAGTGTATAGATATAAGTATCTGGTCTCAGTCCACCTCATCCTGCTGCTCCTGATAGAGCAATATTGGCAACAGTTGAGAGGGGTTTCCTGCGGACCTCTCTCAGTGAGAATTGAATTAACTGGCCCAGACAGCACAGTAATCAATCTTCTGTGTTATTTTGAAAACTGAACTAGCCTTCCATCGTTATTTAAACTTATCTTGGAATGTGCCCTGTCTATATCTTCACTACAAACTATGAAAAAGGATTATTTTTACGTACATGGAATATATATATATATATATATTTTCTCTCTAATAAATAATGATAGGCTTGATACCACCTGAAAAACCAAACAGGGCTCACATATTTAAAGTGAGTCCGTAATTAACTGGATGGGTGGGAGAATCCCTCTCACAATGTATATGTATATCAAATCACCATGATATACACTTTAAACATCTTACAATTTTATATGTCAATTATGCCTCAATAAAGCTGGCTCACAATAAAAAAAAAAAAAACGTGATGCCCTAGGCAGCAAGATTGTCTTGCCATTGTTAGAACAAGATTGCCTTCTGAAGAGAGGAATTTTTCCCTTTCACTGCCTTCGCTTTTTATACTGTGTGCAGGTTTTGCTTGGATCATATTTATTCCTCTGCCTCTTGGTCAGGAAGTTCCAGTTTATGGTCTGGTTTCCCTTAAGCTGATTATCTTGGGAGCAGACGTGAGCACTGAGTTGGAGGAAGAGATAAAGGGCTTGTAATTAACTTTATGTCCAGAGGGTGAGAGGTGTGGAGCTGTGAGCATCCAGCTGGTTTTGGCCTCCTGTCTGGTTGTGCAGTACACCACATTGTTTTTCTTGTATGATTGAGGTCCACTAACACTCATATTTCACTCACTGTTAAAGAAAACTTGATGCCTCACTTACTCAAAAGAAATGTTGAAAGTTATTCTTCCTTGCCTGTTTTTGTTTTGTTTTTTGCCTCTGTGTATGTTACCCATGAGAAGGCTTCCCATTTGGTGCCTCAGCCACACTTGGCACCACCCACAAATATGAAATCAGACTTTTGAGTTTTGAAATTGAACTTTTAACGTGGGGTCAGAGGTAGGGTGCCAGATTTAGCAAATTGGAAAAAAAAAAAGAAATTTGCATTTTGGATGACCAACAACTAATATTTTACTATAAGTATGTCCCATGCAATATTTGGGATGTACTTATGCTAAAAAAATTAGTTGTTTATTTATTTATTTATTTATTTATTTATTTTTGGCTGAGTTGGGTCTTCGTTTCTGTGCATGGGCTTTCTCTAGTTGCGGCGAGCGGGGGCCACTCTTCATCGCGGTGCGTGGGCCTCTCACTATCACGGCCTCTTGTTGCGGAGCACAGGCTCCAGACGCGCAGGCTCAGTAGTTGTGGCTCACGGGCTCAGTTGCTCCATGGCATGTGGGATCTTCCCAGACCAGGGCTCGAACCCGTGTCCCCTGCATTGGCAGGCCGATTCTCAACCACTGCACCACCAGGGAAGCCCTAGTTGTTTTTATGAAAGGCAAAATCAACTGGTGTCTTGAATCTAATCTGGTAACCCTGGTTTGGTAAACCTAGGTTTATGCACAGGGAATGCATTGATCATGATAATGTCCAAAGAATGCCTGAGCTGTGGCTCACTTTGGTGATTGCACATGTGTCCATCTTAAGGAAGGAGGGGGCTTGTAAACTCAAGGAGTAGAAGATTATCTTACTCTAGTGTTTGGTAGTTAAGGAAATTTTTATCCAGAGATGTTAAGTCATTTTCTAAGGTCACACAGTTAGTAGCAGAGCCAGAACCGGAACTCTGGGTCCAGTGGTTGGTCTGCTACATAATGTCTTCCCTTAAGAGATCATGCGTAAGTTGCTTATGTTTTCGTGCTGACCTTTAATCACTTCTTTTGCCACCCTCCCATGATCGCTCCATTCTCCTGCTGTCCTTCCAGTCCCTAGATCCGTTATGTGGCAGGCAAAGCCATCCTCATGGATACCCTTGTCTTTTCTCTGAGAACCATAGGACTGTTTAGAGCCACCATAGGTTGTATTTCTGTGGTGATGCCAGAAAGCCAGAAAGCCTGTCTTTCCATGTGTTTTTATTCCTTTTAAGGTCTGGTTAATATTTTTGTTACCTTTGAGTGTTCATTGTAAGATGCTTTGATTTAGGAGGACTTGCTGAGAACAATTCCACAGCCACCAAGTACTGTCTCACTGTAAGTCACTTGCTTTGTGTGGCCTATTCCTTTGATACTCCGTATCCTTTTGTATTTTGGTAGAATAAATATGGAAGCTACATGGTAAGGACCAATACAGTAGATAGGTATATGTGACTTCCTGTTTAGAGATGTGTCCTTTTAAAACACTGGGTTATTTTCTTACTGTTTAAAAGTTATTGGTACTTATTTGAGAAAGCAGTCTTGAAAACGAATATGCTTCCTCTGACTCTCACGAGAATACCATGTTTCAGAGCCACTAATCCTGTTTTTTCATAGCTTTGTTGATTAATTCATATAAAGCCTTACCAGCTGCCAGGTCAAAGCATAACAATAAAATCGGTTGCCAAGAGACTGAAAAATCTGTTCGTTCTTAACTAACTGCTGCTCATCTATCTTGCTCTGATCCCACCTCATGGGCAGCTGGTCAAGTCTTATCTGAGTATGGCTGGTTACTTGTCTCCTGTATATGTGTATCATTGGCAACAAAGACAGGGTCTCAGTCAGCTAATAAAACTTATGGTAAGGTATTGTTTAAATTCTTGCTGTACTAGCCCTAATACGGGAAGGAAGGAATGAGACATACACCTGAGAATTTTAAAATATAATCCATGGTTGTGGTCGGGATTTCTTTGTTTCCTGCAGTGTGTGAATCATTTTCATAATGAATCTCACCACTACAAGGGAGCAACCCCAGGCATGAGTAAAAAGGTCTAGCAGCCCTTGAAAAGATAAGGTATCGTCCTTCTAGTCAGATACTGGAGACCAAATGTGGCCAAACAAGCTGCTGGCTGTTCCAGGCTGGGCTTCCTTCATCAGAGACAAGGTCAGTTCTCCATTGCCCCCACTCTGCTTAGGCACAGAGGGCCGTGAAGTGGGTTGTGGTACTTCTTCAGGGAGTGACTCATCCCTGTGTTCCACAGCTCCTGCTGGAATGTGGAGGAACCAACACAGGCAGGAATTAGTGGATTGGTTTTTAGCTTCTAACACTGCCAATAATTAACTAAGTGATATTACACCAGCGTTCTCAATTGGGCTGGTTCCGACTCGCTCCTCCCGCAGAGGGCACTGGGCAATGTCTAGAGACACGTCTGGTTGTCACACCTGGGGAGCTATTGCTGGCATTTAGAGACCAGGGGCGCCTCTAAACATCCCACAATGCACAGGACAGCCCCTCATGGCAAAGGGTCAGTCCTGCCCACCATGTCAGTAGGGCCAAGGCTGAGAAACCCTGCGTTAGACACATCGTTGAACCTCTCTGGTATGCGGTTTCCTGAGTTCCACATTCTCTCCATCATGTAAAGTTAACTAAGCCTAACTCCACCACTCTTGCCTTTCTAACCTCTCCCTCACCCCAATTCTAAGTCATTAAATGTGAAGTAGGACCCAGGCATCTATATGTGTACATAGTTTTTAATCCCCACCAGGGATGCTGGTGGGCAGTTGGGACTGAGAACCCTGCCCTCAGGGATCATGGAGTGAGGTCCTCACCAAGGTGCCAGGTGGACCATTTGAGGGGAGTGGATGGTGTGGGGAGAGCCTGCCAGTAGGAAGGGAGAGCCGGGTGGCAGGGCCTGGCTGCCGTGTGACTCAGCGCAGGTGGAAGGCTGCCAGAAGGGCCGCAGGGAGTGCTGTGACTGAAGGCTTGGTTCCTGAATTCCTCAGAGATGGGGCCCTCAGCCCCTCGGCCTGACGAGCTCTCAGCTTCCTGGGAGTGTCTGCTCCACAGATTCCCAGCTGGCCACCGTACCCTTGTGCCAGAGGTGCCACAGACCTCAGAGTTTCCCAAGGAAATAGTAGGACTGGCCAGTTTCTTCATTAACACCCCATTTCCTGCTTAGCTAGAGCCTCTCTGAGAGATTAAAAGTCAACAGCAAAAACCCCAACCCTGAGTCAGCAGCCCATTTTGCCACCCAGATAAGGTGGCAACAACCTCACTTGTTACACTTATGGCATCGTGTAATTTAAGGGCTGGTAGGCACCTTAGAAACAAGGGGGCCCAGCCTCCCCTCCACCTCAGAGGTTCAGAATGGTCCCCAAGGTCACATGACAAAGAGACGGTTCTAGAAGACAGGTCTGCTGGTTCTTTCTATGCCCCTGTGCAAATGTTTCTTAATTGTAACCAGCAGTGTCTCTTCCTTGAACTCTTCTGAAATATCACAGGAATTGAAGCAAGTATATTAATGATTTTCCCCTATGTTAAAGCAGTCCAGAAATATCTGTCTGCTATGGCTGTGTGCCAGCTGCCAGTTAAAGGCCACCATCATTTTTTTGCCTGTACTATTGCTTTTCTTCTTCTTCTTCTTCTTTTTTTTTTTTTGGCCACACCACGCAGCATGTAGGATCTTAGTTCCCCGGCCCGGGGTCAAACCTGCACCCCCTGCTGTGGAAGCGTGGAGTCTTACCCACTGGACCACCAGGGAAGTCCCTGCTGCTTTTCTGGTCCCGTTCTGTGCCACCCATAACCCATTCCTCACACAAAGCCAGTGATCTTTAAAAAATGTAAATCAGATCATATCCTTCTTCTGTTTAAAATTCCTCAGTCGGGGCTTCCCTGGTGGCGCAGTGGTTGAGAGTCCGCCTGCCGATGCAGGGGACACGGGTTCGTGCCCCGGTCCGGGAAGATCCCACGTGCCGCGGAGCCTGTGAGCCATGGCCGCTGAGCCTGTGCGTCCAGAGCCCGTGCTCTGCAACGGGAGAGGCCACAACAGTGAGAGGCCCGCGTACTGCAAAAAAAAAAAAAAAATTCCTCAGTCACTTCCCATTGCAGTTGGTGTAAAATCCAAATGTTCTAACTGGTCTGGAAGAGTCTCCGTGATCTGAGCCCTGTTGACCTCCTTGACCTCAGTTCACCCCTGTGCCTCCATCTTTCAGCCTTATCTACTTCTTTTCTGTTCCTTAAAAATGCCAAGTTCTTTCCTTCCTCAGAGCCTTTATACTTGCCTATAAGTCTTTTCTCTAGATCCTCACCTGGCTGGTCCGTTGCAGCAGAGTAATCCCTGATCACTCTGTTGAAGGTAGTCTCTAGTCAGTCTCTACCCTATTATTACACTATTGTCTTCACAGGACTTAGTACTCTTTGAAATTATTTTATCTCTATCTTCCCTTATTACTGTCTGTGTCTTCCTACTGAATTGTTCTGTCTATGAGAGCAGGGACTTTTTCTGTTTTGTGAACTCTCTATGCTTAGCACCTAGAGTAATGCCTGGCACATGGTAGATGCTAAGGTAATAAATGAATGATAGAGTAACTAGGGAGTTGGTGTTAGAGAAGATTGCCTGACAGATTGTCCTATGTAATTCCTATTTTTTCCTACATTGAGCTTTATTTATTTATTTTTTAAACTTGTTTCTTTTTTAAAAATTAATTAATTAATTAATTGTTGACTGCGTTGGGTCTTCGTTGCTGTGTGCGGGCTTTCTCTAGTTGTGGCGAGTGGGGACTACTCTTCCTTGCAGTGCGTGGGCTTCTCATTGTGGTGGCTTCTCTTGCTACAGAGTATGGGCTCTAGGTGCGCAGGCTTCAGTAGTTGTGGCACATGGGCTCTAGAGCGCAGGCTCAGTAGTTGTGGTGCACGGGCTTAGTTGCTCCGCAGCATGTGGGATCTTCCTGGACCAGGGCTCGAACCCGTGTCCCCGCATTGGCAGGAGGACTCAACGACTGCTCCACCAGGGAAGTCCTGGACTTTATTTTTTGAACTAAAACTGGAATGCCAGTTTGATACATGAGAAAAGTGCAACTGTTAAGCAGACTAGATTCCCTTCTTTGAAGATGAATGTACTCACTTCCTCTGGTAAAAACTCTGTGGGAAGCAAGTATAAAAGGACAAGGGTACTTGGTAAGCACAGACTCAGACACAGGGACTTAGAAATCAAACAGGTCCAAGAGCTTTAGTGCTGGATGGGGCCTGTAAGATCACCATGGGAATGGTTCCTCAAAACTGGCTGCCCATGAAAATCACACAGGGAACTTTTATTTAAAACGTACTCACGCAGGGACTTTCTTGGCGGTCCAGTGGCTAAGACTCTGCGCTCCCAATGCAGGGGACCTGGGTTTGATCCCTGGTCAGGGAACTAGATCCCACATGCCGCAACTAAAGATCCTGCACGCGGCAACAGAGATTCCCGTGTGCCACAACTAAGACCCGGTGCAGCCAAATAAATATTAAAAAAAAAAACCAAAACCTAAAAAACATACACATGCAAAACCACACGTTTTTCAGTCTCTCCTTTGGAGATTTTAATTTGCTATTCTTGGCATTAAGGCTGGGGAATCCATGTTTTATCTAAAATGCTGCTGTAGTGATGGATGGTGCACAGCCAGGTTTGGGAACCAGTGACTGAGCCCACTTCTGTTCCCAGGTGAATACACTGAGAGGTTCAAAGAGATCCCCTGTCTCACTGAGGGGCACCCACCTGGGGAGCTGGGAGATGGCACTCAAATCTCCCAGCTTTCTCTGCGCCTTTCGAAAAATGTAGTGAGAAAGAGTCTCAGGGACAGAGGTGGCACAGCCTTGGAAGTTGTGGGTTTATTACTTTTTTCTTTATGGACATGTAACTAACCAGTCTGGTGTCAAACAGGAAATGCATGTAGCATCGTTTTCCTTTTTGATTACAAACTGTCAGAACAATCTGATTTTAGTGGAGCGATGATCAAAGTGTGGTTCTGGGACCAGCAACACCGGCACCGTCTGGGAACTTGTTAGAAATGCAGATTCTCAGCCCTGGCCCAGAACTACTGATTCTGGAACTCTGGAGATGGCCCAGCAGTCTGTGTTTTCAAGCCATCCAGATAATTCTGATGCCCACTGAAGCTTGAGAACCACCATCACAGGTACTTTTTACAACCCAACCGTTGGTTAAAGAAGCTGGCCTCGGCCTTTCAGTTGGTGACTCATTAACATGCAGGACTTAGGCTAGCCATCTGCTTTCCTTGGTGAAGTTTGTTCAAAATAAGGACTTTTGTTGTAAATCTTCATTAGACTGCTACACAAGAAAGGGGGGGATGGGTTAATACTTGTTGAACACCTGCTGCATGTGAGGCTCTGTGCTGGAAGCTATTACCTGTTGTCTCATTTAATTCTCACAACCATCCTGCTAGGTAGGTATTATTATCCCTGTTTTACAGATTTGGAGTCTTGAGGTTGGTGGAGGTTAAACGCGGTCTTTCCTCTGGGTTATTTGCCCAGAGATGGTTGTGTGTTTTGCTGTCTGTGGTCTCCACTCAAACCTCTTTATGCACAATCAGGAGTCCTCTGGGAATCTTGTTATAAATGCACATTCCCTAGCCATCCTCTCAGAGATCCTCATTCAGGGGCCTGGGTGGATTTTCTTCAGGTGCTCCAGGTGATTCTGCTGCCAGTGGGCATCAGACCACACTTGGAGAAGTTCTCTCCTGGATCCAATCACTCTTGTTTCAGTAGTTGGACCAGATGTCTCTCAAGGCTCCTTGGAGGTTCTGTGGTTCGCCAGTGGTTTGCTCACAGGCCTTGGGCACTGGGTGGGGGCACTGGCAGAAGAAGTATGAGCATGGGAGGTGGGAGCTTGGGAGCCTGGACAGAGAAGTCTCTTACATGCCTGGCTGTTCATGCTCTCTGCTGCCTCTTAGAGTGCCCAGGCCATGTCTTGGCTTTGAGTAACTTGTGATCCTTTCAGTTATCTACCCCAAATCGTGCAACTTTTCTCATAGCAACTTCGCCCTTGTGTTGGTGGACTGCCCTGATGTGAGCAATTTCCTTTGGCTTTTGAGGTCAGAATGGCATTTCATCTGTTTGTCGATAAGATCCCTTATTTTTCAGGCATAGAATGGACATATTTAGTGAATGAATTGTTAATCCATTAGGAGACAATGATTTGGTGCCATTATGAAGGAAAAAAGTGAGATGCAATTTAAAAAAGAATTTCATCATGTCTGATGTCCTTCTTTGCGAGTTGGAATGCTGATTTCTGTCCAGAAGTTTAGAAGCAACTACTAACATAAGTACTAACATAAGTACCCCAGGGCTTCTGTAGTAGAAAAGATGCATGGAGAAGTCAACATTGTTGAAATATTACATTTCTTTAACAAGTCTTAGTCCCTGAAACAAATTGTGTAGGAAAAGGGTGGAAGGAAATTCATGAAAGCAAACATTTCAGTTTCCTGGGATCCACTGTATATAAGGTTAATTATTTTTCCAGTAAGAAAATAACCAAGGTACAGGTTAAGTTTCTAAGGATAATTTATTTTGCCACTGATATCAGAGTTGGTAATAACAATAGGTAACTGAGTCCAGTAGCTAGAGCTATCATTTATTGAGAGCTTACTATGTGTCAGGAATTATATGAACATTCTCTCACTTAATCCTCAATAGACTTTCAAAGTAAATATTATCCTTCATTTTACAGCTGATGAAACAGGCTCAGAAGGATTAAGTAATTTAACCAGTGCTGGGACTGGGGTTTCCAGGTATGCAGGACTTTCGGTGCTAAAACGCAGTCCCAGGTAAACTGGGATGGTTGGTTTCCCTGAGTGTCACCCAGCTCACTGACCTACAGTTGATAGTTAGAAAGTAAGCCCAAAGGGTTCTGAATTGTCAGATAGATGATTCGTATATGGAAACGTGCAGATTTGCCCCACAGAGAGACCATCAGAACATTTTGTGGTGCCCATTTTTCTCCATTTTATACATAATTCTAATCTTGGTTATTTGGTTTCCATGTGCCTTGTCAATTAGAAGCTGCACATTGGCGGGGGAAGGGGTGACCCTAGAAAGGCACACTGACTATTGTGGTGAGGGACAGCTGGCTAACTGACAGAGAAGGTGAGGACAGGGAGAATGAAATGTAAACTAATAAAAGACAAAATCAATACAGTGTCAGGAAGCTTTTATTATAGGGGCAAACATACCTTAATAAGAATAGCTACTTTTGAACATTTACTATGTGCCGAACACTGTTTTAAGCACTTTATAGGTATTACATAATTCAATTTTTACAAAATAATCCTGTTATTATCCTGGTTCCACAGATGAGGAAACTGAGGCACAGAGAGGTTAAGTAACTTGCTGAAGGTCACACAGCCAGTGAGTGGTAAAGCTGAGATTCAGAGCCAGGCAGCCTGTCTCCAGGGCCCAGATCCTCAGCATCCTGTTTCCGTGTAGGCCCTAGATCCTGAGGATGTAGCACACGTCAGAGGTGTTTATTGTGATGGCCTGACTCATCCAAGAAAAAATAATTTAAGCTTGGGCATTACATTTCATTTTGTATTAATTAATTTTAAAGATTTTATCAGGGCATAGTTCTACAAGGCCTGTTAGGAGAAGCCATCCGAGCCCCCGCCCCCAGTTCATTTCCTGCTCCCCAGAGTCAACTGCTTTCAGTTCTTGCAATGAATTGACTCTTGCTGGTTGTTATATCCCCTGTCTCTAAATGACGTACTTATATTTCTATGGCCGGTTTTTCAGTTTGAGGCATTATCTGTTGATGCTTTACTATGGAAGAAGAGAATTTTAGCTTGTTTTTCCACCTATACCCCTACCACACACGTGTACCATTTCCATCTCCTCCTTCTCCCAACAGGTACAACAGAGTTTTAGCTAGATTGACATGTCATGAGCTCCTTTGTATCTTTCAGCGTCCCTCCTGGGTTGGGCAGATTCTCCCGAGAAGACCATTTGAACCCACCTGCCTGTGGAGTATGCCTGCCTTCTGGAAGTCCAGTGTGTAGGTGAGGGTGGAGGTGTCTTCATACTTAGCAACTTCTCAGTGCCTCCCCCTGCCTCCACTGAAGTTGGTATGACTCAGAGACCCTCTGAGAGTCTGGTACTCGGAGTTTTACTCTCTCCAGAGAATAAACCTTCGACTACTGCCAGAGCTGGAGGAGTCACAAGGCTGGCAAGGGTGGGGCTTGGGGGTGTAAACAGACTTCCACCATTTTCAGCCCCACTTTACCCTCTCCCCTCCCTCAGAGGTGTTTGGGGCCCCAACTGCCTAAGCCTTTCTGGAGATTCTGTGATGAGTTGCTTGTTGGCTTTCTCTAACGGCAGGTAAAGAGTTTGCTTTCCTGGGTCTGCTAATCGATTACCTCTTGTTCATCTATTCGATACTTTCTAGCTTCCAACATTTTCTTCCTGTTGTTTCCACTTACGTTCTCTTTGTTTTTGTAAGTTTATGTCTATAAGCAATAAAATTCTCTTCCTTGTTATACTAGTGAGATTTGGGGAGGGAATAGAACTAAATGTATTTAGTGTTCCATCTGTATCCTGAAGCCTGAAAGACATTTGAGAAAGCTTTCAATGCAAAGTGGTCTAAAAAAAGGTTGTGTTGCTCTAAGACTTATAGTTCTATGAAAAATGGGGTCGTTGAAGTTTTACTTGCTACTGAAAGTGTCGTTCTAGGACGAAGAGCATCATTGTTACCTGGGTATCACCTGAGTGCTCCTTAGAAATGCAGAATCCTGGGCCCTACCCAGACCTATTGAATCAGAATTAGCATTTTAACAAAATCCTAAGATTCCTAAGAACCCTGAAGGCTGAGAAGTGCTAATATGAAACTTTACTCAGCTTCTACTGTAATTTAGAATAAGCTAACTGTAATGAATTTTAATCTGGGATTTAAACATTTTGGTACATTCCCTTAATAAATTATTCTCCACATTCTAGAGGTTGCTGTGAGAAAAGAGGAGTATATAAGTTTTCCTTTATAAACCACATAAACCGAAAATTCCGTGTCATTTACCAGATGATGTCAGACTGGTTATGTTCAGTCTTTTTCAGTTGCTCACATTTCAGGTTGGTGATGGGATTGTGTAGATTGTATCGGTGGAGTCTTCAGTCACACTTTGAGTGGTCAAAGTGAGCGGGTGGCTTCCCCTAGAGGCAAAGGATAGAGTGATTCGTTTTACGCCCAGCATCTATCCCAGTGACAGGCTTGTCTTCAGCTAGTGATTTGTGGGACGGGTGAGTCAGATAAGACACAATTCCTGTCTTCAAGATATTCAGGGACTTCCCTGGCGGCCCAGTGGTTAAGACTCCGTGCTTCCACTGCAGGGGAGCACAGGTTTGATCCCTGGTTGGGGAACTAAGACCCCACAGGCCGCACAGCACGGCCAAGAAAAAAAAAAAAAGATATTCACCAACCAGCAAGAAATAAATTGGATAATTACCATCCAGGGTTAACCTGTTCTAGGAAGAGTGAGCACAGAGAAGGGGCATCTAATGCAGCATTACTGGCAGAAGAAGGAGCCGAAGGACTAAGTCTCTGGGTGGGTTTAGAGCAGGTGCCCTCTGGGGAGTGTATCAGAATCACCTGGAGGGCTTGTTGGCTGCCCCCATCCTTAGAATTTCTGATCCCATAGGCCTGGGGTGGACCCACGAATGTGCATTTCTAACAGTTTCCCAGATGCTGCTGATGACTGCCCTCCCACTTTGAAAATCACTGGTTTAGAGAATTAACAGCTAGTTGTGGTGGCTGGAGTCAGGAGGCAGGGATGACAAAGAAGGCAGAGGCCTAAGGAGTGGGGATGCCACTGCGGAGGTGGTGGGGAGCTGTTGGCTGGCTTTACAGAGGACGGTGATGGACACCCACTTACCTTTTGGAAAGATCACTTTGGCTGAGGCGTGGAGGATGGGTCCGTGGGGGGGCCCAGTTGGGGGCCAGAAAACCGAACGTGTCGTTGATTGTAGCCATCCAATGAGAAATGATAAACGCTTGGAATAAAGGCAAGAGGAGGGAGGAGCCCTAGAACTTGGTGGCTAATGGAAGTGGGAGGAGCCACTGAGGGCCAGTCAGATGTCTGGCTGGGTGTGTGTTCGGACTGTGTTACTCAAGACACAGGAGGAGAGGAGGGTCTGAAGCAGGGTCTGGAGAGGAGAGCACGGGAGGTAAGTGGAGGGCAGGACATGTTGAATTTAAGATGCCGGCAAGATATCTGGGTAGACCGCGCGGTAGAGAGTTTCCCTCGTGAGTCTGGAGGCCGGAGTGAGAGGTGTGGGAAGTCCCCTCACTTCTGCCACTTAACACTGATCTCCCGTGGTGTTTGTTTGGATCAGGCCTTGTATTTGTAAAGAAACAGTATTAATATAAACCTTCAGGGCCTTGAGAACGCAATCCCTTTAAAGATGTCTTTTCAAGAAACATCTAATTTTTTGATGGGGGGAAAAAGAAAAAGTTGAAGTGTGAGTCTTCTAACGTTGGAAGGCGGTTAATACAGCCACCTTCTGTCTGAGAGACCAGGAGATTGGGTTTTAGTAAAAACTTGAAAGGGGCAAAGTCACTTGACTGGTTTGCAGGCCATATGACGAACAGCTGAGACTAATTAGCTGGATTGTGGGTTTTTACAGAGATGCCTGATTTTGAAAGTTGATGGAGCAAATTGCTTTTCAAAAGACTCTTTTGAAAAACTTTTACAAGTAGGCGATTCTGACTTTCACATCTTTGTATTAGACAAAAAGTAACTTTTTAGAAGAGGACATGTGATTCCAAGATCTCTAATTGTTGAAGTATTGGGAACGCCAGTCTCTACAGTTTTAGGAAAATTAACCAGCGATTTAGACTTTATCAAGGTATGCTTTTGCTTTTTTTGGTGGTGCGGAGGGAGGTAGAGTTCTGCCATGCCAATTTTCAAGTATTTAAAACACGTGCAATTTAACATAAAATGCCACTGCACATGTTAATTTTTTTTTTTAAACAAAGACTTCAAGACATCTGCTAAATTTCTTGGGTTTAGTTTGAAAAGTGCATTTTCAGTTACCAGAGAGTGAGTATGAATACCGACTGCATTCTTCCTTTCTTTTCTGTACTTTAACAAAGTAACAGAGGCTTTTATTCTCAGATAATATGCTGAATAAGAGAGCCAATTATGGAATTGAATTGCTCTAAGAGTCTCGCTCATCCTCTGAGCATTTTATCCACAACAATTCAAGGCTTATTGGGATTTTGTTTTCAATATTGTTAGTAGCTCTAGTGGAGGATTATATAAGCATGTGTTTTAGTATAAGGTGTATTTCTTCTGTCAGTTAAATTTGCCTTCAAATTATTCATTTTGTGATGTTTGGAAACAGCATTGTGAGGAAAGGTCCATCTATTTTAGAGGTGCTTAGTGATAGTATGCAGGAATGAAAGATCTGGGTGATGAGTATGATGGGGTATCTTATTAGACAATTCTCCCTACTTTTAGATATGTACCAGTTTGCTGGGACTGCCATAACAAAGTGTCACAGACCGTGTAGCTTAAATAACAGAAATTTCTTGTCTCAGTCCTGGAGCCTAGAAGTCTGAGATCAAGGTGTTGGCAGGGCTGGCTCCTTCTGGGGGCTCTGAAGGAAGGGTCTGTTCCAGGCCTCTCTCCTTGGCTTGTGTATGGCTGTCTTCTCCCTCTGTCTCTTCTTGTCATCTTTCTTTTCTGTGTGTCCCTGTTCAGAAATCTTATAGGGACACCAGTCACACTGGATTAGGGCCCACCCTAATGACCTCTTTTCCATTTGATACCCTCTCTAAGGACCCTCTTCCAAATCAGGTCATGTTATGAAGTACTACGAGTTAGGACTTTAACATATGAATTTTGGGAGAACACAGTTCAACTCATAACAGATAAATCTGAAAGATTTCATTACATCACACTTTGCCTCCACGTGCATGCAATAGGTATTTATTAAGCCAAGTGCCTAGACTGTGTTGGGTGTTGAGTGTGTGAAGATAAATAAGACTCTGTCTCTGCCCACTAACATTGGTTTAATCATATGTATGGATCTAACTTCGTGAGTGTGCGTTCACTTATCTCTTCCATTGAGTCGGGGCCACTTTCACTGTTGGGTGTCCCTGGAGACACAATCAGCATCTTGGCACAAGGGCGCCTGGAAGGGCTCCCTTGCTCCGGAACACCCTCAGGATAGGTGAGGAGAGTAGAAGGACCCCTAACATTCATCTAGTCTGACCTCCTCATTTCACAAATGAAGAAACTCGGGCTTCAAAGTGCTCAAGTCATTTGGCTGACGAGTGTCAGAGCCAAGGCAGTGTCCTGACTTCCACCCCAGTACATCATTTTGTTTTCTTGGTCACAGTTCATGCTTTCACCTAGGAGTGAACCCAAAGTCTCATCAGAAATCAGGTGAGAGGGGGACTTCCCTGGTGGTCCAGTGATTAGGGCTCTGCACTTCCACTGCAGGGGACCATCCCTGGTTGGGGAACTTAGATCCTGCATGCTACGTGGTGTGGCAAAAAAAAAAAAAAAAAAAAATCCCACGAGAAAGAGACTTGATAAAAAGCCGACATTCTCTGTTGAGATTCTTCTAAGTACCAAAAAAAAAAAAAAGTTTGGGGGAGGAGTGTTTATTCATGAGGGCATTTCATCCATAGAATTTCATCCATAGAATGTCCATTTTGTAGTTAATACATCCCAAAGGAGTTTGCTCCCACCTTGGTTAGTTTCTCTGTCTCTTTCCGCTTTCCCTTTTTTCTTTCCAGGCACAGTGTTCAGTGACCCAGCAGCCATTAGAGTACAAACAACATTTTTTCTTCTTTCTTGCTGCTGCTGCCGCCCACAAGACAGGAACTGTGGTAGAAAGAGAATGCTGATGCAACCTTACCGGCCAGCAGGATAGCGCCATGGGAACCAGGACCTGCGCCTGTTTGGCAGGGCTGGGAGCCCAGGGCTGCCTCTGCCGCTGTTTCAGCATCTGCCCTTTCCAGTCCCTCAGTACCTGAGTGCTCACGGAGGACATGCTCCCCACTTCCCTCTGTTTCTCTTCTCTCTTTTGCTGTCATTCCCTTCTTCCTCCCTAGGAACCTGGTTGATTTATAGCTTGAGCCAGGGTGCAGCATATGTGGTAGCTGATGAGTCATGGAACAGGCCCATTAAAAACAAAAGCTGATTTTTGCAGAAGCCATCATTCTCTGGGGCTGTCTTTGCAAGAGGACACCTTCCTGCTTTCTCCGGCGCTCCCGGTGTTGCTGTGGTGTGGCCGGGGCCCTGCCCTCTTGGCAGAGCAGAGGCTGGGTTCGGTGGGGGTTGGAGGGTAGGGAGGTGATGAGATGAGGGCGCTGCGTGAGAGGTGAGCTCGCATTGCTGCTGCTTCTCTGGAGGCAGGAGCCACTTTGCTCAGACACAGATGCAAATCATCCAAGAGCTGAGAGCATCGATTTTGTTGGGCTTCTCTTCTCCCTGATGTCATCTGTAAAGGGGTCCTTTATTGTAAGTGCTGGATTTATCACTCAGCAAATATTGAATGGATCCTCTGCTTTCACAAGAAGGAGAAAGTCCAGACGGCTTTAAGCTGGCACCTCCGTGCGGTGGTGACTGACCCAGCCTATGGACTGTCATTTGAAAAATTTCCTTCCTAGTGTCCTTGGATCTCTCTGGCTGATCCTTAACATTTTGGCTCTTCACTCTAAACGGCCATCTTATCTCTCCCATTTTCTCAGTAAATCAACTGTGTTGATGGCTTTAAAATCCGTCGTGTTAACCCTTGTTTTTCTTTTGAGCCCTGTTTCTGTTTTCCACATGCCAATTAAACACAACTCCCTGGATGTCCCTGAGACATGAGGGACATTTAATTGGTCTTGTCCCATACAGTATAACGTAGTAGTTGAGAGTGTGTCTGCGTTCAAATCTTGGCTTTGCCTTTTATTGGCTGTGTGACCTTGGAGAACTTACTTAGCCTTTCTATGCATGAGTTTTTTCTCATCTGTAAATTAGAGAATTCATAGGGTTGTGAAGCTCTAATGAGTTAATATTTTAAAGGGCTTAGCAGTCAGTGAGTGTTACTTATAATCATCTCAAACCAGCTTTTCCTCTCTTAGTTAATGATAATACCTTTCATTCAGTTTTGGTTATCTTTAACTCCTATACCAGTCAGTTAAGAAATTATACTGATTTTCTGCCTCCTAAATCTATCTCGAATTAATCCCTTCTTCTTCATCCCACTGTCACCAACACATGTCACTCACTGTCTCTCCTCATAGCTTCCTGGTCCTCTGTGTATTCCCAGTCTCCATGTGGCTGCCAGAAAGATCTTTCTAAGACACAGACCTTGTGTTCCTCCTCTTCGTAAAAGCCTGTAGTGGCTTTCCATTGCCCAGAGGACAACACAAGACTTCCTAGTGCCATATAAGAGTCCTTTCAGGCCCAGGTCCCAACTCTCTCCCATCTTTTCAGCCTGTTGGGACACCTCCTGTCGCCTCCCCGTGCAGCCCTATAGCGGCATGCATCTCCTGAGGTCCCCTAAGTGCATCGTAGCCTTTTCCCTCTTAGACCTTTGCAAGTGCAAATGCTCTTTCCCGATTCCCACCCTCCCATTCAGTCACCCCAGCACCTGCTCCCTTCTCTTGGCTCTAAACTTGGCCTGTGTTTTGTACTTCGAATGTCAGACAGCCCTTACCTAATTCCATCAAAACTCGGTTACACCTTTCGGATTGGCATCTGTGATCATTTTGGTTGATGGTTTCCATGATCTTTAAAGGATAATGCTTATTTGACATATGAGGTGAAGTCCTTTACCACATCATATGTGAACTGTGTAATTTTTGTTCATTCACATTTGTCACTTGCGTCTCTGTGTGCTGATGTAAGTCCTTGGCTCAGGTGCCCCTCTGTAAGGCGGCATAGTGGGCTCCCCGCCCCTCTGGCCCTCTCTGCCCCAGGCCTCCTGGCTGCCCAGCGTTGTGTGCATATTTCTGTAACGTTCTTGTTCCACTGCATTTTCATTGTTCATTTCCATGTGCAGCGCTTCTATTAGACCGTTGCTTTTCTAGAGCCTTGTTCTGGGTGCTTAACATAGTGATGAGCGCAGGGCCTGTTCTCAGTGCTAACTTATTACAGGCATGATGTTTGAACTGATCTGCTCATCAGCCACGACCTGAATTTCTATCATTCATACCAGGCTCTCCCTCCTCAGTGTCTTTAGGCTTTGCTGGTATATCTTTGGATCATTGGTGTAGGACAGTCCACTTGTCAAATTTTATTTAAAATTATTAGCACCTTTTGGATTGATATTTATATATCATTTTGCATTTAGTTCTGGTTATATTTAAGGACATTTGGTGTATGTGTATTTCTTGGGAAATACTTCCGTATCTGTCACAGCCATTCTCCACATCATCCTATCCTTTATAATTTTTCTGATTTTGCATTTGCCTTTTTTGTTTTTTTGGCGGTGCCTCATGGCATGCGGGATCTTAGTTCCCTGACCAGGGATCAAACCCGCGCTTCCTGTAGTGGAAGCACGGAGTCTTAACCACTGGACCATCAGGGAAGTCCCTGCATTTGTTTGAGCCAAGTTTTCCTTTATTTATTTATTTATATAAATTTCTTGAGCCAAGTTTTCCTTTATTTATTTATTTATGTAAATTTCTTGAGCCAAGTTTTCCTTTATTTATTTATTTATATAAATTTCTTGAGCCAAGTTTTCCTTTATTTATTTATTTATATAAATTTCTTGAGCCAAGTTTTCCTTTATTTATTTATTTATATAAATTTACTTATTTATTTTCCGCTGCGTCGGGTCTTCGTTGCTGCCCGCTGGCTTTCTCTAGTTGCGGCAAGCAGGGGCTACTCTTTGTTGCGGTGCACGGGCTTCTTGTTGCGGTGGCTTCTCTTGTTGCGGAGCATGGGGTCCAGGCGCAAGGGCTTCAGTAGGTGTGGCACGTGGGCTCAGTAGTTATGGCTTGCGGGCTCTAGAGCGCAAGCTCAGAAGTTGTGGTGCACAGACTTAGTTGCTCCACAGCATGTGGGATCTTCCCGGACCAGGGATCGACCTGTGTCCCCTGCTATGGCAGGCGGATTCTTAACCGCTCTGCCACCAGGGAAGTCCCCCCAATTTTTCCTTTAAAGCCACTTAAAAGTGTGTTAAAAAATATAGATTGCCATCTAGTCTAGTTTTTATAGTTCTGAAAAGTGTTTAAAAAGTAAGAGTGATTAAGTGTTTATAGAAATCACAGAATGAAGATAGACTGTTTTTTGTTTTGTTTTGTTTTTGTTTTTATGGTGTTAGAAAACTTACTGCTGGCAATGGCCCTGGGGCTCCTTGGAGTCAGGTGCAAATTACAATTCTATATAGTCTTGTGATGTTTAATTTACTTTTCTTAGGATGAAAGACTCTAGAAGTTTGTTTGAGAGCTACTTGCTGATTTCTATTTAACTGCCCTTTTTCATCTAACATCCCTGGTAAAATAGGTGTATTTCATGGAGTTAAATACAGAGTTTAGTATAATTGTATAGGCCAATTGAAAAACAAAAAAAAACTTGGCAGTTTTTTCAAAAGTGCATCCTAAATAATTAGCCAGAGTTTAGAAATGTACCTTCAACTTCTTTAATTTTAAAATGAAGATGTTACCTTTTTTAAAATTTTTTTATTTTTAAAATTTATTTTGGCTGTGCTGGGTCTTTGTTGCTGCGTGGGTTTTCTCTAGTTGCGGTGAACAGGGGTTACTCTTCGTTGCGGTGCATGGGCTTCTCATTGCGGTGGCTTCTCTTGTTGCGGAGCTCGGGCTCTAGGCGCGCGGGCTTCAGTAGTTGTGGCACATGGGCTCAGTAGTTGCGGCGCATGGGCTTAGTTGCTTTGCGGCATGTGGGATCTTCCCGAACCAGTGCTTGAACCCATGTCCCCTGCATTGGCAGGTGGATTCTTATCCACTGCACCACCAGGAAAGTCCAAGATGTCACCTTTTTTTTTTTTTTTAATTTTTTAATTTTTTGCGGTACGTGGGCCTCTCACTGTTGTGGCCTCTCCCGTTGCGGAACACAGGCTCTGGACGCGCAGGCTTAGCGACCATGGCTCACGGGCCTAGTCGCTCCGCGGCATGTGGGGTCTTCCCGGACTGGGGCACGAACCCGTGTCCCCAGCATCGGCAGGCAGACTCCCAAGCACTGCGCCACCAGGGAAGCCCCGAGATGTCACCTTTTAAAAAGTGATAAGATCACATTTAAAAAAAATTTTTATTGGATTATAGTTGATTTACAATGTTGTATTAGTTTCAGGTGTACAGCAAAGTGATTCAGTTATACACATATTCATTCTTTTTCAGATTATTTTCTCATATAGGTTTTCATAGAATACTGAGTAGAGTTCTCTGTGCTATACAGTAAGTCCTTGTTGGTTGTCTATCTCATATATAGTAGTGTGTGTATGTTAATCCCAAGCTCCTGATTTATCCCCCACCTTTCCGCTTTGTTAACCATAAGTTTGTTTTCGATATCTGTAAGTCTGTTTCTGTTTTGTAAATAAGTTCATTTGTATCATTTTTAAAAATTAGATTCCACATATGAGTGTTATCATATATTTGTCTTTGAATTACTCCTCTTAGTATGATAATCTCTAGGTCCATCCATGTTGCTGCAAATGGCATTATTTTGTTCTTTTTTAATGGCTGAGTAATATTCCATTGTATATGTGTACCACATCTTCTTTATCCATTCCTCTGTTGATGGATATTTAGGTTGCTTCCATGTCCTGGCTATTGTAAATAGTGCTTCTATGAACATTGGGATGCATATATCTTTTCGAATTATGGTTTTCTCTGGATGTATGCCCAGGAGTGGGATTATTGTATCATATGGTAGTTCTATTTTTAGGTTTTTTTTTTTTTTTTTTTTTTTTTTTTTGCAGTACGCGGGCCTCTCACTGTTGTGGCCTCTCCCGTTGCGGAGCACAGCCTCCGGACATGCAGGCTCAGCAGCCATGGCTCACGGGCCTAGCCACTCTGCGGCATGTGGGATCTTCCCAGACCGGGGCACGAACCCATGTCCTCTGCATTGGCAGGTGGACTCTCAACCACTGCGCCACCAGGGAAGCCCCCACTTTTAGTTTTTTAAGGAACCTCCATGCTGTTCTCTGTAGTGGTTGTACCAGTTGACATTCCCACCAACAGTGTAGGAGGGTTCCTTTTTCTCCACACCCTCTCCAGCATTTATTGTTTGTAGACTTTTTGATGATGGCCATTCTGACTGGTGTGAGGTGATAACCTCATTGTAGTTTTGATTTGCATTTCTCTGATAATTAGTGATGTTGAGCATCTTTTTATGTGCTTTTTAGCCATCTATATGAAAAGCACATTTTTTGACTAGTAGAGGGAGATGGCAGGCAGATTGGGTAGGATCTAGTGCATAACAAGAGAGGTATAGTAAGGCAAGAAAGATGAGGAACCTGTTTCCTACTCACTGTCACAGTCTTTTCTCCAAGTATCTGGGGAATACATTGACTTTTTTTTTTTAAACCGTAGCCTTCAGGGTGAGTCACACAGTTGTGTGTGTGTATGGGCGGTGGGGTGGGATGAGGGGAGAGTATGCATGAGGGTCTTTGGATCTTTCAGCTTTTCTGTTCTCTCCTGTTCTACACTGTTGGGCTGTAGAATGCTTTCCCCCCAGGGAATCCCAGCTTTAATGTACTATTTAGGGCAAATTACTTAGAGAACTTCTCCATCTCCAGACACCAAACCCTTTGTACACTTCCTCTCAGAACCTACCTCACCTGTATCTAGGTTAGGTGTTAATCTCATGTGCTCCTTCCATTATGCCAGCCATAGGTACTAACCACACTTGGAGTCTTGCTTCCGTGGTCAGTGTTCTCCGTTAGATGGTAAATTTGGCGGGGGGGCAGGTGCTGTATCTGTCTTATTTGCATTTCTATCACCTTGCACAGTGTTTGCCTGTGGTGGGCACTCAGCTATTAAATGAATGAACAAAACAAACAGATAATAACCCCTCATTAAAACAGAACCTGTCCAGTCTTTTCTAGAGGTATAACCTCCCTTGAGGCAGCATTCCACAAATCAGATTTGTTCATCCTGTTTTAAGCAAAAGGAAATAACTATATTTTCCCCTCTATCCTCAGATTGTACAAATTAGATGATCATTGTGGCTGGTCTGGTTTAGGTTTGGAACCAAGGTTTTGAGGCATGGGCTGGCCCCTTTGGCTGGTAGTGTTGAATTGCAAAATATATATAAGCGTCACTTTTTATCTCTCTTAAGATGCTTATCATTTTTGAAATCTGTCACCCTCATTGCTAGGTTTTATAATGGGGGGAGCGCTTGAACCCCAGTACTTAAAGTCCAACATAGTACTGAAAAGAAATTCAAAAGACAACTAATGATTTTCTGATATTTCTCTAGGGAGTAAAAGACTATTTCAGTTGAAAACTTTCTGTGATAATTACTTCTGTCTCTAACTGACTGCATCTTGAGTAACGTTTTTCTTTTGGCTCCAAGCTAGAGCAACCTATGTACACGTGATGTGTTACATTTGAAGATTGGTTTTGAGTAAATCCTCTCAATTATGTGATACTTATTAGGTATTTCATTTTTTTATTCATTCAAATGTTTATTAATGATTCTGAGAACTATAGCCTCCTCTCCTCAGGGATGGACATGGAAGAAACAGTGACTTTGAAAGAGAAGTCTTGGGTAGAGAGTATAGGTGAAGAGGAGAAGTCAGGAAAGTTAGAGAAAAAACTAGAAGAAAGGAAAAATAAAGATCAAAGGCAAAATAGTGCTCGCTTTGGCAGCACATATAGTAAAATTGGAACGATACAGAGAAGATTAGCATGGCCCCGGTGCAAGGATGACACGCAAATTCGTGAAGTGTTCCATATTTTTTTGTTATAAAGCAGAAACTAGCACACCATTGTAAAGCAATTATACTCCAATAAAGATGTAAAAAAAAAAAGGCAGAATAATTATAAAAACTTGTAAATTAACAGATGGAAGGAGAAAAAAAACCCACATAATTTTCCCAATAGACTTAGGAACGAAATTTGATAAAATTGATATGCACTCATAATACTTATTCTTAGAAAACTAGTAATAGATGGTGCACTTCCTTAACCTGATAAGAGTGTGTACCAAAAACCTATAGCAAATGTTATTCATCACAGTGAAACGTTAGAATCAAGACAAGATTTTTATTCAGTACTTTTGGAGGTCCTAACTGGTACAGTAAGACAAGGAATATAAATAAAAGATACAAAAATTAGAAAAGAAATATATAGAATGTATATATATATGTGTGTGTGTGTATATATATATACTACATATATATTATATATATTTAAAAGATGTCACTTATAATAGTCACAAAAATATAAAGTACCAGTAAATCTAAAAATGTACAAGGTCTTTATGAAGAGAATTTACTTTGACAACATTTTTAAAGGCGTTAAAGAAGACATAAATAAAGGTAGAGATTATACATTACATGGATAGATTGAATATCATGAATATGTCAGTCTTCTCAATTTGATCTATAGATTTAATGTACTCCAAATCAAAATTTCCTTATGGTTTTTGAGGAACTTAGATGGAAGTGTGAAAGGTCAAGGATGTCCACAGTGAGGTAGAGGGGCCTGGTCCTTCCAGATATAAACAATTATAAAGCTGTATTATAAAGCCATAGTAGTAGTTAAGACCATATGACATTGGCCCAGGGATAATGAAAATGACCAAAGGAACAGAAGAGAGAGCCATGAAACAGATCTAATCAGATATGGTGACTCACTAGGGAAAGCATAATTTTTCTCAATAAATGGTACTATGATAATTAGGTGTCCTTCTGGGGAAACTAATGAAATTGGATTCCTACATACACCTTAAAAATTCCCACTGGATTGAAGACTTAATGTGAAAGGCAAAATCTTTTAGAAAATGATGTAGAAGAATATCTTTATTACTTTAGGTAAAGAAGGATTTCTTTCATGATATGAAAAGAACTATCTATAAAAGTTTGATAGATATGACTACTGGAAGGTTGAGCCATTAAAAAAGTGAAAAGACAAACAACTAGGTCCTACTGTGTAGCACAGGGAACTATATTCAATATCCTGAGATAAACCATAATGGAAAAGAATATAAAAAAGACTCTTTCGCTCTCTCTCTCTCTCTCTCTCTACATAAACTGAGTCACTTTGCTGTACAGCAGAAATTAACACAAGATTGCAAATCCAACTATACTTCAATTAAGAAAAAAAAAGTGAAAAGACAAACCACAAACAGGAAGAAGATATTTGCAACCTCTGTAACTGACAAAGGACAAGTCGCCAGAATATATGAACTCCTTCATAAGACAGGAGAAGACAACCCAATAGAAGAAAAGAAAAAGACAACCCAATAGAAGAAAAAGACATAAGAAAAAGACATAAGAATGTCTTTAAGAAAAAGTCCATAAGAAAAGGACAACCCAATAGAAGAAAAAGGGAAAGGACATGACTATGCTCTTCCACAAGAAGAAATCAAATGGCCAACAAATTAAAAAAAAAAAAAAAGAAATTGAATGGCTCAACCACATTAGCAATAAAAGAAATGCTAATTTAGACTACAGTGTGTTACCATTTTGAGAAGTCTGACAATAAAATGTTGGTGAAGATGTGAAGTTGGGAGAGTACAGCAATTATGCCGGACAACAATTTGGCATTGTCTTGTACTGAATATTATTGAACGCGCACATACCTATGCCCCAGGAATGTCACTCTTTGGTATCTACCCTTCTCCCCTGGTATGTTCTGAATTGGTTCAGATGTGTTGAGACAGTAACGCTTCTTCTCTCAGGGTTGTTGGGCAGGGCCTGGCATTGCTGGAATGCCCAGATCTGTGGCCTTCGATTATAAGCATTTGACCCAGTTTGTCAAACAAATAGCATGAAAAAGGTTGCCAAACAATTTCCTGGAGAAGCTCTTGCTGGCATGCATCAGGAGACGGTGCACATGCATATTTATAGAAGTGTTGTTTTATTTTAAATGAGAACAAAAACATGGGGGACATGGTCTAGTTAGCTAATTCTCTTCTGAAAACCCACAGCCATTAAGTAATTAGAAAAGGGTTTGGGCTTGTCATTTCTTAAAATCAGCGGTAAAAGTGGTAATTATTTCAAGCCGAGTGAGAGAGGCAGAGAATGAGGCTGAAGGAAAATGATATACCCCTGGCCATTATGTATTTTTATTAACATGTAGTCAGATGGGTAGGATATAGGGTGATGTTTTGAATCTGAATTGGTGCCCTAATAAAGGCTCCCCAAAGGAGAGAACAGTCTAGAGGCAAGGAGATATCCAGCTGTCCTCCTTGACATTTCCCTTTTACTTACTGTCAGATACTAGAGGCATGATGTCTGCAAATGAAGTTTCATCACAACAGCAGGAACTTCCCATCATGTCCCACGTAATTTAGTTTGAGTGAGAACACCCTGCTGTGATCCTTGGTCTTGTGTGTTCCCTCTTCTGTGGTTTGTACAGTCATGGCGTTCTTTTTGGACCTTTCACTGTTGGCCCCTCTGCCTCTGTCCCAAGGACAGAGATAAATGTGGGACCATAGTGAAAGGGGATGGTTTTCAAGCACTTCTCTGTCATGTGGCTTTGTTGACCCCTAACTCTCAGTCTGTCCCAATCCAATCTCATCATCTTTTCCCTCCAAAAATCTGGTGGCCACCCACAAGAAACTTCTGCCCACTTCAGCTCTCTCCCTTCCCAAACTTCAAATATCCTGTTTCTGTCAGCAGCCCATTTTGCTGTCTTGGTCACCCAGTTTCATTCTTGGTAGTACTTTCTCTTTGCTGCTTCCTCCTCTACCCAGTGAGGCACTGCATTTTATTATTATTATTTTTTTTTATACTATAACCATTTTATTTACCATCAAGAATCCACAAAATCAATGCAGATGTCTCTTGGATCTTTTCTATCTCATGCTCATGTCTAGGCTCTCGTCTTTAAGGAGTGAGAGGTGACACGAGGGACAGCTGCCACCATGACCCCATTTAAACGTCTCGTGGCTAAACTCTTCAAATGTAGAATGTTTGTGTAGGGAAGAGACCATTGAGTTCAGCCCTCTTATTTCATATTTGAGGAAACAAGGCCTGGAGAAGGGGTGGTGACCCATGCTGGATCACACACAGATGGTAGCAGAGCTGAAACGAGTACCCAGCACACCGACGGGTTCGTTGTCCAGCCTTCTTCAGCTTGCCACATTGCCTCATAAGCATTCCTTTGAATTTATAGCCAGTTTTATAGTTATTTGTGGATTTGTCTTATGTTTCTCTGACTGTAAATTTTGAGGGAAAGAACTATATCGTATTTACATTCGTAGCCTTTGAAGTAGTTAACAGGGCTTCTCAATACTTGTTAAATTGCAGTCAAAACATGTTCTTGCACCAAACATTCCATCTTTCCTACTCACCACCACTGAGCTAAATCCCTTCCGGCTTTGAAGGTGTTCAGCTAAGGCCCTGGTTTCTGCTTGAAGCCTTGGTCAGATTGTGCCCTGTTTCTGACCTCTTGGGGTCTTTAATCCTCCCAGTGATCTTGCTAGATAAACACTCCCATATTGAGGAAACAGGCTGGGAGAGGTTACGTGACTTGCCCGAGATCACACAGCTAGGAAGTATGTTGCAGAATCCAGGTGTTCTGACATCAAGCCCATTTCACTTTTTTTTTTTTTTTTTTTTTTTGTGGTGCGCGGGCCTCTCACTGTCGTGGCCTCTCCTGTTGCGGAGCACAGGCTCCGGACGCGCAGGCTCAGCGGCCATGGCTCACGGGCCCAGCCGCTCCGCGGCATGTGGGATCTTCCCGGACCGGGGCACGAACCGTGTCCCCTGCATCGGCAGGCGGACTCTCAACCACTGAGCCACCAGGGAAGTCCCCCATTTCACTTTTGATATCCTGGGCTGGGTGACATTTTGCTTCCTGATTATCTTGTCTTATTTGTCCTTTGTTGGAAGTGAGTTCATTTTATTTGCTCATCCCAATTACCAAGTTCTTGAGGGTTCTCATATTTCTCTTGTGCCATTTGTAGTTGCCAACACAGTACTGGGCAGATAGAAACTGCTTATCAAATACTGTTGAGTTGAATGCAAATATAATTTAATTTACCAAAAAAGAGCAGCTAGGGACTTCCCTGGTGGCTCAGTGGTCAAGAATCTGCCTGCCAATGCAGGGGACACAGGTTCGAACCCTGGTCCGGGAAGATCCCATATGCTGCAGAGCAACTAAGCCTGTGCGCCACAGCTACTGAGCCTGCGCTCTGGAGCCCGCGAGCCACAACTACTGAAGCCCGTGAGCCTATTGCCCGTGCTCCGCAACAAAGAGAGGACACTGCAATGAGGAACCCACACACTGCAATGGAGAGTAGCCCCTGCTTGCCAAAACTAGAGAAAGCCTGCGCGCAGCAATGCAGACCCAACACAGCCATAAATAAATAAATAAATAAACTTATTTTTAAAAAAAAAAGAGCCGCTATCAGTGGAGCTCCAAGACACCTTATGAGTCATTCCTGAATGAAATCAGCAGGGAACAGAGGGAAACAGAGGAAGGAAAAGGCTGTCAGAGAAAGCCAGATGGTAGACACAATTAGCAATTGAGTGACAGCTGGCCTGTTTTAAGTCCAGCGGTGAGGTGTGGAGGGGAAGCGACACACAAGAACAGTCCCGGCAATACGCAAGTTTACTGGGGAGCTGAGGAATGGGAGAGGAGTACTCAGAAGTAGTGTAATACCCGTCCAAGTTAACCAAGATAAAGCACTCATACATATTGAGAAAACATTGGTTAAAGGAATATCCAGAGCATGATGTGGCCTAGGAGGACTGGTTTCCAGGCTGAGAGTGGAATGGGTAGAGAAACTTTTGGCTTAGTTCGTGATCATACTGTTAATTACTGAGACTGTGAGAAGAGGAACATAAGTAGGTGAGGATGTTGCCGTTGAAACAACTTCCCTTCCCCTTTCTCTACTACGGTGATCAGTAGGGTCTCAGTCCTGAGCCCTGATGGTCAGAAGTGAAGGGAACTCAAATGATTGCACGTGTCCTCTGTGCACAGAGGTGTGTTGTGATGGCCAACTCCATGGCTTTTCCGATACTGCTTCATTTCACTTTCTTCTCTGTGTATTTGCCCTATAAATTAGTGAGGTGCTTTAGAAATTCCAGTACTTTGGTAACTAAACTATATTCCCGATTCTGCCTTTTTCCCAAAATGGTCATGAAAATCCACTGACAGACCTCATGCCCCAGATTTTGGTTTGGAAAATCACACTGCATCTCCTGAGTAAATAAACATTTTGCATCTTAACAAAATGTAAAACCTCTTGCACTAGAATGTATGTGGTAAATGTCCAGTTTCCTAATAGAAGCTTGTTCTCTTGCTGATTCATAGTTTCCTTGCTAACACAGAATCTTTATTTTGTGTTATATAAATCCACTTCTTACCCATCCCCCCCCCCCCGAAAAAAAAAGAAAATAGGAGCTTGGTTCCCATAGGTGTCCTTATCCCAGGCTTGGCTGATGACAAAGACAGGTATGGCTTTGAACCAAGTTCTAACCTGGATGCTTGACTTTTCCATTTGCCCAGGGCAGCTGGGGGAAACTTAGTGAAGGAACCTGTTTGGGTTGATTAGGGAGCCTTTGAAATTGGATAGGTTAAGCAGGGGAGAGCAAGTAGATGGAATAAATTGCCCTGACTTAGAAAGGAAGAATCTCTCTGGCTTTTGATAAAGTAACAACTACCTGGGTCTTTTCTAGGTGTTGTTCCTACTGGCTCTGATGAGCAACTGGTCTTCCCAGTCTGTATGGCTAGCTGTCCTCCTGAATTCCTCAAATCCACAAGCCATCTCTCCCCTTTTTGATCTGCTCCTTACTTTTTTGGTGTTTGACTTTGATGTGACTTTGTCCACCTGTCTGGGACCTCCATTTGAATCTCCCCCTTCTGGCCTGAAGTTGGTTCTATGCCATCTTCATATGAGGCTGCCTGCTGTGGTAGGGAACACTAGGGATTGCTCTGTTCCCGTCTTCCCCATGCCCTTTCCTCCTTCCCTGGAACTTTCTAATGGTTCTAAGTAGCAGTCCTTTCTTTTTTTTTTTTTTAATTAAATTAATTAATTAATTTATTGGCTGCTTTGGGTCTTCATTGCTGCGTGTGGGCTTTCTCTAGTTGCGGTGAGCAGGGGCTACTCTTTGTTGTGGTGCGCGGGTTTCTCATTGCGGGGACTTCTACTGTCGTGGAGCACGGGCTCTAGGCACACGGGCTTTAGTAGTTGCAGCACGCAGGCTCAGGAGTTGTGGGTTGCGGGCTCTAGAGCACAGGCCTAATTAGTGGTTGTGGCGCAAGAGCTTAGTTGCTCTGTGGCATGTAGGACCTTCCTGGACCAGGACTTGCATTGGCAGGTGGATTCTTAACCACTGCGCCACCAGGGAAGTCCCAGTAGCAGTCCTTTCATATGAAACATTCCTCATGACATAGCCATTAGCTGGAACAAGGGGTTCTATGGAGAAAATACAATACTAGCAATTTCTTTTGAATTTATAGAAAAAAGTCAAGATAGTGGAGAAAATTTTAAGTTTTTCTCCCATCAGTATTTTTTAAAATTTATGCTGCTTTGTGTTATCCTGTGCTGTACTTTAGTACAAAGTGGCTTCTGACGTAGCACAAAATAACATATTCTCAGTTATTTTAAGTTTGCTATATCAACATTTCATTGTGGTCTTCAAAGCATATCTTGACTTTTGAGGGTTCCACCCAAGCATAGGTTGTCGAGTCCATTGAGACTGACATGGCTATGCTTTATAATGCCCTTTGGGAAAAGATCACCAGTGTAGCTGATTATAAACATCCTCCCAATAGTTCCCTTTTCCAAGAACACTGGTTTTCTGTCCCAAGGGGGATGCTGCCCCTTGCTTCACTTCTAGCCAGTTTGATCTAGATTTTCCCTGGACTATTCAGCCTTAGATCCACAGCTCTTCTTTCCCTTTGATTGACCCAGTGATCATTGTCCTTTCCTACAGACTTATTCTGTGAAGCTCCAGGTAGCCCTTCTTGGAATTCTTACCAGGGTCACCCAATACATTCCAGATTTTCAGTCCCAGATAAGAAGAGTCCTAAGGTTGTGGTAAGGGGATGAGATTTGAGAGATGGCATTTTTAGGAGATGCTGAATAAAAAAGTGTAGCATACCTTGTAATGAGGTGTCAGTTTGAGGTGTTTAGGCAGGCAGGAAGTGTTGGGTACAAAGCTGAAGGTAAACGAGATGATTCAGAGCCATTGAGGTCGAGCTTTCCACGTTGATTTTCCACATGTGTACAATGGAGCACTTGTTAGGACTTTGTTGGGTCCACAGGCCTTGGAGGTGGGGTCTTACCTTCACTTCTTTTACCAGAGTGGTTCTACTTTCACCTGTTTTATATGTTAAAGTGCCAGGTAAGATTTCATTTGAAGAACCTTGCTAAAGAAAGTTTGCAACCAGCTGGACCAGAGCAGTTTTCTGAGGGAGCGAAAGATTTGCTGCAGTGATACTATGTAGCTTTTCTGAGACGCTATGCAAGAGTATTCAGCTGGCTGTGAAAACACTGATCTGCTATGAACAAGAAGTAACCCAAGCTTAGCGTAGCTCTAAGTCAGAGAAGAAGCTCCCCAAACATAAAATCATGTCTGCAGTGCTCTATAATAGAATGTTAGGATGCAGCATAGTGTGTTCATTCCTTATTGCTCAATTGTCCTAACTGAGTAAAAGCCAGCATGTGCTGAACAGATGTGCCTGAGCCTTTCTGTCATTTACTGAGTGTGGCTCACATATGCTTCCTTAAATATTCTCACAAGAGTGGACATGTGAATCCACTCCAAACTTTTTTTAAAAAGGAAAGAGAATGACAAAAGCCTAGTGCAAACTATAGCCTTCTCAATTAATGACAGATTTATAAGAATTCCAAATGATATGTATGCACTAAAGGCAGAAGCAAATAACTTAGCCAGGCAGTAAGTGAACAATTTGGAGGTCTCTAAATGTGGTATATAACTCGTTTGGCTGTAACTTTTTATTCCAGTTAAAAAAAATAACAATAAAGAGAAAAAGGACATTTGAATAAAAGTTTATAGACTCCTAAAGAACCTCAATGGGTCCCAGAGCTCCACAGACTTGAGGCCTCTCTAATAAGAACTGCAGTGCCTTACTCTTTTATGATTTGCTATATTCATCTCGTTTAAGACATTGTCTTGTGCTTATTTTCTACAAATAAATACGATCCAGTTTTTTCTCGGAACCTAACAGGTGAAGTAGGAAAACATAAACAAGGATATATCAGGTTGAAAAATACAACTAACTAGCTTGAACTAGTACATACGTAATTCTGCATACAACAAACAGGGAATACAGATCCTTTTTACGCAACCAGGGGACATTCGTAAAACTTAACAAATCCCCCCAAATGTGACATTAGGCAGCATTTACTGATTCAAAGGTAAGAAAATTAGAAAAAACAACAACAATCGCAAAAAAGCCAACTGTGATCTGACAGGCTGATTTAGAAATAGGCTGGATGGCTGCAAGTACCCCAGTCCTCTTTTGCATAAGTAAACCCAAGGCACGCCCTAGTCTATAAAAAGCTGTTGATAGAAATGCAAACAGTCCCTGCTAAGACTGCCTACTGCATAGGTGGAACGGGGCAAGAATCAATAAGAAGTATATCAGATTGGACCTGCACCACAGGTGAGTTTCTCTTCTTTCCTTTTGATTCAGCTATTAAAGAATATGATATTTAGGGAGCAGTTAAACATGTATTGTAAGTATATTAAATGGAGAGAGTGGACCTGATCGAGGACCAGGAAGACCTATAGCTGGCTGTTTAGAGCTCATTGACACCAAACGAGAGAGGCTAAGAATCCTAGTACTGTTGTTTTGTGGTGCTAAAACATCAGGAAATAGTTTGATATTTCTGAGCCTATTTTACTGTTTTTAAAAGAACTAAGTTAATACATGGTGGAATATTTACAGACACTAGTTTTTTTAAAATAAATTTATTTCTTTTTTATCTATTTTTGTCTGTGTTGGGTCTTCATTGCTGTGTGCGGGTTTTCTCTAGTTGCAGCGAGCGGGGGCTACTCTTCATTGCGGTGCGCGTGCTTCTCATTGCGGTGGCTTCTCTTGTTGAAGAGCACAGGCTCTAGGCACGCGGGCTTCAGTAGTTGTGGCGTGCAGGCTCAGTAGTTGTGGCTTGCGGGCTCTAGAGCACAGGCTCAGTAGTTGTGGTGCACAGGCTTAGTTGCTTTGCAGCATGTGGGATCTTCACAGACCAGGGCTCGAACCCGTGTCCCCTGCATTGGCAGGTGGATTCCTAACCACTACACCACCAGGGATGTCCTCAGACACTAGTTTTTTAAACTCATGATTAACTTGTGTCAGTATGCTGCCTTTTCATCAGTATATGGTAAACCCCAAACTGGCACAGTGGAGAAGCACTTGGGTTTCTGAAATGGCTCTGTTCCCAGACTTAGCTGGGGGAAGACTTTCCTTATTGGAAAAGCAGAAGTCCCTGAAGACAGAGTAGCAAATGAGCTTATGGAGGAGAGTCCAGTACCTTGAAATTGATATCACAGCTCACTGTTACAAGGAAAGCACCAGTATTCATGGACTGGTGTTGTTGGTGTGAGGTCAGTTTTTGCACACACAAACTGGAGTTTGGGAAGAGTACGTGGAGATGAGGGACAAGAAAGAGTAGAGAGGCTCAGGGTAATGGATAGAAGTGGGACTGTTAGAACCCAACATGGGGGTGTTGTAGGGTGGATAGGAGACTATGGAAAAGAAAAGCAGCTGTGCATGGGACTTCCCTGGTGGTGCAGTGGTTAAGAATCTGCCTGCCAATGCAAGGGACAAGGGTTCGAGCCCTGGTCCGGGAAGATCCCACGTGCCGTGGAGCAACTAAGCCCACGCGCCACAACTACTGAGCCTGCGCTCTAGAGCCTTCGTGCCACAGCTACTGAAGCCCGCGTGCCACAACTACTGAAGCCCGCATGCCTAGAGCCCGTGCTTTGCATCAAGAGAAGCCACCACAATGAGAAGCCCGTGCACCGCAACGAAGAGTAGCCCCCCCGCCCGCCGCAACTAGAGAAAGCCCATGTGCAGCAACAAAGACCCAACACAGCCAAAAATAAAAACAAACAAATAAATAAATTTATATTAAAAAGAAAGAAAGAAAGCCAGCTGTGAAGAGATGGACTCCTGTGTGCTTTTGTAAGCCAGACTGCACCTGAGAAGCATATCCCTGGGGGTGGAGAGCGGCTGTGCCCTGGTGTGGTCCGCATGGGTGAGACTGTGGTGTAGGCAGGACGAGGGAGAGGTGAAGCCCTGTCCGGTGCATCTTAGTGGCCTTTGTAAGTATCTGTGTGCCAAACTGATGTTTCATCTTAAGCCTTCAGAGTAGGGTGTGTGGGATACGAGCCCTCACCATTCACAGTTTCTGCAAGTATACAGTTACGGTATCTCATCACAGAAAAGGTGAGGTATGGTCTATGCCCTTTGTTTAAGAAGTCAGGGAAATGGTTACAGTACACTGTAGAAGTCACCCTAAAAAAACAACAGTGAAAATAATATCCTGGTATGCAAATGATTGGGTCTGGAAAGGCAGGGAGGTGGTATATTCTGGACACAGTGTCTCTACGGGGTGAATAAATATAGAGCACTCATTTTAGTTTTTAAAAAAGGCAATGGTAAAGGAATCCCTCTCCTCCCCAGCTACTGCCAACTCAGGGATATTAATCTAATTGTTTTTATTATTTGGACAGTCATCCTCAACAGGTCTTGATTCTTCTAATTCACAATTGTTTTTCCATCCTAAAATTTTTCTTGGAATGAAAGAACCATCATTGCTCCATCACAAAGTGAAGTGATTCTTTTCTTGATTTGGTGCATTTCCTCTGACAAATCAACATCTTTCCTGTGTTTTAGCACATGAAAAACTTTGAGGCAGGTGAGATGCAAGAGGGCAGCTAGGTTGTGTTGGTCAGAGGCCTTTACAACCCTCGCATATTCCGGGAGGACCAGGCTTGGCCAGAATCCCTGACTCCATTTCTAGGTCATAAATGGAAAGGTGTTCTGTGTTTTGCAACCTTGGAAATGTACTTTTTTTTTTCTTTTTGAATTTTACTTTATTTTTTTACACAGCAGGCTCTTATTAGTCATCCATTTTATACACATCAGTGTATACATGTCAATCCCAATCTCCCAATTCATGGAAATGCACTTTTCAATTTCAAGTCCTTTGAGTGCTACTTGGTTTGTAATCCTTCCAGTCCTGGCTGCGGTAGCAGCACAGTCACTCCCAATATTTCCACCTTTGAGTCTTGGGCCCAGGAGTTTGGCATCACTCTGACATAACCAAAGGCTCTTCACTTCTACCTCTTCAGAACTTAATAGCAGAATTCCCTCTATGAATCAGTTGGTCTTGCAGCTACCTTCCAGGTAGCTTAGGTCACTCCTCCTGTTCCATTTTCGGAAAATATTTTTACTCCATTCTTTAGGAGATTTATTAGGTTCAGTGTCCCTCTTAAGGAATAGTGGAAAAAGCACCAGTCTTAATGCCATAAGGTCAGTGTTCAAACCTTAATCTCTCGTAGTCATAAGAACAGCTACGATATATTGATCTCCATCATGCATTTTGCTACTCACTTTACACCAGTAGGTGGTGGTCCCCTGTTTGAATTGAGGAGACCCTGACTCCAACACCTATGTCTTACTGTTTTCTATGTGCTCACAGAAAGCAACCACTGAGTGGGAGTAGACTTTACACGTTTTGCACTTCTGTGGACTTCTTGGAGAATTCCAAGAATTCTCCAAGAATTTCCTGCTTTACGGTGTCATTAGGAAGCACGTTTAGCCATGGGTGGGACATTCCATTGCAGGGACATGTGGTTGGGGCCATTATGGGGCTACTTTCACCTTATTTGAGATATTAGTCGGCAAACCAAACAGCCACTCCTATTGCCACTGTATTGTCTATATTTTACAAAGGACAGTTTCTGTAGTACGCCTTTATTCCTATTACCCTGTGTCTATAAAATAAGATGTACTTGTCACAAACTGTAAGTAAATAACACCCAGTATTTACTTTCCATAAATTTCTGTAAACAGTTATATTCTGATCGTAAAAGAGGCGTGGGCAGCAAATAATGCCTTTTGAGTAAATGAATCGATGATCTCCACATCTTACAAAAACAAAGAAGCCAGTATCTCATTTGAGTCGCTGACAGTGGTCTTCCAGAAGAACATTTTCTACTTTCAAGAATCATTCCAGTGCCCACTTCTTTCTTAATGTGTAGTTGCTTGTATTATTTGACTACTGGCTTATGTTAGTCACCTACTGAGGTGATGGTAACATTTCAGAAATAGTAGGTCAACTCCTGGATTGAGACTGCTTATTTTTTCTTTTTTAATACTCATAAGGAATTGCAAATGGCTGAAGGATGCTTTTACAAATGATATATTTGGATGTCCTGGTAGTATTTGGGAATGTATATTTAATTCAGTAGTGTTTGTAGATGATTTTATTTTTTCTCTGAATAACTTACTATGTTGGAATATCATCGAATGCTATAATTTAGTCTTTTCACTTTGTGTAATTGGGGAAAATGGAATATTCCTGTGTAAGAGGCACATTTATAAATATTAAGCCAAATTGTATGTAAATTTAGATTGTCAGTTTTTAGCTATGTACCTCTCTTCTCAGTGTTAAGGGTGGATCTATTATATTACTATGAAACAGATTCCAATTTCTGTCTATTCTTCAATGCCATTACATTTCTACTTACTTCTCTCTACCTAAGATCTTTGCACAAACAAGATAAGCTCTTTGTTTATAATTTCATCTATTCTACTGTCAACCTATTTAGGAGGGCAGAAACCTATCTACTCACACTAGATCAGAAATTGAGAAGAGGAAGGTCACGTGCACAGAGGGCAGAGGCTATCTCCTCTTGTGGAAATGGGGAGCCCCACTCTTGGGCAGTACACATCTTGCTTTTGCAGTGAAAGTAAATGTATGTCACTTCAGGGTATAGCAATTACAGTGATCTAAGATAGTTGTAGCCAGAGCTCATCTGGTAAACACAAGTTGCCCCTACTCATATCTTGGTACATTATAAAATGCTGCTTTTTTTTTGTTTTGTTTTTCCTCATGGCTTGTGAGATCTTAGTTCCCCGACCAGGGATCGAACCCAGGCCCCCTGCAATGGAAGCATGAGGAGACTTAATCACTGGACCACCAGGGAATTCCCCATTATAAAATGCTTTTATAATGAACACTCTAGCTCTGAAATTGCCAAAAATCACCCAGTTAAAACTCACTGTTGGGCTTCCCTGTGGCACAGTGGTTGAGAGTCCACCTGCCGATGCAGGGGATGCGGGTTTGTGCCCCGCTCTGGGAAGATCCCACATGCCGCGGAGCGGCTGGGCCTGTAATAGATGGCCGCTGAGCCTGCACGTCCGGAGCCTGTGCTCCGCGACGGGACAGGCAACAGTGAGAGGCCTGCGTACCACAAAAAAAAAACCCAACTCATTGTTAGATTGGAATGCCAAGATAGCTTTTGTGATAGAGACCTCTTAAATGATTGCACCTAAATTGACTTTCTTTCTCTATTTTTTCTAAAGGTTCAGGTACTGGTTACATTAAGAATAGGTTATAAAATTACATGCCTTGCCTAATAAGAACTTGATGAGGCTATATGTTAGTAATAGTATTGCTAAAAAGAAGTTTCTGTTGTTGAACACTTAACACAAACCAAGCAATGTGCTAAAACTTTCTGTGGATTATGTCACTTCATCCTTAAAGTAACCCAGTGAGGTTAGTAATGTTATCTCCACTTTGTAGTTGAAAGAGAGGAGACTTAGTTTGAAGAACTTGGACCAAGTCACACCAAGAAGAGTCCAGAATTTGAACCCAAGCCTACGTGCCACCACATTAAGAAAACAACGTTCTCTTTATGCCTTACCCAGACATTAAGTTGCACTTAAGGATGATAAAATAGAACCATGTCTACTACCATTCATGTCACATAGTAGTTGTTCAGGTAATATTATCCCTCCCTGCTTTTTTACTCTCTGTATTAAATGTGGTTGATAGAGGGAAAATTGGGCTTTTAAAAACTGGCTTATCTGGAGTAGATTTTGAATGATTCTGCCTAGTGATTGGGGATCGTAAGGTTGGAATCTTTGACTGAATTTAATAGGAAGTTTCGTGGAGAATTTGGGCTATAGTGTGTGTGTGTGTGTGTGTGTGTGTGTGTGTGTGAGAGAGAGAGAGAGAGAGAGAGAGAGAGAGGGAGTGAGAGTGAGAGCTTTTCCCTTTGCACTTAACTAAAATCAATTTCTTCTACCTTATTTCCTGAAAAGCAATTAAAATATATTTTATTTTTTAAATAAGGAAGAAGATCATTGACTTTCTCTCACCAGGCAATTATCACCACATGGTACATGTTGAGGAAGTAGGTGTTCCTTGCTTTCTATTGTTAATCTGATGAGAGTGAGGGTGTAGATCACTTTGAAAAAATATTTGTGTAAGGAGGAGAGATAGATATGAGATGAATAAGAAAATCGTTTGCCTGTCTCAAATTGAGGGCATTCTTGACTTTAGAAGACATTTCCTTGAGGTATTTAGTTGCTCCTTCCTCCAGGAGGTACAGTGTTTAAAGAAGTGACCTTAGGTTCAAGTGCTCTCCATAGATTCTTTTTTTTCCTTTTTTTGATAAAATTTATTTTATTTTATTTTTTACATTTTTTTGGAGTATAGTTGATTTACAATGTTGTATTAGTTTCAGGTGTATAGCAAAGTGAATCAGTTATATACATACATATATCCACTCTTTTTTTTTTTTTAAGATTGTTTTCCCATATAGGCCATTACATCTCCATAGAGTCTTTTTTTTTTTTAATCTTATTTTTCGATTAGGGATTCAGTTCTTTCTTCATTTCTAAGAAAGAATATTGCCTTCGTATTGACCCTTCAGAGCTAGACTGCTTGATGATGCTAATAGCAGTTAATACTTATACAGGACTTACTGTGTGCCAGGCACTGTTCTAAACTAAACTTTATATGTATACTCAATCCTCACAACAGCCCTCTGAGATAGGTTTACTGTTGTGCTCCATCGAATCTAAAATGTGTTGATGCTGCATTCTTGATTTTGCTTAGAAGTTGCTAATGAAAGGTTTCACACAACTGTATTTCCAGTACCACCTTATTTAATAACAATTGTAAGATGTCATGGGTGGTAAGACTGTGAAATATAAGATGCACCCCACTTTTAAAGAAGTTAAGAAAGCAGATACTTGATAGTATTAATAAAATAGGTTATCATTCCCATTGTTAAGATGGGGATCCTGAGGCAAAAGACATTAAATTTTCTAAAGTGACATGACTGGATTCATATCCAGGTGATTCAACTCTAGAGTCCTTGCTCTTAACTTCCACTTTTTTTATGCCTCTCAACAATTCATTGGAATTGAGCGCATGTTAATATGTGGAGAGACTGCCCAAGACCCACTTCCTCATCCTTTCATTGTGGCATTCATGATAGACTGGCACCGAGATTCCTCGGAGGGAGGAAGTGTGTGTGATGTATGTATCACCTGCCTTTAGGGCTGTGATGAGGGCTGTTACACTAATGCAGGTAAAGTGCCTGACATGTGGGCATCTTACTTATTTTTAGCAAGAGCAGTGCAATTGGGAGGCCTTGATGAACTAGCTTCCCAAGCATCAATAGGCTGGAGTGCTTGCTGGAAATTGTGTGCACAAAATGTTGTTTGGGTGCCCCAAATTCTGCACTGTGTATTTTTACTGTTTCCCTGTCTGCTCTAAAATGCCAACATAAAAATAATTTGTTATTTCCATAATTGGGGAGTGGAGTATTTTTTTTTTCTGAAGAACAGGTTCCAGAAACACCACTCAGGACTTGAGTAACAAAAATAAAAAGCAAAAATAATTTTAATTTTTTTTAATTAAAAATTTTTTTAAATGTTTATACTCTTTTTAAAAAAATTTTTTCTTTTTTTAAAAATAAATTTATTTTTATTTTTGGCTGCGTTGGGTCTTCATTGCTGTGCGTGGGCTTTCTCTGGTTGTGGCAAGTGGGGGCTACTCTTTGTTGTGGTGCGTGAGCTTCTTACTGCAGTGGCTTCTCTGGTTGTGGAGCATGGGCTCTAGGCACCTGGGCTTCAATAGTTGTGGCACGTGAGCTCTAGAATGCAGGCTCAGTAGTTGTGGCACACAGGCTTAGTTGCTCCGCAGCATGTGGGATCTTCCAGGACCAGGGCTCGAACCCGCGTCCCCTGCATTGGCAGGCGATTCTTAACCACTGTGCCACCAGGGAAGCCCTGATTTTCTTTTTTTTAATGTGGATCATTTTTAAAGTCTTTATTGAATTTTTTACAATATTGCTTCTGTTTTATGTTTTGGTTTTTTGGCCCGGAGGCATGTGGGATCTAAGTTCCCTGACCAGGGATCAAACCCTCACGCCCTGCATTGGAAGACGAAGTCTCAACCACTGGACTGCCAGGGAAGTCCCAAAAATAATTTTTAATAATATGAAGATGGTTCTACGTGAAGACCTACCAGAAGCTGAAACTTAACATTTAGTTGTCTTTACCTCGTGGTGGTAAGCAGTGGCGAGACAACCACATATAGGACTGCAGCATGGGTTTGGGATTGTAGTCTGCTATGGACTAGAATTATTTTCTCCTGAAAGATGGAATGATTCCGTTAACTCTAGGCTTTGACTAACTGACTGTAAGCTCAGATAAGGAACCTGTCACCACCAATACCCTGAAAAATCTCTGTCAACAATTTGAAGACCTGCCTGTTCCCTGAATACTTTTATTTCCTAGCAGCTTCCTTACTCTTTAGAATTCTGGTCTCTGTTAACCCAGAACAGCCTGGTCATTGTGACCAACTTAGGGCAAACTGTAAATAGCATCCCAATTTGCTAAAGGTTCCCCCCAGCTGAAATCTCTGTTTTATTGTTGGATTACAGATCAGTGTTTTGCTGCCAGGTCCTTGAGATAAGGCAGGAGGTGAGTTCTCAACCAAGGAAGCCTGTGTCACTCATCATACCTTTCCCTGTTGTTTATCGTATTCTCCTCTGCCAGTATCCCTTCTCCCAACCTGTTTTCTGTACTCTAACACGTACAAACTGTTCAAGTGTAGAAAGAGACTATACTGTGATGGAGATAAATATTTGAGTACAGATTGTCTACAGCTGGGGTAATTATAAGGAAAATTTTAAGATTGTTGATTTGGTATAAGTTTAAAAGCCCCAAACCGTTGCTTTTGGTGCTTCTGAATATCATTTTACATTTTTAGTCTTGAACTGTTTGAACATCTTATCAGTCAACTTGGACTGTTTTGAGCTAGTTTTTACCTTCAACTACAAGCAGTTTGATAAAATTAGAGCAAGTGTGACCCAGTTGGAGATAGATTTAATTGGTCAGCACTAGCTTGATTCAGTAAAATATGCTCGGAACCAGTCAAACCTTAGGTGAGCCGGTCAGAACCTACTTGTCCAGGTCAGAGATTATTTGAGCTAGCTAAAACCAGTGTGAAGCAGTTTGAGCTCCTAAAACCAGACCTAAATGATTGTGGTTAGATACATGTGGGGTTTTTTTTTTAACATCTTTATTGGGGTATAATTGCTTTACAATGGTGTGTTAGTTTCTGCTTTATAACAAAGTGAATCAGTTATACATATACATATGTTCCCATATCTCTTCCCTCTTGCGTCTCCCTCCCTCCCCTTCAGGCGGTCACAAAGCACCGAGCTGATATCCTGTGCTATGCGGCTGCTTCCCACTAGCTATCTACCTTATGTTTGGTAGTGTATATATGTCCATGCCTCTCTCTCGCTTTGTCACAGCTCACCCTTCCCCCTCCCCATATCCTCAAGTCCGTTCTCCAGTAGGTCTGTGTCTTTATTCCTGTCTTACCCCTAGGCTCTTCATGACATTTTTTTTTCTTAAATTCCATATATATGTGTTAGCATACGGTATTTGTCTTTCTCTTTCTGACTTACTTCACTCTGTATGACAGACTCTAGGTCTATCAACCTCATTACACATAGCTCAATTTCATTTCTTCTTATGGCTGAGTAATACATATGGTTTTAACTAAGTGGCTTTAGATCAATCAGAAATGGTTTTGTAGGTAGAATGTCTCTGAACTTAACTCTTTCACTCTGAACCAGAATGAACCTTTGAGATCCTTTTAAACAAGTATGAATTTTTTAGTATGGATCAGAGTGCTTTATACAATTTAAACCTGTTCTTAAGCTGGTCATAACTCTTTTGAAATTGACATATCTACTTAAAATTAATTGAAAATGGTTTGAAGCAGCCAAAAAAGAAGGTGACGTTTGCTGACTCCGTAAACTACTCTGAGCCAGTCAGCAATCTTTTGTGCCAGAAATACATGTTTTGAGCTGCCCAGAGGCAATTTCAGAAATTGTTCTAGGTCTTCAGAGCCTGTCTGATGTGTCCAGAATGGGGAGAAGAGAGTGAGCCAACATTTACTGAGTAGCCAGCTTATGCCAAGCATTGTGCTGGGCACTCCACAAAGAGTATCTCATTCAATCCTTAGAACAATGGTGGGAAGTAGTGTACATTTTCTTTTTCATGGAATGGAAACCTGAAAATCCAAGACTGAAAAACATCTGAGTAGCCAGTATGTGGGAGATATGGAATCCAATCCAGCTCTGCTTGACTTCAGAAGTCACATGTTTCCTGTTAGGCTACCTTGTATGATATCCCACCTGGTCACTTTTAAATCCAACATCCATTTGTAAAAACTTGAGTAATGGCCACAAAGCTTGAGGTAGAATGGACATTGGACTTGAAGTTAGGAGACACATGTTCTAGACTGTGCAAATGAGTTAAACTCTCTGGGTTCTGTTTCATTCTTTAGCAAACTGAACCCAGAAAATGGAAGGTCTGAGCATTTATTTTCAGATCAGCAAGGCAGATAATTGTCTAAAGGTGCAGTCTGAAGAGTATAAAATATGATTAATTTCAATGGTGGTGTCTATACCTTCAGTTGTGGTATGTTGTTAACACTTCCTTTATGATGGTTTGGTTTGGGAACAAACTGTTATATATTGCTGTCATCACAAATAGAAGACAAAACCCATGAAGATCATTTGTAGACTTACCTGTGTAATTCTTCTCCCATGATAACTAAACATATTAATTTTTGGTGCAGCAGAGATAGGTTCATCAGTCTTTGAATTCCATTGAAGTAGGTTTAGAGAATTCTAGAAGAGTATGCCATTGGTGACAACATTTTCTCCTGTACCTGAAATGATACAGAAACTCGTTATAAAAATGACCAACTTTTTTCAAAATAAAAGTAAAGAGGAGGGCTTCCCTGGTGGCGCAGTGGTTGAGAGTCCGCCTGCCGATTCAGGGGACACGAGTTCGTGCCCCGGTCTGGGAAGATCCCACATGCCGCAGAGCGGCTGGGCCCGTGAGCCATGGCCGCTGAGCCTGCGCGTCTGGAGCCTGTGCTCCGCAACAGGAGAGGCCACAACAGTGAGAGGTACGCGTACCACAAAAAAAAAAAAAAAAAAGTAAAGAGGAAATAAGGTAGCCACAGCGACTTCTTGCATCATTCTCCTTGCAGAATTTGGAGTTGCTTTCTGCTTCCTCATTTATTTGGACGGGAGCCCCCCCCCCAAATGATTCAATGTTATCTGGACCTACTTTTCAATTCTTAGCTCTTATTTATGAATAACTTGGAGCCGAGTGAGATGCTGTGATAAAACGTACTAGAATCTTTATTTGTATCCAAGTGGTCATCTTCTGGAGAGGCATTCTGTTACACACCATTAATGCTGGCAACCTGTACCTGTGCGTACAGAAGCTATAACATAGGAAAACCATCATCTGTACAGTGTCACACCTTATAGTGTGCAAATAGAATGCCAAATGTTTGTAGAGGCTTTGCCCTTGTCGACTGACCAGCCATATCTGAATGTGAGGCCACAGCTCTGCACCAAGGGACTCTGTGGAAGTCACTGAAGCAGCTCTTGGGGATCAGAATTCAGGATTTTTGAGCATAAGGTGGGTCACCAAATTGAGGATAGGGTGGGGGAGGCAACCTTGAAAATCAATAAATGTCCTTGCCTGAGCTTTTATGAATTTTATGGATCTATAGAAATAATCCTATAGGAAGCGTTGAGAATTGTGGTAAAGTTTCTGGGCAGGAGATGGCTGGGTGAAAAGGGGACAATGAGAGGAAAATCAGCAGCATCTAATGTAGGGCATATGATGTGTATGTGGATGGGTGAATATGTATGTTGAATGGGCAGGTAGAGTTGTCAGTGGTAACGGAATAGCTGATTGTTTTTCTGATTTTCAGGGGGGTTTATCGGTATTAGAAATGGGAGGATAAAAAGAAGTAAGCCTTCCCTGGAGACAGACTATATTTCTAGTCAGACTGATATTTTGAATAGTTTGAATCTATTTAGAGGATAAAAACAATCTTGAAAAGTGCTGATTGCAAAGGATAGAAAGTAACCATGGTTAGATCTTGCTGTAAAACCAAGAATATTTCTTCTCAAAGGTAGACTTCTGGCCAATATTGAAGAGCTGAATTGGAAGCATTTCCTGTAGAATTCCTGTAGAATTTCCTGTAGGTATTCCTGTAGAATACCAAGGCAAATGTAGATAAATGAGCCCTTCATGGTGGAACTCAGTTCTCAAGTGAGCAGTGATATTCTAGAAAGATCTCATTTAATATGTAGTAACAATAATTTGTAAGGAAGCTGCAAACCAAGTTTTACTCGTGAACTTAACATTATCTTTGAAGGAATGATAATCACATGTGAAAATGAATAGGATAAATGAAATTGCCTCAACGTCCAAGTAAAAAAAGAAAAGCCAAGGATGCAGCACTAGGAGACTTTGAAAAAGGAGGGGCAGTTGGAACCACTTGCACTCTAAGAATTTTTGTTATTCCTGTAATATTCAACTTCCTCCTTTCTTTCTTTGTTTTGTCAACTCTTGTTCTACACGGCTTGCGTATAAGCCTTAGTGACCATTATCTTCTTGATTTTCATTCTCACTTGGAATTTTTGTCTTAACAGTACTATAATATGCACGATAAATTTAACCTAAACTGTTAGTTGTTTACAAATTCAGTAGCAGCTCATCTAGCCAATGATTAAGTCCTTGGGATAGTGAATCATGTCTAATCCTCTCTTCACAGAACCCTTAGGCACATAGGTGTTACGTAGAAGTACTTGATGAACTGGATATTAAAGGAAGTCATTTAATTCATGGAAGATTCTAATATTTTCTAATCGGTTTTTGGTAAATATACATTTGTTTGTATTTTTCAGGTGAACCACTGAGTTCTTCATTATGTCTGATGGAGACTATGATTACCTCATCAAGTTTTTAGCTCTGGGAGACTCTGGAGTAGGGAAGACCAGTGTACTTTACCAGTACACAGATGGTAAATTTAACTCCAAATTTATCACGACAGTCGGCATTGATTTCAGGGAAAAGAGAGTGGTAAGTTCTGTATCCTTCTATATAAAAACGTAATCTGAGTCAACATTTGCCTGTCTGTTTTGTTTACTTTGTAGGAATTAGGAGGACAAAGGTTGGAATCTAAAATTAAAGGGTACATATGAGAGTGTATTATGTTCAGTCTGGGCAATGTGATTAAAGGCTGTAACTGAGGACGCTTCATATAAAACCAAGCAGATAAAATAAAAGTGAAGATTTAAAAAAATTTCCTTGATACTCTTTTGGCTGGTATGTTCCTTCTGATTTCCACAAAGTTATTTGTGGAATTTGCTTCGTACCTTTGTTATGAAGCTTGCAATCTTCCCTGCTCCTCATACCCCTGTTTTGTGGGCTATTTCTTCCATTTTTGATATCATTTTTAATGGATTTTCTCTTAATTAAGGCCTCAGCTATCGCATGTGGAACACTAAGTGGCAGAACTCATTGATCCCACGAGGAGTGTGAGGTTGGAGTAGGGATGGGAATGGCGGTAGGGCATATGAATCTGGGAGGTAACCAAGGGAACAGCAAGGTTCTGCAGAATAAGGGAAGAGGATATTTTAAAATATTTTTATTTAATTTATATTTCAGAGGACAGCAAGATAAGTTATTGTGGGGTAGGGAGTAAGGCAGGAGGTTAGTATGTCCAGGAACTACATTTCTTACTGAAAAAGCAGCTGTTCCCATGAAGCAGGTCAACAAGTAGTCAGGAGATTAATGACAAAAACCCTGCAGTGGAGAGTATTCTACCTGGGAAAAATGAATGGTCTCTGGCTTCTAGGACAGAAATATTCATTCCCTCTGATCCACCCTAAGCCTTCCACTACCAGAGAGTCTGTTTCTTTTTCTTTCTTTTTTTTTTTTAATTATTTTAAAATTGAAGTATAGTTGCTGTACAATATTGTATAAGTTTCAGGTGTACAATATAGTGATTCACAATTTTTAAAGGTTATATTCCATTTATAGTTATTATAAAATATTGGCTATATTCCCTGTGTTGTACAATATAGTCTTATAGCTTATTTATTTTATATATAGTAGTTTGTACCTCTCAATTCCCTACCCCATCTTGCCCCTCCCCTATATGCTTGTGATTATATTTAGTAACTAATCCCCATTTTATAACTTTGTTTTTAAAAAATGACTTTATTGAGATATAATTTATATAAAATTCACCCATTTAACATGTACAATTCAGTGGTATTTTAGTATATTCACAGTTGTGCAACTGTCACCACTACCAAATTTTAGAACATTTCATCACCCCAACAGAAACCTCATATCCTTTAGCATTTTTCCATTTTCCCTCCCCCAGCCACTAATCTACTCTCTGGATTTGCTCGTTTGGATTTATCATGTAAATGGAATCATACAATATGTGGCCTTTTGCGTCTGGCTTCTTTTACTTAGTGTAATGTTTTCTGCATAATGTTGTATCGTGTATCAGAACTTCATTCCTTTTTATGATCAAATAGTATTCCATTGTATTGGTATACCACATTTTGTTTATCCATTCATCCATTGGTGGACATTTCAGTTGTTTCACTTTTTAGCTGTTATGAACCATACTTCTATTAATATTCATATACATTTTTTGGGTGAACTTATGTTTTCAATATACTTATATAGGCTTGGAGCGGATTTGACTGGCTATATGATAACTCTCTGTTTAACTTTGTGGGGACTTTCACATTTTTCAGAAGATGCTGCCCCATTTTCCATCTTCACCAACCATGTATGAGGGTTCCAATTTCTCTATATCTTCACCAGCTCTTCTTGTTGTCTATTTGATTGTAGCCATTCTAGTGGGTGTGAAGTGGTACCTCACTGCAAGTTTGACTTTAATTTCCCTAATGATGAATGTTGTGGAACAATCACCTTTTCATATGCTTATCGGCCATTTGTTTATCATCTTTGGAGAAATGTCTGTTCAGATCCTTTGCCTATTTTGAAATTGGTTGTTTTTTTGTTGTTAAGTTTTAAGAGGTTTTTTTGTGTGTGTATTCTGGATAAATGTTCTTATCAGATATATGATATGCAAATAGTTTTAGCTTTTACATTTAGATCTGTGATCCATTTTGAGTTAATTTTGGGGTATAGGGTGAATAGGGGTACAACTTCATTCTTCTGCATGTGTATATATAATTGTTTCAGCACCATTTGTTGAAAAGACTATTCTTTCCCCTGTTGAATGTTCTTCACACTCTTGTTGAAAATCAGTTAACCATAAATGTAAGGGTTTATTTTTGGACTCTCAATTCTATTTCATTTATCTATATGTCTATCCTTATGCCACTATCTTGATTACTGTAGCTTTGTTGTAAGTTTTCAAATTGGGAAGCACGAGTCCTCCCACTTTGTCTTTTTTCACGATTGTTTTGGGTTCCTTGCAATTTCATATGAATCTTAGGGACAGCTTGTTAATTTCTACAAAGAAGCCGGCTGAGATTCTGATAGGGTTTGCATTGACTCTAGAATAATTTGGTGAGTATTGGTATCTTAACACTATTAAGTCTTCCGATTTGTGAACGTGGAATGTTTTCCTATTTAGATCTTCTTTAATTTCTTTCAACAATATTTTATAGCTTTCAGAATATGTTTTATACTTTTTAATTAAATTTATTCTTAAGTATCTTAATCTTTTTATGCTATTATAAATTAAATTGTTTTCTTAATTTTTTTTTGAATTGTTCCTTGCCAGTGTATAAAAATACAATTTATTTTGTAAGTTGAGCTTGTATACTGGAACCTTACTGAACTTGTTTATTAGTTTTAATATAACCTGTACATGTGTGTGTAGGGGGTGTATGTATCTGTGTGTGTATTTATTCCTTAGGATTTCCTATATACAAGATAGGAAATAGATGTTCGGAATTCCCATCTTCTGTTATACTTCTTCCTTTCCAACTTGGGTATGTTTTGTTTCTTTTTCTTGCCTAATCGCCCTGATGAGAACCTCCAGTAAAAAGTCGAATAGAAGTGTTCAGAGAGAACATCTTTGTCTTGTCTTTTAGGGAGAAAGCATTCAGTCACCATTAAGTGTAATATAAGCTGTGCATTTTTCATAGATGCTGTTCTTCAGGTCAAGGATGTTCCCTTCTATTCCTAATTTGTTGAGCATTTTTATCATGAAAGGTGTTGGACTTTTTCAAATGCTTTTTCTGCATCTTTTGAAATGGTCATGTGGTTTTAGTCCTTTATTCTATAACCATTCTATTCCATTACAAATCAATATTGGTTGATTTTTGTATGTTAAACCAATCTTGTTGTTCTCGTGATAACTTCTACTCAGTCATGGTATATAATCCTTTATATATTTTTCTGGATTCTTTTTGCTAGTATTTTGGTGTCTGTATTTAGAGAGGATATTGGTCTGTAGTTTTTCTTCCCCTCCTATCTTTGATTTTGGTGTCAGGATAATATAGGCCTCATAAAATGAGGTGGGAAGTATTTCCTTCTTTTCTATATTTTAGAAGAGTTTGAGAAGAATTGGTGTTAATTTTTCTGTAAACATTTGATCAGATTCATCAGTGAAGGCATTTGGGCCTGGCCTTTTCTTTGTGGGAAGTTATTTTTATTATGAATTCAGTCTTCTTATTGGTTATATATTTCTTTAGATTTTCTATTTTTTCTTGAGTTAGTTTCAATTGTTTGGGTCTAGGAATTTCTCCATTTCTTCTAAGCTATCTAATATTTTGGCATACAATTGTTCATACTATTCCTTTATAATCTTTTTACATATGTAAGGTTGGTAGTGTTGTCCTTTCTTTCATTTCTGATTTTAAGAATTTGAGTCTTCTATTTTTATCCTTGATTAGTCTAACTAAAGGTTTATCAATTTTCTTGATTTTTTTTCTAAGAAAAGTTCATTTATTTCTACTCTAATCTTTATTATTTCTTTCCTTCTGCTTGTTTTGGAATTAGTTTACTCTTATTTTTCTAGTTTTTTGAGGTTGAAGTTTAAGTTATTGATTTGAGATCTTTCTTGTTTTTTAATATAGGTGTTTACTGCTAAAAATTTCCCTCTGAGCACTGCTTTAAGTTCACTTGATATTTTTTGTATGTTGTGCTTTTCATTCATCTAAAAGTATTTTCTAGTTTCCCTTGTGTTCCTTCTTTGACCCATTGGTTATTTAAGACTGTATTGTTTAATTTCCACATATTCATGAATTTTCCAAATTTCTTTCTGTTAATGATTTCTAATTTTACCACATTGTGGTTAGAGAACATACTTTGTATGACTTCAGTTTTTTAAATTTATTGAGGCTTGTTTGATGACCTAACATATGGTCTGTCCTTGAGAATGTTTCATGTGAACCTGAGAAGAATGTGTATTTTGCAGTTGTTGGGTGAAATCTTCTGTAGATGTCTATTGTGTCTAATTGGCTTACAGTGTTCTGCAGGTCTTCTGTTTCGTTGTTCATCTGCCTGCTTGTTTTATCCTTTTTTTTTTTTTTTTTTTGCGGTACGCGGGCCTCTCACTGCTGTGGCCTCTCCCATTGCGGAGCACAGGCTCCGGACGTGCAGGCTCAGCGGCCATGGCTCATGGGCCCAGCCGCTCCACAGCATGTGGGATCTTCCTGGGCCGGGGCACAAACCTGGGTCCCCTGCATCGGCAGGCAGACTCTCAACCACTGTGCCACCAGGGAAGCCCCTGTTTGATCCATTATTGAAAGTAGTATTGAAGTCTCTAAATATTATTGTCAAATTGTTCATTTCTCTTTTTATCCCTATGTATCCTTAATAAATCAGCCCTTTTATCATTATAAAATATCCTTCTTTGTCTCTAATAACTCTTTTTGTCTTCAAGTCTATTTTGTCTCATATTAGTATAGCCACTCCAGCTCTCTCTTTGTTATTGTTTGCATGGTATATATTTTTTTCATCCTTTTCCCTACACCTTTTTGAATTTAAAGTGTGTCTTTTGTAGATAGCATATAGTTGGATCATGTTTTTAAATCCATTCTACCAACCCCTGCCTTTCACTTGGAGTCTTTAATACATTTATATTCAATATAATTACTGATAAAGTAGGATTTATATCTGCCATTTTGCTACTTGTTTTCTGTGTATCTTATCTTTTTTCTGTTGTTTTGTTATTTCTTTGCAACTGTGTTACATAGATATTTTCTAGTATACTATTTAAATTCCCTTCTCATTTTTTACTATATATTTTTTGAATTATTTTCGTAATAGTTCCCCTAGGGATTACAGTTGTCATCTTAATTTTTAACAATCTAGTTTGGATTAATACCAATTTAATTTCAATGCCATACTCTGCTCTTATGTGGCTCCATTTCCTACCCCTTACTTTGCACTGTTATTGTCATACAAATTGCATCTTTATACACTGTGTGCCCATCAGCACAGGTTTATGATTATTAATTTATGCAGTTGTATTTTAATCAGATGGAAGGAAAGAGTTGCAAAAAACCATTTATACTGTCTTTTATATTGACCCACGTAGTTATCTTTACTGGTGCTCTTTATTTCTTTGTATGGATTCGAATTACTGGCTAGGGTCCTTTCATCTCAGCCTGAAGCTCTGTCTTTATTATTTCTTGCAGGGCAGTTCTGCTAGCAATGAATTTTCTGTTTTTGTTTATCTGAGGTTGTCTTAATTTCTCTTTTAATTTTAAAGAATAGCTTTGCTGGATATAGGATTCTTGGTTGACAGTCTTTTTTCTTTCAACACTTTTTGTCATCCTACTGCCTTTTGGCCTTCATTTTTTTTGATGATAAATCAGCTCTTAGTCTTATTGGGATCCCTTGCATGTGCTGAATCACTTTTCTCTTGCTGCTTTTAAAATTCTCTCTGTCTTTTGATTTTGACAGTTTGGTGGTGATATGTCTAGTCAGTATCAGCAAGCTTATCCTTCTTGGAGTTTACTGAGTTTCTTGAATGTGGAGATGAATGTTTTTCATCAGATTTGGAAAGTTTTTGGCTATTATTTCCTCAAATAATTTTTCTGCCTCTTTCTATCTCTCCTTTTTTTTATTTTTATTTTTTTACGGGATTGCTAGTATGCATATATTGGTATGTTTCATGGTGTTCCATAGGTCTCCAAGACTCTCTTCACTTTTTTTAAAAAAAATTAGTTAATTTGTTTTTGGCCGTGTTGGGTCTTTGTTGCTGTGCGTAGGCTTTCTTTAGTTGCGGCAAGCAGGGGCTACTCTCCGTTGCCGTGCGCAGGCTTCTCATTGCGGTGGCTTCTCTTGCTGCCGAGCACGGGCTCTAGATGCATGGGCTTCAGTAGCTGTGGCGCATGGGCTCAGCAGTGTGGCTCGTGGGCTTCAGAGTACAGGCTCAGCAGTTGTGGCATGCAGGCCCAGCTGCTCCACAGCATGTGAGATCCTCCTGGATCAGGGCTTGAACCCACATACCCTGCACTGGCAGGTGGATTCCCAACCACTGTGCCACCAGGGAATTCCCTCTCTTCACTTTTATTCATTCCTTTTTTTTTTCTTTTGTGAGTAGACTAGGTGATGTCAATTGAGCTATCTTTAGATTCAGTGATTATTTCTTCTGCCAGTTCAAATCTCCTCTTGAGCCCCTCTAGTGAATATTGCACTTCAGTTATAATTTTTAACTCCAGAATGTCTGTTTACTACTTTTTATAATATCTATCTCTTTATTGACATTCTCTATTCAGTGAGGCATTATTCTCATACTTTCCTTTGATTCCTTAGGCATGATTTCCTTCAGTTCTTTGAACATATTTATAATAGCTGATTTAAAGTCTTGTAAGTTCAACATCTGGGCTTCCTTAGGAATGGTTTCTTTTGGTTGCTTTATCTGTGTGTGTGTTCCTATTTCTTTGTGTGTCTTATAAATTTTGTTGAGAGCTGAACATTTAAATTGATAGAATGTAGCAACTCTGGAAATCAGATTCCTCCCCATTCCCAAGGGTTTCTTGTTTTTCCCGTTTATTTTTGTCGTCACTGTTTGTTTAGTGATGTTCTTGGGCTAATTCTGTGAAGTCTGTATTTCTTGTTACGTGCAGCTACTGAAGTCTCTGCTTAGTTAACTTAGTGGTCAGCTAATGAGTGGACAGAAAGTTTCTTAAATTCTTGAGCCAGTATATCTCTCAGCTTTCTCTGAGGGACTCTGTGTGTGTGTGCTGGGATGTTTGCTTAATGCTCCTGCAGGCAGTTTACAACTCTGCCTTAGCCTTCACTTCTGCTTGAGAAGAGTCTCAAGGTCAGCCAAAGGCGAGAGATTAGGGCATTTTTAGGTCTTTCCTGGACACATGTACAACCATGCACGTGAGCCTGGCCTAGTAGGTTCCAAGGAATATTGTGAAACTTTTCAAATCTCTCTGTGGACATCTCATATCTTATCTTTAAGATTTTGGGTTAGATTAGGTCCAACTGGTCTTGCTGCCTTTGGTAGCTGTGATGTTAAATAATTGCTGCTGATTGCTTTCAATAAATGGTCTAAGGATAGGGTTTTCTCATAGAGCAAGTTAAGTCAGATAAAATAAAGGCAAGACTTGGGAATGGAGCTTTACAGGCAGATTTCAGACACTACTCTGGGGATGAGACTTTTGGGGAACTCCAAACCTGTTCTGCCTCTCCTTCCTACAGTGGTTGCTGCACTGATGGTTTTCACAGCTACTGTAGTTGTGCATCTGTTGGTTTTCAAGGCTACAGTGGAGCTGGGGAGGGGGAATGGGAATAGGACAAGTTAAAAAGGCACAAAATTTACAATTTTTACTGATATTCAGCTGTTTTTCTTGAATAGGTGCTCCTTGGAATGTTGCAAGCTTTTGTTAATTTTAAGGGTTTGGAAAAAGTTGATTTTGACTGTTTTTGCCAGTGTTTTTATTGCTTTGATGGAGGAAGAGATTTTCAGAGGCCCTTCCTATAAAATTGTTTTAAGAGTACTTTTTAAACATAGGATGGGGAGAAGGTAATATTTCCTGAAACTAGCGACCTGAGGGGACTTTGAGGAAAGGTGAGCTGATTATTATTTTTTAATACAAATTATGTATTACTTGTATATTTTGTAATATATTTATAAAGATATATAATGTACATACATCATTTAATACAAATTATTGTGTTACCCAAAGACGATTATTTGGAATAAAATACAAATAAGATTGTATTCCAGATGGGATTTCCTTTAGAAGTTTAGATGATTAGGGGAGTTGTACTGAATAGGAAAGTGAGAAGAAGTTCTCTCAGAAGTTCTCTTTTTCTCTTTCATTTTTCCATTTTAGGTGTACAGAGCCAATGGACCAGATGGAGCCATTGGCAGAGGCCAGAGAATCCACCTGCAGTTATGGGACACAGCAGGGCAGGAGAGGTATGAGATCTTCACTTACGTGCTCCTTACTGGAGGAAAGGGGAAAAACAGCTGCGCTCTTCACGCAGTGACCTGAGCAGGAAAAGGCCAGCTGATTAGTTGATTTGCACCTGGATAAGACATGCTGCCAAATTAGCAGGAAATGTATCAGTCTGAGCTGATAATGGTGGCTTTATTTCGTACAAGGTCAAAGGAAAAATGGATCCTTTTCAAAATGGACCCTTTTACTTATGGACTTTTTTCTTTTTCTCCCACCCTTTTTTTAGATCTGTATACTTTCCTCCATTTGCTTTTGCTGTTTACTCAACCACAAAGAAAGCTGTAGAGTTGTATGCGTTATTCTTACCTGATTGTTGAAACCTAGTAGAAAATCTCATTGGAATTAATTTATAGGGTCAGAGGTTGCATGACAAAAATGTCACATGAAATCTTCATATGAAGTTACTTCTTAAAAATTGCAGTATAGTTGATTTACAGTGTTGTGTTAATTTCTGCTGTATGGTAAAGTGATTCAGTTATACAAATATATACATTCTCTTTTATGTTCTTTTCCATTATGGTTTATCACAGGATATTGAATATATCCTGTGATATATATCTATATCTATATATATATATAGAATATATCTCTGTGCTATATAACAGAACCTTGTTGTTTATAATAGTTTGCATCTGCTAATCCCAAACTCCCAATTCATCCCTCCCCCACCCCTCTCCCCCCTTGGCAACCACAAGTCTGTTTGAAGTTGCTTTTAGTTAGCTATAGCCATGTTAGCTCTCACAATTTCCTTGAAGGATTTTGTTTGTTTAACTTTTTATCATGGGAAACTCCGAGTATATGCAGAAGTAGAGAGGAGAGTACAGTGAACTCAGGTACTAATTCCCTGGTTTCAACAGCCATCAAGTTGTGGCCCATCGTACTTCACGTATATTCCTCACCTTTTCCCACCACCCCCACCGCCCAGTTATTTTGAAGCAAATCCCAAATAGCAAATTATTTCATTCGTAACTATTTTGGTACGTATCTCTGAAAGATAAGTACTCTTTTTGTAAGAACATGGATTAGAAATAATTGAGAAAACTTAAAAGAGCGGATTAGATGACAGATTCGTACCAGTATTTTCTTCCCTGGAGCCTTCGCCTGTCAGTTGCAGGCTTTGCATAAAAGCAAAATAAGAGAAAACCTGCTACTAGAGGGGGAGAGAGAGGAGAGAGAGCAGGATAAATCCTTGGTGGAGAGAGTACCAAGAAAGGGGAGACTGAGGCGATACTATCCCCACCTTAAAGCCAAAGAAATGGTTCTCAGAGATAAGAGATTTCTTTAGAGACTGAACATTAAAAGGTCATGGAACACATTGTGATGTTCAATCAAGTCAAGCTTTCACAGGACAAAGAAGACAAACACAGCAAGCACCATTGCTTTGGGCCTATTTAACTCTTAATTGTACAGTAAATTCTTGGTTGAGACCAAGGAATCATGAGCTAGTTCTTGTCATCCCTGTCCAGCAGGCTGGGTTTTTAAATCACACGGCCTATTAACACATAAACTTTTATCAGTCAGATAAATAACTGTAATATACATGTTTGGAACAGCATCATCTAACTTATTTAAAATTTTTTAAAAGTTTACACAGATGGTCTTTATTTTAAAAGAAAATTGCACGTTTAACTTTGGATAATTGTTGGCATTTTCGAAAGTCTAGATTTGTTTTCACATATTCTTTCTTGCTCTAGATAACTACTTACTATATTTTGTATGCTATCCAATATCATTGATTATGTACATAATTTTACACTGTTGAAATTATCTATTAATGTAATACAGTAAATCTTGCACAAATAAGATTTATGCATGTATAATGTGCATATATAATGTGAAGTTACTAGAAACAGCGGCATGTTATTAAACATCTAACTTGTTTTTGATGAACTGTTGTAAGAGGCTGAGGGCACTGCTGGTGGCTTTCTCTCTCAAGAGTGGGGCCATGGTTTAGGTGACCAATCTGCTTTATGTTCCCAGGTTCCGCAGCTTGACAACCGCATTCTTCAGAGATGCTATGGGGTTTCTTCTGCTTTTTGATCTGACAAATGAGCAAAGTTTCCTCAGTGTCAGAAACTGGATAAGTAAGTGTTAATAGTCTCCCTGCCTCTTGCTTCCCACTCCCTGCAGTAAAATCCCTTTTATATTCTACTTCTTTTGTAAGTTGTTCTGTAAGAGCTCCTAGTGCTGTTTAAGATGCTGTTTAAAGGAACAAGGCTCTTAGTTTAGGGGTGAAGATAACTGAAATACTCTGCTTTCCCTAGTCATGCTCACTTTCATTTGTTGAGTGCATCCTGCACTCTAGATACAAGGAGTGCTTTCTATGTAATCTCTTCATCAGTCTTTTCCACAAAGGGGACTCTCATCTGCATTTTATAGATGAGGAAATAGAAGCCTAGAGAAGTGCTATCACGTATTTTACCATCCCAGGGTTTAAAACGTGTATCACATTGACCCTTTTGAAAGCTTGATGGACCCTACCCCTGGCTCCATGCCTCTTCTGTATTTTGAGGCCCTTTCTACTTTTAGGGCCAGAGCATTTACCAGGAGGATCCCGTCATAGAAACCTCTAGAACTGCATTGGCCAGAGTGGTCCCCAGCAAAATATATATGAACCTGCATTTTGGCTCTTTGGAGACAGCCTAATCTCTTACATGATTGGTTATAGTAGCCATTTAAAATACTGCTACTTGACCAAATGTATCATTTTCTTGCCTTGCAAATGTACATTTTCCTCTGTATTAGTGTTACCTTAGAGAATCTATTGAGAGGGCTGTGATGTTAAATTCTTAACATCAAATCTTTAAAGTGAAAACACTTATTTCAAAACACCCACTACTTAAGAATTTGGAGTTTTTGTATTATGAAAGGGTAATGGGCTGTGGTTTTTATAGTAGAAAACCTTATTTTAAAAAATGAGGGACCTCCCTGGTGGTGCAGTGGTTAAGAATCCGCCTGCCAATGCAGGTGACACAGGTTCACGCCCTGGTCCAGGAAGATCCCACATGCCGCGGAGCACCTAAGCCCTTGCACCGCAACTACTGAGCCCACATGCCACACTACTGAAGCCCGTGAGCCTAGAGCCCATGTTCCACAACAAAAGAAGCCACCGCAATGAGAAGCCTGTGCACCACAACGAAGAGTAGCCCCCGCTCGCCGCAACTAGAGAAAGCCCGCGCGCAGCAACGAAGACCAAGCACAGCCAAAAATAAATAATTTTTAAAAATAAAAAAAAGAGTTTTTAAATAAGTAATTTATTAGTGCCTTGTGGTTTTCAAAGCATTTTCACATAGTTTGTGTCTGATCCCCACGTGCCGCCTGTGAGCAGATGCAGGGAGGTGGTGTGTCCTAATTTTAGGATGAAGATGCTGAGCCTCACAGAGTAACAGACTTGTCCAATGACATGGAGCTTATGGCTTTTGATTCAGTGGCCTTTTTCCCCCCTTGATTCAGTGGCCCTTTATGTTCTTTCTCAACTAAGTTGATCACTAAGAGTTGAAGAGCTATTTAATACTTTAAATATAGGTTCCCCAATTTAGTCATGTTTACTGGGCTTCAGTTCGTTAAATGCCTGCCTGAGTCACACACCCTTACAATTGAAGGGTGGTGGCTATTTCTAATCTCTTATCCTCATTCCTTGCTCATCATTCTCGCCTCTGCATCATCGGAACAAATTCTGGGGCTTTCTTAACTCAAGCACTTTAAAAGGATTGTTGTTAGAGATGGGCTCATAGAATCTTAGCATCGAAAGAGCATCAACCCACCTATTTTTCACTGGCAGAAACTGAAACCCTGGACAAGATAAATCTTGTCCATTTGGGCTTTATGGCTAGTTAGATGAAGAACAAAATCATGTGAAATTATGTGTATGTATGTATTATTTTATATTTTCCTTATAGTGTAAAAGAATTCTTTTTGCCCAGTTAGGTAAAGAAAACATGCATATTGGAGATTTCGCATCTTCAATGGAAAGTATTCTCCTCCCTCCAGCCCCGTTTTTAAAAAAATGGTATAAGGTTCAGTGTCAGAGGTGGTAATAGCAAATCTTAATTAAGAATAAAAATTTGTTAATTATCTATACATTTTATTTTTCCTCTTCCTGTTAGTATTTTGACTATTAGAGGGATCATTCATTTCTTCTTTTTTTTGGTCAAATTAAAAAAAATATATATATATATATATATACACACTAATGGTGATAGAAGAACAGAGGCAAGTGTTGCATTGAGCAGGTAGCTGAGTCCTGGGCACTGAAGGCCCAGGGGGAGGAAGCAAGTCTGCCCCCTCCCTTTGCTTCTCTAGAGCTGCATTGCAGTCCCTTCTCCCTTGACCCAAGATCTGTCCATGCCATCTTGGGCAAGGGGTAAGAGTCCCAAGGTGATCCCTGCTGAGTTTAGGAGACTGAATAGAGAGCTGTGTCCTCTGGGCCTGAATTTGAAATCTGAGAGCAATCAGATAGTTTTTATCACTCACCTGTCTTTCTGGAGCTTGTAGGAGGAGCCAGTCATGCCCACAGGCAGCGTGTTTTGTAGGGAAACTCTAAAGCAGCCTATATTTCTAAACTTTTCTTCTGTAGCCTCACATAAATGGGACAAGAGCCCAGCAGGTATATTTTTAACGTATTTTTGCCTTTATATTTTTATCCGTTATTCCCTCTGTCTGAAAAGCCCTCCTCACACCCACTCCCATTTCCTTAAAAAGTTGAGTTTTACTTTTTCTTTAAAATATAGCAAAATATGGCCTCCATGAAATTTTCTGTGATAACTTTGTTGGATTAAATTCTTTCTCTCCTCTTAACTCCTATTACCTTTTGTACTACTTACAGGGTCCGTATCACATACCACCTCTAGTTGTAGTTATTTATGTATGTGCTTTTTTCCTTGGTGAGATTTTTTTAAAAGGATTAATCAATTTACTTAAAAAATATTTTTTATTTGGCTGTGCCGGGTCTTAGTTGAGGCATGTAGGATCCTTAGTTGCAGCACGCGAACTCTTAGTTGCGGCATGTGGGATCTATTTTCCCTGACCAGGGATCGAACCCGGGCCCATTGCATTGGGAGCACAGAGTCTTTAGCCACTGGACCACCAGGGACGTCCGTAATTTACCTTTTTTTCTTTTGTGGCTGTGTTGGGTCCTCATTACTGCGCACGGGCTTTCTCTAGTTGCAGTGAGTGGGGGCTACTCTTCGTTGCAGTGCGTGGGCTTCTCATTGCGGTGGCTTCTCTTGTTGTGGAGCACAGGCTTTAGGCACACAGGCTTCAGTAGTTGCAGCACGTGGGCCTCAGTACATGGGCTTCAGTAGTTACAGTGCCTGGGCTCAGTAGTTGTGGCACGTGGGCTCAGTAGTTGTGGCTCATGGGCTGTAGAGTGCAGGCTCAGTAGTTGTGGCACACAGGCTTAGTTGCTCCACAGCATGTGGGATCTTACTGGACCAGGGATCGAACCCACGGTAAGTAATTCACAGATTTTGTAGAAAAGTTGGGAAAAAAGAAAAATTATCAGTTATCGTACTTCCCAGACTCCTCAAAGTAAATACTATTAAACATTACTACTGGTAATACACAGCAGCTCTAAATTCTTTATTATATTAACAATGATTGTCAAGTGCAAGCATGCATCTAGATCCCCCCAGAGGGCTTGTTAAAACACAGATTCCAGGCCTGAAACCCAGCCTTCCTGATTCAGTAGATCTGGGGTGGTACCTGAGAATTTGCATTTCTAACAAGTTCCCAGGTGATGGTTAGGCTGCTGGTCCATGGACCTTACCTGAAGAGTTGCTGAATTAACTCATTTAATCCTCACCTAAACCCTATGAAGTAAGTACCGTCATTATCACCATTTACAGATGGGGAAACTGAGGCACAGAGTGGCCACATAACTTCCTCAAGGCCACACAGCTAGTAAATGGCAGAGCCAGGATTCAACCTTAGACACCCTGAGTCCTGAGTTCATGCTCATAACCATGACACTGAATAGACATGGTGTTAACAGAGCACAGTCTCTCTGGAGACGAGAAAGGTTTCACAGTAGAGGTAACTGAGAGGCAAGTCTTAAAGGAAGGGTTGGGATTCCCTGAAGGAAGGTTGTATTTGGGTATTCAAGGGTGTGGGGACAGCATGTGTAACAGCCTGGAGGAAAGAAAGGTCTCGGCTGTTGTTGGAAATGGTACACAGTTTGGTCTTGCCTGTATGGGTCTTGTTTCCCCTAACTGTCCCTTGAGGGCAAAGGTCAGTGCCTTGAATTCTACACCAAGTATCAGGCCTCCCTTATTGCTCAGTAAATACTTGCCGATTTGACTTTCTCCTGATAAGATATAGCGAACATGACTTTATAATGAGGAACTAAAATGTCAACACTTTTCTGGTTAACCATGATAAAAAATAAATTAAGCCACACATTTTTGAGGATGTCTTATTGTGCAAGTTTGGGTTGCTTTCATTTCATTGTGGAGTGTGATGAGGAAGAAATAAGGCTTTATTTTCCTTCTTTGGGATATTAAGCTCTTTAGCTTAGTTGAATTTCCCTTGATTTAACTGCTATTAAAAATTATTGCCTATTTACACGTTTTCAGGTGAAAAGAAATAGCAGCTATGGAGTAAGAATTGTAGTCTCCTGCTTCTTGGTTCTGGTGACAGAATCATTTACTACTTATTCTGGGTTTTCTGTCTTCATTTGATCCTATATTTTGTTTGTTTTAGGTAAATTGATTCTGCCTTAGGATAATAGGAAAATGTGAATAACATTTCAGATGGAAATAGGTTAGTTTATAGAAAGACAATTTGTTTTAAAATGTCATTGCTATGGAGAGAAAATATATGACAAACAGAGCTTTAAGATTAGCCATAAGCACTAGTAAATCCTCCAAGTTTTTTTTTTTCAAACGGCCTTCATAAGAAAGACAGCTATGTTGTATGTGTATGCATGTGTGTGTGTGTGTGTGTACATAACTTTTGGAGAGAGAACAAATTCTCCCATTCCTCTCCGATACAAATAAGCTGGGGTATGTGCATAAGGGTAGGATTAGTTTTACATCTCTGCCCCATCCATTTAGTTTTATAGCTTAGGGTCTTGGTGCTTTGAAAGAATTATATCAGTTCCTTATATCTGTGTATCCATTTACAGTTTCAAAGCACTTTTGCATGTATTCTCCACTGATCATAGACTTACATTACTTACCTATAATAAATTTTCTTATATTAATAGGCCAGCTACAAATGCATGCATATTGTGAAAACCCAGATATAGTATTATGTGGAAATAAGAGTGATCTGGAAGACCAAAGAGTAGTAAAAGAGGAAGAAGCCAGAGGACTTGCAGAGAAGTATGGGTGAGTATTTTTGTGGAGGAATCTACAGGGCAAGTTTCCAATGCAAACATTTGCATATGAATGGATAACAAAAAGGGCAAAAGCAAAAAATTGAAACACTCAGATGTAGCCCTTGGGGGGAGGTGTCAAATACCTACTTTGCATATTAATATTATATGATATGGGAACCATAGCAACAGCAGTGGGCGAGGGCCCTCATTCAGTGCTTCAGTACCGTTTTTCTCAGTCTCTTGGTGTTTGAAGAAAGACAGCTTTGAGGTCAAATGCCCTAACTATGTAAGGCCTCCTTTCCAAGATGCAGGTAAGAGACACCCAGGGTAAGGAAATGCTCTATATTCAGTGAGGAAATTTCAAAGCCAGTTCCTATGCTGCTGTAGAGAGCTCCCGCAGACAAGAAGGCCTTATTGGCTTTGGAATACCTGTGCTGGGAGAGGACTGTGAAGATCCCCTTTGGTTTAAGCTGTGTTTTTGTGCTGGAGAATCAACTAAATACTGTCTTCCTCCTTTAGCTCAGGGAATAGGTTCGTAGTAGCAGCAGCATTAACTGGACATGAGAGAAGGGGTCAGCCGCTGCTAATTAAGGTGTCTGGGGCACGTCTACAAAACAATTCGTGCTTTACTTTCTTTCTGCCTCTAATATAATGAGAATGCAAATGTGTATGTATTAATTACCCTTAATATAAGTGGGAGGCAGCAAGTAGGGTAGAGAAGGAAGGGGAGAGAGAGAGAGAGAGAGAGGGAGAGAGAGATATGGTGTGGGGTGTCAGTAGGCTGTGTGTAGGGGCGTTACCACGCTGGCGACCTCTGTTAGGCAGGCCCGAGGAGGCCCTTTCCCTTTTCTTTGTGTGACCCCTGCTTTGTTCTTCCTTGGGCTGACTGAGTTCGGAAAACACTCAACAATGGGGTTCAAACCGGGGGTGGGGGGGAGTGGAAGGCCCGGTGGGAAGGAGCCAGAGTTTGGAGAGCTTTGAACACCAGGTAAGAAGAGTGGACTTGATCTCCCGGGACACAGGAAGTTGTCGAAAGCCTTCAAACGTGGAGGGCTGTTATGAGTACTTTCCCAGGTCAGTCTGGGGATGACGAGTGGGGTGAAGTGGAGAGCTGTCGGGCAGCCTTTGTAAAGTGTTGCTTTGTGTCTGACTCTGGAGCCCACAGGGCAGGCAGTCAGAGGGAAAGATGGATTTGAAGTGGCGGAGAGCCAGAACCAGCTGGGACTCGTAATCATGGACTGAAACTTGTATCAGTTCTTATGGCTTCTGACCTGGATGGTGTGGGTGTCCTACAGAAGCCAAGACCCTTTGCCACAGAGCTAAACACACACACCTGGCCCAGGAGTTGGAGAAGCTGAAGGAGGATCTAGGGGAAGGTGGAAAGGGGGCAGGTCTGGTCACTGGTCTGTGCCAACGAGATGAGCTAGTGGAGAAGCGTCGATGTATGAGCAGAATGGCTGCTCCTTCACTTCTGCCCTCTGCATCCCCCCCGCTGCATCTCTCTGTGGTCCACCCTGACTGGGAAGGGAATTCTGGGAAGTGTTGTGCAATCTAGCCAAGCTGACAGATTGCAAAGCCACCACAGGTAGGGAGTGGGGGCCGGGCACTGGTATCTTTTAAAAGCTCTCCATGTGATTTTTGTGAGCAGAGGTTGAGAACCTCTGACGGAGGTGATTCTGAAATGGAGGCTGACAGAGCCCTGCAGGCGATTCTGATCACCTGATATGTCCCCTCCTCTCATGAGAGGCACTTTGTGTAAAGTAGTGGAAGGAAAGAGGGAGGGATCAAATATCATGGAGGATTCTGTAGTGTTGAAGCTGGGCGCTGTGTTGCAAGGGGGTGAGGAGGAAGTAAGTGATGAAGCAACGGAAACTGTGGACCATGCTTTTGAGAAGTGTGTTTGCAAAGACCAAAAAAAAAAAAAAAAATAGGGCAGCTAGGGGAGTTAGCTGGATCAAAGAAGCACATTGTCAAGCTTTGTGGGGGAGTCTGGATTGATTTCTTATCCCTCTGGCCTTCTTCAGCCCTTTGCTTGTTTCCTCTGGGCAGGTTCTTAGGATCCCATCTCCTGCCTGGTATGAAAGAGCCTGGCATTGCTTTCTGACTATATGGGGGCTCTGGGGATAACAGGGATTGTCTTCCCTCTGTGCCCAGGTTGGAAGATCTGGGGAGTATTTCATAAGAGGGACTCAATGTAAAGTTTCTGAGCTGAGTTAAAATAAGGAGAGGAGAGATTAGCAGATAAGATAATTGAAATTATTGAAGAATGGAAAGGGGTGGAAACAGACATCCCTCAGGATTTAGGAAGCATAAAATAGAGTTCTGTAGGCTGTTTGGCAGAGGAAGGTGTAAAGGGGAAATTTGGTTCACATGCGCTTCACAAATTTGAACATATAAGTTTAATGATTATTTTCACAGAAATCTTTTTTTCACTTTTAATAATCGTAATATTTTCATTGGTTGCACATGCACTAGAGGACTATGTTGGTTAGTCCATCTATGTGCTAACACTCAGAAAACAGTAGTTTACGGCATATCTTCATATCTTTTGTATGTTGTCTGATAAATTTGCATTTTTTGTTACTATCATATTGCCTTCTCTCCTCAGTTCATAAAAATGGGTCATTGGTTCACAGGTGGTTCTCTGAAATATACATGCATTTGGAGAGTGAAAGACTATGTCTCAGAAAAACTTTGCAAACCTAATAAAAACATGTTACAGTGCAAATATGGAACATAAATCTGTGTCTGCTGGGACAAGTAAATCTGAGAATGAGGGCTTCATGCAGCAGCCCAAAATAGAAAGGGTGAATTGTATGCATGATGATGAATATTCAAAAAATTAGTTTTAGTAGACTAAGAATCCCTTCATCCCTAGTTACCTTTTTTTTTTTTTTTTTTTTTTTTTGCTATAAAACGTGGTTAAATTGTGATGTGAAGCTCTTAGGTCACTTCCTAACACAACAAAGCGATGTGCCCCGTAAAGCAGTCGAATTTTTTAGAACAACTACAAAATAATGCTTTCTAGTATGTAATATTGAATAATACTGTCAATGAAATTGGAGAAGAGAGCAAAACAGAGGGTTATTCAAATTTGTACTTCTGCCAGTCAAAACTATTATAGTTCACACTGTTGCTGAAATACTTTCAAAAATAGCTACAAAGTCAGTGACAAATACATTAAAAGAGAAAGCAGAATGCAACATTGACAACATTCGTCTTTTAGATGATACCGTTGAATCTCAGACTTTAGTGTGCTCCAGCTTCACCTGAACGCTGTCCCACTGAGTTTCTCATTTAGTACGTCTGGGATGAAGCCCCACATTTTACATTTCTAGTTGATTCCTAGGTGCTGCTGCTGTTAGTGATTGAGGATAACACTTTGAGACCCACCTATGTAGATGTCAAGTTACTATGAGCTGTGCATGCTGGCAGATATTTTCCTTGACAGCAGAGCTGGACAAGATCATTATGCACAGAATATGAAGCAGGTGTGTACTTGTGCCATGCTTGGAGAAGGGAAATGTGCTCAATGACTTAACATCGGAAAATCCATGCTAAATCCAGGAGGAGTTTTTCTCTTGCACAGTTAATGATATCAGCTTTGATACAGACTGGGCAGGGACACTGGGATTGGTACCAAAGGAGCACCAGCCACAACTGGGTGGGAAAGGACTTTATTGTGAGTGAAAATGGTTGCATCTAAGCATCCTTCTACCCTCTTTATTCACAGAAGATAGTTGGTGGTCAATATAAGCCTTTTGTTTTTGATTCAGGGTCGAGGGAAATAGAGAACATTATGAATATGATGAAAGTATGATAATTGAAAGTATGTATTTCACATGTGCTGTGCAAAGAAAGAGTCAGCAAATTTTTAAAAAATGAGATATAATTGATATATAACATTGTATTCGTTTTAGGTATACAACTTAATGATTTGATTTATGTATATATTGTGATATGATCACCACAGTAAGTTTAGTTAACATCCATCACCACATGTAGTTACAATTTTATTTTCCTTTTTTTTTTTTTCTGGCCACACCTGGTAGCGTGTGGGACCTTAGTTCCCAGACCAGAGGTGGAACCCGTGCCCCCTGCAGTGGAAGTGCAGAGTCTTAACCACAGGACCACCAGGAAAGTCCCATGTAGTTACAGTTTTTTTTTCTTGTGATGAGAGCTTTTAAGATCTATTCTTAGGGGCAGCAAATATAAGACAACTTTGTTCCCCCACTGGAGACTGCTGGCTAGTGATGAGAAGGGTGCTCAAGAGTTTCTTGAATGAAAGATGTGTTAAAAACATTGATTTACAACATTAGTAATACGAGTACAGACCATTTCTGGGATTTCAAGTGGCTTAGCTCAGCATACTGCTGTCAGTGTCTTATCTAGTCTGAACTAGATGAAATGTATGAATAGCTTGATCTCTAATAGTTTTTTATTCTTTGAAAATTTGTGGACATCCGACCCTTATTCAAGAAATAAATTAATGCCGTATCATTGGGCACATTTTAAAACCACACACATAAGCTGCAACTAAACAGATAAGGCTGATTTCCAGAGCCCCAAAGACTCAGTAGAGGACCTGAATTTCATTTGGGCACAGTCTCCCAGGCTGAAACAGTTTATACCCTCACTGTTTCCTGTAAATGCTTGTTCATTTACCAGCCAACAGGCCATGAGGAGCAGTGAGACTTGCTTCTTACCTTAGTGAAAAATATCTTCATAATTTCTGGACCCACACGTGAGCCAAATATCTAGAACCATTGGACAGAATCACCAAATACACTTGCTTTCATTCCTGGGATCTAAGCTCTTCTAGTGTTGTAGAAATAAGTCATGGAAAAGAAAACATCTAAAAATGTGGGTCCTAACCTATGACATGAGCTGGATATAGGTGTCTCGGTGAAAAGCTGTAAATGATAATGCCCACCCTAATTTTCGTTTTGCGCATTATTTTTTAATTTAGAAATTTGTGATTTATCAAGTTATTAAAAGCACATCAAAATTTGTATTCTGCATGTGTTCCAAAAGGTCATTAAGCGCTCGTTTACAGATTGATATCAATTAGCTGCACATGATTTTTTCAAATGTTTGGCGGTACTGCTCCCTAGTCATGCTGCTCTAGCACCACCATGTGGCGAGAAGGAACAACACACCTGTCTCCATGCTTAAAAGGGGGACAATTGATCCTCTTGAATTTAAGCTAAGATTACTAAATTTTTGCCTAGAAAGTTTTAGGAAAAGCAGAATATTATTTTTAGAGAAGAAGAGAACCCCATTAGATGAACACTGATTGAGCACTTGCGGATGCTAGGCTTGTGTTAAGCCCTTTACGTATATTATCTTATTGCCTCCTTATCAAGACCCCATGAAGCACTGTTAACACTTCTTTACAGACGCGGAGAACTGTTCAGATAAAGTAGCCCGAATGCCTTCTAAAAGTGAGCATCAGGAAGATATGGACATAAAAATATGACTGACTCCATCCACTAGACTTCCTATGCCCTTAGGACAAGCTGAGCAAGTCCAATTTTCAAATGTGAGCACAAGGCACATTTCTGTGTCTGGGGCATCATTTTATGCTGGAACAGAAGTCTTAATTCAGGGTCTTTGATGTGCATCTCATCTAGTTTGCTTTTTGTCTGGCAGCTCAAAGAACTGAGAGTAGAGAGGAGTGATCTCTAGCACTCATTTATTCCTATAGAAACAAAAACCGTGTTGCCCCAATTGCTCAGAAGACTCTGAATAATTAGTCAAAAGATTTTAAGGCTGTTAACCTGACTCCTGGTCACATCACCTGAAGATTCACAAATGGCCAGTAAATATATTTTTAGTTTGTTACTAGAATTTGAATTATAACTCTAAACTATATCTCATTAATACTGTACCTATTTTAATATGAGTGACTTAAAAATGTACACCTTCACTCATATACCCTGAAATTATACCAATTAAATATTTGCTGAAGTTAGTAAATAGAGAATAGCTCATAGTTCTGCTAGAGGCACCAGTCATTTATACTTCAGTATTGATCAGTAAAGTAAGATCCATTTTCTCTCAGCATTTAGTGATGATCACTTGGGGGCAGTAAGGAACCTCTTATGGTTTGACAGGGACTGGAGGGAGACAAATGCTTTGAAGCATGAAACATTTTGGCTAGGACAGATCTGAGTGAACCATCTCTGACGTAGGGAAGCATGGTTCAGTTTACCAGAATTTAGGGCAGGATTGTATATCAGCTACATTGTGGATTAAATCAATGCTTATGGGCTAGTCTGGAAATTTAATGTTTATAATCTTGCTGAGGTCTCTTGGAGCTATGATTTTCCATAATTCAGTGACATTGTTTCTATGTGTCCTAAGATTTAAACAACAAAATTAAAAACAAACTTTTGTAACCTAACCCATTACTGCGTTGGAAATAAGGAATGTTTGTCAATGACACATTTGTCAAAAATTACGCATTTCTAAGTGCTTGAAATGTTAACTCATTTAATCCTTAATAGGAAGATACTGATATTATCTAGTTTTATGGATAAGGCAACTGAGGCACAGATGTTAACAGCTTGCCAGGGCTACACAGTCGGTAAGGAGTCGTACTAGGATTTGAATCCCGGCAGGCAGGCTCCAGAGGTTATGGCTCTTAACTATTCTCCAAACTGTCTGTAACTTCCATGCATAGGTTTTATTATTTTTGTTTTTGTTTTGTTTTTTTGTGTTTTTTTTTGCGGTACGCGGGCCTCTCACTGTTGTGGCCCCTCCCGTTGCGGAGCACAGGCTCCGGATGCGCAGGCTCAGCGGCCTTGGCTCACGGGCCCAGCCGCTCCGCGGCATGTGGGACATTCCCGGACCGGGGCACGAACCCGTGTCCCCTGCATCGGCAGGCGGACTCTCAACCACTGCGCCACCAGGGAAGCCCGGTTTTATTATTTTTTAAAAAGTATTTTCAACTGTTCTTTCTCATTTATGCCTTAAAAATTATTGTGAGATAAATTACCAGGAGCTGAGATGGAAGAAACTATGGAAAATAGAAATAGCTTAATGGAGATCCTGTTGGGGAATTCATTGAGGCTGAGGACTCTATAGCTGGAAGGATATTCTTAATTGACTTTGAGGAAATTTTAAAAGTAAGATGTACACTATTATGACTAGTATTTACAAGAAAGTTTACTGCTCAACTACTTTTTTATTTTTGTATTTCCAATTTCAGCCCATTATTCTCTGAGGGAGAGATGAGTTTTTCAGTTGCTTTTCCATTAAACAATAGCTTTCTGAATGGTGATAGAATGATCAAGCCTTCTCCTTAAGTATAAGAAATGTTCTGCAGATATTAAATGATTCTTCATGGATATAATTGAGAAAGAGCACGATGGAGAAAACCTAAGTATTTAAATTTTGAGAATTCTTAATCTAAAATGCAGCTCATGTAAAAATGGCAGCATTACAAAGTGTCCCCAGGACTTAGCTCAATCACATAGGTACTTGATAAATAAGTCTTTATTCAGTCCCCACAAAGAATGTCTTCTTCAAACTTGGTAAAGAAATACTGCATGTGACCAGGGGGATGGGAAAGATGTATTACCTTCATTTTGTGGCTAAGGCACCAGATGAAGAGGTAGGGAAAAAAGACTGACAGTAACCAAAGAGATATCCAGGCAAGAGGTTTAAAAACTACTGAGATGATGTAATTTGCCCAGTGGACCCTTCTCTGATTAAGATATTTTAGAGTCAGCATATGAAGGGCTATGAACATGGTCATGGTAGAATCAGTGGAGCAACCATGTCCTTCAGAACTCACAGATAGGTAGATAAATCCTCAAATGAAGTGATGGTTCCTCAACCGGTTTTTAAGAGCTATACTCAAACAGGAGAGGATTGTAGAGTCCAGTTGCAAGGCCTGTTACCTCCCATAGGAAGCGAGCAGATAATAAGGCAACATCTTGAGGAAATCATAATGGACAAATAGCCTTCCATCCCTACACATGTGCCCCTAATGTGCTTCTTGGTGACACAGGAAGCAGAACAGTTGTGAAAAGATCTGTAGAAGTAGTAAGAAGGTTAAAACAAATCTGTAAACGCTCTCCTGTGGAAGCTGCTGCTAGCCAGGAAATGAAAGAATAACCAAAGTTGTAATGAGAGTCATTGATGTAGTGTTAACATGCTATGAGAAGACAAGAAAACAAAGACATTCTTCAGGAAAAGTATTGTAATAGAGTTGGATGTTAAAGTCTCTATAAATGTAAGGAGTATTTTACTGAATTCAATTGCAGGGCTCCCAGAGGTGCTAAAACAACTTTCTTTCGTAGATTTTACATCTAAGAGCATTTTTGGTCAGATTCCTTACTAAGTGGTGGGAATGAAATCAACAGTTTGAAGAAAATACAATTTTATCACTATTTTCATGACTTTATTAAGAAGGAGGAAGAACTTGGCAGGTGATTGATTAATCCTCTTGCAAAGACTGACTCTAAGTATGAAAGGTGACCACCATGACAAGACTGACGTCTTAAGAATATGTGAAAAGTAGCCTTACAGTTTTGAAATGATGCTTTGTGAGTTACTAAAAAATTACACCTAACCTCGGGTCCTGGGATAACAAAACAAACATGCTTAAGATCGATAATACCTGAGGAACTCTGAAGTGCTGTGGAATTCAGAATGTCTTCAAGTGTGTGGTCCAGGAATACAGCCTGGAGCTGACAAGTGGCAAAGCCTTTGACAAATACAGCCAGGGACCTCTGAAGTCTCTCTTATATCAGCTTTTTTTTTACCCCCCCGTATGTATCAAGTGAAACAGAGTTTTCTGTTTTGGAAATCCTCATGCAAGTATGCATATTTGGAACCAGTGGAGCCTATAGTTTAAGTTGGTTACACTAGAATCAAACAGCTGTGGATTCAAATCCTGGCTTCGCTACTTTCTAGCATAATGAAATTGGGCACGTTGCTTTATCTTTCTGAGCTGCAGTTTAATCATCTGTTAAATGGGAGTAAACACTTCCAGAAGTTTTACGTCTGTTAGGAATTCAGTGTCAATCATTTTATTTTTCACTTTTTAATGTGGCCTGTGTGGCAAAATGCTTTTGTTGTCTTGTATATTTGTATTCTTCCGATTTTTTAAGTTGAATTATCAAGAGCAAAAAGGTCACTGTCCTTTCCCTCCACATGTTGTTACCCGAGTTGTCACTGTCTTCCAGAATCCCCTACTTTGAAACTAGCGCTGCCAATGGGACAAACATAAACCAAGCGATTGAGATGCTCCTGGACCTGATAATGAAGCGAATGGAACGGTGTGTGGACAAGTCCTGGATTCCCGAAGGTGTGGTGCGATCCAACGGTCACACCTCTGCAGATCAGTTGAATGAAGAAAAGGAAAAGGGGTCATGTGGCTGTTGAAGAGTCCAGCGAGCTACACAGTAGTTCAGGTGGCCCATGTCTGTGACCTTCTCTACGGTGATACACACACGGCACAGGGAGAAATTAACGGGCATTGTGTACAAACTGCTTCTCACCATCCCAGTTAGACCTATCAGTAGAGCATCCAGTTTTAAAATTACTTTGCTGCAGCTTTGTAAATATTTCTTTAAGATTCAGCCTGAGAGTTAGGAGAAATATTTCACATAGCCCAAAGTGCCTTATAAAACCTTAGCCCATGGCAGTAGATCATTTAAGTAGTCAGGATTTTGTAGCCACAGAACAGTGCATTTATTATGTAGAATGACTGAAGATACTGTCACCTGCCTTACCATAGATAGGCCTGGAGTCTCACATTCAAGATCTTAGACGTAATATCAGTGTTTAATCCAAATTTGAAGACCCTTACTTGCACCCAAGGGACCTTCTAAAATGCCATCTAAACCATTTGAATGTTAAATAAGAATATACACAAATGATGCTTCAATGTCTTTGAGTATTAATTTATGTAAGCATTCTGTTTAAAATGAAATAGGGCAAATTATTGCCCATATCTACAGACCTTGGATAAACTGGATCAAGAAATTGTATGCTCATTGTGACTGTTGCTGGTGGGAAAGGGCTTGGGGGTGAGGCCTGGGGGGGCTTAATGTTGTATAAGCAGCTGAAGGGGGACTTCTGGCTCCCTGCTAGATTCCCGTTGCTCTGAAGGGTTGATTGAAGGGCCAGGGAGCTAGATTTTTATGGCTTTCGTTCACTGTGATGTGTGCATTTATACGTGGCCTATGTGCTGACCCCATCTGAACATAGCTGGTGCTTATGCCGAAGTTATTTGTGATAAGTAAACATTTAGCTTCTTTTTCTTCATATGTATAATGTTGGTCTGGCATCCTCAGGCTGCAGTTTCAATTAGCTTGTGAACGACTCATCTTGTTTTCACCCTCAGTCTCTATATTGTTGATCTTTGCAACTTGTTTTGTTTTTACATTGGTGGAATTGAAGGAATTATCTTCTAATTACATAAAATATCTGTTTACTATTTGGTGGAAGATGGATGTTTGTGTTTAAGCAGTTACATTTGTACTCTAGCTCAGTATAAGAAAAATGGAGTGTTCTGTAGCCTGTAGTTTTCCTTGAGATCATGGGCATTTACTGTACTTGTTGGGTCTTTCCAAGGTCATGTACTCTTCCACATTGCCAAAGTGTCTTTTTAGCAAATTAAAGGTGGTTTCAAAATATGCTTCATGGCAGTTGCTTACAAAAATCAAAGGGGAAAATTCTTATTTATTAAAGTAGTTTAAGTAAAGTAGATTAAAATTTCCAAAGAGCTTAATGGCTATTTAGGAAGAAACACCCCACCACTCATTATAATTTAAATAAAGAATAAAAATGAATGTATTTTGTGGTGGCAAATGTTTGGCATAACAGTAATTAGAAAAATACAGCTATGATGGAAAGTAATTACCTTTATGATGATTTTCAAACGGCTTTTTGTTGAGCATCTGTCCTGGTTTTTTTTTTTGCCATTGCCCTGCCACCATCCCCTTAAGAAACTTAGCTGTGTTTACTAAGATCTTATATATTTCTATCCGTGAAATGAGGACCTTTTTAAATACTAAGGATTCACTGAGTCCTATGCATTTGAATTGTGTATCCTGGTGAGAAAAAGATCCAGACATTTCAAGGGCAGGGTCATCCTCACAGGCAGTGCCTTCTAAAGTTGCCATAAGGCTTAAGTGGAGTAAATGATAATTTTATCGCTACATATCAGGGAACATTTTATATGATTCATTTGTATAGTTAAAAGGAAGACAATATCAGTATGTTCCAACCTATTTAGGAACCAACTGAGAAGTTAGCTACAGATTCCATCGGCCTTAAACACAATACACAATTAAACATATACATGATATTGGCACATGCAAGAGCCATCTTTAATTATTGATGTAAATAACCTGTATTCTCTTTGGAAAGCATTTGTTTAAATTTATATTGAAGTACCAATATAAATTTTTGTGTGCGTCCATGTATTTTCCTATTGACAGGCTTCTGTAAAAGTGAAGTGTTATCTTCAGTGAACTGTGTGCCAATTAAGCTTATAATAAAAAAGTGGTTTAATCTGTCAAGTTTGGATGTGAACACAACTTCATTTCCCATCACAATAAAGTTTCAACCAGAAGTCATAATGCTAAAGGAAACCACATTCAGAGACACAAATTCCATGAGGTGCGTGATGAGGGACCAGCTAAGACAACATATTCTGGAGAAGATAATTCAAATATGTTATCCTCGAACATTTACGGAGCATCTACAGTGCAGGAAATGTTGTACTAGCTGTCCTCAGGTGAACAAAGCAAGGATGGTAAGGGCGTGAACTAAGGCTGGGACTGAGAGATGGGTGCAAGAGGCATTGGGCGTGGTGTGGTACTTGACTGGATGAGGAGGGAATATGTGGGGACATGTACACTCTTACCTTATTTCCTACCACCACTGTTCACCCCACTTACTCCTCCACAGGCATACGGGCCTCCCTGGAGCGGCCAAGTATGTTCCTGCCTCAGGAATATTTGCTGTTCCCTCTACCTGGAACGCTAGTCTTCCATATATCTGCATGGCTCCCTCTCCCATCCGTTAAGACAGTTCAAATGTCACGTTGTCCAAAAGGACTTTACTGATCACCTTATATAAAATAGCAGTCGGGCTTCCCTGGTGGAGCAGTGGTTGAGAGTCCGCCTGCCGATGCAGGGGACACGGGTTCGTGCCCCGGTCCGGGAAGATCCCACATGCCGCGGAGCGGCTGGGCCCGTGAGCCATGGCCGCTGAGCCTGCGCGTCCGGAGCCTGTGCTCCGCAACGGGAGAGGCCACAACAGCGAGAGGCCCGCGTACCACAAAAAAATAAAATAAAATATCAGTCACTCCCCCTCATGGCCCCAACCAGATTGTCACCTGCTGCCTTGTTATCCTGCTCTGTTTTTGTACATGTCACTTATTACCACTCAATATATTTGTATGTTTGTCTCCATCCACTAAGATATAAGCTCCATGAGGACAGGGACTTGGGAAGTTTTCTTCAAAATTGTGTTGCCACTACCTGGAAAAGGCCTGGTATACAGTAGGTACTCAAATGGTTATTGGTGGACTGAATAAAGGACTTAAGATGCAGCAGGGTCAAGTGAAAGAGTTTTCAAAACAGGAGTCACTATTAATATTCAAAGACAGGAATAGAATTTGAAAGTAACCACTTCAAAAATGTTTAGAAATGCTCTCATATAAGAAATCCATATTGGTTTATTATGAGAAATTAGGAAATCTGAGAAGTATATTCTGGTGTTTTGAAGTTGATGTCAAGATAGCTAATAATCTATTGAAGAAATGTTCCATGAGGACTTTTTGGCCGCTCCACATTGCATGCAGGATCTCAGTTCCCTGACCAGGGATCGGAGCGCGTGCCCCCCACAGTGGAAACACAGAGTCCTAACCACTGTACCGCCAGGGAATTCCCAATAAGGAGTTTTTTTTTTTTAATTGAACTGTTGTTGATTTACAATATGTGTTAGCAAAGTAATTCTTTGCTAACATTATGCATACATTATATATGTATAATATATATGTATATTCTTTTTCAGATTCTCTTCCATTAGAGGTTATTACAAGATATTGAATATAGTTCCCCGTGCTATATAGTAGGTCCTCGTTGCTTATTTTATATATAGTAGTGTGTATCTGTTAATCACATACTCCTAATTTATTCCTCTTCCCTCCTTTCCCCTTTGGTAACCATAAGTTTGTTTTCTATGTCTGTGAGTCTGTTTCTGTTTTACAAATAAGTTCACTTGTGTTATTGTTTAGATTCCATATTTAAGTCATATAGTATTTGTCTGCCTGGCTTACTTCCCTTAGTATGATAATCTCTAGGTCCATCCATGTTGCTGCAAATGGCATTATCTCTTTCTTTTTTATGGCTGAGTAATATTCTATCGTATATATATTACCACATCTTCCTTATCCATTTATCTGTCAGTGGAGACTTAGGTTGCTCCCATGTCTTGGCTACTGTAAATAGTGCTGCAATGAACAGTGGAGTGCAAGTATCTTTTCGAATTAGAGTTTTTGTCTTTTCTGGATATATGCCCAGGAGTGGGATTGCTGGGTCATATGGTAGCTCTATTTTTAGTTTTTAAGGAACCTCCATACTGTTCTCCATAGTGGCTGCACTAATTTACATTCCCACCAACAGTGTAGGAGGGTTCTTTTTTTCTCCACACCCTCTCCAGCATTTGTTATTTGTAGACTTTTTGATGATGGCCATTCTGACTGGTGTGAGGTGATAACTCTTTGTAGTTCTGATTTTCACTTCTCTAATAATTAGTGATGTTAAGCATCTTTTTATGTGCCTGTTGGCTATCTATATGTCTTCTTTAGATAAATGTCTCTTCTGATCTTCTGCCCATTTTTGAATTGGGTTGTTTGGGTTTTTTGATATTGAGTTGTAGGAGCTGTCTGTATATTTTAGAAATTAATCCCTTGTTGGTCACATCATTTACAAATATTTTCTCCCATTCTGTAGATTGTCTTTTCATTTTGTTTATGGTTCCCTTTGCTGTGCAAAAGCCTGTAAGTTTGATTAGGTCCCATTTGTTTATTTTTGCACACTAAAGAATGTTTTGCTTGGCTTTTTATAAGCTGGAAAACTCTATATGGTATTTCCAGGTCTTCTATTTTTGGCAATATGGGTGAGTATAGAACTGGAAAACTCTCCCAATATAAAACACTTGATAATGCTGGATAAAATATAATGAACATTTTTTTTAATGAACTCTTGATCTCTTAAGAAAGTAAGGGAAATACCCTGAGACCATCCCTCTTTTTCCACAAAACAGACAACAGCAGCAACATCAGCAACAACAATGGCAGCAACAGAGGGAAACAAACTGATACTGAGTGTGGTTTGCTTTTGGTTTGGTTTTTTCCAGCATCAGTAATCTAGGTGCTTGGTTTTAATGGCTACATGCCATCATGGGAGAAAGCTTTGGATCTGTTGGAGGTTGGATACTGGGGTGGAGGGCCCCTACCTCCAAACACACACAAAGCCAGGCCCTGGTCTATGTCTTAATCTTCCCTGAGCATTTATAACCATAAGTATGCTTTTACACAGGTTTGAGGTTCAAGTTTACATTAGCCCCCTTTTCTGGGAATGTCTAAGCCAAAAAATGAACATAAACTAACATAAAGTGATTTGTGGTTGGTAATACCTCTGGATTTCTTGGGAGAAGCAAAGTAAAATCTCTTCAGAGAAAACATTTTCACCCGGAACTTACAGGATTTTTACAGAAAACACCCTGCTAAGAGTGAGCTCACTATTTAAAATGAAAACCCATTCCTTCCTCACCCCCTGCAGCCCCAAACATGAGCAAGGGCCAGTGAACCAAAATCCAGCAGATAATATAGTTATCAGATGGAGACCATAAAGTAAAGATGTTTAAAATGCTTACAAACATAAAAGGAATGGAAACATCTGGGAAAAGAAGACTTTATTAAAGATACAAGACTGGTTTGAATTTTAGAAAAAGACTTCCATATATGGAAAAATGTAGCTATTGATGTTCAAAATGGAATGGTCAGAAGTTAAATGGCAAGTTTGACAGGTGAAGAGAAAATTGGTGAACTAGAAGATAGAATGGAGGAAATTATACAGAATTCAGCAGACAGGGATAAGGTATGAGGGAGGTTAAGAGAGATAGAGGAAAGATTAAGGCTCCAACTTATGTCTAATAGGAATTCTAGAAGGAGAAATGGGAGGACATAGAGGAAGAGGAAATATATGAAAAGAAAATAGCTGAGAATTTTTCAGTAATGGTGACAGACATACACCTTCAGATTCAGGAATCATTAAGTCTCAAGCAAGCTAAACAAAAAGAAATAGTATTTCCAAGATTTCAGTTCAGTCTGTTGGACGTGAAATACATGTTTGTTGTTGTTGTGAACCCCTTCCTCTGTATTCCATTATAATAATTGGAAAGAAAAGCATTTTCTAAGACTGGCTACTCACCTATTCAACCTAGAGCGAAGCACTGAGTATGCTCATAGGCTGAAGGGAACACAGTCTCAAATGAAGCCTTAAGGTGTGGGATTAAGAACACAGATAAGGGATAGGGCCCCTGACACTGAAGGTAAGAAGTGAAGCTGGGTTATCATGTTGGTGAGAAAGGCAGGAAATTTCTTGTTGAAGTAAAGGGATAAAACAGAGAGAGTTGGGAAGGAACTGTGTAAAGAGCTTGGGAAGACTGATGAGGTTCTTCTATAATTATTGAGGGGGATGAGAGAGGGAGAAGATCAAACAAAAGTAAAATAATTTTCAGTATCTTGGTTGCCAATGAAGTGTTGGGAAAATGTTTATTACTGAAATTTCTGATGTGTGCCTTTGTTATTAACATTGTTCTGGAATTGCATGTCAAGTGATTAGCAAAGAAAAATAAATGCAAGTATCAGATAAAAAGAAAACACATGTATTCACAGATTATAACTAGACAAACTGATTCTAAAGTTAAAGAAAAAACTTTAAGGAATAGCTAGAGAAACAAGGAATAAGAAGGCCAAGGAAGGAAGAGGAGGACTGCTGGTAAACCCAGTTATTTAAAAAATTACAATAATTTAAACATTTTGGAACTGTCACATAAATAGATAAATCAGTTGAACAAAGTAGATAGACCCATGGAGAAGTGATATTTTGAATTAGTGGAGGAAGCAATGCCCTTATTCAACCTGTGGTACTGGGGGGAAAAAATGCACTGGAATCCTATGTTATTATTTATACTTAAGCAAATTCCAGATTAGTTGAAAATTCAAATGTGGAAAATGATACTATAAAAATAATAGAGAAAAATATTTGAAAAACAATTTTGAAGAGGGAAATGCAGTTTCAAGCGAAACACCAAATCCAAAACCACAGAAGAAAAGATTAATTTGGATACATACAAATAAGACATTTCTGCACAGAGAAATGCTATAAGCAAAATTTAAAATATTGATAAATTGGGAAACAATTTCTGAAAGTTAGAGCAAAGCTCTAAATTTCTTAATATGTAAAATGCTCTTAAAAATCAACAACACAGTAGAAAACTGTGTGAAGGACATAAACAGGCAATTCACAGAAAAAAATAGATGTCAAACATTTGTAAAGATTCCTAACTCCACTCATAATCAAATAAATGCCAGTTAAAATAATAATAAAAAAATTTTTAATCTCAGATTGGCAAAGATCACCTTCGACAAAGACGTCGTGAAGTAGGCATCTTATTTGTTCTTGTTGAGTGTTAATTGGTAAAACCTTTTGGAAGGCATTTAGTATTATCTACCAAATTTTAAGTGTTATAGGCCCAGCAACTCTATACCAATAAACTCTTCTGAAAAAAAAAAAATTAGTAAGGATGCTTATTATCTCCCAAAGATAGGAGACAAGATACGAAACAAATTTCCAAACACAGGCGACCAATTAAGATGATACCCTCCTACAACTGCACTTATGTAACTATGGAAGACAATGTGAAGTATTCACTGATAATAAAATGTGTATTGGATGCCTAATTACGTACCAGGAACTGTTCTAGGTACTGGGCGTATAGCTGTAAACAAAACGACAAAAATCCTTGCCTTCATGGAGCTCACATCCCATTGAGGGGAGGCAGATAACAGCAAGATGCAGAAAAGGGTGAACAGGATGCTCATCAGTGTTATCAAGAAGAGGGAGTGGAGACACGTACACACAAATGTTTGTCTATGCACAGAAAACCTCTGGTAGGTAATAAAAGGAAGTGACTGCTACTGGAGAGGAGGACTGGAGGTCTGGGGAGAGAACTTAAGTTTACTGTGAAGAAAAAAAAATTTTTTTAACCACATATGTATATTAATTAAAAAGCGCGGAGGTGGGGGAGTAAAGGTGGAGACCACCACTACAAGTCTTTAAAACACTGCCGGTTAAGTCCTCCGAACCTGAGGCTCAGCTGCTTCGGTTGCAGCGCGTGGCAGCAGGTTCCCGCCGCGGACATCAGGCAAGTCGGCTTGGGACTGGAATCATGGGCGGGGCTCGGGCCGCAGAGAAATGAGTTCCTGGAGACGAGCCACGTGTGGAGAGCCGTCTTGGGAAAAGCACAAACCAGAAACAAGATATACAAGACGTGAGTAAATGCTGACGTCGTACGACACGGTGGGGAGGAAAACTACAGACTCGGACAGCCAGTTCAGAAGCCTGCGTAGAAACGCGCACTTCACCAGCGGGCAGCCGCACTCTGGGCCTGCGCCAAACGGCAGCGCTTTTGCCGGCGTGCCCGCGGGGTGGCGCTGTCACGTCCGGCTAGCTTTCCAGGGGCCCCCAAGAGCGAAGGAACACCGCCTTTTCCGGGTGGAGAACCGGAAACAGAATCACTTCCCGTGGCGGGGCTACGTCACTTCCTCTTAAGCGCGGCGTCTGGCCGGGGCGTCCGCACGAGCGGCGTCCGCACGAGCGTTCAACATGCGGATTGAGAAGTGTTATTTCTGTTCGGGTCCGATTTACCCAGGCCACGGCATGATGTTCGTTCGCAACGATTGCAAGGTGAGACGGCCGGGAGTAGCGCGCGCTCCGCTGCGCTCCCGCCGGGCTGAAGCCGCGCCCGCTCGGCGCGGGGTTCCTCTGCCCCTGCGTGGGGTTTGGTCTAGGATTTCGGCTCGTGGGGCTGGTTTTGCTAGCGGCTCCGACCTCGACCTCCCTCTTGGGGAAGGTTCTCCTGCCGGCGTCGCGACCGGAGCTGGTCACTAGACCGCCGTTGGGCGAGGCTGGCTGCCATGAGGTTGAGGAGCGATTCCAGCCAGCGCCGACGGGGAAGCTGGGAGTCTCTTTGCCCACTTTTGCACATGGGCCACGTTCTTCAGTTCGGTAAACTTTGTTGAACGCATGCCGGGTTAAGCATCATTGCTGAGGTCCGCGTCTGTACAGATGAATAAGACTTGGGGTTGGCCATAGTCTGTAGAGGTTGGTAGAAATGTTGCATATGGCTTAATAATAGAGTTATGTATTATGAAGCTGTTGGAGGTGTTTTGGAGAGGGTCGTCTGTAGAAAGGCACAGAAAGGAAGTGACGTTTATCCTGGATCTTGCATTTTGCTTAAGAACGTGAGGAGAAGGCAATCTAGGTGGAAGGAAAACGAACAGTTTGAGCAAAGGCACAGAGGGGAGCAGCTACTTCTCTGTTTAGGGAAGTGACGGATTGCAGATGGTAATAGAGGCTTGGGGTAGGGCTATAATGAAGTACGGTTTTCACTGAATGTGTATCACTTTTTCATCATCATGAAGTCGAAAGATCATAAGTTGGGGACCGTCTGTATAAGGCCTCTGTGAAAGACTTTATGAGTGATATATGAATTTGCCTTTCATACCAGAATGGATCTCATTCCTCTGTTTAACACATTGTTTCTCAGAATTAGACCTCTCTTGTATATGCTTCTGAATCACTGGACACTTGTAGAAAATACTGATTCCTGGTTTCCACCAGATCTATTGAATTGGAATCTCTGGGGAGAGAGGAAGAGGAGCTAGAAATCTATGTTCATTGAGGTGATTTTGACATGCTAAAGAACTACAGTTCTTGTTTCATCACCTTATGTCTGTATTCTACATGAAAAATATTGACCTCACTAAATTAGGAGTAAGGAGTCTTGCCAAAAGTGTGGGAACAAAGCGATGTTTGAAAACTTGAAAGAGCATGTAAAAGATTTTTTTTTTTTTTTTTTTTCCGGTACGCGGGCCTCTCACTGTTGTGGCCTCTCCCGTTGCGGAGCACAGGCTCCGGACGCGCAGGCTCAGCGGCCATGGCTCACGGGCCCAGCCGCTCCGTGGCACGTGGGATCTTCCCGGACCGGGGCACGAACCCGTGCCCCCTGCATCGGCAGGCGGACTCTCAACCACTGCGCCACCAGGGAAGCCCTCATGTCTCTTTTTGAATTATGGTTTTCTCAGGGTATATGCCCAGTAGTGGGATTGCTGGGTCATATGGTAGTTCTATTTTTAGTTTTTTAAGGAACCTCAATAGTGTTCTCCCTAGTGGTTATATCAATTTACATTCCCACCAACAGTGCAGGAGGGTTCCCTTTTCACCACACCCTTTCCAGCATTTATTGTTTCTAGATATTTTGCTAATGGCCATGCTGACCAGTGTGAGGTAATACCTCATTGTAGTTTTGATTTGCATTTCTCTAGTAATTAGTGATGTTGAGCATCTTTTCATGTGCATCTTGGTCATCTGTATGTATGTCTTCCTTGGTGAAGTGTCTATTTAGGTCTTCCACGCATTATTATTATTTTTTTTTTCCGGTACGCAGGCCTCTCACAGTTGTGGCCTTTCCCGTTGCGGAGAACAGGCTCCGGACGCGCAGGCTTAGCGGCCATGGCTCACGGGCCTAGCCGCTCCGTGGCATGTGGGATCTTCCCGGACCGGGGCACAAGCCCGTGTCCCCTGCATCGGCAGGCGGACTCTCAATCACTGCGCCACCAGGGAAGCCCAAAAGGTTTTTAATTCCTGCTCTCAGGAACATGACAAAGAATTAATAGCAATGAATGAAATGATTGTCAGGTTGGGGTGTAATTCACAGTGGGCATTATGGCTTTGTGGATGATTTGGTCATCATGACTATGATTTTTGTCCATCAGTGTTTGTCAGCTGGATATGGGAATTAGAAAGGATGATGGGAGCTATCTAGAGTTGTGTGTTGATCTGGCAGACACAGTGGAAGTTCAAGTTGATGAGGAAGTCTATATTGCTAGCAAGGATAGTGTTGAATTAGCTGGGAGCTAGCCTGCTGTAGGGAAGACCAGTGTATCCAGAACAGAGTTGATTGGGGAAATAAGAAGTAGAGGCCCTGAAGCACTAATGAAGAACAGGTGCCTCATTTTTTCTTTGTTGATGATTCCGAAATCTTTATCTCCTTAGTTTCAGGTGTGAATTTTCCGCTTGACAGGGAAATCCTGTTTGTACCTAACAGTGAGCCTACTGAGAGTGTTCCTTATTACCTCAAATCTTTTTGCTCTCTGAATTAATACTGTCATCCACCTAGACAGTTCTGCTAGAAACTGAGAGTCATCTTTGAATCTTTCACCATTTATATATAGCTATAGGTTCTATCCATTCTGCCTTTGCAAGGGAGAGTGGTGTCTTAGCTTTCTTAATGCCCACCTGCCCTGGGTCCAGATTAGGCACTTGTCGCTTTTGTAGCCTCCTAACTAGTCTTTCTGCATTTATGCTCTTAGCTTTTGGGACCATCTTTCATAGAAACCTCCCCTCTTATGCTTCTCAGGTAGTTTCTTAAGAGTAGAATTAGTGTATTACTGCTCCATATTTTCATAGTTTGCAAACAGGAAAAATATACATACTCTTAAGGTGTGCTTAATAAATGTTTGTTGAATTAGTGGCATAAGAACTTGAAGATGTGGCATAAGAACTTGAAGGTGTTGGAAGAACTTTGAGGCTCAGATGGATCATTTGTGTGCATGTTGAAGACTGAGGATGATGCCAGAGGACTAGGTTAAAAGGGAAATTTGAGTCTTATGAAGCTTTGTCTCACATATAATCGTTTACCACCGACCCCACCATAGATTTAACCACTTCCTTAATGTGTACTTGCATATTACTTTATACTTGATTATTGTGTATAGTTATATCCCATTGTTTATATCCTAGTCGGTTCTTTATCTCTCTTGTTTGCAAAATGAGATTTTACCACGTTGCTAGACTAAGCTTCTCAACGTAGGGCGTCATGTTTTAATTATTCTTGTATCTAGTACAACATCCAGCACATAGTAGCTGCTCCTTATTTGGGGATTGAATCCCCATCCCATCTCAGTGACTCCAGTCTCTTCAGATAATTCATTGTGCTTTTCAGGTGACGTCTGTTAGATATGGAGTTCAAGTAGACTTGCCTGTAACTTCCCATTGGCTCTCTTTGGAACCGAGGAGACCTGGGACAAGTTCAGGTCTCTCATTAGGTATATTTCAGAAGTGGGGATTTGTTTAGGAGTTATCTAGTAGGTATTAAACATTGAAGCCTTTTACTTAAAAAAGCTAATAGTACTTTGGCTGAAAATACTCAAAGAAATTTTACCAGTAATGATTTTATAGTGAGTTATTCCAGAAGACTACAATATTCTCCTATTTTCTAGTTGGTTTGAAATTAATTCAAGAATGTAGACATGCTTTTACTCGAGTCTCGCAGGAGAGGGCTCTCCATGAGGTCAGGGCTTAGATCAGATTGATCTGGTATTGACCATTTCTAAGAAAACTATGTCCTAGTGTGTTTAGTGACCTATTTGAAAGTCTCCATAGAACAAAGTGTATATAAAATGAAAAGTATTTTGGTTTGTGATATATGCGTATGTGTGTGTGTGTGTGAGTGTGTGTATGTTAGCTTGAAATGGTGATATCTTATTTTGACCTTTTTTTTTTAATGGGTCACATTTTCTAGGTATGATAATTCAACTTAATTTTCTTTGCCAAGATCTACAAACTCAATTACTTTTTCTCTTCAGATTTTCTCTAGTAATACACACAAATTTCAATGTGTTCTAAGACAAAGTAACAAAATGATGCATTTTAGACTTATAAAATGAGTCCCAATAAGCCATTTCAGGAGCATGTTGAATGATCATTAAATTGTAAACACTATTAAAGGATCACATCTTTTGGGATGAAAGTGAAGAATTAAAGTAGTGAAGAATCTTCCTAGTAGATCTCTGAATAAATACTTTAGAAAACAAATCTATAGTCAGTTTTAGTTGCTTTTTTGAAATTATTTTGTGCAACGGTGGAAAGAACCAAAGGAAGTTTCAGAATGGTTGTTTGAAACTTTTAACCCCCTCCCCCCATTGAGGTATTTAGAAAGTGAATTTTGAGAATTATTCTGAATTGCAAAGGGATTTAAATAAATGACTTTCCCTAAAACTGTTCCCTTCATTCAAGATCATTTGTAAGGTTTTACTATTATTCTATAAAAATGGTCGGGTTTTTTTGGTTTATTTTTTGCGGTACGCGGGCCTCTCACTGTTGTGGCCTCTCCCGTTGCGGAGCACAGGCTCCGGACGCGCAGGCTCAGCGGCCATGGCTCACTGGCCCAGCTGCTCCGCGGCATGTGGGATCTTCCCGGACCGGGGCACGAACCCGTGTCCCCTGCATCGGCAGGTGGACTCTCAACCACTGTGCCACCAGGGAAGCCCTACGAATTTCCTTTTTAGCACTGCTTTCCCTGCATTCCTTAAGTATTGGTAGGCTTTGTTATCATTTTCATTCATGTCAAAATATTTTCTAATTTCCCTTGTGATTTCTTCTTTGCACCCTTGATTGTTTGAGTGCATTGTTTAATTTCCACATATTTGTGAATTTTCCAGATTTTTTTCTGTGATTGATTTCAGTTTCATTCTGTTGTGGTCAGAGAACATACTTTGTATTATTTTAGTCTTTTCAGATTTATTGAGACTTGTTTTGTGTTCTAAAATTGTGGTCTGTCTTGGAGAATGTTGCATGTGCAGTTGGGAAGAATGTATATTCTACTGTTGAGTGGAGAGTTCTACTGATGTCTATTATGTCTGGTTGTTCTATAGCATTGTTCAAGTCCTCTGTTTCCTTATTGATCTTCTTTTTGTTCTGACCGTTATTGAAAGTGGGGCATTTGAAGTTTCCAATTGTTACTGAAGTGTAGTTGATTTACAATGTTGTGGTAGTTTCTGGTGTACAGCACAGTGATTCAGTTATATATTATACATATATATTACATATTTTTTATATTCTTTTCCATTATGATTTATTACAGGATATTGAATATACTTCCCTGTGCTATGCAATAGGACCTTGTTGTTTATTCATTCTGTTGGGTTGGCCAAAAAGTTCGTTTGGTTAATGAATACATTTAATAAAGTTCTTGCTGAAAATGAAAAATGTGTGTTTTATTTTTACTTAAAACCGAATGAACTTTGTGGCCAACTCAGTGTATATAATAGTTTGCATCTGCTAGTCCCAAACTCTCAATCCAACCCTCTCCCACCCCCACTCCCCCTTCTCAACCACAGGTCTGTTCTCTATGCATGTGAGTCTTTTTCTGTTTCATAGATAAGTTCATCTGTGTCATATTTTAGATTCCACACATAAGTGATATCCTATGGTATTTGTCCTTTTCTTTCTGACTTACTTCACTTAGTAGGATTATCTCTAGGTCCATCCATGTAGCTGCAAATGGCATTATTTCATTCTTTTTTTATATTCCATTGTGTATATATGTGTGTGTGTATACATATATATGATATATATATATCATATATATATGTCTCTCACATCTTCTTTATCCATTCTTCTATCTATGGACATTTAGGCTGTTTCCATGTCTTGGCTATTGTGAACAGTGCTGCTATGAACATAGGAGTGCATCTATCTTTTTGAATTATAGTTTTGTCCGGATATTTGCCCAGGAGTAGCATTGCTGGATCATATGGCCACTCTGCTTTTAGTTTTTTGAGGAACCTCCATACTGTTCTCCAGTGGCTGCACCAATTTACTTTCACATCAACAGTGTAGGAAGGTTTCCTTTCTCCACACCCTCTCCAGTATTTGTTATCTGTAGACTTTTTTTTTTTTTTTTTTGCGGTACACAGGCGTCTCACTGTTGTGGCCTCTCCCGTTGCGGAGCACAGGCTCCGGACGCGCAGGCTCAGCGGCCATGGCTCACGGGCCTAGCCGCTCCGCGGCATGTGGGATCTGCCCGGACTGGGGCACGAACCCGTGTCCCCTTCATCGGCAGGCGGACTCTCAACCACTGCGCCACCAGGGAAGCCCATCTGTAGCCTTCTTAAATGATGGCCATTCTGACTGGTGTGACGTGGTACCTCACTGTAGTTTTGATTTGCATTTCTCTAATAATTAGCCATGTTGAGCATCTTTTCATGTTCCTGTTGGCCATCTGTATGTCATCTTTGGAGAAATGTCTGTTTAGATCTTCTGCCCATTTTTTGATTGGGTTGTTTGTTTTTTTGTTATTGAGTTGTATGAGCTATTGGTATATTTTGGAAATTAAGCCCTTGTTGGTCACATCAATTGCAAATATTTTCTCCCAGTCTGTATGTTGTCTTTTCATTTTGCTTATGGTTTCCTTTGCTGTGCAAAAGCTTGTAAGTTTGATTAGGTCCCATTTGTTTATTTTTGCTTTTATTTCTATTGCCTTGGTAGACTGACCTAATAAAACATTGGTACGATTTATGTCAGAAATTTTTGCCTGTGTTCTCTTCTAGGAGTTTTATGGTGTCATGTCTTATGTTTAAGTCTTTAAGCCATTTTGAGTTTATTTTTGTGTACGGTGTGAGGGTGTGTTGTAACTTCATTGATTTACATGCAGGTGCATATATATATATATATATATATATTTTTTTTTTAAACATCTTTATTGGGGTATAATTGCTTTACAATGGTGTGTTAGTTTCTGCTTTATAACAAAGTGAATCAGTTATACATATACATATGTTCCCATATGTCTTCCCTCTTGCGTCTCCCTCCCTCCCACCCTCCCTATCCCACCCCTCCAGGCTGTCACAAAGCACCAAGCCAATATCACTGTGCCATGCGGATGCTTCCCACTAGCTATCTACCTTACTACGTTTGTTAGTGTGTATATGTCCATGACTCTCTCTCGCCCTGTCACAGCTCACCCTTCCCCCTCCCCATAACCTCAAGTCTGTTCTTTAGTAGGTCTGCGTCTTTATTCCTGCCTTACCCCTAGGATCTTCATGACATTTTTTTTTTCTTAAATTACATATATATGTGTTAGCATACGGTATTTGTCTTTTTCTTTCTGACTTACTTCACTCTGTATAACAGACTCTAGGTCTATCCACCTCATTACAAATAGCTCAATTTCGTTTCTTTTTATGGCTGAGTAATATTCCATTGTATATATGTGCCACATCTTCTTTATCCATTCATCCGATGATGGGCACTTAGGTTGTTTCCATCTCCGGGCTATTGTAAATAGAGCTGCAGTGAACACTTTGGTACATGACTCTTTTTGAATTTCGGTTTTCTCAGGGTATATGCCCAGTAGTGGGATTGCTGGGTCATATGGTAGTTCTATTTGTAGTTTTTTAAGGAACCTCCATACTGTTCTCCATAGTGGCTGTACCAATTCACATCCCCACCAGCAGTGCAAGAGGGTTCCCTTTTCTCCACACCCTCTCCAGCATTTATCGTTTCTAGATTTTTTGATGATGGCCATTCTGACTGGTGTGAGATGATATCTCATTGCAGTTTTGATTTGCATTTCTCTAATGATTAATGATGTTGAGCATTCTTTCATGTGTTTGTTGGCAGTCTGTATATCTTCTTTGGAGAAATGTCTATTTAAGTCTTCTGCCCATTTTTGGATTGGGTTGTTTGGTTTTTGTTACTGAGCTGCATGAGCTGCTTGTAAATTTTGGAGATTAATCCTTTGTCGGTTGCTTCATTTGCAAATATTTTCTCCCATTCTGAGGGTTGTCTTTTGGTCTTGTTTATGGTTTCCTTTGCTGTGTAAAAGCTTTGAAGTTTCATTAGGTCCCATTTGTTTATTTTTGTTTTTATTTCTATTACTCTAGGAGGTGGGTCAGAAAGGATCTTGCTGTGATTTATGTCATAGAGTGTTCTGCCTATGTTTTCCTCTAAGCGTTTGATAGTTTCTGGCCTTACATTTAGGTCTTTAATCCATTTTGAGCTTATTTTTGTGTATGGTGTTAGGGAGTGATCTAATCTCATACTTTTCCATGTACCTGTCCAGTTTTCCCAGCACCACTTATTGAAGAGGCTGTCCTTTCTCCACTGTACATTCCTGCCACCTTTATCAAAGATAAGGTGTCCATATGTGCGTGGGTTTATCTCTGGGCTTTCTATCCTGTTCCATTGATCTATCTTTCTGTTTTTGTGTCAGTACCATACTGTCTTGATTACTGTAGCTTTGTAGTATAGTCTGAAGTCAGGGAGCCTGGTTCCTCCAGCTCCTTTTTTCGTTCTCAAGATTGCTTTGGCTATTCGGGGTCTTTTGTGTTTCCATACAAATTGCGAAATTTTTTGTTCTAGTTCTGTGAAAAATGCCAGTGGTAGTTTGATAGGGATTGCATTTAATCTGTAGATTGCTTTGGGTAGTAGAGTCATTTTCACAATGTTGATTCTTCCAATCCAAGAACATGGTATATCTCTCCATCTACTTGTATCATCTTTAATTTCTTTCATCAGTGTCTTATAATTTTCTGCATACAGGTCTTTTGTCTCCTTAGGTAGGTTTATTCCTAGATATTTTATTCTTTTTGTTGCAGTGGTAAATGGGAGTGTTTTCTTGATTTCACTTTCAGATTTTTCATCATTAGTATATAGGAATGCCAGAGATTTCTGTGCATTAATTTTGTATCCTGCTACTTTACCAAATTCATTGATTAGCTCTAGTAGTTTTCTGGTAGCATCTTTAGGATTCTCTATGTATAGGATCATGTCATCTGCAAACAGTGACAGCTTACTACTACTTTTCCGATTTGGATTCCTTTTATTTCCTTTTCTTCTCTGATTGCTGTGGCTAAAACTTCCAAAACTATGTTGAATAACAGTGATGAGAGTGGGCAGCCTTGCCTTGTTCCTGATCTTAGTGGAAATGCTTTCAGTTTTTCACCATTGAGGATGATGTTTGCTGGGGGCTTGTCATATATGGCCTTTAAGATGCTGAGGAAAGTTCCCTCTATGCCTACTTTCTGCAGGGTTTTTATCTTAAATGGGTGTTGAATTTTGTCAAAAGCTTTCTCTGCATCTATTGAGATGATCATATGGTTTTTCTCCTTCAATTTGTTAACATGGTTTATCACATTGACAGATTTGCGTATATTGAAGAATCCTTGCATTCCTGGAACAAACCCCACTTGATCATGGTGTATGATCCTTTTAATGTGTTGTTGGATTCTGTTTGCTAGTATTTTGTTGAGGATTTTTGCATCTATGTTCATCAGTGATATTGGCCTGTAGTTTTCTTTCTTTGTGACATCCTTGTCTGGTTTTGGTATCAAGGTGATGGTGGCCTCGTAGAAGGAATTTGGGAGTGTTCCTCCCTCTGCTATATTTTGGAAGAGTTTGAGAAGGATAGGTGTTAGCTCTTCTCTAAATGTTTGAAAGAATTCGCCTGTGAAGCCATCCGGTCCTGGGCTTTTGCTTGTTGGAAGATTTTTAATCACAGTTTCAATTTCAGTGCTTGTGATTGGTCTGTTCATATTTTCTATTTCTTCCTGATTCAGTCTTGGCAGGTTGTGCATTTCCAAGAATTTGTCCATTTCTTCCAGATTGTCCATTTTATTGGCATAGAGTTGCTTGTAGTAATCTCTCATGATATTTTTTATTTCTGCAGTGTCAGTTGTTACCTCTCCTTTTTCATTTCTAATTCTATTGATTTGAGTCTTCTCCCTTTTTTTTCTTGATGAGTCTGGCTAGTGGTTTATCAATTTTGTTTATCTTCTCAAAGAACCAGCTTTTAGTTTTATTGATCTTTGCTGTTGTTTCCTTCATTTCTTTTTCATTTATTTCTGATCTGATTTTTATGATTTCTTTCCTTCTGCTAGCTTTGGGGTTTTTTTGTTCTTCTTTCTCTAATTGCTTGAGGTGCAAGGTTAGGTTGTTTATTCAAGATGTTTCCTGCTTCTTAAGGTGGGCTTGTATTGCTATAAACTTCCCCCTTAGAACTGCTTTTGCTGCATCCCATAGGTTTTGGGTCGTTGTGTCTCCATTGTCATTTGTTTCTAGGTATTTTTTAATTTCCTCTTTGATTTCTTCAGTGATCACTTCATTATTAAGTAGTGTATTGTTTAGCCTCCATGTGTTTGTATTTTTTACAGATCTTTTCCTGTAATTGATATCTAGTCTCATGGCGTTGTGGTCAGAAAAGATACTTGATACAATTTCAGTTTTCTTAAATTTACCAAGGCTTGATTTGTGACCCAAGATATGATCTATCATGGAGAATGTTCCATGAGCACTTGAGAAAAATGTGTATTCTGTTGTTTTTGGATGGAGTGTCCTATAAATATCAATTAAGTCCATCTTGTTTAATGTATCCTTTAAAGCTTGTGTTTCCTTATTTATTTTCATTTTGGATGATCTGTCCATGGGTGAAAGTGGGGTGTTTAAGTCCCCTACTATGAATGTGTTACTGTCGATTTCCCCTTTTATGGCTGTTAGTATTTGCCTTATGTATTGAGGTGCTCCTGTGTTGGGTGCATAAATACTTAAAATTGTTATATCTTCTTCTTGGATCAATCCCTTGATCATTATGTAGTGTCCTTCTTTGTCTCTTTTAATAGTCCTTATTTTAAAGTCTATTTTGTCTGATATGAGAATTACTACTCCAGCTTTCATTTGGTTTACATTTGCATGGAATATCTTTTTCCATCCCCTTACTTTCAGTCTGTATGTGTCTCTAGGTCTGAAGTGGGTCTCTTGTAGACAGCATATATAAGGGTCTTGTTTTTATATCCATTCAGTCAATCTGTGTCTTTTGGTGGGAGCATTTAGTCCATTTACATTTAAGGTAATTATCGATATGTATGTTCCTATTCCCATTTTCTAAATTGTTTTGGGTTCGTTATTATAAGTCTTTTCCTTCTCTTGTGTTTCTTGCCTAGAGAAGATCCTTTAGCATTTGTTGTAAAGCTGGTTTGGTGGTGCTGAACTCTCTCAGCTTTTGCTTGTCTGTAAAGGTTTTAATTTCTCCATCAAATCTGAATGAGATCCTTGCTGGGTAGAGTAGTCTTGGCTGCAGGTTTTTCTCCTTCATCACTTTCAGTATGTCCTGCCACTCCCTTCTGGCTTGTAGGGTTTCTGCTGAGAGATCAGCTGTTAACCTTATGGGGATTCCCTTATGTGTTATTTGTTGTTTTTCCCTTGCTGCTTTTAATATACTTTCTTTGTATTTAATTTTTGAGAGTTTGAGTAATATGTGTCTTGGCGTATTTCTCCTTGGATTTATCCTGTATGGGACTCTCTGTGCTTCCTGGACTTGATTAACTATTTCCTTTCCCATATTAGGGAAGTTTTCAACTATAATCTCTTCAAATATTTTCTCAGTCCCTTTCTTTTTCTCTTCTTCTTCTGGAACCCCTATAATTCGAATGTTGGTGCGTTTAATGTTGTCCCAGAGGTCTCTGAGACTGTCCTCAGTTCTTTTCATTCTTTTGTCTTTATTCTGCTCTGCAGTAGTTATTTCCACTATTTTATCTTCCAGGTCACTTATCCGTTCTTCTGCCTCAGTTATTCTGCTATTGATCCCATCTAGAGTACTTTTAATTTCATTTATTGTGTTGTTCATCGTTGCTTGTTTCATCTTTATTTCTTCTAGGTCCTTGTTAACTGTTTCTTGCATTTTGTCCATTCTATTTCCAAGATTTCGGATCATCCTTACTATCATTATTCTGAATTCTTTTTCAGGTAGACTGGCTATTTCCTCTTCATTTGTTAGGTCTGGTGCATTTTTATCTTGCTCCTTTATCTGCTGTGTGTTTTTCTGTCTTCTCATTTTGCTTATCTTACTGTGTTTGGGGTCTCCTTTTTGCAGACTGCAGGTTCGTAGTTCCCGCTGTTTTTGATGTCTGTCTCCAGTGGCTAAGGTTGGTTCAGTGGTTTGTGTAGGCTTCCTGGTGGAGGGGACTAGTGCCTGTGTTGTGGTGGATGAGGCTGGATCTTGTCTCTCTAGTGGGCAGGTTCACGTCTGGTGGTGTGTTTTGGGGTGTCTGTCGCCTTATTATGATTTTAGGCAGCCTCTCTGCTAATGGGTGGGGTTTTGTTCCTGTTTTGCTAGTTGTTTGGCATAGTGTGTCCAGCACTGTAGCTTGCTGGTCGTTGAGTGAAGCTGGGTCTTGGTGTTGAGATGGAGATCTCTGGGAGATGTTCACCATTTGATATTACGTGGAGCTGGGAGGTCTCTTGTTGACCAGTGTCCTGAAGTTGGCTCTCCCACGTCAGAGGCAGAGCCCTGACTCCTGGCTGGAGCACCAATAGCCTTTCAGCCACACGGCTCAGAATAAAAGGGAGAAAAAGTAGAGGGAATTAGTAGAAGTATGAGGAAAGAAAGAAGGAAAGGAGGGAAGGAAGGAAGGAAGAAAGAAAGAAAGAAGGAAAGAAGGCAAGAAGGAAAGAAAGGAGGGAGGGAGGAAGGAAGGAGGGAAAGAAGGAAAAAAGACAGAAAGAAGATACAGTAAATATAAAGTATAATAAAGTTATTGAATTAAAAAATTCTTATTTAGAAAAAAAAAAGGGACAGATAGAACCTTAGGACAAATGTTGGAAGCAAAGCTATACAGACAAAATCTAACACAGAAGCATACACATACACCCTCACTAAAAGAGGTAAAGGGGGAAAAATCATAAATCTTGCTCTCAGAGACCACCTCCTCAATTTGGGATGATTCGTTGTCTAAAGGAGGGAAGGAAGGAAGGAAAGAAAGAACGAACGAAGGTAAAGTATAATAACGTTATTAAAATTAAAATTAAGAAAAAAATTTTTTAAAAAACCATGGACGGATAGAACCCTAGGACAAATGGTGGAAGCAAGACTATACAGACAAGATCTCACACAGAAGCATACACATACACATTCACAAAAAGAGGAAAAAGGAAAAAAATCATAGATCTTGCTCCTAAAGTCCACTTCCTTAATTTGGGATGATTGGTTGTCTATTCAGGTATTCCACAGATGCAGTGTACATCAAGTTGATTGTGGAGCTTTAATCCGCAGCTTCTGAGGCTGCTGGAAGAGATTTCCTTTTCTCTTCTTTGTTCTCACAGCTCACAGGGGCTCAGCTTTGGATTTGGCCCTGCCTCTGTGTGTAGGTCGCTGGAGGGCGTCTGTTTTTTGCTCATACAGGACGGGGTTAAAGGAGACGCTGATTCGGGGGCTCTGGCGCACTCAGGCCGGCGGGGAGGGAGGGGCACGGAGTGCGGGGCGGGCCTGCGGCGCCAAAGGCCGGCGTGACTTTGCACCAGCCTGAGGCCCACCGTGCGTTCTCCCAGGGAAGTTGTCCCTGGATCCCGGGAACCCGGCAGTGGCGGGCTGCACAGGCTCCGCGGAGGAGGGGTGTGGAGAGTGACCTGTGCTCGCACACAGGCCCCTTGGTGGCGGCAGCAGCAGCCTTAGCGTCTCCCGCCCGTCTCTGGGGTCCGCGCTTTTAGCCGCGGCTCGCGCCCGTCTCTGGGGTCCGCGCTTTTAGCCGCGGCTCGCGCCAGCCTCTGGGATCCGCGCTTGTAGCCGCGGCTCGCGCCCGTCCCTGGAGTTCCTTTAAGCAGCGTTCTTATACCCCTCTCCTCACGCACCAGGAAACAAAGAGGGAAGAAAAAGTCTCTTGCCTCTTCGGCAGGTGCAGACTTTTCCCCGGACTCCCTCCCGGCTAGCCGTGGTGCACTAACCCCTTCAGGCTGTGTTCAAGCTGCCGAGCCTCAGAGCCTCAGCTCGCAGCCCCGCCCGCCCTGGCGGGTGAGCAGACAAACCTCTCGGGCTGGTGAGTGCCGGTCGGCACCGATCCTCTGTGCGGGGAATCTCCCCGCTTTGCCCTCCGCACCCGTTGCTGTGCACTCCTCCGCGGCTCCCAAGCTCCCCCCTCCGCCTCCCGCAGTCTCCGCCCGCGAAGGGGCTTCCTAGTGTGTGGAAACTTTTCCTCCTTCACAGGTCCCTCCCACTGGTGCAGGTGCCGTCCCTATTCTTTTGTCTGTTTTTTCTTTTTTTTTTTCTTTTGCCCTACCCAGGTACGTGGGGAGTTTCTTGCCTTTTGGGAGGTCTGAGGTCTTCTGCCAGCCTTCAGTAGGTGTTCTGTAGGAGTTTTTCCACGTGTAGATGTATTTCTGGTGTATCTGTGGGGAGGAAGGTGATCTCCGCGTCTTACTCTTCCGCCATCTTCCTGAAGTCCAGCCATATATGTTTTAAGTTATATATTCATGTTGGATTGACCCTTTTATCATTTTATGGTGTCCTTTTTTGTCTTTTGTAACAATTTTTCTTAAGACTTATTTTGCCTGATATTAGTATAACTACTAATATAGTTATACTATATAAACAGTATAACTACTGTTATGCTGTCCTGTAGACAGCATATAGATGGATCTTTTTTTAAAAAAATATTTATTTATTTTTGGCTGCGTTGGGTCTTTGTTGGTGCATGGGGGCTTTCTCTGGTTGCAGGGAGCAGGTGCTATTCTTTGTTGCAGTAAGTGGGCTTCTCATTGCGGTGGCTTCTCTTGTTGCAGAGCACGGACTGTAGGCTCATGGGCTTCAGTAGCTGTGGCTTGTGGGCTCTAGAGCGCAGGCTCGGTAATTGTGGTGCACAGGCTTAGTTGCTCCGTGGCATGTGGGATCTTCCCGGACCAGGGCTTGAACCTGTGTCCCCTGCATTGGCAGGCGGATTCTTAACCACTGCACCACCAGGGAAGTCCCAGGATGGATCATTTTTAAAATTCATCCTGCCAATTTCTGCCTTTTCATTGGAGAAGTTGATTTATTTACGTTTAAAGTAATTACCAGTAAGGAAGGACTTCTGCCATTTTTGATATTTGTTTTCTATGTCATGTCTTTTTTGTTCCTCAATTCTTATTATTGTCTTACTTTATGACTGCTTTTTCTGTAGTGTACTGTTGCGATTCCCTTCTTGTTTCTTTGTATATTTTTAGTTTTAGTAACTTTCTTAATGGTTACTCTGGTGACTACAATTAATCTTAATTTCCAGTGATGTAGATTTATAATTATTGTTTTATACAATTGTCTTTTAAATTAAATCTTATGAAAAAAGAGGAGTCACTAACTAGAAATTCATTAATACTGACCTTTATACTCACCTATTTAGTTACCTTTACTGGTGTTCTTTATTTCTTCTTGTGGATTCAAGTTACTGCCTATTGTCCTTTCATTTCGGCCTGAAGGACTCCCTTTAGCATTTCTTGTAGGGCACTGGCAACAAACTCTAAATTTGTTTTTATTGAGGTGAGATTTACATAACATAAAATTTACCATCTTATTTTTATTAAGTTATAATTGACGTACAACATTAGTTCCATGTGTACAACATAATGATTTGATATTTATATATATTGTGCAATGGTCACCACAGTAAGTCTAGTTAACATTTGTCACCATTACCTTGTTACAGAATTTATTTTACTGTGATGAGAACTGTTAAAATCTACTCTCTTAGCAACTTTCAAATATGCAATACAGTCTATTAACTGTAGTCATCATGCTGTATATTACATCCCCATGACTTATTTTTTTTATAACTGGAAGTTTGTATCTTCTGACTCCCTTCACCCATTTTGCCCACCTCTCCCCCTTCCCTCATTTATTCTCTGTATCTATGAGCTTTGTTTTTTTAGATCCCACATATAAGTGATATCATATATACGGTATTTGTCTTCCTCTGTCTGCTTATTTTACCTAGCATAATGCCCTCAAGATACATCCATGTTGTTGTAAACAGCAAGATTTCCTTCCTTTTTTCTTTGGCTGTGCCACGTGGCTTGTGGGATCTTAGTTCCCCAACCAGGGATCGAACCCGGGCCCCCTGCCATGGAAGCACCCAGTCCTAACCACTGGACCACCAGGGAATTCCCAAGATTTCCTTCTTTTTTATGGTTGAATAATGTTCCATTATATATATATGTCATATTTACAGTGGCATGAATAGTATTTTATTGTATATATACACCACATTTTCTTTGTCCATTTATCTCTAGATGCACACTTAGGTTGTTTCCATATCTTGGCTATTGTAAGTAATGCTGCAATGAACATAGACATGCATATATCTTTTCAAATTAGTATTCCTGTGTTCTTTGGGTAAATACCCAGAAGTGGAATAGCTGGATCATATAGTAGTCCTGTTCTTTTTCTGAAGCATTTCCATAATGTTTTCCATAGTGACTGCAGCACTTTACAATCCCACCAACAATTACAAGTGTTCCCTTTTCTCCACATCCTCTCCAACACTTGTTACTTCTTGTCTTTTTGAAAATAGCCATTCTAACTGTGGTTTTGATTTTCATTTCTCTGATTAGTGATGTTGAGCATCTTTTTATGTACCTGTTGGCCATCTGTCTTTTTTAGGAAAGTGTCTATTTAGGTCTTCTGCCCATTTTTTAATTGTATTGTTTGTTTGTTTGCTATTGAATAGTATGAGTTCTTTACGTATTTTGGATATTAACCCTTTATCAGATATATAATTTGCAAATATTTTATCCCATTCAGTAGGTTGCCTTCTCATTTTTTTTGTTGTTTGTTTTTGTTTTTGTTTTGCGGTCCTCTCACTGTTGTGGCCTCTCCCGCTGCGGAGCACAGGCTCCGGACGCGCAGGCTCAGCGGCCGTGGCTCACGGGCCCAGCAGCTCCGCGGCATGTGGGATCTTCCCGGACCGGGGCATGAACCCGTGTCCCCTGCATCGGCAGGCGGACTCTCAACCACTGCGCCACCAGGGAAGCCCCAATGGTCGTTTTTAACCATATTTTTGGGGCCCTCAATCTTTAGTTGTGATGCTGTTTTAGTCAAAAAATAGTTCAATTTCCATTTTATGTGATATGTCTCACACATTTCTAAATGGTGTTTTGAGTAAGTAGAAGCAGTTGTGAGAACGATTGTTGCTTCTCAGACTTTATAGTATATTTTGTTTGGTAGGATAACATCCTATGGTATAAAATTTTTTAATATTGACTTTTCACTATTTAACACTTTTCTTGTAGGTGTTCAGATTCTGTAAATCCAAGTGTCATAAAAACTTTAAAAAGAAGCGCAATCCTCGCAAGGTCAGGTGGACCAAAGCATTCCGGAAAGCAGCTGGTAAAGAGCTCACAGTGGTGAGTACGGTTAGCTATCAGTATAGTTTTTACAGTTTTCAAAATTTTAACTTCTGGGTGGGAGATGTGATTTCATTAACTCTAACAAGGCTTCCTATAGAATGGTTAATGAGTGACTTATTTGCATCTGGTAATCTCATTCTCACATGATCCTCAGAACCATAAATCTGTAGAATTCTGAAAAGGAAAAAAATTCCTAATCTAGTTTGTAAAAGTGATTTTTCTTATTCTCGAAAAAGTATTTTTAGCTCTTGCAACAAGGGGAGAATTATTTAAATGGATTGAAGTTGGAAATTGCTACTTAAGGATTTTGAAAGGAGGTTAAGAGATTAAAGGGTTTTTGACTAGCAGTGAGGACTCAGATGAGGTTTGTAGTAGACTCATTTATCAGTTTCTTGATTTCTTTAGCAGGACTGTGTGTCTGAGAGCAGAGAGCTTAGTTCATAATGGCAGTGTAAGGAGGAATAGTGAGGAATCAGGGGTGAGGGAGTTCCATGGGGCAAGCCCCCACCATCATATTGCTGTTAATTGAGTTGGTGTAAGGACCTGGTGAAGCTTATCTGCACTCGATCCTTAAAAAGGGAGGAGGGGAAGCTGCTGCACAGGCTACCTTTGAGGGAGGGAGAGCTTTCAACTGTCCCCTTCCGCCGGACTTCCTCTTCCCCCAAACCCATGACTCTTTCCCACCTCTCCACTCCTTAAAGACAGTATCTAAGTAGTTGCTGTGAGGCCCTTTGCTGTCTTTCTCGACACCTGAGGTTCTTCAGTGAACATAAAGAATATTTTTTGACAACACATAAGGCCAAATCATAATTGTCACAAAAGTAATTTTCACTGTGGATGAATAGATATGTTGCATCTCAAATACAGGTGGCAACTGTATGAGTGAAGAAAGGATGCCGGGTCATAGTCATTTGCTGGTGACCACTTACCTTATCATGGCTGAGGTTACTGTGATCTGAACAGAGGCATGTGTATATAAATGAAATAGCCACGTGCAGAGTTAATGCTGTTCCATATGCCAGAGTCTGATAGCTTTGAAAACTAAGAAATATCTGTAGTTTTTCCAAAATTATTTTGCATGTTTTGAGATAAATAGGATTGTTAATTGTCAAAATATCAACTACATTTGGAGGGGACTAAAGAATTTCAGGCTGAAGCTTACATCATGCAGAGTCATACCACATTATTTGAAGATGTGGTTTCAACTCTGTGCTGTAACACAAAGGTTTATAGGTATTGAAATATATAAACATGTTAGGTATTTTTGTTGAACCATATGCAGTTCTCAGTGTTTGACTTTTTGATCTATGGGAAAAGGAAATTTCATATGGTTCAAACTAATATAAAGTTTTCTGGCTGTGAGTCTCATCTAGGAATAGGAAATAAGGGAAGCTTTTTTAGTTCGTTTATAATCCCCATGATTGTTATAGGCCCCTATGAGGGATGGTGGTGATCCTCTCCCCTCCCCTCCCTTTGAGAATCACTCATACATAGACAGACGTTTTCAATAGGGCTGTCTTGTACATCGTGGTATTTAAAGGAGAAAAAGGTTGAAAACTTGTATCTTCTGGGATCACCCTGGGGGAAATCTTAATATGTGCCCATAGCTTGAAACACTTAGAACTTTTGTGAAAAGGAGAAAAAGTTTTAAGAAATGCTTCCTTTCTACCTCTCTTGAAATGCTTCCTTTCTACCTCTCTTAAAACCGTATTTCTCCTCTTCTTACAGGATAATTCATTTGAATTTGAAAAACGTAGAAATGAACCTGTCAGATACCAGCGAGAGCTGTGGAATAAAACCAGTAAGTCACAAGGACTACCGGGGATTTTCAGGAGACACTGGTTTGGGATATTACCATAACTTTAATATCAGTTGGTTGTTTAAATATTAGATTTCTTTTCATCAGTTAGCTTTTATACTTTTATCCTTATTTTAATGGCTCTGTTGTATTTGTGGGTTTTTTTAATAAGCTATCCCAAATCCTTTTCAGAATTGGCTGATGTATCCATTATAAAAGTGACATAATGATATTATTTGAAGTGCCTACACAGAAATATAAAAACATTCAAATATCTGGGGAAAAAAATAGAGATGTAGAATACTTTTGGGGGGTGAGTGTGGCATAGTTAAAATATACAAAAAACCTAACACACTTTACAAGTTTAGATAATTTGGTTTAGGGATATAAGTATTGTTTTCTGTATACCTAATAAAACTTAGTGATTCTGTAAAGTTAAAAAGTACAGCATGTAAGGTGATAATTACAAGTTTTCTAAGAGAACTTCTAAGTGCTCGACTTGGGTAAAAATGAAGCTATAGGCTACTGAAACTAAAAGTAATGTTTAATTCTTATCTACCTACCTACCTACCTCTCTGTTTTGTTTACTTATTTAAGTAAGCAGAGGGTTTAATTTAAAAAATTCTCATGTAGTAAAACGTAGTTCCTTAAGCTAGCTTGTAGATTCCACTATGTCTCTATGTGTGTTTGAGGCCCTTGGCCCTGCCTTTTCTCCTTCCCCCATGCCTGCTTATGCAGCCTTTAGCCATTTCTAGTCTTGGGTGTGGGTGATGTAGTTTGTTAACTAGAAGTCTCTAAGACTTAGAATTCTACCAACTTTATTGGTCTCTAATGGATTATTGGCAGGGCATACTTTTCAATACCTTTTCACCAGTTAGTCACAAGACTTCAGAGGAAGAGTTGGAAAGTTATGGGCCTTTGTAGTAGCATTTGACACCCTCTAAAGCCTTGTTTATCTTCCTGAACTGTGTGGAAAAATCAGAGTCCCAATGGGGACTTGCCTCAGTATTCTGCCCCTTGGTGTGCTTGTTTGGTTTATCTTTTTAAAAAATAAGGTCTTTCCCTTCTGTTTTGTAATTAGCAGAGGAGTTAATTTCTGATTAGCAGTTGGTTTTATTGGGTTTATTTAGTAAGGAAATAACACTGATTCAAACGCAAGGATTTCTGAAGAGATTAATAGGATTTTTTAAATTGAAGAGATTAATAGGATTTTTTAAATTGAGATTATAATTGACATATTAGTTTCAGGTGCACAGCACAATGATTTGATATTTGTATATATGGTGAAATGATCACCAAAATAAGTCTGGTTAATATCTACACCATACATAGCTAATTTTCATAGGATTATTAAATTGATTCCTAAAGGTACTCTTGGCAGGGACATTATTGGAAGATCCTGAAGCGTTTCTGGACCCCACTGAGTTTTATTTCACTTTGGCCTTTGTTTTCTTTTTTGTTACTACTTGAAGATAGCAGCTCCAGACCATTTTTACCTATAACTACTTTTATTTGATGGGTATTCAGCTTGATATGGAAACTGAGGTACATATTTTAGTCCTCTGTGGATCTTCAGTTACTAAGATCCTCTGTGCTGGTATCATGATGTTTATGTTGTTCCTGAGAAATACTGTGTGTTCTCTAAGATGTTGTCTCCTTTACCAATAACCACTGACTCTAGCATACAAAGATGAACAGGGCATACACAGTCCCTGATCTCTCAGTGCATTTTACTGAGTACTCTATTTTATTGTTTCTGTTAGACAGTAATTGGTTTAGGTATTATCACAGAGTCTCATTCATTTGCCCCACTCAGATCCACAGACTACACTTTAAGAATCTGGACTGGGAATTGTGCTATTTAGTACGGTAGCCACTAGCCCCAGGGGCTACTGAGCAATTGAAATGTGACTAGCCTGAATTGAGATGTTCTGTAAATATAAAACACATGCTGGATTTTGAATACTTAGTATGAAAACAAGCATAAAATATCTCAGTAATAATTTTTTATATTAATTACATGTTGAAATGACAGTATTTTGGCTATGTTGGGTTAAACAAAATCTATCTTAAATTTAATTTCAAACTGTTCCTTTTTACTTTTTTAAAAAAAGTGGCTACTAGAAAATTTTAAATTACATGTGATTTATCTTACATTGGACAGTGCTGATATAGATTCTAGAGTAGTTGGACTCAACTCCCTTATAGCCAAGGCTCCTCTACACATTTTCTGAAACAGTTGGATTTTAGTGGTTAAGAACGTGGCAGATTGGTTCATTCTACCAGTATTCATCATGTGCAGATCATATCCTAGGCACTTGAAGAAAAAGTGGCTTTTATGACAAGGTAGAGTCTATTTATGGAGATGACAAGCTAAGAATGGGATTAATTGCCATTAATCCAAGTTCTCTGTAGAATAAAATTTGAAAAGCGTTGGACTGGTTTCAAGTACAAGAAAAATTTAGTAGTAAAGGCTTTTGCAAAATAAAAGAGAAATGATACGTGGGAAAGAGTCAACAGTGATATCAGCCAAGGGTGCATACCTTTGTCAGCTATTTTAGTAGGAATTGTTTTTGAGGTGAGTTTTTTGTTGAGTTTAATCCACTTCTAAGCCACAGTAAAGTAGTGATTGTTAAAGCTCCTGTTGGTTATAATCATCCTGCTTGAATGAATGTACATAAATTTGTTAACATTTATGAATTTTTTCTGTAGTTGATGCAATGAAGAGAGTTGAAGAGATCAAACAGAAACGCCAGGCTACATTTATAATGAACAGGTATGAATATTTAAAATATCTTTATTTTCATGTAACTTCAAACTTTCAAAAACTGGCAAGATAGTATAAAGAAGTCTTGTATATTCTGTTAGCATTTTGCCAAATTTACTTTAACTCTGTGCGTAGTAAGTTGAAGACATGATACCTTTTCCTCCTAAGTATGCCTCCCTCTCTCTCTCTCTCTCTCTCTCTATATATATATATCCTAAAAATAGTATGTTCTTTTTCTCTGGGATTTTAAAATTGAGGTATAATTGACACACAACATTAGTTTCAGGTGTACAGCATAAGAACATGCTCTTAATAACCACAGTATAGTTAAATCAGAAATCAACACTGCTAAAATACTATAGACCTTACTAGATTTACCTGTTGTTCCAATAATGTCCTTCATAGCAGAAAATCCTGGATCATACATTATATTTAGTGGTCATATTTCCTCAAGCTCCTTTAATCCAAACAGTTTCTCACCTTTGTCTTAGATGACATTGGCCTGTTTGAAGAGTACAGGTCAGTCATTTCATAGAATGTTCCCCGGTTTTGTTTGTTTTCTTCGTGATTAGATTCAGGTCCCTTTGGCCAGAACATCATAGAAGTGTGTCCCCCTTAAGCACCCCAGCAGAGGCACCTGTTGTCCCTTACTGGTGATGTTAACTTTCATTGCTTGGTTAAAGTAGTGTCTGCCAGTTTTCTCCACTGGAAAGTTACTGGTTTTTCCCCCTTTTTAATCAGTACATACCTTGAGGGAGACACATTGAGACTTGGCAAAGAGCCTGTTACTCCTCAAACTGATACGTACTGGTTTTCGCATCCATTAGAGTTCTGCCTGAATCTGTTACTACTGTGATTGTTGCCAAACGGTGGTTTTTCTGATTTCATCATTTCTTCTCCGTTTATTCGTTGACCTTCTTCTTATCTAAGAAAGAGCATTTTCCTTTTTCCCCAGTTCCAAAATTTATTCTTTTATTCACATCATATCTGTGTGTATTCATTAATTCTTACTGTATTCAATGAGTTATAATTCTTTGTCATTATTTTGATGTTCTAAGTGCCCCAAGTTGGCCAGTGAGAATTCCTTCAGGCAGGCTGTGTGTGTCAGTTTGACAGTTCCTCACCATTCTGTGAGTCCTTTCTTGCTTTTTGCTTTATGGCTAATAAGATTTTCCCTGCCCCAGCTTGGAACTGGCCATTTCTTTAGAAGGGGCATCGCTTTTGATCTAGTCACCATAAAAGTCATAGAAAAGCATGTGTCAACAGCTTTCTGGCTTAAAAAAAAATTTTTTTTTAAAGCATTACAAAAGACCCAAATGCTTGAGAACTAGTCTTGAGAACTAGTCTGTTAGCTTTTTTTGTTGAATGTCTTGTGTTTTGTGCTCTTGTAATTACTGAATGATTTAAAAAATTAGGTAACACAGAGACTACAAATCTTTCTCCTCAAATAGAGAACACAGACACTTTAATAATTAGAGATTCTTACTCTGTGTAATCTCTGAGACTTGTTAATTCTTTGTTTCAATCACATCCCTTCATTCACTGAGCAAATATCTTTTCAACCCCTGTTTTATTCCTGACTAGGTGCTAAGAATACAGTGAATGAACAAATTGGGAGTGCAGGAATCATGTTTAAGCTAATTAGGAACAAGAAATGAATTGTGTTCCCATTGCTCATTTGTGTGGCTAACTTAATACAATTTTTACAAATTAGGAATTAATGTCTTTTAAAGAGATTTTAGTAACTGAAATTTTGGCCTTTGTCCTAGGTTGAAGAAAAATAAGGAACTACAGAAAGTTCAGGACATTAAAGAAGTGAAGCAAAACATCCATCTTATCCGGGCCCCTCTTGCAGGTAAGTACTGCACTGTGCAGGAGTTCTGTGCCTTAAGTAGAGAAATGAAAAATCTGGATTGTTGTCCATGTAATTGGGTACCAACCAACTTTTTAAGGTTGAATCTTTTCATGTAAATGTTCTCCCTCATTTATGATATGACTGTTTATAAAAATAATTTAGTCAGTGTGTTTCCCAGTTCCAGTCAATTTATTGCGTATGGTGTTTCTTTTCTCCCTTCATAAAATCCTAGCTTCCACAAAATCCAAGTTAATCAAAACGATTTGAGTAATAATTTAATAGATGATTTTGCCTCATACCTGTTTTGATTAAAGGATAATGTTTTATATTAGTAGCTCTCAAACTTCATTTGGTGTGGGAGTTACTTGGGGGACTTAGTATGTAAACATAGAGGTCTAAGCCCCTTGAGTTTGGACCTCTGTTCTTTACTAGCTCTCCAGGTGAGTCTCATACTTCAGTTTGAGAACTACAGTTTTGTATTAAAAACCCTCCTTGTGCTTATGTAACTTAACAGTTAGGCACTCACTTGAGCAGTTGCTTGTGTGCATAATTTCTTTTGCGAGATGCTAGGAAACCACTCTTTTTACTCCGCTGGTGCCAAGTACAATCTGTTAAAAGGAGAGAAATTTTGGTGAGATATAGCTATGCCTAAACCTTAGTAAAGTCAAATCCTATAACCACATGTTGGGTAGATTTATGCAAAAGTCCTAGCTAGGTTGTTTTTGTACCAAAGACAAAATCCTGGAGTATTGTTTCACATATAGATGATATGGACTGACAGACACCCAAAAAACAATAGGAATGAACCATTGTTACCTAAGTTTTTAGGTAACCCTCTTTGAGGTAGGTAGTACAGTGTTAAGAGCAGAGACCCTGGTTCAAGGTGGCCAGGGTTCACATCTCAGCTCTTTGTCAAGAGTTTAATTTCTTTCTTTCCCTTTTTTTTTTTTTTAAGGCAAAGAAAAGCAGCTGGAAGACAGAATGGTGCAGAAATTACAACAGGATGTGGACATGGAAGATGTTTCTTAGAACTCTCACTGTCTGTAACCATTTCTATAAGTGCATCTGGCAATCTCCTTTGGAGACACAGAACTTCTAAATTATTGGGTTTTTTCCCATATAAGGTCACTCATATGAAAGGGGATTATACTACTTCCTTCCTACATTGGTCTCTACAGAACAGCAGATGTGGATGCTTGATTGCATCTCAACGGTAAGCCTTCACTGAGAGATACACTTTTATAAGTCATGAAAATTGTAAATACAGAAGTGAATTGTGGACATAAAATGGTCATGCCATTTGGTTAACGGCACTAGGCAGCATTTATGTAACAATGACAAATTCATGACGAGTTATATATAAAATAAAATTTTCATTGCAGTAAAATATTCCTTTTCTAGAAGGGATACAGCAAGGAACTAACAATCTGTATGATAATTAGCCTCTAGTAATTTCTTTTGATTTTAGTACTTCTGGTTTTGGTTTATTAGCTTCTTAGAAGAACATAATGGTCTAATATATTGAAGCCTAATTATGTTGGACCGTTTTGATCTGGTTTTAACTACTGTGATTGATAGGCATTTGTGGATGTTGGGGGTGAGTTGAATAGTCTGTTCCTGAAATGGCACTATATAATTTCTACTTTGGAGAATACTCACTTCTAAGTTGAGATTCCTAGTAGAATAAGATTTTTCTAGGCGTCCAGTACCTATTAAAATTTTTTGTGTGGTTTTCTTTTTAAAAACTCCTTAATTGTTTGTGGAAAATTGGACGTATGGGTAACACATTATAGATTATTTTCACATAAAATTGTTTCTGAAGTAAGTGCCTACGTATTTATTATTTAAAAGTACTAAACAAAAGGTATGAAGTTTGCTCACACATACTAAGAAGTAGGAGATACATTTAGAGAGAAATGTATACTTTATACTTCATGTTTTCTTATTTTTACATTACTTATTTTTACATTACTTATGAGTAAGTATGTTTAGAGTATTAGGTAACTCAGATTTTTTTTTTTAGGACAAAATTTAGAATAAATTCCAAGTTTTAAGGTTATATAATTATATAGTTATGGCTAAATTTTTATTTTAGTATTAGTAAAAAAGTGGACTGATCACTGGACCACGTGTTAGAAGACCTGAATCCAGCTTTGTTCTTATTGATAAAATAAAGCTCATTTGTAAACAACATTATTGATGCAACATTTAGGGGAAATATGTATGTAAAGACATTTGTAAAATTACTTGAAGTTTTCATTGCATTCTATATTCATGTTTGTTTTAATATAAACTTGTTTAAAATTACATAGTAAAACTTAGTTTCTTAGTAAGTAAGTTTTACTGAATTTTAAGAAACAAATTTCCTACTGTGCTAGTTAGGGAGCAGCTTAGCTATTGCTTTGAGATCATTAATTGGGGAAATTGAGCTGAAACAGAGCTGACACTGTGTCTCAGGTTTAACATTCAGGCAGTTCTCTTAGCTGTCAGGATTTCATATTATTGTGAGACGCCAGATAAGTATTTGGGTGCAAATGCCATGATTTTATCCACCCACAGCTTTTTAAGCTTGGTTGGACCACTGAGGATGAGTTGTCCCTTTAAAGTTTGCCTGAGAGTGGCGAGGTTCAATGGTTTTAGGCTATTGTTTTAGCTTGTCTGGTTGAGACCTCTGCTGGGCAGTTAGCATAAACACAAAAGCGTAAATTTGTCCAAACACTCACTACACAGAATATATTCTCTCATTGTTTAAGAACAGCATAGGGCTGGAAGTCATAGAATTTTTTTTAACATGTACCTCTTAAAAAACCTTGTAAGATTGCAGAAAAAAAATTCTCACATGAAAAAAAAATCTCATTTCTTAAAAATGGAAACCCTAGGAAGATGTTTACCCTGTAGAAGAAAGTTTGAGAAGGACTAGCCTATTATCTCATGAAGAAGACAGCATTTTTCTAATTTTATAAATGGCCAAATCTCAGGTATAAAAATCTTGCCCCTTAAATCACACAGAACAGAAGATGGAAGAGGCAGGGATTTGTGTTCTTACCAGTCTGTTTCCAGCATTGCCCTGCGTTCATATGGAAGGGATTGATCTAGAGGCTCTCAGATCCCATCTTCACAGGTGTTAGCTGCAACACTCACCTGACTATACTTTGGTTTCTTCATCTGAAAAAAAAAAAATGGAGACAATAATATGACTAACCTCAGGAGTTTTATGAGGATCTAATTAGTTAATACATGTAAAATAGTCATTTCAACTCCACCACTATAGTAAGGTACTGTTAAAATGTTAGCTATCGGGGCTTCCCTGGTGGCGCAGTGGTTGAGAGTCCGCCTGCCGATGCAGGGGACGCGGGTTCGTCCCCTGGACTGGGAAGATCCCACATGCCGTGGAGCGGCTGGCCCATGAGCCATGGCCGCTGAGCCTGTGCATCTGGAGTCTGTGCTCCGCAACAGGAGAGGACATGACAGTGAGAGGCCCGCATACCAGAAAAAAAAAAAAAAAAGTGTTAGCTATTAACAAACTCAGTAACAGCAAAGGACTTTGACTTGGAAGAAAGATGGAAGGTCTTAGGGTTGGGGCTAGCTGTGCTAAATTGAGTGCAGTGTACTTAGTCTACAAAGTGATATGTATGGTTTAAAATGTTAATTTTAGCCTTTATGTCAGCTGGCAAGTTCAGTTATTAAAAGCATCTCATTCCACAAAGATTCTCTGCTGTGAAGATTGGAAGGGGGAAATACATTTCTGGTTCATCAGCATTAGTTTAAAAAATGAATCATCGCCCATAGTTTTAATGGCTAATTTACATGATATAAGGAAAGTTATTTTTTCCCTCTGTCCTTTAGCTTACATTTTAAATGGAGATCTGGAAAAAGACATCAGACTTTAATCACTCAGTATAAATTCCAATATTGAATGAACACTACACCTTGTAAAACTTAACTTAGCAGCCTGCTGAATTGAGAGTGTTGAAAAACGAAGGGGAAAAATATATAAAAAATCAGTTTCAAAGGCTATAGGAAGAATTTTCTAAGGTGTCTATTCTTTACTGATACATAGCAGAATGGAAAAGTTAACCCACATGGTTTACCCTGCATGTGTTTACACTGAGTGTATCCATCAGCCTCGTGTTGATTGGAATCGTTTTTGTCTGTTGAATTTCTTTTTAAAGGAGAAGTGACCTTTTTCTTATCTTTTCTGACATTCTGGATGTAACAATCTTTAGTTTCTGGTGCCATGGGGTGAGTCTCTAACTTAAGCTCCCCTGCTTGAACTCTCCCTAGGTTTTTTTTTTTTTTTTAATCTGCCTCAATTAATTTATTTTTGGCTGTGTTGGGTCTTAGTTTCTGTGTGAGGGCTTTCTCTAGTTGTGGCAAGCGGGGGCACTCTTCATCGCGGTGCACGGGCCTCTCACTATCGCAGCTTCTCTTGTTGCAGAGCACAGGCTCCAGACGCGCAGGCTCAGTAGTTGTGGCTCACGGGCCTAGTTGCTCCGCGGCATGTGGTATCTTCCCAGACCAGGGCTTGAACCCATGTCCCCTGCATTAGCAGGCAGATTCTCAACCACTGTGCCACCAGGGAAGCCCCCTCCCCCCCCCCAGGTTTTGTATCTTAATTCAAGCTATCATGCAGAGGTTGGAGGTGATGTTTCTACCAACATAGTAGAAACACTCACTACAGTTACCTGAACTGATTCTCTAGGCTCCCATCGATTCTGTGTCTTTGCTTTGATCCCGACAATAAATTCCTTTTGCCAGTGTTTGTAACCAAAAATTCTGATTGATAGACATCCCCATCCTCTCCAGCAAGTCCAGGTAACCCATTTCTATCATAATCTATTAAGATTGCAGGGACTGTTTCATATCCCAGACACATATTATGTACCTGGTGCATGGAAGGTGCTCAATAAATGCGACTAAATGTAGCCATTTGCTAGGTTTACTCCTGCTTATCTTTAAGATAGCCAGTAACTTGGAAGATATAAAGAACCAATTAGCAGCAGAGAGATACTACATTAGGAAAGGAAGCAGCCTGTCTGTGACTTTAACATTAATTGTATCTGCACTGTTGGGAAGACTTGCTGAAGAACAGTGCTTACCTTGGGTTGCAAAAAACTGATTTTGCTGCTTAGGTCTAACCGTCTAGTCGTGGTACACCAACCTCCACTTCTGGGTCTGGCTGGAGCATTCACAAGTCAAGAAATCCCAGGAAGAACTGAGCATGAGCCATGGTTTTGGCAGGTTTCTTAATGTTTTGTCTGGAACGTGCTTTGCTGGTGGAAGTAGAACTTTACTTCAGGAGCCACAGAGTCTAAAATAGAAAGAAGGACAATTGGGAAGAATCTGTTAAAAGAGTACTGCTTCTCTAAAGGGATGTTAACCAACCAAAAAAATACAGGAGACTGGCCCGTTAGCATTTTGAGGAACTCTTTGTTTTGAGAATGCCAGATTTTAAATACTTCATTTGTTTAATATATTCCAATAAAGTGTATATATGTTTGGTTCGGCACCAAGCCTTGGACTCTTAAGAGGAACACCAATGAACAGTATGCCATTCTAGTCAGTGAGTTACCTCACACTGTTTTCCAGTGTCCATTTGATGATATTGTTACATATTAACTCTTCTGATATAGAATGATGTAGGCAGTGAGCAAGTAAAGGCAGTCCAGCTGATTAAAAGGACTCCCCATTCCAAAGCAAATGATACTACCTGCTTATACTGTGTTAAACTACATTGTTGTCCACTGAGTTTCTCTTCAGTACTCTGATTCTTCATGCTGCCGAAACACCAGAGCTAGTAGCTTTTTGACTTTGTAGAGACAGTTTCCCCATTTCTAGAAGATAATATACAATGGAAATAAAAGTTCTGTAGGGAAAAATATCTAGGTCCTAACCTCTCAGTTCCTTTGATCACACGTTTGCCAAGAGGTAGTACCACCTTATCCCAGAGTTGTGAGAACTCAGTGATACAGGAAATATTACAGCCAGGTACACTGCATATATTATCTCATAATATTCACAACCCTTTAAGTTAGTCCTACATTTTGCAGATGAGGAACATTAGAATATGAAAATAGCTTCATCCATATGCTTGTCACTAACAAGTAGCAGAGCTTAAATTCAAGCTCTGACAATCACTAGCTGAAATCCTAAACAGTATCTAGCATGTTGGTGCTCAATATACATGTGTTTATTCATTCAAGGAAAAAAATCTAGCAGTAAAAAAGTATCCAGGAGAAAAGGATAGATTTCATGGAGTAGTTTAACCTATGACTCTAGAATGAACACTTTTTCTTACCAGTTCTTCCAGGACTGACAGGTGATCACCTATCCCAGGTTGAGTATAATTCAGACAGCAAGTTTAGGGAAATTAAGTTTTTTTGAAATTCACTTCAAAAATTAGTACAGCAGTACAAGTAATTACAGTATAATTATTGGAGCAAGTGTTCATTTAGCACTACAATGCATGCTAATCTTGTTATCCAAAGATTTTGAAATTCAACACCTGATTCAATTAAGCAACTTCAGTATTAATTTTAAATGTTTATTTTGTGTCTGCTGTGTGTGAGGAATGGCTTGCCTCACTTAGCAAGTTAATTCATGTTATACTTGAGAAATTTGAATCATTGCAAAGTGCATTCCTCTAGTTATAGTTCATTTTATAGGACTTTAATTCTAATAGCTGTTGCTCTTGGGCCAATTCTTAAATTCTCTAGGACTGTCAGGATTACTGACAATAGAGTTACGTCTTTGTCCCAGGGGCTGAAAGTCCTGATGCTGACAAGCTTCAGGTTTCATCTAAGGTGAGAGGTGGGATTTGAAGATGCCCAGTGTACTATTTGATTCGTCTTTGTAATAACTGATGTGGAAAAGAATCTAAAATCATGTTCTTGCAATGCATAAGCACGCATGATAATATTTTATTCCCACTGTTAGTTAAGTGGAACCTCAGAAATAATGTGGGCCCTACTAAGCAACTGTATTCCTTTTTCTTGATGCTAAGTCCCCACTGGAGATTAGGGATCCAGGAAGATTTGATCAAAACAGTTGAGGATTAGCTACAATAGCACTCAGAGTGGGGGCCTCAAGCCTGATGGCACAAGAGAATCATCTGGGGCAATTTACAATTATCAGTGCCAGGTCCCTGCCCCAGAACGATTAAATGAGAATCTGGGATTGAGGCCCAGGCATTGGTATTTTTAAAAAGTTATCAGGCGTTAGGGTCAAGAAAGATGGTGACAAAAGAGGTACCTAAACTCTTCTCCCATGGACACGCAGAGTAATCAACTCTGAAAGAAATTTAGAAACAGCTGAATGACTCGTATACACTGGTGAATGAACAAAACCCACACTGAAATGGATAGGGAAGGCTGAGACACACTCACCATAAACCCCACCCCCAGCACACCACCATACATTTAGGTAGAAACTCCCAACTTCCAGCTTCTCCCTGAGGATTAAAGGGTTTGAACCTCCCATCTGGTGTCCCAACTTTAAAGATGCTCACCTGAGGAGTGGGTCCTCCAAAACACCTAGCTCTGAAAGCCAATCAGGCTTGCACCCACAAGACTATAGCAAACAAAGGAGCAGTTGTTAGTGGGTGTGTGAGCACTTGCTGTGGCTATATCCCCTGGGCTCTGTGTGGCAGAAGCAGGCAAAAATCACCAGTTTCCCAATCTTTCTCTGAAAGGAGTGTATGTGCATACTTTGAAAGCTGCTGCCTTAGGGTCAGGCTTCTACTTTAGGACACATCTAGGCACTAGCTGTGTTTCCTGGAGACAGGAACCTGTCGGACACCTCCTCTGCTATAGCCTCTCCCTGTAGCCCCTCAAACTTGCCACTGTCACCATGCAAGGAGCCTTATATGCATATCTGTGCCCAGTTTTTGCGCTGCTGCCTGTGGGATGGGCCCTTAGATTGCCTGGCTCTGATAGCTAACAGGGCTTGCATTCATGAGTCCTACAGGATAGTAACAAACAAAGAAGCAGTTCTTAATGGGCACAGAAGCACCCCTTGACCCTGCATCTATATATGCAGGCCTAGAGCAGAGGGAGCAGGCAAAAATTCTTATCTCCCAGTTTCTCCCTAGAAGGGGCTTAACTAAAAACTTTCCCAGCTGCCGCCTAAGGGTCTGCCTTCTAATCAGTGTGTGTCTAGGTTCCAGCTGAGATCCTCCACTTTAGGACATTGACAGATCTTGGTACACCCTCAAGTACTGGGAGCCATTCAGAACAAAGAAGGCAGCTTGGAAGATCACAGAGGTTTGAGAGAACCAGGAGCTGGGGCCAGACTGATAGATGAGGTTTATCTCCTACACAAGACCATTCTGTCAAGACTGGGAAAGGTGGCTGTTTTATCAGAAATCAACATAAAGAATCAAGAAAAATGAAGAAATAGAGGAGTATGTTCTGAACAAAAGAAGATAATCTCTAGAAAAAGATCTTAATGAAATGGAGAAAAGTAAAGTACCTGATGGAATTCAAAATAACAGTCATAAAGATGCTAACTGAGGTCAGACAGCAATGCACAACAAAATGATAATTTCAAAAATGGGAGAGAAAATGCAGAAAAGCACAAAACAAATCACAGAGCTGAAAAATATAAATTGAACTAAGAAATTCAATAGAGGGATTCAAGAACAGATTAGAGCAAGTGGAAGAAAGGATCAGTGAACTTAAAGACAGGGCAATGGAATTCATCCAGGGAAGCAAAACCCAAAAAGTATGAAGAAGGTGAAAATATCATAAGGGTCTTATGGGATACCAACCATCATAGCACAATTATATGCATTAAAGGGGTCCTAAAAGGAGGGGAGAGAGAGAGAGAGAAAGCTTATTTATTTTTTTTTTTTTTGCGTTACGTGGGCCTCTCACTGTTGTGGCCTCTCCCGTTGTGGAGCACAGGCTCCGGACGCGCAGGCTCAGCAGCCATGGCTCACGGGCCCAGCCGCTCCGTGGCATGTGGGATCTTCCCGGACCGGGGCACGAACCTGTGTCCCCTGCATCAGCAGGCGGACTCTCAACCACTGTGCCACCAGGGAAGCCCGAGAAAGCTTATTTTTAAAAATATTGGCTGATAACTTCCCTGATCTGGGGAAGGGAACAGACTTACAGATCTATGAATGCCAGAGTGTTCCAAATAAAGAGGATTCGGAGAGAGCCATTTAAGGCATATTATAATTAAACTGCCAAAGGATAAAAAAAGGAAAGAATCTTAAAAGCAGCAAGAGAAAAGCAACTTGTTTCGTGCAATAAGTTGTGTATGTACCCCCATAAGACCATCAGTGGATTTTTTAGCAGGGACTTTGCAGGACAGAAGTGGGTGGCAGAATATTTTCAAAGTAGAAGAAAGAAAAAAAGGAAGAAAGAAAAGGAAGGAAGGAAAGAAGGAAGAAAGAAGGAAAGAAAGAAGGAGAGGAAGAAAATGTTGCCAATGGAGAATATTCTGGCAAAAATATCCTTCAGATTTGGAGAGAGAGTTTTCCAGACAAACAAAAGCTAAAGGAGTTTATCACCACTGGACTGGCCTTACAAGACATATTGAAGTGTTCTTCAAGCTGGAATTAAGTGATCCTAATTAGTAACGAGAAACATAAGAAGGCATAAAACTCACTGGTAAAAGTAACTATATAGTTCAACTCAGAATACTGTAAAGTTATAACATTGATGGGTAAGTCACTTATACTTCTACTATAAGGATTAAAAGACCAAAGTATTAATAATAACCTCAATAATTTGTTAATGGTTACACAACATAAGACAAATTGTGACAAAAATGTGGGTGGGGGAGTGTAAAAATGTAGAGCTTCAAAGTTATGTTATCAGCTTAAAATACTTATATTTTATGTAAGCATCATGGTAACCACAAAGCAAAAACCTATAGTAGATGCACAGAAGATAAAGAGAAATGACTTTAAGAATACCACTACAGAAGGTCATTAAATCGCAAAGGAAGAAACCAAGAGAGGATCAAAAGAAAAAGCAGTTACAAAACAACCAGAAAAACAACAAAATAGCAATATCAAGTCCATTTCTAACAATCGTTACATGACAAAGTAGCTGAATGGATAAAACAAACAAAACCAAAACAAAAGATGAAAAAGTCCAAGACCCACCTATATGCTGCCTACAAGAAACTCACTTCAGGGAATTCCCTGGTGGTCCAGTGGTTAGGATGCCATGCTCTCACTGCTGAGGGCATGGATTCACTCTCTGGTCGGGGAACTAACACCTCACAAGCTGTGCAGCACAGCCCAAACAAACAAAACAAAACACACACAAAAACAACAAAAAGCAAACAAAACCTCACTTCAGCTTTAAGGATACACATAGACTGAAAGTGAAAGGATTAGAAAAGATATTCCAAACAAATGGAAATCAAAAGAAGGCAAGGTAGCTAAATTTACATTAGACAAAACAGACTTTAAGTCAAAGACTAACAGGAAACAAAGAAGGTCATCATATAATGATAGAGGGTTCAATTTATCAGTAGAACAAAACATCAGTAAATATTTATGCAGCTAACAAAGGAGCACCTAAATATATAAATTCAGTGTTAACATACATGAAGAGTAATATATAAGCAGCACAATAATAGTAGGGGAGTTCAATATCCCACTTTCATTAAAGGATACATCATCCAGACAGAAAATCCATAAAGAAATACTGCACTTTAAACCACACATTAGTCAGATAAATCTAATAGACATTTATAGAGCATTCCATCAAACAGCAGCAGAATACACATTCTTTTCAAGTGCACGTGAAATATTCTCCAGGATAGATTATGTTAGGCCACAAAGCAAGCCTCAATAAATTTAAGATTGAAATCATATAAACAAACACTGACAACGAAAGATCAGAAAGAGAAATTAAGGAAACAATCCCATTTCCCATCACATCAAAAAGAATGAAATACCTAGGTATAAACCTACCTAAGGAGGCAAAAGACCTGTAGGAGCGCACATGGGCAGCAGCAGGCACTAATTGCTGCCTCTGCTATCCCAGGAGTGCATGGCCTGTCGCCGCCACTAAGAGGCACAGGAGCAGGCGCCAAGCACTGCTCCTGCTGTCCTGGGAGCGTGTGGGCCACTGCCATGGCTGGGAGACCTGTGAGTGGGTGCCAGTCGCTGCCCCTGCCGTACTGGGAGAGCGCACAGGCCGCCGCACCTGCACACCACCTATCAAGGGGATAATGGCCAGCACACACTGAGGAAAGAGGCAGCAAGCATCCACACTAAAAGCAGCCCCTTGATTCTGGACAAGATGGGAGAGTAGAAGGACTTCAGCTCACCTTTCCTTATGAAAACACCAAAATCACAGCTCATTGCTGAACAACCATCAACAAAAAAGACTGGAACCTACCAAAAAAGATATTTTACATCCAAAGACAAAGAAGAAGTCACGATGAGACAGTAGGGGGCGCTTTTGCAATATAATCAAATCCTATACCTGCCGAGTGGGCAACCCACAAACTGGAAAATAATTATATTGTAGATGTTCTCCCACAGCAGTGAGTGTTCTGAGCCCCATGTAAGGCTCCCCAGCCTGAGGATCTGGCACTGGGAGGAGGAACCCTGAGAGCATTTGGCTTTGTAGTCCAGTGGGGCTTGAATGCAGGAGGTCCACAGGACTGGGGGAAACAGAGACTCCACTCTCAGAGGGCACACACAAGATTTCATGTGCACTGGGACACAGCACAAAACAGTGACTACATAGGAGCCTCTGCCAGACATTACTGTGTGTCTTGCAGGGTCTCCTGGGGAGACGGGGGTTGGCTGTGGCTCACTGTGGGGGGAAGGACACTGGTGGCTTGGCCCCAGGGAATATCATCATGAGCTCTCCTGGAGGTCACCATTTTGGCACTGAGACCTGGCCCAAGTCAGTAGTCTGCAGACTCCACTGCTGGGACGCCTGAGCCCAAACAGCAAGGAGTGGGGGCACACAGCCCCACCCATCATCATACAGGCTGCCTAAAGATGTACTTCGCTAACAGCCACCTCTAAACACATCACTTGACATAGCCCTGTCCATCAGAGGGACAAGACCCAGATCCACCCACCAGTGGGCAAGCACACCAGTCCCTCCCACCAGTAAGCTTACACAAGCCCCTGGACCAACCTTACCCACCAGGGGGCAGACAGCAGAAGCAAGAGAAACTACGATCCTGCAGCCTGTGGAAAGGAGATCACAAACACAGAAAGTTAGATAAAATGAGATGGCAGAGAAACATGTTCCAGATGAAGGAACAAGGTAAAAACCCAGAAGAACAATTAAGTGGTGACAATCTACTTGAAAAAGAATTCAGACTAATGAGAGTAAAGATATCTAAGATCTCAGAAAAAGAATGGAGTCACAGACTGAGAAGGTAAGAAATGTTTAACAAAGAGCTAGAGGAACAAACAGAGGAACAATACAATAACTGATATGAAAAATACACTAGAAGGAATCAAGAGCAGAATAAATGAGGCAGAAGAACAAATAAATGAGCTGGAAGAGAGTGGTGGAAATCACTGCTGCAGAACAGAATAAAGAAAAAAGAATGGAAAGAAATGAGGACAGTCTCAGAGACCTCTGGGACAACACTGAATGCACCAATGCATTCTAGGGGTCCCAGAAGGAGAAGAGAGGGAGAAAGGGCCTGAGAAAATATTTGAAGATTATAGCCAAAAACATCCCTAACATGGGAAAGGAAACACTCGCTCAAGTCCAGGAAGTGCAGAGAGTCCTATACAGCATAAATCCAAGGAGGAACATGCCGAGACACATATTAATCAAACTCACAAAAACTAAACACAAAGAGAAAATATTAAAAGCAACAAGGGAAAAGCAACAAATAACATACAAGGGAATCCCCATAAGGTTATCAGCTGATTTTTCAGCAGAGACTCTGCAGGCCAGAGGGGAGTGGCATGATATAGATAGATAGATATAGATACATATTGATACTTATTTTTGGCACATAACATTTTATTGAGTCAGTTTGTTATTTACATACTCATAAGGGATTTTAAAAAGACATTAAATGGAAGATGTTCTCAACAGACAGAAATAAGATATTCAAATCTATTGTTCCAGTTTATAGCTCACATATAAATAATGGAATAAACATGATCTGAAAATAGTTGCACAGTGCGTGCTTCAAAGCCAGCCAATGAAAAGCAACATCTCCCTTTTTCTATGGCTGAAGGCACTCCAAAGACATTACCTTTTCTTTTTTTCTTTTTTAAGGAGATTGACCTCTCAGTTACACTGGTGTTTAGCACCATTGCTGGGTCTCCCAGGTCCGCAGCTTAACTTTTATTTGCAGAATACCACTGTGGTTCAAGACATGGCATTCCAGTGGGCTTACTACTCCCAGCAGCACAGGACTGCAGAAAGTGCCTTCACTCTCAGAGTGAAATTACAGCTTCCCATGCTCAAGCTCTGAGCACAGCCTCATAAAGTCAATCCCTATCATACTGCAAGGGTGGGCATGAGAAATCTCACTTTTCAAGGACTTAGAGGGCAGGAAGGGTTTGGGACTCCATGCATGCCTTTCTGTGCTTTTTAGAGGTTCACACACCATATGCACCTGGCCTGTGTCTGGAAAGGGTTGTGGCAGAGCCCAAGCCCAGCCCTGAGCCCAGAAGAAGAACAAAGGGGACTTGCCCGCCTTTGCTCCTGGGGGCAGCACGTGCCCAGTTGCCAGCCCCACCCCTCTTTGGCAGTGCGCCCTTCCCCCACTACACGGCCCCCATGGCTGGGCGAAACAGTGGCCACGCCACAAAATGGCAGCTGCGTCACAAGGTGACAGCTGGGCCAGGCCCCAAGCGGGCACTGGAGGGGAAATTAAAGGTGCTGCAGAGAGATTAAAGGTGCCATGGATCCCATCCCTAGTGCAGCAATGCAAGCCTGAGCTTCCTCTTGATGGTGGTCAGGGGGCCCAGCCCTCCTTGGACACAGGCACGCCTCCATGGCCACGTGGAAACACCCTGGCCTTCCCATACCACCCACCCAGCAGCACCATCCTCTGCCCTCTCAAGTCCAAAAGACTTGGCAACTTTGTACCTGGGCTGCCTTTTCCCTTCCAAACAGCCCCCTCTTCAGGAGGCTCTTACTTAAGGGCATACAAACTGGACAGAACTGAGCATGGCACACCTGCTGGGTGACACTTGTCTGCCAAGGACACCCTTTTGGTTGGACGTGGGGAGGGAGCACCCCTTTCCTAGGGTCTCCACACTTGGAGCTTAACTCCAGGCCACCAAAGTAAAGATAGAAAAGGGGAATCAAAGAGTCCCCTGATGAGGAGAAATTAAGGAAAAGGCGCCAAAGTCCCATAGCAGGCCTTCAGCAGCCATGTTGAACTCCAACGCACTGAGTCCACACCCAAGAGAGCAGTGAAGAGCCACCAGTGGCCCACTGCATGCAGGCACTTTAGAGCGTGGATGTCAGCTTTCACTCCACCACGCAAACATCCAGTGAGTGTCTTAGGATTTTCATCGTTCCCTCCTGCTCTCTCCCTTCTCCCTGTGGTGAGGGGTATCAGGGTGGGCACAGGCAGAAGGAGCAGCTGCTGTCATCCCCATGCTTTTTCCTCAGGCATGAGGGTCTTGGTGGGCTTGGGCTTTGCTTTGGTCATGGCTTGATGGATGGAGGCAGGGCAGTGGCAGTGTGCTTTGGACTTTTTGCTTTTCCTTCTCTCAAATGCTTGCTTCCCTGCACTCTCCATCCCCCAGCTTCCCTTGAGCTCTGACTTTCCACAAACTTCTCAGGGAAACTTAGCAAAAATCTGCAGGCTCTGACACCACCTCTCTCCTGGAGCATGCACAATGCACTCACATGATATATTTAAAGTGATGAAAGGGAAGAACCTACAACCAAGAACACTCTACCCAGCAAGGCTCTCGGTCAGATTTGACTGAGGAATCAAAAGATTTACAGACAAGCAAAAGCTAATAGAATTCAGCACCACAAAACCAGCTTTAAAACAAATGCTAAAGGAACTTCTCTAGGCAGAACAGAAAAAGCCACAAGTAGAAAAAAGAAAATTACAAATGGGAAAGGTCACTGGTAAAGGCAAACATAAAGTTAGGAAATTATCCACACACAAATATGATATCAAAACCAGGAATCATGAGAAGAAGAGAGTACAAATGCAGGATACTGGAAATGCATTTGAAATTAAGAGACCAGCAATTTAAAACAATCTTGTTTATATATAGACTGCTATATCAAAACCTCATGGGAACTGCAAACCAAAAATATGTAATAGATACACACACACACAAGAAAAAGCAATCCAAACCCAACACCAAAGATGGTCATCAAATCACAAGAGAAGCTGAAAGGAAGAAAAAATACCCACAAAAACAAACCCCAAACAATTAAAAAAATAGAAATAGAACTTACATGTTGATAATTACCTTAAATGTAAATAGATTAAATGCTCCAACCAAAAGACATAAACTGGCTGAATGAATACAAAAATAAGACCCATATATATGCTGTCTACAAAAGACCCACTTCAGATCTAGGGACACATACAGACTGAAAGTGAGGGGATGGAAAAAGGTATTCCATGCAAATGGAAATCCAAAGAAAACTGGAAAAGCAATACTCAGACAAAATAGACTTAGAAATAAATACTGTTACAAGAGACAAGGAAGGACACTACATAATGATCAAAGGGTAAATCCAACAAGACATAATAATTATAAACATATATACACCCAACATAGGAGCACCTCAATATATAAGGCAAATGCTAACAGCCCTAAAAGGGGACATCAACAGTATCACAATAATAGTGGGGGAATTTTACACCCCACTTACATCAATGGACAGATCATCCAGGAAGAAATTCAATAAGGAAACACAGTCCTTAAATGACACATTAGATCAGATGGACTTAATTGATATTTACAGAACATTCCATCCAAAAGCAGTAGAATACACATTCTTCTCAAGTGCACATGGAACATTCTCCAGGATTGATCATATGGTGGGCCACAAAGCAAACCTCAGTAAATTTAAGAAAACCGAAATCATATCAAGGGTCTTTTCCAACCACAGTGTTATGAGATTAGAAATCAACTACAAGAAAAAAAAACCCCTAAAAAACACAAACATGTGGATACTAAAAAATATGCTACTAAACAAGCAATGGATCACAAGGAAATCAAAGAAGAAATAAAAAAATACCTGGAGACAAATGACAATGAAAACATGACAATCCAAAATCTATGGGGTGCAACAAAAGCAGTTCTAAGAGGGAAGTTTATATCAATACAATCTTACATCAGGAAACAAGAAAACTCTCAAATAAACAACCTAAACTTACACCTAAAGCAATTTGAGAAAGAAGAACGAACAAAACCCGAAGTTAGTAGAAAGAAAACAAAGATGAAAGCAGAAATACATGAAATAGAGATGAAGAAAATAATAGAAAAGATCAATGAAACTAAAAGCTGGTTCTTTGAGAACATAAACAAAATTGATAAACCTTTAGCCAGGCTCATCAAGAATAAAAGGGAGAGGGCCCAAATCAATAAAATTAGGAATAAAAAAGGAGAAGTTACAACACAACAGAAAATACACAGGATCATGAGAGACTACTACAAGCAACTATATGCCAACAAAATGGAATACCTAGAAGAAATGGGCAAATTTTTAGAAATGTACAATCTTCCAAGACTGAACCAGGAGGAAATACAAAATATGAACAGGCCAATCACAAGTACTGAAATTGAAACTGATTTTAAAACTCCCAACAAACAAAAGTCCAGGACCAGATAGCTTCACAGGTGAATTCTATCAAACATTTAGAGAAGAGTTAACACCTATCCTTCTCAAACTATTCCAAAAATTGCAGAGGGAGGAACACTCCCAAATTCATTCTACTGAGGCCACCATCACCCTGATACCAAAAGGAGACAAAAATACTACAGAAAAAGAAAATTACAGGCTAGGACTTCCCTGGTGGCGCAGTGGTTAAGAATCTGCCTGCCAATGCAGGGGACATGGTTTCGAGCCCTGGTCCAGGAAGATCCCACGTGCCGCAGAGCAACTAAGCCCGTTCACCACAACTACTGAAGCCCATGCACCTAGAGCCTGTGCTCTGCAACAAGAGAAGCCACTGCAATGAGAAGCCCACTCACCGTGACGAAGAGTAGCCCCTGCTTGCTGCAACTAGAGAAAGCCCGCGTGCAACAAAGAAGACCCAATGCAGCCAAAAATAAATAAGTAAATAAATAAGAAAATTACAGGCTAATATCAGTGATGAACATAGATGCAAAAATCCTCAACAAAATACTAGCAAACCGAAACCAACAACACATTAAAAGGATCATAAACCAAGATCAAGTGGGATTTATCCCAGAGATGCAAAGATTCTTCAATATCTGTAAATCAGTCAGTGTTGTACACAACAAATTGAAGAATAAAAGCCATATGATCATCTCAATAGACGCAGAAAAAGCTTTTGACAAAATTCAACACATATTTATGATAAAAGCTCTCTAGAAAGTGGGCATAGACAGAACCTACCTCAAGATAATAAAGGCCATATATGACAAACACCACAGCAAACATCATTCTTAATGGTGAAAAACTGAAAGCATTTCCTCTAAGATCAGGAATGAGACAAGGCTGTCCATTCTCGCCACTTTTATTCAACATAATTTTGGAAGTCTTAGCCATGGCAATCAAAGAAGAAAACGAAATAAAAAGAATCCAAATTGGAAAAGAAGTAAAATTGTCACTGTTTGCAGATGACATGATACTATCCATAGAAAATCCTAAACATGCTATTAAAAAACTACTAGAGCTCATCAATGAATTCAGTAAGGTTTCAGACTAGAAAATTAATACACAGAAATCTCTTGCATTCCTATACAATCACAGTGGAAGTTCAGAAAGAGAAATTAAGGAAACAATCCCATTCACCATTGCATCAAAAAGAATAAAATACCTGGGAGTTATTTTACGTAACCTACCTAACAAGGCAAGAGGAAACTATAAGACATTGATGAAAGAAATCAAAGACAACACAAACAAATGGAAAGATATACCATGATATCAGATTGGAAGAATGAATATTGTCAAAATGATTGTACTACCCAAGGCAATCTACAGATCCAATGCAATCCCTATCAAATTACCAATGGCAGACTGAGCTGGAGGAATCAAACATCCTGATTTCAGTCTATGCTACAAAGCTACAGTAAACAAAACAGTATAGTACTGGCACAAAACAGAAATATAGATCAATGGAACAGGATAGAAAGCTTAGAGATGAACCCACACACCTTTGGTCAATTAATCTATGACAAAGGAGGCAAGAATATACAATGGAGAAAAGACAGTCTCTTCAATAAGTGGTGCTGTGAAAACTGGACAGCTACATGTAAAAGAATGAAATGAGAACATTCCCTAACACCATATACAAAAAAACTCAAAATGGATTAAAGACCTCTTAGAGGAAAACATAGGCAGAGCACTCTGACATAAATCGAAGCAAGATCTTCTTTGATCCACCACCTAGAGTAATGAAAATCAAAACAAAAACAAACAAATGGGAACTAATTAAACTTAAAGGCTTTTGCATAGCAAAGGAAACCACAAACAAAGTGAAAACACAATCCACAGAATGGGGGAAAATATTTGCAAACTAAGCCGCCAACAATGGATTAATCTCCAAAATATACAAACAGCTCATGCAGCCCTATTTATATAAAAAAATTAAAAATAAAAAAATGGGCAGAAGATCTAAATAGACATTCCTCCAAACAAGACATACAGATGGCTAAAAAGCACATGAAAAGCTGCTCAGCACTGCTAATTATTAGAGAAATTCAAAAACTACAATGAGGTATCACCTCACATTGGTCAGAATGGATATCATCAAAAAGTTCAAAAACAATAAATGCTGGAAACATGGATGGTCCTCAAGATTGTCATACTGAGTGAAGTAAGTCAGACAGAGAAAGTGAAATATGATATCACTATATGTGGAATCAAAAAAATGATACAAACGAACTTATTTACAACAGTTACTGGGGGGAAGGGTGGGGGGAAGCGATAGTTAGGGAATTTGGGATTGACATGTATACACTTATATTTAAAATGGATAACAAAAAAGGACCTACTATATAGCACAGGGAACTCTGCTCAATATAATGTACAACCCAAATGGGAAAAGACTTTGAAAAAGAATAGATACATGTATATATGTAACTGAATCACTTTGCTATACACCTGAAACTAACACAACATTGTTAATCAACTATATTCCAATACATACAAAAAAACAACAATAAATGCTGGAGAGGGTGTGGAGAAAAGGGAAACCTCCTACACTGTTGGTGGGAATGTAAATTGGTACAATCACTATGGAGAACAGTATAGAGGTTCCTTAAAAAACTAAAGCAATCCTGGGCATATATCCAGAGAAAACCATAATTTGAAAGGATACATGCACCCTAATGTTCACTGCAGCACTATTTACAATAGCCAAGACATGGAAGCAACCTAAATGTCCACTGACAGAGGAATGGATAAAGAAGATGAGGTACATATATACAATGGAATATTACTCAGCCATAAAGAGTGAAATAATGCCATTTGCAGCAAACATGGTTGGACTTAGAGATTATTATACTAAGGGAAGTAAGTCAGAGAAAGACAAATATCATATGATATCACTTATATATGGAATCTAAAAAAAATGATACAAATGAACTTATTTACAAAACAGAAACAGACTCACAGACATGGAAAACAAACTTATGGTTACCAAAGGGGAAACATGGGGTGGGGGGACAGATAAATTAGGAGATTGGGATTAACATACACACACTACCATAGATAAAATAGGCAATCAATAAGGACCTACTTTATAGCACAGGGAACTCTAATCAATATTCTGGAATAACCTATATGGGAAAGAATCTGAAAAAAGTATATATGTATATGTATAACTGAATCACTTAGCTGTACACCCGAAAGTAACACACAATGTAAACCAACTACAGTCCAATATAAAATAAAAATTAAATTAAAAAAAGAAATCATATCAAGCTTCCTTTCCATTCACAATGGTATGAAATTAGGAATCAATTACAAGAATCTAGGAAAAAAAAACCCCACAAATATAAAGAAATTAAACAACATGCTCCAGAACAAATGGGTCAAAGAAAACAAAGGGAAATATAAAAAATATTTTGAGACAAGTGAAAATGGAAAGACAACATACCAAAACTTATGAGATGCAGCAAAAGCAGTTCAAAGAGTAAAGTTTATACAGTTTACCCTTGAACAACACACGTTTGAATGGCATGGGTCCACTTAATACATACAATTTTTTTCCAAAATTGTTGGCTCTCTGTATCCATGGGGTCCACATTTGTGGACTCAACTAACTGTGGATTGAGTACTATGTTTACAACCCACGGTTGGTTGAATCCTTGGATGCAGAATATGCAGATACAGAGGGCTGACCATGGGACTTGGGCATCTGCTCATTTTGTTATCCTCAGTCTTGGAGCCAATATCCCACTGATACTGAGGGATGACTATAGTATTAAATCCCTGCATTAAGAGAAAGCAAGATCTCAAACAACCCAATCTTACACGTAAAGGAATTAGAAAAAGGATAAACTAAGCCAAAAGTTAGAAGGAAGAAATAAAGCTCAGAGTGGAAATAAATAAATTAGAGATTAAAAAGACAATAGAAAAGATCAATGAAACTAAGACCTGGTTTTTAAAAAGATAAACAAAATAGACAAACCTTTAAATAGACTGACTAAGAAAAGATGGGATTTAAAATTATAATTGCAAGAGGAGACAAGACAACTGATACGACAAACACAAAGAATCATAAAGCAGCAAAAGCAAAAATCAACAAGTAGGTTTACATCAAACTAAAAAGCTTCTGCACAGCAAAGAAAACCATCAATAAAATGAAAAGGCAACCTACCAAATGGCAGAAAATATTTTCACATCATATGTGCAATAAGGGGTTAACATCCAAAGTATATAAAGAACTCATACAACTCAGTAGAAAAAACCTAAATAATCATATTAAAAATGTGCAGAGGATCTGACTAGACATTTCTTTAAAGATAACATACAAATGCACAACGGGTACATGAAAAGGTGCTCATTACTACTCATCCCAGAAATGCAAATCAAAATCACAATGAGATATCACTTCACACCTGTTAAAACGGCTACTATCAAAAAGACAAGAGATACGGGGCTTCCCTGGTGGTGCAGTGGTTGAGAGTCTGCCTGCTGATGCAGGGGACGTGGGTTCGTGCCCCAGTCTGGGAGGATCCCACATGCTGTGGAGCGACTGGGCCCATGAGCCATGGCCGCTGAGCCTGCGCGTCCGGAGCCTGTGCTCCACAACGGGTGAGGCCAACAACAGTGAGAGGCCCGTGTATGGCAAAAAAAAAAAAAAAGGACAAGAGATGGAGACCAAGATGGCAGAGTAGGAGAATGCTGGTCTCACCTCCTCTCACGTGCACATCAGAACTACAACTGCATATAGAGCAACTCTCACTGAAATTGACCAAGGAGCTAGCAGAACAGTTCTACAAGCAAGGCTGTAAAGAAAGATCCACATGTACTCGGGTAGGAAGGGAGGAAATGCAAAATAGGTGGGACTGGTACCCCTAGTGGGGGACAAAGAAGAACAGAGGGCTATCACAGGCTCAGGGATCCTCCCTGGGGAGTGAGGGGTTTGAGCCACGTATTAGGCACCCCAGCCCTGGGATACGACACTGGGAAGATGAGCCCCTTTGCTGTTTTGAAAATCAGTGTGGCTTACTGGAAGAGTGTATGAAACTGAGACTCTGATCTTGAAAAGCACATGCCTTAATTTCCTTACTCCTAGTCATAGCATGAAGCGATCAGACTGAAAACTGCCTGGGGCTCTGGTAGGCTTGCCAAGACTGCCCCAGCACACCCCCACCCAGCCCACGCCAGGCACTCGCTCCAGCCCCTCTTGCGATGGTGCTGCTCTCCACTAGGGTGGAGGCTGCTGTTGCCAAAAGAGTGAGCACACCTAGAGGGAATGGAGCCAGCTTGGACACAGCTCTGTCTCTGGCAGCAGTGGATACAGCCATTTCCAGCTTGCACATTCTGCCCATGTTGAGGAGTAAAACTAGCTCCAGGGTGGAGACCAACGTTGCCAACAGGAGTGAAACAAGCTCAGTAGTGTGGCACCAACCCCTCCGTTCCTGACCCACCCTCTAACAAAGGTGTGAACATGGGGGAAAAGTGAAACCAGCACAGAAGTACAACCCCATGCCCTCAGGCCCCAGTCACATCCCAAATCAAGGCAGAGATTGTCATCATTCCTGAAAGAAACCCAACTTCCTCAGGGGTCCTGCTCCAGCCACTTGGCCCCCGACCCTGACCCTGATAGGATGGTGATGGCCATCGAGCATAGGAGAAACCTCAGCTTGCACCTGGCTCTGGTGTTAGCCAATCCAACTCCAGCCCCCACCTCCCACAAAAGTAGTGGCTGCCAGCACATCCTGGGGTGAAAGATGCAGCTCATGCTCATTTCAGATCTAGCTCTCTCACCAAGCCACTGGGCAAAGGCAGATGGCATACACAAGCTCTCACAGAAGGACATGCCTTCAAGACCAGGAGAAGTAACCCTTTCACATAATTTCATAGAGATAAAGTTAAACAAAATGAAAAGACAGAGGAGTATGTTTCAAATGAAAGAACAAAGAAATAACCTTTAAAAAAAACCTAAGAAAACAGATAAATAATTTACCTGATAGCATTCTCATTACTATTGCTTTGAACTCTAACTGACCTGGGGAAAGAACAGATGAACACATGATAATTTTAACAAACAACTAGAAAATATAAAAAAGAACCACTCGGAGCTGAAGAATACAGTAACTGAAATGAAAAACACACTAGAGGGAATTAAAAGGAGATTAGGTGATACAGAAGAGCACATAAGCAATCTGGAAGATTAAATAATGGAAATCACCCAATCAGCACAGTAAAAAGAAACAAATTTTAAAAAATGAGAACAGTTTAAGGGACCTCTGGGACAACATAAAACATACTAACCTGCATGTTATAGGGGTCCCAGAAGGAGAAGGAGAGGAAAAGGTGTAGAATATTATTTGATGAAATTATGGCTGAAAGCTTCCTAAACATGGAGAAGGAAACAATCCAAGAACAGGAAGCACAGAGTTCCAAACAAGATGAATCCAAAGAGATTCACATCAAGATATATCATAATTAAATGTCAAAAGTTAAAGAGAGAATTCTAAATCCAGTAAGAGAAAAACAGAGTAACATTCAAAGGAACCCCCATGAGGCTATCAGCTGAATTTTTAAGAGAACTTTGCAAGCCAGAAGGGATAGGCATGGTATATTTAAAGTGCTGAAAGGAAAAAAACCTATAACCTTGGATACTGTAGCCAGCAAGCCTATCATTCAGAATTGAAGGAGAAGCAAAGAGCTTATAAGACAAACAAAAACTAAAAGAATTCATCACCACTAAACAGACTTTACAAGAAGTGTTAAAGGGTCTTCTTTAAGTGAAAAAGAAAAGGCTACAATAAGAAATTATAGGAAGGGAAAAATCAGACTGTTTAAGGCAAATATATACTAGTGGCAGTGGATCAACCATTTAAATAAGATAGTATGATGGTTAAAAGACAAAAATTGTAAAATCAACTATAGCTAAAATAAAGTTAACAGATACACATGAAGATGTAAAATACGATATAAAAAATATAAAACGTGGGGTGGGGAGCAAAAAATGTAGAGCTTTTAGAATGTGTTTAACCTTTTAAATGGCTATTAGTTTAAAGCCAGTTGATATAGTACTGGTCAATGTATATGAACTCCATGGTAACCACAAATCAAAAATCTACAATGATTTGGTAAAGTAGCAGGATACAAAATTAATGCACAGAAATCTCTGGCATTCCTATACGCTAATGATGAAAAATCTGAAAGTGAAGTCAAGAGAACACTCCCGTTTACCACTGCAACAAAAAGAATAAAATATCTAGGAATAAACCTACCTAAGGAGACAAAAGACCTGTATGCAGAAAGTTATAAGACACTGATGAAAGAAATTATAGATAATGCAAATAGATGGAGAGATATACCATGTTCTTGGATTGGAAGAATCAACATTGTGAAAATGACTCTACTACCCAAAGCAATCTACAGAGTCAATGCAATCCCTATCAAACTACCACTGGCATTTTTCACAGAACTAGAACAAAAAATTTCACAATTTGTATCGAAACACAAAAGACCCCGAATAGCCAAAGCAATCTTGAGAACGAAAAATGGAGCTGGAGGAATCAGGCTCCCTGACTTCAGATTATACTACAAAGCTACAGTAATCAACACAGTATGGTACTGGCACAAAAACAGGAAGATAGATCAATGGAACAGGATAGAAAGCCCAGAGATAAACCCATGCACATATGGTCACCTTATCTTTGATAAAGGAGGCAGGAATACACAGTGGAGAAAGGACAGCCTCTTCAATAAGTGGTGCTGGGAAAACTGGACAGGTACATGGAAAAGTATGAGATTAGATCACTCCCTAACACCATACACAAAAATAAGCTCAAAATGGATTAAAGGCCTAAATGTAAGGCCAGAAACTATCAAACTCTTAGAGGAAAACATAGGCAGAACACTCTATGACATAAATCACAGCAAAATCCTTTTTGACCCACCTCCTAGAGTAATGGAAATAAAAACAAAAATAAACAAATGGGACCTAATGAAACTTCAAAGCTTTTACACAGCAAAGGAAACCATAAACAAAACCAAAAGACAACCCTCAGAATAAGAGAAAATATTTGCAAATGAAGCAACTGACAAAGGATTAATCTCCAAAATTTATAAGCAGCTCATGCAGCTTAATAACAAAAAAACAAACAACTCAATTCAAAAATGGGCAGAAGACCTAAATAGACATTTCTCCAAAGAAGATATACAGACTGCCAACAAACACATGAAAGAATGCTCAACATCACTAATCATTAGAGAAATGCAAATCAAAACTACAATGAGATACCATCTCACACCAGTCAGAATAGCCATCATCAAAAAATCTAGAAACAATAAATGCTGGAGAGGGTGTGGAGAAAAGGGAACCCTCTTGCACTGCTGGTGGGGATGTGAATTGGTACAGCCACTATGGAGAGCAGTATGGAGGTTCCTTAAAAAACTACAAATAGAACTACCATATGACCCAGCAATCCCACTACTGGGCATATACCCTGAGAAAACCATAATTCAAAAAGAGTCATGTACCAAAATGTTCATTGCAGCTCTATTTACAATAGCCAGGAGATGGAAACAACCTAAGTGTCCATCATTGGATGAATGGATAAAGAAGATGTGGCACTTATATACAATGGAATATTACTCAGCCATAAAAAGAAACGAAATTGAGCTATTTGTAATGAGGTGGATAGACCTAGAGTCTGTCATACAGAGTGAAGTCAGAAAGAGAGAGACAAATACCATATGCTAACACATATATATGGAATTTAAGAAAAAAAATGTCATGAAGAACCTAGGGGTAAGACAGGAATAAAGACAGAGACCTACTAGAGAATGGACTTGAGTATATGGGGAGGGGGAAGGGTAAGCTGTGACAAAGCGAAAGAGAGCCATGGACATATATACACTACCAAACGTAAAGTAGGTAGCTAGTGGGAAGCATATGCATAGCACAGGGAGATCAGCTCAGTGCTTTGTGACCGCCTGCGGGGGTGGGATAGGGAGGGTGGGAGGGAGGGAGACACAAGAGGGAAGAGATATGGGAACATATGTATATATAAAAAACTGCTTCATTTTGTTGTAAAGCAGAAACTAACACACCATTGTAAAGCAGTTATACTCCAATAAAGTTGTTTAAAAAAATCTACAATGGCTATACAAAAAACTATAAAGAAAGGAAACAAACATATCACTAAAGAAAATCATCAAGCCACAAGGGAAGAGACTAAAAGAAGAAGAACAGAGAAGAACTAGAAAAACAACCAAAAAGCAAATAACAAAATGGCAATAAGTACCTACCTATCAACAATCTCTTAAATGTCAATGGACTGAAAACTCCAATCAACAGACATAGGGTGGACCCATCAGATCAAGATGGCAGAGTAGAAGGACCCAGAGCTCACCTTTCCCACAAATACATCAAAAATACATCTACATGTGGAACAATTCTCACAGAATACCTACTGAAAGCTGGCAGAAGATCTCATACAACCAAAGCTTCAATAAAGATCCCCATGTAACTGGGTAGGACAAAATGAAAGAGGAAAGGTTCCCTCACCATGGGGACTTCCTTCACCAGCTGGGAGGTACGCCAGGACAGATAGGGAGTTTCAGAGGCTCTAGAAGAGAGTGTAGGAGCTGCCGTGTGGGAAAATAAGGTAGAGAGAGACCAACATAGACCGTCCTGGCCACCTCACTGCACTTCCCAGCCCAAGATGTGTGCCTGCTGTTGTACTCAGTGGCTGGGTGCTGAAACTTGGGCTACCCTGGACAGCCCTGGGGAGAGGATTAGGTTTGAATGCACAGAGACAGGCCAAAGAGCCTGAAGTGTGGTCCACAGCTGGTGGGATGGAGTATAGGTCCACCATAGGAGCCTCATTGTCAGCGTGTGAAGACAGAGGTGTGGGGCTGCCCCAGCAGTCTCATTGGCAGTGCACTCACAGCAGGGCATGGCTCTAGCTACTGCAGACATTGGGAGTGTGCAATCACCAGCAGGGTTTGGGAGCATGCATGCACCACTGGAGGGTCATCCAAGCCAATCAATGGTGCTTCTGCAGTGGAGACGTGTCCACTGCCAGCAGCAGTGGGCTTTGTGGGTGCACACACACAAGTGGAGGTGGGGCTGAAATCTAATCCAATTACTGGGGCTCCCACAGGAGGTGTGGGAGCATAGCTTTGGCAGATTTTTTTGCCAGTGGCGTTGTGAGTGCAGTGCCTGAGGGATGTCCAAGCTGATTACCAGCGCTCTCACAGTGGAGGTGGGTCCCAAGGCAGCACCAGCAACAGTATAATTTGTTGGCATGCATGCCAGGTGTCAGGTGGCATCAGAGTTGCATGTCCTGGTTGATAGCTCCTGGAGAGGAATACAATGACTCCTTTCCCAGTGGGAGCACTCCACTCCTGCCTAACTCACATTATAGCTTGGAATTGGATCTGGGGGCTTCTACTCCAACAACTGGGGAGCAGACCCCATGAAACACACCCCATATTAAGGGAATAAGGGCCAAAACACCCTGAGGAAATATGTGGCGGGCATCTATAAGAAAAACAGCCCTCATACCAAAAATATTGTCTTGTGCAGCCTACACAGGGAGGCTCCCACATAAAACAGATCTTCAAGACCACAGTAGATAACTGTTTCTCCTTAATTCATAGAGTCAGAGAAATAAGTAAAGTGAAAAAGCAGAGGTGCTACTCCCAACTAACACGAGAAACTCCCTGAACAATGAAACAGACCTCTCCAGTCTACCAGACCCCAAGTTCAAAAGTGAGGTCATAAAAATACTAAAGAAATTAAGAAAGATTATTGATAGAAATGCAGATGACTGTAACAAGGAACTAGAAACTGTAAAGAGGAGCCAATCAAAATTACACAACTCAATTGCTGAGATAAAAACCAAGCTAAAGGCAATGAGTAGCAGACTAAACAAGGCAGAAGAATGAACAAGTGATCTGTAAGTCATCCAATCAGAACATCAGAGAGAAAGACAATCAGAAAAAAAATAATGAACGCAACATATGAGATGTATAGGATAACATAAAGCATGCTAATCTCCATGTAATAGGGATCCCAGAAGGAGAAGAGAAAAGGGGATCAAAAATGTATTTGAAGAAATTATGGCTGAAAACTCCCCAAACCTAAACAAGGAAACATACCCAGGTACAGGAAGCACAGAGGGTTCCAAACAAGATGAATCCCAAAAGACCTATAACAAGACATATCAATGAAAATGGCAAAAGTTAAAGATAAAGAGAAGATTCTAAAGCCATCAAGAGAAGAAAAAACAGTCAGTTACAAGGGAACCCCCATAAGCTGATTTCTCTACAGAAACTTTGTAGGCCAGAAGGGAGAGGCAAAATATATCCAAAGTCCTAAAAGACCACCTAAAAAGAAAATTACAGGCCAATATCTTTGATGAATACAGATGCAAAAATTCTTAACAAAATATTAGCAAACAAAATCCAACACCTAAAAAAGATCATACACCATGACCGAGTGGCATTCATCCCAAGTTCACAAGGATGGTTCAACATACACCAATCAATAAATGTGATACACCACATCAACAAAAAAGACAAAAACCACATGATCATCTCAATAGATGCAGAAAAAGCATTTGACAAAATTTAACATCCATTCATGATAAAAACCTTCACCAAAGTGGATATAGAGGGAACATATCTTAACATAATAAGAGCTATTTATGACAAACCCACAGCCAATATAACACTCAATGGTGAAAAGCTGAAAGCCTTCCTGCTAAATTCTGGAACAAGACAAGGATGCCCACTCTCACAACTTCTATTCAACATAGTATTGGAAGTCCTAGGCACAGCAGTCAGACAAGAAAAAGAAATAAAATGTATCCAAACTGGAAGGGAAGAGGTAAAACTGTCATTATATGCAGATAATAGGATACTATATATAGAAAACCCCAAAGAATCCACACAAAAACTACTAGAACTGATAAATGAACTCAGCAAGGTAGCAGGATACAAGATTAACATACAGAAATCAGTTGCATTTCTTTACACTAACAATGAAATATTAGAAAGGGAATGTAAAAAAATATTTAACTTGCACCAAAAAACCCAAAACAAAACTTAGGAATAAACCTGACCAAGGAGGTGAAAGACTTATATGCTGAGAAGTATAAAACATTAAAAAGGAAATTAAAGATGATTCAAAGAAATGGAAAGATATCCCATGCTCTTGGACTGGAAGAATTAATATTGCTATTAGTATGCTATTTAGCCATACTACCTAAAGCAATACACAAATTTAATGTGATCCCTATCAAATTACCCATGACATTTTTCACAGAAGTAGGACAAATAATTCTAAAATTTATATGGACCCATAAAAGACCCAGAATTGCCAAAGCAATCCTAGGAAAAAGAACAAAGCAGAAGGCATAACTCTCCCAGACTTCAGACAATGCTACAAAGCTATAGTAATCAAAACAGCATGGTATTGGCACAAAAACAGACATATGGATCAATGGAACAGAATAGAGAGCCCAAAACTAAACCCACACATCTATGGTCTGTTAATCTTCAACAAAGGAGGTAAGAATATAAAATGGGGAAAAGTCTCTTCAGTAAGTGATGCTGGAAAGTTAGCTGCATGTAAATCAATGAATTTAGAACACACCCTCACACTACACACAAAAATAAACTCAAAACGGCTTAAAGACTTAAATATAAGACATGACACCATAAAACTCCTAGAAGAGAACATAGGCAAAACATTCTCTGACATAAATCATACCAATGTTTTCTTAGGTCAGCCTCCCGAGGCAATAGAAATAAAAGCAAAAATAAACAGATGGGACATAATCAAACTTAAAAAGCTTTCTGCACAGCAAAGGAACCATAAACAAAATGAAAAGACAACCTATGGAATGGGAGAAAATATTTACGAACAATGAGACCAACAAGGGCTTAGTTTCCAAAATACACAAACAGCTCATACAATTCAACCACAACGGAAACAAACAACCCAATTGAAAAATGGGCAGAAGACCTAAATAGACATTTCTCTAAGGAAGCCATGGCCAACAGGCACACGAAGAGATGTTCAACATTGCTAATTATTAGAGAAAGGCAAATCAAAACTTCAATGAGGTACCACCTCACACTAGTCAGAATGACCATCATTAAAAAGTCTACAAATAACAAATGCTGGAGAGGGTGTGGAGAAAAGTGAACCCTCCTACACTGTTGGTGGGAAAGCAAGCAGGTGCAGCCACTATGGGAATTAGTGTGAAAGTACCTCAGAAAACTAAAAATAGAATTACCATATGATCCAGCAATCCCATTCCTGGGCATATACCTGGACAAAGGTATAAATCAAAAAGATACATGCACCTCTATGCTCAGAGCAGCACTATTCACAATAGCCAAAATATGGAAACCTAAATGTCCATCAACAGATGAATGGATGAAGAAGATGTGGTGTATACACAAACACACACACAACGGAATACTACTCAGCCACAAAAAAAAACCCAAAATAATGCCATTTGTAGCAACATGGATGCAACTAGAGATTATCACATTAAGTGAAGTCAGAAAGAGAAACACAAATACCATATGATATCACTTATATGTGGAATCTAAAGTATGGCACAAATGAACCTATCTACAAAACAGAAACAGACTCACAGACAGAGAACAGCATAGTGGTTACCAAGGGGGAGGGATGGATTGGGAGTTTGGGATTAGCAGATGTAAACTATTAAATATAGGATGGACAAGCAACAGGGTCCCACTGTATAGCATAGAGAACTTATATTCAATATCCTGTGATGAACCATAATGGAAAAGAATATTAAAAAAAGAATGATTATATGTGTATAACTGAGTCACTTCGCAGTACAGCAGAGATTGGCACAGCATTGTAAATCAACTATACTTCAATTAAAAAAAAAAAGAAACAGAAAAGAATGACACAGCCGTTGAAGATATGACATAAACCGGTCAGAACCAACTATGCCCAAGATGGCAGAAGATTCAACTTCTGGTAGACCTTGAGCCTCATTATATGCTCATTATAAACTTTAACACACTAAATGACAACTACAGATACCATTACAGTTCCCAGGCTGACCAAAAAGGTGGGTGGTGGCCCAACTCCTGCAAGTCCCTGACTCTTCTCCAAAATAGTTGGAATAATCCTCCTACTCTTTAGTGCATGAAATTAACCAGCACATAAGAACTAACCACCCCTTTAGCCCGGGGCCACTTTCACCTTCTGAGACAACCATATTCTACCTATGGAATGTATATCTCTCTCAGTATACCTGCTTTCACTTAAAAAACGAAGTCTACAAATAACAAATCCTGGAGAGGGTGTAGAGAAAAGGGAACCCTCCTACACTGTTGGTGGGAGTGTAAATTGTTGCAGCCACTATGGAAAACTGTATGGAGGTTACTCAGAAAACTGAAAATAGAATTACCATATGATCCAGCAATTCCACTCCTGGGCATATATCTAGACAAAACTCTAATCTGAAAAGATACATGCACCCCTATGTTCATAGCAGCACTATTCACAATAGCCGAGACATGGTAACAACCTAAATGCCCATCAAAAGATGAGTGAATATAGAGGATGTGGTACAAATATACAGTAGAATACTACTCAGCCATAAAAAAACACCAAAATAATGCCATTTGCAGCAACATGGATGCAACTAGAGATTATCATACTAAGTGAAGTAAGTCAGAAAGAAAAAGATAAATGTCATAGGATATCACTTATATGTGGAATCTAAAATATGGCACAAATGAACCTACCTACAAAACAAACAGGCTCACAGACATAGAGAACAGACTTGTAGTTCCCAAGGGGAAGGGGGAGTAGAGGAGGGATACATTGGGAGTTTAGGGTTAGTAGATACGAACGATTACATATAGAATGCATGGGCAACAAAGTCTTATTTTATAGCACAGGCAACTGTATTCAATGTCCTGGAATAAACCATAATGGAAAAGAATATAAAAAAAGAATGTATATATGTATGTATAACTGAGTCACTTTGCTGTACAGCAGAAATTAACACAACATTGTAAATCAACTATACTTCAATTACAAAAAAAATACAAAAACCAAAGTCCTGAAACAGAAAAACCTGCAACCTAGGATACTCAATCCAGCAATATTATCATTTAGAATAGAGGGAGAGATAAAGAATTTCTCAGACAAGCAAAAACTAAAAGAAATACTGAAAAGTCTTCTCTAAATAAAAAAGAAGAACCTACAGTAAAGGGAAAATCACAATAGGAAAGGCCATATATAAATATGGCCTTTCCTATTGTGATTTTATATATATATAAAGTAGATAAATAAGCCCATATATTGATTAAAAAAACTCTGTGAAAGCGATTATAACTACAATGAACAGCAAAGGATAAACATGAGAATGTAAAATAGGACATCAAAATCACAAAATGTTGGGGGAGTAAGAAAGTGTAGATTTTTTAAGACTGTGTTTGACCTTACATGGCTACAAGTCAACAGCAAGCAAATATAGTTATGGGTTAACATACTTGAAAATCAGAGTGATTACAAATCAAAAACATACAATAGATTCAGAAAACCTAAAAAGCATAATACAAGAGAAAACCATCAAACAACAAAAGGGAAAACAAAAAGAAGAAGAAAGGAACAAAAATGAAATACAAAATCAACTGGAAAACAAGGTTTAAAATTGCAATAAATACATACCTATCAATAATTACTTTAAATGTCAATGAAGTAACTGCTCCAATCAAAAGACGCAGAGTGGCACACTGGATAAGAAAACAAGAACCTACAATAGGCTGCCAACAAGAGACCTACTTTAGGGCAAAGTATGCACACAGATTGAAAGTGAGGGGATGGAAAAAAATATTTCACACAAATGGAAATGACCAGAAAGTGTGGGTAGCAATAGTCATATCAGACACAATAGACTTTAAAACAAAGGCCATAAAGAAAGACAAAGGACACTATATAATGATAAAACGATCAATACAAGAAGAGAATATTACACTCATTAACATATATGCAAACAATACTGGAGCATCTAAATACATAAAATACTAACAGACATAATTGGAGAAATTGATGAGAATACAATAATAGTAGGAGACTTTAACTCCCATTGACATCAACTGACAGATCTAGACAGAAAAATCAGTAAGGCAACAGAGATTCCAAATGACAAAATAGAACTGTTATCTACAGGACATTACATGGCCCCCCTCCAAAAAAAAAGCCCAAACAGAATACACATTCCTCTCAAGTGCATTCATTTCAAGGAACATTCTCTAGGATAGACTGCCTACTAGGACAGAAAATAAGTCTCAACAAATTTGAGAAGATAGAAATTATTTCAAGTATCTTTTCTGACCCAAACAGCAGGAAACTAGAAATCAACCACAGAAAGAGAAATGAGAAAAAAAATGATTACATGAGACTAAACAACATACTCCCCAAAAAGCTAATGGGTCAATGATGAAATCAAAGAGGAAATTAAAAAACTACCTTGAGACAAAGGACAATGAAAACACAACCATACAAAATCTATGGTATGCAGCAAAAGCAGTCCTAAGAGCAAAGTTCATAGCAATACAGGTCTTCCTCAAAAAAGAAAAAGCCCAAATAAATAACCTAGCCTACCAACTTAAAGAATTAGAAGAAGAAACAAAACCTAAAGTCAGCAGAAGGAAGGAAATAAAGATCAGATAGGACATAAATAAAATTGAGATAAAAAATAATAGAAAAAATTAATAAAACCAAAGGTTTTTTTTTTTTTTTTTTTTGCGGTACACGGGCCTCTCACTGTTGTGGCCTCTCCCGTTGCAGAGTACAGGCTCCGGATGCGCAGGCTCAGCAGCCATGACTCATGGGCCCAGCCGCTCTGCGGCATGTAGAATCCTCTCTGACTGGGGCACAACCCGTGTCCCTTGAATCGACAGGCAGACTCTCAACCACTGCACCACCAGGGAAGCCCCCAAAGTTGTTTTTGAAAGGATTTACAAAATCTAGAAACCTCTGGCCGGGCTCACCAAAAGGAAAAGAGAGAGGACCCAAATAAATGAAATAAGGAATGAAAGGGGAGAAATAACTGATAATGCAGAAATACAAAAAATCATAAGAAAATACTATGAACACTTATATGCCAACAAAATGGATAACCTAGATATGGACAAGTTTCTAGAAACATACAGCCTGCCAAAACTGAATCAAGAAGAAACATAAAATTTGAACAGACTGTTCACTAGAGGTGGTCTAGACTCTGTAATAAAAAAAAAAAGTCCCTGCAAACAAAGTTCAGGACCAGATGGCTTCACTGGGGAATTCTACCAAACATAGAGAGAACTTATACTTATCCTTCTCAAACTCTTCCAAAAGATTGAAGAGGAGGGAACACTCCCAAAGTCACTCTATGAAGCCACAATCACCCTGATAACAAAACCAAAGGCAGAATCAAAAAAGAAAATTACAGGCCAATATCTATGATGAATATAGATGCACAAATCCTTAAGAAAATATTAGCAAACAAATTCAATAACACATAAAAAGGATCATACACCACAATCAAGTTGGATTTATTTCAGGGTCAGAAGGATGGTTTAACATACACAAATCAATCAGTGTGATACACCACATCAACAAAGGTAAAGACAAAAGCCACATGATCATCTCAATAGATGCAGAAAAAGCATTTGATAAAATTCACCATTCACGATAAAAAATCTTCACCAAAGTGGGTATACAGAGAACATATCGCAACATAATAAAAAGCCATTTATGACAAACCCACAGCCAACATAATATTCAATGGTGGAAAGCTGAAAGCCTTCCAGCTCAATTGTGGAACCAGACAAGGATGCCCGCTCTCACCACTTCTATTCAACATAGTATTGGAAGTCCTAGATACAGCAATCAGACAAGAAAAAGAAGTAAAATGTACCCAAACTGGAAGAGAAGAGGTAAAATTGTCATTATATGCAGATAATAGGATACTATATATAGAAAACCCCAAAGAATCCACAAAAAAACTACTAGAACTGATAAATGAACCCAGCAAGGTAGCAGGATACAAGATTAACATACAGAAGTCGGTTGCATTTCTTTACACTAAGGTATCAGAAAGAGAAAGTAAATATCAATCCTGTTGGGCTTCCCTGGTAGTGCAGTGGTTAAGAATCCGCCTGCCGATGCAGGGGACACGGGTTCATGCCCCGGTCCGGGAAGATCCCACATGCCGCGGAGCTGCTGGGCCCGTGAGCCATGGCCGCTGAGCCTGCGCTCCGCAGCGGGAGAGGCCACAACAGTGAGAGGCCCGTGTACCGCAAAAAAAAAAAAAAAAAAAAAAAAAAAAAAAAAAAAAAATCAATCCTGTTTAAAATCACATCAAAAAAAAAAATACCTAGGAATAAACCTAACCAAGGAGGTCAAAGACTTTTATGCTGAGAACTATAAAACATTGATAAAGGAAATTAAAGATGATTCAAAGAAATGGAAAGATATCCCATTCTCTTCGATTAGAAGCATTGTTAAAATGACCAAACTACCCAAAGTGTTATGCAAATTCAATGCAATCCCTATCAAATTACCTATGACATTTTTCACAGAACTAGAACAAATAATTCTAAAATTTATATGGAACCACAAATGACCCAGAATTGCCCAAGCAATCCTGAGGAAAAACAACAAAGCAGAAGGCATACCCCTGTCAGACTTCAGACAATACTAAAAAGCTATAGTAATCAAACCAGTGTAGTACTAGCACAAAAACAGACATATAGATCAATGGAACAGAATAGAGAGCCCAGAAATAAACCCACACACTTACCATCAATTAATCTTCAACAAAGGAGGCAAGAATATGCAATGAAGAAAAGACAGTATTTTTTAAATTAAAAAAAATTTTAGGGCTTCCCTGGTGGTGCAGTGGTTGAGAGTCCGCCTGCCAATGCAGGGGACATGGGTTCATGCCCTGGTCTGGGAAGATCCCACATGCCACGGAGCGGCTGGGCCTGTGAGCCATGGCTGCTGAGCCTGCGTGTCCGGAGCCTGTGCTCCGCAATGGGAGAGGCCACAGCAGTGAGAGGCCCGTGTACTGCCAAAAAAAAAAAAAAAAAAATTGTATACAGCAGATTCTTATTAGTTATCTATTTTATATATATTAGTGTATATATGTCAATTCCAATCTCCCAATTCATCCCACCACCACCCACCCTCCTGCTTTCCCTCCTTGGTGTCCATACTTTTGTTCTCGAGAAAAGACAGTATCTTTATCAAGTGGTGTTGGGAAAGCTGGATAGCTGCATGTAAATCAATTAAGTTAGAACACTCCCTCACACCATACACAAAAATAAACTCAAAATGGCTTAAAGACTTAAAGATATGGCACCATAAAACGCCTAGAAGGGAACACAGGTGAAACATTCTCTGACATAAATTGTAGCAATATTTTCTTAGGTCAGTCTCCCAAAGCAATAGAAATAAAAGCAAAAATAAACAAATGGGACTTAAAATATTTTTCACAGCAAGGGAAACCATAAACAAAACAAAAAGACAACCTATGGAATGGGACAAAATATTTGCAAACAATGCAACTGACAAAGGCTTAATTTCCAAAATATATAAACAGCTCCTACAACTCAATATCAAAAAAACAAACCACCAAATCAAAAAATGGTTGGATGACCTTAATAGACATTTCTCTAAAGAAGCATGGCCAACAGGAACATGAAGAGATGCTCAGCATCACTAATTATTAGAGAAAAGGCAAATCAAAAATATAATGAGGTATCACCTCATACCAGTCAGAGTGGCCATCATCAGAAAGTCTACAAATAACAAATGCTGGAGAGGGTGTGGAGAAAAGGGACCCCTCCTATACTGTTGTTGGGAATGTAAATTAATGCAGCCACTATGAAGAAAAATGGAGGTACTTCAGAAAACTAAAAATAGTTTTACCATATGATCCAGCAATCCCATTTCTGGGCATGTATTTGGAAAAGATGAAAACTCTAACTCAAGAGGATACATGCACCCCACTGTTCACAGCAGCACTATTTACAATAGCCAGGACACGGAAGCAACTTAAATGTCCATTGACAAATGAGTGGATAGAGAAGACATGGTACATATATACAATGGAATATTACTCAGCCACAAAAATGAATGAAATAATGCCATTTGTAGCAACATGGATGTACATAGAGATTATCATATTGAGTCAGACAAAGACAAGTATCATATGGTATCACTTATATGTGGAATCTAAAATAAATAGTACAAATGAACTTATTTACAAAACACAAACAGACTCACAGACATGGAAAACACTTATGGTTACCAAACGGGAAAGGGGAAAAGGGGGGAGGGATAAATTAGGAGTATGGGATTAACAGATATACACTACTATATATAAAATAGATAACAAGGAAGTACTGTATAGCACTGGGAACTATATTCAATATTTTGTAATAACCAATAATGAAAAAGAATCTGAAAAAGGATGTGTGTGTGTGTATATATATGTATATATGGAACTGAATTACTTTGCTGTACACCTGAAACTAACACAATATTGTAAATAAACTATACTTCACTTAAAAAAAGATATAGCTTGGGTAATTGAGAAAAAAAGAAAAAAGATCCATCCTTATGCTGCCTACAATAGACTCACTTCAGAGATAAAGACACACAAACTTAAAGTGAGGTGATGGAAAAAGGTATTCTGGGCATACTGAAATGACAAGAAAGCTGGGGTATCAATATTCATGTCAGTCAAAGTAGACTTTAAAACAAGTCTATAACATAAGACAAAGAGGTAAATTATGTAATGATAAAAGATCAATACATGAAGTGGCTATAACGTTCCTATACATATGCACATAATATAAGCACACCTAAATACATAAAGCAAATATTAACAGACATAAAGGGAGAAACTGACAATACAAAAATAGCAGGGGGCTTCCCTGGTGGCACAGTGGTTGACAATCTGTCTGCCAATGCAGGGGACATGGGTTCAAGCCCTGGTCTGGGAAGATCCAACATGCCATGGAGCAACTAGGCCCATGAGCCACAGCTACTGAGCCTGCTCATCTGGAGCCTGTGCTCCGCAACAAGAGAGGCCATGACAGTGAGAGGCCTGTGCACCGTGAAGAAGAGTGGCCCCCGTTTACCACAACTGGAGAAAGCCCTCGCACAGAAATGAAGACCCAACACAGCCAAAAAATATAATAATAATAAAAAAAACAAGCAGGGAGTTTTAACACCCCAGTTACATCAATGGACAGATCATCCAGAGAGAAAATCAAAAATGAAACACTGGCCTTATATGAAACATTTGACCAGATGGACTTAGTAGATACCTACTGGACAGTCCATCTAAAAACAGCAGAATACACATTCTTTTCAAGTGCACATGGAAAGTTCTCCAGGATAGATCACATGCTAGGCCACAAAGCAAGTCTCAAAATTTAAAAGGATAGAAATTATAGCAAGCAAGTTTTCTGACCACAGTGGTATGAAACTAGTAATCAATTGCAGGAAGAAAAATAGGAAAAACACAAACACTTGGAGACTGAACATCATGCTACTAAAAAAACAATAAATCATTGAAGAAATTAAGGAGGAAATCAGAAAATACCTTGAAACACATGAAAATAAAAACACAACTTTCCAAACTCTATGGGATGCAACAGAAGCAGTTCTAAGAAGGAAGTTTATAGTGATGCAGGCCTGCCACAAGAAACAAGAAAAATCTCAATCAATCAACCTAACCTACCACCTAAGGAATTAGAGAAACAAGAATGAAGTCCAAAGTCACCAGGAGGGACATATTAAAGGTCAGAGAGGAATTAAATCAAATAGAGACCAGAAAAACAACGAGAACAAGAATAAAAACAACAATAGAAAAGATCAAAAACAGCAAGAGCTATTTTTTTTAAAAAGGTAAACAAAATTGATAAACCTTTAGCCAGGTTCATAACAAAAGAAGATCCAAATAAACAAAATATAAAAGAGGAGAAATTACAACTCATACCACAGAGACACAAAAAATTTCAAAGAAAGCACTATGAACTGTTATATGCCAAAAAATTGGACAAACTAGAAGAAATGGATAAATTCCCAGAAACATACAATCTTTCAAAACTGACAGGAAGAAGTGGATAACATTAACAGGCCAACTACCAGTAATGAAATTGAATTTGTAATAAAAAAATTCCCCAAAAGCATTCAGGACTGGGTGGCTTCACAGGTGAATTCTATCAAACATATAAAGAAGAGGTACTACTTAACCTTTTCAAAATATTCCAAAAAATTGAAGAGAGGGGAACACTCTCAAATTAATTCTATGAGGCCACCATTAGCCTGACACCCAAACCAGACCAAGACAGTACAAAGAAAATTACAAGCCAGTATCTGATGAATACATAGATGCAAAAATCCTTAACAAAATATTAGCAAACCAAATTCAACAATACATAAAAAGGCTCATACACCATGATTAATTGGGATTTATTTGAGGGTTGCAAGGATGATTCAATATCCACAAATAAATCAATATGATACACCACATTAACAAAACAAAGGATCAAAATCACATGATCATCTCAATAGATGCAGAAAGCACTTGACAGAATTTACCACCCATTCATGATAAAAACTCTCAATTAAAGGGAGTGTAGAGGGAACATATCTCAACATAATAAAGGCCATCTATGACAAACCCACAGTTAACATTGTACTCAATGGTGAAAAACTGAAAAATTTTCCTTTAACATCAGAAACAAGGATGTCCACTCTTGCCTTTTCTATTCACATAGTATTGGCCACAGCAATCAGATGAGAAAAAGAAACTGAAGGCATTCAGATTGGAAGGGAAAAAACAAAACTGTCACAATTTGCAGATGACATGACACTATATGCATAAAACCCTAAAGACTCCACTAAAAAATATTACAATAAATGAATTCAGTGGAGTTGTAGGACATAAGATTAATACACAGTAATCTGTTCTTTTCTCTACACTAATAATTAACTATGAGAAAGAGAAAGCAAGAAAACAATCCTGTTTAAAATTGCATCAAAAATAATAAAATGACTTGGAATAAACTTAACCACAGAGATTAAGACCTTTACTTTGAAAACTATAAAACATTGACGGAGGAAATTGAAGATGATACAAAGTAATGAAAAAATATCACGTGTTCAGGGATTGGAAGAATTAATATTGTTGAAGTGTCCATATGACCCAAGGCAATCTACAGATTTAACGCAATCCCTATCAAAATACTCATGACATTTTTCACAGAACTAGAACAAATAAGCCTAAAATTCCTATTTATCTACAAAATACCCTAAATAGCCAAAACAATCTTAAGAAAAAAGAACAAAGCTGGAGTTATCATATGCCCTGATTTCAAGCTACACTACAAAGCTACAGTAATCAAAACATTATGGAACTGGCTCAGAAACAGACACATAGATCAGTGGAACAGAGAGATCAGAACTAAACCCACACATATATGGTAAATTAAACTACAACAAAAAGGAAAAAATATACAATGGGGAAAATACAGTCTCTCTTCAATAAATGGTGCTGGGAAAATTGGACAGCCACACATAAATGAATAAAATTAGAAAAATTTCCCACACCATGTACAAAAATAAACCCAAAATTGTAAAGACCTAAATATAAGACCAGAAATCATAAAAATCCTGGAAGGAAACATAGGTAGTACACTCTGACATAATTCTTAGAACTTTTTTGATCTGTCTCTTCAGGCAAGGGAAACAAAAGCAAAAATAAACAAATTAGATCTAGTTAAACTTAAAAGCTTTTTCTCAGCAAAGAAAACCATGAACAAAATGAAAAAACCACCTACTGAATGAGAGAAGATATTTTCAAATGATATAACTGATAAGGGGTTTACATCCAAAATGTATTTAGAATCTCATACAATTTGCTATCAAAAAACAACCTGATTTAAAAAATGGGTGAAGACCTGAATAGATATCTTTCCAAAGAAGATGTACAGATGGCCAAGAGGCACATGAAAAGATGCTCAACATCACTAATTAGGGAAATGCAAATCAAAACCACAATGAGATATCACCTCATACCTGTCAGAAAAGGCTAAAATCAACAAGAGCACAAATAACAAATTTTGGCAAGGATGTGGAGAAAAGGGAACATTCATTCACTGTTGGTGGGAATATAAATTGGTATAGCCACTATGGAAAACAGTATGGAGGTTCCTCAAAATATTAAGAATAGAACTACCATATGATCTAACCATTCCACTCTGGGTATATATCTGAAGAATAAAAACACACTAATTTAAAAGGATATATGCACCCCCCCCCACGTTCATAGCAGCACTGTTTATAATAGCCAAGATACAGAAACAACCTAAGTGTCCATCAACAGATGACTGGGTAAAGAAGACGTGATATTATATATATATAACATATATACAATATATATATAACATATATACTATATATAACATATATACAATATATTATACATATAACATATATACAATATATTATACATATATAATATATAATACTCCATTGGAATATTAGTCATAAAAAGGAATGAAGATTTTCCACTTGCAACAATATGGATGGATCTGGATGTTATTATCACTAGTGAAGTAAGTCAGACAGAGAAAAATAAATATTGTATGTTTTTACTTATATGTGGAATCTAAAAAACAAAAAAATGAAGGTCACAAAACATAGACAGATACATAGAACAAACGAGTGTTTATCAGAGGACAGAGGGGTGGGGAGAGCAGCAAGACAAGGGAAGGAGATTGAGAAGTACAAAATACTACATATAAAATAAGATATAAGGAAGTAACATATAGCACAGGGAATATAACCAATATTTTATGACAACTTTAAACGGAATATAATCTATAAAAATATCTAATCACTATGTTGTACACCTGAATTAATATAACATTAGTTATATTATAAATAAAGTATAAATAAATTATACTTCAATAAAAAACAAATAAAAGAGATAATACATAAATTCTGGTTTGGTTGTGGAGAAAATCCAACATTTGTATACTGTTGGTTGTAATTAAAAAATTAAAAATAGAACTACTACATGACCCAGCAATCCCACTTTTTGGTATATATCAAAAGGGAACAAAACCATTATGGCAAAGAGGTATCTGTATACTTCCATGTTTGTTGCACATTATTTACAATAGCCAGGACATAGAAGCAATCTAAGTCTGCTGACCATTAATGTGTAAAAAAAATGTCAATACACACACATACACACACACAAAGAGGAATATTATTCAGCCACAAAAAGAAGGAAATCTTTCCTTTAGTGATAATGTGCATGGACCTTGGGGGCATTATGCTCAATGAAATAAGCCAAATAGACAAATACTGCATGGTATCACTTATATGTAGAATTGAAAAAAGAGGTGAAACTCATAGAAACAGTATGAAAGTGATTGCTGGGGGCAGGGGAATGCAGGAAATAGGGAGAGGTTGGTAGAAGGGGACAAACTTGCCGCTATAAGAGGATCTAATATAAAACATGGTGACTATAGTGTCTTAACACTGTATTGTGTCATTGAAATTTGCTAAGGGTAAAACTTAAGTGTCTCAGTCACACACACAAACGGTAAATATGTGAGGCAATGGATATGTTAATTAACTTGATTGAGGAATCCCTTCATAATGTATGTTTATGTAGATTAAATCATCAGGTTGTATACTTCACATTTATTACAATTTTATTTGTCAATTTTAACTAAGGAAAGCTGAAAAATGCTATCAGATGATCCTGATGTGTTCCCAAGGTTGAGGACTAACATCAATAACATCTAGAATTTCTTAGTTTAGGCAATTAATGCAAAGTTGTTTTCAAATAGTGCCTTTTCAAGAGGAATTTTACCAAACACTCTAATTTGTTTCATCATGTTATCAAGTGGCTTTCCAAAATAATGGAAGCATTTTTAGCATGATGTGTGTATAACTTCAACAGCAGTTATGTAATTTTCCAAGTACCTCATGACTCCACTATGGTAGTTAACTGGATAGTTGTGGCTCGCAGGCTCTAGAGAGCAGGCTCAGTAGTTGTGGCGCGTGAGCTTAGTTGCTCCACGGCATGTGGGATCTTCCCGGACCAAGGCTCGAACCCATGTCCCCTGCATTGGCAGGTGGATTCTTAACCACTGCACCACCAGGGAAGCCCTTTAATTCTTACAATTATGAATGGCCTGGCTAGGACTCCTTGAATCCTACATGAGGCTCTCATCATATTCTTTATCTTCCACTTGTGTTTCTTCCACGAAGTAGCTTATCACAAAAAATAAAACTTACCTTTAAAGAGAGGTTAAGAGAATGTATGAGTGGAACAAGTTGGGCATTTTGTTTAAGAGAGATGTATTGTACCATCTGTAGGTGGACGGAGCCAAAGGATGGAATATTACTTGAAGCATTTTTCTCATACCCTTGTTATAATCAAATTTGTATTTTCTCAATCACTTTGGGGTTCGGGGTCCACTAATTAGATATAAACAGGTACAAAGTGTTAGCCCAGATGAACTATTCAAACTCATTTTGGAATGTTTCCATCACAAAACATCAACGTTTAGTCAAAATGGCATCTTCCAAATTTCTTAGTCTTGATTTACAATAATATTCAAAGACACCACTTTCTGTCTTTATTTTCTTCTCAGTAAGGAAGCTGTAAAGTCATGAGGCAGTGAATAGGTATTATCTTCGAAAGAAACAACAGAGCTAGGGAGACTCACTAAATAATTCATCATTTCCCTACCTCCACCAAATTCTCTTCATTCCAACTGCAAACTTGAAACTGAAGTGTTCAGGTCTTGGACTTTTAATCTGCCTCTTAATACACTTCCTTCTTCTCTGAAGTCAAAGTACATTTATAACCTATTTATTACTTCAGAATCAACCTTAAACGTACTCTTTTTGGATAAGCTTCAAAATTAGCAGTTTGCAAGGAGTTTGAAATTTTAACTGCCATCTTTCACGTATCCATTCACCTATTTAATGGATACTGAGCTGCAACTATGTGCCAGGCACAGCTCTAGACAATGTGTGGATATTGTAGCGTATAGAAAATAGAGAAATAAATCCCTGAACTCACGGTGCAGTGTGGGAGAGAATGTCCCAGGTAAAGGCTGACACCAATCTCAAACAGAAAATAATGCAAGGGTATGTCAAAAGTTTTAAAATAAGAGGACATTAAAAAACAAACAAAAAAAACCAAACCAAAAAAAACCCCCCATCTTGACCCAGAAATCTTAAGAAATATAATCTAAGAAATAATTTGCTGCCAGCATATGTATGTACAAAGATCTTCATCATATTTTAGCACAACACTGAAAACAAGGACTGGTTAAATAAATTAAGGACGGGTTAAATAAATTAAGGACAGTTTACTAAATTATAGCGCACCATGTAGTAGAATATTCTGAAGCCATTAAAAAAGATGCCACAGAAATGTTTCTTATTACACAGAAAGATGCTTATAATATATTGTTAACTGAAAGTTGAGGGTTTCAGAAACAGACTCACAATTACAAAGAACACACTAGTGGGGAGAGGGAAAGGGGGAGGTGCAAGATAGGGGTAAGGGTATAAGAACTACAAACTACTATGTATAAATTAAATAAGCAACAAGGATCTATTGTATAGCACAGGGAGATACAGCCATTATTTTGTAATAACTTTGAATGGAGTATAATCTATAAAAGTATTGAATCACTGTGTTGTACACCTGAAACCAATAAAAGATTGTAAATCAACTATACTTCAATAAAAAAAATTGGGGGACTTTTGAAATTGTATGATGTAACTCCACTTTAACAGTGGTTTTCAGCTGGATACTATTTTGCCTTTCAGGGGACACGTGTCAATGTTTAGAGACATTTTTGGCTGCTACACTGAGGTGATGCATCTCGTGACTAGAGGTCAGGGATAAGACAGTCCCCCACAACAAAGAATTATTTGGTCCAACATGTCAGTAGTGCTGAAGTTGAGAAACCCTGCTCTTAAATAATTACATACAACATTGAAAGGAAACACACATTTTGGATAAGTAGGGTCATGGATGTTTTTTCATGTTATTTTTCTTTGTGTGTTTATCTGCATTTTGTTTTAAATGAGCAAGTATTGACTTTGTAATTAGAAACAAAAAGAAACTATTATAAATGTGGTGCTAAATCTTGGACTCATTATCTCAGCCCAGGAATGTTTTTCTATTAAAAAGTTCAGGCATTTCTGTCTTTTTCTACTGCTCTTCTGGCCTGTACACACCTGATTGCTGGTATCTGTGATGCCTCCATTTCTCTGATGGACATGGTTTACTCCTATAACATGGGTTGAGGGACTTGCCTGCTTAGTAATGAGCTATATCCACCAAGGAAGTCATCTGTTCATGCTTAGAATATCATGTTCTTAGAAATCCATGAGTTCTATTCCGAGGAAGTTAGAGGACTGTTTCATCCCTCATCACCGAAGTGCACAGTGAATGCTTCAACTGCTGAGAACTCTACTTTGGCAGGTCCAATCCAGGCTTATCTCCCGGAAAGCTGGGGTCTATTTAAGTCTTTTTTGGTTGAAATATTGTAGCTACCACTTTTTAAGCCACCATGGGCTTAAAAAGATGAACCATACAATACCTTTAATGAGTCCCCAGATTTTATCTGCAGGGAATCCAGGGCCAGTGGCATTATGCTGGTTTGTAGAAGTCTACTGTGGTCTCTGCAGAAATTCTCAGGTGACCACCTGGGATTTTTATTACTTTAAATGTGCATGTTTTATTCATCAGAGAATTAACTGTCTCCATTCTTTGATTAAAAGTCACATTACCTTGAGCTTCTCTGTATCCCAGTATCTGTCTCCACTTGTCAAATCCCAACTTTGCTTCAAGACCCATCTCAAATATCTGCTCTTACATAAAGCTTTTCATGACCACTGCTATTGGAAATATTTTCTCCATCCAGTTTACCCTAACTATGTATTGTTATGACTTTTTTGGGGTATTTATCTCATGTAGTATTATAGACAGTAATAATCTTACTAAAAACAATCTTCTTGAAAGGCAGGGTCTCTATTTCCTTTCTTATATACACCAAAGCACATAATAGATACCTGTTAAATATTTGTTGAATGGAAGATGATCATAGTGTCCACAGAATGTTTCAGTGCCAGACCCTTTGCAAAAATGTGTTGTAGGTGCTGTTCCCCTAGATGAATCTCATCTCTACTATGGTAACAAGTTTAGCTTAAGAGGTCTATTTTTTTTTTTTTTTTTTGCGGTACGCGGGCCTCTCACTGTTGTGGCCTCTCCCATTGCGGAGCACAGGCTCCGGATGCGCAGGCTCAGCGGCCATGGCTCACGGGCCCAGCCGCCCTGCGGCATGTGGGATCTTCCCGGACCAGGGCACGAACCTGCGTCCCCTGCATCGGCAGGCAGACTCTCAACCACTGCACCACCAGGGAAGCCCTAAGAGGTCTTTCTGAGTAATCTGTTTGATTTTGAGGAGGAGTATTGAGAGAAATTACAGAACTACCATGAAGTGCTGGTGCCCAGCTAGAGAGTTTACTGCTCCTAAAACATTCATCCATCCATTTAACAAATATATAATGAACACCTACTATGTATCAAAGCACTGTTCTGAGCACTGGAGATACAGAAGTGAATAAAACAAAGTAGAAAAAAAGTCACATTACCTTAGTAGGACAAACATCGTTGAGTGGGCAAGGCAGATCACATGTTTTCTCTTTCATTGGACTCCTCACTTTTCTAACTGGAGCCTGCATATCCTGTGCTAGGAGAGCTTCTTCAAATTAATTTACTGTCATTCTTGTAACATACCCGTTTATTGGGGTCCACGAATGTGTGTACTCCATTTGATCTCAAATGTTTTCCCTGAAATAAAGTGTACAATTATCTCATTAGTGAATGGTTTGTTTCTGTAGGTAAGCACCAGTTTATGATGATTCCATCCACACTTGCATCACATTAATGTATTTCCCATTTAATCAGTGTTTAAATTGAACTAGGATCAGGCTGAACAAAACACACAGTTTTGCATAATTATAGTAGAGCAAATGGAAACAGTCATAGGATTTTAGCGTTAGAAATCTTACTGTAGAAGCACAGATGGATTAGGAGATGTTGATAAAAAATATGTCCAGGAATAAATCCTCTATAAGCACTATATTAAATTCCCAATGCCTGCATGATAATTAACTTTGCATTAATTACTTTAAGTTTTCTTCTGCTGTCTACAGCTCTGAGTAGAAATCCTGCAGATTGAACAAACTGTCAAGGCACATCTTGTCAGGTTCCATTAAGTGAAATCATTAGATAGTTCAGAAAGGCATTTCTTTCCAGACTTGCCTAGGTGGTAAGTTCAGTATTTATAGCTGTTCCTCTCATCTTCTCTAACCTTTTCTAAGCCAGTGTTGTGGAAGTACGGGTTTGCCTTGTGGGAAGATGCGCTACCTTAGAAAACGGATTTGAGATGGAAGCTTGTCTAGAAAGTCTCTAGATTAAGAATTGCACTTGCTGGTTTTATTTCCTCAAAACTACTAAGAGGCTGAACAAAGTGTTCTTCAGGCAAGGGACTTCCTGAGCTGTAGTCATTTGTTAACTGCCTAAGTCTTTGTCTTAAATATTTTCTCCTCCTCCTCAATAAATCATTCCAAATACTGTTGAAGTCTTACTTTGCACACTGTCACCCAATTTCCCTCCTTCCATCGCCAGAGAACCACTCTTTGAAAGTGGATGTATATCTTTCCAGGCACGTCTTCATAACTGCATGTCATTAGTGTATATCCACAAACAATGTATTACAGAATTTTACATGTATATAAACTTTAAAAATTGATCTCATACTGCAGGTATCCTATAATACATTTTATCATTAATCTTTTTTAAGTTATAACTGTCATGAACATGTAGATCTAATTTGTTCATTTAAATGTGTTATATTCCATCATGGGAATATACCACAATTTGTTATGCATTGCCCTAGTGAGGGAAATTTAAACAAATGTTTAATTTTTCACTATTGTAAACAATCAATTAGTGAAGATCCTTTTATCTACCGTTTTGCTGAGATTTTAATTTGAGAACGTCTGACTATAAAGCCTGCGCTCTCCCCACCATATCAAATTGACTCTCAAGTCAATTTGACTCTCTTCTATTATAGTTCACTTTGATTTTGTAGAACCCATTAGTTAAGTATTAAAACTTGGTAATACCATTTTATCTCCAGATGGGAACCACTTTACTAATTTAATCAGACATGAAGAGTAGATTTAATGTCTAAGGCTAAGACGTAGAATACTGAAGTCACTAGCCACATGTGGTTACCTGAGCAGTTGAAATGTGGCTAGTGCAAATTCAGATGTCCTCCAAGTGTAAAATATGTACCAGATTTTGATGAAAAACAGAAGGTAAAATCTCATTAACACATTTTTCGTATTGTAATAATATTTTAGATATATTACGTTAAACAAAATATTTTATTAAAATTAATTTCATCTATTCTCTGTTAATATGGCCTCTAGAAAATTTAGTTACAGATATGGCGATCGGAGAGTGCTCACAAGGGATTAGACTGAAATGATGGAGTCTGTACTTCTGGGCGCCAGATGGGGGCAGCAGAGAGTTGCGAGAATCAGGATTCCAAGTAGGGTAACACCAGGCAAACGTGCTGTGCTAATAAGCTGAGAGGCTCAGAAAGGCAGAATGTCAGTGAAGGGGTTAAATAGGGCTACAGTCAGTATAGATCCAGGGATTAGATCCTGGATTCCGATTGGGAGGGATTGAAGCCAGGGCCATCTACAGGAGAGAGTCCTGCTTTAAAAAAATGAAAGTTCTGATATAGCACGGCTTTGAAGTCACACGATGCTGTTTGAACCCTCACTCTGAACTCAGGCAAGTTACTTGACCTCTGTAAGACTCAGTTTTCGCATATGTAAATTGAGGATGATAGTATTTATTTTTTCAGTTGATGCATATTAAGAGCTTGTCACATATACCGAATGTTTGCTATTATATTTTGAGTCATTGGGAAAGCATCAGAAGTGGTCTGCTCCCTTCTGAAGCAGTAGATACAGGCTACAGTTCTTACCATGCACAGGTTTAACGTGACCCATACAAAGCTTAACGTGACGTTCTCTCAGCTGAGAAGTGATACATGGGAGTTCTTACTATCTTATCTCCTGCCAAGCTAGAGCCTTAAATTTATTTCCTTTCCTGGCTCTGAGCTGGGGTAATGAATGCATTTGTTCGTCACAGAAGTTTCCAAGTCTTGTGTTAAGTAAGCATTAGGGATGCAGAACTTAGCCAACTGTGGTTAAAATGTTTACAGTTAAGTCAAAGGGATAGAAGGTTTGTCACCTACTGATGATACAATGTGATGGGAGTCAAAGTTGAGTTATGAGAAAATTATGAATTCCATGGGGAGGATGCAGAGGGCTTCAGTGATGATGCTGAAAAGTAGAGGACATTATTGAGGTGCTTGTCATTCTGTCCTGTTTCCCCAATCTCCTGAGGTCCAGTGTCCTTCATCTCTGCCAATGATCTCCATCACCTACCAGCTAAGTGTCACCCTAGAGTGCATCACCAACAGAAACTGCCCCATTTTCTAAGATCTGAGGTCTGATTTTCTCAGTAGTGCCCAACCTCCTGTCTCACCCTCCTAACTCCGTTCATAGGTGGTCTCTAAAGTGGGATGTGACCATTCAGGGACTTTGTAAGGTAATTCAAAGGGGTTCAGAAAGAAAACATTAAATCTTTTATTTATATTTAGCTTTTAATCATCCTTTTATGACGTATATATTTTGTGTATTCTTTAATTACACAGTATGTTAGTACAGCAACGCAAGTATGTAACAAACACATGCATATATGTGTATCTTGAGAGTCAGCACAAATTTTTAGTGCTGAGGTACATGTAATCACAGAACTCTGCAGCCAACTGCCTTAATGTATTATTCAGAAGTTGTGGTTTCTAGTGGACGAAACCCAACTCATACTAGCTTATGGAGAGAGGGTACTTACTGAAAAGATCACCTATGTCGCTAGCCTAGGTATGTGAGGTCTAGGTCACAACGATATTGTCAGCGAGCCCTCACTCTGCCTTCTCAGCTCTTTGTATTGGGCAAGATGGCAAATGGAGTCCTGAACGCATACTTTTCCAACTTAACACCCAGGGGCAAAAGACTCTTTGGCGGTAGCAGAAAAGTCCCAGGGGAGACTGACTGATCTGGTTGGATTCCATGTCCATATCTGAACCAATCACTCAGTCCAGGGAATGGAATATTCTGGCCACCTGGATTAGATCAGGTTCTTGGGGAAAGGGGGTGATATGGATAAATCCTATGGGAACCATATGGCAAAGGTGTCCCCTAGGAAAGAGGAAGGGAACACAGGGAAGCGAGCACACAGGACACATAGCAGCCTAGGTGAGTGTGGGACTTACTACCCCAGGACAAACAGGTCAGGAGAGGAAAGGTCCCATCCAAAGATGTTACGATCCATAATCCATTGAGTAACTTTTCCTAAACTTTAAGTGGGCACGAGAAACAGAAGTAAGCTGCTGCGCTTATTCACAGGCCAAGGAAAGTTTTAGGTTAAATGTGCAAAAAGGAACACTACCGAGTTTAGGTGAACATGATCTCTGATATCCCCAAATGAAAGAGGCTGAGATGTAATTTCTGTTCTTCTGAGGCAGGAGATAGATGGGCCCCAGGCTGAGTAGCTGGAGCTCGTCCCCTGTGGACACATACTCCATAACAGCAGGATAACAGGAGAGTCCGAGCCCTGCCCAGATAAATAGAGACCCCGTATTTCTCATTCTCAAAGTCAAGGACACCTTCTGGACTATGCATGCACAGAAAAGGCTCCTTGAAGTTCAAAAGGTAGGGGGCGCCACCCCATAGTAGGTGATGTCAACCTACCCATAGGCCTCTTCGCTGGAATCTGTCTTGGCTAAGAGATGCACGCACACGTGGGAGGACCCCAAGATATACCAAATATGGACTCAGAACCAGGCAAAGCCAGATGATTGGCCAAAGGAAACCCGGAAATAATGCCCCATGTAAGTGATGTAACGTACCATGAGGGCGTGACTCTGAGTCCACCTGTCTATCCACACATACTCTTTTTCCTCCTAATAAACACTTAACTTGTTTCACTACTTCCGTCTTTGTGGGAATTCATTTCCGCAAAGCCAAAGGGCCAGGGCCTTGTCACTGACCACTGGTCTAGTGGCTAGGATTCAGCGCTCTCACTGCCGCAGCCCGACCTCAGTATGTGGCCGGAAACCGAAATCCTGCTTCAAGCTGCTGCAGGCCGAGACCACCTGAGATCACTTCCAGTGTACTTTCTCTGAGTGTATCCTGTGTTGTACATCAAGTTAGAGACTTTGGGGTCAGAGTGGCCTTGCTTTTCATCTTGACTCTGCCACACGCTAGCTGTGCATACGCGGTCCAGTTTACCAGAACCTCCGAATCGCACTTCTATCATCTGTACCTCCCTGGCAGAGCTGTGGCGAAGATGAAATGAGACTACCTAGCACAGTTCCTAGCGCTTGATAAATAGGAACTATTATGGTGATGCTGCTGATGCTTTTGTTTTCCTTTTCAACCAGTTTGGCCAAATTCCTATGGTGAAGGATGCAGGGCTGATTCATCTTTGGAAACCCCACCGAGTCCCCAGAGAGCCTGGCGTAGTAAATGTTCAGTAAATACTTGAATGACCAGTGAGGGAGTGACTGTAGCCTATTCTGTTTCCAATCATTCCCAAGGGGCTCTATTGTGAAATGCTGCTCAGACTTCCAGCTCTGCCAAAGGACAAATTATTCTTTGACCAAGAAAATTACTTCTTAGTATTTTCCCTCCAGCCTCCTGAAATGTGGGCCAATATTACGGCAGGGAAACCTTTCAGAGTACTGAGACTCCTGCATTGGCCTTGTGAGCAAGTATTAGAATTTTTCATGGCTTATTCTATTGCTTTGTACAATATTTTGATCTATATTCCCACACTGACCACGCAAGACCTGAATGAGCTGTTCTCATTAACCTCAGCAAAGACCCTTCCCCGCTATGGACGGGACTAAAAGGCTGGCATGGCTTGGGATGGTCTGGGCTGCTTGAAGACGTAACTTGGGAACAAAGGTTATGAGTTTTCTCGGGCCAGCTTTGGACTACTGTGACTCTCAGTGTGGAGGAAGTTGCCATGGAAAATAGTTATTTAAAAAGACAGGCTGTTCTTTTGGGAAGTAGTGATCAAGAGAAAGGGGTGTACCTTTGCCTACATGCTGCTGCAGAAATCATTTTTGACAGCTTTTATCTGCCCAAGAACCTGGTAGACTGGAGCTTTTTCCAACAGTGGAAAAAAGGGGTAACTTTCCCAAAATGCTATCAGAAATTCCAGCCTCAGAAAGTTATTATGGAGTCACCCAGGCTCTCATCTCAAACCCCAAATTGCATGCTTACTGAAGACAGAGCAATGATACTGGAAGGGCTGGCGAACTGCCCAGAGAACACTCCTGTCACCTTGGTTTTGAGAGTAAGACAGACAGATGAAGTTGGTGATTTCAGGGCTAATTACCGACTTCAACCAAAGTCATTCTGGACTTTTTTGTTTAAAGATCAGAAAGATTCTATTTGGAACAAGGAAGCTCCTTGATCTAGTCCTTAGAGATGTAGTCCATCAGTCCAGGCACTGAGCAAAGAATGGAAAAGACCGAATTGAAACCATGAAGCTGATGGGCAGTATTCAGAAGTACAATTCAGGAGTGATGTCATAAAAATGGTGGCATAGGAGGCCCCAGCCTTTGTTCCCCAACAAAGATTAACAGTTAGACAGCCATCCATGAACAAAAAGAGCTCTGAGAGAGCTCTGGAATCCACTTTAACTTTAGCAACGCAGTTGAACAAAACCCCTGAGAATAACAGCTCAAAAAGGGAAAGAAGACAGCTTCATCATTTGTGTGCCTCATCCCATCCCCAAGCTGGAACTGCTCAGCACCAAAAGTGAACTTCCCAGGTAGGGAGGGCTCCCATCCCTTCGAAGAGTTGCAGGGGTGAGCTACCAGTTTCCCCAGCCTTTCAGGCACTGCGTGAATGTCCTCCACCAGTTTCACCCCACTCCAACTGGCAAAGCTGAGCCATACAGAGACGGCTAGGAACAAAGAAGAGAAGAGGGGCTACTAGGAGCAACCACACAGCAGAAGTGATCATGTCTCCCAGTGACCTGATCTGCAGACAGACCTGGCAGCTCTCCCCACTAAAGAAACCAAGGGCCAGCAGAGCTGCCTAGGACCCCCTGCAGATTTCACCAGCTTTTGCCCTACAGGTATTCACACATTCACTGATGCCAGCTGCCTGAGTCCTTGTCTATTCCCAACCCCTCCCCCCCCCAGGCCCCTCTGGAGCCCAGGACCTGTATTGGCAGCCAGCCCAGGCCGGTGCAGCTATACAAGTGCAAGACATCAGCCTAGATTCCTGCAGCTGATCCCCCTGCTGTGTGTATACTCAGGGAGAGCCCCTTCAGTAGTGTGCTGGCGTCACACGCATCACTGGGCTTCAACGTAGTGCATGGGCCCAAGGGGACACTGTCCAGCCATGGGAGATAGTCCTACCTCCCACACTCCCCCAAAAAAGTCACAATACACTTGCGGGCCTGGAGAAGCCCTTTTCTTCTGTCACTCGCTTGCACTGTACTCACCTGCAGCTATAGCCCTTCCAGCTGTGCACCTGCCTAGCCTCGGCCTGACCCCCATAGCTGGCCACCACTGCTGTGCACCAGCAGTGAGATGCCGCAGCCAAAGCATGCGTAACGATAGCCAGGGCACCTGCACCTGCCAGCATGCCCATAGTCGGCTGCAGCCTCTTCTGCCTGCTCTGGCCCCCACCACTACATGTGTATGTCTGTGACCAGCCCCTGGCACGACACAGGCACTTGCAGCTGGCCCCTGCAGCTGAGGGTATGCATACCACCAGCTCCAGCTACCTCTGCTGCCTGTCCTGGTCCTTAGCTCCTGGACTTGGAGGCACTGCTTAGGACCCTGATAGCTATTGTAGCCACTGTGGACACCCACAATGCTCACCAAACTGTGTGGCTGCTGGTGCTCTGGACCCCAGGAGGCTGAGTAGAAGATTTATCACAGTCCCCTGGACCCAGTGCTGCTATACCCCTCCCCTAACATGTGGTACCCTGCACACTGCTCCTGGGGTCACTACATGCTCCAGCATGTCCCTACCTGCAGGTAAAAGTCTTCCCTTACCAAAGTTAGTCCATAAAGTCTGCAAGAGGTGACTGCTTCTTCAAATGTGCATACACCTATACAAGGCTACAGGGATCACAAAGAACCAGAAATAGGACTCCACCAAAAGATTACAGTAAACCTCCAGAGCTGACCCCCAGCCCCCAAAGGGAGATCCAGCAATTTCCTAATAAAAAATCCAAAATAATTGTTCTAAAGATGCTCAGAGAGCTACAGGAGAACACAAGTAATTTAAGGGTATCAGGAAAACAGTACAAGAACAAAATGAGAAGTTCAACAAAGAGAAAACATAAAAAAAGAAACAAATAGAAATTTTGGAGCTGAAGAATGACTGAACTGAAAAATCAATAGAAAGCTTCAACATTAGACTTGACAAAGCAGGAAAGAATAATTGAGCTTGAAGATAGATCAATTGAAAATATCCAATCAAAGGAGCAAAAGGAAAAAACAAACAAACAGTAAAAGGGGCTGGATCAAAATGGCAGTGTAGGAGGATCCTGAACTCACCTGCTGCCATGGACACACCACACCTACAGCTATGTAGAGAATAGTTCCCTACCTATGAAAGAAATCCAAAAAGTAACTGAACAACTCCTACACGTCAGGTGAGTAAGAAAAAAAACTCACATCAAAATGGGTAGGAGAGACTGACACAATCTTGCCATGAATCCCACCCGTCACAGTGACTCACAATAAGGAGGGAACTCACAACTCTGAGATTCTCTCTGAGGAGTGAAGGGTTTGAAATTGCCACCCCAACTTTTAAGACCTGCAGCTGAGAGATTGGGCCCCCGAACATCTAGTTTTGAAAGTCAACAGGGCTTGTATGCACAGAAGCCACAAGACTAAGAACTGGTCTTAAAGGCTTGGGCAGGGCACTCCCAAAGCCCCAAGTGCCAAGCGCATACCTCCCCTAACTCTGCTGCTGGATCCTGGTGTGTGCTCCTGAATGCCTCTGTGAGAGCAAGCTCCAGTAGGGAGGGAGAATGCTTAGGAAACAGGTCATGGATGGTTGGCAGAGGAGAAGCCAAAAATGAGCTATAGGGCTTCCCTGGTGGTGCAGTGGTTGAGAGTCCGCCTGCCGATGCAGGGGACACGGGTTCGTGCCCCAGTCCGGGAAGATCCCACGTACCGCGGAGCGGCTGGGCCCGTGAGCCACGGCCGCTGAGCCTGCGCGTCCGGAGCCTGTGCCCCGCAACGGAAGAGGTCACAACAGTGAGAGGCCCGCGTACCGCAGACACACACACAAAAAAGCGCTATAGCACCACCTTGTGGAATACAAAAGACAAGTTTCAAATGGCCAGCCTGGTGAATATTAAGAACCAAAGAAAGTATAAAAGCTTAGTTAATGTGTCTGCTACTTCGAAGGTAAAAGAAGTGAGTAACTGCAAACAATATGAAAAATCAAGGAAACATATTATCACAAAAAGAAATACAGTATCACAAAAAGAAAATAGTAATTCTTCTGTAACCATACTCAAAGGCATGGAATATTGTGGTCTAAATGAATTCAAAATAGCTGTTGTGAAAAAATTCAACAAGTTACAAGAAAATTCAGAAAGGCCGTTCAATGAAATAATGAATAAAATTAATGGAAAGGAGTTCTTTACTAAAGAGAATGAAAATATAAAAAACAACCAAGTGAATTCTGGAGCTGAAAAATTCATCGAATGAGATTAACAGTGCAATACAGAGCATCTGTAGCAGGGCAGAGCAGATGACAGAAAGCAGTAGTAACTCGGAGTGTAGGAATATAAAAATAGTTCCCTCTCATCTTCTAACTTTACTAAGATTTAAAAAGAGTGAAGAAGGCCTACATGAACTATCAATTTCCATCAGAAGGGCAAACATTTGAATAACTGGAGTCTGGAAGAGAAGAAAAGAGAAGGAGAAGGGGGCAGCGAGTTTAAAGAAATAATAGTGAGAACTTGCCAAACCTGAGGAAGGAGATGGACATACAAGTCATGAAAAAGAAAACTATCCCATTCACATTAGCATCAAAACCAATAAAATACCTAAGAACAAATTTATTCAAGGAAGTGAAAGATCTGTACAGTGAAAACTACAAGACTTTGCTGAAAGAAATAAAAGATACAAACAAATGAAGGGACATCCCATGTTCATGGATTGTAAGAGTTAATACTGTTAACATGTCCATGCTACCCAAAACCATCTGTAGATTCAACACAATCCCTATCATAATTACAATGACATTTTTCACAGAAATAGTAAACGTTTTAAAATTTGTATGGAGCCACAAAAGATGCCAAATGGCCAAAGCAATCCTGAGAAAGAACCACAGGCATCACACTTCCTGACTTCAAACTACACTACAAAGCTACAGGAATTAAAGTATGGGGTTGGCATAGACACATAGACCAATGGAAGAGAATAGAGCGCCTAGAATTAACCACCCAGCCCGACAAATATTTGATAAGGGAGCAAGGAACACCCAGTGCAGGGAGGATAGTCTTCAACAAATGGTGTTGGAAAACTAGATAACCAAATGCAGAAAAATGAAATCAGACCTTATCTTACATCACACAAAATTTACTTGAGAGAAATGGGTGAAGGGGATCAAAAGGTAAAAATGAACACCACCCTCTGAACACCTCCCTACATGAGTCATCTGTGGGTTGCTTATTTTGTTTCCCAGAGCTTAATGCCAAAGCTGCATTCCTTTCCCCCCACCCTCCTTTTCTCCTTCCCTTACCGTATCAATAGTTAAACTACTTGGGAACACAATGGATAAGGAAGGAAGGGAAGGTAGGGGGAGTGATATTCTATCATCAAGGAAGCTGCAAAAAAGATATACTGTGGTCAAAGAAGGAGAAGACAACAAGAGTAAAGATAGACACACATTCTGTTCCAGTTGTATTTCCTTTCCTTATCCCTAAAACGATTCTAACAGAAATTGGGCTCTGTCTTTTCCCTTTCTCAACTCCTATCCTGGCAAAGACTGTAAGATTATCTTGCTGGTACAGCTCCTCAGGTTAGGTAAAGATCCAGGGAAAGCAACAAGATTCCAGCATTCCATTTCTGACCTTAGTCTTGATGCAGAACTACCTCTTTCACGTGTGTGCTATTTGGTAATTGTGAGATTTGTTACAGTATGGAAAAAAGAAAAAATTAACTTGAAATGGATCAAAGCATTAAACTTAAGACCTGAAACCATAAAACTCCTAGAAAAAACAGGGAAGGAGCTCCTCAATACCAGTCTTGGTAAAGACTGTTTGGATATGACACTAAAAGCACAAACAGCAGAAGAAAAAGTGAAAGTATGTCAAACTTAAACACTTCTGCACAGCAAAATAAACAATTGTCAAAATTAAAAGGCAACCTACAAAACTGGAGAGAATTTTTGCAAATCATGTATTGGATAAGGGGTTAACATCCAAAATTTGTAAAGAACTTATACAACTGAATAGCAAAAATCCAATCCATGAAAGAATGGGCAGAGAAACTGAATAGACATTTTTCCAAAGATGGTATACAGATGACCAACCGGTACATGAAAAGATGCTCAACATCACTAATCATCAGGGAAATGCAAATCAAAACCACAGTGAGCTATTACCTTACATCTGTCAGAATGGCTATTATCCATAGACAAGAAGTAAGTGTCGGCAAGGATGTGGAGAAAAGGGAACCTTTGTGCACAGTTGGTGGGAATGTAAATTGGTGCAGCCACTGTAGAAAACGGTATGGAGTTTCCTCAAAAAATTAAAAATAGAACTACTATATGATCCAGCAGCTTCACTTCTGGGTGTATATCAAAAGGAAATGAAATCATTAGGTGAAAAAGATATCTACACTTCCCTGTCCATTGTAGCATTATTGACAATAGCCAAGATATGGAAAAACCTGTCCATCAGTGGATGAATAAATGAAGATGTCATATATACATACACACATACAAACATAATAGAATGTCCTTCAGCCATTAGAAAGAAGGAAATCCTGCCGTATGTGACAACATGGATGGAACTTGAGGGCGTTATGCTAAATTAAATGTCAGACAGAGAAAGATAAATACTGTATGACATCACTTACGTGTGGAATTTAAAAGTCCAAGCTCAGAGAAACAGAATGATAGTTACCTGGGGCTGGGGAAAATGGGAAGCTGTTGGTCAGAGAGTACCAACTTCCAGTTATAAGATGAGTATGTTCTGGGGAATCTCACATACAGCATGATGATCCTAGTTAATCATTTTATATTGTATACTTGAAAGTTGCTCCTAGTTAATCATTTTATATTGTATACTTGAAAGTTGCTAAGAGAATAACCTTAAATATTCTAACAATAAATAAATGATTACATGATGCTATGGTGGTAATCATTTGGCTAAACATAAACATAACAAATTGACATGTTGTACATTTTAGACTTGCACAATATAATGTCAGTTATATCTCGATAAAGCTGGAAACCCTCCTCCACCAAACCCAAAGAAAAAAAGTACAATTCAAATCATGTTTTGTTCAATGGGTGGGGGATGGAAAGATTCTACTGGAAATATTAGACATTCCTTAGGTCTGAATTGCAGGATAGGAATTATGTTTGAATTTGGCAACTTATATTTGCTCCATTGCTGGGGAAGAGAATAAATAATAGGGCTTGCATGTATTGGGCAGAAAATAAGGGCTGGAAGCTCCTGATCCCAGCTGAGGAATGGTAGGCAGTGGAGGCCATGACTTAGGGCCATAAATACAGTGGAAAGGCTGCACATCTCTCTGGCTGATCTTACCATGCCAATTTGGACAGATGTGGAAGACAGTACAAGTGGAGCTCTGAGGCTGCTAAGGCTACTGTTAACCATGGGCTCAGTCTACCAGTTGGGACGATCTGTGTCTAAGGCAGTGATGAAAGCTGGATAGACAATATTCTTACCAGTAAGAGAAGCTAAGGAGGTTAGGATCGATTCTGGTCAAGGTCTCTAATGGAAGTAAAAAAGGAATGGCTGGGCTTCCCTGGTGGTGCAGTGGTTGAGAGTCCGCCTGCCGATGCAGGGGACACGGGTTCGTGCCCTGGTCTGGGAAGATCCCACATGCCGCAGAGCGGCTGGGCCCATGAGCCATGGCCGCTGAGCCTGCGCGTCCAGAGCCTGTGCTTCGCAACGGGAGAGGCCACAACAGTGAGAGGCCCGCGTAACGAAAAAAAAAAAAAAGGCATGGCTTACTTTTTCTTCTGTCCTCTTTTTTCCCCCCATCTCTACTTTTAGTTCTATCAGGGAAAGGCAGTGGCCTTTCATACATGGGTTAAAATTAGATATTGATTTGAACGGGAAAACTATGTGAAAGAAAATAGTGAAATAAACCTATTTATAAGGATGATTTGGGATATTTCCCATCAATGAAGTAGCAGGAAATAACTTCAGATTATACGCATAGAAATGGGGCAAGGATGATTTAGGTTATGGAAATCTTTGGAAGTAAGTGTCTCTCCACTACCATGAGATTTCACTCAGAGATGATAATCTGGTATTTGTACAGAGCTTTAAACTTTTCATAGCATTTTCATACTTCTTTCACTTGAGGTGCATGACAATCCTGTATGGTTTGTAGAACACCTATTATTCCTGTGACAGATAACTAAACTGTGACTCACAAAGGCCCAACAGACTAGCTCAGGATCACATATCCAGTTAAAGGCAGAGCTATGCCTAGAAGTGGACTCTCAATACTGTTTGCTCTGTTTTCTCTAGTTCTGTTTTAGCACGACCTGCAAATGACATGTTATGCTTTGACATGGACCAGTTTTTGGATGACTCAGACGTTCAGAAAATGTGCTGGATCTTCCTTGGTGGGTGATTCCAGCATATTATGGTGTTTAGAGGAACAGCTAGGGGCTAACAGTGGGAGCAGAGTGGCTGCTGCTTCTTTCTTAGGCGAAGAACGGGACAGTTTAAACTGACTTGAAGGTGAAAACTGCCTCTTGAAAAATCTTTGTTTTGTAAAAAGAGACCATTTGGTTGCAGCCTTGTGCAGGGATAATTATGGCTTGAATCAGCTGAACTTTTGGTGGATACATTTATTTCCACAAAATTATACTTGGAGAGTTTTAAATGACCACAGTTTCTCAAAATATCAGCAAGTAGAAAATGAACAAATCAAATCCCAATTAATTTTCTGGATCTAATATTGCAATGATGGTTTTTAGTCAAATAAAAATATATTTACTCAGAACATAGGGCTTCCCTGGTGGCGCAGTGGTTGAAGAGTCCGCCTGCCGATGCAGGGGACGTGGGTTCATGCCCCGGTCTGGGAAGATCCCACATGCCGTGGAGCGGCTGGGCCCGTGAGCCATGGCCGCTGAGCCTGCACGCCTGGAGCCTGTGCTCCGCAACGGGAGAGGCCACAACAGTGAGAGGACCACGTACCACAAAAAAAAAATATATATATATATAATATATATAATATATATAAAATATATAAAATATATATAATATATAAAATATATAACATATAATATATAATATAATATATATATTATATATATATTTACTCAGAACATAAGTACACATAAGGAGAATGGGCAAAGACAGCTATATTAGAATTAATTTTTTATGTTTCCTTTACTGTTATTTATTTTCTGCATCAAAAGATATTCACTAGGTACTCTTTCCTGCGAAAGTAGGTAGGGCAAGTATTCCTGTTTTTCAGAGGGCACTTATTTTGTTTTCCATTTTTAAGGCTACCTTAGAGTTGAAAATCCATGACTTCAGCTAGGGGCCAAATTTGCCATAAGGGCAATCAATGTTTCACATCCAAGAAGGGACATTTATTTATAGTGATCACTGCCATGGGCCTTGGGGAAGTGTTTAAGATAAAATATTCATGACTCTGTCCTTTTCCTCAAGACCAAGAGCTGGTTCTCATTAGCTAATCCTCCAACAACACAGGCAAGGGACTGGACCCTCACTGCCTCAGTCATTTGATCTGAACTAGGTTTCAGATTTTCTCACCTGTTCATGACTTTATGGAGAAGCTTGAAAGACTTCTCTTACTTGGCTTGATTCGCAGAGTGGTCTGGACTCTGCTTATGAGTTGACCTGGTGGGGACATTGGTCACAAGGATCTGAAGTATTCCTCTGCATCAACCGAATTATACATGGTATATACTGAGAGTGGCAGAAAGCATCTTAACCGGGAAACAGGTAGCAGGAAAAAAAAAAAGGTTCAAGAAATGAAGTAAGCAGTGATTTGTCAACGTTGAGACTGATTCTTACAGGTCAGAATTTCAACATGGCACTATTGACATTTTGGGCTAAATAGTTCTTTGTTGGGGGGATACCCTGTGCACTGTAGGATGTTTAGCAGCAACCCTGGCCTGTACCCATACGTGCCAGTAGTACTCCTCCCCACTTGTGGCATCGAAAAACGTCCCCAGACATGGCCAAATGTCCCCTAGAGGGCAAAATTGCTCCCTATCGAGAACCACTGTTATAGGCGAACATAGCTGTAGTTGATGACTAGTAGGTTGTGATATAATCAGCCTTAGGTTTGCTCTTTAGATGCTTCTGGGAGCATGACCGAGTTGAAGGAGCATGGGCTTTGCAGTCAATCAAACCTGAGCTTAGATCCCAGTTCTGTCACTTACTTGTCATGTGACACTGGGTAATTTAATCTCAGCCTCTTCACCTGTAGTGGTAACAGTGCCTATCTCCCTGGGCCACGTGACAAATGCTCTCAGCATTGTGCCAGGAACAGTCAGGGCTCACTAGATGTTAGTCTCCATTCTTCCCCCCTTTCTTCTTTTCCCTTCTCCCAAGGTGGGCTGTGAAAGCAGGGAAACCAAGGGACTGAGCAGGTGGAAGTTCTGATCCATAATCTATGCCCTTACCTAGTATCAGACTTCTTGTGAGCTCCATAAACTTTAAGAAGGTGAACATTCGAGGTTTAGCCATAAGGAACACCTAAAAGCTTGGCAACTGGAGATGTCTAGGAATATGTAGGTGTTTATACATATATACAACACACTGCTCAAGTCATTTGCTGTGTGCCTTTGGGCCACATCTCCACTGGCATCCTGAAAAGTGATCCACTTTGGGAAACTGAGGCAACAAAAGATATATCCTCAGACCATTCTACAGATCTGTGGAGTGACTGGGCTGATGGTCACACTTCCTTATGGACCTGACCCTACAATCCTGAAAACTTATCAGCTCTGACCACTACTGCCAACCTATAGCAAGCATACAACTCTAACTCTGGACCCTGCCCACCAGTGTGGACATAGTGCTTTTGCTGCACAACACAGGTGGGAGGATCTGAGCTGTGGATGGCTGAAGGAAAGGCAGCTTATTAGACACTGCACAGGGAGGGGAGAGGCTGTCAGCATGAGAAGTGTGGGAAAAGGAACATCACGACACTGCCTCAAACGACACAGCACTGAAGGGCTTGCTGGGAAGCTCCACAAATAGAACCACACTGCATATGGGAACCAGAGATAGGATCAGGAGACATCAGGTGGGGAGACAGTGGACTGTGTACCAGTCTGTTTGCCTTCTCAGCATTTTTTGCTGCTTCATAGCAGTCTGCAAATCACTGCCCATTTCCTCAGTTTCTACCTCCATAAAGCTTACTCTGCCTGCTTCTAAGGATGTTGTTAACATCAAAGGAGGCAACACACATAAACGCACAATTGAAGCCCTGAGCATGGCAGGTGTTACTTTTCTATATGAGGCCCAAAACAGTCAAGAAACAGCACCTGTTGCCAGTATCACTGTAATGGTGACTAATGTAGTAAACATGTGCCAGGAGATTTACATGAATCATTGGTATCTCTACAACTCTGTGAATATGATATTTTTATTCCCATTTCACCAGTAAAGTGATTTGTTCGAGGAACTCAGTCCTGCCTATTTCCAGAGATTGTACTCTTCTCACTACCTTACGTGCCTCCCCTAACGTCTTCCTACATTCATAGGCTGTCAGTACGGTGAGACTGAAGTATGACTCTTATTTTTTTTATTTTATTTTTTTGTGGTACGCGGACCTCTCACCGCCGTGGCCTCTCCTGTTGCGGAGCACAGGCTCCGGATGCGCAGGCTCAGCGGCCATGGCTCACGGGCCCAGCCGCTCCGCGGAATGTGGGATCTTCCCGGACCGGGGCACGAACCCGTGTCCCCTGCATCGGCAGGCGGACTCTCAACCACTAAGCCACCAGGGAAGCCCTGACTCTTATTTTTAAGCTTTCCTTTCTTCATAACTACTCAGTCCAGTAATTTGCCACCTTAGAAATGTACACAAGCTTTGATCTAGTAAAGCTGTTATAAAAGCTTCAGTCTGGAGACTGGCCTTCCCATTTTCCTGAGTATGTGAGTTCTAGCCGAGCAGGATTCCGGCAACCTTGCCATGGCCCTGGGAGCAGCTTAGAAAGCCACCTGTGCAGAGAGTCCCCATTACACACTGAAAACCACAGCAGTTGTAACAAAGCTAAGGATTAAGGATAGTGGGAGGAGGAGGTCTTTTTTTTTTTTTGGTGCGGTACGCGGGCCTCTCACTGTTGTGGCCTCTGCCGCTGCGGAGCACAGGCTCCGGAGGCGCAGACTCAGCGGCCATGGCTCACGGGCCCAGCCGCTCCGCGGCATGGGGGATCCTCCCAGACCGGGGCACAAACCCGCGTCCTCTGCCTCGGCAGGCGGACTCTCAACCACTGCGTCACCAGGGAAGCCCAGATGAGGTCTTTGATCTCTGTATTATCGTTCTATCATTGCTATAACAAATCACCACAAATTTAGCCACTTAAATCAATACAAACATATTATTCTACAGTTCTGTAAGTCAGAAGTCTGACGTGAGTCTCACTAGACTAAGGTCAAGGTATCAGCAGGGCTACATTCCTTTCTAGAGGCTCTAGAGAAAAGTCTGTTTTCTTACTTTTTTTAGCTTTTAGTAGACGGTCCTCATTCCCGGGTTCACAAATCTCGTCCGCCATCTTCAAAGCTAACAGCTCTCCGACGGGCTTCCCACCATCACGCCTCTCTCTGACTGACGCAGGCAGCCAAGGCGTTCTCCTTATAAGGGTTCAGGTGATTAGATTGGTTCCACCTGGGTAATTCATTCTCCCCTCCCCTTCTCAAAGTCCTTAACCTTAATCATATTTGCAAAGTCCCCGTTGCCACATAAGGTAGCATACTCACAAATTCTGAGGATTAAGATGTGGACATCTTTGGGGTATTATTTTGCCTACCACAGTCCCCATTCAGATTACAAGTACAAGAGGCATAAACAGGTTTGGGAACAAACACAACTGACTCTTAGTAAACATACAGCTAACTTATTAGTGGAAGCAGAAGTGTGTGGGTATACTAGGGAGTGGCTGACTAGCCCACAAAATGTGACTGTTCAGTAGGCATTGTCATCTCTGTTTTATAGACAGAGCTGGTTACCATGGTGAAATGTTAAATGGGCGTCAATTAATAAAATTTCTACTGCCATTTGTTCGGCAGGGCAGGTTTGGGAAGCTGAGTTTGATAGTGTTGTCAGGAGCTTGAGTGCTGGTGTTTTAGCCTCGAGGGAAAAAACAATTAAAAACTATCCCTTGACGCCACATAGGAGTGAAGTGAGAGCACCTGCTGGCCTTCAGGGCTGGGCGCCTATTGATTTTGAGGTGAGAAGCTGGGTGGTTGTTGAAAGCGAATGATAATGGGGCTAAAGAGGAACAGGAATAAACAGATCTTTACAAATTTGAACTTGGCTCAATAATTCTTCTCTATGAAGATGTCTTTTTCCCTGTCCTCAGCCAGAGGTTTTAACATTTTGAGTTCCAGATTCTCCATGTATACGTCTCACTTGCACCTCTCATAACATGGAGTTATAATTACTTAGTTTTATGCTCAGACTGGGTGCCCCTTGAGGACAGACCCTGTATCTGATTTACTGTTGCATACCACGATCTGGTTCAGCATCTGTTACAGACTGAGGGAGCGAGGGCGTGCGAAATCTAGAGGATTTACACCCATGGTTACCGGTCGGGGTCATACATAGTCTTCCAAAGAAGTAGAGGGTCCCACTTAATGCCTCATGAAAGGCTAGAAATGGTGCTTGGCAATGGAGGTTTAAATTAGGATCAGCTTTTGGGACTTCCTGGTGGTCCAGTGGTTAAGACTCCACATTTCCACTGCAGGGGGCATGGGTTCAATCCCTTGTGGGGCGAACCAAGATGCCGCGTGGAGCAGCCAGAAAAAAAAAAAAAAGAAAAAAATTAGGATCAGCTTTTATTGTTGGCGGGGAAAGAGCTGTCTTCCAGATCATTCTGTGGGGGATTGTAGGGTTCTGTTGTGCTGGCTGGTTTTCATTATGTCTTTGACTGGTTTAAAAGCAGATTCAAGTTGACTAGTGCAGCAGAAACTGATAGAGCTAATTGCCCAGGAGGCGACCAGCAAGATTACTGTGTGATGATGCAGTTGTGTAATCCTTCTAGGCATAGGATTGCTAGTTGTGGTGATTTGCAATGATCACGTAAGGCAGTGAAACACCTAATGCCCCCTTTCTCTTCAAATATGTTTAATGAAGTAGACATGGCATCATATTAGTACAATTAAACAGAGTTGCTTTAAAATGTGTGTTTACTGTTTTTGGCTCAGTTATTTCAGGGTCTGTTCCTGCCAAATTATTTTGCCAGTGGTGCAAACCAGCTCAGACTATTGTTCATAGAGCTGGGATGGTCTACAGTTGTGGTGTATGGATGGTAACCTTGTCACAATTGCAGGTTTGCTACTAGATTTCATTTCTTCTACCACTTTAAATTTAGAAGTGGTCTAAACTCATTGTGGAAGTCCTTTGGAAATAGTCCAGATATGTTTTGTGTGGTCAGGAGGAGTGGTCTCTGTTGAATGGTACAGAAATTGGTGGAAAGTACCATGTAGTTTTATCACAATTCCTGGTCTGATTGCTCTTGTCCTCAATTCATTTGAATATTTCTCTCAGACTGGTTAATGCTACTTCATCTATTTCATCTTGGCCTGTGGTGTTTGATTTGTATACATTCTCAGAATAGTTTGGCCTCATGGTAGTTCTGAGTCAAATGCAGCAGGAAAGGATGAAAAATAGCTTTACTTTTGCAACTTACTTTCTTAATCAACACTTATGAGTAAAAAACTAGAAGAAACCATGAGTGACTCCCTGAAGTTTGTCCTGAGGCTAAATCTATTTTGGAGAGAGCCAAATCTGAGAATTACCTGCAGCTGCAAAATGCTACAAAAGGTGAGGCAGTTGTTACGTGTATTGTTCAAGGTTCTCCAGAGAAACAGAACCAATAGGATGAATTGAGATATTTACACATTTATACATTTATCTATCTATCTAATCTATAAAGAGGTTATTGTAAGGAATTGGCTCATGGAGTTATAGAGGCTGAGAAGTCCCTAGATCTTCAGTTGGCAAACTGGAGACACAGGAGATGCTGTGCAGTTCCAGTCCCAAAGATGGCAGGCTCGACATGAAACACCAGTCTGAGCCTGAAGTTTGGAAAAGACCAATGTCCCAGATCATTAAATCAGGAGGGAGGAGTTCCTGCTTCTTCAAAATTTTTTTGTTTTATCCGGTCTTCATTTGATTGGATGAGGCCCCACCCACATTAGAGAGGGCAATTTGCTTTATTTAGTCTATCAATTCAATTGCTAATCTTATCCAGAAACGCCCTCAAAGACATACCAAGAATAATGTTTGACCAAATGTCTGGGCACCTTTTGGCCCAGTCAAGTGGACGTAAAATTAATCTATATGGTATGCAAGAAAGTGTTCCTTCAAGAATCCCCTGATTCTGCCAGAATTTGGTTCTACAAAAATTAAGAGCCTCAGGTGACACAGATTCTTTTTCAGAATGGAAAATAAGCATAGATCTCTACTTATCCGTGTGTCAATTTTAACTGGATAACAGAAGATACCTGATGATCAGACATTCAGTCAAGAAAAATAGAGGTGACAACTTTAAGATACAGCTACAGCAAATTTAAGTTTGCTTTTTAAGATAAGAAGGCAGCTGTCAGATACCACTTCTAGGATAGTAGTGTGAGGAATTCTGTGGACCCATTCTTCAGTGAAATAAGTATACCTTCTGAAAACCATAAAATAAAGCCAAACTATTTTAAAGCCTGGAAAATTTCCAAAGGGCATGCAGTAAATGAAGAAACATTTATTCAAGAAAATATGTGAAACAGAGTAAGATTAGTGAGAGTCCGTGGCACTTGAGCCATGATCAGCTCCCCTCACCACCAGCTTGATGGAAGCACTACTTCTGGTGGGTGTGACTAAGAAGATGGGGCTCCCTCTCCTCTCAGCTTCTGATCAGGGGATGTGGTATTTACCAGGAGGGGCAGGTCTCCAGCCCTTTTCATCCCCTCAATCTCTGAGTTGAAGAGGCTAATTTACTGGTGAGAGAGACTGAGAACTCAGGTGGCTCCCTTCATCCACCCAGCCCTCACTCATTGGGCAGATCTACCCCAGGTGGAACAGGATGAGCATATTGGTCCCCAGTTTCCCTGTCCTGGCTCACTTGTAGAGCAGAGTTTCCAAGCCAGGAGAGGTAAGTCAATAAGGCCAGAGGCTACCACACCTGCCCAGTGCCTGGAGAAGGAGCTCAGAAATTTTGCCCAAGAGGCAAAAGATATATCTGAAGCTCTCCACAACGGGACAGAATTTATTTGAAAAAGAATGTGGGGAAGTTTAAACCTGGGATGCTCTCCAAAATATGAACGTTTTGATGGTAAGCAAATAAGAGGAGGCTGGTAGCTCTTACAAATTAAAAGCAACAAACTAAATCACAGACAAGTTATTTTAGCAGTGAGAACTGGAGAGAGACCACTAAGAAGATCCTTCTTCAGGTCAGAACAAACCTCAAAAACTGGTCTCAAAAATGACTACTGTCTGAATTTCATTGGATGAGATTGCGGAGCAATTTATGCCCAAAGCATTGTTGAAAACAATAGCCCTATGGGCTAGTGGAGCCTAACGATTGGGTGTGATACCAAGTGAGGCAGACATCTTAACAGAGAGACTCTCAAAGACAGCTCTGCTAAAACCACTTTCATCCAAAAGGCTTCATCTCTGGTGAGGTATTGGACTTCACTAAAATAGTATCCAAGTGTCCAAACACGTAAAAAGGCAAACATGCACAAAAAAGAAAACTCCCCAGAGATGGGGGATGAAATCAATATCCAGAGTTTCTAAAATGTCCAGTTTTCAACAAAAAATTATGAGAGATGCGAAGAAACAGTGTGACCTATGCACAGGGAAAAAGGTAGGCAATAGAGACTGCCTGTGGGAGGGCTCAGACGGCAGATTTAATACACAAAGACTTCAAATCAGCCATTATAAATACGTTAAAAGAACTAAAGGAAATCATGCTTATAGGAGTAAAGGAAAGTATGAAGACAGTTTCGTCAAATAGAGAATATCAATAAAAAGATATGAACTATAACAAAGAATCAGGACTTCCCAGGCAGTCCCAGGCAGTTAAAACTCTGCTCCCAATGCAGGGGAAGATCCTGCATGCCCCACGGTGCAGCCAAAATAAGAAGAATCAAATTGAAATTCTGGAGTTGAAAGCACAACTGAAATGAAAAATTCACCAGAAGCGCTTTACAGTAGTTTTGAACTGGAAGAAGAAAGAATCATCACACTTAAAGATAGCTTGATAGAGATTATATAATATGAAGAACAGAGAGAAAAAAGAATAAGGAAAAATGAAGAGAGCCTCAGAAAAATCTGGGAAAACACGAAGCACACTTACATATGTGTAATGAGAGTACCAGAAGGATAGGATAGAGAGAAAGGAGCAGAAAATATTTTCAAAGAAATAATGGCTGAAAAATTCCCAAATTTGATGAAAATGATTAACCTACATTCCCAAGGGGCTCAACAAATTCCAAGTGGGATAAACTCGAAGACTCACACCCAGACACATCATTGCAGAAATGATGAAATCCAGACAAAGAGAAAATCTTGAAACCATCAAGGGAAAAATAACTTATGTATGAGGGAACACCAATAAGATTTGAAGTACATGAATCATAGACTTACAGAGCTGCAGCCTCAGAAAAGAACTTTCACATATGGTGAATCATGCGTCAATACTTTCTAATGTTGTGTGCATTGCAGACATCACGGTCCTCTTTCTCTTTGTACCTAACTTCAGCCTCATATTCCTCGCAAACAGCCATCCATGCACCCAGTGAGAGTCAACTACTTCATGCATACGAGATGAAATGCAATATTTATCATCCCAGCCTCATTTCACAGACGAGGAAAATCAAGGGCTAGAAGTAACACAGAGTTAGAGGCAGATGCAGAAATAGCTCCCGAGACTCCTGACAGCTGGTCCATGGTACCATTCTGCAGTTCTTCAGATCTACCAGCATCACAGGTCCTTTTAAATTTCTATCTGCAGCATCACAGGTCCTTTTAAATTTCTATCTGAGGAGCTTTTAAATAACCAGCCAACCTTGTTTGTTCTATTCCATATGAGCAGAGAGCTCTAGGACTGGAGCATTCACGCTTGAAAAGGAGTGATTAATCAGCACTGAGAGAGGTTGTTATATACAGTATATTAAAAAAAACCTCTCTCTCATATTTCAGGTTTCCCTGGGATTCCCCTGGGGTTCAAGGCTATGTCCCTGAAGTTCTTTCAGTCTCCCCCCTCCCCACCCCTGGCAGGCACATGGGACATCCTGCTGGCGAGGCTGTGCATTACTGGTACCCCAGAGGCAGTTCTAAATGTCCATAGTTAAAGCCTCCCACCTGTCTCAAGTTTTGATCTTCAAAACTGAGAACTGGCAGACCAACAGGTGCATCAGGTTAGCAGAAATTGACAACTGAATGTACCTCATGCCTTAGAATTTTATTTATTTAGTTAGGTTTTCTTCTCTCTCTCCTCTCTTAGTTTGAAGAATCAGCTCTGAGAGCCCAGTGGGCTTGGTAAATCAGTTACATAACAGTCTCCTGCCCCTGCCCGAACTGATTGGGAGATATCAGTGGTTGAGTTAGTGTGAATCACAGTTTCCAAAGAGAATCCAACGAAGTCTCTTTCCACTATCCCCACTTACCCATTTCTCATGCAGTTCTCTACCCTATGCAAGTCCATCCTACATCCTGGAAAGTTCCCTCATTTCACAGGTCTACCTGCTGTGCAGGGTTGATGTTGGCATTCCAGAAGGCTAGGATTGCAACTGTTTTCCTCTTGTTTATTGTCACGAATGTCAGGTGATGTCACCACTGCCTTCTACTCTTCAACCTCCTACTCATCTGACTGATTTTGCTGAGAGACCAACTTCTACTGAGAACTGATAGATAATAACTGTCTCTAAGGATTTTGCCTAGAATTACTTTATAAATACTTCAGGGCTACATTTTATTTATTATTTTAGCTAAATCCACTCAGATTGTTCCTACAAACACAGCTGTGTGATATTTGATAAATGGAAACGTAAAAATCTGTCTCATCTATTTGGTTTCTTTTAGATGCTATTCCTGCTTCTTTTCAGATGACAGTCCTTTCAGCTGGGAGCGACTTGCAATATTGATCCTAGGAAGGCGGGCAGCCACCAGTGGCTTCAGACTGAACCCACGCCTCTTTGCATTGAGATCTGGTTGTCTCTTCCCAAAGCCCTGCTGTATTAGTCACTGGAGAGTGTTTATGTTTTTCCAGCTTCCCTTGAGTGGTGTAGCCAACTGCCATGCAGCTTTTGTGCACCTTTGCTATGGTGTAATTGCAAAACTATTGTTTCATTCAGTGCATCACTCTGGATTGCCTTTACCTTTTGTTATACTTACAAATAAAAACATATATTATTTATTACAATTCAGGGAATGGTTCTTTGCTGGGTCTCTGTTTGGGGCAGTTGTGGAAATGTAGTGTAGGAGCAAGTGTTTGCTTTGTAAGAAATCTCTGAGAGTGTTTTCTGAGTTAAGTTAAATCCTGGGCCACCGAGTCTCTTCTGAAGTTAGGGGAGTGTTTCAGGATTTAGTGAGGCCTTGGTGAATGCTGAAGGATATTAACTCCACCCAGACTGTAGTCTAGTTTCAGCATTTCCGTGATGAATCTCTGGACCAACCTAGATGACAAACTCAGAATCTTTTAGGGTTAACACAAGACAACAACAACAAACATCTTCCTGATTGTATAAAATAATCAACAATTGAGGTAAAAAATTTCGTAGGAAAAGTGGAGGAGGTGATTTGCGTCACATATCTCATCATACCCACTTAAAAAAAATCCCCTTTGGACCTATTTGTTCTCTTCCAAAGCCCTTTCTTGGTTGCTTTGCCTTCAAGGGTTTGCTTCTTTTTTCCTTTTCTGAGCAGCATTTGGCCTCTTCTTCTGAGCTCATTGGTTGATGTTGCCCAATCCCCTTATTGTTAGTCTGGCCACTAGAGTTAGGCCACTAATACTAAATGTTATCCTTTCCGCGCAGGTTGTCTATTCAGCCCAACTCATCAGTACCCTGAGATGGAGGAAGAAGTCCTCCTTACTCCAGCTCTTTCTTTAACATTTCTCGAACTGAAAATCTTGCTTTACCTGTTAGTGTGTCAGAGTAGTCCCTAGACCTAGTACTGTCATTGGCTTACTCTTCCAGTTTCCTAAAATGCCTTCTCTTTCTTATATAATCTTCCGCAAGTGCCCTGGGACCTGGATTAGAAGAGTATGAGTGATGCCGATAGGGAAATCATTTTAAAATATTCCTCCTCCCTGACAGTTAATCAGAAGCTATGAACTAAGTTCAAACCACTTGGGCTTGGGTTGAGAACTCACAGGATGTGTGATGAGAACCAAGCTGCCTTTACAAAATCAGAACATCTGGTTGTTTGGACACCCCGCATCTTCCGTACTCCGCTAGAAGTGCTTTTGATCACTCTTGTCTTTTTGTGAGGTGGAGATGCTTCTGTGAGCAACTGTTGTCACCGTCATTGCCATACAACATCAAAATGGGCCAGAAAATTTGCTGACATGTCTGTGTGGGTGAAAACAGATGCGGTCACCAGCTTCTTAGAACATCTGCAGGGAGAGGCATCTCCATTAAACACTTTAATGTTCAAGTCAAATTTAGAAGCTAAAACCTCTATGATCCAGGGTTTAAAATTAAGCAGTTGGTGGTTCACAGTTAGCATGTCAGAGACCCAAGGAACTCATTCAGTGAAGACTGGAGAACTAGAAGCTCACACCTGAGTTTGCCTAATGATACTGATGATGAGTGTCTTAATCTTAATGAAGAGGAGATATGACATATAGCTACAGGAATATGGCTTTGAAAAAAATCTTATAATTATTTAAAGAAGAGGGGCTACTTAAAAATTAAAAAAAATTTTTAATATAATTTTTAAAGGTTACTTTCCATTACCAGTTATTACAAAATATTGGCTCTATTCCCCATGATGTAAAATACATCCTTGAGCCTGTCTTACACCCAATAGTTGGTACCTCCTACCCCCCTACTCTTATACTGCCCTTCCCCCACCCTGGCACCCACTAGTTGGTTCTCTATATCTGTCAGTTGGCTTCTTTTTTGTTGAATTCATCAGTTTGTTGTATTTTTTAGATTCCGCATATAAGTGATATCATACAGTATTTGTCTTTCCCTGTCTGACGTATTTCACTTAGCATAATGGAAGAGGGGCTACTTTTTAAAGGTCCTTAACAAAATAGGTTTAAAGATAGTATTTTTCTTGTGTAAACATATTTCATTTCTATACATTAAAGTATAAGATTGAACCATGTGATACTGCAGTAACTGCACAGTTTTTGACTTACAAAAATGGAAATTCCGTGTATTTCCTAAAAGCCTTCTGGTAGCTCTGAAGGGTTAGGAGGATGCTATGCATGCTCTCTGTGTTGAAGTCACTGAGCCTCTCCTGACTTGGTATGGAAAACACTGAGTATCTCATCCTCAAATACTAGTTGCTGCCATGAACTAATCTTGCTGCAGTACAGTAGTTGAAACACAGTAAAAACAAGAATAATAACAACATGCATATGTGTATATTTTTTAACAACAAGTACCAGACACGCTTCTAAGTGCCTTACCTTTATAAATTTACATTTAGACCAAACAACAACCCTATGGGGATAATTATGTGATTCTCTTTTTTACGGAAGAGGACACTGGGGTGCATAGAGGATAAGTAATTTGCCTAACATTCCATAGCTAGTGCATGAGGCAGTCAGGATTTGAACCTACCAGTGTGTCTCTAGAGCCTGAGCCATCCCACACTGTAGTATGTGGTAGTAAGCTACACTCTTCATTGAAATAGTCTAGGAAACAGCACATGGGGACCTGACTAAGGCAACAGCAGTTGGGACAGAGATGAGGGGATTGATATGACAGGTGTTAATAGAATTGACAGGATTTGGTGCTAGACCATGAATTCGGTCTTGTACATGTGTTGGGTTTGAGTTATTGGGGGAACATGAGGGTTGAGATTTCCTAGCAGACAGTTGAGTAGATAGATCTAAGCTCAAGGGAGAGGATAGCGCTTAATAGGACTATTAAGAAGTCATCAGCATATAGGTAGGAGATGAAATTGTGAGCATGAATATAATCACCCAGAGAGAGTGAGCAGCGTGAGGGAAGATTTCCAGTGTCTGCCTTAGATTGGGCTCCCCAGGAGCAGTCCTAGAGATAGAGATTTGTGTAAAAGTGACTTAATAGGCAAGACAAGTAGGGAAGTAGGGAAGTGGGTCAGGAAAAGGAAGGAAGTCAAGCAATGGATGCAATATTAAACTTCCACGGAGGATGACTTTGCTTTAAACCCAAGGGGAGCTCTGGTGACAGCGTAGTTCTCACTTGAGAGATGTCCTGATTTGGGGCCAAGAGAGATGGAATATGTATACTCCTCATCTGTCAGCACTGGCCAGTGGCTGCTTTTGGTGACGTGAATTCCCAAGCACTTCCAGGTCTAAGTGCAGACAAGCAAAGTGGACTCTAGCACTCTCGGGCAGCGCTCCAGCAGAAAGAAGTGGGAGCAGACTGCTGGGAGTGTATTAAAATTGCAAAAGGAATCTGTTGGATTACTGACACTGTCAGCCAAATGACAGAATCCCAGGACGTGTCAACATACCAGGGCCATCCAAGACAGAGGAGTTGAGTCAGCAAATGAAACTGACAAGTAGCAGTCAGGGAGATGAAAGGAGAAAGCTGTGATAGAAGAGTCAAAGAATAAGAGTTTCAAGGAGAGTGAAGTGGCTGATGAGTCACGTGCAGCAGAGAGGCCCAGACTTCAAGCAAAATCAGGGGAATGGACGTTGGATTTGACAATGGAGGTCACCAGTGATCTTTGCTAGGCAACATGGGAGTGTTGGGGATGCAGTGTTGGAAGCCTTCGGTGGTGAGTGAATTGGCATAAGAAAGTAGAGTAATTTAATTCTCTTGAGAAAGTTGGCAGTGGTGGAGGAGAGCTATAGGAGGGTAGGTTTAGAGAGTTACACAGCTGAAGGAGAGTTTTGAAAAAACTCTTGAAGGGGTTAAGGAGGAGAAGGAAAATGGAAAGTAGAAGATTATAAAGTTAGGTTGCAATCTTAGAGATAAGATATGGGAAGAAAGAAAACTCTTCCACTGGTAGTGGAGGGAAGCATGGTGAACTGAGTTCAGATACTGATACATACACTGGTGTGGGGACAAGAAGATGGTGGAGTTCATGTCTCATGTTTCAATCTGGGTTCAATTCTCCTTTCCTTCTGGGTCCATAACACCTTTCTTCTCTGTGTCTTCTGCTATCTTTTAAGTTACAGTTGTTGGAGCTTTGTTTTTCATATTATTGTTTTTTATTGTACATGAGTTGGCTTATGATTCAGGAAGCAGAGTGTTTCCAAAATTTTATTTTATATAATGATCTGTTGGTAAAAGTTCAATAAATATCAAAGGAGTAGAGTGTTGTAACACCCAGTTGTTATTAGTGGGGTTCATTATATAATGCAAGATTGTTTTTACTTAAAACAGTTTTTTTCCCCTGAAGATTCTAATTTTCATTTGACTTGTAATGATTTTCATACATACATGAAAATAAATGACAATCCACAATATTATTTTGATATAAATTTTAATTTTGGATTCTGGCTGTTTGAAAATGTCATAAGCCAATGAAACCAGTAGCCTGTGAATTTTGTAGGTTAGTCAGTATGTAACTGGTAAGTTGAGCTAGCGTGATGCATGGGATGTGGCCTGTGATTGAGACACACCTTTATTTTTGTCTCCCATCTTCCTTACGAAATTTATCGAGGGAGAGTAATCTGCGCCTGCCATTGCATGAAAATTCTGGCCAACCCATGACCCTTCTGGTTACTCTTAGGTAATAACACGGTCATAGTCACTTTAAGTTGCAAACGTAATCTCAGTTCAGCAGTTGGATTGCCTAATGCTAGGGAATAAATAAACAAACTCTGACAGTTTAAAACATAAAGTAATTTCACCTAGTAACATTAAATTCTTATTATGACATTACATTTTCTCCCCCCTGCCCCCCATGCTAGCTGTTTGCAGGGGGAAAGGGGGACACGGTTCTTCATTTTTCACAAAAGTGAACGATGTTTATTCAGCCTTGTGGGTAGCGGCCTTTGGCTTCCAAGACTCACTAAAAATGTTCCTTTTTTGGAGAAATCTATTTCTTGCTCCTAGAGAGGTGAAATAGTATAGTCTGGTTAAGACTATGGAATTTTGCATTAGATTTGGGATGACGCTTCTAACTTGGGGAAGTTTCCCTCCTCTAAACTTCAGTTCCTCAACTGTTAAATAGACATACCTCATAGAATTGTTGTGAAGATTAAATAAGTTCAGGAGTGAGAAGAGCCCAATAGAATGTCCGGCAGGTATTATCCACTCCATCAGTGTTTGCTATATGGCCACTCTCTGGGTTTCAAGCCCACATCCCTTCCTGACTGGGGTAGGTGTTTCTAGGGCTCTTCCGTGTCTGGTGCTTCTTTACTTCTGGGTCCACAGCATCATTAGTCCGGGAAGATGATTCCCCTCAGGCCTAAACTGGAGCAGGTGGCTAGAAGCAGATCCTGTCAGAGCCCGTCCGTATCCCACTGGCATCTCTTATTGCTGCGCGCTCCCACCCAGCCTCCAAGCACCAACCCCATGACTCTGCCCGAAGGCTTCCTCTGGCAGCTGCAGCCTCCTGTGCATGGGGCATGCCATTTATGGAAGGAATTATGTCCTCAACCAGTGAATACCTCAGCTCCTTTGCCCCTTGGGTGGGATAATTCTAAGGCACATGTTCTATACTGTTTCTTAAACTTTTCTGGTGGGATTGAGCTCCATGACCCATAGTGGTAAACTGCTTGACAACACGATCTGTATTGGCTCCCGTCCCTTCCCTGTTGCAGGTGGGGCTTATTAGCATGCACGGTGTTTATTAGGGAGTTCTTTCAGGATCAGCACCTGTGGGAGGGAGGAGACAGAAGCAGAGTAACAGAAGAAGAAGCTGGACCACAACACAGTCCAAACAGAAGCCTCGGCCGACCCCTTAGGGAACTCTGGAGCTGGAGAGGCCCTGCAGCATTGTCTCCAGTTGGGGTGAGTAGGTTGGATGTTTATAACCTCACAGTGATTAGTCCATGGGTGTGGGCTGTGCCTAGAAGGAGGCCTGACCTCGGGAGAGGCAGTTGTCTTCAGCCAACATGATCTCCAAAGAGGGCCGATAACTGAGGCTCTGCTGTAACACACACAGCCTTCCTACTTGGAGGATCTGGGCGATGCATCAGAGCCCACCAGACCTAGGCTTCCCACTCCTTGCCAGTGTTTTCTGAGATAATCTCCTAAATAAACCACTTGCGCTTGAATCCTTGTCCCAGTGCCTGCTTCTGAGTGGACTCAAGGCAAGATAGGGCTTTCACCACACTATCTGGAGGGCTTGCTATGTGTCCACTGTGGCTGCCAGGCGTAGAGAACTGGGATGCGACTCCTGCCCAGGGAATCAGAAAAGAGAGACTGCTTCGCTGATGGGGGCAGCAAAGAGGTTACTGCGTAGGGATTAACCTACACCTCAGTGTTTGTTGGGGCAAAGGAGAGTGACTGTGAGTGTCTCCCATGGAGTAGAGATGGGCCTTGGGTGACAGAGAGCCTGTGTGGGCTTGGCTAGGTCCTGGTCAGCTAGTAAAGGGACTCCTGTAGCAAGAAGCTGACAGTGGACACCAGATTCCTGGGGGCTGTGAAAGGAGGCACGTGTGCCTACTCAGTGTAATAAAACCAAGAAGATTAAAAAAAAAAAGCACCAAATCCAATTCCTTCTACCTACATGAATTATAGAAAACCTAATTTATTTGCTCTATAAAGTAACAGTGTCCAGGGGTTTCTCTGGATTGCTAATCTTTTCACATTCACCGCTCCAGCTAATCGCATTCTGGCAGCCAATCCAGAGAACTCTTTACGTGGAGGACTAACTATTCCATTTCAGGGTTATGCTTCCTGATTTTTACATTCCCTTTCACTGAACCCATCATAGAGAATAATAGGATAATCAGGGCTTCCCTGGTGGCGCAGTGGTTGAGAGTCCGCCTGCTGATGCAGGGGACATGGGTTCATGCCCCGGTCCGGGAAGATCCCACATGCCGCGGAGCGGCTGGGTCCGTGAGCCATGGCCGCTGAGCCTGCGCGTCCGGAGCCTGTGCTCCGCAGCGGGAGAGGCCACAGCAGTGAGAGGCCCGCGTACCGCAAAACAAACAAACAAACAAAAAATAGAATAATCAAAGTTGTGCTACCTTTGGTCGTGATTATACTAGTATTATCCTCAATCAGGGCATCACAAAAGTCCCTAATACTGATTTATGTTTTCCAGGGTAGATGTCACCAAGCAACAAATTTTATAACAGTCCAATAATTCTAATTATATGGTCAAGTATTTGGCATCCTATTGTTTTCCTGTGTTGGTCAGAACAGGTTAATTGGAGCCTTAAGGTGTTCAGTCCTTATGCATTATAAGTATTCAATCTGGATGGTATTCCTCTTGACAAACAGTATAAATATGTCAATTTGGAACATCACTGAAAACCAAATTCAGCAGTGCTGCAGGAGAAAAGATTTATTTTTTAAATTAAAACTTGATTCCACACCTCTCCAACTTTGGTATTAATATTATACCTGATTTTCAGAGATTTTGATTTCCATGGACAGTTATATTAATCCCCAGGTACATCAGAAATATTGAAAGATTTGAAAGCATCAACTTACTTCCAATTTGCCTTACATATATTTTTTTTATTTTTTTTCATTTTAACATCTTTATTGGAGTATAATTGCTTTACAATGGTATGTTAGTTTCAGCTTCACAACAAATGAATCAGTTATATATATACATATGTTCCCATATCTCTTCCTGCTTCCGTCTCCCTCCCTCCCACCCTCCCTAGCCCACCCCTCCAGGCGGTCACAAAGCACCGAGCTGATCTCCCTGTGCTATGCGGCTGCTTCCCACTAGCTATCTACCTTACGTTTGGTAGTGTATATATGTCCATGCCTCTCTCTCGCTTTGTCACAGCTCACCCTTCCCCCTCCCCATAGCCTCAAGTCCATTCTCTAGTAAGTCTGTGTCTTTATTCCTGTTTCACCCCTAGGTTTTTCATGACATTTTTTTTTCTTAAATTCCATATATATGTGTTAGCATACGGTATTTGTCTTTCTCTTTCTGACTTACTTCACTCTGTATGACAGACTCTAGGTCTATCCACCTCATTACAAATAGCTCAATTTCGTTTCTTTTTATGGCTGAGTAATATTCCATTGTATATATGTGCCACATCTTCTTTATCCATTCATCCGATGATGGACACTTAGGTTGTTTCCATCTCTGGGCTATTGTAAATAGAGCTGCAATGAACATTGTGGTACATGACTCTTTTTGAATTATGGTTTTCTCTGGGTATATGCCCAGTAGTGGGATTGCTGGGTCATATGGTAGTTCTATTTGTAGTTTTTTAAGGAACCTCCATACTGTTCTCCACAGTGGCTGTATCAATTTACATGCCCACCAACAGTGTAAGAGGGTTCCCTTTTCTCCACACCCTCTCCAGCATTTATTGTTTCTAGATTTTTTGATGATGGCCATTCTGACCAGTGTGAGATGATATCTCATTGTAGTTTTGATTTGCATTTCTCTAATGATTAGTGATGTTGAGCATTCTTTCATATGTTTGTTGGCAGTCTATATATTTTCTTTGGAGAAGTGTCTATTTAGGTCTTCTGCCCATTTTTGGATTGGGTTGTTTTTTTTTTTGTTATTAAGCTGCATGAGCTGCTTATAAATTTTGGAGATTAATCCTTTGTCAGTTGCTTCATTTGCAAATATTTTCTCCCATTCTGAGGGTTGTCTTTTGGTCTTCTTTATGGTTTCCTTTGCTGTGTAAAAGCTTTGAAGTTTCATTAGCTCCCATTTGTTTATTTTTGTTTTTATTTCCATTTCTCTAGGAGGTGGGTCAAAAAGGACCTTGCTGTAATTTATGTCATCGAGTGTCCTGCCTATGTTTTCCTCTAAGAGTTTGATAGTTTCTGGCCTTACATTTGGGTCTTTAATCCATTTTGAGCTTATTTTTGTGTATGGTGTTAGGGAGTGATCTAATCTCATACTTTTCCATGTACCTGTCCAGTTTTCCCAGCACCACTTATTGAATACGCTGTCCTTTCTCCACTGTACATTCCTGCCTCCTTTGTCAAAGATAAGGTGACCAAATGTGCATGGGTTTATCTCTGGGCTTTCTATCCTGTTCCATTGATCTATATTTCTGTTTTTGTGCCAGTACCATACTGTCTTGGTTACTGTAGGTTTGTAGTATAGTCTGAAGTCAGGAAGCCTGATTCCTCCAGCTCCGTTTTTCGTTCTCAAGATTGCTTTGGCTATTTGGGGTCTTTTGTGTTTCCATACAAATTGTGAAATTTTTTGTTCTAGTTCTGTGAAAAATGCCAGTGGTAGTTTGATAGGGATTGCATTGAATCTGTAGATTGCTTTGGGTAGTAGAGTCATTTTCACAATGTTGATTCTTCCAATCCAAGAACATGGTATATCTCTCCATCTATTTGTATCATCTTTAATTTCTTTCATCAGTGTCTTATAATTTTCTGCATACAGGTCTTTTGTCTCCTTAGGTAGGTTTATTCCTAGATATTTTATTCTTTTTGTTGCAATGGTAAATGGGAGTGTTTTCTTGATTTCACTTTCAGATTTTTCATCCTTAGTGTATAGGAATGCCAGAGATTTCTGTGCATTAATTTTGTATCCTGCTACTTTACCAAATTCATTGATTAGCTCTAGTAGTTTTCTGGTAGCATCTTTAGGATTCTCTATGTATAGTATCATGTCATCTGCAAAGAGTGACAGCTTTACTTCTTCTTTTCCGATTTGGATTCCTTTTATTTCCTTTTCTTCTCTGATTGCTGTGGCTAAAACTTCCAAAACTATGTTGAATAAGAGTGGTGAGAGTGGGCAACCTTGTCTTGTTCCTGATCTTAGTGGAAATGCTTTCAGTTTTTCACCATTGAGGACGATGTTGGCTGTGGGTTTGTCATATATGGCCTTTATTATGTTGAGGAAAGTTCCCTCTATGCCTACTTTCTGCAGGGTTTTTATCATAAATGGGTGTTGAATTTTGTCAAAAGCTTTCTCTGCATCTATTGAGATGATCATATGGTTTTTCTCCTCAGTTTGTTAATATGGTGTATCACGTTGATTGATTTGCATATATTGAAGAATCCTTGCATTCCTGGAATAAATCCCACTTGATCATGGTGTATGATCCTTTTAATGTGCTGTTGGATTCTGTTTGCTAGTATTTTGTTGAGGATTTTTGCATCTATGTTCATCAGTGATATTGGCCTGTAGTTTTCTTTCTTTGTGATATCCTTGTCAGGTTTTGGTATCAGGGTGATGGTGGCCTCGTAGAATGAGTTGGGGAGTGTTCCTCCCTCTGCTATATTTTGGAAGAGTTTGAGAAGGACAGGTATTAGCTCTTCTCTAAATGTTTGATAGAATTCGCCTGTGAGGCCATCTGGTCCTGGGCTTTTGCTTGTTGGAAGATTTTTAATCACAGTTTCAATTTCAGTGCTTGTGATTGGTCTGTTCATATTTTCTATTTCTTCCTGATTCAGTCTTGGCAGGTTGTGCATTTCTAAGAATTTGTCCATTTCTTCCAGGTTGTCCATTTTATTGGCATAGAGTTGCCTGTAGTAATCTCTCATGATCTTTTGTATTTCTGCAGTGTCAGTTGTTACTTCTCCTTTTTCATTTCTAATTCTATTGATTTGAGTCTTCTCCCTTTTTTTCTTGATGAGTCTGGCTAATGGTTTATCAATTTTGTTTATCCTTTCAAAGAACCAGCTTTTAGTTTTATTGATCTTTGCTATCGTTTCCTTCATTTCTTTTTCATTTATTTCTGATCTGATTTTTATGATTTCTTTCCTTCTGCTAACTTTGGGGTTTTTTTGTTTTTCTTTCTCTAATTGTTTGAGGTGTAAGGTTAGGTTGTTTATTTGAGATGTTTCCTGTTTCTTAAGGTAGGATTTTATTGCTATAAACTTCCCTCTTAGAACTGCTTTTTCTGCATCCCATAGATTTTGAGTCGTCGTGTCTCCATTGTCATTTGTTTCTAGGTATTTTTTGATTTCCTCTTTGATTTCTTCAGTGATCACTTCGTTATTAAGTAGTGTACTGTTTAGCCTCCATGTGTTTGTATTTTTTGCAGATCTTTTCCTGTAATTAATATCTAGTCTCATAGTGTTGTGGTCGGAAAAGATACTTGATACAATTTCAATTTTCTTAAATTTACCAAGGCTTGATTTGTGACCCAAGATATGATCTATCCTGGAGAATGTTCCATGAGCACTTGAGAAAAATGTGTATTCTGTTGTTTTTGGATGGAATGTCCTATAAATATCAATTAAGTCCATCTTGTTTAATGTATCATTTAAAGCTTGTGTTTCCTTATTTATTTTCATTTTGGATGATCTGTCCATGGGTGAAAATGGGGTGTTAAAGTCCCCTACTATGAATGTGTTACTGTCGATTTCCCTTTTATGGCTGTCAGTATTTGCCTTATGTATTGAGGTGCTCCTATGTTGGGTGCATAAATATTTACAATTGTTATATCTTCTTCTTGGATCGATCCCGTGATCATTATGTAGTGTCCTTCTTTGTCTCTTCTAATAGTCTTTGTTTTAAAGTCTATTTTGTCTGATATGAGAATTGCAACTCCAGCTTTCTTTTGGTTTCCATTTGCATGAAATATCTTTTTCCATCCCCTTACTTTCAGTCTGCATGTGTCTCTAGGTCTGAGGTGGGTCTCTTGTAGACAGCATATATATGGGTCTTGTTTTTGTATCCATTCAGCCAATCTGTGTCTTTTGGTGGGAGCATTTAGTCCATTTACATTTAAGGTAATTATCGATATGTGTGTTCCCATTCCCATTTTCTTAATTGTTTTGGGTTTGTTATTGTAGGTCTTTTCCTCTTTGTGTTTCTTGCCTAGAGAAGTTCCTTTAGCAGTTGTTGTAGAGCTGGTTTGGTGGTGCTGAACTCTCTCAGCTTTTGCTTGTCTGTAAAGGTTTTAATTTCTCCATCAAATCTGAATGAGATCCTTGCTGGGTAGAGTAACCTTGGTTGCAGGTTTTTCTCCTTCAACACTTTCAATATGTCCTGCCACTCCCTTCTGGCTTGCAGAGTTTCTGCTGAAAGATCAGCTGTTACCCTTATGGGGATTCCCTTGTGTGTTATTTGTTGTTTTTCCCTTGCTGCTTTTAATATGTTTTCTTTGTATTTAATTTTTGACAGTTTGATTAATATGTGTCTTGGCATATTTCTCCTTGGATTTATCCTGTATGGGACTCTCTGTGCTTCCTGGACTTGCTTAACTATTTCCTTTCCCATATTAGGGAAGTTTTCAACTATAATCTCTTCAAATATTTTCTCAGTCCCTTTCTTTTTCTCTTCTTCTTCTGGAACCCCTATAATTCGAATGTTGGTGCGTTTAATGTTGTCCCAGAGGTAAAGATATTGGCAGAGTTATGATTAAAATACTACATTCCCTTAACGTTCAATTAAAAATGAGACATAAAGCAACAGAGTACCCATGCTTTTAAGAGGATTCATTATCTGATCTAAACTATTAAAGTATTAGCAAGGAGGTATATTTCCACTGAATTACTTAACAATGTATTCCTATAGTACAGCTAACAGATGCACACACATCAATGGTTATCATCAAAATATAAAAAGGAATACATCCACATACTTCCCTCCCTTTTATACTTCCTTCTGCCCCTCTGCTGCCAACCTAATGAACAAGTCCTGGTGTACATTTCTCAGATGGTTTAACAATTCCATGTCCAAGATGCTACTTTTTTACCAATTATAACAAAGATATTTACAAATTGGTTAATTCACTAGCTCTACTTTTTATCATACATTGTCACCTCAGGACTCCTAAAAAGCCTAGATGTTGCAAAATAATGAATGAACCTTGTCCATAGTAAGCACTGGTACTTTACAAAAATGCACATTTAGACCTATGGTTATAACCTAGAACTGTCTTCTAGATATGGAGATATTAGCTAAGAGCCCTTCCCTTCACCCTTCCTCTCACCCATCCTCCAGCATATCAGCAACTAAGTACAGGACTGTATCTAGCTCCAAGAGGTGGATTAACATAGATGCTCCCAGAACACACAGCCCTTCCTAAAAACCAACAAAAGGGCATTTATTAAGGGGTTATTTTACTACCTCTACTTTTAATATACTTTGGGCATTAGGACTTGCTTATTCTTTAATACACAGCAATATTAACTAAAACACACAAACAGAACAATGGTTAGACAATCTGAACTTGTCTAAAGACTCATGGGCACAGATCCCTTCTCTGTACTTCCTTCCCTGTCTGCTCCCCGCCTCCCCACCACCCAGTGAATAGTCAGCTTACGCCCCAAGACTCAAGTTTAACAATTTCCACTCCCCCAATACAAACATTCCTATGAATTAACAGAAAAAAAATACTTTAAAAGGTGTTATTTTTAACTATTTTCAACATGTTGTGTACTTTTACACATCTAGAAATATTAGATGTTTCAAATACAGATTTAAGTTTGTCCACTATGTATCCACGTAGTAGCACTGAAGAAACTGCACACAAAGGCTATAGTCACAAAGTGTCTCCTAAACAGGAACACTCTGGCCTAGAAGCTTCCCCTTCTCATCTCTATCAACCCGGTGGACAAGAATAAGCATCTGTAATGCTTAGAGGGGATTTTAGCAATTTTATTTCCTCCGGTTGTTCTCAGAAGTCTTTCCTATGAATTTTAACACAAAGTGTACACAATGTATTTATCGGCTATTTTTGTCATACACTGGCAACCTCTTTAACATCTAGGAAGACTAGATGTTGTAAATTTGGACCCTCTGTCCTTTATGTACACTATGTACACAGCCAAGTAAAACAAAATGCAGAGACACACCAGACAATGGTTAGTCTTGGTATAAAGCCCTTTACACTTTCTTCTTTCTCCCTGAACCAGCACAAATAAAATAATGTGTACTGCTCAGAGAGGTGGTTTGATCATTTTGATCACTCCATTTCTAAAAGACAGTATTTCATATGAATTTTAACAAAAGGATATATCTACAAAATATGTTACTTCACTACCTCTACTTTTAACATACTTTGTGCACTTCTAAACATCTAGAAAGACTAGATGTTTCAAATAAGGACTAAAGTTTGTCCACTATATACACAGTAGTGTTGAATAAACTACACACATGTAACAATGGTTAGATCTGAAAGTGTCTTCTACATAGGGACATTCTAATCTAGAACACTTCATTTCTCCCAGTACCTCCTTTCTGCCATCCATCCAACATTGGGCAAGTACAGGCACAGGTGTCAGGCACAGGTGTCACTTAGATGTGATTTACAATTTCACTTCCAAAGGCCCTTTTCAGAAGACGGCTTTTCAATGAAGTTTAACACAAAGTGTACAAAATGTGTTAGTTTACTAACTCTACTTTTGTCATACATTGGCAATCTCTTTAATATCTAGAGACTAGATATTATAAAATTGGGACCCATTGGTCCAGTATATACAAAATATATACAGTAAAGTTAAACAAAATGCATGTAACATATAGAGCAATGGATAAGTTGAAATGTTCTAGTACCTGCTAGCAAAACATCTTTTGCAATCTTCCCTCCCACCTCCCTAAACCCAATGAACAAGCACAGAGTATACTGTTCAGAGAGGAGGTTTAACAATTCCATTTCCAAAGACAGTATTTCCCATCAGTTTTTAAAAGCTATTTACAAGAAGCATTATTCTACTAAAACTACTTTTAAATACATCAAGCACTTCTAAACATCTAGAAAGAATAGATATTTCATATAAGAACTTACTTGTCCACTATGTACACAGCACTGTTAAATAAAATTGCACACATGTAACAATGGTTATAATCTGAGGTATCTTCTAAATATGACCATTTTGGCCTGAACCATTTCCTCCCTCACTTCCTTCTCTCCACCACCAATCCGGTGGACAAGTACATGCATATGTAATGCTTAGAGGTGGTTGAACAAATTCATATCCAAAAGTCATTTACAGAGGACAAGCTTTCCTATGAATTCCAATAAAGTATACAAAATGTGCTAATTTTGCTACTTTGTCATACACTGGCAACCCCTTTAACATCTAGAGACTAGATGTTGCAAAACTAGGACTCAATTTGTCCATTATATACACTATATACACAGCAAAACAAAATGAACATACAAAAAATGGTTTTGTCTGAAAATGTCCAGGTATGAACACACTAGCATATTACCTTCTGCAATTCTTTCCCTCCTTCCTCCAAACCACTGAACAAGTATTAGACAATAGTATACTGCTCAGAGAGGTGGTTTAACATTTAACATTCCCAAAGACAGTACTTCCTGTGAATTTTAGCAAAAAGTTATTTACAACGTGATATTTTACTACATCTACATTTAACATACGTTGGGCACTTCTAAACATCTAGATGGACTAGATGTTTCAAATAAGGACTTAATTTGTCCACTATATACAGAGCAGTACTGAATGAACTGCACACATATAACAGTTATAATCTGAAACTGTCTTCAAAATAACAGCATTCTAGCCATTCTAAGACCAACCCCCTTCTCTCTCTCTCCCCTCCACCAACCCAGAGGGCTATCACGCTCAAATTTTCAGAAGACAATATATCCTAGAAATTTTAACACAAAATGTACAAAATGTATTATTTACTAACTCTATTTTTGTCATACACTGGCAACCTCTTTAACATCTAGAAAGACTAGATGTTGTAAATTAGGACTCATTTGTCCATTATATACACTATATACACAGCAAAGTGAAACAAAATGTGGGAACATAAAAAAGACAATGGTTAATCTTGCCTCACTATAAACACACTGGCACAGAGCTCTTTGCACTTCCTTCTCCTCCCCACGACCTTGAACCAGTGCACAAACACACACAGTGCATACTGCGTACTGTTCAAAAAGGTGGTTTGGCCACCCCTCCCCCCCCAAACAACATTTCATACGAATTTTAACAAAAAGATATTTACAAAATGTCTTTTTACTACCTCTACTTTGAACAAATATCAGGCACTTTAGAAGATCTAGAAAGACTAGATATATCAAAAAAGTACTTATTGTCAACTACACATACAGTAGTAAGGAGTAAAATGCACACACAAAACAATGGTTCTAATATGCAAATGTCTATTGTGACCAGTCTGGCACAGAACCTTCTTTTCTTCCTCCTCAACGTCTTCCATTCCATGTCCTCTAACCCACTGAACAAACGTGGACCTCTGTGGCTCCTGATGTCGCCTCTAGAGGTGGTCAAACAACTCCATTTCGAAAAGTCATTTCCAGAAGACATTTCTTTTCTACGGTTTTTTTTAAAGAAACAAATGGGCATTTACAAGACATGTGACTTTAACTCTATCATACGTCGGCAACCTCTTCACATCTAGAAGGCCTATATGTAGCGAAAAGTTTTCTTTCGAAAGGTTGGGGGGAAAGTTGAGAGCAGCTTTTTCATATTATATACACAGGCCTAATATAAACGGCCAGTAAATCTTCCCAAAGGGTGGCGGGCACTTCCTATTGGCCGCATGTGGTACGTTATTCTACCATTTCTATCTTCCGACATCGAGGTCTTGGTAGAACGACGACCAACTGCCCGATGACCCGCTAACGTTCCACCCGTCGTCCACCGGGGCTCCACTCACCTTCCGGGCCCGTTAAGGCCTTTGTCCGTCGTTGTCCGGACGAGGTGAGGTCTCGTCCAACTGGGGCAGAGAGGTCACCTCAGGTCCCGGATCCGCGCGGGCTCCAAGGCTTAAGGGTGGCTGAGCTGGCGTCCACGTAGAGTCCCCTTCCCGGGCCTTCGAGGCTCTAACGGCCCTCCGCAGCGTTCCAGTGGCCGCCATTCTTCTCGCCCTGCCACGCCCGACGCCCAAAGGCGCCACGTCCTCGGTGGCCTGCCGGAGGCTTCGCCTAACCCCTGCAGCGTGGGGTCAAGAGACGCGGCGGTGGGCGGGATCTGGGCTCCGAGGGGCCGCCGCCATTAGGTCGCGGAGGTGGGGGTGGGGGAGCAGTTCGTTGCTGCTTCCAGGCTCGGGCCCTGCCAGTGGGCGGCTGCGGCGAGGGCTCTGGGGCTCGGTAAGACACAGCCTGAGCTTGTCCCGGGGGCCCCCCAGTTCACCTGCCGACCACAGGCCGGAGGGCCTGGAGGGCCCCGGGCTAGAAGGCCGCAATCCGCTTCTTACCGCGCTCTCTGCCGGAACTGACTTGGCACTTCTCTTTTATATTTTTAATGAAAGAATAAAATTTTGGTGAGTACGGAAGGAAAATAAGTTAAGAAAATGCATTCAGTGTCCAATTATACCAATAGCTCCAACTTAAAACGAATTTAAAAAATGCTAGAACAGTGCTTTAAAAACTTTACTGTACACACAAATTACCTAGGGCCCTTGTTAAAATAAGGATTCTTATTTGATATGTCTGGGGAGGAGGCTGAGATTCTGCATTTCTAACAAGATCCCAGGTGATGTTGCCACTGCTGGTTTGTGGGCCATATTACAAGTAGCAAGGGTCCAGAAGATGTTTTGAAACCCTTGTGAATTTAAGCGAAATGTTCCCTTTAACATTTCTTCATAACCCAATTTGCATAAAGCTAGGTCAGTTACTCAACTGCTCCAGGGTTAGGGACTAATTCTCTCATTAAATCCAAGTTGTCATTGATTGTTAGATGAGTCATTATTTTATGTGCTGCTAAGAAGGGAAAATACTGACAAACTATGATGCATGCTGATTTCAGATATGTTAAAATAGGAGTCTTAGAATTCAAGGAATAGGGGGGTTTCTCTGACTCCTTCCCACTTTCCACAGTGAGTGTTTACTCTGTGCCAGGTACTTTTTCTATGAGATAGGTGCTCTGATGATCCCATCTGACAGAGGTTTGGAGTGGCAAATTACTTTAAGTGGCACAGCTGGAATTTGAACCCAGGTCTCTATGACTGGAGCGCCAACACTCTCATCTTCTCCCCCACAGGAAAGACTCTTGTCCCTGAGGAAAATTTCCCACTGTGCTGTCTCCAAAGGCATTCACTTAAGGTAACTGCTCCTACAAGAGCATCTGTGCCCACGGTGTTTCTTTCCTTTTTAAACACATTTTCTTTGAGCCTGGCTTCTTGTATTCATCACTCTATTGAAGAGGCTTGTCTTGAACTCACCAGTGACTTTTTACTGCTAAATCCAGCAATCCTTTCAGTCGGAATGTTCCCTGACCTTCTCTCTGTCGGACAAGCCTGCCATCCTCTCCTTGAATGTGTTTCTTCTGTGTTTTTGAGTAGCTTGTTGTTTATGTTTGATGCTTCTCTGATATGAGTAAATCACACTTCACTTAATATATTTATCACCAGCTTTGCTTTGCAACCATGCATCAGAAGGGTATGAAAGAATTCAGGCGGTTCCTGAGTCCTCACTGAATGAAAGTGATGCATTTGGGGGTACAATACAAACTGTGATTTGGAATCATGGATCTTTCCTGCTAGAACCATCTCTTTTTTGCTTCCACTTTGTGTATACTTTTATCGTGGAGTTTACAGTGTTAGGTTCTAATTATATTCACTTGTCTTTGTATCCTGCTTGACTGAAATCCTTGTGGGTAGAGACTGTGTTTTATTTATTTCTGTTCCTCCAACCCCTGTCCGATGCCTGGCACACAAATGATTCAACAGTACTGAGGCAGGAACGAAATTCACTATTTTAGTTGCAAGAGTAGCTATTTGCTGATATCCATCTTGTGTTGCAAGGCAATGTCACCTATGAGGTCTCTAGCCTCAGGAACAGATCAGTCAGAATGGGGCTGGGGGCTGTGGTGATGTCCCTTCTCTGTTTTACATGGAGACCTCACAGGTCCCAGATTGAAATTATTCTTGGCTTATTTGCTAGTTTTTTTTGTTTGTTCGTTTCCAGCTAATTTGGAAGTTTTGATTTTTTCACACAGGAGGGTAAAATAAACTTTTGTATGGAGGGCAAAGTCTTCTAATGCAAAAAAGAAAAATCCATCAATAAGGGTCACCTTATAGTGTCATTAAAAATAAAAAACAACAATTGGATGAAGGACTGTAGGGTTAAATGTTCCTGTCAAGAAATGGTTCTCTAGGAGTTTGAAAGGGTTGCTTTCTGAACATGCCCAATTTGTCCTCCTCAAGGAACTTCTTCTCCTCATAGCATCTGACTCCCTAAGCCCATTCCCAACTTGGTCTAAGATGATGTAAGCCTGAAGGAGCTTAGCCCCCCTCCTCCCTCAGCCCTTATGGGCTAGCATGATGGTCTCCCATCACTCCCCTGCTTGCTGGGTCACTTTGAGTAGATTTGATTCAGTTCATTGTCTGCTTCTGAAGCCAGTCAGGTAAAGCCACACTCAGTGGTAATTCAGCAATATAACAAAGCTGTTTTTAAGAAAAGTCAAATTAAATCTTTTCTTGAAAGAGGAAAGTGACATAACTGTTGACCCGCCGTAATTAATTTTACTGCTTGATTTCAGAGTCCATCATACCTATTTCTTCTTTTGTTTGTCAGATGATTTGTGTTCAATCCAAACAGCACTTTTCTTAAGCCACTAATTTATCTGCGGAGCTGTGGCTGCAGAATGTTTAAAAACAACCCAGGTAGCTGCAGAGGCCATAGAGAAGCAGTGTGTCAGGAAGGCCAATAGAGGGCACTGGGCTATTTGTGATAACTTTGGAAGGGGTGGAGAAGTCTGTATACCAGCCTTTAGATTGGGGGGCGTGGGGTGGGGTGGGGAGGGAGTAAATGAACACAGCATTTTTTATCTCACTAATTCTGTTAGAAGCACAATGGAATTTTAAAAAATGAAGATGGAAAAATTCATCAGCTATATCTTTAGGTCTGAATTCTATGCAATGAAAGTTTTCAACATTGGCTGTTTATCCCTTACAAAGAGCTTAGAGGACCTAACACATTCTTCCTTTTCCTGATATATTTCAGTTTGCCTGCGGGCCATGGTAAAGTACTTAAATTACCCAAAGATTGGTGGTTTGGGAAGTAATAACTTTGTAGAAGACAGTTGAAATAAAAGAAATGCTGAAGATGCAATATCTGGTTTCTAAGGAACATTTTGTATTTCCCTCCGGGATTCTGATTCCCTTTCTCCCCCCCCCCCTCCCTCGCTGAATTCCTTCCTTCCTTCCTATTTTCCTTTAGAAGTTGGAGTGGGTGGTTTGTTTCTTCTCTGGGGGAACTGATTGGTAAGCTTACGTTCTGCTGTTCCTTCCCTTGAATTCTCGGATACCACGATAGACTCTTGTCTGTTGCCTTATCTCCTCTCCGTTCTCCAGAGGCCTCAGTTGGAGAAAGTTAGGAGGAAGGTGGAAGAGGGAGGAAGCCGGGTCAGTGGGGGTTGGCTGAGTTTGGAAGGCATCTTCAGGGGCTCCTCTTGGCTCCTTACCACAGGGCAGCTGCTATGGGCACATGGCCTAACCTCTTTACTCTAGCCCTGGGAGCTCTCTCGCTTTTCACTCCATACACCTCTCCCCATTAGATTTTTCAGGCCTCTAGTATTTGTGGTCTTCTGAAATTGTTTCACATTTCTCTCTTCAGATCACTGTATCACTGTCACAGCTGGCTGGGCAAATAGGTGATTTTCACTGCCACAGGTCTAGAGCATCTCATAAAAACAACTCATATATTATCAAAGAAAAGCAAAAAAGTAATTATCTCAGGACTTTCAAATTTGTGACAGCGATTTAAAAGTGCTCTTAAGCAGGGAATGCTCAAACTCTTCCCTCTGAATTAATCTGCACTTAAAATTAAATCAATCTCAGCTGTTTTGACACAATTAAAATTTTGTAAAGCCTCACCAAAATTACTTCAGTAGATCCTTGGGCTCTCTTTAGGGATAATAATTTATCTTGAATGATTTATTTTGAAAAGAGTCATGTGACTTAAACCAGGATGGTTATGGTAATTTACTCATGTGAAACTAGTGGCAGGTGTGTTGGTTAGGGCGAGCCAGCTGGAAAAGAGGTAGAGAATATCCATAAAAGAGAAGGTTGAGAAAAGGTAAATTTGTCCCCTAGAGGAGCCAGCAGGAACAAGGAAGGAGACAGGGGGAAGCAAATAAGAAATGTAGAGTAAAATTTGTTTGTTTTTGAGAATTTACCTCAGAGTGTACCAGTGAAATACTTTTAAGAAAGATAATTTATGTAACATTAAATGAATAGAGAGAGTCAAGGAAAGATAAATTGTTCTTTTCTCCTGAGATAGTAAGAAATGGGTAGAGGGAGTAAAGTAGTGTTAAGCTTAGGAATCTTCATAAATTTCCCCCATTTCTAAAGCACATCTTCACTTTCCTCTGAAAATCTAACATGTTGCAACTCTCTAGCAATAAAAGCCTTAATACAGGTTGTTTTATAATGAATTTTCAAAGACATCCCTAATTGCACTTCACAGAGTGATGTATTCTATAGGCAATCAAATCACTGTTGGTTAGATTGATACACACAGGGGACCTCACTCTATGGATTACGTATGATCGAGATGTGGTGTAATCTATTAAAGCCTGAATTCTCATTCTCAGTAGAATTCTGTTTTGGATGCACATTTTAACTAATAACCACTGGTGCTAGTTGTGTCAGAGTCTGATGTGTGGTCTGGCCCACATAGTAGAAAGGTGGCCATAGAAAGCCTGTTGTGACCTTAGTCTTTGGCTGTGAAACGGGAGCCTGAGGCATCCCCCGGCTTCATTACCAGCGGGGTCCCTCAGCCTGTCTCAGGCATGGATGCTGCAGATGTTAGTGTTTATAGATGGCATGGGAGGGATGTTGCCCTGCATGCAGTAGGCCCACGACAAGACTTGTGTCTTAGGATGTGCGTGGTTGAGATAGGAAGGGTAACCCAGTGTGCTGGAGCCGCTTAGCAAGGTGTTGTGTTTAGAGACCTGGGAGGGGAGTTGACCCAGTCAAAACATGAGTTTATCAGGCTCAGTGACCTCAAGCCATCTGCCTATGCCATGGGGAGGCTGGGACACTGAGGGGAGCAGTTGTAGGTTAGGGGTAGAAGGATGCTGATTGCAGGAATCAGACAGAAGAGATTTCCCTCCTGGTAGAAGCTTAGACGATTTAGAGGACATGACAAATGCTTTGGTTTTGGAAGTGAGACCTTCAGTCTAGATGGAGTTGACAACAGTCCTTCTATTAAGAAAGCTGAACGCTGGGAGGAGGAGAGGAGGTTGGAATCATTCATTGGCATTTTTGTAGGAGTATGTCGTGTGAGGGCAGTAACGCTAATAACTTCATTCTTTGGTGTCTTCTCCTGAAGGCTTGGGAGAGGTGCCTTGAAAGTGCAATCAGAAACGAGTAGAGCCAAGAGTTCTTCTGCTAAAGGTGGGAACAAAGAAGTCTTTCTGAGGAGCTCTCACCATTTCTCAGGAAGTCATGAGTGGCAGAATGATAGGGAAATATGTGAGACTAGTAGTGTGAGAAGATATCTGAAAGTTGCATGTCTTTCTGGAGTACTGGCAGTGGTGACTCCCTACCCTTGGGCAGAGTGTGTCAGACTTTGGCTGGTTGCAGCTGTGACAGTACTGTTGGCAGTAAAGGAGCAGTAGGAGACCACTGGGTAGCTACAGTAGCAACAAGCAACCTCTACTATTTGTGCCAGAGACATTGACCTTCAATTACATGTGGGTTCTTAGATCTCATCCAGATGGCTGAAGCCATTTTACATATGACCTTTGCATAAATGTGATACAATTGTGCATATTTTAAGGATTTTTATAGGATTTGGTAACCAAAATACATAAATCTATTCCTCTCTGCTAGACACTCAGACATATTACTTTGGTATATGAAATGAAAGCTAAAAGTTGACACAATTAAAAGAAATGCATATTTGATTTCAGATTAATTGAATGGAAGGTAGGAAAATGAAAGTGCATTAACTCTAACAGTAGCTTTAAACAGAATAAACAATGGACTTTTCAAAGGATTATGGTTAACCTTAAAATGCCAAAATGAAACCTGAAGCAATTATTGGTAATATAGATGTATTATTATTTTTCTTTTAGCACATAATCTTTTTTTTAACATCTTTGAGTATACTTGCTTCACAGTTGTGTGTTAGTTTCTGCTTTAAAACAAAGTGAATCAGCTATATGTATAAATATATCCCCATATCTCTTCCCTCTTGCGTCTCCCACTCTCCCTATCCCATCCTTCTAGGTGGTCACAAAGCACCGAGCTGATATCCCAGTGCTATGCAGCTGCTTCCCACTATCTATTTTACATTTGGTGGTGTATATATGTCCATGCCACTCTCTCACTTCGTCCCAGCTTGCCCTTTCCCCTCTCTGTGTCCTCAAGTCCATTCTCTACGTCTGTGTCTTTATTCCTGTCCTGCTGCTAGGTTCTTCAGAACCATTTTTTGTTTTTTTTTTAGATTCCATATATATGTGTTAGCATATGGTATTTGTTTTTCCCTTTCTGATTTGCTTCACTCTGTATGACAGTCCCTAGGTCCATCCACCTCACTCCAAATAACTCAATTTTGTTTCTCTTTATGGCTAATATTCCATTGTATATATGTGCCACATCTTCTTTATCCATTCATCTGTCGATGGACACTTAGGTTGCTTCCATGTCCAGGCTATTGTAAATAGAGCTGCAATGAACATTGTGGTACATGACTCTTTTTGAATTATGGTTTTCTCAGGATATATGCCCAGTAGTGGGATTGCTGGGTTGTACGATAGTTCTATTTGTAGTTTTTTAAGGAACCTCCATACTGTTCTCCATAGTGGCTGTACCAATTTACATTCCCACCAACAGTGCAAGAGGGTTCCCTTTTCTCCACACCCTCTCCAGCATATATTGTTTCTAGATTTTTTGAGGATGGCCATTCAGACTGGTGTGAGGTGATACCTCACTGTGGTTTTGATTTGCATTTCTCTAATGATTAGCGATGTTGAGCATTCTTTCATGTGTTTGTTGGCAATCTGTATATCTTCTTTGGAGAAATGTCTATTTAGGTCTTCTGCCCATTTTTGGGTTGGGTTGTTTGTTTTTTGATATTGAGTTGCATGAACTGCTTGTAATTTTGGAGATTAATCCTTTGTCAGTTGCTTCATTTGCAAATATTTCCTCCCATTCTGAGGGTTGTCTTTTCGTCTTGTTATGGTTTCCTTTGCTGTGCAAAAGCTTTGAAGTTTCATTAGGTCCCATTGGTTTATTTTTGTTTTTATTTCCCTTTCTCTAGGAGGTGAGTCAAAAAGGATCTTGCTGTGACTGATGTCATAGAGTGCTCTGCCTATGTTTTCCTCTAAGACTTTGATAGTGTCTGGCCTTACATTTAGCTCTTTAATCCATTTTGAGCTTATTTTTGTGTATGGTGTTAGGGAGTGTTCTAAATTCATTTTTTTACATGTACCTGTCCAGTTTTCCCAGCACCACTTATTGAAGAGGCTGTCTTTTCTCCATTGTATACTCTTGCATCCTTTATCAAAGATAAGGTGACCATATGTGTGTGGGTTTCTCTCTGGGCTTTCTATCCTGTTCCATTGATCTATATTTCTGTTTTTGTGCCAGTACCATACTGTCTTGATTGCTGTAGCTTTGTAGTATAGTCTGAAGTCTGGGAATCTGATTCCTCCAGCTCCGTTTTTCTTTCTCAAGATTGCTTTGGCTATTCCCGGTCCTTTGTGATTCCATACAAATTGTGAAATTTTTTGTTCTAGTTCTGTGAAAAATGCCAATGGTAATTTGATAGGGATTGCACTGAATCTGTAGATTGCTTTGGGTAGTAGAGTCATTTTCACAATGTTGATTCTTCCAATCCAAGAACATGGTATATCTCCCCATCTGTTTATATCATCTTTAATTCTGTCATCAGTGTCTTATAATTTTCTGCATACAGGTCTTTTGTCTCCTTAGGTAGGTTTATTCCTAGGTATTTTATTCTTTTTGTTGCATTGGTAAATGGGGGTGTTTCTTTAATTTCTCTTTCAGATTTTTCATCATTACTCTATAGGAATGCAAGAGATTTCTGTGTGTTAATTTTGTATCCTGATGCTTTACCAAAGTCATTGATTAGCTCTAGTAGTTTTTGGTAGCATCTTTAGGATTCTCTATGTATAGTATCATATCACCTGCAAACAGTGACACCTTTACTTCTTTTCCGATTTGGATTCCTTTTATTTCTTTTTCTTCTCTGATTGCTGTGGCTAAAACTTCCAAGACTAGTTGATTAATAGTGGTGAGAGTGGACAACCTTGTTTTGTTCCTGATCTTAGAGGAAATGCTTTCAGTTTTTCACAATTGAGAATGATGTTGGCTGTGGGTTTGTCATATATGGCCTTTATTATGTTGATGTAAGTTCCCTCTATGCCTACTTTCTGGAGAGTTTTTATGATAAATGTGTGTTGAATTTTGTCAAAAGCTTTTTCTGTATCTATTGACATGATCATATGGTTTTTATTCTTCAATTTGTTAATATGATGTATCACATTGACTGATTTGTGTATATTGAAAAGTCCTTGCATTCCTGGGATAAAACCCAGTTGATCATGGTGTATGATCCTTTTAACGTGCTGTTGGATTCTGTTTGCTAGTATTTTATTGAGGATATTTGCATCTATGTTCATCAGTGATATTGGTCTGCAGTTTTCTTTCTTTGTGACATCTTTGTCTGGTTTTGGTATCAGGGTGATGGTGGCCTTGTAGAATGAGTTTGGGACTGGTCCTCTGTCTGCTATATTTTGGAAGAGTTTGAGAAGGATAGGTGTTAGTTCTTCTCTAAATGTTTGATAGAATTTGCCTGTGAAGCCATCTGGTCCTGGACTTTTGTTGGTTGGAAGATTTTTAATCACAGTCTCAATATCAGTGCTTGTTATTGGTCTGTTTTTCTTTTCCATTTCTTCCTGGTTCGGTCTCAGAAGGTTGTGCTTTTCTAAGAATTTGTCCATTTCTTCCAGGTTGTCCATTTTATTGGCATAGAGTTGCTTGTAGCAATCTCTCATGATCCTTTGTCTTTCTGGAGTATCAGTTGTTAATTCTCCTTTTTCATTTCTAATTTTATTGATTTGAGTCTTCTCCCTTTTTTTCTTGATGAGTCTGGCTAATGGGTTATCAATTTTGTTTTTCTTCTCAAAGAACCGGGTTTTAGTTTTTGATCTTTGCTATTGTTTCCTTCATTTCTTTTTCATTTATTTCTGATCTGATCTTTATGATTTCTTTCCTTCTGCTAGCTTTGGGGGTTTTTTGTTCTTCTGTCTCTAATTGCTTTAGGTGTAAGGATAGGCTGTTTATTCGAGATGTTTCTTGTTTCTTGAGGTAGGATTGTATTGTTATAAACTTCCCTCTTAGAACTGCTTTTGCTGCATCCCATAGGTTTTGGGTTGTCGTGTTTTCACTGTCATTTGTTTCTAGGTATTTTTTGATTTCCTCTTTGATTTTTTCAGTGATCTCTTGGTTATTAAGAGTGTATTGTTTAGCCTCCATGTGTTTGTATTTCTTAAAGATTTTCCCCTGTAACTGATATCTAGTCTCATAGCACTGTGGTCAGAAATGATACTTGATACGATTTCAGTTTTCTTAACTTTACCAAGGCTTGATTTGTGACCCAAGATATGATCTATCCTGGAGAATGTTCCATGAGCAATTGAGAAGAAAGTGTATTGTGTTGTTTTTTGGATGGAATGTCCTATAAATATCCATTAAATCCATCTTGTTTAATGTATAATTTAAAGCTTGTGTTTCCTTATTTATTTTTATTTTGGATCATCTGTCCATTGGTGAAAATGGGGTGTTAAAGTCCCGTACTATGATTGTGTTACTGTCAATTTCCCCCTTTATGGCTGTTAGCATTTGCCTTATGTATTGAGGTGCTCCTATGTTGTGTGCATAAATATTTACAACTTTTATATCTTCCTCTTGGTTTGATCCCTTGATCATTATATGTAGTGTCCTTCTTTGTCTCTTGTAATAGTCTTTGTTTGAAAGTCTATTTTGTCTAATAGGAGAATTGCTACTTCAGCTTTCTTTTGATTTCCATTTGCCTGGAATATCTTTTTCCATCCCCTCACTTTCATTCTGTATGCGTCCCTAGGTCTGAAGTGGGTCTCTTGTAGACAGCATATGTATGGGTCTTGTTTTTGTATCCATTCAGCCAGTGTATGTCTTTTGGTTGGAGCTTTTAATCCATTTACATTGAAGGTAATTATCGATATGTATGTTCCTATTACAATTTTCTAAACTGTACTGGGTTTGTTATTGTAGGTCTTTTCCTTCTCTTGTTTTTCCTGCCTAGAGAAGTTCCTTTAGCATCCATTGTAAAGCTGGTTTTGTGCTGCTGAATTCTCTTAGCTTTTGCTTGTCTGTAAAAGTTTTAATTTCTCCGTCGAATCTGAATGAGATCCTTGCTGAGTAGAGTAATCTCAGTTGTAGTTTTTTCCCTTTAACTATGTCCTGCCACTCCCTTGTGCCTTGCTGAGTTTCTGCTGGAAAGTCAGCTGTTAACCTTATGGGGATTCCCTTGTGTTTTATTTGTTGTTTTTCCCTTGCTGCTTTTAATATTTTTTGTTTGTATTTAATTTTTGATAGTTTGATTAATATGTGTCTTGGCATGTTTCTCCTTGGATATGTCCTTTATGGGACTCTCTGTGCTTCCTGGACTTGATTAACTATTTCCCTTCCCATATTAGGGAAGTTTGCAACTATAATGTCTTCAAATATTTTCTCAGTCCCTTTCTTTTTCTCATCTTCTTCTGGGACCCCTATAATTCGAATGTTGCTGTGTTTAATGTTGCCCCAGAGGTCTTTGTGACTGTCCTCAATTCTTTTCATTCTTTTCTCTGTATTCTGCTCTGTGGTAGTTATTTCCACTATTTTATTTTCCAGGTCACTTATCTGTTCTTCTGTCTCAGTTATTCTGCTGTTGATTCCTTCTAGAGAATTTTAAATTTCATTTATTGTGTTGTTCATCATTGTTTGTTTGCTCTTTAGTTCTTCTAGTCCTTGTTAAACATTTATTGTATTTTCTTCATTCTATTTCCAAGATTTTGGATCATATTTATTATTATTACTCTGAATCCTTTTTCAGGTAGAGTGCCTATTTCCTCTTCATTTCTTTGGTCTGGTGGGGTTTTATCTTGCTCCTTCATCTGCTGTGTGTTTCTCTGTCTTCTCATTTTGCTTAACTTACTGTGTTCGGGGTCTCCTTTTCGCAGGTTGCAGGTTCATAGTTCCCGTTGTTTTTGGTGTCTATCCCCAGTGTCTAAGGTTGGTTCATTGACCTGTGTATGCTTCCTGGTGAAGGGGACTGGTGCCTGTGTTCTGGTGGATGAGGCTGGATCTTGTCTTTCTAGTGGGCAGGAATGTGTTCAGTGGTGTGTTTAGGGTGTCTTTGACCTTATTATGATTTTAGGCAGCGTCTCTGCTAATTGGTGAGGTTGTGTTCCTGTCTTGCTAGTTGTTTGGCATAGGATGTCCAGCACTGTAGCTTGCTGGTCGTTGAGTGGAGCTGGGTCTTAGCATTGAGATGGAGATCTCTGGGAGGGCTTTCACCATTTGATACTACGTGGAGCTGGGATCTCTCTGTTGTATCAATGTCCTGAACTTGGCTCTCCCACCTCAGAGGCACAGGCCTGACAACCAGCCAGAGTACAAAGGCCCTGCCAGCGACATGGCTGGTTTCATTTGATCAAAAGCACCATTCCTGTTTGTCATTACGACTGTTAGCCTGTTCATCCACTGCCATCCTATGTCTTCATTCAAGTGACTGATTAAAATACTCACCACAGGTCCACTGGGAGGCTTTGAGGGTTGTACTGATTTGGAGAGGGTCCCTTGTTCAGCACTCCTGCTCAGATTGTTCTGAATCAATCACCACACCAGCACTTAGCCAACTTAGATGTATTATTAATACCAGCTGTAACCCAGGTTTTGATTATGTAGGAAAACAGGCTTAAACTTTTGGCAGACAGTAAACTTAAAAGTTCAAGCAAACCCAAGTTTTTACATACTGAAGATGTAGGGAGCATTTCTATTTGAAGAACCCAGATTTTTCCTCCACAGGGAATACACTGAAACTGGAATTATCCCAGTGATCATCAAATGTGACTTCATTCTTTAGAAAGTAACTATGTCCTTATTTTTCTGAATCCTTAAATTTATAATTTTTCCAAAGTATTGTATTTGTCAAACTGTGATGTAGGAACCTTTTTTGGACATGTGCAGGCTTCCATTAGCTTTTCTTCTCCTTTAAAAAACTTTCTTGATTCTCCTCCTACAGGAGGTACCTGAATTGTCATACTGCAAATAGGCACTGTGGTACTGTGGTGAGTGGGATATCCTTCCTTCCTTTTTTTTAAAAAAAATTAATAAATTAACTAATTTTTGGCTGCATTGTGTCTTTGTTGCTGAGCGCAGTCTTTCTCTAGTTGTGGTGAACGGGGTCTACTCTTCGTTGGGGTGTGTGGGCTCTTCATTGTGGTGGCTTCTCTTGTTGTAGAGCATGGGCTCTCCGTATGTGGGCTTCAGTAGTTGGGGCACACAGGCTCAGTAGTTGTGGCGCACCAGCTTTGTTGCTCTGCAGCATGTGGGATCTTCCAAGACCAGGATTGAACCTGTGTCCCCTGCACTGGCAGGTGGATTTTTAACCACTGCACCACCAGGGAAGTCCTGGGAGATCCTTTCTTGCTACAACAGTGTGATCCCTCTAGTGATGGATCTGGGGCATGGAGGCAGGACAAATTAATGGACTGAATTTGATGGAGCTAATAGAATGGTTTCTTATAGCTTCAACAGGGGCAAGATAGAATCTTTGTCTTGGCAAGGTCACTCAGCAGGACTGCAGGCCAGGGTCAAGATGTCAGCACTGTTGTCTCACCTTCTTGCTTCAGTATTCTAGAGTATGGTGTCTGCCATGCTTGTTTCCATTCCTCCTGATAAGGGGAGCAGCATTTTTACTCTTCTGGAAGTAGAGGAGGGGAGAGAGACTGGAGCCCCTACCTTGGGAAATTAAATTATACTTCATCAGTTAGGCATTTGTGTTTTATGGAGGAATGTGATTTGCGTTTTAGATGACTGTACAACAAACCAGTGACAAGAGTTTGATTGCAAATATCCAGTGTAACTTTTTGGAATAGGGGATTGAGGTTGAAGATAACAGCAAGATTGAGAGAAAGAGAAAAATAGAAAAAGAAGCAATAGGGCTCAGAATATTACCTGAAAATAACATGCAGATGCATAGTAACAACCTGCAAACCCATGACATCTTTCTAATGGCTTCACAACTGGATGCTATCTTTAGGAAAATGTAAGTGAAGATTATTAATTGGGGATGGATGGAATCACCAAAAGTGAGTACAGCCTTTTTTGGTGAATATTTTTATTAGTTAAAATGAATCATTATCAAGGAAAGAGAAACAGGGTTTCTTCCTTTAAGGAATTTATCCTGTCAAAGGAAAAAAGAAGACAAATACAAGCAGGACAGAAAAGAATGAACATTCACTAGACACATTATTTGCTAGGAACTCTACTTATAGTAAACCATATTTTTGCATGCACCATATTTGTTACAATACTATGAAGTATGTGTTATTATTATCACATATTTTGATGATAAAAATGGAGACTTAAGAGGTTAAAAAGCTTGCCCAAAGTCACACAGCAGTTAAAAGACAGATCCAGGAAACTGACTTCTGATCCCAGACTCTTTTTCTTTTTTTTCATGAATGTATGAACTTTATTTTACACACAATATTATCTCTTGGTTTCCAGATCAGCTTCTCTTGTCTGTTAACTGATTTATCTCCATTTGCAATGATTTATGTCATTTCCCCCCTCAAAAAGGTCTTCATTGTCAATTTTTACAGAGAAAAAAGCAAAAACAGGAAGAAAGATCACATTGCAGCACTGGAAGCCAGATGTCACGGCCTTTGCTCTCAGATGTCACCAGGCAGAGCTCCCAGAGTCACAGTGGCTCATTATCTGAGATGAGAGATGAGCTCTGTGGGTCCTGTAACCCTAACAGGGGGAGCTTCTGCTGTGGCTGGTTCTGTGGTAGCTTTTAATTCATCCTCCATGATACCAAAAGCCATTTTTGGTGGTAGCCTACTGGTGTTGACGCTTGTTTCTGTATGCCAAAGTTTAAAGAACCACACTATGAAATAGCTCCAGAATGTGCCTTGTAACATTTAGTCACAATAAGGGCATTTACCTACTTCCCAAATTTTTGTTGCTGTTGTTCAACTCTTTTAGCAAGTTTCAGTTATATGATACAGTGTTATCAACTGTTTTTTTTTTACATCTTTATTGGAGTATAATTGCTTTACAATGATGTGTTAATTTCTGCTTTATAACAAAGTGAATCAGTTATACATATACATATGTTCCCATATCTCTTCCCTCTTGTGTCTCTCTCCCTCCCACCCTCTCTATCCCACCCCTGTAGGAGGTCACAAAGCACTGAGCTGATCTCCCTGTGCTATGCGGCTGCTTCCCACTAGCTATCTATTTTACGCTTGGTAGTGTATATATGTCCATGCCACTCTCTCACTTTGTCACAGCCCACCCTTCCCCCTCCCCATATCCTCAAGTCCATTCTCTAGTAGGTCTCTGTCTATTCCTGTCTTACCCCTAGGTTCTTCATGACATTTTTTTCCCTTAAATTCCATATATATGTGTTAGCATACGGTATTTGTCTTTCTCTTTCTGACTTACTTCACTCTGTATGACAGACTCTAGGTCCACCCACCTCATTACATATAGCTCAATTTCGTTTCTTTTTATGGCTGAGTAATATTCCATTGTATACATGTGCCACATCTTCTTTATCCATTCATCCAATGATGGACACTTAGGTTGTTTCCATCTCCTGGCTATTGTAAGTAGAGCTGCAATGAACATTTTGGTACATGACTCTTTTTGAACTATGGTTTTCTCAGGGTATATGCCCCGAGGAGTGGGATTGCTGGGTCATATGGTAGTTCTATTTGTAGTTTTTTAAGGAACCTCCATACTGTTCTCCATAGTGGCTGTACCAGTTCACATCCCCACCAGCAGTGCAAGAGGGTTCCCTTTTCTCCACACCCTCTCCAGCATTTATTGTTTCTAGATTTTTTGATGATGGCCATTGTGACTGGTGTGAGATGATATCTCATTGTAGTTTTGATTTGCATTTCTCTAATGATTAGTGATGTTGAGCATCCTTTCATGTGTTTGTTGGCAGTCTGTATATCTTCTTTGGAGAAATGTCTATTTAGGTCTTCTGCCCATTTTTGGATTGGGTTGTTTGTTTTTTGTTATTAAGCTGCATGAACTGCGTATAAATTTTGGAGATTAAGCCTTTGTCAGTTGCTTCATTTGCAAATATTTTCTCCCATTCTGAGGGTTGTCTTTTGGTCTTGTTATGGTTTCCTTTGCTGTGCAAAAGCTTTGAAGTTTCATTAGGTCTCATGTGTTTATTTTTGTTTTTATTTCCATTTTTCTAGGAGGTGGGTCAAAAAGGATCTTGCTGTGATTTATGTCATAGTGTTCTGCCTATGTTTTCCTCTAAGAGTTTAATAGTTTCTGGCCTTACACTTAGGTCTTTAATCTGTTTTGAGCTTATTTTTGTGTATTGTGTTAGGGAGTGATCTAATCTCATACTTTTACATGTACCTGTCCAGTTTTCTCACCACCACTTATTTAAGAGGCTGTCCTTTCTCCACTGTACATTCCAGCCTCCTTTATCAAAGATAAGGTGACCATATGTGCGTGGGTTTATCTCTGGGCTTTCTATCCTGTTCCATTGATCTATATTTCTGTTTCTGTGCCAGTACCATACTGTCTTGATTACTGTAGCTTTGTAGTATAGTCTGAAGTCAGGAAGCCTGATTCCTCCAGCTCCGTTTTTCGTTCTCAAGATTGCTTTGGCTATTCGGGGTCTTTTGTGTTTCCATACAAATTGTGAAATTTTTTGTTCTAGTTCTGTGAAAAATGCCAGTGGTAGTTTAATAGGGATTGCATTGAATCTAGATTGCTTTGGGTAGTAGAGTCATTTTGACAATGTTGATTCTTCCAATCCAAGAACATGGTATATCTCTCCATCTATTTGTATCATCTTTAATTTCTTTCATGAGTTTCTTATAATTTTCTGCATACAGGTCTTTTGTCTCTTTAGGTAGGTTTATTCCTAGATATTTTATTCTTTTTGTTGCAGTGGTAAATGGGAGTATTTTCTTGATTTCACTTTCAGATTTTTCATCATTAGTGTATAGGAATGCCAGAGATTTCTGTGCATTAATTTTGTATCCTGCTACTTTACCAGATTCATTGATTAGCTCTAGTAGTTTTCTGGTAGCATCTTTAGGATTCTCTATGTACAGTATCATGTCATCTGCAAACAGTGACAGCTTTACTTCTTTTTCGATTTGGATTCCTTTTATTTGCTTTTCTTCTCTGATTGCTGTCACTAAAACTTCCAAAACTATGTTGAATAAGAGTGGTGAGAGTGGGCAACCTTGTCTTGTTCCTGATCTTAGTGGAAATGCTTTCAATGTTTCACCATTGAGGACGATGTTGGCCGTGGGTTTGTCATATATGGCCTTTAAGATGCTGAGGAAAGTTCCCTCTATGCCTACTTTCTGGAGGGCTTTTATCATAAATGGGTGTTGAATGTTGTCAAAAGCTTTCTCTGCATCTATTGAGATGACCATATGGTTTTTCTCCTTCAATTTGTTAATATATTGTATCACATTGATTGATTTGCATATATTGAAGAATCCTCCCATTCCTGGGATAAACCCCACTTGATCATGGTATATGATCCTTTTAATGTGCTGTTGGATTCTGTTTGCTAGTATTTTGTTGAGGAATTTTGTATCTATGTTCATCAGTGATACTGGCCTGTAGTTTTCTTTCTTTGTGACATCCTTGTCTGGTTTTGGTATCAGGGTGATGGTGGCCTTGTAGAATGAGTTTGGGAGTGTTCCCCTCTCTGCTATATTTTGGAAGGGTTTGAGAAGGATAGGTGTTAGCTCTTCTCTAAATGTTTGAAAGAATTTGCCTGTGAAGCCATCCGGTCCTGGGCTTTTGTTTGTTGGAAGATTTTTAATCACAGTTTCAATTTCAGTGCTTGTGATTGGTCTGTTCATATTTTCTATTTCTTCCTGATTCAGTCTTGGCAGGTTGTGCCTTTCTAAGAATTTGTCCATTTCTTCCAGGTTGTCCATTTTATTGGTATAGAGTTGCTTGTAATAATGTCTCATGACCTTTCGTATTTCTGCATTGTTACTTGTTACTTCTCCTTTTTCATTTCTAATTCTATTGATTTGAGTCTTCTCCCTTGTTTTCTTGATGAGTCTGGCTAATGGTTTATCAATTTTGTTTAACTTCTCAAAGAACCAGCTTTTAGTTTTATTGATCTTTGCTATCGTTTCCTTCATTTCTTTTTCATTTATTTGTGATCTGATCTTTATGATTTCTTTCCTTCTGCTACCTTTGTGGTTTTTTTTCCTTCTTTCTCTAATTGCTTTAGGTGCAAGCTTAGGTTGTTTATTAGATGTTTTCTGTTTCTTAAGGTAGGATTGTATTGCTATAAACTTCCCTCTTAGAACTGCTTTTGCTGCATCCCATAGGTTTTGGGTCATTGTGTCTCCATTGTCATTTGTTTCTAGGTATTTTTTGATTTCCTCTTTGATTTCTTCTGTGATCACTTCGTTATTAAGTAGTGTATTGTTTAGCCTCCATGTGTTTGTATTTTCTACAGATCTTTTCCTGTAATTGATATCTTGTCTCATAGCATTGTGGTCGGGAAAGATACTTTGTATAATTTCAATTTTCTTAAGTTTACCAAGGCTTGATTTGTGACCCAAGATATGATCTATCCTGGAGAATGTTCCATGAGCACTTGAGACAAATGTGTATTCTGTTGTTTTTAGGTGGAATGTCCTATAAATATCAATTAAGTCCATCTTGTTTAATGTAACATTTAAATCTTGTGTTTCCTTATTTATTTTCCTTTTGGATGATCCAATGATGTCCATTGGTGAAAGTGGGGTGTTAAAATCCCCTACTATGATTGTGTTACTGTCGATTTCCCCTTTTATGGCTGTTAATATTTGCCTTATGTATTGATGTGCTCCTATGTTGGGTGCATAAATATTTACAATTGTTATATCTTCTTCTTGGATCGATCCCTTGATCATTATGTAGTGTCCTTCTTTGTGTCTTCTAATACTCTTTATTTTAAAGTCTATTTTGTCTGATATGAGAATTGCTACTCCAGCTTTCTTTTGGTTTCCATTTGCATGGAATATCTTTTTCCATCCCCTCACTTTCAGTCTGTATGAGTCTCTAGGTCTGAAGTGGGTCTATTGTAGACAGCATATATATGGGTCTTGTTTTTGTATCCATTCAGCCAGTCTTTGTCTTTTCGTGGGAGCATTTGATCCATTTACATTTAAGGTAATTATCGATATGTAACTTCCTATTCCCATTTTCTTAATTGTTTTGGGTTTGTTATTGTAGGTCTTTTCCTTCTCTTGTGTTTCTTGCCTAGAGAAGATCCTTTAGCATTTGTTGTAAAGCAGGTTTGGTGGTGCTGAACTCTCTCAGCTTTTTTTTGTCTGTAGAGGTTTTAATTTCTCCATCAAATCTGAATGAGAGCCTTGCTGGGTAGAGTAATCTTGGTGTTGTAGGTTTTCTTCTTCATCACTTTAAATATGTCCTGCCAGTCCCTTTTGGTTTGCAGAGTTTCTGCTGAAAGATCAGCTGTTAACCTTATGGGGATTCCCTTATGTGTTATTTGTTGTTTTTCCCTTGCTGCTTTTAATATGTTTTCTTTGTGTTTAATTTTTGAGAGTTTGATTAATATGTGTCTTGGTGTGTTTCTCCTTGGATTTATCCTGTATGGGACTCTGTGCTTCCTGGACTTGATTAACTATTTCCTTTCCCGTATTAGGGAAGTTTTCAACTCTAATGTCTTCAAATATTTTCTGAGTCCCTTTTTTTTTTCTCTTCTTCTTCTGGAACCCCTATAATTAGAATGTTGGTGCATTTAATATTGTCTCAGAGGTGTCTGAGACCGTCCTTAGTACTTTTCATTCTTTTTTCTTTATTCTGCTCTGCAGTAGTTATTTCCACTATTTTATCTTCCAGGTCACTTATCCGTTCTTCTGCCTCAGTTATTCTGCTATTGATCCCTTGTAGAGTATTTTTAATTTCATTTATTGTGTTGTTCATCGTTGCTTGTTTCATTTTTAGTTCTTCTATGTCCTTGTTAAATGTTTCTTGCATTTTGTCTATTCTATTTCCAAGATTTTGGATCATCTTTACTATCATTATTCTGAATTCTTTTTCAGGTAGACTGCCTATTTCCTCTTCATTTGTTAGGTCTGGTGGGTTTTTACCTTGCTCCTTCATCTGCTGTGTGTTTCTCTGTCTTCTCATTTTGCTTATCTTACTGTGTTTGGGGTCTCCTTTTTGCAGACTTCAGGTTCGTAGTTCCTGTTGTTTTTGGTGTCTGTTGCCAGTGGCTAAAGTTCGTTCAGTGGGTTGTGTAGGCTTCCTGGTGGAGGGGACTAGTGCCTGTGTTCTGGTGGATGAGGCAGGATATTGTCTTTCTGGTGGGCAAGTCCACGTCTCGTGGTGTGTTTTGGGGTTTCTGTGGAATTATTATGATTTTAGGCAGCCTCTCTGCTAATGGATGGAGTTGTGTTCCTGTCTTGCTAGTTGTTTGGCATAGTGTGTCCAGCACTGTAGCTTGCTTGTCGTTGAGTGAAGCTGGGTGTTGGTGTTGAGATGGAGATCTCTGGGAGATTGTTGCCATTTGATATTACGTGGAGCTGGGAGGTCTCTTGTGGACCAGTGTCCTGAAGTTGGCTCTCCCACCTCAGAGGCACAGCACTGACTCCTGGCTGCAGCACCAAGAGCCTTTCATCCACACAGCTCAGAATAAAAGGGAGAAAATAGAAAGAAAGAAAGAGGATAAAAGAAAAATAGGGCTTCCCTGGTGGCGCAGTGGTTGAGAGTCCACCTGCCGATGCAGGGGACACGGGTTCGTGCCCCAGTCCTGGAAGATCCCACATGCCGCGGAGCGGCTGGGCCCGTGAACCATGGCCGCTGAGCCTGCGCTTCCGGAGCCTGTGCTCCGCAACGGGAGAAGCCACAACAGTGAGAGGCCCGCGTACCGCAAAAAAAAAAAAAAAAAAGAAAAATAAAATTAAGTAAGGTAAAATAAAATTATTAAAATAAAAAATAATTATTAAGAAAAAAATTTTTTTTTAAAAGTAAAAAATAAAAAACAACAACAAAAATGGACGGATAGAACCCTAGGACAAATGGTGAAAGCAAAGCTATACAGACAAAATCTCACACAGAAGCATACACATACACACTCACAAAAAGAGGAAAGGGGGAAAAATAATAAATCTTGCTCTCAAAGTCCACCTCCTCAATTTGGGATGATTCGTTGTCTATTCATGTATTCCACAGATGCAGGGTACATCAAGTTGATTGTGGAGATTTAATCCGCTGCTCCTGAGGCTGCTGGGAGAGATTTCCCTTTCTCTTCTTTGTTCGCACAGCTCCCAGGGCTCAGCTTTGGATTTGGCCCCGCCTCTGCATGTAGGTCGCCGGAGGGCATCTGTTCTTCACTCAGACAGGACGGGGTTAAAGGAGCCGCTGATGCGGGGGCACCGGCTCACTCAGGCTGGGGGGAGGGAGGGGTGCGGATGCTGGGCGAGCCTGCGGCAGAGGCCGGCGGGACGTTGCACCAGCCTGAGGCGCGCCGTGCATTCTCCCGGGGAAGTTGTCTGTTAGCTGCGGCTCGCGCCCGTCTCTGGAGCTCCTTTACGCAGCGCTTTTAATCCCCTCTCCTCGCGCACCGGGAAACAAAGAGGGAAGAAAAAGTCTCTTGCCTCTTCGGCAGGTCCAGACTTTTTCCCGGACTCCCTCCCGGCTAGCCGTGGTGTACTAACCCCTTCAGGCTGTGTTCACGCCGCCAGTCCTCTCGCTGCGCTCCGACCGAAGCCCAAGCCTCAGCTCGGCGTGTGAGCAGAGAAGCCTCTCGGGCTGGTGAGTGCTGGTCTGCACCGATCCTCTGTGCGGGAATCTCTCCGCTTTGCCCTCCGCACGTCTGTTGTTGTGCTCTCCTCCGCGGCTCCGAAGCTTTCCCCGTCTGCCACCCGCAGTCTCCGCCCGCGAAGGGCCTTCCTAGTGTGTGGAAAACTTTCCTCCTTCAAGGCTCCCTCTCACTGGTGCAGTTCCCGTCCCTATTCTTTTGTCTTTGTTTATTCTTTTCGCCTACCCAGGTACGTGGGGAGTTTCTTGCCTTTTGGGAGGTCTGAGGTCTTCTGCCAGCATTCAGTAGGTGTTCTGTAGGAGTTGTTCCGCGTGTAGATGTATTTCTGATGTATCTTTGGAGCACAGGTGAGAAAGGGGTAAACTGGACATTTCTGCTGGTAGCCTCGTGTGAACTGTATCCTGTCAACTCTTCCTCTCTCACAGAGACTGATGTTGATATTTACAGAAGATTATTGGTCCCTGCTAGTGTTGGAGGGTCTCCTGCAGAGGCAGGGGGTGGCTTCATCTCACCGTGAGGACAAGGACACTGGCAGCAGAAGTTCTGGGAAGTACTCCTTGGACTGAGCCCTCCCAGCGTCCGCCATTAGCCCCACCAATGATCCCAGACTCTTATTAGTCACTGTGCTTTACTCTGTTATGGACACCTTCAGTGCTCTTCTGTTGCTCATTAGGGAATAAACCCATCTTCATCTGTGCCAAATGGTTGAGTAGCTGAAACATGAAAGATGGTCAGCATGATTTGGTTGACAAGAGCCGGATGAAGCTGAAGATGTGTGGTTTTATCGCCAACAGACATTTAAAGAGGCAGAAAATATGAACTGGTCTTACATGGAGGCAGTTGAATAATTTCTTGGACTGATTCCAAGTCTTAATTTCCTCTTTTTAAAAAAGTAATTTCCCTAATTTTCTAGACCATCCTCTAATTATGGGGCTCACAGACGTTTATTCATTATATTAAAAGTGCAAGTTTTAATGGTGCCGTCTTCAGAGACTCAAACAACAAGTAACAATTAGCTCTGTGGCTCTTGGCCAAGCAGTGCTAATGCCTGAATTCATCTCATATTTCACTTGGCCAGCCTATAGGATGGAGTTCTCCTATGGTAACTTTCCTTGCATCTTGACTCTCTGCCTTAAATGTCTCTACCAAGCAAATGAGCCACTATCTGGGCCTCCTTCCTTGCAGTCGTTGGTTTTAATGACACTTGCAGTCTTTCCCACAATTTCTCAAGGTGACTGGTTACTTATGTATAACCTGTACATTTATTCATTCATTTAGCCATTTAGCACTTCTTTCTTCCCTCCTTCCCCTCTCCCTTCCTTTCAACCATCCTTCTTTCTTTCCTCTTTCATTCCCTTCTACCCTTTTTTCCCCTTTCCTCCCTTCAACAAATAATTACTAGGTTCTCAAGAAATGCTAAGCCTTGTACTGAGTTCTGTGGGGGATACAAAGATATATAGATAGATGAAAAAGTTTTATGATTGATTTGTTCATCCATTTAATGAATATTTACTGTGTGCCAGGCTCTATTTTGCAAGCTAGAAATGAAATCTCTTTTGTCAGTGAGTTGTTTTCCTGGGTGTGTATTTGAGAGACAGACAAAAAATATATGCCAAGTAGTAGTCAGAGCTATAAATAAAAATGAAGCAGAGAATGAAGAGAGAGGTGCTGGGGGATAGGGTGGTTTGGGAAGGCATCTCTGATAAAATGACATTTGATCAGAGATACATTTATCTGAGGGAAGAACAAGTACCAGGGCCCTCAGGGAATTCATTTCTAATAAGGAAAAAAGGTGTAAAGGTAAACTCATGTAACAGAAGGTGGAACAGGTAAGTGATGTAAGGGAGGGATAGATGAAGACCTGCTGGGTGAGTTCAGAGTAAGGGAAGATAGCTGCCTGCTGGGGAGGAGGTGCTATGAAGAGCACTCCCCGCTTCCTAGGGGGCAACTCACACACTCTGACACCTCAGGGCAAAGCCTTTCCCCCCAGGCCCTTTCCTGAATTGACCATTCTCCTCGTTATGAGATAGTTGTGTGCACACCTAATTAGGGTGCCCTTTGGTTAAGATGCTGAGGTTGTAATAGAGACAAAAAGAAGTTACATCATCTGTCCACTTTCCCTTCTGGCTTTAGACTCCTCTAAATCGTGTTTCTTCTTTATAAAAAGACTAACCATCTGCTCATGCCCAATGTTGGCCACCAAAGGCTAGAAGGCAAAGAGATTACTCTTGTTTTTAGATAACTGTGCCTTGTGCTCAAGATTAGGACACCTTTATTTTTACTTGCTTTGGTCAGCTTGGCAAGGTCCTAGCTCTTCTACTAGGATGCAAATACCCCAGTGAAAAAGGAAAGACTTTAACGCAGTATCAACTCACATTTGTCTATTAGCCAGAGAGAGTGCAAACAAGGAAGTATAAAAATAGAACCCAGAAGATTATATCATATTTTTATTTTTAAAATGGGATGCTGGCAGGAAAGGAATATAGGACTCTAAGTGGAGAGGTAATGAATAGAAAGAGTACAACGTGGTGGGAAGGAAGAAGGAAAGAGAAAAAAGGATATTATTTAATTTCACAGAGATACATATCCAAATCTTGAAACTGATCCAATTGGGAACTTTTGAGATACAGTGATAGATACATTTAGAAGAGCAAAAATACCTTGATAAGCTGCTTGAAGCAAAGATGGGATCCTAGGGTGGGGCATGGGGACCTCCAGGAGCCGAGGCAAACTCATGATAGCTGAAGCGGTGTGCCTTAGAAATGAACAGGGATTTAGAGGGGGCTGAAGGTAGAGGGGGAGACAAAAGAGAAGGGGGAGGGAAGAGAGAGAGAAGCAACAATATGGAGGGTGGCTGGTGCCCAAGTCAAGGAAAAAGCCAAGCGACCTAGCAATACAAATATCTATTATTGAATTTTAAATGATTTCTGCTGCTGCAATGTAGATTTTTCTTTCCTAAACCTTCAATAATATTTTCTCTTTACTCAAAATGCCTTGATTGGAGGGTGCATTGGGTTGAAATTAAGGACAAGAGCACCTGAAGGCAGAGCAGGGTTGAGCCAGATGGGAGTGGAGGGTGAGAGAACTGCTGATCTCAGTATTCACTCAACAGACACAGGGGCAGAGGCAGCCATTAGAGGGCCCCCCTACCCCTAAGCCACAGAAATGAGCAGAAATCCCAAGGATGCCACTGCATTTTTCTACAATAGATAATGTGGAGATTTTAATCTATCTTTATCTAGATATTAAGAAATAGGTCAACACCAGTTCATATCCGGCTTACATCTACTTGAAAGACTATCATAAAATTTTATAAGGATGTTAGTGAATCAGAACTTTAGAAGAGAATTTGAAAGCTGAAACTTCAGTGTTCAACATGAAGGGGAAAGGAATGTTTGAAGTGTAGCACTAAGCAGCTCTTTCTTTTAGTGGATGGGAATAAAGCTGTCCTTGGTCAATAATTATCTTTTTTGTCTGTCTCTCAGGAGGGTCTTTCACAGAAGTGGGGCTTTGCTACGGGGAGTCTGGAAGTGGAGGGGTTCTACACTATTTCTTCTCATAGCACTGAGGGCACATTTGACAACTTTGAATATCCTACTCCATTTCTTTGCTTTCGAAGCTGTGGAAAACCCCAACTATCTAGAGAGGACAAACTTGTGTAAGGCTGAGCAGGGAGATGACTGAGTCATTACCACGCTCTTTGATTTGAATACTGACTAGCCAGGAGCAGTGTGTGTTCAAACCCTACTTTCAGTCCTGTGTGGAGATTTCTGACTTCTGATAATATGATTCACCCAGGCTGGGTTCCTGACTCCCTTTCTGTAACCAACATTAAAACATTGCAAAAGCCAGAGGGAAGTCAGTGGGCCTGATAAACTAATAAAAACAGACAAACAAACTCTAAGGAACACTGAGGCAAAGATCACATCTGGGTTACAAAGTGTGGGAAATGGCAGCATGTTTGGAAGAGCGTTGGACCAGACCGCTACTGCCCAGTATGGTATAGCCACTAGCCTCAGGTGGCTATGGGGCATTTACAATGCAGCCAGGCTGAATTGAGATGAGCTGCAAATGTAAAATACCTCATTCCCCCACCTTCCACCAGATTTTGAAGACTTAGTATAAAAAAGGGAAGGTAAAATATGTCACTAATTCATTTTTATGTTGCTTACATGTTGCGATGATAATGTTTTAGATATGCTGAACTAAATAAAATATATGTATTAGTTTTTTAGGGCTGCTGTAACAAAGTACAATACTATAGACTGGGTAGCTTAAACAACAGAAATTTATTTTCTCACAGATCTGGAGGTTAGAAATCCAGTGCCTAGGTGTCAGCAGAGTTGGTTTCTTCTGAGGCCTTCCTTGTTGGCTTTTAGATGGCTGTCTTCTTTCTGTAACTTCATATTGTCATCCCTCTGTGTGTTTCTGTGTCCTAATCGCCTCTTTTTTTTTTTTTTTTTTGCGGTACGCGGGCCTCTCACTGTTGTGGCCTCTCCTGCCGCTGAGTACAGGCTCTGGACTTGCAGGCCCAGTGGCCATGACTCACGGGCCCAGCCGCTCTGCGGCATGCGGGATCCTCCCGGACCGGGGCACGAACCTGCGTCCCCTGCATCGGCATGTGGACTCTCAACCACTGCGCCACCATGGAAGCCCTTGCCTCTTTTTATAAGGACACCAGTCTCACTGAAGTAGGGCCCATTCCAGTGACCTCATTTTAACTGAATTAAGACCTCCTTAAAGGCCCTAACTCCAAATACAGCCATTTTCTGAAGTACTGGAGGTTAGCTTTTCAACATATGAATTGGGGGGTGGGTGCTAATTCAGCCTATAACATTATTAGAATTAAATTCACCTGTTTCTTTTTATTTTAAAAAAAATGTGGCTACTAGAAAATCTAAAATTCCACATGTGGCTGCATTAGATTTCTATTGGACAGGGTTGCACTAGACTATAACTCCAAAAGGGCAGACTGCTTTATATGTTGTTCACAACTGAGTTTCCTGGTACCTTGGACAGAGTCTGCCATGACTACAAGCTCAATCACAATGGTTGAATGTAAAATAAATGGGCACACTACAGGCAGTAGACAGGGTGGGAGAGGATTTTAGGTGGGAATCTCTAGGTAAGATTCCTTGCCCTGGTTTTTACTTGAGTGGCTTGTGGTTGGCTGCATTGCTACCATGAAGTGGGAAAACAGTAGCCATCCTGACAGCTATCCAACAGCATGGAGGTGAGTCTGGTTGGGGCAGTGGGAGTTTACAGTAGGTGCAGGCAGACCTACTGGTCTTCAAGCCTTCTCTCCTCCTCAGCACCCTTCTCCACTTTGAGAGCTGTGTGCTAGCACGAAGGTCTTGAAGGTTAGTGTTTAGAGGGTTACAGACTATAATATCAGAATTTCTGAGGAGGCCACAGCCTGGAGTCTTCTTTCACAAAAGTGACTTAAATTTATTTATTTATTTTATTTTTGGCTGCGTTGGGTCTTCGTTGCTGCGTGCAGGCTTTCTCTAGTTGCGGTGAGCGGGGGCTACTCTTTGTTGCGGTGTGCAGACTTCTCATTGCGGTGGCTTCTCTTGTTGCAGAGCATGGGCTCTAGGGCGTGAGGGCTTCAGTAATTGCAGCATGCGGGCTCAGTAGTTGTGGCTTGTGGTCTCTAGAGTGCAGGCTCAGTAGGTGTGGTGCATGGGCTTAGTTGCTCTGCAGCATGTGGGATCTTCCCAGACCAGGTCTTGAACCCGTGTGTCCTGCATTGGCAGGAGGATTCTTAACCACTGTGCCACCAGGGAAGCCCCTCACAGAAGTGATTTAAAAAACTGTTTCAAAAAATGTTTTGAAAAATTAGATGAGCTAGGTTTCTTGAAGAATATGAAATTACAAAATTGGTGTCAGAAGAAAGAGAACATTTGAATTTGAAGTAGTAATCAAAGACCCTCACCCCTACCTTCATCCCCAAAAGCTCTAGACAAAGATGGCTTTATGGGAGAGTTCTACCAAATTTTCAAGGAAAGAAAATCAATCTTTTATATACATTTTAGAAATAAAGAGGAAAACCTCCCAACTCATTTTTTAGGCTAGTATGACCTTAAGCCAAATAAAGACAGCACAAGGAAAGATAATTATAGGTCTGGCATGTGGAACTCCCAAATAATCTATGAAACTAAGTCTATTGGTGTATGACAAATATCAGATCAAGTAAAAGGATGGTTTAACTTCAGAAATCCCAGTTCACTGTCTTAATTGAGTAAACAAGAACTCTTTCATGGTTATCTTGATGAATGCAGTAGAAGCTTTTGATAAATTTCAACATCTATTAATGATTCAAAAACAACTCTGCATCCTCTGCTCTTGCCATGTCAGCTGAGTTAAATGCTTCCCACAAGTCAGTTGTGTTTGTTTCCAAAGCTCTTTGTACCAGTTGTACTTGATATTGTAATTATGTAATTTAGTTAAATATTATATAAACCGAAGTGTGAAAAGAGAATTGTTTCTCTGAAAGCTCAACTGAATGTTTTGGAAAGACTTGTTAAAGCCACTAATAAATATTGTGATCAGATCATTGTAATTTCTATCATATTAAAAGCAAAGGCTTTGGTCCTACATCAAAAGATTGATGAATGAAAATGGATTTATATGTTAAAACAAAAATTTTAATGAGTGCATCACTTTATATAATTCTCTCTCCCTACTGTTATTTTATTCATTTACTAATTGCTCTCAATTATGTCAGATACAAGGGCTCTCACTGTATTATTTTGATAAACAACACTGTCTGAATTCCCAGTAACACCCTGTCCATTCTTTTCAGCCTCTCACTTGATTATGAAGAGAACTTGTAAGTGAATTAATTAATATGATTTCATCCTACCTAGCCTGCTGTGTCACAGCAGGAGTAGGAAAGGAAATGTATTTGACTGCCTATGTTAGGACTCCTCTCTCTCTCTCTCTCTCTGAAAATAATTAAATCTACAAAAGTCAGAGATTTAAGGATCGTAAACATTCCCATTTATTTTTTCTCACCTCTGAAACTTTTCTCATGTTTCTGTCAACTTTGTATTCCTGAGTCTGAAGAAATACAGTATCTGAAACCTCTTTCTCTTCCCCCTTTGCCAATAGATCTCAGCCACTAGAACTATTTTTTGTTGTTGTGGAAATGTACTGGCATACAATTCTATAACTTCTTGCTTAAAATTGTGCAAATTGAAATAGCATTCCAGAGCCCAGCTTTCTGGAAAAATAACAGTGTTTCAACTTTTTTCTTATGGTAGGAGGGAATTTTGGAGAAAAGCGTTATAGAAAGGTGTTAAATATGATTCAGTTGTGGACATATATGCTGGTCTCCTGCCCATCACTTTCTTTTTTGATACATGTGAAAATCGTCTATTTTTCCCTTCACAGTATGTACAGAGAAAACCAAAAGTGAAGAGTAAAATAGGAGATGGTCAAGGTGCAGTTTCTTTCTTTTTTTAAAAAATGGCTTTCTTGATATGTAATTCACATATCATACAATTCAACCATTCAAAGTGTATATTTCAGTGGCTTTTGGTACTTACAATTTCTTCTTCCAGTTTTATTGAGACTGTAATTGGCATATAGCACTATACAAGTTTAAGGTGTCCAGCATAATGATTTGACTTACATACATCATTAAATGATTACCATAATAAATTTAGTGAGCACTCATGATCTCATATAGATACAAAATAAAAGAAAAACAAAACTTTTTTTCTTGTGATGAGAATGCCTAGGATTTATTCTCTTAACAACATTCATGTATATAACATACAGCAGTGTTAATTATATTAATCATGCTGTACGTTGCATCCCTAGTATTTATTAGCCTTATAACTGGAAGTTTGTACCTTTTGACCACCTTCATCCAATCCTCCTTCCCGCCACCTGTCACCTCTGGTAACCACAAATCTGATGTCTTTTTTTCTGAGTTTGTTTGTTTTTTGAAGTATAGTTGACCTACAACACTGTGTTAGTTCCTGGTGCACAGTATAGTGATTTCATATTTCTATTCATTAAAAATTGATCACACAATAAGTCTAGTTACCATCTGTCACCACACAAATATATTATATTATTATTGACTATATTCCCTGTGCTGTACATTTCATCCCCATGACTCATTTATTTTGTACCTGGAAGTTTGTACCTCTTAATCTCCCTCACCTTTTGACTCCCGCCTCCCCTCTCCCCTCCCGTCTGGCAACAACCTGTTTGTTCTCTGTATCTATGGCTCTATTTCTGTTTTGTTTTATTTGTTCATTTTTGTTTTTTAGATTCCATATATGAGTGAACTCATATGGTACTTATCTTTCTTTGTCAGACTTGTTTCACTCAGCATAATACTTCTAGGTCCATCTATGTTGTCACAAATGGCAAGATTTCATTTTTTATGGCTGAGTAATATTCCATTGTGCATATATACCACATCTTCTTTATCTACTAGGTTACTTCCATATCTTGGCTATTGTGTACATAGGGATGCATCTATATTTTCAAATTAGTGTTTTTGTTTTCTTTGGAAAAATACCCAGTAGTGGAATATGGTAGTTCTACCTTTTAATTTCATGAGGAACTTCCAAACTGTTTTCTGTAGTGGCTACACCATTTACATTCCTAGTGAACAAGGGCTCCCTTTTTTCCACATCCTCACCAACATTTGTTATTTGTTGACTTTTGGGTAATAGCCATTCTGACAGGTGTAAGGTGATATCTCATTGTGGTTTTGATTTGCATTTCTCTAATAATTAGTGGTGTTGAGCACCTTTTCATGTGCTGGTTGGCTATCTGTATGTCTTCTTTGGAAAAATGTCTATTCAGGTCCTCTGCCAATTTTGTATTGATTTTTTTTTGTATTTTTGATGTTAAATTGTGTGAGTTCTTCGTATATTTTGTATATTAACCCCATATCAGATGTATTGTTTGCCAATATCTTCAATTCAGTAGGTCTCCTTTTCATTTTGTTGATAGTTTCCTTCACTATGCAAAAGCTCTTTAGTTTGATTTAGTCCCATTTGCTTACTTTTGCTTTTGTTTTCCTTGCTTGAGGAGACAGAAGCAAAAAAAAAAAAAAAAAAAAAAAGTACGTTGCTAAGACCAGTGTTAAAGAGTGTACTGCTTATGTGTTATTCTAGGAGTTTTATGGTTTTAGGTCTTACATGTAAGTCTTTAATCCATTTTGAGTTAATTTTTATAGATGATGTGAGAGTAGTCCCATTTGATTCTTTTGCATGTAGCTGTCCAGTTTTCCCAACACCATTTATATATGAGGCTGTCTTTTCCCCATTGTATATTCTTGCCTCCTTTGTCATAGATTAATTGATCATGTAAGTGTGTGTTCATTTCTGGGCTCTCTATTATGTTCCCATGATATATATGCTTGTTTTGTGCCAGTACCATATGGTTTTGATTACTGTAGCTTTGGAGTATAGTTTGAAATCAGGGAGTGTGTTTCTTTCATTTTTGTTCTTCTTTCTCAAGACTGTTTTGGCTATTTTGGATCTTTTGTATTTCCATACAAATTTTAGAGTTATTTGTTTTAGTTCTGAAAAAATGCCATTGGTATTTTGATGTGGAATTCATTGAATCTGTAGATTGCCTTGGGTCGTACGGTCATTTTAACAATATTCCTTCTTCCAATCCATGACTATGATATATCTTTCCATTTGTTTGTTTTTCCTTCAATTTCTTTCATCAGTGTCTTACAGTTTTCCAAGTACAGGTATTTTATCCCCTTGGTTAGATTTATTCCTAGGTATTTTACTCTTTTTGATGCCATTGTAAATAGTATTGTTTTTTAACTTTCTCTTCCTGGTAGTTTGTTGCCAGTGTGCAAAAACATAGAGGATTTCTATATATTAACTTTCTATCCTGCAACTTTACTAAGTTAATTTATTAGTTCTAATAGGTTTTTGAAGTTGTCTTTAGGATTTTCTATATAGAGTATCATGTCATCTGAAAAAATTGACAGTTTTATTTCTTCCTTTCCAATTTGATTTATTTGATCTCTTTTTCTTGTCTCATTGCTGTGGCTAGGACTTTCAATACTATGTTAAATAAAAATGACAAGAACGAACATCCTTGTCTTATTCCTGATCTTAGAGGAAATGCTTTCAGCTTTTCACTGTTGAGTATGATGTTGGCTGTAGGTTGTCATATATGGCCTTTTTTATGTTGAGGTATGTTCCCTCTATACTCACTTTCTGGAGAGTTTTTATCATAAATGGATGTAGGATTTTGTCAAAAGCTTCTTTTCTGCATCAGTTGAGATGATTATATATATATATATATTTTTTTTTTTACATGAAAGTAGGATTTATTGGTGGGCACGAGTAAGGAGGGGACAGTGCCAAGGTACTCATGAATGCAGGTCCCACCATTTGCTGAGGGGCTCATGATTAGAGATGTATTTGACCCCACAGCCATCTCAGCTGATCCACTTTTCTGCCACCATGTTTTCGAATACATCCACATTAAATTTAGTAAATGTCCACTTCTTAGAGATGTGGATCTTTTGGTGGCAAGGGAACTTGAACTTGGTCATGCATAGGGCCTCAATCATATGCTCTTTGTTCTGTAGCTTGATGTGGATGAACATGATGACTTGGCCAATGGGGACCTTGGCCACTTTTCATGGGGCTTTTCAAAGGCACCCTGCATACCTGTCTGGAGCCTAGATTGGGGAAATCATGTCAGACTAAATGTCCACTGGAAAGGGCTATCTCCAAGGTCCCTTAGGGCCACCCATGCAAGCAACAGGCTGCATACATTACTGAGGAGGCTGCTGTTTGCAGCCATTGCATACTGGGTCCCTAGGTTATATGATATTTATTCTTCAATTTGTTAATGTGATATATCACATTGACTAATTTGCAGGTTTTGAACCATCCTTGCATTCCTGAGATAAATCCCACTTGGTTCTGGTGTATGATCCTTTTAATGTACTGTTGAATTCAGTTTGCTAGTATTTTGTTGAGGATTTTTACAACTGTATTCATCAGGGATATTGGTCTGTAATTTTCTTTTTTTTTTTAATATTGTTGTTGTCTGGTTTTGGTATCAGGGTGATGCTGACCTTGTAGAATCAGTTTGAAAGCATTCCTTCATCTTCCGTTTTTTTGAAATAGTTTGAGAAGGATAGGCATTAACTCTTCTTTAAATGTTGTGTAGAATTCCCCTGTGTAGCTGTCTGGTCCTGGACTTTTGTTTGATGGGAGATTTTAAAATTAATGACCAATTTCAAGCCCAGTAATTGGTCTGTTCATATTGTATATTTCTTCTTGATTCTGTCTTGTGAGATTGTATGTTTCTAGGAATTTATCCATTTCTTCTAGATTGTCAGATTTGTTGGCATATAATTGTTCATTGTATTCTCTTACGATCCTTTGTATTTCTGTGATATTGATTGTAGTTTGTCCTCTTTCATTTCTTATTTTATTTATGTGGGCTCTCTTTTTTCTTGGTACATTTGCCTAAAGGTTTGTCAGTTTTGTCTGTCTTTTCATGGAACTAACTCATTTCCATTGATCTTTTCTATTTTTTTTTAGTCTCTATTTCATTTATTTCTACTCAGATTTTTATCATTTCCTTCATTCTACTAACTTTGGGCATTGCTTGTTCTTCTTTTTCTAGTTACTTTAAATGCACATTTAGATTATTTATTTTAGGTTTTTCTTGTTTCATGAGGTCGGTATGTATTGCTATGAACTTCCTTCTTAAAACTGCTTTTGCTGCATTTCATAGATTTTGGGGAGTTGTTTTTCCATTTTCATTTTCACAGCAGTTTTTGATTTTCTCTTTGATTTTTTCATTGACCCACTGATTGTTTAATAGCATGTTTTTTGGTATCCACGTGTCTGTGTTTTTTTTCTTGTAGCTGATTTCTAGTTTTGTACTGTTGTGGTTGTAAAAGATGCCTGATATGATTTCAGTCTTCTTAAATTTATTGAGACTTGTTTTGTGGCCTAATATGTGATCTACCATGGAGAATGTTCCATGTGCACTTGAAAAGAATGTGCATTCTTTTGCCATTGGGTGTAATGTTCTGTATATGTATTAAGTTTATCTGGTGTAATGTGTTGTTTAAGGCCAGAGTTTCCTTACTGGTTTTCTGTCTTAATGAATATATCCATTGATATAAGTGAGGTATTACAACCCTTACTATTATTGTATTGCTGTCTATTTCTCCTTCTGTTTCTGTTAATATTTGCTTTATATTATTAGGTGCTCCTATGTTGGGTGCATAAATGTTTACAAATGTTGTATTATCTTGTTTGATTGACCTCTTTATCATTATGTAATGCCCTTCTTCGTTTTTTGTTGTAGTCTTTGTCTCAAAGTCTGCTTTGTCAGATATGAATATTGATACCCTATCTTTCTTTTCATTTCTATTTACATGGAATATCTTTTTCCATATCTTTTACCTTCAGTCTCTGTGTGTCGGTTCTGCAGGGAGTCTCTTGCAGGCAACATATATAGGTCATTTTTTTTAATCCATTTAGCCATACTATGTGTTTTGATTAGAGCATTTAGTACATTTACATTGAAAGTGATGATTGATAGATATATACTTATTGCCATTTTATTAATTGTTTTCTGGTTGTTTCTGTAGTTCTTCTCTGTTCCTTTTGTCCGCTTTTAGTCTCTTTTCTTGTGGCTTGATAATTATTTTTAGTGTTATCTTTGGGTTTCTTTTTATTTTCTGTGTATCCATTATAGGTTTTTAGTTTGCAGTAACCATGAAGTTCATAGCTATTGATATATATAGTAGTTTATATTATTCTGATATTTGCTTATATTCGAACACATTCTAAAAGCAGTTTTACTTTGTCCCCCCCACCACACATTTTATGTTTTTGATGTCATATTTTACATATTTTTTTGGATACATCTTTGTGTATTCCCTAACTACTTATCGTAGTTATATAGTTGATTTTATGACTTTTGTCTTTTAACCTTCATGCTAGCCTTTTAAGAAGCTAATCCTCTGCCTTTATTATATATTTGCCTTTACCAGTGAAATTTTTTGTTTCATGTATTTTCTTATTTCTAGTTATGGGATTTTCTTTTCTGCTTAAAGAAGACCCTTTAACATTTCTTGTAAGGCTGGTTTAGTGGTGATGAACACTTTTAGTTTTTGCTTATCTGGGAAGCTTTTTATATCTCCTTCAATTCCGAATGATATTCTTGCCAGGTAGAGTATTCTTGGTTTGAAGTTTTTTCCTTTCAGCACTTTAAATATATCATGCCTCTCTCTCTCTGGCCTGCAAAGTTTCTGCTGAAAAATCATGTGATAGCCTTATAGGAGTTCCCATGTATGTGACTAATCGTTTTTCTCTTGCTGCCTTTAAAATTCTGTCTTTATCTTTAATCCTTTGCCATTTTACTTATGATATATCTTGGTGTGTATCTCTTTGGGTTCATCTTGTTTGGGACTTTCTGTACTTTTTTTCCTGGATATCTGTTTCCTTCCCCAGGTTAGGGCAGTTTCCAGCCATTATTTATTCAGATAAGTTTTCTGCCCTTTTCTCTCTCTCTTCTCCTTCTGGGACCCCTATAAAGAGAATGTTATTGTGCTTGATGTTGTCCCAGAGGTCCCTTAAATTATGCTCATTTTCTTTAGTTTTTTTTTTGGTTCTGCTGTTCTGATTAGGTGATTTCCATTATTTTGTCTTCCAGATAACTTATGTGTTTTTCTCTATTGTCTAATACAGAAATATTAGACAATACAGATGTTGATTCCTTCTAGTGTATTTTTCATTTAAGTTATTGTATTCTTCAGCCCTTCATCCCTGATTTGTTCTTCTTCTATATTTTCTCTTTGTTAAAGTCTCACTGTGTTCCTACATTCTTCTCCATGTTTGGTGAGCATATTTATGACCATTCCTTTGAACTCTTTATCAGGCAAATACTTATCTCCATTTTTTTTTTTGGGGGGTGTGTGTGTGTCTATGAGTTTTTAATCATGTTCTTTCATTTGGAACATATTCTGCTGTATCCTGCTTTTGTTTCTTTCTGTGCTTGTTTCTATGAATTAGGTAAAACGGTTATTTTTCCCATTCTTGAAGTTATGGCCTTGTGTAGGAGTGTCCCCTATGTGCACTGTGATTGCTGGGTGGCTTTGGCAGGCAGGCAGGGGCTGGAGCAGGCATAGGCTGGGGGTGTCCTGGGGCATGCCAGGCTGGGGCCACCTTGGCAGTATGGCTGGAGCTGTAGTGGATGTGGCCTGGGGGGGTGGTGTCCCAGATCATACTAGACTGAGCTGGGTCACCTTGGCAGAGTGGCTGAAGCTGGAGTGGGCGTATGCTAGGGGCATATTCCAGCAGCCAAGGCAGGTTGCCATTTACTTTTAACTGCTACCTCTGTTCTGGGACTCAGAGTGAGTGAGTCTGTGCTTGAGTCCTTTAGGAGAGGAGTCTCAGTTTCCTGAAACTCTCCTGCTCTCTGGGACATAAGCCCTGTTCTTTTTCAAAACCAGATATGGGGGCTCATCTTCACAATGCTGGTTTCCAGGGCTGGAGTGCCTGATGTATGGCTTGAACCCCTTGCTCCTTAGAGAGGACCTCTGCATGTGTGATAGCCCCTCCTACTTATAGGTTACTGTGCTAGATGTATGGGTTCTGACTCAATTGTGCCTCTGCCTTTCCTACCTATGTCAATGTTGTTTTTTCTTTATATCCTTAACTGTAGAAAACTTTTCTGCAAGTCTTCAAGTTGTTCTCAGGGAATGGGAATGGGAAAAATAACTGTTTTGCCTAATTCATAAACAAGCACAGAAAGTCAAACAAAAGGAGGAGACAGCAGAATATGTTCCAAATGAAAGAACAAGATTGAAAACACACACACACGCACACGCACACACACACACACAAAACCCTAGTGAAATGGAGATAAGTATTTGCCTGATAAAGAGTTCAAGGGAATGGTCATAAATATGCTCACCATATTTGGAGAAGAATGTAGGAACACAGTAAGACTTCAACAAAGAGAGAGAAAATATAAGAAGAATAGATCAGAGCTGAAGAATACAATAAGTTAAATGAAAGATACACTAGAAGGAATCAACAGCATATTAGAGTTGTAGTTTTGGTGTATCCATGGAAGGAGGTGAGCTCAGGATATTCCTACTCTGCCATCTTTATCCCTCCCTCAAGAGGTTAAGCAACTTGCCCCAAATCACACAGTAAATAAGCAGTAGAGCAATATTGTGTAGGAATATTTATATCTTAACTAGTAGTCAAAAACCTTGGATCCAGTTCTGATTTACCACTAGTTAATGACTGTATGACCCTGTATAAATCATATAAGCTCTGCAGGTCTGTGTCTTTATGGGTAAGATGTAAAGTTGGAATACTCAGGGTCCTTTGCTTTATATGAATTCATTTAATGTTAAGAATAGTAGAATACAGACAACTGAATAAGCAGGGAAGATGTTTCTCACTTGAACATAATATTTTCTCTTATAGCAGAGTCCAAATGATTTTCCATTTTAAATAGAGAAAGTAGATCTTATCAAGTATTTATAGAAACTGCAGATTGCTCAGACATGCAATCCAATACCTCATTTGATACTCGTGAAAGGCAAATGATGACTCAAACTTTAACACATGCTTGAGCCAATTCAGTGAATAAAGGAATATCTGAAAATGGCTCAAGTTTAAAGGAAGCCATATGTTTATTGAATGATATGACTTTGGGGACCACTTGAGAAAATAAAGTTTTTCTAAAATCTTCACAGTTAAGCCTAAAGCATGTATCCTTACAAATGTAAATTCTCTTAGTTATCAGTGGCATAGTATACCTCTATAAAAACTAAAGGGAGGAAAATGGCCAACTGGAAATTGTTGATATTACTTCTAGACAAGGACTCATTACTGTCATGGAGCCCTATGATTTCTTTTCCACTGAAAAATTTTAAGAACCAGAAAAGTTTAAAGAAGAGTACAGTTAATATCTATATACCCTACAACTATATTCAACAATTGTTAACATTTTACCATATTTTCTTTATCCCTTTCTATATCTAAGTTTTGGTAGAACCGTTTGAAAGTGAGAAGCAGATATAACTTGCTCCTCTATACATTAGCATGCATCACTTTAATAATAGGATTATTCGCCTGCATATACACACTACTGTTATCTAAATTACAAATAGTTTTATAATGTTTATATCCAGTCCACATCTTATAACATTCTATTCCATAATATTTGATGTCCTGTCCAATATTTAGTATCCAGTCCAATTTCTCCAATTGTCACAAGAATGTCATTTAAATGTTTATCTTTTGAATGAGGATGTAGTCAAGATTCACACATTGCATTTGGTTGTTATGGATATTTAAGATCTCTTAATTGAGACCATCCCCCTGCCCTCTTGTTGTTGTTGTTGTTTTGGCGGCATTGATTTATGAAGAGTCCAAGCCAGCTGTCATGTAAAATGTCCCAAATTTTGGATTTTTTGATTGCTTGTTTATGATGTTATTGAACTTGTACTGCTATTTCCTATACTGTCTGTAAATTGTAAGGTAGGTCTGGAGGCTTGATTAGATTCCAGTTGAACTTTTTTGGAAAGAATATTTCACATGTATTGTATATTTTTAATTGCATCACATGACACATGCAAGGTTAGGTTGTCCTGCTGTTAGAAACTCAAGGTGGACTATTTGGTTAAGGTAACTACTTATGCTCTATTGTAAAGGTATATATATATTTTGATTTGCAATTTGCAAGTAATCTATGGGGAGAGACTTTGTACCATGGGACATTTTTTCACTCAGTGGTTTTATTGTCCATTGAGGATCCTTGCCTAAATCAATTTTTACAGTAGGGGTAGCAATGTGGTGATTTTCTAATTTCCATTACTACTTTTACATTTATTATGAAATAAGAACTTTTTTTTTCTCCTCTTTTTTTGTCTCTCTTGAGTTTCATTCATGGACAGCTGTTTACTCAGAACATTATATTCATTACCATCATTATTCTTTTTGATGCTAACATTTGTTTCAAAGGCCAGTGGAAGACCCTTCAAGCTGGCTCTGGGCCTCTTAGTCTTCAAGTGCTTCCTTGCTTTTTAACATAATGAGATGCCCTAGGCTAATCTTGTACATTTCCTTCCCAAGACCTAAAATCAACTGATTTTCACAAAGAACCTTAGTATATGTACTAGTGGAAAATTAGAAGCCAAGATCTAGGGGCTAGATATCTTCATTTCTACTGAACTATGATTGTGTTTTGACTCTTTTCAGTGGACAGAGATAGGAATATATTTTAAAAAGTCATGAGTTCATATCCATGTTTGTAATTAGATTTAATATTACAGCATTTTTCTTAGTTCTGTTTCCTTTATTATCCATGTTTTCTCAAATATATGGAGTGGGGGAAAAAAGGACAGGGAAAGGACAAGAGGCAATTAAGGGAACAGTTTCAGGTAGAGTGCCACGGGGGAAGTTTCAGCCTGATCCTGCAGGGGAACTCTGGAGGTTAAGCTAAGGGCAAGAGAGCTGGACTTTTATCCTCAACATTTGTCAGTAACTCTCAAGAGCTGCTCCCAGGGAAAGTAAATTCTGAGGCACTTGGTTCTCTGCAAGTGTAGGTGAGGGTCTGACACTGTCTGCTACAAATTGTAACTCTGGTTTAGAATGGAATTCCTAACCATCATTTTAGAAAAACAGCCATAAATATTGTTATTAACCAACCATAAACAATAGCTCCATCTACATTTAATAAAACTTTCTAACGGGTATTTAAACGAATAACCAAATAACCACATAAATGTGTATTTCAGATGAGGCTTATCATTATGTGCAATACAAAGTTCTCTTTAATTCCTGCTTTATTTCTACTTCAACAAATCAGAATTCACTGTCATTAAGGTCATGATATTTATAAGGGGTTCTCTCTGAGGAGAATTTTTCGGGGGTGGGACCTAGGACAACTTGGTGGATTTTGGGAAACGAATTCAGAAATTTCAGTTTTGTTGTCCTGTTCTCATTGCGGATTTTCCTGTAGAAAAGAGGCAGTAAAGACCACTCATGGGCTCTTATATATTGCCTTGGAAACAGGCTTTCTATTTCCTTGAGCTGCCATCTCAATGGCAGCAATGGCAGCTTCACCTTGTTTCTTGACAAGATTCAGGCAGATCCGTCTTCAATTTGCACGAGCCAGCTGATTTGCATTGACTTTTCTCGTTCTTCACTCCTACCACGTACCATTGTTTTCCAGCATCAAAAAGACAAAAAACTCTGGGCACGTTTAGCTTTTTAAATCTCTGAATCACCAATTCCTTTTCTGCCTCAAAGTGTGTCCTTTGCCCTAACAAAGGATCACGATCACTTCCTTAAAAAATGAAAATGCATAAAGTATTGGAGCAATTCCCCCCCAATCCCAAACTGACATAATGGGGTTTACCTCTCCCAGTGAGCATTTGTTTTTTCTTCAAAAACTCCTCTTGGGGGCTTCCCTGGTGGCGCAGTGGTTGAGAGTCTGCCTGCCGATGCAGGGGACACGGGTTCGTGCCCCGGTCCGGGAGGATCCCACATGCCGCGGAGCGGCTGGGCCCATGAGCCATGGCCGCTGAGCGTGCGCGTCCGGAGCCTGTGCTCTGCAACGGGAGAGGCCGCAACAGTGAGAGGCCTGCGTAACACAAAAACAAACAAACAAACAAACAAAAAAACAACTTCTCTTGGGAGGCCATTTACTTATTCCAAATAATTTAGGAATTCATTCTTTGGGATCATCAACTAAATTGCCGTAGGTTGGGTTCCCCAGAAGCAGACACTTTCAGCAGAGTTTGAGGTGACAGATGTTTATTAGAGCTCAACTCCTGTGAAGGGATGGGGAAAACCAGGATTGGGTAGAGGGAGAAATTGAACTGTGATGCAGGCCTGACAAAGACTTGACTAACCTGGGGCAGACAGCTATGCGGCAAGACTTGCTTGTTAGGGTGTTTTGCTTCAGAACACAATGACTGTGCCTTTATACTCCTCCTTGCTCAGTCACTGGAAGCAGGCTGTCCCCAGAGTGGCATGACCTTGGGCAAGGAGGCTCTCTGCAACTGAAGCAGACCCTGCAGGAGTGGACAGCTGGAAGGGGCACGTGGGGTGGGGACACATATATTCATGTCTAGCACATAGAACCAGTTGCAAGCCCAAGGAAAAACTCAACCTTGTTACAATATTGTTCCATCTCTTGCTCAGCTTTACTGAATGTGAGGACTGAAAGGTTTATAGAGACTTCCTGGTCTAACCACTCCCCTCTCCCCCACATTTTAGTGATGCCTGAAATTTCCCCCCCGAAATGCTGCACTGACATAAGGTGGCACTATGCCTTCCTGTACCCCACTTTCCCCACCCAGCTACCACCCCTCCTACTCACCTTCAAGGAACACAAATGACTTTACCACTTCACAGGTATATTTTCTCACTTAGATTGGCATAAGAAGGGACAAAAATTTGAGGAAAAGAGAGGAGAAGGAAGGTAAAAATTGGGAGGAAAAGATTCTTTGGGATTATAACCATGATTTTTGAGAAATACCCAGAGAAGCCTAGATCAGTCCCCAAATGCTGATGGGTAGTTGGAAAACAAAACAGACTTCATGAAAAGGTCCTCTGTCTTTTTAAAAAAAAATTTATTGAAGTATAGTTGATTTACAACGTTGTGTTAATTTCTGCTGTACAGCAAGTTGACGCAGTTATACCTTTCAACCCTTTGTTGGAACTCTTGCAAAAATTATGTAGAGATTTGATTGGGGAACTTAAGGAAAAAAATGTTTTAAAGGTCCTCCTTCACTGGTATTAATGGCCAGATCTATGAATAGGTAGGTCACCTCCAACCCCCATTCTCTCAACAGAGTAGCTGTGTGACAGTTCTCATAAACTATTCATTCATTTATCCATCAAGTGTTTTTTGAATGCCTACTATGTGCTAGGCCCCATGCCAGGCTCAGGAGACAGTGGGGAACTGTTCTATGGCATAAACTGGCTCACAGCCAAAGTTGGCCAACAACTTCAGCCAGAACTTCTGGCTGTTTCCCTCCGATTTTGACATCTTTTTCCAGGTTGTGCTACACCTATTCATTTATGTGAAGGTGTTCTAAAGCTCAGTGTGACAGTTTTATTTTTGTTCTGAAACGTTTCACTTCTCTTAACCCAAAACCTCTCCTTCCGGGGTCTGAGGGAAGCTGAGGATTGGCTTTCATTGTTAATTTTCCTCCCTGTCTTCTCCCTTTTTTCCTTCTCTGTCTGCTCCTCTCTCCTTCCTTTGCTGTTCGGGCTGGCAGTCAGGATTCTAAGGAAGGACTGTGCTGGTCTGGAGAAGGTGAGGGGGTGGGAAAAGGAAAGGGAGGATTGGGGGATGTCTTCTGAGGCTTCCATCAGGAAGCTGGTGGACTGATTAAGTCCATTAATAGTAATAGCTAATGATTCTGTAACATCAACCATGTGCTAGCACATATATTAACTCATTAAATCCTTTGAACAATCCAGTAAGTTAAGTTCTTCTGATATTTTTAAATCCCTACTTTACAGATGAGGAGATCAACATACAGAGGTCCACACAGATAATTGTCAGAGTTAGGAATGAATTTAAGTTCTTTACTCCACACTCTAAGCCACCACACGCAAGTACCCTTTGAAAGTGAGGGCAGCTGTCTGCGGAGGCACCTCTAACTCAGTGCTTCTCAACTGGGGGCAGTTTTGCCTCCCTGGGGACACCTGGCAATGTTTGCAGGCATTTTTGGTTGTCATGACTGGGGGCAGATACTTGGGGCATCTAGTGAGTAGAGACCAGGGATGCTGGTAAACATCCTACGGTGCACAAGCCAGCGCCCTATGACGCAGAAGTATCCAGACCAAAAAGTCAGTAGTGCCAGCTGAGAAACCTTGCTCTGTCTGGATGTATACCCCCTGTGAAGCCTGAGCAGAAAACCCCAATGTGACTATTATCTATCTTTGGCAAGAAACAAGGATGGTTATAAATGCAACCAAATACTTCACTGGCTTTTAGCATTCATTCATGTCATACTGTTGACTTATATGGAGCTACTCATTACCTAAACTCCTTGGAGGTAGTTTCCCCCTCCTTAATTCATTATTTCAAGTTACATGTTACCTATATTTTTCAAAAAAATTTTTTTGAACCAAGATGTAGAGCGTTAAGTTTGGCTGTTTAAGGTTCAGCTTGTTTGTTTTCCCCTTTTTTTTCCAGGGTCCATCTTTTTGAACCCTGATTTTGCTTTCCAGTACATAGATTAACACTGTCAACTTGGTGCCATTGGCAGATATAATAATTATGATTTCTCTGTCTTCATCCATGCTGCTAATAAACAGAGGGGGTCACCATCTGAGCCCTGGGACATACCACTAAGCGCTGTATTTCAGAGCACTGTTTCATGAATGCATATCTTTGCATCAGCTATACCAGTGATTTGGGAAACTTAAAAATAATTCCTAGGCCCGATTTTGGACATTCTGTTTTCATGTATTCTGTTTTCATGAATCATGCATCTTTAAAGCACTACCTAGGGTTGTGATTTTGATCAGCAACAATGCTGGGAACCATTGTTCTAATTTGACAATAATCCGTAGCTTCAACTGGCAGTGAATTTCCCTTACCTATTTTTTTTTTTTTTTTTTGCGGTACGCGGGCCTCTCACTGTTGTGGCCTCTCCCGTTGCGGAGCACAGGCTCCGGACGCGCAGGCTCAGTGGCCATGGCTCACGGGCCCAGCCGCTCCGCGGCATGTGGGATCTTCCCAGACCGGGGCACGAACCCGCATCCTCTGCATCGGCAGGCGGACTCTCAACCACTGCGCCACCAGGGAAGCCCTCCCTTACCTATTTTATCCATATTTCTCCTTCTAAAGATGGATGTATATTGATTAACTACGGCCTGTATAACAATAGAAGTAATGTTGATTTGCAATAATATGGGACCTAGAAGTACATTGTGATTTGTAGGCATTAAAAAAGTGTTTGCTAAGTAAATGAATGACTGGCTGACTGACTGACCGAATGAATAAATGACCAGTTGTGGTGTCTAATGCAGTCTTTAATTTCTAAATGAATATTTGCTAAACAATGACACCCAATTTGCTGGTCTATAATTTCTGGAAACCAAAATTTTCTCTCCCCTTGTCCCTGTCCCTCTTGGAAAACTGGTACAACATTTCCTCTCTCTCCCTTTAGGAGCCTTTTTCATTCTTCATGACTTCTCAAATCATTGATGGTATAAGCACTTTAAATGCCCTGAAGGTAATTCATCTGGATTTGAACGGTTGGATTCATTTAAATAGCTGGGCAGAACATTAACTCTCTTTAATGTTGGACTTAGTTCTTCCCACTCAGTACTTGTTTTATCCTTTCTGGTTTGGAAATCGTTCTCCCTTGTGAGATGGTTTGCAAAATAAGAATTCAATTGCATGGCTCTCTGTGTTTTGAATCATCTTCCCTAATTAGTGATTCTACTCCATCCTCGCTTAGTTTCTCATCGGCAACTAAGGGAAAAAAAACCCCAAACAACAAAACTCAAAAAACTTTTTTTTAAAGCACTGTTCACAAGCTGCATCTGATTCTTGGCCAGTTTTGCTGACGCTATTTTTCCAAGTGTGTGGCTCTAACTTATTCCCTAATTAAGTACCTCTTCCTCCTTTTATAGACGAGGGTTTCTCCACAGTGACACAATTGACATTTGAGCCAGATAATTCTTTGTTGTAGCAGCTGTCCTATGCATTACAGGATGTTTAGCAGCATCTATGGCCTTTATTCAATAGATGCCAGCAGCAACGCCTGTGTTAACCAATAATGTCTCTAGAACATTGTCAAATGTCTCCTGGGGGGTAAAATTTCTCCCTGTTGAAAACCACTGCTATAAATATTACAAAACAAAAAAAAAACCCGAAACCTGAACCCAAGTGTAGATGCATTGAAATATTTGTTTCTACTCCACAATTAAATAGAGTTTTACTTCCTAGAGTATTGCTTCATCCTTAAAAACGGCAGTGGCTATTTTAGTTTAGGATGGAAGACATGGGGTACACATACTGAAACAGGAGGGAAAGGGGCAGGGCACAACTTTTAAAAGAATAACATAGCCATAGGATATGACAAAAACTGGTTAGAACTAACTAGATCAAAGATGGCGGAAGATTCCACTTCCAGTAGACACTGATCCTCATTATACGCTCATTGTAATACATTAGCATCTAAATGACACACCCACCAGTGCCATGACAGTTCTCAGGCCAACCATAAAAGGTTAAAAAGTGTGTGGTGGCCCACTTCCTGGAAATCCCCACCCCTTCCCCAAAATAATTGTAATAATCCTCCCACTCATTAGCCTATGAAATTACCCAGCCCATAGAAAGAAACGACACCATATTTTGGGGCCTCTAGCCTTCTAGATGGCCCACACTCCGTGGAGTGTGTTTCTCTATAAATAAATCCACTTCTTACCTATTACTTTGTCTCTCACTGAATTCTTCCTGCCATGAGACATCATGAACCTGAACTTCATTAAGTCCTGAGACCAGGTGTGTGATGTCAGTTAAAAGACCATGGGTTCAAGTCCCAATGTGAGTTACATGGTTTCAGCACTACCACTCTCCCATATGGGAGTCACTGCAGGCATCACTAGTTGGTCTTTTTTTTTTTAAAATCACTGAGCTGTATGCTCCCTCATAGTCCCTCTCATTACTGGGCTCCAGGTAGACAATTGATTGGCGTTAGAGTATGAAATGGAACCCATTCACCACCCATTCATTTTAGAGTTTCTTGTAGGACATCCAGGAATTTTCTTTGAACCCTCTTGAAATTTGGTTCCGAAACCCTGGGGCACATGCTTGACTGTACCTAATGTCTCATTTCTTTATCATCATAAATCTCAAGGTTAGAGGGTTATTTTCTCACAATATTCCTGTCAGTTTTAACCAGTTTTTCTCTGTTGATCAGAAACAGGTCCAGAGTAACAAATCCTCCTATTGCTTCTTCTAATTTATGAGAAATGAAGTAACCAAAATCTGTCAGACTATTTTTCATCTATCATACTGGCAAAGCTCAAAACTGTTGAAAATATACAGGGCTGACAAGGATGTAATGAAATGCATTATAGAGAATGATACAACCCTTTTGAAAGACAAACTGTTAATATCTATCACATTTCTAAAATATGCTTTCTCTGGCCATCATCAAAAAATCTACGAACAATAAATGCTGGAGAGGCTGTGGAGAAAAGGGAACCCTCTTAAACTGTTGGTGGGAATGTAAATTGATACAGCCACTATGGAGAACAGTATGGTGATTCCTTAAAAAATGAAAAATAGAATTACCATATGACCCAGCAATACCACTACTGGGCATATACCCAGAGAAAACCATAATTCGAAAAGAGTCATGTACCACAATGTTCATTGCAGCACTATTTACAGTAGCCAGGACATGGAAGCAACCTAAGTGTACATCGACAGATGAATGGATAAAGAAGATGTGGCACATATATACAATGGAATATTACTCAGCCATAAAAAGAGATTAAATTGAGTTATTTGTAGTGAGATGGATGGACCTAGAGTCTGTCATGAAGAGTGAAGTAAGTCAGAAAGAGAAAAACAAATACCGTGTGCTAACACATATATACAGAATCTAAAAAAAAAATGGTTCTGAAGAATCTAGGAGCAGGACAGGAATAAAGACGCAGACGTAGCGAATGGACTTGAGGACATGGGGAGGGGGAAGGGTAAGCTGGGACGAAGTGAGAGAGTGGCATGGACATATATACACTACCAAATGTGAAATAGCTAGTGGGAAGCAGCTGCATGGCACAGGGAGATCAGCTCGGTGCTTTGTGTTCACCTAGAGGGGTGGGATAGGGAGGATAGGAGGGAGACACAAGAGGAAGGAGATATGGAGATATATGTAAACATACAGCTGATTCAGTTTGTTATACAGCAGAAACTAACACACCACTGTAAAGCAATTATACTCCAATAAAGATGTTAAAAAAATCGTTATGCATTAAAAGCCAGAAGAAAAGGCTGAGGTCAGCCTGTGAGGCAAAAGCAGTAAATGGAACCACAAAATAAAAGGTCAGTCTCTACGGGAAAGCAATTTAGAAGCTGTTGCCAGTGACAGAGAAGCTTCTCAATATACCATATATCACCTCTATACATTAAAGTTACTGTATATTTAATTCAAGAAAGATAAACCTAACAGCCAAATGCAAACAAGAAAATACGCATCTTAATATCTAATTACCATTCAGGATCCCAATAATTTAAGGAACCCACTGAAACATGTTAGATTAATGTTGTTATAACTTGGTTTTGATTATAATACTAGGATTTTCATTCCCCCTGAGTCATTACAATCTGTTAATTAAAAAGATATCTATTACAGCTTCTTTTTAAAATTGTCACGAACTTTTATTCTAGGAGTGTCTCTAGGACTAAAGTTCATTCTGCTTTTAGTCTCATATGTTTCCACATCAACTGTACTTGTACCATAACTGATGTCTCTAACACGAAAAGACAATTTATGTTTAGTGTACCGTTCCATAAAATCGAGTATGTATATGTGTGTTGTGTGTATAAAGTTTTTAGAAACATTTATTTTGAAATTTTACAATAAAAATTCTGCTAGTCAAAATATTAAACTTAAGTTCTCTAGACATTTTATCATTCCTGAAAACATCTGGGCAAAAGGTTTTAGAATGGATCACAGCATGGTACAAACAGATATCATGACTCAGAATATAAGTGAACAGAAATCTATGAGCTGCTTAGCAGACTGGAAAATTATTAGCTGGTATAATATGCTAAAACTTCATGAAATTAAGATAAGTGCTTTCTGCAGCCACAGTAAAGCTCTGGTCACATTCTTTAAGTTCTTCTTACATAGACATATAACTAATAGCATAAGCAGATTTCAATCAAGTAAGAAGAGCTTAAGTGTAGAAAATACATGATCAACCCAGTTTCTTCCTTGCTGTACCACAGGGCATAGCTACATGCCATCTGGTGATTATTAGGCAAGAAAGCTGCCATCTGCCACTTCTTCTAATACATAGGAGAGAGGTAGCACTCCCCACCCTGTAAGCCTAGGAGATTCTCTTATGGCTGTTTACATGCCCCAGAGCTCCAATTGGAGATAGAATTTACTCTGTGTGTGTGTGTATGTGTGCACCCAACATATTCAATACCAAAGTGAGATAGCCCTTTCTTACAACCTCTTAAGTGGCATAGGAGTCTGTGTTTGGCCAGGTGAACTCACCCTACAGCAAGCCTCTTCTATTCTGCCTGACTCAAAGCCAAGATACTATTAAATACAACCTACGGAGACGAAACTGGATTGTAGCCATAAAAATAGATTACAAAGTGGACAGAAATAGAATCTAAGGTGTGAAAAGGACTTGCTTGTCCTTCTGCTTTACATCCCTTCAAGGGAAGGTAGAAGCTAAATCATCCTCATACTTCCATAGTCTCCATAGGAGTGTCATATTTTTAAGGTGTCATATCTTTCCTTATGCCAGACTGAAGTTCATTTCCTTACATTAAAAAAAAAAAGAAGGCATAAAATTATTTCAAAGGAGCCTTAGCTAAGATCCAAATTTCAACTATTTCTAGACATCAATGTGACAATAGGGAGAGAAAAACAGGATGGATAAACAGACATAAATTTTTCTCCAAATTGTGTCAGGCCTGTCAGTTTCTCAAATCTTTGCATATAATGGGTGCTTCATATATATTTCTTGAGTAAATGAATGAATGACCGGATAGAATAGACTGAAACGAATGACTCCATAGAATGGGAGCAAGTGACTCCACTTAAGGATTCAATCTCACCTACAGAAGTTTTATATTCTAAAGAAGTAAAGAATGAAATTTTAAAAATTCCCTAAATAACCTGCAGTATGACTCTTCTTAAAACACCAGTACAGCAGGCTGATGTAGTACAAAGACAGGAATCTGATTCTGGATTTCTAGGTTCTAGTCTCAGTTCTTGAAGTTATTGTGAATTTTGGAGTGAGTCAGTTGGACTCTCTAGGCCTCAGTTTTCTCTTCCATCGAAGAATCACTCCTATTTGCACAAACCCATCGAGGGCTTTGGATGCCAGGAAAACCTATAAGACGCTGAATGGAAATGGAGTCATATGCATCCACAGAAGTATTAAATGCTTATCAGAAATCTGTGTAGAGCAAGCTGCTAAACAAAATAAGCTTTTTCCAGGCAATATTTATAAAACCTTTGCATAAAGTGGCACAGGAGAACTTCTACCTCCAACCAAGATGAAGTAACAAGGACTGGATTTACCCTATTGCCTTGACAACTAAAAAGCAGGACAAATGAATGAAACAACTCTCAAGACACTGGATATCAGAAAACAGAAAAAAAACCCATGATCCCAAAAAGAAACAGAAAACAAATGTGGTGAGATCTGATATTGCTGCCGTCTTACTGCCTAGATAAAGTTTCTAGGCCAAGGCACAGGATTCATTCAGAACCCAGATGTAGCCCTGAGTTCAGGAGACAAAGCTGGAAATCTGGGGAGGTCAGGACAACCAGAGTTCATAGGAAAGGTTATTGGAGAAGAGGCAGTTACACACAGAGAGAACACCATAAATCTGCAGAAAGTCTACTTCAAGACTTCACTTGAGTACTGATCATCACATACTTGTTAGAAAACCACCCCAGTCTGAGCAAATAACAACCTAAAAGTAATAGAGGCAATAATGCTTGAAGTTCACAAAGGGATGGAGATAGTGTCTGTTCCCAAAAGTCAAAATGAGAGTATTTCACACCCTGCAGGGCATCAGTCAGAGTTCAAAGAAGAGTCTCACCTCAGTGGGCGGAAAAGTAACCCTAGAATAAATGCAGTTCTGGTCTCACCTAACAGAGGTTTTAAAAAATGTCTCAAGATCACTTTATTTCCAAATAGCTGAATTACATCCCAGAACAAAGTTCATGAATATTTATAGGAATACAAAATATCCAGTACATTATAGCGTAAAATTCGTAATATCTGGCTTCCAATAAAAAATTACCAATGATGAAAAGAAAATATATCCCATAATGAGGAGGATATTTAATCAATCAAAATGGATTCCCAAATGACACTATAGAATTAGTAGATGACTATTAAAATACTTGTTATAACTATATTTCATACACTTAAAAAGCCAGAGGCAAGATCAAACTTGTTAAGCAGAGATGTTAGATATAAAAAGTGACTCAGGAAAGGGTCCAAGATGGTAGCTTAGGAAGACCCTGAGCCCACCTCCTCTCACAGACAACACTGAATCTACACCTACATATGGAGCAATTCCTCCTGAAGAAGACCTGAGGGCTTATTGAACTTCTTCTTTACATAGAAGGACCATATAAAAATGGGTAGGAAAGATGGAGAAACAGTGTCCATGGAACCCCACTCCTGAAGTTGTGACCCACAATAGAGATGGATATTACTGAGGGACCGGAGCCCTGAGACACAGCAAAAACCCAGCAGTTTAAAGGAAACCTAGACCATACAGAAAATAAATCCATTTGCTAAATTTAGAGCTTCTGCCAAACTAGTGGGGAACTGCTGGAGTCCTCTCTGGGGTTGGAGGTACCTGAGAACACCATTGTTTGAATCCCCCCAGGACTCCTCCTGGCCTGTGTCCACTCTAGCTCCAGCTTTCCTGCCAAGGCAGCCTTGGTGTAGTGCTCCCTAGGACTGCCCCAGGCCTGTGCCTGTTCCACTGCCAACTGTCCCACCAAGGTGACCTCAATGTGGCCCTCCCCGAGACTACCCCTGGCCTGTGCCTGCTCCAGCTGCAGCTGTCCTGCCAAGGAAGCCTTGGTGTCTTGGTTCCCAGGGACTGCCTCAGTCCTGGATCCACTCCACCTCCAGTCACCCCACCAAGGCAACCTCAACGTGGCTCTTTCCAGGGACTGGCACTGGCATATGCCTGCTCCAGCTCCAGCTGCCTTGCCAAGGCAGCCGTGGCACCACACACCCTGGGATTATCCTTGACCTGCACCCACTCCAGCTCCAGCCATCCTGCCAAAGCTGCTGGGCACAAGCAGTCTACACAGATGATGCTCCCACACAAGGCCACTCCTTCAAGACTAGGAGAGGTAGCTATATTGTTTAATTCATAGAAACAAACACCAAATGTCAAACAAAAGGAGGTGACAGGAGTATGTTCTAAATGAAAAATCAAAATAAAACTCCAGAAAAAAACCCCTAACAAAATGAAGAAAAGTATTTACCTGTTAAAATGTTCAAAGAAATGGTCATAAGGATGCTCGCTGAACTTGGAAGAAGAATGGAAGAACTCAGTGAGAACTTCACAAAAGACTTAGAATATATAGAAAGAACCAATCAGAGCTGAAGATTACAATAACTGAAATGAAAAATATACTAGAGGGAATCAACAGCAGATTAGATGATGCAGAAAAGCAGATAAGTGATGGAAGATGGAATAGTGAAAATCACCCAGTCAGAAGAACAAAAAGAAGAAATAATTTTAAAAATTAAGGAGAGCTTAAGGGACCTCAGGGACAACATCAAGTATACTAATGCTTGCATTATAAGGATCCCGTAAAGAGCAGAGAGAGATGAAGGGACAGAAAACATATTTAGAGAAATAATGGCTGAAAACTTCCCTAATCTGGGGAAGGTAACAGACATCCAAGTATAGGAAGCACATAAAGTCCCAGATAAGATGAACCCAAAGACATCTACACCAAGACATATCATAATTAAAATGGCAAAAGGACGAAGACAGAATATAAAAAGAAGCAAGAGAAAAACAGAGTCACACGGAACGGAACCCCCATACGGCTATCAGCTGATTTTTCAGGAGAAACTTTGCAGGCCAGAAGGGAGTTACATGATATATTTAAAGTGATAAAGGGAACAAAACATAGTATTTTAAGTCTTATCCACAGAAATCAGACAAGAAAAAGAAAAGGCATCCAAATAAAACTGTTACTACTTGCAGATGACATGATACTATATATAGAAAAACCCTAAAGAGGCCACCAAAAAAGTGTTAGAATTAATCAAGTAATTTAGCAAAGTTTCAGGATACAAAATTAATATGTAGAAATCTGTTGTATTTCTAGACACTAATTAAGAACCATCAGAAATTAAAATGAAGAAAACAATCCCATTTACAATTGCATCATAAAGAATAAAATACCCTGGAATAAATTTAACCAATGTGGTGAAAGACATGTACTCTGAAAACTAGAAGACATTGAAGAAAAAATTGAAGATGACACAAATAAATAGGATATACTGTGCTCATAGAATGGAAGAATAATATTGTTAAAATGTCCATACTGCCCAAAGTGATGTACAGATTCAATGCAATCTCTATCAAAACACCAGTGGCATTTTAAACATAACTAGAACAAATAATCCTAAAATTTGTATGGAACCATGGAAGACCCCGAGTAACAAAAGCAATCTTGACAAAGAAGAACAAAGCTGGAGGTATCATATTTACAGACTTGAAACTATACCACAAATCTACAGTATTCAAAACAGTATGGTACTGGCACAAAAACAGATCAGTGAAACAGAACAGAGAGCCAAGAAATAAACTCATGTTTATATGGTCACTTAATTTACAAAAAAGGAGCAAGAATATGCAGTGGGGGAAAAACAGTCTCTTCAATAAATGGTGTTGAGAAAATAGACAGCTACATGCAAAAGAATGAAATTGGACCCTTTCTTACTTGGTCTAATAGGTAGTATGCTCTTTGACATTAATCTTAGCAGTGTTTTTTTAAAGATATGTCTTCTCAGACAAGGGAAACAAAAGCAAAAATAAACAAATGGGACTATATAAAACAAATTAAAAAAACAACAAAACAAAACAAAACCCTTTTGTACAACGAAGGAGACCACCAATAAAGTAAAAAGGGAACCTCCTGAAGGGGAGAAGATATTTGTAAACCATACATCCAAGAAGAGATTTATATCTTAATTATATAAAGAACTCATACAACTCAATATTAAAAAAAACCCAACCTAATATAAAATGGGCAGAGCATCTGAATAGACATTTTTCCAAAGAAGATATACAGATGGCTGACAGGCACATGAAAAGGCATTCAACCTCAATAGTCATCAAGGACATGTAAACAAAAACCCACAAGACATCTCTCACCTGTAAGAATGGCTATTATTTGAAAGAAAAGTAACAACTGTTGGTGATGATGTGGAGAAAAGGAATCCTCCTCCACTGCTGGTGGGAATCTAAATTGGTCCAGCGACTATGGAAAACAATATGGAGGTTCTTCAAAAAAATAAAATCAGAAATACCATATGATCCAGCAGTTTTATTTCTGGATATTTATCTGAAGAAAATGAAATCACTAATTTGAAAGATGTATGTACCTCTATGTTCATTGCAGCATTACTTACAATAGCCAAGATATGGAAGCAATCTAAGTGTCCATCAACAGATGATTGAATAAAAAAATATGGTATGTATGCGCACACACACACACACACACACACACACACCAAAGACCCAACAAAAACCTCATAGAGGGCTTCCCTGGTGGCGCAGTGGTTGAGAGTCCGCCTGCTGATGCAGGGGTCATGGGTTCGTGCCCCGGTCCGGGAAGATCCCACATGCCGCGGAGCGGCTGGGCCCGTGAGCCATGGCCGCTGAGCCTGCGTGTCTGGAGCCTGTGCTCCGCAATAGGAGAGGCCACAACAGTGAGAGGCCCACGTACCAAAAAAAAAAAAAAAAAAAAAAACCCACAGAACTAGTGAGTTCAGCAAGATCACAGATAAAAGGAAAACATACAAAAATCAATTGTATTTCTAGAATCTCAAGGGACCCTGAATAGCCAAAACCATACCAAAAAAGAACAAATTTAGAGGGTTTACACTCCCTGATTTCAAAGCTTATTACAAAACTATAGTAATCAGAACAGTGTGGTACTAATGATTTGCAAGTGATATTTGTAAAAAAATAACAGAAGATCTTTTGCCAACAAATTGCCTAATAGTCTATCAGTTGGGGATTGGATTAATATTTACCCCCTTAAAGACTAAGACAAAGGCAGAGGATGAGGTAGGGGTGGCATAGATATGGATTTAATGAGACTATACTAAGGGACAAAGCAGAGGTACAAACAAAGTTCCCATAGGAACAAAGGAGGAAATCTTAAGTCTTCCTGGAGGCATACAAGAAGCCATTATAAACAAAGTGGTAATATTGGACTTGCTTTAAAGGATGAGTGGGAATATGACAGGTGGAAAAAGGACAAAAGTGAACAGTAGGGCGAGGGAACAGAATGAGCACATGGCATAGAGCTGTGGAAGACTACAGTTGGGCTGGGAAATGGTGGTGGTCAGAGCCCAGCTCTATATTAATAATGCCCATATTCCCATTGTCTAGGGCTGAAATCCATTAAATGTGCAAATTAACCTCTTCATAATCCACTTTAGATTCTGTGTTAGGTTCCTATTTCTGCTGTACAAATCACTACAAATTTAGCAGCTTAAAACAACACAAATTTATCTTACAGGTTTGGAGGTCAGAGGTTTTAAAATTCAAGGTGTCAACAGTGTGTGTTCTTTGTCAAGATATTAGGGAAGAATCCTTTTCTTCACCTTTTTTTTTTCAACAACTTTATTGTGTTATAATTGCTTTACAATGTTGTGCTATTTTCTACTGTATAACAAAGTGAATCAACTATATGTGTACATATATCCCCTTTCCCAGCCCTCTAGGTAGTCACAAAACACCGAGCTGATCTCCCTGTGCTATGCAGCTGCTTCCCATTAGCCATCTATTTTACATTTGGTAGTGTATATATGTCAATGCTATTCTCTCCCGTCATCCCAGCTTACCCTTCCCCCTCCCTGTGTCCTGAAGTCCATTCTCTATGTCTGTGTCTTTATCCTGTCCTGCCCCTAGGTTCATCAGAACCTTTTTTTTTTTTTTTAGATTCCATATATATGTGTTAGCACATGGTATTTGTTTTTCTCTTTCTGACTTACTTCACTCTGTATGACAGAGTCTAGGTCCATCCATCTCACTACATCTGACTCAGCTTCATTTCTTTTTAAAGCAGAGTAATATCCATTGTATGTATGTGCCACATCTTCTTTATCCATTCATCTGTTCATGGACACTTAGGTTGCTTCCATGTCCTGGCTATTGTAAATATTGCTGCAGTGAACATTGTGGTACATGACTCTGTTTTTGAAATATGATTTTCTCAGGGTATATATCCGGTAGTGGGATTGCTGTGTCCTATAGTAGTTCTATTTTTAGTTTTTTAAGGAAGCTCCATACTGTTCTCTATAGTGGCTGTATCAATTTACATTCCCACTAACAGTGCAAGAGGGTTCCCTTATCTACACACTCTCTCCAGCATTTACTGTTATTTTTTGATGATGGCCATTCAGACTGGTGTGAGATGCTATCTCATTACAGTTCTGATTTGCATTTCTCTAATGATTAGTGATGTTGAGCATCTTTTCATGTATTTGTTGGCAATCTGTATGTCTTCTTTGGAGAAATGTCTATTTAGGTCTTCTGCCCATTTTGGATTGGGTTGTTTGTTTTTTTGATATTGAGATGCATGAGCTGCTTGAATATTTGGAGATTAATCCTCTGTCAATTGCTTCATTTGCAAATATTTTCTCCCATTCTGAGGGTTGTCTTTTCGTCTTGTTTATGGTTTCCTTTGCTGTGCAAAAACTTTTAAGTTTCATTAGGTCCCATTTGTTTATTTTTGTTTTTATTTCCATTTCTCTAGGAGGTGGGTCAAAAAGGATCTTGCTGTGATTTATGTCATAGAGTGTTCTGCCTATGTTTTCCTCTATGTTTTTTTTTTTTGCGGTACGCAGGCCTCTCACTGTTGCCTCTCCCGTCGCGGAGCACAGGCTCCAGATGCGCAGGCTCAGCGGCCATCTATCACAGGCCCAGCCGCTCCACGGCATGTGGGATCTTCCCGGACCGGGACACGAACCCATGTCCCCTGCATCGGCAGGCAGACTCTCAACCACTGCGCCACCAGGGAAGCCCATGTTGGGCATTCTTTCATGTGTTTGTTGGCAATCTGTATATCTTCTTTGGAGAAATGTCTATTTAGGTCTTCTGCCCATTTTTAGATTGGGTTGTTTGTTTTTTTGAAATTGAGCTGCATGAGCTGCTTGTAAATTTTGGAGATTAATCCTCTGTCAGTTGCTTCATTTGCAAATATTTTCTCCTATTCTGAGGGTTGTCTTTTCGTCTTGATTATGGTTTCCCTTGCTGTGCAAAAGCTTTGAAGTTTCACTAGGTCCCATTTGTTTATTTTTGTTTTTATTTCCATTTTTCTAGGAGGTGGGTCAAAAAGGATCTTGCTGTGATTTATGTCATAGAGTGTTCTGCCTATGTTTTCCTCTAAGAGTTTTATAGTGTCTGGCCTTACATTTAGGTCTTTAATCCATTTTGAGTTTATTTTTGTGTATGGTGTTAAGGAGTGTTCTAATTTCATTCTTCTACATGTAGCTTTCCAGTTTTCCCAGCACCACTTATTGAAGAGACTCTCTTTTCTCCATTGTATATCCTTGCCTCCTTTGTCATAGACTAGGTGACCATAGGTGTGTGGGTTTATCTCTGGGCTTTCTATCCTGTTCCGTTGATCTAAATTTCTGTTTTTGTGCCAGTACCATATTGTCTTGATTACTGTAGCTTTGTAGTATAGTCTGATGTCAGGGAGTCTGATTCCTCCAACTCCATTTATCTTTCTCAAGATTGCTTTTGCTATTAAGGGTCTTTTGTGTTTCCATTCAAATTGTGAAAATTTTTGTTCTAATTCTGTGAAAAATGCAATTGGTAGTTTGATAGGGATTGCATTGAATCTGTTGATTGCTTTGGGTAGTATAGTCATTTTCACAATGTTGATTCTTCCAATCCAAGAACATGGTATATCTCTCCATTTGTTTGTACCATCTTTAATTTCTTTCATCAGTGTCTTATAGTTTTCTGCATACAGGTCTTTTTTCTCCCAAGGTAGGTTTATTCCTAGGTATTTTATTCTTTTTTTTGCAATGGTAAGTGGGCTGTTTCCTTAATTTCTCTTTCAGATTTTTTGTTCTTAGTGTATAGAAATGCCAGAGACTTCTGTGCATTAATCTTGTATCCTGCTACTTTACCAAATTCATTGATTAGCTCTAGTAGTTTCCTGGTAGCATCTTTAGGATTCTCTACATATAGTATCATGTCATCTACAAACAGTGACAGCTTTACTTCTTCTTTTCCAATTTGGATTCCTTTTATTTCTTTTTCTTCTCTGATTGCTGTGGCTAAAACTTCCAAAACTATGTTGAATAATAGTGGTGAGAGTTGGCAACCTTGTCTTGTTCCTGATCTTAGTGGAAATGGTTTCAGTTTTTCACCATTCAGGATGATGTTGGCTGTGGGTTTGTCATACTTGGCCTTATTATGTTGGGGAAAGTCCCCCTTATGCCTACTTTCTGGAGGGTTTTTAACAAAAATGGGTGTTGAAGTTTGTCAAAAGCTTTTTCTGCATCTATTGAGATTATCATATTATTTTCATCCTTCAGTTTGTTAATATGGTGTATCTCATTGACTGGCTTGCATATATTGAAAAATCTTGCATTTCTGGGATAAATGCCACTTGATCATGATGTATGATCCTTTTAATATGCTATTGGATTCTGTTTGCTAGTATTTTGTTGAGATTTTTGCATCTATGTTCATCAGTGATATTAGCCTGTAGTTTTCTTTTTTTGTGACAACGTTGTCTGGTTTTGGTATCAGGGTGATGGTGATCTCATAGAATGAGTTTGGGAGTGTTCCTTCCTCTGCTATATTTTGGAAGAGTTTGAGAAGGATAGGTGTTAGCTCTTCTCTAAATGTTTGATAGAATTCACGTGTAAGCCATCTGGTCCTGGGCTTTTGTTTGTTGGAATATGTTTAATCACAGTTTCAGTTTCAGTGCTTGTGATTGATCTGCTCATATTTTCTATTTCTTCCTGGTTCAGTCTTGGAAGTTTGTACTTTTCTAAGAATTTGTCCATTTCTTCCAGGTTGTCCATTTTATTGGCATATAGTTGCTTGTAGTAATCTCTCATGATCCTTTGTATTTCTGGAGTGTCAGTTGTTACTTCTCCTTTTTCATTTCTAATTCTATTGATTTGAGTCTTCTCCCTATTTCTCTTGATGAGTCTGACTAATGGTTTATCAATTTTGTTTATTTCTCAAAGAACAAGCTTTTAGTTTTACTGTTCTTTGCTGTTCTTTCCTTCATTTCTCTTTTATTTATTTGTGATCTGGTCTTTATGATTTCTTTCCTTCTGCTAATTTTGGGTTTTATTTTTTGTTGTTCTTCTTTCTCTAATTGCTTTAGGTGTAATGTTATGTTGTTTATTTGAGATATTTCTTGTTTCTTGAGGTAGGATTATATTGCTATAAAGTTCCCTCTTAGAACTGCTTTTGCTGCATCCCATAGGTTGTGGGTCACCGTGTTTTCATTGTCATTTGTTTCTAGGTATTTTTTGATTTCCTCTTTGATTTTTTCAGTGAACTCTTGGTTATTTAGTAGCATATTGTTTAGCCTCCACGTGTTTGTATTTTTTATAGTTTTCTTCCTGTCATTGATATCTAGTCACATAACGTTGTGTTGGAAAAGATACTTGATACGATTTCAATTTTCATAAATTTACCAAGCCTTTATTTGTGACCCAGGATATGATCTATCCTGGAGAATGTTCCATGAGCTCTTGAGAAGAAGATGTATTGTGTTTTTTTTGGATGGAATGTCCTATAAATATCTATTAAGTCCATCAAGTCTAATGTTTCACTTAAAGCTTGTGTTTCCTTATTTATTTTCATTTTGGATGATCTGTCCATTAGTGAAAGTGGGGTTTTAAAGTCCCCTACTATGATTGTATTACTGTCAACTTCCCCTTTTATGGCTGTTATAATTTGCCTTATGTATTGAGGTGCTCCTATGTTGGGTGCATAAATATTTACAATTGTTATATCATCTTGGATTGATCCCTTAATCATTATGTGGAATCCTTCTTTGTCTCTTGTAATAGTCTTTATTTTAAAGTCTATTTTGTCTGATATGCGAATTGCTATTCCAGCTTTTTTTTTGATTTCCATTTGCATGGAATATTTTTTCCATCCCCTCACTTTCAGTCTGTATGTGTCCCTAGGTCTGAAGTGGGTCTCTTGTAGACAACATATATATGTGTCTTGTTTTTGGATCCATTTAGCCAGTCTGTGTCTTTTGGTTGGAACATTTAATCTATTTACATTTAAGGTAATTATCAATATGTATGTCACCAGTTTCTTAATTGTTTGGGGTTTGTTTTGGTAGGTCTTTTCCTTCTCTTGTGTTACTGCCTAGAGAAGTTCATTTAGCATTCGTTGTAAAGCTGGTTTGGTGGTGCTAAATTCTCTTAACTTTTGCTTGTTTGTAAAGATTTTAATTTCTCTGTCAAATCTGAATGAGATCCTTGCTGGGTAGAGTAATCTTGGTTATAGGTTTTTCCTTTTTATTACTTTAAATATGTCCTACCACTCCCTTCTGGCTTGCAGAGTTTTTGCTGAAAGATCAGCTGTTAACCTTATGGGGATTCCCTTGTATGTTATTTGTTGCTTTTCCCTTGCTGCTTTTAATATTTTTTCTGTGTATTCAGTTTCTGAGAGTTTGATTAATATGTGTCTTGTTGTGTTTCTCCTTCGATTTATCCTGTATGCAGTGTATCTTGTCCCTCTGTTGGGCAGGACCATGTCCAGTGGTGTGTTTTGGGGTGTCTGTGAACTTAATATGACTTTAAGCAGCCTCTCTGCTAATGGGTGGGATTGTGTTCTTGTCTTTTTTTTTTAATTTTTATGTATGTATGTATATATGTATGTATGTATTTATTTATTTATGACTGCATTGGGTCTTTGTTGCTGCATGTGGGCTTTTCTCTAGTTGTGCTGAGCAGGGGCTAGTCTTCATTGCGGTGTGTGGGCTTCTCATTGTGGTGGCTTCTGATGTTGTGGAGCATGGGGTCTAGGCACATGGGCTTCAGTAGTTGTGGCATGTGGGCTCATTAGTTGTGGGTCATGGGCTCTAGAACGCAGGCTCAGTAATTGTGGTGCACACGTTTAGTTGCTCCGTGGCATGTGGGATCTTCCCGGACCAGGGCTAGAACCTGTTGCCCCTGCATTGGCGGACGGATTCTTAACCACTGCACCACCAGGGAAGCCCTATGTTCTTGTCTTGCTAGTTGTTTGTCACGGGGCATACAGCACTGGAGCTTGCTTGTCATTGGGTGGAGCTGGGTCTTAGTGTTGAGATAGAGATCTCTGGGAGAGATCTTGCTGATTGATATTACATGGGCCTGGGAGGTCTTTGGTGGTCTACTGTTCTTGAGTCAGCTCTCCCACCTCGGAAACCCAGGTCTGACACCCACCTGGAGCACTAAGACCCTGTCATCCACACGTTTCAAAGAAACAGAAGAAAAAATGGAAACAAACAAAAAAACCTGAACAGATAAAACCCCAAACCGAATGGTAAAAGCAAAACAATACAGAGAAAATCACACAAAGAAACATACACACACACACTCATAAACAGTAAAGAAACAAACAACAACAACAAAAAGAAAACCAACTCTCAGAACCCTAGGACAAATGGTAAAAGCAAACCTATTTGGGGATTCCCTGGTGGTGCATTGGTTGAGAGTCCGCCTGCCGATGCAGGGGACACGGGTTCGTGCCCCGGTCTGGGAAGATCCCACATGCCGCGGAGTGGCTGGGCCCATGAGCCATGGCCGCTGAGCCTGCGCATCTGGAGCCTTTCCTCCACAACGGGAGAGGCCACAACAGTGAGAGGCCCGCGTACCGCAAAAAAAAATAAATAAAAAGCAAACGTATTCAGACAAAATCACACAAAGGAACATACACACTCACAGAAAGAGAAAAAAGGAAAAAAAGTTTTTAAAAAAAAAGAAAAATTTAAAAAAAGAGAGCAACCAAACCAATAAACAAATCCACCAATGATAACAAGCACTAAACACTATACTAAGATAGACATAAAAACCAGAAACAGATCAGACGCACAAAACAAACCTTGCAGTTGCTCCCAAAGTCCACCACCTCAATTTTGGGAACATTCGTTGTCTATTCAGTTTTCCACAGATGCACGTTTCAAGTTGATTGTGGGGATTTAATCTGCTGCTCCTGAGGCTGCATGGAGAAATTTCCCTTTGTATTCTTTGTTTGCACATCTCCTGGTGTTCAGCTTTTATTTTGGCCCTGCCTCTGTGTGCAAGCCGCCCTCGGGCATCTGTTCCCCACCCAGACAAGAGGGGGTTAAAGCAGTGGCTGATTAGGGCTCTCTTGCTCACTCAGGCTGGGAGAGGGAGAGGTATGATAGTTATAATTAGAATGCGTGTTCAGCCTGTGGTGGCAGAGGCTGGCGTGACATTGCAACAGCCTGAGGCGCTCTCTGTGTTCTCCCGGGGAGGTTGTCCCTGGACCCCTGGACCTTGGCAGTGGTGTGCTGCACAGGCTCCCGGAGAGGTGTGGGTAGTGACCTGTGCTTGCACAAAGGATTTTTGGTGGCAGCGTTAGCATTTCACGCCTATCTCTGGGGTCTGAGCTGATAGCTGTGGCTCGTGTCCATCTCTGGAGCTTGTTTAGGCGGTGCTCTGAATCCCCTCTCCTTGCGCACCCTGAAAGAATGGTCTCTTGCCTCTTTGGCAGGTCCAGACATTTTCCCGGACTCCCTCCCAGCTAGCTGTGGTGCACTAGCCCCCTTCAGGCTGTGTTCACACAGCCAACCCCAGTCCTCTCCCTGGCATCTGACCGAGGCCCGAGCCTCAGCTCCCAGCCCCTGCCCATCCTGGCGAGTGAGCAGACAAGCCTCTCAGGCTGGTGTGTGCTGGTCGGCACCGATCCTCTGTGCGGGAATCTCTCCACTTTGCCCTCTGGACCCCTGTTGCTGTGCTCTCATCCATGGCTCAAAAGCTTCCCCCCTGCCAACCCCTCATCTCCGCCTGTGAAGGGACTTCCTAGTGTGTGGAAACATTTCCTCCTTCACAGCTCCCTCCCACTAGTGCAGGTCTCGTCCCTATTCTTTTGTCTCTGTTTATTCTTTTTTCTTTTGCCCTACCCAGGTACGTGGGGAGTTTCTTGCCTTTTGGGAGGTCTGAGGTCTTCTGCCAGCGTTCAGTAGGTGTTCTGTAGGAGTTGTTCCACGTGTAGATGTATTTCTGATGTATCTGTGGGGGGAGGAAGGTGAACTCCACATCTTACTCCTCCACCGTCTTGAAGATCTCCTCCCTTTCTCTGCCTTTTCCAGCTTATAGAAGCTGCAGTTATAGAAGAAAACAATTCAAGGTGGGAATGAAGCCTGCTCCTGCATCTCTAGGAGACTTCTCTCCTGATGCTGAGCTGTGTACTGATGCCCTTCCGGCCAGAGGCTTTCCTGTACTAAGAAAGCAAAAATATGACCATCTCAGGATGGAAGGAGCTAGAAACAGCTGCACAGATGTGCCCAAGTCACCCTGGCTTCTTAGAGATCTTAGTTTCTAACAACTTTCACTTTTAGTTATGTATTTTTCATATAATCAATGACGTCTTTTGGGCTGAAGGTGAACAATACATCATACAACCAGGGAAAGAGATCAGTTTCGTTTTGAAAATTCAGTATCCTATTAAATCTTTCAAATTGTCTTATAAAATATTTCAAGCTTGGATTTTCTGTAATTTAGCTTATAATAACCACTGAGGGAGATCTTACAATGGTTGATTAGGCTTTAAAAGCTTTTCCTGATTATCTTCAGAAAGACCTGATTATCTTCCTGCTTCTGGGGGAGAGGGTCTATTGGGGAATGTTCCACAACTGAAGTGTGAAGGGGGAAGGGTTGCCTCTGTTCTTGTGTTAACTTGTAGTAAGTGAATAGCTAATACAACTTTGTTTCTTCATTCATTCAGTTTATTTACAGAGGCCTTTGCATGTGCTAGGGTCTATGCTGGCTGTAAGCATAGATATGAATTAGACACAGATTGGCTTTCAGGGGGCTTCCAGTCTAGTATGATAGATAGGTATGCAAATATCATATAAACTAAGTGCAAGAAAATGTCATGGATTTTTCTGAAGCATCTGTATAGTATACAATGAGGATAAAATGGGAATGGACCCATGATTTTATTATCAGAAAATGGGGGAGCATCACTTGATATCCTTGTAAGTTCTTACCCAGAGTAGCAGACATATGAATGAAACGGCGTTCTGAAGGAGGCCTGCCAGTATCCATATACTGGTTCAAGACTCCCGTAAATATTTCTGGAGTATCCACCTTAAGTCAAGAACTCTTTGATGATTAAGAATTTATTGACTAAATAGACAAATAAAAAGGGAGATTAATTACAGAAGAATCAAAGAAGGAGAATATTCTTCTTGCCAAAAGAATAGAGAAAAGGGAAATAAAGAGGTAGTGAAAATTCAAGGGAGTCTACCTTAATATTAAATATTTATCTAGTAGGTGTTGAAAGTTTTTCCATACTCTAATCAGGCTTATGAAATTTGAAACAACCCCATAAATGTAAAAATATGAGATTTCTTTTGTGGCTTTCCTTGCAGTGGTAAAAACAGAATATGTGACTTAAAAAATAATCTTGGCTTTATAAATCTATGGGGAATGGCTTAAACTCTCAAGTGTTCTTATATTTCTTGAGAAAGAAAAGATATTATTTTCTATAACAGTCATTTTAAACCAAAGCAGCAGTAGATGATTTAATATGGGGGAAAAAAACCCCCTAATAACTTAGTAGAAATACAGGCTAAGAATAGGCAGTTCATAGAGAAAGAAATATGAATGGGTTATACAGATATAAAAGATATTCAGCATTACAGTTAAAGATATGCAGAGAAAAGCAAGGAGATACCTACTTGATTGCCAACATTTAGACATTTGATAATATCTGGTGTTGAAGAGTGAAGAAGCTGTTAACCTCGAACATTGTAGATGAGAGAAATATGGGTGCAACCATTTTGGAGAGCAATTGGATGCTAATAGAATTGAAGATGCACACATATCCTGTGACCTAGTAACTCCACATCCAGAAATTTATCCTAAGATAAGTGGTCAAAGAAGTTATGAACAAAAATGTTTCTGTAGCCTTGTTTCTAATAGCAATACCAAAATGTAACTATCAATTGGAGATCAGTTAAGTAAATTATGGCTGATTCATACTATGGAACATTACAGCACTATTAAAGAGTAAGATATAAATACATTTGTGCTAACATAGAAATATCTCTATCATTACAAAGCAAGATGCAGAGCCGTGTGTTTGTTGCCTATAAATGGAAGATATTTTAATGGGTACTCAAGAAGCTTCTAATAGTGGTTCTACAGGGAGTGGAATTGGCTGGATTTGGAGTAGTAAGGAGATTTAATTTTTATTGTATACATTGGATTCTTTTTCACTTGTTTCCCTATGTATATGTGTTTCTTTTTTCAATTAAAAAGAAAACAAGCTAGTTTAAATAGTAGACAGAAGAGCTCAGTGATGGAATGTTAGTGTCAGAAGACTATTTGTAGTCCATGAAATACAGAAAAATTCATCTACTTAGTCATTCTGAGCTCTAACGGTACTTCTAATTCTTTTTCTGCAGCCTCTAGTGAACCTCCAGATAGCGTTCACCAGTGCTTCCTTGACTCTCTCTTGGTTTCCGCACATTAGATAAAACAGCCACGTCCATCAACTAATGAAGGATAAATAAAATGTAGTATACCATACAATGGCATATTATTTGGCAGGTAAAAAGAAATGAAATATTGATACATGCTACAACATGTAGTGTGAATGGCTGAACTTGGAAAGTATTAATGGTGAATGAAAGAAGCCAGTCACAGGGGGCCACATACTTCATGATTCCATTGATGTGAAATATCCAGAATAGGTAAATCTATAGAGACAGAAAGTAGCTTAGTGGTTGCCTAGGGCTGAGGGGAAGGGTTTCAGGAGAGACTGTTAAAGGATGTGGAGTGAGGTTAGGGTTATTCACACAGCTCTGTGAATAAAGAAAAGGCTGTTGAATTGTATACTTTAAATGGGTGAATTGTATGGTATGTAAATTATATTTCAATAAAGCTGATAAAAGAAAGGTGAGGAGAACTTACAGAGAACTGAAAATGATTCTGGAATGACTATGTGATACCTGTCTCTCTAATGTGATTATCACTGTACTTCTCTTTTTGTTCTTCCTTCCTGGCTTTCTTTTTCATTCATTCATTCATTTACAAATATTTATTGAACACCCATTCTGTATCAGGCATTATGTGAAATGTTGCTTATATAGTTGTAAAGAATACACATGTAGGCTTTGCTCACGTGGAGCATCCAGTCTATTGGGGAAAAGAGATGTTAAATAAATATTCACACAGATACATGTCTGACTACATACTGTGCTCTGAAATCTGAGGGAAAAGGCTAGGATGCTGTAGGAGATGGAGGGGAGATATGATCCAGATTTGTGAGTTGTTGAGGGCTCCCTACAAAGTGACATTAAAACTGAACTCTGAAGGATAAGTAGGAATTAGCTGGGTGAAGATTGTGTTGAAAAGCATTCTAGGCAGTTGGATCTGCCTGTGTAAGTGCTCTGAGGTGTGAACTGATTTGGTGCTCTTAAGGAAGGGCAAGTGGGTCAGAGCATGGTGAGCAAGGGAGGTGTTGTGTATTTCATATTTGATAAGCAGAGAAAGGAAAGATTCCTCAGGCATTTTGGCCATATCATATTAAGTTTATGAAAGAAATAAGAACGATTTAGAGTTTTAAAGTGGAATTCCAGCATGATATTTACAATTAAAGATATTGTTTTGATTGGTGAGCTGAGAATGATTCGAAGGGTAGCGTCAGTGGACGTGGCAAACACCAGTTTGGTAGTAATTGCAGTGTCCAGGTGAGATATCATGAAGGTTGATGATAGAGGTGGCTAAAAGCAGATGGATTTAAGATATGGTTCAAAGACTAAGACTTGATGGATTAGACACAGGTGATGTTGTAGGTATCCAGGATGACTCCCAGATTTTTGGTTTGAAAAGCCAGTATCATTAACTGAGTTGGGGAAGAAAGAAGTAAGAGCAGATTTGGAATGCTACAAATGGTATTCTCAATGCCTGTAGGTGGATCACTGTAAATATTATTCAGTGGGCAGAGTTGCTTCCTTCTTGGATTAAAAAAGAATAAAGACAGATCCTCTTGGCACTTCATGGATAATACAGATAAACCCTGCACTAATTGCAGACATTCAGGATGATTCTGTTGAACTGTGTCACATATTGTACTGTGTGGGCTAAATTAATTACATTTACTTTTATCTGTTTTTATGTCTCTTTTCTTTGTTGGGCTGAGCTCCTGGAGGACTGCATCTGCTGCTTATTCATCTTTTGAGGTCCTAATGCATAGTGCGGATTTTGGTAATAAGCATGACATACTGAATAAATGAATGGAGAGGGTACATAGCAAAGTGTTCAAACTAATGTGTTGACCTGGAAAAAGAAGAGGGAGAGAGGACAGTTTATGGGCAATGACTCAAAGATGCAGGGAGAGGATGGGCTTAAAAGCACAGGTTGAAAAAATGGTGCTGTACAAAGGAAGGGATAACCCCCCCCCCCTTTTTTTTTTTTGAGACACTAGTAAGGAAGAGTGAAGTCTCCTTCTGGCACAAGGATGAAGCAAAGACATAGATGTCATTAGAGTTGAGTAAAGGCTAAGTAAAGTGAAGCCTAATGGATTGGATATAGAAGTTGTTCAAGAAGATAACAGGACTTTGAGATGGAAGAGTACAAGTTATCAATTGGAAGAGTACAAGTTATCAATGAATGGAATGGTCAGTAGGCTTCCCAAGGTCCATAGGATAAAAAGCCCCTTATGACAAAGACACTGCCCACCTTTCAGCTCCATGTTTCGCTGATTCCACTTTCCTAAATATTTTTCATGTTCTCCTCTGCTTCATGTCCTTTCATATGCTCTTCCCTCTTCCTTTTTCATCTACTCTTTTTAGAGAATTCTTGTTCATCCTTCAGGACCTACCTCATGTCTCATATCCATTTGGAAGCATAGTTAAATGCCCCTTCTGTGAGATCCCACACATCCTGAATTTATCTCTGTCATAGGACTTATCAAATTCTATTGCATTGTCTGTGTACACCCGTTTTATTTGGTTCTTTGAAGGCGCGACCTCTGCTTTGCTCATCTCTTTGCTTCCAGCACCTAATTTTTACAATGTCTCCAGGAGGTGCTGAAGTATGCTCAGTGAATGAACTGTAGAAATCTTCTCTTTTGAACAGGAAATATGCATGGCACATTTTCAGACATAGCCACGATGAGGACTGATTCTGTGCATTGGGCATCTCCTTAAACTATCACTTGGGAACAAGACTCAGTGCTCTATAGCCTTATGACAAAAGGAATCTGGATAGTTCAGAAAAAGGAATGGTTAGCAAAGAGCAACTGACTTTCATATAAAAGAACCAAAAGCTGCATATAGTTTGGCCTGATTAGATAATTTCAAAAGAAACAACACACAGAAAAATTTACAACCAGGGGCTTCCCTGGTGGCGCAGTGCTTGAAAGTCCGCCTGCTGATGCAGGGGACGCAGGTTTGTGCCCCGGTCCGGGAAGATCCCACATGCCGCGGAGTGGCTGGGCCCGTGAGCCATGGCCGCTGAGCCTGCGCATCCGGAGGCTGTGCTCCGCAACGGGAAAGGCCACAACAGTGAGAGGCCTGTGTACCGCAAAAAAAGAAAACCAACACAACCAGGCTTTTCCCACATGGAGACACCAGAAAAAAAAATTCATCTTCAGAATTTCATGCACTCTTAAGGTTGTATGTGACTTTGAAGGACAAAGTAGCATGATTTTGAACTATTCTCTGCTACATAGAAACAGCTTTGTTGCACATAAATACACTAATGGGATTTTACCAGTGTCTTTAAAAAACTGATGAGTGTACTAAAAAATCATTTGTGGCTGTAAAGAACTTGGTAATGCCTAACTGCTAGAAGCAGCATGAATAGTAGAGAGGGATCCCAGCTCTGCCTCTAACTAGATTTGTGACCTTAGGCACGACTCTGAGCCTCAGTTTCACCATCTATATGTAAAAAAGAGTTGGAGTAGGCATTCTTTAAGAGACCGCATCCTGCCGAAATATTCAGAAACTGTATCCATTGGCTCTTTGGAGTGTGTGTGTGTGTGTGTGTGTGTGTGTGTGTGTGTGTGTGTGTGCATGTTTCTGTAATGGAAAACAGTGGTCTCTGTAAGGCTCAAAGGGTTAAGGTTCTGTAAAAACAAAAGAGAGTCATAACTTATTGATTCAAAATCCAGTTATTCAAATTCCTAATAATGTGGGCATGAGGCAGCCCTCACTGGAATATCTAATTATTTGAGTTTCTAAACATGAAGAGGAATAAAACTGAAGAGAGGGCTCTGGAATCAGCCAGATATGGTTTGAATCTTGGTTCTGCCACTGACTTTGCCATTTTGGGAAAACTATCTAACCTCTTTAAATCTAATTCCTCATCTGTAAATGTGGTCAGTAACGGTCTCTGCCTCTGTAAGGACTTGAAAGGATTAACTGTAATATAATATTTTAAAATACTTAGCACAGTGTTTGGCCTATTGTAAGTGCTAAATACTAATATTAATACTTGTATTTCAATTTGGTCTTGTATATGTAAAACATGGTTTTAACTGATCTGTCTTACCAGAACTTGGGCCAGGAGGGAGTCTTTAGAAGGCATATGAGGAAAGAGCAGCTGGGAGTGACTACAGATCTTCAGACTAAGAGTAATTCAAGATTTTCATTTTTACAGATGAGGAAATAATATCTCAGGGCAGTTTTGACGTACCCAATGTCATACAGATAAAGTCACACAAAAATGCAATATAAAGAAAACCATAGGAAGATGTTGTATGAGGCCACTAACATTACATATAATGACATCACAATCTTTAATAAGCTTTCTGTATGGTTGAATTATACACCTGAGTAACAGTAAGTGTGAGCTTTGGACCTACGTTGATTTCTATACATGCCCAGTTTGGGAATCTTCAGCTTAAGTTTCTAGATTGTGTTGTTTTTTTAAGAAATAGGATCCCCAAAGATCCTACCCACTTCATTCTTTAAGGCTGTTGCTACATGAGATAAAATATTCTCAACCAAGATGGGCAACAGAATTCCCTGGGAAAATTTAAAAAATTTCCTGATAACTTGGCCTCACTAACAGAACTTCTGATGTTTAGATCTGGAGAGGGGAATGTCTCAGAATTTTTTATCTCACTTTTTCTTAAGAATTTCCAAATAATAATTTTAATATATACAGTTGGTTCTTGATATCCACAAGTTTCACATCTGCAGATTCAACCTACCAAAGATGAAGGATATTTGAAAAAAAAAAAATTTCCAGAAAATTCCAAAAAGTAAAACTTGAATTTGCCTTGTGGTGGCAGCTATTTACATTGTATTTACAACAATTTACATAACATTTACATTGTGTTAGGTATTATAAGTAATCTGGAGGTGACTTAAAGTATGAGAGGGAGGAGCTTCAAGAAGGCTGAAGAGTAAGACGTGGAGATCACCTTCCTCCCCACAAATACATCAGAAAGACATCTACACGTAGAACACTCCTACAGAACACCTACTGATCACTGGCAGAAGACCTCAGACCTCCCAAAAGGCAAGGAACCCCCCACGTACCTGGGTAGGGCAAAAGAAAAAAGAAAAAACACGGACAAAAGAATAGGGACGGGGCCTGCAGCAGTGGGAGGGAGCTGTGAAGGAGGAAAGGTTTCCACACACTAGGAAGCCCCTTCGCGGGCAGAGCCTGCGAGTGGCAGAGGGGGGAAGCTTCGGAGCCACGGAGGAGAGCGCAGCCACAGGGGTGTGAAGGGCAAAGCAGAGAGATTCCCGCATAGAGGATCGGTGCCGACCAGCACTCACCAGCCCGAGAGGCTTGTCTGCTCACCCGCCCGAGCGGGCGGGGCTGGGAGCTGAGGCTCCGGCTTCCATCGGATCGCAGGGAGAGGACTGGGGTTGGCTGCGTGAACACAGCCTGAAGGGGTTAGTGCACCACAGCTAGCCGTGAGGGAGTCCGGGAAAAGTCTGGAGCTGCCGAAGAGGCAAGAGACTTTTTCTTCCCTCTTTGTTTCCTGGTGCGCGAGGAGAGGGGATTAAGAGTGCTGCTTACAGGAGCTCCAGAGACGGGCATGAGACGCTAAGGCTGCTGCTGCCGCCACCAAGAAGCCTGTGTGCGAGCACAGGTCACTATCCACACCCCTTCCGGGGAGCCTGTGCAGCCCGCCACCGCCAGGGTCCCGGGATCCAGGGACAACTTCCCCGGGAGAACGCACGGCGCGCCTCAGGCTGGTGCAACGTCACGCCGGCCTCTACCGCTGCAGGCTCGCCCCGAACTCCGTGCCCCTCCCTCTCCCCTCATGAGTGAGCCAGAGCTCCCGAAGCAGCGGCTTCTTTAACTCCGTCCTGAGTGAAGAACAGACGCCCTCAGGTGACCTACACTCACAGACGGGTCCAAATCCAAAGCTGAACCCCAGGAGCTGTGTGAACAAAGAAGAGAAAGGGAAATCTCTCTCAGCAACCTCAGGAGCAGCGGATTAAAGCTCCACAATCACCTTGATGTACCCTGCATCTCTGGAATACCTGAGTAGACAACGAATCATCCCAAATTGAGGAGGTGGACTTCGGGAGCAACGATATACATTTTTTTTTTTCTTGTTCTTTTTTTGTGAGTGTGTATGCTTCTGTGTGTGATTTTGTCTGTATAGCTTTGCTTTTACCATTTGTCCTAGGGTTCTGTCTTTTTTTTTTTTTAAGGATAGTTTTTAGCACTTGTTATCATTGGTGGATTTTTTTTTTGGTTTGGCTGCTCTCTTCTTTCTTTTTTTTTATTGCTTAAAAAATTTTTTTAATAATTATTTTTTATTTTAATAACTTTCTTTCTGTCTGTCTGTCTTTCTTTTTCTCCCTTTTATTCTGAGCCATGTGGATGACAGGCTATTGGTGCTGCAGTCAGGCGTCAGGGCTGTGCCTCTCAGGTAGCAGACCCAAGTTCAGGACTTGGTCCACAAGAGACCTCCCAGCCAAATAATATCAAATGGCAAAAACCTCCCAGAGATCTCCATCTCAATGCCAAGACCCAGCTCTACTCAACGACCAGCAAGCTCTGGTGCTGGACACCCTATGCCAAACAACTAGCAAGACAGGAACACAACCCCAACCATTAGCAGAGAGGCTACCTCAAATCATAATAAGGTCACAGACACCCCAAAACACACCACCAGACGTGGACCTGCCCACCAGAAAGACAAGATCCAGCCTCATCCACCAGAACACAGACACTAGTCCCCTGTACCAGGAAGCCTACAAAACTCACTGAACAAACCTTAGCCACTGGGGGCAGACACAAAAAACAAGGGGAACTACGAACCTGCAGCCTGTGAAAAGGAGACCCCAAACACAGTAAGTTAAGCAAAATGAGAAGACAGAGAAACACACAGCAGATGAAGGAGCAATGTAAAAACCCACCAGACCTAACAAATGAAGAGGAAATAGGCAGTCTACCTGAAAAAGAATTCAGAAAAAAGAAAGTAAAGATGATCCAAAATCTTGGAAATAAAATGGAGAAAATACAAGAAAAGTTTAACAAGGACCTAGAAGAACTAAAGAGCAAACAAACGATGAACACACAGTAAATGAAATTAAAAATTCTCTAGAAGGGATTAATAACAGAATAACTGAGGCAGAAGAACGGATAACTGACCTGGAAGATAAAATAGTGGAAATAACTACCACAGAGCAGAATAAAGAAAAAAAAATGAAAAGAATTGAGGACAGTCTCAGAGACCTCTAGGGCAACATTAAATGCACCAACATTCGAATTATAGGGGTCCCAGAAGAAAAAGAGTAAAAGAAAGGGACTGAGAAAATATTTGAAGAGATTATAGTTGAAAACTTCCCTAATATGAGAAAGGAAATACTTAATCAAGTCCAGGAAGCACAAAGAATCCCATACAGGATAAATCCATGGAGAAACATGCCAAGACACACATTAATCAAACTATCAAAAATTAAATACAAAGAAAAAATTTTAAAAGCAGCAAGGGAAAAACAACAAATAACATAAAAGGGAATCCCCATAAGGTTAATAGCTGATCTTTCAGCTATCAGAAACTCTCCAAGCCAGAAGGGAGTGGCAGGGCATATTTAAAGTGATGAAGGGGAAAAAGCCACAACCAAGATTACTCTACCCAGCAAGGATCTCATTCAGATTTGATGGAGAAATTAAAACCTTTACAGACAAGCAAAAGCTAAGAGAATTCAGCATCACCAAACCAGCTTTACAACAAATGTTAAAAGAACTTTTCGGGCTTCCCTGGTGGCACAGTGGCTAAGAGTCTGCCTGCCGATGCAGGGGACGTGGGTTTGTGCCCCAGTCCGGGAAGATCCCACATGCCGCGGAGCAGCTGGGCCCGTGAGCCATGGCTGCTGGGTCCGTGTGTCCGGAGCCTGTGCTCTGCAACAGGAGAGGCCACAACAGTGAGAGGCCCACATACCACAAAAAAAAAAAAAAAAAAAAGACAACTTCTCTAGGTAGGAAACACCGAGAAGGAAAAGAGCTACCAAAATAAACCCAAAACAATTAAGAAAATGGTAATAAGAGCATACATATCGATAATTACCTTAAATGTAAATGAATTAAATGCTCCAACCAAAAGACATAGACTGGGTGAATGGATAAAAAAACAAGACCCATATATATGCTGTCAACAAGAGACCCACGTCAGACCTAGGGACACATACAGACTGAAAGTGAGGGGATGGAAAAAGATATTCCATGCAAATGGAAATCAAAAGAAAGCTGGAATAGCAATTCTCATATCAGACAAAATAGACTTTAAAACAAAGACTATTACAAGAGACAAAGAAGGACACTACATAATGATCAAGGGATCAATCCAAGAAGAAGATATAACAATTGTAAATATTTATGCATCCAACATAGGATCACCTCAATACATAAGGCAAATGCTAACAACCATAAAAGGGGAAATTGACAGTAACACAATCATGGTAGGGGATTTTAACACCCCACTTTCACCAATGGACAGATGATCCAAAATGAAAATAAATAAGGAAACACAAGCTTTAAATGGTACATTAAACAAGATGGACTTAATTTATATTTATAGGACATTCCATCCAAAAACAACAGAATACACATTCTTTTCAACTGCTCATGGAACATTCTCCAGGATAGATCATATCTTGGGTCATAAATCAAGCCTTAGTGAATTTAAGAAAATTGAAATCGGATCAAGTTTCTTTTCCAACCACAATGCTATAAGATTAGATATCAATTATAGGAAAAAAAACTGTAAAGAATACAAACACATAGAGGCTAAACAATATGCTACTAAATTACCAAGCGATCACTGAAGAAATCCAAGAGGAAATCAAAAAATACCTAGAAGAAATGAAAATGAAAATATGATGACATATAAAGTATGGGATGCAGCAAAAGCAGTTCTAAGAGACAAGTTTATAGCAATACAATCCTACCTCAAAAAACAAGAAACATCTCAAATAAACAACCTAACCTTACACCTAAAGCAATTAGAAAAAAAAACAAAAAACCTCCAAAGTTAGCAGAAGGAAAGAAATTATAAAGATCAGATCAGAAATAAGTGAAAAGGTAATGAAGGAAACAATAGCAAAGATCAGTAAAACTAAAAACTGTTTCTTTGAGAAGATAAACAAAATTGGTAAACCATTAGCCAGACTCATCAAGAGAAACAGGGAGAAGACTCAAATCAACAGAATTAGAAATGAAAAAGGAGAAGTAACAACTGACACTCCAGAAATACAAAGGATCATGAGAGATTACTACAAGCAACTTTATGCCAATAAAATGGACAACCTGGGAGAAATGGACAAATCTTTAGAAAAGTACAAACTTCCAAGACTGAACCCGGATGAAATAGAAAATATGAGCAGATCAATCACAAGCACTGAAATTGAAACTGTGATTAAAAATCTTCCAACAAACAAAAGCCCAGGACCAGACAGCTTACAGGTGAATTCTATCAAACATTTAGAGAAGAGCTAACACCTATCCTTCTCAAACTCTTCCAAAATGCAGCAGAGGGAGGAACACTCCCAAACTCATTCTACAAGGCCACAATCATCCTCATACCGAAACTAGACAAAGATGTCACAAAGAAAGAAAACTACAGGCCAATATCACTGATGAACATAGATGCAAAAATCCTCAACAAAATACTAGCAAACAGAATGCAACAGCACATTAAAAGGATCATATACCATGATCAAGTGGGGTTTATCCCAGGAATGGGAGGATTCTTCAATATATGCAAATCAATCAATGTGATACAATATATTAACAAATTGAAGGAGAAAATCCATATGATCATCTCAATAGATGCAGAAAAAGCGTTTGACAAAATTCAATTCCCATTTATGATAAAAACCCTGCAGAAAGTAGGCATAGAGGGAACTTACCTCAACATCCTAAAGGCCATATATGACAAACCCACAGCCAGCATCATCCTTAATGGTGAAAAACTGAAAGCATTTCCACTAAGATCAGGAAAAAGACAAGGTTGCCCACTCTCACCACTATTATTCAACATAGTTTTGGAAGTTTTAGCCACAGCAATAAGAGAATAAAAAGAAATAAAGGAATCCAAATCAGAAAAGAAGTGAAGCTGTCACTGTTTACAGATAACATGATACTATACATGGAGAATCTTAAAGATGCTACCAGAAAACTAATCAATGAATTTGGTAAAGTTGCAGGATACAAAATTAATGCACAGAAATCTCTGGCATTCCTATACACTAATGATGAAAAATCTGAAAGTGAAATTAAGAAAACACTCCCATTTACCATTGCAACAAAAAGAATAAAATATCTAGGAATAAACCTACCTAAGGAGACAAAAGACCTGTATGCAGAAAATTATAAGACACTGATGAAAGAAATTAAAGATGATACAAACAGATGGAGAGATATACCATGTTCTTGGATTGGAAGAATCAACATTGTGAAAATGACTATACTACCCAAAGCAATTGACAGATTTAATGCAATCCCTACCAAACTACCACTGGCATTTTTCACAGAACTAGAACAAAAAATCTCACAGTTTGTATGGAAACACAAAAGACCCCGAATAGCCAAAGCAATCTTGAGAAGGAAAAATGGAGCTGGACGAATCAGGCTGCCTGACTTCATGCTATACTACAAAGCTACAGTAATCAAGACAATATGGTACTGGCACAAAAACAGAAATATAGATCAATGGAACAGGATAGAGAGCCCAGAGCTAAACCCATGCACATATGGTCACCTTATCTTTGATAAAGTAGGCAAGAATATACAGTGGAGAGAGGACAGCCTCTTCAATAAGTGGTGCTGGGAAAACTGGACAGTTTCGTGTAAAAGAATGAAATTGGAACACTCCCTAACACCATACACAAAAATAGACTCAAAGTGGATTAAAGATCTAAATGGAAGGCCAGACACTATAAAACTCTTAGAGGAAAACATAGGCAGAACTCTCTATGACATAAATCACAGCAAGATCATTTTTGACCCACCTCCTAGAGAAATGGAAATAAAAATAAATGTGACATAATGAAACTTAAATGCTTTTGCACTGCAAAGGAAACCACAAGCAAGATGAAAAGACAGCCATCAGAATGGGAGGAAGTATTTGCAAATGAAACAACTGACAAAGGATTAACTTCCAAAATTTACAAGCAGCTCATGCAGCTCAATATCAAAAAACAAACAAACCAATTCAAAAATGGGCAGAAGACCTAAATAGACATTTCTCCAAAGAAGATATACAGATTGCCAACAAACACATTAAAGAATGCTCAATATCATTAAACATTAGAGAAATGCAAATCAAAACTACAATGAGATATCATCTCACACTGGTCAGAATGGCCATCATAAAAAAATCTACAAACAATAAATGGTGGAGAGGGTGTGGAGAAAAGGGAACCCTCTTGCACTTTTGGTGTGAATGTAAATTGATACAGCCACTATGGAGTACAATATGGAGGTTCCTTAAAAAAGTAAAAATAGAACTACCCTACGACCCAGCAATCCCACTACTGGGCACATACCCTGAGAAAACCATAATTCAAAAAAATCATGTATCACAATGTTCATTGCAGCTCTGTTTACAATAACCAGGAGATGGAAGCAGCCTAAGTGTACATCAACAGATGAATCGTTAAAGAAGATGTGGCACATATATACAATGGAATATTACTCAGCCATAAAAAGAAATGAAATTGAGTTATTTGTAGTGAGGTGGATGGACCTAGAGTCTGTCATACAGAGTGAAGTAAGTCAGAAAGGGAAAAACAAATACCGTATGCTAACACATATATATGGAATCTAAGTAAAAAAAAAGGTCATGAAGAACCTAGGGGCAAGACGAGAATAACGACACAGACCTACTAATGAATGGGCTTGAGGACACGGGGACGGGGAAGGGTAAGCTGTGACAAAGTGAGAGAGTGGCCTGGGCATATATACACTACCATATGTAAAATACATAGCTAGTTGGAAGCAGCTGCATAGCACAGGGAAATTAGCTCGGTGCTTTGTGACCACCTAGAGGTGTGAGATAGGGAGGGTGGGAGGGAGGGAGACGCAAGAGGGAAGAGATATGGGAACATATGTATATGTATAACTGATTCACTTTGTTATAAAGCAGAAACTAACACACCATTGTAAAGCAATTACACTCCAATAAAGATGTTAAGAAAAATAAATAAAATAAAAAGAATGAAAAGAGTGGGGTTTTTTTTTTGGTAATGATATGGAACAGTCTCTAAGATTTAATGTAAATGAATGAAGTAACGTGCTGAAAAAAAAAAGTATATGGGAGGATGTGAGTAGGTTATATGCAAATGCCATGCTATTTTATCTAAGCATTTTAAGCATCTGTGAATTTTGTTATTCGTTCCAGGGGGTCCTGGAACGAATCCCCTGTGGTTGCAAAGGAACTGCTCTATATAATATACAAATTAAATAATGGAAACACTGTGCTGCTGGAGATATTTTTAAGATCAGAGTTTGCACATATAACGTGTCCCATTGTTTATATTGGATGACAGTAGAAGAATCCAAATCTCTATTTGTTAAAAAAAAAAATCTCCCCTGGTGATGCTGATGTCCATTGGGATTGAGAACTTTTGAAATAGGGAATTAGCTTTAGAATTCAGTGCTAATTTGTAGGTTTATTGATTCTTATAGATGATTTATAATCACTGTATTGTTGGTATTTAAGGGTTATTTTCCCCAGGTGGACAAAGGAGTGATTGATAAAACAAAATGAAAGAAAACACAGAGAATGTATTCTAATGTCTTAAAGGATGTTTATATGGTGTAGCTTTCCCAAACTCAGACAATAAAATGCCCTTTATTCAAGCTCCTGCTTGACAACGGTCAGTGATTGACCAGCCACGGGAGGTGATGTGGCATAAAGGAAAGAGTTTTAAGCTTGGAGCCAGAGGCCAGGAACCCTGGGATTCTGTTCCAACCTTGCTGCTTAATGAGCTCTGTAACCTTTATCACTTATTTCACCTCCTTGAGTTTCTGTTGCCTCATCTATAAATTGAGGGGGACTTGAACTAGATTCTTTCTAAGATCCAGTGTCTCAAAATTCAGTGGTTTATTTAATGTTTTAGTAGTTACAAAGCTAAATTCTTAATTTTGCATTTCAGAATCAAGCTCCTAAATACTTGAGAGTAAAAGCAGAGGATTAGATTGATCCAGGGTGAGATAAGGCAGCAAATCAAGACAATAAGCCTGCTAACTGTGTGACTCTCAGGAGTGACCATGCCCAAGGGGATCCAGGATATGTAGGATATGCTGTGAATCTAGGAACTGGTGATTATTTGGGAAAAATTAGAGGGCTCAAGATACTACAGATAGTGGTAAAGTTGAAAAATGGGTGTGGGGGGGAATAAGATGGTAAGTGATCTATAGTTGAGTAGAAGTTTTGGTCGGCAGATGGAATAATGGAGTCTGATTTGAGGTAGAGCAGTTCTGCATGCTGACCAGGAAGGTCCAGTGTTGGCCATGGGGTTGAGTTTTACTGTGGAGATGAGATAAAGGTCACTGGTACAGAGGAAATCAAGGAACTGTCTGAGCTCGACCTGTATAGGTTGTCCATACCAATTTGGGGATCTACCAGAATGGTGGTAGTATTAGGAGTAGGGAGGAAAACTATAATCAGAAGTCAAAATTCTCAGTGAACATGAGGCCATGATCAGGAGTGTGGTGGGAAACTAGGACAGTGGTCTTCATTAAGGGAAGAAATGAATGACTTGAGAGACTTTTGCATAAGGGTTGAAGAAGAATATTCTGGAAGTAACAGTGGAAATAAGAGTGTTGCTTATATTCTCACTTGGTGGCAGTTTGGAAGAACAAGCAGCTCCTATCTGAGAGCCCATATTATGCTGTGATGTTGTTCTACCTAGAGATCATCACATCCACTCGGGCGGCTGCCGTGGCAGAAAGAATAGGCCCTTGAACCTTTCAAATTACTTGGTTGCCCTACTTTTAAGACTTCTGCTTTTTCCATCTAATTTCTCCAATGTTGACTTTCTTTGTGACTTAAATATTCTCTCCAGCCCTCAAACTTCTTTTGAAGATTTAGAGATATTTTGTTCGTCAGCCTAAATAGAAGCTGATTTCTTCGAATGGATAATTCAGCTAATCGTTACAGTAATGTGTATTGATTCTTCTTGCTCTAGCAGCTGGATCAATGTGAGGAGTGAATGTCATTATTTCCTGTGCTGTCTACAAACCCAGATATATTCACAAGAGAGGCCGATGGTAATGACTGTGAAGTTTTACTTGAAAGAGTTGTAAATAGTCTGTTACACCTTTGGAAAACTCAGGACAGAAATCCGGTTATGCCTGTTTGTAGCCAGCGCATTGTCAAAGATCAAAAATTCTGGGATCTTTGGTTCTACTTTGGTATCCAGAAATGGAGGACTTCAGTTCTTGCTTCTTCATGCTATAGGATCATGGGACAAACTTCTAGAAATCTAGATCACCTTGAACTACTTGACCTGTGAATATGCAGAATTAATACCTATACTCTTTCAGAGATGAATATAATCATTTATCTTAGATTGAGATAGAGTTAAATATAAACAAAATGCATAATTTTGTAGTAAATAAATGTACTATAAAAACAAATATTTAGACCTTAGTTTTTTTGTTTTTTTGTTTTTTTTTGCAGTACGCGGGCCTCTCACTGCTGTGGCCTCTCCCGTTGCGGAGCACAGGCCCTGGACGCGCAGGCCCAGCTGCCACAGCTCACGGGCCCAGCCGCTCCGCGGCATGTGGGATTTTCCCGGACCGGGGCACGAACCCGTGTCCCCTGCATCGGCAGGCGGACTCCCAACCACTGCGCCACCAGGGAAGCTCTAGACCTTAGTTTAACATCATTTTCCCACAACTGAGCAAACAAAGTCCAGAGAAACAAAGAGACTTTCCCTAATCCATTCAGCGTGGTGTTGGCTCTGGGGTCCAGGTATACCAGTTGTCTTTGGTTACTTAATAATTTTCAGTAGAGGTATTAGTGGAAACTGTGTAGTTTGAAGACCAAGCAGTACATCGTTCCATGTTGGTATTTTTAATTTTAGATAATATTTAAAGAAGGATCAAAAATGTTCAAAAGAAAGGTTTTGGGGGAAGGCTTTAAATCCTCTTTGGTAAGGGAGAAGGTGATGCTGAGAGTGGTCTTGGTGTATGCAGAACGTGGGGTTTGTGTAGGGGTCTGGGATAAATTGGGTGTTGGTAAGCTACTCAGGAGGCCCAGGTCTGGGAAGCAAAACAAGCATAACCATTTATGGCTCGGGGAAATGTTGGAAGATGATGTCTAGATAATGCTAAACTGAGGAAGTGGACCCACTATGTGTAAAGGGACTCTCTAGTGGTGCGGTTTCCAGACAAAGTGTCTTGGACTTCCTTGACATGATGATGGTGTAAATGTCAAAAATTTCCAAATAGTCCTAAAAACTACCAGATGGTGTTTTCTTTCTCTCTTTTTTTTCTTTAGGGAAAATTGTTGGAGAATTTAGGGAGATAGTAGTGGAGTGGCTAGAGTTAAGTTGCTTAGTGTTTTCAAATGGTATCACTGAGATGCTATTTATTTTACCCAGCAATCCAATATGGTGTTGACAGAAGGAAGGTATCTGCTCAATTTCCCTTTCTCAGGGAAAAGTTTATTGCCCGTAACTCTATACATTTTTACATACTGAGGATATTACATTTATAGTGAGGAAATAATTTTTAAAGCTATGTCTTTTCTTAGTGCTGCTGTTGGTTGAAAAAGAGAAAAATTCAATTTATCAGGAGAATATATTGGTCATACACTGTGAAAAAATTAACTTATTTTGACTGAATTTTTTTCCCCTGGTGAGTTGACTGATTTTTGGACAAAACTGGCTGACTTCTTTGGCACGGTTCACTCATAGCCATAGGATAGCCTTTGCAATGCAAAGTGAATTATAATAAATTCTTGTTTTATTTGGAATTGTTGGGGTATGGTCTATTCTGATGAACTAAGAATTATCATTAAGACCATAAACAGATAAGCTCTTTTAGAAGAAATATCTTATGTTGAAAGTAATATAACTTTTATAGTTCAACTACTGACTCACTCCATCAAGGTTCTTAGAAGCGTGCACCAGAAGCCGACTATGGCTGGCTAAGCGGAAAAAGTTTGTTAAAATGTTATCCGGAAGCTCATAGATTCATCGGCCTGACTGGAGAAACAGGGCTGAGGTTAAGTTCCCAGGAACCATGTCCAAAACTACACCTCAGCAACACACAGGCACTTTCCCCAGCACCAGTGCCACTTCTGCACCAGAAACTTGGCCTTCCAGTTGTTCCCAACCCCCAAATCTGGACACCTTTTCTGTCACCCACAGAAATGAATCATGAATTCCTCCTTTCTAAAGTTTCTTACTTCTGAATCTTAGTCACACATGGAGTCTAGAACACATGTCCATGTGTTACCTTCTAAGGGGGTTGGGGTAGTGATTTCTCTAGGTTCTACCTCGATATGAGATACAACTTAGAGGATCTTCCAAACATAGCAAGGTGTTCAAAATATGCTGGGTCTCTAGAAAGCTTTACAAATACCCAGCTACACTGTATGTCTTTGGGCATACCACCTAATCTCATTAAGCCTCTGTTTCTCCTTTTGTAGAGTGGGATTAGTTATTCTTCCTCATATCCTTTCATAAAGCTAGTATATAAGCAAATTTGTTGTCCAAATTTAAGTCTAGGGTCCCAGAATTACCTTCTTACTTCGGAGAATTTTTGACTAGCCATGACAGGTCTGATTTTCATTTTGGCTCCCATGCTTTCTGGAGTAATAACATTGCTATAATAACATTGCTGGGGAAATTTGTAGCTTCTTAGATGCCCTATTTATCATTGCATTTTTCACTGTAGAGCACTAGCCTACCAGAAAAAAGATAGGTAGTTCCTCTTTGCTTATTATAGAGGATGCCCAGGCAAAATAGGTTGTCTTCCCCAACCTAGGATTCAGTGCATTTGTGTGCCACTACATGAGTATTGGAAAATGAAAGTTATGGCTCAGCATGTTACAGAGCTTTATTTACAATAGCTTCTCCCAAATCGACTGGAAAGAATTTTGGTCCTCAGTGTGGGAAAATGTAATCAGTAAGGCTTAGGCTATTTTGTATCTTTCTTGAGTAATTGTTAATGTGCTAGAACTGTGCTAAGTGCTTCCCATACATTATCTCATTAAGTTCTTACTACAGTCCTATGACATATACGCTCTTACCATCTCCATTTTATAGATCAGGAAACTGAATCTCAGAAAGAATAGGTAATTATTCCAAAGTCACAGGGCTGTAAGTGACAGATCCAGGATGTGACTGGAAGTCTATATGATGCTATATCTGGTGCTCTTAACCACTATGTATGGTATACTGTGAAGCCCTCAGAACTCTGTTCACACAAACGGCTAGTCAGACCTGAAATGTAGAGCATCCCTGAGTCCTTCCAAGTAATGTTTGGTTCTGGTGAAGTCAGGACCCCAGTTTGCCCAGTGTCTGTAATTTTGTTCAAAGGGTCACATCTTTATTTCTCATTTGACCTTTTCCTGTGACTTGATTCAGATTTAGGTTTGTTGTTCTCCCTCATACAACTTTTCCTAGTTTTTATTTTCCCGGACCCAACTTGGTTCCTGTCTTGGGCAAAGATATTTTTTTCTCACACTTCATTAATTTTTGACCATGGATAGCTTGGGACTCCATTCCTAGGTCCTCCTCGGGGACTGGTGCGACTATATGATGCTTCCTTGGCCCTCAAAAATGAGGCAAGTGAACGCAGAACCTTCTTCCATCACGAGAAACATTGTCTACTTCATTACCTTCAGTGCCACCGTGCTATCCCCTTCCTCTACCTCTCTCTCTGCCTTCCCCAAGGTGCAGTTGATGCCCTCTGAGTCTATTTTTTCTATTCTTTCTACTTCAGAAAGGAAAATCTTATCCATTCTGATAAGGGGTTGGCTTTAACCAACCCCTGTGCTGAGGACTTCCAAATCAAGACTTTTAGCTCTAACCTCTTTCTCAACTTCTATTTATATATCTCTAGTTGCTAGTAGATATCTGTCTCAATAACTCTTACTCATAGCAAAGAAACAAAATTCTTATAAAACAAAATAAAATAAAACTCTATCTCTTCTTTCTCTTCTGCCTAATTCCTCCTTTCCAGTTTATTTCCAACTACTTTTATCCAATATTAGAACTACAAGTGTCCCTACTGGTATCTTAGGAACAGATATTTTGAAGTTGAATAGTTCAGTACTTTTCATAAAAGGACCATAGATTCTTATCTAATATGCATTTCCATCCTGCTTTTCTGAGCTTCAGTAAACAAAGGAGTTCACCACGAAGGGTGGAGTTTATCTTGGACACTGAGCGGTAGGTGAAATCAGAAGGTTTGAACCAATGAAATACACTGGAGTGGAACAATCAGATAACTGGAAAGGTAGAACATTATTAATTTTTCTAAAGATGTGCTTTTGATATGAGCTCAGTGAACTGACCTCTGGCGAGTGGTTTAGTACACCCTTGTCATCCCATGTGATTAAAGAAGCAACCTCTTCTCCTGTCTCCCTGATTCTAATTCTCTCATTCTAACATACCTTTCATCCCAATAGTGAATAGTTAGGATTTTTTGGGGGTGGGGTGGGAATGGGAGTAGAGGTTTTTATCAAGGTGCTAGTTATAAAAACTACTGGATTGATAGGTAAGTTTTAAATGGATTTGTCATACACTTTGACAGATCCAAAAGCAGATTTTATGACTTGCTTTAAAATAAAATTCAACTTAATTTTTCCATTATACCTCAAGAGACTTGTCTTTTTGGTCTTGCTAACAATCTCATGACATATTATTCCTCAGCTGTGATGGATTGATATAGAGTAGACTTGCTTTTAGTGCCAAAGAATCCCCAAGGCACCTCTTCAAATCAGGTTCATGAATTATTGTCTCCTCTGAGTCCATCACATTATTAATTACAATCAGGAATAATTTGTGTCTATTCTGAAACCATGAATTGTTCCCTTAGTGTTGAGAAGTTATGATATATATATTTACATATATTTATATATATATATATATAAAATGATAACATGGAGCTATAATGCACAAGGTAATACAAATATTTGGGGACACATGTTGTGATGTTTAGAGCTGGCCAAATCTCTGAAGTTATTTGTAAAGTGTGGAAAGGAATGTTCTTTGTCATCCTTATGGGTAAAAACTACCATGGAATGTCAATAAATGTATCCTGGTCTTATCATGGAACGACAAAATGGGCTCATCTTTATATTTATATTATACATGCATAATATACATTATATTATGTGTAATATACTTATAATTATTTATAATTAAATAAATATGCATTTATATTAATTTCCAAATCTAAATGATATTTGAAACTTTTCCTGGCATTAATTCAGTCCCTTAAAATGTTCCCACAGATATTTCTGTGACCCCCCCACGCAAGATGTGTCTCACATGTACATACAAACTAGTTCATCAAATACAGTGACTACCAGTATATTTTTTCAGTTTTTTTTGAATTGCGGTAAATAAAATATAACACAAAATTTGCCATCATGATCATTTTTAAGTGTAAAGTTTCATAATGTTAAGTGTATTCATATTATTGTAAAACAGTTGTCCAGAACTTTTTCATCTTGCAAATGTGAAACTCTATATCCGTTAAAAACAACTTCCCTTTTTCCCTCCCCCAGGGTCTGGTAACCATCATCCTCCTTTTTGTTTCTATGAATTTGACTACTGTAGATACCTCAGGTAAGTGGAGTCATACAGTATATGTCTTTTTGTAATTGACTTATTTTTCTTAGCATAATGTCTTCAAGGTTCATCCATGTTGTAACATGTGACAAGATTTTCTCCATTTTGTAAGGTTGAATAATATTCCATTTTTGTATATAGCACATTTTGTTTATTCATTTATCCATCAATGGACATTTGGTTTGCTTCTACCTCGACTATTATGAATAGTGTTGCTATGAATATGGGTGTGCAAATATCTATTTGAGAGCCTGCTTTCAATTCTTTTAGATATACATCCAGAAGTGAGATTGCTAGATCATATAATAGTTCTATTTTAAATTTTTTGGTGAAGTTTCATACTGTTTTTCGTACTGGTTGCACCATTTTATAATTCCATTAACAGTGCACAAGGGTTCCAATTTCTCCACATCTTTACCAGCACTTGTTATTTTATTTTTTTATAATAGCCATTCTGACAGGCATGAGGCAATATCTCATTGGGGTTTTGATTTGCATTTCTTTAATGATTTGTGATGTTGAGCATATTTTCATATGCTTGTTGGTTAATTGTATACCATTCTTGGAGGAATAGCTATTCAAGTCCATTGCCTATTTTTATATAGGACTATTTGATTTTTTGTTGCTGAGTTATTTGAGTTCTCTGTGTATTCTGGATATTAACCGCTTATCAGATATATGTTTTGCACATATTTTGTTCCATTTCCTAGGTTTCCTTTTCACTCTGTTGATTGTGTCCTTTGGTGCACAAAATTTTTAGGTTTGATGTAGTCCCATTTGTCTATTTTTGCTTTTGATGCCTGTGCTTTTGATGTCATAGACAAGAAATTGTTGCCACATCCAATGTCATAAAACTGTGCCCATGTTTTCTTCTAGAAGTTTTACAGTTTTAGGTCTTGCATTTTAGATCTTTAATTTGTTTAAATTAATTGTGATATATGGTGTAAAATATGGTTCCAATTTTGTCTTTTTCATATGTGGATATCCAGTTTTTCCAACAGCATTTGTTGAAAAGTCTGTCCTTTCCCTATGGAATGGTCTTGGCTTCCTTGTTGAAGATCATTTGACCATGTATGCAAGGGTTTATTTTGGGGCTTTCTATTCTATTTGTCCATTTCTTCTGTCTTTATGCTACTGTCGCACTGTTTTGACTACCACAGCTTTGTAATATATTTTCAAATCAGGAAGTGTGAGACTCCAACTTTGTTCTTCTTCAAAATTGTTTTGTCTATTTGGGGTCCCTTGAGATTTCACATGAATTTAATTGTTTAAATTTCTGCAAGAAATGTGGTTGGGATTTTGACAGGGATTACATTGAATTTGTAGGTTGCTTTGAGTAGTATGGACATCTTAATATTAAGTCTTCTAATCCATGAACACAGGATATCTTTCCATTTATTTGTATCTTTAATTTCTTATAGCAATGTATAGTTGTGTTCTGTGTAAAAGTTTTTAACCTCCTTAGTTAGGTTATTCCTAAGTATCTTATTCTTTTTGATGTCATTGTAAATGGAATTGTTTTGATCACCAGGATTGGTTCCAGCCCCCTTTACTGATCACACACGAAAAGCTGCTTGAGGAGGTCTTGCCACTCTTTATGCTGCAAGTGTCCATTGTGGACATGGCATTGTCTACTCCAAGCATGTTGTCTTCTTATGTCCCACCAAATACCAGTGCTTGGGGCACCAGAACGTTGCCAGTCTCTTTGCAGAAGTCAGTGAATGGTCACCTCTGCCACACTGGCCTCTAAGCCTCCAGACTGTCCTGCTTATGCCTCATCTCTCAATGTCCATTTGCTTCTGTTCCTCAGCCCTTGACCAGACTCTTACAAAGACTTTCATCAATTTTAGGACATCACTCTGTAATCTTAAGGCTCAAATCTAGTATAAGGGCTTCAGTGAGTCAGAAACACTTTGTTTACATACATATATGCATCTTTGTTTATATATATAATCTGTGCAGCTTCAGTCTAACTTAAATGGACAGGACAATATTGGGCAGTAGAGAAAGAGGTCAAGAATGCTTGTAAACCCTACCTGTTCCATGGAAATCCTAAGCCCACATAGAGTTAGTTCAGCAGATTAACAGAGCTAGCTTCAGCCTCTTGACTGAATAATTTCTGAAGTTTCTTTGCAGATTTCAACAATTTCTTGGTCAATAAGACAGTCTGGCATAAGTTGAAATGGTCATGTAAGTTTCCTGAGTGGCTTTCTGCTCTAGAAAGATGAAATCCTACAAGGGCCAACTTTAAAACCCTACAAGGGCCAGCATGGGCAAGTGCCTGTTTCTAAAGTTAATGCAGGTAGAAATAATTTTCTTCAGTTGTCCTACTCCATAGCTCCCTTCTGCCAACCACACACACACTTAGTGAGTAATCCAGATTATTTTTAGGATTTACAGATATGTGTAACTTCACTGACAAGTGTCAAGATATGCACTCTTTGGCCTTTGTGTAGGTTTTCACTGTGTTGATAGGAGGCACAGTGGAAAGGGAGGGTTGTCCAAACAGAAGGAAGAACTTAAGCAAGTGCATGAAATTACGTAGTGGCTTCAGGACACAGTGGAAATGTCCTTCAGTGCTGTAAATGACTGTCAGGAAAACTTAGAGGGAAGTAGTATGTAGTTTATGACACTTGGAATAGGAGTACTTTGGAAGAATAAGCGAGGGAAAAATGTATTTCTTACCACTGACTAGTAATACAGTGAATATAGATGAGTTCTGGGATTTTCAACATTTCAGAAAGTTAGTTCTTCTTTCTCTATCTTAGCTACAGAATCAATGGATTTTCAACAGAGAGGGGCTCGATTTTTTAATGTACCCTTTATCTTTCCTTTACTCAGTGAGTGACATTTTTTTTTTTCTAAGAAACAGGTTCTCTTGCAGCTCTGTTTTCAGAGTTATTCATGCCTGCTTTCTTCAGGTGAATACAGTTTGAAAGACCAAGGTCTTAGGACAATCTCCCATTTGCCTATTATTTACCTCTCTGAATCAGACCACAAAATTCTGAATATGAAGCCCATAATTCTACCTGATAATAGAACAGAGAGTATAATATCAGATGGCAGGATTTTCTTCCACGATATTAGCCTCAAAGAGCATGTACTCGGCCACACCTTCAGTTTCACTTAACTGACTAGGGGATGAATATTCTAACTTATTTATGGTTTCAGACATCACTATTTCTTGGAGATAATAAGTTTTTAGTTTTTCAGATATGTAAAAAGTACTTGAGAGAAATATATCCTTAAATCAATTTTTTTTGGTAATTTAGGTGATGCCTTTTAAATCTTGTTTCCACTCTAGTGAAGGGCATAAAGATGATCTGAATAATTGGGAAAACACCATATTCATGGTTGAATATTTTAATATTGTAAATTTGTCATTTTCCCACAAATTAATATACCAATTAAATTCAATTCTAACTTAGAATTTTAGCAGAACTTTAAAGAACACAAAAAGCTTATTCCAAAGTTTATAAGTAAAAGGGCTTATATATAGACAATCCAAAGACTCCACCAAAAAATTGCTAGACCTAATAAACAAATTCAGTAAAGTCTCAAAATATAAAATCAACATACAAAAATCGGTTGCATTTCTATACACTGACATGAACTATTAGAAAGAGAAATAAAGAAAACAGTCCCATTTACAATAGCATCAAAACCAATAAAATATTTAGGAATAAATTCAACCAAGGAAGTGAAATATTTATACACCAAAAACTGTAAGATGCTGGTGAAAGAAATTGAAGACACAAGTGAGTGGAAAAATATCCCGTATTCATGGGTCAGAAGAGTTAATGCTGTTAAAATTTTCATACTACCAAAAGCCATTTACAGATTTAATGCAATTCCTATTAAAATTCTAATGGCATTTTTCACAGAAATAGAAAAGAACAATTGTAGCAATCATTTAGAACCACAAAAGACCCTGATAGTCAAAGCAATCTTGAGAAAGAGCAAAGCTGAAGGCATCAGCTTCCTGATTTCAAACTGTTTCACAAAGTTATAGTAATCAAAACAGTATGGCATAAAAATAGACATATACCAAGGGAACAGAATTAAGAGTGCAGAAATAAACGCATACAGATATAGTCAACTAATATTTGACAACGGAGCCAAGAATACCCAATGGTGAAAGGAAACTCTCTTTAATAAATGGTGTTGGGAAAATTGGATATTCATATGCAAAAAATGGAACTGGATCTCTATTTTACATCACTCACAGAAATTAATTCAGGGCTTCCCTGGTGGCGCAGTGGTTGAGAGTCCGCCTGCCGATGCAGGGGACACGGGTTCGTGCCCCAGTCCGGGAGGATCCCACATGCCACTGAGCGGCTGGGCCTGTGAGCCATGGCCGCTGAGCCTGCGCGTCTGGAGCCTGTGCTCCGCAATGGGAGAGGCCACAGCAGTGAGAGGCCCACGTACTGCCAAAAAAAAAAAAAAAAAAAAAAAAAAAAACAAAATGAATTGAGGACTTCACATAAGACTAGAAACAATAAAACTCACAGAAGAAAACATAAGAAAAGAGCTCCTTTGATATCAGTCTTGACAATAATATTTTTGGATATGACACAACAAGCCCAGACAACAAAAGCAAAAACAAAAAGTGTGACTACATGAAATGGAAAATCTTCTGCACTGCAAAAGAACCAATCAACAAACTGAAAAAATCATCTATGGAGTGGGAGAAAATATTTGCAAACCATCCATCCGATAAGGAGTTAATCCAAAATATATAAGGAACTCATACAACTCAGTAGCCCCAAAAACTAACAATCCAATTTAAAAATGGGCAGAGGACTTGAATAGAGGGTTTTTCCAAAGAGGACATACAAATGGACAACAAGTACGTGAAATGGTGTTCAACACTACTAATCATCAGGGAAGTACAAATGAAAACCATAGGGAGATATCACCTACACCTGTTAGAACGAGAGATAACAAATGCTGGTGAGGATGTGAAGAAAAGGGAAACCTGGTACACGGTTGGTAGGAATGTAAATTGGTGCAGCCACTATGGAAAACAGCATAGAGGTTCCTCAAAAAATTAAAAATGGAACTACCATACTATTCACCAATCCTACTTCTGTGTATATAACCAAAGGAGATGAAATCACTTTATCAAAGAGGTATCTGGACTCCCATTTCATTGCAGTATTATTCACAATAGCCAAGACATGGAAACAACAGAAGTGTCCATATATATAGATTTCATCATTAAAAAAGGAGGGAAATCCTGCCATTTGCAACAACATGGTGGACCTTATGCTAAGTGAAATAAGGATGTGCTCATTTTTCTCTTTGCTAAAATGGGCAAAATTAATAGCAACAAAACAGTAATAGTATCTAATGTTTGATGAGTGCTAGGTCCAAGCAAGGTACTATGGACTTCAACATGTATAATTTCCTTGAGTTCTCAAAATAACACTTTACCATGCCCATTTTATAAAATAGTGAAGGCAGGGAAAATGTGAGACTTACCCAATGTCACATAGCTAATAAGTGGTGAGGACCAGACTTGATTCCAATCTATTTGGCTCCCAAGTCTGTGCTCTTAAACTGTATGTTACACTGCTATTTATCAAGCTAAGCTATGCTAAAGAGATAAGGATGTAAAGAGATACAAAGCGAATGTTCCCTGCCTTTCTTAGAGAGGTTGGAACAGGAAAATTCATTCATCTTTGACTAAGTAGGGAGTCACAGTCTGATATTTCTCAAAAGGCAAAACAACCTTAACCTCCCTTTCAACCTATTTCGCACTGCCCAGGGTGCAGCCTGATGCTCCAGCCAAATGGATCTTTTGTGTTCCCCACCCACATGCCGTGATTTTCCTCTTTGCACAGTTGCTCATGCCTTTGTCTAGAGTGTCCTTCCTGGTCTACAGAATTCCCTAATGCATCCTTTGAGGTCCAGCCCAAGAGTAACTGCCTCCATGAGAATTATTGCTCTTTGGATGGAATTTCCTTGAGTGTCAGATTGTATGTTTCTGCTCAGTCTTTTCTTAACTTGTAATTAGTGCAGCTCTTTGTGTCAGGAAGGAGCATGGTTGTTGAATTTAAATTGACTGTTATAAAAAAAAAACTCCAGGGAGCACTTACCTAACAGAAGAGAATATACGAGGAAGGATTAACAATGAACTTGCCTTTTTCCTGTCAACCAGCACTGTTTTAAGCAAAACCTGAGGACGTATAAATGTGAAATGTTATTTCAAATGACTAGAAATTTATTTTAAACATGATTTTTCTCTTTTAGCACAAATGGTGAACTGAGTAAATTATAAACTTAAACTGTTGTAACATATTTGATTGTGAAAGAGCAGCATGTAAGGTGCCAGGAATTAATTTCTCAGGGAATGGCTTTGGAGACTGTCTTCTTTAATTACAGATTAAAGCAGACCTTGGCGGTGTCCTTTTGGATCAATATAAATACAGAGCATAAATCAATATTGTTATACTGTTACACAGTGTAGTGTAGAAATTCTTAAAAAGAAAATGAAAATTACAAATTGTCTTAAAGAAATAATGATTTTTACTTGACAATGACTCCATTGTAACCAAATTAAAAATTAGTGCTGTATAAATGCATCTGTGCTTAGATTGCCTATTTGTTCATTAGGATGTGCTCATTTTTCTCTTTGCTAAAATGGCCCAGAATTAGAAAGCGGTATATAATTCCAGTTCTGTCATTAATTAGTGGGAAATTATTTTAATTTCTTAGGTTCTAGTTTCCTTACCCTTAAGAGAGTTGGACTAGATGGCTTCAAAGATTCTCCAGTTTCTCAAACGTGTTATGATCCTCTTATAAGAAGGATCTTTGAAATTTTACTGAATCCAAAGAGTTTGAGGAAATATTAGCATATGGGAGGTATTGAGATGAGAGGAGGGAAGGTTGGTTAAAAAAAAATAAAGGGTAGAAGTGTTTATTTGCTTAGAGTAGAGAGGAAAAGCTGGTGTGGAGGGAAATGTCAACTTAACTGGTAGAGACACTGAAACTTCTACTTACATTGAATTTCATACTTTGCAAAATTGTTTCAGGTACATGTTGTGTTTGAGACCCTTGATAAGGAGTTCCCAATCTCAGAGGCAACTGGAAGCATTTCAGGTTTCTGAGAAGGATGATGTGTTTGAAATGATGCTTGAGCAATTTGTTGACTTCTTAAGGGAATATTTGTAAATCAGTTAGAGCAGTGCCTGGCATATCACAAGTGTTATGATATGTTAAAACAAAAATGGAGGTTTTTGGGAAAAGGGAAAGCCTGGCTGGGAAGCCACTGCCATCATCTTTGTCCTGGGAGAGTGAGTAAGACTTGTTTTCTGAAGATACCGAAGGTACTTGGCATTTCTCAGGCTCCCCTGGTTTCCTCTCTCTCTTAATTTTCATTAGGTGATCAAAACTTTTTTCCCCATTTCTAAGCATAATCTCAACTCGCTGGAGCTGAGCCATTTATTTATTTCTTTTTAGAATTTCTTTTTAAAAAATACAATATAGAGTACAGAGAACTGTAATAGAGAGTGCGTAAAGTGCATAAGCTTTTATTTTCAAATAACAACTTATTCGGAATAGTTTTAGTGAAAAACATGTATAGTTTGTAGAAAGGTTGGATAATAAACACATTTAACTCTGAGTCAAGTGCCTATGTTTAGTCCTTCCTTTACCATCAAATGACTTGGTATGGTATTGGACAAATCATGGGATTTTTCTGAGCCTTGGTTAACTCATTTGTGAAACAAATGCTAATAACTAATCTCCTATCCATGGAACTGTTATCAGTGCTTAGGACAGTGCTTGGCATAGACAAAACACTTTACAAATATTTCTTGAATGAATAAATGGACTTTAATTTAGATAACATGTGTGGATATATGTACAAATGTATAAATAAAAGTTATTTTTAATGTAAAGAATTCTCTGTATGTCAATCCTAATCCCCCAATTCATCCCACCCTCCCCTTGCCTGCCATGTCCACATGTCCATTCTCTAAATTTGCATCTCTATTCCTGCCCTGCAAATAGGTTCATCTGTACATTTTTCTAGATTCCATATATATGCGTTAATATACGATATTTGTTTTTCTCTTTCTGACTTACTTCACTCTGTATGACAGACTCTAGGTCCATCCACATCTCTACAAATGACCCAATTTAGTTCCTTTTTATGGCTGAGTAATATTCCATTGTATATATGTGCCACATCTTCTTTATCCATTCATCTGTTGATGGGCATTTGGGTTGCTTCCATGTCCTGGCTATCATAAATCATGCTGCAATGAACATTGTGGTACATGTCTCTTTTTGAATTATGGTTTTCTCAGGGTATATCAAAAACAGTAATCAAAACAGTATGTACTGGCGTGAAGACAGGCATATAGACTAATGGAAGAAAATAGAGAGCCCTCAAATAAATGTAAGCATATGCAATCAACTGATCTTTGACAAGGGTACCAGTATTACACAGTGGGGAATGGATTGTCTCTTCAACAAATGGTGTTAGGAAAACTAGATTTTCATATGCAAAGGCATGAAATTAGACTCTTATTTTACACCATGTACAAAAACCAACTCAAAATAGATTAAAGACTTAAGTGTGAGACCTAAAACTGTAAAACTCTTAGAAGAAAATATAAGGGAAAAACTTCATAAAACTGGTCTTGACAGTGATTTCATGGCTATGACATCAAAAGCATAGGTAACAAAAGCTAAAATAAAGAAACAGGACTACATCAAACTAAGAAGTTTCTGCACAGGAAAAGAAATAATCAACAGAGTGAAAAGGCAACCTATGGAAAAGGAGAAAATACTTTCAAGCTATATATCTGGGGCCCTCCAATATTAAGAGGTAAGGGAGAAAGGAGAAGCCAGGAAAGGAGATTGAAAAGGAGGGAGCTGTGAGGTAGGAGGAAAATAAAGAGATTATAGTAGCATGGAAGTCATGTAAAGAAAGCATCGAGGAAGAAAGAGTGATGAACTGTGTCAAATGCTGATAAGTCAAGTAAGATGAGGTCTAAGAATTACCATTTATATTTTATTTATCAACATGGAGGTGTTGGTGACCCACTTAAGAGCAGTTCTGATGGTGTGATATAGACCAAGAAGAGCTGATTGGGGTGGGTTGAAGATAGAGTTAAGAGAGAGGAATTAGAGACACAAATTATAGAGCAATTCTTTGAGCATTTTTGCTGAAAAAATTGTGCAAAGAATGAAGCACTAACTTGTGGGGAAAGTGAGTCGATATAGACCTTTTTTTTTTAAATGGGAAAATAATGGTATGTTTGTGTTCTGTTTGGAAAGATTCAGTAGAGATAGAAATATTGATGAGGGGGAACTTCTGGAGAAGTCCTTCAATAGGTGAATGGAGTGGTGTTTAGTGTGAAATTGGACGGGAAAGCTTTAGATAGGAATATGTTTATCTCTCTTAACACATGGAAGACAGAGCATGCAGGGTGATACTGTCAGATGGATTGATATGTTCATTAGAGTCTGAGTATTTTAGTAATCAGTAATGACAGGTCCAGCATATGACCCTGGGAGTCAGAGGTTGAGGTAGGATGAAGGACAAGGTGATGGGGAAGAGGAAGTTGAGGAACAAAGAGACCAGGGTATTTGGAAGATTGCTCATAAGTCTGTTGAAATTGCCAAAAATTAAAACAAGAGTAGAATGACAGTGAACTAAGAGCTAAAATCAGTGAGAAACAGGTGAGATTGGTCTGGGGGTTGCTGAATGACAGTAACAGTGGGGTATAAGAGGTGATATAATCTGATGACTTGAGATTCAAAGATGGAGATCTTTAGGGAGGAGTGAGGGAGAATTAAAGTGGCAATGAAGAGCAAGGAGGACACCTGCTGCACCCCTAGGTCCAGTGGTTTGATGGTTGTGGAAGAAAAAACAGGCTTCATTGTGAGAGCTTCATGGAAGTAGCATCCTCATGGAAGACTGGTTTTAGTTAGAACAAGATAAAAAGTAGAGGTAGAGAGAGGGCATTTTGAGAATGACTGAATTCCAGAGAACATGGCAGACTGATTTCAGGAGTTGGGCAGGGGTGAGAAGCGGGGAGAAATAGGAGACATGTAGAGCCTTAAGGATTAGAATGTTGGCAGTAATGGGCCATCTTGGAATCTGGGGATTCTTATAATGACATATAATCAGGGATAAAGGGCTTAAGTAGATCATTGTGTGTGGATTGAAGCAAATAGCAGCAGCAAAGCTGTGAGAGTTGGGGAGTAGGGAATGCAATTATTAACACATTTTTGTTCATATTGGAACACCCTGCAGCCAAGCTAAACATGATGTAATTTATGATAAACAACTCTCACTTGCACAATAGGAGACTGTTGAAAATGCCAACTCCCTGAGGGAAAGTCACCAGTGGCTCAGCTCCCTAGCAAAATGTCAAATACTTGGCCTGATTCTAACTAGGGAAAAGCAGGAGAGCAGTGTTTCCTCTCAGTCCATTCATCCCTCAGCCAGGTTATCATTGCCTGTGATGTTAAGGCAAGAGGCGACAGGAGAGAAACAAGTTGTGTGGGTATGAGTGACCTTCCACTTTCCAGGAGAAAGGGGATCATCTCCAGGCAGTGACACTCAGCCAGGTGTGAGGTACTACCATGTGCCCAGATGGATACATTACTAATTTATTGGGAAGCCTTCCAGATTTACCAGTTTCTGTTACCTTCATGAGAAGCTTATAACAACTTTATAGCAAAAGCTGAAGGTGGAGAACTTCCTTGGGTGTGAATACTCACAAGTGTGTTGCTAGAAAGACCAAATATTAGAACTAAGCAACCTAAGTGTCCATCATCGGATGAATGGATAAAGAAGATGTGGCACATACATACAATGGAATATTACTCAGCCATAAAAAGAAACGAAATTGAGCTATTTGTAATGAGGTGGATGGACCTAGAGTCTGTCATACAGAGTGAAGTAAGTCAGAAAGAGAAAGACAAATACCGTATGCTAACACATATATATGGAATTTAAGAAAAAAAAATGTCATGAAGAACCTAGGGGTAAGACAGGAATAAAGACACAGACCTACTAGAGAATGGACTTGAGGCTATGGGGAGGGGGAAGGGTAAGCTGGGACAAAGTGAGAGAGTGGCATGGACATATATACACTACCAAATGTAAAATAGATAGCTAGTGGGAAGCAGCCACATAGCACAGGGAGATCAGCTCGGTGCTTTGTGACCACCTAGAGGGGTGGGATAGGGAGGGGAGGGAGGGAGATGCAAGAGATATGGGAAAATATGTATATGTATAACTGATTCACTTTGTTATAAAGCAGAAACTAACACACCATTGTAAAGCAATTATACTCCAATAAATATGTTAAAAAAAAGAGAGAACTAAGAGGGGGCCTTAGAGATCACTAGAGATGAACTGGTTTCACAGCATCCAAAGTTTTATATTTTGTAGGGGAAACTTTATTATGTCCAATATTTAGAAATCTTATGAGGAACCACAGTATACGTAAAACAGATAAAAATAAAACTTCATTGGGTGGTTTTTGAGATGCTTCTGAATTCCTCCTGAATTTCACTTTATGAGCGCTCATGTGTACCTTTGGGGAAACTCAAGGGATTTTGTAACGCACAATTTTGACAAACATTGATCTAAATGCCTTCTCCTGGCTTGGGTTCCTTAAAAAAGCATACTCTGTGACAAGGATACAAGTGCAAGTTGTTTATTCAAGAGGTGATTCCAGAAAGTGGATTCAAAGTGAGGCCAGTTATCATAGATCGTATGGTTTGTTTCAGTCACAGGCAGCTGCACAGGGGCAGGCATAGTATAGATGGCAATTTGGATTTAACTAGTGTTGTGGTTTTGCCAGGGCAAATGTAATGACGTGAGAGAAGGGCAAGGGAGATGAAGGGATACAAAAGAATGAATTCATTGTAATTATTTACCAAAGAATAAGCTGGGTAAGGAGGGAAGAGGAGATATCAGTAGATGAGGGAGAATGAGACGTTGGTAGGATGGGTCATAGTATTGATGGAGTCGGGGTACCAGAGAGGTGTGAGCTGGAAAGGAATATGGTGGTCAGGGAGTGAGATGCATGAAATTGAGTTCACAGAGGGGCCGCAGTTATTGGTCATGACAAGGTCATTATGGACATGACCACGGGAGTGAGTGGTTGAGACAAGGTGGCGGGAAAGGTCATTTGAGGAGAGGAGCTCTAGGAACTGAAAGTCTAGGGGTGTTGGAATCATCTATTTATATATGGAAATCTCCTTGAGTTAGGACTGGAAAAATGTTGTATAGCAAAGAGAGTAGAATAAAATCTACCAATATATGTACGAGGGCATATCTGGGTGGTGAGTTGTACTCACTTTAAATTTATTTCTTACACTTCATGTATTACTTTTATAATCAGAAGTAAATGATTAAAAAAGATAAATTGTTTCAGTTGGGGTTCAGTCAGGAAAACAGGAATTTTATATAATTTTATGCAGCTATTTGGGTGCATACAAATCACAGTGGAGCCTGGAGGAGTGAAAGGGGATCAGCCATCAGTTTTCAATTTTGCCATGTTCCCATGGTCCAGAGTCAGAGTGCTGTTACCCGAGAGTTGGGAACCTGCAGGAAACTGCTGCTGACTTCAGAGTTTCTTCACATCTTGAGATGAGTGAATGGCAGGGGACTGCACAGGGTGTTGAAAAACTTATCTGTGTAAAGCCCACGCATCTGGTGGTACTGCTGGAGGGAGAGGAAAGTGGCTTCTGCCTCCTTTGCTCCTCTCAGATCTCATGTTAATGCATCTCACAGGCAAACGTAATGCATGTCCATCTCTCTGCAGGCAAGGAAACCTGCAAACTGCAGTTCTGGGTGACCGTCTCCTGTGATACGGTGAGAGCATAGAAGAAGAATGGGAATGAATGTTGACTGTAGAACCAGGCCAAACCAAACCAGACAGACTAAATCATATCCAGCCTAGCAAACATTGCTTCATAGAGCCAAAATGCATTTCATGGCTCAGTTTGTACTGTCCCCTCTTAAGCTTGGCACTTTGCCTTTTTAACTGAAATTCTCCCTGTCTTGTGTCTCTTTCTAGCATGGATTTTTGTGACTGTAGGATCCAGCATCAATGAAAAGGTTTCTTAAAACCTGCACGTATGTATGTATGAATGTGTGTGTGTGTGTGTGTGTGTGTGTGTGAGTGTGTTACCTCTTAAATATTACCTAGATTAAAAGGCAGGAAGGATTAGGGTTTCATCTGAGGCAAGTTACCATTGTATCCAGTTTAAAGAATCAGAGGAGTGGAGTGAAGGGAGTGAGCAAAATGGGCCAGGGAGGTCAAGAATAGCTTTTCAAAGAAGGCAGAATTTAATTAGGGCTTGAAGGACAGGGAAAGAGAAAAAGATATGAACAGGGTGCTGGAAGACTAGAGTGCTAGTTTTGGTTCTGCACATAGCTAGTTTCTTGACCCCGGTTGTCATTAGGGCTGTTTACAAACATTGCTGCTCCCTTCCCTCTGGCTAGGCACCAGGCTTGCACTTCTCTAGCCCCTTGAAGTCAGGTGTGGCCATGTGACTTCCTTTGACAATGAAGTGTTAGTGGAAGAGGCATATACTACTTGTAGGTAGAAGCATCAACTTGCTTGTGCCTGATGCCGACGTTCCTTTTCCTCGCTGTGGTCGTCCTGCAAGCATGTGCTAAAAGGGAGCCTCTGTTACTCTGGGTCCCTGCGGGATTATGAAGAGATGTGCTGGGCAAGGAGTGTGAGAAAGAAATACACCTTTGTAGTGTTAAGCCACTGGGAATTTTGGAGCTCTTGTGTCAGTGGAATAACCCTACCCATCTTACCTATTAGGGTGACCTTGAGCAAGCCCTTTCATGTGTGGGAGCCCCAGTTTCCCACGGGTAAGATGAAAGATTTAGAATAGATTGTTTTCAAGAATTTTTCTTTTCCAGCAGCAGATTTCAAAGGAAATTCACCAGGAAACCTAAAATGTAAATGGCTCCCAACAGAGCTGGGTGTCCTCTCGGTGAAAACCACTGGATAGAGACTTCTAACATTTTGTCCATCCCTGGCATGTTTTAAGTCTCTTGGAAGGCTCATAGTCTACCAGTTCCGGTCAGCCTGGCCAGCTTCTCTCTCACTGGAGCAAATCTAACTAGTATGAATTTCAGTAGCATAAACCTGTTTTCCGGAGTTTTCCACTTCTGGGTAAGGTGAACATCATGATTCTGGTTAGAGAACAATCTGTGTGGTCTGACTTACGTAGCTTTCTGGTTTCCCCTTGATGCACTGCGGCAAAGGCAGCTAAGACGGCCTACTCCTTGGCAGGAAACCAGGCATGTGACTGACAGATGATGCTGAAGATCTGCCCCTGAATTCCATTACTGATGCTAACATGGACTCAACTGACCTCTGCAGGGGAGAGACTGAAAAGTCTTATCAGTGAGCATGACGGTGTTTCAGAAGATGGGAAAAGAACTGTTAAATAGACATAGTGCAGACTACAGAGGTACCAATGGTTTGACTGGGTGAGATGGACAATGAATTATGAACTTTTTCTAAAAGAAGGGACCTGTATGACTCCTGACGTCTCTCTCTTTCTCTCCTCATTCTCAGTGGTAAAATGATTGCTGGCTTCAGACAGACCTGGGTTTGAATCCCAAGTCGTCTACTGGTTGACCATGGGCATATACCCTAATGATTCCACCTCAGTTTCTTCTATTGTAGAATGGAATAATAACACCTTCTTGGCCAAGTGGTTGTTAGGATTGAATGAGATGAAGAATGCAAAACACGCGGCACTTGCTTCTTTCTCACTTCCACGCTCCTTATTTCCTGTTTCCTTATATTTTTAATTCAAACAGAAAGTCACAAAAATTATAATCATCCTCATCAGTTCACTCAGTCCCATGTAATTAATTTTTTTTCATCTCGATCTTTCGTTAGCACTTTTATGAATTCATCAGTTTTCCATTAGAGTTCTGAAAATGCTTAGTCATTCAGTTCAGCAGTAGAGTCAGTTACCAGAAACCTGTACTTGTCAGAGCCTTTTCCATGAATTCCTTGAAGATGAAATCTTTTTATAGGAACATTTTTGTGACAGCAACAGAGTACAGCCAGAACTGTCTGTAAATGACAGAAGACATAAGAATGACCACGGTTAAAGATTTGATGAAAGTTCATAATAATACAATTGACAAGGAAATTTAGTTATTTCTGAGATATACATTTTAAAGTAATAACTAGAATTATGACTTATAACATTATACCAGAACATAAGATTTTTAGAAATTTCATGTAATGTTTGAAACATTTATATTAACATACTTCCATACAAATACCCCAAAGAAAGTTTAGTATTAGTTTTTTGTTTGTTTTTTTTATACTGTAGGTTCTTATTAGTCATCAATTTTATACACATCAGTGTATACACATCAATCCCAATCGCCCAATTCAGCACACCACCATCCCCAGCCCACCGCAGGTTTCCCCACTTGGTGTCCATATGTTTGTTCTCTACATCTGTGTCTCAACTTCTGCCCTGCAAACCGGTTCATCTGTACCATTTTTCTAGGTTCCACATACATGCGTTAATATACGATATTTGTTTTTCTCTTTCTGACTTACTTTACTCTGTATGAAGTCGTTAGATCCATCCACGTCTCAACAAATGACTCAGTTTCGTTCCTTTTTATGGCTGAGTAATATTCCATTGTATATATGTACCACAACTTCTTTATCCATTCGTCTGTCGATGGGCATTTAGGTTGCTTCCATGAGCTGGCTATTGTAAATAGTGCTGCAATGAATATTGGGGTGCATGTGTCTTTTTGAATTATGGTTTTCTCTGGGTATATGCCCAGTAGTGGGATTGCTGGGTCATATGGTAGTTCTATTTTTAGTTTTTTAAGGAACCTCCATGCTGTTCTCCATAGTGTCTGTATCAATTTACATTCCCACCAACAGTGCAAGAGGGTTCCCTTTTCTCCACACCCTCTCCAGCATTTGTTTGTAGATATTCTGATGATGCCCATTCTAACTGGTGTGAGGTGATACCTCATTGTAGTTTTTTTTTTTTAATATCTTGATTGGAGTATAATTGCTTTACAATGGTGTGTTAGTTTCTGCTTTATAACAAAGTGAATCAGTTATACATATACATATGTTCCCATATCTCTTCCCTCTTGTGTTTCCCTTCCTCCCATCCTCCCTATCCCACCCCTTTGGTGGTCACAAACCACCAAGCTGATCTCCCTGTGCTATGTAGCTGCTTCCCACTAGCTATCTATTTTATGCTTGGTAGCGTATGTATGTCCATGCCACACACTCACTTTGTCACAGCTTACCCTTCTCCCTCCCCGTATCCTCAAGTGCATGCTCTAGGAGGTCTGTGTCTTTATTCCCATCTTACCACTAGGTACTTCATGACCTTTTTTTTTCTCCTTAGATTCCATATATATGTGTTAGCATACGGTATTTGTTTTTCTCTTTCTGACTTAATTCACTCTGTATGACAGACTCTAGATCCATCCACCTCACTGCAAATAACTCAATTTCATTTATTTTTATGGCTGAGTAATATTCCATTTGATATATGTGCCACATCTTCTTTATCCATTCATCCGATGATGGACACTTAGGTTGCTTCCATGTTCTGGCTATTGTAAATAGAGCTGCAATGAACATTTTGGTACATGACTCTTTTTGAATTATGGTTTTCTCAGGGTATATGCCCAGTAGTGGGATTGCTGGGTCGTATGGAGTTCTATTTTTAGTTTTTTAAGGAACCTCCATACTGTTCTCCATAGTGGCTGTATCAATTTACATTCCCACCAACAGTGAAAGAGTGTTCCCTTTTCTCCACACCCTCTCCAGCATTTATTGTTTCTAGATATTTTGACGATGGTCATTCTGACTGGTGTGAGATGATATCTCATTGTAGTTTTGATTTACATTTCTCTAATGATTAATGATGTTGAGCATTCTTTCATGTGTTTGTTGGCAATCTGTATATCTTCTTTGGAGAAATGTCTATTTAGGTCTTCTGCCCATTTTTGGATTGGGTTGTTTGTTTTTTTGTTATTGAGCTGCATGAGCTGCTTTTAAATTTGGGAGATTAATCCTTTGTCAGTTGCTTCATTTGCAAATATTTTCTCCCATTCAGAGGGTTGTCTTTTGGTCTTGTTTATGGTTTCCTTTGCTGTGCAAAAGCTTTGAAGTTTCATTAGGTCCCATTTGTTTATTTTTGTTTTTATTTCCATTTCTCTAGGAGGTGGATCAAAAGAGATCTTGCTGTGATTTATGTCAAAGAGTGTTCTTCCTATGTTTTCATCTAAGAGTTTTATAGTGTCTGGCCTTACATTTAAGTCTCAAATCCATTTTGAGTTTATTTTTGTGTATGGTGTTAGGGAGTGTTATAATTTCATTCTTTTACATGTAGCTGTCCAGTTTTCCCAGCACCACTTATTGAAGAGACTTTCTTTTCTCCATTGTATATCTTTGCCTCCTTTGTCATAGATTAGTTGACCATAGGTGCATGGGTTTATCTCTGGGCTTTCTATCTTGTTCCATTGCCCTATGTTTCTGTTTTTGTGCCAGTACCATATTGTCTTGATTACTGTAGCTTTGTAGTATAGTCTGATGTCAGGGAGTCTGATTCCTCCAGCTCTGATTCTTTCCCTCAAGACTGCTTTGGCTATTCGGGGTCTTTTTTGTCTCCATACAAATTTTAAGATGATTTGTTCTAGTTCCGTAAAAAATGCCATTGGTAATTTGATAGGGATTGCATTGAATCTGTAGATTGCTTTGGGTAGTACAGTCATTTTCACAATATTGATTCTTCCAATCCAAGAACATGGTATATCTCTCCAACTGTTGGTATCATCTTTAATTTCTTTCATCAGTGTCTTATAGTTTTCTGCATACAGGTCTTTTTTCTCCCAAGGTAGGTTTATTCCTAGGTATTTTATTCTTTTTGTTGCAATGGTAAATGGGAGTGTTTCCATAATTTCTGTTTCAGATTTTTCATCATTAGTGTATAGGAATGTGAGAGATTTCTGTGCATTAATTTGGTATCCTGCAACTTTACCAAATTCATTGATTAGCTCTAGTAGTTTTCTGGTGGCATTTTTAGGATTCTCTATGTATAGTATCATGTCATCTGCAAACAGTGACAGTTTTACTTCTTCTTTTCCAATTTGGATTCCTTTTGTTTCTTTTTCTTCTCTGATTGCTGTGGCTAGGACTTCCAAAACTATGTTGAATAATACTGGTTAGAGTGGACATCCTTGTCTCATTCCTGAACTTAGAGGAAATGCTTTCAGTTTCTCACCATTGAGAATGATGTTTGCTGTGGGTTTGTCGTATGTGGCCTTTATTATGTTGAGGTAGGTTCCCTCTATGCCCACTTTCTGGAGAGTTTTTATCATAAATGGCTGTTGAATTTTGTCAGAAGCTTTTTCTGCATCTGTTGAGATGATCATATGGTATTTTTTCTTCAGTTTGTTAATATGGTGTATCCCATTGATTTGATTTGTGTTTATTGAAGTATCCTTGCATACCTGGAATAAATCCCACTTGATCGTGGTGTATGTTCCTTTTAATGTGTTCTTGGATTCTGTTTGCTAGTATTTTGTTGAGGATTTTTGCATCTATATTCATCAGTGATATTGGTCTGTAATTTTCTTTTTTTGTAGTATCTTTGTCTGGTTTGGTATCAGGGTGATGGTGGCCTCATAGAGTGAGTTTTGGAGTGTTCCTTCCTCTGCAGTTTTTTGGAAGAGTTTGAGAAGGATGGATGTTAGCTCTTCTCTAAATGTTTGATAGAATTCACCTGGTCCTGGACTTTTGTCTGTTGGAAGATTTTTAATCACAGTTTCAATTTCAGTGGTTGTGATAGGTCTGTTCATATTTTCTATTTCTTCCTGATTCAGTCTTGGCAGGTTGTGCCTTTCTAAGAATTTGTCCATTTCTTCCAGGTTGTCCATTTTATTGGCATAGAGTTGTTTGTAGTCGTCTCTTAGGATACTTTGTATTTCTTCTGTGTCTGTTGTAACTTCTCCTTTTTCATTTCTAATTTTATTGATTTGAGTCCTCTCCCTCTTTTTCTTGATGAGTCTGGCTAATGGTTTATCAATTTTGTTTATCTTCTCAAAGAACAAGCTTTTAGTTTTATTGATCTTTGCTATTGTTTTCTTTGTTTCTGTTTCATTTATTTCTGCTCTGATTTCTTTCCTTCTGCTAACTTTGGGTTTTGTTCTTCTTTCTCTAGTTTCTTTAGGTGTAAGGTTAGATTATTTACTTGAGACTTTTCTTTTTTTTGAGGTAGGCTTGTATAGCTATAAACTTCCCTCTTAGAACTGCTTTTGCTGCATCCCATAGGTTTTGGATCGTTGTGTTTTCATTGTCATTTGTCTCTAGGTATTTTTTAATTTCCTCTTTGACATTCAGTGATCTCTTGGTTATTTAGTAATGTATTGTTTAGCCTCCATGTGTTTGTGTTTTTATGTTTTTTCCCTGCAATTCATTTCTAATCTCATAGCGTTGTGTTCAGAAAAGATGCTTGATATGATTTCAATTTTCTTAAATTTACTGAGGCTTGATTTGTGACCCAGGATGTGATCTATGCTGCAGAATGGTCCGTGCGCACTTGAGAAGAAAGTGTAATCTGCTGTTTTTGGATGGAATGTCCTATAAATATCAATTAAATCTATCTGATCTATTGTGTCATTTGAAGCTTCTGTTTCCTTATTTATTTTCATTTTGGATGATCTGTCCATTGGTGTAAGGGAGGTGTTAAAGTCCCCAACTATTATTGCGTTACTATTGATTTCCCCTTTCATGGTTGTTAGCATTTGCCTTATGTATAGAGGTGCTCCTATGTTGGGTGCATAAACATTTATAATTGTTATATCTTCTTGGATTGATCCCTTGATTATTATGTAGTGTCCTTCCTTGTCTCTTTTAACATTCTTTATTTTAAAGTCTATTTTATCTGATATGAGTATAGCCACTCCATCTTTCTTTTGATTTCCATTTGCATGGAACATCTTTTTCCATCCTGTCACTTTCAGTCTGTATGTGTCCCTAGGTCTGAAGCGGGTCTCTTGCAGACAGCACATATATGGGTCTTGTTTTTGTATCCGTTCAGGAAGCCTGTCTTTTGGTTGGAGTATTTAATCCATTCACGTTTAAGGTAATCATCGATATGTATGGTCCTATGACCATTTTCTTAATTGTTTTGGGTTTGTTTTTATAGGGCCTTTTCTTCTCTTGTGTTTCCCACTTAGAGAAGTTCCTTTAGCATTTGTTGTAGAGCTGGTTTGGTGGTGCTGAATTCTCTTAGCTTTTGCTTGCCTGTAAAGCTTTTGATTTCTCCATCAAATCTGAATGAAATCCTTGCTGGGTAGAGTAATCTTGGTTGTAGATTCTTCCCTTTCATCACTTTAAGTAGATCATGCCACTCCCTTCTGGTGTGTAGAGTTTCTGCTGAGAAATCAGCTGTTAACCTTATGGGAGTTCCCTTGTATGTTATTTTTCGTTTTTCCCTTGCTGCTTTCAATAATTTTTCTTTGTCTTTGATTCTTGCCAATTTGATTACTATGTGTCTCGGCGTGTTTCTCCTTGGGTTTATCCTGTATGGGACTCACTGTATTTCCTGGACTTGGGTGGCTATTTCCGTTCCCACGTTAGGAAAGTTTTTGACTAAAATCTCTTCAAATATTTTCTCTGGTCCTTTCTCTCTCTCGTCCTTCTGGGACCCCTATAATATGAATGTTGTTGCATTTAATGTTGTCCCAGAGGTCTTTTAGGCTATCCTCATTTGTTTCCATTCTTTTTTCTTTATTCTGTTCTGCAGCAGTGAATTCCACCATTCTGTCTTCTAGGTCACTTATCCGTTCTTCAGCCTCAGTTATTCTGCTATTGATTCCTTCTAGTGTAGTTTTCATTTCAGTTATTGTATTGTTCATCTCTGTTTGTTTGTTCTTTAATTCTTCTAGGTCTTTGTTAAACATTTCTTGTATCTTCTCGATCTTTGCCTCCATTCTTTTTACAAGGTCCTGGATCATCTTCATTATCATTATTCTGAATTCTTTTTCTGGAAAGTTGCCTATCTCCACTTCATTTAGTTGTTTATCTGGGGTTTTATCTTGTTCCTTCATCTGGTACATAGCCCTTTGCCTTTTCATCTTGTCTGTCTTTCTGTGAATGTGGTTTCTGTTCCACAGGCTGCAGGATTGTAGTTCTTGCTTCTGCTGTCTGCCCTCTGGTAGATGAGGCTATCTAGGAGGCTTGATGGGAGGGACTGGTGGTGGGTAGAGCTGGCTGTTGCTCTGGTGGGCAGAGCTCAATAAAACTTAAATCCACTTGACTGTTGATGGGTGGGGCTGGGTTCCCTTCCTGTTGGTTGTTTGGCCTGAGGCAACCCAACACTGGAGCCTACCCGGGCTCTTTGGTGGGGCTAATGACAAACTCTGGGAGGGCTCACACCAAGGAGTACTTCCCAGAACTTCTGCTGCTGGTGTCCTTGTCCCCATGGTGAGCCATAGCTCCCCCACACACCCTGCCTCTGCAGGAGACCCTCTAACACTAGCAGGTAGGTCTGGTTCAGACCTGCTCCTTCCCCTGGGTCCTGATGCAGGGGTCACTGCTCCTTCCCCTGGGTCCTGATGCACACACTACTTTGTCTGTGCCCTCCAAGCGTGGAGTCTCTGTTTCCCCCACTCCTGTCAAAGTTCTGTAATCAATTCCCACTAGTCTTCAAAGTCTGATTCTCTAGGAATTCCTCCTCCATTGTCAGACCCCCAGGTTGGGAAGCCTGATGTGGGGCTAAGAACTTTTACTCTAGTGGGTGGACTTCTGTGGTATAAGTGTTTGCTAGTCTGTGAGTCACCCATCCACCAGTTATGGGATTTGACTTTACTGTGATTTTGCCCCTCCTACCATCTCATTGTGGCTTCTCCTTTGTCTTTGGATGTGGGGTATCTTTTTTGGTGAATTCCAGTGTCTTCCTGTCGACGACTGTCCAGCAGCTAGTTGTGATTCTGGTGTTCTCACAAGAGGGAGAGAGAGCATGTCCTTCTACTCCACAATCTTCGTTCCTCCTCTCCTGTTCCTTTTAGTTTCCATCTGTTTTGCAATTCCTATGATACATCTTTCCTGTTTAACATATTGGTTATGTCTTAACAAGTATCAGATGTTTACTTATTTGAAGTTCTGTGGGCATCACTTTGCACCATTATGTTCAGGGGACTTTGGAAATTTCTATCCTCAATATTTTATGAGGATGTGTGTTGAAGATCCATTTTAGCTTTTGCTAAGTACCTACTTGTATGATGGAGATGCCTAGTTGCACTTTCTAATTAGAAGAAGGTCATGGAGTACAATCAAAACTATATACCTTAAAACTGGCTCTTAAAACTCTTCCTGTGTCCTCAGCAAGGGGAAGAAAAGTTCTCAGAGTGTCCTAAGTGGCGTTCACTCTTCATTTGCTATGGGGTAAAAGTGGCAGCCAGAAATGGTGTACAGAGATCATAAAAGGCCATAAGTTTGTGACCTGAGAGGTCACTCTGAGAGTCACATGTAAATGGGGCAGCCTGGTGGTGTAAGGAGTGGGATAGACAGCAATGCAATGAAAGTGGAGTGAGATTCAGATACAGAGGGCCTGATCTTGGTCCTTGACTTCAATATGGACCTTGATAAAATTTTATAATATTGTTGGCCCTCAGTTTATTCATCTATAAAAGGAAGACATTGCCTAAGAGCAATGTTATGTGCATGAAAGAAGATAATATATGTGAAAAATACTTTGTGATCTCTGAACTACTGTCCAATGGTTAGGAGTCATGATCACCCTTTCATCTGTTACTGGGTAATACCTTACAGGGGGCAGGTATATGGGTAATACCTTACAGGGGGCCCAAGGGCCACATCCAGCAAGACGACTCATGGGCAACGTCTCTGAGGCAGGGCTGTTGACTTTGGCTCTACTGCTCTCTAATATAGTTGGCATGACTCCTGTTTGGTGACTGTGGGGCCCAAAGTACAGTACTGACGAATAACTTGATGAATGTCTTCTAGAAAATTGAAAACAGAGTTGAGACTACAATTTATACTGAGCAGATCCCTGTATCCTTGTTAGTTAGCTAGTGATAAGAGAGTGAACATGAGATTGTAATTGGTATAAATACAGAGCTCTGTAGCATCATCCATGTGGATTCTTGCAGGTCTAGGGGCTTCCGGGGGACTTGTACCGGATAAAAGACAAATCTACTCACAATGGATATTGACAAGATTTGGAAAAAGAATCAGAGGTTATCATTTCCCTCAGATCTTAGACACCCATGTTTAAATCCTTTGGGCTTTGTGTTGTTTTCATCACTGGACAATGTCCCTGTCAAAGTATTTATCACTCACTTGTGGTTTTATCTGACAAACATGTATTGAGCATCTTCTGTACATAACCTGCCATGTTAGGGAGCCATGGATTTTTTTTCCCCCTCAACATTTTATTATGAAAATATTCAACCATAGAGAAAAATTGAAATAATTTTATAACTAGCAACTGGCTTATACAATTATATATCTAAATAAATCTTTTCTTCTATTTGTCCATCAGTATATATTACTGTTCCCTCTAAATTCTTGAGTATGCATATCAGAAATTATGGAGGATTTTTGAGCAGGGGTGTAATAAGATTCAAGCTGCGTGTCATGTAAATGTCTCCTATGAAAATATGGGTGTGATGGTGCTGGTCCTGGTGATTGTGCCCTTCTCACTGCCTCTGTCCTTCTCTTATTTTTAGGAGAATCAGTCATTGACTAACATGGTGGGAATGTCAGAGAGTTTCCCTAAACTGGATGGGAGAGATAAGGATGGTGCTGATCTATAGAGCATGCTTTCACACATGTACTGAAAAGACAATATTGGCATGTGATCATGTGGCATAGGACTCCTCAAAGTTTCTTGGCTTAATTTATCCATTTTCCAAAGTATGCAGTTACTTTACTAGGAATTTTATCTGTATTCTTTCTCTCTTGTTATTTTCACAATGGTCCTTTGAGTTGGCATTACTACGCCCATTTTTCCGATGTATATACCGAGTATGAGAAAATTTAAGTCATTTGCTTGAATTACTTGACTGGGAATTGGTACTACTGGATTTATACTCTAGAGACACAATGTTCTTTCCCCTTCATTGGCTGTTGCCTAAAGCTGGTACTTATTCTACCCCTTGCAAGCCACAGTGCTTCAGAAGGAAGTATTATAGAAGCAAAAGAAATCAGCAAAAATTATGTCTCTTCTAACAGACAAATTATAGGATTCCACAGTCCCATGGTAGCAATTATCCAATCTTCCTTTCAGTCTATGAACATTGGTGAGGAAAGATTTCCCTCTTGGGCAGTCTGCAGATTTGCTGTTGCTGACACAGATATGCATCTCTCTCCTGGCCTGATCTCTGCTGATCTGATTGGCCTCTGTTCACCAGCGGTATTCTTTCCCAAACATCTAGGGCACTCACTGCCTTTCCTGATCAAACCATAAAGAGCCCTGAAGATTTTCCAACCTCATCAGGGACTACAACACTTTCCCAATGCTCATGTCTTAGTAATATCAAATCAGATTAGGAACTTGTTCCTTGAGGCCATTACTCTCAATTTATGTGTCAACTTTATTTCTTTGGTGGTAGGAGGTGGGAAGAAATAAGGAGAGCTTGTTACTTCTGAGAGATTTACATCTGCCTCTTTTTTAAAAAAAAAAATGATTAAGGACATATAAATTTACCTTCTTTTACCATTTTTAAGTGTGCTAGGATCAATAGTGCTAAGTATTTTTGCACTGTTGTGCAACAGATCTTAAAAAGTTTTTCATTTTGCAAAATGAAAACTATGTATCCATTAAACAGCAACTCCCAATTTTTCCTACCTCCCAGCCCCTGGCAGCCTGTTTCTATGAGTAGGACTACCTTAGATACTGCATATTATATTGGATGGGCCAAAAAGTTTGTTCAGCTTTTCAGTAAGATGTTGTGGAAAAACCCAAATGAACTTTTTAGCCAACACGGTATTATACATATCATATCGTATTTTACAGAATTCATTTTTCTGTGACTGATTTCACTTAACATACTGTCTTCAAGGTTCAGCTATGTTGTAGCATATGACAGCAGCTCCTTCCTTTTTAAGGCTGAATAATATTCTGTTGTACGTATATACCGCATTCTATTTATCCATTTATTTGTCAGTGGACACTTGGGTTGCTTCTATCCCTTGGTTATTGTGAATAATGAGACTATGGATATGGGTGTGCAAATATATTTTTGAGATCATGCTTTCAATTCTTTTAGATAAATATCCAAAAGTGGGATTGCTGGATCATATGGTAATTCTATTTTTCCTTTTTTTGAGGAACCTCCATACTGTTTTCCACAGTGGCTGTAACATTCCCACCAACAGTGCATAAGGTGGGCTTCCCTGGTGGCGCAGTGGTTGAGAGTCCGCCTGCCGATGCAGGGGACGCGGGTTTGTGCCCCGGTCCAGGAAGATCCCACATGCCATGGAGCGGCTGGGCCCGTGAGCCATGGCCGCTGAGCCTGGGCGTCCGGAGCCTGTGCTCCGCAACGGGAGAGGCCACAGCAGTGAGAGGCCCGCGTACCGAAAAAACAAACAAACAAACAAAAAAAACAGTGCATAAGGATTCCAATTTTTCCACATCCTCACCAACACTTGTTATTTTCTGGGTTTTTTTGTTTTTAAATTTTTATTGGAGTATAGTTGATTTACAATATTGTGTTAGTTTCAGGTGTATAGCAAAGTGAATCAGTTATACATATACATATATCCACTCTTTTTTTTTTTTTAGATTCTTTTCCCATATAGGTCATTGTAGAATACTGAGTAGAGTTCCCTGTGCTCTATGGTAGGTTCTTATTAGTTATCTATTTTCATTGTGGTTTTGATTTGCATTTCTCTAATTATTAGCGATGTTGAACGTTTTTTCATATGCTTGTTGATCTTTGTATAACAGCTTTGGAGAAACATCTATTCAAATCCTTTGCTCATTTTAATAGGGTTATTTGTTGTTGTTGACTTGTAGGAGTTCTTCATATATTGTGAATATTAACCCCTTATCAGGTATATTATTTGCAAATATTTTCTCCTATTCCACAGATTGCCTTTTCACGCTGCTGATTGTGTCTTTCGATCAGGTTTGCCTCTTTTTTGAAGATCAGTTTCTACAGTCAGTATCAGAAATGCTTCTCAGATTAGGACTTATTACCTACCTCTAGTATAGCACCTACTACATTTAACTATTTATCATTTAATTACAATATTTAAAGGCAGGTACTATGTACTATTCAACTTATACTCTTAGTGCCTAGATCAGTACATGTTTATAATGAAAATGAAATAAAATTATTCTCCCTCTTGCCTCTTATGTATATATTTGGCATTTGTTTACCCAGAGACAACTCCTTCTCTATGCTGGGGCTATCAGAACAGACCACCTCATTAGTTAGGTTTGAATGGGAGGATTCCAGCAAGGTGAACTCTTAGAAACAGGAAGTGGTCACCAACCAGTTCCACTGGTGAAGCATTTTCTAAAGTCTGCATATTCTGGTGATTTGATTTCAGCTCTCCCTGGGGAATAAGGTAGTTATGGTTCAGAATTCTTTCTTTAAGTGTGACCATACTAGCAAGAGAGCTCCAGTAAATTCCTAGTTTTTCCTCATTGGGTTTTGATCATTTTTGTGGTTTCTATAGCTCCTAGAATTGGGTCAGGCATAGAGAGTACCAAGATAGTCCAGGAAGTGTAAACAGTATTGGGCAAAATACAACAGCACATTAAAAGGATCATACACCATGATCAAGTGGGGTTTATCCCAAGAATGCAAGGATTCTTCAATATACTTAAATCAATCAACGTGATAAACCATATTAACAAATTGAAGGAGAAAAACCATATGATCATCTCAATAGATGCAGAAAAAGCTTTTGACAAACTTCAACACCCATTTATGACAAAAATTCGCCTGCAAGTAGGCATAGAGGGAACTTTCCTCAACATAATAAAGGCCATATATGACAAACCCACAGCCAACATCGTCCTCAGTGGTGAAAAACTGAAACCATTTCCACTAAGATCAGGAACAAGACAAGGTTGCCCACTCTCACCACTCTTATTCAACATAGTTTTGGAAGTTTTAGCCACAGCAATCAGAGAAGAAAAAGAAATAAAAGGAATCCAAATTGGAAAAGAAGTAAAACTGTCACTGTTTGCAGATGACATGATACTATACATAGAGAATCCTAAAGATGCTACCAGAAAACTGCTAGAGCTAATCAATGAATTTGGTAAAGGAGCAGGATACAAAATTAATGCACAGAAATCTCTCACATTCCTATACACTAATAATGAAAAATCTGAAAGAGAAATTAAGGAAACACCCCCATGTACCATTGCAACAAAAAGAATAAAATACCTAGGAATAAACCTACCTAAGGAGACAAAAGACCTGTATGGAGAAAACTATAAGACACTGATGAAAGAAATTAAAGATGATACCAAAAGATGGAGAGATATACCATGTTCTTGGATTGGAGGAATCAACACTGTGAAAATGACTATACTACCGAAAGCAATCTACAGATTCAATGCAATCCCTATCAAACAACCAATGGCATTTTCCACAGAAGTAGAACAAAAAATTTCACAATTTGTATGGAAACACAAAAGAGCCCGAACACCAAAGCAATCTTGGGAAAGAAAAACGGAGCTAGAGGAATCAGACTCCCCGACTTCAGACTATACTACAAAGCTACTTTCATCAAGACAGTATGGTACAGGCACAAAAACAGAAATATAGATCAATGGAACAGAATAGAAAGCCCAGAGATAAACCCATGCACCTATGGCCATCTTATCTTTGATAATGGAGGCAAGAATATACAATGGAGAAAAGACACCCTCTTCAAAGCGTGGTGCTGGGAAAACTGGACAGCCACACGTAAAAGATGGAAATTAGAACACTCCTTAACACCATACACAGAAATAAACTCAAAATGGATTAAAGACCTAAATGTAAGGCCAGACACTATCAAACTCTTAGAGGAAAACATAGGCAGAACACTCTATGACATAAATCACAGCAAGATCCTTTTTGACCCACCTCCTAGAGAAATGGAAATAAAAACAAAAGTAAACAAATGAAACCATAAGCAAGACAGCAAAGGAAACCATAAACAAGACAAAAAGACAACCCTCAGAATGGGAGAAAATATTTGCAAATGAAGCAACTGACAAAGGATTAATCTCCCAAATTTACAAGCAGCTCATGCAGCTCACTGTCAAAAAAATGAACAACCCCAAAATGGGCAGAAGACCTAAATAGACATTTCTCCAAAGAACATACACAGATTGCCAACAAACACATGAAAGGATGCTCAACCTCACTAATCATTAGAGAAATGCAAGTCAAAACTACAATGAGATATCATCTCACACCAGTCAGAATGGCCATCATCAAAAAATCTACAAACAATAAATGCTGGAGAGGGTGTGGAGTAAAGGGAACCCTCTTGTACTGTTGGTGGGAATGTAGATTGATACAGCCACTATGGAGAACAGTATGGAGGTTCTTTAGAAAACTGAAAATAGAACTACCATATGATCCAGCAATCCCAGTACTGGTTATATACCCTGAGAAAACCATAATTCAAAAAGAGTCATGTACCACAATGTTCACTGCAGCTCTGTTTACAATAGCCAGGACATGGAAGCAACCTAAGTGTCCATCAATAGATGAATGGATAAAGAAGATGTGGCACATATATCCAATGGAATATTACTCAGCCATAAAAAGAAATGAAATAGAGTTATTTGTAGTGAGGTGGATGGACCTAGAGACTGTCATACAGAGTGAAATAAGTCAGAAAGGGAAAAACAAATACCGTATGCTAACACATATATATGGAATATAAAAAAAAGAAAAAACGGTTCTGAAGAACAGGGGCAGGACAGGAATAAAGACGCAGATGTAGAGAATGGACTTGAGGACATGGGGAGGGGGAGGGGTAAGCTGGGACAAAGTGAGAGAGTGGCATGGACATATATACACTACCAAATGTAAAATAGATAGCTGGGGGAAGCAGCCACGTAGCACAGGGAGATCAGTGCAGTGCTTTGTGTTCACCTGGAGGGGTGGGATAAGGAGGGTGGGAGGGAGACACAAGAGGGAGGAGATATGGAGATATATGTATATGTATAGCTGATTCACTTTGTTATAAAGCAGAAACTAACACACCATTTTAAAGCAATTATACTCCAATAAAGATGTTAAAAAAAAAAAAAGAAAGCCACTCCTAGAGAAAAGTATGGAAGGATTGAAATATTAACCCTGATTATTTCAAGAGGTATAATGGAGGGAAGTGGGTAGATCCTTAACCCTTCGGTCCTCCCTCTATCCCTCTCTCTTTCTTTCTTTCCTTCTCTTTCTTTCATTGTTACTAAAAGCTATGCTTTCAAGTTAATAAATTAAATGAATTGAAAACAATAACAATGAAAATTCCCCAAACTCCAAAACTAGAATGAACCACTAGTGGCAGCTGGGTTCTAAACTGCCTGATTAGATGGGGATCCAGACACTTCCTGGTATTAATACTATGGGTGAATAATAGTCCTAAAATGGGAAGAAGGAAAGACAAGGATGAGGAAGGATGCAAGCGATAGAGTGTACTGATGGTTAAAACCACACAACTCTGCTATTACACTGAGAAAGGAGCCCAGACAATATGTAGACAAATCAATGTGGGTGTATTCCAATAAGCCTTATTTACAAAATCAGGCAGCTGACTGGATTTGTCCCACATGCTACCATAGTTTGCTGGTACCCCTGTTTTAGAGGGAAGGAAGAATTGAGGTAAAACTGGCAGCCATCTGGGATTCCATCAGTCAGGCTTGCCTGGAATAGAGAAGTTCTCTGCATTCGGTTGCTTCCAGTGACGTGCTTTCTGGTTCCTTGTGATGTCTCTAGGTATACTGGTATGAGGTGCCGAGACTACAGCTGAAGGTTTCCATTAGCTACAGAAGACCAATCATACCTTATCTCTGGGGAGATGTGTGACTAATAAATTTAGTCAAACAGTTAAATATTTTAATGAATATACCTTATTTTGGACATGTCGTACAAAAGTGAATTTAGTTGTTATCAACGTAACCACCGCACACAGCTTTGATGAGGAGCTCAGGTCAGGCAAAGCCAGGCCAGCAGCAGTTTAGCTGCTGTGGTATCGACTCATTTGTCATTTTCCTGTGGGTCTTGCAAAGGGTTTATAACATCCCTCTGTAATGTCTTTGTGTCTGAGGCTTTGCCGACCTCCTTGCAAAACTCATTGTTTGAACTTTTTCTTGATGTGGTCTTTTGAGCAGTTTGTTGCCTGCTCTATCTTCAGTTGGGGCAGGAGTCCTCTTCTTCTCCCTTTGCTCTTCCTTCTACTATTGTGACTTTAAGTTGTCAGCCTGTAAATGGCTCTTATACAGACCATTGGTGCTATTTCTGTTGTGTGGCTGCTTTCTCGTGGTATGCAGTTTAGTTAGTCTTTCTTTTTTGTTTCTCAGGACAAGGCAGGCATATAGATAATGGTCCTGAGGCTCTCTTCTTAACAAACTCCATAGAAAGTAAATGGCCATTTATTTCTCTCAGTATAACCCATAATTTTGGAGTAAAATAGCCGGGCTCTTAGTAACGACCTTTAAAAGCAAAAGAAAGACTTCATATTGTCCTGATGGCTAGGATATTTCTGAGTCTCTTCATTTCAGCCTCTTTCATTTCATTTCATTTCTTCATTTGAAAGATAAGAAGATCAAAGGGGGTTTGTCAGCCCCTTGACTGTTAGCAGCTGTAGAAGAGCTGTTTGCTTGTAATTCTTCACTGCTGTCTTTACAGCTGATTCTCCTTTCTGATGCTCCCTTGCAGGGGTGAACGTAGGAAGGTAAGATGTTCTGACACTGTCATGCTGAAGCCTGGTGGAGGGCCTCCAGAGTTTTGGTTTGTTTTATTGTAGAATATAACCTGCTGTTGACTCTGGCTCTGTTAGGGCCCCAAGAGAACCTTACCTACCCTGAGAAAGTACTAATTAGAGATGGAGAAAACTTTGTTTTCTGTGATGATGTGTTATAAGATTTTTAAAATGTTCACCTTCCAGGAGAGTTCCCATTGCTGATATTATTTATGTGGTTATTGGTCTCTTTGTATGAATTGAAATCACATGTGTCTTGGTTGCCAATATACACTGAGGAGGAATCATGAAGTATTAACCAATCAACTTTTTCATGCTTGTGCTCTGGAGCGTTCTATATACAGGCAACGTGATCAAAGGTCCATGGCACTGTGTTTTAGATAAACTTGGAGAAGAATAAATATTTTACAAATTAAAGCATCAGAAGAATTTTGAAATGGTCTCCCTAACACTGATCCCAGAATATGACCAAAGAGAGGAATGGCCTGATCTGAAGTTATTCTTTCATCCTAATGTTTGTAGATGAGCACTAGAGCACAAAGTCCCACGAGTCCTCAGCTTGCTAAGCAGCTAAGATTGGTTGAAAAAAGAGTGTGAACCTCTGTCCAAAAGCATTCCCCTGTCCTGGGGAACCGGTAAGGCTATTCAGCTTTCCAGTGTTGACCATTGAACTCCATTTCATAGGTCTTGACTTGAAAAGCTTGAGCACCATGTCAAGAGTGTTTACTGTAGTCAGACTCATTAAGAATGAAGAAGAAACTAGGTATCATAACAGGTAATAATAGTGCTACAGTTTTTTTCTGTGCTCAGGAGCTGTCAGGAATAGGAGAGGAGGACCCACGGGGACTACATTTGAGGATCTGGTGAACTGAAATTATCAAGGAATGGAAAGGTCCCTTGAGGGGAGGGACCTATTGTTTATGGGTTTGACCCTACATGAGGGGTGTGGGGTGGGGCCTTTTCCCAGTGTGGAAGCCTAATCCAACCTTTCGGTGGGACTGTGGGCATCTACAAAGAACACCTGGGGGGATAACAGGTACCTAGTTCTTATAAGAATCATAGAAGAACCCCATGGGGTTCAGCCATGTAGGGCCCTGTGCTCAAATCTTTCCACTTAAGACGCATCTTCAAGCCTCTGTGCAGGACCCTGTGGAGCCCTTCCATGAGGTGAGGGTTTGCCCAAGAAAAGAACTCCAGGTTGAGTGAATGAAGGAGGGAGGATCATTCTCACAGAATAATGTAATGAAAGAGCACTGGACTCCTCTGACTTTAGGGCTTTCAGACCTGGCTCAGCCACTTAGCAGCTGTGTGACCTTAAAAAGTTGAACTATCTGGGCCTCACCTTCATTCCTTTCCTGGAAAATGAGGGAGTTACATTTTATAACTTCTAAGATACCTTCCAGGCCTAGGATTCAATAAATATAGGAGGTTGGGATTTGAAGAAAAAGTTGAAAATCAACAAGCAAGGAGAGGTCTGACTCCTTTAAAAAGGCCCCACATGATCACTGGTTAGCATGGCCTTTTGCTTTCTCAGAACTTAGTTGAATTATATGGGTTTTTTTTTTTCTAAGCCAAGCCATTCAACTCTTAAATTTGGAGAACTGTTGAGCAGATGTCTCCTCCCCAGCTTCCCCAAATTACGGCTTTGGGTGAGTCGAGTTCTTATGGTCAAAACTTACAAGTCATTCCTCATGCTACAACCTGTGTCAGAATTTGTCATCCAACCAATTGCAGTCATTTCCTGGGTCTCTTTTGTGGATCAGGCACCAAATACAAGGTCCAATAAAGGCACAAAGTACAAAAGAAGCTTTATATTAGGAAAAGTAGATATGTAACCCATGGGCTGCTACTCCCTGCTTCTACATTCATGATAGACACAGCCTCAGTATCTTCTTCAACACAGCATTCCAATCAATCACTCCCAATTAAAGTTGGCTTATGGAATGAAACTCACATGTCATCTATATTCTCCATTAGTATTGCAATGACATCTCTGATAATTGTGTTTAACTCTGTATTCCTAAAACATACTGGTTACTGACCACAGGTAACTTAGCTCTCTGAAACCCTCACTAAGATTTCCTCTATATCCATCACCACAGGGCCATGTTTGTTTTGCTGTTGTCTATGCATGGGAATGATGCCTGTCTCCAACACGACTGCTAGTTCCTACCCCATGGGGAAACACACTGCTTCCACTAGCAAATATCTGTCAAAGGCCAACTGATATCAGTACACAGCAGCTGGTGGGAGCGAATATGCTTCCAAAGGGTTTCTATGGTTTCAGTGACCTAATGAAATGTTTTGTTATAGAAAGATGGTGATTTCAGTAGAGCACAATGACTGTTCTGCTACGTAGCCTACAAATGTTTAGTAGGATTCAGATATACCGATGAAAACACCTGAAACACTATTTTTTTCCACTTGGAAAAATTTTCAGATGTCCTTTCAACATTATTAAATGAGTCACAATCTTTTTTTTAGGACAGAAAACTCAACTTAAGGTCACTTCTGATCTTTACTTACTTGGAATCAAGTGAAAAAAAAAACTGTTCTAAAATTTTTTATCCAACAATAACAAATACAGCATTGAAGACGTCAGCTGCTGAGAAGGATAAATCAACACTCCCAAACTATGTGTATTTTGAGTCTCTCTCTTTCCCTATAGGCATAAGTGTCTCTTGAAGTAGGTTTGTATGTTAATTTTCAATGTGTCAGGAAAGGAAAGGTTGGTATCTTTTGGAGGAATATAATTAAAAACAAAGTCTTCTCTAAATCCAGAAATTCTCTTCGCAAAGTTAGTAAGCGAAAGAAAACACTTTTATTACTGAATGAGCATTAAACCAGAATGTGCTGAGTGTCACAGGCAATCAGCTTTAAGAGACTGCACAGACAGAAAGGAATCACATCTCCTTATATAGCAAAGAAGATACAACCAATTACATACATGTTTTCAAGATAAACAATAACTGGTCTTCAAGTAAGAACTTGATAACACCATTTGTCACACACAATTCATCTTAACTTTACCTGGTAATTGGGGTGACCATCTGTATTAGCTAAATTGCTTTATTCAGTAGAAAAACAAACTCATCTCTTTATGATAAGGAGGTAGGTTTGCAACTTGGAGCAATGTGCCCACTGAAATTAGGCTCATACCTCCTAGTAGAAACTAGGAGATAAGGGTGCTATCTTCTTTGATGTTTGCATTTCAAACAGATGACTCCCCTGTCCTTGAGAAAGACATTCTGGGTCATAAAATAGACAAAAGACTAGCTGATGAAAAGCCCATCTGGTCTTTAAAAGGATTTATATACATTTCAAAGAGATGAGAAAGTACTTACAATTCCAAATTTTCAAAGAAAAAGGAGAGGGAAATCTATTTTCAACAGGGAGAATTGTCTTATTTTAAATTTGTATGTGTCCTTAATCACCTAAACACTCTAGGAAGAGTGTAGGAAGACTCTAAGAAGGTTGAACAGGACTGTAGGAGTTGACTGATAAAAGAATCCACCTAGAAAATGAGAGTCTTGGGAAGAAGGAGGTGGACCAAGTATGTGGCTCACCCATGTACAGATCTAAATAGATTCCCTGGCATAAAAATTCTGTAGGACCAGGAAGGACATGGAAACTCAAGGACGTCAAGGTGGTACTTCCAGGGGTGAAAAACCAATTTCACTGAAGCTCAACCCACCACTCTTTCCATTTTTGTTCCCTTGTCTATGAGTTGCAACTGATATTATTTAGTTAATTTCTCTCCTTTGCCATTAAAAATATTTCCTTATGTAGCCCTCATCCATCCTTTCTATGTTTATTCTTCTTCCCTTTGTCCCAATTTTTCTTCAAGCCTCAGTTTACTACAGGTTTTAGCAAAACCTCACACTTTTTTCTAATTCTAAGACTTCTTTTATAGTCATACCTGATTATGCATCTTATTTCCAACTTTTGGAATAATATTTCCAAATTTTTACAAATTAATGTGAAATTAATTTGTGAGAATGTGAGCTCCCCAGAGAACCTCCTGGGTATCTATTCTCTCATTCCATAGCCTTCTCTCCTACCTATTTCCATTTTGAAAAAAATCCCATATAACACTTATTTGAATACATTTCTTATCCTTTTAATCAGGACTTGATGCTATATCATCAAAATTATCTTAAAAATCTTCCAGCTTTGTGAGTCATTTTCTTTTATGGAGACCAGAGCATGGAATCAATCTTGCCTTTCTTTTGAATGTCTTGGAATCTGGCTTCCCAGATAGTGTATACTCTTGACTTGGCCAACTTTCCCTTTTTCCAATTATTGCAAAAATCCAAGGTTATATGATTCCTTTTCCTCAAGGTTTTGACATTTTCATTTGACTATTTATTCCCTGTTAGAGAAACAGTTTCCACAGATGACTCTCTATACTTTCAGAGAGAAACACATTTTGGAAGCAAAGTCCAGAATTTCTCAGATAGGATTTGACCAAATGTGGTGTGTTGATTGTTGATCTTCTACATCACTTGTATATATAAAGTTTATAATCTGCATAAAGGTTTAATAAATCATATGTTTTCTGAACTTGGTATGTAGTCTGTTGTATAATTTTGCAGTTTTTCATTCCTCCCCCCAGTCTGGTTGTTCCTAAAATCAAATGCTTGACAGGTTCCTTCCACTCTCCAATATATATATATTTTTTTGATAATGAAATTTACTACATCATCTCTCCTAATGAGCTGTTTCTCTTGAATCTGGGCTCTGTTTCCTCTGCTGTATTCTAGCTGTGACCTCTCACCAAAGCTTAGTGTAATCTCTGGAGCATATTTACCACTTCCTACCTCATATAACACTTGTTTTTATATACATTGCTTATCAGGCTGTAACTAACGTAATGGGTATAAACTGTCTTCATTTTATTTTTCCCTGTGGTGCCTAGCCTAAAGTTTGATACAAGGTGATTGATAACTATTAATATAAATAAACGAGTGAAGGCACAGCCTGTTATGTCTAATAAATACATTAACATAAGACTAATATTTAAAAATAACTTTTTTCTCTTGTTAAGCTTTAATAGAGTAGTCAGGCAGATAAAGAAATAGAATAATTAGTTTAGTAGCAAGAACAGGACAAGCAGCCCAAAATTAACTGACAACTCAGACATAAAGACCAAACAGGAGTAATGTAGGTAAGTTTATAGGAATCAGGAGCAAATAAAAATGGAAGTAAAATCAGGGGAGAGTGATTTATTAAGCAAAACTAGTTTGGGAAGCCTTTTTTTTTTTTTTTTTTTTTTTGCGGTACCCGGGCCTCTCACTGTTGTGGCCTCTCCCATTGCGGAGCACAGGCCCCGGACGCGCAGGCTCAGTGGCCATGGCTCACGGGCCCAGCCGCTCTGCGGCATGTGGGATCTTCCCAGACCAGGGCACGAACCCGTGTCTCCTGCATCAGCAGGCGGACTCTCAACCACTACGCCACCAGGGAAGCCCTGGGAAGCCTTTTATAATTAGTTATTTTGTCCATGAATCCATGAATAATACATACAGCAATAGTAAGTAGGGTTCTTATCCTTCACAGTTATAATTCTGAACACAATAGTGTCTGATAGCCCTATGCTTTGAACTCTAGCTTCTCAGCCTTCTAACACATATTGTGGCTTATTTGGATGGTGAATGGGAAAGAAAGACTGTGCTCTCTATTTTCCCTAGAGAAGGAGGATGGGATGATATCCCCTGGGCTTAAAAAGTAATTTGTGAGAAAAAAGAAAACCAAACAAAATTCTTCCTCTGAACATTCATTTAGTTTAAGGCCTTACATAGTAAACCCTGTTTGACTTACTCTTGTTAAAAGCATGACCACTTGAATAAGGATGACCTGATAATGTACCTTCCAGTGATGGGTATGTTCCTCCAGGAACTTCACCTGCCTACTAAAACAATTACCAAGATAGTTTAAATTCAACAAGACGCTTAAAGAAAGTTATAGGACATGAACACCATGTAAAACAGAAATCATTCCCTTTTGAAAGGTTTTGTCCCTTTTCAGGTGAAGTTCAATCATGGGCAGTGGCTGGGGTAGTATTTTGAGAGTCAAAGACATCATCTCTCAACTATAAATCCTGCCTCATCGGTAGCTGCTGATTCTGCTCATTCATCAGGACAACCTAGCCTTGGTAAAGAGGCTTTTCCAATTGCAAAAGGAGGTTGAAAACAGAATATGGGGAGAATCAATTTGTCTAACCCGTATGATGATGTCCCAGAAGGAGGCAGGGAGGGTGCTTCCTGTAAGTTCAGAGTAGACAATCAATCCAGGGAACAGGTAACTTGCAGGTACTGGAGGAAGAAACAAATTATCCTACCACGGTGCTCCAGATGCTCCGGAGGGTGCCCTTTGGACGGAGTTCCTCTCTGAAGAAAAAGTGGGAAAGAAGTTTTTCAACTCCCCTAGGCCATGCTCCTTTCTAAGCCTATCTCTGATCCCCTCTTTAGGAAACTGACTTGAATTGCTGGGCCAGGTTAAGTGAATGTTAGTGATTCCACTCTCTGACTTACATTGAAATGTATACCACTATTAAAAAACACAAACATATGAAATAATCCCTTATCTTGTTCATTACAGGAAGCTCTCTGGGTCAGAGACAGAATATTTTCTCTGCCCTTAGTGACTTTTGACTTTGAAAGTTGCTGCCCTTTCTTTTGCTGGCATTGCTGTAGTCTGGTATATGGATACATTGTCAGCTGTCTTTATACAGCAGGAGTTTTGATAATCTTTACTTGATCTCTTATTGAGAATCTGGGTGTCCTATATGTAGATGCAATACATAGTTCTCTACATGGAGTCATTTCTTTTTGAAGGGAATCTTTGAGAATTACCTTTAAATATCTTCTCTCAACAATCTTTCTGAAATTCTCACATTTGGAAAAAGTCCAGATTTATTTAAAAATGAGCATATGTTAGCATTTTTAATTAACTCATTAAACAAATATTTGTTAATTACTCACTCCATTCCTACGCACTCTTCCAGGCACTGGAGATAGGGAGATGAACAAGATAGAAATGGTCACAATTCTCATGGACCTTACATTGTAGAAAGAGAGGGGGTGGTGAAGGTTGAAAAGGAACACAGATGTACGAATACTAGAATATACTTTAGGATGGTGTAACTGCTCTGAAGGAAATAAAATGGGGTAATAGAGTAAAGAGTATGGGAGGTAGGTGGAGAACACCACTTCGGATTGTGTGATTTGGAAACATATCTTTGACACCAGATTTAAGACTTCAATGACAAAAAAGAGCCAGCCATGGGGAGGTCTGGGGGCAGAGTGTCCAGGTGGAGGGACTAGCAACGGCAGATCCTGATGTAGAATGAGCTTTGCAGGTTTGAGAAACTGAAGGCCACTGTGCCTGGAACTAGTAACTGATGAGGAGAGTGGGAAGGGATAGGATTTGGAAGGTAGTGTCTCAGGATGATCTTAATTATCAGAAACCAAGCGTTATGATTCAAATTGGCATAGACAATTAGGAAATAATTTATCTCACATGGAATGTTTGAAGAGAAGGTGGACTCCAAGGTTAGTTGATTTAATAGCTCAATGACATCATTAAAGATGCAGGTTTCCCCATTTTTTTGCTATGCCATTTTTTTGCCATTTGCCACTTGATCTCAAGCTGGTTGCTATATTTAAGTACAATACATGCAGGAGAAGAGAGGGGTCTGTGCCTTCCTTTTAGGATGAGGAAGGCTTTCCCAGAAGCAGTTCATCTAATTTCCTCTCATGTAACTTTTGGATGAGTTTGGTCTCATATCCATTTCTTAAAAAACTGGGGTAACAATGGAGTTACCATTCTTGGTTTTGCCTAGTGGTTCTCAAAGTGTAATCCCTGGAACAGCAGCATGAATATTACCTGGGAACTCAGAAATACAAGACTTAAGGAATCAGAAACTTTGAAAGTGACATCCAGTTACCAAAGTTTTTACAAGCCCTCCAGGTGGTTCTGATGTATGCTCAAGTTTTTTGTTTTTTGCTTTAAGCTTTTAAGTATATATATTTAAAGTGGAACAAGGTATAAACTTGTGAGATTTGTTGACAATTGTGCCATAGCCCTAAGTTTGAGAAAGCCAAAGAGAAGTGATCATCAGAGCTTCTTCGGATAAACACTTCAGTCTGAGAAACCTCAGACTAATTTTACTATGCTTTTGAGGAGAAGGAGAGAGGAAAGTAGATTTTTATTTACACCTGGAGCATTAAAGCTGTGCTTCCTCTTAGTGAGTTTGTGGTGGAAATCAGAAGTCACCTGGGATTTGAATAAGATTGACTCATACTCCTACTTCAAGCCCTGGCGCAATCTGCTGCCTTCTCAGAAAGTTTATAACTTCCCCAGAAGGAGGTTTGTCCTTCTTTTCTCTTTTTAAAAAAACTTTAAAAAGACAGACATTATTTTTTAGAACAATTTTAAATTTACAGAAAAACTGAAGAGGTAGTACAGATAGTTTCCATATACCACCCTCCAATTTCCTCTATTATTAACATTTTACATTAGTTTGCTATATTTGTAATAATTAGTGAAGCAATTTTGTTACATTATTGTTAACAAAAGTTTGTAATTTATTCAGATTTTCTTATTTTTATCTAATGTCCTTTATCTGTTCCAGGATCCCATTTAAAATGCCATGTTGCAGTTAGCTGTTGTTTCCTTAGGTTCTTCTTGGATATGACAGTTTCTCAGATTTTCTTTGTTTTTTATAACTTTTTATTGGGGTACAGTTGATTTACAGTGTAGTGTTAGTTTCAGGTGTAGAGCAAAGTGAATCTTTTATACATATACATATATGCACTCTTTTTTAGATTCTTTTCCCATATAGGCCATTACAGAGTATTGAGCAGAATTCCTTGTGCTATGCAGTAGATCCTTATTAGTTACCTATTTTATATACAGTAGTGTGCATGTGTCAATCCCAATTTTCCAACGTATCCCTCCCTCCACCCTTATCCCCTGGTAAACATAAGTTTATTTTCTATATCTGTTACTCTATTTCTGTTTTGTAGATAAGTTCATTTGTAGCTTTTTTTAGATTCCACATATAAGTGATATCATATGATATTTGTCTTTCTCCATCTGACTTACTTCATTCAGCATGACAATCTCTATGTTGCTGCAAATGGCATTATTTCATTCTTTTTTATGGCTGAGTAATATTCCATTGTATACATGTACCACATCTTTTTGACCCATTCCTCTTTTGATGGACATTTAGGTTGCTTCCATGTCCTGGCTATTGTAAATAGTGCTGCAATGAACATTGGGGTGCATGTATCTTTTGAATTATGGTTTCCTCCAGATATATGCCCACAAGTGGGATTTCTGGATCACATGATAACTCTATTTTTAGTTTTTCAAGGAACCTCCATACTGTTCTCCTTAGTGGCTTTACCAGTTTGCATTCCCACCAACAGTGTAGGAGGGTTCCCTTTCCTCCACACCCTCTCCAGCGTTGATTGTTTGCAGACTTTTTGATGATGGCCATTCTGACTGGTGTGAGGTGATACCTCATTGTAGTTTTGATTTGCATTTCTCTTATAATTAGTGATGTTGAGCATCTTTTCATGTACTTTTTAACCATCTGTATGTCTTCTTTGGAGAAATGTTTGTTTAGATCTGCCCATTTTTTGATTGGCTTATTTGTTTTATTGATATTGAGTTGCATGAGCTGTTTGTATATTTTGAAGATTAGCCCCTTGTCAGTTGCTTCATTTGCAAATATTTTCTCCAGTTCAGACTTTCTTATTTTTTGTTGATTGACAGTTTTGAGGAGTAATTGTCAGTCATATTGTAGTATGCCCTTCTACTAGAATTTGTCCAATGTTTTTCTCATGACTATACTGGGGTTATAGGTTTTGGGGAGGAAGATTACAGAAATGTCATTTTCATCAAAGGTACATACTATCAACATGATTTATGACTGTTGATGTTGACCTTGATCATCTGGCTGAAATAGTGTTTCTCAGATTTCTGCTTTATGGTGAAGTATCTAAATAATTTATTTGGAATCTATCTGCATGGGACATTGTTTCTTCTCCCCATTTATTAATTTATTCCATCATTTATTTATATTGGTATGGACTCATGGATATCATACTTTGGATTATAACCCAATACTACTTTATGTATTTTCTTGCTCAGATTATTCCAGTGTTGAACATTGGGAGCTCTTTCAGTTGGCTTCTGTGCCTATTTGATATACCTCTACCAGGTGTGTGTGTGTGTGTGTGTGTGTGTGTGTGTGTGTGTGTGTGTGCATGTGTGTGTACGTGCGTGCACATGTGTGTGTGTGTGTTAGCACTTCCTTACTTTATGACACTACAAGATGCTCCAGGATCATCTTTAATATTTCCTGTTTCTGTCCTAGAATCAGCCTTTTGACACTCAAGTTTGACAACCACTGGTTTAGGCCAATCATTTGAAGAAAGAATATATGTTAGGGAGAAAAGCATAAGGACCACCACAGGAATCAGACCATTAGAAATGTAGGCCAAGAAAAGAGTTAAATGTTATTCTAAGTATAATTAAATGCCAGTGGAAGTGGCATTAGGGGAGAGGGGTTCTTTGATCATCTGCTAAACTGAGAGTAGACTGTAAAGAAAAGAAGAGCAAAAGCAGAGAGACAACTTAGGAGGTTATTACACTTAATGTGGAAAAAAACTGACAATGGATTGAAGTGGTAACAACGAAGATAGTGAGAGGCGGCTGGACTTGGAATGTGTTTCAGAGGTAGAACCAAAGTATCAGCTGATGGACTGATGAGTGGTATGTGGGGGTGGGGTGGGGGGATGAAGGGAACGAAGAGAGAAATCAAGGATAAAGGTGAAGGACAGAAGAGTCCAGGAATCAAGAGCAAAGGGTGATTGGTGGTGCTGTCAAGTGGGATAGGGAAGCTTGCAGAATTTCAGGTTTTCGGTTTGCAAATTAAGAGTTCTGTGTTGGATGTTAAATTTGAGATACCTATTAAACACACAATTCACATCAAATGGACTGCTTGCAGTTTTGCAAGTAGATATGCAGGTTTGGACTTGGGGAGAGGTCAGGGTTGGAGACGTAAATTTGGGAATGCTTAGGACCTAGGTAGTATTCAGAGTCATGTAAATACATGATAATCCTTTTTGGGGAGAATTTGAGTAGACAAATGGGTGGGGGATAACACTTAGAAGTTGGGCAGAGGAGGAAGACCCATGAAAGGAGACTCTGAGGGAGCAACTAACAGAAAAAAAAAACAAAAACATGGAGCCTGTCCTGGTGTCATGGAAGCCAAGGTAAGAATGTTTTTCAGGAAGGAGTTAGTCGTAACACTGTAGAATGCTGCTGAGAGCGAGGAAGATGAAAGCAGAGAATTGCCCATTGATTTGGCAAGGAGGAGGTAGTTGGCAATTTTGTTGAGGAGCTGTTTCAGTGGAGTAGTGGGGATGAAAGTTCGTTGGTCTGGTTTCAGAGGGAATAGATAGTGAGGAAGTTGAGAGTGACTATCGACAACTCTAAACTGATTTTATTATACATGGTGTCAAAAATGGGATAATAGCTTTAAGGTGATGTGGGCTCAAGGAAAATTTCTTTTTAAGATGGGGAATATTTGAATATGCTTGTATGCCAGTGGGAATGAACCAGTCGAGAGGAGTATAGTAATGTAGAAAAGAGAGGAGATAATTGTTATTTAGCAGAGAATCAAGGGACTTTAGTATGGGATGGTTACATTTTGATAGGGAAAGAGAAATAGGAGAAGGTCTGAATAATGTGAGGTCCTAGTGACTAAAGAGAGTAAGTGAAGTATGCCAAAGACAAACTTCAGCTTAAATTAAACTTACATATAGGACTTGGGCCTGCTGCAATTCTGACTCTTAAATCTATATCTGAGTTTTTTTGGTTTTTTTTTTTTGCGGTATGCGGGCCTCTCACTGCTGTGGCCTCTCCCGTTGCGGAGCACAGGCTCCGGACGCGCAGGCTCAGCAGCCATGGCTCACGGGCCCAGCCGCTCCGCGACACGTGGGATCCTCCCGGACCGGGGCACGAACCCGTGTCCCCTGCATCGGCAGGCAGAGTCTCAACCACTGCACCACCAGGGAAGCCCCTGAGTTTTTATCATTAAGAAAATGCTGATTTAATTGATATTAATACAGACATCGATTGCTATCCAAGCTCACTTTTTAAATATTGAAGAGTAGTTGATTTACAATATTGTGTTATTTTCAGGTGTTCATCGACATCTTTCCTGCATGCCCTTGAACTAAGGGGTTATACAGGGATGAGTGTATTGAAAAGATGCAAAGTTGGAGCATGACTAGATGTGTGATTTACACATGTTTAAGACAAACATTCCCACACTTGAATGCTGTTCCATGACAAAGAGAGGGGAGGGGCTGAGAGACAGGTGTTGAACCTATTGTAGACATTTTAATTTAAAAATCTCTTTTTCTTATGGGGTTTAAAAGATGAATGACTTCCACCCACTTATCAGTCTGTGTTTCATTTCTGTGTTCTTTCTAACTGCTGGTCTCTGTGTAAGTGCCCTTGATAATTTTGAGGCTGGTCCTTTTAGAGGCATAGTGAGATGCTGTAATAGTCTCAGAAAAGCAAGATGAATTCCAGTGTGTAGCCATTGTGCAAACAACCCTTTTCTAAACCACAGAGAGGCCAAAATAGATAACTTATCTTTACTTTGAATATGCTGAAGGATGCCAGATATTTTGTGGAAATATGCATCCTATGTTTTTTCTCTGTAGTCATCTAATTACAATCTGATGTTTTGTGTTCTTTAGCTAATCCAGTAAATCCTCACAGGATGCCTGCATTATCTGATTTTTAAAATAGGGCATTTGGATATAAAAATAAACTTTCCTTTCAGACAAGCAAAAAAAAAGAAAAGATGCAAAGAAGTACAAATGAAATTTACTTAAATTGAAAAACATCCTGGGTAATTAATTTACCAAGGGAGATTGAAGGAATTAACTACAAGATAGAAGAAGCAGTATAAACAAGAAAAGAAATATATCTGAAAAAATCAAGTGACAACTGTAATTGGCTTCTGAAGGACAAAGAATTAAGATCAATTTGAAAGATCAAATTGAAAGAGTAGAAGAAGGTTAATTGGAAATAGTTATTTATAGGTTTGTATCTCTTCCATTCCTTAGTTTGTGAAAGTACAGACTGTGTTATGCTTGTGTAGACAGAGAATTGAGTATGAAAACAAATAAGCACATTCTGGTGATTTTTCAGAACTATACTGACAGTACCACCTTTGAAGAATTGCATTATGACTTTCTAGGACAGTACGGAAAGGTCTGCAATTGACAACTTGGCCTGAGGGAAGGGAAAGAGCAGAACAATTACCAGAATGCTGGTAGCACATGTGCCATATCCCATCAGCAAAGACATTATTCTCTCCCTTCCCAGTGCCTCCTTTCCACCCTGTATGCACACCAATATTTGTCTTTCATGACAAGGAGGTAGCTATTGTAGAAAGGAGGTAGAATGGGATGGTTAAGAATCTAGGATTTGGGGTTAGGTAACCTGTGTTTGAATCTCAGCTTATTGCTCATTATTTAGCCTGTTTTTGAGTTTCAGTTTTCTCACCAAACAAGAAAAACAACAGTACTCCTACTCTATGGGGTTGGTGGGAGGTTTACATCCAATAATACACAGAATTACACTTTTTAAAGAAAATATTCCCTCATACATGGAAGAGAAAGTAAGTAACATTTCATCACCTACAATGTCCAAGGTGTTTTACATTATAAAATTTATTATTCTTAGAACATTTTGAGTTAGTTGGTTTTTTCTCCATTTTATGGATAAAGACACTGAAGTTTATCAGGATTAAAAACTTGCCTAAATCCACTCAACCAATGGGTTAATTAAACCCCAGTTTTGTCTGATTCAAAACCTATGTTCTTTTCCTTACATTGTGCTTCCATTCACTCAACTAATTTTAGGTTGAGGTCAAAAGTAAAACCCATGATTTTAAAGCTAACATAATTTTGATTTGTATTGGAATACTGTTGTATGTCACTGCTATGTCCACTATTTATTTTAACAGAGGTTTTCACTGTTGGCTGCAAATTGGAATAACCTGGGCGGATTAACAATATTATTGTCTGGATCCAACCCAGGGATTCTGAATTAATTATTTTGTGGGGTTTAGGCATTGAGATTTTTAAGCTCCCTGGATTATTCTAATGTGTTGTCAAGATTGAGAAACATTGTACTACAGAAAACTACATTCCCCACAGCCTTTCTGAGCAGCAGTGGTTATGTTTTGGGTCATGTAATCCTGCAATACTTACTCTTTCCCCCACAATTGGCTGGTTAAATGCCCATGGCATGCCTTTGTACTAAAAGATAAAACAGGTTAATCAAATGCCCTCTTTAAAAAAAATTAATTGGGAAATACCAAGCAAAGAAGGTTGTAAGCGAATAGTTCCCAAACTTCATTGGACATTAGAATCACCTGGAAGCTTCTAAAACTTCCAATGGCCTGTCCTGACGCATACACATCAAGTCAGAATGTCTAGGTTGGGAGCCGGCAGTTTTTAAACATCCCAAGTAATTACAAGATGCATCAAAATTTGGGGGCCACTGCAGTTAGTGGTGGGAGCTTAAGCCTAATGGTCATAGTGTAGAACAGCATTTCTCAAACTTAAGTGCTGATTCTGATTCAGTAGGTCAGGGGTCAGGCCCAAGTTCTGCCTTTCTAACAAGCTCCCAGGTGAAACTGATGATGCTGGTCCACAGACCAGATTCTGAGCAGCAGTAAGAGAGTCTAAGAAAGCCTGCGGGGGAGGTACAAACCAGAAGGAGGGAATGGAGATTATGAGATTAACAGCAACAAAAGATATAGGACGTGAGATGGATGGACTATAGGAAGAGGAGAATGGAACAAATATTTCTTGCATTAACATTGGAACAGCACTGCAATTAAGATCCCTGAACTCCTGATTCTGAGATTCCTAGAGGTTGCTTGAATATAGAAGGACTTTTAACTTCGTGTTGTTCCTTAAAATCTAGTTTGGATTTCCCGAGTGTCTTGGCAGGTGTGTTTTTATACTGAACTTTCATTAACTGAAACAAGCTGTAGCAGACACTATGAATTACTCAAGATGGTTTCTCTTTTGTTCACTTATTGTATTAGTTATCTGTTGCTGCAAAACAGATTATCCTCAAAACGTGGTGGGTTAAAACAACAAATATTTATAAACATATTCCTGTGGGTCAGGAATTCAGGAGCAGCCTATTTGGGAGTTCTGGCTCAGGATCTCTCATGAGTTTGAATCAGGATGATGGCAAGGGCTGCAGTCATCTGGTGACTTGGCTGGAGCTGGGGGATCTGCTTCCGAATGGACTGGCTCACATGTCTATGCACTGGAGCCCTCAGCTCTTTACCATGTGGGATGCTCCTTGGAGTGTCCTCACAACATGGCCATTTGTTTCCTTCGAAGTGAATGATTCAAGAGAGAGACTGACCAAGATGGAAGCTGCAGTGTGTTTTATGACCTACAATTTAAATCATACACCATCACTTCTACTTTATTCTGTTAGTTAGAAGTGAGCCACTAAGTCCAGCCCACAGTCAAAGGAAGGGAAATTAGAGTCCAGCTTTTGAAAAGAGTGTCAGAGAATTTGTGGACATATTTAAATAACCACAGGTGTTTACTTTTTCACATAACCATGTGTTTTAGGGAAAGCTGCTTACATTGTCAGCTGGTTCTCAAAATGGTTCCCAAAGTGCATGAAAATTGCTTTGGGAACTGAGTATGCAAGTCCTTGGGCCCTACTCTAGAAGAACTGAATAAGCAGCTCTGGGGCAGGGCAGTACTCTGAATCAATACATTCTCCAGGTGATTCTAAAGCACACTCAAGTTTGAGAACAATCACTCTCAGCTGGTCTTGATAATTCAATTACCATTGTCAGCTTGTGCAATTAGCCATGAGTATATATGTGTTGGGGGCTGCTGGGAAAGGTTTTGTTTCCGTAAAGCAGCAGCTACTGGGCGTGCTTGGGTGTGCGGTGTTGAATGGCTGCAAGCCATCTTGCTACCAGCCTGAGGAGGAAGGCGTCCGTTAGAGCAGGAGTGGCAAAACTTTGGAGAAATATACCTGTGACCTGGATATACCTTGACAGAAGTCTGCATTATGAACTGTGACTGGGTGAGCTGATAAATTTCCTTATTAATTATGCCAATTCGAAGCAATGTTTTCTCTTATTTGATGTTGATATCCTGATTGACAAACCGAGTATTTGTAACTTCAAGTGTTTGGTTCAGTGATTTTTATCAATCCTATCTGCATATTTGGGTTATAGGAACAGTTTTAAAATATACCACTCTTGGACTCACCTTTAGAGAATCTGAGTGCAGTAGTCCAGCATGGAGCCCTGGCAGTGGAATTTTTTCATAGGTGATTTTGAAGTTCAGGCAGCATTGAGAACCATTGGTAACAACAACTCCTAAACGTCTGCTTGTCCAAGTGTTGAAAAGTTTTTCTTCTAACATTCCTGAACTCTCCCAGCATGAGAATTTCATGAACGAAGGAGACGATTAGCAGTATCCTTATAAGAAGTGGAATAGTGCTTGCTTGCTTTTGTCCTTATACAGCTGATACTAAAATAATCTTTGCTAGGTTAACATGACTACTTTTCTAAATTTACAAACTAATTCCTTTTAATTAAGTGACTTGTCCTGAACTCTAATACTTCTGGTTTCTCAGTCCCCGGGTGGTTATAGGAGCATGTCTGTGAGGAGTGTTTCTTGTCAGTTCTTGAAGAAATCAGTTTTGCTGCTTTTCCTTTGCTTCCCATAAGGCAACACCAGCAACACTTACTGTAAAATCATTGAAAAATTATTTTCTGCCTAGGTTTTGAATTTTTCCGTTTCTCCACCTATTTCCCACCATCACTTCTCACCTTGTAATTATTTCATTCTGCAATAGTTCACTAAGAGACAGTAACAGAATTTTCACAATAACATTGTTGGAAGCAACTGAGCATTGCTGGGAACTTCAGTTCATCACTTGGAGAGTGGAAAAACAAAATATGGTGGATATGCTCCATGGAATACTTTGCTGCAGCTAGAAGTAATGAACTAGATGTACATTTAACTGTAGGATTAGAATTCAAAAAGGTAGTGTTGAGTGAAAAACATAAGTAGGGCTAAGTCTACAGTGTAATGCAATTTTTGGAAGTTAAAAACACATTGACCTCAAGTAACATGAATATATTTAAAGAAATATGTATAGTTTCTGTATGTTTCTACACACATGCACCGTACATTCAAATAATACATATATATATAGATAGATAGATACTGTTAAACACAGTATGTTTCCTGTAAGGGAGGGGAAAGGAAGAAGACTAATGATGAAGAGGGGAAATATAAGCAAGAATCTCCTAGGGAATAATAATGAGAGTATTCCACAGACAGAGGAATTATCCAAGATTTGTACCTGAGTTCCATCCCCACCCACCTTGTAAATGTCTCTAAAACCTTGAAATATGCTGTGGGATTTGAAAACCCTATTTGACTTTGAGAACTACAGATTAAATAGGAATAAACAAGACAGTTTAAGCCTAAGGGCTTTGTATAAACAAGTCTCAGGGTGACTCTGTTTATGCAGGTCTTAGGCTGTACAAGGGGCCAGCCCAGGGCGAAGGAGGAGTTAAAATGTAGCCAGTGTTCTACTTGCTGTATGAGAACTTTCTGTACTTCACAGGAAAACATGATATGGACTAGTGGAGCCCCTGCTGGGACTTTTATTTTGGGAGTTCAGTGTAAGCTCCAGGAAAGAGGGATTCTATTTCCTTTCTACAGTGTGCCAGTGCTTAGCTCGATACTGGGTCGCATGGTTAGTCCCTAATAAACGTTTGTGGAAAGAATGAATTTTAAGTGTTTGGCACAGTATTGGGGCAGCTCGAAGTTCCTGGAAATCCCAGTTTCTTTAAGTGGAGTATTCTGGTGAATCTGGTTCAAGACTTTGCTCATGCATATGCATACAAATTAAATATTTTTGGTAGTTTGGAAAAATGCTTTAAGCAAAAACATGTCAGTATGTAGGTAGTATGCTCTAGTGGTCAGGGGTTTGGGCCCTGGACATGGGCAGGGTCGATTTGAAAACCTTAGCCCTGGAACCACCACCTTAATCAACAGCACCTAGGAACTTGCTAGAACAGTGTTGCTTAGGGTCTTACCCAGGTGTACTGAATCAAGCTGAAAGTGGCGGCCCCCACCGTTTGATTTAACAAGATCTCCAGGTGATTCTGATACAGGCTAATATTTGAGAACTCTTGGCTTCAACTGTTAATTGTACTGCATTTCATCCCCTCTACTATTAATTGTACTGCATTTCATCCCCTCTACCTTTTCTTTCCTTTGGGACCCATTTGATTGGAGGCCCCAAATAATTGCTGTGTTCTTATTCTTTTTCCATTTGCAGGCAATGGAGAAACAAAAAGTCTTCTCTTTGGCATATAGTATTAAGGTTGGTTTTGGGTTCAGTGGGACCTGATTATATTTGTTGTTCAGGTCACTTCCCAGAGAAGCACATATATGGTCTGGAGACTAAAAGACCTAATAGAAAAAGGTGAAACGAAAGTAGTCACCCTTTCATTGTAATAAATAGTTCTTTCTACTCCCTTATTCTAGTATTGTTCAAGTTGGCTGTGTGTAGTGTTTTGAAATATGCAAAAGATAAGTTAAATAAGAAGAGAGGGTCAATAGCTAAGATCTGAAAATCATGATGGGAAGGAAGAAATGAACCAATTACTTGGAAAATAAGTAAATAGTAAACAATAGTAACTCAATAGTGATATATATGCAAGAAATAGTTTTGTTACAGGGAGGGTCGTGGTACCGAATAGGTAATTGAGTTAAGGAACATTGTTTCATCTTGGTTTGTTTTGACAAACGAAAGCAGTGACTACCGTCTAATGGTAATACAACAATTGCCTTTTACTGCCAGAGACCTAGAAGCTTCTCTGAAGTGAAAAATTAATGGTAACATACCAGTAAACAAGAAGTATTATAATTGTATTATCACTGGCCCACAGAAAGCCTCTTATTTTTACTTTTGTATTCTCTTTATTGTTCCTTCTACTCCCTCAGGTAACCATTCTGTGCATTTTATGTATATTCTCTTTTTGGGGTAAAATTTGTACTTTGTATACATTTAAAAATTACACAAAATGTTAAGTATACAAGAGTAGAGAGAAAAATAATACTACTCCAATAATAATAAACTCATGGCCCAGATTATCTTATCTATAATTTCTCCCCCCTTAACTACTTAGCCTGACCCTACCCAAATTATTGTGAAGCAAATTCCAGACTTCATTTTTTATCTTACGTATTTTAAACTTAGATAAATGATATTTTTATAGTATTTTGTATATTCCTTAACATGGCTTTTTGGTGACCTATCTTTGATTGTGGGTACATCTAGTTTACTACTTCTTACTACTTCATGGTATGCTGTGGTTTATCTAGCATATATTGTGTATCCATTTTCCTGTTGTATTGGGTTGGCCAAAAAGTTTGTTCAGTTAATGAACATGTTCAGTAAAATTCTTGGTGAAAATGAAAAATGTCTAATTTTTACTTAAAGCTGAATGAACTGTTTGGCCAACCCAACAGCACCAGAGAGAAAGCTGGATTTCCTTCATCTCCATCCTATCACCAGTAGAACTGCAATAAACACCTTTATACATGCCCCCTAAAGGCAGTGTGAGAATTTTTGTGATAAATGCTCAGGTATGGCATTTTAGGTCAAAGAGTATGTAATTACTTGATTAAGTGCAGCCGGATTGGTGCGGACATTCTAGAGCTCAATCTGTACACTCACCAGGGGCACTTGGCATTCTCTAGCAATTTTTTCCCAGTTTATTAGGCATAAAGCGTAAAATGATACTGCATTATTGTTTTAATTTGCATTTTTCTGATTACTAATAGGTGTGCCCATCATTTCACATGCTTATTAGATTTTTGGGTTCTTCTGTAAACTGTTGATATCCTTTGCCTGTTTTCTTATTGGACTTACAGTGATTTACAAGAATTCATTTTTTTAATAGTTAGACCCTTGTTAACTTTGTACATTGGTAGTATCTTCTTCACATTTGTCATCTGTTCAGCTCTTTCCATGGTGTCTTTGTGTAGAAATTCTTAATTTTGGTACAAATTCAGCCGTTTGTTTTGCCTCGTGGTTTGTGTTTCTGTTGGCCTAAGAAATTCTTCCTTGCTTTTATCTTGAGGATATCTTCCTGTTTTCTTTTGTTGACTGTAGAGTTTACGTTTCATCTTTAGGTCTTTGTTCCATTTGGAGTCTACCCTTTTGAATTAAGTAGGAATCCATTTTAATTTTTCTAAATGCATGAACCAGTTTCCCTAGCTCTCTTTAAATCATCCTTTCACCATTGATTTGGGGTGCCCCTTTTTTATTACATACTAAGTTCACATATGTAAGTGAGTCTATCTCAGTTCATTACACTATCCCATTAGGTTATTTCTGTTTTTGTACTAGTTCCATCCGACTTTTTATTGGTGCTTATTGTATAGCTTCATGTCTGTGCTACAACATCATAACATTTTTTTAGTTTTTCCTTTTCAAGGCTGTTTGTGCCATTATTTTCATACACATTTTAAAATCAATGAGTTCCTTGAATCCAGTTGGAGTTTAGATTAGGGTTACATTTGATTAATCTGGGGGATGAAATCTCATAACGAATCCTCTCACCTGTGATTGTGGAAGTCTCCATCTATTTATATCAGTCATCTTCTATTAGATTTTTCATTAGATTTTTCAAATTTTTCTCTATAGAGGACTTAGTTTTTTAAAGCTAAAACCTGGGTACTTTGTTTCTGTTGCTATTAAAAATAACTTATTTTTATGTTTCCTAGATGATCATCTCGGGTTTAGAGAAAGGTATTGATTGTTTTGGGGGGTAGGCAGATTTTTGAATCCAATCTTAACTGAATATTCTCATTCTAATAGTTTCTCTTGATTATTTCTCATCCTCTTCTTCCTTAATGTATTCTGCAGTGTTTTTGTAGATATTCTTTTTTTTTTTTTTTTTTTTTTTTTTTTTTTGCTGTACATGGGCCTCTCACTGCTGTGGCCTCTCCCATTGCAGAGCACAGGCTCCAGACGTGCAGGCTCAGCGGCCATGGCCCATGGGCCCAGCCACTCTGCAGCATGTGGGATCCTCCCGGACCCGGGCACAAACCCATGTCCCCTGCATTGGGAGGCGGGCTCTCAACCACTGCACCACCAGGGAAGCCCTTTGTAGATATTCTTAGTCAGACTTGGGAAATTCTTCTTTATTCCTGGATTGCTGATGTTTCCTTTTGAATTCATGAATGGATGTCAAATTTTAGCAGAAATAGTTTTGCCTCTATTGAGAACTTTTTTTTTTTTTTTTTTTTTTTTTTTACTGTTAATCAGTTGTTGGCACTTCTGTCTTCCACAGGCTTTCTTTTGAAAACTTACTTTCTTGTGTTCTGAGTGCTTCAATCTGAGCTTCTGACTTTAAGTCTTGAACTTCTGCCATTCTTCTTATTCCAAATATTTTGAGTTAAAAAATGTCACCTATTGTTACTTAGAAAGCTTTTATTTTTATTGTGGTAAAAACTCCTAACATGAGAGCTGCCCTCTTAAATTTTTAAGTGTGCAATACAGTATAAACTACAGGCCTGATACTTTACAGCAGATCACTAGAACTTACCTTGAATAACTACAACTTTGTATCTGTTAAACAGCTACTTCCCATTTTCCTCACTCCCCAGCCTCTGGAAACCACCATTCTATTGTGTTTCTGTGAGTATGACTATCTTAGAAAACTAATAAGTAGAATAATAGCAGTATTTATATTTCTGTGACTGGTTTATTTCACTTAGCGTAATGTCCTTCATTTTTTATTTTTGATCTACTCACTTGTCAATGGACATTTCAGGGGTTTCTGTGTCTTGGTTATTGTGAATAAAGCTGCAGTGAGTGTGGGAATGCAGCTATCTCTTGGAGATCTTGATTTCAATTCCTTTGGATATATACCCAAAAGTGAGATGGTAGGTCCATTTTTATCTTTTTGAAGAACTGTCATACTATTTTCCATAGTGGCTGTACCCTTTTGCATTCCCACCAATGGTGTAAATTTTCCAATTTCTCCACATTGTGGCCAGCACTTATCCTTTCTCCCCTATTTTTTTTTTTGATAATAGCCATGCTAACAGGTGTAAAGTAATATCTCATTGTGGCTTTCTTTTACATTTCACCGAAGTTAAGCATCTTTTCACCATTTGTAAGTTGTCTTTGGAGAAAGATCTATTCAAATCCTTTGTCCATTAAAAAAAGAAAATCAAGTTGTTTGAGGCTTATTTAATTTTTCTGCTAATGAGTTGTAGGAGTTCCTCATATTTTGGCTATTAACCACTTACCAGATACATGGTTTGCAAATATTTTCTTTTGTAGGTGGCCTTTCACTCTGAGGTTTCCTTCGCTGTGGAGAAGCTTTTTAGTTTTGTAGTCCCACTTTTCTATTTTTGCTCTTTCTTGTCTGTGTTTCTGGTGTCATATCAAAGAAATTATTACCTAGACCAATGTCATAAAGCTTTCCCCCTATGTTTTCTTGTGGAAGTTTTATAGATTTAAATATAACACCTGAATCTTTAATCAATTTGAGGTGGTTTTCATATATGGCATAAGAGAGGTCCAATTGCATTCTTTTGCATGTTAAAATCCAGTTTTCCCAGCACCATTTGTTGAAGAGACTGTCCTTTTCCTCCTCGTGTGTTCTTGACACCTTTGTCAAAGATGAATTTGCTGTAAATGTGTGGGTTTATTTCTGGGATCCCTATTCTGTTCCATTGGTCTATCTGTTTATACTATGCTGTTTTCATTGCTGTAGTTTAGTAATATAGTTCGGTATTAGGAAATGTGATGCCTTCAGCCTCTAGCTTTTTACTTATGCTCTTGTGCTCTCTTATTATTAGCTATTATGTACAATCATGTATATTGGAAAAGGACCAAAGGTCATCTGCATCCCTCCCTGTGAATTCAAAAGAGAGAAGAGGGGAGAGGTGAGTGAGAGGGCAGAGAATCCCAAACATCACAAAACTGCTGTGTGCTATTACCACTCCTCTAGGTCAGACTTTTGCCTTTAAACTCCAGAGGTACTGAAATTAGGATATGAGGGGATTGGGATATGACATAACCATCTTGGGGTTTAGAGAAGTAGTAAGTGATGAATGAATGCTGAAGGATGGCTCTTCTCATTAAGTCCTCAACTTAGGAGGGTTCTATGTTGCTCTGGTTTTATTCTGTCCATGCTGGTCCCAGTGAACTAATGACTTTTATGATGGAGAGGCTGGCAACTGTTTTACCAGTGTAATGTGGGGAGAGAAATAAGCAGAATTTAATTCGAAACCATCCTTTCACTGACACCCTCATCCAAGACACTCATCCTGAAGAGAATGTGATCTTCCAAGTACACAGCCATGGGAGAGAAAAAGAGTAAATGCATGATAGTCCAAGGGTAACAATCTTTTACATGAGGCCAATAGTGAAAAAATTCATTGCGTCTCTACCCTGAATTTAAAAAGGAAAGTATACTTGTCTTCCTCAGGAAATTGTGTTTCTATCAGTAATAGGACTGATGCATAATTTATGGCATTTTGTTGGCTGGAAAGTCAGGAACAATATATTCAGCAAACTCTGCAGAATTTGACTATAATGTTCTGACTCTAAACAAATTTTTGGGTGACATGAGATTTGGTGGAATTGAGTTGAAGAAAGTAGGTTGTGAGAATTGGCAGGAAAGCTAAATCTTGTGGGACAGGTAGGAGTTAGCCCAGGGAAACTGCTGGCTAGGAGGGAGCACTGTGTGGGAGCATAAGAACAGTGTGCGGCATATCTGTTCAGGAGACCACAGGTATTCTAGAAAAAAGATTGTGATTAGGTGAGAAATGATGCCGGGGAATGAGTGAAGTTGGAGCCAAATCATGGTAGGTTTTGTGTAACATGCTAAGGATTGGAAATTTATCTTACAGACAATGAAGTATATTGGTAGTATTGATGAAAAGTAAAATATATTGTAATAGACAAGGGGAATTTATTTGGTTAAGTAATATTACATGGGTAATAAACCTAAGTGGTTTGGACTTAAAGATACAATTATTTGTATTGTTTTGTTTTCCATAGGTGGGTTTTTTTTTTTTGTAGGTAGGTATGTTCCAAATATTACATGGAGCATACTTAGATATGATTCCTTGTTTATCTGAAATGCATACTTAACTGGGAATTCTGTTTTTATTTGATCTATGAATAGTATGTATTAAGTCAACAGAATCAGGTGAACATGACGCAGGCAATAAAAGAATATCTTGATCAGGAAGACGCGAGATGCTTGTCTGATAAAGAGATCATTTTTGATAGTTTAGACCACAACAGAGTGAGAGGCTTGCTTGGAGATTTGTAATGAATTTGTACAGAAGTACCTATGGAAAGGGGTTTGAATTGTGGCTGAACTCTTGACTCTGAGTAGGTGGGAGCCAGTGGAGAAGTGCTCCCTGCTTCTTTCACTGGGTATATGGCTTGAGATGGGTTCTATGAGGGTCTCACAGGATGGAGCAACCAGCCACTTGGTGGCAGCCATTTCTACAGATCCTTGTTCTGGTTCTCCTTCCTTCTTTTTCACTTTAGTGTGGTTTTCTAGGGTTATATATCCAAATAAAGTACTCTTACATAAGGAAAAATGAAACAAGGAAAAATCTCCCCCAAAATAGGGATCAGAGTAAGATGGTAGAAGTAAATCGAAGTAATTAATCACTAGCTTCAATAGAGAGTATAATTAACAAAGAGATTGTTAGGCTAAAACGGATCTCTAGCCTGTCGGGAAAGATTAAATATGCCAGATGTATACTAAATTAAAAGCTATGGTAGCTACATCTCAGACAAAAAGCATTTTTAAGGGTATAGAAGATGCCTACAAATTTAAACCTAAGAGAGCCCAATACCTGTAAATATTTAAAATAAAAGTAGATAAAACTGAGAAGACTGAGAACCATTGTAGTCTAATTGGGATTGTAGCAAAATGGACAGCCTTCATTGCTCTGAATCCCATTTCTTATATCTTAAGGCCGGCAAGGAAGGGTGAGACAACCTGGAGCTGCAGATTGAGGGGGTAGTTATCCAGTCAAATGTAGACAAGTGGTCAAATAAAATGAATACTGAAAAAATGGAGTGAAAACAAATAGGTCACTTCAGATCTTTGTAAAAATAGTTTTAGAAATGAAGTCAGATTTTGGAAGGTCTAAGACTGAATGTGAAGTGGCAGTGTAGCTGTAGGGAACTCTTGCATCTCTTTCATGCCACAGGCTGCCACAGGAATCTTGGTGGGGTAATGAGCCTTCTTCAGCCATATTGCCTTTTCTATTGCCCTTACTGTGCTCAGATCGGGGTTTCTCTCAGAGGCAGCAGATCTAAAATTCCCAGCCATAAGCGAGGCACAAGACCACTAAATTCTAATTTCCAAACTTAAAGGAGTATTTAAATTATTCTCTTTCAGTAAATCATTGGACTAAGGGAGAGTGATAGGGTAGGACAGTATCAGTCAGGATTTATCAAGGAAAACAAAGAACCCACACTAGATCATTTAACAGAAATAATTTATTATAACAAATTGGTTACTTAGATGACAGAAGAACTAAAGGAGCAACTAGGGGTTCTCACAGAAACTTGGGGACATTGTGGGCTGAAAGGGAACAGGGAGGGAAGGTGGTGATGTCTAGAACTGTGGAGAGGGCTGCCACATGGGGAGCTAGGACTGCAGAGGGAAGGGTTGTTCAGTGGTAGCTGGAGCCATGGAACAGGCAAAATCGTTGCTGGAGGCATTGCCTGAATTAAAGGAAGAGGCAGAAATATTCTCACTCCCTTTAGTCTTTTATTAGTGTCTCCAGTTAACTGATGGTGCCTGGAAGGCAGATGGCAAGGGAGCTGAGGCATAAAGAGAATGGGAAATAGGTCTGAGAACAGGCAGGCAAATGACATCCTGAGTAGGCAGGAGTGGAGCATATGCATTCTTTCCTCTCTTGCCTCTGCCCTAGGATAATCCTCTTCCTCCCCAGCTAATCAGGGAATAAATAAATACTTGCTCTTCTTATTATATAGTAAGTGGTACTTTGAGTTTCTATCTCCCACAGCCTTTCAAATTTGAGAGGTAAGAACATGGTATCTTTTCCTCTGCAGTTGATCCCACACCACTAAGCTGTTGTATTGCCTATCTAGGGAGAAAAAAAGGAGGGCTATCTACTGGATAGTATTGGTCCCAGAGTCTGGACAGGGCTTGAATTCCAGGTAGGATTTAGATGACATAAACCACAGACGTAGCATACAAATTTGTACACAATGCTCCAGATGTAGCTTACCTGCTTATGAATACATGACACTTTTTTTTGGAAATACATTTCTTTATTGTGTTTTTTTATCATTTTTGAATGGTGAAAACAGATAAAGGTATCATCTCTTTCTACTGAGTTGAAATGCATATATTCCAACTGCACTGTCACCATTTATCCATTACACCATTGGAAATGCCACTGTAGGCTACTAAGGGGGAAGCCAATATATTTCTACTGTTTATAATTAGAGTACAGACTGAAGGGGAAGGGAACCAAAAATCTCAAAAACTGAAGTTTATATAGAAAGAGTATATTTAGAGAATATAGAGTATACTTGTATTGGAATGAATTGAAAGACAGACTGTAAAAAGTTCATGTTCTGGGGCTTCCCTGGTGGCGCAGTGGTTGAGAGTCCACCTGCCGATGCAGGGGATACGGGTTCATGCCCGGGTCCAGGAAGATCCCACATGCCGCGGAGCGGCTGGGCCCGTGAGCCATGGCCGCTGAGACTGTGTGTCCGGAGCCTGTGCTCCGCAACGGGAGAGGCCACAACAGTGAGAGGTCCGTGTAACGCAAAAAAAAAAAAAAAAAAGTTCATGTTCTGAAAAAAATGTTTCAAAGAATAAAGCAATTGAATTTAGATATATTTTAAAGGAACCAGGGATTGACTGACTCTTCATCTAATAAAACTTTACATCTTAAAACTTTATTTTTCAAAATCTCCTTCAGATAACTGGAGAATAATGGACTATTAATATTCATGTATTAATATTTTCACTTAGCTAACACTAGCATAGTTTAGAAGATGGATTTATTTATTTTTTCATTTCAACTGAAAGTTTATTCTACATTAGAATCCTATTTTTTTCCACAACTCACACATACACACTGTAATTTATTTTTACAAGAGATAAACTGACACCAAGCATTGTAAATGGATAACCACAACAAAAGCAACAATGATTGCAATTACCAAACATGAAACGCACTCATACCATGTCATAATATTGACATTCAGTCCAGTAATCCTCCACTGTAACAGCTCCTTTACTTTGCAGTGAAAATTGATTTGTATATTTTTTGCCTCTGAGTCCTTGCAGGATTTTTTTTTTAATTCAAACAGAAAGTCACAAAAATTATAATCATCCTCATCGGTTCACTCAGTCCCATGTAATTATTTTTTCATCTTGATCTTTTGTTAGCACTTTTATGAATTCATCAGTTTTCCATTAGAGTTCTGAAAATGCTTAGTCATTCAGTTCAGCAGTAGAGTCAGTTACCAGAAGCCTGTACTTGTCAGAGTCTTTTCCATGAATTCCTTGAAGATGAAACCCTTTTATAGGAACATTTTTGTGAAAGCATCAGAGTGCAGCCAGAACTGTCTGTAAATGACAAAAGACTTAAAATGAGCACGGTTAAAGATTTGATGAAAGTTCATAATAATGCAATTGACAAGGAAATTTAGTTATTTCTGAGATATACATTTTAAAGTAATAACTAGAATTATGACATAACATTATACCAGAACATATAAGATTTTTAGAAATTCCATGTAATGTCTGAAACATTCATATTAACATATTTTCATACAAATAACCCAAAGAAAGTTTAGTATTTTTTTGTTTGTTTTTTTATACTGCAGGTTCTTATTAGTCATCAATTTTATACACATCAGTGTATACATGTCAATCCCAGTCGCCCAATTCAGCACATCACCATCCCCACCCCACCGTAGTTTTCCCCCCTTGGTGTCCATACATTCGTTCTCTACATCTGTGTCTCAACTTGTGCCCTGCAAACTGGTTCACCTGGACCATTTTTCTAGGTTCCTCATACATGCGTTAATATATGATATTTGTTTTCCTGACTTACTTTACCCTGTGTGACAGTCTCTAGATCCATCCACGTTTCAACAAATGACTCAATTTCATTCCTTTTTATGGCTGAGTAATATTCCATTGTATATATGTACCACAACTTCTTTATCCATTCATCTGTCGATGGGCATTTAGGTAGCTTCCATGAGCTGGCTATTGTAAATAGTGCTGCAATGAATATTGGGGTGCATGTGTCTTTTTGAATTATGGTTTTCTCAGGGTATATGCCCAGTAGTGGGATTGCTGGGTCATATGGTAGCTCTATTTTTAGTTTTTTAAGGAGCCTCCATACTGTTCTCCATAGTGACTCTATCAATTCACATTCCCACCAGCAGTGCAAGAGTGTTCCCTTTTCTCCACACCCTCTCCAGCATTTGTTGTTTGTAGATTTTCTGATGATGCCCATTCTAACTGGTGTGAGGTGATACCTCATTATAGTTTTGATTTGCATTTCTCTAATTATTAGTGATGTTGAGCAGATTTTCATGTGCTTCTTGGCCATCTGTATATCTTCTTTGGAGAAATGTCTATTTAGGTCTTCTGCCCATTTTTGGATTGGGTTGTTTGTTTCTTTAATATTGAGCTGCATGAGCTGTTTGTGTATTTTGGAGATGAATCTCTTGTTGGTTGCTTTATTTGCAGATATTTTCTCCCATTCTGAGGGTTGTCTTTTGGTCTTGTTTACGGTTTCCTTTGCTGTGCAAAAGCTTTGAAGTTTCATTAGGTCCCATTTGTTTATTTTTGTTTTTATTTCCATTACTCTAGGAGGTGGATGGAAAAAGACCTTGCTGTGATTGATGTCATACTGTTCTTCCTATGTTTTCCTCTAAGAGTTTTATAGTGTCCAGTCTTACTCTTAGGTCTCAAAGCCATTTTGTGTTTATTTTTGTGTATGGTGTTAGGGAGTGCTCTAATCTCATTCTTTTACAAGTAGCTGTCCAGAATACACGATACATTTATTAAAGGTATCCATCAAGACGATATAGCTTGATCAGAAAATTTTACCTTTGTTAAATTAGCCTGAGTTTGTTTTAGCTTTCTTAGGCATTTCAATACGTAGAATTATTTGGAGCTTTTTTTTGTATCAACTGCTATCAAGCTTAGTTTTACAAAGCATTCTTGGATATTTTGTTCTCTAGGTCATAAAAGCAAAGCTCTTATGTCTATTCTCTGGGAGATGATGAGATTTTGACTGTTTCATGTAACAAATTAACTATTCCTCCTAGCTTATCTACAAAATTGATAGACTTTTAGAATCTTTTTCTAGGATGTTGATAAAATACTGATACTATTGGTTCTCTTAACATCTATTCACTAATTGGCCCCTTTTGGGCATAGTTATTTGATTAGAAACCTGCCTAGCCATATACTCTGCCAATCCGTGTTTTTCCACCTTACCCAGAGATGATATCTGTGATATCAATCAGTAAATAAATAATCGATGATCAATAAATGCTGCAAACTTGCAAACCTATTTCTTAGGTAAAGCCATTAATTTAACAGAGCTTGTTCTTAATGAGTTCATACTGCTTTATAGTGATGACTGCTTCCTATAAGTGCTCACAAATCATTTGATAGCCTATTAATAGAACTTAATGGGAGAATCAAGCAAACATACTGGTCTAATGTTCTAAGGAAACATACTAGGCATTTTTTCTTTAGAACTATTTCCATTCTGTATGACTTCACAGAGAATAAAATTAGTGCTTCTGGGAACCCATAGACAAGGTGTTGTAGTGTTATGAATTAATAACATGAATTTTCTTGGGGTGGGAACAAATGAGATGTTCTTCCCATGTGTAGGGTTCCTTTATTTTGTAAATTTGGAAAAACGTAACAAATGGGGGAATCAAAACAATAGGAAAATTGAGCTCACTTTCTCCCATGAACACAACAAAACTATGATTGTATGTAGAACAGCTCTTCTACAATTAAGGACATAAGGGAAAAAAGTACACTAAGATGGGTAGGAGAGGAAGAGAACTGTCTATTCAGGACCTACATCTCTGGTGGATAACCCAATAGAGGAAGAGGATATCACAAACTTGGAGGTTCTCTCTAAGGAGCGAGGGATTTGAGCTCCACATTGAACACCACGGCCCTAGGGACCAGCACTGGGAAGATGAATCCCCTTAACTGGTTTTGTAAACAGGCAGGGCTTACCATCAGGAGAGCTGGAAGAGTATAGGAAACTGAGACTCTGCTCTTAAAGGCTGTGCGCACAAACTTGCTCAACATATCAGTGCAGGGGCAGCAGGTTGAAAAGCACCTGGTGCTCTAGCCAGCCTGCCAAAGCCACTCCAGCACCTACCTTCTCAGTCTGTGCCTGTATCTGGCTCCAGCCCGTCACCAAGGCGGTGGCCCCTGGTGCACCCTGGGAGAAGCCTCGGCCTATGCTGGGCTCTGGCTCTAGCACACCCCCAAAAAACCCCTGGCCTGTGCTGAGCTATGGCTCCAGCCCCCTACACCCTGCCAAGGTGGCAGCCCCCAGTGTGTGCTGAACTTTGGTTCTACCAAGGTGGTGGCCCCACTGCACCCTCAAAAAAGCCCCAGCTCATGTTCACTTAGTTCCAGCCCTCCTATCAAAGCCACTGGGCACTTGCAGTCTGCATAGTCTGCCTGCTCCTACCAAGGACACACCTTCAAGACAGAGATGTAACTGTTTCTAATTCTAATTCATAGAGACATGAAGTCAAACAACGAGAAGACAAATATATCCACCACCGCCCTCAAAAAAGAACAAAACCCCAGGAAAAAACCCTAATGAAATGGAGATAAGTAATTTACCTGATAAAGGGTTCAAAGCAACAGTCATAAAAGTGCTCACCATACTTAGGAGAATAGAGGAACACAGGGCTAACTTCAAAGGATTAGAAAACATAAAAATAACGAATCTAGACCTTAAGAATAAAATAAGTGAAATGAAAAATACACTAGAGGGAATCAGTTGCAGATTACGTGATACAGAAGAACACATAAACTATCTGGAAGACAGAATAGTGGATATCACCCAGTCAGAACAGCAAACAGAAAAAATTTTTGTTTAAAGGGCCTCTGAGACAAGATAAAATATACTAACATTCCCATTACAGGTGTCCCAGAGGAGAGGAGAAAGAGAAAGAAGTAGAGAACTTACCTGAAGAAATAATAGCTGAAAACTTCCCTAACCTATGGAATAAAGAGGCATTCAAGTCCAGGAAGCACAGAGTTCCAAATAAGATGAACCTAAAGGAGTCCACACTGAGACACATATTACAAGACAAGCAAAAGCTAAGAGTTCACCACTAAACTGGCTCTAGAAATATTAAAAGTCTTCTATAAGCGGAAAAGGAAAGGTCACAAATTCAAATATGAAAACTATGGGAAAAAATCTCATTGGTAAAGGTAAACATACAGTAAAGGTAGTAGATCAACCACTTATAAACCCAGTAGGGAGGTTAAAAGACAAAAGTTGTAAAATCATCTGTATTAACAATAAGTAGTTGAGGGATACACAAAAAGTATAAAATATGTCAAAAATACTACACGTGGGGGGGGGGTGTAAAAATGCATTTGAACTTAAGAGGTAATCAACTTAATAATATATACACACATATGTTGTTCTGTACGAACCTTATGGTAACCACAAACTAAAAACCCACCATAAATGCACACACAAAGAGAAGGGAATCCAGACATTAACACCTAAAGGTAGTTATTAAATCACAAGAGAGCAAAAGGAACAAAATGAACTACAAAATCAACCAGAGAACAGTGAACAAAATGACAATAACTATATGGCTATCAATAATTACTCTTTACATGTAAATGGGCTGAAGCCTCCAATCAAAAGACAAAGTGGCTGAACAGTTTAAAAACAAAACCAAGACCCATCAATATGCTGCCTACAAGAGTCTCACTTCAGATCCAAAGACACGCACACACACACACACACACACACACACACACACACACTGAAAATGAGGGGATGAAAAAGTATTGCATGCAAATAAAAACAAAAATCTCCAGTAGTAATACTTACATCAGAGAAAATAGATTCTAAAACAAAGCCTGTGAACAAGAGGCAAAGAGGACATTACACAATGATAAAGGGATAGAGATCTCATTCAATAGTGAGTAACAGAAATCTGAAAAACCGTGGCTTAAATTTGGACTTGTATATACTTGGTAAAATCTCGAGAGATGGGCAGTCCAGAGCTGGCAGGGCATCCCATGATTCTGTCAGACAGAAGTTCCTTCTCTTGTTCATTTCATAATGGCAGGATGGCAGTTCCACCTTCAGCCTTGTGTGCACATCCCAGGCAGGAAGAAAAGTATGTGCCTACTTTTCCAGCATATGGTGGGAATAAGCATAAATAGTCTAAAGCTTGAAACAGAATTGTACAGAATATCGTATTTGGTTTACTAAATGGAGAAAATGGAGGCCCCATTTCCCAAGGTATACAAGTAGTGAAGCAGGAGGTCTGGGGTTCATTCATACGTTTCTAACTCCCAGATTCATGATCTTTCTCATATTTTTTTTTGCCATTTTAGTAGCAATGGTTTAAATTGCTTCTTGACTTCAAAGAAATATCAAAGAAAAAATTCACCCAAGAACTAAATATCGTGATCTCCTGTGGCTCTTCCCTCCCCCACTTCTCATTCATAACTAGAATTGCCTTTTCCTGAGAGCGACCCTTAGCAAAGTGTGCTCTGTGAGCCACCTCCATTAGGTTTGCCTGGTGGCGGTGGCAGTGGTGATGGTGAGGCTTGTTAAGCACACGTTACTAGAACCAATCACAGATCGAGTGAAGCAGACTCTGGGGGCTAGGTCCCCTGAAAATGCATTTTTTTCTTTTTTTAAAAATTTATTTATTTATTTATTTATGGCTGTGTTGGGTCTTCGTTTCTGTGCGAGGGCTTTCTCTAGTTGTGCCAAGCAGGGGCCACTCTTCCTTGCGGTGCACAGGCCTCTCACTATCGTGGCCTCTCTTGTTCCGGAGCACAGGCTCCAGATGCGCAGGCTCAGTAGTTGTGGCTCATGGGCCCAGCTGCCCTGCGGCATGTGGGATCCTCCCAGACCAGGGCTCAAACCCGTGTCCCCTGCATTGGCAGGCAGATTCTCAACCACTGCGCCACCAGGGAAGCCCTGGAAAATGCATTTTTAATAATCTGGACAAGTGAATATCATAACCATTAAACTTTCAAACACTATACTGGAGGAAAATTTTATTTTTTTTAAGAAGGATTAATTTTTTTAAACATCTTTATTGGGGTATAATTGCATTACAATAGTGTGTTAGTTTCTGCTGTATAACAAAGTGAATCAGTTATACATATACATATGTTCCCATATCTCCTCCCTCTTGCGTCTCCCTCCCACCCTCCCTATCCCACCTCTCTAGGTGGTCACAAAGCACTGAGCTGATCTCCCTGTGCTATGTGGCTGCTTCCTACTAGCTATCAGTTTTACCTGGGTAGGGCAAAAGAAAAAAGAAAAAACAGAGACAAAAGAATAGGGACAGGACCTGCAGCAGTGGGAGGGATCTGTGAAGGAGGAAAGGTTTCCACACACTAGGAAGCCCCTTTGTGGGCGGAGACTGTGGGTGGCAGAGGGGGGAGCTTCGGAGGATAATTTGCTGCTGAGAACAAATTTGTTCTCTGAGTCGTAGCTGCTTCTATGTTTTATAGGACTTTGGGGTTAAATTAAACAAGAGCATCATCCTGTCTTGCAGCAAAGGGATTCTTACCTCTGCTCTGGGAAGTGGTCCCACACCTCCTGCAAGGCATGAAGAAATGATTTCTTCCAGCAAGTATAGTTGATGAGACTGTTGTGTGTGTGTGTGTTTTGGGTAATAAAGCATACTGGTTAAAATTTTAGACTCTGAAGCCAGAATAACTAGGTTCAAATTCTGACTCTACCACTGAACTAGTTATAAAATCATGGGCAAATTACTGACTTCTCTGTGTCTCACTTTCTTCTGTAAAGTGGGATAATATCTACCTTACGACTGGTGTAAGGATAGGAGAGTCAAAGCATGGAAAGCCCTTAGAGCAGTGTCTGTTTTTCAGTAAGTTCTCAATAAGCATTGGCTATTAATAATGCTTTTGTGATGTCCTTGGTGAGAGTTTCAATACCTGTGATGTCCTTGGTGAGAGTTTTTGTAAGGCCTCTTATCACCCTTGTACCTGATAACCTATTTCTTCTAGAAAGGGTATGTGTATATGTGTGGGGAAGAGATAGGATGGATCTGCATGATTACTTTTGTTACTGGCCAACAGCTTATGGCTTAGAGCCTATTAATGCAAAGAACAGAGCTTGCAGTGGTTCTCAGGCAGACTGTCATCGTAGCAGAGTTCAGTTGAGATTAGTTGGCTGACTCTTTAGCCGTTTCCTCGGAGCAAGCAGGAGGGTGGGGAGGTGGGTCACAACTTCTCTGAACCTCAACTCTTTTTTTTTTTTTTTTTTGCGCGGTGCGCGGGCCTCTCACTGTTGAGTCCTCTCCCGTTGCGGAGCACAGGCTCCGGACGCGCAGGCTCAGCGGCCATGGCTCACGGGCCCAGCCGCTCCGTGGCATGTGGGATCTTCCCGGACCGGGGCATGAACCCGTATCCCCTGCATCGGCAGGTGGACTCTCAACCACTGCGCCACCAGGGAAGTCCTGAACCTCAGCTCTTAATTGAGGAATACTTGATAGCGTCCGTCTTACCTCAGAGGAAAGCTGAGACTAATTAAGGTATTTTTGTGGCTCAGCATTTTAAACTCTTAAGAGAATGAACTGTGTTAAAGCATTATCATCACAGCCTGTGGTTTATGTAACTATGATCCCCGAAGTGCTTACTTTTTCCAGTTTGGAATGTGTACAGCAATCCCAAATGCACTAAAGTGAGTTAATGATCAGATGGTAGGTCACTTTTATGCATGGGTAGAAAGAAAAATGAAGTCTCCATTTTGGGTCCATGGATTTGATTCAGCAGAAGACAGAATCAGAGACCTTAGTTCACATGTCTATTGAGATATGTTGTAAGAGAGACTTTGCTGTCTCCTTTAGGATGCTGGGGACAAGTGAACATACAATAGATCTGTCTTGGTTATGAAGAAACAATGATAGGTGAATGTGCTCATTTGTGAGGTAGAAACACTTTTTCAGATGTCATCTCCCCTACCACCAACTATTCTGTGCCTTAATTCCACCACACCTTTATCTATCATGTAGCAGCTTTATCTATCATGAACATTCCTGCTTGGACTTCCTCTTGATAATTGGTTATAGAAAGCTCTGTGCTACTGTGAGGGTTGCTACAGGAAGAATCATATGGCGATCACTTCTACAGTGTCCTCAGTCTTGACTTTCTTTTATTTTCTCTCATACCCTGTGTACTCCTAGTCTTGGAGGTGGGGTGGGTATTCTTGTTCATTAATGATGCTTTCCAACCACGGTTTATTTCTCCCCCATCCCTTCTCGGGGCTTTTGAAGCATCTTAGTGCCTACTGCTCCTTGTAGTAGTAATTTATGATTCTTTCCCTTTCACTTTGATTTTAGCGCCTGACTTACGGTATTTAGTTTACCACCACTTCTGTTACCAAGTTTTAGAATTTCAGTATCCATAGGAATGATCCATCCAATGTCCTGACCTCTCAGTTCTTTAAACTCCTCACCTCTAATGCTTCTGTCTTCCAGCCTACCTCTACCCCTCCTCTCATGTCATACCAGTTTAAAGCATCCTACTCTGACCATCACCTCCTTTCTTTCCAATTTACCCTCTAGGATGACCCCTCCAATAATTTACTATACAGAATGTACTACAGTTGACCTTACCACTTTTTAACTGTTCATCAACTCCCTCAAAGGGCCTTGCTTCCTTTTCCAGTTTAGATACCATCTTCCATTATTACTACCATTCTGTTGCATCTGTACTCAACTCTCTTGAGATCCTCTTTATTTCTGCTCAGTTTCACACTTGCACCCAAACACCTGAGAGAGGCTGGAAGAACAACCCACAACCATGCTGACTTCTCTCACATTAAATTCATATATGTATCAAATAAATATGCAGTGGGCTTTCAGTGCTGCCAAACAATCCTATTGCATTTTCTTTGTGAATTCATTGTTCTGCTCCTGTCCTCAAAGATGATCTCATAGCTCTGCTTTCTCAGTCTCTAACGTTCCTTCCCCCTCCTTGCTCTCAGTTAATGACCTTCTTACACGTGATAATAGAAATAGCGTTAAGAGTGCACCACACCTTCCAAGCACAGAACCTACTGACATGTATGCATCTGTGCCCTTATACTCTGCTTCTATCCAGTGTTGATATCTAAGGCCAACTCCTCAACTTATGCACTGGATCCCATTCTCTCTTACCTGCTTAAGGACTTCACTCATTCATGTGTTCATTCTTTTTTGTATCACTTCTCCTTTCTAGTGCAACATTCCCAGCAGCATACATGCGTATGATATTTCCTATCTTAATCTTTTCCATTTGATCTACGCACACTATTCCAGTAACCACCCAATTTCCCTGCCCCTTTTACAACAAACATTCAAAAATGTTGTATAAAGAAGATATTTTACATCCTATTTTCTTTTGAATATGTCCATAGGATCGTCACTTCATTGAAACTGTTCTTTCTAAAGTTATTGTCTCTTCAACCCAAATGGTCAATTCTCATTTCTAATCTTTATTATTTCACACTGCTGATTACCCCTCCCCCACCCAAAATGATTTTTCTTCTATTGGTTTCCGGTATCCTACCCTTTGGAATTCTACCCTCCACAGTAGCTACTTCTCAGCCTACTTTGCTGAATACTAACTTTCCCAGCCTCTAAATGGTGGCGTGTCCTCAGACCTTTACTCTTCTCTATATATGCATTCTGGGTGATCTCATATAGTCTTATAGCATCAAATATCATCTGTAAGCTGACCTCAAAATTTATATCCTAGGCTCAACCTTCCTCCTGAACTCCAGATTTAACTACATATATCACTACCAGACAGAGCCATGTGATGGTTAATGGGCATCTCACCATGGCTAAAACTGATTCCCACTACCCATAAGCCATTCCTCCTCACGTCTTTCTGCCTGCATGAATGAAAACTACACTTTCCCTATTGCTTAGGTGTAAAATACCAAAACCAAACAAAAATCCCAACCTTTAAAATTATTCCCTTGCTTCTCATTCTCTTATACCACTTCCAATTCACCAGCAAGTCCTGTGGCTTCATATTCAAAATATGTCAAATCCAAACATTTCTACCACTTCTCCAGATACCATCCTAGTAACAAGTCACATGCATCTCTGTGTGGATAATGGTGAAGACTTCTTCACTGATCTTGTTGACTCCACCTTTGCTCCTATGATATATTCTCCCCATGGCAGAAGAATGAACTTTTAAAACTTAATATTCTGAAATATTACAGATCTACCAGAAGTTGCAAAGTTAGTACAGAGGTTTCAAGTACATTTCACTCAGTTTCCCCTTATAGTTATATGTTATGGAATTATGGTAAAATATCAAGAACAGGCATTAGACATTGTTACAATGTACGTATGTAGATTTGTGTCACTTTATCACATGAGTAGGTTCCAGTAACCACCGCTACAATCAAGATACAGAACTATTCCATCATCAGAGATTTTCCTCCTGCTACCATTTTATAGTCTCTCACTCTCACTCAGCATCTCTAAGCCTGGCAACCACTCATCTGTTTTCCATCTGTATAGTTTTGTCATTTTAAGAATGTTAAGCACGTAAATGGAATCACAGGGTATGTGATCATTTGATACTGGCTTTTTTATTTAGCACAATATTCTGAATATCCATGCAGTGTCACTGAGTCAATATTCATCTTTATTGCTGAACAGTGTTTCACAGTCTGGATGTAGCCCAGTTTGTTTAACCGTTAATGTATTGAGGGACTCACCCACTAGTTCAGGAATATTAATGTACAGATTTCATTATGAACATTCTTGTACAGATTTCTGTGTGGACATAATTTTTTATTTCTCTGAGATAACTGCTCAAGACTGAGAATGCTGGAGCACGTGGTGTGAGTCTTTTAAGAAACTGCCAACCTGTTTCTCAGAGTGGCTTGTAGTTTCATACAGTCACCAGCCATGTAAGACCAGTCCAGTTTCTCAACATCCTTACCACTATCTGGTATTGTCACTTAAAAAAATTCAGCTATTCTGATAGGTATATGATATTTCATCATGGTCTCAATTTGCATTTCCCTAATAACTGGTGGTGCTGAACATCTTGTGCTTATTTGCCATCTCTATATCCTCTTCAATGAAATGTTTCTTTTTGTCTTTTGCCTTTTTATTTTTTTCCAGTTTTACTAGTACATAATTTAAATATGACATATAAATTTAAGGTGTACAATGTGTTGATTTGATACATTTATATATTACAAAATGATTACCACCATAGCATTAGCTACCACCTCCATCTTTTCACACAATTACCATCTCTATTTTTTGTGGTGAGAACATTTAAGAATCACTCTTTTAGCAACTTTCAAGTATATGATACGGTATTAGGTCTAATTGCCATGCTCTGCATTAGATTTTCCAGACCTTATTAATCGTGTACATGAAAATTTATATTTGACCAATGTTTCCCCACTTCCCCTGCTCCCAAGCCTCTGGTAACCACCACTCTACTGTTTTTCTGACTTCATCTTTTAAAAATTCCATGTAAGTGAAATCATAAAATGTTTTTTTCTGTCTGATTTGTTTCACTTAGCATAGTGCCCTTCAGGTTCACTGATGTCACAAATGGCAGAATTTCTTGTTTCTCATGGCTGAATAATATTCCTGTGTGTGTGTGTGTGTGTGTGTGTGTGTTCACATCTTCCTTATCCATTCATCTGTTGATGGACTTTTAAATTATTTCTATATCTTGGCTATTGTGGCTAATGCTGCAGTAAATGTGGGAATGCAGGTATCTCTACAAGATCCTGACTGCATTTCCTTTGGATATATACTCAGAAGTGAGATTGCTGGATCATATTGTAGTTCTGTTTTGAGTTTATTGAGGAACTTCCATACTGTTTTCCATAGTGGCTGTACCAACTTACATTCCCATCAACAGAGCATAAGGGGTTCCTTTTCTTCACATCCTCACGAGTATTTGTTAATTCTTTTTCATGCTAGCCATTCTAACAGGTATGAGGTAATATCTCATTGTGGTTTTGATTTGAATTTCTCTGATTAGTGATGTTGATCACGTTTTCATGTACCTGTTGGTCATCTGTATGGCTTCTTTGGAAAAAGGTTTATTCAGTTCTTCCTGTTTAAAAAGATTTTTTTCTTTTTACTATTGGGTTTTATGAGTTCATTACATATTTTGAATATTAACTCCTTACCAGATAGGATTAGCAAATATTTTCTCCCATTCCACAGGTTGCTTTTTCATATTGTTGATTGTTTCTTCTCCTGAGCAGAAGTTTAATGTAGTCCCACATATTTTTTATTTTGTTGCTTGTGCTTTTGATATCACATCCAGGAAATTTCTGTGGAGACCAGTGTCAAGGAGATTTATCCCTATATTTCCTTCTAGGAGTTTTACAGTTTCAGATCTTATATTTAAGTCTTTAATTTGTCTCAAGATAATTTTTGTGTATAGTGTAAGATAAGGGTCCAGTTTCTTTTGCATATGGCTGTCCAGTTTTTTCAACAACATTTATTGAAGAATCTGTTCTTTCCTCATTGTATATTCTTGTATCATTTATCGTAAATTAATTGACCATATATGCATGGATTTATTTCTGGGCTCTCTATTCTGTTCTAGTCATCTATATATTTATTTTTATGCCAGTACCACACTATTTTGATTACTACAGCTTTGCAGTATAGTTGGAAATCAGGAAGTGTGATGCCTCTGGCTTTGCTCTTCTTGCTCAGGAGTGTTTTGGCTATTTGGAATCTTTTGTGGCTTCATACAAATTTGGGGATTGTTTGTTTTATTTCTGTGAAAAATGCCATTGGAATTTTGTCAGGGCTTGCATTGAATTTGTAGACTGCTTTAAGTAATAAGGACATTTTAACATTATTCTGCCAATCTATGAACATGGGATATCTTTCCATTCATTTGTGCTTTCGATTTCGTCCATCAAAGTACAATAGTTTTCAGCGTAGAGATCTTGCACCTCCTTGGTTAAATTTATTACTAAGTATTTTACTGCTTTGGTGCTATTGTAAGTGGGATTATTTTCTTTATTTTTCAGATGTTTTGTTATTGGTGTACAGAAATACAACTGTTTTCTGAATGTTGATATTGTATCCTATAACATTACTGAATATGTTGATTACTTCTAGTAATTTTTTTGGGATATTTAGGATTTTCTGTACATTAGATCATATTATTTGCAAACAGACAATTTTAATTCTTTTCTATTTGGATGCCTTTTTTTGTCTGTTTGCTCTAAGACTTCCTGTTCTTTTAGAAAGATTTTTAAAAATATAAATATGATAATATTACTCCCTTTCTTCCTGCCTTGAGCATTCTTCCTCTATAGTTATTTCATTTACATCCTCACTTCACTTATGTCTATGTTCAAATGTTGCTTGCAGAGAGAAGCCTTCTGTGACAATTTTACCTAAATAGCCCTCCCTTTCCCTGCTGTCCTGTTATTGTAACTTATATATATATATTTAACACTTATACTACCTAACAGTTTTGATTCAGTTTGTTTCTAATTTTGTAATGAAGAAGGTACATTAGGGCAGGTGCTTTGTCTATTTGTTTAATGATTTATACTCAATATCTAGAAGAGTTATTGGTATGTACTAGGATGTTATCAATTATTTACAGACTGAATGAATGAATTGCTGTGAAACATTGTCAATGTCTAATACTGGCCAATATTTTCCCCATAAAATTTTACATCTCATGTGATAAAAATCCTTTCAGAAGCTTATTTAGAAAGACATGTTTGTTTTTTCCTTGAAAATCACGTATTAGTCATGGCCCCAGCAATAATAGATGATAATTTGAGGTGAGTTTAACACATGGATTATTTAAAAGTTATGGGCAGGGTGTTGAAACCAAAAGAGATGGTGCCAAACATCAAGTGAGTGACATCTGGAAGTTACTGTCCTTGGCTGAAGGTGTGAGGGAGGGAATGTTACCAGAGACTGGAAGGAGATTTATGTGAAGAGCTGCCTCTACAGGAACTGGGATGTTGGATGGAGGTGTGTCCTCAGCCTGAAATGACCTTGTATGGGAGGGATTCAGGGAAATAAATATTCTGACCTCACTCCCCTTCATTTCTCTGACTTCTAGCTGGGCTCTCCAAGACCAGAACCCTGAGGGAAGGGAACCAGTTGATTAAGTCCACACAGGCCAGCCTCTCTAAGCATGGAGCAAAATGAAAAAGAATGGAGAGTAGATTTGGAGGGGAAATGGAAGATAAACAGCATAACTAGGATGCTTCTATCTTGCATCCCATTATTTTGCTGGACACATCGACTACAAGAGTGTCATATTTATAATAGTGTGACACGTCTTAATGTTCTGAGCAATCGCTTGCTTGATTAACAAGAAGTCTAGTCTTTTCTTCCAGAAGTCATGCATGTGCACAGAATGGTTTCTCTATTCTGATCAGAGACGCTGCCTTCTTCCTTTTACTTCCTGACTATGTTGTGGTACTGGGCTCACCAGGTTCTTTGCTTCTGTGGCTTTTAAAACTGTTTAGATATTAATCCTCAGGTCTGAACAGAAGGGAGCTTCTGCTACACTACAGGGCCAGATGTTTCTGAAAGGTTACCCAGTGCTGCTGGGCTCTGACCACATGGTTGTGTCTTTTTCCATTGTTCTCTTCCTGTAGTTGAGAGTTAGTAAGGTTTAGTTGAGAGTTGGTGGAGGAGAGGCTGATTGAGGAATGGTCACACAGCCTCACACTAGACCTGGAACTATTATTTCCTTGGATGTGAAGGTCTTGTTTCCCTGTCTGATCCATTTTCTAGACTTGTGGTTTCATGTTGGTTTTCATTCAGAGGTCCACTTGCCTTTCCTTTCTGTTCAGGGCCTTCTCCAAAGACCAATAGACAGATCGATTCATCTACCTGTTGGACTTCAGTGTAGACCGAGGTCCAGAGATAAGTATCTCTAAATGGGTTGAGATCAAATCTTCTCCCACAGGAGAATGAGGGAATGGGCTAAGTTGGGAGCATACCACACACTGTTTGTGTTTTAACTCTTTTAAACTTGGAGATTTTTTTTCTTAAGAGCACATGCAGATCTCTTTTTTCTTTACTATCTGAAAATATTCCATTTGATAAAGATATATTCCAGTATGGATATATCATTGTTTATTATATTTAATAGTTTAATTCTAGTTTTTAATTAATATACTATGAAAGTCATTTTACACATATCTGTACATATATGTGAGTACACTCATAAGAAAAAAATTATGCTAAATGTCATTGCTGAGTCAGTGTTTTGTGCATTTACAGTTTTGATAGATATAGTTCAATTAAATAGTTCTGTTGCCTAAGAAATGTAAGGCTGTTCCCATTCTTATGCCTTTCCTCCTTTCAAAGGCATTTGGTATATCCGGTTCTGGAGTCTATCTAGGGTTCTAGAATGTATCAGTAAAGTGGCTTGTTTACGGTTGGCTTTCCAAAGTCATTCCACTTTATCAGTTCAGCTAATTAAGGACTATTTAATACCCACTTTTTATTTCTAAAACTTTGGTTGACAGTTCTGACAGTTCTCATCTATTTCTTTTCTCCTACTCTTTATCCATGTATGTAGTGTATTTTTATTACTTTGTTGTCATTTTAATAGGGATTTAGAGTGACAAAGTAGTGTTCAATGCATTATGTTGAACCAGACACACAGTCTTATGTTTACTCCTAGGTATTTTATCTTTTTCTTTCTTTCTTCTTTTGGTCATTATTTATTTTATTGAAGTATAGTTGATTTATAATGTTTCAGTTGTACAGCAAAGTGATTGAGTTATATCTATTTTTCAGATTCTTTTCCCTTTTAGCTTATTACAAAATATTGAGTATAGTTTCCTGTGTTATACATGAGGTCCCTGTTGGTTATCTATTTTATATATACTCACTTTATCTTTTTCTTGTAAAAGTCACTTCAATTATATTCAAGCTGGTTGTTTTTATATAGAATATTTTATTTTTGTAACTGCTTTTTAGATAATAAATTCTGATTATTCTTAAAATTTTCCAATTCAGTATCATTTGATAATAGAAATTTTACTTTAAAAAGGCCTTCCAAGTTATCATGAAGGACAACAGAGTTTGGGCACCACCAACTTATACATCTTTCTGGTTATGTTTGAAAAACTACCTATCTTATTTTCACTATGGTTATTCTAATATAAACACATTAAAAACAGAGGCCATGTTCTAAATTATTTTGTATTCCCAGTAAGTGTCTGGCATAATTTTATCCATCCATCCTTTTATCCATATGACATATAACACCTCTGTAAGTAAACAAACAGATTTTCATGTATGAAAGGACCCTTTCAGTAATATTTACAAAATAAACCTGATTAAGCTAAATAGCCCAGGGATACGTATGTTCAAATAGGACAGTACAGAATAGACCCAAAGGGAGGACTCTTGAATCATGGGCATTCTGGCATTGTGACTGGTGTGCAGGGCCCTGTAGTGGCCCTCAAGTCACTTGATGTACCTGGCCAACTGGAAGGGAGATTTTCAAAGCCATTTCTGGGCAGATGTCCACTGGGTTCTGCCCATCAGCCCTTGTTGGGTATGGCATTCTTCATCCACTTTTTCTAGATCAAGTCTTAAGGGGCTCATAGCTGTAGCAACGTTGTGGAGCTGGCAACTGTTAAGCCTTTGTCATATGGTGGATAAAACCCAGCTTCAGAAGTCAGACCTGGCTGAAGTCCTAGCTCTGCTCATTGCTGATAGTGTAAACTTAGATCACTTGACCTTTGTAAAACTCATTTTTCTTATCTGTGAAATGGGGCTAACTTTTAGGGGTTGAACTGTATTCCTCCAAAAGATATGTTGGAGTTCTAATCAGTGGTTCCTAGGAATGTGACCTTATTTGGAACTAGGGCTTTCTCAGGTAAATCAAGTTAAGACGAAGTCATTATGGGGAGCGGTAATCCAACATGACTGCTATCATTACAAGAAAGAGAGAACACTGTCTGAAGACAGACGCAAAGAGAACCTAGTACTGTGAAAATGGAGGGAGAGATTGGAGTCATGCAGCCCCAAGCCAAAGAACGCCTGGGGTTACCAGAGCTGGAAGGAGCAAGGAAAGACCCTCCTCTAGAGGTTTCAGAGGGAACATGGCCCTGCCAACACTTTGATTTCATATTTTTAGGCTCTAGATGTGTGAGGGAATAAGTTTGTTTTTAAGCCACCCAGTTAGTGGTAATTTATTATAGCAGCCCTAGCAAACTAATACAGTAATCATTCCTACCTCACAAGGTTTTTGTGAGGACCCAATGCCATAATGTATGTGAATGTATGTGAAAGCAATCATTTACCATGAAGATGAGCAAATGGAACTTAGTGTCATTCCCATGCAGCAGGAAGGAGGGGTTCACATTTCCAGCTCTGCTCAGTCCTCTGGCACTACCTCTTTTCTTCCAACTTTTGACTGTAAGGGGCCACCTCTGGACATCTAATGTAGCACTTCCTCTTGGTGCAGGTGCAGACTCATCTGTGGGACACCTATGTTCTGTTTAATTTTCAGAATGTTCTTGTCCTGTGACCCTTACTCTGAACTCTTTTTTTCCCCTTTAGCTTTGAGTGACTGTTCTGACAGCTAGGGGAACTTACTGCTTCCCAATTCATGTCCTGGGGAAGGAAAACAGGTATTAAAGTCAAGATCTGTGGGTGATTCCTACTCTGAATATTCCTACAAACAACTTGTGTGTAATGTCCTATGAAAGTCAGACTGAACTGGATTGACTTCACATCTGCTGAGAAATGAAGTTCACCCTGAAGACCTCCTCACTGATGGCCCTGCCAAAACTGACAATTTTTCTTCCAAGTCACCTTAGCTGACTTTTGCTGTTCAAGAGGTTATAAAAAGAGTCTTCAAATCTGCATGAGTATCTGTGTACCTGTCATGGCTGAGATACCAATTTAGAAATGGCTCTGTCAGTCAGAAATTATCACCCGGTGCCGTCTCATTCTCGCTGGGTTAGAATGTAGGGAATAGCTTGATGGATAATTCTTGCCCCTAACTGCCACCCTCAGGTGCTTTCCCACTGGCTTGCAGTGTTGTAGGCTGCTAGCAAAGACAATAGATGAAATGAGGGAACAAAAATCCATGTTGTTCAGTCTATGAGTATATAAGTAATGCTGATCCTGTCTGTCATAGGGAGGGGCACTCTGAGATGCCTAAGAAGGAGATGGAGAAACATATAATTATGACATCTGTTCTATTTGAAGGTGAGGTTTTCCTTGAGGAATGGGTAAAATAGCCTATCCTTAATGAGCTCTCTTCCTTCTTCTCTTTCTAGTGGAGGATACCTTTCACTAATAGCCTTCGTTAAGGCTATTCAGGGATGCAGTTTTGTTTGTTTGTGTTTTTAAGGATTTAGGGGGAAATGATACACAGGAATATCTGAAGATGTCAGCTCAGAGTTCAGGAAACCAGATAGGAATGTGGGGCAGAAGCCCAAGCAAGGAGTAAAAACGATTATGTGAATGTTTCGCTTGGCTATTAATAATAATGCCTAATAATAACCCCTAAAGCTCAGAGGCTTATCAAAATAAGGATGTATTTCTCACTGATACGTTTGGGTCTTGCTATTACAGCTTTCTTGGGCTTGGCTTGGTTTGACTGGGCCTTGGTATGGACAGTGATTTAGGTTCAGGTCTGTTCCGTGTATCTTTTTATTCTGGGCTAGTGGCTACATGGTGGATGGCAGAAGTACCAAGAAGACTGTAGGAGACTTGCCAGGCCTCCTTAAGGACTCAGCTTGAAACTAGCACACTGGCTCTTCTTTCCTCATTTCATTGGTCAAAGCAGGCTCATGGCCAAGCCCATCAGTAGGATGAGGAAGCATTTGCACCTACTCTAATGAGAGGCACTTGCGAAGTTACATGGCTAGGGGCATGGATTACGTATTTACTGGGAGGTACTGAAGAATTGGGAACAATTAATGTTTCTCAGGTGGCAGGACAGGATGGTGCAAGGGGCTCAGTGAAAGTAAAGAGCCTCCAACCACTGGCCTTAGTGCCACCTGTATTAGTTTCTTAGGGCTGCCTAATGAAGTACCACAGACTATGTGACCTAACACAACAGAAATTTACTGTCTCAAAGTTCTGGAGGCCAGAACTCCAAAATCAAGGACTTGACAGTGTCACGTTCCCTCTGAATCCTTCCTTCACTCTTCCTGACTTCTGGTGGTTTGTTGACAATCTTTGGCATCGCTTAGTTTGTAGGTATATAACACCAGTCTGTGCCTTTGTCACATGGCATTCTCCCTGTGTTTCTCTCTTTATGTGTCCATTATCTCTTAAGGACATCAGTCATACTGGAGCAGGGGCCACTCTGCTCTAGTCTGACCTCATCTTAACTAATTGTGTCTGATGACCTAATTTCCAAATAAAGTCACATTTTAAGGTACTAGGGGTTAGGATTTCAAATCTTTTTAAACTTTTTTTTTTGGTGGGGACACAATTTCACCTATAACATCAGCAATGTGAAATTCTTAAGTCTAGCGCTGTACCAAATGTTATAAAAAATGGAATAAAAATGTGTCATTATATCAGGTATATTTCTCTACTTATTACTAATAGTCCTGACCAAGTGAATGTTTTCTTTATATGTGCGAGTGAATAGTTATTTATATATGTATTTATTCTCATTAAGAGTACAGTTTTTAGAAACAGCTGGGTCTATCTAAATAAAATAGAGGGGGTATTTTATTCCACAGAATATTCCACAGAATATTGTTTTTGGAAAAATCCTCTAAGGGATTAATAGTACTCAGTTCTATTAAAATTTCTTAATTATGATCACATTTTCTTGAGTAACAACATTCAACATTGAAAGAATATAAATGACTTTAAAAAAGTATCGTCTGTTTTCCAGAAGCATTCAGGCAACTTAAAGGACCCAGGGTAATAAGTCCTAAAGCTGTTTTATTAACCTTGCCTTGTTCAGTACATGACTATTTCTAGGATAAACTTGCTTTCCAAGAATCCAATTTTCTGTACTCATGCGTGGTATTTTATTGTGTGATTTGACAAATACCTACCGGCCTTTGGACAGGAATGTCACCTTGGCTTAAGTTAGTGGTTCATGTACCTACTATATATCTTAGCTTCTTAGCTCCAAAAAGCTCTCAAATATTTCTGACAGTCCTCAGGAACCTAGCACATGCTCACAAACAGTGCTCTCCGTTCCTTGGAAATTCAAGCTCTGTCTTCCTCTTCCCCTTTCTCCTGCCCTTGTAGCTGTGTAGAGGGCACATGAGCAGTGCCTTCTGGTTCTTGCAGGAAAGTACTGATGCTCTCGATCCTAGGGATCTCTGCTGCTGTGCCTCGTGCTGCCTACCCTAGCAGTTCCAACATGGTTCTTCTTGCCTTGGGACTGCACTCTATCTTGCCCATGAGGAGGAAGAGTGTTCCTCTTCCCCGCTCTATGCAACATTTTAACCTCTGAGCTGTAAGGAATACCCTGGGATCCCTTGTTCTCATGGAACCCAGCAAGAAAGGGCTGCTCTCCCCCATTCTATGAAATGTTTTCTTACTGTGATAAGAACACACAATGTGAAGTCTACCTTCTCAACCAGTTTTTAAAAATTATATAAGTATTCAGGTGTACGGTATTATAATTTGACGTCTGTATACACTGCAAAGTAATAACCCGCAAAAGTCACCATCCATCACCATATGCACCTTCACCCCTTTTGCCCAGCCCCGTTTTCTCTGGTAATCACTGATACGTTCTCTATCTTTGAGTTTGCTTTTATGTTTTGCTTTTCAGTTTCCAAAAATGAGTGAAATTATACAGTATCTTTTTCCTTCTGACTTATATCACCTAGCATAATACCCTCAAGGTCCATCCATGTTGTAGAAAATGGCAAGATTTCATTCTTTCTATGGCTGAGTAGCATTCCATTTTGTGTGTGTGTGTGTATATCAAGCACACCTTCTTTATCCATTCATCCATTGATGGACACATAGGTTGTTTGAATATCTTGGCTATTGTAAATAATGCTGAATATATCTTTTCAAATTAGTGTTTTCATATTCTTTGGATAAATACCCAGAAACGAAATAGCTGGATCATGTGGTAGTTCTTTCCTTGAAGCATCCCTGTAACGTTTTCCATAGTGAGCAACACTTTACAATGCCACCAACAGTGTACAAGTATTCATTTTCTCCACATCCTCTCCAACACTTGTTATTTCTTGTCGTGTTTATAATAGCTGTTCTAATGGATGTGAGGAGATATTTCATTGTGGTTTTTATTTGCATTTCCCTAATTCCTGTTAACGAGTTTTTAAGTGTACAGCATCATACTGTTAATTATAGGCACCATGTTGTACAGCAGATCTTTAGAACTTACTCATCTTTTATAACAAACTTTATGCCCATTGAATAGCAACTCCTCACTTCCCCTTTCCCCTAGTTCCGGGAAACCCCATTCTACTGTTTCTATGAGTTAGACTAAATACTTCATGTAAGTAGACTAATGTAATATTTGTACTTCTGTGACCAGCTAGTTTCACTTAGCACAGTGCCCTTCAGCTTGATATATGTGGTCACGTGTGGAAGGATTTCCACCCTTTTAAAAGATAGATGATGTTCCACTGTATGTATTTACTATATTTTCTTTATCCATTCGTCTGTTGATGGACAGTTGGGTTGTTATATCTTGGCTATAGTGAATAATATTGTAATGAACATGGGAGGGCAGTTATCCCTTCAAGATCTTGCTTTCAATTCTTTAGGATATGTACCCAGCAGTGGGATTGCTGGATCATGTGGTAATTCAGTTTTTTACTTTTCTTGAGGAAACTTCATACTGTTTTCCATAGCAGAAGTTACATTGTACTTTCCCACCAACAGTATACAAGGGTTCCAATTTTCTCTAAATTCTCACCAAAACTTATCTTTATGTTTTTTAAATAATAAGGCTCCTAACAGGTGTGAGGTGATGTCTCATTGTGGTTTTGATTTGCATTTCCCTGATGTTTATTGATGTTGAGCATTTTTTCATGTATCTGTTGGCCATTTGTAATTTCTCATCGAAGAAATTATGTAGCTTTTTGACCAGAGCTGCTAAGATTACTCTGGGATCCCTTCCTTCCTCAGGGAACCTGGCATAAAATTGCTGCTCTACACTTTCCTCTTATGCTCTCAGCTGTGCACACAAAGTCCTTCCCTTGTTTTCTCGCCACAGAACCTCAAAACAGTACAAAGGAAAGTGAATATAAACAAGTTAAAAAGTCAAAGACACGCTTAAGGAAATTTCTGGAGGACACTTGCTAATCAATTCATTAGTTATGTCTGAATATCTTTATAGGCTTGTACTGGATCTTCCTTAAAAGAAGTATCACTTCCTTATAGATAAAACAACAGAATAATGGAATAAAATTCAGGAGTAGTATTAGGAGGAAACTATCCCTGGAGACCACAATTTTGGTAGAAGAAAAAAAGTCCAACTGTGAATGAGAAGAGCTGACACTGTTGAAGCCTGATAATTTCCAGCTGATTGGCTTAAAAGAAAGTTCCAATGTTAATTCCTTGATCTACAAACATGAGGGAGTTGGATACTAAAGCAGTATAGCTGGTTTATTAAAACATAATCTGAGGATAGGACGGAATGAAGAAGTAGAGTGATAGAAAAATTAATATTTTTAATATTAACTGCTGAGAGTAATCTGGATCTGGAAGTCAGGGGACCTCAGCTTTGTTCTTAAATCTGATAACAATCAGCTGTGATGCTTTAGTCAAGCCACATGTCTTCTCTGTGCTTCACTCTCCTTGTAAAATATGGGTATTACTCGCCCTACCTCCTCTTAGGGCGACTGTGAGACTAGTTCATGTAAAAGAATTCTGAAATAAGCAGAATGGGATGAATAAGACATGTATTAATCAAGTGATTGATGTTATGGTCACTGCTTCTCTTGTCTTTTTTTCCTTGGGAGATTAACATGGCTTCTGTTGGCTCCAGATGTCTCTCCCAGTAAGTCTATGAATGACCGAAGGCATTTCACCTTGGAGACATAGATCATCTCATCCTTCACTTTTCCAATTTATGGGGTGAGGTTAGACTAGTTTCTCTTCCAGACAGTGCCAGTAGAGATCCAAGTTGTTGGAAGAGGATAAAAGAGGACAGTGTTGATAACAAAAAGTCGTCATGGCTTTTTTTTTTTTTTTTCAAGGGAGAAGAAAACTTGGCAACAGGTACACTGTCTTGTCTAGTTAGGTTGAAATTAACAAAAAGTTAAAATGCAGTGGCAAGGGCAATAGTCATGTCACGGACATTTCTCATTTTGGCTAAGAAGGAAAGATCTGTGAACTTGATGTAAATGTTAAAATGTCACTAGGATGAGGGAGAATATATATACCAATTTCTCCGATTAAGGACAGAGAGATTGACTTTTTGGCCGTTTATGATCTAGAATTAAGAAATTTAGTTTTGCCCTGTATTGGAATAACGGAAAGCAAAGGGAACCATCACTGAGTAGTCACCTAGTACATGGACTGATTTAATCTTCACACTGACTCTATGAGGTAGATGTTTTCATTCCTCCAGATGAGGAATCTGGGGCCCAGAGATATTTGCACGTGTCAAACACCCAGTACGTGATAGAGTCAGTAGTCAATTCTAGGACTAACGCTGAACCAAGGCCCCAATTTTCTTTTCCTCTATGACTTTCAACTGAGTGAGAACTATTGATAAGTTATTATATTTAGACCTTTCTTTGGCTGCTATGCTTAGCTGAAGAAATTAAGAGAGATTTTGTTCTCTGAAGTGTGACATAGGACTATCTTCAGGAGGTTCTTGGCAAGTGACAAACCCATGTAATTACTCCATGCCAAACTCTCCCCTTTAGCATTGCCTGATTTTGTATTTATGGCTTTGATTCCTTCATATTTTGGAGTCAATGAAATTCATCTCTGCAGCCATTATGGGATAGAGACTGGAGGATTGTCAGAACTACGGAAACCTATACATAGGGATGATATTTGAGCTGAGCCTTAGAAAACAGATTTTACAAGTAAACAGGGGCATGGGATGCTGGAAGAGAGAGTTCACACTGAGACTGACTGGAATTATCTCACAGAACTATGGCGATACACAGTATATTGGTTGGACATGCACTTGGGTATTGTACAGGGTACATTTGTAAGATAGCAGAAGATGAGGCTGAAAGTATATCTTGGGGTTCAAGTGTGAAGGGTCTTGAATGCCATTCAAAAGGGCCTGGACTTTGTCTTGGATAATTCATTCACTGACTTACCCATTCATACACTTAAACATTTATTAAACTTCTAACATGCGGCGAGCCGTTTCTGACCGGCAGAATAACGAGCCGCCACACGCAAGATTCTTCTCGTATCACACTTTATTGGAGCACAGCTTGGTTGAAGAAAGATGGAAGGAAGACCCCGCAATCCTATAGCAGTCTGCTTATATAGGGATTAAGAACATGTGTCGCTCTGTGATTGGCTTTCGCCGATGGTGCGATTCGTGAGCCAGCATCGGATAGGTCGCTACTTTAAAACCTCATTAGTATACTTAGCGCAAGCGCAGTGGCCACAGGAAGGATGACTCAGCTTATTTCAGCTTCCTGCCGCGTAGTAGTTAGCTGACCGCGCCCTACACTAACATATGCCAGATGTTGTTAGAACTTGTTCATATGGTATAATAGTTTTGTTCTAAAGGTCTGGTGGAAGAAACACACATTTTTGATAAGTGTTTATTTAAAGGAGTATAACAGTAACATGGGAGAATATGGAGAAGCTAGTTAGAGCTAATGGAATCTGGAAAAGTTTCCCAGAGGAGGTGATATTATGAGTTTCAAAAGATGACTAAATATCAGAAAATTAAGGAATATGAGGGAATGGTGAGTGGAGAGGTCAGACCAGGCACAGAGACCAACGTGTACAAAAGCATGGAAACATGAAAAAGCATGAATCTTGGAGGGAAGAGCTAGTCTGATGGATTGTGTGGAATAGAGATATTAGCCTGGAGATGGAAGCCAGGGCCAATCTTAGAGGGTATGGAGTTCAACCATGTGGGCACTAATCCTGCCTATGTAATAAAGCCCTAATATAATGTAGGACACTGAAGCTGGTGTAAGCTTCCTGGGTTAGCAAAACGCCATGTATATTGTCATACAATGATGCTGTTAGGGTGTTGGAATTCTGAGAACAGCTGAAACTTCACATTTGGAATCCATCTATACTCTGCCCTATGCCTCTTTTCCTTCAGCTCATTCTAATTTGTATACTTTTTAAGGTAATAAATGTAACTATGAGTACCATAGGTTTCAATGAATTCTGTGAGTTTTCTAATGAATTTTCAAAACTGAGGATGATTTTGGGAAACGCCCAAACTTGCAATTGGTGTCAGAAATGACAATGATCTTGTATGGACTTTTCCCTCTAACTTTGTAGTCGTACCCTAATTTCTTGCTTAGAGACATTAAAAAAACTTTAATTAGTGCTGAGACAGTAGGGATGGAGAAAAGGGAATGGATTCAAGACATTTTAAGGATGGAAGCAACAGGATTTGGTAACTGATTAGGTGTGTGATTATGTAGGGATATGGCTTGGGGAGTAAAGGGGAAGGAACATGAGTTCTGTTGTTCAGGATATGTCTCACTAACTTTTGAACATGCTCTTGTCTCTCCCATTAGAAAACAAAACACAATAAAAATCTTCCCTTGAAACCATATCACCTCCCATCAAACTGGCCTGTGTCTCTGCTTTATAACTTAGCCTCTCTGATAGAAAGTTGTCAACATTGCCATCTTCATTTTCCATTTTTAGTCATTCTTCAAGTCAGCCCAGTCTTGATTTCCCTTTTAACACGTTACCTAATTGATCTTCCTAAAGTGACAAATTATATTTATTTGTCACACTTCATGAAAAATTGAGTACTTAAGTATCTTGAAATTTCTAATCTCTTTTTCCGCATTGAAACATTGGTCTCTTGAATTACGATTCTTCCTTCTCCGGGTTTGCCTTCTACCTCTTTGACTACTACTTAATCTTATTTGCCAGCCCCTCTTCCACTAAAAACTTCTAAGTGTTGGTGTTCTTTAGCATTGTATTTTATTATGTTTTTTTGCATCTCACCTTCTGTCCTCTCCTAACTTAAGACCATCTATTTCATCGGCTTAAAATGTCAGTGAGTCCTAAATTTGTTACTAAACCATGCAATTCTTCTTAGATTTAGATTCCTGTATCCAGTTTCCTGTTAGACCCTTTTCTTGGATACCCCATAGTTCTCCCAAATCTAACATGTCCCAGACAGTGTTCTGTCTTTTCATCAGGCCTTTGCCTTGCCCGGTCACTCATCTTTCCCACCAACCAACCTGCTTCAGGAGCCACTCATTGGACAGTAATTCTTGATACCCTGCTCTCCAACACTTTACATTCAATCCTTTATCAAATTTGCCAATTCCACTTCCCAAATCCACCCTGTTCTCTATTTCTACTGTGGCTACCTTCTGCAAGCCATGACATTTCCTGCTGACTACTAAGATGGTCTCCCAGTGTGTCCTGTTTCTTCCACTCTGTCTCCCCCAGTATTAATCCATTCTTCCCACAAGGTCTAGAGAGATACAATTAAAAATTTAAATGTTTCTGTAGTATGTAAGAACCTCAAGGGAATTCTGCATCTGGGAGAAAATCTAAAATATTGAACACAGTCTCCAATATCCTGAATAGTCTGTCCTTGGAAAACTTCTCCACGCTTATCCTTCCATATTTTCCACATTGCTCACTATGTCATACCCACCTGGTGTTCTTTCCATGTCACAAATGAACCAATAGCAATATTTCTTCAAAGTTTTGGATTTGCTATTCCCTTTACTGAGAATACTTTCCTCACCTCCCCCACCCCTTTCTCCCTATGTCCTATTTATCTTTTAGGTCTTGGTGTAAAAAGCTGTCTATGCTCAATGTATCACTCAGATTAGACTAGATCATGCTGTTTTTAACAACCCTAAAACAACAGTGACTTGTTTCATTCACCATTGAATGATGCTCCAAATTCTTTTTCTTTTTGAATTTTATTTTATTTTTATACAGTAGGTTCTTAATAGTTATCTATTTTATACATATTGGTGTATATATGTCAATCCCAATCTCCCAGATGCTCTAATTTCAACATGATGTTTCTTATTCTGAGGCAGGGGAAGAGCACAGAGAAGATTTTGAACTGGTTCAAAAACGCTTCCTGATGAACCTAGTGGCAGGGCAGGAATAAAGACACAGAAGCAGAGAATGGACTTGAGGATATGGGGGGGAGGGGAAGCTGGGATGAAGTGAGAGAGAGGAATTGACATATATACACTACCAAATGTAAAATGGATGGCTAGTGGGAAGCTGCTTCATAGCACAGGGAGATCAGCTTGATGCTTTGTGATGATCTAGAGGGATAGGATAGGGAGGGTGGGAGGGAGGCTTAAGAGGGAGGAGATATGGGGATATATGTATACATATAGCTGATTCACTTTGTTTTACAGCAGAAACTAACACAACATTGTAAGGCAATTATACGCCAATAAAAATACTAAAAACATTTTTGTTCTTAAATGCTGCTGCCTAGAAATGCTGTATCATTTCTGCCTACGTTTCATTGGACAAAGCACTGGCACATGTAATTTTAAGGGGCCAGGGAAATATAATTCTCCCATAGGCCTGGAAGGAAAAGAAAACTGGCAATATCAGTGATTTGAGCCCCGGTATTCTCTACTATGCTCACTGCATTTGTTCTTCATGAGATCTTACAGCACCCTGTTGCTTGATTTCTTTTTTTTAAATACATTTATCTATTTGATTTATTTTTGGTTGCATTGGGTCGTCTTTGCTATGTGTGGGCTTTCTCTAGTTGTGGCAAGCGGGAGCTACTCTTTGTTGCAGTGCGGGGTCGTCTCATTGCAGTGGCTTCTCTTGTTGAGGAGCATGGGCTCTAGGCGTGTAGCCTTCAGTAGTTGTTGCACGTGGGCTCAGTAGTTGTGGCTCACAGGCTCTAGAGCTCAGGCTCAGTAGTTGTGGCACACAGGCTTAGTTGCTCCGCGCCATGTGAGATCTTCCTGGACCGGCGCTCGAACCCTTGTCCCCTGCATTGGCAGGCAGATTCTTAACCACTGTGCCACAAGGGAAGCCCTGTTGCTTGATTTCCAATTGTGTTTCTCAGAATTTGAAATATTTGTAGGTGTTTTCAATGTTTGTCTCCCCGTTGGATTCTGAGCTCCATGAAGTCATGGTCCATGCCTGTTTTATTCATCACTATTTTACTCAGTGCCTAGCACAATATTTAGATTACAGTAGATACTCAGTAAATACTTAGTGAATGTTGAAGGATATTCTGGAGATGTACAGCATCATTTGATGCCACACAGTAGGAAATTGGAAATTCAGGTCTAAAGTAAGACAGAGATCCTTCTCTTCCATATCCTGGGTAATTTGAATTTTGTATCTTTTTTTTTTTTAATCTTTCCTATTGATTTTTTTGGTGTGGTTTAAAGCTATATCTCTAAGTGGTGACCCTAGAGAATACAGTGTACTTAGTTAACTTACCATAGTCTATATCTTCAGGAAGATCACAATGTGTGAACTTTGTAAAACTATAATCCTATTTATCCCAACTTCTCATCTTTAGTGCTATCGTTGTCATATATTTGACTGTTTTATACCTACCATTTGGTGTACTTATTTGGGCAGAAATCATGATACTATGTTACTGGTGAAAAGATAGACATACAGATCTTTGGAATAGAATAGGAAATTCAGAAATAGACCCACACAGCTATGAGCAATTAATTTTTTTAAAAATTTGACAGAGATGACAAAGTAACTCAATAAGGAAAGAATAGTCATTTTTACAAATGGTGTCAAAACACTTAGACATCCATATATAAAAAAGTAAACCTGACCTGTACCTCTTATTTACAAAAAGGAACACTAAGTATATCACAGACCTAAATGTAAAACTTAAAACTACAAAATTTCCTGAGCGTACAGGAGAAAATCTTTGTGGTCTTGAGTTAGGCAATGACTTAGAAAACACAAAGAGGATAAAGTGTAAACAAAATTAGTGTGGATTAAAGTCCATCAAAATGAAATACTTTTTTTTCTTGAAAGACATTAAATAAAAAGACAAGCCACAGACTTCAAGAAAAAATTTACAAAATACGTACCTGACCAAGGATATACATCCAGAATACATATAGAATTTACACAACTCAATAAGAAAACAAATACCCCATAAAATCACAAAAGATTTGAACAGACATTTCAAAAGAGAGAGATGACAAATTAAAAAATCCCTGACATCACTAGTCATCGAGGACTTGCAAATTAAAACCACAATGAGATGTCACTACATATCTATTATAATGATTAAAATTAAAATATCAAGTGCCAAGTGGATGTGGAGCAACTGGAAGTCTCATAGCTTTTAGACTTTGCTAGTGGGAATTCAAAATGGTAGCCTTACTTTGGAAAACAGTTCAGCTGTTTCTTATAACATTAAACATACACTTACTATGTAACCCAACAGTTCTACTCTTGGGTATTTATTCAAGAGAAATAAAAACATGTCACCAGAAGAGTTTGGTAGAAAAATGTTTATAGCAGTCTCATTCATAATTGTCCAAAACTAGAAGTAACCCAAATTCTCATCAGCAGGTGAATGAATAAATAAATAAATTGTGGCTCATTCATACAATGAAATCCTATTCAATAATAAAAATGGTTAAATTAGTAATATAGGCAACACAGTGCATGAGTGTCATCTGCATTATGCTAAAAAAAAAAAAGCTTGAACACAAAAGATTACATACTATAAGACTGAATTTATATGACATCTGGAAAGGCCAGACTATAGAGATAGAAATCAGATCACTGCTGGGTTGGGGGTGGGAGTAGTGATTGATAACAAAGGGGAATGAGAGAATTGCTCACAGATCTTCCAACTCTATACCTAAGAAGGATGAATGACTGAAGTTTACTGTATGTAAATTATACCTCAATCAACCCAACATTTAAAAAATATTCTGTGTGGGTATACGCATATCACGTACATATGCATATATATGTGTGTATGTGCATATAGATGCACACAGATGTTTTTATTTGCTGGAATATTTTGTCATTGGATATCTTTCCACTGCTTTCTGGCCTTCATTGTGTCTGATGAGAAGTTAACTTTCTTTCTCAATCTAGTGTTCATCTATGTAATGCTGTTGTTGTTTTTTCCTGTTAATGCTTTTGAAATTTTCTCTATTTTTTAGCAGTTTGCCTATAATGTTCCCAGGTGTGGTTTTCCCTGTATTTATCCAGCTTGGGGTTCTTGAGCCTTACTTATTCTCTACCTATTATCTCTTTGCTTCAGTTGGGGTAACATGTATTGAACTAGAGTCAAATTGACTGACCTTTTTACCTGCAGTGTATTAATAATCTATTGTTATAAACCACTGTGAAACTTAGTGGCTTAAAACATTATCAGATTATAATTTGTCAGAAGTGTATGTATTGACTGTACATTCTTCTGCTGGATGCATCTAAATTCACACATGTAGTTTCATTCAGCAGGGGAACTGGCTGGAAGCTAAGCTCAGCTGGGAGAGGGTTATATCTCTTTGTCACATGGTGTTTCATACCAGGCTTCCTCATAGCATGCCAAGACGTTCAATATCTGTTTAGGTGTAGCTTCAGTTTAAGGCCTTAGAAGAAAAACTAACATAACTGCTGCTGCATTTTTTTAGTCAAAGAAAGCCGCAAAGCCATTTTATATTTAAGGGGTATAGAAATAGTCACCCATCTCTGTATGAGAAGAGTGGCAAAGTCACATCACAAAAGGATATGCCTACTGTGTTGGAATTCATTTCTGGCCACTAAACAAATTTCTACATGCAGTTTTCAATCTGCTTCTAAGCTATCCAATGAACGTTTTATTTTAGGTACTCTATTTTTTCAGCTCTAGGTTTTCTATATTTTGTTTTCTATATTTACATTTCTCTCCTGAAATACCCTCTTTTCACATATTCATATTTTCCTATAAATTCTTTAACATTTTTATAGTAGTAGATTTAAAGTCCTTAGTTACTAATTCTTTTGTGGTTTTTATTTGCTATGCTTTCCTTCTTTTTAAAAATTTTTATTGGCGTATAGTTGATTTACAAGGTTGTGTTAGTTTCAGGTGTACAGCAAAGTGAATCTGTTGTACAAATGCATATATCCATTCTATTTTCGATTCTTTCCCATGTAGACCATAACAGTGTATTGAGTAAAGTTCCCTGTGCTATACAATAGGTCCTTATTAGTCATCTATTTTATATATGGTAATGTGTATGTGTCAATCCCAATCTTCCAATTTATTCCTCCCCCTCCCCTTACCCGCCAGTAACCATAACTTTATTTTCTACATCTGTAACTCTATTTCAGTTTTGTAGATAAGTTCATTTGTAGCCTTTTTTTTAGATTCCACATATAAGTGATACCATCTATCTGTCTTTGACTTACTTCACTCAGTATGAGAATCTCTAGGTCCATCCATGTTGTTCCAAATGGCATTATTTTGTTATTTTTTTATGGCTGAGTAATATTCCATTGTATATATGTACATCTTCTTTATCCATTCCTCTGTCAATGGCCATTTAGGTTGCTTCTATGTTCTAGCTATTGTGAATAGTGCTGCAATGAACGTTGGGGTGCATGCATCTTTTTGAACTATGGTTTTCTCTGGATATATGCCTGTTAGTGGAATTGCTGGGATGAATGCTAGTTATATTTTTAGTTTTTTAAGGAATCTCCATACTGTTCTCCATAGTGGCTGTATCAATTTACGTTCTCACCAACAGTGCAAGAAGGTTCCCTTTTCTCCACACCCTCTCCAGCATTTATTGTTTGTAGATTTTTTGATCATGGCCATTCTGACTAGTGTGAGGTGACAGCTCATTGTAGTTTTGATTTGCATTTCTCTAATAATTAGTGATGTTGAGCATCTTTTCATGTGCTTTTTAACATCTGTATGTCTTCTTTGGAGAAATGTCTATTTAGATCTTCTGTACATTTTTTGTTCGGGTGGTCTTTTGATATTGAGCTGCATGAGCTGTTTGTAAATTTTAGACATTAATTCCTTGTCAGTTGCTTCATTTGCAAATATTGTCTCCCATTCTGAGGGTTTTCTCTTGGTTTTGTTTATAGTTTATTTTGCTGTGGGAAAGCTTTTAAGTTTAATTAGGTCCCATTTGTTTATTGTTGTTTTCATTACTCTAGGAGGTGGATCAAAAAAGATCTTGCTGTGATTATGACAGAGAGTGTTCTACCTATGTTTTCCTCTAAGAGTTTTAAGGTATCTGGCTTCACATTTAGGTATTTAAACTATTTTGAGTTTATTTTTGTGTATGGTGTTAGTGAGCGTTCTAATTTCATTCTTTTACATGTAGCTATCCATATAGAAGAGGCTATCTTTTCTCCATTGTATATTCTTGCTTCTTTTGTCATAGATTAGGTGACCATAAGTGCATGGGTTTATCTCTGGTCTTTCTATCCTGTTCCATTGATCTGCATTTCTGTTTTTGTGCCAGTGCCATACTGTTTTGATGACTGTAGCTTTGTAGTGTAGTCTTAAGTCAGGGAGCCTGATTCCTCCAGTTCTGTTTTTCTTTCTTAAGATTGCTTTGGCTATTCATGATCTTTTGTGTTTCCATACAAATTGTAAAAATTTTTGTTCTAATTCTGTGAAAAATGCCATTTGTTATTTGATAGGGATTGCATTTAATCTGTAGATTGCTTTGGGTAGTATAGTCATTCTCACAATATTGATTCTTCCAATCCAAGAACATGGTATATATCTCCGTCTGTTTGTGTTATGTTTGATTTCTTTCATCAGTATCTTTTAGTTTTCTGCAACAGGTCTTTTGCCTCTTTATGTCGTTTTATTCCTAGGTATTTTATTCTTTTTCGATGCAGTGGTAAATGGGATTGTTTCCTTAATCTCTCTTTCTGATTTTTGTTATTAGTGTATAGGAATGCAAGAGATTTCGGTGCATTAATTTTATATCCTGTAACTTTACCAAATTCACTGATGAGCTCTAGTAGTTTTCTGGTGGCATCTTTAGGATTTTCTATGTATAGTATCATGTCCTCTGCAAATAGTGACAATTTTACTTCTTTTCTGATTTGGATTCCTTTTATTTCTTTTTCTCTGATAGCCATGGCTAGGACTTCCAAAACTATGTTGAATAATAGTGGTGAGGGTGGACATCCTTGTCTTACTCCTAATCTTAGAGAAATGCTTTCAGCTTTTCACCATTGAGTATGATGTTAGCTGTAGGTTTGTTGTATATGGCCTTTATTATGTTAAGGTGTGTTCCCTCTAAGCCCACTTTCTGCAGAGTTTTTGTTTTTTTAATCATAAATGGGTATTGAAATTTGTCAAAAGCTTTTTCTGCATGTATTGAGATGATCATACGGTTTTTATTCTTCAATTTGTGAATATGGTGTATCACATTGATTGATTTGCATATATGGAAGAATCCTTGCATGCCTGGGGTAAATCCCACTTGATCAGGGTGTGGCTGTGCTTTGGGTGATTATGGGTCACATCTGCCTACTTCTTGTCATGTCTCAACTTTTTTTACACACTGGATATTATGTATAATACAACAGTGGAGAGAATTATCGTTTTTTGGTTTGGTTTTGTAGATGTGACATAGACTGCCAGATATTTCTCCAGCAGAGAATTGAATTCAGTGTCTGCCACCATGATGAGCCACATTCAAGTTTCTACACAGCAAGGGAAGGAGAACACGTTTACAGAGAGGAAAAAGAACTTGGGAGGGCTATAGTAAATAAAGAGTCTATGGATTTTCATTGACTGAGTCCTTGCTAGGAAGGAAGAAAACTTTTTCCTTCAGGCTCTGCTATTCTGGCAGGGCATGAGAGCTTCCCCTTCGGGTCTCCCAACTCTATTTAATTGAGGTGTCTGTTCTCTTTTAAAAATAGTTTCTAAAGCCTGAAGGTCTTTAACCATGATGTGGTTACGGTAAGGGGCTAATTATTTAGATTTTTCCTGTAATCCAGCTGAACCAGACAGGTAGCAACTTGAACTGGATTGAATTCTTCTCCGTTCAACCAAAACCCCAACCTCCTATACCAGCACTGTCTCTTTGATCTGGCCAGTAGTTCATCTGGGATGGGATTAGGCTCTAACACCAGATGGTGTTGGTCTACCTTTATATTCAACTCTGGCAGGGTCATAGGATTGAAGCTCTGAGATTGTATAGGATTACACTTTCTCTCTGCTTCATAGTCCTGCATTCTCAGCTGCTTCTGGGGTGGAGAGTTACTGGGTCAAGTGATTTGTGTTCATGTTTTGGGCTCTTTCAGATTCCAACTGACACTGAGGTCCAATGCTGTAGTCATCTCTGTGAAGTCCCCCAGCCTACGGCATGCCTGCTCTCCCTTTGCTCTTACACAGATCAGATGCCTATCCCCAGTTATAGAAGCTGCTACAACTTTCTGCTCAGTTCAACCATATTTTCTTGATTAGCCCTATAGAAAAATAAAATTTTATCTAGGTTTATCTTGTTACCATAGGAGTGAGGTTCTTTTTACCCTCTCTATCATCACTGGAAATGAAAAGCAGTATTGGGTTTTGACATGACTATGGGTAGAAGTACCTCCTGAACTACAGAGATATTGATCTGTATCCTGGAGGTTCTCTAGTTTCATGTTAGTGGTTATTGAATTTCTTTTAATTCATGTAATTTTATGCTGTAGCACATTTGGTAAAGTTTGCAAGGAGTTTCTTTCGCTGCAATAAAGATTATTCTTTGCTCTTTATATGGCCTGTGGACATCAAATAGATAATGTAAGAGTGAAAGAAACATGGGAAAATGGTAAAAAATATGAATATCTCTGGCTAAATGACATAGCAACTAAATACTGCTTTTTCTGGGTAAATTTCCAGACATTTAAGTGTAGACAAATTGAGCTACAGCTGTGTGTTATAATAATGCAAAATGGTTCCTAATATACTCAGAGCGATTTTCTTGCCCTTGACAGTGGGAGGTAACTCTGGAAGATGTCCTGTGTTTAATAAATAAAGGTAGTCTTTACTTCCACACCTGATGCAAGCACTTGGCTAAGGGGTCTCATAATTACCTAAGGCAGTAGTGGGAGGAGAGTACACATGCAAAACAATAGTACGCATGTGAAGGAGGAAGGCACTGGACACCAGAAAGTCTGTATGGCAAGACGATAGCATTGGAGGAAGGCACTGGACACCAAAAAGTCTGTATGGCAAGACGGTAGCATTGTTGTCAAAGTTGTCTTTGGAAATACGGCCTGGAATAAATGTTTCAAGAATGAATAATCATTTTAGGATACCTAACAGCTCAGCCCTGACCTTGAGATTGACTCAGACATGTGCTGGCCTCTACACTACCTGAAACATGGGCTCAAGTATGGCTTTATGTGCTCTTCCCTAAAGAGCATGCCTGCTTTTACCTTGCAATTACTGGAATAAACAATTTCTATTTGTTCATGAAATTGAGGCTTTAGTTCTATTGGTACTTTTTTTTTTTTTCCTACGAGTAGACTATCTTGTATGGTCCTGATTCTGAGAGATCCTGTCCTAGGTCCCATCTTCTTTCTTGCTCTCTTCGGTGACAGTCTTAATTTTACCTTTTGAGCAGGGCCAGATCTTTCTCTTTTTCTCTGTCTTTCCCTCTCTCTTTCCCCCCTCCTACCCTCCCTCTCTCTCTACCTTGCCACCCTTCTAAAGGAAGTTTAGGGTCTAACTGCTAGACTACTGACATTTTGTTATGTTAATTATGCTAATAAATAGAAAGAGCTAGAAACTTGGAGTAAAGCAAGAAATTTCAAACGAGAAAGAGTCCTAGAAAGTGGAAGGGACCAGGAAATCAATGTTTTAGGAACTTCCTTTGTTTGGGATTGAGTTAGACAATTTGGGGGGAAGCATTGCCATCAGGAGGAGAGTGAGAATTGCCAGGATGAACTAAAGCATTTTAAAGATTTTAAACTATATATTAAGTAGGTAGTTAAGCCTTTCACTACAGATAGAAATTTTTTATTTTTTAAAATTGTGAGAATCAAAATTGTCTTTTATCATCAAGCAAGGGCTTGTGTGGCCACAGAGCTGAAAGCCAAATCCTTACAAGCAGGTGTTTGCAGCAAAGTAAAGGTTTATTTGCAATGCACCAAGCAAGGAGAACAGGCAGCTTATACTCAAAAGGCCTATACTCCACAATGGCTTTTAGGAAAGCGTTTTTTTATTTTTTTAACTTTATTTATTTAATTTATTTTTGGCTGCATTGGGTCTTTGCTGCTGGGCTTTCTCCAGTTCTGGTGAGTGGGAGCTACTCTTCATTTCAGAGTGGGGACTTCTCATTGTGGTGGCTTCTCTTGCTGGGAGCACTGGCTCTAGGCGCACAGGCTTCAGTAGTTGTGGCGCACAGGCTCAGTAGTTGTGGTGCATGGACTTAGTTGCTCCACGGCATGTGGGATCTTCCCAGACCAGGGATCAAACCCGGGTCCCCTGCACTGGCAGGTGGATTCTTAACCACTGTGCCACCAGGGAAGTCCAAGGAAAGGGTTTTAAAAGACAATATTAGGGGAGAGAGTCTTAGGATGTCTGATCAGCTTGTGGACCTCTTTCTGATTAGCTGGTGGTGAGATAACAGGGTGATGTTTTGGGAATCTTAGTAGTCAATCTTCAACCTTCTGGTTCCAACTAGTCTGGCATCAATGTGCTTGTGGTCATCATGTAGTCACCATCCGCCTCTGGGTGGGGGTCTTAGTTTCTGCAGAACAGCTCAAAGCTATACATCAGATTGTTATCTATACCCCTTCTGGAGGAACTAGGAGTCCTGTGAGTCTATTCTAATCATTAATTGTTTGAGTTTGCTCCTTGGATCTCAGGGGAAGGCCTAAGGGACTAAAACCTTTTTTATTCAAACAAGAAATGGGGGACATGGAGGGACTTGTATACCTGGGAAGGCCCTGCTTGGTTTCAGTCCCCACCTTTCTTTGATACTCCTCAATCCTGAGGAGAACAGGGATGGCATGAGAAAGAGAATAAAGTTTTGGATAGAGAGATTAATCATAAACTTGGTGAGGGAACTCAGTTTTAGGGGGACTCAGTTTAATTGTAATTGACACTATGCCACTTGGGGGCCCCAGTAATATTTGGGATATACTTTCAAATGGTACTCTATCTTTGTATTATAATCAATAAGAAATTATTTACAATTTCTTCATATCTCTCTCTGAAAAAACAAAAACAAAACCTCCTGTACCCTTTCACCCATGGACAACTGGATTTCTACTTAAAGAATTTAATGCCTTTCTTTTCAAGCTTTGTTCCATTTGAAAATGTAACGCTTGCAGGACTTTAAATTTGTGTGCACATTATCAAAAACAGGCCTGTCTCCTAATTCCCAGCCCAATGTTCTAATCTCCACTGAGGAAGTAAGAAGCCAAGTTTTGTAGAGAATGTTTTCTCATTAAATAAATGATAAAATTATTTATCAAAACAACCAAAAGTTTGTGTACACAATTTACCCTGCAGGGTAAGGGATGTATCATATATTGGTGGTGCAGCACAAAGTTGAAGAGAGACCCTAAATGGGGCTACATAATGCCACTGGGAAAAGGGGAAGAAGAAGGAACAGGAAAAAAAGATGAGAAATGTGGCCAATTTCACAGCTTTGCTAGGAGCTTGTTGTATTGCCAGTAGTGTAGATACTGGCTCCAGGGCCCAGAAGGCTTGTTATATTTTTGTTATTTCATAAAGTTAGGGCATTTGGGGACAAAAAGGAAGTGGGGAGGGAGTAGGTAGGACTGGGAATGGAGTTTCCCACTGAGGCAAGTTTGACCTCTTATTTCAAGAGTCAGGGGAGAAAACTAACATTAGGTTAATGAGAAGTAACATTAGTAACATGAATTGTAACTCATAGAACTTGAGTATTTGTGTGCCAGGCACTGTGCTAAGCCCCGTGCTTCCTGCCACAGCAATGAAGTTCAGTTATTTAAACTGGATAAATACGTTTCTCTGCAGCACTAGAAACTCTGAGTTAAAGCAATACACCTCCTACTTCTACATTTCCTCTGCCTTCCTTTTCTTCCTTTTTAAAGTTCATTTAAACTTGCTATATTGTTTGACTGTTAAACTGCTTGAAACCTTTTTTGGGAATAAGATAGGATATAAATAAACTAACAACCTTACACAAACTAGTTAAGCTATAGTTGCATGGATATTTCAGCCTCTTGCTTTTCTTTATAGTTCCTTTTTCTGGCTCTAACCAAAGCTCTGTTTCATAGTTTTCTGGCCACTTAGGAAGTTATCTTTTGGTGTGGCCTCCAGGCCACATTCCTGACTCTCACCCATATCCTGAATCACCAACTGTAGTCCTTCTGTGAAATGTTCCTTTAATTATGACTCATGGCTTTTTGGTCTCTTAAGTTCTCTTTGACTTTAAAATACTGTGATTCTGTGAGTCCCTGGTACTATAATTATTGATCCTTGGTAGGCAGCTTCTTTTAAATACTTTTAGGTATTTGCTGATCCTAGGAATCAGGGTATGACAGGGATGAAAGGTAAAATAAAATCTTTGAGTCAACGATACCTTCTTTTAATTTTCTACTCTTTCTTTTGCAGAGCTCCTTCTAAATACTGGCTTCATATTTATATTCATCAGTTTTTATAAAACATAAGCCAAATTTCTATTTGTTTCCGTTTTCAAAATCAATTGGTGAAAGAAGGGCATATGTCAGCCAGAAGCAAGAAAATTCCTTGTGGGACATGAAATGTTATCTACCAAGTAAATTGTAGATACATAGAGATGATCAAGCCAAGTCTCTGCATTGTACAGATAAATAAACTGAGGGCTATCACATGTCAAAGGGCTCTGAGTTGTATGAGGGGTGGGAAACCTGGCATGGGCCTTTGCCTTGAGTCTTTGCCTCCTACAGTGTGTGATCTTAGTTGAGTCATCTCCCTTCATGGTGGGAACACCAGAGACAACCTCATGGAGTACTTCAGGAGTCATAAAATGGGTGAGAAAGTTCATGATAGGTTTGCCAGTGAAGATAACTTCTGTACAAGTATGAAGCATCATTACTGTGAATTGAGGTACTTGATAGCACATATGACTGCTCACAAATGAAACCTAAAAATACTCCAGTATGTGGGATGTAACTTTGAAGGTGTCTGTGACAATAAATGCAGAACCAGAAATAAAACGGGATACAGGGTGTTGCTTAGCAATACAAATGAAAATGGGATAAAAAGAGTTCTTTAGCAGAGAAGAAGTTGGTTACTATTTATAAAATAGATAAGCAACAAGGATTTACTATATAGCACAGGGTATTGTATCCATTATCTTGTAATAACTTATAATGGAATATAACCTTCAAAAGCACTGAATCACTATGGTAACACAGTATTGTAAGTCAACTATACATCAATAAAAATGGTTGTGCTCTGCAATATATTTTCTTTCTTAGAAATTATACATGCTTGCTATACTCATGTTTCTTCATAGGAAATAGGGGGGAAATGCCTCTTAGTGCCTTACATGAGAAGAAAAATCTTAAAATTTTATGTCATCTCTATAGATAATTTCTACTCTGGGGTAAGTAATCAAAAGAGATCAGAATGCCTATCCCCTATGAAAAAGACACTAATTTGAATGCTTGAATGATGGCCTTGGGGAAATCTTTCTTGTTTCTGCGCTTACTGGGTATCCAAAATTGCTTGGATTTTGAAAAGGGGAATAAATGTCACCAGTCTGAGGAACAGTTTGAGTCATATTCAGTTTTCACTTAATCTAATTTTGGACAGAGAGTAAAGGGGCTTTGGAAAAACGCTTTTGGCCTGTCTCATGTAGTTTAATACATATCTCACTTTGATTTTGTACCAAATAACAATAAATAAGCCTAAAAAGGAAAAGAGCTATCTGTGCTCTTGCAAAGGGCCCAAAAGAACAGAAGAAAGAATGATTTAAAGGATGAGACTGAGGGATATAGCTTTCATAGAATTTTTTTGGAGGGGGGTATCTGAAAGATAACTATGCCTTCCTGTGTGTCATTGGAAAGGAACCAGTTTACATATATAATCAGCTAAGCCATAAAACAGGTATCATATTCTATATGAAGGTATAGTAAGACAGGAAAGGGTGTGCAATGTTAATTGTAGATGTGTTAGATTCCTTAACAAAATACTCCAAACTGGGAGGCTTAAAAAACAGATTTATTCTCACAATCTGAAAGCTAGAAGTTTGAAATCAAGGTGTCGTCAGGACCATGTTCTCTCTGAAGGCTCCGGGTGGGGAGTGTTCCTTGCTTCTTGTAGCTTCTGGTGTGTGTCAGCAATCCTTGCTGTTCCTTGCCTTGTAGATGCACGACCCTGTCACAAGTCCACCTTCTCCTTGTGCCTTCATTTCTCCTTCCCTGTCTATATCTGCTTTGTGCCCAAATTTCCCCTTTTTGTAAGTATGCCAGTCATATTAGGCTCCAACCTAATCGCATCATGTTAACTTGATTGTTTTTGTAAAAACCCTATTGCTAAATGTCACGTTCTGGGATGTGGGGCCAGGACTCTATCGTATCTTTTGGGAGACATGATTCAACCCATTCCAGCAGAGAAAATGGCATTGTTCAATAAGCGTTTATCAACGTGTCTCTCACAGTACCTAAAAAAAGAAAGTCCTTCAACAGAGAATGTGAATATTCTAGTTTGGCAAGAATATTACTACAAAGAGGAAGAGTGGTTCACTAGGTTACCCCAGTTTGATGAAGGCAGCACCTATTAATTGTATTCAATGCCTTTTGCTCAGTTGCTGTATTGTTCAAACAAATAGGGAATTACCAATTAGATTGTTGATGTATTTCAAATCTAGCGAGAGTATATCCTGCCCAATGAGCAAAGCTTACCAGGTGTAGTGACAGGCCCCACAAAGCCTTTAAAAAATTGGGAACATGGGAGTGCTGCTCTCCAAGATCCTGGTTGCACTTCTTTTGGTTACATTCCTAGCAGTGGGATTGCTGGATCATATGGTAGTTATATTTTTAATATTTTGAGGTACCTCCATACTGGTGTCTATAGGGGCTGCACCATTTAAAAAAAAACACCAACAGTGTGTAAGAATTCCAGTTTCTCTACATCTTTGACAACACGTTTTTGTTTTTTTTAAAAATTTACATGGTAAGATTTTAATTTGGTAAAGTATTGATAATTAAAAATTTTGACAATGTTTAAAATCTTAAATAATTGCATTTAGTTGAGTTAACAACTACACACAACAAAATGCACATTGATATAAGATAGACTTAGTAAACTTTGGTCATTAAATTAAATTTTTTTCTATAATAGTAATTTACTAAGGAATTGGAATTAGTGAAAATATGTTTAATGAAATTTTTTTTTAAATTGGGGTAGAGTTGTTTTATAATGTTGTGTTAGTTTCTACTGTACAGTGAAGTGGAGTTCCCTGTGCTTTACAGCAGATTCTCATTAGTTATCTATTTTATACGTATTAGTGTATATATGTCAATCCCAATCTCCCAATTCATCCCACCTCCCCCTTTCCCCCATTGGTGTCCATACATTTGTTCTTTGCATCCATGTCTCTATTACTGCCTTGCAAACCTGTTCGTCTGTACCATTTTTCTAGATTCCACATACATGTATTAATATATGATATTTGTGTTTCTCTTTCTGACTTACTTCACTCTGTATGACGGTCTCTAGGTCCATCCACATCTCTACAAATAGCCCAATTTCATTCCTTTTTATGGCTGAGTAACATTCCATTGTATATATGTACCACATCTTCTTAATCAATTCATCTGTTGATGGGCATTTAGGTTGCTTCCATGACCTGGCTATTGTAAATAGAGCTGCAATGAACATTTTGCAGCTCCTGCCTCCATTTTTTTTTTTTTTTTTTTTTTTTTTTTTTTTTTGGCGGTACGCAGGCCTCTCACTGTTGTGGCCTCTCCCGTTGCGGAGCACAGGCTCTGGACGCGCAGTCTCAGCAGCCATGGCTCACGGGCCCAGCCACTCCGCGGCATGTGGGATCTTCCCGGACTGGGGCATGAACCCGCATCCCCTGCATCAGCAGGCGGACTCTCAACCACTGCACCAGCAGGGAAGCCCTCAAAGCAGTCTTGAGAAAGAAAAACAGAGCTGGAGGAATCAGGCTCCCAGACTTCAGACTGTACTACAAAGCTACATTAATCAAGACAGTCTGGTATTGGCACACAAATAGAAATATAGATTAGGAAATTCTATTCTTAAAAAAAAAAAAAAAGGACAGGGTCTTCCAAATATTTCTGCAGAGGAGGTATCCTCTCTTGGGAGGAATAAGTCCTAGAATAACTTATGGATGGTGAATCTCAGTACCCCAACATGTGTCACCTTATCTGGAGTGCTTCAGTGGGCACTGACCCTAATTGGGCTACTTGTTAATTTCCCTGTACTTCTGTCCTAACTAATTTTAGTTCTGTATCCTTTAGAGAAGCGGTCTTCATGTTGAGTAGAAATATGTAGAGAAATGCTTTATTGTAAGAAAAACCCACAAGAGCTTTTAGGGAGGGTTTAGGGATATATGGATACCACGTATAAAAGGAGTAAGGGGCGCTTACACTGTGACTTCTGTGAGTGGATATTTAGTTCCCCTAATATTAGCAGTAAAAATAAAAGACTGGAGCATTTTTTAGGTAACGGGAAGTTCAGTGCAAAGAGTGAAGACATTACTCTGTAGCCAGTTTTGGGGCAGAGAAATACTGAATAACCTTTGTGAAAAGTTTTTTTTTTTAATTTATTTTTGGTTGCACTGGGTCCACTGCTGCACATGGGCTTTCTCTATTTGTAGTGAGTGGGGGCCACTCTTCCTTGTGGTTCAGAGGCCTTTCACTGAGGTGGCCTCTCTTGCTGTGGAGCATGGGCTCCAGGCACGCGGGCTTCAGCAGCCGTGGCCTGTGGGCTCAGTAGTTGTGGCTCGCTGGATCTAGAGCACAAGCTCAGCAGCTGTGATGCACTGGCTTAGTTGCTCCATAGCATGTGGGATCTTCCCAGACCATGGCTCGAACCCATGTCCCCTGCCTTGGCAGGTGGACTATTAACCACTGTGCCACCAGTGAAGTCCTGGAATTGCTGGAAAGAATAAGAAAGCTAGCTGGTCATCTGGGACCTTTAGGGGATAGTAAGTGAAGAGTGACTGGGAATTTGGAGGTACTTAAAAATAAATGAGGGGCTTCCCTGGTGACGCAGTGGTTGAGAGTCCGCCTGCTGATGCAGGGGACACGGGTTCGTGCCCCGGTCCGGGAAGATCACACACTCCGTGGAGCGGCTGGGCCCGTGAGCCATGGCCACTGAGCCTGCGCGTCCGGAGCCTGTGCTGCGCAACGGGTGAGGCCACAGCAGTGAGAGGCCTGCGTACCGCAAATAAATAAATAAATAAATAAATGAGTTGGCCTAACATTTATTTCATCTCTTATAGTTTATAGAACTTTAGATTTCAGAGAGCATGAAGGTCTGTATGTGATTTTCTGTATGAGAGATTTAAGACCAAGGGAGATTAAGTAACTTGGCCAAGGTCACAAAAATGGCCAATGATGGAACCTGCATAGCACCCAGGAATCCCAGTTTCTAGGCTGATCCTGTCCACATCCCTCCCCACTGCACAGCAATGTTTTCTAAGATAGTTTACTTACTTATTTATTTATTTGATTATTTATATTAGAGTAAAATTTCTTTACATTGTTGCATTAGTTTCTGCTGTACAGTGAAGTGAATCAGCTGTATGTATACATATATCTCCTCCCTCTTGGACCTCCCTCCCACCCATCTAGGTCATCACTGAGCACTGAGCTGAGCTCCCTGTGCTATACAGCAGGTTCCAACTAGCTATTTTAGACATGGTAGTGTATGTATGTCAAACCTAATCTCCCAATTCGTCCCACCCTCCCCTTCCCACAGCAATGTTTTCTATCTCTTCCTTTTGCTGCTGTCCTCTGCTTACAGCTCCCTTTAAGCCACACCCATGGAAGAACAAGAGAAGCATGGAATCTTTTTATTTGCTAGTAGGTAGCATCCTATATAGGTATCAGCCTATGGTGTGCCTCATAATCATCCTCACTCCAATCTTTTTAACTCTCATCCCTGCTAGCCTTCATCCTGGGTCTCCATTTAAACAAGAATTAGCCTGAATGACTAGAAACTCAACGTAGAAGTTTCAAATTCTAAGCACCCTCCCCTTTTCTCCCATAGTTGAAAAGAACTTTCTATTAATTTAGCTTTTGAAACATTTAGCTGCCCAGTCCTTGAAAGATATCCTTTCAAACAAAACCTGAAGCTGTGGAGGCAAAATGGAAACAATTGAGGTCTATGGGTTATTCTAGAATAAGTACCAAATAGGTGGGTGGACCAAGGGGAAATCTCTGTATTTACTAACATTTAATTAACTTCATTGTATTATGGATTGCTTACATATTAAGGCACCTATGTGCTTTTCAGTTTCCATTTCAAGTTAAGTGAAGTCTTAGTGCTGCTTCTGGAATTCAGTTTATTTTGACCTTCCCTCACTCATGCTTTGACTATGTGACACTTGTTGTATATTTCAGGATTGGTTCCAGTCAGTACAGGGACAATAAAAAGAGTAAACATTTCGAAGTGTTCTTCCATCAGTGCTCAGTATTTGAGGTTTACCACAGTTGAGGCTTACTCACAAAGGGCAAGTCTAGAGTTGAAAGGTGATGATCAAATCCAACTCCTTCATGTTATAGATGGAAAGCGAGACTGAGAGTTAGCTGACTTCAGGTGACTTGGATGTACTGGTGTAAGGGAGCCAGTGTTTGTTTCCACAAAGTTCTCCTGCTGAATTCCATATTGCTATGGTGTCTAGTTTCAGTTTCTTGCCAACTGAGGGTAAGTTTTTCTAGGCTCAAAGAAACATGGCTGGTTATGACGACGGTAGACCCTCTAGGGATGAAGTATCTTTGCCATCGACTCAGGAGTGTGGTGTGGTGAGAAGGGTATGGGTTTTGGAGCTAGATTCCTAGTACCACCGCTTCGTAGATCTGTCATTGAACAAGCTTAAAGTCTGAAACTCTGATTCTTCATGTATAAAATGATCTAAAAGTAGCTTTCTTAGAGGTGATTTTGAAGATGAAATGAAGGTAAGTAAAAACAGCTGTCATAAATAGAAATTAACATTCACCCAACCCCTTCCCCTTGTAATCTCTATTGGGTGAATTTGTGGTTCTCCTGAAGGTATGTGCTCTCCAAAGGCTCCCTGGGAGCAGGGTTGATGGCAGTGTGAGGGGTCTGGTTTTGCAGAGAGGAGTTGGGAGTATTTTAGCATCAAAATTATTTCTTTAGTGGCCTTAGTTCCCCTTAGGTCTGGGATAGAGCTTGTGAACGGGATCCTTGGAAACTAAATATAATGGTCTCACTGGATTACTGTTTATAAAACATTTTACTTTGCTTCCAGAAGCTGTAACAAAACACTCTCCATTAACGTTGCTTTCCTCCATTGCCTGTGAGAGACAGGCGTTAGCCCCTGTGGCTAAGTTCTCTATCAGAGTACCCTTGTCACGTAATAAATTCATTTGTAATCTGTTACCTTTGATGTGTTGGTTTGTTGGGGCTTAATTTTCTCAAGCTTTACATGTTTCCTATGTGTTTCCAAATGGAATTGTAATGCTCTTGTGGAAACACAAGGCATCTTGTGTATTTTAATTAGAAATATTCTCTACATAGCACTTAGTGTAAGAGTATATGATATTATGGGTGCCTAAGGAATGCCAAGACAGTTCCTCACTGTTCATTTAGAGTCACATTTGAACTTGTTGGGCTAAGCTAGTTTTCTTTGAACACACTCATGGTGAAAATTTTTCTAGTGAAAAAAATGAAAAGATGGTCTTTGCAAAATGAGCAAGTCTGCTTAGTTTTTGTGGCCACGGAGTGCAACTATGTGGAACAGACATAAATACTTTTTTGGTTTTCTATCCTTTCATTATCTCAGTTGCCTGTTCATTTTTCAAGTTTAATGACAACTTAGTGACTTTATATGAAAAGTAACATTGTGGGTCATCTGGAGAACAAAGAGAAGTCACTTTTAAGTGCCACAGGTGCTCTCGTGATGTTGACAGTCTGGTGATTTCTGTATTTTTGTTATATCAAAAATTAACAGATTATACCTTTTCTTCAGAGTACTGTTTCCATATAGATGGGCTCATAAGAGAGGAGTAAGTTTACTTGCCAATATGCTATCTTACCCACTAAGAGGCGATACATTGTGTGTGTGTGTGTGTGTGTGTGTGTGTGTGTGTGTGTGTGTGTGTGTGTGTAAACATACCAATGACATCCTCTGGCCTTCCTCTGCCATCATGTATTAGGTACAGGTGCTGAAGTCTGTACTGGTAAAATGGTCACAGGGCATTGGTTTGGTTCACCAAGTTGTTGTCTCATTGGCCAGAAAAGTGGGGAGATAATGTAGGCAGAGGGAGGGGGTAGGAGAGTTTACTATCAGTTTCTTAAAATGAGTTTTATTATTTCAATTTTTGATGATGGTGGTTTATAAAATGTTTTAGTACACAAGGCTATTTGGAAAAATTGAAAAGAGTCAAAAGCCAAAATAAAACAAAAATTATTTAATACCATAGCCCAGAGATAAGCAAAAGTCATGGCTGGTATAGCTTTTACAAAATTGTACATGTACTATACATATATATATACTTTTGTTCATAAATATGCCTCATCATTTAAAATGATGACAGTTGACCCTTGAAAAACAAGGGGTTGGACTGCCTCGGTCCACTCATATGCATAAATTTCTCATTAAACACGTAATGTAGTACTCCAGGATCTGTAGTTGGTGAATCTGCAGATATAGAACTGTGGTCATGGAGGGCCGAGCATAAAGTTATATGCAGATTTTTGATGGGGGGGTTGGTGCCTTTCACCCCCTGCATTATTCAAGGGTCAACTCTATAAAAGTAATCTAAATGCATGATAAAAACAATATTTAATGATATGAAATAAAAAGTTAGTCTTTTGCCCAATACCACCTCTTCATTGCTCTTTCTACATGCAGGAGTTTTTGACCATTTCTGTTTTTTATTCTTGTGACAGCACTTTCATAGCTCCAAACAATAATCTTATAACTCCATTATAGATTTATCAGGGGATCCCCACACTAGAAAAGAAATCTAGCTCACAGACAGTAATAGTCATCTCTCCTCCAATTTACAAACTTTAGTAAAAAATATATTGGCTTCTTTCATTTGCTTAGTACTATAAATAGTAAACTTAAGTATATTTTTATTGATCCGATAAACTTAAATATACGTCTCGACTCCCTCACAGGTAAAATGTATAAATGTGCATTTCTAGCAATCCTCCCTTTTTGGCTTTATCTACAAGTTGTGTTAATTACAGGGACACAGTTGATAATTTTGTGAACAACTCCAGGGAGCACCATTCCTTTAGCATATGTTCACATCGTTATTGCAGTAAAGTGTCTTGCAGAGGGGATACTATTTTATAATTCATATAAATATACCATTCGGCCAAGAATAGACAAGATAAATTTTGTGTAGAATATTCCACAACTATAATGAAATGTTTTGTTCATATGTCTATGCTAAAACCTGAAAACCAATAAATATGATAACTTTGTATATTTATTCACTCTGGAATTATGAAGTGTGATATGAGCCTTCTGGAAATGTAGACTCCGAGGTGACTGAAGGTCCGCTGCTTATAGAAGAATGTCCTAAGCATAAAGGTCAAAGAATTATCTTGTTTTACATGCCTTCGCTTGATTTAAAATCATGTTATGTTTCAGTTTGCTTCATATTTTGACCATAAATGTTTTTGTTTGGCTTTTTGTCCCTCTTGAGTTCTTAATTTCAATTTTTGTGACTCTTGAAAGCCTATCATTCAATCTTAAATGAGATATTTGTTAAAGCTACTTTCTTAAAGTCCTCCTTCTAGGAATGCTTTGACTTCTTGTTTTCGTTTAGATCCATTGAGTCTAAATTTCTAGGTCTGAAGTTCAGGTTTTTTCCTAAGATACATGATGTTTTCAACCTTCTCCCTGCCTTTGGTTAGGTTCACAGCTTTTTGGATCCCATGTTTTCCTTTATTCTAAAATTCTTACTGTGTTTGCTGGTATGTATCCTCAAGAGATTTTGTTAGAAAATGTGCATGGGAGATAACTTTGAGTCTTTAAATGTCTGAACTTCTTCCACTCCTATTCCAAAACAAGGAAAAATATACTCTGGAGTACGACCATCCATGCTGAGAGTCTAATTCTTCCCTGGTTGAAGAATTGGTCAGTATACTGGTTGGTCAGTATACTTACTTTTAAAGAGCACATCTTCCTTTATTGCCTAGATATGAACACTATGCTGCCAGCCTTTCTTAAAGTGATGTGGTTTTACTCCATCATTTTTAATGGTTTCTTAGTAGTACACTATTGATTTAACTGATAATCAATGGGAATCTAGATTGTTTTTTTTTAAGAACTTTTGTTCCCAAGTGATGCTATGAAGAATGTGCTTATCCTTATTTAATAACAGCAAACTCTTATATACAGGGTACTGTATGCCAGTATCTGCCTATGAACTTTATATATACTAAATTATTCCTATAGTAACCCTAGGAGGTAATTACTATTATTAGTTCCATTTTACAGATGGGGAAACTGATGCACAGAGAGGTTAAGTAACTTATACAAAGTCAAACAGCTTGTAAATAACAAAGTTAAGGTTTGAAGTCAAGGAGTTTGGCTTGAGTCCCTGCTCTTAATCCATCTGCTCTTTCCTTCACGTAAGTCCCTGGAGGTGGAATTGAGGGGTGGCAAAGAGGGCATCCATCCCATCTTTATTAAAGAAGAAAGCACTCCTGGTAATTATTTACTAGGCACATAAGCATCAGAATGTTAGAGGTGATAATAATCTGAAGTTTTGAGTAATGAAAATTGAAAATTCCAAAGACTGGCTCAAGAGTGGCTCAGAGGGCTTCTCGGTGCTCAAGGAGCCAGCTCTGAGAGTTGAAGGAATCCTATCCATTTACAGTTCTGTGGTGGAAAACTGCATTCTGAGCTAGCAAAACTCGATTTTATCATCTCTGCCGTAGGAAGAGGTGATAGGAAGCTTTCTGTTGTACCGTTTATTCCCTAGAGAGGGAGGAAAAACTAAGCCGAAATGAAAATGAGGTTAGTTATGGCCTAGCAATTGCACCATGCTGAAAGTGGCATTTGGAACACCCCATCAGAGCTCATACTTGTACATGCCACTTTAAAAGTGTAATCCACAGTTTATATGGTTTTATTAAAAAGAGGGCTAATGTGTTTAGGGAAATAGAACCCAAGGCAGGGGAAGGGATATTAATGTATAAAAGCCCAAGGGCTGTCAAAATAACCTTGCAGTGATCTGATATTTATTTTGAGATTATACTGTCATTCAAAGAAAATTTATTGCTGAATAGTGGCTGAATTTGCCCCCCTGCCTACCCTCTTTTTAAAGGGGAATGAAGGTTTTGAATGCCTCTAATTAATTCATCAGTTTCTGCTGCCAGATTTCTACATGCCAAGAGAGGAAACTTTCAGAAGCTGATGCTACAAGGAAAGCGGCAATGACTAAAAATTTTTTGCTACATCTTCTTATTTGCTATCAGGCAATGGAGTAGCATTAGAAGATTACTAATAGTGAAGGATAAAGGAGTAGTCGGTGTAGTTTAGCTAATGAAGAAGCCTTTTGAAAGGGTTAGCGTTTAAAAAAATGGGCAAATTAGATGCCCAAGAAAGTGTATGTCTAAGGAAATAGTAACAACCTCGAATTCCATCACTAACCCTAGTCTTTTCCTGAGTTGCTGAGTTGCAGCTCGGTTTTAGCGATATGTATTACAAAAAGTTTTTGTTTTTTTGAGAAGATTTTTCCAAAGATGTGCATAGGAATATAGAAAAGAAAGAATTAGGTATACCTAGAGGATGGAAAGATGGGTATATGCTACAGAGCTGGATTCTGCAGGGTCAGACTTGTCAGTGTGTTGATGCAGGTGAGATGGACCAGGGACATTCTCAGTATTTTTTCCTATTAGTCAACTTCTATCCTCCATCCCACTTGTACACATAAGACATTGTTCTCTACCAGAATAATTTCTGATAGAATCATGTTCCTCTAAGTAGTGAAATAAATTTCAAAGTATTTTTGAAATATTTTAAACATAGGAGCAAAGTGTTAATCTAAAACACAGTTGAAGGCAAAAAAAACATTGTGAAAAAAAAGTTGGGAGACTTGACCTATGAGATATCAAGATTACTTTACTTCAACTTAATAAAACCTTGTGGTATTGGTATAGGTACAGAAAAATAGATTAATGGGATTGAGTAAATCAGTGAATAAACCTGCACACATATGGAAATCTGATAACAAACAAATGATATTCCAAAGGCATATACCAGACACAGTCAATAGATGATCTAAATTTGGGAAGCAGAATTTAGAATAAAATAGATCATCTTTATGACTTCAGGTTAGGGAAAGGTTTCTTAACATACAGAAAAAGTTCAGAAGGGAAAATATTGTATAACTTTAGCTACATCAAAATTAGAAACTACTTTTTATCAAAAGATGCAAAAAGAAAATCAAAAGACAAGCCACAAACTGAGAGATAAGTAATAGATATAACTGATAAAAGAAGAGTATCCAGAATATGTAAAAAGCTCTTAAAAATCATTAAGATGAACAACTCAGGAAACAAAAGATAAGGGCAAAAGATAAGAGCAGGCAGTCCTCCACCAGAAACTGAATGGCTGGTAACCTCTGACCAAGATGGCTGAGATGTTCCCCTCAGCTTGACTAAACTTAAACAGGCTTCTCCCCGACTCTAGGCTCCTGAAACTTCTCATCGTAAATTCTTCCTCTGTGCCTTTGAGATGTAAATTTTTAAAAAAGCCTCTTGCCAGTTTTGTAAGCTAAGGATGTCTTTCTCAAGAACCTGGGGGTCAGCCCTTTGAAATGTAATCATCAAGAGAGACAGCACCCCAGGCTTCCCTGGTGGTGCAGTGGTTAAGAGTCCACCTGCTGATGCAGGGGACACGGGTTCGTGCCCCTGTCTGGGAAGATCCCACATGCCGCGGAGCGGCTGGGCCCATGAGCCATGGCCACTGAGCCTGTGCGTCCGGAGCCTGTGCTCCGCAACAGGAGAGGTCACAACAGTGAGAGGCCCGTGTACCGCAAAACAAAAACAAAAAAAAGAGAGACAGCGCCCCTACACCCCCATCTCTGTGGGAGGGAAGCACAGATGGTCCAGTCACAGAGAAGACAATTGAAAACTCAGATAATTGGATGTGTTGGACACATACCATGAATTGACCTCCCTTCTAATGTCCTCTAGTACTCTTCTGCTAGCTCACCCCAGCTTTTAAAAATCCTCCTGCCCTTTGTTTCAGCAAACTTGAGTTCAGACTGCATTCTCTCTACCATGGAAATAGCCTTGAATGAAGTCTCCTTACCTGTTTAAGCTTGCCAGTGCAACTTCTGCTTCGATACCCCTAATCAGGAAAATTATAAAACTACACATACATACCATTTCATAGCCACAGAATGGCAAATGTTAGATTGGAGAGCAATAGGAGCTCTTCTGCAATCTTGGTGTAAATATAAATTGGCATAATCCTTTTGGGGTACAATCTGACAATCTTGATAAGTTGAAAGTGTGCCTATCCTCTGATCCAGCAAACCCATTTTTAGATACTGTAAGAGGAAAATTTTTCCTCTCCCCTCTTAGGTTCTTTTGGCTGGTCTAATAATTAAATTGACATAAGACAGAGTAACAAGAGAAAAACAAACTTAATTTTGTATGTATAGGTGCCCCACATAGACAAAAGAAGCTCCCAGAAAGTCAAGCAATTGAGGATTATATACCACCCTGAGCTAAGGAGAAGGAGGTTAGGTGTCTGGAACTACAGAGGGGAGAAGATGGGAACTACAATTCACAGAAAGGTGGGAAGAGCAAATATTTGGTAAACAAATGTTTTGCATGCCATGCAGAAACAATGGGGCCCAGAGAGGACTTTGAACGAAGAGGTCCTGCTGAGCTCCCCCCAGCTTACCACACCTTGACCATACTCTCTGCAGTTATCTCTGGTGAGAATTCTTTTCCTGAACCAGACTCATCATCTAAATTCTTTTAGGCAGTTAAGGGGGAGGTAAAGAGCTCTTCTTGAATCTATTGGGACTTGATTTTTAGCTCAAAATAATGCACATGCCAAAGGGACACATTCTGGGGTGGCTTTCCCTGAACACCATCAATACATACCCTAAAGAAACTCTCCTTCAGGTACACAAGGAGATATGTAGGATAGTACTTACAACAGCTATGTTTGTAATTAAAAATGAAAAGAAAACTGGAAACAACCTAGTTGTCTATCAGTGGGAGAATGAATAAAAATTTATGGTATAACCATAAAATAGAACACTGTAGAGCAGTGCATAAGTCAGAAATAGAAAGTTAACTAAAGAAATGAAGTTTCAGAAAAATATACACGGCATCACATCCCAAAAATAAAAATTTAAAACATATTGCCTAGGGATCCATACATATCACCATGCATTTCCTAATTATTTTGTGCTGTAATAAACTTCAAATTTTGAGAGTAATTACCTCTAAAGATAGGGGTCGGGACAGGGTGAAAGTGATGGGTCTGGGAGGAACACATGGGCTTGACGAATGGGTTGTGAAGTGTTTTGTTTTTTGAGCTGAATGGTAGAAAGGAGATAAAATATTCTTTATACATTTAATGTCTGACATTTCTTTTATAATAAACCACAGAAAATGATTTTGTGGCAAAGAGTCGGGTGCTTATACCTCATTATGTCAACATCCAGATGTCACTTGAAGTTTTACCGTGTCCTTGAAGTAGAACACTCTTTGATCTGTAAATGGGATTCAGCCAAGTTTGGGCCAGTCATTAGATATAACTGTCTTCCCACCTGTGGCTCTGGAATACGGTATGATCTCCGAGTCATCAAAGTATACTTTCCGGACATGCAAGGCTCCTCAAGGAGTGGGGGAAACGCCAGTACTTGGTACACAAGTCTTAGGAACAATCCTTGGCTCTGTGAGTCCATTAAGCCTCTTTTACCTCAAAGGCAGGGTGGTGGGAGATGATCATACTGAAGGTCCAAAGTAACTATGACTGAGCTAAGAAGGTGGACAGGGGCCTGGGGTTGGAGATGGGTTCCCTCTAATATGTCTACCCTTGTTACCCCTCCTTACTTAGCTCAGTTTTCATGATGAGGGACTGCTTTTTCTACAAGTTGAGAAGTTCCTGGGAACACAGGTGGATGTTGGCAGCATTTCTAATGAAGTCCCTGGCTAGGAGGGGTACTTGTGGTAAAGCCTCCGAATGAAGGTTGGGGGTGGCAGTGCTGGGGAATGCCACTGCTGTTTGTTTTCTCCTCACTGCTACACAATTCAGGCAAACCATGCAGAGGGATTTGGGATGAAGGGTGAGGTATTGCATCATTACCTAGTTGGGAAACCTATTAGAAAATGCTTTCAGATATGTAAGAAGACCCTAATATAAGGATCCTCATTTCAGGACAGCCATATAAGTTCCCAAACTAAAGAAGTAATGTCTTCTAAGTGCTATGTAGTTGCTGTTACCTTTCATTAAAAAACAAACAAACAAAAACAAAACTGTCTTACAAAATGGCTTTCGATTATCAAGAGAGATTAAAGAATGGCTTTTCCAAGTTCTCCATGGCCCACTCACAACCTTCAACTGATTTGAGCAAAACAGGAAGTGTTAAATGCAAGAAAAGAGTGCTACTTGGGAGTTCTGTGGACGTAGTAGGCAGATGTGGAGTGGTGCTGACTCCCCTTCTTCATATCATTGACCTGGTGGTCCCAAGGCAGAACAGTGATGTGTGTGGTGATGATGGGTTTTTTGTACCACATCTTGGATGATTGTTATGGGAGAAATGATAGAAATAGGGTTAGAGGGGCCAACCCCTATACAGTAAAAATTCCACATATAACTTTGTAGTTGGCCGCCCTTATCTGCAAATTCAACCAATTGTGGATTGTGTAGAACTCTAGTACATATTTATTGAAAAAAAAATCCATGTATAAATGGATCTGTGCAGTTCAAACCTGTGTTGTTCAAGGGTCAACTGTATATAGTCATCCTTCAATACTCATAGGGAATTGGTTCCAGAGCCCTGTGGGTACCAAAATCCAAGGATGCTTACATTCCATACATATATGGCATAGAATTTGCTTGTAAGCTACACACATCCTCTTTACTTTACATCTTCTTTAGATTCCTATAATACCTAATACAATATAAATGCTATGTAAATAGTTGCCGGCATATGACAAATTCAAGTTTTGCTTTATGGTACTTTGTGGAATACTTTTCTGAATACTTTCCATCTGAACTTAGTTGAATACTCTCTGTGGAACCTGTGGATAAACAGAGCCAACTGCATTAGATCTTTGTCTCCTTTCTGGCACAGAGCTCTCCAAACTCTTGGCACTTCCCAAGAGAAGAGAGCAATAAAGGTGTCTTTTATGTTAATGAGGTGACTTTCGGAAAGCACCTAAGGATGGGGCCTGGTTGCCGGGAGAACCAACCTTGTGATTAGAGGACTTACAGTCCCACCTCCTGACCTCTGAGGAGAGGAGGGGCTGAAGGTTGAATTAATCACCAACGGCCACTGACATAATAAATCATGCCTATATAATGAAGCCTCCATAAAACCCCCAAAAGACAGGATTTGGAGAGCTTCCAGGCTGGTGACCACATGGAGATGTGGGAAGATTGTTGTGCTCCCAGGGGGCCTGGAAGCTTCACAACCCTTCCCCACATACCTTGCCCTGTGCATCTCTTCCATCTGGCTATTCCTGAATTATATCCTTTTATAATACACTGGTGATCTAGTAAGTAAAATGTTTCTCTGAGTTCTGTGAGCCATTCTAGCAAATTAATTGAACCTGCAGAAGGGTTGTGGGAATGTCTGATTTGTAGCCAATCAGTCAGGAATACAGGTAGCAACCTGGACTTGGAACTAGTGTCTGAAGTTCAGGGAAGGGACTGTGCGAAGCCCAATCTATAGCATAACTGACCCTTTATACTCACTGAACAATAACGCCCTGTTTATATAACTCCTGTCAGTGGAATTATGTACTATTTGTCCATTTGTAACTAGCTTATTTTGCTTAGCATAATATCCTTTAGGACCTTAACTGCTAACTTCCTGAGAAAAAAATAGGGATTTTTCTCATTTTTCTATTGTCCAGATATATGCATAAATAAATTAGAAAAATGAGTTTGGTATGACCAGAAATACTCACGAAAAACTCCTAAGAGGAAAAGGCAATATGGGGAATTGGCAATATGGGGAATATCATTCTATTTTGGTTAAAAAAAAAAAAAACAACTAAGAAATATCTAATACATGTTACAAATATGTGAATATTTGAGCAAGGAGAAAATGTGGAAGGACACACACTAGGTTGTTTCTGTTGGTTACCTTAGGATATGGGACAGAGTGTGGGGGAGATAGGATTAGACTTTATATGTTTTTCTGATGTTTCACATAATAGTGATTTGTTGAAAATCATAAAGTAAAAAGGCTTAAAAATATTAAATGATATAATGGATGTAAAGCTATTGGCACTCTGCTTCATAGATGGGTTGCCTTCATCTTTATTCTTTGTCCTTTGGTGAAATTTCTGGCTCTTTCCCTGTATATTTCCGTTCTCTACCAGGGCTCTGCAGACTTTGGAGGGATGTAAGTAGCTCTTTGTTATATGGGCATTAGGGATGCTTCAATAGTCCCAGCCTGAAGCTTGAGATTTCATTCTTGTTTATAGTATACATATATACAATTTCCATTGAGGAAATCATTAAACAAATATTTGTGTGACTATTGTACCCTAGATATTCTGCTAGGCCTTGGTGACATAATAGGGGAATAAGCTAGGCCCAGTTCCTGCCCTTAAGGAGGTTACATACCGGTAGAATGGTCCCTCCAGAAGGGACAGGAATAGTTACAAGCAGAGATGTTCAAGTTATTATCTGAAAGGGACCCTGGGCTTAAACCTTGGACATTCTGAAAATGTAACAAAACTAGTCATTTAACAGAAGACTTTATGCCAAAAAGAATAAGGTTTCCCAACTAAGGAACTTCTCTCTCATCCTAACTGATAATCAGGCAAAGCCCAAGTCAGTCTCATCAAGGAGTTTAATGCTTGGGTTTAATTTGGTGAGAGTGAAGTTAGTATTCTTTCAGTGGCAACAAATGGCAACCATCATTATTCCACTTGAGTGCTTTATTGCAGCTTGAAACACCCTGAGCTACGCATATGGGGTTTCTGCTTCAGCTCAGCAGTAGGCAATACAGCATATGCAGTCTCCCTGGGATTCTCAAAACCTGCAAAGGAAGTGACAGCTGCTTTACAGAATCTCCCCCTTCTTTTCAAATGTGTTCCACAACAAGAACTTCATCCGGCATCATGTTAGAACTTCTGCTTCAGCAGATGTCTAGAGCCCTAAAATAAAAAATTCTCTATTTAATGCTTCTATTAAAAGTCCCTTGTGGCCACACACAGTAGTGATCACCACATGACTGAAAACACTTCAGGGGAATATGGTACAAAATGCAAATTTGGAACATGTTGAGATGTGAATCTCAAATATCTGAAGTTACCCTGCTATCTCAGAGGACTTGGGGAAATAGTCATTTGGGGAGAAAAGCAAAGATGCAGCCCAGAAAAGAGATTTGAGTGTGAGTTGTACTATGTGGTCTATTTAAGAAGGCAGCATGGAAATCCCATCTGCTTCATGGAAGTAAGCCATTCAGAAAGTATGGATGCTAACTGCTCAGATTGTAGGACTGGAGGATGATCAGAACCTTGCATTTAAATCTTCCACATAGCCCATTTGTGTTTCCTTCTTTTCAGTCTCTAGAAGTTGTGGATTGAAAAGAAAATACCTGTCAGGAAAAACTGTGAAAGATGTTGAAATGGGCAAAGTAAGATTTGTCTTGCCTAGCTCATCCATCTGGGATATAGCTGTCTTTCCTTGTTTTGAGTTACTTTACAACCCTGAAAATTGTAGCAAACTGATGATCATATAAATGGTTCTTGCTTACACAAGTACAAAGTAATTGTATCCAGTGAAATGCAGTTATTGATTGCCACATCGGTTATTTATTGCCCATGTTACATTATTTTTGAATTCATTTAAGAGTTCCTTCTTTCTATGTGTCTACTCTTTGGGGTTCCCTTTGGATTTACTGTAAAATCTCACTGGCTCCCTCATAAATAAGTTAAACATAATCTATGATACATGTTTATTTTATGTTTGTATGGAAGTTATGATTTAATCTTAAAAATTATCCCTTACCACATTTCTGGGAAAGATGAATCGTTATGTCCTAAACATATCCCAAAGAAGGTACTACAAAATGTTGGTTCCACTGGATTCTAAGAGGGATTTTATGATCAACTCTATTTGGGAAGTGTAGGATTAAACAAAATCTTTACTGAGGCATCTTTCAGTCTTAAATATGCCAAGGTTCAATATTAATCTCCAGGTAGAGGATGTAATTTTCTGAGTTTTGCCAAACCACTTCGATAAGGCATTCTCTGGGAAGGGAATGCTTTTGAGAAATCCTGTCTCAGGAAGAATTGCTAAGGAAGTGCTGAACCCAGCTTGGCTCTGGTTTGGGAATGTAGATAAAGTAGAAAATTTATAAGAAACTAAAGGAAAGGTGGACAGGGGCCAAAATAAGCTTTATCTTTGTGGAGTTTCATGTTGGATTGGCCTTGCTGAGTCATTGGCCACAAATGATGTGCCCAAATCTCTGGCACTTTTGTGGTCCGAGAAATGTGTGCCCATTAACACGTCTTAGTACAGGGACTATAGCCACACTCAGAAAGGATCCTGATAGGTTTTCCTAGAGTACCCAGGACCACTGAAGCCATGCCCAAAGTTTGGGTTTAGGACAGATCTGCAAAGCTTACAACCAACCAATCTGGGCAGATGATGGTATTTGGAGGGGTGAGGAAGTCTGGTGTGGTTAGTGGAGAAGAAGAGCTATATGTTCTGCTCCTGGTCATTTCTGAATACTTGGAAGGTTCCCACATTCATCAGGTCATCATGTATCTTTGATTGGATTTTGTACCTAGCATTGCTGTAGTTGTGCTAGGGGCTAGCGATTAAGAAACATGAGCTCAGAGAGTGCTATTTTCGAGAACACATGAAGGGGCTTCTCTTGCCTCTGACTTCATGGGTATGCCATGAGTCTTCAGCACCAGCCTAGGTCTAGTTCAGACTTCCTAGTCTGATACAGATTTGTACTCCTAAGCTTCCTGACACTTTTCTCTGGCCCTGGGATTGGGCCAAGAACACAGAAATCTAATTGGACAGCTATATGGTAGTTTTCACTGGAAACTGAAAAATATCTTTGTTTGGAACCAGAAATGTATCTTGTAGATGAATATTGATCTTCTTCACCCCTTTATTTTTTTTAACATCTTTATTGGAGTATAATTGCTTTACAATGGTGTGTTAGTTTCTGCTTTATAACAAAGTGAATCAGTTATACATATACATATGTCCCCATATCTCTTCCCTCTTGCGTCTCCCTCCCTCCCACCCTCCGAATCCCACCCCTCTAGGTGGTCACAAAGCACCGAGCTGATCTCCCTGTGCTATGTGGCTGCTTCCCACTAGCTATCTATTTTACGTTTGGTAGTGTATATATGTACATGCCACTCTCTCACTTTGTCCCAGCTTACCCTTCCCCCTCCCCATATCCTCAAGTCCATTCTCTAGTAGGTCTGCATCTTTATTCCCCTCTTGCTCCTAGGTTCTTCATGACCTTTTTTTTTTTTTAGATTCCATATATATGTGTTAGCATACAGCATTTGTTTTTCTCTTTCTGACTTACTTCATTATAAATGACAGTCTCTAGGTCTATCCACCTCACTACAAATAACACAGTTTCGTTCCTTTTTATGGCTGAGTAATATTCCATTGTATATATGTGCCACATCTTCTTTATCCATTCATCCATTGTTTGATACTTAGGTTGCTTCCGTGTCCTGGCTGTTGTAAATAGAGCTGCAATGAATATTTTGGTACATGACTCTTTTTTTTTTTTTTTTGTGGTACGCAGGCCTTTCACTGTTGTGGCCTCTCCCATTGTGGAACACAGGCTCTGGACGCACAGGCTCAGCGGCCATGGCTCACGGGCCCAGCCGCTCTGAGGCATGTGGGATCTTCCCAGACCGGGGCACGAACACGTGTCCCCTGCATCGGCAGGCAGACTCTCAACCACCGTGCCAGCAGGGAAGCCCCATGACTCTTTTTGAATTACGGTTTTCTCATAGTATTTGCCCAGTAGTGGGATTGCTGGGTTGTATGGTAGTTCAACTTTTAGTTTTTTAAGGAACCTCCCTACTGTTCTCCATAGGGGCTGTATCAATTTACATGCCCACCAACAGTGCAAGAGGGTTCCCTTTTCTCCACACCCTCTCCAGCATTTATTGTTTCTAGATTTTTTGATGATGGCCATTCTGAACAGTGTGAGATGATACCTCATTGTAGTTTTGATTTGCATTTCCCTAATGATTACTGATGTTGAGCATTCTTTCATGTGTTTGTTGGCAATCTGTATATCTTCCTTGGAGAAATGTCTATTTAGGTCTGCCCATTTTTGGACTGGGTTGTTTGTTTTTTGGATGGTGAGCTGCTTGTAAATTTTGGAGATTAATCCTTTGTCAGTTGCTTCATTTGCAAATATTTTCTCCCATTCTGAGGGTCATCTTTTCGTCTTATTTATGGTTTCCTTTGCTGTGCAAAAGCTTTTAAGTTTCATAAGGTTCCATTTGTTTATTTTTGTTTTTATTTCCATTTCTCTAGGAGGTGGGTCAAAAAGGATCTTCGTGTGATTCATGTCCTAGAGTGTTCTGCCTTTGTTTTCCTCTAAGTTTGATGGTGTCTGGCCTTACATTTAGGTCTTTAATCCATTTTGAGTTTATTTTTGTGTATGGTGTTAGGGAGTGTTCTAATTTCATTCTTTTACATGTAGCTATCCAGTTTTCCCAGCACCACTTATTGAAGAGGCTGTCTTTTCTCCATTGTATATTCTTGCCTACTTTATCAAAGATAAGGTGACCATATGTGCGTGGGTTTATCTCTGGGCTTTCTATCTTGTTCCATTCATTTACATTTCTGTTTCTGTGCCAGTACCATACTGTCTTGATTACTGTAGCTTTGAAGTATAGTCTGAAGTCAGGGAGCCTGATTGCTCCAGCTCCGTTTTTCATTCTCAAGATTGCTTTGGCTATTCGGGGTCTCTTGTGTTTCCCTACAAATTGTGAAATTTTTTGTTCTAGTTCTGTGAAAAATGCCAGTGCTCATTTGATAGGGATTGCATTGAATCTGTAGATTGCTTTGGGTGGTAGAATCTTTTTCACAATGTTGATTCTTTCAATCCAAGAACATGATATATCTCTCCAACTATTTGTATCATCTTTAATTTCTTTCATCATTGCCTTATAGTTTTCTGCATACAGGTCTTCTGTCTCCTTAGGTAGGTTTATTCCTAGATATTTTATTCTTTTTGTTGCAATGCTAAATGGGAGTGTTTTCTTAACTTCACTTTCAGATTTTTCGTCATTAGTGTATAGGAATGCAAGAGATTTCTGTGCATTAATTTTGTATCCTGCTACTTTACCAAATTCATTGATGAACTCTAGTAGTTTTCTGGTAGCATCTTTAGGATTCTCTACGTATAGTATCATGTCATCTGCACAGAGTGAAAGCTTTACTTCTTCTCTTACAATTTAGATTCCTTTTATTTCTTCTCTGATTGCTGTGGCTAAAACTTCCAAAACTATGTTCAATAATAGTGGTGAGAGTGGGCATCCTTGTCTTGTTCCTGATCTTAGTGGAAATGTTTCAGTTTTTCACCATTGAGGACGATGTTGTCATACATGGCCTTTATTATGTTGGAGAAAGTCCACTTTATGCTTACTTTCTGGAGGGTTTTTATCATAAATGAGTGTTGAATTTTGTTGAAAACTTTCTCTGCATCGATTGAGATGATCATATGGTTTTTCTCCTTGAATTTGTTAATATGATGTGTCACGTTAAGTATACTGAAGAATACTTGCATTCCTGGGATAAACCCCACTTGATCATAGTGTATGATCCTTTTAATGTGCTGTTGGTTTCTGTTTGCTAGTATTTTGTTGAGGAATTTTGCATCTATGTTCATCAGTGATATTGGCCTGTAGTTTTCTTTCTTTGTGACATCCTTGTCTGGTTTGGTATCAGGGTGATGGTGGCCTCATACAGTTAGTTTGGGAGTGTTCCTCCCTCTGCTATATTTTGGAAGAGTTTGAGAAGGATAGGTGTTAGCTCTTCTCTAAATGTTTGATAGAATTCGCCTGTGAAGCCCTCTTGTCCTGGGTTTTTGTTTGTTGGAAGATTTTTAATAACAGTTTCAATTTCAGTATTTGTGATTGGTCTGTTCATATTTTCTATTTCTTCCTGGTTCAGTCTCAGAAGGCTGTGCATTTCTAAGAATTTGTCCATTTCTTCTACATTGTCCATTTTATTGGCATAGAGTTACTTGTAGTAATCTCTCATGATCCTTTGTATTTCTGCAGTGTCTGTTGTTATTTCTCCTTTTTAATGTCTAATTCTATTGATTTGAGTCATCTTCCTCTTTTTCTTGATGAGTCCGGCTAATGGGTTATCATTTTTGTTTATCTTCTCAAGGAGCCAGCTTTTACTTTTATTGATCTTTGCTATCGTTTCCTTCATTTCTTTTTCATTTATTTCTGATCTGATGTTTATGATTTCTTTCCTTCTGCTAACTTTGGGGTTTTTTGGTTCTTCTTTCTGTAATTGCTTTAGATGTAAGGTTATGCTGTTTATTTGAGATGTTTGTTTCTTAAGGTAGGATTGTATTGCTATAAACTTTCCTCTTAGAACTGCTTTCGCTGCATCCCGTAGGTTTTGGGTTGTCATGTTTATTGCATTTGTTTCTTGGCAGTTTTTGATTTCCTCTTTGATTTCTTCAGTGATCTCTTCGTTATTAAGTAGTGTGTTGTTTACCCTCCATATGTTTGTATTTTTTACAGATTTTTTCCTATAATTGATATCTAGTCTCATAGCCTTGTTGTCGGAAAGGATACTTGATACGATTTCCATTTTCTTGAATTTACCAAGGCTTGGTTTGTGACCCAAGATATAATCTATCCTGGAGAATGTTCCATGAGCAGTTGAGAAGAATGTGTATTCTGTTGTTTTTGGATGGAATGTCCTAAAAATATCAATTAAGTCCATCCTGTTTAATGTATCATTTAAAGCTTGTGTCTCCTTATTTATTTTCATTTTGGATGATCTGTCCATTGGTGAAAGTGGGGTGTTAAAGTCCCCTACAATGAATGTGTTACTGTTGATTTCCCCTTTTATAGCTGTTAGTATTTGCCTTATGTATTGAAGTGCTCCTATGTTGGTTGCATAAATATTTACAATTTTTATATCTTCTTCTTGGATTGATCCCTTGATCATTATGTAGTATCCTTCTTTGTCTCTTGTAATAGTCTTTGTTTTAAAGTCTGTTTTGTCTGATACAAGAATTGCTATTCCAGCTTTCTTTTGTTTTCCATTTGGATGGAATATCTTTTTCCATCCCCTCACTTTCAGTCCGTATGTGTCCCTAGGTGTGAAGTGGGTCTCTTGTAGACAGCATATATACGGGTCTTGTTATTGTATCCATTCAGCCAATCTCTGTCTTTTGGTTGGAGCATTTAATCCATTTACATTTAAGGTAATTACTGATATGTATGTTCCTATTACCATTTTTTTTGTTTTGGGTTTATTATTGTAGGTCTTTTCCTTCTCTTGTGTTTCCTGCCTTGAGAAGTTCCTTTAGCATTTGTTGTAAAGCTGGTTTGGTAGTGCTGAATTCTCTTAGCTTTTTCTTGTCTGTAAAGTTTTTAATTTGTCCGTCAAATCTGAATGAGATCCTAGCTGGGTAGAGTAATCTTGGTTGTAGGTTTTTCTCCTTCATCACTTTAATTATGTCCTGTCACTCCCTTCTGGCTTGCAGAGTTTCTGCTGAAAGATCAGCTGTTAACCTTATGGGGGATTCCCTTATGTGTTATTTGTTTTTTTTCCCTTGTTGCTTTTAATATTTGTTCTTTGTATTTAATTTTTGATAGCTTGATTAATATGTGTCTTGGCATGTTTCTCCTTGGATTTATCCTGTATGGGACTCTATGTGCTTCCTGGACTTGATTAACTCTTTCCTTTCCCATATTAGGGAAGTTTTCAACTATAATCCCTTCAAATATTTTCTCAGTCTCTTTCTTTTTCTCTTCTTCTTTTGGGACCTGTGTAATTCAAATGTTGGTGCATTTAATGTCCCAAAGGTCTCTGAGACTTTCCTCAGTTCTTTTCATTATTTTTTCTTTATTCTGCTCTGCAGTAGTTATTTCCATTATTTTATCTTCCAGGTCACTTATCTGTTCTTCTGCCTCAGTCATTCTGCTGTTGATCCCTTTTAGAGAATTTTAAATTTCCTTTATTGTGTTGTTCATCACTGTCTGTTTGCTCTTCAGTTCTTCTAGGTCCTTGTTAAACGTTTCTTGTATTTTCTCCATTTTATTTCCAAGATTTTGGATCATCTTTATTATCATTATCCTGAATTCTTTTTCAGGTAGACTGCCTATTTCCTCTTCATTTGTTAGGTCTGGTGGGTTTTTACCTTGCTTCTTCATCTGCTGTGTGTTTCTCTATTTTCTCATTTTGCTTAACTTACTGTATTCAGGGTCCCCTTTTCACAGCCTGCAGGTTCGTGGTTCCCTTTGTGTGTGTGTGTCTGTCCCCAGTGGCTAAGGTTGGTTCAGAGGGTTTTGTAGAGTTCCTGGTGGAGGGGTCTAGTGCCTGTGTTCTGGTGGATGAGGGCAGATCTTGTCTTTCTGGTGGGCTGGTCCATGTCTGGTGGTGTGTTTTGGGGTGTGTGTGGCCTTATGATTTTGGACAGCCTCTGCACTAATGGATGGGGTTGTGTTCCTTTCTTGCTAGTTATTTGACATAGGGTGTCCAGCACTGTAGCTTGCTGGTCGTTGTGTGGAGCTGGGTCTTGACGTTGAGATGGAGATCTTTGGGAGATTTTCACCATTTGATATTACGTGGAGCTGGGAGGTCTCTTGTGGACCAGTGTCCTGAACTTGGCTCTCCCATCTCAGTGGTACAGCCTTGATTCCTGGCTGGAGCACCAAGAGCCTCTCCTCCACACAGCTCAGAATAAAAGGGAGAAAAAGAAAGAAAGAAGAAGATAAAATAATTATTAAAAAAATAATTATTAAGAAAAAAAATTTTTTAAGTAATAAAAAAAACTAAAACGGACAGAGAGAACCCTAGGACAAATGATAAAAGCAACGCTATACAGACGAAATCACCCAGAGAAGCATACACATACACACTCATACAAAGAGAAAAAGGGGAAAAAATATATATATATCTTTGCTCCCAAAGTGCACCGCCTCAATTTGGGATGATTCGTTGTCTATTCAGGTATTCCACAGATGCAGGGTACATCACGTTGATTGTGGAGCTTTAATCGGCTGCTCCTGAGGCTGCTGGAAGAGATTTCCCTTTCTCTTCTTTTTTCGCACAGCTCCCTGGGTTCAGCTTTGGAGCCGCCTGTGCATATAGGTCGCCTCAGGGTGTCTGTTCTTTGCTCAGACAGGACGGGGTTAAAGGAGCAGGTGATTCGGGGGCTCTGGCTCTTTCAGGCCGGGGGGAGGGAGGGGTACGAATGCGGCGGCAGAGGCCAGTGTGACGTTGCACCAGCCTGAGGTGCGCAGTGCGTTCTCCCGGGGAAGTTGTCCCTGATCACGGGACCCTGGCAGTGGTGGGCTGCACAAGCTCCCAGGAGAGGCGGTGTGGATCGTGACCTGTGCTCGCACACAGGCTTCTTGGTGGCAGCAGCAACAGCCTTAGCGTCTCATGCCCGTCTCTGCGGTCCGTGCTTTTAGCCGCGGCTCGCGCCCGTCTCTGGAGCTCCTTTAAGCAGCACTCTTAATCCCCTCTCCTCGCGCACCAGGAAACAAAGAGGCAAGAAAAAGTCTCTTGCCTCTTCGGCAGCTCCAGACTTTTCCCGGACTGCCTCCCGGCTAGCTGTGACGCACTAGCCCCTTCAGGCTGTTCACGCAGCCAACCCCAGTCCTCTCCCTGGGATCCGACGGGATCCCGAGCCTCAGCTCCCAGCCCCCGGCCACCCCGGCGGGGGAGCAGACAAGCCTCTCAGGCTGGTGAGTGCCGGTCATCACTGATCCTCTGTGCGGGAATCTCTCCACTTTGCCCTCCGCACCCCTGTTGCTGCACTCTCCTCTGTGCCTCCGAAGCTTCCCCCCTCCGCCACCTGCAGTCACCGCCCGTGAAGGGGCTTCCTAGTGTGTGGAAACCTTTCCTCCTTCACAGCTCCCTCCCACTGGTGCAGGTCCTGTCCCTATCCTTTTGTCTGTTTATTCTTTTTTCTTTTGCCCTACCCAGGTACGTGGGGGGTTCCTTGCCTTTTGGGGGGTCTCAGGTCTTCTGCCAGCGTTCAGTAGGTGTTCTGTGGGAGTTGTTCCACATGTAGATGTATATCTGATGTATCTGTGGAGAGGAAGGTGATCTGCATGTCCTACTCTTCCGCCATCTTGAAGCTCCTCCTCTTCACCCCTTTTTTGTCTGTGTAAATGGAAAGCTTGTATATCACCATTGAAGTCTGCTGCTATGTATGCACTATCTTGGATTACCCTACAAAAGAAAATTGCATAGCAGCGATGAATGCTGTAACCTTAGCAGAAGTCTCCAGGAGAATTCGTGAATTCTGTTAATCTGTGGGTGTGGAGAGCTGATGCACTGAGGTGCTGGGCAGCAGGCGCTGGTGATGACAGCAGGAGCAGCATCTGCAGAGAGCAGATGAAGACTTGCTTGAGTAGTACTTGAAGAGCTATGTATTTCTGAAAGAATTAAACAGTATATTGAATTTTTACTGCTGCGTTTTTTCACTTGAGTTATCATGAACATTTTCCCGTGACAGTAACTATTGTTCAGAAGTATTTTTTTATACTTAGTAATATTTAATTTTGTTGACCTAGTACAATTTATTTAATCAAATCACTATTTGTTTCCAAGTCTTTGCTCTCACAAATAGTAATTTAATTGACCCTCTTTTACATAGGGCTTTCAGCAAACCTCCAATAATTGCTTTAGGATAAATTTTTGTAATGTGAAATTAATATGTCAAAGCGCATGCACCTCTTTCATCCTGAAAGGTTGAGTCAAATTACAATCTCACCAGCACACTATGAATAAAGCTTATTTCACTGATAGTAATGTTTTTATGGCCTGGCTGTAAGAACATGAGATCACAGTGTTGGGAAAACTTTGAGCAAGAAGGCAGAGAGGGCCTTGATGAGGTGATTATCCTTTTCTTGCCCTGATGTAGCTCCAGCCTCTGGGAGGGAATGTGATTGGAAAACTCAACTGTGGACCACTGTTCTCTGTAGCCTGGTCCCCTGGCCAACAGCCAACTGATTCTGGAGGGCAGCTGGTGGGAGACTGTGGGCTAAGAGACACTCTACCCGTGGATGCCTAAAGCTGGTCATTCTCTGGCCAAACCCCAGGGATTCAGATCAGTGCCAGTGTGTCCCTGCATTCCTGCTAAAGCATGGCTGAGGCCAGCTTCCAATCGGCAGCTGCTCTGCTGTTCAGAGTGGTTTCAGATCATCACTGTCACGCATCTTGAGGTGTGCTGAGCTTTCAGCAAGGTAGGAGAGGTAAAGTACCCACACTCGGAAACAGAGCAAAATTAACCAGTGGAGTTACAATGGCCCAGGGCTGAAGGAACCCAGCCCTGTGCTCTGTGCCTGCTTGATTTTAGCTTTCATGTGTGCAACTTGGGCTATGCATTTGCCACCTCTCCTTTGATTCTGCTGCTTTGGGAAGTGAAATTTCATAGCTTGTTCCTTTATGTATTCATGTATTGGTAATTGGTGCCACTTCTACATTATTTTTATTTGGTGTAAATGCCTAAGTAAGCATAAAACCTGGTATAGTATTAAGCAGTTAGTAAGCAGAAACCTGTGAGAATTTTGTTTGGCAGATTTTATATAATGTGTTTTTCTGCATTATTTTATTAGGAATTTTTTTTATAGGTCACTGTTTTGACAAGGTACTGCTGCACACGTAATCTGCCAGTAAGGTTCACCTTAAAATTGAAGTGTTCCACAGAGAAGATTTTTTTGTGTGAGCTTCTTTTTTAAATGTAAAATTGTAGGCTTAATTTCTTTAAAATACTTTCTGAATCATGGGACTAATTTTATGTTAACTTAGGGAACTAATCATCTGCAAATACAGGGATAATTTATTAATTCAGTAATTTACTAAATGATCCACTAAGAAACTGCTGTATATTTTGTAAATTTGTCAAAATCAAAACCATTTATTCCCAAATAAAGCAGGAGCTTTTGTTTCTCTCTTCCTCTTCTCCTTCCCTTTCTTGTCATTCTCAAATACATCCACTTCATAATTCCAACCAAATCATGATTGTAGGCTTACTTGATAGAAATAAACCAACATGGACAAAACAAGTATTGCTGTCACTTTTTTTCTTAAATATACTTCAGAGGCATTTTGAAATAAAATTAGAAACAAAAACTAAAACTTGATAAAGTTAGCTTTACTTTTTGTCTCTAAGAATAATTGAATTTATTTCTAGTTTTTAAACAAGAAAATCAGAGATAGAGAATAGTGCATAAGCAATTCAGAACCAAAGAATATTTGAGGGGTCTTAGGAATTACCTAGTTTAAACATTCATGTTTTACAGCTATGTTTTTGTCACATATAAGATCAAAGATTGTTTTCTAGTGCACAGAACAAATATCACAGATTCATTTTGACTTTCCAGTTCTCTGTGAAGTACTTTTAGGGTTTACATGATGAACTTCAAATATTTTATGCATTTCTATTAAGTGTCTTTGGGCTGTCATTAGGAAGCTCAGTTTTATGCATTTAAAACTGAACATTTATTTTGCAGTTGTTCTGGAGCTGGAATACAGTACACAACCACATAAAGTGATGTTTGTTTTAAAAAATCTATAATTTTAAATATGTATATGTTAATACAGTCATTTACAGAAAGATTTAAAAAGACTTGTTCCTCATTGAACACACAAATCATACCAGTTCCTCAAATTCTTGCACCAGACTTTAGAGACTGGGCATTAATATCCCAAAGGGCTCTCTAAAATAGAAGGCTTTGTAGGTGGACTTTCTGTGACTGATGCTAGAAATTGTTTTTTCCTCCTTTATTCCAAGCCTAACAGAGAAAATCATGGATCAGTTCAGGAGAAGTACATTAATAAAAATGTTGGAGCTTTTATTAAATAATTACATGTACCTAAATCTACTTTAGAGCACCTTTCCTGATACAAACCTGAGTTTTGTGCAGAAAGGGAGTTACATTCTTAATAGACATATTAGTATATTTTATTTCCTATAACTGTGGCTTTAAAAAATAATTATCACAGTTAATTATGTAGCTATTTGTATAAAGTTATGCTTTGTGAAAAGGGATTCTGTGACCTTTTAATACATTATATGTAAAGTGGTTAATGAGTTATAAATGGTCATTAATGCAACTCTGTTTTCAAAATAACTGATCACTAACTAAGTAACCATGGAGAAGCAATCATTTGAACTAAATATTAGAATCCTCTATGTAATAAGTATATGTAAGTGAGTCTGATAATTAGTAAAATTTAAGAATATCTGCTTCTGTACCTTCCAATCAGCTTTCTCTTTTTCTGCCAGGCAGTGGATGGAAAGATGCAGGACTTTTTAGAACTCAAGAATCTAGAAAAAAACAAAACCAAAAATAAACTCCCCAAATATTTAGAATGTAAAACCATGGCGTTGAATAAAGACGCTGACCTACTAGAAAATGGACTTGAGGATATGGGGAGGGGGAAGGGTAAGCTGTGACAAAGTGAGAGAGTGGCATGGACATATATACACTACCAAACGTAAAATAGATAGCCAGTGGGAAGCAACCGCATAGCACAGGGAGATCAGCTAGGTGGTTTGTGACCACCTAGAGGGGTGGGATAGGGAGGGTGGGAGGGAGGGAGACACAAGAGGGAAGAGATACGGGGATATATGTATATGTATAAATGATTCACTTTGTTATAAAACAGAAAGTAACACACCATAGTAAAGCAATTATACTCCAATAAAGATGTTAAAAAAAAAAAACAAAAAAAACCATGGTGTTATCTAACAATGTGGTGTTATGCTTGTTAAGAGTAATAAAGGAATGCAAATATATTCGGATTTTAATCTTTTTCTAGATACATATCAGCTGTGGCAGGATTGCAGGAAAGTTCATGCTCATTGGTCAGTTAATTACACCATGATTGTTCTGACATAGGACCTTATCTGAGGCAATTGTCCTGATGGCTTTCCCTCTGCCCAGCTTCTTTCCTCCTCCCCATTCCCACCCTTTTAGTAGCACTTCCTTCCTTTGAGGAACTAGTCAGCCCTGTTCCAGTCATGCCAATCATAGTAAACCTGTAACTCCCTCCTCCTTAGACTGTGAGTTCTTAGAATACGACCTCAGAGCAGGCAGCAGCAGTGTTTTCTGTCTGAGCGAAGACCAGTACACAGAGAGAAGCTGGGGGGTGGGGGGGGGTGATGGAGAGCCCTAGTGCTCTTCACGTCCATGGACCCAACCGATCTTGAAGCTAACATTACCTGTGTCCTTAGGATTTGATTACATGAGCCATCATGCTTAAGTGAGTTTGAATATCATTTTGTCCTCTGCAAAAAGAATACTGATTAATACTCAGTGATGGCTTATTCTATCTGCAACAGTTAGCACTTTAAAAGGGATATCAACTGGAAGTTAAAACAAACTGATGGCAAAGTTTGAGAGAAAACATAATAAACTTTGCTTGAAACTTTCAGTCTTAAAACTATAAACTCTTTGTTGTACAGAGATAGGTTTGGGGAAATGTGTTTTGACAAACGTACATTTGAATCCATCAATGGATTCATATTTTAAGTTCAAATGGTTCATATTTTAAGTGAGTTGCTGGACTAGTCAGGGGAACAGAAGGTCAATGAGAGACATGTATGCTTTCAAGTGTATGAAGAACTGTTTATTTGAGGAAATAGACCAATTATTTTCAATCTCTTGCTCTTAATTTGTTCTATTAGTCAGTGGCTTAGACAGCCAGCTGGGATGGCTCTGCTTCACATTATTTCTTTTTGTCCTTAAGACTAAGAAAGGTTCTTAGGATGTATGCCCAGTAGTGGAATTGCTGGCATGTATGGTAGTTCTATTTTTAGTTTTTTTAAGGAAACTCCATACTGTTCTCCATAGTGGCTGTATCAATTTACATTCCCACCAACAGTGCAAGAGGGTTCACTTTTCTTCACACCCTTTCCAACATTTATTTTTTGTAGATATTTTGATAATGGCCATTCTGACTGGTGTGAAGTGATACCTCATTGTAGTTTTGATTTGCATTTCTCTAAGGATTACTGATGTTGAGCATCCTTTCATTTGTTTGTTGGCAATCTGTATATCTTCTTTGGAGAAATGCATATTTAGGTCTTCTGCCCATTTTTGGATTGGGTTGTTTGTTTTTTTCGATATTGAGCTGCATGAGCAGCTTGTATATTTTGGAGATTAATCCTTTCTCAGTTGCTTCATTTGCAAATATTTTCTCCTATTCTGAGGGTTGTCTTTTCGTCTTATTTATGGTTTCCTTTGCTGTGCAAAAGCTTTTAAGTTTCATAAGGTTCCATTTGTTTATTTTTGTTTTTATTTCCATTTCTCTAGGAGGTGGGTCAAAAAGGATCTTCGTGTGATTCATGTCCTAGAGTGTTCTGCCTTTGTTTTCCTCTAAGTTTGATGGTGTCTGGCCTTACATTTAGGTCTTTAATCCATTTTGAGTTTATTTTTGTGTATGGTGTTAGGGAGTGTTCTAATTTCATTCTTTTACATGTAGCTATCCAGTTTTCCCAGCACCACTTATTGAAGAGGCTGTCTTTTCTCCATTGTATATTTTTGCCTCATTTATCAAAGATAAACCCACGCACATATGGCCACCTTATCTCTTGGCTTTCTATCCTCTTCCATTGATCTATATTTCTGTTTTTGTGCCAGTACCGTACTGTCTTGATTACTGTAGCTTTGTAGTATAGTCTGAAGTCAGGGAGCCTGATTCCTCCAGCACGATTTTTCTTAAGATTGTTTTGGCTATTCGGGGTCTTTTGTGTTTCCATACAAATTGTGAAACTTTTTGTTCTAGTTCTGTGAAAAATGCCATTGCATATACCCTGAGAAAACCATAATTGAAAAAGAGTCATGTACCACAGTGTTCACTGCAGCTCTGTTTACAATAGCCAGGACATGGAAGCAACCTAAATGTCCATCGACAGATGAATGGATAAAGAAGATGTGGCACATATATACAATGGAATATTACTCCACCATAAAAAGAAACAAAACTGAGTTATTTGTAATGAGGTGGATGGGTCTAGAGTCTGTCATACAGAGTGAAGTAAGTCAGAAAGAGAAAAATGAATACTATATGCTAACACATATATATGGAATCTAAAAAAAAAGTTCTGAAGAACCTAGGGACAGGACAGGAATAAAGACGCAGACGTATAGAATGGACTTGAGGACATTGGGAGGGGGAAGGGTAAGCTGGGACGAAGTGAGAGAGTGGCATTGACATATATACACTACCAAATGTAAAATAAGTAGTTAGTGAGAAGCAGCCACATAAAACAGGGAGATCAGCTCGGTGCTTTGTGAGCACCTAGAGGGGTGGGATAAGGAGGGTAAGAGGGAGATGCAAGAGGGAGGGGATATGCGGATATATGTACATGTAGAGCTGATTCACTTTGTTATACAGCAGAAACTAGCACAACAATTTAATTGTTGTAAAGCAATTATACTCCAATACAGATGTTAAAAAAAATGTAAAAAAAAACAGTAAGAAAAGTTCTTTGTAAGGCTAAAATTGTTCTGGTAAACAAAAGGAAGGGGGTAGATGAGATGAATGGCAGAACATATCAAATCTCCAAAGGTAGTAGTTAATACCTGAGAGCTATTTCCAATGTTTTAAAAATCCTAAGGCTAATGCATAGTAAAATCATTATGTTTAGTAGGAAAAAAGCGTAGAACATGTAGGGGAGATAATAAAGGGAGTTTGGAGAAAAATTCAGAAGTTACAACCAGATGATGTTCCATCACACGTTGCTCCCTGTTAAGCTGACTTGATTAGAGCCAGGAAATTTTCAGGCAGTGTGAACATCTTTACATAGAGTTAAAAAAAATTCTTTTTGGTCCAAAGCATTCTTTCTCAATGCTGATTTTCATAGGGTTAATGAAGTAGATTAATGAAGAGAAAATAAAACATTTTATCAAATGAATTTATCTTTCCATTAAAAACCATTCACTCAGACTTGCCCAGTGATGGACTTCTGTTTGCACCTGTGGGTTAAGAATGGACAGAATTGTATTTGCCAACCTGGAGTGACCAGTGGTCCTGTGTTCCTTATCCTGACATCAGCCTGAAGACCCCTCTTGTTCGGTACTCACATCTCTTTAACAAGCCTGTCCTTCCTTTCCATATCAGAAAGCTACCCTGATGAACTCTGCCCTGGGGGTTACTTACTAGGCTGGTGGCCTGAGGATGCCAGTCTATGTAGGTAGTAATGGCACAAATGTGTCGGAGGGAATTGAGTTTATCATGTGGACAGAGAAATGGAGTAGGATTTGGAAGTGCTGAGTAGACTTGGGATCATGATGGGTTGTTTGGTAGGCAGTGGCCTTGAACAGCGGAGAAATTGTGTGGGCAGGGGCTACACTAAGGGTGGGGATGTTGAATGACAGGGAAACTGATTTGTGTGGTGAAGTTTGGTAAATGTGGGAGAAGTAGAGGGCCATTGAGAAGCTGATGTAGAGCATGAAGGAGGATGAGCTAGTAAGGACAGGGCAGTTCGGTAGAGCTAGGTTGTTTGTGTGAATGGTTAGGACAATTTAATCTATCAAATAATCTCTGGAATATTTAAAAGCAGCAGATTGAAGTCATGAGTGAAGATTTTTGCACTGCTCAGTAGCACCAGAATGATTTGATTGCCAACCTCTCTTTGACATGATCATGTTTGGATCACCCATTCAGTAGGACAGATGTTATTAAGCAAACCTCATATCTTTTAATTCCCAATAAATTGTTTACAGTTCTCATGGTCAAGTACTATTTTGTTTGCTTCTTTAGTAGAACTTATGACATTTTCTGGCCAAAATGTATTAAGAAGACACAGTTTTCTGGGAGCTGTATAAACCTTAATGGTGCTATGTAGAAGAAGCTGGTAGACCTACTCCAGTTAGGGATGACTGATTTGGCACAGAGAACATGTACAGTGCAGTGCTTCTCAAAGTGTGGGCTGCCAACTGCCTACATTAGAATCACCTGTATGTTTCTAAAAACACATATTTCTGGGCTTCAATCTAGATAAGGTTATATTTGGAGATGTGAATTTTTTAGATTTATCTAAAAAGTTATCCACGGATAAATCTGATTCACGTTGTAGTTTGAGAATCTCCAATCTGGAAAATTAATGCAGTCACAATAAAAGGGCTCTTTATTTAATTTAATACATGTTACTATTCATGTTGACTTTTCCTAACATAAAAAACCTAGAATTAGAGTGTATAATTGCCTGTGTGTATGTAACCTTGGAATGATCTATTATACTAAGTTGTGCTTACCAGTGCATCATATATTTAAAGATTTCTAGGCATAGAATTTTATTAGAATTCTAAGTAGCCTGAAGCAATAATTCAGAGGCTGATAGGCAAAGCTATTTCCCAATTTCTCCTGTTGCTTAATTCTTGAGCTTTTGAATATTCCTTATCTCATAGCTTGTGATACCAGTTTCATGAATTTTTGCATTTGGGATATGTCTCCTCCAAAGAATATTCTCTTGATACAAACTAACATGGTGGTAGGGATGGGGATGTAGGGATGGGGTCAATTCCTGCAGATAGGTATATTTTCCTCTTCTGAAATTAGGTCATTTAAACTAATGGACTAATCTTAGTTCCAGGTCAGTTTTCTTTGTCTAAAGCCCATGGAATACAGAAAGGACACACATTGACTTTGCTCTTATCATCTCCCCACCTTTTATTAAAGGATGTTCTTCCTCTTTCTTGAGTTGTCTCAGGTAGAAGTTTACTCAGGCATCCTTTATGGGCCTTCACTTAGTAGCCTACAGTGCCGTCTCTACGATAAAACCTCTTGGTGACTCTTCATTTGATTTCCTGAATCATTCTTGTTTACAGTACTTGTCCTTAAGTGACAAATAAACACAATTTCCAATGTTTATATATTGAACTTAAGGGAGAAATACTTGGCCAGAATTGCAGAAACCACCTGTCTGTTACTTGCCCTGGGTTTGCCTGAGACTGCTTGTTAGAGCAGTCACCTTTTTAGCTGTGTGTAAACATCTTTCACTGTGGCTCCAGTGAAAGGAATAAACCACAGACTCACTTTGCCTAAGAGCCTAAGCTGTATGTTTAGTTTGTGATCTGCATGCTTTGATGTCCTCTTCTGTAAGAAGTCAGCTTAGTAACCATAGTTTTCTTATACATCAGTCAGCAGTTGTACCTGCTTTGGTTTAAACAAAGGACTTTGCTTAACCTTGGTAATGATGCTAATTAAAGGATTTCTTTTCACTTTTTGCAGTATGTTATTTAACTTAAATTTCATGACTTCTTTTTATTCTGTTTTTATGCTTGGGAGCTATGCTATGGGCAAGCTCTTGTCCAATGGAAGAGGTGATACATACCTTGTTCTCTTTCTCATGTAAAATAATCACACATGATCTCTTACCTCAAAAAACTTACTTTGTGGAGGATGCCCCATATCAACCATTACAGCTACAGGGAACTTACCAATAGTACATGCTAAGTATCTCCTACACAGAGAGCCATAAGGACAACCTTAAGTATAGTTCATAAGGGTAATTGAACAGAATTTTCTTTATAAAATTCTTCAGTCTGTAGAATAGATGTCCACAATTTCTAAAACATTTTGTGCTCACATAATTTCCTGAGTTTTGTGAGTATATCAACAATTGCCTGAGAAAGAACTATGGACAGAGTGATAAAAATAGACAGATCTGAGTGCACTTCTTTTACAAATTCAATTTTAGGAAAGAATCAGATATATGCTGAGTCTTTCCATTAGACTTTTGAGAAAGGGATGCAAGAGAATCCTTAAGTAATCAGAACAGGTTGTACACTAGTTTGCCTGTAAAATAAACCTGAACTCCATGGTGTATTCCATGACTACAGGACTTGAAGTAGATTATCCTATATTTAGTTTTCTCAATTATTTTTTCTAATCATGAAATGCAAAGAGATAATGGCCAGGGTCATGTTCCCTGCCTATTCCCTCCCACTCAAATGGAGCTTTCCAAGCAGAGACAGACGTGGGTCTGTGGGGTTATACTACATTCTAAACAACGAGCCCCAAACATTGTCTGATGTATCAACGACTGATTGAATTCTAAATCTCTTATAATAAGGATCTTGAAACATGTTTTGATCCTGCTAGGTTGCAGTCTGCCATAAAAGAGTATAACTAAATTCTGGTCTTATGAGATTAAAAGAGATCTGAAGTTTGAGACCTTTCTCTATCTCAATTAAGTGAATATCCATCCTCTGTTAGAATACCTCCACTGTGCTGCTCCTCTGTGCTATTTTTCTTATGCTATTGAAAAGTCTAGCTCATAGTCTGGGACTGTGTAATAGTTTTGTAGAACATAGAAGTGAGGCCAGTAGATGCAGAGCATGGCTCTTCTTCAACAGATAAGTAGGGCTATATGTTTATTCAGCTGTGAGTCCTACATATGTATCACTCTTTTCTCATTCTGTCCCTTATTTCTGACCTAATAAAAATTCCTAATTGGAGGCTTCTCATATTCATCTCCATTTTGTAGATAAGGAATCTTTATGATAATTAATTTGTTGAAGGTCATGCAGATAGGCAGTGCTAATGCAAGAAACTTGCAGATATTCTTAGAACATTTGATTATGCTGTAAGAAAGCCTCCTTTTGTTTAGGTCATTTTCTAGGGTGTTGCTAACCTTGGATAGTGGGCTGAACTATAGGTGAAACAACTGTGAAGATCAGTCAAAATAATAGAATAGACATGCATCTCTTTTCCATCATATTAGGAGGAACCTAAGAAATAATAATGCTTGACACTTACCTAGTACTTGTCATGTGTCAGGCAGTGTTCTAAGTGCTTTACCTATAGTATCTAGTTTAAATTCATAACAACTCTGAGGTAGACACCATTATTTCCCTAACTTTATAACAGGGAGAAAAATAGAAAGAAAAAACCCTGGATCAGGGAGGGAAGGAAAACCATGATTGGTACAGAGAAAAGCTTCAGGTAGAATGGGGTCCATTAATGAAGACACTTGGGTGCTGGTGATATTAAGTCCAATTATTATTCTGAAAATTCTTAGGAAAAAAATCCCCAGAATGTCACTTAAGAATGAAACACTGAGAAATTGGCTGGTGAATGCATTTCAGACATACTCAGTGAAGGAGGGAAACATGGCCCAGGGAATAGAGTAGAACACCCAGGGTATGGAGTCACAACGACCTCAGTGTACAGAACAATGAGGTATTGCAAATCAGTGAAGAACAACCCAAAGCCCAGCTGAGGAATATCTGGGGATTAGTTAAGGGAGGAGATTTTCTGAAGAGGCATCAGGCCAGGACCCATTAGCATTAAGAGAACTATAGAGCAACAATTTCATGCATCCCGGGATGTACAGCTTGGACACCTGTTGTGCGGGACAGGTGGAACAGCATAAGCATCCTACGTAATCAGTCAGGAATGCTATTATGACTTTTCCTCAGTTGAAATTCTGAACAATGACATTACTGTTTAATGAATGGATTAAAATATAAAGAGGAAATATGGACATTTGTTCCTGAGAAACTCTGTGTGTCCACAATAGTTCTGGCTGGATTTATGAAAAAATACTTAATTCCTAAAACTATTGGGTCCTCAGTATTGCCTTTTCCCTTTCTTGAGGTTTCCATGTTACCCAGGTCTCTCTTTTTGTCTGCTGTGAAGTACAAACCAATTTAATTTTTCTCTGTTTTTTAAAAATTATAGTGAAATAAATATAAAATTTGCCATCTTAACCACTTGTACGCATACAGCTCAGTGGCATCTGGCATGCTCACATTGTTGGGCAACCATTACCACCATTCATGTCTCAATTTAGTTTCAAAAAAGGCACATATGTATTCCTTCTTTCCCTAGCAAGAGAAATAACTTGACTGCTGTTAAAGTCTATTTTTCTTTGCCTTCATCCTCAGCAGTCACTTGAAAAGTATGATTGTTTTCAAAATTTTAGCTATTCTGAATAAAGCTGCCATGAACATTCATGTATAAGTCTTCGTGTAGATATATAGGGATATATAGTCATTATTTTGTAATAATTTTAAATGGAATATGATCTCGAAAAATACTGAATCACTATGTTGTACACCTGAAACTAACATAATATTGTAAATCAGCTATACTTCAATTAAAAAAATTCCATACCTCAAAATTGTTTCTAAACTTAATAATACTAAGCTTTCCAATCAATGACAATGGTATATCTCCCCATTTATTTAGGCCTTCATTAATTTCTTTCAAGAATATTTTGTAGTTTTCATTGTAGAGATCTTACACATATTTTATTAATGTCTCTAATTGTTTCACGCTTTGATACTACTATAAAAGGTATTTAAGAAAGTTTATTCCTGACCATTCATTCCTACCATATAGACATGTAATTAATTTTTGATTATTGACCTTAAATTCTACATACTCTCTAAACTCTCATGTTCTAGTTACTTTTTTTCCATAGGTTTCTTAGGATTTTCTATGTATATGATCATATCATCTGCAAAAAAAATACAATTATTTTTCTTCCTTTACAATCTGTCTGACATTTATTTACATTATTTACTTACTAACTAGACCTCCAGGACAATATTAAATCGAAGCAGTGAGTGTGGATATCCTATTTCAGTCATGAAAGAAAGTATTCAGTCATGGGCCAATAAATATGTTAGTTGCAGATTATTTTCTTTCTTGTAGATGACCTTTATTAGCACGAAGATGTTTTCACATATTTTTAGTAGTTGAAATTTTTTTCTATAATAAATCAATATTATAGATTTTGCAATGATTGAGATGAACTTTTTTGTTTTTCCACTTAAGCTATTAAAGTGGTAAATTACATTAATAGATTTTCAAATGTTAAACTAACCTCACATTTCTAGTATAAACCCTACTTTGTCATGATTTATTATTTTTTACAGTACTGTTTGATTCTATTTGCTAATTTGTTAGGTTTGCGCCTATATTCATGAGAGTTGTAAATGTTTTTTCATGGTAATATGTTTGACTGGTATTGTATTAAAGTAATGCTGGCCTCATAAAGTGAGTTGGGAGGTGTTCCCTCATTCTCCATATTTTGTAAGATTTTGTTTGGTAGAATTTACCAGTGCAGCCACCTGGCCTGGTGTTAGACACTTTTTTTTTTTCTTCTAGAGGGGAGGAAGGTTTTTAATTATAAATTCAATTTCGTCAATAAACATAGGGCAATTCAAATTTTCTGTGTTTGAGTCAGTTTTACTAATTTGTGCCTTTCAAGAAATTTTCCCATTTTATCTGTTAATGAATTTATTTGCATGAAAATTTTAATGATATTCTCCTAATATCCTTTAAATATCTGAATAATATGGAATGACGTCCTTTTAAATTCTTTATATTTTTAATTTGCTCTCTTCTTTTCTTAGTTTAGCTAAAGATTTATCATTTTGGTCAATCTTTCCTAAAAACCTAGCTTTTGATTTAATTAAATTATATAATTTTCTGTTTTCTAGTTCATTGATTTCTGCTCTGTATTTAATTTTTTCTACTTATTTGGAATACAGTTTGCTCTTGTGTTTCTGTCCTATGAAGGTGGGAGCTTAGATTTTTGGTTTTAGAACTTTTCTAATATGTGTAAGTATTTAAAGCCACAAATTTCCTTATAAACACTGATTTAGCTGCATTTCATGAATTTTGATTCACTGTTTTCATTTAAATTCAGTTCAAACTATTTTCTATTTCTCTTTTTTTTTTTTTTTTGCGGTATGCAGGCCTCTCATTGTTGTGGCCTCTCCCGTTGCGGAGCACAGGCTCCGGACGCACAGGCTCAGCGGCCATGGCTCACGGGCCCAGCCGCTCGGCGGCATGTGGGATCTTCCCAGACCCGGGCACGAACCTGTGTCCCCTACATCAGCAGGCGGACTCTCAACCACTGTGCCACCAGGGAAGCCCATCTATTTCTCTTTTGAATTATTGTTTAGTTCGTGTTATTTAAAACTTTCTAAATAATTTTGAATTTTTCTGTTTTAATGATTTCTAATTCAATGTTATTGTAAACAGAGAATATATTAACAATTTTTCCCTTTAAATTTCTTCAGACTTGTTTCCTGTCCCAGAATATTTTATGTTCTTGTGTATGTTTCATGTATATTCCATTCTTATTGGATGGAGTGTCCTGTAAATGTCATTTAAGTAACGATTCATAATATCATTCATGTTTTATTTTTCTATGCTGGCTTTCTGTTCATTTGCTGTATTGATTACTAAGAGGATGGTTGAATCTACAGCCCTAATTATAGATTGTGTATTTCTCTTTTAAGTTCTGTCAGTTTTTATGTATTTTGAAGTTCTGTTATTGAGTGCATTTGTTTTAGGATTATTATGCCTTTTGGATGAAATATCCACTACCTCATTCATCTTAATATTTCATGATCTGAAATCTACATATTCTGATATAGCCACTCCGGCTTTCTTATGATTAATTTTTGCATGAAACATATTTTCCCATCCTTTTAGTTTTAAACTTTCTTTGTCATTATATGTATATATATATATATATGTTTTTATACATGTCTACTGGAGTATAACTGCTGCACAATGTTGTGTTACTTTCTGCTGTACAACAAAGAGAATCAGCTATATGCACACACATATCTCCATATCCCCTCCCTCCCACCCTCCCTATCCCGCCACTCTAGGTGGTCACAAAGCACCAAGCTGATCTCCCCGTGCTATGCAGCAGCTTCCCACCAGCCGTCCATTTTACATTTGGTAGTGTATATATGTCAATGCTACTCTCTTGCTAAGTTCCAGCCTCCCCTTCCCTCCGTGTCCTCAGGTCTGTTCTCAACGTCTGCATCTTTCTTCCTGCCCTGCAACTAGGTTCATCAGTACCATTTTTCTAGATTCCATATATATGCGTTAGCATATGGTATTTGTTTTTCTCTTTCTGACTTACTTCACTCTGTATGACAGACTCTAGGTCCTTCCACCTCACTACAAATAACTCAGTTTCGTTCCTTTTTATGACTGAGTCATATTCCATTGTATATATGTACCACAACTTCTTTATCCATTCATCTGTTGATGGGCATTTAGGTTGTTTCCATGTCCTGACTATTGTAAACAGAGCTGCAGTGAACACTGTGGTACATGACTCTTTTTGAATTATGGTTTTCTAAGGGTATATGCCCAGTAGTGGGATTGCTGGGTGATATGGTAGTTCTGTTTTTACTTTTTAAAGGAATCTTCATACTATTCTCCATAGTAGCTGTATCAGTTTACATTCCCACCAACAGTGCAAAAGGGTTCCCTTTTCTCTGCATCCTCTCCAGAATTTATTGTTTGTAGATTTTTTGATGATCGCCATTCTGACTGGCGTGAGGTGATACCTCATTGTAGTTTTGATTTGCATTTCTCTAATGATTAGTGTTGTTGAACATCTTTTCACGTATTTGTTGGCCATCTTTATGTCTTCTTTGGAGAGTTCTTCTTCTGCCCATTTTTGGATTGGGTGGTTTGTTTTTTTTGTTATTGAGCTGCATAAGCTGCTTGTATATTTTGGAGATTAATCCTTTGTCAGTTGCTTTGTTTGTAAATATATTATCCCATTCCCAGGATTGTCCTTTTGTCTTGTTTATGGTTTCCTTTGCTGTGCAAAAGATTTGAAGTTTCATTAGGTCCCATTTGTTTAGTTTTGTTTTTATTTCCATTACTCAAGGAGGTGGGCCAAAAAGGATCTTCTGTGATTTATGTCATAGAGTGTTCTGCCTATGTTTTCTTCTAAGAGTTTTATAGTGTCTGGCCTTACATTTAGGTCTTTACTCCATTTTGAGTTTATTTTTGTGTATGGTGTTAGCAAGTGTTCTAATTTCATTCTTTCACATGTAGCTGTCCAATTTTCCCAGCAGCATTTATTGAAGAGGCTGTCTTTTCTCCACTGTATATTCTTCCCTCCTTTGTCAAAGATAAGTTGACCATATGTGCATGAGTTTATTTCTGGGCTTTCTATCCTGTTCCATTGATCTGTATTTCCATTTTGTGCCAGTACCATACTGTCTTGATTACTGTAGCTTTGTATATAGTCTGAAGTCAGGGAGCCTGATTCCTGAAGCTCCGTTTTTCTTTCTCAAGATTGTTTTGGCTATTTGGGGTCTTTTGTGTTTCCATACAAATGGTAAAATTTTTTGTTCTTGTTCTGTGAAAAATGCCACTGGTAATTTGATAGGGATTGAGTTAAATCTGTAGATTGGGCAGTATAGTCATTTTGACAATGTTGATTCTTCCAATCCAAGAACATGGTATATCTCTCCATCTGTTTGTATCATCTTTGATTTTTTTCATCAGTGTCTTATAGTTTTCTGCATACAGGTCTTTTTCCTCCTTAGGTAGTTTTATTCCTGGGTATTTTATTCTTTTCATTGCAATGGTAAATAAGAGTGTTTCCTTAATTTCTCTTTCAAATTTTTCATCATTAGTGTATAGGAATGCAAGAGATTTCTGTGCATTAATTTTGTATCCTGTTACTTTACCAAATTCATTGATTAGCTCTATGAGTTTTCTGGTGGCATCTTTAGGATTTTCTATGTATAGTATCATGTCATCTGCAAACAGTGTTTTACTTCTTCTTTTCCAATATGGATTCCTTTTATTTCTTTTTCTTCTCTGATTGCTGTGGCTAAAACTACCAAAACTATGTTGAATAACAGTGGTGAGAGTGGGCAACCTTGTCTTGTTCCTGATCGTAGAGGAAATGCTTTCAGTTATTCACCATTGGGTATGATGTTTGCAGTGGGTTTGTTGTATATGGTCTTTATTATGTTGAGGTAGGTTCCCTCTATGCCCACTTCTGGAGAGTTTTTATCATAAATGGGTGTTGAATTTTCTCAAAAGCTTTTTCTGCATGTACTGATATTATCAGATTTTTTATCCTTCAGTTTGTTACTATGATGTATCACATTGATTGGTTTGCATATATTGAAGAATCCTTGCATTTCTGTGACAGACCCCGCTTCATCATGGTATATGATCCTTTTAATGTGCTGTTGGATTTTGTTTGCTAGTACCTCGTTGAGGGATTTTGCATCTATGTTTATCAGCAATATTGACTGTAATTTTCTTTGTGACATCTTTGTGTGGTTTTGGTATCAGGGTGATGGTGGCTTTATAGAATCAGTTTAGGAGTGTTCCTCCGTCTGCTATATTTTGGAAGAGTTTGAGAAGGATGGGTGTTAGCTCATCCCTAAGTGTTTGATAGAATTCCCCTTTGAAGCCATCTGACCCTGGGCTTTTGTTTGTTGGAAGATTTTTAATCACAGTGTCACTTTCAGTGCTTGTGATTGATCTATTCATATTTCCTATTTCTTCCTGCTTCAGTCTTAGAACATTGTACTTTTCTAAGAATTTGTCCATTTCCTCCAGGTTGTCCATTTTATTGGCATAGAGTTGCTTGTAGTAGTCTCTCATGATCCTTTGTATTTCTGAGTGTCACTTTTTACTTCTTGTTTTTTATTTATAATTCAGTTGATTTGAGTCCTCTCACTCTTTTTCTTGAGTCTGGCTAATGGTTTATCAATTTTATCTTCTCAAAGAACCAGCTTTTAGTTTTATTGATCTCTGCTATTGTTTCCTTCATTTCTTTTCCTTTTACTTCTGATCTGATGTTTATGATTTCTTTCCTTCTGCTAACTTTGAGGGTTTTTTGTTCTTCTTTCTCTAATTGCCTTAGGTGTAAGGTTAGGTTGTTTATTTGATTTTTTTCTTCTTTCTTGATGTAGGATTGTATTGCTATAAACTCCCTCATAGAAGTGCTTTTGCTGCATCCCTTAGGGTTTGGATCATCGTGTTTTCATTGTCATTCATTTCTAGGTATTTTTGACTTCCTCTTCGATTTCTTCAGTGACCTCTTGGTTGTTTAGTATCATGTTGTTTAGCCTCCATGTGTTTGTATTTTTTACATTTTCCCCCCTGTAATTGCTATCTAGTGATTGTATTGTAATTGTAATTGCTATCTAGTAATTGCTATCTAATAGCATTGTGGTTGGAAAAGATGCTTGATATGATTTCAGTTTCCTTAAGTTTACCAAGGCTTGATTTGTTAACTCAAGATGTGATCTCTCCTGGAGAATGTTCCATGTGTACTTGAGAAGAAAGTGTATTCTGTTGTTTTTGAATGGAATGTCCTATAAATATCAATTAAGTCCATCTTGTTTAATGTATCATTTAAAGCTTGTGTTTCCTTATTTATTTTCATTTTGAATGATCTGTCAATTGGTGTAAGTGGGGTGTTAAAGTCCCCTACTATGATTGTGTTACTGTCGATTTCCCCTTATATGGCTGTTAGCAGTTGCCTTATGTATTGTGGTGGTGCTATGTTGGGTGCATAAATATTGTAAATTGTTATATCTTCTTCTTGGATTGATCTCTTGATCATTAGGTAATGTCCTTCCTTGTCACTTGTAAGAGTCTTTATTTTAAAGTCTATTTTATCTGATATGAGTACTGCTACTCCAGCTTTCTTTTGATTTCCATTTACATGGAATATCTTTTTCCATCCCCTCACTTTCAGTCTGTATGTGTCCCTAGGTCTGAAATGGGTCTCTTGTAGACAGCATATAGATTGGCCTTGTTTTTGTATCCATTTAGCCCGTCTGTGTGTTTTGGTTGGCGCATTTAATCCATTCATATTTAAGGTAATTATTGATATGTATGTTCCTATTACCATTTTCTTAATAGTTTTGGGCTTGTTTTTGTAGGTCCTTTTCTTCTCTTGTGTTTCCCGCTTACAGAAGTTCCTTTAGCATTTGTTGTAGACCTGGTTTGGTGATGCTGAATTCTCTTAACTTTGCTTGCCTGTTAAGCTTTGATTTCTCCATCAAATCTAAAGAGATCCTTGCTGGGTTGAGTAATCTTGGTTGTAGTTTTTCCCTTACATCATTTTAAATATATCGTACTCCTCCCTTATGGCTTGCAGAGTTTCTGCTGAAATGTCAGCTGATAAGCTTATGGGGATTCTCTTGTATGTTATTTGTTGCTTTTCCCTTGCTGCTTTTAATATATTTTCTTTGTATTTAATTTTTGATAGTTTGATTAATATGCATCTTGGCGTGGTTCCTCCTTGGATTTATCCTATATGAGACTCTCTGCACTTCCTGGAGTTGATTGACTATTTCCTTTCCCATGTTAGGGAAGTTTTCAACTATAATCTCTTCAATATTTTCTCAGACCCTTTCTTTTTCTCTTCTTCTTCTGGAACTCCTGTAATTCGATTGTTGCTGCTTTTAATGTTGTCCCAGAGGCCTCTGAGACCGTCCTCAATTCTTTTCATTCTTCTTTCTTCATTCTGCTCCATGACAGTTTTCTCCACCATTCTATCTTCCAGGTCACTTATCCTTTCTTCTCTCTGTTATTCTGCTATTGATTCCTTCTAGAGTAGTTTTAGTTATTGTGTTGTTCATCACTCTTTGTTTTTTCTTTATTTTTTCTAGGTCTTTGTTAAATGTTTTTTGTATTTTTTCCATTCTATTTCCAAGATTTTGAATCATCTTTATTATAATTACTCTGAATTCTTTTTCTGGTAGACTGCCTATCTCCTCATTTGTTTGGTGTTATGGGTTTTTCCTTGCTCCTTCATCTGTTGCATATTTCTCTGTCTTCTCATTTGTTTAACTTACTGTGTTTGAGGTCTCCTTTCTGCAGGCTGCAGGGTCATAATTCCTCTTACTTCTGTTGTCTGTCCGCATTGGGTGAGTTTGGTCCAGTGGCTTGTGTAGGGTGCCTGGTGGAGGCGACTAGAACTTGTGTTCTGGCGGGTGGAGCTGGATCTTGTCCCTCTGATGGGCAGGGCTGCATCTGATGGTGTGTCTTCTGGTGTCTGTGAGCTTAATATGACTTTAGGTAGCCTGTCTGCTAATGGGTGAGGTTATGTTCCTGTCTTGTTAGCTGTGAGGCATCCAGCACTGGAGCTTGGTGGCCTTTGGGAGGAGCTGGGTCTTAGTGCTGAGATGGAGCCCTCTTGGAGAGCTCTCACCAGTTAATATTCCATGGGGCCAGGAGTTCTCTGGTAGTCCAATGTCCTGGACTCAGCTCCCCCACCTTAGAGGCTCAGGCCTGACCCCTGGCCAGTGCACCAAGACCCAGCATTCAATAGGTTTTCTGTAGCCACTGTTTCACATGTAGATGTATTCTTGATGTATTTGTGGGGAGGAAGGTGATCTCCCCATCTTACTCCTCCACCATCTTGAAGATCTCTTGTCATTATATTTTAATTTGGTTTTGTGTAGACTGTTTATAATTGGATCTTGCTTTTTCATCAAGTCTGACAATCTCTGTCTTCCAAATGGAGTGGTAAGTATATTTATATTTCATATATACTTACCTATATGGTTAGGTTTAAATCTACTATACTGTTAGTTTTTTGCTTGTGTCATTTGTTTTTTCTCCTCCTTTCCCTCTTCTGTCATCTTTTGTATTAGCTGAGCATTTTTCAGAATTCCATTTTATCTCCACTATTTAATTATTAATCATCTCTCTCTCTTTTTTTTTTTTGTGGTACGCGGGCCTCTCACTGCTGTGGCCTCTCCCATTGTGGAGCACAGGCTCTGGATGCACAGGCTCAGCAGCCATGGCTCACGGGCCCAGCCACTCCGCGGCATGTGGGATCCTCCCGGACCATGGCACGAACCCGTGTCCCTGCATTGGCAGGCAGACTCTCAACCACTGCACCACCAGGGAAGCCCTATATCTCTTTTAAAAAAATTTTTTTAGTGGTTGCCATAGGTTTAGAATATTCAGCTGTAAGTTTTCAGTTTACCCTAAAAAATATTAATGTCCTATCACTTCATGCATAAAAAACTTGCAAGAGTATAGTTTAATTTACTCCCCACCCATCTTTAAAATTTTTTTTGTCAGATTTTACTTCTACAGGTGTTATAAACTTCAAAATATATTGTAATTTTTGCTTTAAACAGTCATTCTCTCCTAAAGAAATTTAAAAATGTGATAGCCTGGTTTATATTTAACTTTCTCAGCTATCATTCATCATTTCAGGTTCTCTTCTTTGTTTTCTGTCCATCTGTTGTAACTTTGTTTTTCCTGTAGAAATTCCTTTATTATTTCTTGTAGTGAAGGTACACTGGTGAAAGAGTTTCTCAGGCCTTACTTGTATAAGTCTTTGTTTTACCTTCATTTACAAAGAATATTTTTTTGTTGAATATGGAAAACTAGGTGCATGGTTGTGCTTTTTCCTTTTAGCCCCTTAACATTGTTTCATTATCTTCCTGCTGGAATGGTTTCTATGTTGAAATCAATTTCTATGTTGATATACACAGAAAAGAAATTTTTGGTATATATCATAATGTGTTCAACCCTATCTGCTTTTATGGTTTTCCCTTTATCACTGGTCTTCAGCAATTTGATTGTGGTATGCTTTAGTATTATTTTTTTGTGTGTTTATTCTGCCTGAGTTTCATTGAGCTTCTTGGGTCTGTGGGTTTATGGTTTTAATTAAATTTGGAAAAACACTTGGCTGTTGAAAAATTGTTTCCCCCTCCTTCTGGGGCTCTAATTACATATATATTGTATTACTTGAAATGTTGCACAGGTCACTGAGTGAGGCTGCATTATTTTTTTCGTCTTCCTTTTCTCTGTGGCTCCTTTTGGATAATTTCTGCTGCTGTATTTTCAAATTTACTAATATTTTCTTCTGTAATCTTTAATATGTTGTTATCTGAACCTAATAACATGTTTGTTTCAAGTATTTTAATAATCATTTGTTCATTTTGGGTCTTTTGTAAATCTTCCATTTCCTTTCTTACTGTGTTTGTTTTCCTCTAAATCCATGACCATCTTTCTGTCACATATGCCCATGGTGCTGTATGCTTCCCTTTCTGTGGTATCCACCACAATTTAAATTGCTCAATTTAAAAGCCTTGTATTTATAGATAGCTTTAGCATTGTGAGGAAATTGACCAAGTTTGTCTTACTCTCCAAGATATCCTCAGAATTTGTCAGTGTCTGGCACAGAGTAAATTCAGTAAATATTCATTGAAAGAGTTAATTAGTGAATGAGTGACTTTAAAGAAGTCTTATTTTCTATCCCTTAGATCCTAACCCCACGGTCAAATAGAAATTTTGACTCTGGCATAACGCTGCCCGAATGTATGAGAATAAGGCCCAAGGATGGATAAATGATTCACCCTCATGATCAGAGTGAAAAATTATTAACAACCAGGGCAGAAATTGTCACTCTTGGGGAACAGGTTAGCAGGAGGCAGGGCTACAAATAAGAAACAAATTTTTCTATTTGGAAATGAACTGGAATCCAGGATTTTGAGAGCACAGAAGAGAGGAAAGAGAGAAGACGAAGCAGCAATACTTCTGTAGGTTGGAGCTTGAATTGCAAAACAGGTCAAGGGACCTTTAAAGAACAAAGGTGGCTAATACAAGTTTTTAAAGTTCTGTTTGATCCAATATAAATCCCACCCGTTACTCAAACTGAAACGGCTTGTCTAAGTTATGGCTACCCAGGCTCTGTGTGTGTGTGTCTGTGTCTGTGTCTGTGTGTGTGTCTGTGTAAAAAGAGAAGTAGAATGTAAAAAAATGATTACTAATCAACTGAAGAAACTAAGTCCCGTGCCTATTAGTTGAAATTGGGAATAGGGATAGCATGCCTGGGACAGGAAGACAACTCAGAAACTGAGCTAGTTCAGTGAGAGCTTGGAGCCAGAAGTAACAAGAATAGAAGCTCTCCCTACCCTCCTAGGAGTGTGCAAAAATATTGTGAGGTCATGAGAATTTCTGCTAAGAAAGAGTGGGAGTTTGTGTGAATGTTACCTAGATTTTAAGAGACGTGGTAACTTTGCAACATTTGAGTCACAAATAATATTATTCATTGGCATTGTATTACATGCAGATGTAATGCTTTAAAAATGTTATTATGTAACACTCATAACTTCTATGAGAGAAATGCTGTTAAAATCCAATATTAGTGATGGAGAGATACAGTTTTAGGAGACTGTAACTTATTTAAGGTCACACAGCTTGAGAAGAGGACATTAGTAGGAAATGTTCTGGCAGGTGGCTCAAGGACAGGTGGTTACAGTAAAAAAAAAAAAAAAAAAACAAATGTGCAAAATGGAAAACTCCAGTTCCTTTCTCAGGAGAAAGACCCACTGAAGGGTCCAATTTGAGAAGTCAATTTTTCTACTTTTTAAATATATGCACAGAAGAGTCCCAAGGTTGCCATTATTTCTTTTGCACATGTCTTGGCCTGGAAGCTTAGTGAGGCTGATGGTATGATGGCTAAGAGTGTAGGAACCAAATTAAAGTCCTAGATTTGGATATTGATTCCAAAACTGGGTATGTAATCTTCTATCAGCTCTTCAGCTTCTGAGCCTGAGTTTCTTCATCTGTATGATAGAGGACATTAGTACTAATGTTGGCTGTTCTTGTGAAGATTAAACAAGATACTGAGTATGAAAAGCTTAGCGCTGCTCCTAGTACGTAGTCAACAGTTAATAACTTATAGTTGTCACATCTCCCCTACTACATTCTGACTTGATTGAGGGATTTAAAAAGATGAGGAAGAGAACAACACTTACTCAGGACCTACAGTGAGTTAGGCATCCTTTTAGATACTTTACATACATCTTTTGATACTCACAGAAGCCCTGTGCTGTGTTCCATGTAAACTACATTTGGCAGCGAAGAGAACTTCAGACTAAAAGAGGTAAAGTAACTTATCCAAAATGACTCACCCATATGAGTTTGGCTATTAACCCAACTTTTAGGTGAGAAAACTAAGGCTGAGAGAAGGGAAATGTATTCATATATTCATTCACCTAACATGTATTGATGACACATTTGTGCCAGAAGTTCTCTCACTCCAAAGCTTATATCCCACAATTACATATTGGTTTCCCCAGGCTGTGTCCCCATATGGGGGGCAGGTAAGTCTGAGCACTTTGGGGAAATTAGTAGGAAGCTGGTAAGGAATCTATTTACATGAGATATTCTACATGAAGGCTTTCTGTGTGATGGAGGAAGTTCAAACATAACTTCTTGGGAGACATACTTAAGGAGGACAATATATTGTGTGTCCGCAAGTCTAGCCCAGGTTGAATCCTCAGGGAGAGACCACCTGTAGGATAAAGGTACTTCAGTTCCCACTTGACAATCGTAACCCAGGGTTGAGGATATAGACCCACTTGTTAAACCTATGTGTGGAGTACAAGAAATTTAGTTGTAAAGATGACTGAAGTGAATACAGGCATTTACACCTACTTTAACAGAATCATATTCTTCTGGAGGATATTGGCAGCTTTAGAATTGGTGCTGTGTTATACTTAAGGGCTTTGTGGATAGTGAGCTTCAAGAGGAGAAGGGTAAGAACCTGGTGAGATTGGAGGAAATCTTGTTAACCAAGCTACAAGGGGCAGCTCCAGGCAGAATACCCAAGTGTGTGAGAGGGTTGTTTGGTTGGTGTAATGGTCATTGTACTAGAAGTCCTGATAGCATTTCAATCTCCTCCTAATGTGATTTGGAGAATTGTCCTCAGCTCTAGTGGTGGGCTTGACTGACCTAAAAGTATTTTCATCCCTCTTGGTGATGATTGTCTCAGAAAAGGACATGTTATCTTAAGGATGCAAGGAAAAGTATACTGAATCTTCTGGGAAAGTGTTTTCCAGTTTCCAGTTTTTTCAGTTTTTCAGCCTCGTGGGAAATTGGTCTTTCTTCCCCTCATACATAAATGAGGAACCTATAGCCCCAACTTGTTACTGACAAACAACTACAAAGAGAACCAGAATTAAGATGAAGCTGTACATGGCAGTGGAGAAATAGAAAGAATGCAGGTCTTGGATGATGTGGTTGAAGTGGTAGATCAATCAGTCTTGAACCTATTCTACTTCACCTTTTGTGAATTTTTTTTGTAGTTCTGTAAGTTGATTGTAGTTGACTTTTAATTTTGGCTGAAGGCATCCTGATTTGGATAATGGAATCTGACAAAGATTTTCCAGTTTTGTTTTTGTAACTTAGATATTAGCCAACTTTGGTCAACACATGATCTATGAGTAGGAAAAACAGCTAAATATAAACTATTGCTACTAAATTAGTAGAAGGGTTGAACTTGGAACAGATGACAGTCTTATTTGGAGGTGGAGGTGTAAAGAGAAAATTATGCTTGGAATTAAGACTGGATGATGATGGGATGACAACTGACAAAATTAATGCCTTGATGAATTTTTAGACTTGGTTATTCACTGAGAATAAGGGATGTGGTTCACAGGACTTTAGGAGGATGATAAACGTTTTAACAGCTGATATTTGAAATGGGAAAAATGAGTGGAAGATAGGTACTGAGAGGCACTGAGGGCCCAGCTGATGTTGAAGATCATAAATTTAGAATGGGGTTAATCATTTTGTTTATAAAATTGTCTCCAGCAAGGCTTGGGCAAGCAAGAAACAGAAGCACAAGGAGAGTAAAAGGACAGTAGGGAGTACTCAAAAATTGGGGATTGGAAGAGCAGGTGCAGTGGAAGGACTAACTCCAAGAGAATTGAAAGTTCTAAGAGTAGAGTGTTATATTTTTTAAAAATAAAAAACATTCTTTGGCATATTAATTTTAAACAAAGTTTTGAATAATATAATCTCATTTGATAACTACAATGATATTGTGAGGCAGAATTAAAAAATTATTTTATTGAAATATAGTTGATTTACAATGTTGTGTTAACTTCTGTACAGCAAAGTGATTCAGTTATATATATATACACACACACACACACACACACACATATATATATATACACACACACACACACACATACACACACGTTCTTTTTCATATTCTTTTCCATTATGGTTTATCACAGAATATTGAATATATTTCCATGTGCTATAGATTAGGACTTTATTGTTTACCATTCTATACATAATGGTTTGCATCTGCTAATCCAAAACTCCCAATCCATCCTTCCCCCTTGGCAACCACAAGTCTGTTCTCTATATCTGTGAGTCTGTTTTGTAGATAAGTTCATTTGTGTCATATTTTAGATTCCACATGTAACTGATATAATATGGTACTTGTCTTTCTCTTTCTGACTTACTTACCTCGTATGATAATTTCTAGGTCCATCCATGTTACTGCAAATGACATTATTTCATTCTTTTTTATGGCTGAGTAGTATTCCATTGTACATAGGTACTACATTTTCAGCCATTCATCTGTTGATGAACATTTAGGTTGTTTCCATGTCTTGGGTATTGTGAATAGTGCTGCTATGAACATAGGGGGTGCATGTATCTTTTTGAATTAGAGTTTTGTCAGATATATGCCTAGGAGTGGGATTGCTGGATCATATGGTAGGTCTGTTTTAGTTTTTTGAGGAACCTCCATACTGTTTTCCATAGTTGTTGTACCAGTTTACGTTCCCACCAACAGTGTAGGAGGGTTCGCTTTTCCCCACACCCTCTCCAGCACCTGGTGTTAGCCGATTCTTTAATGAAGACTCTTCTGACTGGTGTGAGGTGGTAGGTACATCATTGTAGTTTTGATTTGCATTTCTCTAATAATTAGCAATGTTGAGCATCTTTTCATGTGGTGAAACAGATTATTAATTCTAGTTTACTGATGAGAAATTTGAGATCTGGAAATCAAATTCACTCATTGATCTTGCTCATTTATAAAACTCTTTTAAAAAATGTGTTAGTTCTATACCGGATTTGGCTTTAGGCACTAAAAATGCAGAAATGTGGGCGATAGAACTTCCCCTCAAAATGCTTAGTCTTTGCTGGGAGTAGAGACAATGTAGTAATAAATAGGACAGTACAGAAGGAAACATGACTATCTGTGGAAACACAAAAGGTCCCCTCAGTCAGACTATGGAGTTAGAGAAGTTTTCCTGGGGTGGGTAAGATGTGAGTGAGGTTTGAATGAAGAGTGTGAGCTGGCTCGGTAGATGAAGGGGTGAGCAGAGGGGATACAGTTACAGGGAGCAGCAGGTGTAAAGGTATGTACTTATAAGAGGGAAGGATGAGTTCTGGGAACTGTAGCAGTCCTGTGTAACTGGAGAGTACAGTTCAAGAGGAGAAACCATGGGAATTAAGTGCAGAAATGTAGGTAGCAGCTAGATAACAGTCATACTGTGTAGTTTGTATTTTATCCTAAAGACCTGGGTTCCTCTGAAGGATTTTAAGAAGAGTGCATGATAATAAGCAGTATAAAAGATGAAATGCAGGTAGTATACTTGAGACAGAGAAATCAATTATGAGATCTGGTATCTGGTAAGAAGTGACAAATGGGTTTTAAGATGATGGGAAGACTCTGAGTGCCTTAATGGCTCTGACAGAGGAACTGACTGAATTTGATAGGTGTGGGTAGTAAGAGAGGTAGGAGTCTCGTATAACTCTAGAGTTATTAGATGAATTGCAGTGCTTACAAGTCAGATTATGGGAGGAATTTGGCAGCTGATAATTATTTACCTGCTCTCTCCATGAAACTCCACTTCATACCTTAAAGGCATCCTCATAGTGTGGTTCTCCCCATAGAAGCTACACTGATGTAATTAAAAGTGGAGGAAAGCATCAACTTTTGTAAAGCCTGATATTAAATGAAGATATACTAGTGTCCTTAACCCAAGTGATCATGCAGGATCTTCAGTACCTTTCAAAGTCATCTTGGGACTTCTGGGAATTCCTTTCAAAACATCCTGTCAGCCATAATACCATGGAGACCTTGTGTCCTTGCTTCAGCATCCTGTGTCTCCTACCCTCAAATCCATTGGAAAGGGTTTTAGTGTTGTTTGAGCTGGAACATAAGGACGCCATTTTCTGTGCCCAGGGTGCCTTCTCCTGTTGTCCTCAGAGCCATTGTCTTCTGCAGGTGGTGGGAGGTAGGATCTCCATGAAATAGTGATGTTCTCCATTCTGTGTCTCACTTTGTCATCTGGCCCCTAAACAGCAACACAGCTAGTGCCAGCAACTCAAATGGTCCTTCAGTCTGTAGTCCTAATCCTGCTCTCCTTGATATTTAAAACCAATCCCAAGGGCTGGATGGGGGAACATCTCCCTTTTTCTGGTCTACTCTAATTTTCCAAATTAGACAATTGCCCCAAACAAAGAGACTTCAAGCATATCATCTCATGTAAAGAAATTCCATAGGGGTCTTGAAGTCTCCATTAGTTTTACAAAATCTCAAGTTGTGTTTGGCTCCACTGACTCATCCTGGTGTAATTCATTTTCTTTTTTCATCTCCAACCAACATGCCTTCATATTTCTACCTGTCCACACTCTTCCACTTTTTTCTTCTCCTTTAGAATATACTCTTTTTTTTTTTTTTTCTGTACTGAGAGCTGTTATTCCCTGAGGGGACATGCCTTCTCCACTGCAGGTTCCTGGAAAGGAGAGGATGTGCTTTGTAGCAGTCTCTTATTATCCTGCAAAGATATTCTTGATATCGTTTGCCTCCTGGGAAGTTGTTAAGAAGCTAGTTTTCTAGCATGTCCTTTTTCCTTCATCCTTTGCAGGTTTGATGTATTATTCTCAGTATGTACAACTCATTTTTAGCCCATAGAGTATTCATGCTGTAGGAAACCCTAGAGAGAGTACCCTATCTACCCCTTCTCTCCATCCTCCCTCAGCTTATAGATAACAGTGTCCCAGAGAGGTTTCCTTGGGGTCAGAACCAGGACTGGTGTGGACTCTCCTGACCCCCATGCCAGTGTACTTAGAATCATGAGAGGTGGGTGAGGTGAATCAACTTAGATCCTCACAATAGAGCTATGAGATGAGGTGCTTGCGAATTCATTTCACAAGTGAAAAAAGGGGAACTCAGAGACTTAACATCTCCAAGTTCATATATCCGGTTAGCAGTGGAGCCATTTTGGATCTATATTCTTTACAGTGGTTCCCTCTGACTTTATGAAAATATGAGAAATTGTGTAATTTTAAATTAAACTTGTAACCTAGGTCCATACTATCCAAGCATGTTGAGGCAGATACACAATATATAACCACATTTTTTGGACCCCTGTATTTCCTGAAATCTGGAGCTGTTCCTGTGAATTTGTTGAACGAGAAATGAACTGTTAATTTATCCCCAAGCCTTAAAAATGCCATTGGAGAAAAACCTTAATAAAAATCCATCAACTTGGCAGGAGGGTATTTTATTTCTGAGAGCTCACCTGTCTGTGTTGGATGAACTCTGAGACTAGAGACAGTATATTTCAAGTTTATCAATTGCATTTTCTTGCCAAGGGTGGGAAGTTTTCTCTGATTTGGGCTGGCTATTTCTTCTTTGATGGGCTGATTGACATGTCTACTTATAAGTAAGAATTTTTATAGTTTTTCATTTTTGAGGAAAATTAGGTCTGTTCCTCATAATATGGGAATGTGTGTACATTTCCATCAGCCTCCCGTGTAGTTAGGAAATCCAACTAGTAAAAGTGTCCTGCAAATTTAATTGTCTCTAATGGACAATCTTTGACTTTATGCAAACCCTGGGTTATAGAACAGACCTCTTCCTTATGCCATGAGCTCAGGCAAAATTGATGCTCTCAGGGCCTCTATTTTCTGTTCTTAGAAACTAGGTAATCTCTGAAACCTCTTCCAGATGTAGGACATTAAGTCCCTTGCCTTTCTGTGACGTCACCTGACTATAAACTGGGAGTAAGAGGCCTGTCTTGTCTAGTTAGGAGCTGAGTAGTTGCTATAAAAAATAAATGAGATAATGTATATGAATGCTGTTTGGAAAGCAAAAATGATGGAGAAAATGATAGGTGTAATTATTATTTAAATACCCAGATTATTTTTCATTTTTTTCCTACGTAGCTAGCTACTTAAGTATCAGACTTTTTCTAAGAAGACTTGATACATGATTTTTTTTCTCTTTTGGAAGGCAAAGGACTACAGGAGATTGTGCTCTACATAAAGTCTTTAAAACTCTGAATTTTTATTTTACAAAATGATTCAGAATACACAGAAATGCATCTCACCTTCTCCCCCTGGGTCAGTGTATTCTGTATGACAGGACTTAGCTGTTGGGAGTATAGTCACATTGAACCAAGTATATTCTGGGCTTCTTCTGAAAGAAACAAAGAAACAATTGTACCGGGAGAGGCCTGGGGTATGTGTGAGAAGATGGGTAGAAGGAAAACATAGAAATCAAAGGTTCATGAAATCAAATGTCTTTGGAGTCAAGTCAGTTACGTGAGTGAAGTGGGACAGTGAAGGACTGTGTTGAACTAATGGGGGCAGCATGGCATCTCCAGCTGATTAATGCTATGTTGGGAATGTGGGACCAGTGTTGGTGATACTTGAAGAAAAGCTAAAATCTGGATTTTAGGGGTGAACCTTTCTGATTCTGAAATGTTGGAGAATGTGCTTCTATTTAGGGCAAGATCTAGTCTATAGACTATGGATTGGAGGTCTCTGATCTCGACCAAGCCCTGTCACTTAAAGTAATTTTTTGTTCTCTTGTCTATCAAATATGTATTGAGTACTTACTATGTATTTGGAAATGTTCATAGCTTTAGGGATACAAAGAGGAGTAGAGCCCAGTTACAGGGAAGTCAGTGATACAAGTGATGGTAATCATATAATATAGGAGGGGTACAATGATAGAGGTGTGTCCAAGATAAAGGAGGAAAAAACACATGAATTTAATTCACTGTATTAGGTGTCCTATATTCTCTTAGCACCATCAACAAAATGAAAAGGCAACCTGATAAAGGGGAGAAGATAATTGCAAGTGATATGCCTGCTAAAGGGTTAATATCCAAAATATGTATATAAAGGGCACATACAACTTAATACCAAAAAACCCAAGCAACTCAATTAAAAAATGGGCAGAGGACCTAAATAAACAATTTTCCAAAGAGGACATATAGATGGCCAACAGGCACATGGAAACATGCTTAATATAACATCAAGGAAATGCAAATCAAAACCATAATGAGATATTACTTCACACCTGTCGAAGTGGCTATTATCAAAAATACAAGAAATAACAAGTGTTGTCAAGGATGTAGAGAAAAGGGACTCTTCAGGCACTGTTCATGGGAATGTAAATTGCTGCAGCCACTGTGGAAAGCAGTTTTTTAAAAAGTTAAAGTTTTTTAAAAAGTTAAAGTAGAACTAGCATAGGATCCAGTAATTCCACTTCTGGGTATTTCCCCAAGGAAAACAAAAACACTAATTTGAAAGATAAATATACACGTCTGTTCATTGCAGCATTATTTACAATAGGCAAGATATAGAAATAACCTAAGTGTCCATCAACAGATGAATAGTAAAGAAGATGTGGTATATATAAATACATAATGGAATATTACTCAGCTATAAAAAGGTGAAAATTTGTCATTTGTGACAAGATAGATGGACCCTGGGGGGTATAATGCTTAGTGAAATTAAGTCAGACAGAGAAAGACAAACACTGTATGATTTCACTTATATGTGGAATGCAAAAAATGAAGCTAATGAACAATTAAAACCAAACGAACAGACTCACAGATACAGGGAAAAAACTGCTGACTACTGGTGGGAGGGAGGAGCAAAATAGGTGAAGGGGATTAAGAGGTACAAACCACTAGTTATAAAATAAATAAGTTACGGGCTTCCCTGGTGGCGCAGTGGTTGAGAGTCCGCCTGCCGATGCAAGTGACACGGGTTCGTGCCCCGGTCTGGGAAGATCCCACATGCCGCGGAGCGGCTGGGCCCGTGAGCCATGGCCGCTGGGCCTGCGCGTCCGGAGCCTGTTCTCTGCAACGGGAGAGGCCACAGCAGTGAGAGGCCCACGTACCACAAAAAAATAAAAATAAATAAATAAATAAATAAGTTACAAGGATGTATGTACAGCCCAGGGAATGTAGTCAATAGTTTATAGTAACTTTCTCTGGCATATGATATATATATCAGACTACTATGTTCTATATCTGAAACTAACATAATATTGTTAGTCAAGGGTATTTCAATAAAATACTTGTGAAATACTTTACAGTTTAAAAGGTGCCTTTTAAAAGTAGCGGTAGTGACAAATAATTAGTTGTATTAGAAAACATCTGGAAACACTGACAGCTGAATTTGCGGTGGTCCCAGCTGAGCTACATAGGGATGAATGTGTCTGATTTTTTTTTTTTTTAAGGAATATGAAGGGGAGAATTTTTTTCTTTTCATTGAATGACAAAGGAGGAACTGTTTCTCAGCTTCTGGGGAGGATGAGAATAGAGGGACTGAAATGATCAACCCCATAAGATTTTTATTTCTTATTTCTTTGGCATGTAAGGGAGAGTTATTTCAAGCAAATCCAGAGGGAGTTAAGCTCTTTTCTTTATTTTAATTGAAATATCCAATATTTGACATACAACATTGTGTAAAGTTAAGATGTACAACATGCTGATTTGATATATTTATATATTGTAACACGATGGTACGTGGGGCTATAATTAGTACTGCTATCATGTTACATAATTACTTCTTTTTAGTGGTTGGAATAATTAAGATCTAATCTCTTACCAAGTTTGATTATAATATGATATTCTCTATATTCACTGTACTGATCTTCAAGCTATTTTTTCTAATGGACATTGGCTTGTGGAGTCTGGGAATATTGTATAGGTCCACCAGGAAACAAAGCATGACATGGTGACATTGGAAATATTTTCCCAGTTTCTTCTTGGAATGTAGCATTTTGCAGCATGAGGAAGGAGGACATTGGGCATGTGGAATGGACAGCATCCTTGCAGACACTGGCATTCTCTAGGGATAGGGATCATCAGACAGTGGAAGCCTGAGGTACTGTCATGAAGCTTACTGAGCAAAGGACATTGCTCTTGGAGAGCAGGAAAGGAAAGTCGTGGCAGCTGCCTTAGGATGACTGTAGTTCTTAGATCAGCCTGTGCATGTCATATACCCTTCGGAACTTCCAGAAATAATGGAAGCCAAACAAGGGAGAAACTTTTAAATCCAAATATTCTTCATAAACAGATGAGGGCAAAGGTAGGAAATTGGCTTATAGCTGTTAATATCACTTCATTTGTACTAATAAATGTGACCTAGGGACGTTGAGATTATATTAACTTTCTAGAGTATATTCACTTTTTGCTCACAGCATTGCTATACCAGCATAGAGCACATGAAGCTTTTCTGTTCATAATGAAACATGACATTATTTCCCGATGTTATTCTCTTCCCCTTCTAGGTGCAGAGAGCAGAGTCTCCCTACTCTACAGGGTTGTGAGAGACTGCCTTTATTCATCACTTGGAAAATCAGGTTACCTGAATTGCACAGTTGCACTAGGGTGTTACATTCTTTAATAAAATTTCAGTATACTCTTCAGACTCACTTGGGAAAGTATCATTAGGCTGCGAATATTTGTTAGTGCCCAGTCGGCACAATCCTGATATCACAAGATGCTGTGAGGTTAGTGCAGGATTTTGTAGTGATTTTTCACATGGAAACTGTTGAAAGGTGGTTGCATTACAAAGATTTATGAAAGCGATTAAATACTGGAACATTTTCCAGGTTGGAAGAGAAGTTATTTGGGGCTGGTATGAATTTATTTTCCCATGGGAAAATGGGGAAGTAAGCAAGAGATAGATATTCGGTCCATCCTCAGACATGTTCTCGACGCAGAGGTATTGAGTTAGCTCTTACCCTTGCCTGCATTGCAATCTCTTGTTCTCCCTTATTTTTCTTCTTTACACACTTATTTGTTCTTTTTCCTTCTCCTGGTCCCCATAAGAACATGTGTCATAAAAGTAGATCTGGACCTTCTCTGCTTGCTTGCACTGTATTCCTGTCATAAGATGATGTCTGGCAAATAGTAGGCACCCTCAAATATTACAATATCAGTAATTTTGATACCATTTGGCAGGATTTCAATAGAAAACTTGGTAAACAAAAGTTTCATGTTAGTTTATATTTTTAAACTGTTCATTTTGAGCTAATTTTAGAAAAGTTGCAAAAATCCTAGTGTTTCCATAAACTGTACTCCATCATCCCCTATTTTAACATCTTACATAAACATAGTACAATTACCCAAACCACTAATATCAATGTAATACTGATACCAGTAGTATCAATATAAAACTACCAAGTAATCTACCTACCTTATTCAAATTTCATCAGTTTTTTTTTTTTATAATGCCCTGAATTGGTCCAAGAACCAATCTCGAATACTGCATTACTTTTAGTTATCATTACTAAGTTATCTCCTTAGTTTACAACCTCTGACGGTTTCTTAGGCTCTTTTGCTTTTCATGACCTTGATATATTTGAGGTCTACAGGTCAGTTATTTTGGAGAATGGTCCCCAATTTGTGTTTCCTGATGTCTTCTCATGATTAGATTGAGGCTATATATATTTGGCAAATATACTACAGAAGTGATGATGTGACATTCTATGCATTATTTTAGGGGGTACATGATGCTGATCTTATTGTTGTGACGTCAGCTTTGATCACCTGGTTAAGAAGGTGTCTGCCAGGATTCTTCACTGTAAAGTTATTTGTTCTTCTCCTGTATGATAATCTATGATAAATATGATACATATTACATATGTATGGTAAGTGCGGAGGTTCTTTGAGACTAAACAAATACTATACCCTTTCTCATCACACTTTTGCCCACTAATTTTAATATCTGTTGTTCTCACCTGCAACAGTTATTGCTGTAATGTTTGCCTAAAGGTGATTTTCCATCATTCTTTCTACATTTATTGATCAGAATTCCTCTGTAAGGAATTGGTCCAACTTCTCCTCCATTTATCTAGCTGTTCAATTATTTATTTATATCAGTATGGATTCATGGATATTTAATTTTTTCTATGGGATAAAATCCAATATTGTCATTATTTTATTGCTCTCATTGTCCCAAATTTTGCCATTAGGAGCTGTTTCATGTTGGCCCCTATTTCCTATCAATGTGGCCCATCAATTTTTGAGCACTTCCTTACTTTCTGGCACCACAAGATATTTCAGGCTCATTTTGTATTTTCTCAGCCCAATTGATCTGGAATCAATCGTTTTCCCCAAGGATTCCTGATTCCTTTTATTGGAGAATGGTGTTTAGAACCCAGGGTCTTGACTATAGGTTTGCTTATTGATTCTGGAGTATCATTGTTTCTAGGCCCTTTTGGCAGCATACAGAGAATATATGTATTCATAAATATGCATATACACACGTGCACAGACACACATCTGTATTTCCGTTTCTATTCATAAGAAGCTTATTGATGTTTACTATTGATGGTGTTAAATTAATAAATTAATCGGGGGAACTGACATCTTTAGAAGTTGTCATTTCTAATAGGTTAATTTCTTTCCGTTTGTTCAACTTGATTTTTGTGTATCTAATAGGTGTTTAACAATTATTCTCACATAGGTTTTGTATGTTTATTAGGTATGCACATTTATTAAGCACATAATCTTTGTCCCTATGATAAATGGGGTTTTCTCTACAATTACATCTTCTAACTTTACTGTTAGTGTATATGAAGACTAAGATGCCCATATTCTTCTGGAGGTGGTTTTAGAATGCCCATAGGTCCTTTCACTAGCTTCCATCTTCTGCATTCTCAGCAGTTTTTCTCACCTTGCTCGCCTAAAAATCTCAAGATGAGGTAAGAGTGGGGCAGAACATTAGAAATTGCATACTAGATTTGGTGGTTTCTCTTCTCTGTTATTTTGAAGTATCAACGTTGTCTGTCTTGAAATTAAGCTGAGAGTGTGGTCTTGTATAGGTGTATTTTGTCCCTTCCTGTTCTGTATATATATATATATTTTGGTAGGAAATACTGAGAAGCAGGTAGCTAGGTGGCTACTTGGAAGTCTGAGGTTGAATTTTTCATTTTTGAAACGTTTTGAGTGTCAAGCTTAGCACAATTGTGTTTTATTGTAATTTATACTTGTAGTTTTACCAGGTTTCTTCTTCCTTGCTTTCTTTTCCACCTGTATATAGGTAGAGTAAATATAAATAGAGTTCAGATTGGAACTTAAGCTTGAAAATTCAGACTGATGGGGCAGAGAACAAGAAAAAGGACTGAAGAGTTGTGGGAGAATGAGAGGTTGGGAATACAGGGCAGGAGAAAAGCTTAAGTGAGATTGATAGGGAACAGGCGGAAAGCATGGAGGGAGGATGGCTTGCTGACTCATTGTGCCCCTCACTAGTGCTCCTTGGGTCTCAGCATCCAGGGCTATGTCCCCATCAGATCTGAGATTGCTTTCTCCCCTGACTTCTACTCCCTTTACTCAGAGCCAGGCTCTAGGTTCAGGCAGAGGAAGTCCTGCTGGAAATTTGTCTATGGACTCTATCTGTCCAGGCAGGGAACACCTTCTCCCTAATGGGTCCTCTGAAAATTCCAGATATCCGTTGTTTACATCTTTTCATGTGCCTTGGTAGCACCTTTAGGATGAGAATTGCTTAGTCCCTAGAGTCCTCTTTCTCTCTGCTGAGTGTCTGTATTTGTAGCTTTGCTTTAATACCTACTGGTACTTTGACTACCCATCTTAGGCTCTTCACCTTCATCTCACCATTATTTTATTTGTATTAATTTTTTAATGATTAATGGGTTCTTATAAGTGAATCTACTGAATATCAGACTCTGTGCTAGCACTTAGTGATGAATATAGAGGAGAATTATGTACAGTTCATACTCTCAAATTTTGTATAAGACTTAAAGCATACCCGAAAAAATTTAGTACAAGGCAGAACGTACAGAAGAAGGGCCTTAACATTCTCTCTTCTTTAAATATGTTTTATGTCAAATTTAAGGAAGGGGAGGATGGCTATTAGAGATGGTTTCTGGGGAGGAGACATCATCCTTCCCATCTCCCCTTAGTCTTTCTCTAGAAGATGCTCTCCCCTGATTCTAATCTGACTATTGCCTGGCTGTGTCTTTGTTCTTTAAGCAGCCCAATTTTCCCTTACCAAAAAAACATTGAACTTGCCTGCCACCATCATTCAGGCCCCTTAATTCTCTGTTTAACTTCCTTTGCTTCACTTGGCTGTCTGTAACTCTTCTTTTATTCATGCTAGAAGGTGGAGGTGGAGCTCTCAGCTCTAAGTAGGATGTTTAACAACCTGTTGGCCCTTCTCGGTTGTAAACCAATGGATAGAGACTGGAGGAACCTCATGAGACAAAGGATATTACCCTTTGTGTCATTTCAAAATACAGGGTTTGTAATGGATTAAACTGGAGGAGTGATTTGGGCCTGAGGCTAAGGTGAGATCTTCTGCCTTTTTTTACTCCTAAGTTTAGATATTAGGAGCAGTCTTGGAGAAGGTTAAACATGAGGAGTAAGCTCCAAGCACATTCTCCTAGCCATGTAAATAGAGGTTTGAAGTTCACTTCACTGCATTTGAAGGACAAGAGAAAATAGATGGGCCAGTACTTTTTCAGTGCAGTAGTACTTGCTACCTAGATGGTGAAACTCAAAGCACCTTAGTTTGTTACCACCCCTCAGCCTGCATTGTTGTTTCCAATGCTGCCCTTTGTTGGGGAGTGGAATGTAGAAAGGAGCGACCACGTGGAAACATGAGGATAGTGGAATATGTTTCCTAGCCTGCTGGAGCCCATCTGACTATCTCCCATGCCTATGCACAGTGCTGCCTCTGTGTCTCTGTCAGACAAAAACATGGCTGAAACCACACCTGTTTACCTTTCATCCTGGGCCAATATGCAGCCTTATTTTAATTTTTATTCTCTATAACTCAGATATTAACTCTCTTTTCAATGGTTTACCTGGCAGATAATTATGGACCAGAACATGGCTAGCTTAATTATAAAATTGGTGTGTGTGTATAAAAAATTTTCCTCAAATAGTGTTTTGGTATGTAACAGAGTTTCAGAGGGGAAGGAGCAGATACCATACCTACTTTAAAGATATCATCTCTGGAGGTATCTTACAGAACTTGATGAAATTGTGTCAAGAGCCATCCACTTGGCCTCATGCCTTGACATCCTATGGAGTGACGGGTCAGGGAAAACAGTCATAATTTCTTATGCCTGTAGAGCCATTTCTGGACTACAGTCCTCTTTGCTTCTTAGCCCACACATTGCTGAGGCTTTTAGGTGCCCCATGTAAAGGTTTACTTCTTCCAACACTATCTCTAATTCTGTCTACACTTCAATTTTCTCTATCTTCCTGATTCTCTGTTGTCTTCTCTCCACAACTTCTTCAACAACCTTAGTCTTCACTCTGTGACTTACTTTCCCCTTTATTTTGTTCCGTAAACTTCTTTTCTCCATACTTGAGGGTAGAATTCAGTCTTCTGTCCCTTCTAGTACCTTTGGCTTTAGCTAAGTGTTAAAAATGGGCTTTCCTCTTCCTTTCTATTTTTTTTAAATAAAATATCTAGTGTCTATACACCTTGCTACAATGAGCACTAATGTTTTTTCCAAAGTCCAGTACATGTGAGAGATGAATGTTTCTTCAGTTAACATACTCCCCACAAAATACTCACTCTGGTGTTAATGTGCTAAAGTGACATTCACCCCCATACCATGCCTGCTTTTTGCTTTAACTGGAAGTGCCTTTGTCTAGCATTTTAAACTTTCTAAGACAATTGGCATAGCCCCCAAGTAGATTGAGTTTGTTCCCCAAATTTCTTCCTTATTTAAAAATGCCTGTATGTGTGATCATCCCAGTTTGTAAACTACCACTACCAAGAATGTATTATAATTCAAACATGATTGGATTACAAGGAAAAAGAGATTCTCCTGAATCTTTGGAAACCCCTATAGTTTTCTGCACGTGGGCTTTCTCTAGTTGTGGCGAGTGGGGGTTACTCTTCATTGTGGTGTGCGGGCTTCTCATGGAAGTGGCCTCTCGTTGTGGAGCATGGGCTCTAGGCACAAGGGCTCAGTAGTTGTGGCTCGTGGGCTCTAGAGTGCAGGCTCAGTACTTGTGGTACACTGGCTTAGTTGCTTCACAGCATGTGGGATCTTCCGGACCAGGGCTTGAACACGTGTTCCTTTCATTGGCAGGTGGATTCTTAACCACTGTGTCACCAGGGAACTCCCAACCCCTATAGTTTTGATAAAATGTTTATAACCAGCAAGCATCTAGTAAACTGTACTTGGGGGTGATTATCATGACTTAAAAGAATTGGATTATCATGAAAAGCAAAATCACCATTCTATGTAAATTATGAAAGCAGTGTTGCCAGGGACTGAGACTCATATCTTTAGATCATTTTCTTGGAAAAACTGTCATAATCTGTTGTTTAAAGGTATTGGTACAGTGTGCAATCCTTTCACTAGAAACTTTGAAATATGTAAGGCGTCAAGAGACTTGAAATAATATATTAGATACCCAGCTTATAGAGAACAAATTTCTGACTCATTTGGGAACAGTTTGAGCGATGGTGAAACATTAAACAGCTTTCAGTATATGATTAATTCGACCCCTCTATGCAAATAAAGATAATAAAAATGTCTCATAAGAAATATGTGAGGCAAAAGGAACTTATTCTTACTCCTCACTGACAGACAAAGCAATGTTGCATCAGTAGTAATGCAAAAAGGTATCTTGAATCCTAATGCTTGGTGAAAAAAATCCTTCATATATTTTATACCAAATACAGTTTTATAATGTGCTGTGAAAGGTAAAATGGCAGGATGTTTCTTTTCTCCATTGAGAGTTTGAAAGGTTTATGGTTCCAGCTCATTAGTCAAAATTAAGTAAAGTGAGAAAAAAACAGTTTTCTGATGGAATTTTTCAGTAAGCTTGTCAGAAAAACAATAGTGTGCATGAGCAAGCAAGTGAAAGTTTGGCAATATAGACTTATCATTTAATGAGGAACCAAAAACGGAACCAGAAACAAATAGAAGAACAAACAGAAAACACATTCAACCTTTGTGAAAGGTCTTCACTGTTATTACTACAACACAAAAAAGCCAGCACGATATAGTAGAAAAAACCCTGAACTTGTCACAAGCCTTACAAGAATATCTAAACTTTCTGGATCTAGGTTATCTCACAGAAGATAAGTCTAAACTAATTCAGTGGTTCCAAAACACATTCCTCAGATAAGTGCTAATTGATGATAAATTTCTCATGAATAGAAGGAGAAAAATATTAAGGATATTAAAAAAAATTTCTAAGGACTGGTTTTTAATTTTATATTTTATCCTTTTGGGATTAAAATGTAATAGTAGCTAGTGGTAATATTGAAATCCTAACTTGAAAAATGTTGACAACTCTATGCTAATGACAAAGGTGTTTTTTTTTTTCTTTTAAACCTTATGTTGTTTTGATAAATGAAAAAGAAAATTAGAAAACTCAAGATTGTAGGATTTCTGTGCGGTTTCCTGCAACCTCTAATTTTGTATGTACTGTGAACTCTTATGAAAGCAACTGCTACAAGTAATATTATCTACAATTTAAGCAACATTTTGGGCAATACTTTCAACAGTCATTGTAGGGGTAGCTGAGGTAATGGAAACGGTTGAAATCTGAAACTCTCCCCAGCTCCCCACAATTAAATGGATCAACAAGAAGATAAGTTAAAACCACACAGGTCTTATGCCTTTAGAGTACCTGGAATACAAAGGGCACTAAAACTTCAAGTTACCTGCAAATAGAAATGTAAACACTAATTTTCAGTAGAATTGTCTTTTAAGTTTCTGCCCCAAGCCTTTGTAAAACAGCTATCTGGGAAAACTGTATGGAAGAAAGAAGAGAGGATAGTGCTATGAAATCACTTCCAGAAAGAGAAAGTCCTAGATTTTCACACTTAAAGATGACAGTAATGAAAAGAAAGGAGTCATAGGAGATCAGAGCACTGACATAGGGAAGGGATTTAAAGTGTATGCTGGGATTTAGGAAGAAGTTTTAGAAAGGGAAATACTTTAGGAGAAAAGGAGAATAAAAATGAGGAAGTCGTCATCCTTTGGAAACTGACTGGAAAAGGAAAAAAAAAAAAAGGGAAATTTCAAACCCTGCCAGACAACACTAAATGGAAGGACAAAAAAGTCCTTCTCCCTGACTCCCGCAAAAAGTCCACATGTTAAGGAAAGTGCTACACTGACTAGGGAACGCATTCTTGAATTAGACATCTTATAAATCACCCCAAATGCTAGCTCTGTCCATGCAATGCAAAGATGCAAGCCATCTTATCTATACAAAGCTATTTAATAAAAAAATAGAAAATGAGAATAAAAACGTTTGAGCTGATGATAAATTTCCCACAAAGCCAACCACGAAACAGAAAACAAAAGTATTATAATATTTCAAACGGAATTAAATATCCATAAACACATACGAAGTAACACAAATCAGAAATTCAAAATTTACTAACAGAAATGGATAGTAAATAAAAAGAAATAAGAATTGATTGGTGGGCTTCCCTGGTGGCGCAGTGGTTGAGAGTCCGCCTGCCGATGCAGGGGACATGGGTTCGTGCCCCAGTCCGGGAAGATCCCACATGCCGCGAAGCAGCTAGGCCCGTGAGCCATGGCCGCTGAGCCTGCGCGTCCGGAGCCTGTGCTCTGCAACGGGAGAGGCCACAACAGTGAGAGGTCTACATACCGCAAAAAAAAAAAAAAAAAAAGAATTGATTGGCATCAGTAAATAAAACAGTGAAGTAAAAATGTCAGCAATGACTAAATTGTAAGTGCCCAAAAAAGAATGGATAGAAATGAAATTTAACAAAGGGCATTGAATGAAGCCATCAAAAATAGCTACTAGAATGAACATGAGAGGAAAAAAATAGTGTATCAGAAAGAAAGTGGTTGAAATGGATGTTAGGTAAATGAAATCCAATATATGTGTAATTGGAATCTATGAAATAGAAAAAAACAAATAAAACTATAAATCAAAGTTTCCAGAAATAAAGGACCCAAATTTATTTATTGAAAGGATCTATGAGGGAACCTTGGAAAATTTATCTTGAACAATCAACTCTAACATATATCCTATTAAAATCATTAGACTTTAAAGACTCAAAAAATTCTCAGGGTCTTCAGGAAAAAAAGAGCAAGTGACTTAAAAAGCCAAGAGAATTATACTTGCATTAGAATTCTCAAAAGCAATAAATAAGGGAACAATGGAGCAGTATTTTCAAGAAACAAGGAAGAAAAATGTAAACAATAGATTTTACATTTAAAAATCCTGTCCTTCAAGTGTCAAGACTATAGAAAAACAGTTGGGAAAACAAGGACTCTGATAATTTGCTGGTGAGAATAAAAGTTTATACTACTCTTAGGCACAATTTGGCAACATTTGAGAAAACTAAATACATATGTGTCATTTGATATAGCAATCCTGCTTGTAGGAAACTATTCCAAAGAGACCCATACAGCAGGATACACACAATGCATATGCTTAGGTACATTTACTACAGCATTATGTGTAATTGAAAAATATTAGGAACAATATAAATACCAACAGATAGAAGAGTATTTAATCTATGGTACTTTAACACAATGTAGTATCACAGGAGTATAAAAAGAATGAGGAAAATTCCTATGAACTTATATAGAATGATTTCCAAGATGTATTGTTAGGTGAAACAGTGTAAAAGAGTATCTCTAGGATGCTAACTTTTGTGTAGGAGAGAAAAGGAAGTGGCAAATACATATGTATCTACTTATTTTTGTAAAGACAGTCAAAGGAAGAAAAAAATAATAATAAAATTGTTTACCTGCATTGCATGTATGGGAATGAGGTGGAAAAGATGGAGAAGAGAGTGTTATTTCTTTAAGCATATCTTTAAGGCCGAGAGAATCATACCTAAATTAGACTTCTCAGAAGCAACAAACAAAGTAAGGGAATAATGGAGCAGCATTGTCAAGAAACACAGAAGATAAGTATACACAAAAGATTGGTATGCTAACACATATATACAGAATCTAAAAAAAAAAATGGTTCTGAAGAACCTAGGGGCAGGACAGGAATAAAGACACAGACGTAGAGAATGGACTTGAGTACATGGGGAGGGGGAAGGGTAAGCTGGGATGAAGTGAGAGAATGGCATGGACATATACACACTACCAAATGTAAACCCAATAGCTAGCGGGAAGCAGCCTCATAGCACAGGGAGATCAGCTCGGTGCTTTGTGACCACCTAGAGGGGTGGGATAGTGAGGGTGGGAGGGAGGGAGACGCAAGAGGGAAGAGATATGGGAACATATGTATATGTATAACTGATTCACTTTGTTATAAAGCAGAAACTAACAAACCATTGTAAAGCAACTATACTCCAATAAAGATGTTAAAAAAAAAAGATTGGAACATGTTAGTGTCTTTCACATGTAGAAAAAAACCACACACACACACACACACACACAAGAAAACAAGCCTCAGTGGGGATGAAGAAAAGGATTCCCTATAATGAAATACAAATATAAACAGTTACCCCCAACTATACTCCAAATTAGCAACAGAAAAAGATAACTTCTGAAGAGTCTTTTGACAGTATACTTTCAAACTAAAGAGAAAATAACTGATGACCAGATATACTGAACTCTGAAAAGTAATTTTATTTTTGTAGTCATATGGCTTAACAATTCTAAAATTACTCTCCATGTATAATATATAAGTAAATATATTTAAGGTAATGGGTGCCATATGTATCATTTTGGGGGAAAGGAGTTAAAAATTTAGAAAAAGGGAAGATTTGAGTGAAGCATAGTGATGGATTGCAAGTACAGCTATCAGTATGGATGCATAATGTGTGTGTTTGTGCTTGTTCATACATGTGTGTATACACATAAATTGATTTCCTAACACTTCTGTTAAGATGTCTTAGAAGCAAGACACATCAGCAGTGGTGATCACATGTAATGGCCAGGTCTTGGTTCAAAATATCATTCTCCAGTAAAAAGAACCATTTCTTCTAGGAGACATAGCTGATTTCAGAGCTGAGGGATGGGAAGTACAACATAAACTTAAAACATCTTGCTGTGCAAAAGAAAATATTGCTCAAAGTATTATGGGGACAACTTGAGCATCAACATGATTAATGATCATAATGGACTATATCCCATTGAGCAAAATAAAAATTTGTTAGTCCACACTAATACACATTTACAAAAGAAAACAAAAGAGAGACATGGGGGGAGGAGACGTTTTTCCTTGCAGCAAAACGTCAACTTGTAATCGTTATTTTTACCTCTATGGTAGTAATTGATTCAAGCAAGAATCATCAGTGCTGTTGAAGAAAATGATTTCCACAAAATATACACCTAATTCTGTATTAAATCCAAAGGGAAAAATAGTAGCTTTCCATAGGGGAAGCTTGGCAGACCCAACCTTAACCAAGTAATTAGTTACCGTCTGCTCGAATGGGACAAACTGACATCACGTACCTCCTGATAGGTCTTGAGAAAGGCAAAACATAACTTCAGTTTCATACCTTACCAAACATGCATAAGCAGAATATAAGCATGAGAAAACATCAGAATTGAAGGACATTCTATAAATTAACTGGCCTACAAACATCACTGTTGTTTTTCTTTTCAAAAACATCAAGGTCATGAATGAAAAACAAACGAGTGAAGTCTTCCTGTTGAAAGACACTAAAGAAAGATGATGACTAAATGCAATGTGTGATCTTGAATCAGGTTTTTTCCCCCCATTAAGTGATCTATAAAGAATAGTACTGTGAAAATTAGTGAAATTTGAATAAGGCTGGTAGTTAGATAAGAGTATTGTATCAATTTTAATTATTGATTTTGATTACACTGTATTTATGTAAGAGAATATCTTTATTCTTAGGAAATGCACACTACAGCACTTATGAACAAAGGACTTCAGGTCTGCTATTTACTTTCATATATAGTTCAGAAAAAAATGTGAAGAAGGAGAGAGGTAAAGGTAGTAAAATATTAACAGTGGGTAATCTTGGTAAAGGGTAAATGGAAACTCTTTGAAGTCTTAAAACTTTTATTCAAGTTTGAAATTATTTCAAAATGAAAAGTAAAAAGCAACCAAAACCTTAAAACTAAAGCAGAAAGTCAATGCATATATCTTTAGTACTTATGCTTACAAATTGCAGTATCTTTTTACCATTTTAATTACAATAGCCTTAAATAATTAGACAATACCATATCAGTAACATATATATAATTATATATATACACATATATACATATTTAGAAGCCTAGAATGTGAAAATGAATAAGATAGCAATAGATGATATAGATAGAAGTATCTATATTATGTATCTACTGATAAATTATCATTTGAACAACCTCTGTGTTTGTCCCTTCTCCTGCCTTTTTTGATTATCGATCAGTTTCCAGTGGTTGTTAGAAAAGGTAAAAAATAATTTGCTCATGTGCTAACCCAGTGCAGGAAGAGAGCTCTGAACTTTATACTTTCAAATGAGAGAAAGAAGATTGGTATGTGTGTGTTATTTTGGGCCAATATTTTAACTTCAGCTTGTTTTCCTTTTATTGTTCAAATTATTCTTTACTGTTATTACTGTTATATATAGTCCATTTTTGTATTTACTGACGTTTATGATATTTTTGCTCACCATTTCTTCTCCAATTTCAGTTCTTCTTTTAGAGTTTAATACTTTTGTTTTTCTTCAAATATATATTTAGTAATTCCTTTAGTAAGAATCTGTTGTTGCTGAACTCTTTTGTTTGTCTGAAAAATGTTAATTTTGCTATCTTTCATTACTGGTTAAGCAGTTATAGGATTTGCGGTTAACAGTAATTTTCTCTCAACACCTTGAAGATACTTTTTTTGAAGATACTGTTTGTATCTTTCTATATTTTACTTAGTGTAATTATGGATTTTCTGTAGATCTACCATCTTTGTCTCTGTTTCCTTTTATGATACTTCTTTGTCTTTGGTGGTCTGCATTTTCAGTATGATAGATATAGACTTCTTGTTGTTCATTTTACTATAGATTTGTGATTCATAGCAGAGGTTTTACAAGTTTCACTAAATGATAAAAATTTCTCAGGGAATATCTCTTCAAAATATTCCCCATTTACTGTATTCTCTCTTTCAGGAACTCTAACTACTGGTACTCTTTCTCATTCTGTCCACCATTGTCTCCTATTTTCTTTCAAGATTTCAGTCTCTATCTCGATATCTCTGTGCTTCATTCTAGGCAATTTCTTCACCTATATATAAACCAGGTAATCAAAGTGTGGTCTGTGGACCAATGCTGGTTTATGGTTTGTTTGCCCATGAGATAAATAGAGAAAACGAGTAAGCGATTGGAAAGTTTTATAGCTGTTTGACATTGTTGTGACATTATTGTTGTTATTACTTTAAGTATATCAGCCTGAAATAGTGTGCAATTTAAAAAGTGCTGCTTTACTACAGTCTGAAGTGCACAGCTGCTTATACACATACACATATTTGTAAGTGTGTTTATTTCCTGAACTGTCATTGGGATTATCTTCAGAAAAAAAGGTTTAGGTATTAAAACTTCTTTGTATCTTCTCTATTTATAACTCTTCTCGTCACTTCATTTTGCTTATTTTTCTCATCTCTCTTGTCCTCTTTTTAATAGTGTCTGATCTGCTTTATGTTGTTTCCAAAGTATTTGTTTCTATAACAGTTGTGAGTTTTCCCTCCAATCTTATTTCTGACCTCAGCATGTTTTTTTTTTTTTTCTTGCTGTGGTCTTTATCACTTATTTCCACAACTATTATGCATCTGTTGAGCTATTTTGAAGGAGGTAATTATTTCAGTCCTTCTAATTCAGTTGCTCTGTTCGATTTTTGTTTCCTCTATGGCAATTTCTTTTACTATGATTTTCTTTTATTTTCTTATTCTTTACTCCAAACATTAAAATAAAATTGTGACATGCTTATATAGCTCTAGTGCTGGTTCTTTTTCCCTTATTACTCATCTTTGAATGAGATGAATTTTTTCTGCAGTACCTCTTTGCAAGAGATTCATGCTGGGAAAGAGCTGTCATGATGTTTTAGGCTGGCCACCAGAAATCTTCCTTGTTCATAACAAAATTTCTTATAATACACTGCATATGTAAGTGGGAATTTTGGGCCTTCACTTATCTCTGGTCATCAAGATTTGGAAGCTATGGGATCTGACAGACATGGTGCAGATCAAACCCTTGCTGTTAAACTCCAGATGTTACTGGTTTTGCCTTTTGGGTGTTCCATATATTTGAAGACGTGATCTCTGACACCATTCTCTGAGAGTGCAGCCTGAGATGTCCTCTCATAGTCGTTTTGCATGCTTGCTTGACTTTAGGGCATTTGGAAGGTCTTTGATATATTCTGTTTTTGAGGTTGACTTACCTAGTTTCATTAAGAATGTTTCCATTTGTGTTTCTTGTTAAGCTTGTTTTGGGGTGATGTTTGAAAGGAAATCACCACCATTTTATAGGTAGAAGTCTCATAGTTTTTTTTCTTTTAAATGTGATTTTTATGATAACCTCAGAAAAATAACTAGAAAAGGATTCATTTTGTAAAAATTTAGAGTACATTTGTTAAGATTTCGGTTGTATAATACAACATACCTATTGCTTTTTTTTTTTTTTAACTCCATGTAGGTAGAAGTGATATCTCTATTACATTTTTATGGTTGCTTCATTTCCTAGTAAGCTAGAAAAGTGTGCCTTTTACATTAACACAAGAATTGGATTTGCCAGCAAAATCATACCTAAGAGGCAGACAATTTGATTGGCTTGAATATCTCACCATTATTGTTAGCTCATTGTTTTGAGTAACAAAGTTTTTTAAGTTTTCCCTTAGATTTATATATTTCCTACATAAATCACAAATCTGCTTGTGCTGGAAGCATTATGGTAACTAGGGCCTGTGGAGATTACAAAGAAATGAAGACTGGTTGTCACCTAGTTCAGCAACTGACGTAATTTTGGCAAAGACCTGTGAGGTTTGTCAGATTAGGGAAGTATGGTGTGGGGTGTATAAGGATTCCCTAGGGGGGATGTGATACCTCCCCGTGATACAAGAGTCTAGTACCATAAAGTTAGATGATAGGGCATTTGACCCTTATATGAATACTTGGGGATCACAAAAAGTCTAGATTCAGATTCCCATGTATTTATTGTTTATTACATACTTGAGGTTTTCACATCGATAACCTTATTTAATAAATATAGTAACCCTTAAGGTAAATGCTGTTACTCTCACTTTATGAATGAAAAAAAATGAAAGCCAAGGAAGTCATATGGTTTTCACAAAGTTACACAGGCCAGTTCTTGGAAGAGCTGGGATTGGACCTGAATTTTTAAACTTCTACACCAGGGTTCCTTCCACTCTCTCATTCTGCTTCTAGGTGTATGGTTTCCTGCTATACAATAATTCTTTTTCCTTTCTTTTATTGAATAAATTGGATATGTAACATTGTATAAGTTTAAGGTATATAGCATGTTACTTTGGTACATTTATATATTGTAATATGATTGCTGATATATCAGTATTTATCATTGTATATAATTACAATACAATACTGTCCGTATTCATTGTACCTTGCATTAGATCTCTATGGCTTATTTACTACTAATTACAAGTTTGTACCCTTGAACACCATTCTCTCTTACCCCTTCTCACCCCCAATAACCACCATTTTACTTTGTTTTTGTCAAATATTAGTCAACAATATATGCTGGAGTTTAATTATGGGCTCTTAATTGTATACCATTTGTCTATGTGTCTATTTTTGTGCCAGTACCATACTATATTGAGGTGTATGGCTTTTTAGCATAGTTTGAAATCTGGAAGTGTGATACCTCTGGCGTTGTTTTTTCTCAGTATTGCTTTGGCTCTTTGGCGTCTGCTGTGGTTTCACACAAAACTTAGAATTGTTTCTTTTATTTCTGTGAGGAATGCCTTTGGTATTTTGATGGCGATTGCATTAAATCTATAGATGGCTCTGGGTAGTACAGCCATTTTAACAATATTAATTCTTCTGATTCATGAAAATGGTATATCCTTCCATTTGTCTGTGTCTTTTTCCATTGCTGTCAGCAAAGTTCTGTAGTTTTTACTGTACACATCTTTCACGCTCTTGGTTAAATTTATTCCTAAGTATTTTACTGTTTTTGATACTATTGCGAATGGGATGGTTTTTCTTATTTTTCAGATGCCTTATTAGTGTAAAGGAGTGCAATTAATTTCTGTTTGTTTATTTTGTATCCTGCCACTTTCCTGAAATCTTTATTAATTCCAACAGTTTTTTGACTTTGGGATTGTTTGGGACTTAAATATATAAGATTATATCATTAGCAAAGGATGACAGTTTTACTTCTTTCCCTTTAATTTGGATGTGTTTACCTCTTTCTTCTTGCCTAATTGCTCTAGGTAAGACTTCCAGTACTATGTTGAATACGAGTGGTGAGAATGGGTATTCTCGCAGTGTTCCTGATCTTTAGGGAAACACTTTCTGTTTTTCTCCATTGAGTATTATGTTAGCTGTGGGTTTGTCATATATGGCCTTTATTATGTTGAGGCATGTTCCTTCTATACCCAGTTTGTTAAGAACTTTTATCGTGAAACGATGTTGTATTTTATCAAGTGCTTTTTCTGCATCTGCACATGAAATGATCATGTGATTTTTATCTTTTATTGATTTGATTAATTACATTTATTGATTTGCATATGTTGAACCATCCTTGCATCCCAGAGATAAATCCAACATGCTGTATAATCCTTTAAATGCATTCTTGAACTTTCTTTGCTAATATTTTATTGAGAATATTTGCATTTATATTTATCAGGGATATTGGTCTATAGTTTTCCTTTCTTTTGGTATCATCTGATTTGGGTACCAAAGTGATGCTAACTTCATCAAATGAGTTTGGAAGTATTCTCTCTGCTTTGGTATTTTGGAAGGCTTTGAAGAGGATTAGTGTTCATTCTTCTTTAAATGTTTGGTTGAAATCTTCAGTGAAGCTGCCTGGTCCCAGAGTTTCCTTTGTTGGGAGTTTTTTGATTACTGATTCAATCTACTTGTGTTTTGTTTTGTTTTTTGCGGTACGCGGGCCTCTCACTGTTGTGGCCTCTCCCGTTGTGGAGCACAGGCTCCGGACGCGCAGGCTCAGCGGCCATGGCTCACGGGCCCAGCCACTCCGCGGCATGTGGGATCCTCCCAGACTGGGGCACGAACCCGTGTGCCCTGCATCGGCAGGCGGACTGTCAACCACTGTGCCACCAGGGAAGTCCTGGGAAAGCACTTTTAAAGGCCAGGTGAGGGAGGGGAGTCACAGGGCATGTGATCAGCTTGTGCACAATTCTCTGGTTGATGGTGAGGTAACAGGGTGGTGTCATAGGGGTTAACATTATCCATCCTCAGGCTCCAGTAGGTCTGGAGGCTAAGGGGCTCATGGTCATCAAGTAGTTAACTTCCAATTGGTGGAGGTTTTAGCATCTCTTAAAACAACATAGGAAATGTGCATCGGATACCATTATCTAGGTACTTCAGAGAGAAGCTAAAGATTCTGTGATTGCCATGTGACTTTTTTGGAGGTGATGGATATCTTCATTACTTTGATTGTGGTGATGATATCACAGGTGTATGCATATGTTAAAGTCATCAAATTGTATGCATTAAATGTGTGCAATTTTTATTGTATATCTATTATATTTGAAAACTGTTAAAGTCAGTATAAATAGAGAACAAAAATAAAATGTCAGGGCAGAATTAACTTAAGTATTCTATAGGAATTACAATCAAGTTTTCAACCACTCAGTAGTAAACATAAAGGACTGTGGGGCGTGTCTTAGCTATACTAAGGCTGTGGCTTATTCCCATTTGAATGACTTTTCTTTTGGAAGGACGTTAAGCAGTGTCCATTGACATTTCATGAGATTCCTCAGCACTTCATGAAACCAGATATGGAGATGAGAATCACTCTGTGTGTGCATTTAAAAAAAAAAAAACAGTGTAAGAATTTAAATGCATAATCAATCTCTAGAGAGCTACAGAAGCACCTGATAACAACAGTTCCTTAGGGGCTGGTAACTGGGTGACTGGGGGCAGTGGAGAGAGGATAACTTTTCATTTGTGAAATTTATAGATATAGGACATAGGAGATAGGGTCTTTATACAGGTAATCAAGTTAAAATGACATCATTAGGGCAGACTCTCATCCAATATGACTGATGTTCTTATATCAAGGGGACATTTAGTGACAGATACTGACAGATCACCATGTAAAGATGAAGCCAGAAATAAGAGTGATACTTCTGCAAGCCAAGGAATGCCAAGGATTTCCAGCAAACCACCAGAAGCTAAGGGGCAAGCATGAAACAGGTTCTTCCTCAGAGCCTTCAGAAGGAACAAACTGTTAACACCTTGACCTTGGACTTCTAGCCTCCCAAACTGTGAAATAATAAATTTCTGTTGCTTCAGCTCCACCCAGTATGTGTTGCTTTGTCACAGTAACCCTAGCAAGGCAATGCAATCTGTATGCAGTGATCTGGGAGAGGGCATTTTTAGCAGAAGGTCCAGACTTGTTATGTTCCAGCTCTGTCATAGACTAGCTGGGCGACCTTAAGCAACTTAACAACTTTGAAATTGTTTTCTTACATTGTTAGTGGCCTAACAAACAGTCATCTTCACTGTTACAGTTTCTTTGCTAGCAGAAATTACACTAGAGTGTGAGAATCCTGATAGTTGCTTTCCCAGCCCCCATTATGGTCTGAGGGACACAAGGAAAAGTTGTCTGGGAATGGCTTTCTTCCTTCTTAAAATGAAAACAAGAAAGGAAACAGCTTTCTTCTTCCTTTCCTGTCAGACATTATTTCTACATGTGATGCCTGAAACTGTGGCTCCCATCTTGTCACATGAGATTAACAGTCAACACACTGGAGGTGACAGGACAGAAAGATGGGACACTATTGCTTCTCACTGATGTCACAGAAACTGAACCCAACCTGGACTTTGCTCACCCCAGACTTCCTGGACTTGCCAAACTCTGTTCAAAGTGCTTTGCAGGGATTAACCCTTTTTACATTTGCAGCAATCCTAGGGTGGAGATACCATTATTTTCCCATCTTACAACTGAAGCTGAAGCATAAAGTGCTTGAAGTAAATTGTCCACAGTTGCCCATACACCTAACAATAGAACAAGGATTTAAAAACCAGCATTCTGTCTCCAGAGGCTGCCCTATTAACCACCACACTAGTGTGGTGTGGTGGTTAAAAAAACCACTCTTTTTTTTTTAAAAGATTAATTTATTATTTATTTTTGGCTGTTTTGGGTTTTAGCTGCGGCACGTGGAATCTTTTGTTGCAGTATGTGGGCTCTTTGTTGTAGCACGCGGGCTTCTCTCTAGTAGGGGCTTGCGGGTTTTCTCTAGTTGTGGTGCATGGGCTCCAGAGCATGTGGGCTCTGTACTTTGTGGCACATGGGCTCTAGTTGAGGTGCACGAGCTCATTAGTTGTGGTGCACAGGCTTAGTTGCCCCACGGCATGTGGGATCTTAGTTCCCTGGTCAGGGAACCTGCGTCCCCTGCATTGGAAGGCAGATTTTTACCATTGAACCAACAGGGAAGTCCCTATAATCGACTCTTGTTGGGAATTCTTTTTTTTTTTAATTTAATAGATCTTTATTGCTTCACAATACTGTGTTAGCTTCTGTCATACCACAAAGTGAATCAGCCATATGCATACATATGTCCCCATACATCCTCCCTCTTGAGCCTGCCTCCCATCCTCCCTAGCCCACCCCTCTAGGTTATCGCAAAGCATGGAGCTGATCTCCCTGTGCTATGGTGCTGCTTCCCACTAACTCACTGTTTTACATTCAGTAGTGTATATATGTCGATGCAACTCTCACTTTGCCACAGCTTCCCCCACCCACCACATGTCCTCAGGTCCATTCTCTACCTCTGCATCTTTATTCCTGCCCTGCAACTAGGTTCATCAGTATAATTTTTTTTTTTTTTAGCTTCCATATATATGAATTAGCTGAAGGTATTTGTTTTTTTCTTTCTGACTTACTTCACTCTGTATGACAGATTCTAGGTACATCCAACTCACTACAAATAACTCAATTTCATTTCTTTTTCTGGCTAAGTAATATTCCATTGTATATATGTGTCACATCTTCTGTATCCATTCATCTGTTGATGGACACTTAGGTTGCTTCCATGTCCTGGCTATTGTAAATAGAGCTGCAATGAACATTTTGGTACATGACTCTTTTTGAATTATGGTTTTCTCAAGGTATATGCCCAGTAGTGGGATTGCTGGGTCATATGGTAGTTCTATTTGTAGTTTTTTAAGGAACCTCCATACTGTTCTCCACAGTGGCTGTACCAATTCACATTCCCATCAGCAGTGCAAGAGTGTTTCCTTTTCTCCACACCCTCTCCAGCATCTATAGTTTCTAGATTTTTTGATGATGGCCATTCTGACCGGTGTGATATGATATCTCATTGCAGTTTTGACTTGCATTTCTCTAATGATTAATGATGTTGAGCATTCTTTCATGTGTTTGTTGGCAATCTGTGTATCTTCTTTGGAGAAATGTCTATTTAGGTCTTCTGCCCAATTTTGGATTGGGTTGTTTGTTTTTTTGTTATTGAGCTGCATGAGCTACTTGTAAATACTGTTTGGAGATTAATCCTTTGTCAGTTGCTTCATTTGCAAATATTTTCTCCCATTCTGAGGGTTGTCTTTTGGTCTTGTTTATGGTTTCCTTTGCTGTGCAAAAGCTTTTAAGTTTCATTTGGTCCCATTTGTGTATTTTTGTTTTTATTTCCATTACTCTAGAAGGTGGGTCAACAAGGATCTTGCTGTGATTTATATCATAGAGTGTTCTGCCTACGTTTTCCTCTAGGAGTTTGATAGTTTCTGGCCTTACATTTAGATCTTTAATCCATTTTGAGCTTATTTTTGTGTGCAGTGTTAGGGCGTGTTCTAATCTCATACTTTACATGTACCTGTCCAGTTTCCCAACACCACTTATTGAAGAGGCTGTCCTTTCTCCACTGTTTATTCTTGCCTTCTTTATCAAAGATAAGGTGACCATATGTGCGTGGGTTTATCTCTGGGATTTCTATCATGTTCCATTCATCTATATTTCTGTTTTTGTGCCAGTACCATACATTACTGTAGCTTTGTAGTATAGTCTGAAGTCAGGGAGCCTGATTCCTCCAGCTCCATTTTTCGTTCTCAAGATTGCTTTGACTATTTGGGGTATTTTGTGTTTCCATACAAATTGTGAAATTTTTTGTTCTAGTTCTGTGAAAAATGCCAGTGGTAGTTTGATAGGGATTGCATTGAATCTGTAGATTGCTTTGGGTAGTAGAGTCATTTTGACAATTTTGATTCTTCCAATCCAAGAACATGGTATATCTCTCCATCTATTTGTATCATCTTTAATTTCTTTCATCAGTGTCTTATAATTTTCTGCATACAGGTTTTTTGTCTCCTTAGGTAGGTTTATTCCTAGATATTTTATTCTTTTTGTTGCAATGGTAAATGGGAGTGTTTTCTTAATTTCACTTTCAGATTTTTCATCATTAGTGTATAGGAATGCCAGAGATTTCTGTGCATTAATTTTGTATCCTGCTACTTTACCAAATTCATTGATTAGCCCTAGTAGTTTTCTGGTAGCATCATTGCGATTCTCTATGTATAGTATCATGTCATCTGCAAACAGTGATAGTTTTACTTCTTTTTTTCCAATTTGGATTCCTTTTATTTCTTTTTCTTCTCTGATTGCTGTGGCTAAAACTTCCAAAACTATGTTAACTAATAGTGATGAGAGTGGGCAACCTTACCTTGTTCCTGATCTTAGTGGAAATGTTTTCAGTTTTTCACCATTGAGGACGATGTTCGCTGTGGGTTTGTCATGTATGGCCTTTATTATGTTGAAGAAAGCTCCCTCTATGACTACTTTCTGTAGGGTTTCTATCATAAATGGGTGTTGAATTTTGTCAAAAGCTTTCTCTGTATCTATAGAGATGATCACATGGTTTTTCTCCTTCAATTTGTTTATATGGTGTATCACATTGACTGATTTGCATATATTGAGGAATCCTTGCATTCCTGGGATAAACCCCACTTGATCATGGTGTATGATCCTTTTAATGTGCTGTTCGTTTCTGTTTGCTAGTATTTTGTTCAGGATTTTTGCATGTATGTTCATCAGTGATGTTGGCCTGCAGTTTTCTTTCTTTGTGACATCTTTGTCTGGTTTTGGTATCAGGGTGATGGTGACCTCATAGAACGAATCTGGGAGTGTTCTTTCCTCTGCTATATTTTGGAACAGTTTGAGAAGGATAGGTGTTAGCTCTTCTCTAAATGTTTGATAGAATTTGCCTGTGAAGTCATCTGGTCCTGGGCTTTTGTTTCTTGGAAGATTTTAAATCACAGTTTCAATTTCAGTGCTTGTGATTGGTCTGTCCATATTTCCTAGTTCTTCCTGGTTCACTCTCAGCAGGTTGTGCATTTCTAAGAATTTGTCCATTTCTTCCAGCTTGTCCATTTTATTGGCATAGAGTTGCTTGTAGTAATCTCTCATGATCTTTTGTATTTCTGCAGTGTCAGTTGTTACTTCTCCGTTTTCATTTCTAATTCTATTGATTTGAGTCTTCTCCCTTTTTTTCTTGATAAGTCTGGCTAGTGGTTTATCAATTTTGTTTATCATCTCAAAAAAACAGCTTTTAGTTTTATTGATCTTTGCTATCGTTTCCTTCATTTCTTCTTCATTTATTTCTGATCTGATCTTTATGATTTTTTTCCTTCTGCTAACTTTGGGGTTTTTTTTGTTCTTCTTCTCTATTTGCATTGGATGTAAGTTTGGGTTGTTCATTTGAAATGTTTCCTGTTTCTTAAGGTAGGATTGCAATGCTATAGACTTCCCTCTTAGAATTGCTTTTGCTGCATTCCATTTTGGGTCGTCATGTTTCCATTGTCATTTGTTTCTAGGTATTTTTTTATTTCCTCTTTGATTTCTTCAGTGATCATTTCGTTATTAACTAGTGTATTGTTTAACCTCCATGTGTTTGTAATTTTTTACAGATCTTTTCCTGTAATTGATATCTAGTCTCATAGCATTGTGGTCAGAAAAGATACTTGATAAAATTTCAATTCTCTTCAATTTACCAAGGTTTGATTTGTGACCCAAGATATGATCTATCCTGGAGAATGTTCCATGTGCAGTTGAGAAGAATGTGTATTCTGTTGTTTTTGGATGGAGTGTCCTATAAATATCAATTAAGTCCATCTTGTTTAAAGTATCATTTAAAGCTTGTGTTTCCTTATTTATTTTCACTTTGGATGATCTGTCCATTGGTGAAAGTGGGGTGTTAAAGTCCCCTACTATTATATGTTACTGTCGATTTCCCCTTTTATAACTGTTAGTATTTGCCTTATGTATTGAGGTGCTCCTAGTTTGGGTGCATAAATATTTACAATTGTTATATCTTCTTCTTGGATTGAGCCCTTGATCATTATGTAGTGTCCTTCTTTCTCTCTTCTAATAGTCTTTATTTTAAAGTCTATTTTGTCTGATATGAGAATTGCTACTCTAGCTTTCTTTTGATTTCCATTAGCATGGAATATCTTTTTACATCCCCTCACTTTCAGTCTGTATGTGTCCCTAGGTCTGCAGTGGGTCTCTTGTAGACAGCATATATATGGGTCTTGTTTTTGTATCCATTCAGCCAATCTCTGTCTTTTGGTGGGAGCATTTAATCCATTTACATTTAAGGTAATTATCGATATGTATGTTCCTATTCCCATTTTCTTAATTGTTTTGGGTTTGTTATTGTAGGTCTTTTCCTTCTCTTGTGTTTCTTGCCTAGAGAAGCTCCTTTAGCATTTGTTGTAAAGCTGGTGTGGTGGTGCTGAACTCTCTCAGGTTTTGCTTGTCTGTAAAGTTTTTAATTTCTCCATCAAATCTGAATGAGATCCTTGCTGGGTAGAGTCATCTTTGTTGTAGGTTTTTCTCCTTCATCACGTCAAATATGTCCTGACGGTCCCTTCTGTCTTGCAGAGTTTCTGCTGAAAGATCAGCTGTTAACCTTTTGTGTTATTTGTTGTTTTTCCCTTGCTGCTTTTAATATGTTTTCTTTGTATTTCATTTTTGATAGTTTGATTAATATGTGTCTTGGCATGTTTCTCCTTGGATTTATCCTGTATGGAAGTCTCTGTGCTTCCTGGACTTGATTAACTATTTCCTTTCCCATATTTGGGAAGTTTTCAACTATAATCTCCTCAAATATTTTCTCAGTCCCTTTCTTTTTCTCTTCTTCTTTTGGGACCCCTATAATTCAAATGTTTTTGCGTTTAATGTTGTCCCAGAGGTCTCTGAGACTGTCCTTAGCTCTTTTCATTATTTTTTCTTTACTGTTCTCTGCAGTAGTTATTTCTACTATTTTATCTTCCAGGTCACTTATCCGTTCTTCTGCCTCAGTTATTCTGCTATTGATCCCATCTAGAGTATTTTTAATTTCATTTATTGTGTTGTTCATCATTGTTTGTTTCCTTTTTAGTTCTTCTAGGTCCTTGTTAAATGTTTCTTGCGTTTTCTCTATTCTATTTCCAAGATTTTGGTTCATCTTTACTATCATTATTCTGAATTCTTTTTCAGGTCGACTGCCTATTTCCTCTTCATTTCTTAGGTCTGGTGGGTTTTTATCTTGCTCCTTCATCTGCCGTGTGTTTTTCTGTCTTCTCATTATGCTTATCTTGCTGTGTTTGGGGTCTCCTTTTTGAAGGCTGCAGGTTCGTAGTTCCTGTTGTTTTTGTTGTCTGTCCCCAGTGGCTAAGGTTGGTTCAGTGGTTTGTGTAGGCTTCCTGGTGGAGTGGACTAGTGCCTGTGTTCTGGTGGATGAGGCTGGATCTTGTCTTTCTGGTGGGCAGGTCCACGTCTGTTGGCGTGTTTTGGGGTGTCTGTGGCCTTATTATGATTTTAGGCAGCCTCTCTAATAATGTGTCGGGTTGTGTTCCTATCTTGCTAGTTGTTTGGCATAGGGTGTCCAGCACTGTAGCTTGCTGGTCGTTGAGTGAAGCTGGGTCTTGGTGTTGAGATGGAGATCTCTGGGAGATTTTCACCATTTGATATTACGTGGAGCTGGGAGGTCTCTTGTGGACCAGTGTCCTGAAGTTGGCTCTCCCACCTCAGAGGCACAGCACTGACTCCTGGCTGGAGCACCAAGAGCCTTTCATCCACGTGGCTCAGAATCAAAGGGAGAAAAAGAAAGGAAGGAAGGAAGGAAGGAAGAGGATAAAATAAAATAAATTAAGATAAAATAAAATAAAGTTATTAAAATAAAAAATAATATGAAAAAATATTATTTTAAAGTATACAACAAAAAAAAAAATGGACAGATAGAACCCTAGGACAAATGGTGAAAGCCAAGCGGTACAGACAGAATCTCACACAGAAGCATACACATACATACTCACAAAAAGAGGAAAAGGGGAAAAAATAATAAATCTTGCTCTCAAAGTCCACCTCCTCAATTTGGGATGATTCATTGTTTATTCTGGTATTCCACAGATGCAGGGTACATCACATTGATTGTGGAGATTTAATCCGCTGCTCCTGAGGCCGCTGGGAGTAATTTCCCTTTCTCTTCTTTGTTTGCACTGCTCCTGGAGTTCTGCTTTGGATTTGGCCCCGCCTCTGCATGTAGGTTGCCTGAGGGGTCTGTTCTTTGCTCAGATAGGATGGGGTTAAAGGAGCAGATGATTCGGGGGCTCTCGCTCACTCAGGCCAGGGGGAGGGAAGGGCACGGAGTGCGGGCGAGCCTGTGGCAGCAGATGCCAACATGACATTGCACCAGCCTGAGGCGCACCATGAGTTCTCCCAGTGAAGTTGTCCCTGGATCACGGGACCCTGGCAGTGGCGGGCTGCACAGCTCCTGGGAGTAGAGGTGTGGATAGTGACTTGTGCTCACACACAGGGTTCTTGGTGGTGGCAGCAGCAGCCTTAGCGTTGAGAGCTCACTTTGATAAGGGAAATTAGAGTCCTGCTAGTGTTGGACGGTCTCCTGCAGAGGCAGGGGCTGTGACTCACCATGGGGACAAGGACACTGACAGCAGAAGTTCGGAGAAGTGCTCCTTGGCGTGAGCCCTCCCAGAGTCTGTCATTAGCCCCACCAAAGAGCCCAGGTAGGCTCCAGTGTTGGGTTGCCTCAGCCCAGACAACCAAGAGGGGGAGAACCCAACCCCACCCATCAACAGTCAAGTGGATTAAAATTTTTTCGCCACATATTCTTTATCCATTCATCTGTGGATGGACATTTAGATTTCTTGCATGTCCTGGCTATTCTAAATAGTGCAGCAATGAACATTTTGGTACATGACTCTTTTTGAATTATGGTTTTCAGGGTATATGCCCAGTAGTGGGATTGCTGGGTCATATGTTGTTCTATTTTTAGTTTTTTAAGGAACCTCCATGCTGTTTTCCATACTGGTTATATTAATTTACATTCCCACCAACAGTGCTGGAGGGTTCACTTTTCAGTACACCCTTTCGAGCCTTTACTGTTTCTAGATTTTTTGATAATGGCCATTTTGACCAGAGTGAGGTGATACCTCATTGTGGTTTTGACTTGCATTTTTCTAATAATTAGTGATGTTAAGCGTCTTTCATGTGCCTTGGTCATCTGTATTTCTTCCTTGGTGAAATGTCTATTTAGGTCTTCTGCCCATTTTTTAACTGAATTGTTAGTTTTTTTGATTTTGAGCTCCATGAGCTGTTTGTATATTTTGGAGATTAATCTTTTGTCTGTTTTTTCATTTACAAATATTTTCTCCCATTCCGAAGGTTGTCTTTTTGTTTATGGTTTCCTTTGCTGTGCAAAAGCTGTTATGTTTCATTAGGTCCCATTTGTTTATTTTTGTTTTTATTTCCCTTTCTCTAGGAGATGGGTCAAAAAGGATCTTGCTGATTTATGTTATAGAGTATTCTGCTTATGTTTTCCTCTAAGAGTTTGATAGTGTCTGGCCTTACATTTAGATCTTTAATCCATTTGGAATTTATTTTTGTATATGGTGTTAGGAAGTGTTGTAATTTCATTGTTTTACATGTAGCTGTCTAGTTTTCCCAGAACCGATTATTGAAGAGGCTGTTTTTTCTCCATTGTATGTTCTTGCCTCTTTTGTCATATATTAGGTGCCTGTATGTGCGTGGGTTTACCTCTGGGCATTCTATCCTGTACCATTGATCTATATGTCTGTTTTTGTGCCAGTACCATACTGTCTTGATTACTGTAGCTTTATGATATAGTTTGAAGTCAGGGAGCCTGATTCCTCCAACTCCATTTTTCTTTGTCAAGATTAGTTTGGCTATTCAGGGTCTTTTGTGCTTCCATACGAATTGTAAAATTTTTTGTTCTGTGATGAATGCCACTGGCAGTTTGATAGGGATTGCACTCAATCTGTGGATTGCTTTGGGTAGTACTGTCATTTTCACAATATTGATTCTTCCAGTCCAAGAGCATGGTATATTTTTCCATCTGATATTATTTCATCAGTGTTTTATAGTTTTTTGAGTACAAGTCTTTCACCTCCTTAGGCAGGTTTATTTCTAGGTATTTTATTCTTTCTGTTGCAATGGTAAATGGGAGCATTTCCTTAATTTTTCTTTCAGATTTTTCGTCATTAGTGAATAGGAATGCAAGAGATCTGTGCATTAATTTTGGGTCTTGCAAACTTAACAAATTCATTGGTTAGTTTTAGTAGTTTTCTGGTGGCATCTTTAGGGTTCTCTATGTATAGAATCATGTCATTGGCAAACAGTGACAGTTTTACTTCGTCTTTTCCAATTTGTATTCCTTTTATTTATTTTTCTTCTCTGATTGCCTTGGCTAGGACTTCCAAAACTATATTGAATAAAATTGGCAAAAGTGGACATCCTTGTCTTGTTCCTGATCTTAGTGGGAATGTTTTCAGTTTTTCACCACTGAGTATGATGCTTGCTGTGGGTTTGTCATATATGGACTTCACATTGATTGATTTGTGTATATTGAAGGATCCTTGCATCCCTGGGATAAATCCCACTTGATCATGATGTATGATCCTTTTTTCCCCTTAATTTATTTTATTTATTTATTTATTTTTGGCTGCATTGGGTCTTCCTTGCTGTGCACAGGCTTTCTCTAGTTGTGGCAAGCAGGGGCTACTCTTTGTTGCAGTGTGTGAGCTTCTCATTGTGGTGGCTTCTCTTGTTGTGGAGCATAAGCTCTAGGCATGTTGGCTCAGTAGTGTGGCTTGTGGGCTCTAGAGTGCAGGCTCAATAGTTGTGACGCACGGGCTAGTTGCTCTGCAGCATGTGGGATCTTCCTGGACCAGGGCTTGAACCCGTGTCCTCTGCATTGGCAGGCAGATTCTTAACCACTGTGCTACCAGGGGAGCTTGGTGTATGATCTTTTTAATGTGGTGCTGGATTCTGTTTGCTAGTATTTTGTTCAGGGTTTTTACATCTATGTTCATCAGTGATATTGGTCTATAATTTTCCTTTTTTGTGATATTTTTTTCTGTTTTTGGTAACAGGGTGATGGTGGCTTCATAGATTGAATTTGGTAGTGTTTCTCCCTCTGCAATTTTTTGGAAGCGTTTGAGAAGGATGAGTGTTTGCTCTTCTCTAAATGTTTGATAGAATTCACCTGTGAAGCCATCTGGTCCTGGACTTTTGTTTGTTGGAGGATTTTTAATTACGGTTTTAATTTGATTACTTGTGATAGGTCTGTGTATATTTTCCAATTCTTCCTGGTTCAGTCTTGGAAAATTGTACCTTCTCAAGAATTTGTCCATTTCTTTGAGGTTGTCCATTTTATTGGCATATAGTTGATTGTAGTAGTCTCTCATAATCCTTTGTATTTCTGTAGTGTCGATTCTGATTTCTCCTTTTTCATTTCTAATTATTGATTTGAGTCCTCTCCCTTTTTTTCTTGATGAGTGTGTCTAGAGGTTTATCAATTTTGTTTATCTTCTCAAAGAACAAACTTTTAGTTGTATTATCTTTGCTATTGTTTTCTTTGTTTCTATTTCATTTATTTCTGTTCTGATCTTTATGATTTCTTCTGCTGACTTTGGGTTCTCTTTCTTCTTCTTTCTCTAGTTGCTTAGGTGTAAGGTTAGATTTTTATGTGAGATTTTTCTTGTTTTCTGAGGTGAGATTTAATTGCTATAAACTTCCTTCATTGAACTGCTTTTGCTACTTCCCATAAGTTTTGGGTCATCATGTTTTCATTGTCATTTGTTCACATGTATTTTTTTTTTTTCCTCTTTGACTTCTTCAGTGATGTCTTGGTTATTTAGCACACTGTTTAGCCTCCATGTATTTGTGTTTTTTTTACAGTTTCTCTCCTGTAATTGATTTCTAATCTCATAGAGTTGTGGTTCGAAAAGATGCTTGATATGATTTCAATTTTCTTAATTTTTATGAGGCTTGATTTGTGACCCACAATGTGATCTGTCCTGAAGAATGTTCCATGTACACTTGAGAAGAAAGTGTATTCTGCCACTTTTGTGTGGAATGTCCTATAAATATCAGTTAAATCTTTCTGGTCTATTGTGTCATTTAAAGCTTGTGTTTCCTTATTTATTTTCTGTTTGGATGATCTGTCCATTGGTGTAAGTGGGGTGTTAAAGTCCCCCACTATTATTGCATTACTGTTGATTTCCCCTTTCATGGTTGTTAGCATTTGCCTTATGTATTGAGGTGATCCTATGTTGGTGCATAAACATTTATAATTGTTATATCTTCTTCTTGTATTGATCCCTTGATCATTATCGTAGTGGCCTTCCTTATCTCTTATAACAGTCTTTATTTTGAAGCCTATTTTATCTGATATGAGTATTGCTACTCCAGCTTTCTTTTGATTTCCATTTGCATGGAATATCTTTTTCCATCCCTTCACTTTCAGTCTGTATGTGTCCCTAGGTCTGCAGTGGGTCTCTTGTAGACTGCATACATATGGCTCTTTTTTTTTGTATCCATTCAGCCAGTATTTGTCTTTTGTTTGGGGCATTTATTCCTTTTACATTCAAGGTTATTATCGATATGTATGTTCCTATTACCATTTTCTTAATTGTTTTGGATTTGTTTTTGTGGGTCTTTTTCTTCTCTTGTGTTTCCTGCTTAGAGAAGTTTCTTTAGCCTTTATTGTAAAGCTGGTTTGGTGGTGCTGAATTCTCTTAGCTTTTGCTTGTCTGAAAAGCTTTTGACTTCTCTATTGAATCTGAGTGAGATCCTTGCTGGGTAGAGTAATCTTGGTTGTAGATTTTTCTCTTTCATCACTTTAAGTATATCCTGCCACTCCCTTCTGACCTGCAGAGTTTCCACTGAAAAATCAGCTGATAACCTTATGGGGGTTCCTTTTTATGTTTTTTGTTTTTCCCTTGCTGCTTTTAATATTTTTTCTTTGAATTTAATTTTTGTGAGTTTGATTAATATGTGTCTTGGTGTATTTTTCCTAGGGTTTATCCTGTATGGGACTCTCTGTGCTTCCTAGACTTGGGTGACTATTTCCTTTCTCATGTTAGGGATGTTTTCAACTATAATCTCTTCAAATATTTTCTCAGACCCTTTGTTTTTCTCTTCTTCTTCTGAGAGCCCAATAGTTCGAATGTTGGTGTGTTTAGTGTTGCCCCAGATGGCTCTGAGATTGTCTTCAATTCTTCTCATTCTTTTTTTTCTTTATTCTGCTCTTCGGCAGTTATTTCCACCATTTTGTCTTCCAGCTCACTTATTCGTTCTTCTGCCTCAGTTTTTCTGCTATTGATTCCTTCTAGTGTATTTTTTCATTTCAATTATTGTGTTTTTCATCTCTGTTTTTTCTTTTGTTCTTCTAGATCTTTGTTAAACATTTTTGTATTTTCTCCATTCTATTTCCAAGATTCTGGATTATCTTTACTATCATTACTTTGAATTCTTTTTCAGATAGATTGCCTAGTTCCTCTTCATTTATTTGATCTTGTAAGATTTTACCTTGCTTCTTTATTTGTGACATTTTTTTACTGTCTCATTTTTTTCTGTTTTCTTTTTATGAGTGAGATTGTGTTCCTGTTTTACTCGTTGTTTGGCCTGAGGCTTCCAACACTGGAGTTTGTAGGCTATTGGGTAGAGCTGGGTCTTGGTGCTGAGATGAGGACCTCTGTGAGACCTCACTCCAATGAATATTCCCTGGGGTCTGAGATTCTCTGTTAGTCTGGTGTTTCAGACTTGGAACTCCCACCACAGGAACTTTTGCCCAATTCTGGGCCTTTCACTCTGGGCTTCCTCCCATCTCCTTGGGCATCAGAGTCCCCCACCAGTGGCTGGCAGGTGCCTTAGTTGTGAGGAGATGCTAATTTCATGTCTTCTCACACTGCCATCTTGACTCCATCTCTGTTTCCCCTTTTTGTACTTATAACTCCCTCCTCCAACAGTAAGAAACTTAGGTCCCCTTAATAATTTTTTAAAATAAATTTGTGATTTTGACATAATTTTAGACAATGGAAAAGTTGCACAGATAGAACCAAGAGTTCCTGTATACTTCTCACCTGGTTTCCCCTAATGTTATCATCTTGAATAACCCTGGTACTATAACCCTGGTACATTTGTGAGAAGTAAAAAATTAACAGTAGTAATTAAACTCCAGACTTTTTTCATATTTTACTACTTTTTCCATTGATGTCCTTTTTCTGTTCCAAAATCCAATCCAGGATACTGTATGGCATTTAGCCCTCGATATTTTTAAAGATACTATCCAAATAGTGCTGGATCTGCAGCATGAATATAAGGTGTAGGCCTCTTTTCTGTGCCCGTTGATTTAAATTCAAACCTGTGGCTTTTCTGAGTAAAACTGAATTTTTATCTCAGTTTGAAGGAGAGAGGTTTAGAGATGTCAAGACACACTAGTAGGAAAAGCCACGTGAAGTAGTCACTTTCTTTCCCACACGTAATAAAACTCCAAAATCACAATATTTCCTTTACAAGAACATGGACAATGTGAATAGTGACTTTATTTTCACTGAGTGGGGTGGGCTCAGATGGACCAGGAGAACTAAGCCTCTGGTAGATTTTAGTTTATCCTTCTCCCTGAAATGAGCCAGGCTGGGTATCAGAAATTTTTAAGTGCATTATTTTAATTGTACAAAACTTGGTGTAGTAATTGTTCTCTTCATTTCTGGAGTTGAGAAAATTTAGTCATGAAGTATTTAAAGAAATTTTTAACATTTCATAGCAGCCAGCCTCAGGGAAAAGAAGCATCAGACCCCATTTCCCTGATTCCAAAACTGTGCCCTTCCAGCTGTATCACATGGCCACTGCCCACCATGGGATCAATCAGAATAGAATGTGTGTATGTGGAAGTACTTGTAACCTTCAAAGTGGAACAAAAGATGAGGATTACAATCATTGCAAATTTGAATAATTTCCTAATTTGTTCTATAACCTTTATTGATTCCTGCATGTGTGAATTTACATACAGGTAAACCATACTTAGGTATCACAGTTTGAAGATACTCTGAGCAGATGCTTTATCCTAAAATATAAATTTTTTTGTCTCATGTGTAAGTGCAGCAGAGGGTCTCTATTTTTATATATTATGGATTTCTAGAAACTTATGTAACTGCTAAAAATTGAACAACAGACTTAATATTATAAGAGGATTTCCTTTCACAGAATGCCAAAAATATAGAATCCCTAAATGTATTTTGACTTTTAGATGTCATGTTTCAGACTGTGTTATAATAATTTTGCTTACTATTTTTAATTTTGTTGTTTTTTGTGAAGAAAGAGACTTGACCTCTCTGGCCCCAATATACTTAGCAGTGAGTGCACAATTAATACTTCAAACTGATGAACCTCTGGTTGGGGATAAAGATGCTTGGCTTCTAGCATATCTAAAAATATACCTCTTTATCTAACTTCTATACCACTTATTACCTTCAGAAAGATACTTAACCTCTTTGGCCCTGATTTACTCATCAGTAAAATGGGATATAATAATCACACCTACCTGACAGGGTTACTCTGATGATTCAGTAGGATAATACGTGTAAAGCTTGTTAAGTAGTGCTTGGCATATAGTAAGTACTACATAAACCATCTGTTAAATAAATAAGGCTAGTGCTTCATTACAACAAAAATGTAATGGTAATAAACCTTCATCGATTTCTTTCTATATTGCCATATTTTACCTCAGTACAGTGGAGAGAAGTAGCTTGTCTTAGTTACATGAATAGTTAAGTAATAGAGCCAGGATTCGCATCACGGGCCTGAATCTGAAGCCTACTCTTCCTCCCCCTAAGCCTTCCAATTTTCTGAGATGATGAAAGAATTTAACATGATTCTCCAATTTCCCTCCTCCCTGCCTCAGAATGTTTCTGTCATGCTCCTTTCCTTTTCACCCTTGAGTTCCCTCTCTTATCCCAGAGGTTTCAAATCCCCTTTCTTTTCCAGTGTGAACTTGTTCACTTTGTGGATGATTCCCTCCTCCGAGACTTTGCCTTTTCAGTCTCTTTTTTGATCTCTAGTCTTTCTTTTCACCTATGACTCAACCTCTTCTTCCACGTTTAGTCTACATCCTCAGTTCAGCCTGGTGTAGGAGTCACATTCTAATCTCAGGTCTGCCCCAGTTGTGTTCATTTAGACACACAAGTCCAAAGTTTCTCAAGTCCCTCACTTAGACAGCAGAAGACAACTCCAAGTTTCCAGCTCATTTATCGTGTAGAACAATTGAAGGCAGATTGTAGACTTCTCACATCTGGGCTGTGCTTGTAGGTAGAGCCTCAGAATTCATAACCAAGGAGTTACCTAGGTAAGTAGATGTTCTCGCCCTAAGAATGTTCTGCCATCCTCTTTTCCCAGCTGGTTCAAACTACAGTGTTTTTCTTCCTCTGAGTTTTGGGACACAAACTAGCATGACTTAGTGCTTTAGAGTGCACACGAGAATATTATTAGATTTTAGAACACTCACTATAAAAAATGTATTCTTTCTTGTTCACATTAGCATTTCCTGAAAGCATTTGTCCACTGAACTTCTTTTGCATTAAGCTAATACAGGGTTCTCCAGAGAAACAAAACCAATATGGGGGGGAGGGGCAGAGAGAGAGAGATTGATTGATATGTTAAGGAATTATTACACAGAATTGTGGAGGCTGGCAAGCTCAAAATATACAGGAAAGGCTGGCAGGCTATAGACCCAGGGAAGAGCTGCTGTATTGCAATTTGTGTCCAAAGGCAGTTTGCTGGCAGAATTTTTTTTTTTTACTCAGGGAGGTCAGTCTTTATTCTCCTAAGGCCTTCAACTGATTGGATGAGAACCACCAACATTATAGAGGATAATCTGCTTTGCTCAAAGTCTACTGATTTAAATGTTAACACTCATCTAAAAATATCTTCATAGAAACATCTAGACTCATGTTTGAGCAAATATCTGGGTTACATGACCTAGCCAAAGTGACACGTACAATTAATTGTGACAGCTAATTAACCTAAAAATAGTATTTTATGGACAACATAGTTTATTTTTTATAAATTTATAAATTATTATTTTGGCTGCATTGGGTCTTTGTTGCTGCACACAGGCTTTCTCTAGTTGCAGCAAGTGGGGGCTACTCTTTGTTGCGGTGCATGGGCTTCTCATTGTGGTGACTTCTCTTGTTGCGGAGCACGGTCTCTAGGCACATGGGCTTTGGTAGTTGCAGCACACAGGTTCAGTAGTTGTGGCTCACAGGCTCTAGAGTGCAGGCTCAGTAGTTGTGGTACATGGGCTTAGCTGCTCCCGTGGCATGTGGGATCTTCCTGGACCAGGGCTCGAACCCATGTACCCTGCACTGGCAGGTGGATTCTTAACCAGTGCGCCACCAGGGAATCCCAATGGAGAACATATTTTAGAAATACAAGCCAACAGTGCTTTAATGCTAGGCCAAGGGGATTTGGACTTTATCCTGTAACTAAAGAAGAATTCTAAGTTTTGAGCAGAGCTGTGACATGAAGTTCAGGAAGATTATTTCAAAGGAAGATAGATCACAGAAAGGGGAGATGAAGTAGGGAGGAAAAAAGAGAACTTTTTTTAATGGTCTAGGCAAGGTGAATTATGGGATAAGCAGGAGAGTGATAGCAGGAGTGGGGAAGGCAGAGTGAATTTCAAAAACATTTTAGAGGTACAGGTGAGAGACTGGGTCAACTGACCAGATTTGGGGGCTAGAGAAGGGAAAGTTCGGTGATAGTGCTAAGGCTTTCAGCTTTGGTAACTAAGGGGATGGTCATGGCACTGGAAGAAGCAGAAACAGTGCAGGAGAAGCAGCCTTTATAGGTGCTGGTAGGAGCTCATATGTGGATAAATAAATAAGTCTGGCTTCTTAATAATTTAACATTTATTTGATTGCTTATAAAGACAGTTAAAAGCTGGAATTAATAACTTCATGGGAGCTGCATGAGGAGAGTACAGCTATGCATATCACTTTATTATTGTGTCAGGCCAAATTTTTTTTTCCTTTCTAAAGATAAGGAACAGAAGAGATATTGGCAAAAAAGCTAAATGCTCTTCAGCCGCTAGCTCTTTGCTCAGAAGTGGTGAATGCTGACTAGTGGGCATTCACAAAACCAGCCCAGGCTAGCAGTTATTGCTGAATTCATCATAGGCAATATTGCTGAGGCAGGGAGAATCAAGGTCAAGAGGCTTGTCAGGATTTGATAAAGTCAGTGGCCCATAGGAATAACAGTTCTATTTTTTCTTTTTAATTTTTTTCGCTTTCATCTGCCCTCATTCTTTGTTGCAATGAGCAATTCCCTAAGTTTGGCTTAACCCGCTGGCTCTGACAAAGATACTGTTCTCATTTTCTACACTGTTTACAGTTATTTTCCTTTTGTATGGTATCTTTGACTGAGATGCCTACTAGCAGATTTGCACAAAGGAACTCTGCCAACCTTGGAGTTTTAAGAGGGGGGTCAGGAAATGATTTGCATAAGCCTATTACTGTCAACCAGTGTGGGTTGAAGGAAGTCACAAGAGCCCAACTAGTTAGAGTTGGAAGAGATCACCTAGGCCGTTGCCCTCATGCCACAGATGAGCAACCAGAGGTCTGGAGAAGTTAAAAGACAGTTTGTAAGGTAAAGGCAGGACTTGGAGCAGGAAGCCTGTGGCCTGATTTCCAGTCCAGGAGTCTTCTCCTGCACCATGATCTAAGCACCCAGCCTTGTGACAGACCCTCTGCAGGATACAAGAGAAGTGCAGGCATGAATTATATGTTTGAACAACAACAATAAAAATTTTCTTAGATAATAAAAGGCACTGGCTCTTCATGCACTGGGAAAGCTTTAGGTTCATTTTTGCCAGATCATCTCAGTTTGAGTTTTTCCACCAGACTTACAAAATATTGTGACCATTTAAAAATCCTTTTCTTATTAAATCTCTAGATTAGGGCCAGGGACAGTGACGACAATGACTTGGTTAGCAAAAAAGGAATTGCTACATTGCCCTATGCTTTTCCCAATTTACCATATATATACCAGCAAATCTTTTGACCGCTGTGCTGCCTGGGATGTATCTGGTCAAGAAGAATTACGTTTGTTAAGGCAACACGTGTTGACGTCCCTCATGCAAATTGTCCCTGAGTCGTGCCATATTTTTTGAGTCTAGGGGTTGTTTTACAATTGTTGACTTCCTTTGACATGTGCTTTTGAACTGAAGACTTGTGTGTAAAATACAAGTGGCAAATGTGTTTGTGGGCTGCGGGGAGTCACTGTGACCAGTTATGTGTGTGTGACCTAGAATCAAACAAAGCAAATCCCAAATCATCTAGGTGGGAAGAATAGACATCAAAATCATTTTATTAGTTCTGGGTTGGATTCAGATGTGAATTATTTACACAGGGAAACAGGTTGAAGGACTAAAAATGTAGGACAGATGAGTAGTTTTGTATAAGAGCCCACTATGCACATATATGTGTAAAGAATGCATAAAACGTGAAAGTGGAAGGATGCTGGGTTCTCTGCAAAGTATAGCATTTAGGGCTTTAGACCACCTGGAAAGCTAAGGCCCGGAGTGAGATGGGAGGGACTAGGTTTGATGTCACTTGAGAAAGACGTAAAACAGGAGCTAAGGAGCCCAGGAGAACTTCGATGTCAAAGCACAGATAGGATAGGCAGTGCAGGTTCTGCAACTGGGGTTAGTGAGACCCAGAGGAGCAGGGAGAGCCTGATGGGCCAGCAGAAAGCATAGCTGGAGAGATGGAGGAAGCAGTTAATATGATACCTGTGGCTTTATCCATAGTAGAGGAGTGTTTTAAGGCTGGATTAAAGGATACCAAGCTGACTGAATATACTGGGAGCCAGGATTTGGAGGTTTGAGTTTTTGCTCTACTATGTATAATTCTGTGGCTTAAATTTATAATAAATGTTTCATAGAAAAACCTCAACTTCTCTGAAACTCAGTATCCTTACTTGCAAAATGAGTGCAATGATGCTCTTCTGAGTTGTTAATAGAATTGAGAGTGTGCATGTGAAAGCCCTGGCTAGTAACAGCCTATATGAAAAGATACAGTTTTGTTTATTGAAAAGGAAAGGTGAATGATAGCTTTAGGATATATGTGGTCATTCCTTTGCCATAAAACCATTATAAAACAATTGTAAATTATATGTATTTCCATTACAAGGTTAGGAAGTGGCTGTGAGAGGATAGTTTCTTGTCCAAAGCCTTCTTACTTAATCAGAGAATAGTCTCTAAATTTTGAAGAACAGCACTTCTCTCATAATATATTCATTTTACTCCCTAAATCAAGAGGATATAGGTATACACTGACAATTTAAAAGGTAGAATTTATGTATTTCTTTAGTGTAGAAATCATCATTATACCCTCAGAGCATCAGGAGAATCTATCATCTATGCATTTTTTATAGACTCATTTGGGAAATGTCATGGCTTATCAGAGCCACATAAATCAGAGCTTGCTGAATTAATTCAATCTTTAAATGTCACCTGGAGATGATGGAATAATATTGAGTCAATTTTTTGTGTGTGAGATTAAATAAAAGGAACAAAAGCAGGTAGAGAAATCACTAAAACTTTGAAAAAAATTACTTGAGCTAGGAATAGATATCGCTGGATATAAGAACTTGCAACTTTTCTTAAAATGTAGGTTCAAACACAGCAGGCTTCACTTTCTTTTCATATACCTTAAGCAATAACACTTTGGAACTATTGCTCTTCATAAATGTTTTCCGAATTCTGTCATTTATTTGCCATCTCTATTGCCACATATTCAAATTCTGGTGAAGCAGCCAGGGTAGAGTAAATTATGCTGCAGTCATCAGTGGTCTCCAAATCTCGGTGACAACAAAGGTTTTTTTCTCCACTGTACCGCAGGTCCACCCATTGTTCTTTTCCAGTGAGCAGGAAACCCCCTTGACCGTAGGTTGGGTTTGAGGTCAGCATACAGCCTGAATGTGGCAAGCCGAGTCCTGACAAAAGGAAAATGTTGGCAAGTGAGGCTAGCAAACATGGGCTGCTAGTGAGGGCAATAAAGGCGAGGAGGAAAAAATTACTATCTGTGACCTTGAGAAATGTTGTCTACTTGGGCTGATGGTCTTGGTGTTGGCTAAAGGGAGTAGCCAGAGGGGAAAAGGAGAGGCCTCAGTGGACATCACTCTGGTATGTGATGGTTGATAGAGCAGTCTTCATTTGGACATCTGTAGGTGTCCCACCCACAAACGGGAAAGAGCCAAGGCAAATACACACTTTCACTTCGATTTGTGGCAAAGCAAATCACATGGACATTCTGAATTCAAAAGGGCAGGGATATATAATTCTCCCACAGTGTGGGAAATTGAGAACAATCGTAATTGTGAATAATACCTGGATTATTCACAAAAGATACATGCATCCCAATGTTCATAGCAGCACTATTTACAGTAGCCAAGACATGGAAGCAACCTAAGTGTCCATCAACAGATGAATGGTAAAGAAGATGTGGTACATATACACAATGGATTACAGCCATAAAAAAGAAGGAAATAATGCCATTTGCAGCAACACGGATGGACCTAGAGATTATCATACTAAGTGAAGTAAGCCAACCAGAGAAAGACAAATATCATATGATATCACTTGTATGTGGAACCTAAAAAAATGATACAAATGAACTTATTTACAAAACAGAAATAGACTCACAGACATAGAAAATAAACTTATGGTTACCAAAGGAAAAAGGGGCGCAGGGATAAATTAGGAGTTTGGGATTAAAATATACACACTACTGTATATAAAATAGATAACTAATAAGGACCTATTATGTATCACAGGGAACCATACTCAATAACTTGTAATAACCTATAATAGAAAGACTCTAAAATATATATATATATTTATTTATTTATTTGAATCACTTTGCTGTACACCTGAAACTAACACAACATTGTAAATCAACTATATTTCAATAAAAAATGAAAAACAAAACCAAACAACCAAAAGGGCAGGGATATATAATTCTCCCTCAGTGTGGGAAATTGAGAACAATTGTAATTGTGGACAATACCTGGATCTACCTTCAAGTATTTTCTCTAGGGGCATTATATCTTTCAAGTAGTTCCCTGGCCCCAGTGAAAGTTTCCTCTCTGTTCTCTAGACACCTGTGATATTTTCTCCCTCCTTTCAAGGCACATGTCCTTTTTCATCTTTTATTATGGTTATCTGTGTATGTTTTATGTTGTGCCTGATAGGTGGTGGGTGAGCTTTTTGGGGCTAGAGATTATACCTTACTGATGAACCTATGTCTAGTAATAGACATTGTACTTAGAGCAGTGTTTAATCTTTTTACTCAATTAATGGGTCTGGGTAAGAAAATAATCTTCCATGTTTCTATACATGTATAAGAAAAGCCTTCTTAGATCAGTCACCCCCAGGTATTCTGACTTGAATAAGAAGGCAGTTTTTAACAAAGATGGAACAGAATCTCCCCGTCACTTCATATGCTCCCCCCAACTTTACTGTGATATAGTTGAGAAATAAAATGTTAATATTTAGATGTACATGATTATCTGATAAACATAAACATTGTGAAATGATTCCTACCATCTGATTAATTAGCATATATATACTTTCTTGTGTGTGTGAAAATGCTTAAGATCTATTCTATTAGCAAATTATAGTTATACAATACAGTATTATCAACTATAGTCACCATGCTCTACATTCCTATGAAAAAATGCTGTTGGCATTTTGATAAAAATTGCATTGACTTTGTAGATTGCTTTGGGTAGTATGTTTATTTTAAGATATTCATTCTTCCAATCCATGAACACAGGAGGTCTTTCCACTTACCTATGTGTTCTTCAATTTCTTTCATACACCTCTTACAGTTTTCAGTGTATAGATTTTTCACCTCCTTGGTTAAATTTATTGTTTTTGATGCTATTATAAGTGGGATTATTTCCTTAATTTATCTTTCAGATAATTGTTGGTATATAAAAATGAAACTGATTTTTCTATTTTGAATTTTGTATCTTACAACTTTACTGAATTCATTTATTTAGTGGAGTCTTGAGGGTTTTCTATATGTAAGATCATGCCATCTGCAAATAGAGACAGTTTTATTTCTTCCTTTCCAATTTGGGTGATATTTCTTTCTTTCTCTTGCTTGATTTCTCTGGCCAGGACTTCCAGTACTATGTTGAATAAAAATGGTGAGAGTGGGCATCCTTGTTTTGTTCCTGATCTTAGAAGAAAGGCTTTCAGCTTTTCAACATAGAGTACGATGTTAGCTGTGGATTTGTCACATCCAGCCTTTATTACGTTGAGGTGCGTTTTGTTGAAAGTTTTTACCTTGGAAGGTTTGAATTTTGTCGTATGCCTTTTCTACATTTATTGAGATGATCCTATGATTTTTATCCTTCTTTTTTTTAATGTGGTGTATCACATTGCTTGATCTGTGTATGTTGAATTATCCGGTATCCCAGAATAAATCCCACTTAACATAGTGTATAATCCTTTTAATGAGATGTTGAATTTGGTTTATTAATATTGAGAATTTTTACATGTATGTTCATCAAGGATATTGGCCTGTAATTTTCTTTTCTTGTGGTGTCCTTGTTTGGCAGTATCAGCATAATACTGTCCTTGTAAAGTGAGCTTGGAAGTGCTCTCTGCCTTTCAATTTTTGGAAGAGTTTGAGAAAGACTGGTGTTTGTTCTTCTTTAAATATTTAGTAAAATTCACCAGTGAAACTATCTGTATTTTCTTTGTTGAGAGCTTTTGAATACTGATTCAATTTCTTTATTCATGGTTGGTCTGTTCAGATTTTCTGTTTCTTCATGATTTTGTCTTGGTACACTCTATGTTTCTAGGAATTTATCCATTTCTTCTAGGTCGTCTTAATTTGTTGACATATAATTGTTCATATTCATTTCTTAGATTCCTTAGTGTTCCTTTGTTATTCCTTTTAATGACTTTCTTTCATTTCTGATTTTGAGTAGTCTGTCTTTTGCTAGTCTAGCTAAAGTTTTGTCAATGCTGTTTATCTTTTCAAAAAACTAGCCCTTAGTTTCATTGATCTTTTATATTGTATTTCTAGTGTCTATTTCATTTATTTCTGCTCTGATCTTTATTTCTTTCATTCTAAATTAGGGCTTAATTTGTTCTTCTTTTTCTAGTTCCCCGACGTACAAAGTTAAATAGTTATTTGAGACCTTTCTTTTTCCTTAATGTAGGTGTTATCACTATAAATGTCCCTGTAGAACTGCTTTTGCTACGTTCCATAAAATTTCTGTATGTTGTGTTTCCACTTTCATTTGTCTCAAGGAATTCTTTTGATGTCCATTTGAAATTCCTTTTTTGACCCATTGATCAGAATTACCCCATATTCTTGCCTCCATATGTTAAGTGGAAACTGAGGAGTAGGTGGAAATATGGCAAATGAAGAATCACTAGGGAGAAGAGGTGTGCTGTATTTAATTATGTTTTCTTTGGCTTTAGATTGTGCAAGATACGTAGGGTCTGTACTTACAGCCCATTAAGCACTACTCATGATCACTGATAGCAAAGAATATGCTGTTAACTCAGGCCTGAGCAAGTGAACTTCTCCTTACTTGTTAATACTTTCGGAATTGCTGCTACTTTTGAGTCTTACCAGGTTTTTTAATTGACAATTTGTTAGAGTAGTTTTAGGTTCACAGCAAAATTGAACAGAAAGTACTGAGAGCTCCCATATATTCTCTTTCCCAGTCTTATTAATTTTTACTCTCAGACTTCTTCATACCTATTTAATGAACAGTTATCCCTCAGCAGCAGGTTGGGTCTGATACTGGGTGCGCCCTTTACCCAGCTGGCCACGTCTTGATGGGAAAAGCACAAGAAAGGTTTTGTTAGCAAATACTACTTGCTTATGAGGCAATAAAAATGAGTAGGCAATATGGCTAGAGAGAGAAAGAGGAAATTACTAAGGAGAGCCTTGGGGAATTGCTGCCCCACCTTGGCACTGGGTTAAGGAGGTGGGGATGTGGAAGTGGGGGTGACCTGGAGAGAAGGCTTAATCAACTTCAGAAAGACTAGAGGTTTTTAAGCACACAATCCCATAACCTTCTTTTCTCCAGTTGTATTTGTCTTTATCTTTGTCCTGATCCTTTCTTTATACGTATCTTTATTAGCTTTTTTGTTTTTCCTCTTGGAAGCCAAAATCCATCCTCACTAAATGGACACAAAAGCTGCATTTGTCACTTTGAGACTCTGTCTGCTCTTAGACAGGCTGTCTCTGGGCTCACACTCCATTAGCAAAGGCAAATACAGTCTCAAATGCTAAGTCCTCCAGTCCACAGACTGGAGTTGGTATTTAAATTATATAGTGTACATTCCTTCTGACTTAATATGATTACATGTGTGAAGGCTCAGAATAGTTCATTGAAAGTTGACTTAAAACATGCATCAGAGAAAGATATCTTAAATGTATTCTTTCTGTAAAACTCTTATCACTCTATTATTAATACTTCCAGGAGTTATATGTCCATACTTTGAAATACTACTTCCAGTTTTTAAAGTGCAAATACACACTGGGTTTTCACTTACCTATCAGCTCCTAGGAGTCTGCACCCAGTCTACTTAATACGGAGAGAAAGAGGGCTGAGAGCATTTTCAATAATTTAAAAAGTAAAACAATTACAGATTTGACAATATATATTGTATAAAATATTAATTTGGGGAATAGAAAACAGAAGTAAGAAGACACAGTCAAAATCAGTGTCTTTGAATGCAGTTCAAAATGTTGTTTTAAGGGTTAAAAACCATCAAAAGACCATTCTGGAAGAGTGTGTGGAATTAGTGATCACCTGTCATAGGTGACTGGTTCAACATGTACCAACTGATAATGAGGGTTAGCATTTTTTTTTTCCCCATCTTTATTGGAGTATAATTGCAATACAATGGTGTGTTAGTTTCTGCTTCATAACAAAGTGAATCAGTTATACGTATACATATGTTCCCATATCTCTTCCCTCTTGCGTCTCCCTCCCTCCCACCCTCCCTATCCCACCCCTCCAGGTGGTCACAAAGCACCGAGCTGCTCTCCTTGTGCTATGCGGCTGCTTCCCACTAGCTATCTACCTTACGTTTGGTAGTGTATATATGTCCATGCCTCTCTCTCGCTTTGTCACAGTTTACCTGTCCCGCTCCCCATGTCTTCAAGTCCATTCTCTAGTAAGTCTGTGTCTTTATTCCTGTTGTACCCCTAGGTTCTTCATGACATTTTTTTTCTCAAATTCCATATATATGTGTTAGCATACGGTATTTGTCTTTCTCTTTCTGACTTACTTCACTATGTATGACAGACTCTAGGCCCGTCCACCTCATTACAAATAGCTCAATTTCGTCTCTTGTTATGGCTGAGTAATATTCCATTGTATATATGTGCCACATCTTCTTTATCCATTCATCCGATGATAGACACTTACATTGCTTCCATCTCCGGGCTATTGTAAATAGAGCTGCAATGAACATTTTGGTACATGACTCTTTTTGAATTATGGTTTTCTCAGGGTATATGCCCAGTACTGGGATTGCTGGGTCGTATGGTAGTTCTATTTTTAGTTTTAAAGGAACCTCCATACTGTTCTCCATAGTGGCTGTACCAATTCACATTCCCACCAGCAGTGCAAGAGTGTTCCCTTTTCTCCACACCCTCTCCAGCATTTATTGTTTCTAGATTTTTTGACGATGGCCATTCTAACTGGTGTGAGGTGATACCTCATTGTACTTTTGATTCGCATTTCTCTAATGATTAATGATGTTGAGCATTCTTTCATGTGTTTGTTGGCAGTCTGTATATCTTCTTTGGAGAAACGTCTATTTAGGTCTTCTGCCCATTTTTGAATTGGTTTGTTTGTTTTTTGATATTGAGCTGCATGAGCTGCTTGTAAATTTTGGAAATTAATCCTTTGTCAGTTGCTTCATTTGCAAATATTTCCTCCCATTCTGAGGGTTTTCTTTTGGTCTTGTTTATGGTTTCCTTTGCTGTGCAAAGGCTTTGAAGTTTCATTAGGTCCCATTTGTGTATTTTTGTTCTATTTCCATTTCTCTAGGAAGTGGGTCAAAAAGGATCTTGCTGTGATTTATATCATAGAGTGTTCTGCCTATGTTTTCTTCTAAGAGTTTGTTAGTTTCTGGCCTTACATTTAGGTCTTTAATCCATTATGAGCTTATTTTTGTGTATGGTGTTAGGGAGTGATCTAATCTCATACTTTTACATGTAGCTGTCCAATTTTCCCAGCACCACTTATTGAAGAGGCTGTCCTTTCTCCATTGTACATTCCTGCCTCCTTTATCAAAGATAAGGTGACGATATGTGCGTGGGTTTATCTCTGGGATTTCTATCATGTTCCATTGATCTGTCTGTTTTTGTGCCAGTAACATACTGTCTTGATTACTGTAGCTTTGTGGTATAATCTGAAGTCAGGGAGCCTGATTCCTCCAGCTCTGTTTTTTGTTCTCAAGATTGCTTTGGCTATTTGGGGTCTTTTGTGTTTCCATACAAATGGTGAATTTTTTTGTTCTGTTTCTGTGAAAAATGCCAGTGGTAGTTTGATAGGGACTGCATTGAATCTGTAGATTGCTTTGGGTAGTAGAGTCATTTTCACAATGTTGATTCTTCCAATCCAAGAACATGGTATAACTCTCCATCTATTTGTATCATCTTTAATTTCTTTCATCATTGTCTTATAATTTTCTGCATACAGGTCTTTTGTCTCCTTAGGTAGGTTTATTCCTAGATATTTTATTCTTTTTGTTGCAGTGGTAAATGGGAGTGTTTTCCTGATTTCACTTTCAGATTTTTCATTATTAGTTTATAGGAATGCCAGAGATTTCTGTGCATTAATTTTGTATCCTGCTACTTTACCAAATTCATTGATTAGCTCTAGTAGTTTGTTGGTAGCATCTTTAGGATTCTCTATGTATAGTATCATGTCATCTGCAAACAGAGACACTTTTAAACTTCTTCTCCGATTTGCATTCCTTTTATTTCCTTTTCTTCTCTGATTGCTGTGGCTAAAACTTCCAAAACTATGTTGAATAAGAGTGGTGAGAGTGGACATCCTTGTCTTGTTCCTGATCTAGGTGGAAATGCTTTCAGTTTTTCACCATTGAGGACGATGTTGGCTGTGGGTTTGTCATATATGGCCTTTATTATGTTGAAGAAAGTTCCCTCTATGCCTACTTTCTGCAGGGTGTTTATCATAAATGGGGGTTGAATTTTGTCAAAAGGTTTCTCTGCATCTATTGAGATGATCATATGGTTTTTCTCCTTCAATTTGTTAATATGGTGTATCACGTTGATTGATTTGTTTATATTGAAGAATCCTTGCATTCCTGGAATAAACCCCACTTGATCATGGTGTATGATCCTTTTAATGTGCTGTTGGATTCTGTTTGCTAGTATTTTGTTGAGGATTTTTGCCTCTATGTTCATCAGTGATATTGGCCTGTAGTTTTCTTTCTTTGTTACATCTTTGTCTGGTATTGGTATAAGGTGACGGTGGCCTCGTAGAATGAGTTGGGGAGTGTTCCTCCCTCTGCTATATTTTGGAACAGTTTGAGAAGGATAGGTGTTAGCTCTTCTCTAAATATTTGATAGAATTCGCCTGTGCAGCCATCTGGTCCTGGGCTTTTGTTTGTTGGAAGATTTTTAATCAGTTTCAATTTCAGTGCTTGTGATTGGTCTGTTCATATTTTCTATTTCTTCCTGATTCAGTCTTGGCAGGTTGTGTGTTTCTAAGAATTTGTCCATATCTTCCAGGTTGTCCATGTTATTGGCATGGAGTTGCTTGTAGTAATCTCTCATGATCTTTTGTATTTCTGCAGTGTCAGTTGTTATTTCTCCTTTTTCATTTCTAATTCTATTGATTTGAGTCTTCTCCTTTGTTTTCTTGATGAGTCTGGCTAATGGTTTATCAATTTTGTTTATCTTCTCAAAGAACCAGCTTTTAGTTTTATTGATCTTTGCTATTGTTTCCTTCATTTCTTTTTCATTTATTTCTGATCTGATTTTTATGATTTCTTTCCTTCTGCTAACTTTGGGGTTTTTTTGTTCTTATTTCTCTAATTGCTTTAGGTGCAAGGTTAGGTTATTTATTCGAGATGTTTCCTGTTCGTAAGGTAGGATTGTATTGCTATAAACTGAAAGATCAGTAATTAACCTTATGGGGATTCCCTTGTGTGTTATTTGTTGTTTTTCCCTTGCTGCTTTTAATATGTTTTCTTTGTATTTAAATTTTGACAGTTTGATTAATATGTGTCTTGGCATATTTCTCCTTGGATTTATCCTGTATGGGACCTCTGTGCTTCCTGGACTTGATTAACTATTTTCTTTCCCATATTAGGGAAGTTTTCAACTATAATCTCTTCAAATATTTTCTCAGTCCCTTTCTTTTTCTCTTCTTCTTCTGGAACCCCTATAATTCAAATGTTCGTGTGTTTAATGTTGTCCCAGAGGTCTCTGAGACTGTCCCCAGTTCTTTTCATTCTTTATTCTGCTCTGCAGTAGTTATATCCACTATTTTATCTTCCAGGTCACTTATCCGTTCTTCTGCCTCAGTTATTCTGCTATTGATCCCATCTAGAGTATTTTTAATTTCATTTATTGTGTTGTTCATCATTGCTTGTTTCATCTTTAGTTCTTCTAGGTCCTTGTTAAATGTTTCTTTCATTTTGTCTATTCTATTTCCAATATTTTGGATTATATTTACTATCATTATTCTGAATTCTTTTTCAGGTCGACTGCCTATTTCCTCTTCATTTGTTAAGTCTGGTGGGTTTTTATCTTGCTCCTTCATCTGCTGTGTGTTTTTCTGTCTTCTCATTTTGCTTATGTTACTGTGTTTGGGGTCTCCTTTTTGCAGGCTGCAGGTTCGTAGTTCCCGTTGTTTTCGGTGTCTGTCCCCAGTGGCTAAGGTTGCTTCAGTGGGTTGTGTAGGCTTCCTGGTGGAGGGGCATGGAGTGCGAGGCGAGCCTGTGGCGGCAGAGGCCGGCAGGACATTGCACCAGCCTGAGGTGCGCCGTGCGTTCTCCCAGGGAAGTTGTCCCTGGATCCCGAGACCCTGGCAGTGGCGGGCTGCACAGGCTCCCCGGAAGGGGTGTGGATAGTGACCTGTGCTCGCACACAGGCTTCTTGGTGGCAGCAGCAGCAGCAGCCTTAGCGTCTCATGCCCATCTCTGGGGTCCTTGCTGATAGCCGCAGCTCGGGACCGTCTCTGGAACTCCTTTAAGCAGCGCTCTTAATCCCCCTCCTCGCGCACCAGGAAACAAAGAGGGAAGAAAAAGTCTCTTGCCTCTTTGGCAGGTCCAGACTTTTCCCCAGACTCCCTCCCGGCTAGCCGTGGTGCACTAACCTCCTGCAGGCTGTGTTCACGCCGCCAACCGCAGTCCTCTCCCAGAGCTCCAACCGAAGCCTGAGCCTCAGCTCCCAGCCCCGCCCGCCCCGGTGGGTGAGCTGACAAGCCTCTTGGGCTGGTGAGTGCCGGTCGGCACCGATCCTCTGTGCGGGAATCTCTCCGCTTTGCCCTCCGCACCCCTGTAGCTGTGCTCTCCTCCGCAGCTCCGAAGCTTTCCCCCTCAGCCTCCCACAGTCTCTGCCCGCAAAGTGGTTTTCTAGTGTGTGGAAACCTTTCCTCCTTCACGGCTCCCTCCCACTGGTGCAGGTCCCGTCCCTATCCTTTCGTCTCTGTTTATTCTGTTTTCTTTTGCCCTACCCAGGTACGTGGGGAGTTTCTTGCCTTTTGGGAGGTCTGAGGTCTTCTGCCAGCGTTCAGTGGGTGTTCTGTAGGAGTTGTTCCACGTGTAGATGTATTTCTGGTGTATCTTTGGGGAGGAAGGTGATCTCCACATCTTACTCTTCTGCCACCTTCCCGGAAGCCTTACTACCTCTCCATTTATTGTAACTTTGGAGCAAATATGAAATTTATGAACATATAGTAATGCTTTCAGATATATACTTGTTTATTGTGTAACTTGTTCTCTCTTTGGTAACATATTGAACTAACATGATTTAAAAACACTTACATAACTTGGTATATTTGGAGGGCATGAATATATCTGACCCCAGGAGATATTTTTACAACTGTCCAATAAGATAGGAAAGAATATTTCTGAGAGAAAAGGATGCAACTGTAATTATTTGTTTATAATTTATTAAAACCATCTTGCCCAGATTATTAAGTGAAAAAATTTTAGAATGTCACATAAGTCATATGTCAGGATGAACCCATATAATTAAAATGTGGTTTACCAATTTCTTTTCTCACATGATAAATTATTGACATTGTGATTGCATTAGTGCAACTGTGTTAATTTCTCTTATATTTAAAATCTGCCCCACAGGGATGGATTTGCTTACAATATTGGTGAACCAAGAGATGGGTTGTGAGATTCACTGCTAAGGTTGATCTGACTTGTAAAAAGCTAATATGTTTATGTTAATGCAGTGTTCGGTTTATTTTTCTCTTCTGTGTAATTATCCAGTAGCTATATGGATCTCAGTTTCCTTTGGTTGGGGTGGGGGAGGGGTGTCAATGCTTTTATAGAATAGAAAATTTAAAAACCAGACATTGGCTAAAGTTGAATTGGAATGAGTAGAATTACATACGTGGGTGGAAATATATAAATTGAGATAATCTGGAAGACCTGAAATAGTCACGTGAAAGAGGTTCAAGAATAAGCTTTCAGCAAGATGCTGCATTTGCATGGGTGAGAGTCTGACAGCTACTAGGGTGAGTTTATCTCCTGGCTATTCTGTTGATGTCAGGATGCATGCATTTCATTTACAAGAATTCAAGTGCATATAATCATCAAAAAAAATGAACCAAGAAAGAAAAAAAAATTAAAGAAAAATAATCATTACATTGTGTGAGTGAGTACACCAGTAATTTCCCTCAATAAGCACAAATGGTCTTTCCCTCAGTGGTTCTTAAGTTTCTTATACCTTTTAGAGTCAGCATCTTGCTAAAGTAAGTGGAACTTTAGTGTTTAATCATGGTACTGTTTTAAGGGGATAAAGTATGTACTTAAATGAGTGCCACACACTTCAGAATGATTGACTCAAAGGCTGGAAGAAAAAACGGCAGTGATTCACTTATTGAGATACTTCCCCCCACCCCCAATTTTATGGGATTTTCAAGGGTAATGATAACGAGTTTTCCGCCTTGCAGCTTAATGTTAGAACCTAACCTGGAGGAAGTTATGACTCCTCTGTATTACAATGAAGAAGAAATATATTTGGCCAGGGCAAGGTGTTTAATTAAGGCAGGTACTGGACACTGCTGGATACTGCAGGTCTGGGCAGCGGGCATTTCAAGTCAGCAGAGAGCTAATGGAGCAGTCTGGCAGGTCCAGAGTGGTAATCAGTTTTCAGAAATAAACAGTGACGTGTTAGGAGAGCAGTTACGAGGATTTCAGGCTTGAAACAGATTCTAGAGATGGAGAGATGAGGCAAGACAGGAGAAAAGAAGAAAGAAGGGCTAGCAAATGGTGCTAAAATTGACCCTAGTATAAAAGTCACTTGATTGCTGATATATTGGATCAATTTAAGGTTATGTGTCAATTATGTACCATAAACGTTTCAGGAATTACTTTGACACAAAATCCAAAATACTTTATTCCATAATCAGGTTCTTTTAATCCTATTTGTCTTGGTTCTTTAGCTCCCTTAAGTAGGTGACTATGTTGGTGGAATCAAGGATTATTTAAAAAATAATCTTATACAGTGCAGCTCTTGTTAGACTATAAATACACTTGAGGGAAAATTTTCTTTGCTCCTTGAAAGACCTTAAGAGGAGAAAGAAAAAATACTGCAGGGATATAGAAAAAAATATGGCCTAAATAAAATAGTGAGATTATTTTTTTCTTCTTTTAATCTGGCAAGTGTTCATAACAGCTTCATTAGGAAAAGATGATTGTTGTAGATGGTTTGCCCAAGGAAGCAGATGCTAAGGTGGAAATAAGGGTGCAGGAAGTTTATTAGGGAGCAGTCTTGGGATCAACTCCAGTTGAGGAAAGGGAACTAGGAAGATTTGGGCTGTGATGCGGTCATAGTAAGGACTCAGGTCTGAAGCTGGGAAAGCCCCTTCAGAGTTGTTCCTTTCTGGGGGAGAAGTTAAGCCCTTATGTCCCCATATCAACCAGTCCTTGGGTAGGGGCTGACTGGGGAAGAGGGAATCTCATTCTTTGAGGCCATTTTCAGCGGGAGAAGTAAGTCCCTCAGTCGTGAAGTAGGTGGGGGAATGCCACATTCACAGCAGTCCATGTCTTGCCCTTGGACCATTTGTCTCCCATAAGTTTTGGGAGTAGCTCCTTCAGGACTCCGGTGGGCCGCTTTATTGGTGGAAACTCATAAAAAGAAACGTTAATGGGAGAAATGGCACCTCCTGCTACTATAGTTGCCCTGGAGGCTAAACTTGGTTAGGATCCTTGCTAGATACCTTACCCTTGGTTAGTTCCTTAACTGGTTGAGGAGATGTCCTGGTGGGTGACCTGCATCCCTGAGGAGACCCAGTCCCTGTTTACCATACCTTTCTTAGGGTATGGCTGTGGCAACTGTGGATTTGTGATCAAAAGTGGGTGAGGGAGTGCTAAGATACGGCCTTCACCCGAGTGCCACACGTTTCTCCCTACTGCAGCCTGTAACAGCAGCCCTACCTCTTCTTGATAACTAGGCCAGTAACCCTTGCCCCTTTGGGTCAATCACCACAAAAGATGGTGACCTCTCCTTTTTTGTCGCTGGCCGTGGACACATGGTAACCAAAGTGTCCGAGTGGCAGCCATATCTTCTGACCAATGGGAGTTCTGCTATATCTACTGATGGAAGGTTCTTCCTCTAAATCTGCAGAACCCAGAGTTTTGGGATTGGTAAGCACACATTCCCCAAATGGCCACTGGTGGTGATGGTAGAGGGGGCCATTACTGTTTTGGTGCCTTTATTCTGAAACACATATGTTCTTTCTTGTGGCAACAATGTACCATATAATGGTCCTTGAGTTAGCATACTGAAGGATGGTGCCCCATGCTAGCAGGATATGGTCTCTCCTCTGGGGCCTCAGCAGCACCTTCAGCAGGCCATCCCAACACATTATTAGGCCAGCAACGTGTGGGGAGTGAAGTAAGTACCAGTGGATTTCATGGCTGTGTACGTGCCCACAGCCTTATTTCCTTTGGTGCAAAGTGAGTTTCTTGGTCTGGTGGAGGAGGTGCAGTGTGCTCTGGCAGTGGATCAGATGCTCTTTCTGTAAGGCCTTGGGTAGTGGTACTTACTGAAGCCCTACCTGGAATGTGTGGTGATTCCTGTCAAAATGAATGTGCCATGTGGGGGGCAGAAAGAGTCCTGTGTAGCCACCTGACCACGAGATGGCCAGTTGGTTTCCAAGAGATAGTGCTGTAACAGGGCTCGTTATTGATCTTCATTGCCTCATTTGGCTATGGCAGTAGCTAGATAACCCTAGTTGAGTGAGATTTTGTGCTCCAGTAGTTCTTTTTTCACAGGAGATATGTTCCATTACCCCCAGTGGATGCCTGAAACTGTAGCTAATACTGAACCCTGTAGCTAATACTATGTTTTTTGCTATATTAGTGGGTGGTTAGTGTAGATACACTGTCACATCCGGGTGGGACAGATTTCATCATGCTACTCAGAACAGCACGTGATTTAAAACTTATGAATTGTTTACTTCTGGAATATTCCATTTGATATTTTCAAACCATGGTTGACAGTGGGTAACTGAAACTGTGGAAAGGGAAACCACAAATAAGGGGGGTCAAGACTACTGTATTTGGTTCATGCATGCCTCCTCTCTCCATAACAGAGTTTATCTTGAACGTAACCTTGAAAATTTTGTTCTGCTTTCCTGCTTTCAGAACTGCTATCCATAATTCCCATGAATAGTGCTTCTGTGAATCATCCCAGGGAGGTATGGTCTACTCTTATCAGTTGCCTGTTCACATGGCATTTTCATATTTTTTTTAAACAAAGAATTTGAGCAAGTTGGTATCTTACTTTCAAGACTCAAAATCAGACACTAATTCAGAATCAAATTTATTCTTAAAGTAATAATTTTTATATAGAGATTTTTTTTTTACAGTATTGAAATTAATGTCAGTTGAAAGTTTGTGAACACTGATCTGTGTACAAATAATCCAGTAGAGGAATGCAAGGAAATGTTCCCAGGAACATAAACATCTTTAATAGAAAATGCTATTGTGTTTCAAAAACTCTGTTTATGGATACAGTTACCCAGTGTAAATGATGTACTTTTTTTGTCCTAAATTTTTCAATCTAGGTTTGCTCCACAGTAGAATTAGAATTTGAAACACTGTGTCTGCAAACTTAAGGAAGTTCAATTGTGAGTTGAATTTCTGCTTCCAAATTCATAAGAGTTTAAAAAATGAACTGTCAGTTAGAACCTTGAGGAACTTTCTTGAAAATATATGGGCAAGAAATGTTGCTCTAATTGCTCTGTTGAAAGAGTACGGTCTTAGGAACTCAAACTAATCAAAAGCCTCAATTAACAGAATTTTTCTCTTTTTTTTTTTTTTTGGCCACATTTGTATTTCATGAGAAGGAGGCAAAGAGTGAGAAAATAGTTCATATTCATGATCTCTCTCCAGAAAAGCATCTTGCAGGGATGCATGAGCCTAAATGGATTTAGTCCAATGTTAGCAAATCCCATATCTTCAGTCCCTGTACGGAGTAATCATGTTTAAAATAGTGACTTGGTGGTACTGAAGGATCTAAAATGATCAAAGGAAGATTCAGTAATGTTCAGGAGACTGTTCTTATTTAGAAAAAAAAATTTAAATAGTGAAGAGTTGAGAGACTGACAAGTTTTTGAAATTGATTAATCAGCTAATCCATTTCCCAAGGATTCTGCTCACCTAAGGTCTTAACTGTGTTTGAATTACCTCATACGTCACTTGGAGGCAACGTATCCTCAAAAGTTCAGGCAAAACTTCCTTAAAACTCTAATTTTAGTTGAGCTCAGTTTTTATTTGTATGTCTGTTTTTTCTTTTCTTTTTCCCTTTTTTTTTTTTTTTTTTTTTTTGCATTTCTGACTTCTTCAGGGTTACTTCTTTCCTCTTTGTGGGGGCATTTTACACTTCTGTTGCTACCTCATTTCAAAATATTGTTTATTTCTAGAATTCATAATTAAAAATTTTTAACCACATCAAATATATAAGGATTTTTGGTGGCTCTGGGTAGAGTGGTCATATCAAACAAAAGTCAGAGGCCACCTTGCTCACCCAATCTAACTTCCAGCCTTCCTCTGGGGCCATCCCTCACTCAGAACTTCGACAGGGTGGTCTTCTGCTCCAGTGGTCCTCCCCAGAGAATGTAGCCCCCAGTCTAGAAGGGAGTGACTCCCTCAGGCTCATCAGTTTCATGTACATTCTGGCCTCCTCCCTTCTCTGCCTCATTGGGTTCTAAGGAATAATATCTACCTCAGATTGAGTTTTTATTTCTTATAAAATGATTATTTAAAATTGGCTCCTCTCCACCTAGTCCTTGAAAAAAAAATGGCCCTTGATTCTACAGTTTTAACGATCTTAATTCAAGTTCAAGTGCCTCATTTTACAGATGAAATGGAAGCTCAGAGAAGGAAAGTGATTTACCCCCGAATATTGATCTATTTAGAAGCAAGCTAAAGCTGTAACTTTGGTCTTCTGCACCTTTCTACATGTGTCATTTTTGTTCCATTTGAGACTGGGGTGATTGTAATGATGAGGGATCACAGGATTGCTTATACACCTTGTATAGCTGTCTATTAGAACTATCAACCTGAATATATGTTTTCTACAATACTTAACCATGTAATAGAAGGAGATAATGTGATTTCCTGTCTTGTAAATTATGAAAAAATACCTCCTGTATCTTCTTTTTTTAATGTTTGGCATATTGTTACTCTTAGAGATAAAAAACATTGCCAGAGTGTAATTGGGCATAAATTTTGCCTGTTTGTTCCTCCCTTTTAGTAGATGCTGACACAAAGCAATAAATAGTTATATGGAATTAGGAGAATAAAAATTTATAAGAATATAACTTGCCAATAAGTTTAATGATGGTGATTCTTTTTTCCTACTCAGTGGAAAAAATTGTTTGGCTTTTGTGTCAAACAATTTTTAGCTTGTTTTTCTTTTGTGGCTGGGTTTATTTTAGTCATGCAGCAACCAGGTGGTATGAGAACACAAAAAACTGCAGGAAATTAAAATTTAGCAGATAAATTTGAAAACCATGTTCACTTAGCAAACAAATGCCTTTCAAAATTTCCCAACTTTTAATAAAACTTGAACCCATAGAAAAGTTGAAAAAGTAGTGCAATAGGATACATATACCCTTTACCTATGCCCAGTAATTACTAACATTTTCTGGCATTTGCTTCTTTTTATCTCTTCCTCTCTCCACACACACACACGTGTTTTGGGGGGCTGCATTACTTGAAAGTAAGTTGCAGGCATCAAGACACTTCACCCCGAAGTACTTCAGGTCTTTTTCCTAAGAACAAAGACATTTTCCTATGTAACTACAACAACAATCCCAGAAAAGACATTTGCCACTGATAATTGGTATTATGTAACGTACAGTCTAAAGTAAATGTCTTTTCTTGTTCCTAAATATTCTTTATATCAATTGGGGATCCCTTGTAGGACATTTGAACCTGTCCCAGACATCTGTTGAGACATTTGGTCCATGCCAAATAGTCCTTTGTATTTGCTCCTGTCCAAAACGTTCTCTATTATATCTGCTGATGGGGCTCAGGGCAGGCCATCCCCAAATATGCCAAGGTGGCACATTGATTATTTTGAATTAAAGTTACTTGAGAAACAGCTGGCACAAGAACACTCATACCCTCCTTTGGTTCCCTGGAAGTGGAAAACAAAGCTTTCATGGGAAGGTATCCTTCCTGTGCCAGGAGGATAGAAGGCTGGAGATAGGGAGTTTGAGGCTGAGGAAACTATATAAACAAACGTTGTTACTCTTCATTAATTTGCTACCCCAAACAAAAACTCCTTTGTCTTGCCAAATCTTCACAAATAATTGATTTTGTCTGAAAGGGTAGGTGAACAGCATGCTTTAGTCACTCCTTAGGTCCCTTAGCTAAGGGGCCTCTGTATGTACAAAATTAAATTTGATTTTCTCTTGTTTATCGATCTTATGTCAATTTGATTATTAGGCCAAACGAAAGAACCTATCAGGGTAGAAGAAAATTCTTCCTCCCCTATACTGTTAACAGTTTCGGTTATACAGATTTCTTTTTGTCAGTATTGTCCTAAAGTTGATGGCCATATTTGAGCGTATCATTAAGCATCTAGTAATAACTTGTTCATATTTTAACACTTCAATAATTCTCCAAGGATGCTGCACTTCCATCAGCTTTTGAAATTTGCTGTACCAACCTTCCACTGCATTGTTTGTCCTGTGATTGCCATCCAGCTCTAATTTATAAACATTCCAAGTTTCTGATGGAAATCTTGGAACCTCTGTTTGTCTTCTGCTCCTGCCATGCCTTCCATGGACATACACTCTCTTAACATAATACATTAAGTCATCTAAATTTTCTTCTCCCTTCTCTACAATATAGTCAAATTTTCATTTGAATCTTCCACAGACACAGATGAAGTCCAAACAACATGGATGCACATTATAGATGTTATTTTCCATTGTCATATACTCACATGATAAACCCAAAGAAGATTTTTGCACCACAGTGATTGTGAAAAGTGAAATAAGCATCCTTTTATTTGTGCATCTATTAGGAGTAGTTGAATTGCATTCATATTTGCAATGTCAAGTCCCTCATGCACAATGAAGAGTTAATGTAGAGATTTAATTCCCATACAAATGCAAGTACTTCATTCTATATGTATCTACATGTGGTTCTAGTCTTTTCATTGTTAATGTATAAATCAATGGTGTAATGTAACCCAATACTACACTGTGCCCAGTAACTGAGTGAACTGTGTTGTGCTGGCTTGAAGGTACCATCACTGAAAAATCTGTTTATGTCAATGTGTTCATTGCCTGTTTTACATAGAGGCTTGACCAAATTCCTCCTTTCAAACTCCACCCTTATTGAATGTCTCAGCCACATCCAACCAAATGCCCAGTCACACGTTAATGCACCACGCATCATGAGATTCCATCCTTCTCTATCTTTAGAACTCTTCCTTGGAAGGCTTAGTTAGTATAAATTCCACTCTTTTGGAAGATTTGAAGCCTGACCCATCTACCTATCTCCATGCGCTAGTCTACTGAGGCAAGAAGGGTTACTCTGGCCTTAAAGCCACAACACAATGAGATATATTTGAACCCAGTGACATTTTCTAAGCATGGAAATTTTTGACAGGACCAAATATCAAGGGTCATTGGACATGGACCAAATATGCTCATGGACATTTTTGATAGGACCAAATTTCAAGGACCTTTTGGTGGAGACCAAATGTCTAAATGGGCATTTTGGACAGGGTCAAATGTCTGTAATCTCAGGGAGCACATATTGGATTTTCTTGCCATGTGTCTAATCCCTTTAATCTAGAATATAACTCATACTCTGCCTTTTTTTTTTCTTTGCCTTCTAAAACATTGACATTTTTGTTAATACTAGATCAAATGTCTGTATGGTGGAATATTCTTCAAACTGGATTTGTCTAATCGTTTCCTTTGGATCAGGTTGTGGTTAAAATATTTTGGAAAAATTTGCCATTTTTATATATTTGCCATTTTATCACACCAGGAACTTCATGTCAGTTTGTCCTAATAATGGTGAAGTTATTCGTTTTAATGTAGGTTTCTACTTTGTAATTAAATCTGATGAATAATAATTGGAGAATCTATGAGTATACTTTTTTGTTGTTTTGTCTTTAGCAAATTTTAGCCTATGGTTTTAGGATTAGTTTTTTTCCTGCATCTTGCATTACATTGATGGTTACAAAATGGTAATTATTTAATTCAGTCATTCTTCTAGATCAGAGGTCTATACTATTTTTTTTTCTGTAAAGAGCCATACAGTAAATATTTCAGGCTTTGTGGGTCACATATGTTCTCTGTGGCATATTATTTTTTTCTTTTTTTTAATGGAAAAAAATATTCTTAGCTCATGGTCTGCGCAAAAACAGCCTATAGCAGGATATAAGCCATGGGAGGCAATTTGATGACCTTTGTTGTAGATGAAGCTGAAGAGCTTCCCTTCCCTTGTAGAGTGTGTGTGTGTGTGTGTGTGTGTGTGTATCATTGTAGCACATGGACTCTTTTTTTATTTAGTGTGAAATAATCCATTATGATAATTATTCCTTTTGATGCTCAGATTGTCCCGATTTGTCCAATAGGAACAACAGCTTCTGTGATTTTGACAGGTCTCCTTTAGTCTTTGACCACCTCCTTCCTTTTTGGGTAATACGTTGTTCTTTTCTTTCTTTTCTCAGACCTGGAAAAAAAATTTCTCCAAGGAGCCCACTTTTCTTCTAGTAATGAATGGTATTTAGAAAACCAGCTCTCGTAGCTACAAGTACTCATTTGTGTTGAAGTATCTTTGCTGTGTACTTTCAGTGAACAGAGCTAGGAAGTGTTTGTGTGTGTGTGTATACATAATTTCTCATTTAATATTTTCTTCTCCATATTGAAAATCTTGCTTCTCAGCATCAACATATTTGCTGTGTCCTAAAGTGCATGCAAAATAGTTCCAAATACAACTACCATATGACCCAGCAGTCTCACTATTGGGCATATACCCTGAGAAAACCATAATTCAAAAAGAGTCATGTACCAAAATGTTCATTGCAGCTTTATTTACAATAGCCAGGACATGGAAGCAACTGAAGTGTCCATCAACAGATGAATGGATAAGGAAGATTTGGCACATAAATACAATGGAATATTACTCAGCTGTAAAACGGAATGAAATTGAGTTATTTGTAGTGAGGTTGATGGACCTGGAGTCTGTCATATAGAGTGAAGTAAGTCAGAAAGAGAAAAACAAATACCATATGCTAGTACATATATATGGAATCTAAGAAAAAAAAAAAGTCATGAAGAACCTAGGGGCAAGACAAGAATAAAGACACAGACCTACTAGAGAATGGACTTGAATATATGGGGAGCAGGAAGGGTAAGCTGTGACATAGTGAGAGAGTGGCATGGACATATATACACTACCAAACGTAAAATAGATAGCTAGTGGGAAGCAGCCGCATAGCACAAGGAGATCAGGTTGGTGCTTTGTGACCACCTCGATACGTGGGATAAGGAGGGTGGGAGGGAGGGTGACACAAGAGGGAAGAGATATGGGAACATACATATATGTATAGCTGATTCACTTTGTTATAAAACGGAAACTAACACACCATTGTAAAGCAATTATACTTCAATAAAGATGGTAAAAAAAAAATACCACAATGAGCTATCACCTCACACCTATTAGAATTGCATTGTTAAAAACCCAAGAGAACAAGTGTTGGTGAGGATGTGGAGAAGAGGGAATCCTCATGAGCTGTTGGTGAGAATGTAAAGTGATGCAGCCACTATGGAAAACAGTGTGCAGGTGCCTCAAAAAATAAAGGTAGAACGACCATATGATCTAGCAATATCACTTCGGGTGTATATCCAAAGGTAATAAAAACAGGGTCTCAAAGAGATATTTGCATTCCCAGCATTTTTCACAATAGCCAAGATATGGAAACAACCAAAGTGTCTGTCAGTAAATGAAAGGGTAAAGATGTTATACTATATACTCAATGATATACTATATTCACCCACAAGAAGGATGGAAATCCTGCCGTTTGTGACAACATGTATGGTCCTAGAGGACATTATGCTAAGGTAAATAAGTCAGACACAGAAATACAAATAATGTATGATATCACTTATATGTGGAATTGTAAAAAAACTGAACTCATAGAAACATAGAATAGAATGAAGGTTACCCAAAACTGGGGGGTGGGGGAAATAGGGCAACATAGGTCAAAGGGTACAAACTACCAGTTAGAAGATGCATAAATTCTGGCAACCTAATGCACAACATTGTGGTTATATTATTACTGTAGTATATGCTTGAAAGTTGCTAAGAGAGTAGATCTTAAATGTTTTCCCCACAAAAAAGAAATGGTAATTGACATGACTGAGATATTAGTTAATATTGTGGTGGTACGTCATATTGCAATACATAAATATATCAAATCAACATTTTTTACACATTACACTTATGCATTGTTGTGTGTCAATCATATCTCAAGAAAATTGGGGAAAATAGTGTAGAAATTCTTAGAAGTAACTTAGAGTTGGAAGTATTCAGTTTTTGATTGTTTGGTGTAAATTCTTCTGTGTAAAGTATCTGGGCATGATGCTCTCTGTGTATGAATGTCAGAGTGAGAGAAGTAGGGAGAGATTTTTTTGATAATTTTATTTTTCTATAGAATTGGTTTGTAGATTTAAAAAATCTCTATTGAATTTAGTTTGATAAATTGCATTTTCTTAGAAAAATTTCATTTTTATCACCTTATTTGCTTTCTGATATCATAGTTGCTATCTGTGTGAGGCTATACATATTTAAATTAATTACAGTTAAATTAAATATAAATTTTAGTTCTTCAGTCATACTAGCCACATTTAAGTATAAAGTGTTTGGTAGACACATATGGCTACTGGATGGTGCAGCTGTAGGACATTTCTATCATTGCAGAGTTCTGTTATACAGTACTGAACTTAGATTTCTAAATTTATTTGTACAGTGTTCTACAAAATAATCATTTATGGTTAAAAGGTTTCAATTATTATTTTTCTCTTATTTTTATTTGCTGTTTTTATATTCAATACTTTTCACTTTCTTATTGATTGATTTATATATTTTACTTTTTTTCCAGGAAGCAATGCTTTGATGTATTATATCTATTTTAGTTTTATACTTTTATCTCACATTTTCCTTTTATAATGCTTTCCCTTGATTGACTTTTTTCTTCTTTAACAATTATTTTGAGTTGAGATTTTAAATTATTCTTGTTTTTCTTTTTTTTTTTCTTAACATCTTTATTGGAGTATAACTGCTTTACAATGGTGTGTTAGTTTCTTCTTTATAACAAAGTGAATCAGTTATACATATGCATATATCCCCATATCTCTTCCCTCTTGAGTCTCCCTCCCTCCCACCCTCCATATCCCACCTCTCTAGGTGGTCACAAAGTACCAAGCTGATCTCCCTGTGCTATGCGGCTACTTCCCACTAGCTATCTATTTTACGTTTGGTAGTGTATATATGTCCATGCCACTCTGTCACTTTGTCCCATCTTACCCTTCCCCCTCCCCGTATCCTCAAGTCCATTCTCTAGTAGGTCTGCATCTTTATTCCCATCTTGCCCCATGACCATTTTTTGTTTGATTTTAGATTCCATATGTATGTGTTAGCATACAGTATTTCTTTTTCTCTATCTGACTTACTTCACTCTGTATGACAGACTCTAGGTCAATCCATCTCACTACAAATAACTCAGTTTTGTTTCTTTTTATGGCTGAGTAATGTTCCATTGTATATATGTGCCACATCTTCTTTATCCGTTCATGTGTTGATGGACACTTAGCTTGCTTCCATGTCCTAGCTATTGTAAATAGAGCTGCAGTGAACATTGTGGTACATGACTCTTTATGAATTATGGTTTTCTCAGGGTATATGCCCAGTAGTGAGATTGCTGGGTCATATGGTAGTTCTAAATTTAGTTTTTTAAGAAAACTCCATATTGTTTTCCATAGTGGCTGTATCAATTTACATTCCCACCAACAGTGCAAGAGAGTTCCCTTTTCTCCACACCCTCTCCAGCATTTATTGTTTGTAGACTTTTAGATGATGTCCATTCTGACTGGTGTGGGATGATATCTCATTGTAGTTTTGATTTGCATTTCTCTAATGATTAAAGATGTTGAGCATTCTTTCATGTGTTTGTTGGCAATCTGTATATCTTCTTTGGAGAAATGTCTATTTAGCTCTTCTGCCCATTTTTGGATTGGGTTGTTTGTTTTTTTGATATTGAGCTGCATGAACTACTTATAAATTTTGGAGATCAATCCTTTGTCAGTTGCTTCATTTGCAAATATTTTCTCCCATTCTGAGGGTTATCTTTTCATCTTGCTTATAGTTTCCTTTGCTGTGAAAAAACTTTGAAGTTTCATTAGGTCTTATTTGTTTATTTTTGTTTTTACTTTCATTTCTCTAGGAGATGGGTCAAAAAGGATCTTGCTGTGATTTATGTCATAGAGTGTTCTACCTATGATTTCCTCAAAAGTTTGATAGTGTCTGGCCTTACATTTAGGTCTTTAATCCATTTTGAGATTATTTTTGTGTATGGTGTTAGGGAGTGTTCTAATTTCATTCTTTTACATGTAGCTGTCCAGTTTTCCCAGCCCCACTTATTGAAAAGGCTGTCTTTTCTCCACCATATATTCTTGCCTCCTCTATCAAAGATAAGGTGACCATATGTGCATGGGTTTATCTCTGGGCTATCTATCCTGTTCCATTGATCTATATTTCTGTTCTTGTGCCAGTACCATACTGTCTTGATTACTATAGCTTTGTAGTATAGTCTGAAGTCCAGGAAACTGATTATTCCAGCTCCCTTTTTCTTTTTCAAGATTGCTTTGGCTATTTGGGGTCTTTTGTTTAACTTATTTTCATTTAAATTTTTTCTTTGATCAATGCATATATTTTGTCCCATGGATACTGACGTGGAGTGCCTTCATCATAATTAATTTCAGAATTGTCTATTTTGGTGTGCCTTTCCCTATTCAACAAATTGATTGATAGGGAGGTTTTCAATTTTGAGAAAGAACATTTAAAAATGTCTTACTGGGCTTCCCTGGTGGCGCAGTGGTTGAGTGTCCGCCTGTCGATGCAGGGGACGTGGGTTCATGCCCTGGTCCGGGAAGATCCCACATGCTGCGGAGTGGCTAGGCCCGTGAGCCATGGCCACTGAGCCTGCACGTCTGGAGCCTGTGCTTCGCAACGGGAGAGGCCACAGCAGTGAGAGGCCCGCGTACCACAAAAAAAAAAAAAATTCTTACTAATTCTTAATTTTATCTCATTTTGATAAGATAATGTTTCTATCTATTTTGTGAAACTAATTGAGACATTTTTGGGATTAGATTTTCATAAATGTCTCGTGTGGTTAAGAAAATATACATTTTAAGGATATAAAGTTTGATATATATATATCCATGAGATCTATCTTAATGATAATTATTTAAGTCTTTTATATTTCTTTTTTCTTGACTTGACCCATGTTAGGCTGAGAGTAGTATGTTAAAATCTATGATGTGCTTCTGTCAGCTCCTTTTTGCATGTCGGTAGTTTCTATTAATAAATGCTGTTGCTTTTTTATTTTTTGTAAATAGATTCGTAACTATTATCTCTTTATTATAAATTGTGGTTTTTGGTGTTACAAAATATTATTTTTTGTTTCACTTTATTGTTTTGGCATGAATTCTACCTTATGTCTGATATCATTAATGGTCTTGTGTACATTTGACCATTTACTGCCCTTTATTCTTAGTATTTGTGGATCACTTTGTGGTAGGTTTGTCTGTTGTTTAGTGTAGAGCTTCGTAGTTTTTGAGAGTCAACCTGAAGTCTTTTTTTTTTTAAACAGGTGAGTTAAGTTCATTTACAGTTACTCTGATGGGTTATAAATGTGATCTCAACTTTGTCATTTTTTTCTGTTTGTATTGATTTATACTATTTTATTATATTTCTTCTCTATGAGGTATGCTTTTTTAAAACTCCTTTTAAATTTCTTTTGTTGTCCTCTAAGAGTTTTATAGTGTCTGACCTTACATTTAGGTCTTTAATCCATTTTGAGTTTACTTTTGAAAGCATAGGCAGAACACGCTATGACATAAATCACAGCAAGATCCTTTTTGACCCACCTCCTAGAGAAATGGAATTAAAAACAAAAACAAATGGGACCTAATGAAACTTAAAAGCTTTTGAACAGGAAAAGAAACCATAAACAAGATGAAAAGACAACCCTCAGAATGAGAGAAAATATTTGCAAATGAAGCAACTGACAAAGGATTAATCTCCAAAATTTATAAGCAGCTCATGCCGCTCAGTATGAGAAAAACATACAACCCGATCCAAAAATGGGCAGAAGAGCTAAATAGACATTTCTCCAAAGAAGATATACAGATTGCCAACAAACACATGAAAGGATGCTCAACATCACTAATCATTAGAGAAATGCAAATGAAAACTACACTGAGGTATCACTTCACAGCAGGCAGAATGGCCATCATCAAAAATCTACAAACAATAAATACTGGAGAGGGTGTGGAGAAAAGGGAACCCTCTTTCCCTGTTGGTGGGAATGTAAACTGATACATCCACTCTGGAGGTTCCTTAAAAAATAAAAATATAACTGCCATATGACCCATCAATCCCACTACTGGGCATATACCCTGAGAAAACCATAATTCAAAAAGAGTCATGTACCACAATGTTCATTGCACCTCTGTTTACAATAGCCAGAACATGGAAGCAACCTAAGTATCCATCATCAGATGAATGGATAAAGAAGATTTGGCACATATATACAATGGAATATTACTCAGCCATAAAAAGAAACAAAATTGAGTTATTTGTAGTGAGGTGGATAGACCTAGAGTCTATCATGAAGAGTGAAGTAAGTCAGAAAGAGAAAAACAAGTACCGTATGCTAACACATATATATGGAATCTGAAAAAAAAGGTTCTGAAGAACGTAGGGGCAGGACAGGGATAAAGACACAGCCGTAGGGAATGGACTTGAGGCTGCAGGGAGGCGGAAGGGTAAGCTGTGACAAAGTGAGAGAGTGGCATGGACATATATACACTACCCAATGTAAAATAGATAGCTAGTGGGAAGCAGCTGCATAGTGCAACCGAGATCAGCTCGGTGCTTTGTGACCACCTAGAGAGGTGGGATGGGGGGGTGGGAAAGAGATGCAAGAGGGAGGGGAGATGGGGATATGTGTGTATGTATGGCTGATTCACTTTGTTATAAAGCAGAAACTAACACAACATTGTAAAGCAGTTATACTCTAATAAAGATGTTAAAAATTAATTAAATCAAAAAAAATTTCTTTCGTTGTATTGGCAAGTTTGAATTTTTGTTCTTGTTGTTCCTTTATAGTAATATTTTTAATGGTAGTTTTAGTACTCTTTTCCTCATTTGAACTTTGATTTGGGTTTGGATTCTTTAGTTTGTCAGCTTCAAAGGAATATATTTTGATTCCCAGTTCCTACCTGTTGACGGGGGGGAAAAAAGCACAACCTAAAGGTGGTGAGTTATGTTTAATTCAGTACCTTACAGAGGACTGTACCTTGAGAAACCTCTTCTCAGGTAGCTCTCATGTACTTTTCTGAAGAGGCCAGGATGCACAAAAGTTTTTGCTGAAAAAACAAACAAACAAACATGTGGTTCAAACATCAAAAGATTACTGCACTTCACAATCCCCACCCCCAACATCTCAAGTTCATGATTTTAGTGCTTTTCTATGCATGGGAAGATGCAAAAGTCTGGACTCATTAAAATTAATCCTTAGATGTGCATCTTAACTATGGCCAGTATCCTGTTCTTCTCTATCCTGATTCCTTTCAGGGCACATTATCATGGGCGGCTTCAGTGGCTGATGGCTTGATAGTGGGCAACATTTGTTGTTTACTGGAATAGCAGGCAACATTCTTTATTTACTGAAATGTCAGGTGACATTCTTTGTCCACATTCCTGTGGGCAGTCATTGTGCTTATTCAACTTTCCTTGTTCTCTTTTCCCTCTCCTCTCCTGTTTTTATGGTGTTATTTACATGTGTTTTCCAGCCATGTCTGTACCATTGTTTTAGATTAGATTTACTTTAAATATATTGAACACAATCCCATCCTTTTGTCAGTCATCTCTTGATGGCATGAAGCTAGTTCTGCAATAGATTTTACCAGGAGATTTTGTGAATACAGTATTTCATGAGGTCTTTGATATTTAAACTGTTTCCTAAATCTTGATGCTTGATGGACAACTTGGTTCAATTGAAAAATCTTCAGTTTATGCTTTGTTTCCCTGAGTTACTTGAAAGTACTCCCGCACCATGTTCTTGCTCTCTGTTGTTATTGAGATATTTGATGCCAATTTTATTTTTTTCCCTTTGTAAATCACCTAATTCTTTTGCCTGGAGGCCCAAAGGATCATATTTTTCATCTTTAAAGGTTCTTTTGATATATAGATTTAGATTTTCTATTATTTCTGCAAAGTTTCTTGGGTTATGTTTTTAAATATTCTGTTTCATTATGTTTTCTTCAGTGACTCCAATAATTTTTTAGAGCTTCGCTTACTTACCATATTTATCACCATCCCTATAATCTTTTTTTATTTACTCCTCCCTTTACCTTATTTTCATTTTCTTGGATATTTTCATATTTCTTTTTATTTCTCCTTATTATATTTTAAGTTGTACTTATTCTCTTGCACAAAGCTTAAATTTTGCCTTGATTTTAGAGACGATTTTTTGTTCTTCTTCAATTTCCTTCATGAGTTCGGTTATCATTCCATAGCTTCCCTTTTTGTCCATTAACATTCAGAGATTTAAATATTTAATTCAAAACCTTTTAAAATATTTGCAAATGCTTCTTTAAAGATATTTAATTCAGCTTGGGATATTGTGTTTCAGACTTTTGGTGCTTTGTGTTTACATATTTTATGGAGATTTTTATCAGCTAAAATGTTTTCATTTATTTTTTTCTTAGAATAGCTTTGTATGGATGGCTTCTGCCATTTGTCATTAATTTTAAATGCCTTACATTTTCTGGGATTAGCAGTAACAGATGATTCTGCCTGTTACTCTGAACTTTTGGTAGTTTCCTACATGTGTTAGTTAAGAGCACCCTGTTCTTTTGATGCTGTAAAATCTTTAGTAGATTTTTTCCAAGGGGAGGGGTGAGGAAAGAAGGGGGTGATATGTCTTTTAATTTTGTGATTGTTTTTTCCATAGGAGCCATATTTCCACTGCTTCCTTCTTCACAGGCCTTAAGAAATAACACTTCCCTAGATTGGTGCCATGAGTCCCACACAGTGGGACTAGAACTCTGATCCTCAAAGTCTCAAACTTGTTCTTACGGTTTCCCTCATTCAATATGTGACTCCCTCTGGGGTTGGTTTTATCTGTATTCCACCAGGGCTAGGACCCCACTGTTCTCTCCTCTATTCTGTACAGTCTCTACCTTACTGTCTACTCTTGAGTGGAGTTCAAAGCTGAGCGCTAGTTTCAGTTATTTGCTTTACTTACATGTGTATTGAATTATACTGTATTCTTTGCCTCCCAGTTTGTGCTTTGACATAGTTTATGGGCAGTTTTATTTGTTTGTTTCTCTCTGTGGTAGTTGTATGATGGGTAAAGACATTAGATTTAGGAAGTTGCCATTATTCCATAGGAACCCTGTATTCTTTCAAATGAATATGTTCATTGCCTTTACTTAAAATACTGAGCACAAATCTGAGTGCTCCCTTGAAGGGGGTGTAGCAATTATGTTGTTAGGGAAAGGTTTGCAGACTTGAGCTGGGATGAGACAACTGGGTTGATATCTCAAACATTAGATCATTTGAATAACTACCTTATAAATGGTGTTTTTACACAATTTCAGTGCCTGCATTTGTATTTTAGTTTACAAATGGTCTGGTGTCAGGAGAAGATCAAATGACCTGGGAGCACAGTATTTGAAATGGAGAATTGTGTCAGTAAAATAAATAATTCATCCATTAAGTACCTGTACTCAAGTAGTCAGGACAATATCTAAAACTGGTAAACATATGTCACCTTTATAAGTATTATCCTAAAACTGTTTGTTAGCTGTAAGCATAGTAAGTACACAAAGAAGACATTTTCTTTAATTATTTTTGGTATTGTATTTTTAAGTGCACTAGTGGAAAATTAAGTATTAAAAATAATGATTGGTAGTTAGAAATGAGTGTATCGTTAGAAAGGAAAAATAATGATAATGATGGCAACTTAAGTGACAGTCATGTTCAAAGTAAAAAGATTTACAAAAATTAAACATATTACACAAAACTATATTACTTTACTATTAAATTTATTATAAATGAATCAGTTTTAACAAGTATCACTTTTAAATACTGTTGATACTGGAATTTTTTTGATCTTATAGTTTTGTTGCTAATTTTAAAATTTTAGATGGTTTTCTAGTTATATAAGAGCTGTAAGTATAGAGTTTATTCTCATTTTTGTGTTTGTAGATATTTAAATAAAATAATTTCAGTATATGCTAGGAGTCCATGAGAATTGTTTCCCTTTAAATTGTGTCTGCATTACTCAAGTTTGAGAAACCCTGTTATGGTATATTATAACTTACATTGTTATGGTGTGATATGATTTTCATTAAATAGAACTGAATTCAGTTCACCACCCTGTCACTTATAAGCTTTCTAAGCTTTAAATTCCTTACATCTAAAATCTGGAAAATGATTTCAATATCATAAAGTTGTTTAAACGAAAAGAGATAATATATGTACAGTGATAGTAGATGTTTACAATATTGTAGCAATTATTGTTACAGTTGTGATTTACAGGCAGTTAAGTACTGCTGTGAGAATCACTAACTATTGAAATTCTACCATAATTTTCAAATGGGCTCTCTCTCCACTCTCCACATGAACTCTTTCATAGCGCCTCCTTTCTCCTCAAACTCCTACTTTGAGTTGCTACTATATTTGCCTCAACTTCAGTGGGAACAAAGAAGCAATGGAGCCACTAGAAAAGAACTCTTTTATATCGCATTTAGAATATACCAGTATCCACATTTAATTTTTAAATTTCTTCCCATTACAAGGATGATGAGCTCCTGCTCTTTTCAAAGACCATTCTCTCTAAATGTGTTCTATTCCACCCTGCCTTTTAAGGACTTCTCTTTCTTGGATATCTCTTCTTTCTCTTGCATTATCAAACTTTTTGCCTATTATATTACTCCTACCAGAATTCAGACAAGCTCCTTCCCTTGATTCTAGATTTCTATCTAGTGACATATTTTTCTGTTCCCCCTTTTCACTAAAACTCTCAAAGGACTTTATATCTTCACACCCTCATGTCTCACTTACTCTTCAGTCCACTTCAGTCTGATTTCAGCCCTACTACTCCCTTTAACCTGTTTTTGCCTTATTCACCAATGACTTCTATATTACCAAATGGATCTGGGTAAATTTTTTTTTGACAAATAACACTGTATATATTTAAGGCACACAACTTGATGTGTTGATACATGTATAGTATACATTATGAAATCATCGCCACAACCATGCTAATTAATTTATCCATCACTTCATATAGTTACCTCTTTTTCTATTCCTCCTGGTGAGAACATTTAAGATCTACCCTTTTAGCAAATTTCAAGTATATATTGATAGTAAAACATTGTTAAATATAGGCACATTGTTGTACATTAGATCTCCAGAACTTATTCTTTTTGCATAACTAACACATTGCATCCCTTTCCCAATGTCTCTCAATTTTTTCCTACCCCAGCCCCTGGCAACCACCATTCTACTCTCTGCTTCTATGAGTTTGATTATTTTAGATAGTACTGATAAGAGAAATAGACGTGAGAAATCATGCTGCATTGTCTTTCTGTGTCCGGCCTATTTCATTTAGCATACTGTCCTCCAGAAACCCTCAATGGCAGAATTTCTTTCTTTGTTAAGGCTGAATAATAATACATTGTGTGTGCGTGTCTGTGTGTGTCTGTCTGTCTTTATCCATCATCCATTGATGACATTTAGGTTGTTTCTGTGTCTTGGCTAATTTGAATAATGTTGCAGTAAACATGGGAGTGCAGATATTTCTTTGAGATTCTGATTTCATTTAATTTGAATATATATCCAGAAGTGGCATTACTAGCTTATAAAGTGGGGTTCTGTTTTTAATTTTTTGAGAGGGCTCTGCACTGTTTTCCATAATGGCTGTGCCAAATTACATTCTCACCAACACTGTACTATGATTTCCTTTTCTGTACATCTTCACCAATACTTATCTTTGATTTTTGATAGCAATTCTAACAGGTATTAGGTGATATCTGTTGTAATTTTCATTTCCCTGATGATTAGTGATGTTGAGCACATTTTCATATATCTGTTGTCTTCTTTTGAGAAATGTGCATTCAAGCCCTTTGACCATTGTTGGATTTAGATTTCTGTTGGATTATTTGGGTTTTTGTTTGTTTGTTTTTGCTATTGAGTTGTATAGGTTCCTTATGTATTTTGGATATTAACCCCTTAACAAATATATAGTTTGTAAATATTTTTTTCCATTGCATATGTTACCATTTCATCTTGTTGATGGCTTTCTTTGCTGTGCAAAAGCTTTTTAGTTTGCTGAAATCCCACTTTTCTATTTCTGCTTTTGTTGCTGGTGTTTTTGGTGTCATATTTTTAAAAAATTACTGTGCAGACCAATGTCAAGAAGAATTTTCTCTGTTTTCTTATAGTTTTCCAGTTTTAGATCTTATGTTTAAGTCTTTGATCCAGTTTTTGTGTACCATGTGAGATAAGGGTCACAGTTTATTCTTCTTCATTTAAGTATCCAGTTTTCTCAGCACCATTTATTGAAGAGGTTATCCTTTTCCCATTTTGTGTTCTTGACACCTTGTCATAGATTAGTTGACTCTGTGTGGGTTTATTTCTGGCCTCTCTATTCTGTTTTGTTGGCAATATGCCTGGTTTTATGCCAGTGCTATACTGTTTTGATTATGTTACTTTTGTAATATATTTTTTAATCAGGATGTATGATGGCTCCAGGTTTGTTCTTCTTTCTCAAGATGGCTTCGGCTATTTGGGGTCTTTGTGGCTACATAGGAATTTTAGGATTGCTTTTACTATTTCTGTAAAGAATGCCATTGGATATTTTACGGGAATTGCATTGAATCTGTAGATCACTTTGGATAGGATGGACATTTTAACAACACCAATCCTTTCCATCCATGAATATTGTATGTCTTTATATTTATCTGTGTCTACTTTAATTTCCTTCATCAGTGTTTTATAACTTTTGATGTACAAGTCTTTCATCTCTTTGGTTAAGTTGATTCCTAAACTTTTGTATGTTGATTTATGCCTCCTTCAACTTTACTGAATTAGTTTATTCTAACACTTTTTTTGTTGTTGTTGAATCTTTAGCATTGTTTTACATATATAATGCCATCTTCAAACAGAGACAACTTTACTTTTTTTTTTGATGCTTTTTATTTTCTGAGTGGACATTATTGCTTTGTTGCTAATCTTAGAGGAAAAGGTTTCAGCTCTTTCCCATTGATTCCGATGTTATCTGTGGGCTTTTCATATATGGTCTGCATTGTGTTCAGTTCCTTCTTTACCTATTTTGTTGAGAGCTTTTATCATGAATGCTGGGTAAATTTTGTCAAATGCTTTTTATACCTCTATCGAGATGATCATATGATTTTTTCTTTCATTTTCATTAATGTGGTGTTTCACGTTGATTTGTATCAATATATGCTGAACCATCCTTGCATCCCAGGAATAAATTACACTTGGTAATGGTGTTTGATCCTTTTAATGTGCTGTTAGGTTTGGTTTTCTAGTATTGTATTGAGCATTTTAACATCTACGATCATCAGAGATATTGCCCTTAGTTTTATTTTCTTGTGGTGTTCTTGTCTGGTTTTCATATCCGGGTGATGTTGGCCCCATAAAATGAGTTTGTAAATGTTCCCTCATCTATTTTTTGGAAGAATTTATGAAGGATTGGAGTTTATTCTTCTTTGAATGTTTGGTAGAATTCACCCATGAAGCCATTTGGTCATGGAATTGTCTGTTGGGAGGCTTTTGATTACAGATTAAGTCTCCTTATTTGTTATTAGTCTGTTTAGGCTTTCTGTTTCTTCTTGATTCAGTTTTGGTAGGTTGTATATTTCTAGGAATTTATCCATTTTTTTCTATGTTGTCTTATATATTGCCATATAATTGTTTATAATACTCTCTTAAGATTTTTTAATTTCTGAGGTAACCGCTACTATGACTCCTCTTTAGTTTCTGATTTTGAGTCTTCTCTCTCTCATTGAGCTAAAGATTTGCCAGTTTTGTGTATCTTTTCAAAAAACCAAGTATCAGTTTTATTAATTTTTTTCTGTAGTTTTTCTGGCCTCTATTTTTGACTTATTTCTGCTCTAATCTTTATTATTTCCTTCCTTATGCTAACTTTTTCAACTTAGTTTGTTCTTCTTCTAGCTCCTTGAGATGTATAGTTACATCTATTTGAGATCTTTCTTATTTTTTAATGTAGGCATTTATCACTAACGTTCCCTCTAAGTACTGCTTTTGCTTCATCTTTTAAGTTTTAATACATTATATTTTCATTTTTGTTTGTTTCAAGATACTTTTAAAGTTCCCTTTTTCACTCAATTGATTTCCTCTTTCACTCAATTGTTCTTCAAGAGTCTGATATTTCTCACATATTTGTGAGTTTTCCCTTTTTATTATTGTTATAGATTTTTTGGTTCATCCCATTGTGGCTGGAAAAGATGATTGAAATGATTTTGATATTTTTAAATTTGTAAGGACTTGTTTTGTGAGCTAGCGTGATCTTATCTGGAGATGTTTTGAAAGTGCTTGAGAAGAATGTGTATTATTCTGCTGTTGGGTGGAAAGTTCTTTATATGTCTGTTGAGGTCCATTTGTTGTATGTGTTGTTCAAGTCAGCCATTTTTTGGTTTGCTTTCTGTCTAGATTTGTATCCATTATTGAAAGTTGGTGTTGAAGTCCCTCCTAGTATTGTATTTTTAGTATTATCCTTCAGATCTGTCAGTATTTGTTTTATATATTTATGTGCTCTGATGTTGGGTGCCCATATATTAATAATTATTATACCTTCCTGTTGAATTAAGCCCTTTATCATTATCTAATGATATTTTTGTCTCTGAAGACAGTTTTTGACTTTAAGTCTATTTTGTCTGATGTAAATAAGCCCTTCCAGCTTTCTTTTTGTTACTGTTTGCATGGAATATATTTTTTATCTTTTCACTTTCCACCTATGTGTTTTTAAAACTAAAATGAGACTCTTGTAGATAGTATGTTGCTGTTTTTCTTTTTAATCCATTCAGCAACTCTATTCTTTTTGATTGGGACATTTAATTCATTTACAATTAAAGTAATTATTGATAGATGAGGACTTATCACCATTTTGTTAATGGCTCTCTGTTGTGCATTCCTTTTGTTTCTCTCTTCCTCTATTACTGCCTTCCTTCATTATTTTATGACTCTTTAGTGATTTGCTTTGACTTTTTTTTCCCTTTGCTGTACTTATTACAGGCATTTTCTTTCTGATTAGCTTGAGGTTTGCATAAAATATCTTTCAGTTATAACCGTATATTTAAGTTGATATCAGCCTAACTTCAACCACATACAAAATCTCTGCACTTTTACTCCCACTTTTTGTGCCAACACTTTGTATTCTTCTTCTTATATTGTGTGTCCATTAACACATTATTATCTTTTAACTTTTATGATAGGGTTAAAAGTAATTTTTTGTCCTATTCTTGAAATATTCTTTTCTTTGGGCTCTAAATTTTGCAGTTTACTGGTTTTCCTCTTATGTGTCAAATTATTTCTCAGCTTTTCCTAATGGATCAGGACTGTACCTCATTGCTAGGCCCTATTTTCTTTTCTCTTTAACATTTCTGCTTGTGTGAGTTAACCTATGTCAATGTCTTTAAATGCTATCTATATACTGTTCTGATCACCTTCTTTTCACCTTGTTGGTGGAGGAGGGATCCAGTCCTAAATAGTGTAAGATGGCTGAACATGTGACACCCCACACTTGGCAGAAGAGATTGGAAACAGTTTTTTGACACATATATTCACACCCTGGTAGGAGGACATGGAGACCATGTGAAGTACTGAAACATGCGGGTTGCACAAGGGAATCTAGTGGATAAGCAGCGGCTGTAGGAAGCAGGCTTTGTAGTAATAGGATGGTGGTGTACCCCACCTGGGTGGATGTGGTTGGCTTGTTTGAATAATTCTGCAGGCTGTCAGGTGAAATTCTTAGGTTAAGGACTGGGTGAGGTAGAGCTGTTTCAGGTGATATGGGAACCAGCTGCCTGGGGAGATTTCCTGCTGGGTGGAGGACCATATACGGGGAGATCAGGAAAGGCCTCTGGGGCCTTGTGAGCCTCAAAGACTCACAAGTCTTAAGTCTTAACACTCAAGTGTTAAGGGAGCACTTGAAATTTGAGGTCTTACAATATACATACCAATGTTCCTAAATGTATATTTCATTCCAAATCTTACGTCTGTGCTCTATACATTTTTATCCTACTGCCTCCTTACAGTTTCCACTGACATATCTCACAAGCAAGTTAAACCTAATATGTCTGCAGCGCCACCCTCCCTCCATCACCCCACCTTAGTTTGCCTGGTTCTCTGCAAAATTTTAGTGATTTTCCCATGGATTCACTGACTTTCCCATTCTGTTTCTGTTGGTTTTCTTTGATTAATGTCTTCTTTCAGTCCAATAAATTTACTTATTAAACAACACTGCCTGTGCAACACAGGTTATGCCACCTCACTGTTTCAAATTCGTTAAGAACTTCCTACTGCATATTGAATAAAATATAAAGTTCTTATCATGATCTATGATGGCTTGTAAGATATAGCCTCTGCCTCAGTTTCCAGTGTCTTCCTTTCCAGTCTCTCCTTTGCTTGTTATACAGTAGCTCCCTGTCAATACTTCACTTCTCTGAGTTCCTCAAGCTCTTTCCTACCCTAAGATCTTAAAGACATGCTGTTTCCTCTATCAGGTCTCCTTTTTCTCATTTATTTTATGGTGATTCCTCCTTATCCTTCTGTACAACCTTCCTAATCTATACTTCCCTCAATTCATTATTCTACCTAAAAGCATCTATTCTTTTTCTTTAAAAGATATATCAAAGTTTACAATACATGTGGACTATGTGTTGACTATTTATTATTTTATACCTCCAATATGAATAAGGACTATTCTTTTAGTCATCAGTGTATCTATTTTTTGACACTGTTTTGCACACAGTACGGCTCAAGAAATATTTATCGAATGAAGAATTTAAGAATGAATACATTAAGAACTTAATTGAAGCACAGGAATTTGTGGGTCAGGTTTTACTTTAGTTTAGCCCAGTAGTTCTCAAAATTTTGTTCTGAACCCCCCTTTACAGTCATAAAAATTATTGAGGACCCCAAAGGGCTTATTAAAATGCCAGTTATATCTATTGCTATTTATTTTATTAAAATTAAATTAATACATTTTAGAAATGTTTATTACTTCATTTAGAAGCAATGATAACATCATTATATGTTAACATAAGTTTATGAAAATTTCAAAAGCAAAATCAATTTAGGTCAAATGATTAGCATTTTTTACATTTTTACAAATCTCTAGGGACAACTTAATAGAGGAAAGTGGATTTTCCTATCTGATTCTGCATTCAGTCTATTGCCACATCATACATCATATAGCCCCTGAAAAACTTCACTGTATACTCAGGAGTGGATGAAAGTGAAAAAGGCTAATAACATCCTAGTGTTTGACCTCATGGACCCACTGAAAGAGTGACCCTGAACTGTATGAAAATTATGGTCTATATCATCAACAATTTGTTGAATGGGAGTGGCATGTACTCTTCCTAGACACATTCAGAAGTTTAGGTGAAAACTGGGCCAGAGTCAGAGAAGTAATAATCAACAGAACTGGTTTCTAATTCAGGTCTTAAACACAACACTGTAGCATTAGATATGCCTATTTGCTTAACTTCTATGGGGATTAGTTTCTTCCTCTATAAAATAGAGATAATTGTACCTTTGTTAATTCCTCTACAATGATGATACATGTGATATGGCAGTTGTAAAGTGGCTAAAAGAAAAATTAGCAGAGGCAGATAAATACACAAAGTTACTTGGTTTCACCAGCCCTGTTTCACAAAATGAATTAATAGATGTAGGATTTTCTCTCCACAAGGCTTCTTTCCTGGTGGATTTAGTTTTTCATTGTGCCCTCAGGGCTAGAGGAAAAGTATTGGACTGATTAATGATTTTGTGATGGTCTCTATTTTGAGTGGAAAATGTGGATATAGGTGAGAGAAATATTGCTATGATTTTGTGAAAATCTATTTTCCATGAAGTTCATTTTTTTATGTAATGCAAAAAAGTCAGTTGTGATCTATTTCATGTTAATTCTCTATTCACTGAGAAAGAAGAGATTAAGTGGCTGTCTCAGCAGTTTAGCTGCCCCTAGCAACAGCTCTGCGGCAGCAAGAACATCTTTTCTAACAAGGTGTTTCCTATACAGAATCAGAGATGAATGTCATGACAGTTTTCTTGTCTCAAGCCTCACAACGTAACTGTCCTGTTTTGTGAAGTCTTGCTTCTGGTAAAATTCAGACTCATATGCAATACATCTCTAAAAGTCATCAGATTTTGTAGTGCAAATGAGAATTTAATGTTTCAAAGAGTAAGTTACTGTTTCTTCATGTGGTTAATAGACTAGAAAATAAGGACAACATTTGTGCTGTTGTTCACATCCTTAAAATGGCCAAATTGTAAACTAGATGTGTTTCCAAATTGTTGGATTGTCACAACTTCAATAAATCCTGAAGTTAATGATAATCCTGAAGGTTTTACAAGGGAGGGAGATTAGCTAGTACTACATCCCTACCCCACCTACTCAAACTCACCCAGTGAGAGACACACACACACACATACACACACACACACACACACACAGAGTCGTGTGAGAGAGAATTTAATGAGCCTAAAATGACAGGTAGTTATCCTGCCCTTTATTATGCTCTCGATAATCTGATACTTCATTCCTATTTACTTTAGAACAGGGGTTCTCATACTTCCATGTGCATCAGAATCACCTGGAAGCCTTACTAAAATACAGATGCCTGGACACCACCCCCAGAATTTCTGATTCAGTAAGTTTGGGGTGGGGTTCAAGGATTTGCATTTCTTACAATTTGACAGGTCCAAGTTCTGCACTTTGAGAAATACTACAGAAGCCTGATAGAGATCTTATTTTCAGATAGTGCTCTCAGCTTAGACACACCAGCCTTCAAGTATTTACTCACTGTATGACCGAGGACAGTTTTGTTTTTCTATGCCTGAATTTCTTCCTCTGAAAAGTGGGCATAACACATCACAAGTCTATTGCAAGTGTCATATGAGATAAAGAGTTTAAGACTGGTACCTGGATAGGTGAGTGTTCTATAGTTCTTAATGTTTTTTTTAAGAATTAGCTTCAATTCAAAGTTGGATTCTCTGCATGTTTGCAGTGTGAGTATTTTATGTTGATGATTGAAAACACATTTACTATATTTAGGTACCCAACCCACAGGTGGAGAGTCTAACAATGAAACAAAAATTGAGACTGGTTTATTTTCTCAATTCCAGGGAGGGAAAAATACCTTTTGTAATTTTTTATTTTTCGACCAAAATTTTAATTCTAGATTTTCCACAGACCCTACGATATTTTCGCCGAAACTGAACTGCATAAGTGCCTTAGCTCTTATTGGATAAGTCATAATTTTTCTGTATATGTGTTTTAGATTATCTCATCATATATGGTTTCTTCTCTAGCTTTCACACCATTATCTGTAGGAGTGAAGTGTGGATCCCAGGTCTTTAAATATTCTTGCTAAGAACCACCCCGCTTCCTCAACAACACTCACTGCCTCTCTGTTGAATCCTGCTCAAGGATCCAGAACTAATCAGATTGTGCCCTTCATTCTTCTATCAATTGTTCTGTGAACCCCGATATTTCCAAGTCACCCCATCATCCATATTCATCCCTTATTCCAATAAGTCTCTACTTTTTTATGAAATCTCTCTCCTTTCTTTGTCCCCAAACCTTCCAATGAATACCCCGGGACTCTTCCTCTTATTAACACAACCCTCTGAAGTTTTAACCTATTTACCAAACATTTGTTCACCTCCTTGCTCTCTGACACTTAACCCTCTCTAAAGAAACTGCTTCCCATGAAATCTCTGAAGGAGGGGAAGGGGTGTTTTTTCCCTCTATTCTTTTCTGCCACTGGGCCTGGAGATAGTTAGATACTCTCTTGGTACTTTTCAGACCATTCTCCTTAAAAATACTCAGATTTGAGGTTCAAGCTATCGGATTATGCTGTTCATTACTCCACCTTGCTACAAGCCTCCATAGACCTCCAGGTCTCTTTCTCTCCAACATTCCTTCAAGCTCCTACTATCTGGCAAATTTATTCATATTCACTCTCTCTCTCTTTCTCTCCAGTGTGTGTATATATACACACACACACATACTGGAATGTATATGCGTGTGTAATTTTATTTATATATATATATATATTTTATATATGTACAGAGAGAATGAATTTGCTATATACTAAATGGTTTAATTATCCACATATCTGCCATCTCAATTCTTTGACTGTGATCCAGTGTTCACATCCTTAACCTTAACCCTATCTCAGGCATTCGCTTCTATGTTCATAACGTAGGTGTTGCCATTACCAGTGATGGCACTCCTCCAACATCTTCATTTTAAACATTATACTCTTCAAACACTATTCCTCTTTTTCCAACTCACTCTCTCTAGTGTCCAGACCCCCCAAATTCTTAAGCCCAACTAGGATCTACAATCTATTGATTTTAGTACTGTTGCAATATTTCCACACATTACATGTCCTCACTTCCACTTTCATATAGAGTTTATAATCCATTATCATAATCACCACTTTGTAAATGCCTTCATGGCCTCTTTCTTCCTATAATGTATGCTTCCAGAAAATTCTGAAAACTGGCTAAATCCAATTCTCTTCCTACTCCCCAGAACTGAAACAATGTTGACTGCTTTTGTGTATGTATATGTTTTTTATTTGTTATTGGTCAATTGTGTATGCCTCTATTGAAGGTCAACCCTTTACATTTACTCTGGATCCCATTCCCTCTCAAAAGCATGACTCAAGTGACTGTCCAGCCTGTCTCTTTTGCATCACCAATATCCCCCCTTTACTGGTTTATTCAAATGAGCAATAATTTTCTCAATTAAGAATAAAAGTTACTTAATCTCACATCCCTTCTCTGTCCTTGTTCTATTTCTCTAAGCTTCTTTCAGTAAAATAGTCAAAATAGTAGCCTATACTTGCTGTCTCAATATGTTTAGTCTCCTTTTCCCCATTCTTGTTTTTGTTTCTGTTAGGTAAAAACGGCATTTATTTAGGAAAAACACATTCCCCAGACAGTATGGGCCATCTCAGAAGGCAAGAGCGGCCTCTCCATTCTTGTTTGAACTTGCTTGAATCAAACCTTATGTCTACTGCTCTACAGAAGTCTTGAAAGTTAGTACTATGTTGTTAGATCCAATGGTCAATTCCTAGTCTTTGTTTTACCTAATTTATCAGTGTTATTTGATCACTTGATTTTCCTTTAATATCTTTTTTCACTTGGCTTTCTTGATATCAACATCTGGTTTTCCTATTCCACTGGCACTTAATCTTCAGTTTGATTTTTCTCATTTTCAAAACCTCTGAATATTGGAATATTCCAATGTTCAGTTATCAGACCTCTACTATTTAGTTTTCATACTCCCTAATGAGGTGATCTCACCCAACTTTAAAGACTTTAAATCAGCTGTTGACTTCCAAATTTATATCTCTGCCTCTCCCAGAATACAGATTCATATATTTTATGACATGCTCAACATCACCCTGCAGATGTCTAATAGCTATTAAAATTTATCATTTCTAGAAATGAACGCAGCTACACCACGCCTTGTCTTTCACATCTCAGTTGATAATATTTTCATCCTTCTTTCTTGCCTAAGCCAAAAACTGTGAATTCATCTGTCATCTCCATGTTCCTTTTGTCAGCAAAAACTGTCAGATCTAGCTTCAGAAATCATTTAGGATCTGACCACATCTTGTCATTATTATGTCAACACTCCAATTCAAGCACCATCATTTCTTAGCTAGGCTGTTTCAGTAGCCTCAAAGCTGGTCTCCTGGATTTCTTCTGCCCCACACCCTGCCTTTTACTTTCAACATGGAAATCTGAGTAATCTTTTAACAGTATAAGTCAAATCATGTCACTTACCTGATTAAAACTTCTCAGTGGTTTCCTATATTTCAGGGTAAAAGTCCAAGTCTTTATAATAACCTCTAAGGCCCTAAAAATTATAGCTGTACTCTTTTCCATTTTAACCTCATTTAGAGCACATGTGTTCTGGTTTACATGCTGTTCCCTGAATGTACCAGGCATGCTTCTACTCCAGGACCTTTGTAGTTGTTTTTTCTCTCTGCCTTGAGTGCTCTTCCCTCAGATATCTGCATTGTTCGCTTTCTCAATCCCTTCAGGTCTTTTTATAGTGTCACTCTATCATCTGGACAATAAAACAGCATTTCTCCTTGCCCACTCCTCTGAATTCCTTTTACCTTATTTTTCTCTGTAGCCTTGGTCATCATCTGATAAAATGTGTTTTGTATTTATCTTTGTGTTTATTCATCGCCTGTCTCTCTTAACAAGAGTGTAAATTCCATGAGGGCTGAAACTTTGAGTTCAACACTGTATCCTCAGTACATCGAACTGTCCTTGGCACATAGTAAGTGCCTAACAAGTATTTGTTGAATGAAACAAATTAACTACATATTAGCACTTAAAGACAATGACTTGAGTGTTAAATTAAATGGACCATGTAAGCCGCAATTAGTTTTTATTTTGTGTCTGATGATTCTTAAAATAGATTTTGCTTACAGAATCTTAATTGCCAGATTGTGGTATGTATTTAAAATTCTCTGTATTGATGGTAATGATGAGTGTAATTATGATAATGACTTAAGCAATGATAATGATAACACAATCTCTTCCCTTTTAAAGATTTTAGTTCAGTTAAGTAGGGGGAAAAACATGAAAAAATTAAGCAAAACTTTCCTGTGTCCTTGATGATTTTTTCTCTGTTTAAGTGAAAAAGTTAAAAAACCTTTGAATTATGAAACTGAAATTATTTTTGATTTTTTAAATTAACTCTTATTGGAGTATGGCTGCTTTACAATGCTGTGTTAGCCTCCACTGAACAACAAAATGAATCAGCCATATACGTACAGATACCCCCTTCCTTTTGGACTTCCCTCCTATTTAGGTTACCACAGTGCCTTAGGTAGAGTTCCCTTTGTTATAAAGTATGTTCCCATCAGTTGTCTATTTTATACACAGTATCAATATATAACATTTAAAGTAGAAAATGTGTATATTGCTAACTGGTTCTTATTCTTACTTAGTACATTGTAGTGAAAAAGTTTCAGAATCTTACCTCTCACACTTCTTATGAGTAGTAGATTCATAATATGCTATTTTCTGTGGCATGCAAAGTAAATATTAAGAATTATTAGATTTATTTATAACTACTTTTATAGATATTTGCTTTAGGGAGTAGAGGTTGGAGATTGCTTAGACATAGAGGTTGTTTGATAAATGTGGTCCTAATGGGAACCAGAAATGATGTATTACTTTTCCGAGAAAAATTCAGCAAATGATAGAGAAGACATGGTGAAGATAAACCCAGAGAGGAAACAATATTAGTTTAGGGTTTGACAAGGGATGGTCCCTGGCAAACATCCCAGACTCCTAGAATTTCAAAATACTATATCATAGGAATAATAGTGAACCAGTAATAGTTCAGTCTTCAGAAGACCGAAGCCTAGCTTTACATCCTTTCAATTTGTAATTGGATTAATATCATCTTGGATTATGATGTCTCTAACAAAAGTAAGTCCTCTCTGTAAGAAAACAACTTATCCTATGTTGAGTCTTAAATTATCTTTCCTGATCCTCATTTATAATGTGTAGGACTCAATAAAAAATAATGAGATATAACAGAAGACAAGATATTTTTGAAATCCATAGGATATAATAGGTAACTGAAACAGACTCCATGTAATGGAGTTTTAAGACACAAATTTGAATATGATTTTGATTAATATGTTCAAGAAATTGAAAGATTAAATTAAGAGTTTAGGAGGAGAATTTGTACAAAAATGAAATAAATGATGAAGACAAAATTCTAGAACTGAAAATATAACTGAAGGTAATAATTCTGTGAATGGGTTATACTGTAGGTTAAATACAACTGAAGAGAGAATTACTGAAATAAAAGATAAAATTTTTAAAAATCCATAGATATTTTCATGCAAATATACAAAATGCAAAAAATTATGAGACATATATAATATAATTAAAAGGTATAATATATGTAAAATTAAAGTATCAGAAAGAGAAAAGAAGAATAGCTCAGAAGTAATACATGAACAAAAATAAGATAGAATTGGGTAAACCTAGGTAAAGACATGAGACCACAGATTCAAGCCCCAAGTATATTAGATAAAAATAAAATATAATTGTGGCACATTATAGTAATATCTCTTTTCTGAAAAAGATAAAATATCTCTAAAGTGGCTAGAGAAACAGAAAAAATAACCAGAAAGGAGCAGCAATAAGAATGCTAGTAGATTTCTGAACAGATGGAAGCCATAGGAAAATGATATATCTTGAAATCATTGAGTGAGAATAACTGCCAACCTAGAGTTCTAATACAATTCAATGTTCATTTCATTTTAAAAAAAGACAAGAAAGTAAACATTATTACACAAAAACTAAGAGAATTTTTAATAGAGCCACACTAAAATATATACAAATGGGTGTTATTCAGGCAGAAGAAAAGTGAGAACAGATTAAAGTTCTAAGATACAAGAAATAATCAAGAGAAATGATAAAAAGTAAATATGCATGTTAATTTAATGGAAAGGTGACTAAAAATAATGAAAGAATTATATTAAATGCTTAAAAATATAGAGAATTAAAGTACGTGACAATAATCACTAATAACCCAGGAAGGAATAAACGGGGTTAAAGCATACTTAAACCAAGGATATTATTTGTGAACCAAGATGTTCTTCAAAGAAACAAAACTACAGAAATTTGATTGTGCCAGAACTCAGGAAATGCTGTGCACATGTGCCTTCCAGAAGAATATACTAGGGGCGTAGCTTCATCCAAACAGAAAAACTTTGGCAAAAAGACTGACAGTAGTTCATATATTTAATTGTAGAGCTAAAGGTAGGGTTGTGGATTGAAGAATATTACATAAACATTGCATGTTATAGCATGAGAGAACAGAGAAAAATGAGGAAATAAGATCACTGAATGTCTTATAGATAACAAGTGGAGTCATGTGATACCTTCTGTAACTGACATATCAGATAGCAAAAGGGTAAGGAAAAAGGTGCTGAATAAGGTAATAAGAATAATAAAAATAGAATCTTTTCTAAATAACAAAGTAAATTTTTAAAAAGCAGAGAGCACAACAAATAGAGACAAAATGCAGTCAACACTACACAACACAGTAATTACAGCATATGATATTATGATAGAACAGACACCAATTGTAAAAGTTAGAGTTAATGGGTTTAACTTGCCTGTTAAAAATGAATTTGCAAATTTGTTCATTAGGAAAAACTTAACTCTATACCAGATATGAGATACACCTAAAGAGCAGTGATTCATAAAGGCCATTCAATTATATGAATGGACAAAGATTTAGCAGGTAAATGGAAAAAATAAAAAAACTGGTATTGCAATCCTGACCTGAGATAAAGTGAAATACAAGCCAAAACGCTTAATATGACATACAAAAATAAAATTTAATAGCTATGAATATCTTTGCATAAAATAATGCACAAAAACCTACATAAAACAGAACTACAAAAGATTCAAGGAGAAATACAGAGAAAAATATTAATAGTAGATACTGACATCACTTTGAGTAAAACAGGTCAAGCAGACAAATATGTAAGGATATAAAACACCTCAGTAACATAAGATTTACTGGATATGGATTGAACCCAAATACTAGAAAATATTATTTCTTTTCTAACATATAGAACTTTCACAAAAATTGATCATACTAAGGCACAAAGAAATATTACTGGGTTACATAAAATAGAAATATGTGTTAACTAGAAATATTACAAATAACAGTCTCAGTTCAAAATACAGTGAAAGTAGAAATTAAATATAGACCTGTAAACAAAAAGGTCTTTTTATATAGAGATAAAAAAAATGTATATTTTTTCTTTCTGAGTTTTTATTAATTTCTTTATTTTTGCTGTGTTGGGTTTTCATTTCTGTGCGAGGGCTTTCTCTAGTTGTAGCAAGCGGCGGCCACTCTTCATCATGGTGTGCAGGCCTCTCACTATCACAGCCTCTCTTGTTGCGGAGCACAGGCTCCAGATGCGCAGGTTCAGTAGTTGTGGCTCACGGGCCTAATTGCTCCGCAGCATGTGGGATCCTTCCAGACCAGGGCTCGAACCCGTGTCCCCTGCATTAGCAGGCAGACTCTCAACCACTGCGCCACCAGGAAAGCCCAAAAAATACATATCTTTTAAAACTGGAGGAGCAACAAACCGAAAATCTAAGAGAAAAATGGGTGAAAGATATGAATAGACAATTCATAGACAGTTGTCTATGACAATTGTCTATGTCATAGACAAAAAGAGAAAAATTGATCTCTAAGCATATAAAAAGATAGTCTATTTCACTTTCACTAAGAGAAATGATATATCTAGGGAGACCTTTTGATGGGAGGCAGCATTTGTTTACTTTTAAAGTATCCCCCCAGAAAGAATGCTTATTTGTCCCAAGAGAAAAATAGTGATTATACCATGGTGAATATGGCCAACCCCTTGATTAGGTGATCAAAAATTAATTGTCACTAATAAAGGGCAGTTGGACTTACTGAGCCTCCAGTTGTAATACTTTGAGGGTGCATCACCTATGTAGTGTTCTGAGTTAGAATGCCTAATATGAATGTAATCATGGAGAAACATGAGCCAAAACAATAGGAAATTTCCGTTAAAAGAAAGAGGTACTGTATTATTTTAAAACGTTAATATTCTAAAAGACAATACAACAACAACAAAAGCTGTGGGAATATTTCAAATTAATGGAGGTTAACTGAGACAGGAAAACTAAATGCAATACCTGACCCTAGACTGCATCCTGTGCTGGAGGGGAAAAAAGGAGTCAATGGACAAAATTGGAATTTGAATGGTAAATTATCCTATCAATATTATATTTACTCAAGTTGATGACTGTGCTATGGCCATTTAATATCTCTATTTTTAGGAAATGCATTTTAAACTATTTATGGGTAAAAAAGCCATGATACATGTAGCTTACCACCAAGTGGTTCAGAAAAATAATGCATACCTAGAGTGCTGAGCTCTAGGCAGTGGAGATACTGTAATGAAAAGAAGGAATATGATCATTGTCCTATGGGAAAATGCATGATGGGAAGCAGACATTAAACAAATAATAACGGTAAGAACTGTATACATCAAATGGGATAACTGCTATAAAGGATTAACAGATACATAATACTAAATAAAAAATACATAAACAACAAGGACCTACTGTATAGCATAGGGCACTATATTCAACGTCTTGTAGTAACCTATAATGGAAAAGAATCTGAAAAAGAATACACACACACACACACACACGTATAACTTAATCATTTTGCTGTATACCTGAAACTAACACAGCATTGTAAATTAACTATACTTCAATATTTAAAAAGTGCAGGATGTTAAAAGAAAACTTTTGAGCCACTCTTTAGTGATTTAACCTCTTGGTCATAACTGGTTGAATGGAAAGGAAGGAACCCAATCCAGGTAGATCACTTAGATGGTATGCTGGTCATTCTTATTTTGCCTCTCTCCAATCTCTTATCTCCTTACCCTGCAATTCTGTTCCTTTTTTAACCTTCTCTGCCCTTCTCTGTGCCCATGAGGTTGGCCACTATCAACTTACTGGGAGTCCCTTGCCCTCTGGCTTCCAGTGGGTCTGGAATATGGAGCATAGTGGTCTGGATGTTACCTTGCTCTCTTTCTGCCTCATCACTATGGTTTTTACAGTGGATGCATCTGTCTTTTAACTACAGCTCTTTTGGGGATACCTCCTCCTCCAGTGCTCCTTCTTCTTGTTCCCTCAGACCTAATGGTGATAAAAACTTCCTTCCTTTGCTAGATCTTGGGTGCCTTAATCTCCATGATTTGTTCTTTAAATTTTTCCTCCATTGCTGTAAATACGCCCTTAATTAAATTCTGAAAAACAACAGCCAAGTAAGCCTTCTGTTTTCTGTTGGGACTCTGACTAATACAGAGTGCTTCTCTTTTAATTTGCAATTAGAACTAAGATCTAAGCCTTAGTTCCAGATTTGGTTTCTTAAATAGAGGTTATGAGAAAAGTTCATTGTTATGGAGTCACCTTACATCATGTGAATGAACCTAGAAAGAGGAAAAGCTGGTGTTTAAAACAGAGAACTGAAGCAGATGTGCAGAGACTAGAGACTGCAAGTGAAGATTACCTGGGTTCTTATTACTTTCCAGCTGCTGATTCCATCCTGAGGGCCAGTGGCATTCCTGCATTTGTGTCCAATGAGACAACAGTATTATAGTTATAAATTACTCCATTATTTTCCAAGGACAGACCAAACTCGTTTTATTTTTGGCACTATGAAATTTTCTTTTGTGCTTGAATTTTTGCTTCCTCTTCAAAACCTGTCAAAACTGTGTTGATAGCGTTCTCAACATTTTCCTACTAGAATAGAAAAGTAAAATCATGTAAAGTAACTTAAAAAAATACTCTGGGAGGATATATAACAAATTTTCACTTTTTTTTCCTCTGTGTATAGGATTTATTTTTCTCTGTATTGTCTTTATTGATAAGAATCACATACACATAGAATTAATATATTTTCACTTGAAAATTTATTCAGATAATCTATAAGTGTATGAAAAATACTTTCAAATATGTTCTTGGATGATTGGGAAAGTGATATTAGGCATAATTTTACTTGATTCATTCAATTTACAGATGAGAAAAAATAAGCAGGCTTGAGCAAAAGTAATGAATATATTTTATATTTCAAAATGAATAAAACATGTACAGTAATCCATTATATTATGTTAAGATATATAAAATACTATATTCCCTTTCACTTGAAACTTGGATTCAATATTGGATTCAATATTGATGGGAATTTCTTATTGCTAATGATGTGCTTTAAAGCATTTTCTACCTAACTGGTGAGCCCACAACAAGCCTCATGAATCATAACTTAAAACAGCCAGGGGAGGAAGTTTCATCTATTGTAATTATGGAAAGAGAATCAAACAAATGTATTTCTAAAATTATGCACACTTATAGAAAATCTTAATGGGCTGTTATAAATCTGCAGATAAGTAGCTGTAAATACTTCCTAGAAGTGAGTGTGGTGAAGGGAGACACTGCACTAAAATCAGAGAACTGGCTTCTCTTTGTGCATTTGCTGTCGGCTTATGGCTTCAGTTTCTCCATCAATGTATTTGGGAATATAACTCCATTAATGACTCCCCTGCCTATTTCATCCAGTAATTTTGAGACTCTTTGTAGTTACGTGATGTGTAAGTACATTAATGTGTAAAGTTTCCTGCAGCCAAGTTGTTGTAATTTTAATTGTTATGTTTAGATTACGAAGCAAAAACAGTCAACCAGGGATGTTTAGTTTTATGCAGTGTATTAACATCTCAATTTACATGAGCTCTACGTGCTCCAGGTGCTTTCATATACATGATTTTATTTGATTTTTGCAAAAGTTCTGGGAACCAGGTGCAGAAGGAATCATTTCCTCCCCTTATTTTCAACATGGTGAAACTGAAGTTCAGGGGTTTTTATTACTATTGCAGTAATAATACAAATAGGTGGTGTTTTTGAGTATTTACCACGTGCTGGGCATTGTAGTATGGTTAGATGATGTGCCAGCAGTCGTGCGGTCATCCAGTGGTGATGAGTGGATGTGTAACAGGATCTTCTGACAATTCTCCTGTGTTTTCCACTATGCCATTGTAGATTTCAGATTTACACTCTGATAATTTGTTAGATCTGTTTATCTGAGTACATTCAGATTCATACTTGAGTGTAATATGAGTTTCATTCTTAAATGCTTTCAGTCTTTCACCATTGAGAAAGGATGATGTTTGCTGTGGGTTGGGTCTGTCATATATGGCCTTTATTATGTAGAGGTAGGCTCCCTCTATGACCCTTTTCTGGAGAGTTTTTATCATAAATGGGTGTTGGATTTTGTCAAAAGCTTTTTCTGCATCTGTTGAGATGATCATATGGTTTTTATCCTTCAGTTTATTAATATGGTGTATCGCACTGATTGATTTGCGTATATTGAAGAATCCTTGCATCCCTGGGATAAATCCCACTTGATCATGGTGTACTATCGTTTTAATGTGTTGTTGGATTTTGTTTGTCAGTATTTTGTTGAGGATTTTTGAGTCTATGTTCATCAGTGATATTGGTCTATAATTGTCTTTTTTTGTGATATCTTTGTCTGTTTTTGGAATCAGGGTGATGGTGGCCTCGTAGAATGAATTTGGGAGTGGTCCTCCTGCAATTTTCTGGAAGAGTTTGAGAAGGACAGGTTTAGCTCTTTTCTAAATGTTTGATAGAATTAACCTGTGAAGCCATCTGGTCCTGGACTTTTGCTTGTTGGAAGATTTTTAATTACAGTATCAATTTCATTACTTATAATAAGTCTGTTTATATTTTCTAATTCTTCCTGGTTCAGTCTTAGAAAATTGTACCTTCTCAAGAATTTGTCCATTTCCTCGAAGTTGTCCATTTTATTGGCATTATAGTTGTTTGTAGTAGTATGTCATAATCCTTTGTATTTCTGCGGTATCAGCTGTGATTTCTCCTTTTTCATTTCTAATTTTATTGATTTGCCTCCTCTCCCTTTTTTTCTTGATGTGTCTGCCTAGAGGTTTATCAGTTTTATTTATCTTCTCAAAGAACAAACTTTTAGTTGTATTGATCTTTGCTATTGTTTTCTTTGTTTCTACTTCATTTATTTCTGCTCTGATCTTTACGATTTCTTTCCTTCTACTGACTTTGGGTTCTCTTTCTTCTTCTTTCTCTAGTTGCTTAGGTGTAAGGTTAGATTGTTTATGTGAGATTTTTCTTGTTTTCTGAGGTGAGATTTAATTGCTATAAACTTCCCTCTTTGAACTGCTTTTGCTACTTCCCGTAAGTTTTGGGTCTTCGTGTTTTCACTGTCATTTGTTCACATGTATTTTTCTTTCCTCTTTGATTTCTTCAGTGATCTCTTGGTTATTTAGTGCACTGTTTAGCCTCCATGTATTTGTGTTTTCTACAGTTTTTCTCCTGTAATTGATTGCTAATCTCATAGTGTTGTGGTCGGAAAAGATGCTTGATATGATTTTAATTTTCTTAAATTTTCTGAGGCTTGATTTGTGACCCCAGATGTGACCTATCCTGGAGAATGTTCCATGTGCACTTGAGAAGAAAGTGTATTCTGCCACTTTTGTGTGGAATGTCCTATAAATATCAGTTAAATCTCTCTGGTCTGTTGTGTCACTTAAAGCTTGTGTTTCCTTATTTATTTTCTGTTTGGATGATCTGTCCATTGGTGTAAGTGGGGTGTTAAAGTCCCCCACTATTATTGCGTTACTGTTGATTTCCCCTTTCATGGTTGTTAGCATTTGCCTTATAGAGGTGCTCCTATGTTGGGTGCACAAACATTTATAATTGTTATATCTTCTTCTTGGATTGATCCCTTGATCATTATGTAGTGTCCTTCTTTATCTCTTATAATAGTCTTTATTTTAAAGCCTATTATATCTGATATGAATATTGCTACTCCAGCTTTCTTTTGATTTCCATTTGCATGGAATATCTTTTTCCATCCCTTCACTTTCAGTCTGTATGTGTCCCTAGGTCTGAAGTGGGTCTCTTGCAGACAGCATATATATGGGTCTTCTTTTTGTATCCATTCAGCCAGTCTGTGTCTTTTGGTTGGAGCATTTAATCCATTCACATTCAAGGTAATTATTGATAATGTAAGTTCCTGTTACCGTTTTCTTAATAGTTTTGGGTTTGTTTTTGTGGGTCTTTTTCTTCTCTTGTGTTTCCTGCCTAGAGAAGTTTCTTCAGCATTTGTTGTAAAGCTGGTTTGGTGGTGCTGAATTCTCTTAGCTTTTGCTTGTCTGTAAAGCTTTTGATTTCTCCATGAAATCTGAATTAGATCCTTGCTGGGTAGAGTCACCTTGGTTGTAGGTTTTTCTCTTTTATCCCTTTACATATATCCTGCCACTCCCTTCTGGCCTGCAGAGTTTCTGCTGAAAAATCAGCTGATAAGCTTATGGAGAATACCCTTCTAAGTTATTTTTTGCTTTTCCTTTGCTGCTTTTAATATTTTTTCTTTGAATTTAACTTTTGTTAGTTTGATTAATATGTGTCTTGGTGTGTTTCTCCTAGGGTTTATCCTGTATGGGACTCTGTGCTTCCTGGACTTGAGTGGCTATCTCCTTTCCCATGTTAGGGAAGTTTTCGACTATAATCTCCTCAAATATTTTCTCAGACCCTTTCTTTTTCTCTTCTTCTTCTGAGATCCCTATAATTCAAATGTTGCTGGATTTAGTGTTGTCCCAGAGGTTTCTGAGATTGTCTTTAATTCTTTTCATTCTTTTTTCTTTATTCTGCTCCTTGGCAGTTATTCCCACCGTTCTGTCTTCCAGCTCTCTTACTCGTTCTTCTCCCTCAGTTATTCTATTATTGATTCCTTCTAGTGTATTTTTCATTTCAGTTATTGTGTGTTCATCTCTGTTTGTTCTTTAGCTCTTCTAGGTCTAGCTAAACATTTCTTGTATTTTCTTGATCCGTGCCTCCATCCTATTTCCGAGATTCTGGATCATCTTTTCTATTATTACTCTGAATTCTTTTTCAGGTGGGTTGCCTATTTCCTATTCATTTATTTAGTCTAGTAGGTTTTTACCTTGCTCCTTCATCTGTAACATTGTTTTATCATCTTTTTTTTTGATGTGTTGGATTGTGTTCCTGTCTTACTGGTTGTTTGGCCTGAGGCTTCCTGCACTGGAGCTTGTAGGCTGTTGGGTAGAGCCGGGTCTTGGTAACGAGATGAGGACCGCATGGAGACCTCACTCTGATGAATATTCCCTGGGGTCTGAGGTTCTTTGTTAGTCCAGTGGTTCAGAGGTAGAGTTCCCACCATAGGACCTCAGTCCCAACCCCTGGCTCATGAACCAAGATCCCGCAAGTCTCACAGGGTGGGGAAAAAAAAAGAAGAAGAGTAGCAGAACAATAACAAAGAGTAACAAATAAAATAAGATTAGAAAACTAACGGATATGTTAGAAAAAATAAAAATATAGATGAAACAACAACCAGAAGGTAAAACAGAACCACAATAGCAAAAAAGAGGAAAAAAGAGAAGGAAATTAAAAAAAGCCGGAAAAGGCCTTGGCTGTGGGTGGTGGGGCTCAGGCAGGGGTGGGGTTTAGGCAGTGGGTGTTTCTAGGCTTAGGACTCACGCAGCTGGAAAAGGCCCTGGGGGGGCGGGGCTTAGGCTCACCGCGGCCGGAGGGGTCCAGGATTGCCTCTGGCCTGGGAGTGTGGAGCCCCACGTTCAGGGACCCCAGCAGGCTCCCTGGGCCGGATTGGGTGGGGGAAACGCTAAGCATGTTCTCGCTGATCCTCCAATCCCAGAGGGCCCCTCCTCATCTGCCTCTCCTCCTTTTCCCCCTTCCTCCCTCCCACCTATGCCCCTAGGACCTATGCGCCTGGAGGGGGCCCTGGAAGACAGAGGACCTGGCTGGGAGCCCAGCAGGCTTCCCCAGGGCCCGATTGGGCAGGGGACACACTAGCCACGCTCTCCTGTGATTCTCCATGCCCAGGAGCGTCCCTCCAGGTATGGGAACCCCTGCCCTCTCCCTGTCATCTCCCAGAGGCTCCAGTCTTATACAGCCTCCACTCTCCTCCTTCCTCACTCCCCGCCATGTCCTACCCAGTCAACTCAGGGGTTCCTCCCATCTCCTTGGATGTTGAGGACCCCCACGAGCATATGGTAGGTGCCCTAGTTGTGGGGCGATGCGAACTCCGCCTCCTCCAACTCCACCATCTTGACTCCGCCCCCTAAGATTATATTTACTGTTGAGAATGTGTGCATGTGTGTAATCTTTTATTAGATGTTAGAAACATCTGTTCTTTCATCCAACAAACGCCCATACTTATGTAATTTATTCTAATACTTGTGTCTTCAGAATTTCAGCAATGTATTATTCATTTTCTGAAAGCATTATCTGCCTGAAAGACATTTTAGTGACTATACCTTATTCAGTATGTAATTTCAGCCATGTTTAAGGCTGCAGGCAGATCAAGTGCTGGCCCCAAAGCCATGACCTTTTTTTGGCTTGCACTGTGAAATAAAAAATCCCAGAAGAGGTTTTTCATTTTTAAAATTATATTTTATGAAATATGTCATATCTGGGTTTAAGAATAACATGATTTGCTACAAAATTGTAGAGATTTGTCTTCAGATTCTAGGTGACTAATTTTTCAGGGTGGTGATACATTGTTAGCTACTGTCTCAAGTTACAGTGTATCCTTAGAATGAGGTTCTCTGGTAACAATAGTGCATTTAGATGTAGATTTATATTTAAAATAATCTTGACAAGTCCAAGTTTTTGGAGCCTACTTCTTGTCAGATGTAACTAGACTGTCATATTTTTAATCTCAAAGCTGACAAAGGGCTTGTACTTAGAGTAGGAATAGCATTGGCTCTGCTTTTGTTTGTTGCCTGCTTCTGCTTTCATATTAGTATTGTATCCAAACTGATTTTTTTTGCAGAAATTTTAAAGTGTGTGTGTGTGTGTTTTTTTTAATGAGGGTTAATTTGGTCAAATACAGACAATACAAACTGAAAATCCATTTAATCAGTTGTGCATATAATGAAATATGTTGCAGTATATTAAAAGGAAGCATGTAAGTAGAGGTGTCACTATCATCAACTCTGTGTGGGGAAACTTTCCCACCTACTTTAGGGTGGCACAGTACTGGGAATGGACCTGACACAGACATAGGGTATTGATTCATATAGTAAATGAGATTAAGTTCTGTGTTCGTTTCTATACATGTATAACTGTAAAATAAAAATTGGGATGTTTTCTTATCATGCTCCAGTGGATCATCCTGTCTAACCCCTAAGATATGAGATAGCCCACTTTTGGACATGCCTGGTCTAGGCAAGTTGGTGTGAGAAAAACCAGTGGCAAATGCTTTGAACTCTAATGAGTCTGGTTCTGAATCTTGACACTCCTAAGGCTGTTTGGTTTTTATTATTTAGGTAATAAAATTCTCTTTTTCCCTCAGATTTATTGAGATATAATTGACATATAACCTATGTTATATAAGTTTAAGATGTACAGCATAATGCTATGATACATACATATATTGTGAAATGATTACCACAATAAGTTTAGTAAATATCCATCTGCTCACATATTTACACTTATTTTTTCCTTGTGAGGAGAACTTTTAAGATTTATTTTCTTAGCAGCTTTCAAATATACAATACAGTATTGTTAACTACAGTCAACATGTTGTACATTACACTCCCAGAATTTATTTATCTTATAGTTGAAAGTTTGTACATTTTGACCACCTTCACCCCAGTTCCCCACTCCCCACCTTCTACATGTGGTAACTACCAATTCATTCTCTGCTTCTATGGGTTCCTTTTTTTTTTTGATTCCATATGTAAGTGATATCATGCAGTCTTATAATATACAGCTACATATTCCTCAAGGCACAGAGACTCCAGAAGACAGATAATATACTTGTTACCAGTTATTACTATTCTCTGATGGGGCGGGGGGCAGATATATGCTTTGTAGGAAATCCCTTGCCCCAAAATCTATCTTTCTGGCTTCAGTTTTATAACAGATTCACTCTTTTGCATCAGCAGGAGGCATGTATCTTCAGTGCATAGGATCATCCCTTTACTCAAAAACAACCTTACTTTACTAACTTTATTCTGTTATTGATATTCCTGTGTGGATATTTTCTATATTTTATGTTTCCTATGTCAGACCAGATAGGATATGAAAATGAAGCTGTCTGTAACTAATATAAAACCATATACTTCCTGGTTGGGTCTACTTAATCAGCATTAGATTGATTTTCTCTCAAAAAATTCTGGTAACCTCCAGAAAATAAAGCATCATAACTACTTCCTAAGCATAGTCATTTTTGGTACTTCCTGGTTTCTTAGCTTTAATGGTGACTACTCTTCCATCACACTGATGCCCTTCAAAGGCAAAACTATCAAAGCCTGAAGTAGTTGCTTCTATCTGCCAGCCAAAGTTGTCTCTGCTCATGGTCCAGAGAGTTGATGTCTGAAATGAGGGCACTGAAACTGTACATTCTCAATGCAAAGGGCACTGTTAACTGCAGCTCTTTCCAGCTATTGGTATCATCACTGAGGCTACAAAAGTTGGTGAAGACAGGCTGGTGAGATCTCCATGTGAAGTAGTTTTGTATTTCACTTTGCTTGAGGACTGTAGCAGCCCTGTGTTGAACCCAAATAGGTGCTAATAAAATATTTATTGAAGAAAAAAAAGAATCTTATGGTATGAAATTACATATTACATTAATGACCCCATACTATCATTTGCAGAACTCATCAAAATTATAATTAATTGGATTTGTCTGTAATTGTTTATTTACCCCCTAGTTCTAAAACTATCCCCCTACCCAGTAAGCGTCCTGAATCTAGAGCCCAAATCATGTTTAATTGCATCATTCTATTTGCTTCTTGGAAGATCATAGTTAAAAGAGTAGGATAACCAGAATCTTTCTTCCCATCCTGGTCTACTATAGTTGATCAAACCTCTGTGCCTTAGCTTCTGATTCTTAGGATGGAATTTTCCCTATGATGCTCTTTTGTCCTTTAGGGACATAAACTCTTAAAGGGCTTCTCTCAAATCTCTTCATATTTGCCTAGGCACCCTACATCCATGGCCTGGATATGAACTACAAATGTGAGCGCACAGACTTCTATGTTTACCGATGAGGCAGTAGAAGAATATAGGAGACAATTTATCTTGTACCACTCTGAATATAGAAGAGTGAGACTCGCAAAGCCCCGTTCTAAGTGCTAGGTGACATGTGAGAGCTGGAAGGTTTGAGAAATTTTAGATTTAAACTTTTCCATAAATTGTTACTAGTAATGATGTTGTAATTTTTGTTACTCTTTGCATTTTCATATTTATTGATTTGAGTAGACATAGGCAGTTCAATAAGAAGAAAAGGACAAGAGAAATGTGCTTTGTGAGCAGCAAAGTGACAAAACATTAGTGGCCAAAATGAGGATATATGGGAGAGCCAAGGGCAAAATTAATATAATGGAAAAATACAGAGTACTCAGGATTTGTGCTGATAATTTTTTTCTCTGAAATTTGAATTGTGTGGTATAGCTTTCTAACTTATATGAATTACTGGCTTGTACTGGCCTATTAGAAGTATCTGCTGAAGTCACATGGATTGAATTTGACCAATGGGACCTTATTTCAAAATACAAAACATAGCGTAATAAATTCCAGTTGGACTGGGTAAGTGAAAAACTTAGTCATGAAGCAGCAGAGAAAGGCGTGATCAACAGAAACTGGGAATTTAGACAAGGAGAAAAACTAGCTTGCAAAAAATGTCCGTCACTCACTGCCGGAAAATTAAAGTAGCCTCACTTAGACTGAGTGATCCAAGGTACAGTGAAATTTTAAAATGCCTTAGAGTTGACCCATACAAGAGCTGTGTTTTTCAGTGTTTCAGTTTTTGTGTGTGCTTTGAGTGTATATTCAACAGATAGTGGAAACTTTTGGACTGTTTGGGAGAAATGGCCAATCTCACAGTAGAGGTATCTGGGGGCAGGATATCCTCTTTAGGCCCAGGAGAAAAGGACTGAGCTATTTTCTAAGCAGGTATAAGTCTATTTGCAGTGATCGGCAGGAACTGAGCTACATTCTCATTGTAAGAGCTGTGTTTGCCACAATATCACTAATCAGAAGGGAGTTCCTCTAATTGATAAATACTATGTAGTTTCTTTGGGAAATCGTAGCATTATGCCATGACTGGTGCATTTAAACAAGCACTAAGAGAAGTAAAAGTTGGATACATAATAAGACATTGGTGATTCCCAGGACCTGAACTCAAAGAACCAGGGACAGGACCTGAAACTAAGAATTATGACTCAAAAGAGGATATATAATAGTTGAGGAACATGAAGCTTTTTTTGTTTCTTTGTTTTCGTATTAGCCTATTGGGTTAATCTAGTTCCTTGAAGGTAAATCTAAGCTTACTTTCTTGCAAAATTTCAGTGAATGACTTTCACTCAGGCTACCAGGCTATCTAGAAGATGGATCAAGCCAGAAGATAATGGCCTTTTTTTAAAAGACCTGCTTGTTTCTTAAGACTATAAAACCTTTATCAAAAATATTAACTTGCAAGTGAAAACACCATTTTTTTAATGTGTTTTGTGTCTTCTATGCGTCACTGTGGGCTGTAAGAAACAGAAAAATTTATTGGTACTGGTGGTAGGAGATTCAAGGAGACAGTTTTCATTCACGGTCTGCCAGTGATCCAAAATGGATGGTCGAGTTTTAGCTAATAAAAGCTAGAAAGAGATTTAAAAAAAAAAAAAAAAAGGATTGGAGAATAGAAGAAGAAAGGGAAAAAAAGAAAAAAGAAAGGAAGGAAGGAAAAGAAGAGAACACAGAAAAAAATGAAAATTAAAGTGAAGGGGGGTGGGACAGGAAAATATCATGTGTTCCCTTTGACCCTCATTTTTCTGCCTAGGTATTTTCCAGATGTATCAAAAATTTTAATTTATTTTTTACTATGAAGGGCAATTCTTAGTGTTTCTCACTGTATGGGTCTGTGCTAAGAAAGTTTTTGTGTACTGAGTACAAACTATAATTTACGTGACACTATTTCTGTTACACGTTTTGAAATACTGACCATAGGTTTATTACCGTCATTTGCACTCTCAGAAAATCTAGATTGGGACCATTACTCCTAACTTCTGTGTTAATTTAGGGCAATTAATCCTGTTAACTCTGGTACCAGAGTGTAGAATATAGAACTGCTCAAGAGTTCTCTAGATCTGCCAGAGTGGGCTGTTGGCCATTGGGCACTGCCTCACCCTGTTGCTCATATGCATTTGCTGATTTGTCTTGTGCCAATACCCTCTGGTCCCCTTCTACAAGGAGTTCTCAGGTTGCAATTTTTCCTTCTTTCTACTCTTTGATTCCCTGAGAGCTTAAATATACTCTCTGGCTCTTAGAAGCTCTTTTCTTAGCATTCAGCTTTGTGAAAGTAGAAATCAAACTATTTAAAATATGTAGCTGTATTATTATATTTTAAGTAATTAATTTTGGCAAGCCATCAAAGAAATATGGATATTTGACTCTTTTTTTAAAATAAGTTTATTTATTTATTTTTGGCTGCACTGGGTCTTCATTGCTGCACACGGCCTTTCTCTAGTTGTGGCTCGTGGGCTCTAGAGCGCAGGCTCAGTAGTTGTGGCGCATGGGGTTAGTTGCTCCATGGCATTTGGGATCTTCCCGGACCAGGGCTCAAACCCGTGTCCCCTGCATTGGTAGGTGGACTCCCAACCACTGCGCCACCAGGGAAATTCAGATATTTGACTCTTAAAACCATGTTCTGAAAATTTATAGTCTCTGGAAAACATGACCTCTTCTAATTTATATAGTCTTATCATTGTGTCTATGAAATCATTCAGCACACTGATAAGGTCCTGTGTGGGGTGTAAATTGGATGCTACTGCATTGTATTGTACGTCCCATAAACTGAGAGGAAAATGGTCTGAAATAATTTTCTTCTGTAAATCCATGAACCCTCTTCTCACTTTCAACTTATGTGATTTTACTAATTTCTAAGAATGTATTCTTTTCTTCTAGGTTGCCCAGTTTGTTGGTGTGTAATTGCTCATAGTAGTATTTTACGAGCCTTTGTATTTCTGTGGTATCGGTTGGAACTTCTCTTTCATTCCTGATTTTTTTCTTGGTGAGTCTAGCTAAAGGATTGTCAATTTTTATCTTTTCAAAGAACCATCTCTTAGTTTTTTTATCTTTTCAATTGTCTTTTTAGTCTTTATTACATTTATTTCTGCTCATCCTTATTATTTCTTTCCTTCTACTAACTTTGTGATTCATTTGTTCCTTTTCAAATTCTTTTAGGTCTAAAGTTAAATTGTTTATTTGAGATTTATCTTCTTTTTTCTTAGACTTCTACATCTTTAAAAATTTTTTGTATTCTTCAAAAACTTTTTTATTTTTAACACAATTTTTAAAGATTACTTTCCATTTGCAGTTATTAAAAAATATTGGCTCTATTCCCCATGTTGTGCAATACATCCTTGAGCCTATCTTACACCCAGTAGTTTGTACCTCCCACTCTCTCACACCTCTTCCGGCCTCACTCCACTGGTGACCATTAGCATTTTCTCTGTATCTGTGCATCTGTTCTTTCTTGTTATATTCACTGGTTTGTTGTATTTTGTTTCTTAAGGTAAGCCTATATAGCTGTGAACCTCCCTCTTAGAACAGCTTTTGTGGTATTGCATTTTGGTATGTTGTATCTGTTTTCAGTTGTTTCTAGGTGGTTTTTGATTTCTCTTTTGACTTTTTCCATGTCTCAGTAGTTGTTCAGTAGTTGTTCAGTGACATGTTTATTTTCTTCTTGTGATTGATTTCTGGTTTCATACCATTGTGGTCAGAAAAGATGCCTGATATGATTTACATTTTCTGGAATTTATTAGAAATTATTTTGTGGCATATCTATCTGAGGAAGTTTCATGTGCACTTGAGAAGAATGTGTATTCTCCTGCTTTTTAGATGTTACTTTTCACATTTAAAAATTTTGTATATCTTTTAACTAATTACTGTAGCTTTAGTTAATTTTACTACTTCTGTCTTTTAACCTTCTTAGTAGCTTTATAAGTGATTAATTGTCTATATTTACTATTTATTTACCTTTTCCAGTGAGATGTTTACCTTTGTATGTTGTCTTGTTTTTAATAGTGTCATTTCTTTTCAGCTTTCCTCTAATATTTCTTGTTAGACCTGTTTAGTAGTGATGAACTATTTTAGCTTTTGCTTGTTTGAAAAACTCCTTATCTCTCCTTCAAATCTGAATGATAATGTTGCTGAATAGAGTATTATTGGTTGGAAGTGTTTTCCTTTCATCACTTTGCATATGTCATGTGACTCCCTTCTGTCCTACAGAGTTTCTGCTTAGAAATCTGCTGATGGCTTTATGGAGTTTCCTTGTATGTAGTAATTTGTTTGTCTCTTGCTGTTTTTAAGATTCCCTCTTTAAATTTTGATGTTTTAATTATAATGTGTCTTGGTGTGGATATCTTTGGGTTCAGCTTATTTGGAACTTTTTGGTCTTCCTGGACCTGGATGTCTGTTTTCTTTCCTAGGTTAGGGAAGTTTCCAGCCATTTTTTCTTTCCCTTCCCTTCCCTTCCCTCTCCCCCTCCCCTCTTCTCTCTCCCTCCCCTCTCCTCTCCTTTCCTTTTTTGCTATTATTTCTTCAAATGAGATTTCTGCCCCTTCTCTCTCTCTCTCCTCCTTCTAGGATCCCAATAATGTGAATGTTATTCTGCTTGATGTTGTCCAAGAGGTTCCTTAAGTTCCTTAAGTGTTAAATTCTTTTTTCCTTTTTGTGGCTTTGTGCACGTGAGTTCCATTGCTTTATGTTCCAGCTTGCTGAAACATTCTTCTGCTTTATCTAGTCTGCTGTTGAACCCCTCTAGTGTATTTATCAGTTCAGTTATTGTATTACTCAGCTCTGTGACTTCTGATTGGTACTTTGTTTTCTATCTCTTTGTTGAAGTTCTCACTGTGTTCACTCATCCATCTTCCTAGTTCAGTGAACATCTTGATGATCTTTATTTCAAATTATTTATTAGGGCACTTACCTGTCTCTATATCACTAAAGTCTTTTTCTGAGGTTTTGTTTTGTTTTGTTTGGAACATATTTCTCTATTTCCTCATTTTGCTTGATTCTCTGTGTTTGTTTCTGTGTATTTGGTGAAACAGCTACCTCTCTCAGTCTTGAAGAAGTGACCTTGTGTACATGATAACTCTCCTTGTTTAACTTTGCCCTTGGTTGTCTCCAAACCTTTGTGATTGTCTAAACTGCCTGATTTATTCTTAATAAATAAGAATACCCCGATTGTTGAGGGTGTCCCAAGATCTGTCAGTGTTTCACCTGGAAGTGTTTCAACTAGTTTCAGGCTGATTGGATGCCAGAACCTCAGGCAGCAGCTTTTTTTTTTTTTTTTTTTTTTTTGGCTGCATTGGGTCTTCATTGCTGCATGTGGGCTTTCTCTAGTTGCAGGGAGCAGGGGCTACTCTTTGTTGCTGTGCTCAGGCTTCTCATTGTGGTGGCTTCTCTTGTTGTGGAGCACGGGCTCTAGGCATGCAGGCTTCAGTAGTTGTGGCACGTGGGCTCAGTAGTTGTGGCACGTGGGCTCAGTAGTTGTGGCTTGTGGGCTCTGGAGCACAGGCTCAGTAGTTGTGGCGCATGGGCTTGGTTGCTCTGCGGCATGTGAGATCTTCCTGGACCAGGGCTCGAACCTGTGTTCCCTGCATTGGCAGGTGGATTCTCAACCACTGTGCCACTAGGGAAGCCCAGCAGCAGCTTTTAAAGTTTATAAAAATATGCAATCCTGTGGGGCCACAATCCCTGCAGGTCTCCAGGTCAAAAGATCTGGAGGTGACCCTGGGAGACAGTTGTAAAACTTGGGGCTCTAGAAGAGTGTATAAGCTCATTTCTCAGAAATTTCATTGAGCCATAACAAGGCCAAGGGGATATGCAAGGATGGTGCATATCACCATCCTTGCATCTCCTTAGCCTTTAAATGGCTGGGAAACCTGAAGTCTGTGCCTCAGGCTGATGCTTTGGGCTAAGTAAATAGCCCTTTTTCACAGGAAGAATGGGGTTGTGTTTCAATCTGTTGTCTGCAGTGCCCAGGGTGTGGTGGCTTGGCAAGAATTGTCTTTTCCAGTTGTTCTAATCCCATGGAACTCAGGAACATCAGCCCCCTTGACCACCAGGACCAAGTGATCAAGTCCTGTCCCTTGTGTGGATTGTGCAAGGCAGCTGGAGAGTAGAGGCAAGACATGCTTGCTGGCTTTAGAAAGGCAGTGGGAGAATGTCTTGATTGTATATGACTTAAGGTTTCAGTAATGCAAGGGAGAGTGCCTTGTCTGTGCACATGCACTGGCTTCAGGCTGGGAGCAGGTGAATGCCAGATTGCTCCAGCCCCAGCTTGGGGCAGGGGAGTCCCACAACCACCTGTGGTTCACAGACTTTAGCTAGGTAGCGGTATAATGCTGCAACCATTCCCGTGTGCCTGCCCCAGCCAGAGAGTAAGAGAGTGCTGAAACTGCCTGCACTGTCTGGCTTTAGCAGGGCAGTGGGATACTACCAGGACTGCTTTCCCCCATGTCTTAGAAAGGTGGTGGGAGGGTGCTATGGCTGAGCTCACCTGCCTGTTCCAACAGATTAGGTTGAGGACGTTACGGCATCTGCCAGCACCGCTGTCTCTGTGGAGAATTTTGACGGTCTCCTGCCCCTCCAGACAACATTTTTAGTTAGCAAATGAATCTCCTTCACGTATAGTTTAGGCACTTTCCAAACCGATATTGTTTCATTGGGTTTCATGGTAAGCCCTTGAAAAGGGGAATCTCAGTTTCCGATAGCACTTTGGGTCCCTTGGACTTCAGCTCTGTTGGTTTTCTAAGCCAGACATTTTGGGAGCTTGTCTCTCCAGTGAAGATTCCAGGGTTTGGGGGTACCTAATGTGGGGCACCAACCCCTCACTTGTCCGAGAAAGGCACATGTCTGGTGAGATGCCTCCCTGTTGTGTGTTGGTACACTGGGGCTGGGTATGTTTTTGAGTGACTGTGTCTCTGCCCCTCCTCCCCTGTTCAATGTGGTCCTTTGATCCTTTGTTGTGGAAAAGAGCTTATCTAGTTTCCAAATCTTTTTCAAAAGGAAATGATCTATATGGAGATGTAGATTTGGTGTGTCCATGGGAGGAGGAGAGTTAAGAATCTTCCTGTGTTGTCATCTTGGACTCCTCTTCAACTTACTTGATCTTGAAATGAATATACCTTGACCCTCTTTTCCACAGTACAAAATAGTTTGTTGTATTTAAAATGTCATTAGTGCTTATAATTGTCTTGAAGTAAGAGGCAGTTTTATCACCTTATTTTAATATCAAATTGTTTTCCTTGGTGAAATTGAGCTTACATGACATTTGAGTAAAATACAAAACTTGTAGCTAAAATCCAGGTATTTCCAAGTATTTCCATGTTCATCTTATAGAAAAAAAGTCTGTGTGATATAAATGATTTTTAACCTTTCTTATAATATTACTTTTCCTATAACTATTTTGAAATCCAGAAGGATGCTAGTCCAGCCATAATGATGAAGTTTTATAAAGAACTAAATATTCTGACACCAATCCTCTTTGGAATATTTTGCTTAAAATATTTTCTAGCCTAGCAAGCCTTCTTGATGGCAAAAACAAATGTCTTGTGTTAGTTTAATGTGTGATTTATATCAGTTTCATTAATCTTCCCACGTGTACTTCAAGAATAAAGCCAGATAATGCAGAAACATTTTGTTTAAAGTACAAAGTAAAGTTTTAACAGATGAAAATCTTTAGTGGAGATTCAGGGGTATATTAGGTGGTGAGTGGTTAATGACCATAGTTCTCTATATCATTTTATAAAGATCAAAATAAAAATTCACATCACAAAAATAACACAGAATAAGTAGAACTAGAACTCTGAGCATGAAAGATAGAAGCCAAGTTAATATAGTTGCTTACCATTTAATAAAATGAGTGTACGTGAACCCCAGATGCTTGCATAGATGTATTATTTTTTATTCATTCATTCACAGATAGATCTCCTGTTTATGCTATATATTAACTCATGGTAGGAATAATAAAGATTTTATTTGATTTATAAAGAAAAATAAACTCCTTAATATTATCCAAAGTCACAATTTAAGGAGTCTCGTAGGCTTGAAATTGTAGAATTTTAGAATTTCAAGAGACCTTAGGGAGATTATTTGGCTTGGTCATTTTACATTTGAGGAAACCAGGATCCAGAAGCCTGATGTGACTCTTTTGATTATATTGCCACGGATCAAGGAGAATTTGGTTCTTATTCTCATGACAAACATCCCTTGCTTCAGGTATAGAGGACCATGTGCTCTACAGACAACAGCTCAACTTTCCCACCATCTTCAAGTGTATGAGAACTACTATGAACACAAGCACAAAATTATAGTAATCATAGCTACCATTTATTGGGTGTCTTCTATATACTGTCTACTTGACAATATTATTTATTATTCTGACAACTTGTGAGATGGTAATTCAGGTTTTTAAAAAATTAATTAATTTATTTATTTTTGGCTGCATTGCATCGTCGTTGTTATGAGCAGGCTTTCTCTAGTTGTGGCAAATGGGGGCTACTCTTCGTTGCGGTGCACAGGCTTCTCATTGTGGTGGCTTCTCTTTGTTGTGGAGCATGGGCTCTAGGCACGCAGGCTTCAGTAGTTGTGGCTCACAGGCTCTAGAGCGCAGGCTCAGTAGTTGTGGCACACGGGCTTAGTTGCTCCACGGCATGTGGGATCATCCCGGACCGGGGCTCGAACCCATATCCCCTGCATTTGAAGGTGGATTCTTAACAACTGCACCACCAGGGAAGCCCTTTTTACTTTTTTTAAAGATTTATTTAGGGGCTTCCCTGGTGGCGCAGTGGTTGAGAGTCCACCTGCCGATGCAGGGGACACGGGTTCGTGCCCCGGTCCAGGAGGATCCCACATGCTGAGGAGCAGCTGGGCCCGTGAGCCATGGCCACTAAGCCTGCGTGTCCGGAGCCTGTGCTCCGCAATGGGAGAGGCCACAACGGTGAGAGGCCCACGTACCACCAAAAAAAAAAGATTTATTTATTATTTATTTATTTATTTTTTGCTGTGTTGGGTCTTAGTTGCAGCACATGGGATCTTTGTTGAGGCATGTAGACTCTTTCATTGCCAGGCGTGGGCATCTCCATGAGGGCTCTTATTGAGACGTGCGAGTTCAGTAGTTGTGGCACACATGCTCAGTTGCTCCATGGCATGTGAGATCTTCCTGGACCAGGGATTGAACCTGCTTCCCCTGCATTGGAAGGCAGATTCTTTACCACTGGACCACCAGGGAAGTCTAAGTTTCTTATTATACCGATGAGGAACTAAAAACGCAGAAAGGCAAATTACCTTTTTCAAATCCATGTACGAAGTAAGTAGCTGAGCCAAGACCTGGTCTAACTATTTCTAGCAGTTTCAGGAGAAGGAGTTGGGAGGAAGAGGAGATGTGAGTTTTTCCATAAGTGTATAAAATATTCCCAGGGTGAGTCCACATAATGGGAGACTTGGAGGGACTTGAACTTCTGGTGGTGACTGAGATAAACAGCAGTATCAGACATGAATGCTTTGGTTTTTAAGAGTTGGTTAAGTCTAAATTTAGGAGATGACATTTACTCTTTATAATTAAAGATATGTAAAAACTAAAGTATACATCTATGGCATTAGAATTATCTGTTTGCTAAAGAAAATTTAAAAGTGATATGTATTACAGGTGTAGAATCTATTCACATTTCCAGCATTCCATTTTACTCTTTCTTCATAGGCTTTATCTCTTTGATGAGATTTCCCATTTATTCATGCATATTACAATCCTTTCCACTACGTCATTCAATATATTAATCATAGATATTTTTAAGTCATTGTCTGAAAGTTCCAACATCTGGTCATCTCTGGGTCTAGTTATATAGGCTGCTTTTTCACTTGACAATGGGTGGTTTTTATTTTAACCTTTTTATATGTCATATTTTTCAATTAAATACCAAACATTGTATAGAAGAAGGGTAGAAACTGAGGTTAAATAATATTTGTGCCCGGAAATGGACCCACCTCTTCCTCTGTCAAATCAAGTCTGGGGAGTTGAGTGAACCTAGTCAGTAGTCGAGCTGGGTTTGAGTTTTGTGGCAGTAGATGCATTCACTGTACCATAACCTTTAAATACTTCTAGCAGTGGGCTGCTGCTACCTTGGGCTTGGGGTGACACAAAGTCTTTCTCAGTGTTCATATTCCACTTTCATAACCACTTTACATATATGGGTCACAATGGGGATCTCTCTCTACACTCAGCAGCAGACAACTTTTGCTACTATCCTCCTTGACCACTAGGGACAGTAGGACTTCCTAAACCTGGTGTATGGCTTAAGGTTTTTGTTTCATATAATGGTTCAGAGAATTGACACATTTTGTGCCTGTGCACCACCAAACGGGCTCATTTGGACATCCTGCTCTGATTCCAGTCTTTCTTGTGAGCACCTGGTGGAGGCTTATGAAAGAGTTCATGAATGAATATAGATGCTCCTTGTGTCTGTGCTTCCAGGGATTATAGACTGTCATGGTAATCCACAGTCAGCCTTTAAGGATTATTTAGTTTTTTGATTTCCTCTTTTTCTTTCTTGGCAGGTTGCCTCTTTCTCTTTGTGTTTTGTCAAAAGTGAAACCGTTCTGGTGTCCCATCTTTACTTTGGAACTCAGTTCACTTTATTTTTCTGAAACCTCAGCTCTTGGTAGGCTTAAGAAAATACATGATTCTGTATATTTTTCCACCTTTTTCTGGTTGTTAGGATGAGAGTTACATTTTTTGTAGCTTTCCATTAATAGCAGTAGAACTCCCTTGGCAATTTATATTAAGAAGATGTGAGTATAGCTATCCATCTTTTCTTATTCTTGGCTTGGCCTCAGTTTGGGTACTGTTTAGCATATTTCCTTGTCATATAAAAAATATGAGTCAGGGCTTGCAATGAGGTTGGGTGTTTCAGTGAACCTAGAAGCTTGTGCTTATAGCCAGACAATACTAGGTGGAAATCACTAAATGCCACTTTGAACAATAGCTTATTACTCTGTAACATAATAAAAAATGGCATCATTTTCATACTATTGTTGTGAAGATTAGAATATACTTGTTCATGAAACAAACCTTTTTTTGAGTATCTACATTATACCAGACACCACTGAAGGTGCTACAAACACAGGGATTACAAGAGAGAAGCAATACTTTGCTTTTACAAAGCTTGCATTCTACTGGGAAGAGACAGATTCTAAACGCAAAAAAATAAAAGTTCAGGTAGTAATAAGTGCCTTGAAGAAAAATCAAGCAGGGAAAGAAGAGAGAGTGAAGGGGTCAAGTGCGAGCTGTTAATTTTGGGTGGTCAGCATATGTGAGTAGGTGACTTCTGACTAGAAAGTGAATGGAAGGAAAGAAAAATCAGCCCTGTGAAGGCAAGGAGAAGAGAAGATCACTCTAGGCAAAGGAAACAGCAAGTGTGAGGCCCCGAGGTAGAATGAGCTTAGTGTACTTGAGCAACAGAAAGTCATTTTGACCACTGCAGAGTGGGAGAGAGGACAAGTGGAACAGGGTAGTTTGGAAAGAGGCAGAAGCCAGATTATGTAGGGTTTGTCAGGCCGGGTTAAAAAAATTGTATATATGCATGACTCTAACCCCCAAATTGACAAATAGTGGGTATTTAAGAAATGTTAATTCCTTTATCATTTTTGGTTACTCATCTCCATAGATGAATCTGTTTATCCCACCCTAAATGAATGAAGGGCATAAAAGGGATGGTGATACACTCCTCTGGAATCATGAATTTGGATAAGTTAGTCTAACACTACTACATATAAAATAGATAAACAATAAGGACCTATTGTGTAGCACAAGAAACTCTATTCAATAACTTGTAATAACCTATAATGGAAAAGAATCCAAAAAAGAATATATATACATATATGCATGTGTGTGTATATATATGCATGTGTATACATATGTATATAAGTGAATCACTTCGCTGTACACTAGAAACTAACACAGCATTGTAAATCAACTATACTTCAATTTTAAAAAAAAGATAAATCTAAACTGAGAAGACTGTGTGGAATTTAGGAATCTAGGATTTTTGTCTTCCAACTTGGTCCTAATATCAATACTCAGATATGTGCTGGCTGCAACTAGAATCCTAGGCAAAATCTCAGAGTGGTCAGAGTTTGTGTTCTCACTTAATTACTATTTTTCTTCAAATGCTCTTCTGCCCTATATATAGCAAATACCTTCATATCACCCCGTGAAAGCTCTTATTCCTAAAGCCAATATGTGAATTAGAAATTGAAATAAAACTTAGAGACTGATGACTAATACTTTTCTTTTTATTGGAATATAGTTGCTTTACAATGTTGTGTTGGTTTCTGCTGTACCATGAAGTGAATCAGCTATATGTATACATATATCCCCTCTCTCTTGGACCTCCCCTTGCACCGCCCGCCATCCCACCCATCTAGGTAATCACAGAGCAGCACCAAGCTGAGCACCCTCTGCTATACGGCAGGTTCCCACTAGCTATCTGTTTTACACATGGTAGTGTATAGATGTCAAACCTATAAACTCCTAAACCCTGTCCATATAAACACACTCCTACAGGGAGATATGCATTTCAGACAAAAGTTGCTGATAAACGTGAGAAAAGGTATTTTTGAGCAAATGTATCTTGCGTATTCAAACTTATTGTCCTCAATCCACGTGACTCTGGAAACACAATACGTTCAACACTGTTTATTAACGTGCAGACACCTTATCTGCTCTTCCTTCACTTTCTTTAAAAAGTCTGCATTAAAACAACAAGCAAACAATTACTTTCATTTCATATCGAAATTGGCTCAGCATGCCACAGAGACAGGTTTCAAATCTACTTTCTCATATAATCCTTTTGTTTCCTATTTTAACAGAAAAGAGCGGACTTAGATTAAAAATAGAAACTTAGAGCCAAGGCTGAAAGGCAGCATAGGGGTATCTTGTCCCACCACCCTCCAAAGCTTCTGCTCCTCTGTAGCCCTGCTGCAACATCTCACTGGCTCATCAATGGTTGGACAGACTCCGCTGGTCACTCTAGAGGACCCAGTGTCTCAAGAGGAGGCCCACTGAATCTTGGGTTATTTATTTTAAAGTTCTTTATGTTAGTAGATATATACACACACATCTCATAATTCTCTCATCCTAAACTATTCATAAACATGGCATGTTGGATTCTGAGAGACTCAGTGTTCTCAAAATGCTGATGTTTTTCCTTCAATTATTTTATCTTCCTCTTCTGGGTAATGTCTCTTACCCTCATGATTTCTTCTCTGGTACCTTTTACATACTTATATCCTTCTGCATTTCTATTGTCAGCTTGTCAGCATTTTAATTTTTTTGGTAGAAGAGCATAACTTTTTATTACTAGCACTGTCACAAGAAAAGATAAGTTTGCTTGTTGATTCATTAAATAAATAGTTATTCAGAGCAAGGCATTCATCTAGGCCCTGAAGGTACAACAGTGAACAAAACGAAATTTTGTAAGTTAGATGTTGTAACACCTGACCACATGTGTTCACCTATTTACATTTTTATCCCCTCAAACTTTACACAGGTCCTCTATATACATATACATGTATAATTCCCTTGGATGTCAAGAGTGAGAAATTCTCTAATTTATGGGATTTATTTATTGTTATATCATAAATATCAGTGAGACTAAAGTAAGAACCTCGCCATAGGCCTTTTATTATTGCTGAGAACTGGGTACTTTCCCCCCTCCTGTAGTCTCAGTGGATTCATCCTTTACTCTGGTGTCTTCAGAGCCTCAGTGATTTGGGACTCTGCCTTCTCAGTGGAGTTCTCTTGATGGTGCTGTCTCTTCCTGTCTCTGAAACTCAGAACTTTGCTTTGAACTAGGCTTTTCAAAGCAGTATACTCCAGGTGACATTCCTGCTCTGAACTACCTCTTAAATTTTCTTTAGTTCCTAAGAAAATTATAATAAATATCTATTTTATGAGTTGAAAGTCTCATATTGAAAACCTCCTTTGAGATTTCTTTGTATACTCTTTTGCTCTCTCTCTTTTTAAATCCTCAGGCTGTATTCTCAACCATGCAATTTTTTTCACTCTTGTATGTTGCCTTGTGTTTATGTGAAAAATATTTCCTTTTTGGTGAAAAATCTTTCTACTAGCCTTTCAAAACTGGCAAGTACAAGCTGGACTGAAATCTACGGTTGTTATCCTCTGTTGGTTTTTTTTTTTTTTCATGCAGAAACCCTGAACTCCTCTGCCTTTTCTCTTGTTACAGATTCATGACCCACCTTTCAGTCAAGTGTTTTGCCACATAGCCTGTTTTTACATAGGGCAGTAAGGTACCCTGTTGGTAGGAGCTGTCCACAACTAATGTACAAGAGAGAAAGGGTCACCAGGACCATATTATCATTTTCTTTCAGCCAGTAAATTCCCCACGAATATATTTGCCTTTCTACTTCACATCGACATATATACACTACCAAATGTAAAATAGTTAGCTAGTGGGAAGCAGCCTCGTAGCACAGGGAGATCAGCTCAGTGCTTTGTGTCCACCTAGAGGGGTGGGATAGGGAGGGTGGGAGGGAGACGCAAGAGGGAGGAGATATGGGGATATACATACATGTATAGCTGATTCACTTTGTTATAAAGCAGAAACTAACATACTGTTGTAAAGCAATTATACTCCAATAAAGATGTTAAAAAAAATATTTCCTGTCTTCCTTCTCCTTCCCCCCATCTCAGTATTATAAACCAGTCATCATTTTCAATTTCTCCCATCTCTTTCTGAGTTCCCCTCAGAGATTTTCTTTTCCCACAGAAGATTATCCTGAATAGATTGGGGCACATTTTACCTGGTCTGTTGGTTCTTTCTTCTCCTTTGTTCTAGTTCTGAACATGTGTGCCTGCCTGTACTTATCGTTTAATGGTCTTTAGCAACTTGAACAGGTTAGTTTTCTAAAGCACAAATTATACAAGATTTTGCTGCATTTTCCCCTGGCCCTCATAAGATCAGTGGTGAACTTGTTTTAAAAAGAGCTGAGATTTTTTTTTCTACGTATTATATTCCATTTATTTCCAGATCCATAAAACATGGTTTTTGTAAACCTTATCTGAACCTAAGTGAAAAGCATCTGGCATTAGTTAATCTATCCGTCTCTTGTCTAATTTTACTCCATCTTTGTATTTCTGGATCCAAAATTTTACTTAATTTTTTTCTTAAATAATGTTTTTATTACTCTTACAACAAGCTTTTTTTTTTTTTTTTTTTTTAAGAGAATTAAAAAAATATCTTGGGGGCTTCCCTGGTGGCGCAGTGGTTGAGAGTCTGCCTGCCGATGCAGGGCACACGGGTTCGTGCCCCGGTCCGGGAGGATCCCACATGCTGTGGAGCGGCTGGGCCCGCGAGTCTGGAGCCTGTGCTCTGCAACGGGAGATGCCACAACAGTGAGAGGCCCACGTACCGCAACAACAAAAAAAAAACAAAAAAACATCTTGGGTTCCTTCTTCCTATTGTTACAATTCCTAAAGTTATATGTGTGTTTACCCCTGACTCAGTGCTGAGTCAAATGCTTTAATTCCTAAACATTTTTAAGTGCTGTGGAAAGACAGTAGACACTGGAGGCAAGCACTGCAATTCAAATAACTTCTATCCTGGGTTCTGATCATGAGGCCTTGATATCTAGCTCCCTTAAGTTCCAATTTCTTCTTTTGTAAAATGCAAACAATACCTTACAGGACATTTAAATGATAAAAATTAGAGATAATATATATAAAGGTTGATTGTAAACACATACACATATTAAAGGTAATGTATAGAAAACATCTAACAGCATAGCTGGCCCATAGAAAGTGTTCATAAAATGTTTGGTATTTATTATTTCAGCAGATGAGTGCTTTGGATTTTATTTTCCAATGAAAAATAACAATGATCACATAATCTCTTGTACCTAGTGTCACAGCTAAGTTTTCTCCTCTTTCGGAAGTTTTACAGATTGTCTTTGTTTCTGGTGTTCTCTTTTTCACCAAGACTTCTAGGATTCCAGAAAACAAAACAGCCACACCAAATATTTTCTTCAGATTTTCTCTTTCCTTTTTAAGGCTTCCAGCTTTGCACTGTCTCTTCTTTTAGTTTCCATTTTTAAGTGGCTCTGATCCCTTGCTTTTCACTAGTGGAGGTCTGAGAGGATGTGGGGAAGGAACAGATAACATGAAGTCTCAGCATATCTAATCGTCCCCAATTTATGACTTTTCTTTTTGTGCTCAGTTTTTCTATCTCCTTAAGAAAGCAAAGTCACAAGGCTCTCTTCCAACACTGTGGCCTCCAAATCTACCTCCTGTCATTGATCACTTTGTCTTTTCCCAGTAAAACTTCTTGGTTTAGAAAATGTACAACAACCTACAAGTATCACCATTACTGTCTTGTAAGTAAGAAAATTAGGACTCGCACAAGTTATTTGCAATGGGCAAATAAAACTGGCAAGCATGTCTGGGTCTCACGTGACTTCAATTATGGGACTTTTTCTACCTGGCCAATAGGTGTGTCTAATTCAGCATTTCTCAAACCTGGCTAAACATGATAATCACCTGGTAGCTTTTAAAAGCAGTATTACATGCCTGAGATACACCATGAATGATTCAGAATCACTGAGACTCGGGCCAGGGTCTCTGTATTTTTAAAACCTCCCTCAGAGATTATACTGTACAGACAAGGTTGAGAAACATTGCTCTAATGAGCCGTCTAGTCCTAGCATGCCTTTATTTATTTATTTATTTTCTTCTTTTTATCTTTTGCTTGCTTTTATTTTTAAATTCAATTTCTGTGGTTATGAAATCAAAGAAATAATTTTCAAAATAACGTTTCTCTTTTTTTCAGTGAAATTTTTTCTTTAACCACACAAAAAAAGTAGAGTTGCTCTGGAGTAAGAGTATGGAGATCTACCTAATCAGGATCCCTCAGTCTGCATCTCAGAGCCCATAAGGCCACCTACACTATTTGAAAACCCTTAGCCTAGGAATAGTAGGCAGCAGCGCAAGGTGTGTAGTGAATACATTACAGGGATACCTGGACTATAACCCCTGAAGTTCTTGGGTCATCTGGGCAGGATGAAGACAGTAGCACTGTCTGGCCAGTTGCCTGCAGTAATTTAGTGCTGTATAAACGTTCCCATTTTCTATGTATGCATTGGTGTGAAAAATATTGGGAAGCAGTGGTCTAAGAAGTTATTTTAAAAAAAATTTTTAATAGACCTTTATGGGAGTATAATTGTTTCACAATGATGTGTTACTTTCTGTTGTACAACAAAGTGAATCAGCTATATGTATACATATATCCCCATATCTCCTCCCTCTTGCGCCTCCCTCCCACCCTCCCTATCCCAACACTCTAGGTCATCACAAAGCACTGAGCTGATCTCTCTGTGCTATGCTGCTGCTTCACACTAGCTATCTGTTTTACATACCATAGTGTATATATGTCGATGCTTCTCTCACTTTGCCCCAGCTTCCCCCTCGCCTCCATGTCCTCAAGTCCATTTTCTATGTCTACGTCTTTATTCCTGCACTGCCACTAAGTTCATCAATACCATTTTTTTTGTTTGTTTTTAGACTCCATATATACATCTTAGCATATGGTATTTGTTTTTCTCTTTCTGACTGAATTCACTCTGTATGACAGAATCTAGGTCCATCCACCTCACTACAAATAACTCAATTTCATTTATTTTTATGGCTGAGTAATATTCCACTGTATATATGTGCCACATCTTCTTTATCCATTCATCTGTCATTGGACATTTAGGTTGGTTCCATGTCCTGTCTATTGTAAATAGAGCTGCAGTGAACATTGTGGTACATGTCTCTTTTTGAATTATGGTTTTCTCAGGGTATATGCCCAGTAGTGGGATTGCTGGGTCACGTGGTAGTTCTATTTTTAGTTTTTTAAGGAACTGCCATACTGTTCTCCATAGGGGTTGTATCAATTTACAGTCCCACCAACAGTGCAAGAGGGTTCCCTTTTCACCACACCCTTTCCGGCATTTATTGTTTCTAGATATTTTGATAATGGCCATTCTGACTGGTGTGAGGTAATATCTCATTGTAGTTTTGATTTGCATTTCTCTAATAATTAGCGATGTTGAGCAGATTTTCATGTGCCTCTTGGCCATCTGTATATCTTCTTTGGAGAAATGTCTATTTAGGTCTTCTGCCCGGTTTTTACTTGAACTGTCTGCTTTTTTGATATTGAGCTCCATGAGCTATTTGTACATTTTGGAGATTAATCCTTTGTTGTTTCATTTGCAAATATTTTCTCCCATTCTGAGGGTTTTCTTTTCGTCTTGTTTATGGTTTCCTTTGCTGTGCAAAAACTTTGAAGTTTCATTAGGTCCCATTTGTTTATTTTTGTTTTTATTTCCATTTCTCTAAGAGGTGGGTCAAAAAGGATCTTGCTGCGGATTATGTAAAAGAGTGTTTTTCCTATGTTTTCCTCTAAGAGTATTATAGTGTTTGGTCTTACATTTAGGTCTTTAATCAATTTTGAGTTTTTTTTTGTGTATGGTGTTAGGAGTGTTCTAATTTAATTCTTTTACGTGCAGCTGTCCAGTTTTCCAGGCGCCATTTATTGAAGAGGCTGTCTTTTCTCCATTGTATATTCTTGCCTCCTTTGTCATAAATTAGATGACCATATGTGCATGGGTTTATCTCTGGGTTTTCTATCCTGTACCATTGATCTATATTTCTGTTTTTGTGCCAGTACCATACTGTCTTGATTACTGTAGCTTGGTAGTATAGTTTGAAGTCAGGGAGACTGATTCTTCCAGCTCTGTTTTTCTTTCTCAAGATTGCTTTGGGTATTCAGGATCTTTTGTGTTTCCATACGTATTTTAAATTTTTTTGTTCTAATTCTGTGAAGAATGCTATTGGTATTTTGAGAGGGACTGCACTGAGTCTGTAGATGGCTTTGGGTAGTATAGTCATTTTCACAATGTTGATTCTTCCAATCCAAGAGCATGGTATGTTTCTCCATCTGTTTATGTCATCTGTGATTTCTTTCCTCAGTATTTTATAGTTTTCTGAGTACAAGACTTTCATTTCCTTAGGCAGGTTTTTGTGTTTTTTTGAACACCTTTATTGGAGTATAATTGCTTTACAATGGTGTGTTAGTTTCTGCTTTGTAACAAAGTGAATCAGTTATACATATACATATGTTCCCATATCTCTTCCCTCTTGCGTCTCCCTCCCTCCCACCCTCCCTATCCCACCCCGCTAGATGGTCACAAAGCACCGAGCTGATCTCCCTGTGCTAGGCAGCTGCTTCCCAATAGCTATCTACCTTACATTTGGTAGTATATATATGCCCGTGCCACTCTCTCACTTTGTCCCAGCTTGCCCTTCACCCTCCCTGTATCCTCAACTCCATTCTCTAGTAGGTCTGCATCTCTATTCCCGTCGTGCCCTCAGGTTCTTCATGACCATATTTCTTTTTTTTGTTTTTAGATTCCATATATATGTGTTAGCATACGGTATTTGTTTTTCTCTTTCTGACTTACTTCACTCTGTATGACAGTCTCTAGGTCCATCCACCTCACTACAAAAAGTCAGTTTCATTCCTTTTTATGGCTGAGTAATATTCCATTGTATATATGTGCCACATCTTCTTTATCCATTCATCTGTTGATGGACACTTAGGATGCTTCCATGTCCTGGCTATTGTAAATAGAGCTACAATGAACATTTTGGTACATGACTCCTTTTGAATTATGGTTTTCTCAAGGTATATGCCCAGTAGTGGGATTGCTGGGTCATTTGGTAGTTCTATTTTTAGTTTTTTAAGGAACCTCCATACTGTTCTCCATAGTGGCTGTATCAATTTACATTCCTACCAACAGTGCAAGAGGGTTCCGTTTTCTCCACACCCTCTCCAGGATTTGTTTGTAGATTTTATGATGATGGCAATTCTTACTGGTGTGAGATGATATCCCATTGTAGTTTTGATTTGCATTTCTCTAATGAGTAATGATGCGTTGAGCATTCTTTCACGTGTCTGTTGGCAATCTGTATATCTTCTTTGGAGAAATGTCTATTTAGGTCTTCTGCCCACTTTTGGATTGGGTTGTTTGTTTTTTAATATTGAGCTGCATGTAAATTTTGGATATTAATCCTTTGTCAGTTTCTTCATTTGCAAATATTTTCTCCCATTCTGAGGGTTGTCTTTTGGTCTCGTTTATGGTTTCCTTTGCTGTGCAAAAGCTTTTAAGTTTCATAAGGTCACATTTGTTTTTGTTTTGTTTTGTTTTGTTTTTACTTCCATTTCTCTAGGAGATGGGTCAAAAAGGATCTTGGTGTGATTTATGTCATAGAATGTTCTGCCTGTGTTTTCCTCTAAGAGTTTGATGGTGTCTGTCCTTACATTTAGCTCTTTAATCCATTTTGAGTTTATTTTTCTATATGGTGTTAGGGAGTGTTCTAATTTCACTCTTTTACATGTAGATGTCCAGTTTTCACAGCACCACATATTGAAGAGGCTGTCTTTTCTCTGTTGTATATTCTTGCCTCCTTTCTCAAAGATAAGGTGACCATATGTGCGTGAGTTTATCTCTGGGCTTTCTATCCTGTTCCATTGATCTATATGTCTGTTTTTGTGCCAGTACCATACTGTCTTGATTACTGTAGCTTTGTAGTGTAGTCTGAAGTCAGGGAGCCTGATACCTCCAGCTCCCTTTTTCTTTCTCAAGATTGCTTTGGCTATTTGGGGTATTTTGCGTTTCCATACAAATTGTGAAGTTTTCTGTTCTTGTTCTGTGAAAAATGCTGGTGGTCGTTTGATAGAGATTGCATTGAATCTGTAGATTGCTTTGGGTAGTAGAGTCATTTTCACATTGTTGATTCTTCCAAACCAAGAACATGGTATATCTCTCTATCTATTTGTATCATCTTTAATTTCTTTCATCAGTGTCTTATCATTTTCTGCATACAGGTCTTTTGTCTCCTTATGTAGGTTTATTCCTAGATATTTTATTCTTTTTGTTGCAGTGGTAAATGGGAGTGTTTTCTTGATTTCACTTTCAGATTTTTCATCATTAGTATTTAGGAATGCCAGAGATTTCTGTGCATTAATTTTGTATCGTGCTACTTTACCAAATTCATTGATTAGCTCTAGTAGTTTGCTGGTAGCATCTTTAGGATTCTCCATGCATAGTATCATGTCATCTGCAAACAGTGACAGCTTTACTTCTTCTTTTCCAATATGGATTCCTTTTATTTCTTTTTCTTCTCTGACTGCTGTGGTAAAACTTCCAAAACTATGTTGAATAATAGTGGTGAGAGTGGGCAACATTGTCTTGTTCCTGATCTTAGTGGAAATGGTTTCAGTTTTTCACCATTGAGGATGATGTTGGCTGTGGGTCTATCATATATGTCGTTTATTATGCTGAGGAAAGTTCCTTCTATGCCTGCTTTCTGGAGGATTTTTACCATAAATAGGTGTTGAATTTTGTCAAAAGCTTTCTCTGCATCTATTGAAATGCTCATATGGTTTTTCTCCTTCAGTTTGTTAATATGGTGTATCATGTTGACTGATTTGTGTGTATTGAAGAATCCTTGCATTCCTGGGATAAACCCCACTTGATCATAGTGTATGATCCTTTTAATTGTGCTGTTGGATTCTGTTTGCTAGTATTTTGTTGAGGATCTTTGCATCTATGTTCATCAGTGATATTGGCCTGTAGATTTCCTTGTTTGTGACATCTTTGTCTGATTTTGATATGAGAGTGATGGTGGCCTCGTAGAATGAGTTTGGGAGTGTTCCTCCCTCTGCTATATTTTGGAAGAGTTTGAGAAGGATAGGTGTTAGCTCTTCTCTAAATGTGTGATAGAATTCGCCTGTGAAGCCATCTGGTCCTTGGCTTTCGTTTGTTGGAAGATTTTTAATCACAGTTTCAATTTCAGTGCTTGTGATTGGTCTGTTCATATTTTCTATTTCTTTCTGGTTCAGTCTCGGAAGGTTTTGCATTTCTAAGAATTTGTCCATTTCTTCCGGGTTGTCCATTTTATTGGCATAGAGTTGTTTCTAGTAATCTCTCATGATCCTTTGTATTTCTGCAGTGTCAGTTGTTACTTCTCCTTTTTCATTTCTAATTCTATTGATTTGAGTCTTCTCCCTTTTTTTCTTGATGAGGCTGGCTAATGGTTTATCAATTTTGTTTATCTTCTTAAAGAACCAACTTTTAGTTTTATTGACCTTTGGTATCGTTTCCTTCATTTCTTTTTCATTTATTTCTGATCTTTATGATTTCTTTCCTTCTGCTACCTTTGGGGGTTTTTTTTTTGTTTTTTTTTGTTCATCTTTCTCTAATTGCTTTAGGTGTAAGGTTAGGTTGTTTATTTGAGATGTTTCTTGAGGTAGGCTTGTATAGCTATAAACTTCCCTCTTAGAACTGCTTTTGCTGCATCCCATAGGTTTTGGGTCATCGTGTTTTCATTGTCATTTGTTTCTAGGTACTTTTTGATTTCCTCTTTGATTTCTGCAGTGATCTCTTGGTTATTAAATAGTGTATTGTTTAGACTCCCATGTGGTTGTATTTCTTACAGATTTTTTCCTGTAATTGATATCTAGTCTCATAGTGTTTTTGTCAGAAAAGATACTTGATACCATGTCAATTTTCTTAAATTTACCAAGGCTTTATTTGTGACCCAAGATATGATCTATTCTGGAGAATGTTCCATGAGCACTTGAGAAGAATGTGTATTCTGTTGGTTTTGGATGGAATGTCCTATAAATATCAGTGAAGTCCATCTTGTATAATATATCATTTAAAGCTTGTGTTTCCTTATTTATTTTCATTTTGGATGATCTGTCCGTTGTTGAAAGTGGGGTGTTAAAGTCCCCTACTATGATTGTGTTACTATTGATCTCCCCTTTTATAGCTGTTAGTATTTGCCTTATGTATTGAGGTGCTCCTATGTTGGGTGCATAAATATTTACAATTTTTATATTTTCTTCTTGGATTGATCCCTTGATCATTATGTAGTGGCCTTCTTTGTCTCTTGTAATAGTCTTTGTTGTAAAGTCTATTTTGTCTGATATGAGAATTGCTACTCCAGCTTTCTTTTAATTTCCATTTGCATGGAATATCTTTTTCCATCCCCTCACTCAGTCTGTATGTATCCCTAGGTCTGTAGTGGGTCTCTTGTAGACAGCATATATATAGGTCTTGTTTTTCTATGCATTCAGCCAGTCTGTGTTTTGGTTGGAGCATTTAATCCATTTGCATTTTAGGTAATTATCGATATGTATGTTCTTATTACCATTTTCTTAATTGTTTTGGGTTTATTATTGTCGGGCTTTTCCTTCTCTTATGTTTCCTGCCTAGAAAAGTTCCTTTAGCATTTTTGTAAAGCTGGTTTAGTGGTGCTGTGTTCTCTTAGATTTCACTTGTCTGTAAAGGTCTTAATTTCTCCATCAAATCTGAATGAGATCCTTGCTGGGTAGATTAATATGTGTTGTATGTTCTTTCCTTCATCACTTTAAATATGTCCTGCCAGTCCCTTCTGGCTTGCAGAGTTTCTGCTGAAAGATCATTATTAATTTTTTGGTGGTTTTTTTGGCCTTTTCTTCCACTTTATTTCATATTCCCACCACAATAATGACTCCTTTAATTTAAACTAAAAACCATAGAGGGTTCCTGAAAGGGTGGCAGCAAAGGAATGAAAGTGTCAAAGACTGGGGACAGGTGGGGTGGGGAATCAGTGGATTGTCTTGACTGGACTCTTGAAGTTGCTGGCTGCTTGGAGCTGCAGCTGGTAGGCCATAGGATGGATCTTGAAACCGTAGAGCCTGGACACAACCTGGTTCGCGGGCCTCTTGGGCCGGTACTCAGGGTGCACCATAAAAAGCCTATGAGGGAAACCAGTGTTATTTGTTGTTTTTCCCTTGCAGTTTTTAGTATTTGTTCTTTGTATTTAGTTTATGATACTTTGATTAATATGTGTCTTGGCGTGTTTCTCCTTGGATTTATCCTGTATGGGACTCTCTGTGCTTCTTGGACTTGATTAACTATTTCCTTTCCCATGTTAGGGAAGTTTTCAACTATAATCTCTTCAAATATCTTCTCAGTCCCTTTCTTTTTCTCATCTTCTTCTGGGACCCCTATAATTCGAAGTTGCTGCGTTTAATGTTGTCCCAGATGTCTCTGAGACTGGCCTCAATTCTTTTCATTCTTTTTTCTTTATTCTTCTCTGCAGTAATTATTTCTACTATTTTAACTTCCAGGTCACTTATCCATTCTTCTGCCTCAGTTATTCTGCTATTGATCCCTTCTAGAGAATTTTAAATTTCATTTATTTTGTGGTTCATCACTGTTTGTTTCCTCTTTATTTCTTCTAGGTCCTTGTTAAATTTTTCTTGTATTTTCTTCATTCTATTTCCAAGATTTTGGATTATCTTTACTAACATTGTTCTGAATTTTTTTCAGGTAGACTGCCTATTTCCTCTTCATTTGTTTGGTCTGGTGGAGTTTTGCTTTGCTCCTTCGTCTGCTGTGTGATTCTCTGTCTTCTCATTTTGATTAATTTACTGTGTTTGGGGTCTCCTTTTCTCAGGCTGCAGGTTCGTGGTTCCCATTGTTTTTGGTGTCTGTCTCCAATGGCTAAGATTGGTTCAGTGGGTTGTGTAGGCTTCCTGGTGGAGGGGACTAGTGCCTATGTTCTGGTGGATGAAGCTGGATCTTTCTGGTGGGCAGGTCCATGTCTGGTGGTGTGTTTTGGGGTGTCTGTGGCCTTATGATGATTTTAGGCAGCCTCTGTGCTAATGGATGGGGTTGTGTTCCTGTCTTGCTAGTTGTTTGGCATAGGGTGTCCAACACTGTAGCTTGCTGGTCATTGAGTGGAGCTGGGTCTTGGTGTTGAGATGGAGATCTCTGGGAGATTTTTGCTATTTGATATTACATGGAGCTGGGAGGTCTCTTTTGGCCCAGTGTCCTGAACTTGGCTCTCCCACCTTAGTGGCACAGCCCTGATGCCTGGCTGGAGCACTAAGAGCCTGTCTTCCACACAGCTCAGAATAAACAGGAGGAAAAAAAGAAAGAAAATAAAATAAAGTCATAAAAATAAAAATAATTATTAAAAAAATTCTTTTATGTAGTAATAAAAAAAAGACGGACAGATAGAACCCTAGGACAAATGGTAAAAGCAAAGCTATACAGACAAAATCACACACAGAAGCATAGAGATAGACACTCACAAAATGAGAAAAAGCGAAATATATATATATATATATATATATATATATCGTTGCCCCCAAAGTCCACCTCCTCAATTTGGGATGATTCGTTGTCTATTCAGGTTTTCCACAGATGCAGGTTATGTCCGGTTGATTCTGTAGATTTAATCCGCTGCTCCTGAGGCTGCTGGGAAAGATTTCCCTTTCTCTTCTTTGTTCGCACAGCTCTCGGGGTTCAGCTTTGGATTTGGACCCACCTCTGCGTGTAGGTCGCCTGAGGGCGTCTGTTCTTCAGTCAGACAGGATGGGGTTGAAGGAGCAGCTGATTCGGGGGCTCTGGCTCACTCAGGCCGGGGGGAGGGAGGGGTGCGGAGTGCGGGACGAGCCTGCGGCGGCAGAGGCCAGCGTGACGTTGCACCAGCCTGAGGCGCGCCGTGCCTTCTCCCGGGGCAGTTGTCCCTGGATCCTGGGACCCTGGCAGTGGCGGCCTGCACAGGCTCCCGGGAGGGGAGGTGGAGGGTGAGCTGTGCTCACACACAGGCTTCTTGCTGGCTGCAGCAGCAGCCTTAACGTCCGATGCCCGTCTCTGGGGTCTGTGCTGATAGCTGCAGCTCGTGCCTGTCTCTGGAGCTCCTTTAAGCAGCGCTCTTAATCCCCTCTCCTCTCGTACCAGGAAACAGAGGCAAGAAAAAGTCTCTTATCTCTTCGGCAGCTCCAGACTTTTTCCCGGACTCCCTCCCAGCTAGCCGTGGCGCACTAGCCCCTTCAGCCTGTGTTCACGCCGCCAACCCCAGTCCTCTTCCTGCGATCCCACCGAAGCCCGAGCCTCAGCTCCCAGCCCCGCCCGCCCCAGTGGGTGAGCAGACAAGCCTATCGGGCTGGTGAGTGCTGGTCGGCGCCAATCCTCTGTGTGGGAAACTCTCAGCTTTGCCCTCTGCACCCCTGCTGCTGCGCTCTCCTCTGTGGCTCTGAAGCTTTCCCCCGCCACCCCGTCTCTGCCAGTGAAGGGGCTTCCTAGTGTGTGGAAACTTCTCCTCCTTCACTGCTCCCTCCCAGTGGTGCAGGTCCCGTCCCTATTCTTTTGTCTTTGATTTTTCTTTTGCCCTACCCAGGTACGTGGGGAGTTTGTTGCCTTTTGGGAGGCCTGAGGTCTTCTGCCAGCGTTCAGTAGGTGTTTTTAGGGCTTGTTCCACATGTAGGTGTATTTCTTACGTATTTGTGGGGAGGAAGGTGATCTCCGCATCTTACTCTTCTGCCATTTTGAAGCTCCTCCCTTAGGCAGGTTCATTCCTTGGTATTTTATTCTTTCTGTTTCAGTGGTAAATGGCAGTGTTTCCTTAATTTCTCCTTCTGATTCTTTGTTGTTAGTGTATAGGAGTGACAGAGATTTCTGTGCATTCATTTTGTATCCTGTAACCTTACCAAATTCACTGATTAGTTCTTGTGGTTTTCTGGTGGTATCTGTAGGATTTTCTATGTATATTACCATGTCACCTGCAAACAGTGACAGTTTTACTTCTTCTTTTCCAATTTGTATTTCTTTTTCTTCTCTGATTGCCATGGCTAGGACTTCGAAAACTATGTTGAATAAGAGTGGTGAGAGTGGCCATCCTTGTCTTGTTCCTGATCTTAGTGGAAATGTTTTCAGTTTTTCATCATTGAGTATGATGTTTGCTGTGGGTTTGTCATATATGGCCTTTATTATGTTGAGGTAGGTTCCCTCTCTGCTCATTTTCTGGAGCGTTTTTATCATAAATTGGTGTTGAATTTTGTCAAAAGTTTTTTCTGCATCTATTGAGATGATTATATGGTTTTTATTTCTTAATTTGTTAATATGGTGTATCACATTGATTTGCATACATTGAAGAATCTTTGCATCCCTGAGATAAATCCCACTTGATCATGGTGTATGATCCTTTCAGTATATTGTTGGATTCTGTTTGCTAGTATTTTGTTCAGGTTTTTTGCATCTGTGTTCATCAGTGGTATTGGTCTATAATTTTCTTTTTTGTGATGTCTTTTTCTGGTTTTGGTATCAGAATGATTATGGCTTTGTAGAGTGAATTTGGGAGTGTTCCTCTCTGCAATTTTTGGAAGAGTTTGAGAAGGATTGATATTAGTTCTTCTCTAAATGTTTGGTAGAATTCGTTGGTGAAGCCATCTGGTCCTGGACAATTTTTGGCTGGAAGACTTTTAATTACAGTTTCAATTTCTTTACTTGTGATAGGTATGTTTATATTTTCTTATTCTTCCTGGTTCAGTCGTAGAAAATTGTACCTTTCCAAGATTTGTCCATTTCTTCGAGGTTGTCCATTTTGTTGGCATATAGTTGTTTGTAGTAGTCTCTTACAATCCTTTTTATTTCTGCAGTGTCAGTTGTAACTTCTCCTTTTTCATTTCTAATTTTATTGATTTGAATCCTTTCCCTTTTTTTCTTGATGAGTCTAGTTAAGGGTTTATCAATTTTGTTTATCTTCTCAAAGAACAAATTTTAGTTGTATTGATGTTTGCTATTGTTTTCTTCATTTCTATTATTTCTACTCTGATCTTTATGATTTCTTTCCTTCTACTGACTTTTGGTTTTCTTTGTTCTTCTTTCTCTGTTTGCTTTAGGTGTCAGGTTAGATTGTTTATTTGAGATTTTTCTTGTTTTTTGAGGTGAGATTGAATTGCTATAAAGTTCTCTCTTAGAACTGCTTTTGCTGTGTCCCATATGTTTTGGGTCATTGTGTTTTCGTTGTCATTTGTTTCTCTGTATATTTTGATTTCCTCTTTGATTTCTTCAGTGATCTCTTGGTTATTTAGAAGCACACTATATAGCCTCCTTGTATTTGACTTTTACGGGTTTTTTCCAATCGATTTTGTAATTGATTTCCAATCTTATAGCATTGTTGTCATAAAAGATACTTGATACGATTTCAGTTTTCTTAAATTTTCGGAGGCTTGATTTGTGACCCAAAATGTGATCTATCCTGGAGAATGTTCCACGTGCACTTGAGAAGAAAGTGTATTCTGACACTTTGAGGTGGAATATTCTATAAATATCAATTAAATTTTCTGGTCTATTGTGTCATTTTAAGCTTCTGGTTATTTACTTTCTATTTGGATGATCTATCCACTGGTGTAAGTGGGGTGTTAAAGTCCCCCACTATTATTGTGTTACTGTTGATTTCCCCTTTCATGGTTGTTAGCATTTGCCTTATGTATTGAGGTGCTCCTATGTTAGGTGTGTAAGCATTTATAATTGTTATATCTTCTTCTTGGATTGATCCCTTGATCATTATGTAGTGTTCTTCCTTGCCTCTTGTAACATTCTTTATTTTAAAGTCTGTTTTATCTGATATGAGTATTGCTACTCCAGCTTTCTTTTGATTTCCATTTGCATGGAATATCTTTTTCCATCCCTTCACTTTCAGTCTGTATGTGTCCCTAGGTCTGAAGTGGGTCTTTTGTAGACAGCATATCTTTGGGTGTTATTTTGTATCCGTTCAGCCAGTCTGTGTCTTCTGGTGGGGCATTTAATCCACTTACATTCAAGATTATTATCAATATGTATGTTCCTATTACCATTTTCTTAATTATTTTGGATTTGTTTTTGTGGGTCTTTTTCTTCTCTTGTGTTTCCTGTCTAGAGAAGTTCCTTTAACATTTGTTGCAAAACTGGTTCGGTGGTGCTGAATTCTCTTAGCTTTTGCTTGTCTGAAAAGCTTTTGATTTCTCCATTGAATCTGAATGAGATCCTCGTTGGGCAGAGTAACCTTGGTTTTAGGTTTTTCTCTTTCGTCATTTTAAGTATATCCTGCCACTCCCTTCTGGCCTGCAGAGTTTCTGCTGAAAAATCAGCTGATAACCCTATGGGGATTCCTTTGTATGCTATATTTTGTTTTTCCCTTGCTGCTTTTAATATTTTTTCTTTGAATTTGATTTTTTTAGTTTGATTAGTATGTGTCTTGGTGTGTTTCTCCTAGGGTTTATTCTTTATGGGACTCTCTGTGCTTCCTGGACTTGGGTAACTATTTCCTTTCCCATGTTAGGGAAGTTTTCCACTATAATCCCTTCAAATATTTTCTCAGACCTTTTCTTTTTCTCTTTTTCTTCTGTGACCCCTATAATTAGAATGGTGGTGCATTTAGTGTTGTCCCAGAAGTCTCTGAGGTTGTTCTCGGTACTTTTTATTCTCTTCTCTTTATTTTGCTCCTCAGCAGTTATTTCTACCGTTTTGTCTTCCAGCTCACTTTTTTGTTCTTCTGCGTCACTTATTCTGTTATTGATTCCTTCTAGTGTATTTTTCATTTCAGTTATTGTGTTGTTCATTTCTGTTTGTTTGTTCTTTAGTTCTTCTAGATCTTTGTTAAACATTTCTTGTATTTTCTTGATCCATGCCTCCATTCTATTTCTGAGATTCTGGATCATTTTTAGTATCATTACTCTGAATTCTTTTCGAGGTAGCTTGCCTATTTCCTCTTCATTTATTTGGTCTTGTAGGTTTTTACCTTGCTCCTTCATCTGTGACATATTTTTTGCCATCTCATTTATTTTTTCCTTTTTTTTTATGAGTGGGATTTTGTTCCTGTTTTACTGTTTTTTGGCCTGTGGCTTCCAACACTGGAGTTTTAAGCTGTTGGTTAGAGCTGGGTCTTGGTGCTCAGATGAGGACCTCCATGAGACCTCACTTCAGTGAATATTCCCTGGGCTCTGAGGTTCTCTGTCAGTCCAGTGGTTTGGACTTGTAACTCCCACTGCAGGAGCTTTGGCCTGACCCCTGGCTTGTGAACCTGGATCCTGCAAGCTGCATGGGGTGGCAGAAAAGAAACAAAAAAGAGAAGAGTAAGAAAGTAAAAAATAAAATTAGACTAGGAAACTAGCATATATTTTAGAAATAGTATAAAAATTAAAAAGTAGGTGAAATAACAAGCAGAAGGTAAAACAGGACCACAAGAGTAAAAAAGAGGAGGAGAAAAAAAAAAAACGTGGAAAAGGCCTTGGCTCTGGAGGTCGGGCCCTAAGCAGGGGCAAGGTTTGGGTGGTAGGCGCCTTCTATGCTTAGGGCTCATAGGGCTGGAAAGGCCCTGGGGGGTGTGGGGGGATGTGTTTTGGGCTCAACAGAACAGAAGGGGCCCAGGCGTGCGTCCTGCCTCTGGTCTCAGAGGGTGGGGGACCGGCCTGGGATGTCAGCAGGCTCCCTGGGCCCGAGTGGGTGGGACAGACACCCTCTGCTCCTCTCCTGCTCTTCCAGTCCCAGAAGGCCCCTCCCGCCTGCCTCTCCTATTCTCTCTTTGCATTCCACTTATGTCCCCAGGACCAACCCAGTCCAGAGGGCACCTTTGAGGACATAGGACCTGGACCCGGCCTAAGAGCTGGGCAGGCTTCCCCAGCTTATTGGGCAGGGGAAACACTGGGCATGCTTCCCCCTGATCTGAGCCCCTGAGGGTCCCTCCAGGTATGGGAACCCTTCCCCTCTCTCAGCCACCCCTCAGGGGCACCAGTCCTGTCTGACCTCTGCTTCTCCTCCTCTCTCAGTCCCCCCACCCTACCAGTTCTCTTGGGGATTCTTCCCACCAGTGTCTGGCAGGCACCCTAGTTGTGGGGAGACATGAACTCCGTGTCCTCCCACACTGCCATCTTGACTCTGCCCCCAGAAGTTATTTTTAAGTCAGTTTTGTCACCATAGAGATGCCTACAGATTTCACTGCACACACACTATAATTGATAGTCCAATGAACAATTTGCAGTATCTTTAAAATTTTTTTGCCAGTTTATCCATTCACTGTTTTTGCTTTCTTTTGTTTTCCTTTCTTCCCAGTGCTTATTTTGTATTTCTTTCTGAAAAAGCATGTAATTAAAAATTAATCCACAACTGGTTGTAACAGAAGATAACTAAACCAAGGAATAATTTCTGTCACTATTACTCGATTTCTCAGGCGGTACTAGCCTTGTTGCTATGTATTTTTTACAATAGAAACCTTTTTACTCAGACTGGAATACATTTTTGCATCCAGCTTGCCACGTGCTTGTAGGAGATTCCCAGCAGGCACACACACACCCTGGGTCAGTGATTCTCATCTTATTTCATATTATGAATTGATGTTAGGTGTAACTTTGGGGTATGAGTGAATTTCAGCTGTCATCTCTAGGGCAGATTACCTAGAATTAGATCCTGCCATTTCAAATGCTATTTGTCTTCATTAATCTTCACTCTTGCTCTATTTGTCCTAAACAGTTAACGTGACCTGAATAGCTTAATGGTGCCTGTTTGCTGGCAGGCTGGCTAAGACTGAAACACAGTCATCTCCTCCAGACACTGTTACCTGTAAATCTAAGTAATATTAAATCTATTCTTTTTGTAGATTTGTTGTAATTGTTTTTCATTTAGCTTTTCTTTTAGTATTATCTTTTTGGTAATTTAGTATCAAGACTGCTGCTGTCCTCCTATTTTATTTTTATAGAACAAGAAGTATGTGTGATAAAGAACCACCAGACAGACTCTTGAAATCTAAACCAGTGTGAAAATTTCTGTTTAATTCAACAAGGATTTAATGAGTTACAACTATCTTCTGGGCAGTTGTTTTACTAGATTAAAAGTTCTTTAAGGTCAGGAGGAGTGTCTTAATCTCCTTCATTCTTCACCTCTAACACAGCGCTTAATATGTAGTAGGCCCTAGAGTAGGTAAAGTTTAATGATAAACTGATGAACTGGAGAATACAAAAGATGTACAGTAAAGGTTAATTGTCCTTAAGGACTATAACAATCTTTTTGCAGAGAAGATAACTCCCTGAACAGAAAGCTTCACATATGTCATATATTTTAATGCTCTTAACATCACTGTGAGGTAGGTGATATTATCTTCTTCTAGAGATAGATAACAAGGCTCAGAGAGGTGAAGAAAGTTACACAGGTCACAGGATGTATTAGTGGAAGAAGTTTTTCAAATCTGAACTACAGTTTGATTCTTTCCTTTAACTTTCCAGCTTTCGGATTAATAGGTTGATGTCCTGGCAACCTCCAAAGGGCACTAATAATTTTAGTTTCTTAAATAACACTATTAATTCATAAATTTTAACAAATATATTTGCTCTTTCAATCAATAGCAGCCATTATTCTTTTTGATGCTTATTTTTCTACTTTTAACCACTCTGTTTCTTCAAGATGGCCCCAGTATACTTTAGACACTAGCCTAGTAAATACTCTGACATTTTTCTTTCTTTCTTGCGCAGAAGTGTGCACCATGTTCCTTTTGTAAATTACCTTATCAAGATCTGGAATTAGCTATTTCTCCAAGGAACTTTGGCTCTAGTGAATTGGTTTTTAGAGACCATAATTTGGGCAATTGTGATATTCATTGCTACTAGGTTTTCATTACTTCTAGGCTATTTCCATGGGCAGAGCTAGAAAATACATTTTTTAGAGAAAGAATTTATGAGTTAATACTGATATTTATAATTCAGGACTAAAAATGCAAGTTTTTTTTTAAATTAATTACAGTATGTTTATATTTTTCTCTTTAAACTGAATATCTTAGTTCTGAATAATGTTAGCATAATTATTTATTTTCCTTATTCTACATTGTATATATAATTGCAAAATAACAATAGTATTACTAACCATAAGGCAGCCATTCTTACACCTTATTTTTCACTGATAAATATCCTGAAGGTCAACTGTATATAGAGAGATTCCTCATTAGTTTTTTCATAATTTATTTTGAAATCTTTTCAAACTTACATTAAAGTTGTGATAACAGTAAAAGAAAAACAAAACAAAAAACCTCCTGTATTCCCATATTCCCTTCACACAAATGCCCCAGTTGTTACTTTAGCACATATGCTTCATCAACCATACTCTCTTTCTTCCTCCTTCCCTCCTTCCCTCTCTCTCTCCTTCTCTTCCTCCCTCCCGTTCTTTCTCATATATACATGGGAGAGAACAACTTAAAAAGAGGTGGATTAGAGCTCTGGTTTATATTACATCTTCAATCAAGGACAATAAATTTATAGAGAAATGAAAAGGAGAGAGAGAAAGAGGGAATAACCAGCAATGACAATTGAGATTTGGTGGGCAGGGAAGGCTCCAGTGAGTGCCATTTCAGTTAAGAGTCAAAAATCTGCTAGGGGATCTCTGAAACATGAGGATGACTGCAGGAGAGAAAGCAGTTGGGCACATGGAGAGGAGTCATTCCACCATCCTGAACCCTATGGCCTATGAATAGAATGTCATTTGTGGGTGCTCTGCTGGCCTATCACCTACCCCATGGTTAGTGATATGCTCAGCTTGGCACCAGATAAATTATGAGGAAAAGCAAAGTAGGAAACATTCTCTTTGACCTCAAGAAACTTACCACCTGGCTGGAGAGGTGAACGTAATCTGTGAAACCATCAGAGACTATTAGAGAGTTGGGGGATTGGGGAAGAAGGAACTAGGGATGGAACTGGGTGTGATTTGTTCAGTGGGTGGAGAAATGGTGAAGGCCTGATGGGCCAAGAATTGAGGCGGGTGGATCTGTTTTGCAGAGAGGCAGAGCACGGTCCTGGGGTCAGGAGCTGTTCTGAATCCCGGCTCCTCCATGTACCAGCTGGGTGACATCGGAAAGTTTTTTTCTCTCCGACCCTCAGTTTCCTAATCTGGAAATCACATCTTATTTTTTTATTTTTTATTTTTTACCCTTTATGTTGTTGTGAATATAAATGAAGTAAGATATATTCAGGACTTGGGAGAGTGAAACGCCCATGCTTCACAGTCAGGTAGGTGGACCCTCTCCCACTGGTAGCACTTGGCAAATTTCCAGTGTGTGCTGCAGCCACTAGCTCAGCCTCCTGGTTAATAACTGGGGGCATTTGCTAGCAGTCCAAATCTGTGCTCCCTAATTAACAGTATTGACTAAATGATAGGTGGAGTTTGTGGAAACCACAATCTGGGTTTGTAAAGGAAAATCAATCTCTCTCTCCCCCACTCTCCCTCCCTTTCTTACTTCTTTCCTCTCTCTCTTTCTTTCTTATTGAAGTATAGTTGCTGTACAATATTACATGTTTCAGGTGTATAGTAGAGTGATTCACAATTTTTAAAAGTTATACTCATTTATGGTTATTATAAAATAATGGCTATATTCCCAGTGTTGCACAATATATCCTTGTTGCTTATTTTATACTTAATAGCTTGTACCTCCTACTCTCCTACCCATTTATTGCCCATCCTCCTTTCTCTCTCCTTACTGGTAACCAATAGTTTGTTCTCTATATCTGTGAGTCTGTTTCTTTTTGTAAAGTTCACTAGTTTGTTGTTTTTTTAAAATTCTATTTATAAGTGATATCATACAGTATTTGTCTTTGTTTGACTTATTTCGCTTAGCATAATGCCCTCCAAGTCCATCCATGTTGCTGTAAATGGCAAAATTTCCTTCTTTTTTATGGCTGAGAAGTATTCCATTGTGTGTGTGTGTGTGTGTGTGTGTGTGTATGTATAATATATATATATATATATATATCACATTTTCTTTATCCATTCATCTGTTGATGGACACATAGGTTGCTTTCATATCTTGGTAATTGTAAATAATGCTGCTGTGAACATTGGGGTGTGTGTGTGTATCTTTTTGAATTAGTGGGATTTTTTATTTGTTTGTTTGTTTTCGGATATATAGCCAGGAGTGGAATTGCTGGGTCATATGGTAGCTTTATTTTTAGGTTTTGAGAAACCTCCATACTCTTTTCCACAGTGGCTGTATCAATTTACATTACCACCTATAGTGTACAAGTGTTCCCTTTTCTCCACATCCTCACCAACATTTGTTATTTGTGTTCTTTTTCATGATAGCAATTTGACAGGTGTGAGGTGATATCTCATTGTGGTTTTGATTTGCATTTCCCTGATGATTAGTGATGTTGAGCATCTTTTCATGGCCATCTACATGTCCTCCTTGGAAAAATGTCTATTCAGTTCGTCTGCCCATTTTTAAATCTAGTTGTTTGTTTCTTTGATGTTGAGTTGTGTTAGCTATTTATATATGTTGGGTGTTAACCCCTTATCAGTCAAATCATTTGCAAATACTTTCTCCCATTCAATTTGTTGTCTTTTTGTTTTGTTGGTGGTTTCCTTTGCTCTGCAAAAGCTTTTAAGTTTAATTAGGTCCCATTTGTTTGTTTTTGCTTTTACTTCCTTTACTTTAGGAGACAAATCCAAAAAAATACTGCTGTGATTTATGTCAAAGAGTGTTCTGCCTATGTTTTCCTCTAGGAGTTTTATGGTATCCAGTCTTACATTTAGGTATTTAATACATTTTGAGTTTATTTTTGTACACAGTGTTAGAGCATATTCTAGTATCATTCTTTTACACATAGTCGTCCAGTTTTCCCAGCACCACTTATTGAAGAGACTGTCTTTTCTCCATTGTATATTCTTGCCTCCTTTGTCATAGATTGATTGACCAGAAGTGTGTGTGTTTACAGAAATACGTTGTTTATATTGATCTTATATTGATAAACTTTCTAAGTCTTCTTACTATTTTGAATAATATTCTTATACATTCTGTTTTTTCCGTATAATCTGTGAATAAATATGGTGTTATTTTCTGCCTTTTCTATCTTTATAACTTTCTAATTATTTGTACCTTTTTTTTTTAGTGTTTCTTGTAGGGTTTACTATATATACATATGGTAGAGATACGTTGATATACACTTGTATATATATTATACGTACACATTTACAATTGTATCACTATCACTAATTTTTCATTCTAACTTCAAATAATCTCCCATTTCACATATGGTTTAAGAACCACAAAAGTACACTTCTATTTCTTTCTTCCTATCCTTTGTTACTTTTCCCTTAATTTTACTTACACATTTATTGTACACCTCAGAATACATGTTTACTACATTTTGCTTTAGGCAGTTATATTTATTAACAAATTATTTTGTAATTTTAGACGTACAGAAAGTTGCAAGAGGAGTACAGAGATTTCCTTTATACCCTTTACATTATTTAAGGGTGGCATCTGAAAAAACACCTGGCTCAAAGACCAAAATCAGGAAATTAACATTGATTTAGTACTATTTATTCCTTTAAGACTTCAATCAAATTTTGTAAACTTTTTTGCTCATGTACTTTTTCTGGTCCAGGAAGTTATTCAGGATCCCACATATGATACAGCTGTCATGTTCCCTTAGTCACCTACAATCTGTGACAGTCTGTCAGTCTGTCTTGGTCTATCATGACATTGACACATTTGAGTTACTATGAATAGATGATTCTTGCTTGCCACAATCATTGCTGTGGTGGTTGCCTATTGGATATATATATATTTTTTGGCTTCATTGAGTCTTTGCTGCTGTGCATGAGGTGTCTCTAGTTGTGGTGAGCAGGGGCTACTCTTCATTGTGGTGCATGGGGTTCTCATTGCAGTGGCTTTTCTTGTTGCGGAGCAGAGGCTCTAGGTGCATGGGCTTCAGTAGTTGTGGCATGCTCACACAGTAGCTGTGGTGAGTAGGTTCAGTAGTTGTGGTGCATGGGCTTAGCTGCTCCGCAGCATGTGGGATCTTCCCAAACCAGGGCTCGAACCTGTGTACCATACATTGGCAGGTGGATTCTTAACCACTGCACCACCAGGGAAGTCCATCTATTGGATATTTTCTATTTCCCTCATTATTTATACATTTATCATTTGGAATTCTATAAGGAAGAACAGTTTTTCTTATCTTTATTTACCTGTCTGTTTACTCAGTTGTTTATATCAGGATGAATTTATGGATATTTATTCTATGGGTTATAATTCATTATTATCATCAATTATTTTGTTACTCAGTTTGTCCCCACTTTGGTCATTTGAAGTCCTTCAAGGTCTACTTTTTTATCCTTTTATTGCAAATTGTCTGGTCATGTCTTTTGTCCATTTTTCTGTAAGATTTTTATTTCTTTCTCAATTTTTAGGAATTCTTTACATATTAGGGATATTAACCCTTTGTCTTTGGTATATGTTGTAAATATTTCCTTTCATTTTATTAGTTGTCTTTGAGTTTCTGGGGGTTTTTTCCTATGAAAACTTTAGAAATTTCTATGTAGTCAGGTTTTCAATTTTTTCTTTCTTTTTTTTTTTCTGGAGTTTTGAGTCATAGTTCAAAAGTCTTTCCCTACACAGAGGTGTTAGATAAATTAATCCATGTTTTCTTCTAGTACTTGTAAGGTTGATTTTTATATTGAAATCGCTGGTCCATTTGGAGTTTATTCTTATATATGGTGTAAACTGTGAATCTAATCATAGTTTTTCCCAATACTACCTAGTTGCCCCAGCTTCATTTATTAAAAATCCCACCTTTGCTCCAGTGGTTTGAGATGCCACCTTTATAATATTATTTTATCACATACTATTATGTATGAAAATCACATGTGTTTGTTGAAACTCACTATATGAATTGTTACCTGGTCAGTCTTTTATATATTTCTTAGATGACTCAGAGGAAACTATATTCTCAAATTTTTGAGTGCATGTTTCTATTTGGGCCCATGAGAGCTAATTTATTGATTGTGTTGCTAAAATTTTCTATTGCCTGACCTATCATTCACTAATAAATGTTAAAATCACCCACTATGCTAGTATTTTCATTTGTCCTTGTAATTCTGTCTCATTTTCTTTTAACTAGTAGTATTAAGGGAAGATAACTTTAGAATTATTAAATTTTTCTGGTTTGTTGAAGCTTTTCATTAGTATGTAATGAACCTTTTTATTGCTAATAATGCCTTTTGCTTTAAATCATGTGTGGTGTGATATTAGTATAGGTTTCTCGGCTTGTTTTCTTAGTGTTTGGCTGGTGCACTTTTATTCATACTTTTATTTTCATTCTTTTATATACTTATAACTTAGGTTTGTGGCTAAGTGGCTTTCTAAAATCCAGCCTAGTACTTACTGTCTTTTAAAGGAAAATTTTAAACCCGTTTGTTTTTATCGTGATTACTAATACATTCAGATTCTTCCCTACCAAATGCCAAGGAATGCTATCAACTCAGGACTACCTTAAATTAAGTCCTCAAGAGTTAGAACATTTATAAGGTAGAAATATGATAGAATTTTTTTGTTTTATTGTTTTTGTTTTGTTTTACTGTGTGAGTGATAGACATTTGTCTAAACTTGTGTGAGGGTTTGCCTTTGGTAGCAGATATTCTTGGGAGTTTTTTTCTCTTCTGTACTCAGAGTCTAAACCTAGACCATTTCTCTGGTATCTTCCTTTGTTTTAGAGTTTGTCCCCCTGTCTTCCCTACTACTGAGTGTGTATCCCCTTTGGGATTCTGTATTTTTGTTTTTAATTTATTTTATTGAAGTATAATTGGTTTACAATGTTGTGTTGGGATTTTGTATTTTTGAAAGGATCGCTATTCAAATGTTAGCCAGACCTAAGGCTTCTCTTTTATCACCTGTGTAGTCATTAAAACTCAAGATCCTGTGTAATTGGCAGCATAAAAACTTGAGATTTTCTCTGAACATCCCATTCACATAGTGAATTACCTATTGTTTCCTCTGGAATATTTCACAAATACATGCAATCAAATGTTTCTTTAACTGGACATTTGCTTTCCCTTCCACATTGGATCTTCCTCAGTCTTCCCAATCTTCATTCAGTCACTGACACCACCATCTATCCACTTACTCAGACTGCAAACTGAGAATTAATCTTGCCTTCCTCCATTTCCATTTCTGTGTACAAACCATCAGCCAGCTGTACTGATTTTACATCCAAGTGTATCTCAAATCTAATTCTCTGCATCAATCTAGACAAGAGTCATTATGATTTCTGTAGACTATTTCAATAGCCACCTACCTGGTCTTCTGCTCTAGAGCCCCTTTAGTCTATCTATGCCACATACACCACACACAGGGAGATATTTTTAAATATATATTTAATCATGTTACTCCTTTATAATGATTTATCATCATGCTTAAAATAAAATCTAATTTCTATATTATTTCCTTTATAGCCCTATGTTATTACGCTCCTCTATTTTTGTGCAATCTAAACTCCTTCTCCTACAAACTCTGACAAAACGGACTTTCCCCAGGGCTGTCCTGAGTGTTCTACTCCTTGCTCTTTTGATTAGAGAAAAATACTTCAAACAGCTGTGCTAAGAAGCTTATTTATTCTTTGCATTTCTGTTTACATGTCATAACTATAGAGATTTCTTCTCTGACCACCTTATCTAGGTCTCTTCTTCTGGTCTTGCTGTTCTTTTTCATTAAATACTGTTGGGGTTTTTTTGTTTTGTTTTTTTGGTAGCACTTACCATAGTTTGAAGTTATATGTTGTTTGGGTGGTTTGTTTTTAATTTAAAAATTATCTTAAATTGTCTTATTCTTGGGCTTCCCTGGTGGCGCAGTGGTTGAGAGTCCACCTGCCGATGCAGGGGACATGGGTTTGTGCTCCGGTCCGGGAGGATCCCACATGCCGCGGAGCGGCTGGACCCGGGAGCCATGACTGCTGAGCGTGCACGTCCGGAGCCTGTGCTCCGCAACGGAAGAGGCCACAAGAGTGAGAGGCCCGCGTAACCCCACCCCCCGAAAGAAAATTTTGTCTTATTCTTCATTAGAGAGTTAGAATGATGAGCATAGGGTTTGTGCATCTATGAACTCTTGTATTCCCAGCATCACACATAGTAGATGTTCACTAAATATTTCTTACTTTATTAGTCCTGGCTACAAAATTAATTTCCCTAAATATTACTAGATCTCTCTTTGGAAAGATAAACCTTGTAAATTTGATTCAGAATCCAAAGTTAAGGATTTGAGTTTTGTTTCTGTCACTGGCAGCATATCCCTTCATTTCTCTGATTCCCAACTTCATCTGTAAATAATAGGCTTGGGTTCTCCATGTATTAGGATAATTCTCCCATTGACCAACTACCCTAGGGTTTTGGGGTACCATAACATTGGGAAAAGAGTTAAAGTATCTTGTGGGTTTTATTTTTTTCCCTACATGACTCCCACGATGTAGTGTGAATCAGACTATGTCTTGGTCTAAGCTTGTCTTAGAAAGAGGAGAAAGTACGTGATTGTTTATAAGTTCAATAATATATTTGTTTCTCAACTGGGTCCCTTTTCCATTTTAACCCATATAGCAAAGGGTGGGAGAAGAAGATCCTGATGCCTGTTTTTCCTTACAGCTTTATCTTCTTTGATATTTCATGATTTACGACTTAACTAAATAGATCATGAAGAGACTATTGTGCATTTATGCCAAGAATCAAAAATCCCAACTTCTTTATATTTTACGTATCATATAAGGCATTGTTCTATCGATATCTCTTTCACAGAGGGCTGTAATTGGCTCCAGGAAAGGTTGGGTCACCATGGTATTCTGTAGCAATTAACAGGCACTGCTGACAAACTTTCAGCAAATATATGCCCTTTCAACTCCATAATGCTTTGAGAATATAAAATCAGACACCAAGTGTAGAATAGGCTAAGGGTCAAATGCAAAGTTTTTCTGTTTGACTGCAGTTCAATTTTATTTTAGTACTTGAATTCATAATTAATATTTGGACTTTGTAGTAAGAGGGCTTTGAAATTTTAAATTGCTGAAACATCTCTAACTTCTAAAGATGTACCTTCAGACCTAATATTCTTTTATTTTACTGTAAAATACACCTATCAATTTTTTGATAAAGTTGAGTTTTTGTAATTCTTTAGAATATAAGTTAGACAATAAAATAATTTGTAATTATATGATGACATGCAGTTAAATTATTTAGAAACAAGTCAAATTAATGGCTTGTTCAGACATAGAACAATGCAAGGAATTGTGTTCTAGGTAAGAGTGAATCAATGTATATTTTTATTGTGTTTTTGTGGAAAATAAGACAAACATACATTTGAATTCCATTTCTGTAATTTAATAATTAAGTGACCTTGAGATACCTAAGTGATACATTGCCTCCTGCTACCAAATTCCTAGAGATTTTCCTATTTTATTTTTTAGTGAAAATGATAAGTACCACTTTTAGTTCAGGATTAACAACCCTTATAGCCATATGCTTAGGGGTTAATGAACAGGTTTGTGTCATTCCTTTTATTGTTTAAATGACTCTAAATATTTCTGTTAATTTGGAGGAATGGCTCCCAAATGTATATTGAATATATTAGATTTCCATTCATTTCCATAAATTGCCTTTCTTAAAAGTGTTAAGAATGGGAACAGGGATAGAAAACTCAAATTTATACTGAACACATGTGTTTTTAGTAAAACCTATAATGATTTGCTTTTACTTAGTGGAAGCAGCAGAGTATAATGCTTGATAGCTTAGACTTTGGAGTCAGACCAACTGGTGTGAGTTCTGGCTCTGCCATTTGTTGGTTTACTTATTTGTTTAGGATGAGTGGCTTGACCCAATATGTGGGAAATGGGCTGAGACAGGTTAAGTTCTTGTCTGAAATCACACAGTTCTTACTGTAATTAATTCAGGAGAGGATCTAAGCAGTCTGTCCCCCAGTCTATTCTTTAAAAAAAAAAAGTAATGTATTTACCTGTAATTTACCTTAAATGTTAATCACAGAATCTCACTGAAGGCATTTTATGCATTATAATAATTCAGTACTGGTAACTGGATGCTGTTGCTGTCAGTCCTGTGTCCTGGGCCCTCTCTGATCCCTGTTTCTTGGTTATCATACACACAGACAGCCTTGTGTGGTGTCAAGGTCCATGTGAGGCATATTTTGCTGTAATGTTTGTCTTAAGGGAGACTTACTATTATTGGCATCTTTAGTGGCATCTGAGAGCTGGCCATAGAACATTCTTTTACGGGATTCTAACTTATCCAAGAAGTGTGTCAGTGGCAGGGAAAATAGACACGGTATGAAGGATGCTTTCCTAAAGGAATTTCTGAAGCAGTAGAAATTAGTCTGGCTTTTCGAGTGTACTTTTTGTGCATTTTAACTGAAATGATGGATTTGCCATTCTCTCCTCTCTGCTACCTCTTGATCTAGTCAGGACTGGATCTGAGATGAACTCTAGAGCTTTCTAACACAGAGATTTCTGGAAAGCTTTTGGCTTCCAGGATGCTTCTGTAACATTCAAATGTCACATAAGGTACAGAATGACTTTTTATTATTTTAAACTGTTGTTCAGAAAATAATACAATATTATATTCTTTTACCTATGTAGCATGATATCACTATATAGTCTATAAATATACATGACCTCTATTGTCAATGACTGTTATATTAGTTTGCTCACATATTTGGTCCAGAGATCCCTGAGGATCCCCAGTGCTAATTAACAGTGTCTGAAACCAGTAGAGTTTCTTACTATCATTGTAAATAGCCTTGACCTTAAATTATTATTTCAATTTGACTCCATTTGGAACCTCCATGCTTGTTCTATAAGGTTTGGTCAGTCACCTAGAAGCCGACTTTTCTTATATGTCAGTATTTCTTCCTAAAAGGAAATATTAAGAGAAACATGCTTTAGCATCATTCTCTGCACTGTTAGCAGCCCCCTGCTGTCAGTGGCTGCCAACTGCTCTGGGACATCCATGGTGACGATGCATTGTCCCCAGACTGGCCAGAGAAAACCCAAGTGATCCCTCAAAAACAGACATGAAAAATTCAAATCCCACTGTGAGCTCACAAATCTTTTGGAATTCAAGAATAATGAAAAGTTAATTAAGGCTTTGTCATAAAGAGAGAATAGCAATACCTAATGTGTAGCTGTGGGTTACCATCTGCATACACAGTTACATTCCCTATGCACAGCTAATCTGGTCCTGCGAGGCTAAGAAATAGGCGCTCTGCCAGATGTTTTGTCAGGTGGACAAATAACACAGCAGGTAGGAATATGGGTATCAGAATCAGACTAACTCATGTTCTCCTTCCATAAACCTCTCCCACTTACCGGGTGTGTGACCTTGGACAAGTTACATAATCTTGCTAAATCTCAGTCTCACCTGATGAAGGGTGATAATGCTATTTATTTAATGCATCTGTCATGAGAATTCATAATATAAAGTATCTAAAAACTTAACACAGTTTCTGAAATATGGTATGTGCTTTTTAAACAGGAACAATTATTATTAAGGAAAGAAAACAACTCAGTTGTCTAAAAGATTTCCCAGGTTCTGTGTTTCTAAGTAGCCTGCAAATTAATCACACACTATCTTCCATCCCAGCAAATGATGCTGATAGCTATAAAGAAAATATTTTCTACATTCCACGTTTATTTTCTTAAAAAATTGCTAAAGCCAGTGGGAGTAGTAAAATGAAATTGTGCCATTTGCAGAGATGTGGATGGACCTAGAGACTGTCACACAGAGTGAAATAAATCAGAGAGAAAAACAAACTATAATATCGCTTATATGTGGAATCCAGAAAAATGATACAAATGAACTTATTTGCAAAGCAGTAATAGAGACATAGATGTAGAGAACAAATGTATGGACAACAAGATGGGTAGGGTGGGATGAATTGGGAGATTGGGATTGACATATATACACTACTATGCATAAAATGGATAACTAATGAGAACCTACTGTATTGCACAGGGAACTCTACTCAATGCTCCGTGGTGACCTGAAAGGGAAGGAAACTCAAAAAGGAGGGGATATATGTATACGTATAGCTGATTCACTTTGCTGTAAAGCAGAAACTAACACAGCATTGTAAAATAACTATACTCCAATAAAAATTAATGAAAAAATATTTGAAAAGGGACTACCAAATATTTGAAAGAATATTTGAAAAGGGACTACCTCAAGATATAGCTGGATACTCTGGGTGGTCAATTAATACTTATTCATCTTAAAAACAAACAAACAAACAAGTTTGATCAACACCCATTACTGGAAAAAACTTGATTTATAACAGTTACAAATAGACCTCTTCTAATTGCACAATTACCCAATGTTCCCAGAAAAGAATGTAAATGTCCGTAGCTGGATTGGATTAGACATAATACTAGACTAACCACTGGTCAGATGATCCGATCCTAAAGGAAGTGCCAGGACAGGCCATGGACAAGTTTGTGCTGGGTGTGCGCTGGCAGCTGCCTGATAACTCTAAATTTGAAGCATAAAAAAAGCCATAGTGAAGGCCAAATGCCCAGTGACATATTCAATCAAGGTTTCCTGACGTCCTGTCCTGGAAAACACCTGGATATAGTTATCCAACTGTTTCTGGGAGTTTGGCTATAATTGTCTGGCATTTTTCTGTAGTGAGCACACAGTGAACTAATAGTCCCATGGACTGGCGCTAAGCAGCTTTTAAAGCAAGAGTAAATGTCACTTAGGATTACATTTCAGATCCCTGTGTCAATCAGCTGGGCTTAACAGGACCCTGAGAACAAAGTCAAGCGGGGGCGGAAAAATAGATGTCATTAGTGCTAAGGGAAACAAAATAGCCTTTGTTCGTACGTTTCATCTATGAGAGCAATCTCATGATCTCATTCTGTTCTTTCAGAGCTGGTGATTTCAGTAATAAAGCTTGGAACCTGATGTGTAGAAATTCATAGCATGCTGTATTTGCTGAATATTCTGAATCTGCCTCTTACGCTTCACTCTCCAGCTTTATCTTACTCTGTTTAGGTGGTTGACCTCCAGGGATGGTGTAAACCAGGCTCTTTTTCCTTTCAGCTCTTGGTTGAGATGCCCAGTGGGTGCCTGGGGAAGAAAAAGAGGCTGGAGTGTTTATTTCTTTAGTCCCCTCTCTGTGTCTCTCTGCTTGAGGTCACAACTCCTGTTGGATGGCCCTTTCTTGGAACTTTCAGTGATTGTCAGTAACCCTTCTGGCTACTTGCTTCCTGTTGTTGCTTACCCCAGGATGCCTCATCATCCTTTGTGGTTTCCCTTAATTCTATCTTTTGTGAATAGTCCCTTTATTCAACTCTGTGCAGTCATCCCTTTTGAGTGGGCTATTTCCTGTTGTGACATTGTTTCCAAAGGAGCCTAAAGGAGCCGAAGAAAGAGTGGCTCAGTGTGATCATGGATTTCTATCAGTTTTCCTTACATGCCTGTTGGGAATTAGAAAATTTAGTAACCTGGGTGTCTGTATATTCCTGACTGTTAGCTCACAGCCTGAGGGGGAATTGAGCACTTGAGTACTTGGTGGTATGGAGAAGTGAGCACAATGTAGACTTGAGAAAAATAATACATATTTGGAAATTAATATATTTTTAAATAACCCATGGGGCAATAAAGATTTCATGAGGGAAATTGGAAATATTTTGAGCTGAATTAAAATGAAAACAGAACATAAAAATTATGATGTTAACTTTTTTCAGGATGCATGCAATTCTAACGTATTAAAATCAATTATATTTCTATAGTCTAGCAAAGAACAGTTAGAAAATAAAATTTTTAAAATTACCATTTAAAGTGGCATTGGAGAACAAGAAATAATTAGGGATCGTTGGCTGGAAAAAAAATGCCCGACATGAGAGTTGTGAGTTAAGTTTTATTTGGGGCAAAATGAGGACTATAGCCCAGGAGACGGCATTTCAGATAGCTCTGAGAAACTGCTACAAAAAGGTGGGGGGAAGGTCAGTATATATGTGATTTTGGTGAAGGGGGAGTACATGCAGTCAAGCACATATTTTTTGCAGAAGGTATCTGCTAGTCTTGAGAAGGTTACTGCTGGTCGCGAGGAGCAGACATCACCATAAAGGACTTTAGTGCTTTTCTAGACATGAGGAGATGCAAGACTTGGGATCATAAAATTGTCTCCTGAAAGTATCTAACTATCTGAAGACCTGTTCTGCCAGTTCCCCCCGCACCCTCCCAGCACAGAGTGCCTCATTTCTGATCTTCACCCTGAACTCCTTTCAGGGGGTGTTGAAGGTCAGCAGCTGCAGTGGCTGATAATTTAATCCTTGTAGAGGTAGCTGGCAAGTGCCATTTGTAGGTGATAGGTTTCATTTAACAAAATATGTGCTTAACCTATAGCCTGAAAACTACAAAACACTGCTGAGATAAATTAACATAAGTGTTCATGGATCAGAAGATTCAATACTATTCAGATGTCAGTTCCCCTCAAAATGCTCTGCAGATTCACTGAAATGCCAGTTAGAACACTATAGTCTCTTTTTTTTTTTTTTGGTAGAAATTGAGCTGCTTCTAAAATTTACATGAAAATGTAAGAAAAAAGAGAAAATACAGGGGAATTAGAATATCCTAAATAATTTCTAAAAAGGAAAAGTTGGATGATATACTGATTTAAAGGATTTCTATAGTTATAACGATCAAGATAGTGTGGTATAAGAAAAAAAATAGATCAAGGAAATGCAACAAAAACAGAGTAGAAAGTCCAGAAATAGACATACATATTGTGTGTGTATGTGTACATAAGTTGACAATATATGTATTTTTATTATAATTTTTTAAAAGTACTTGAAATTTTACCTTATGCTATATGCAAACATAAATTCAAAATGTATCAAAGACGTAAAAGTTAAAACTAAAAAAACTTATCAAAGAAAGCATAGGATAAAAAGGATAAAACTTCTTGACCTTGGTATAGAAGATCTGTTAGGACACAAAAAACATGATTCACAAAGGACATAAGTTGATAATTGGACTAAATTGAAATTTAAACCTTCTCATCAAAAAATACCCTTGAGAAAATGAATAGGCATGAAGCAGAAGACTAAGATGAAATTGTATGTTGTGTGTATGTATGTGTGTGTGTATTCAACCTATTTATAAGACTAATTAAAAATGGGCGAAAGATTTAACAGATCTTTCACGTATGGGGGTATGTAAATGGCTAATACCTACGTGTGAATATGCTTTCTATCACTTACTATTAGGGAAATGAAAAGTAAATCTTCAGCAATATGACTGCATACCCCCTAGAATGACTGAAATTTAAAATGTCGATAATAATGTGTTGGCAAGGTTATAGAGCAACTGGAACTTTCATATATTGTTTTAAAAATGCCAAATCATAACAACCATGTTGGGAAACATTGTGGACATTTTTACACAATTAAATAAATGTACATTTAGCATAAATGCCAGTAATTCTACTTTTAGGGATTTAGTCAAAAGAGAAGGAAACTTATAACTATACATAGTGTAGACTCTAATATTTGTAGCAGCAAGACTTATAGTAGCCAAAACTGTGAACGACTTAAATGCCTATCGGCAAGTATAAGGATAAATAAGTTCCATTCAGTGGATTGGCACTCAATAATAAAAATGAGCAATGTACTGATACATTCAACAATGTGTATTAGTTTCAAAAATATTAAGTTGAATAAAAGAAGTCAACACAAAAGTTATGTATTGTATGTTACACTTATGTAAAATTCTAGAAAAGACAAATCTAATTTATAGTTACAAAGAGCTTATAAATGGATTTGGAATTAGGAGCAGGAATGGCAGGATTGACTAAGGAAGGGGGGCAAGGGAACTTTTTAGGATGATGCAAGTGCTTGTTATCTTGATTGTAGTGTTGGTTACGTGAGTGTCTACATGGGTCCAAACTCATCAACTGTACCCTTAAAATGGGTGCATTTTATTGAATGTATATTATACCTTACTAAAGTTGATTAAAAATAAAATTAAGAATATATACAAGTATTTCTATTGTTTATTTTATGTTACCAAAGAGTAACAAAAGAAAAATTGTAATGAATTTATCATTTTCAGAAAATAAACCACACAATGGTTGATAAACACATTTTTCTTTTAAACTGAAAAACAATTTACTATCCACGAAAAATAAAAACTCCTTGCAACCATGATGGATTTTGCTAATTAATTGAGTTTACCTTAAATTTTAGTTTAGTGTAGTTTTTCTTCCCCCTGCGGGGAGGTTACTGAAGAGAAATACAAGGGCGTATTTTCATGATGTGAAGAGATACCAATAACTTGAAATAACTAGGTGGAATTCCTCCATAAGATTTCTATAGGCATTACAAACCAGTTATCTAGCTTTCTTTTTTTCATATCTTCCTGATGTCTGAATTCTTTTTGTTAGCATTTGTGCCTCTCACCTGTGATCTAAGACCTCCTCTATATTTAATTATCCACGTCTCTCAGAAGTTACCCTCCTACTAAAGCATCATCTTCCTATGGAATCGTTGTTTTTGCATCTACATTTTAAGAATTTCTCTTTGTAAAACTATTTTTTATCTGCTTTTATTATAAAAATGATGTGTGCTTATTATTACAATTAAAAATAAGAAAGCATATGAATTAAAAATGAGAGGTTTTCCCCGTCCTCTTTTCATTGATGAAGTAAACACTGTTAAAGGTTTGCTGTGTATGCTTTTCTATGTCTATAGAAACATAAATATAGATGTAAGTCATATATATAGTAGGTTAATAGGTAATCATATTTTATATAGTATTCTGCAACTTGCTTTTTTATTTAACAGTATAAAGTGAACATCTTTCTAATGTGTGTGTGTATAATTGTTTCTCATGGCTGCAGAGTATCTTATAACATGCATGAACCACAGTTTATTCAACCATTTGTCCATTAATAAACATTTGGTTTGTTTTGGTTTTTTCCTCTTTTCTATTATAAGCAGTGCTGCTCTAAACATTTCTCTACATATATCTTATATAGTCAGGTTTTTGTTTCTTTGCAATAGAAATCTAGACAGATCTGAGCAGGACCCTAAACACCTTCAGTTGTTTGCTCATAACTTTCAAAAATCTGTGTATAAGGAAATAGGGGTTCTTTTTAAAAAGGGCAAACTCTGGCTTACCCACCTCCTACCGCCAATGATTCTGAGATGGAACCCAAGACTTTCTACCTTTAAACAAACATCCTCAGTGTCTTTAAAACAGACATTCTTAGAGCCACATTTTAGGAAACACTTCAAATCTTAATTATCTTGGGCAAGTTGCATAGCATTTTTGAGTTTCACTTTCCTCATTCTCCCACACTAGAATGTAAAATCCACCAAGGTGAGTAGTGTTTATCTGTTTAGTTAACTGATGTAGAGCCTAGAACCATGCCTGGCACATTGAAAACACATAATTATTTGATAAGTAAAAGAATAAATAAACTAATGAATAAATCTGTGAAATGGAATTAATACCTACTGGACAGGATTGTTTTTAGGTTTCAGTACAATAATGCATCTAACACTAAACTGTAAACAGTAAGTATTAACTCATTTTTTCCCTTAAATTTTCAAAATGCCAGCTACAACTCAATGGATAGTGTTAAAACAACAATAAGTATAATAAAAGAAGGAAAATGACCCCTCCAGGCGGTCACAGAGCACTGAGCTGATCTCCCTGTGCTATGCTGCTGCTTCCCACTAGCTATCTGTTTTACATTTGGCAGTGTATATATGTCCATGCCACTCTCTCACTTCGTCCCAGCTTACCCTTCCCCCTCCCCATATCCTCAAGTCCATTCTCTAGTAGGTCTGTGTCTTTATTCCTGTCTTACCCCTAGGTTCTTCATGACATTTTTTCCCCCTAAATTCCATATATATGTGTTAGCATACGGTATTTGTTTTTCTCTTTCTGACTTACTTCACTCTGTATGACAGACTCTCAGTCTATCCACCTCATTACAAATAGCTCAATTTCGATATGCTGTATTTTTTTAATGGAAGGGTTATATAGGTCATTCTATACCCTACCGTTTCTTTACCAAAAAATCCGTCAAGATGGGAATATTAACTTATTTCAGTAGCTTTGTGGAATGTGAAAAATATGTCATAGAGCGCTAATGTTGCTTGCTATCATAAATCAAACTGAGTGTGTGTTTGTAGAGCAGAGGGATATTTCTGAGGATAATGGGAGATCTATTTAGTTTTTAGAATTATCTTGACTAGTCAAAATTTAAGGACAAAACATTCTTCCAGATACAGTGAAATATATTATTTATCCGGATCCTAACTGACATTATTTTTGTCTGGGCTATTTTCCTTTCCATTGTTAACAAAGGAAATGCATTGGTCTAAGAGGTAGAGAAAGCTTTGCAAAGTTTTAGGTTTACTAAGTTATGGTGGAAAACTTCATCTTCTCATTCATATTAACTTATTGTTTAATTGGTCATTTAACTTCATACTCTGGGAGCTTCTGTGAAACAGTATAGTCATTCATGTAGTTGTAAATACAGTTGTATTGCTGGAAAATTACTGGAGTTCCCAAAATAGAAAGTTAAGATTTAGCCTTAAGAGTTTTAGAAACAAGATAAACATAGAATTTCAGTGCAACAAATAGGTAGTATTGTACTGGAAAGAGTAAAAGAAACTCATAAGGCATTTTGTGTGTGTGGGGGGGGGGGAGGTCAAGTTAATTAGCTTGTTTTATCATAAAAATAATGAAAGCACTTTCAAAATATCAGCTATTTCTCATAAAAAATTAGACCAGGAAGACATTTTACAAGTGAACATAACGTTAAGGTCATATCTTTATAGTGAGTTAAAGTGGAATATTATGGAACATCTTGATGAGGCAGATTATTTTGTCAGTCATTCTGAGTAATTGAGGGAGGCTTGGGAAGTTAACATATAGGTAGATTCCATTATGACTTATGATTGGATGTGATTTCATAGAACTGATGTTTGTTAATATAACAATCTAACAAAAAAAGGAAGGAGCAGCATTTTTGCCCCAAAGGGGAATGTTTCCTATTACCACATGTTTCATCTCAGAGGTGAAAGTAAAACTGATGCAGAGAGAAGGTAAGTAACTTGCTCAAGGTATATAGCTACTAAGAAGCACAACCAGAACAAAAAATGTCATTGACATAACAAATAAAATCCTTGAAATTTCTGACTCAGATTTATAAATTAAACTGGTTGCCAAATAATCTTCTACCATTTCTTTGGTGGAGAATATTACATTAGTCAGCTGCGTGTTGTTTCCTAGACACCTTTTCATGAGGAAGGTGGGCGTATCTGGACTTCATCTGACTCCATAGATGGTGATGGCTAGCTCATACAAGCAGGGCTGCCTTGTACATTTCTGGTATCCAGCTGCCCTAACCACATTGCCTCTTCTGAAACCTATTTTTATCAGGATAAATATCTAGATTTGGATTTGTTTTAGACATTGAGTATTTTGCTCTTTGGCAGGAATTGTGACTGTTAGCAATTTCAAACTCTATGTTGTAGTTTTACCTACATGAGAAAGAAAGTGTGGCTTCTTTGGGTGCTTAAGTGAATTCCCACATCCATGGTAGGCAAGCCTAGCTGTGTTCTTTGTGCAGACAGAATGTCCCCTGGGTCCTGCTGCAGATTCTCAGAATGTTCTAACTCCTCGTTACCACCACTATGGTATCTGTCTATTCAGTTTGAACCTGGCTGGAGCAGGTTGAGCCAAGTGGGTGGGAACTTGATCCAGGTAAATAAACAGGATTAGATGGTGTTACCAGCTGAGTCGGCACTTTGAACAAAGGAAACTGGAGGAATTGGTGAATCTGTAGTGTCGATGGGTTTGTTTTAATAATGATGGGAGACTTTCTTGAAGGGGGTGGGGCTTAATCTGCCTTCTGTAGATGTCTGAAATCAGCCTGGTTTAACTGTTTCAAAGGAGCCAGGGTTTATTTGGTAAGGAACTGTGGAATTCCTTATCCATCAGGGAGGCATGAATGTGGATAGGGAGCTGGCTGTCCAGTGGGAAATACATACAATTTTATGGTTAAAATAACGTGTTCACTGAGCAACCACAGAGTCAGAAAAAATAATCTTTGATAAAAAAGGCGTCCACCTCCAGACTTCAGATTCTCTTCCTTGCATAGTAGCAGATTTCAGTGCAACTTCTTCTCTAAGTAATTAACACATATGAAAGATCCATCAGAGGCACACACTGACTGAATGCATTAGGAGCCATTAAAAAAAAAAATCAACAAAAAAGACAATATTTCCAGTATGAGGAAGTAGGTATGCTTGTATTTGTTCAATGACTAAGTTAATTAATTAACTGTTAAAAGTTTTTTAGATGTTTGTTCATGTTTGTCCATATTTCGTCGGCAGTAAAAGACAGAGTAAAACTCCAGCAACTATCTGCATGATGTAAATGAAAAGCTATCCTCAAAGTGCTGGGTGATATTTTTCTCTGAGATGACCTTTAGCAAGTGTCATGCTGTGTTCTCTAGAAGTTGTTAACTCTCATTACATACTTCACACACCCTCAACGTCAAGCTTCCTACATTATTTGTGACACGTCTCCAATCACAGAACGTTCTTTAAGTAATGCTCCCAATGTTTCAATCTTGCCATCTCTCATGAGAGTTTGACCCAAGCAAACATTTTTTCATAAAACAACAAACAGAAATTTATTTAAATCTGTATTTAAAAAACCTCATAAAATCTTTTATTTAAATGCTATTCAGAATGTAATGCAGTTTTCTGAAAAAGGGGGAAGGGAGCTAGTATTCACTGAGGGCCTGCTTTGTGCCAGGGGCCTGTCATGTTTTTTCCTAATCAATTCTCAAAACAAATTCAAGAGGTGGGTGTTAGGCTCTATTTACAAAAGAGGAAATTGAAAGTCAGAGGTAAAAACGCTTGTTCAAGGCCACATAGTTAGTTAATGCTTAGCAAGGATTTGAACTTGAGTCTGCAAGACACCAAACCTCTTCCTCCTTCTCTTACACTCTTGTCATTCGGAGGGAATTACCAAACTTTAGGGTGGCATGGACTCTACAGCTGCAAAGAGAAGTGTTAAAATATACTTATGTTCAGGAAACAACTAACTTAGTACCTAGCATCTCAAAACAACTGAAATCAAACAACAACACAAAACAAACACCACCACCAAAAACACCAGCCTAATGAAAGTCCTCATATCTTCTGCCAGAGGAGATTTGAGATGTTTTGTCCAGACAGTTTTAAAATACCAACAAGAAGTGTTCAACTATCTAATTTCAGAAACAAAAATATAAAATCATTAAAATAAATAATGTTCAGTCCCACACAATATCCAAAGAAAGGAGAGATTTATTTGAATCATTTAGTTTTCTCTGCCAGGATTCATGTAATTATTTAGCATTTTGATAACATTTTCAGTAACTTATATTCTGTTTAATAACAATCACACACGCTGAAAATTCTCAAAGTAACTATGGACACATAAGAAAAGTAAGCACTCTTGTGGGATGCTTTTTTTTCTTAAATGGATGATAATTAAATATTGTGTTAATAAGTATGCGAAAAGTATTTACCGAGTAACTGAGTTAGAGGCTTTTTATGTCAAGACCACACTGCAGTTGGTAAAAGGGACAAGGATCAGAACAGAAAAGCAAAGGTCAAAATCAGCAACAAAACTTTACCGCATAAGCCCCATATATGAAAAAAGAACAAGCTATTTGACATTAAATGCAAAAGAAAGTTTAGTGTAAAACAAACAAGTTCCCTGGGGAAGGGTTAATTAAAGGGACATTTTAAACTGTGTGCATTCAGACAGGATCTCAATCTCACTAAGCACTGTGTTGAAGCTTTACATGGTTCTATTTCTGAAGGAGTCCATTTTCTCTTCATTTTTCTTTTTATGATGATGGCAGATAAAGATGCACTTCCGGAACATGTGCCGATACTGGAGGTTTTGCTTGAGAGGAATTAGAATTCTCTATTTCCAGTTCAAGACCAGGCTAACAGATGTTTATTTTCTCAGGAAAAATAACTTTTTGTGGACTTTTCTGGTCACTCAGTTTTTCTGTGTATGCTTTTAGCCTTTGCAAAGGCCACTGCTATCAAGAAATAAGAGATACTGTCATTGGTTCAATGAAGACTTTTCCCTAACTGACAGAATTCAATTGTCTGTTTTTCAAGATTAAAAAAAAAAGTATCTTTAAAAATTATTATTAATGCTATAGAGATTGAATTAATCAAATTCCTAGGTTAATGATGCACTATTATTTGTACATTTAACTCTTTGCTCTTGTTCAACTTTACCCGTTCATTTCATCTGGCTACTTCCTTTCCTGTTCTTCCAAAAGTAACCAATTTAATGTAATCTATGCAAATGTGCATATGTGCATTTTTAATACAAAGGGAATATTTCCTCAAACATAAATTTGGGTGGTATTTTTTGGACTGTGAAATATTTACTGCTGTTTTAAAATTTCTTCAAATTTGTAAAGTAAATAAACTTATTTAATATAAAAAATAATAAAAATTACTCTTAATGCAAATTGTATGAAATATGAAATAGAGAGGAGTAAAATAAGGAAAATGTAATCCATGACCCTATCACTCATTATTAATATTTTAGGATATTTATATATTCATTCATTTATTATGTCTGTTTAATCTCTCTCCACATGTACACCTCTTTCAGCACCTATTTTTTGCCAAGTACTGCATAGGAATGCAGTAATGAGCAAAACAGATAAAATCCATGCTCTCAGAGCATCCAGTGTGTGTTTTGGGAGAGGGCACAGGTAAATATCAACCAAATAGTCACACAAATATGTAATCGCCACTGTGATTTAGTGCTATGAAGAGAAATATATGACACGATGAAAGATATGAAGAGGAAATATCAGATAACTAGGAAGAAATAAACATATATGATAATGAGATATTGAGGAAAGTGTATCTTATCAGATAAGTTCCTCAATGAAGAAGATTTGAGACAAGATTAAGGCTGAGTGGAAAATAAGAAATAGAAAGTGTGGAGTAAAGAAAGAAGGGAGGAAAAGAACTTCCAGGCAAAGGGAACAACCTATGTCAAGACTCCAAAGGGAAATGCAGAAGGTGCATTTGATGAGCATAAAGAAGGTCAGAGAACCTGGAGCACAGAATACAATGATGAGGAGTTACCAGACACCAGACCATAGTTTTTCTTTTAGGTTGTTATCAATTTTGATCTTTATCGTAAAGGCAATGGAAAGTCATTGTACTGTTTTTGTTTTGTTTTGTTTTGTTTTGCGGTACGCGGGCCTCTCACTGCTGTGGCCTTTCCCGTCGTGGAGCAACAGTCTCCGGACGCGCAGGCTCAGCGGCCATGGCTCTCAGGCGCAGCCGCTCTGCGGCATGTGGGATCTTCCCGGACCGCGGCTCGAACCCGTGTCCCCTGCATCGGCAGGTGGACTCTCAACCACTGCGCCGCCAGGGAAGCCCCATTGTCCTGTTTTAAACAAAGGGCTTATATAATGAGATTGGCTTTTTAAAACCTCACGCTGCTTGCAAAGCTGCAGGGGAAATTGGAGGAGAGGCCAAAATGGATTCAAGTAGAAAGATTTGTAGGTTTTGATAGTAGTACATAAGAGCTCTGACAGTTGCGTAGACCCGGCTGATAGTGGAGAGAAAGAAAATGTGGGCAAGTTTGAGAGATACCTAGAAGCTTAAACAGATAATACTGGTCACGGATTCGGTGTGAGAGGTTAGGGAGATTGCCTTACATTGACCCCTAAGTTGTTGGTTGACCTAACTCAAAAGAAGATAAATACTGTGACAGGAAAGAGTTAAGGTAGTTGGGTTTGAGGGAAGTTTCTGAATTTAGGTTTGAGCATGCTGAGTTTACTGCTTCAGACTTTTACGAGGTATCAGTAAGCAATTGCATGTGGATGTTTAGGGTTCACACAAGTGGTCTATGCTGGTAAGATGTATTTGGGGTTCCTGGGGCAAGATGGTAATTGAAGCTATAGGTATGGCTGGCTATGCACAGCTGGGTTTTTTTTTTTTTTTTTCTTTTGCTTTTTAAGCCAATTCCTCGCTTAAAGTGATAGTGCCGAAAGAATAATGTCTAATAAGCTTGTGATCAGATGTGACTTAATTTTTTCCCATAGGAAAAAGGAGCTATAACTCTTCCTTATACACTAAAGTTTGGGTACAGGATGAAAACAATTAAGGTTGTTTTAAATATTTTAAAATATTTTTGTCCTGTTCTTACACTGAAATTTGATTACCTCATTTATGCTGTAGAGGAAATAGCACATGCCAGCTAGCACATACAAGCTAGAGCACATACTCTGTATAATAGTGACTTGAGCACACAAGGAATTATTTTTCTTCATGTAAATAGAGTCTAGAAATTGCTTTCTGGGGTCAGTATATTGGCTCGACAGTCATCAGGGTTCTAGGTTTAGAACATGACTTAGGACCTTAAGGTTACCTTATGATCCAAGATGGCTGCTACACCTCCAGCCATCACACCTGCAATCCTGGCAGCAAATATAAAGCAGAAGAGAAAGGTACTGTCTACCCACAGCTACAAGGGAAGTTGAGAAATACCATCTTTTAAAAGGCTACTTTTCCATCTGAAATAATGTCTATTCTCTTCTGTTAGTGAGGAAGAGGGGGACAAGGAATATGGGTAGGCATAGCTTTCTGTCACAGAACATGTGGAGATTGGGTTTAATTCCAGGTCCTGCTGTTAATGGGCTTTATTACCTTTAAAAAGCCCTCTGTGAAGAATAAATGGCATACTATATGTGAAAATGTTGTTTAGTAAATGATATACAATCTTAGCCATTGTTATTATTTCCAAAGTGACTAGCTCTGTAGGTACTTGAAAAGTAGTTCAATCTTTGTTATAAATGTTGAAAGACTACTTGGATTTCAAAGTCACTGCTCTAGAAATAAAAGTTATTCTTTTAAATGTATGACTATTGCTTTTCCATAGCTATAATAAATATATTTTTGTATCTTGCTTTCCTGTTTAATATTACATTCTAGGCATTGCCCGCTGTCGCATAATGGCCATAGCTATCAATTTTAGTGGCTGTATAAAACAAAAAAATCATTATTTTGTAAATTTGCTGTTATTTCAGTAATTTTTATGAGTGGAGTGAAGAGCCCACTTCATTTTTTCTTTGATTCATGCATTATTGCATTCTTTTAATATTCCAGAAAAGAAACTTTTATGGAGTATAATCTATTAACATTTTGAATCACTGTTGTACACTTGAAACTAATATACTGTAAATCAACTGTATCTCAATAAAACAATACAAAGGCAAATGAAAAAATTTCAGGAAAGTATTAAATACTGTAGAAAGTAGGAACTTTTGTCTTTTTCCTCATTTTAAAGGGGTCATTTCTTTGGTGAGAGTTATTGATTTACTCCTATTTTCTCTAAACTGTAATCTAGCATATTTGTTAAATTTCAAGTTTGTAGCGTCTAATGAGAGAATCATTTAAATTTTATATATCAATGTGATATATTTTATTAATGGACTTCCTAATGTTAGATCTTTGTATTCTTAGGAGAAATTTACTCTCATAGATAATTTTCTTGCAATGCTATTGAATAGTTTGAAATAATTTTAATTATTAAAAAAATTTAGTTTACTAGTCTATTAGTTACTTGTGGCATGTAATAATAATAAGAACATATGTTTTTTACCATGTGCCATTTATGATTTCAGCATTTTATGTAATTCATTTAATCCTCTCAATAATTCCAGCACTGGGAATATTGTTATCCCCACTTTGCCAATGAGGCAGCTGAGACACTATTTCTACCACAGTGGAAATCAGTGTAAAATTAGCTTCATAGAATACATTGAGACGTTCCCTTTTTTTTAGTGCTCTGATATTTCTTAGGGTATAGAGATGAGCTACTTCTTGAACATTTGAATGAACTCACCAGTAAGACCAAATTTCCCCACAACCTTTGGGGAGGAGATTCTTTTAAATTATTTCCATGTCTTTCATAGTTATAGCTCAGCCAACTTTGCTGCTTCATCATGAGTCGCTATTGTATGGCAGAAAGTGGCTACGTGTTTGGTAACTCTGGGTTTCTCTCAGGGAACACGGGATGCCAGCTTTGCTCAGCCTCCCTTGCAGCCAGTGGCCTTCCAGTTAGGCCAGCGGAATGTGGATGGAAATGATGTATGCTACTTCCATGACAGCCTTAAAATGGTCCATGTGACTGACTTCCATGGTTATCTTCTCTCTTGTCTAGATGGCTGTAAGTGGAGGAAGGATGCTAAAGTCACTGCTTAAAGAAAAGCTGCCCAGGAGTCAACCAACCCACAGTCAGTTTGCCGTGAGTAAGAAATAAACCTTTATTGTTTTGAGCCACTGAGACACATTGCTTGTTACAGAAGCTAACGTTATTTACCCTAATATAGTTGGTAAATAAAAGTTTGCCAGAAAAGTGGACATTTTATCCATGCTTTCAAATTTATTAGCATGGGGTTACAAATTGCTTAAAATTTTAAGCCTTTGTGTTGTTACTTTTCTTTTTTAAAAAGTTATACTTTTCTCAATCCCAATTTTGTCTATTATTTTGCTTATATTTTCATCTTTTCACTTTTCTAAAGAAGAGATAATTTTATAGTTTACTTTATTAGCTTGTAGTGTGAGGCTAGTATGGCCTGTATGCTTTCTTTTTTCTCCCTTCCTTCCTACATATTTAATGATATTTCCTTTGTGGCAGAATATTTGATTCATATTTTTTAGATATTCCATATAGGCTTGAGAGAATATGTGTATTGTTTATAATATTTGCCGATTTCAAGAGTGACTTAATTCTTTCTAGTTTAAGTGTATTATTCAAATGTTATGTATTTTCCATTATATTTCAGCATGTCAATATCTTTTAAAATTTCAACCAGTGTTTTAGTCCTTACTCCTGTGTCCTGGATTTACTCAATTTATTCCTTTATTTTTTAATTTTTTAAACATGTTTATTAGAGTATAATTGCTTTACAATGTTGTGTTAGTTTCTGCTGTATAACAAAGTGAATCAGGTATATGTATGCATATATCCCCATATCCCTTCCCTCTTGCATCTCCCTCCCACCCTCCCTATCCCACCTCTCTAGGTGGTCACAAAGCACAGAGCTGATCTCCCTGTGCGATGCAGCTGCTTCCCACTAGCTATCTATTTTACATTTAGTAGTGTATGTATATATGTCACTGCTACTCTCTCACTTTGTCCCAGCTTACCCTTCCCCCTCCCCATGTCTTCAAGTCCATTCTCTAGTAGATCTGCGTCTTTATTCTTGTACTGCCCCTAGGTTCATCAGAGCCATTTTTTCTTTTTTTTTTTAGATTCCATATATATGTGTTAGCATACGGTATTTGTTTTTCTCTTCTGACATACTTCACTCTGTATGACAGACTCTAGGTCCATCCAACTCACTACAGATAACTCAATTTCATTTCTTTTTATGGCTGAGTAATATTCCATTGTATATATGTGCCACATCTTCTTTATCCATTCATCTGTTGATGGACACTTAAGTTGCTTCCATGTCCTGGCTATTGTAAATAGTGCTGCAATGAACATTGTGGTACATGACTCTTTTTGAATTATGGTTTTCTCAGGGTATATGCCCAGGAGTGGGATTGCTGAGTCATATGGTAGTTCTATTTTAGTTTATTAAGGAACCTCTATACTGTTCTCCATAGTGGCTGTATCAATTTACATTCCCACCAACAGTGCAAGAGACATATAATATTGTGTAAGTTTAAGGTATGCAAAATGTTGATTTGATACATTTATAATTTGCAGTATGATTGCAACTGTAGTGTTAGCTAGCACCTTTATCACATCACATAATTATCATTTTTCTTGTGGTGGGAATAATTAAGGTCTAGTCTCTTAACAAGTCTGAAGTTTATAACACAATATTGTTGTCTATAATCACTTCCCTATGCATTAGATCTTCTGGACTTACTTATCTACTAGCTGCAACTTTGTACCCTCCTATATCTCTCCTATTCCGCCACTGGGGAATCATTTTACTCTCTGGTAAACATCATTTTACTCTAGGTTTTTAATGAGTTTGGCTTTTTTTAGATTCCACATATAGTGATATCATACAGTATTGGTCTTCCTATGTCTGACTTATCTCATTTAGCATAATGTCCTCAAGGTCTATCCATGTTGTTGCAAATGGCAGAGATTCCCTCCTTCTTATGGTTGAATAATATTTCATTGTGTGTGTGCATATCATATCTTCTTTATCCATTCAGCCTTTGAGGGACATGTAAGTTGTTTCCGTATCTCAGCTGTTGTGAATAATGCTGCAGTAAACGTGGGAATGTGTATCTTTCTTTGGTATCCTGTTTTCATTTCCTTTGGACATATACCCAGAAGTGGAATTGCTGGACCATATGGTAGTTCTATTAATTTTTTTAGGAACCTTCATATTGTTTTCCATAGGGCTATACCGATTTATATTTCCACCAACAGTACCCAAGTTTTTCCTTTTCTCTACATCCTTGTCGACATTTGTTATCTCTTCTTGATGACAGTCATTTTCACAGGTATGCCATGATATCTCATTGTGGTTTTGATTTGTGTTTTCCTGGTGGTTAGTGATATTGAGCACCTTTTTACGCAGCTGCTGATAATTTGGATGTCTCATTTGGACAAATTTCTATTTAGTCCCTCTGCCAATTTTTTTTTCCTATAGTATAGTTGATTTACAATATTGTACTGGTTTTGGGTATACAACATAGTGATTCAATATTTTTATAGATTATACTCCATTTAAAGTTATTAAAAAAATAATGGCTGTATTTCCCTGTGCTGTACAATATATCCTTGATACTTACTATTTTATACATAGTAGTTTTTGTCTCTTAATCCCATACCCCTATCTTTCCCCTTTCCCCACTGGTAACCACTAGTTTGTTCTCTATATCTGTGAGTCTGTTTCTGTTTTGTTATATATATTTGTTTGTTTTATTTTGTAGGTTCTGCATGGAAGTGATAACATACAATATTTGTTTTTCTCAGTATGACTTATTTCACTAAGCGTAATACTCTCCAGGTCCATCCACATTGTTGCATATGGCAGAATTTCATTTTTAATGGCTAAGTAGTATTCCATTGTGTGTGTGAGTGTGTGTGTGTGTGTGTGTTTGTTTATAGCACATCTTCTTTATCAATTCATCTGTTAATAGGCACTTAGGTTGCTTCCATATCTTGGCTATTGTAGGTAATGCTGCTATGAACATTGGGGTGCATGTATCTTTTTGAATTAGTGTTTTAGTTTTTTGAGGAAGCTCCACACTGTTTTCCATAGTGGCTGAAACCAATTTACAATCCTGACAACAACGTACTAGGGTTTCCTTTTCTCTACATCCTTGCCAACATTTGTTATTTGTAGACTTTTTGATGATAACCATTTTGATGGGTGTGAGTGGATATCTCATTGTGGTTTTAATTTGCATTTCTCTGATGATTAGTGATGTTGAGCATCTTTTTCATGTGCCTGTTAACCATCTATATGTCCTCTTTGGGAAAATGTCTGTTCAGGACTTCTGCCCATTTTTAATCTGATTGGTTGTTTTTTTGATGCTGAATTGTATGATGTTTATATATTTTGAAATGTTAACCCCTTATCAGATATATGGTTTGCAAATATTTTCTTCCCTTCAGTAGGTTGCTTTTTCATTTTGTTGATTGTTTCTTTTGCAGTGGAGAAGTTTTTATGTTTGATGTAGTCCCATTTGTTGATTTTTACTTTTGTTGTTTTGTGCTCTTGGTTTTATATCCAAAAAATCATCACTGAGAGCAATATCAAAGAGCTGCTTCCCTATGTTTTCATCTAGGAGTTTTAAGGCATCATGTTTTATGTTTAAGACTTCGATCCATTTCAAGTTAATTTTTGTGAGTAGTGTAAAATTGAGGTTCAATTTCATTTTTCTGCATGTGTTTATCTAGTTTCCTCAGTACCATTTGTTGAAGAGACTATCCTTTTCCCATTGAATATTCTTGGCTTCCTTTTCAGATATTAATTGTCCACATATGTGGAGCTTTAATTCTGGGCTCTCTGTTGTTCCATTGATTGTGTGTTTATTTTTATATCAGTACCATACTGTTTTAATTACTATAGCTTTGTAGTATAGTTTGAAATCAGTAAGAGTAGTGTCTCTAGCTTTCTACTTCTTTATTCTTATAGTTTCTTTGTCTAAGCCCAAAGTTGGCAGAAGGAATGAATTAAAGATCAGGGTGGAAATAGAGAACAGAAAAACAATAGAAAAGATCATAGAAATTAAGAGTTGATTTTCTCAAAAAGATAAACAAAATTGACAAACCTGTAGCTAGACTAAGAGAAAAAGAGAGAAGACTCAAATAGATAAAATCAGATATGAAAGATAATACAACTAATAGTATAGAAATATATAGGATCATAAGAGACTACAGTGAACAATTGTATGCCAATAAATTAGACAATCTAGAAGAAATGGATAAATTCCTAGAAACATACAACCTGCCAAGATTGAATCAGGAAGAAATAGAAAATCTGAACATACCAATAATGAATAATGAGATTGAATCAGTAATTAAAAAACTTCCAACACAAAATAACACTAGGACCAGATAGCTTCACTCGTGAAATCTACCAAAAATTTAGAGAAGAATTAATGCCAATCCTTCTCACACTCTTCCAAAAAATTGAAGAGGAGGGAACATGGGGACCCTTCCAAACTCGCTCTATGAGGCTAATATTACCCTAATATCACAGCAAGATAAGGAGACTACAAGAAAACTTAGACCCATATCCCTGATGAATATAGATGCAAAAATTTTCAACAAAGTATTAGCAAGCTGAATTCAGGAACATATTAAAAGGATTATACACCATGACCAAGTGGGCTTTATCCCTGGGGTGCAGGAATGATTCAATGTATTTAAAGCTCTATCCTTGTGCTGCATGTTCATGTAGTCTGTCTCACACATTTGGACCTGCATGAGAGGTTCTTTGGGATATAAAGCCTATGAGTGGAACTCGTAAGTACTGCCATATTGCTTTCCCAATTGGCTGTTCAAGTTTACACATTCACTAGTATTTTTGGAAGGTGAATTTCTTAATAAATTTTCCAATTAAAAAAAGCATTTTAGAGGTTATTTGAGGTTCTATACATGTTTTGGCCAGTTTTGGTATTTTATATTTTTCTACACATTTATCCACCTCATCTATTTTTTTAAAGTAGTTTTATTCATTATTCCCTTATTATTATTATATTTCTTTTGGGTCCATAGTTCCCCTTTTCATTCTGTATTTTATGCAGTAGTATCTTCTCTACTATTTTTCTTAACTAGTCTTGCCAAGGGTTTATCTATCTTATAAATCTTTTCAGGGAACTAGGTTTAGGTTTTGGTTTTGCTAAACTTTTACATGGATTTTCTTTTGTAAGGAATATCCGGGTGTCTGATTTTTTTCCTTAAACTTAATTGTATAATTTTCTTCTTTGTTGCTTCTTTGGCCTATTTTCTTGATTGTCTTCCAACTTCTTGAGTTGGATACTTCACTTATATTTTCAATAATTTCTTGTTTTTAAAACAAATATATTTAATGCTATAGAATTACTTCTATGTATTGCTTTCACATATAAATTTTGACATGTAGTGTTTTTATCACAATTCAGCTACAAGTACTTCTTTCTTCCTTCCTTCGTTTATTTATTTCTTCCATAAGACAAAGATTATTTGGTAAGATGCTAATTTTCAAACATACGTAATTTTTAGCTTTCATTTTGTTATTAATTCATATTTTTATTGCATTTTGTCAGAACACATTCAGTGTGTTCTTGATCCTTTGGAATGTTTTGAGTTTGCCTTTGTAGCCTACTAGCTATTTTTCTAACTGTTCTGCTGCTGCTCGAAAGCAAATCATATTCTTTGTTTGTAGGATGTAGAATTCTCTGTATTTCATACCTAAGATTTACTAATCGTATTGTTGAGACCATTGATGTCTAAGACTATTTTAGTGGGCTTTATAAATTTTTGAGATGGGCATAATATTAAATTCTCCAAGTATATTTTCTGGTTTCATTCTTTTGAATCCTCTAGGTTTATAGGTTGTTGCTTAAATACATTTTGATATAGTCTGTATTGTTAAGTGAATGTTTGTTTATAATAGCTATATTATTGTCCCTCTTTTTTTCCCCTTGAATTTAAAATTGGAATTAGACTATCCCAGTTTAGATCTTGATTTCCTTAACACCTTCATGACATTAGGCAATCTACTTAACCATTCTAAGCCACAATTTTATCTTTACAATGGTTATTATAATACCAACCTCATAATGGTATTGTGAAGATTAAATACGTTGATACATCTAAAGCATTTAGAATAGTAACTGGCATATTCTAGTTCTCAGTTAATGGTAGTAATTAAATAAATATTAAGCATTAAGGTCAATAAAGCATAAAGGACAACTGAATAAAAGAACTAACCACTCAAGGGAGAAATATTGATAAAGTAAACATAAGTAATTTATTAAAATATGATTACAATAATAAATATAAAATAAAAATATCTTTGTCTTGAAAGTTTTCATATTTAAATGAGTTCACTTCAGGAAAAAAAAAGAAAAAAACACAACTGGAAGCCTAAGAAAGGCCAGGAAGCTGAAAAACAAAACAAAACAAAAAACTCCAAATCCCCAAGAAATAAGTGTATTAAATTTCTTGACTGGTAAGTGTGAGATAAAAGTTATTTTGTGTGTTTATGATAATAATGACTATAAATAACTATTTGTGAAAAAACTATAAATCATTAGTAGAATTTTAAATGGAGTATCTTTCTTACAAATTACTGTAGAAGAAAAACTTCAACAAAACATAGTCAATTCCCCCCAACTTGTTGAAGAAGGGAGAGATGAGCCCCAGGACAGAGTCTTTGGCACTGTCACCAACAGAGCCACTGTTACCAACTCCTAATTGGTGCTGCATCACTAGGAAACATCTAGTTGTCAGAGGTTTTTCTCTAAACTCTCAAAAAGAAGGAACACTGGAGGGACACTGTCTCCTTAAGTTGTAATTTTTTAGCCTTGGGAGTTTAGAAGGGAGAGCAACAGAGGAGAGGATCATCATGCAGCCAACCTGTTTACACCGGGTTTAACAGTGCTTTCATAGTGCTGGGTGGTTCATGCCCATTTCTAAGGTGAAGGCCATGATTACTTTGAACCACGGTAGAGGCCAGCAATGCTGCCAAACATCCTATAGTGCACAGGACAGCTCCCCGCGACAAAGGATTATCTGCTCCAAATGTAATATTTTCTCTCATTATTTACTTCTCTTGGCTATGCTCATTTTTAAAGCACTTTATTTTGGCTTTCATTCTTATAGTTCATAGACGCAATGTCTTCTTGGATCTTGTTAATGACATTAATGAGGGATTGTTCAAAATATTATGTTGATTCTTGAATCAACTTTTTCACGTTTCTGCTGATTTGAGTGAGATATATTTTGTATTTTTATTATTTCTATTGAGAATAAGCATCTCTAAATATATTTATTGTCATTGGTGTTTCTCTTTTGTGGATTGCTCATTGATTTTTCTATTGAATTTTTAAGTAATTCTTAAAAGTTTGTGCCACAACGTAGTTGAGTTCATTATTAATTAAGCATATTAAAATATTTTTTGGGGGCTTCCCTGGTGGCGCAGTGGTTAAGAGTCCGCCTGCCGATGCAGGGGACGCGGGTTCGTGCCCCAGTCTGGGAGGATCCCACATGCCGTGCAGCGGCTAGGCCTGTGAGCTATGGCCGCTGAGCCTGCACGTCCGGAGCCTGTGCTCCGCAACAGGAGAGGCCACAACAGTGAGAGGCCTGCGTACCGCAAAAAAAAAAAAATAATAATAATAATAAAATATTTTTTGTTTGGCTGTTCATCTAACTTTGTTCCTTTTGTCACTGAAAAGTTTTAAATATTAGTATGTGCAAATTTATCATTTATTCTCTTTTCTTTTATGCTTTAAAATTCCTGTTTAAAAATTTTTTTCAAATTTCTATATGGTGAAGATAAGTTTTTCTTCTAAAACATTACTGTTTGATTATTATTAGGTGTGCAATTCATCTGGACTTCGTTTTATTTTTGTTTTGCATTGAGATCTAGTTTTATCTATTTTTATATAGATATAGAATATATACATTCATTAAATGTATATTAATGTATACATTTATTAAAAGTCTACCCTACCCAACATGATATCAAATTCTCACATATTCATAGATCTATTTCTAGGGAATCTATTTTATTTCATTGTCTATTTATGTGTCTCTATGCAAAACCTACACTATTTACTACAGCATTACGACAAATCATGAAATCTGTTAGAGCTGTGCAGCTGGGGGGATACTTGATCATTTTTCAAAATTGCCTTGACTTTTGCTTCCGTATGAATTCTTAAATTAGCTTGTAATCTATTAGAAAAATATGTTGTTTTGTAAATTAAAATATAATGAAACTTGTAGATTAATTTGGAAGCAATTACCATCTTTATAATATCGAGTCTTGTCATTCATAAAGAGACCTATGTTTTCTTTTGTTTGTATTATCGTCTATGCCCTTTAATAGAGTTAGAATTTCCTTATACAAGTCTTTATGCATTGTTCGTTAGATTTCTTCCTAGGTACCTTAAAATTTCTGTTGTCATTGTGAATGGAATTTTTTTCTTTTTTCTTTTTTCTTTTTTTGCGGTACACGGGCCTCTCACTGTTGTGGCCTCTCCTGTTGTGGAGCACAGGCTCCGGACGCACAGGCCCAGTGGCCATGGCTCACGGGCCCAGCTGCTCCGCGGCATGTGGGATCTTCCTGGACCGGGGCATGAACCCGTGTCCCCTGCATCGGCAGGCGGACTCTCAACCACTGTGCCACCAGGGAAGCCCCTCTTTTTTCTTAATATATTTTATAATTGGTTATGTGTCCATATATCTATATGAGCATAAATAAGTAAGAATGTGTATGAATCTTGCCAAGTCATTTAAACTCTTCAAGGTTCGGTTTCCTCATACATAAAATTGAGATTAAAAACATATTCACAGGATATGATTCATTAGAATTAAATCAATTCTTCTAGGTATACGAACAAAAAAGATGACTAGCATTTGTTAATGTTTTTAACCTCCCTTTTCTATAATGCTACGTTTTAAAGAAAGAATGCTTAACCATCTAATATCATCACTAAAAAATATGTGAGAATTAGCTGGCTAATTTAGACACCACTTTGGGGATAAAAATCACAATTTGGCCTAAATTTATCCCTTTGCTTTCGGGAGGCAGCCCTAGAGGACTGATTTTAGAGTATTTAGAAGTGCCCCAGACAAGGTACTGGTGTGGGGCAGAGAAGATAGCTTTAGGAAAATTAGATCATCCGGATTCCAGTTTCCTATTATGCTATTAACTAGTTGATATTAGGCTAGATATTATATACCTTTGAGGCTTAGTTTCTTCTCTTGAGTGAAGAATTTTGATTATCTGTATGATTATTTTCAGCTCTTAAATTTTATAATTCTGTCATATCTTTTTCAAGAAATACCAGTGTAGATGTTTACAACTTGGGCCTATATTAACTTTTCAAACTTGTGACCTAAATGACTTTCTATAAAGAAGACAAAAGACCAATGTATTATGAGTCTTTTTATTTCAGCTATCTCAGATCAGAATTTTGGCAATTTAAAAAATCTAATTAATTAGCTTTGTAAAATGGTCAAAGTGTACCATGTAAATAAAGATTGTCAAGTTAGATTTAAAAAAAGACCCATATATGCCACATAGATGCTGTCTACAATGATCATACTTTAAATATAGTGATACAGATAGTTTAGAAGAAAACAATGGGAAAAGGTATACAACTGAAACCCTAATTTAAAGAAAGCTACACTACTATCAGTTATTGCAGACTTTAGAACAAAGAAAATTACCAGGATGAAAGAGGAACATCACATATTTATAACAGAGTTAACTCACTGAGAAGATAATCATAATCCGAAATGTATATGTACCTAACAACAGAGTTTCAAAATAAACAAAACAAACAGAAGAAATAGAAAGATAAATAGAAAGATTCACAATTATATTTGGCGATTTCAACACTCTTCTCAAAGTAACTGGTAAAGCAAAAAAGAAAGTCAGTAAAATATTGATGATCAGAAGAACACTACCAATCAACTTGACTATGATTGTTAGATTTCTTCATAGATGCCTTAAAATTATAACTTCTAACGTAAAATTATAACAACAAAATAGACTTTTCTGGTGCATATGGAACAGTTACCATACATATCTTGGGTCATAAAACAAATCTTATCAAATTTAAAAGAACTGATATCATACAAAGTATACTCTCTAACTTGTAAGGAAATGAAACTAGAAATAAGTAAGAGACAATATTTGGAAATTTAACAAGACACATAATTTGTAACTTATGAGTTAAAGAAGTCAAAATGGAAATTGGAAAATATTTTTAACTGCATAAAGACAAAATACAGCATACCAAAATTTGTGGAACGAAGCTAAAGCAGTGTTTAGAAGATTTGTGGCATTTAAGTGCTTATCTTTTAGAAGACAAAAGGTACCAAATCAATAATCTGAGGCCCCACTTTAATAAACTGGAAGAGAAAATTAAACCTATATCAAACAGATGGAAGAAAATAATAAAGAACAAAAGACATTGAAATTCAAAGCAGAAAAAAATAGAGAAAATGAAATCAAAGCTAATTCTTTTTAAAAGATTAATAAAATAGATAAATAGAAATGGAGGAAACAGTTTCAAAATCTTTAGGAGGCCATAAATACCCTGATAACAAAACAAGACACAAACATTATAAGAAAAGAAAAATATAGATCAATAGAATCCATGAATATAGATATAAAAATACAACAAAATATTACCCAATTGAATTCATCAATATACAAAAAGACAATACATCATGACCAACTGGGGTTCATCTCAGAAATGCAAAGCTGCTTCAAGAGTCAAAAAATCAGTCCATGTAGTTTACCACATTCACGGACTATAGAAGACAAATTATATGATTATCTGAATTGATACAGAAAAAGCATTAGACAAAATTCAAAACTGTCAGCAAAGTAGGAGTAGGAGGGAACTTCTTTAAGCTGATAAAAGAAAACCTATAACTAACATCATATTTAATGGTGAAGGACTGAATACTTTCTCCCTAAGACTGAGAACAAGCCAAGCTTACTGCTCCTATTAAAGATTGTACTCAGTTGTAATATTGTATGCCATGAGAATAGGTTAAAATATGAAGTCAGTGTATTAACAAATGGATAAAACTAATGTAAAAAATAAGAACTGTGCCTCTTCTTCCTGCTTTATATTATATATTGTGGTGTGAATACATTATGGAGGGAATTCAGCTACACTAAATAGTTTGAGACCACTGAAGCCAAATTCTTTCTAGGGTCATTTTCACTGCTACAAGTTGTAGTTGTATATGATATGATTAAATCTACATAAACAGTTTTTGCCTGTTCTCAGAAAGAAAAAAATAAAAGAAAACAAGGTACTGGAAGACTTAACCAGTGCATTAAAGAAAGAAAAGCGATAATATGCACACACATGAAAAGAAACAAAAATGCCTCTCTTTGACATGATTGTCAATGTAGAAAATCCCAAGGAATCTATAAAAAAGATCCTACAAATAATAAGGAAGATTAGTGAGGTCGTGGGGTACCATGCTAATATACAAGAATCAATTTTTAAACTAAAATGAACAATTGAAATTTGAATTTTATTCTCAAATTACTGCTTACACTATCATACATGCACACACAGAAGAAATATTTGGTAGGATTTTTATGCTGAAAACTAACGTTGATGAAAGAAATTAACAAAGACCTAAATAAATGGAGACAAGGTACTGTGTTCGTAGATTGATGACTCAATATTGTTAAGATGTCAGTTGTCCCCCAAATGATTTGTAGATTCAGTAAAATCCCAATCAAAATTCCAGTAGTGTTTTAATTTTTTTAAGAATGCAAAATTACTAGAACAGCCCACAACAATCTTAAGAAAAAGAACAACATGGAAAACTCACACTGCCTGAGTTCAAGACAACACAAAGCTATAGTCATTAAGACAGTGTCACACTGGTGTTAAGGAAGGGATTTCAGAAATAGAGATTTTAAAAATAGACCCACACACATTTGGTCAATGGATTTATGACAAAGGTGCAAAGGTAATTCATAGAAAGTGTAGTTTTTTCAATAAATGGTGTGTGGTACTGGAACAATTTGACTTCCCTGTGCAAATTAATTAGTAGATTAAAAATAATAAAAAAAAGACAGATAAACCTCAACCCAGACCTCGCATCCTATAATTAAAATAAATAACCTCAAAATGGATCATGGATCATAGACCAAACAGTAAAATCTAAAACTATAAAACTTCCGTAATAAAACATGGGAGAAAATCTTTATGACTCTGAGTGAGGCAAAGAATTTTTAAATATAACAGCAAAGCCATGATCCATAAAAGAAAAATATGATAAATTACTTTTTCAAAATTTAAAACTTTTGCTCTCTGAAAGACACTCTTAAGAGAATGAAAAGAGTAGCCACAGACTGGGATGAAATACTTGCAAATCTCATATCTGACAAAGGACTTCTATACCCAGTATGCAAAGATGTCTCCAAATTCAACAATAGTAAAACAAAAAACTAGTTGAATAAATGGACAAAAGATCTGCAGACACTTCACCAAAGATAATATATGGATGAGAAACAAGCAAATGTAGAGATACTCAACATCATCAATCATCAGAGGACTGCAAACTAAAATAGAAAACTAAAATAGAAAAAGGGCTGACAGTACCAAGTGCTTCAAGGATTTGGAGCAATTGGAACTCTTACCCATTGCTGCTGGGAATGTAAAATGATACAATCACTTTGGTAAAAGTTTGACAGTTTTTTATAAAGTTAAATATATAATATGATCCAGAAATCCCACTACTTCGCATTCACTTAAGAGAAATAAGCACTTATGGTGACACAAAATCCTGTACACAAATGTTTATAACAGCTTTGTTCATAATCTTACAAAAACCAAAAACAATCCAGATGTCTTTGAACTGGTGAATGAACAGATGCTCTTTTGTATGCCCGTAAATGGGATACTACTCAGCAATGAAAACAGTTGATACATGCCACAACATGGATGACTCTTAAATGAATAATGCCTAGTGAAAGAAGTTAGGTTCAGAAGGTTACCTACTATCATGATTCCATTCCATGGCATTCTGGAAAACATAAAACCAGGGGGACTGAAAATAGAGTAGTGCTGCTAGGAGCTGAAGGTAGAAAAAGAGTTTGTTTACAAAGTAGTAGGATAATGGAATTTTGGAGGATGACGGAACTGTCCTATATTTTGCTTGTTGTGCCTGATACACGATTCTATGAATTTGTCAAAACAGAAACGTTTACCAACAGAGTTAATTTTAGTATACGCAAACTAAAATATATATGATTCTTTAAAAAGATCCCTAAGCATTACTTTCTTTTTCTACATTTGTTTCTAAGAAGTCATTCATTGCAAGATGAACCATTATTTACTATTAAAAAAGGAAAAAAAGCACCCATTAATCTATAGTTTGACAATGATTATAAAATGTATCCTGATTTCAAAATCGTCATAATGTGAAAAAAGTATATTTTAAAATATGTATAATATGATATTTACAAATTGGAGCTTATTCTCAGACTTCTATCCAGGGATATTTTCTGAGTCCTGCATAACTGATTATTTTTCATTATTTGAGTATGAAGATTGAAACTACTATATTAGTCCATAAAAGTGCTAGTATAGTCATCTTTATATAAGAGAAATTAAAAGGAGAAAATAAACCTCGCTTCAAACATTTTTTTAAAAAGGCCAAATGCAAAACATTAAGCTAGGATTGTCATTTATAAATGTACCTCATTTAAGGGAAATTCAATATATAAATTATCCTAGAAATAGATGAGTTAGAGCAGGTTGAGATGAGGACATCTGATTACTTATCTTAAATAAGAATTCATCAGAGCTCCTTTAAATAATAAATGTTTCACTGTGGTTTTAAACACCTCATTTTAGCCAAATTTGATTATCATGTGTTTCTTTGAGAACTTCTAATGTGAGTTTCATCTGTAGATGAAAAACAGAGCTTTGTCTTTGTGCATTTTATCTAAAATATGATAAATAAATTGCTTCACACTTTAATGGAGTCTATAGTTGACAGAGATTGCTGTGAACTTCAGAGTGGTTACTAATTTGGGTATGCAAACACAACAAGCTTTGTTCTGGAGACAACAAATACTTGTATCTTGGGAAAAACAACAGACTGCAGAATTCATAATTATTTCAAAATTAGGACTGATACTTTATGATATTAATAAATAGACTCAATTCATATCATAACCATTAGTGTTTGATATATATTGTGCACACACACAAAGACGGAATGAACAGATCCAATTAAACAAATACTGGAAAAACTACTTAGCTCATAATTTTTTAAGTGATCAATGCAAACGCAAACTGCCATTTATTCAAGGGTGTGCTGCTTTATGACATTAATGTGCTCCTAAAGAGCTCAAGTCAATGTTCTGTAAAATTGTTATAAATCTTGAATGAATCTTGCAAGAAAATAATGAAACCTTTTGTCATGTAAGTTTTTATTTAACTGTGTTGCTTGTCTATATGTTGAATGTTGAATTTTCTTCATGGCTTAACAGTATTCAGAGACGTACAGACAGGTAGATACATCAGCTTTTTTCTTATTTTAAGGGTAATTATCCTGTAATATGTGGCTTTTTCCATGAATACAACTCCTGGAAAATTTTTTTTCAAATTCTAATGAGATACTAGAACTAAACATTGTGAAGAGTGTTCTATCCAGTAAAAAGAGCCTGGATTTTTTATTCTTAAATAGTGGAATGATGTTGCATACATGAAATAAAAAGGCAGAAGATACAATGAAGTATTGCATGTGCTCAATATACATCCATTTATTAATGCATATGCCAGAGGATTGCATTGTACTATGCATTTGGAGACGTCATTAACAAAGCACTTGCTTATCAATTTAACATGAATTAGTGGATCTTACTGTCTGTGTTTTCACACCCAGTAACAGCATGGTTCTGAAAGTCATGATACTTTTCATTTCTGTTCTTAACATATCAGACCAGCTTGTTCACAAAGCACAGTCACTATAACAGGATCTTGTTCCTGCATATGTATGTTGCCCACTAACAGTTATGACCATAAGTTACAACTACAAAGTCCTGTTCTACAGCCAAGTACTTAGGTACAGATTCTAAAAAGTCAAACCATTAAAACAGAGAAAATGCAAATATTCATAGACTATTTCATATTCACACTCTAACCTAGTTATATTTTTATCTACCAAGCTGTAATAAGTTGTTTTCCTATTGCATTGTATGCATCTTGGGCTTATAAATAACATAAATTACAAAACTGTAAGCAGTTTCTTCAGACTTCATTTTACATTTTTCACTAAATAGTTGAAGACGTGACATTTTGCTCCAGTGCAATATATAGTAATGCTGCATTCAGTAAAAACTGTTGAATATTTCTAAAAAGAGAAAAGCATTTAACTGATTATAGCACTCAGTAAATAAGGAGTTAGTCATAACTGTCAGAAGGAAAACACTAACAGTATAATTACTTATCATAGGTAATTTAAGAAACAAACCTTCCATCATACTCCTAAACCATTAGTCATATGACTTTCTAAAGAATGAAATTTGGTAAAGCCAAGACATAATGCTAGATGGCAAATGCTTCAACTTACCTTTTTTTTTTTTTTTTACAAATGTGATGTGACCTTGGCAGTTTTAAAGAACAAAGTTCTGTTGATATATCAAACACTGTTAACAAACTATTTAGCATTACTTTTTATAAGTTTGCTTTAAGAGCATTTCTTCACAGTGATTTCAGAAAGGTTGGAAACCGGTTGGCATAAAATATTTCCCACATTTTCTATTTTAATATGTATGCAAAAATCATCACAATATACCTGCAACTATAAAATTACAAATGCTTTCTAGAAGTAACTGCATTTCTAGTCATGATAGAAAAGGGTATTTGTAAGACATCTATAATGAGGTAAGTCTAAATAAAATAGAATTTGAGTAACAGATGCTTTCATACCTACTGGCCATATACACCAATGTAACAAGGACAACTAATGGACCAACTTAAGAGACTGTTTTTTAGTATGTTTAATGGATGAGAAATTGGTAATGAAATAAACATTTTAAAAGATGCTCTGGATATTTCACTTTACATCATAATTTTGGCACTTCATGGAACATTTATTTCTCAAAGACCAGAAGTGGTATAAAAGTTCCACAGGTTTTCCACATACCTTGTAGACATTGTTCTTGAGTACTGGCAAACACTGAAACGTAGTGAAATAAACATTCCCGTGTATTTGCACATGCATGCAGTAGTCAAACAGTTATAGTTTATGAATTCTCCTAGATGCTATCTTGCAGTGTTTGTTTCAGGCACTCTCTTCAGCAGATCTTGTTTCAGATTTAAGTTTTACAAATTCTTTAGCCACATTGTCACTGGTCCTCTGCGAGAGGATTCTAAGGATAGTCAAACCAGTTTCATCCATAGAGACGTTTTTCAATAGGGGATACCATGCCCCGTGGCTTCCTTTTTCTGCTATGTTCTGGAGCTGAATTACTGTCATTCCGATAATTCGATCTTCTCTGGCAAAGCAGTAATCTTTAACTGAAAGGTGAAGTTCATAGGCCCGTGGGCGGTTTTCTTTACTCAGAATGCTGTGTGGATTAAAAATATGGATTTTGAGCATTTTCAAATAGGGATCAATATGGTTCTAATAGACTGTTGAAAGTTTTGTATACTGCTCAGAATATTATATTGGCAAATAGAGTATCATTGTCTTTGAACTCTGATGCAAATATCCTTTAAATTTTACTTAGATTGTATTTACATAGCTGTCACTCTGCAATCGAACTTAAAAACTCCTTCCTTCCCTAGATGGAAATAGGAAATCCATCTAAAAATGCTTTACTGCCCTGATGTTAAGGATATTAATAGAAACTGGAATTAAAATATTATGTTGTAATTAATCATTGCAGGCAAGGTCTCCCCAGTGATATAGGGGTAGGAGGCGTTACTAGGGGTCATGGAAGCTAGGCCAGGGGGGACGGGTACCGTTTGGAAGAATTTCTGTGCCATTTCAACATCCGTTATTACAATTTCCTTTCTTTACCTCAGACTCCTGGATACGCTATTATATCTAGGAGCCTTTTCTCAGGGGAATACACTGCACAGACTATCACGCACTGTTCACAAGATGTTAAATTGCATAAAAATTTCCAGAGTAAATCAGTTCCAGCAGAGCCTGGTGCTTCAATGCCAGCTCTTTCCTATAGCAACAGTTAGACCTGTCAAGATTGGGACTGAGGATGGTCCACTTTTTTCCATCTCTTGACTACTTCCTTCCTCCCTAAGACTATCTGATCAGTCACTATTATCTCTTACCTAGACTACTGCAATAGCCTTCTAACTTACCTCTACTTGTTTGGTCTTGCCTTCCCTATAGTTACTTCTCTATACAGCAAACACAATAATCATTAATGATGTAAATCAGATTGTTCAAACCCTCATATGAAAATCCTTCAATGTCTCCTATTGAGCTTAGAATGTGACCCAGGCTCCTTTACCACTGACTTCAAAGCCCTGTGTGATGTAGTACCTGACCACCTCTTCAAATTCATCTTATCTCACTCCCTTGCCCACTACATACTGTTTCTTAAATATGCCAGGCATGCTCCTGCTTAGAATCCTTGCACTCACAATTTTCCTTGTCCTAAAATGCTCTCAACTCTCTTCCCTACATGACTGGTTCTTTATTTTCTCAGGTTCCTATTTAAAAGGCACATGCTCAGAGAGGCTTCCCTGAACACCCCGTCTAAGCAGCCAACCCATCACTCTATTGCATCACCCTGTTTTAATGCTCTGCTTAGTACTATCATATGATAACTTTATTTATTTATGATGTTGTTTATCATACGTTCTTTACCTCTAGAGAGTAACTTCCACGAGAGCAAAGTCCTCCTTCTACATATATCCAATGCCTATACTATTGCCTGATACATGGTAGGCACTGGACAAATACTAAACAAATGGAAGAGAACTAAAAACAGAGCCTTGTTCATTTGCCTTGGATCAATGATGAACAGGAATCCTTAAACCCATAGGTTTTGCTTTCCTTAGCAAAGCCCAGTGCCATTCCTACCCTGTGAGTCGCTCATAAGTGTAGCTCTACAATGCCTATTGCCTGGTTGAATAAAGGAGTCAGGTCATAACTTACAACTGAAATGTTTCGTTATATTTTGGTGACCATGTGTTGCTTTTTGTCTTTGTGCCTTGTTTTCTCTTCTTGTCTCCGAGGTTGGGTCCCAGCATACAAACTTCCACAAAGGGGCGGAACGTTGCAGTGGTCTGCCAGTTTAAGTCATTAATAGCAATCACTAAAAGCCAAAAGGAAAGAGACAGGAATATAAAGTATTAGCAAACCAATGTGTGGAATCCTAGACTCTCCCTTTGGTCCTTAGAGTGAATTTTTATTTTTTAAAACGATGTATGAAGTTGTAACTTGCATTTGATAGCACCCTAACCCCACTGACAAGGAAAAGCCATTTACTCTCTGGGCTGCACGCTTGATGGCGCTTTCAGCTCTAAGCCATGTGGCACTGGGATGGCAAATGTGAGCTGTAATTGAAAGGACAATCATTAATACTGAAAAGTTGTGATTCTTGTTTAGGTGAAAAAATGATGCTTTTCATATTAAAATTATATGTTCATCATAAAATATTTAGAAAATATACAGAAAATAGATTTTAAAAATATATAATTTTATCACTCAGAAGAAATGAGTTAATATTTTGGTATGATGTTTTCAATCTTTATATATAGAATGGGATCATAATGTATTGCAGTCTTATAAGTAGCTTTATTTTTTAAGCCCATCACGGGTAGCATTCTAATTTATTATATATTTTCCAACAGCAAATATTTCATTATATGTACATTTCATTCTATATTTACCCAATCACTTGTTGTTGCATATCATGGCGGTTTCCTAATTTCAGGCATCATAAATAATACTTAAATGAACATTCTCATACAGGTTTGCTCATCCTTTGATGATGATATCCTTAAGGAATTGTCTTACAATTAAATTTGCTAATGTAAAAGGTTGATAAAACTTTTACCATTTGATATGCATTGTCAAAATATTTTTCAAATATATTTAGTGACACTGGAATATATAGTCATGCCCACTTTTCTGTATGATTACCAGTACTGTATATAATCTATTATAGCCCATAGCAGTGTTACTTTTATAATACAAAGATACGTTAGGTAATGCAATTTTAAAATATGTTAGAAGGCCATGGTTTTGATTAAAGTAGATATTATTTAAAGTGACTAAGTCTATAATAATATAAAAATAGAACATGGTTCTATTGAGGAAAGTATTAATCATTAAATTATATCCTTGAAATGACCCCTCTTTTCAGATTGTGCTTTTACAATATAAAACCAATTGATTCAACCACCCATTTAAAAAAAATCAAACAGTTGTTGGAAATCACATAGAAAAAGTAGGTAGGTTATGTGGATAGTAAGAACATGCTGACTTAACATCTAAAATGTCATTGGCAAGTTGGAGCCAACCACAGCACCAATGTTCAATGTATATCATAGCCTCAACCATAGAGAACATGTTCAATGTATACAGTTTTGAAATGTAATCACCAATGTATTTAAACCATTTAGATATTTCAGGTAACATAGGTTAAGTACCTGTGCCATTCATTTGTTTCAGTTTTAAATCAAAAGTTCTAGATTCATGACATTCCGAGCATGCCCTGAAATCATTTAATATAGATTTTTAAAGAGAGATTCAAGAAAAAACATTTTTGATATAATTATTTCCAGAGGTTAAAGTCTCATAGGCTGTTTTATCTACCTGGACCCGAAATATACCTTTTATAGTGACTTTATGCTCTCCTGTTCCTGGGGTGGCGGTGATGTCCACATGAACAGATATCTGACCCACTGAATCTCTGGAGGAGGGACCTGCAAATCAGCAAAAGTTTACTGGCCTGACCTTTCAGACCACTTAATAATGGACATCAGCACTCTGTGCACAAGGGACTGTAAAGTGTGATCATAGAAATAAATGGTTCTTTTCGTTAACAGCACATAATAGAATTTGATAAATGTTCACTAAATTAAATTTGTTATGCAGGTTTGAGGCTTGGGTATAATCATATTTAGCCCATTTAGCTAAACTTTCATATAGTACTCAGATACCTTAAGGCACACTCTTAGTATTACTACTGTTAAAAAAAAAGGCAGTTGCCTTACTAGGCACGTAATAAAGCTCTCCTCCATTGTTGCTTACGTACAAAGATGTATCATGCCTTTCATTCCTTTGTGAAGTGCTTTTCTTCAGTGTACCACACCAGAGCACCCAGGATACAAAGATGGCTCTACAGAGCACCTGCCCTCACGAGGCCCACGCTAGACCAGGGTAGAGCAACATATACACATATTGCTGCATATAGTGTGATACATTCTAAAATAGATATATTTACAAGGTCGACTGATGGTAGAAAAAGGAGTAGTCAATTCTACCCTGATAAACGTTAGTCAAAGGTTAAGAATGTTGTATTGGAAAGTGCCTGTGATTTGGGGTCAGATAAGCTTGAATTCAAATCATAGTTACGCTGCAACTGGTTCTGTGATTGGAATTTGCTAGGTTCTCAAGTCTTGGTTTTCTCATTTGTAAAACAGGGATAACTACATCAACTTCATACACACACACACTTATCTATTAACATATCACCTATAAGCATGTATATATTTTTCACAAATAAAAGCACATGCTCTAATTATCATTTACCTTGCCTTTGTCTTTTCACCTAAAAATCTATTAAGAAGATCATTCCATTTCAGTATACATAAAGCTAAGCCCCATTCTTTATATAGTCTGGAATATCACTGCATTAACTACAAAGTCAATGTTCCCTGAGTACTTGCTTAAAAATGAATCACTAATCTGCTTACTAATGAAAACATTAAAATATTTAAAACATTTAAAATAATGTTTAGCCTTTATTCCATTATACGAACATCCATTATTTATTTAACTACACTTTGGTTGTTTCTAATCTCTTACTCTTATGAGCAAAATGTAACAAATAATTATTTTTCATATTTACAAGTTTATCTATAGTATAATTTTAGAAATGGTATTTATTTGTCAAAGGTAGGTGGAATTCTAATTTTGCCCCATAGAGATTTTAACCATTTACAATATATATGAGAGTAATAAGAATCTTATTTTTGTAAAATAAATGGCTAGTGACCAAGCTGAAAATGAAAGGTTCTAAGAGACTTCCAATTTCTAACTTCAGGAAATGAGTGGATTTCAGCCGGAACCTCTTAACAGGACCTGCTGAGAAGAGCTGCTTCACCACAAGCAGCTCTCTCACCCACACCCCACCCCAGCCATTTGATAATAAAAGAGTTGAAAGATAGAAATGGATCACTTTGGGCATTAGCCAAGGGACTGTTCATTGTTCTGTGGGAAGGGAAGAGCGGAAATGTTTCCTTTTCCTGAGGTGAAGGAAAGAAAACGCCAAGAGAAGTACTCCTAGACTCCGGAAGTGCTAGCAAGATGAGCATTTCATTTTTTAATTGGCTGCCTACTTAGCAGACCTGGACATGGCCCAGTGAGGAACAGCAAGCCACAGAGTATGCCAGGACCTTCCCCTCTGCTTAAAGTCATGGTTGCTGAGAAATATGGCAGATGGCTCCTGAATGGCCTTGAAGTGCCAGAGTTGGGGACAAGAGAGGGATAATGTGATTGTAGGCTCTGGTTTTATCAGGGATTGTCACAGATGTGGTAAAGAGGCAGGCCTCTCAAAGGAATGTGCTATGCCCAGGTGAGGTGCAGCAGGAAAAAGTGGCCAGGTCTCGAGTCTTGGAAGAGTTCATCAGTGCCTTGGGGAACTATTTGGAAATAAGTTTCACACCAGCCAGTTCTATCAAGCAAGCTTGTACTTCCCCTAAGAGAAGGAGCTGGAAAAGCTCTACCACTAACTGAACAGACAATGACCTTTAAATAGATAATGACCACTAATGGCCACCATTGAAGTTTATTTATTTATTTTATTTATTTATTATTTTTGGCTGCATCAAGTCTTAGTTGCGGCACACGGGATCTTCGTTGAGGCATGCGGGATCTTTCATTGTAGCATACAGGCTCTTTGCTGCGGCTCATGGGCTTCTCTCTAGTTGTGGCCTCCATGTTTTCTCTCTCTAGTTATGGTGTGTGGTTTTCTCTCTCTGGTTGTGGCACGTGGGCTCTCTAGTTGAGGTGCACGAGCTCAGTAGTTGTGGCGCATGGGCTTAGTTGCCCCTGGGCACGTGGGATCTTAGTTCCCCGACCAGGGATTGAACCCACATCCCCTGGGTTGGAAGCTGAATTCTTCACCACTGGACCACCAGGGAAGTCCCCAACCATTGAAATTTAAATAGTCATCTTTCTCTTTTCTCTCTTTCCTTCCTCCTCAATATCAGGGAAACTACGTCCAGGAGAAAGAGGAAAGGTACACATTACAGAAGCTCATGTCTTCCTCCACCTCCTGCTTCTACTGCTAGAGTCACCATTTCCCCCTGCTTGTGTAGAAAGAAGGAGAGCTTTAGATCCAATAAGTGATTAAAACTTTAATGTGAGCAGAACAAGGTCTTAGAACCTGAATAACTTTCTAATAGTGCAAGTAATTAACATGGTAGGTACCTGGGTGTCGATATCAATAAGGGAGGTGTCTATGCAGTAGAAAGTAGAGCTCATAAGAGAAGCTGATAACACTTTTTGGAAAAATGAAATAGTTTGATATCATTCCTAAACTGGTGACATATTTATGATATGAAAAATAGAATATATCTTACCATTATTCAAGTCTCCTTTTGTGTATTTCAATAATGTTTTACATTTTTCTTCATGTGAATATTAAACATTTTAAAAGCTTATTCCTAGTTGTGGTATCTCATCCTATTTTAAATGGGACCGTTTATTCCATTATATTTTATAACAGGAAGGCTAGTGATTTTTTTATTCAGCCAACTGAATTTTTAATGAAAGATTTACATTTACCCCTTTTGAGTAAATGAAATACAATCATATTATTTTCAGTGAATGACACTTCTCCTTTCCATTTTTTGTACCTCATATTGTTTGCCTTGGCTAATTTTATTAGCTTATGTTTCTAATACTATATTCCATTGACAGTGTTAGACGTGGACATGCTTGTTATCCTCCATTTGGCTCTCCAAATTCATTTTCCACCCTTCTCTACTCTGCCCTTAGATGGACAATTCAGTGGTCTCCTCTATACTGTACTGCCGCTGAGAAGTCCTGGCAAGGCAGGGGAAGGAGGGAGTAGAGTCGGGTCAGGTATTTATTTCTTTAGTCTCCTTCCTGTGGGGTCACCTTTTGCTGGCTGAATCCTGCAACCAAAAATGAAAATTCCCCTCACCAGCCCTCAACAGGAGACAGTCTCTTTCCTGGTTTTAGGAGCTTCTTCCTCCCTTGTTATTTTTGTTGCAGGGAGGTTAGTTGACTATTTTTTCTGGTCTCTTTATATCCAGCACATACCTTTGTCCATAGTTTCTCTATTAAATCCTTCTCAAATCTTAATTGAGTGTGCCATTTGATTCCTACTGCGACCTTGGCTAATAGAGTTAACATATTTGATTTGCTCATAACTTTAATGTAAATGCCTCTAGTATTTTCACAATATTCTTAGGTCTTGAGGAACACTGAGACAATTTTTTTTGGTGGGGGAGACAGGACATAAAATATGGATACTCACTACTTAACTGTTATCATGATGGATTTTACAGGGGAGAAGATGCTTAAGGAGACTCTTGAAGGTTGGGTTGAAATTCATTGTTTTTAGACAAAGGAGCAGAAAATAGCGTGCGCCCACATGTGGATGCATAAAGGAGAATGGTGTGTCCTGGAAATTGCAAGGAGTTCATTATGGGCGGAGCAAGCATAGATGGAGTAAAAAGAGGAAATGTTAAAGAAAATGTGGGTCCTCTGAATGCCATTTAAAAGTTGTTAGACAAAAATAAATAAATAAAAGTTGTTAGACATTATCTTGGAGATACAGAGAAGTCTGTTAAGTTTTTGGCTATGGGTGGCATAGTCAGACCTAGATTTTGAAAGAATTTGTCTCATCTGTGTAAAAGATAGGTCATTTTTATCACCCATTCCCTTCTGGAAAACCTCTCACTTGCATCTTATTACATCTTGAATCAAATCCTAAAACCCAGCGCCTTGCAAGGATGCTTCTGATGACCTTTCCTTCATCTGCACTTCTGGTCCACGCCGTTGTCTTTGGCTTCATTCTTCAAAGCCTTCTTCATGTTTTCATCCACTCAAACCACATGTTTGGAACATCCTCCCTCCATTATCTTATGAAGCTCTGTCCAAACACCTCTACTGTAAAATACTCATCTTTTATTATTCTATAAAAATAATCTGTAGTTATATTCCTGCTTTCCTCAAATACTATAACATAGTATAAAAAAAACTGGGCAGTGAAATCAGACTTCCCTGATCATGAATCTGGTCTGTCACTCATTAACAGTTTAAAACTCCATAAACGTGCATTTCCTTATTTGTAAAGTGGGGATAAACACACCTACCTGGCAACATTATGGTGAGGCTAAAAAGGGAAAATTTTGAAAAATATGTAGGATATTATGTGCCTTGCACATAACAGCTATCTGGTAAATGGATCCAAGTTTATGATGATAATAATTCTTAATAAGAGTATTTCAAAGTTACTAAATACCTCAAAGATTCATAGAAAAATTATGGAGAAAAATCCATTGATGCTATAGTTATCTAAATCAAATACTGCAATAAGACAACATGAGTGACTGGAGTTTTCCCCAACAACTTTGGAATGCCGACTTTCTTCAGTAAGATTTTCTGGGCTGAGTATGCTAGAGATGGAAGGTTTTTAAGAGCCCTCATGTTGAATGTCTATTAGGGAACGTTCTTCCCCACTATGATGTATCAGTAAAACCTTTGATTAATCAAGAATTCAGTGAAATGAGTTTTCTTGATTACTAAAGGTTTTTTGTTTAACTATTGCTGAAATCAGAGTAAATGAGAGATGGTGTCTCAGCAACACTGAAAATACATCCAGATTGTGTATTTGTCTCTGTTGTTACACCAAGGATCAGAGCCTGCTCAGCACCTGGGTTTGTGGTTAAGACTTTTATGTGTGGTCTTATTATGTATTACTATAAGCAGTAATGTAGCAATGGCTGGTTTCTGCCCAGAGTAAACATCTAGAAATTATGGTCAGGAAAGTTATTGATTTAACAGATTTGTAATTGAGAAAAGCCTTCCATCAGAGCACTCACCAGGAGGTACCATTTCTTCATCTGAGTTTCTAACCAGAAACTGTACCAAGGTAATTTAAAGGCTTTAACTCTGTTGTTATAGAATTTGATTTGTATTGGAGAATATATAAAAATTGAATTAGGAAAATATGTGGTTTCTCTTTGGTGCTCTTACTTATGGAGGAGAAATTTTATGCTGTTTGAAAACAACTAACAGCTAAAGAAATGTGCCTAAAGCTTTTTAAAAGGTACTCTAAATGCATAGATATGTTTTTCCCTTTCCCAAACTGCTGCTCTCTCGTCCTCCACTTGTACATCCTAACTCTGTGCGTGTGTGTGTGTTTTCTAAAAAGATTTGGAGGGCTGCATTGGTGGGGAAAAGCATGTTAAAAATCAAACTTATGTACTCAGCAGTCCCTGAACAATTTTGTGGAATCTCTTGGGTGGAAACATTGACTAGAAAATACACATTTCCTTTTCTAACATAAAATGTGAAATTTACTGCTCAACCAAGTCAAACATAGTCTTGAGAGCTGCCTGCTTAATATGGTACAACCCTAAAAAAGTGGAATTAGGAATGTGACTGTCTTCTGACAATTTTGAGTAGATGCAACTAGTGTAAAAGGTTTTATCATTATTACAATTATTGCTTAATAGTCATGCTATTCATAATTGTCTCCTGAGAACTCCAGGTTTGTGTTTCCATGGCACAGTGTTTATATTATGCCTAGCACTTATGTTATGCCTAGTATTGTAGTTACTTATGCAGATATTTTTCTTCCTAACTATATTCCATAATGGCAGGAAGCCTCTATTCATATTAATAATCCATACTTCTTATCTCTAATTCATACAATAAACATAATATTCTTTTGATACATATTAAATGGCCAGTTTATATTTATTCATTGATTAACATGCAAGCAGTCCTCACTTTGCACGGGTTTTCATGTTCCATGATACGCCTGGATTTCAGTGCCCACAGTTTAGTTAAATAGCACCCATTTCCCACTGACACATTCAAATTTTAGTTACCATGGCCTATTGAACGTGTATCACTGCCTAAAGTACAAACTTTGCTGCTAGTTTCTTAATCCACAAATCATCATATAAGTAACAGATAGGTATTATCCTCAGCAACCAATGACATCACTTCTCTTTTTTTTTGCTTTTTTTTTTTTTTTTTTGCGGTACGCGGGTCCCTCACTGCTGCGGCCTCTCCCGTTGCGGAGCACAGGCTCCGGACGCGCAGGCCCAGCGGCCATGGCCCACGGGCCCAGCCGCTCCGCGGCACGTGGGATCCTCCCGGACCGGGGCACGAACCCGCGTCCCCCGCATCAGCAGGCGGACCCTCAACCACTGCGCCACCAGGGAAGCCCGACATCACTTCTTTTAAAGTCTGTTGGTGATTGGTCACTGTGCCCCTGTTCAGTTCACACATAGCAAAGTGTGTAGCTGTGTTACTGCCTTGTTTTCCAGTGATAAAAACCTGGATAATCAAAAGAGGGAATGAGCCAGAAAAGAAGAAAGTGCAACTAAGGAACAAAAAGTGATAACACTGGAGTGAAATTTGTATAGAATGTAAATGGATTAATAGAAAAAAATTACTGACCTTGTGAATGTTGACATTACTGCCCATGCCGGGCCCTAGAGAAGCAGACAAGGAACTTAATGAAAAGTGACCTTATTGACATAAATGAAAAAGAAGATGAAGATGTCCTAGTAGAGGTGACATTGGAGAAAAAATTCACATTAAAGGAACTCTGAGATATGTTACCGCGTCGAAAGCAGGAAGGATGAACTGCTGGTGACTGGTCCAAACTGTGGAATGACAGTTCACCAAGGCACAGAAAAGATGCTGCGCCTTATGGTTATGTGATGAGTGCTGTTCAAACTACACTCGATAAGATTTTAAAAAGAAACGAAGTGCTTTAATTCTCCATGTTTCTAATGCTTCCAATTACAGCATATTAAATAGATGTTTTCTCTTTTTTCATTTCCCTATACATTTATAGCTGACAGCAAAAGATTTTGTTTCTTTTGACAGAATGTTTTCAAAAGTCTTGGGAGAATTATAATTTTCCCCATTAATTAGCAAGATTGCTTTGAACAGTTTCAGTTTGCACAGTGATTTTTATGATTGTACATATTTGAGTTGATTCATTTAATACCTTTGCAGTTGCTGAAACAATACCTTTGTAGTTGCTGAAACTATGGAAGCTGCTTAATTCAGTCAGATGTGATTTACATCTGTGTTGCACTGTGCAATAGATTTTTCTTCCCATTTGGTGGGGCTGGTTTGCTATAACCTTGATCTGATCCATCTAACATTTGCATGGTGAAATCTGTTGACTGCCTATCCCTGAATAAAAATGGTATTGAATAGAAGCATCTTCAAGTTGAAGAAGGTATATATCAATCAAGCAGTTATTTTCCAAAAAGAGAAGAAAAGGCAACATATAAGAGATTTCCACTTGTGACGGAATGAAATATGAAAATAATCTAATATGGAGCTTGTTATTCATCTATTTAACAATTTTTGAGCATTTAATGAAGATTTAATCAGAGGCTATGCCTGTTACATAATCTTGTCTATTCTAAATCCATAGAAATTAGGCTATTGTGCCTCAAATCAACATCTGGGTCCCTAGAATGTGTCCTTTGTCACCAACATTATTGGATCATGAATACCAAACTCTCTATTCAGGAATGAATAACGCTCATGTGAGTAAACATTGGCAAAGGGCAGGAGGATGAAAGAACTGATTGTTTAATTCGAAGTTCTCTTTAGAAGAGCAGCTTTTGATAAAAAGCTTTTTGATAATAGATCCTGATTAGTATCAGATTATAATATAGCATTATATAAGCACCCCTAATAGAGTTAGTCTCTCACCCAACATAATTTTAGTACATTCTGTGAATGAATAATTTAAAAAACATTTAGTAATGATTATTCATGTAATGTTTTAAATAATTACCTCCAAGTCTCTATTAGCATCCTGTAAAATATTAGATGAAAAGTATCACAGCTGCTCAAGTCATTTGTACAAGTTCACCAAACTGCTTAAGCCCCTGACAAAGGGGTTTGAATCAGTCCTCATGGGACTTTGCTGGGCCCCTCAAAGGAAAGGTGTGGTGAATTCATGAGGGATGACCACTCTGGCAATGTCATAGTTCAGTATCAGCTGACCTGCCCTACTTCTCCTCCCACCTTCAAGTCTAGGGCTCCAGGTGGTAGTAACTTACCTCCATTCAGGTTTCTAGGTCGTTAGATATCATCAGAGGTGGTAGGAGTAGAATAAACCAGGAAGTGGCTTGACTTAAGCTCCATTCCTTCTCTTATGCCTTTTGTGCTTTCCTCATGTTCCTTCTTGTTTGCTCATCATCTCCATGTTATTTAAGATTTATATTTGAAGTAATTCATGGTCATGATAACAATTATGGGTACAATTTTTGATTACTTGTGTGTGCCAGGCATTGTGCTGAATGCTTTAAGGATAAGATCTTGCTCTGATATCAGATAAAGGTATCGTGTACATTTTATAGATGGTGCAGTTGGGCATGGATGTTAGTTACCTGTCAAAGTCAGTAAATGGAAAACTGAAATTTGACCTCAGATCTCTGACATGCTGTGATGTTCATTGAATAGCTTCTCTTCTACTCTTTTCCCCTCCCCCTTCCTTTTTTCACATCAAAGAGGAGAAAGCAAACTGTCTTGGTGGTTTTGTTTTTTTTTTGTTAATGGCATTTAAAGTTGGTGAACTAAAAGGCAGAAGATGTGAAATCTAAGACAAAGAACATACTGCATAGACAGAAAGCATCTATGTATCTTAAGGTTATTTTTGTGTGATAATATTTAGTTTTCATTTGCAGCTTTTTATATTAAGCCCCATGGTAATCATTCAAATGTATATTTAAATTAATTTTGTGTTCTGGGATGTTTATGGTTTCATAGCTCTCTGTGTTTTATCCTTAAACCTACTGTTGACTGAAACATCTTATATTGTTACTTTATATCCGTGAGTTTCCATGCTATAGCATGCTTAAATGTGTGGCTGAAAAATAAATCAGTGATTACTAAGATTTGAAATGTGTCAAATCCTGGAAGTAAGTCACTATGCTAGTTGGGTATCCTTTTAGAATTGTTTTGGAAAGTTTAGTTATCTTAACCTGAAATATTTTAGTATTGAAGAATATATAGTTTTAATGTTAGAACTAGAGTGGGCCTTGGAAACTATCTGATCCGATATCTTTGTTTTAGAGGTAAGGAAGTTGAGGCTAAGTGTCTTGTACAAATTTCCATAGCTTGGCAGTATCAGTGGTGGGTCTTGTTATTTTCAGTGAAGGTCTCTTTCCACTGACAAACTAGCTTGCCTCTAAAAAGGTCTTCTGGGGCTTCCCTGGTGGCGCAGTGGTTGAGGGTCCGTCCGTCGATGCAGGGGACGCGGGTTCGTGTCCCGGTCCGGGAGGATCCCACATGCTGCGGAGCGGCTGGGCCCGTGAGCCATGGCCGCTGAGCCTGCGCGTCCGGAGCCTGTGCTCTGCAGCGGGAGAGGCCACAACAGTGAGAGGCCCGCATACGGCAAAAAAAAAAAAAAAAAAGTCTTCTGGAATTCACATAATGGGACAGACTTTCAAAGAATAGTAGAATTTGGGAAGTAGGTAGGATATGGATATGGACAGTCACTGCTGTTTTTTCCTGGTGGAAACTCAGAAGTGGCAAAAATCAGAAAATTAAACTTTCAATTTTGACTAGTGCCTAAGAATTATTTCTAATCATTATCTATTTCACCTGATCTGTTAGCAGCTCTCTTTTAAGATCTTAATTTCATTAACACCATGACTACTAGCAAACACTACTACCTGGAGGAGAATGAGATGAGAAAGATTACTCTCATAAGGCAGTACGTATTCACACCATGTAAATCATTGTTGGTAGGAAGAGACTAGAGTAGGATACGTTTTGAGGGATGAGAGCTTTAGGTCATGTCTTTTCTTCTTGGTAGTCACTGAGGATGTCAATAAACGTAGTAGTAGATACTGAGCTAGTTTAGATAAGTGAAGTCAGGCTAGGGGCTATGCACCCCACAGCTTCAAATGATTGGAACTATCAGTAACCAAGGATTTTTGAGATGTGGCTAAGGGTAATCCAGTTTACTTGAATGTATGATGTGAACAGATCTTCTCTGAGGATAAATATACATATAAAACTCAGGGGCTTCTGAAAAAAAATTCTACAGCACAAGGAAAAGGTAACAATATCTCAAGTACTCAGGCAAAAGCCTATTGCTGGAAGTGATGCTCCTGAAGAAACCACAATGAAAACTGGAGTCATAATCAAATGCATAAGAAAAAGCAAATTACTTGAGCTTAAAAAAAGCCCTCCACTTTTAAAGAATTCAATTTGTTTTAGAAAAATTAAATAGCACAAACTATACCCATGTATATCCAGGTGAAAAGGAGAAGAAGAGAAGGAGAAGGAGGAGAAAAAGAAGAGGAGGAAAAAAGGAGGAACAGGAGGAAGAAGAAATGTATCCAAGAAGAAAAGGGAAAGAATTTCAGCTGGCCTGTAGTTTTCCTCACAAAATAAAAATCAGAAGGAAATGAGCAGTGCCTACAAAGTTATGAGGGAGAGAGTCTATAATCATAGAATTTTAAATCTAGGAAAGTTGTTTCTATGTATGAATGAAACAAAATGTAATTCAAGAGCCAATAAAATTTATTTTACACACACACGTGTGCATGCACGGGTGCGTGCGCGCGCGCGTGCGCGCGCGCGCACACACACACACACACACACACACACACACACACACACACACACACACACACACACACACACACACACACACACACACACACACACACACACACACACAGAGTTTCCCCAGAGACTATGACTTGGAGACATATTTCAGCCAAAAGAACCTCAGACTGGGGAAGTTGTGTTGTAGAAAGTATGTCAGTAAGCAATAGCATGATTTAGATAAACTATGAGGTGGATATCAAATGGATATACCTTCCTTATTAGATTTGAATTTATTATGGCAAGCGTAGTCTTATTTAGTTTTATATTCCCAGTGTCTATCTCTGTGCATGGCATAGTGAAGGAGCTCCATAAGAGGAGAATGAACAGAAATTTGGATGATGTGTGGATTGAACAGGAAGGCAGGTGTTAGGAAGGGATGAACTCTTTAATGGGAAAGTAATTAAAAAGTTTGTTCTCTTCGTTTTAGTGTTTTAGTGTTGTGTAAGTGAATCAGTGGTAAAATAATGAAATTATAGGCGTGCTTAAAGCAGATTTGCCTTATCAAATAAATGGGTATTGATCTATGTCTGGCTTCCATCACACAGAAGTATTCTCTCTCAAGTTACCATCTTTGCAGGAAAAATGTGCAAATAAAAACAATTCATGTGAATAGATGACTATGGAGTTTAAATTTGCTTTGTAGCAGCTTAGAGATGCTCATGGCAATCCCTTCATTATAGAGGTTCTGGGAGTTTGGGGTTGTGGTTATTAGCTATGGAGCTAGTCTTACCTTGAGTAAAATTTCAAATTTTAGAGATTTTATACATATTTTGCTAAATATATTTGTAAGTATTCTTTTACTCCTATTTTAAATAGGATTCTTTTCTATTTCACATTCTAATTAGCTATTAGTTTTGTAAAGTTATGCTGTTGAGTTTGTATATTGATTTTGTAGTGAACGATTTCATGGAAAAGCCTTATTAGTTTCAGTAGTTTCCCTATAGAATTGCTTATGCTTTCTACGTAAATAATTATGTTGTCTGCTTATAAGGACTTTTATTTTCTTTTTCAATTCTCTTGTTTTTGTGTAGAGAACAAGATGATAATCTCCCTAATTAATTTTATATGTATATAACATTGAGACAAAAACTTAATATGGAGAGTATAAAAAGAAGACCTAGCTAAACTAATTTATATATATAATACAAAAATTCTAAATAAAATATTGATAAAATGCAACCCTATCACCAAGTAGGGTTTATCTTAACAAGAAATGGTTGTTTTAAACTATTATCCTAATAAGTATCACTAGAAACTTTTCTCATAAATTCTGAAAAAGGATTTGATAAATTTCAGTGCCCATTCATGATAAAATCTCTTATTAGTTATTCAGATTTGAAGGATGGTTCCTAACTGTGATAAAGAACATTTCTTTTAAAACAACTGACCTCATACCCACATGTGAATCATTAGAAATTCCCTTTCAAAATTGGGAACAAAATAAGACTACGCAAAATAAGAATAAATACAGGGTCTGAAAGTTTATGTGGAGGCAATGATTAAAAACAGAAAAGTCAGTATGGCTCCTGGAAATGGTGACATTATTTTTTTTGCAATAACTAAAATAACAATTTAAAAATTATTTAACAAGAGTGTTTCTTGAATTAATTTGATAAGAGATTAAAACATAATAAACAAATAGTTACATGATTCTGGATGACAGTATATCATTCTCAAAGCAGCCAGAAAAAAAAAATCCCTGAAATAAAGTTAAAGATGTGATAAAACAATGAAATTTCATATAGGCATAAAATAATAATTACATGAAACATATCTGTAAACTTTACAGTTAAGACAAAATGTCTTAAGGAAGTCACTTACTTGCATATTTAGTTACAGACTTACTGCAATTTTAATCAGAATCCCAAAGACTTCAATTTTTTTTTTTTTACAGAATCCAAAGCTCATGTGAAAAGCAGTGACAATAGAAACTAAGAACTTATTAAAAATAGAACTATTAAAAGTAACTAAGAATTTTTAAAAACACTAAATGAATAGTAACTAAGAACTTTCCTTAAAAAGAGAGAAATGAAAATGTATTATTCTTATAAAATATTAAAATACTTTATTAAGCAACAATAATTAAATCAGTCTAATCCTGGGCTATAAATGGTCAGACAGAATAGGATAAAAGGTCCAGAAACAGAATTCCAATATATTTAAGGTATCAATGGCAAAGGAATCATCAGTGGGACAGGGCAGAATTATTCAGTAATTGGTAGGAGAATAGGTTACTATTTGGAGAAAAACTTTATATCCTCACTGTATATCATATACCAAAAACAAATTCTGATATATTAAGTTAAAATTGAAAAATACAACTGAAAAAGGAAGAAAATATAGATGAATTTTATTTGATATCTGCATGTGGAAAGGTTCCTTGGGCTTAAAATTAAGGAAATAAATCACAAAGGCAAATATCTGAAAATATTTGTATATCAAAAGACATACTATGGAAGTAATCAACTGAGTGAGAAAATGTTTGCAACAAATGTTATAGAGGGTTACTATCCTTAATGTATAAAGAAATCACACAAATTGATAAACTCAAAGGCACCATTAAAAAATGAATAAAGGTCATAGACAATTCACAAAAAGAAATATTCAACTAGTTAACAAATATTGAAAATGTTTATTCTTTTGTAATCAAATTAATGTATATTACCTATTACATTAACAAGTATTTTAAACAAATAAAACCACCCAGAACTGGAGATTTTTGTGGAAAAATCTAATATTCTAATCAACTTTTGATTGGAACAAATTTATAGTTGGAAAGCTACTTGGGTATTACATGCCTTCTAGATATTCAGAACTTTGGATTCAGTAATTCCATTTATGGAATTCTATTCAAAACATAATTCTAAATACAGAAAAAATTTGCCTGGAAAATTTTTAGTAAATGTAATTTAAAATATTGAATGAAAATGAGAAATAAACTTAAGTATTTTGTAATTGGGGAATATATAAATTATGAATTATCTGTGTGATTGGATATAAGCATGACACATTGACAAGGAGTTATCATACAAAATACTTACGTTGGAATGCTGTATGAAAGCGATACATAATTTCCTATAAAGTTTCTGAAGTATTTAAAACAAACATAAGATGAAATTGCAAGAAAATATATCAAAAGTTGAATAATTTGTGAATAATCTTTTCCTTTTTAATACTGTTCTGAATTTTCTATTTTCCAATATGTATATATTACCTTTATAATCAAAATACAAGAAACCTAGTTAAAACAATGTTTTAAAACTTGTGTCAAGAAACTTTGGGGCTTCCCTCGTGGGGCAGTGGTTAAGAATCTGCCTGCCAATGCAGGGCACACAGGTTCCAGCCCTCGTCTGGGAAGATCCCACATGCTGCGGAGCAACTAAGCCTGTGCACTGCAACTACTGAGCCTGCGCTCTAGAGCCCGCGAGCCATAACTACTGAGCCCACATGCCACAACTAGTGAAACCCATGCACCTAGAGCCCATGCTAAGAGAAGCCCATGCAATGAGAAGCCTGCGCACTAAGAGTAGTCCCGCTCGCTGCAACTAGAGAGAGCCCGTGCGCAGCAGCGAAGACCCAATGCAACCAAAAATAAATAATAAATAAAATAAATATTAAAAAAAATTTTCTATTAAAAAAAAGAAACTTCGATTTCATACTGGCTAAACCACAAAATTTATCAATAACTAGGAATTTTTAACTCCTGATTACTGATTATAGAGTTTTGAAACAGCATATCCATATATTTTTGCAGAAGAGTTTGATAAGGAGATTAAAATTAGCTTAACCTTTCAGGATCCTACAAGTTCCCCCAGAGATTTAATACTTTTTAAAAAACTCAACCAGCCTATGCATCGACCTTCTGACTTATTTAGATGTTATCTTATCCCTCATATTTAATCATCAAATTTCTTGAATGTACCATCTACACTTGCTCACTTATGTCCAAGCAAGTTTTAAGTCATCTCTTGTGATCGTATAGCATAACTCTACTGGAAATTTTGAGAGTCCCCAATGATCTCTTTTTAAACTATATAAAAATATATTTTTTCCAATTCCTTGCTATCTTCCATGTCCTTGGCTTTGACATATTTGAATACCTCCTTGTAGTCTTATCCCTCTTGACTTCCTTCACTGTCTACTTTCTTGATTCACTGTTTACTTCTCTGGTTTACTCCTTTTCTTCCATCTTTGTAGCCACCTTCTTTCAGCTTTTCCTTATGTGCCATTCCCCCATATCAGTCCTTGGCTCTCTCCTCTCTTTTCTCAATACTCCTTTCCATAGTGTTATAGTTTCAACTTTCATCTTTATTAAGTTTAAAAAATATATTTCTAGTCCTTATCCTCATCTTCCAAATGAACTCCATTTCTAATTGTCTAACAGATACAATTGCTGGATGTTTTCCCTCTTAGTTTAATCTCATCAAATCCAAAAATTGACCTATGGTACTCTCAAACCTACTCCAGTTCTCAGCTTCCCCATTTCCAACCGGATGACACTATTCTTTCTGCTATCCAAGCTCAAATCACTGAAAACCTGATGGAACTTTTCCTTTCTGCTTTATTTGCTGATCCTAACCAGTAACTAAATCTTTCCCATTCTTCTTCTTCTTTTTTTTTTTTTTTTTTTGCGGTACGTGGGCCTCTCACTGTTGTGGCCTCTCCCGTTGCAGAGCACAGGCTCTGGACGCGCAGGCTCAGCGGCCATGGCTCACGGGCCCAGCCGCTCCGCAGCATGTGGGATCTTCCCGGACCGGGGCACGAACCCGCATCCCCTGCATCGGCAGGCAGACTCTCAACCACTGCGCCACCAGGGAAGCCCTTGCCAATTATTCTTTACAGAGTTTATTTGATTCAATCTCTACTTCAACATTCTACTCTCTTAGTTTGTGATCTCATCACCAAATCTGGTATCTCTGTCACCTTCCAAAAAGTCATTTTGCTTTCATACATTTCTATTATATTTTATATCACTTAGCAGGACTAAACTTCCCAAGATACAAATTTCTTCCTATTACTCTTCTTCTCCTAGAACCAAGGCTTCCTGTTGTTTTGAGGGGAAATTCCACATTCCCTAAGTAACTCTTGGCTTTAGAAATTCTGCCTCCATCAATTATGATCAAATTCATCCCTCACTACACTCAACAGTATCCCTTTCTGCAAGCCTTCCTTCCATATATTTAAGTAGTACCCCCCACCTGAACTCTGCCATCTCTTTATGGCTTTCCAGTCACTCCAGCCTATATGGTTGACTGTCACTTGCATCCACTTCTGTGTTCTTATCCATACCACCCATTTTCGTACTCAATATTCTGCCTCATTGTGTACTCCTGTGTCTGTTCTATTGATTGATTGAACTTTATTGCATCATGAAGTTACACCAGGATTAAAATTGTTTCAATGTTAAATTAAAAAAAAACTATATCTAAATTTTTAAATAATATACATTATTGGCAAAATTGGTGGGATAACATATATAAAAAATTAACTGGAAAGCAAGTTTTGGAGGCAGCGTGCATAGCAAGTCTCTGGGCCACACTCCTTAGATTTGAATTCAGGCTCCACCACATATTAGCTGGGTGACCTTGGGTAAGTTGTTTAATCTCTCTATATTTCAATTCCCTCATCTGTGAAATAATAATAGTAGTACCTGACTCCTTCAATTGTTGTAAAGATTACATGTTATCACCTGTAAAGAACTTACAAAAGCGCCTGGCATATAGAAAGTCCTCTGTATTATTGTGGTTGTTTATTAGAATATTAAATCGTTCCCTTTGACCTAGCAATTTCTTTCCTATGAACCTGTCATACAGAAATATTTGCATAGATACACAAAGAATTGTATGGCTAAAGATTTCATGGCAACATTTTTATAATGGCTAAAAAATTTAGATACAACCTATATGTTTATAAGTAGTAAAATAGTGAGTACATCATCATATATCTTATTATGAGATATTATGAATCCACTCTAAAGGGGGGAAAATCTGTATATAAGACATGAAAAGGTGTGTATGAAAAATCAAATAGCACAATAGTATGCATTGTGCTACTATTAAATGAGAGATCATTTAATATCATAGACTGCATTGCAGGTCAAAAGGCTAAAGAACTAGAGGCTAGTGTTCTAATAGGAAAATATAACTGTCCCCAACTTTGAGGCAGTTACTCTGCAGGAGGTGGGCATACATACACAAATTAACTCCTCTGCAGAAATGCACCAGGGCTCGGTAATGTATTGCTCTGAACGTTTTATCAAGAACTGGTCTAATCTAATGTAATTCGGCGAAGACAGCATAACAAGACAGAAGGAATTCTAACGGACAGAATGAATAACATTTGTCAGAAAAGAAACAGAATAGATATGGTTCCACTTCCCAGCAGGTACAGTGAACATAGAGAACTTCATGCAAGAAACCCTCTGTGTTTCCTCTTCTTCTTTCCTTTTCTTTACCTGCTTTAGTCTGTTTTGCTTACTGATCGTTATACAGTACTGAATAAGACTTTGAAATCTGGATATATAAAAATTGAGTTACTGTATAGAGTTTAAAAATAAATGAATTAAACATGGTTTCTTCATTTGGTTACTAATATATTAAACTGGCCACTTGGCTAGGTTTTGTGGGGGCAAAACCCCATGAAATGAGTGCACTGCATTTCCACCTTATACAGCAGTGGAATAAAATAGATACATAAATAACCCTACTTGAAGATTTTTGTAATTTTAAATCTGAATTTGTAATCTGAAAGATTTGGGTTTGAATTCTGGCTCTGTTGTTTATTAGCTTTGGCCTTGGGTGATCATTTTAATATCTCTGACACTTGGTTCAGCTGTGGAACTGAAAATAATCACATCTTCTTCATAAGATGAAAAGGACAAAATGAGGTAACATTGGCTGAACTCGCTGTCTAACATATATCAGGTGCTTGTAAATGTTAATTCCTTTGTTTTTTCATTTTAATTTGGAAAGATCTATTTTATTTTTGGTTAAAAAACACATTTTATATGTGTTTATATAAAGTATCTTGAATATACTGATTAGATTTTAGCTTTGATTAATCTAGGCCTTAGATTTGATTAAGAAGAAATATTTTAATATCTACTCTTCAGTAATGCTATTTTCTTAAAAAAATCTTGAACCTCTGAAAAAAACTTGAACCTCAGAAAAGTGAAGAGAAATTGGCTTTTTTTCCCCTAGAGAATACATACTTTTTTTTTAAATTGGGATATAGTTGCTTTACAGTGTTGTTAGTTTCTGCTGTACAGTGAAGTGAATCAGCTATATGTATACATACATCCCCTACCTCTTGGACTTCTCTCACACTCCCCCATCCTACCCCCCCATCCCACCCATCTAGGTCACCACAGAGCACCGAGCTGAGCTCCCTGCTCTATACGAAGTAAGTCAGAAAGAGAAAAACAAATATCGTATATTAACGCATATATGTGGAATCTAGAGAATACACACTTTTGAGGAGACTTTATGTTTTGAAGTAAACACACATAAAAATACAAAACCAACTATTTGTCTGAAACCATCAGGAAAAAAGCCAAAGGCCTTAGAAATAATTCCCAGTGATTGTGTTCTTTATAACTGCCATCACTCTAAAAACTTCATAAGTTCAAACAATGCTGAGGAACTCCATTGTAGGGTAGAGCATTACAAATTATTTTTCTTTTTAAAGAAAAGTTTGGATCTGACTCTGAAAAAGGTCAAACATGCATGGAGAAATACAGAAAAGGACAGAGTTTTGAAGGAATTTAAATACTGGCTTCCAGTAATTTCCCCAGTCCAATACATCCCTGCACCCTGTGGCTCAGTTCTAACTTGAGAGTTGTTAGCATTTTTACAATTCATTTTCCTCTTTGTTTAAACTATTTAGAATTAAACCTCAGTCAGAGCCTACAACTGGTTGCATTCATGATGCAGAATTTGCCTTAGAACTGAATATCACTGCTCTAAAAAAAAAAAAGTGAATTTCAATGTATTATCTTTTCAAGTAAAAACATAAATACAGGATGTGAAGCTGAGGTCAAAGGCCATTTCCTACAGGAAGCTCTCCTTGACCTCTCCACCAGAAAATAATCTCTCCTTGATACAACTTCATTTATAATCTGTTTAATGCTTTAGTATTTTCTACTTTGATTATAGTTATTTGTACACAAAATGCATATACTTCCAATTCAGTAAACTTCCTAAGGATGGGGATTTTGATAGATTCCTCCATGTGACCACCATGCTTACCCCAGCACTACAAAGTCAAGATGGTCTCAGTAGTGGGGCACAGCAGAGGGCATGGGAACAGGCTCTGGAGGATCTTGTAATAACCTATAACAGAAAATAATCTGAAAAAATATATATACATATACATAACTGAATCACTTTGTTGGACTCCTGAAACTAACGCAATATTATAAACCAACTATACTTCAATTAAAAAAAAAGATTTAGAACTAGAGCTTATTCTGGGGGAATCAGGGAGACAGAAGAAGGAGAACCCCTTAAGGATAAAGACATCAGTGATCCCCCAAAACTTCTACCACCCCAGTCAAAAAGTGTTTACAGCAAATATCCACCTAGACTCAGAGGTGTTGTAGCTGTTACTTTTTTCTGGTATAAGAGTACCTGCAATTTCAAATTCTTAGTTGTTTTCCTTAATTGAAAATAACCTACAAGTGTTAGGATGCATGGTTAAGCACAGTTTAGGCCATGGTAGGAAATTATGCATTCTTTAAAACTCGTACTTTTCAAGATTTTTAAATGACACGTGAAGGTTTTCTATAATATTGGGAAAAGTAGGCCATCTGATGCTATACAATGTGATGTTTACAAGGTCAGGGCATGAATGACAATGGGGCCAGCCAGTCCAGTGTAGGATTAAGAAAAGGCCAGCTCCATGAAGAGATGGGCAGGGGTCCAGGTCTCAGATCAATAAACTGAGGGTTAAAGCAGCAGAAGCAAATCAAAGGTCTGGAAACCTTGGTATCAGGCATCTGTGGCCTGAGGAGATCAAAGGACCTATGAATAAGTGGGAACGAACACTTGGAATTTGGTAATGAAGACAATGGAAACACTGTATTTAGGAAGTCAGGTAAAAAAATAAATCATGCTCACGAGTGAGGTTTCAACAAAGTGTATTAGAACAGAGAAGGTCCTTGTGTTTTTACTATTCGTGTGTGAAAGTGTTTGGGGTGAGAATGGTTATAGGTCTGGATTGGAATATTAGCAAGAGAAGTGATTTTCTGCGTATGGCTAAGAAAGAGTTCAGTGCTACAAATAGGGTTCTGGTAGCAAATTAACTGTGGATTGATAAACAACCAGATAAGAATCTCTCAATATACAGAATAAGCAGGTTTCCCAAAGTTGCCAGTCAATTGATTTTATGAATATCAAGTATTTTTCTCATTAAATATACAAGAATCTATTCCTTCAAAAATACATTCCATATGATAAAAAAATAATACTAGAATTCTGAGAAAATGGCTCAAAACAGTGTCAGCCTAATTTCTGGATCTTCCTAAATCCATAAGAAGACACACAGAGCAACTACTTGGTGAAACTACAAACCCAAGGGAAACATTTACCATGTAACCGGTGCCAAGGTAGCCCATGAATCCCTAATCGTGAGAATGCAGGAGCCACCACCAACAGCCACTAGGCTTTTGTGTAACTGATGGTTGTTTGGAAGAGAAGCATGGGGACATCTGACAGATTTGAGAACCAGAGCGCCCCAAACTAGCCAATAGGTACTCACCAGATGGTCCCAGGGGCCAATTTGAGATAGCTGCTGGAACTTGGAGGGGAATTGCCCAATCCACGAACAGGAGAGGGCACAGAGAACAGAGTGAACATTGAAGGGGCAGGAACACCCCAGCTTCTATGCACTCTCTACACTAATCCTACCTATTGCTTTACCTAAGGGATGGAACTGGAGTCTAGTCAAGCCTCTGGACCCAGTGGCTAATTCGTAGGAACATAGAAGGATATGCTGAATCACACTCTAAATCTTCAATCAGGAAAATCCAGACTATGGGAGATTCTGAAATCAAGCAACCCATGTTCTTCAAAAGGTAAATTGTAAAGAAAAAAGGTGGAGGAGGAACTTACAAATTAAAGGGACTTAACAGGTATCCAATAAAAAAGTGTGCAAGGTGAAACGCTAGTGTCTAAATAAACTCTCTTGGGTATAAAACTATGAAGAGATGCTAAGAATTACTATAAAAGTCAAGACAGTGGTTACCTTTGGAGGAAGGCTGAGGGTGTGATTAGGACAGGGAACATGGAGATGCTTCTGTGGTGGCTGGCAAAGTTCTCTTCATTGACCTCTGTGGTTCTCACATTTGTTTTATGTGGTTCTCTTTACTTATTTTACAATAATAAAAAAAACCTTAGAAAATAAAACCTATTGATACTATAATCTCAAAGTAAAAATATTATAATATGCTATCTACTTGATGGCGGAACGGTGGTGGCCACTTAAAGGATATTCCTGTGCCTCACTTCTACGAGGTTGGCTGTGGGTGGGAGGATTTTCTTCCTACTCTCAGCTTGCTTTAACCCTGTCTCCCTTTCAGCCCAGTGAATCTAATCTATTGTTCTCAGTGAAAGCTAGAAACAATTGTGTTTATTACTCTGAGTAGTGTGTTAAAGAGCTATTATGGTAATTAAGGTGCTTCAGAAATAAAGTTATCCCCTCCAACTCCAGGCTGCACAGCTCCATGGAAACCACCTATGGCTTTGCTTCCTTTGGATGCTTTCTCGGTCCTCAGAGGCCAGTAAGGAGCTAGTCTGTTCTCCAGAGCTGTTAACTGATGGAGAAAGAATGCCTCTTGAGTGTAAGCCAGGCTAAACCAGACAAGAAGAGGGCTAGTGGGGAGGGCAGGAATAAGACCGGGGAGCTGGCTGTGGGATCACAGAAGAGAAGTAGGGCGAGGGTGTGAGTCAGCCTCTCACTGACGGGGCAGTGTGTGGGGAGGACTGCAAATCACTGCAATAGACTGCAAAACTAGGCACTTCTCATCTTCACTCTTTCTTCACCTTTTCCTGCTTCCACGTCTCCATTTTCAGGGGGAACAGGGCCTTAAATGGTTGGCAGTAGCCCTAGAATGACACCTGATTTTATTGTTGGCCAAAAAGTTTGTTCGGTTTAAAGTAAAAAAAAAATTTCCATTTTCACCAAGAACTTTATTGAACAACGTATTCATTAGCCGAACAAACTTTTTGGCCAATCCGGTATTTCCTTCTGCCTGCTGTTAAATTAATTGAACAGCCCTGACAGAACTCTTTTAAGGCGGGGCTAGGGCGGAAGGCAGATGTCCGGACCATTCTACCATACCCTCAAAATCAAAGAGCGTAGTGGTAGTGATCAGGGAAGTCTGGTACTCTGTGATTACCAAAACTTTACTACTTTTTTTCCTGCTGACAGAGTTGGTAAAAGCCAAAGTTAATTTTTTTTAGCTGCCTATAGAAGACAGTGATACAAATAAGGCTAGTGCTACACCACTCTGCCCAATGTTTATGTCTTTCTTTTATTCTCTGCTTGTTGATGACTATACAAATCCTACTCATCCTTCAATGTCAAGCTAGGTCTTTGTTTCTCCCGTGTCTCCTCAGCCCATTCCTACCATCAAATGTACTCTCCCTTCTCTAAACCGATAGCACTGCCCTGTAATGCTCTGATAAGCTTGCCCTGGATTATTAAGTAATTTTGTTTGTGGCCTATTCCCCCAGGAGGTTTTCTTCTCCTTGATATTAGAAACCCTATTACATTGTCCTCTGGATTCCCTGTAGCATGTAGCAGAGTTCCTGGCATATAGATTATCAAAATATGTTTGTTGTTTATTTATTTTACTGATATCCATTGCATGACATGCCAACCATTCCTTGGAACTAAAGAATTAATTGCTAGGAAGAATGCAGTAGTTCACTCTAATCTAACCTAATCCATTAGACTGTAGATGACCTAAGAGTAGAGGCTGCAGTATTCGGTGTTGTGTCGCTAACATCTAGAATAGTGCACGGTCCATGATAAACACTTAGCTAACATTAGTCCCGTGAATGAATAAATGATCAATCTATGGAGTTCTCTTAAAGTATAAAAGAGGTGAGTTTTTTTGTTTTTTTTTCCCCAAAGAGAGAGGAAAAAACAAAAAAAACTTTTATATAAGAAAAAAAAAATACTGATTAGGTGAGGATGTTCCAAATTCAGAAATGTTGTTTATCAATAAAACACATAAAAAAATAAGGTACCAAAAAGTGAATTGTAGTGAGTATTCAGGTGTTACAGTTATTATGTATTCAGAAATATGAAAGTTCTATATGGACAAAGAAATCTAAGAGGCACTTTATAATCTAATTTAATCTACCTGAGCTCATCCTGTTCTCAAACTAGACCTTCTGTTCCTGACCTTCTGGCCTGCTCCCTCCATATCCTGAACCCAGCCTAACTCTCTGCCTTTGGTGATATGATATTGTGTTCATAGAAAGTCCTTGCTTCTCTAAAGCATATGCCTCTATCAAGATCCATCTCTAGACTTCTCTCTTTCACCAGTGCTCCTTGGATAACAACTCTATCCTTCTGGGATTTATAGAGCCTCGCTCTAATGAGATGAAGGAGCAGTCCACGCTAATAAGAGCTGCTTTGAAATGACCCTCTAACGGTCCCATGCTTACCTGTTAGCTCTGGTAGATTAGACCAAGACTTACTCTGGTAGGAATGGTGTCCATTATTCTCCATGGCTCAAAGCATTTAATAGAATAAGAGGTTAATAAACGATTATATGTCTGCTATGTTACACCTATGAAACCTCTTCCTAAAAACAAACAAAAATCATCAAAACACTCAACCACTTTAAAAGCAAGAGAGGAAATTAATCGTTTCAAGGTCTCTAACTTAAATAGTATAGATTATGTGCTCTTCAAGTTTACTTGCAGTGGTTGGGGAGAGACAAGAGAGAAAGAATGAGAGGTCCATTTTTTCTTTAGGGTATAAGTAATCTCAGGAAGAAAAGGAGCAGATATCCTTCATTTCTATTCAGGACAGAAACATAGATAAAATAAGCTTAACACATATCCAGAGAAAATGTGTCTAGATGTGAGGAAGAACTTTTCACTGTACAAGGGACTGAAAACTAATTGGGCCACCTAAAGGAGATTCTCATAAACAGTGTAGACCAACAGTGTTTCGGTGGTTTAAGCATTTGATTACTGTAGGAACAATTGCTCTCTTGAGATTCTCCCAGGGCCCTGGATCCATAATGGTCTAATATTATTGGAGAATCTTATTTTTCAAAACTTGGACAGTTTTACCAGAGTTAGAGAGAAAGTTCTTACCTGTTATATACTGTTGTAGATAAAAACAGTAACAATGACTGCAAGGAGATACTGAAGAAATAGAAATTACATTGGTGGTTTATAAAAGATACAACGCCAAAGCGAAAGCAGGAGGAGTCCAATGCGGAAGAAATTGCTTAGCTTTTCTCTTCTTGATCTGAACCTCTGAGGCTGGCATAAATGCTCATGGGTAGTAAAGAATGTACTGGATGTGGAAACTTGAAGCAGGGATTTGTGTCTTAATCATTAGTGATGGGACTTTGCTTGCGTCTTTTCACCTCTCGGAACCTCTATTTTTTCATTGATAAGATAGGAATGACAATATTTCTCTACCTATGTTTTTGTGAGGATCAAGTAAGATCATGAACACAGATATATTTAATAAACTTTAAAATCTGCTATTACTGTAAGGTCTGATTATTCTGAGAGGGGTTAAGCGGGAAGAAAGGATTTGGTGAGAAGAATAATAGAATGGACTGTTTTGTTTTTTTTTGCACTAGCACGATTGCTGATTTTTCATTCAATAAATATTGAGCACCAGGCGCCCGGGGTACAGCAATGAACAGAACAAATACCGCTGCCGTCATTTTTGAAAGAAAACAAACTCTAAAAATTCATGAGTATGTGTGTATGCGTGTGTTTTAGTTTAATCAATATTTATACATGGCGTTATGAGTCATCTATACCAAATGGGCTTTGTAAATATAAGAGATTTCCATGAACAAATATATGTGGAAATATTGCACACTAGGTCCTCTTCTCAATGCATATTAGCAAGTTAAAAATGAGGGAAAACTGCTTAACTTTTAAGACAGAGGTCACAACACTAATTTGACTGCATAACTTATTTTTTCTTGTTTCTGGATTTTTTTCCCTCATATCTTCTATCGTCATGCTGAGGAACAATTAGAAAACACTAAAGTATTCTTTATCTGGTAGCTCTTAAATAGAATAACTCAAGTGGCCATTTTTTTTTAAGCCTAACAACCCAACGACCCCTGCATCCTCTCAAAGGCTAGCCTCACTGCAACACAGCAAACATCTACCGTGTGTCTGCTCGGTAATAAATTTCATGAATGACATATGCAAGCAGCCAAATCCTTCTAAAGACAGAAGGAAAAATTTAGGAAATTTAGTAGAAATTATAACACCAAATTGAATTTTACAATACTTGAGCTAAATCAGGATACATTTCCTAAATTCTTTTAGGAAAACTTTAATAAACTCTTCCTAGTGCTGCTTCCTTTAGCTTGATTCCAGAGAACGTCAATCCACCCAAACCATACATAGAATGCATGGAAATGTCCCTGGAGAATATAAAACTGTAGGACTGTATTCAGGTAGCTTTTTACTCTGAATTTCTATAATCCTCAAGCAATCTTCTAGAACCTTAGAATTAAAAAGGACCTTAGAGGTTAAAATCTTCCATTCATCGCAGCAGTCCTTTCTACAATATGCCTGGAAAGTCCTGACCAGTCTTAACCTGGCTATTTTCTATCATGCAGACATTACTACATAAGAAGACATCCCATTCCTTACGTTTTTCCTAATATTAAGCCAAACTCTGCCTTGCAGGAATACATCTAATACCTCAATTTAAAAAAATCATTATTTTGCTCCATGAAAATTAGATATAATTGAAAAATGGCTTATATTATTGGCTAGACATAATAGTATTTTTATACAGTCAGAATCAGAATTTTATATAATGTATCTGCTTTTCTAACGTTTAGAATCATCATTAATGTAAGCAGTTTCCTGTGATATTTCTGATGTAATGTATTAACACATCATTCTGTAATTTACGCAAATAACATTTGGAGTTCTTTTTATGTGTTAGGCAGTAGATTGCCAGTTCATGAGAAGATCAAAATCCAATTCTTTTTTTTAAAATTATTACCTTTCACACAGCTTGGGCACTTGTGCCCCCTTCTGCAATGCTTCAGGATGTGACGATTCTCCATGCCTAGCAATTCTCCCTCTCCTTCCATACATCTTCCCCCAGACATGTCTGTGGGGTTCATAAACAGAGAGCCCCAAACCCTGGGCTAAGATGAACCCCTTGTGTGTGGAGGGCCTGAAGCAACAGAAACTCTGGTCTGGAGGTGCTGTGGATGCCTTTCTACCAAAGGATGCTGGGTCTTAAACGGTTTGTCCTCCAGCTGTTGTCTCCTAGTGAACCTGGTAGGATTCCTCTGGCTCTTGCCTTTCTCTGGGCACCTAGTTCTGTGTAATGTCTCACACATGATCACACTACTTGTCCCTAGAGACCTTTCTTGTTTGGCCTCTTGAGTTGTTGTTGTGCTTGTGTCTGCACACGTGTGTAAGCAGAGGGCAGCTCTTCAGAGTAAGTCTGGACCTAAAGTCATTTGACATATTTTTATTTAAATTCCCATTCATAGATGAAAAAAAAATCCACAAAACTAAAAACACTATAATTGGCTTGCCTCTGTGGTCAGCTTTCTACGGGGACAAATTATCTAAAATTCACAGGGAGGCATGTTTGGCATGTGTTACAGGAAAGATTCTTTCTAATGTAACATTTCTGGGAGAAAGAATGCCCACAGTTGTATTAAGCATATTTATATGCCACGAAAAGGCAACATTTTGGTAAATATAATCTCTAAAATGGAACTTACACATATTTCTGGTTTGAACTTTCATGCTAAGTAGCTCAACCCCAGTCCAATTCAGCGAGACTCAGTCATGTTGGATGTTTGACCAAAACTGCCAGTTAGTTCAGTCAAAACACTAAAACCAAACACTCAGTAGACAACTATAATTGCTACTGAAGATGCTTTTTTTATTGAAAGTTCTTAAAGCCATTTTTATATTTAATATTTGTTATGCTGTGAGAAAATCTGTTAGCCACCTAATCATTTTTCAAGAGATGGAGTGAATAATAAAAGGAATAGAAGATTATCTTTCAATTATTTGGCTACATTTCTATACAACATCAAGTACAAATCATTCAAAAATTGAGTCTGTTCAAATGAGCCAAAGAATGAGACTAATAGAAGCTGTCCAAGAACTTTAAATTATTTCTGGAGAAAAATGTTATACACTTGTGACGTACTTGCATCACTAAAACCACTCTTAGCATAAGGGCTAGGAGATAGATTTCCATAGAGTTTTCTTGGCAAAATAAGAGATGAAAACACAACTGCCTTAATTTAAACAAAAACAATAAAATATCACTAGTTCTGTAATTAAGAATCCAGTTATAAAGTACTTATTAAGTATTAGGCATTGTTTTAAGAGCTTTATATATATGAATTCATTTAATCTTCTCACCAACCACACTGGGGGTACTATTCTTATCCTCATTTTACAGATAAGGGAATTGAGGCAAAGAGAAATGAATAACTTACCCAATGTTACATAGTTAATAAACGGCAGAGCCAAGTTTTGAAGAAATAGATAATATGACCATATGCACAAAGGAGACTTCAATTTGCTTGAGAAAATAAATTAAAAATATATTAGCATTTCCTTCGTATTTGAGCAGATAATGCTTTGGGTTCTAGGGCTAATTGCTGAACCATCTTATCTAGGGATTTCATCTCTCTACAACTTTGATTCTGCCTGATCCAGGAATTAGACAAAATCCATCTTCCTGAGACTACAGTGTTTCACCTATGGTCAGTGCCCAGGACCAATGTTATTAGCTTTTGAAACTTGGTATAACAAATATCCTCCCTAGGAATTTGGTTGTCTGGGGAAGGGGGCAGGGTGACATATGCCTCCTGGGATGAACCCCATCCTAACAGAAATGTCTATAAATTGAGAAGTAGGGGGAGGGTACAGAGGCCTTTAACACGGAAGTTATAAAACTACATAATCTTTTAAAACATTGCAAATCCATACTGTGTCCAAATTGCCTTTTACACCAGCCATTTTCAGTAAGTTGTATTAATTGCTTGCTGGTTGTTTTTAAGAACTGGGAAGGAGTGTAGAAAACCCTGTTTCCCACAGTAGACTCTGGGCACGTAGGAAACTTCAGACCGTATAAATATTTCATGGGTTTTCTGAATGACACTGGTAGAAGGAGATTCTGCCATCTGATATTCTGTCATGTCACTTCATAGCTGTCGTATCAAATCAACATGACACAAAAGTCGGAAGTTGAAATCTAAGTTTGAATCCCAATCAACAGACTAACACAATTTACAATGGTAGTAAATGATTGCTGGAAGGAAACAAATTATCTGGGTAGCGTCTAGCCATATGGTGTATAAAATGAATCTATGAATGATTAAATGTTGAGTGAATGAATAAGGGAACTGATGAAAAGTGGCTGTGCTGCTGGTAAATTAATGTTGACTGATGGCTTTAACAGTCTGTCCAACCTAGTTATATCCCTCAGTAGGTGATTCTTCTGTACATTCACCTTTCTAGTTCCTGTCTTCCCAAAGATTGGGAGGAAAAACTATTTTTTATCTATACTTCCCACACACTCCACAGTGCGAGGGAAAAGATTTAGGCAATATATAAACATCTGTTGAATTAATGTCTATAGTTACCCATCTCGGTCACTGTTGTATCCACACAAATAATAAGAGGTTCTCTTAGACTTTATTACATCTTAATTCTGCTGCTCACATAGATTAGTAATGGTAGGCTAATGACAAGGCGTAATGACTATGGGCCAAAATTGGTTTTACTTGTATGTCCAGAGCATTACTCTAAATGTTAGAAAATTCAGCTTTCTGATAAAAGCTTTGGTTAGTGGGCTGGTTAGTGAAAAATGTCCTGTGTTTACAGTTTGAAAATTTTGGAGTTGAGCCCAGTTCTACTACTTAATATTGATGTGACTCTTACAAGTCACCCAATCTCACCCTGAAGACCTGTCTTCTCATCAGAGAATGCGTATAGTCCCCTGTTCTTTATAGGATCACTGAGAGGATCAAGTAGGATACACAGGTATGCTTTGTATAATGGACATTGGGACCCTGTTTGTCTAGGATTCACTAGCCTTCCCATCTAAATAACTGCAACTTTTTACCTGCTAATTTCCAAACTGGCCTACTCCAAAGGAAAAGAAAAATTGACATTCTTCATTTGCATTTCCAGTACATCTGTCTATTCTTTTGAATTTCTTCATAGTGGCTTTCCTGCCTTTCAGCACCATTTTCTTTCCTTTCTTGAAGGATGTAGGACATGATGCCTATAGTTTTGCTCTGCTTAGTTTGATTCTACCTTGGGGGTTATTATTGCTAAGGGGGATGCTCTATCAAGTTACCTTGTCTTCTCAGTTAAAGAGAATTCAAGGTGTTTATAAACCAAGGGAATGAAATGACTTCCAGTGGAAAATGAAATGAGGCATAACCACACATAAGACAACCATGCAATTTAGAGCTAGAGGATCTAATGTATTCTAAACCGATCACAAAATTTTACATTATAAACACATACGTAAATGGCCAAGTTTTCCCATAGAAATCGGCTTTTCAATCACATCCTATTGTTCATGAACAAAAACTGAACTGAAAGTAATTGAAAATAACCCCTTTTGTATGGAGTCACAGGCAGGAGTCAAGTTTCTAGGTTCTTCCAGTATACTAAAAAGGCAATGTCATTTGATGTGAAAGCTAAAATATGAGGAGAATGTGAGGAAAATATGCAGGCCTGAATGTCAACTTTGGCCCAGAAGAAAGTGTTTTTGTTTTCTTTCATAAAGACTTCTGTATTTTACCTTTTAGGGTGTGTGTGTGTGTAGTCTACATGAGGCTCTTCCTTTGAGGCTGTAAAGCACATACTTTCATTTGGAAAAAACCATTTTTATTGACTCCATACTTTCTTCTTATGCTTCTCCAGTGCTCTTATCTAGAGGTTTCAGCCTGGACACACTAAAAAAATGGCCTGAAATTATTGTTTGCAGCCAATGCCTTGAATGAGCTACAGGTGGTGTCATTATAGGGCGTGCCTCTACGTAGGGCTTAGCAACAGTTCTCAAAGTGTGGTCCCTGGACCAGGAGGCATCAGCAGCTCCTGGGAACCTGTTACAAATGCAAGTTCTCGGACCCAACTCCAGACCTCAAGAGTCAGAAATTGTAAGAATGAGGCCCAGTAGTCTGTGTTTTAACGAGCCCTGCAGGTGATGCTCATGTGCACTGCAGTTTGACAACCACACATTTATTGTTACAGAAACCCCCAATGAAGTAATTAACGCATTTCTTAAGTACATATAAATGGTCAACACCCTTAGGTCTTTCCGATGGTACTGAAGGCCATCACCCAGTTTACCAGTAGGCTAATAGCAGTGGTGCTCATAATTCGTATTTTGCCTAGTTGGCCCTTGTCACGAGCATGATGATCTACCCACAGGACTCACAAGGAGCTGTAAACTTGTCCCTTCTGAAGTGCTCAGACTCAGAGACCTTTGAAGGTGCTAGGAGCAAAAGTGCTTAAATGGCACTGACATTTACCCTGCCCTGATCACCTTCTGTTTCCTGGCCACGGCTTTTCCTCTGAATGGTGGCTTGCTCCGTGATTTCGCTTATCCTCCCTTGCTCTGTGCCCTTCCTCAGAGCTTGCACCCTCTCCCCAGGATTCAGGAATCACTTCCTGAATGTAGTTGAAGTACCAACCACTCTCTCCACTACCTTTCCCATCTGCCCAGTGGACACAGTCCCTTGTATGTCCTGCTATTAACACTGACATAAATAAAATGGAATTTATCACTTGCATCAAAACAGCTCCCCATCAACACTTCTACATTTTGCTTAGCGGTAGGTTTCACTGATCTAAAGGTTACCTAAGTTTACCACTCTATCTCCTTTGTTTGCTTTATTTTGTAATGACCTGTAGTTTCTTCCTTCGTGATGTTTCTCATATTCATCCCTTCTTGTCTGTTCCTGCTATTACTACATTTAGACTGTAAATATTTAAACTGCAGAACTATTTTCCAAGAGGTTCCCTTCCCTTCCCTCCCCTCTTCCTCTCCCTTTCTCCCTCCTTCCCTTCCTCTCTCCATCCCTCCCTTCTTTTCTGCATTCTTTCCTTCCTTTCTTCCTTCCCTCCTACGAAAAAGTAGATGGCACAGCATGAGTCCTTTAGGTTAATCTGTTGACCTCTCCTTTCTTCTGGGCCTTCTAGAGATTGACTGCAGGTCAATCTCTACACTCCTGGGTCTGACATTCAAAGCTCTCCAAGTTCTGATCATAACCTATTTCTTCCATCTCCCCTCTATTCACTCCTCCCTACAGACCCTTTACTCCGGTGGTTCTCAAACTCAGTTACCTGGAGGGCTGGTTAAAACACAGACTTTTGGGCCTTAAACCTGGAGTCTCTAACTCAGCACTGGGGGTGAGGCTTAAGATTTTGCAATCCTAACAAGTTCTCAGGACCAAATGCTTGTGTCCTTTCAAAATCCATATATTGAAGCTCTAACTTCTAATGTGACTGTATTTGAAGACAAGGTCTCTAAAAAAGTAATTAAGGTTAAATGAGGTCATAAGAGTGGGGGGAGCCCTGACCCAACAGGATTAGGGTCTCTATATGAAGAAACACCAAGAGAGTGTGCTCTCTCTACCATGTGAGGACACCAAGAGATGACAGCTACCTCCAAGCCAGGAAGAGGGCTCTCACCAGAAACTGAATCTGTTGGTACCTTCAGCCTCCAGGACTATAAGAAAATACGATTCTTTGGTTTAAGCCACCCAGTCTGTGGCATTCTGTTACTGCGGTCTAAGCTGACTGACACACCGGGAGCCCTGACACTGCTACTCCTGGGACTCCACATTGAGAAGTACTTCTTCTTGTAGATGTGGACTCTGTGCCTTGCAGACACGCCCTCCTCTTCTCCTCTTACCTGAACCTTAGACATTTGTCAAAGCCCACCTTGAGCCACGCTTCTCTGAATCCTCCCAACTCTCCTGCCCACAGTCATTTCTCCTTCCTTGAAAGCCCTTAATACTTGGTCTTTAGATTCACCTGGTATTTAGCGTAAGCTACCTTGTGTGATGCTTTTTCCCTCTCATGTAGTTGTTTTTATCTTCATTGTAAGCTCCTTGGAGCAGAGAGTTTTCCCCGTGTCTCCTACCAGCATAGCGCTTTGTGCATATACCAAGTGTTCAAAAAATATACAATTATTTGACAACCATGGCATATATGGAGAAGAAGTTCACAGAAACTGCAGGTGTGAATCCTTCATGTCTCAGTGTGGTAGGTTTCTCAGTCACTCTGAGAGCCCCCTGGTAATGAGGTACAGCTCACAGAGGAGCATGTGATTGACTATTGGCTTCCTTGCTCAGACAGCTGCATCCTAAGACAGTTTCTCTCTGTTCATGTTTGTAAAAGAAAGAGGTACTTTTTAGACAGTGTGTCCAATATCAGTGATGCACTAAAAATTAACATTTATTGAGAGATTGCTGTGCACTAAGCACTTCACGTGTATTACCACTGTGATCCTCCCAGGACCCAGTGGACTTTGGAACTGCTGTGTTATCCATTTTACAGATGGGAAAATTGAGGCTTAGAGAAGTTAAGTGACTTGTCTCAAGGTCATATAGCCAAGCAGAGGTAGAGCAGATGCTTGGGCCATGACTGCATGGTTCCCCATTTCCCTGTTTTAACCAACATACCAATTTCTTGCCCCTTCTTCTCCATAAATAGAGACCTTCATGCCAGAGGTTTATACAAGCTTGACTTTCAACCTTTAAAGATTGAGATTTACTATTTCCATTTTACTTAACACGGTTCTTATTTCTTTTTCTAAGATAAATCAAACACTGAATAGCAAGGGCTTAACATCTAGTGCCACGGGATAACCAAGGGAGAAAACATCCCATATCTTTTCTTGGAAGTTAGTTATAAAGGGCACATAGAGGTTGTAAAGCAATAGTCTGCAATTTTCAGTTAATGCTACTGAACCCACTGGTCACAGAAACCTGTTCTCAGTGAATAAAAACAGATGTTACGGCTCAGAGGATCCAGAGAAATTGTCTTGTGTTTTGCTTTCTTGACTCAGTGATTTGAAGAATGTTTTTCTGACATCTCAGTTTGTCAGCATTTCCATAAAATTCCCAACAACTCATTCTAACCTCTGTTTCACTTTCTAATCAGTCCTAAAGCAAAAATAACTATAACAAAAACATTGAAGAATATCATAATTACCCATAATAAGAAAGTGTTAGATAATTTTAAGAATACCTGTTTTATCACTGATTTAGCATTTGCTTAATTTTAATCAATGCATTACAGAATTACTCTGGTCATTTTCTTCATAAAATAAGATTTATAAATAATTAAATTACATATACACATACAGCATATATATGTTTGTAAATACAACACGTATGTGTAGTTCATACTCTGTAAAATTCTCCTACCAACAGAGCAATTTTGAGATCCTTAGAATCGTAAGGAGAAGGTTTAATTGGGCTGTTTATTTCATCCCACAGATTTAAATCCAAGGCCCTGAAAGATATTAAAACCTACCACGTTGAACTGATTATACTTGGTATTCAATGAAACTAATTTACTTTGCAGATCAAAGTGTGTTCTCCACATATTTCTTTTAAAATTATGATTCAACAGAAATGCCTGGACATACTTTGATAATTTCAAAGTGCAGAAAATTATAAGCAGGCAGAAAAAAACCAATTTCACCACACAGAAGTAAATATTGCTTTATTTTAATACCCTATAAAAGAAATTTATTATCCTAAATTTCTATCAATTTGACAAGATTTATTTCACCAGCTCATGCTTATTAGAGTGCTGAATTACATCTTGAACCTACTCGCATGTCTCCATAGTTATTCGCACAGCCTAGCCTCCAACCTGGCTGCCTTCTTTTGTCTTGTCTCCCTTCAGTCTTTTTCTGCACACTGTACCCTTGCTCAAATCACTTCAATGGCATCTACTGCTCTTGGGTGAAATGCCCATCTCAAAAGAGCACCCAGAGGCAGCGTGGAATATCAGACCAATAATCTAAAGACCTCTGTCTGACTTTGCAGGGCTGTTCTCAGACTCAGGTGAGAAAAAGGTATTTGAAGATGCCTATAAACTATAGTAAACTCCAAGTGTGAATGGTTTTTCTTAGATCTTTGAATGTAATGCCAATGTCAAGTGCTTTTTGTTGTTGTTTGTTTTTAGAAACAAAATAATTTTTATTTAATTTTTTGGTTTAATTTTAGAAAAATATGCACATTACTCATTATCAGAATTGTTTAAATCCAACTTAGCCTTTAAGATGCAACTAACAGAGTACTTAAGTGAGAAAGCAGTGTTCTAATACCACTGGTATTCTGCATAGTCTTGGAATGAGATCTAGCTCTCACCCAGTTGACAAATGAAAAGATACCTTTCCATTACACACAGTTGTATGGGTTGTGTTATGGAAAAATTAATCTTTCAACTAGTTATACTAAAAAATGAATGAAGCAATAATGAAAGTACCCCTTTTCTGACCTAGAAATATGCATACTTAGATAAGCGCACAAAGAATGGTAATTTCCCCATTACATGACATACAACAAACATCTGCTTAGTCTGTGCTATGAGGGCTCTTAAACTTTGCAAATGTCACCAGTGGCTCCCAGTTGTCTCAATATGATTTCCAGTTTTCAGACATGAAACTGAGCAAGATAAACTGCATTATGAGAAAGTGGGAGCTGGGATTTTGTTGACTTGGCCAGAGTATAACGGAAATATTCTTGTGAGTGAAAAGCTAATACACGCTTCCGTTCATTCTGGGTAGCTCAGTCATCAAAATGCAATGTTTTCTGTTTCTCATTCCAAAGATAATTATTCTGATGCTTGATTTGTTTATTTTAAAATGTTAATCTTTGATGACCTGAGTGAAAGAGTTGGCATGGAAGAAAAACCTAGCAAAGCCATGAAGATTTGCCTTTGTATGCATTGGGGTATCATTAGCAAACAGATGGAAACTCAAATTAGGGTAATTTTGGTTGCTTTAAGAAAGAGACAGTTTGTGAAGGTTTAGGTGGCGGGTTGAGGGATAGTGGGGTTGTTAATATCCATAATCCCTAAAGCCTGAGGGGCGGAAGTCATTACTGTGGTCCACAAGGAGAGTCTTCTAGGGAAGGCAACTTTGAGAGGCTTAGAGTCAAAGGACAAAGTCAGCTTGAATGAATGGATCATGCCCAGAGGGAGCGGACAGAATGAATACCTTACCTAACTCTTTCCTCCCCCAGAGCTTTGCAGGGGCTCCCTACTGGCTGAACCCAATGGGAAACAAGGAGTAAGAGAGTCTATTGTTGTAATCAATACGCCCCAGCCCCAGGGAGAAAGTAGGGTGGATTAGAAGGGGCAAATGGAAGATATTCAGCACAGCCTTTCATTGTAGTTTTAACTAGCATCTAACACAAAGGCTGGCACATGGAAAATGCTCCTAAAAATGAGTCAAATGCAAGGGTATATGAATATATCTGTGACCTAAACGGAACACAGTAGTGTATTTCATTTTTTACTGGTTATGTTTAAGTTCATGTAACAGATTGAATAACACATGGTGATTTCAAGAGTTTAATACAGATGCGAGATCTTATTCTCTCCATCTAACTTTATATAGCCCTTTGTATTTCTCCAGTGCACTTACTATCTTCTACCTTGTAAAGAAACTACTAAACACTATCAGCCATCAAACTGTAAACTTCTCTCTCTCTCTCTTTCCTCCCTCTTATCTCTCCCTCTCCCTCTCTTTTGGGCTGTAAATATACTTGCTTTCAATAAAGGTTTGTAATGGCATCAATTCAAATATGAGGACTGTGTCATATCACACAATTAAAAATTTTCTGCATTTAATTTCCCAGCATTTATTTTTTCTGAAATTCACTAACGCACCTACTTTGTATCCGGTACTATACTGAGCACTTAGATTTGAGGGATGAGTAAGCAAGGCCCTGTCTTCTAGGATTTACATTGGGAGAAGAGAGAAATGTAGATTAGCACTCATGATATGACTTTATGTGCAAGGGGAGTGTTACAAAATGATCTTTCTGCTGGTGGGGGACAAGGGTGAGAAGAGTAGAAAAGAGAAAGACCAAAGCAGCTGTAACCCCAATTATTCAAAACTATGGAGAAGAAAGCGCGGGGTGGGTGTAGGAAGTAATAATACATTCTGCTTTCTTTGCTGATGAAAATAAGTGTGAAATAGTGGGAAGGGCGTTGTCTCTGCCACTTATCTATATGACTTTAGCAAGTTTCTTAATCTATTTGTGACTCATTGCTTAACCGGACAAGCATGGATGAAGTTACTCACCTCGCAGGACTGGTTGGGAAGACTGGCACAGTGGTGGACAACTTGCTTTCAGTGCCCAGTACTGCTCAGCATTACTGTAACCCTTATCTAACACATTTCTACCTTGGGAAAGGATTCAGTGTGCTCAGACCGTATCACATCACCACTCGTACTAAAGTTATTTGTGTACAGCTTTTTGACTGCACTGAAGAGCCTCACCCAGCGTTGAATGTCATCAGACCAACTGCAATATTTGAAGAGCCAAATCGCATAAATTCTCAGTTTTTCCACTGCATAAGAAATCTAACCTCTTGTCTTAGAAGGCAGTGCTAGCTAGTGGAATCCCACTGTCCCAGGGATAAGACAGGGGCATAGACGTGTTGGAGGGGATTCTGGTGATCTCTGAAAGGCTTATTAGCTAAAATGAGAGACCACTTCTGACTGTGCTTTCAAATCAGTATTAAAGTGAAGATGGCTAACTGAACTTTATTTAGCCTGAAGACATTCCTCAGCATTTTCTCCCATAGGTGGCATCAAGGTGAAGTTTCAGCTGTGGCCTTTGGCCTAAAGGCTAATCTCTTTATTTTGATGCCAGCTCTTCTGCCAACTAAATATTATTAATGTTAAATTCTACATTTCTGATAAGAAGAGACCTTTTCTACAGTGAACCACTTCACACGGGGTTTCTTTTCTTCTTATGGACATATCTTTTGTAATTTGAAGAACATAATTAGAGACAATTAATGCTTTATACATAATGAATGTATTGAAGCATATTCGTAGATTCAAAATGTGAGTCAGTAGCTATCTGATTTACATTTCAGATTAAAATATATTATACTTTACTTTAGCAGGAAACAAGTTATTATAATGACCAAAACGATCTGATTTAAATTTTAAGAAATTTCAAATAAGCAAGGACTCAAAGATATTGCTCATAAAAAGTTAAAAAGAGGACAGATTATAGAATAAAGACATTTCACTTCATATATTTTAATATATACAGTCTTTTTTTTGCTTTATGAGCCATTTGTAACTTAGACATAAAAAACCCCCTTTGTCTTTAAAGCTTTTTAGATTTAGGTTCCTCAAGCTGTAATAAATGCTCAGGTAAGGAAACAGTATGACACAGGATAGGTCAGCAATTAATCATTCTGTGCCTCATTCCAAATTGTGTTATCCATTGAAAAGAATTCTACTTAATATGTTAAAGTTTTACACATTTTTCACTGTCTGCTACTGCATGAAATATTCAAAGAGCCCTTGGTATAATGAAATAGCTGTTAGAGAAGCTTTTTTAAAAGTGATGATGAATATTGTAATTAAGATTCAAGAAATGAATTTTGTACCAGCTTCTAAAACTGTAAGTAACACATTTTTGAGAAACCACAATAAAAAAGTATAAATTTTCAAGCTAACTACCCAATTTAGGCCATAGGGCCAACTCCAAGGGAAGAACATAGTAATTACTTTAAATATTAAAATAATTTCTACTAACGTTACACAAAATAGTTAACAGTGCAAGGAACTCTAAGGTACTTTTAAACCCTATTAGTGGTGATATGGTGAATTTTGCTTTAAAAGCAAAATAAACATTTTTTCCTCATAAAAATATACTGTGGATATGCTTGACATGTTGGGATTTTAAAATTAAGAATGCAAGCATATTCTTTCCTGGACAGTTTCTGAATCCAGAATGCCTTCCTCTTTCTACCTCCTCATGACTCAGTTTTCCCACTGACTGTTCTGCCTTTCCGGTCTTCCAAGGCAAATTTTTCCCTCTTCTAACATGACATGTTACATCACTTCTCATGTTGTTTCAGTCTAGTATTAGAGCAGGGTGTCCCAACCTCAGCACTATTGCCACCTGGAGACTTTAGATAACTTCTTGTTGTGGACTGTCCTGTGCACTGTAAGACGTTTAGCAGCCTCACTGTTCTCCACCCACTAGATACCAGTAACATGACCACCACTCTCAGATGAGACAACCAAAGCTCTTCAGATATTTGTAATTAATTGCCCTGGGGGGACAAATTCACCTCTGCTTGAGAACCACCATATTAGAGCACCTGGTGTTGTACATAACACTATGTTCAGCTTTGAATATATGCCCCATGGTATGGGACTTTATTCAGAGGTGATGCTCAGTAAATAGTTGTTAAGTGAATGCAGCATAATATGGTGTTTTCTTACTGCAGTACCTTGCTAGACTAACAAACATGATACTCTTTAAAATCGAACTCTCAGTTTCACTTGAGGACTTCAGAATACTTTCTGTCCATTTGGCATTTGTTTATTTTCCAATATTTGGAATAGAAAGAGGAGAGAAGACAGTGTTTTTCCAAACTGATGGATTTCATTTGAACTCTGTGCTCATAAATTTCTAATGAAACTCTATTCCTTTTTTTTTTTTTAATTACTGGAGAAAGAGGAGATCTAAATCTATTCTAAAAAGAGATCAAAGAAAGAGGAAAGGAAGGTGAAAATGGAGAGAATGGAGCAAGGGAATAAAAGAGGAATAAAATAAAGCATAAGTGAGCAATATACAGCAGGTTTTTCTATACGCACAAGCCCATTTATGTAAAAACTGAATTAAAAATATTTTTAAAGAAAGTATGTCTTCCAATTTGAAGACAGTGAAAAAATAATTCATTAATTATTCATTGTTTTTTCCCCGTATATTTAATGTTACAATTAATTTGCTAACACAGATCAGGAAAAAACAGAAAGGAGAAAGAGATGTGAAAGAACATTTTAACAAGAGAGAGGGAAAGAAGCAAATGGAGTAAGGGAAGATTTTATGAGAATATGAGAACAAAATATGGATGTTTTAAAAAGCACAGTTAAATTTCTAAAGGATTCCAAGTTCTTTTACACAACATGTTGATTAAGTAACACTTGAATGATGATTCATTAATACTTGTAGAGTATGAGTTAGAAATGAAGGAGACAAAAAATCAGTTTGATTTGTCAGTCATAAAGTAAATGAAATATGTAAAATTTGTTTCCAAATAATGTTCACTACTTTACAAGCTGAGTTTCTCTAATTAGTTCTGTATTCTTAACTTAAGAAATCATGAGAGAAAAAGCTCAAGTAATGGGGAAAAATTCATTCAGGGTATTTGGCCTTTATAATTTAATTAGCATCAAGAAGATGCAGGCATCATGGTTAAGTGCACAGGATTTAGATCTAGAGGAGCTGACCTGGAATCTGGATCCTCACTTTCCAGCAGTGTGACACTGGATTTGGGTTCCCCCGGGAGCAGAAAGTTGAGACAAGCATTCCATGGTAAATGGTCCATCTGGGAAGGCATCCTCCCTGAAGGGATGAAGCTTCATCTCACAGGGGAACTCTGGAGTTTGCGTAGAATTCATTTTAGAGTTGTCCCAACTGAGGAAGCTGATGTTTTGTCTGTTTTTTAATCTGCCAGCTTCCTATCTTTCACTGGTTGAGGGCTGCTTCCTGGGGGTTAACTGTCTGACAGCCCAGCTTACCCTGAATGGGGCTCCTCAGGCAGAGGGTAGCAGGGGTTTGCAGTGTGTAGCACCAGCTCCCATTTCAAATTTTATATTTGAAAGATACCATAACACCAGTATGGTCTTTCTAAATTATATTAACAAAATATAAATTAGATTAACAAAAATTGAACAATAAATATTCACGGGTATTTGGTACTGAGCCAAGTTCCAGAAAATTACTTGAATAATTGCAACAATATTTACACTGGAAACTGAGACTTCATTTGGTCATTTTGGACTCTTCCTGATACTAGGATAGCAGGTACAAAAAAGGGAGAGTTGATCCTACTATTAATTGTAAATGTGCATCTGCAGGGAGGATACCAGAGGAATCCAAGGGGTGGCACCCAAGTTCCTCTCTTTCAACACACCCCATGTCAAATGTTCATAGAAGAGTAGAGCAGCCCATGTAAATAAGACCCTCGAGAATTCAACTTTTCTATGTTTCTCTGTCAGTTAAAAAACCCTGGAAGCTGAGGTTCTTTAGAAGCCAAAGGAAATATGGGCTGGCCCCGGGCATTTGGAAGTCATACATACCAACCCATGACTTTACGGACTGTTATAGAAATGGGAATTGCATCCTTTAATATGTTCTATTTGGGGGTATGTCATACAGAATTCTAACATTCAGTGAATTTTCCTCTATCTATCTCTCCTTTCCCTATTTTATAAGGGCTATGGTGCTGTTGCTAACTTTATTATTCAGTCTATGGTAATGAGTATTGCGATAGGATTTGTGATAGAATTGGAAGAAAGGAATTGGATAAAAACTCAAACACTGCATCCATTAACTGACAAGACTTGGCTGGCCTCTGTTTTTGATTGAACAATGGTTATGTTCTGTTAGCAGTGTTTCTTCCTCCTCCCCTCCCCCCAGCTTGAAAGTATAAGCAAGTATTTGAGCAGGTAGAAAGGAGAATTGTAGAGAGAGGGCAGGTGACAGTGGAGAAGTCTCCATTATCACCACAGATGTGGAAAGCATATATGAGCTGCGGTGGGTCCCACTGGAGGAAGCTGGGCTGCAGCCTTCTGGCTGGGACCCCATTCCAGACGGCTGGACACTAGGAACAGACACTCAAGGAGCAGGAAGCCACAGTAGGTGCTGCAGGAGGCAAGAACTGAGGGCTCCCTGAAGGGAGCTGAGCAGATAGGAGGATCCCTAGCACGGGGCCCTCAGGAAGCAGGTACTGGACGCAGCTGTACAGGGGGCATGAAAGACATCGCCCTCTTCCCCTTCAGTGTCTGCCCCCAAAACCCTGAAGCAGAGAGGAGTCTAGAAGATGATGGGGATGGGGGAGCAAAGTGCACCTTCAAGTCCCCTTCACACCTCAGGTCCTTTGGGCCTGATCATGCTGGGCTGGGGGGCAGTTAGAGGGATGACAAGGGAGGGAGGGAGGAGATGGAAATAGTTTCCACCCAGCATGGTTGAAGGTAACTATCAGAGAAAAGGCAACCCATTTCATATCCGTAGCCTACCAATTTCAATTATGCCAAAAAAAAAAAAAAATTGTGTACTTAGAAAAAGCCAGAAAAGGGAAGTAAAAAAAGAAAAAGAAAGACCAAGACGAAAATAAGTTATGTTGTCAGGGATTATTAGGATTATGAATCCTCTTATTCCCCCCCGCTATTTATTTTTGATGTTGCCAAACAATTCATACAAAAGAAAATCAACACGTGTGCCAAATTCCATACACCACAATTGATACACATATGGAGTTTCTTTGGTGTAACATCTATGTTGAAACATGGGTTGTGTGTATATACACATAATGTATACCTGTAAAAGCAGAGCTAAGTTTTTATACACTCACATTCTTCGGGAATAAAGCAACGACACTATTCTGATAAGATGTGTTAGAACTGCATTCATATTTACACAGTTTAGAAAACCTTGAGGGATCATGGGTTCAAGGAGTAATGTATATCTTGACAAGGCTTTATGACTCAACTCTTTTCTCCTTTCTGGAACCATCCTAAAAATGTAAGCTGGGTTTGAAGACCACATTAAAAGGAGCATAGCATTTAGTCGGATACTATCAGAAAGCACAGAGTATAATATTAAAGACAGGTCAAGCACCTACCTAGCACCTACCTACCTTGGCATTATCTTCCATGTAATTAGAAAAATGAAAATATCCATGACGAAACATAGACAAGTCTGGAGCATTCTCATCCGAGGAGAAAGATCCGTATGCTTCCTTTGAAGGAGCTCTCATGAATGAAGACAGTGTCCTCTTATTTCTTTTTATTATATCTGGGAGGCAATTTATTATGTTCTAGAGTTTGAGCCTGCATATGGCTTTTTTTTTTTTTGACTCAGAGGGACATTTTCAATAATCTCTCAGAAATGCCAAATCTTAAATACATGGAATTACCAAAATATAATAAATCACAAAGCAACTTGAAAGAAAGGTTGTTTAACAGTAATATCCTAGAAGCTTATGAGGTGGGAACTTTGCCACATGAAACAGATCTGAGTTTCCAATAAAATACTTGGCTCTTGGCTCATTTCAAAGTAAAAGTTAAAATTTTTCTCATATAAAATTAGGATTAAATGAGTTTGCCCTCCTGAAAACCCGACAGCAGGAGATTTTTGCATTTGAAGTCAGGATTTGGGGAATTATGCTCTTACTTTGGAAGTTACAAAGACCAACAAACACTAACTCTTTTGTTCTAAATTGAGAATATCACAGTTATGGATATTCAAAACTAGGGTTTACTAAATTTTATGAAATTAGAAGCAAGAGCAAAGGTCAACCACTCTATATAGTTTTAGTATTGAGCATATCCCAGTGTTACTGAAATTATAAAATAATTTGCTAAAGATTGGGCAATTTTCTATGAATAATAATTACCCATTCTTATTGCTGCTTTAATTTATTATAGTCAAATTAGAGATATTATTTATAATGATTTCTATGTTGAAGTTTAGTTGTGTTCAGTTTACTTATTCTCACATCCAATGTGTTACTTACTCTGTGAGGTTTGAGTGTCTATGAATTTCTTTATCAAGGCATCAGTTGTTTGGGTATAAAGACTGAGAGCGTATCTCAGAGACTGAAGATCTGGGCTTTTCTCCAAGAAATTCTTTTTCAGGCCATTTCCTCCTGCATGAAAGTATTGCTAAAAAGAAAAAAAATAATGTAAGCAGAGGCATTTAGAAAGAAGTATTAGTTGAGGGATTTTATTGCCATAATCGTGAGGCTCAGATGGAATAATACAGTATGATCAACATGAGGTAGATACAAAGAAATAGCACCAGCTGGCCACTGCCAAGTCATCACCACGTAGTTCAGGTTCCCTCAGTATCTCTGAAGTGTTGCTCTGCATCACAGACATCAGATCCTCACAGCTTAAGACTCTTCCTCTCATTCAACACTTAAGTTAAAGAAATGGGATCATGAAGATGCAGTGGCCAGCATGCTTACAGAATGCCAGGTTTAGATACTGTGTCAACTTGGTTGTTGACTTCCGTTTCCAGAACATGAGAAAAACATCCAGGGTTGTCAAATTTCATAAAGAAGGTATCTCCTGGTCATGTATTTTCTAGATACTAGTTTGCAATTCTAGGACCGGTGCCCACTGCTCCCATCTTCCCCATGATCTAATCACACAATGGTGCACACATAGGCCAACCTGAGGATGCACAGTGGTCCTTGGAAATGCAACATCTCCTGAACCTTGTGTCTGAGAAATGCAATGAAACAGAGTTACTTTCTTCTTCTTTTTTTGCTCTTGTCGTCCAGCAAACTCAAAGCATTGCAATATTTATAGGTAAGGTAACAGAGAACATATATATTTGACAATAAATGAGGTGATTGAGGGATATGAGCATTTCTAATGCTGCAGGTATTAAGCACAGACATCACTTTGGAGGACTCACTAGAGATACGTGATAGGACTAAGGATGTTATTTCCCAACCATTTAGAGATGACAATGTGTTTATAGTGTTCTACTAATGTTAGATAAATGGTTCTCTCTCTCTCCCTGTACCAACAAAGCTAAACTACACCCTCATTGCAACCTGCCTCGTACAATCTAGGATTCTCACAGAATGGCATGTTTTGGAAAAGCTCAACAAATGATTCTGATACACTCTCCTAAACGGATATATGTTATCCCTCTATCCCATTTCTTAAAAATTTCTGAGGTGAAACATGTCAGTGAACTGAAAATTCATAATTGTCTTAGTTTTCTTCCCTAAGTAGAAACACATTCTGAGCATTTGTAGGCATCTGAGTGTAATTTCAGAGACCGTAATGTAGAGAAGACTAAGGGCACAGGCCTGAGGAAGTAGGCAATGGTGATATGATCTGAAGAAAGTTTGTTACAACTGCAGACACCCTCCTCCCAAAGAAAAACCCATGGCCACTTACAGTTCCTTTCCACTCCAGCTGGGCGCACTGTGAAAACACAAGCTGCACCTAAAGCTACCTATGGTTATGAAGAGGAGGCACAGCAAAATGGGAAGAGCCTTTTCTTATTTTTGAAGAGTCAACAAAGATGTAATATTTAAACTTGTTCTATACCTTGATCTTCTTATATAAATGTTAAAATATTTTCACATGTAGAAAGTATTTATCAAAGACTGAGAGTCTGGAATTGTTTCAGGTGCTTTGGTGGATGAAAAAAAATATCAGAGTTCCTTTCTTTAGGAAAGGTGATATGATACTTAAAGTGGAAAAATATTAAATGAGTGTATTGAAAGGGGAAGGTTTCACTTGGACTTGATTGTTTTCCCTGGAGGAGTGGTGGGGTGAGCTCTGGAGCTCTGTTTACGTAATGACCCAGGGAAGTATCAGATGAAATAACATACCCTAACTGTAAAGAGCAGTGGGATAAACTGAACTAGGACTAGGTGGCATCTGTGGAGGGGAAGGCATTCTCCCTCTCAGTGTTTCCCAGACAAACTTCAGTTTTGTCAAACCTGAGCATAAGTGCTGGAGAATTAAATTAGTGAAGTACAGAAAGAATAACGAGCAGCAGCTACAATGATGTTTCACGATCTCCTGGCAACTGAGAGTTGTTAGAAATGCAAATTAATTATTTCTGGTGGGATGCAACTGATGACTGTTTTGTGGCTAGATCTGTTTTGCCTCTATTTGTAAATTTATTTCAGCTTTCCTCATTGCTTATCTTTATGTGTGGTTCTTGGATATCTTCTTTGAGCCAGTTATAAGATCTTACTGGTTCCCTCATTAATTGATGAGTTAAATAATATTCTGGACAAGTTTTATAACTGCATGAATGTCACAGTTATACTCTAATTTTTTAAATTAATTTTTATTGGAGTATAGTTTATTTACAATGTTATGTTTCTGCTGTACAAAAAAGTGAATCAGTTATACATATACCTACTCTTTTTTATATTCTATTCCAATATAGGTCATTACAGAGTACTGAGCAGAGTTCCCTGTGCTATACAGTAGTTTCTTATTAGTTAACTATTTTATATATAGCAGTGTGTATATGTCAATCCTGAACTCCCAATTTATCCCTCCCCCCTTCCCCCTTGGTAACCATAAGTTTGTTTTCTACATCTGCGACTCTATTTGTTTTGTAAATAGGTTCATTTGTACCATTTTTTAAAAAGATTGCACATACAAGCAATATCATATGATATTTGTTTTTCTCTTACTTCACTCAGTATGACAATCTCTAAGTCCATCCATGTTGCTGCAAATGGCACTATTTCATTCTTTTTATGGCTGAGTAATATTCCATTGTATATATGTGCCACATCTTCTTTATCCATTCATCTGTCAATGGACGTTTAGGTTGTTCCCATGTCCTGGCTATTGTAAATAGAGCTGCAATGAACATTGGGGTGCATGTCTCTTTTCGAAATATGGTTTCCTTTGGATATACGCCCAGGAGTGGGATTGCTGGATGATATGGTGGTACTACTTTTAGTTTTTTAAGGAACCTCCATACTGTTCTCCATAGTGGCTGCATCAATTTACATTCCCACAAACAGTGTAGGAGGGTACCCTTTTCTGTGTTTTTTAATCACAGTTTCAATTTCAGTACTTGTGATTGGTTTGTTCATATTTTCTAATTCTTCCTGGTTCAGTCTTAGAAGGTAGTATCTTTCTAAGAATTTGTCCATTACTTCTAGGTTGACTATTTTATTGGCATATAGCTGCTTATAGTAGTCTCTTATGATTCTTTGTATTTCTGTGGTGTCAGTTTTAACTTCTCCTTTTTCATTTCTAATTTTATTGATTTGAGTCCTCTCCCTCTTTTTCTTGATGCGTCTGGCTAAAGGTTTATCAATTTTGTTTATCTTCTCAAAGAACAAGCTTTTGGTTTTATTGATCTTTGCTATTGTTTTCTTTGTTTCTATTTCATTTATTTCTCCTCTGATCTTTATGATATCTTTCCTTCTGCTACCTTTGGGTTTTGTTTGTTCTTCCTTCTCTAGTTCCTTTAGGTGTAAGTTTAGATTTTTTACTTGAGATTTTTCTTGTTTCTTGAGGTAGGCTTGTATAGCTATAAACTTCCCTCTTAGAACTGCTTTTGCTGCATCCCATAGGTTTTTGATCGTCATGTTTTCATTGTCATTTGTCTCTAGTTATTTTTTTATTTCCTCTTTGATTTCTTCAGTGATCTCTTGGTTATTTAGTAACCTATTGTTTAGCCTCCATGTGTCTGTGTTTTTTACGTTTTTTTCCCTGTAACTGATTTCTAATCTCATAGTGTTGTGGTCAGAAAAGATGCTTGAGATGAGTTCCGTTTTCTTAAATTTATTGAGGCTTGATTTGTGACCCAAGATGTGATCTATTCTGGAGAATGTTCCATGTGCACTTGAGAAGAATGTGTAATCTGCTGTTTTTGGATGGAATGTCCTATAAATATCAATTAAATCTATCTGGTCTATTCTGTCATTTAAAGCTTGTGGTTCCTTATTAATTTTCTGTTTGGATGATCTGTCCATTGGTGTAAGTGAGGTGTTAAAGTCCCCCACTATGACTGTGTTACTGTCGATTTCCTCTTTTATAGCTGTTAGCAGTTGCCTTATGTATTGAGGTGCTCCTGTGTTGGGTGCATATATATTTATAATTGTTGTATCTTCTTCTTGGATTGATCCCTTGATCATTATGTAGTGTCCTTCCTTGTCTCTTGTAACAGTCTTTATTGTAAAGTCTATTTTATCTGCTTATGAGTATAGCTACTCCAGCTTTCTTTTGATTTCCATTTGCATGGAATATGTTTTTCCATCCTCTCACTCTCAGTCTGTATGTGACCCTAGGTCTGAAGTGGGTCTCTTGTAGACAGCATATATATTTATTTTGATTTTGTATCTATTCAGTGAGCCTGTGTCTTTTGGTTGGAGCATTTAATCCATTCACGTTTAAGATAATTATCGGTATGTATGTTCCTTTGACAATTTTCTTGTTTTGGGTTTGTTTTTATAGGTCCTTTACTTCTCTTGTGTTTCCCACTTAGAGAAGTTCCTTTAGCATTTGTTGTAGAGCTGGTTTGGTGGTGCTGAATTCTCTTAGCTTTTGCTTGTCTGTAAAGCTTTTGATTTCTCCATCGAATCTGAATGAGATCCTTGCTGGGTAGAGTAATTTTGGTTGTAGGTTCTTCCCTTTCATCACTTTAAGTAGATCATGCCACTCCCTTCTGGCTTGTAGAGTTTCTGCTGAGAAATCAGCTGTTAACTTTATGGGAGTTCCCTTGTATGTTACTTGTTGTTTTTCCCTTGCTGCTTTTAATAATTTGTCTTTAATTTTTGTCAGTTTGATTACTATTTGTTTCAGTGTGTTTCTCCTTGGGTTTATCTTGCCTGGAACTCTGTGCCTTCTGGACTTTGGTGGCTATTTCCTTTCCCATGTTAGGAAAGTTTTTGACTATAATCTCTTCAAATATTTGCTTGGGTCCTTTGTCTCTCTCTTCTCCTTCTTGGACCCCTATAATGCAAATGTTGGTGCATTTAGTGTTGTTCCAGAGGTCTCTTAGGCTGTCTTCATTTATTTTCATTCTTCTTTCTTTATTCAGTTCCACAGCAGTGATTTCCACCATTCTGTCTTCCAGGTCACTTATCCGTTCTTCTGCCTCAGTTATTTTGCTACTGATTCCTTCTAGTGTATTTTTCATTTCAGTTAGTGTATTGTTCATCTCAGTTTGTTTGTTCTTTAATTCTTCTAGGTATTTGTTAAACATTTCTTGCATCTTCTCAATCTTTGCCTCCATTCATTTTTCAAGGTCCTGGATCATCTTCACTATCATTATTCTCAATTCTTTCTCTGGAAGGTTGCCTATCTCCACATCATTTAATTGTTTTTCTGGGGTTTTATCTTGTTCCTTCATCTGGTACCTAGTCCTCTGCCTTTTAACTTTATCTAAGTTTCTGAGAATGTGTTTTTTGGTCCACAGGATGCAGGATTGTAGTTCTTCAAAAGCTCAACTTTAAATAGGGTTTCTCCATTGGCCTCTGTAGCAGCTTGCACATACTGATTAAGTTGTTAGCTGTCTGTTTCAGAGCTGTTGCCTTGTCCTTTTATTTTCAAATACTGTTGATTTGGCTCAGTGTTGGCAGGTAAATGTAATGTCTCTAAGGCCAACCACGCCAGCTGCAGCAGATCATTGTAATTTTGTTTCTTGTACCATGTTCTATCCATTTAACTTACAATTGAAACTACCTGCAACTGGTATGACTAATCCAGTCCAATTAGAATTTTAGTATTTAAGAAAGTTAATATTTTCATCGGTACTTGTGTAGAGGTTGAAGGATTTCACATTATTTTAAATAATTAAAAAGAAAACTAAATAATTGAAATACAGTATTTTAACTTAAAAAGAACTAATCTCCCTGTAGGAATATTACCTGTTTTGGCTTGCTACATTTTCCTACACCTTGTTAACATTTAGTTAAATAAGGAAACACAGAAGCAAGGACACTGATTTTAGAGTTTGGAATCTTTTCTCAGCTCTGCCAATTACAAGCAACTCTGTGGCCTTAGGCAAACAAGTTAAACCTGCTTAGCCTCTGCTTTTTCATCTGTAAAATGTGAATGATCATTCTTGATGTACCTAACACCCAGGATGCTTATAAGGATCAGGAGAGAGAATTTACGTATATGAAAGATGACTGAAATAATGCAAACACTATTTCAGTCTATAGTCTACAAATTCCATAGCATTCTCTTCCTTCAGTTCTCACTTTCTCATGTCCAGCTTATTTGCTTAAATTCAGCTAAAGAGGAATTAAGGATCATGTCTTTGGCAGCCTGGGTAGCATCTACTGCTTCGGTATAAGAATACCTTTCTCATGAAGTCTCTGCCTTACAGTATTCCCTTTGCTGGGCTCCCAGCAGACACTGAATCACTAGCTCTTGAGGCTACAATTCTTTTAAGTAGTACTCCTCTTTCTCCTGAATTCCTTTTCAGTCAACATTACGGTTAGTGCCTTGTAGTATAGTCAGGGCGAATTTCAGAATCAGAAAAGATAAGAGGGTCTCAAAGCAGGTAAAGCAGGTGTAGCATGGGGACCCCAGAGAAAAAGTTGGGAAATAAGGAGACTGAAGACCTGACCTCAGACTCTGAGGTTCAGAAGGACCAGGGTCAGACTCTGGTCCTGGAGAACAAGATAATGATGTGGATCCATTTGCTGGATGTTGGACACCAGGCAGTAGTTTTTTCCTGAAGAGCAAGGCAAGGGTCTGGTGGCTGAGGCTGAACTAAAATATCATTGGATGACCTGGGAAGGAAAATGGGATAGTTGAGCTGTCAACACGTAGATCAGGGGGATCTGCTTGGGGATCAGGATTGTCCCAGAGTTTGGGCAGAACTAGTCCTGCAGGAGGTGGTCATTTGTCCCCACCAAGAAGAATTAGAGAAACGCTGGGGTTAGGAACAGGAGCCAGGCCTGTCAGTACATTGAATGCCATTCTCTATTTTCACAGAACATATTTTTCTTGCGCTCTCTCTTAGAGTCATCCATTGACCTTATAAAATCCATGAAGGGCTGAATTCTGATTTTAAAAATCTTACTTTTTTTTTTTTTTTATGGTGTGCCTCAGAGTTATTTTTTCTACTATCACTTCCTTATTTGTAGCCATTAGTGCTTCTATAACTCCATAGGGTCAGTCATTTCTTATTCATATTTTTGAAAATTATTTTCAAAAAGAACAGGTTTTTTATTTTTTCTTTTTTCATGTTTACCATTAAAAAAAAGATTTTGCAAAATGTTTATACTTCCAGCCCATACTCTGGCTGCATCTTTAGAAACTCCATCACTGTCATCTCACTGCTGAAATTCACACTTGCCACATTCCACCAGGTGTCACAAAATAGTCACCTCACAAATTTCATTTTGCAGTTTTTGACACTGAAGCAGCAAAAGATGTCCTCTTATTAAATGCTGAAACTACAAAAGTCATGAAGTAATAGTGTTTTGAAGGTGTCCAACTGTTATACAAATAGAACTCTGTTTTAATGACTACCGTTGCAGTGTCTGTTTCTATCCAGTGAGATTATTCTGTGCTTGGAAAATGGCTTGTGGTAGCTCACAGTTCTTTGCTAAACTATTCACACATCCTTCCCCAAGTGAAGTATTGAGACATTGGACACAGTCCAAATTTAGGAGATGAATTAATTTTTCACTCTTTAATAAACTTTCACATATAAATATAAAATTTATGTATATAAATCTATAAAGAATCACATGAAAACAAAGAACTTCTAAGTTATGTTTTGAGATCTGCCTATATTTAGCCCACAATGCAATAACTTTTGGTTAACCTCTGGCTATGAAAAATTGATGCACACAATGCAATGCCTTTGCGTTTTCAGCAGAAAACGAAATTATTGTCCTTACTAAGAGAGAAGAGAAAATTGATCTTTCCAAAACCATTTAAGCAAGCATAGAAAACACAAACGGAAATTCTGTTAACCCTAAATCCCCTGAAGCATCTATTTAACTGGGCTTTGGGGGTACATGTCTTTCTTTGAAAACACCTGTTAAACATAGATTTCAAACACATTTTCTAAAGGTAGACAAAGGAAGCAACTCTAAGGGCAGAGCAATATGGATGTAATAATGACATAGTATGGCCTAAGTCTGACACACTCCCAGAATGTATGTGTACAACTGTCTACTGTGTCTATGGATGGCACAGCTCTACAGACATGCATATGGGGCTACCTTTCTCTGAGGGTACACAGAGAACTCTGGATCCATATCCAGGGACACTATAACCTTACCTTGATGGTAGCCAGGACCACCTCCATTATAGTACACTGTCTCGGTGTCAGACCCTTGGTATCCTCTCGAATCATGTGCTCCTGGAAAACAAGTGAAAAACTGCTTATAAAATTACCAGTTCATTTATTTAACAACTGTTTTCAAACAAAATCTGTATATAATCCCTGTATGCAGATATTTCCCATTTGAGATATCTTTTTCATATGAACACATTTTAGAGGATGATTTTGTCAGATATTTACTAAAAATCCATTTTGCCAAAAGAAGGAATGCTTTTGAATGTTTTAATTTTAAAATGCTTTTAAATGTTTACTTAAAAAGCAGTGCTTTGATTCATAGGTGGCTTTATTTTTCACCTGCAAGCCAATGGTAGGGGAAAGAAAAGAGATAAACCTGCAAAATGTGTGTCCAAGCTTTTCCATCTTAATTCCTGCTTTCTGTTCTGTCACACAGAGGAAGGTCCATCATGTAAGGGATTTAGGAGGTAAATTTTAGCCTCATTCAATTATCACTGATAAAACCTACTTTAAGTATAATGCTCCCACTTTTTCTTTCTCGGATACCCTTAATGCTTAGTCATTACCCGGAAAATTCCTAAAGAATTAACTGATTTCGGCTCTGGAGATTTTGTATATTTTAAAGTCATTTTTCAATATTTTAGAACTGATTTCCATATTAACAATGCATTTTCCTCATTGTTCACTATGAACTCTCTCTTTATTTAAAACTATTTTAGGGAAATGATGGTAGAAAGTTGAAGACAACAATAAAGGAACTTTGTCTAAAAGAAAAATTTAGAAATTCCTGACCCCCATATTGATATAATCTCCCCAGGGCGTCCACTATTCTATGTCAACAACATTCAACAAATATTTATTGAGTGCTTATTATGTGCCAGCACTGTTCTAGGTGACAGATATATTGTTTCATGAAAGAAAGACTTTTATCCTCCTGGAACTTAAATTCTAACTTATGTAGGTGCCTCTTTGTGAATTAGAAGGAAAGCTGATGTAGCTCTGAGAATACATGACTTGGTCAAGGGATCAGTGCTTTTGGTTAGTAATAAAAGGTGCCTCTTTTTCTACGGGGCACAGCTGCACATCAATACATGTGGCTTAGCAAGTGTTGCATGGTCCCTAAGTCAGCCGTCATTCACTCCCTTAGTGGGACAGTTTTGTGCAATGTACGAATTGTACAGTCACAGACAGTGGCTCATCCTTCTATTCTAGCCTTTGTCTTACTCTGTCATTTAGTAGAGGCCATGACTTTCTGAAGATAATCTATATGTTTTACTCACTTCTGCAGACTTTCAGTGCCTATCTTGGCAATTATCACCTGCTAGGCCCTCAATATGTTTTTCGTAATTGAATTGTACTTCTTCAGCATATCCTAAATGATTCAATATGCTTGAATGGAATCACACTCCTTTGAATATTGTTGAAAACATGGTATAATGCTGGACCCATGATATACAATTCTGCATCTCACTGCCTCTTTCTCGGATATAGGGATTTCAACACAAACATGAGTCCATTTAATATTTTAAAAATATTTAAAAAATGGTTGAGACCCAAAAAAAGGATGGAAATTTTTTGCCAAATTATAGAGAGAAATGCTTTACTTTATATTAAATAAATCTCTCTGCCTTCATCAATCTTGACTGGCTTTTTGATGAGGTCAGATTATTTTTTAATAGATGCTAATACATAATATATGTTAGAGCTATAGAAAAATACAATTCTTGCAAGAAATGATTTTCTGGGATTTAGCAATAGCTCATTGAAATAAGGTAGTCTCTGAAAAAGTCTTGTAATGAGTTACTCCTTGCTTGCATAAATTCATAGTCTCAGATGTATTTTTAGTAACTGGTTTTGATATTGTATCACCCGTTCATAAAGATGTATTCATTTTTTAAAAAATGTTATGCCAAATAAATCTGATCCCATAAAATAGTGATAAGTTGGGCATACTTAATATACATACATTATAAGTTCCAGAGGATGAAGTAATATAGAATATGTCAACATCTGAATAAATGTTTGCTTAATGAATTAATCCTAAATCATAATCACATGCAGAAAAGCAATTAGTTTCCCTCATTGTTCTATTTTCCTTGTTCTTTTAAGTAAGGTAGTCATTTGTTAATATTTCTATATAGGATTTCTGAATTTACTCATCAATACAGTTATTTCAAATGATGCTTTTCCTGTGGATCAAATATGCTTTCAAATTAATACATGAAAATGAAAAGACCCATGATTTAAAATGAAAACACTGAAAGTGACATTCTAGTAAAATATGGGAAAACAGCTTCATAAAATTTGCAGTTCTGCCTAGAACAGAACATAGGAAAACATTCTGACATAAATTGTACCAATGTTTTCTTAGGTCAGTCTTCCAAGGCCACAGAAATAAAAGGAAAAACCAAGAAATGGGACCTAATCAAATGTACAAGCTTTTCAGCCACATAGCACAGGGAGATCAGCTTGGTGCATTGTGACCACCTAGAGGGGTGGGATAGGGAGGATGGGATGGAGATGCAAGAGGGAGGGGATATGGGGATATACATATAGCTGGGTCACTTTGTTATAAAGCACAAACTAACACACCATTGTAAAGCAATTATACTCCAATAAAGGTGTTAAAAACAATAATAAAAAACAAACCAAAAAATGTACCACCTTTTGCACAGAAAAGGAAACCATAAACAAAATGAAAAGACAACCTATAGACTGGGAGAAAATATTTGCAAGTGATGTGACTGAGAAGGGTTAATTTCCAAAATATACAAACAGCTCATACAACTCAACAATAGAACACCAAACAACCCAATCAAAAAATGGGCAGAAGAACTAAATAGACATTTCTCCAAAGAAGACACACAGATGGCCACAGGCACATGAAAGGATGCTCAACATTACTAATTTTTAGAGGAATGCAAATCAAAATTACAATCAGGAATCACCTCACACGGATCAGAATGGCCATGATTAAATCTCTACAAATAAGAAATGCTGGAGAGGGTGTGGAGAAAAGGAAATCCTCCTACATTGTTGGTAGGAATGTAAGTTGGTGCAGCCACTATGGAAAACAATATGGAGGTTCCTCAAAAAACTAAAAATAGAGTTGCCATACAATCCAGCAATCCTACTCCTGGGCATATACCTGGACAAAACTACAATTCAAAAAGATACATGCACCCTTATGTTCATTGCAGCACTGTTCACAATAGCCAAGACATGGAAACGACTTAAATGTCATTGACAGATGCATGGATAAAGAAGATGTGGTACATATATACAATAGTACTACTCAGCCATAAAAAAAGAATGAAATAATGCCACTTGCAGCAAAACACGGCTGGAACTACAGGTCATCATACTAAGTGAAGTAAGTCAGAAAGAGAAAGACAAATACCATGATATTGCTTATATGTGGAATCTAAAATATGACACAAATGAAGCTATCTACAAAACAGAAACAAACTCACAGACATAGAGAACAGACTTGTTGCCAAGCGGGGGTTGGGGGAGGAATGGATTGGGAGTTTGGGGTTAGCAAATGCAAACCATTATAATATATAGAATGGATAAATAACAAGGTCTTACTGTGTAACACAGGGAACTATATCCAATCTCCTGTGGTAAACCACAAAGGTAAAGAATTTTTAAAAGAATGTATATACATGTATAACTGAATCACTTTACTGTATAGCAGAAATTAACACAACACAATAAATCAACTTCAGTTAAAAAATTTTCAATTCTGTGTTTTGGCTAGAGTTTTAATTTTTTAGATAACAATATAGAGGGCTTATTGCTCTGTAATTCAAATAATAACAACTAAATGGACCAAAAATTTAAAAATCAAGGGACAATAATTGGAAAACATGATTTAAAACTAAGTTATTTTTCCATCACCTATGGATAACACGAATCTATTTTTAGTCCTTCAGATTATTTCAGTCTTAATGAATTTAACTCTTTTAGGACATTTTATTCATAATTTGCTTTTAGTTCATTATAATCAAAAGAGAATTCACTGAATTGAGGAAATTTTGAGGCCATGAAGGGACCTAAAGTGTGATGTTTTCTGTGGACTCTGATTTTTCCCAGGTAGCGTGCATATGCCCACTGAGGATCCGGTCTCTCCCATTTAGTGTTCATAAGATTTGAACGGGCTGCCTGCACCCCCAGCTCAGGGGTGGGTGGGTATGTGAATTAAGCCAAATAGCATATGCCATTCCCCAGGCCACCGTAGTTGGCTTGGGAGTGGTGAAAATATTCTATTAGAGTTGATGATGTGCCAGTGGATTTTGCTGGAATTCCTTGCACCAAGGGGGGGGGGGTGGTGTTCTTTTTTTTTTTTTTTATACAAGATTTCAAGTTCAAAAATGTTAGATATAAGCAGAGAACCATCTTACAAACAGGAAGGGAGGTTTGTTAAAGCAGTAAGTCAAACAAGGAAAGAGCAGAGTTGAGAGACAGTGAGTAACTGGGTTCTGTAACATTGTTTCACTTCCTAATCAAGCAGTGATGGAAACCAGAGTTATCCCAGGAGTATAAAGTTTCATGGAGCAATGAATTCCTTTCTTGCTTTTGTTAGTGTGGCTTTCCATCACTTGAAACTGAAATAGTTATAGCTGATATAACAAACATTCAGTTCAGAAAACTGAAGCTGGGGGAGATGGAATATGTTTCCCGATGTCACACAGAATGCTAGACACATAGCCAGGGCTATTTCTTTTGTAATAAGCCACTGTGATGTTTCACTTTCATGGTTTTCTATGAGAAACTTCAATACTATATAAATCCATTTTTCAAAGTAGGGACTAGAAATGTCAGGGAGGTAATAAGAGGAATGAAGAAAGCAATGGAGATCAAGATCCAAAACGATAGTTTGACAGTGACATCTACCTTCTACTTTCCCTCTGAACCACCGACATCACTGAATACCTGTGAGAATTTTATGTCATGGTTATGTCTTCTAAATGGATTATTGGCTTTTAATGTTTTTCTGACAAAGGGGATAATGAAGGTGATATAATAAAGTACTGACATTATAGGGCACCTATTTTATCTCAGTAAGTAATTATACAGTCAAATGGATATCCTTTGCCTGTGCTGTACACACAAAACAGTGCCAGTGATACCTAACCCTGAGCTGCCAGCTGGGGGAGGAAGCAAGATAACCTCTGTGAGTGGGAGGTGGCATACTCTCGACAGGCACCATGCAAAGATAATGCATGCATTAGTTCATGTATCCTCACAACAATTCTCTGAACCAGGTGCTAACATTGTCTGGATTTTACAAATGCCAAATCTGAAAATTAGGTTAAATACTTCGGGCAGTATCACATGCTTGGAAGCAGCTGAGGTAGAATTTGAGCCAAGGTGGTCAGTATCTGGAACCCACCCCCATGCTATACTATATTCTAATAGGTAGTAATGGAACAGGAACAAATATTTCAGCTACAGGCACAACGTTGGCCTATATGTAGTCCACTGATACATGAATGGATAAAAAACGTGGTATATACTTACAGTAGAATATTATTCAGCCTTTAAAAAGAAGGAAATCCTGCCATGTACTACAACATGGATGAACCTGCAGGACATTATGCTAAGTGAAAAAAGCCCGTCACAGAACTGCAATATATATTTTAACCAATCAAGTTCCTATTCTAGAGGGGAAAAAACCTGAGGTTCCCTGCACAACTGCAAAGTCTTGTGAGTCTCAAGTGATAATAAAAGGTAAGGTTATTTATACAGCAAATCCTTGCTGTAATGGGGTTGATTATGTCGACGAGTTCAATGTCTGCTTTGATGAGTTTATTTTCCCACATTAGGTTTCTTGCCTTAAGAGTTCTCTAGACTTTTCTGGATTTCTATGAAGCATTCTTTGCCTTTATTCATACAAAGTCAGTTTACTGTAGAGAAGAAAATATGCTCTCTAATTTAGTCTAATTTAAAGCAGTAATGCTTCATGCTTCAACACAAAGTCAAAAATTCCCAGTTGCTCTACGAATTGGAAAATATGAGAAATATGGAGTGTGGGGAGAAGAAGACAGTACAATTCAGTCCCTAAATTTTGATCTGATTCATTCTTAAAGCAGATTGTGAGATCCCAGACACACATTCTCCTATAGTCCTGCCATATTCAATACCATTACTAATAGGAGGTTGGTTTCTCAGAGTTGTAGTCAGCTCATTACTTTTCATAGACAACTAGTAATTGCTTTATTCTTATTACCTTCAGTTTGGATAGTTGTCCCAGATCTTTAGCTGCAATGAAAATCATCTGGGGTCCCTAGAGACACACACATAGAAAAGGAGAGAAGAGGACTCAGTCATAACTTCGGTAACGCTCAAAGTAGAAATGTAGTCAATAGACAATGTACTCTATTTTTCTTATTATATTTGTGACCTTAATGCCATAAGCCCTTAACTGGTCTATTTTACAACTTGGATCAAAGATATCTAGTACTGCTGGCAATACAACTATCTTCATAGGCATCCTACTTCTGGAAGTTTTAGTCTGAGTTACTGAATGGGTTACTGCTAGTGTATCCAGCTTAGTGTAGTGTATGTATGACCTCAGAGAGCTTTATCTTTTCTTTCTTTATTTGTAGCAGAGGCAACTACTTCCCTCCACTCCCCACCCCCCAAAATTAATCTATGCAAAATGTCAAGATCCACAGCTGAAGAAGGTGGAGCTAGTCCACCTGACATGCCATCCAATCTCTCAGAGCCCTGCCCTCGTAACTCCTCCCTCAGCCAGAGGTTTTCCCTAGTACCCCAAGGCCCTGGGGAGAGCTTGAAAAACATCAGAATAAACATCAGAAGCACTAGTAGAATACTCAACAGTAGCCTAGAATGTTTTCACAATAAGGAAAACCAGCTATTCTGAAGTAGCAGTCTCCATGTTTTTATTGGAGCCTGTATATTCATTGAGAAATCCATACTTGGAGATCTTGATGTTCGAGAAAATTGAGGTGATGGTTAGCTTTCCTAGGGAAGATCTTATATCAAAAAATGAAATGTCATATACAGCATTTCTGCTATTATAACATAGATGTAGTCTTGAAAAAACTTATATTCTATAAAATTGTGCATTAGAAATAGTAGGGCTTTTGGGGAAAATAGGAGGGGGCAGTGCAAAGTCCATGCAATTTTGTTACCAAAGAACTATCAAAAACAATAACTGCTACTTTGGGAGACAGCATGAACAGCTCAAAGGGAGCTCAGTGAAGCTGGGGGCTACCTCGAGGGATATTAAAAATGTAAAAAAACCCCCAAACAACAGCACAATAGAGTATAACGTGGGCTGAGACAATGCCTGCAGAAGTGGAGCTCTGAGCACAGGGTAGCCTGCCATGTGTGAGAAGCTAGGTGCATGTATCTGGATACAGACCAATGTGCAAGTATGCCCCCTTCCTCTTTTTTATCTTTTTAAAAACAGGATGAAAGGGCTCCTGCCTATGTAGCAGCCAAGCTGAGTGCTCTTTCCTTTTCTGCTGAAGTATATACTCTTCTGTTATATTCCCACGCCTCTCACCTAGAAAAATTTACTAATAAAGCAACCCAACCTGCACATTGCACTGACATCATTCCTCTATTGGCAAATTAAGTGACAGGTCACTGGTGTTACAGAAATGCATTACGTGTTATAGCAGAATAAGGGGTGTGTGCGAATGTGGGGGGTGTGTGTGTGTTTCTGTATGGGATTTGGCTGCCCACACGTGTAGGCTATAATGATTATACCATACACTCATGGCATGAAGCAAAACTCAAAGTGATTTATATTTAACACTCACTGTCTGGCCGTAAATCAACACAAACATATGAATCTTTGCACCTTGGAACACTTTACAAGAAAACATTTTCTATATAATCTCACTGGATAAATATGGACTGAGTGTGCATGATTAATGGTGTCAATATATATTTTAGTTTAGTTTACAATTACTCATTATTTGCATCAACTTATCGTCCTCAGTCACAGACAAAAAAATTATTCCATAGCAGGTGCTTGTTAGGGTTATTTCTTTCCTCGCTTGGCTCAGGATACGCTGAGTTAGCTGGACAGGGTATCCACTTGACCACTGTCTGACTTTCGCTGCCAACTGATCTTTCTGGTTTTGATTTCACTGTGTATGATACAATCACATTCTTCAAATGCACTAAAAGATGTCTCCTGTATTAACCACGAAGTGCGAAGGTGATAGATAAAAGCAAAAGGGAAAAGTAAAAAAAATTCCAGATAGCAGTGTTGGCTTTATCTTCTTCAACTGTAAAATTGCAGAAAGAAACACAGCGGGCATATTCTATCAAAAATGTATTTCCCTGGGGTGGGGGTGGGTCATAATAAAATTAAATAAAAATTACATGTGTAGACCAGATAACTCTACAAGTTGAACTTTGATACATTTGTTTTTCAAGAGATAACGTTTGAAATGTCAAGCCAGTGTGAAGTATGACTGCTATTGCCACTATTTAAAATTGATTTGTGATGGGGGTGCGGGAGGATTGCATTGGGAGTTTGGGACTAGCAGATGCAAACTATTATATAGAGAATGGATAAACAACAAGATCCTGTTGTTTAACACTGGGAACTACATTCAGTATCTTGTAATAAGCCATAATGGAAAAGAAAAAAATTGATTTGTACAAGGTGATGTCATTGGAATGATCATTGCTAAGACACTGTATACCACACCCTTTTTCCCAAAATGAATTTAATTACTATTTCATCTGGATCAAAACCATTCATTGAAACAAAAAACAATTAGATGGGCTATTGAAAATATAATCAAATGTTAGTTCGAATACTTACTGTTTGATCTGTCAGAGGAGGGAGGACAATTTGTTTTTCTATTTTGTTGAGAACTAGCTTCCACAGTTCTTTCAATATTCGCTTCAGGACTGTTTTCTCACAGATTTTTGCTGAGAGACTTAATCTGAAATGAAATAAAACACACAATCACTTCTAAGTCTCTTATTGAGGTATCATTTGAGTGATCAGAAATTCACATTTTCAGCACTGATATTCAAATACCTGAATAGGTCTTTATAATTTTCAGATGCTAAATTTCATTTCATTTACGGAAAAAAAATACATAATATCAAAAATCTGTTTCATCATATTATACATCATTAGGTAATTCACTGTTTGGTAGAAAATGAATTCAGAGGATTTCCTTTCTTAAATTGCATCCTAAACTGACATCAAGGCTCCCAAAGTACACAATTTTTACCTGCATTCCAGACTTGTATTTACTACATGCTCCATGTTCATGGTACAGGCCAAACACCAAAGAAGCACATTTTCATCACTATCTGGCACTGGACCAACATAACAACATGGCAAACATGCATATGATTTCACTCAAGAGCAAAACTTTACCAACTTTATTTTCCAGGTTTATTGAGATACGATTGATATATAACATTGTGTACGTTTAGGGTGCACAAGATAATGATTTGATATATGTACATACTATGAAACAATCACCACCATAAATTTAGTTAACATTCATCACCTCACATAGTTATTTTGTTTTGGCTTGTGATAAAAAGTTTTACTCATAGCAATTTTCAAATATATAATTTAGTATAGTTTCCTATAGTTACTAGTTACTATACTACATATATCTCAGGACTTATTTATCTTATAACTGGAAGTTTGTACCCTTTGACTCCCTTTACCTATTTCCAGCCAGCACAAATTTGTTCTCTGAGTTCAGATTTTCTAGATTCCCAATTTACCAACTTTAATAGGTTTAAGGTATTTCTTACAAATTCTTCTCATGGTGAGATAGTGATGGTAACATCATCTAGCATTTATATAACACTTTAATTTAGAAACCTCTTCTGCAGATTTCTCATTTATTATATGAGTATCTAGTATATCCATTTTAGAAATCAAAACCCAGCTCAGAGACATTGGGGAACTTGTCTAAGGAAGTGAGGCTAGTAAGTGAGGGCCGAGAGCCAGTACATTGTCCAATGCCCCATGCTACCCTTGGTAAATGTACTTGTGTGTGAAGGCCCAGCAATACATGAAGGCACAGTTCTGCATAAAGATTTACGGAATGTACCATAATATGATGCTGAACTCTTCGAGACTCCTTTAATAAGAGTTAATCAAACCTGTTGCACAGAGGGCCAAAGGTGGGGGTCATATATCTGAAGGTAGCCTCATGGACTTTCTATAGTGCTACTAAGTACTCTGTACTTTTGGACTCAGAATTTATAAACTGGGTTCTGATAGAGACAGAATTGACTTTTAAATATTTAAATATATAATTAACATTTAAGGAATTAATATTTAAAGGCATGTGATGTGTGAGAGGCAAAGGGAGAGATTTCCCAAACACATTTTCATGAAGAAGTATTTCTCCTATCACTGCTGTGTATAGATACCTAATATATAAAAGTACACGCAAGTGACCTCCTCTGGTTTAAGAGGAGAGTTGGGGGTCCCTGAGGCATAGCTATGGAACTCTGTAGCCCCACTGGTTTGGAAACCATTGTTCAAAGGTGGTAGTTTTAGCTTCCTGGTAGATAGGTATTCACTATATGAACATAGGGTGGAAACCAGATGATGTGTCATGGAAGAACAGCAGAACCTACCCTCAGAGAAATTCCTAGGATGATTTAAGACACAACAAACCTGCCCATTTTACAGCAGATGTGTCATTTCCATTTCCAAAAGGTCTGAGTTTAAAAATTGATCTTGTTTTTATGGTCAGCTGATGTACTTGGCATGCTAACTAACCCTGTTTAAACTGGAGCTGAACCAATAGGAATAAAATTGTTGACATGTTTGCGGCTCTGCATGGGATTTCTGCTGGCTGGAAATGGCCCTTATAGCTTGTTTTATAGAGTGGTGAGGTCTTGATGGAGAAAATGGAACATAAAGAAGAGGCTGCACAAAGAGAGTCTATACATTTATAATATAACAATTTTTAAAGGGATTGTCTCAAAACCACCTTGAAGACTTACTTTGGCCCTTAATCGTTCATTTTAAATAACAAAAAATAGAGGAGAAATCTAGCAACTGCTTCCTTAATTTAGTCAGAGTTAACCAACTTGATAATGCAAGCTGAACACATAAATTTTGGAACCTGTGCTATCTATTTTGGCTGACCACAGAACCAATTAACCAGACCATTTTCAAATGCCATGTAGACTAGCTGCTAATATGATTTCCTGTCACACAGTTGATCATATTCTCATGAAAACATATCCAGCTGCTTTTCCTACCCCCTGGAACGCCCATCCCCTATGTCCATACATCTAAACCCTAACTGCCTTTAAAGAAGACCCAACCCAAGTGGAATTTCTACTGACCATCTGAACAGGAGATTATTACTTTACACCTTATTGCATTTATTCTACTTTTCTTATTTTTTCTTTCTAAACTCTTAGCTCCTTGAGAACAGAATATCTAACTTTTTAAAAAAAGTCCTCTAACAAGTGGCTTTATGGCTGTACATTCTGTATTAGCCCAGAAAATTTCCACAACTCTCCATGCCTCGTATAATATCTCTTTCCAAAATTTTAAAATCTTTTACAATATTTTAAAGCTCATTGATGTTTTTCTATTTTTCTATACTGTTTCTTTCTACTAAGAATTAGAGGAAATTACATATATGATGATATGATAAAGTATAATTAGAAAGAGAAAATAAGAATCTAAATATCCTGAAAAGAAGAGCCAACCCACTTTATGTATTAGCTCTGTTTTATAGATGATGAAATGGATTCAAGGTCTCTCAACTAGTAGATAACTGTATTAGGATAACTTCAAACTTTTTGTATGTTCCACAACTTTGCTTATAGCATATGCAAAAATAAATAGTTTTGTCAATGATCAATGATGTATCTCCAAACTGCTGCCTGGAATTCCAAATAGGAGTTCCAGTAGGAGTTTTAAGAAGATCAGGATTGCTTTGTTCTGCTCTCTGCTCACCATCACATTCACAACTAAATGGTAGTTTCTGTGATTCAATTAAGTCTTGTCCATAGAAAAGAGCCACATAAGATGACACAAGTTTCAAGGGGTTATATAGGAAATGAGGTGATAAAAGTGTCTATTAGGAAACTAAAGATATGAAGACGCCTTTCTCTCTTTCTTCCTCTTCTCTCTCTTTTCTTCCTCCCTTCTACTTTTTTCTTCTACGCCACTTGACTACCTGCTTCCTGCTAAGCTACCTAATTACCTATTCACCTATCTTCTAGATATTTCCCCATAGCAGACAGAAAATAAGACTTAATTTTTCTACCAAATACTAAACCTAAAGTGATAAGAACATTAGTCTTACTTACGCAGTAAGGTTATAAGCAAAGGGAAATGGAATTAAGGTAGAAGTCATAAATATATAGAAGAGGTTCTCCTTACTAATTCCTTCTTTGTTATCCTTATCTTTAAGGAAAGGTACTGTATCCCTCTTATTTATCTTGGTCTCTTTGGCGTTAATTAATTTTCCACAACAATATTAAATGAGGTAATATATGTAAACTAGTAGGTATAATACTGGTCCCATGTAGGCATTCAAAGTTATTTTTTGCTTTTCTACCTTCAGTTCTGGTTTTAAGTATCACCATTTAAGAAATCATACCTCTTGCTGCTTAGATCAATGGTTGCCAATTGTGAACACACTTTAAAATGGAGGTGCCTGGACCCTACTCCAAACTTACAAAATTAGAACTTCGAAGAGGAGGGATGGAACAGAAGCAAAATAAACCAACCTTTTTGGTTCAGAACACTGTCTTAGTTGGTCATAAAGACCTTCATTCCCACCCACTCCCACCACTACTGGACTGGAATCTCCATGGAGTCAAGGACCTTGACTCTCCATCATCACTGTCCAGTGCCTAGATTAGAGTCTGAAACAGGTGGACACTCAGTAAATAGTTATAGAATGTGGGGTGAGGCAGCAATCTACTTGCCTCTGAGCTGAATTAACTGTAATCACATTTGTGCTATTCTCTTCTTCAGCAGGTTTCTGACATGAAATCAGATATTCTGGAGTCAACTCAGTCTTTCTCCATGTCCAAGAAGTTGCAGAACAGTATGTTATCTGAGAAGCATGAAATCCTAAATCTCTCTATGCCTCAGAGCAGCAACCTCCTTAGTTATCCATACTTATTTCCTCTCCATTTTTCCTTTTCTGTACATAGACATTCCATCTAGTAATGAATTAAGAGTTTTTCTTTTTTAGTGAATTGATCTATTTCTGTAGAAGCCCTTTTAAAGCTGTCCTACATAGAGGAAGATATGTTTTTTTCTCTCAAATCCATATCAGCCAAATTGAGGGCAGCAAATAAAGAGGAAACTGGGTAGAACACTTACATTTTGTCCAAGAAGTCCATGAGAGGTCTTAATACAACCTCTGCATCCATGGCTGTACTGTTCTTATTAGATGCGGTATTTCCAGTTGCTCTCATTTGATTTAGTTCAAAACTCATCTGTTTTATGCACTCTTCAATGATAAGCTGGAAACTGAAAATAAAGAATATAAATTCTGGAATAAGAACGAACATTTACGCCTTCCTTTGCCTGTGTCTGTTAAATTCACCCCAGGGAGTTTGATCTGTTTGCAATGGTGTGATAGCCCTTGTTCATTAGTTTTCAAACTTACTGTTTAGCTGCAAAAAATTTTGTTGCAATGAAAGCTTACTTAGAACGCTTATATGTAAAGTAGGTAAGACTGATGCTTTTCAGGTCGAATTAACTTGAGTGGGAGATCATTCGGCTCCCATCACTCACAGTAATAGCTGAGATGTCCCTCTGAGCATCTTTTGGAAAAATGACTGTGAGTGACTCTTGCATCTGGGTACACCTTCTTCACTTAGCCTCTGGGACTCCACACCCTCTTTAGCTTTCCTCCAACCTCACTAGCTGCTCCTTCTCCATTGTCTGACCTCTAACTATTGTAGTAAGGTTGCCAGACTTAGCATATTAAAACACAGAATGCCTAGGTAATTTTAATTTCAGATAGTGAATAATTTTTGTGTAAGTATGCCCCATATGATACTTGGGACATATTTATACTAAAGATTGTCCATTTTTATATGATGTTCAAATTTAATTGGGCATATGCTGTAGTTTATCTGGCAACCCTACATTGGCAATCCCACCTCTAGGCTCAATCCTTGGACCACACCATTTCTCCATCAAAAATCACTTCCGTGGGGCTCCCCTGGTGGCACAGTGGTTAAGAATCCGCCCACCAATGCAGGGGACACGGGTTCGAGCCCTGGTCCGGGAAAATCCCACACGCTGTGGAGCAACTAAGCCCGTGCGCCACAACTACTGAACCTACGCTCTAGAGCCTGCAAGCCACAACTACTGAGTCTGTGTGCCACACCTACAGAAGCCCACAGGCCTAGAGCCTGTGCTCCGCAACATGAGAAGCCACCACAATGAGAAGCCTGCACACCGCAATGAAGAGTAGCCCCCTCTCGCTGAAACTAGAGAAAGCCCGTGTGCAGCAACGAAGACCCATGCAGCCAAACATACATAAATAATAAAATAAAATAATTAAAAAAAATCACTTCCTTGGCAGTCATATCTAGTCTCATGATTTTCTTACCGTCTGTATACTGGTGATTGCCAAATATACATCTATAGATATGACTTCTACTCTAAAATACAAACCATTATTAAACCGCCTATGTAGCCTTTTTACTTAGAAGTCTAATGAATTCTTCTCATCCAATCTAATGAAATTTTCAACCTCTAATCTGTCAGCAAATCTTTATAAAGTATATTAAATCTGAGGATCTATTATTACTTCCACAAAGCTACTGCAGACCAAGCCACCATCATCTTTCACCTGAACTTGTGTAATAATTTCCTACATTATCTCTCTGTTCAACCCTCTACAGGTATCTTTTAAAATAGAAACCAGATCATGTTCCTCTCTTGCTAAAAACCTTCAATGGCTTTCAGATCCACTGGGGGGAAAAAAAAAAAAGCCTAGAATGTATTTCATGGAGTTAATTAAATCCAACATATTCTGGCCCTGGAAACTTCCCTGATGTCATTTCTTGCCACTATTCCCTCTGCTTCATTGCAGTCCCACCACAGTAGTCTCCCTGGTGTCCTTAGAATTCTCTGAGTACACTCTTATCTCATGGCCACTGTTATGTTCCCTCCTCCATGCAATTTCTCATGGGTCTGTTAGTCCCTCACTTATTACAGGCATAAGCCAAATGTCACCTCCTCAGAAACGTCTTTCATAAATACTCCACCTGAAACGAAATTCCTATCATTCTCCATTTCCTTACAGTTCTTTATTGCATTCTCCATTATTTGACACATTACATAGTTTTTATGTATTTGTTTGTCGTCTATTGCTCCAAATAGAATATAAGCTCCATGAGGGCAGGACTGTTTTTTTCAGTGTTATATACCACACCATGAGTTCCTCAAGAAATATTGGCTGAATGTATCAATGGACCATCCTCCTTCCACCCACCCCTATTAAACGTGTTGAACAGATAAATGACCTGTTTAACAACACCCCATGACTTCCCCCACTTAAACCCTATGCTCTACATGCCTATAATGCCCCACCAACCCCCCAAAACAAGACAGGAATATATAAATACATAGAATTTAATTAATCTATCTGACAGCGTGAACATTTCAGTGCTCAAAGTAAGACAGACCTAGAAAATAAACCCTAATCGTACCAATGACTTACTTAGACATATACCACTTATACAGACAGACATCTCCCTAGATCTATCAGCCATTTCATTAAAATTTTAATACTAAATCTAACATAAATTATACAGGATAACTATATACATGTTACATCATTATATAAACACAACTTGTTAATGTAGCTTAAATTCTAAAGCAAGGCACTGAAAATGCCTAGATGAGTTTACTAACTCCATAGGTTTGTTCCCAGCCTTTCTATTAGTTTTTAATAAAATTACACATGCAAGCATCCGCACCCCAGTGAGAATGCTGTCTAAATCATTACTGTTAAATGGAGCAGGTATCAAGCACACTAATGGTAGTAGCTCATAACACCTTAACCACACCCCTATGGGAAAGAGCAGTGATAAAAATTCAGCCTTAAATGAAAGTTCGACTAAGTTACATTATCTAGGGTTGGTAAACTTCGTGCCAGCCATCTTGCTCATATGATTAACCCAAATAAATAGAAAACCGGCGTAAAGCCTGTTAAAGAGTAATAAAAAATAAAGTTAAATTCTAACTAAACCCTAAAAAGCCATAGCTAAAATAAACTATGAAAGTGACCTTAGTATTTCCTGATTACACGACAGCTAAGACCCAAACTGGAATTAGATACCTCGCTATGCTTAGCCTTAAACCCTAATTATAATAAAGTTATTCACCAGAGTACTACTGGCAGCAGCTTAAAACTCAAAGGACTTGGCAATGTTTCACACCCCTCTAGAGGAGCCTGTTCTATAATCAGTAAACCCCGATAAACCTCACCAAGCTCTGCTAATTCAGTCTATATACCGCCATCTTCAGCAAACCCTAAAAAGGGATAAAAGTAAGCATAAATACTATACATAAAAAGTTAGGTCAAGGTGTAACCTATGGGATAGGAAGAAATGGGCTGCATTTTCTGTTTCGAGAATGTACTTCTCACACACGAAAGTTTTTATGAAAACTAAAAACCAAAGGAGGAGTTAGTAGTAAATTAAGAATAGAGTGCTTAGTTGAACAAGGCCATGAAGGACGCACACATCACCCATCACCATCCTCAAGTATTATAACAACTTCCTATAACCTATTAACAAACACCAAGTTTATGAGAGGAGACAAGTTGTCAGGGTAAGCATACTGGAAAGTGTGCTTGGATCAATCAAAGCATAGCTTAAATAAAAGCACCTCGTTTACACCTAGGGGATTTCATAATCTATGAATACTTTGAACAACTCTAGCCGAAACCTCCACAAATTTTACTAACACAAGCAAATTAAATCAATCGTTCACTCAGCATTTAAAGTACAGGAGATAGAAATTTAAAACAACCTTTGGCGCTATAGAGAAAGCACCATAAGGGAATGATGAAAGAAGCATTACAAGTAATAAAAAGCAAAGTTTACCCCTTTTACGTTTTGCATAATGATTTAACTAGTAAACATTTAACAAAGAGAACTTAGCTAAATACCCCGAAACCAGATGAGCTACTTATGAACAGTTTGTAGAACAAACTCATCTATGTAGTAAAATAGTGAGAAGGTTTATAAGCAGAGGTGACAAGCCTAATGAGCCTGGTGACAGCTGGTTGTCCAAGAAAAAAATCTTAGTTTAACTTTAAAATTACAAAAAAATTAGAAATTTTAATGTATTTTTAAATGTTAATCTAAAAAGGTATAGCTTTTTAGAAATGGATACAACCTTATCTAGAGAGTAAATAAACAACACCATAGTTGGCTTAAAAACTCCACCAATTAGGAAAGCATTCAAGCTCAACAATAACTTTATCTTAATATCAACAATAAGCAAATCAACCCCTAGTTTTACACTGGACTGATCTATCAACCAATAGAAGCAATAATGTTAATATGAGTAATAAATATTTCTCCTTGCGTAAGCTTACATCAGTAACTGATATTATACTGATAGTTAATAGCAAATAAACACAATCCAACATTAAATTATTAAGTACACTGTTAACCCAACACAGGCAAGCACCCAAGGAAAGATTAGAAAAAAGATTAAGACTGTGAAGAGTAAGTCTTAGAATTACTGTTTTCATTCTTCACATCCTCTACACCAGGTTTGGTGGTTCCTACCGAGGGAGCAGCAAATAGTAAGAGATTTAAATAGTGGAGACCTTCAGCATATCCACCATTCCTCTATGTTGTCTGTTACTTTCATACCTCCAACAATAGGAGTAATTATAATATACATTCAGGCAGGCAAGAAAAAAGCCAGTTAGGATAATGGGGGTAAATAAAAATTTGGGAAATGATCACATCATGGGAATGGTGATGAGAAGGAGGGAGTTGATTTTAGTATTGAAATCAAGTCAGTCCCATTCCTCTTTCTCCACACACAATGATTACACAGTTCATGTTATTTAAGAAGGATCCAAATGCAACAATTCCTCACATTTTATAAAGAAGTTTAGGAAGTTTCACTATATAATGCTGTCATTATTCATTAAATAGAAATAATATAGATATTTATTAATGTATGTATGCATTCTACAAATGTTTAATTAATACTGTGTGCCAGTCTCAGTTACTAGGATACATCAATGAACAAAACAGATAAAAGTCCTTATTCTTTTTTTTTTTTTTGCGGTACAGGGGCCTCTCACTGTTGTGGCCTCTCCCGTTGCGGAGCACAGGCTCCAGACGCGCAGGCTCAGCGGCCATGGCTCACGGCCCGGCCGCTCCGCAGCATGTGGGATCTTCCCAGACCGGGGCACGAACCCGTGTCCCCTGCATCGGCAGGCGGGCTCTCAACCACTGCGCCACCAGGGAAACCCATAATTCCTTATTCTTATGGCACATATTTGACCCTTTATTTTTGAATTTACATTATAAAAATATTATAGTCTGTTAAATATTTCATTTTTCTAGTTTTTGGTTTTGCTACCTAATATGGGAAATCTTTGATGTATTTTATTTTATTATTTATTTATTTATTTATTTATTTATTTATTTATTTATTAACATCTTTATTGGAGTATAATTGCTTTACAATGGTGTGTTAGTTTCTGCTTTATAACAAAGTGAATCAGTTATATATATACATATGTTCCCATATCTCTTCCCTCTTGCGTCTCCCTCCCTCCCACCCTCCCTATCCCACCCCTCCAGGCGGTCACAAAGCACCGAGCTGATCTCCCTGTGCTATGCGGCTGCTTCCTACTAGCTTTCTATTTTACGTTTGGTAGTGTATATATGTCCATGCCACTCTCTCACTTTGTCACAGCTTACCCTTCCCCCTCCCTATATCCTCAAGTCTGATATATTTTAAATTATCACAACTTGGGTGTTTTTCTCGCTCCTGATACAGCAGGTTTATAAATATTGGTCCGTATTTCTGAGCATGTAGTCAAGGCCTGATTCTACTTCCACCATTGTGTTGTGGCTGTTTCTATCTTTGGCCCCTGACTTCTCTGTGACTTTCTTTACTAGTGATACCACCATTTTTGTCCCTCTGCATTTGGCTCTTTGATCCTTGGATCTCAGTTTGCCTCTGTGGATGTGGTTCATTTCTTGGCTCTCTGTGTATTTATCTCATTCAATGGAATATGCTGTTTCAGGTTTAGGTTCAAAGGAAGCTGAATGCCTAACCACTTGGCTTTTTTCTGGCTGGACCTGCCTTTGGACTTTTGTCAGGTAGTGGTTGGGGGTAAGGGTGGCATTGGGGGTAGTGAAGAACACCCAGGCTTCAGATGTGAGAAGGGGGTGATGGTGGTGGGTGTCTTTAGTGAAGGGTAGTGGTGGTAGATACTTGGGGCAAGAGAAAGGAAAGGTAAATAATGTTGGAAAACTTGACCTAGTTGATTTACTACTGGGCATCAGTTTACTGGGCTGGAGGATAGACTGAGCAGAAGGTATGATACTCATGATCCAAAAATGTACAAACAGGTTGTTACAACAGACCCATATGGTAAACACCCACCAGAAGCCAGCTCTGTGTGGGGAGATGAGGCATATGGAGGAAGGATTACCAGAGAATAAAAGAGAATGACCTTCTACCTTAGCATGAATCCAGGGTGAGTCAACACCTGCATTTGACCCGAAAATCTTTTGTCTCTATCAATTTTTGGTAAATTCACCTAAAGAGTCTTTTTTTCTATCCATTTTATAGTTGAAAAGTTTTTATTAATCAGCAGTACCAGGTAATAATGACAGAGTCTGTGAGCACTCAAGATGCCAAACACACAGAAGAAATCCTATGAAATATTCCTAAATTTTTAATCTACTTAATCCAGCCAGCCACTGGCATCAAAGATATCATTAAAAGAAATGTAATAAATCAAAAAAACCAAGCTGCAAAATGCGTGTAAGCAGAAACCTAAGTGGCACAGGTTTTGAAAACGTTAAGAACATCCTTAAGATATCATTGAAGTCCTGTTGCTGAGTCTCAGTTCCCAGGTGGGTGCCCTTTGCATGTTATCAGGAACCTGGGGACCCGGGCTTCAGATGTTTGCTTTGCCTCTGTCCTGGCTTTCCTGAAAAATCACCCTACCAGCTACATAGGGTAGAATAATTTAATTGCGGGTTTTAATAACAGTAGATGAAATGGATTTGGGGCAATTAATTATGCACTTAACTTTAAAACTCTAGATCACTAATTTAGACTGTAAGAAGGGTGGATTCAGTTTGACTTCACAGCATAAAGTCCAGCATGAAATTATCCAGTTTGACTTCACAGCATGATCACACTGATCATTATGGACTTCCCACCTACCCTGAGTGTGTGATGCAGACCTGGTTGGCAGTATGGGAAATAAATCTATGGCAACAAAGATATAATAATTATTCTTTTTATAAGGAGAGCATGACATGTGGGCTGTTTACTTCAATAATCCTAGCTCTCTTAGAGCTATATTTAAAAAACAATGAAGAAATACAAACAGGGTAACGAGGAGTTTCAATATCTAGGTTAAAATAGCTGACTTCATATGACTAAAGTACTTCAAGTGCCCTCCTAAAGGCATCTCTCCTTATTTCATAACTGAAGTTTGCTAAGTTTTTCCAATCATAATATATATTTCAGCCTTTGTAACCTGAATATTCCCCAATCTTAAACAAAACAGAATAAAAAGTACTTGTTCAGGGGATGATTTGGATACATTACAGAAAATAATTTGAATATCCTTTTTTTATTTAATTATAGTTTCTATTCTGTTTAATCATCTTATTTCCCGTAAGGTTCTGAACACCTCTAGCTATTCCTGACCCCTTTTATCTCCCTTAACTTTGCTAAATAATCTCTGTTTTTGCCTTTGTAGCTGAAGGCAACAGTCCTTCTGCTAATCACATATCAACTTACAACTAGAAGAGAGGTAAGCCTCTAAGTGTCACCCCAAGTCAGAGCCAACGAGCCCCCAAATCTCTGGGACAATGTCTGCCTCTCCAACTCCTTGTAAGCAGAAACTTCAAATTACTTATTAACATTTAGGCCAAGTATGCAGGATCATCCAGGTCAGCTAACAACACAAAGCAGAAGGCAGAGCTACGACCCTAAAAGCTCAATACATCAAGACTGCATCTGGCCCAGCACTTAAACTTTGAGAGGGGGTTCCATGAAAATAATGAACACACCTCTGATACTGAAGAGAAGTCCAAGCATAGGATTTTTCTTTACTTTGCCTCATTTCTACATTTGAGAAAAAATATAATACTTTCAGTGTCTTTTTTGTTTTAGTCTTTCGGATTTAAGAGTGGCAAAACTAATCAATGAATGTGTGTTAAGCATGTATCTTTCCAAAACACACTAATAAGTGATGACTGAGATTCAAAGAGATAACTAGCCCTCTCCATAAGAGTAAATTTCAGTCTTATTTGAGAACTGAAGACATAGCTTCAAATAATAAGTCAACATTTATTGAACTAATATTTAAAGCAAATTCTGTATGAAATTAATGAACCTCATCAAAAATGTGTTTGATTTACCATTGCATTAAAAACAAAAACAAAACAAAACAAAAACCCCCACATAGGAATAAACCTACATAAGGAGGCAAAAGACCTGTACTACAAAAACTATAAGATGCTGAAAGAAATCAAAGACCACACAAACAAGTGGAAAGATACTGTGTTCTTGGATTGGAAGGATCAATACTGTTAAAATGACCATACTATCCAAGGCAATCTTCAGATTCAATGCAAACCCTATCAAATTATCAATGGCATTTTTCACACAACTGAAACAAAAATTTTTTAAATTTTTATGGAAAAATAGCCAAAGCAATCTTGAGAAAGAGCAGAGCTGGAGGAATCATGCTCCCTGACTTCAGACTATGCTACAGACTATATTACAAAGCTACAGTAATCAATACAGTATGGTACTGGCATGAAAACAGACACATAAATCAATGGAAAAGGACAGAAAGCCCAGAAATAAACCCATGCACTTATGGTCAATTAGTTTATGACAAAGGAGGCAAGAGTACACAATGGAGAAAAGAGAGTCTCTTCAATAAGTGGTGCTGGGAAAACTGGACAGCTACATGTAAAAGAATGAAATTAGAACATTCTCTTAACACCATATACAAAAATAAACTCAAAGTGGATTAAAGACCTAAATATAAGACTGGATACTATAAAACTCTTAGAGGAAAACATAGGCAGAACACTCTTTGACATAAATCACAGCAATATTTTTGGATCTGTCTCCTGAAGTAAAGGAAATAAAAGCAAAAATAAACAAATGGGACCTCATTAAACTTAAAAACTTTTGCACAGCAGAGGAAACCATCAACAAAATGAAAAGACAACCTACTGAATGGGAGAAAATATTTGCAAATGATATGACCGATAAGGGATAAATTCTAATCTATTTTAACATTTGCTGATGAGATGACAGCTTTTTCCTATAGATCCAAAATGAAGTTTATCTAGGATGAACTTCTCATTCTTTAGAAACACACCATAGGCAAGAAAAGTTAATTAAAAAAAAAAAAAGACAAAACATAGATATGTCAGTAGTTTCCCATGAGCTAATTGCATTAACATTTCTAAAGCCTAAAACAAATCATCCTGACTTAATTCAGTTATGGGGTTAAGAGTTCAGTTCTTTCGAAGTGAAACCACACTGATGTGTATGGCATGAACACAACTCATACTTGTTATATATGTGAGGATTTTATCTCTGCCGTCCCTCCTCCCTCCATTCTTTCAACAGCCAATCGCTAAGCTCTAAACACTAGAATTGCAAATAAGAATGAGATGTTAAGAAACATACAATAAAGAGAGGGAAAGAGGAAAGTTAACCAGAACTCAGAGCATAGTGTTGTAAGTGCTACTCAACTGCAGGATACTGGGGAGCAGGAGTTCTGGGGAGCAAGCAGCAAGACATCACTATAAAATCGCAGGGTCATGGAAGATTTTCCAGAGGAGGTGATGCTTAGATTGAGTCTTGAGGTTAAACAGACTTAGACAGTCAGAGGAGAGAGACAGTGTTGAAGGCATGATTATCATTAAATGAAACCTAATACATTTGGATAGTAATTACTTAGGCCACTTACCTTTCACCGTAAGTGACACTGAGCTCATCCAGAACTCCACTGAGTTTAACCTGAAGTTCTTTTAGAATAGTACTAGCTTCAGGATCTAGCTGCAAAGAGACCATAAACAATATTACTTTGAAGTTCTGAGAGAGCATGCCTTTTATCTCTTAGAACATTTTGCTTATTACAAGGTAAACTTCAAACAATATAGCATACATATACTGTTTTCTTTCCTTTCCTTTTTTTAACCTTTGAAATCAAATGCAAAATTTAGATAATTCTAATGAAACCTGAAGAGTTCTTACATTTGAAAAAATTGATTGAAATGCATAGCATGCATACAAAAAAGAGCTAGAGAGCAAAGCCTTTGTTAGTTACAGCAGTGGGATGCAAAGTATGACAAAATATCCTACAGAACTTGATAACTTCATAACTTAGAAAACTGGTTACACATTAGTTGAACATATGTGTTGCTTGAAAATATATTTTCATTTTTAATATCCCTGTAAATAAATAGGCCCATTGAAAACTTTAAAAATGGCTAAAAATTAATTTTTGCATGTTGTGTTGTGCCTTATTTTTCCAAGTATGGAATTAAAAGTAATAAACAATTATCCTGTTGCTCCAGTGTGTTTCTCTGGAGGTGAGAGGGCTAACTTTTCTTCCTGGATGCCAACTGGTAACTCAAAGTTCAAGATTCAAAGTTTCCCATTTTATTTATTTATTTAAAATTTTTTCTTTTGGGGGGAGGGGGCAAAAGAAAAATAATTAAATCAAGAGGACATTTTATGCTTACTCTTACAATGTAAAAGCCAATTATTCTTTTTAACTGATTTCAGTGCTAAAATAATATCAATCAATATTAGAAAATAACATAATATAAATGAACACAAATAAAACATCAAACTATTAATGTGGGAGTATTTTTTTAAAATTAAAGGATGAACACAAACTTTACCAGCATTTAGAAAATTTTATCCTGTTTGTTAATTTAATTTTTGCAAACTAGTTGTCAAAATAGAATAACTTATAATAGATGTAGTGTATCTAGCTGATAGAAATTCATGTAAAGGGAAACCTAGAATATTCTCTGAAATTTAAGCCAATCTTCCTTTGAGTCTTCAGAAATTCAATTTCCTACCATTAGTACCTATAGTTCTTGCCCAAGCTGAACTATATTGTTGAAGAGAGGGGCACAGGATGAAGACAACTTTGGGGAGTAGAGAAAGTTAAAGGAGGACTTGGTATAAACAAGAGAACCTAAGAACACCAAATACATATATGACCCAAATCAGTTTAAACTCCTGGGAGGCAACCCAGGACCAAAAAGTGTCCCTAATAGAATACACTGGTCATAAATCTTATAACCCTCTAGGAACATTTTCTAATACTAAGAAACTATTAGGAAGAAGTATTATTTACACACCTCAGCATCTGGGTAGCTCTATGTTATGCTAACTTGATTAAAAACATTGGAGCAGAAACCAAAGATTGCATTTGACATCTGATACTTTACTGGTTATGTCAAACCAATCCTTAATGTCAATTTTCACTCAAATCTAGGTGATTTCAGGATTGGTTAGTTTCTGCTCCTTTATCAGAGCCAATGTGATTCTTCTGGACTAATTTTTTTCTGTCTCTGTCGTAAGAGATTACCTGCACATGCACAGGCCACCTTAACAGATGCAGACTTCTCTAGCAGTTGGAAACTTACAATATCCCTAAGTCTCATACTTTGAGAGTTCCATTCACCTATAACCAGTTGCAAGGCAGTGATTCAGAAAAACAATTAGATATTACCTGTCTTTAAACAGCCCTGACACTGATGTGCATTTAAACATAATTAGCCTAATAAACCATATCTCCCCAACCCTTAACCAAGAAAACATATGTGAACTGCCCACCCCAATCCTAGGGAACCTTGTAAGCTGAATGTTTTTTTATCACATGTTCTTGCTATTATCCTAATACCAATTTTAGACCAACTTCGCTTGGATAAAAATGTTTGGGAACAGAAAATGAGAGAAGACCTCCCATAGAATTTTCTTCATGCCCCACTCCGTGCTAAACCGTGATAGGTGGTTGTTCCCCACCCACATATCTGCCACCTCCAAGGAATGGCTCTGACAGTAGGGTTTTCTTCAGGAAATTGGGTTGCTTCTTATTTAAAGTATGTATTTTGTTTCCATATTAGTTTGATACGCAGATTGAGTTAGTTTGTTCGCCTGTTAAGACAATGACTTTAAAGTCATACAGAAACGGTTAGGTAGGTCAGTTGGACGAAATTATGGTCTTTTCTTATGAATCATTTTAGTCTACCTTAGGTATTTTGTGAATGGAAATTTTCTATCAAATAATTGGTTATTACTTGAAAATCTGAAACTGTCAAAATACAGCAATTTAAATATTGGATGACAGTTTTCATTTCCTGAGAGAAGCATGAGTTTCTAAGCAGGTACAGACAGAATGCCTTGTCATATAAACAGGAAAAAAAAAAAAAACACCAGAAAAGCTCTTGTTTCAGTTAGGTATTTGACATTTATCTGATCCAAATTATAGGATTAAACCATTAAAATAGGAAGAGTAATTTTGAGGCCAATATGCAAATTGCAGGCCTTTTGTAATAAAGGGCATAAATAGCATACCCATCTAATTATAAAACAATCTATTTGGCCAGCAAATTTACCAATTCTTGAGTTCTTCTGCATTTCTTTATGTGTCCAAATTGAGAAAAATTTCCTTACTCCTACAAACTCCCTAAAGTTTGTAAGAAATAATAATTTGGCATTGAGAATTTATTGCCTAAATTACCAATAGCGTATTTTACAAATTATTGGCTACCTTGGAAAGGTAAACAGCTACCTAATTTTTTTCACAAATGTTTAAAACTTAGCTTAGTTCTGTAAGGAATATGACATCAAACATCAAAAGTAACTTGCGCCTTTTTTTTGTATTTTAGAGTTATTAAAAGCAAAAAGAGAAACAAAGAGAAATAAGAAAAAAGATAATATTTCAAGCATTCAAAAGTCAAGGTTAATAAATTTATTTTAAATTAGAAACTGTATTAGAAAGTGTACCTGAACAACTTGGCTGTCAAAGTTATTTACACCACTGAGATACTTTACACTATTGAGCTGTGGTAATATGAATGACTTCTGGAAGAGATAGCTAGAAGGCAAAATATCTTTGCAGTTTTCTGTCCTCAAGGCTCACTTCTACTTTTCCTTTAAAAGACAATTTACTTATCACCTCCTTTTACAAATCTGACCCCAGATGTCACTCACCCCAGGCAGTCAGTGGCTCTAGTTTCTGTACTAACTCTGCTGTGCACTCTTACTGTCTATACAGCCCTCTCTTTTAACTGTTCTCCTATGAATCTATCTCTCCCACTAAACTCTGTCTTACTTAACTTTCTCTCCTGAGTGTCTGTCCCTGCAAGCCTAGGCATTTATCAGATATTTGAGGAAGGAGGTGAGGGCAGGAAGAAGCATGAAATGATTCCCTCAAAGGGAATCTTGATATCTAGAGTGCCCCTTCTCCTTAGACTGATACTTTGTGTTGACTATTAGTAGAATACTTTTGCATTTGAAATCTTTCATTCCCTAGCCACCACATATTCTGGAACTACCAAGATAGTCCTAATTTCAAGTTTTTGTGTCATTGCCAGACCATGTCAGATTATGCCCTGATATTTGTTCGGTTCTAAAAATATGGTTACCATACCCCCACTGTATTTTTGCTTCCTAGCATAAATTCTTTCCCTAATGGACCTATAGAGAGTATATGTTTTGCACCTTCACCCATGTATCCTGGTGCTTCTCATTTGTAGGATGCTAAATAGCAAGTTTATTTTTCAAAAGACTGAGACTTGAGAATAATAAAGAAGACATCAGGGGAAAAATGTATAAATGTCTCTTGGGTTAAAAGAAACATCATGTGTGAAGAGGTCCCATCTTAAAAGAAGCATTTTCAGCCTTATCAATTTAGAAATGAATGGGATCTTGGCTTTGAAATCGAACCTAGCTTTACATATGTCTTGCGTACTTATCACAATAATTAGGAACAGTGTAAATAAAACCTTAAACAGAAATATCCCTTCATCCTAGCCACCCTTGGGATTCTTTTACGGAGCGGGTGGCGGTGGGAGAATGACAGCTGCATGACCTTCCCTTGCAGCACTGTCTCCAGTCCTCAATTCCCCAGATGCTCATGTCGGTTTGTGAAATACTGCGGCAGCTCAAGGCAGGTGCCCCGTTAGTATTTCACAGTCTGCCTGATCCAAACAAGCAAATGAGAACAAGTAGGAAGTGCAATCGTCTTTGAGTTTGGAGGGGAAACAGTCATAAGACGCGTACTATCACAAACTTCATAAAAGAATCTTTCTCCTTCCTTCTTCTGCTCATGGAATTGCAGGTCAGAGATGTTAGACAAAGACACAACACATTACAGCCACTACACAACACAGTTGTGACAGATTTTTGAGATGTGAAAAATAAACCAGCGATACACCAAGAACCAGTAGTGCCACAAAGCACACTGCAGAAGAAAACTGATATCAAGTTGACATTGTGCAGTATGGTAAAAGACATCTGCAGCTGTGAAACTTTACATATCGTCAGCATATACAAAAATATATTTAATAGTGTATATATGACTATATATACACATTACAAAAGGGTATTGACCATCTCCCTCCTCCTATTCACACTTCCGATGTATTTACTGAAGTATTCTGTTGCGGAGTAATGATCACCTTAGCTGTTAATGGTATTTTAGATTGTTAGCATTTCCTGTTCTTTAGCTAAGCCATGTAAAAACTTGATTATGTCACTCTCCGTAGCAAAGAGATACGCTGCTAATGACCTCTGAGATATTTGGCAAATGCAGGCATAAAAACATACCCACCTCTTTTCCTCCCATGGATTCAAACATTTTTTCCAGCTGAACCCGCAGTTGTTGAATATTGTTCATCAATATACAGGGCTTTAAATAAAGCAAACGAAACAAAAAATACATTAAATTATTGAATGAGTTTACCTTCAATGTGATAGTATACAACTATCACCTAAGTTCAATTCTATTTGGCAAATAGAATAATTATGCTACTTTAAGATTATACTTTTTAACAGTTAAGAATAGAAGAGAGAAAATATGACCACTTTGGGGAATGAAATTTAATAATATACTTAGACAATAAACCATTGGAGACCTATTACTAGAAGTTATTTTATTCTTAGCATTGTGGCATTTTGTACTTCAAAATTAACCAAATTCAGTTTACTTTTTTAAAGATTTACTTTAAGAAAAACAAACTAGTTTAAACTATTCTATTATTTCACTGTTTCAAAAGCTAAAACACCATTTGAATTTCAGAAATGCAAAAAAAAAAAAAAAACCCCAAAAAACCTTTAATAAATTCTGGCTATCGATAAAGGCCACCCCTTGGTATTCAAGGTCCTTAGTTATACAGCTCCAAACCATGCTTGTCTTCTCCTCTCCCTCTACTGTATTATGATGAACTCTCAACTACAAGAGGCTTGCTTCTCACCTCCCCAACACCTGTGCTTTCCAGACTCTGGCTTGGCTTAGCATGTAGGCCCTTCACTAGAACTTCTTCACCTATTTCAGTCATGTCCATCATTCAGGTTAGGGCCTTTGTTTTCCCAGATTGTATCTTTTTTGTCACTCACTTGAGATTGTATCTTTTTTGTCACTCACTCACTTGACATTTGTTTTATTTAACTTCACGTTTGAGTTGCTTTTGACTGTCTTGCCAGCTGACCTTAAATGCACTGTATGTGCCTCTGTGTCTTTTTCTGCTTTTTCTTACAGAGTACTGCACGGAGCCTCACACATAATACATGCTTTAAAAATGTTCCTTGACTTGTTTCCAAGGAGGCAGAAATATAACAATCACATTAAGATGTAAAGCTTTCTGACAGGACTAGATGTGTCCTCAGAATAGTAGAAATTAATTTATAATGGAATTCAGAATAGTTATGGAATAATTTAATATTTGCTACATACTGATTCTGAAGAGCCAGCATATCAATGGAAGAAAAGAGTGAAAGAAAGGAAAATGGATATGCCTTCCAAGGTGCTGGGAAATGAGCCAATAATGAGTCAGAGAGAGGCCTGCAAAGGACTTCCAGGACATCAGAGAGGTGTTAGTGCTCATCAGTGGAAAGATTTTATTATTGTTTTAACCATATTACTGACCTTTGAAAAACTTTCTATTTGACTCTTAAAGTGACCACATCCTAACTTCAATTTACGAAAACAATTTAGAACTGCTACTCTTAATTCCAGGCACTTAAATATTTTCTTTTTTTTAACACAGAGATTTATCTCCTATAGATTTTGTTCAGTAAGCTGAACCACAATGTTCTACAAATGATTCAGATTGCCAGCTGTGATGGAGAGTCACTGGATCCAGGCTTGATCCTTTCCGTGGCACGTATGATCAGATTTTCAGGGTTTCCGCATCTTGACCCAATGTCAACAAACTGAACCAACAGAGCTCTTTCCATTAGGGTATAGGGCCGTTGGGGTTTTTTCTTTTTCATTGCAGAGGGGAAAGAACTAAGGAAGAGCATGACTCAAGGAGAAGCAGGAAGACTACATGGGTAAAGGTGTTATCACCCTGCTTTTCATGGGTCTAAGTTAGCTGGGTAGTCTCTTTTATGATTATTTGATATTAGCATTCAAGCTTATCTCTTTTGACACATGTAATAGTACTTTAGTTCCAGCTTTACAAATTAAACCAACCTCCAAGCCTTCTTAATATAATAATTTCCGATGGCAAAGAGCTACTAAGAAGCCAAATGAACAAAGACACTTGGGCTCACTTGGCATAGATTGCCACTGACCTGGGTAAGGCTACATATAAAAAAAGAGATGCAGTTATCCAGACGGAGATAAAAATAAACATGAGACTTTCCTCTTTGATTAAGCTTCCCCTGACCTTGACATGTTCAAATTTCAATTTTATTGAATCAATTTATCAAAACAGTACTGAGAATTGAATTACACAACTCTACCTTAAACCTAATCGGGGAACAACTTTTACTTTAAAGACTTCAGTGGTAAATGAAAAACAAGCAAAGACAGCTAAAAATACCCATAGTAAAGGGAACATTAACTGAATTTAGAAGCATCAGTTGTTGGTGAGTTTAGTTAGATAAAAATAACATATGTTTGAAGTTAATTTTTAATCTTTGTATATTTTGGCTTTTCCCCTGAAAATGTCAAAATGTATTTCATTTGCTCTAAACCTGGAACAAAGTTAGGAACCTAAAGTACAATGAATATAAAAGTTAGATTTGTTCAGACTATGGCCATTTCTACATGACCCAAATATATTTTTTTTTACCAAAGTACAGTTGATGGACAATATAAGTTACAGGTGTACAGTATAGTGATTCCCAATTTTAAAAGGTTATACTCTATTATAGTTATTATAAAATATTAGCTACATTCCCCATGTTGTACAATATATCCTGTAGCTTATTTTATACATAATAGTTTGTAACTCTTAATTCCCCACCCCTATATTGCCCCTTCTCCCTTCCCTCTCCCCACTCATAACCACTAGTTTGTTTTCTATACCTGTGAGTCAGCTTCGTTTTGGTTATATTCACTAGTTTGTTGTATTTTTTTAGATTCCACCAAATTATGTTTTTGAGTTGAAAAAGATTTAAAAAATAAATCAAGCATTTCTGATTTAGATAATGTTGCTTTGCTATAATGTGGAGTGTGGAAGAATGGATTGAAAACTTGTGACCCATTCCAAATTTAAAATGTCACAGAAGAAAAAAAATTCTGTCACAGATATGCTGTTTAACTGTCGTCTATAATTCTGACCCCTGGGAAAGCAAGTGTTATGGTCATCTCTTAGAAGATGTCTCTCTTTAAAAGTTTCTAGTGCAATTTGCAGATGAAATAGGAATATTGTCATATATATACAGAGAAAATAAAAAATAATAATGTTTCAATGTTCTTGATATTTAAAGAAATCTGTAACAGCAGTGATATGTACACACACAAATGTATAAAAGCACTTCTTCAATTTATCTCAGATGAAAGCTTAAACTAAGCAGCTAACTGATATCCTTTCATGGAAAAGCTAAAATGATACTTGGCATTTGAATGAGAGTCTAAGACTGGTCAAGATATCAGTAATTAGGAAAGAAAAGCATTGAGGAAGGAAAAGTAAGTTCCTGTGCTATAATATTTCAATGACTTTTTTAAAATTTGATTTTGAAAAGTATAAAATATAAAGGAAAAATACAGAGAAGAATACAATAAATGCTGATTTATAATTTCTCTCCTTTAAAAAATAAAATATACTATAAAGTCTGCAAGGGCCTTTTAAGGCTACTTTTCCTTTCTGAATGACAGGAATTAGCCTTGATAATTCACAGCCACCTTTCAAAATCTTCAGTTTGGCCGTCCTAGTAAATCAGAATCTTTTCTGAAATTATCTGTCACTGTTTTGATTTTCAATACAATACTTTTCAAGTGTATTATAAATTTAATTGTAGCTATATGCTTTCAATAAATAAATACTCTATCTTGCCTATTAGAGTATTTATAATCAATGGCAATTAGAAATCACTGCTGAGATACCTGGGAGTTTCAGTAAAATTTCTAGGTAGCATTTTCCTTTAAGGAAAAGAAGCATCTTTTGGGACCCTCAAGAACCATTAGGACTGACTTATCTTAATGAGCTCTCAGCAAGAGGTCAAGGAGGTTTCAGCAAGAATTCTCTTTAAGACTTGCCTGATAGTGGGAACTGATTTTTTGAGGGAGAAAAAAACACCCTGATTTTTGTCTTGAAAAATCTAGTACTGATTTTTTTTTTTTTTTTTTTGTGGTATGTGGGCCTCTCACTGCCGTGGCCTCTCCCGTTGTGGAGCACAGGCTCCGGACGCGCAGGCTCAGTGGCCATGGCTCACGGGCCCAGCCGCTCCGCGGCATGTGGGATCTTCTCGGACCGGGGCACGAACCCGTGTCCCCTGCTTCGGCAGGCGGACTCTCAACCACCGCGCCACCAGGGAAGCCCTAGTACTGACTTTAAAAATATTTTTTTCAGTCTTTAAAAAAAAAATCCTATGTTGCTGACAGATTTCTCCTAAAATTATACATGGTGAATAGAAAGATTTTACCCTCTACCATAAAATAACACTGATTATATTCTAAATTAGTTTATCTTACTTGTCTTTATTCCTTTTATTAAGCTGCAATACTGGCTTAGATTTTATCAGTGTTTTCTCAATCATCCAAAAAATAAAAGGCTAAGTTAATAATTCGGAGTATAAATTAGCATCACTCCTTACATTAACCATCCTTTTTAATTTATTTGAAAACTGAAAGGCTAAATTATACTCATTTTGGTATTGGTGCCAAAACTACACTAGTTGGTATTAACAATAAACAACTTTTTAACTCCTAGGTCCCAGCTCCAGTGTTTACAATGATGAGGGTTTTCAGCTGTTTATATGAGCCTTATTCCCTATCATCATGGAAAACCACAAGCTGGCTGGCATTGAGATGCTCTCAACCTTCCTTTGAATTCTATTTTGTACCAGTTCAGGACTACTAGGAAATTTTCAAACAATTTCTTGAGATCCCTATTTTCTATCATCCTGTATGAGAACAGAAAGAAAACAACTTCCTTTGCTTACTTATTAGTTTGAAGAAGTGGTTCTCAACTGAGGAATACTTGAAAGTAGAGACATTTTTACTTACCACATTTTCCTTATCACAGTATGAACTGAAATCACTTGATACAATTGCAGCATACTGAAGCAGAACTTTATTGATGGTCTAGGAAAAAAAATTGTGAAATGTATCCAGGTAAATAAAGACCTATATGTATGTATATACAGATATATGTATCTATCTACACACACACCCACCCCCCCCACACACAATCCAGGTTATGTTAACTGGGAAAACTTTTCTAATGTCATTTTCAGCTGAACAATGGCCATAAGTAGTGATTAAATCTACACCCTTGCCAAAAGAAGGATCTCAATTTAACTATTACATTTAGATGACAATTTGTAATATTTCTGAGTACATTTGGAAGATATTCCACATGCATCCATTCCATTTTAATACAACCAGCTCCATCACAAAATTCTTTATTTCTAACTTATCTAAATACTCAGAAGGTATACTGTTTGGTGGTAACCTCCTCTATGCTTGGATACTTATTACCTAATGCCCCCTAATGATTTTTCTTTTCCTGAATGAATGACACTTCATGCTTTCATCATCTCTCATGGTTTCTAGTTCCCATCCTCACCCCTCCGCCCCTCACAAACACACACACACACACACACGCACCCCTACCATGACAAAATTCCTTGTGATGGTTATTTTTTCAACTTTCTGCCTTGTTCCTAAATACCTCATTATGAGAGGGGTGTCAGAACATTCCCATATATGTCACTTAGCAATGAATATTTTCAGTAATTTTCTATGATAAGGAGCCTTACTAATAACAAAGACCACCTCTTAAGACCTAAACTTCAGCTTTTGTTGCATCACACTATCTCAATACATTTACCTTTAATTAGTAAGTTATTTATTGGTGCAATATTTGCTAAAAATATTGCCTAATCCTTCCCCTCTTTCTGTCTTTTTCATCTTAATTCTAAATTCTCCTTCTCCAACTAATAACTCTCTCTGAGCCTAAGGATGCCCTCTGCTCCCATTAATTATGCAAAATAAGGGAAAATGAACAAACTTTGTTACATTTTATTTCAACTACTTAAAGAGATATTGATGAGTTTGCACCCTACTGCTGTTACTTACAGAGCTTGAATTATCGTAAGTCCAATGTGGACATGATTTTCTTAGAAGAGAGAAAGCAACAAGAGCAGTAGCTACAGACCATCTCTTTCCATAGAAAAGCAAAGACAAAAAAGATTTTATTTTTTGTATAACCTATTCGTCTGAATTTTCTTTGCGGCTCAAAATCAACTTGGGGAGACAGTCCAAGGAGTTAAACTAAAGGAGAGATGTTTAATTTACAAAGCTGAATTCACCAAATGTGACTATGAACTCGTTTTATAGACTTTAAAAATCACAATGAAAACCTGAAACCTGAAATTAGGGATAACAGAAAATCCATAGTTTGTGGAAGTACAAGGTAAAGTGATAATATGCATCAATTTAAATGGAAGACTGGCTTTGGAAAATATAACATCTTATCAAGCAGTAGACCAATAAATCTAGGAAAACAGGTGGTGGATCAGACTGAAGTATCTTCCAAATGCACCTGTCCAAAACTTATTTTAGATGTAATGTTGAAAATTACTTTGGGACTTCCCTAATGAGTGCTGATTTACACATACATATGAATACTACTCTCAATTTACAGGTTCTTAGGATAGTGTTACCTGCAGGAATCATTTCACTATATGGCAAGAACAAAAACCAACAGAAGCCTGACTTTAGGAGCTTGTTGCAACTCAGACTATCACTTGTTCAAGATTTAGTTTGGGCAGGGGAATCCAGACATCCATTTCTGATTATTCTTAAGGTCTTCCCCTGGTCTAATTCTTGCCTCTACTTTTAGGAAAAACCTAGTCCCTTGAATTCCTGCTGGGAGGAAACTGATCCCACAATCTCGCATCAACTAGCCTACAAATGCCAGTGGTTAGCAAGTCCGGATAGGTTGCATTTAAGGAAAAGGGCTCAGCCACGTAGGATGTAGTTTAAAGCCTTGTGCCCATAAGAGTTGTGAGTACACTGGCTATAACAACATCCATTTCTTTGTGAGTATACAAAGTACACTGGAATGAAAGTGTTCATGTACAATTCAGGGGCAACCTCGATTTCATTCTAATTTATTCAACAAAGTAAAATCACTACTATATATTAGTTCTTTAATTAATACTAGTGAGTACAGTTGAACCTTAAACCACCAGGGGGTTAGGGGCGCTGACCTTCCGCACAGTGGAAAATCTACTTATAACTTATAGTCAGCCTTCCATATCTGTAGTTCTTCCATATCTCCGAATTCAACCAACCACAGATCATGTAGCACTGTAGTATTCACTATTTAAAAACTGTGGACCCCCATAGTTCAAACCCACGTTGTTCAAGGGTCATCTGTAGTTAGTTAAGACATGTCTACTTCAGGCATGTCTCCAACAGTATCATAACCATCACCTGGGAACTTGTTGGAAATCTAAATGCCCCGATCCAGTCCCAGATCTACTGAGGCAGCAATTCTGGGGTTGAGTCCCAGCAATTTATGTTTTAACAAGCCTCCAGGTGGTAGTGGTGCAAGCTGAAGTTTGAGAACCATTGTCCTACCTAATGCACAGCAGGGTGGAGATAGCTCTTCAGAGAGAACCAGTTGATGGAAGGGGTACCTAGGAAGGCCTGGAAGGTAGGATTTCTGAGTGTGTGAACTTAGGTCATGATTTTCTTTTTGGTGGACTGTTGGGCTTCAGCAGTGGGGACAGTATAGAGAGAAAGACAGAGAGAGCCCCTGCTTGTGCTTTTCGAGCCCCTGCTTGTGCCCTCCCTGTTCCTACACTCTGCCTCTAAAACAGCCAGTGACATCTGTACAAATCAAAATTGACTCTCGTTCAGTCTGGACTCTTCCCCATTGCACTCATTTATTGCTAATTAAAATCTGTCCTTACAACTTTAACTAGTATCTGGCTTTGTTTATTTTTGACAAAGGCTCCCCCATAGGGTTGCCCAACTGGTATCTGATGTTGGGTGGGCAGGAAGTAAATCTTTGTTGTGTTAAATCATACAGTTTCTTGGTTTCCTTGTTACCTCAGCAAAACTACCCTACTACAGTTAATAAAGATGCTGCCTCCTACAAGAAGCCCTTTCCTAATCCACCTGTCAGTGAACCAGGCTTAAACTTTTCTAAGAGCCAGAGCCAATGACAGGCTCAAGCCTCCCATTCATAAAGGGTCTCAAATTTAGACTTTTTGTGAGAACGCAAATGAAGTAATCTACTCTTGTGTTGGCGTCTGTGGTTGAAAGCAGTGGCATGTTAAATGTATACATCTTTTAGGGGCTGAATTTTGTCCCTCAAAATTTATATGTTGAAACCCTAACTCCTAATATCTCAGAATATGACTGTATTTGGAGACAGGGCCTTTCAAAAAGTGAGTTAGTTAAAATAAGGCCATTAGTGTGAGCCCTAATCCAATATGACTGGTGTCTTTATAAGAAGAGAAAATTTAGACACACATAGAAACACCAGGGTTGCAGGTACACAGAGGAAAGACTGTGTGAGGACACAGTAAGAAGACAGTCATCTGCAAGAAGCCCTGAGAGCCCTCAGAAGACAACAAACCTGCTGACACATTGATCTTGGATTTACAGTTTCCAGAACTGTGAGAAAATTAATTTTTACTGTTTAGGCCACCATTCTGTGGTATTTTATTTATGGCAGCCCTAGCAAATTAATATGTCTTAAATATTATACAGTTTCACTGAGTTTTGGCATGTCTTTATTTTTTAACATGATCTATATATCTCTCTCTCTACCTATCTCTCTCTCTATATATCTATATAGAAGATAGAGAGATATAGATATACACTAGGCCTTTTTCAACCTCTGAGATACCCTGATTATAGCATTTGACTTTTTCATAGTTGTTTATAGGTTTGGCCATCTCATTATAGGTTTTTGAGGTCAGAGATTGTGCTTCTTCATGACTACATCTCTTAAAGTGGCTAGTAAATTGTGCAAGTGAGGCAAAGAGTAAGCCCTTGTCAAATAAACAGCCAGCTGAAACCTCTGCCATCATCCAACCCATGAAGCCAGGCTTATCCTTAGGGCCGTCAGGCATAGGGGTGTGTAGGTCATTGCCCTACATCCCTACCTCTGTCGTATCAGTACCGTGATTCAAAATCTCCAAATATTCACTGTTTCTTAAACTGTTCAAAAGATTAAGTATAAACTTCTCAGCCTGGGAAGCAGAGCTCTTCAAGATCTGGACCCATCCTCACTCTCCTAACATTCCCCACTACTTCTCCCAGAACAGATTTTTTTTTTCCTTTTCTTTTCCTTTTTTTTGCTTTTTTGCCAGAGGATTGTTTCTCCCTGCTCTTCACGTCACGCTCAGCTTTTCCTTTCCCTTTGTTCCTGCTATTCCCGTGGCTTACAATACTTTTCTAACTTCACCTTTTTAGGCTGAATAAGCCCTGTTTTCCCAGGGAAACTGTATTTCAGCTCTCATTAGTTTTCCTTCCGCTCAACTTACTGTGCACTCTACCGTGCTTGAGACTGAATTGTGGACCTCTTCATGCCATCTTCCAATTAGTTCATGTCATGTGGTCTTGAGTATTTTATATATATATATAAAGATTTGAAGGGCCAGAGACAGCATTTTTTATTTCTTATACTTCCCCAGAAACTTTTGCAAAATAGTAAGTACTTTGCAAGCCTTCTTAGACAGTAAGAGGAGGAAGAGGTCTTCAGAGGAATCTGGTTGCTCAAAATCAATTTGCCAACTAAGAAAACTAAACTCATAAAAATCAAGGGACTTTGTGACCTTTCTTGTGACCACCTAGAGGGTGGGTGGGAGACGTAAGAGGGAGAGGATATGGGGATATATGTATACATATAGCTAATTCACTTTGTTATACAGCAGAAACTAACACACCATTGTAAAGCAATTATACTCCAATAAAGATGTTTAAAAAAAAAATCAAGGGAACTGCTCAGACTCACACTACAGTTATTGGCTGATTTGAAGTTAGAACTCAGTTTTCATTACTCCAAGTTCAAATACTTTTTATCGTACTACTGATTAAAAAAAATACCTGCGATTTGAATATGAAATTCCAAGATTTATTTTCAGCTACAAAGCTGAAATAGAAATTAATTTGGCCATCTAAGGTAGACTCATCAATTACAAATGACTGAGTCATTCATGTGAATAACAGATTTTTTAAGATGATAAATCCATACTTAGGAAACAGGAAGGGTAAAAAGAGAGTTAGATGACAAACCTGAAACAGCCTATTTTTACTGGAATTAGAAAATTAAATTGGGGTAGTAGTCAGACAAGACTAATGCTACAAAACAACAGCATTTTTCAAATTCTGTACAGGAAAATAACAACATGCCATAGTCCCAGCGAAGAAAGGATTCATTCCATTTAACCTACCTTTGCAAATCTTCTCATTAAGTGAGCTAATGCTTCAGGATTGGGGCATTCCAGTTTCTTAATAATCTCAAAGCTCTGATTAAGCTGAGCAAAGACATCAACCACAGAGGAAGAAAACAGTGCGTGATCAGATGTCTGCTGGAACTGAGGGGAGAGAAGGTGAAACCATCCTCGTAAGCGTACTTTAGAGGGACTGTGGAAGGAATCTTCATTATTTCACAAAAACAGCTCAATCTCCTATATCATGTACTTTCATTTCCCAGTAATAAAATGCTTGCTCATTTTAAAATCATCCATCTCCTTTTCTGGAAAGTGTAGTAAAACTAATATCATGGGGCAGGTTGCTATTAATTGGTTTCTCCATTACTGAATTGAGGGACTGGTTCTTTCAATTTCTCATTCCCCACAGGCATTAGGATGGTTTAGCAAGCCCATGTGGCTCAAGACATTTGATTTGCTCCAGAGGGATTGGGAGGGTGTCTGTTCCTAATCTTGGAATCCTGGAAGGGTTCCAGAACAACAGGGGAGCCCACTGAACTTGTAGATTCAGACCAATTCAAGGAGTAAAGAATCTTGGGGCAAAAGGGTGATTGATTTTTTTTAAAAGCAATTCCCTAGGGTTCTTATCAGCATTTAAAATTGTGTTTTAATTACATTTTGGTAATGAGAGGATTAAAATTAAACTTAATTAATAGCAATAAGCCTAAAAATTCCCATTAGCTTAAAAGTGAGCAGTGTAAATGAATCTTGACAATAAGCAATCTGAAAGTCATTTAAACTCACTCCATCTTTTTTGTCTCTTCCCAGGGCTCCATTAAGGAACTCCATTGACACGTCTTCATTTTCATCTAGCCACTGCATGACAAAAGGTTCAAACCACCTGAAAAAAAATCGATAGTATTGCATACTATAAAAGATGTCATTTGCACATGACTAACAGTGAATACTGCTCTTTTCTTATCTGAGAGTAATTCAGGACCAAAAATCTCTTTTCATTCTCTTTTTCTAGTTCTGCTACCTTGAAGACCTTTAGTTTCACTTCTCAAACATATCCCCTTCTCAAAATTCCTTGGCAGTCCAGCGGTTAGGAGTCCAAGTAAGCTTCCACTACATGGGGTACAGGTTCATGGGTTCAATCCCTGATCGGGGAACTAAGGTCCTGCATGCTGTGCAGTGTACCATATACATGTATGTGTATACACACACACACACACACACATATATGTGTATATATGTGTGTGTGTGTGTGTGTGTGTGTGTGTGTATATATATATATATATATATATATATATATATCCTTCTCTTTTACCTTCAATCTCTACCTTTCTCTTGGCCCTTCCAATGCTGCCTCACATATGCTTAGTTCCCAATTCCCACTCTACAATTCTCTTTACAATTCAAAATCCTGTAAAATGTAGATCTTGTGTGCTATGTCCCCCACTGTGCCATTCTCTCATTTCTTAGGGCTTTACCATCTGGCTTTCATCTACATGGACTGATCTCCTGTAACTGATTCTGGGTGCTCACCTTTAACTTTTAGTGATCTGCAATCCACCAGTAGGTGGGTTTTGTGAATGGTCTAAGTTTCAAAGTTCTTTTTTCCGTATGGATGTACAGTTGTCTGGCACCATTTATTTAGAAGGTCATCCTTTCCCCCACTCCTTTGGGTTGGCATCTTTGATGCAAATCAGGTAACAGCAATGTGTGGATTTGTTTCTGGACTATTTTGTTTCATTGGTCTGTTTGTCATGCACCACACCATACAATTAATAATTACCTTTTGAATAAGTCTTGGTGACTGAGTGCAGTTCTCCAACTTTTTTACTTCCTCTTCAAGATTGCTATGGCTAGTCTTAGCCCTTTGCATTTCTATGTATTACATATTTTTGAATGAACTTGTCAATCTACACAAAAATAGCTGCGGGACTCCTTATGGGATTGCTTTGAATCTGTATGTCAGTGTGGGGAGAACTACCTCCTTTACAATAATGCATCTTTTTAGGAATATTGTATATTTTTATTTAGTTCATCTTAAGTAATCCTCTCAGTAATATTTTATAGTTGCCTCAGTAGAGGGCACGCACACCTTTCATCACGTGTGTTTATCACGCTTTTAATGCCATTCAAACGGTATTGTTTATATGTAATTTTCTAACTGTGGCTGTCACATAGGAATTCAATGAACTTACTACAATCACTTTTTAGATTCTATTAGTTTTCCTGTACTTTCTTTTGAATTTTCTAGGTGTATAAATATGTCATATACACATATGGATAGCATCATTATATGCTTTTACAGCCATTACACTTTTCTCTTTCTTGTCTTATTGTACTGCCTGGGACTTCTAGCACAACGTTAAATAAAAGTGATGTTATCAGCTATTGGTCTCATTCTTTTTTAAAAAATTTATTTTACTGAAGTATAGTTGATTTACAATGTTGTGTTAATTTCTACTGTACAGCAAAGTGACTCAGTTATACATATACATAATCAGTCATTCTTGATCTCGGGGAAGTTTTCAAAATTTTATCCATGAGAACGTTTGTACAGTTTCTTTTTTGAAGGGTGGGTCTTTTATTAGATTAAGAGAGTTCCCTTCTATTCCTAACTTGATAAGAGATTTTTATAATAAATTAATGTTCTATTTTATCTAATTATTGTTATATATTTAGTGTAATGATTGTAGCGATTTTCTCCATAATTTAAATGTGGTGATTTACATTCATTGCTTTTAAAATGTTTAATCTCATATTCCAGGAATAAATTTCCCATGGTCATGTTCTATTACTGTTTTTATAGACCATTGAATTCTACTGGCTAATATTTCATTTATTTTTTTAAACTATGGTCAGAGAGAAATTGGCCTGTAAATATTCTTACTTGTCATGTTCTCAATAGGTTTTGGTAGTGAGGATATGCTGACCTCAAAAAGGATTTGAGACGTATTCCTGCCTTCTCTGGAACAGTTTGTGTAACATTGCTGATATTCTTTCTTAAACAGTTGGAAGAAATCTGGAGTTTTAATTGTGACATGATTTTTATTTAAGGATTCAAATTTTAAAATAGTTATAGACCCTCTCAGATTTTATCTTTTTTCCTATGCTAGCTTGATAAGTTTTCTTTTTAAAGGAATTTGTACATTTTGTCTAACTTTTAAATGTGCTACCATAAATACTCTCTTAATAATTTTTTATCTTTATAGCATCTTTAGTGACATCTTTTCCTGAAAATGGTAATTTGTGACATATCTTTTTTCACTGGCCTTACTAAGGTTTTTTTGATTTTTATAGTCTTCTCAAAAACACAGTTGGCTTTTTAATTTCTCCTTAAATTTTCTACTTTATTTTTATTCCAGGTCATGTTGATTGTTTTCTTTTTCTACTTTCTCTTGACTTGACTGGCGTTTAAACATTTCTTCTGATAACTTATATGACTGATTTTATAGCCTTTTTTCCTTTCTCTTTATAGAACTAGAGCTATAAATCTTCCTCTGTTTACTGTTTTAGCTGTAATCCACAAGCTTTGACATGCCATATTTTATCACTTAGTTAAAAATATCGTGTAATCTACACTGTGATTTGTTTTTTGACTTATGAATGATCTAGAGTATCTGCTTAATTTCCCTATCTGGTGACTTTCTAGTTATCTTCTTGGAGTTGATTTTTGGCTTAATTCCACAGTGGTCCAAGAATATACAGTATATGCTTCAATCTTTTAAAATTCATTATACTTGCTTTTTGGTCTATCAGATAGTCTATTTTGGTAAATGCACCATGTACATCTGATAACAATGTGTATTTTCTCATTGCTGGTTATAACTGTAGATAGGTAGTGTGTGTGTTTGTGTGTGTGTATGTGTGTAAACAATATGAAAATTTGTGGAAACTCTGGGTGACCAGAAATAGATGGACAGATGATATGTTGTTGAAATGTCTTTTTTCTTAATGACATTTTTTGTCTGATTCTTCAATCAGTTTCTGAAAGATGTATAATCTCCAAATAGAATTGTAGATTTGATTTTTCATTTTACTTCTGACAATTTTTGCTTTATATATTTTGCTGACATGTCATTTGATACATACAAATTTAGAAATGAAATATCTTTTTATTTTTGAAATATTTTAATTGAAGTATAGTTGATCTACAATGCTGTGTTAGTTCCTGGTGTATAGCAAAGTGAGTCAGTTATGTATGTTATGGTTTCATATATATATATATATGTGTGTGTGTGTGTGTGTGTGTGTGTATATATATATATATAGATATATATTCTATTTCATATTCTTTTCCATTATGGTTTGTTACAGGGTATTGAATATAGTTCCCTGTGCTACACAGTAGGACCTTGTTGTTTATCTATTTTATACATAGTAGTTTGTATCTACTAATCCCAGACTCCTAATTTATCCCTCCCTCCCCCTTCCCCTTTGGTAACCATAAGTTTGCTTTGTGTCTATGAATGTTTGTTTTGTAAATAAGTTCATTTGTATCATATTTTAAGAGTCTACATATAAGTGACATCATATGATATTTTTCTTTCTCTGTCTGACTTACTTCACTCAGTATGATAACCTCTATGTCCATCCATGTTGCTGCAAATGGCAATATTTCATTCTTTTTATGGCTGAGTAGTATTCCACTGTATATATGTACCACATTTTCTTTATCCATTCATCTATCAATGGACATTTAGGCTGCTTCTATGACTTGCCTATTGTAAATAGTGTTGCTATGAACTTTGGGGTGCATGTATCTTTTCAAGTTAGAGTTTTCTCCAGATATATGCCCAGGAGTGGGATTGCTGGATCATATGGCAACTCTATTTTTAATTTTTTAAGGAATCCCCATATTGTTTTCCATAGTGGCTGCACCAATTTACATTACCACCAATAGTGAAGGAGGGTTTCCTTTTCTCCACACCCTCTCCAGCATTTGTTATTTGTAGACTTTTTGGTGGTGGCCATTCTGACCAGTGTGAGGTGGTACCTCTTTGTCATTTTGGTTTGCATTTCTCTAATAATTAGCGATGTTGAGCATCTTTTCATGTGCCTGTTGGCCATCTGTATGTCTTCTTTGGAGAATTGTCTATTTAGGTCTTCTGCCTATTTATTTTTAAAGTTTGAACAAAAAGAAAAATGATATTTATTTATTTGTTCTGCCCATTTTTTGATTGGGTGGTTTGGTTTTTTTTTATTGAGTTGTATGAACTGTTTTTATATTTTGGAATTTAATCCCTTGTTGGTCACATCATTTGAAAATATTTTCTTCCATGCCATAGGTTGTCTTTACATTTTGTTGATGGCTTCATTTGCTGTGCAAAAGCTTATAAGTTTGAGTAGGTCCCATTTGTTTATTTTTGCTTTTTTTTCTATCGCCTTGGGAGACTGACCTAGGAAAATGTTGCTATGATTTATGTCAGAGAATGTTTTGCCTATGTTCTCCTCTAGGAGTTTTATGGTGTCATGTTTTATGTTTAAGTCTTTAAGCCATTTTGAGGTTTTTTTTGTATATGGTGTGAGGGAGTGTTCTAACTTCATTGATTTACATGTAGCTGTCCAGCTTTCCCAACATCACTTCCTGAAGAGACTGTCTTTTCTCCATTGTATATTCTTGCCTCCTTTGTCAAAGATTAATTGAGCGTAGATGTGTGGGTTTATTTCTGGGCTCTCTATTCTGTTCCATTGATCCATATGTCTATTTTTGTGCCAATACCATGATGTTTTGATTGCTGTAGCTTTGTAGTATTGTCTGAAGTCTAGGAGGGTTATGCCTCCAGCTTTGTCCTTTTTCCTCAGGATTGCTTTGGCAATTCATGGGTCCTTCACGTAAATTTTAGGGTAATAATTAGTTCTGTGAAAAATGTCATGGGTAATTTGATAGAGATCAAATTAAATCTGTAGGTTGCTTTGGGTAGTATGACCATTTAACAATATTAATTCTTCCAATCCAAGAGCATGGGATATCTTTCCATTAGATATCTTTCCCATCTTTTTGTTGAATTGCTCCTTTAATCATCATGAAAAATTTCTCTCTCTCAAAGTATTTATCTTAAAATCTATTTTGTCTAATATCAGGATAGCTGTGTAATTTTCCTTTCAATTATTTTTTTCATCCTTTCACTTAACATTTCTAGACTTATGTTTTAGGTGAATAAATTGTAAGCAAGATCTTTTGGGTTTTGCTATTTTATCTAGTAGGACAATACTTGTTGGCTAGAGTATTAATCTATTTGCATTTAATGATTATGCTTAATTTTCTGATACATTAAATTTTAAATCTATCATATCTTGCTTCCCTCACCCTCAGTTTCCTACTTGCTCTTCCTTCTTTTCATTCTCGTTTCTTGACTTTTATGTAATGTTGTTTTATCCTCCTCCCCTTCCCCATTATCTTATTGATGCATAGTATTATATTATACCTTAAGGGGTTACACTAAAAATTATAATACACATCCATGATATATTCAAAGCTTTTTAAAATGAGTATTTTACACTTTTCAAACAAGTCAAGGATCTTGTATTTACTCAGTGTATCACTCTTCTACCTTTTCATGCTATTGCTGTCTTCTATTTTAAACTTATTTATTATTTTTGGCTGCATTGGGTCTTCATTGCTGTGTGCGGGCTTTCCCTAGCGGTGGTGAGTGGGGGCTACTCTTCATAGTGGTGCATGGGCTTCTCATTGCGGTGGCTTCTCTTGTTGCAGAGCACAGGCTCTAGGCACACGGGCTTCAGTAGTGGCTCATGGGCTCTAGAGCACAGGCTCAGTAGTTGTGGCACACGGGCTTAGTTGCTCCGCAGCATATAGGATCTTCTTAGACCAGGGATTGAACCTGTGTCACCTGTATTGGCAGGTGGATTCTTAACCACTGCATCACCAGGGAAGTCCTAATCCTATGTATATTTTATTCTACAGACTTTAAAAATTTTATATAGTTAATGTGTTTATTTATTTAAAAAAATTTTTTAATGTGTTTTAAATGTACACATTTGTTCACCTTCTTTAATGATTGTAATTCTTTACTATATTACTGTATTTTTATCTTGAGTCATTTTCCTTGTCTGAAGGCTTACAGTACATTTTTGGTGAGAGTCTGCTGGAAATAAGTTCTGTCAACTTCTCAGTTATATAAATGTTTTTATTTTCCTTAATTTTTGAAGGCTACGTTTGACACTTGTAGAATTCTAAATTGTTAGTTGTTTTCTTTCAGCACTTAAAAGATATCATTGCACTGTATTCAGGTTTCAGTCACTTCTACTGAATAATCAGCCAACTGTTTTATTGTAGCCCTTCTGAAGGTAAAGTGTCTTCCCTTTCTTGACCTAGTACACTTAAAGATTTCTTCTTCTTTTTGATTTTAAGCAGTTTTCTATGATGTAACTACTGGTAGTTTTCCTTGAATTTACCCTTCTTAGGATTTACAGAAATTCTTAAACTGTGGCTTCATGTTTTTCATCAGTTTTGCAAAATCCACATCTAGTAACTCTTCACACACCGCTCTAGTACTGTTTCTCTCTTCTCCTTTTCTGGAACTCAGGTCTTTGTACATTAGACCTTTTTAAAATTTGTCCCATATATCCCTGTTCTATTTTTTCTATATTTTGTATTTTTTCTATGTTTTTATATGAATATATTCCTCAAAAATATGTTCCAGTAATTTTAAGCCCTCTTCTGCTATGTATATTCTGCCATTAGGTCCATCTATCACATTCCTAATTTCATCCTATTTCAGTTCTACAATGTCCATTTTATTCTTCTTATAGGTTCCATTTTTCTGTTGAAATTCTCCCATAATTTGAAGTACACATCAAACTCTATGTCTGATAAGACTAATTTCTCTTTTTTCTCTTGGATTCTAGTCATTTGGTCCTGTTGCCTGGCAGTCTTTAATCTTTTGTTAAATATTGTGCATTGTCTATGAAAAATTGTGGAACCTTTGGTTGATCATTTCCTCCAAAGTGGATCTGAATTTCTTCTTGTAGACAGAATGTACAGAGATCACCACAATCTAGAAAAGACTGGGTTTTAGACTGGGCTATTTCCAGTTTGCCCTTATTTTTAGGACAGAGTCCTTCAGGGATCTCACCTGAAAACCTGGGATGTTTATAATGCTTCTTCTTTCTTAGGAAGCCTTGCTTTCTAATTTTTATCTCCCCAGCATTGTGAGACTACTGAAGTCTCTGCTTGGTTTTTAATCTCTTAGTGCCTGCTTTCTACTTGTTTATTTCTGCCTCACTCTCCACACATGGGCAGATTAAGAATTAGAGAATACCTCAAGAAGAAACTGCATGCAGCATGCTATACTTACTTCGCTGTAGTTCCCATTATTCTAGGATGTTGGTCCCACAAGACAAAGCAGTCTTCAGAGCCCTGAACACCAATGTTTGTTTCTCTAGGCCAGGGAGATCACTATAAACTCTGGGTTACTGTTCTCTATTTGACCACCATGACTTATATGGCAAATTGGTAAATGCATGTAGATGGAGAAGACCGGAGAGAAACTGCAGCAAATACAGGGTTCACCTCAATGCATTTCTTTTCTCAGGGACCTTAGCTTCTCAATCCCTGGTTGCCTCAATTGCTCTCTGATACTGTTTAATTTTATTTTGCTTTTATAGTTGGTCTTCAGTAAGCATGTTAGTCTGATTTAAGTTAGTGTAGTTTAGTTAGTCTACACAGAGCCAGAAGCAACATTCTCTTGGCAAATAGCTCCCTTTTTCATTTCCCTATTCCCAGTCAATGATACTACCAACGCTTAGGCACATGTACTGCATGTTTAACTCTTCCTTCTTTCTTTTACCCTCATGTGTCTTTAGTAGACAAATTCTGTAAATTCTATCTTTGAAATTTCTCTCCCATACATCTTCATCCTTTACATTTTTACTACAATCACTCTATTATGTTATATACCCTTCCCTACCCACCTCCATTCTCTACCTTTTCCAACCCCCACAATGCCTAATGAAAGTGGTAAAAGCTTCACAGTATTTATATAATCTAGTTCAAAACCACGTTTCCTACATTACTTTCTACTAATTTTGTAAAGATACCCTGTACTCCACTGAAATGAAACTATTTCCCATGGACCATAGCCCATGTATTCCTTCCTCCATAATTATGCTCATAACTTTCCTTTCGTTTTCTTGCCATAGCCCAAACATTTCAAAGTCTGTATCAAATGCTATCCCATCCATAAATACTGTGTAGAGTCATTGAAATGGGGTAATATCTCTCTTCTGTGAGACCCCATTGCACTTTGCTCATATTACTTGAATTAGTAATTATTTCAATTTGCCTTGCTTTAGCAGGATTTTTGTTCTTACACTATCTCCTTGAGTATAAGCTCCTTTCAAGGTGAGGCCTTTATTTTATTCACTGTTGTCCTACAACACTTGGCACAGTGCCTAGAATTTGGAAGCCCTCCCTCAATAGAATAAAACAGAATTCTGACAAATATAAAATGCAGAGTATTATAAATCTGTGTGATTACAATTGTACCTGATAGATTCATGTTTCTGAAAATGTTACCTATTTAATAATGACTTGTATTTTAGAAATATAAATATCTAAGACATTTTTAGGTTTGAAATAAAGAGTAATTTGGATTATATAGATCAATACACAAGCACCCCTCATTTTCCCAACAAAATTTGAGTTCAAGCACTTTTACAAGAAATAATTTCATCATGTGAGCCATTGTGTGTTATGTATTACGTATTTCTTTCTCTTTGAGTTGAATATCCAAGTAAGTCATACTTGAAAAATGCAACACAATTCAATTAAATATGGTTCCCAAAGGTATGCAAATCATTTAATGTTAATTTTATGACAGAAATGTCAGCATTCAAATGAAGATTATGTGAAGAGATTTTAGGGCTGCATAATTCAGGTTTAATTTTACAGGACTATGAATTGAGAATAAACTTGCGGGTGAAAATCACTACTTACAAGGAATATTCAGGAACGGCATCCTTGAAGGCAGGAAGTTCTCGCACATATTCAATATAAAACCATTTCACTTTGAAATGCAAATTCATATAATCAGTACTCTTGCATAACCGCTGCTTTTCATGTTCTGTAACAGATAAAATCAAATATTTAATAAAGTTTGGTTTGCCAACAATGCTGTGTTCCAATCTACTTTTATTATTCGTATTTCACAAAGGAAGAAAATAACATATCTGAGGTTAAAGCAAATTGAATTGCTAAAGACAGACCTGAAAGTTTACAAAATGAAAAAATCATCCGTTAGGTCCTATGTAGAATAGCTCAGGCAGTAATGAGAAATGACTTGAATGGTCTAATGTGCCTTCCTGAAAAAGGTGAGAATTCTGGTGAGTTAAAGAGTGATAATGTATCAGCATTTTTCTATTTATCTGCAAGCTTTCACATTTTGACTACTTTTAGCATGATGCAAAGTGCCAGAAAGAATGAAAACTTGTAAGCATGAATAAAACATGAATCAAACTAGGAGGCATAATCCCTGATTAATACTGGAAATGGGAATGAGTAGATCGCATTTTTGGCCTGGATATTTAATACTTAGAGAATTAAGGAGAAGAACTATATTTAATTTCTAAGCCAGCTGATTTCTTCTTCACCTTTTAAGTTCAGCAAAAATTATTTTGTACGCTGTGACCTTTTTTTGACATTTATTTAGCAGGATTTTCTTTTTTTAAAATTTTTATTGGAGTATAGTTGATTTACAAGGTTGTGTTAGCTTCAGGTGTACAGCAAAATGAATCATATACATATATCTCCACTTTTAGATTCTTTTCCCATAAAGCAGGATTTTCTAATATGTGACTTTTTTCCTCTCTCTTGCTCAAGAAGGATAGCTTAACACTGTTACTTTGATCTGAACATATAGTAATATAGTACTGGGGAATAGAGACAAAAATAATGTTACTGAACACATTTATCTCTGCTCAATATTAATATGTTGGCCAATTCTGGCTCTAGGTATAGGTACAACCAAACCCCAAATATCCCTAACTATATGTAGGTTGAAAATGTCCTCTGAGAAGTTCTGGTTGAGGTCTGTGAATCTCCTTCAAGCTAAGGGCTTTAATTTATAATAGGAACGCCCTTTAGTTAATATTCCAGGCTGAAAACACTAACTGAAGCAATTAGATTGTTATAAGGTAATTGAGGTTATCCTTGCTTTTCCAAACCTGACTATAAAGGGACTTAAATCCCAATAATAAACACAAGAGGTAACACAACCCCAAATCGAACATTTTCAAATTATCTAAGCAATGATTAATTCAAGACAATTTGTAGAACCAAGAAAGAGGCAGAGACACAGAAAAAACATACATCTATACACAGAAACAAGAGTAATATACTAGTACCTATAGACCAAACTCCCAGACAAAATTATGAACTAGGTGACTGGCAGCCGCTGTGCAAGGATGGGCCTGGCAACCAACCAGACTGGGAGCCAGCCATGCCTACCAGACTGCCCCCAGTAGTCTACCCTCCACAACAGAAGGACCCACACACATACGGGTACCCCTAGAGCATACAGCTCTGGTGACCAGTGAGGAGTGGGCTGCTGAGACACATAGGACATCTCCTACAAAAGGCCACTTCTCCAAGGTCAGGAAACATAATCAACCTACCAGATACATAGAAATAAAAACAGCAAATTAGACAAAATGAGGTGACAGAGAAACATGGTCCAAACAAAGGACCAAGATAAAACCCCAGAAAAAGAATTAAGTGAAATGGAGATAGGCAGTCTATCTGAGAAAGAGTTCAAGGTAATGATTGTAAAGATGATCAAAGAACTCAGTAGAAGAATGGAAGAACAGAGTTATTAGTATATAAATGTTATCATTATTACTATGATTTATGTCATAGAAATGTTCTACCTATGTTTTCTTCTAGTTTTATGCTTTCCAGTCTTACATTTAGGTCTTTAATCCAGAAGTTAAAATTGTTTAACAGAGATGAAGAATACAATAACTAAATGAAAAATACACTGCTAGGACTCGACAGTAGGTTAAATGATACAGAGGAACGGATCAGTGAGTTGGACAGAGCAGTGGAAATCACCAAAGCTGAACAGAAAAAAGAAAAAAAGAATAAAAAGAAATGAGGAAAGTTTAATAAATCTCTGGAATAACATCAAATATTCTAACACTCACATTACAGAGGTCCCAGAAGGAGAAGAGAGAGAAAGGGGCGGAGAACATATGTGAAGATATAATAGCTGAAAACTTCCCTAACCTAGAAAAGGAAGCAGATCTCAAAGTGCAGGAAACACAGAGTCCCAAACAGGATCTACCCAAAGAGGACCACCCCAAGACACATTGTAATTAAAATGGCAAAAATTGAATGTAAGAGAGAATATTAAGAGCAGTAAGGGAAAAGAAACCAGGGAACTCCCATAAGGCTATCAGCTGACTTTTAAGCAGAAACTAAAAGTGATGAAAGAGAAAAACCTACAACCAAGGATACTCTATCAGGCAAGGCTTTCAGTTAGATTCGATGGAGAAGTCAAAAGTTTAACAGGCAAGCAAAAGGTAAAAGAGTTCAGCACCACTGAACCAGCTGTACAAGAAATGTTAAAGGGCCTTCTATAAGTGAAAAAGAAAAGGCCACAACAAAAAACATGAAAATTACAGAAAGAAAAATCTCCCTGGTAAAGGCAAGTATCCAGTAAAGGTAGTAAATCAACCATGTACAAAGCTAGTAAGAAGGTTAAAAACCAAAAATAGTAAAATCATCTATATCCACAATGATCAGTAAAGGGAAAACTAGAGAGCTACATGTAAAAGAATGAATTTAGAACATTTTCTCACACTATATATAAAAATAAACTCAAAATGGATTAAAGACCTAAATGTAAGACTGGAAAGCATAAAACTAGAAGAAAACATAGGTAGAACATTCTATGACATAAATCATAGTAATAATTTTTTTTGATCTGTCTCACAGCCAAAGGAAACAAAAGCAAAACTTAAAAATGAGACCTGATTAAACTTAAAAGCTTTTGCACAGCAAAGGAAACCATCAACAAAAATGCTAAAACCTACTGAATGGGAGAAAATATTTGCAAATGGTATGACTGATAAGGGGTTAATATCCAAAATATATAAACAACTCATAAACTCAACATCAAAAAAACCCCAAACAAATTAATTTAAAAAATTGGGCAGAAGACGTGAATAGACAATTTTCCAAAGAAGACAGAGATGGCAACAGGCACAGGAAAAGATGCTCAACATCACTAATCATAAGATAAATGAAAATCAAAACCACGATGATGTATCACCTCACACCTGTCAAAATGGCTATGTTCAAAAACGTTATAAATTACAAATGTTGTCAAGGATGTGGAGTAAAGGGAACCCTAGTACATTGTTTGTGGTAACGTAAATTGGCACAGCTACTGTGGAAACAGAATGGAGTTTCCTCAAAAAACTACAAATTGAACTACCATATGATCCAGCATTTCCACTCCTGGGTATATATTCAAAGAAAATAAAAACAGTAATTTGAAAAGATACATGCAGACCAGTGTTCACAACAGCATTATTTACAATTGTCAAGATATGCCAACAACCTAAGTGCTCATCAACAGATGAATGGATAACGAAGATGTGGTATACACACGCGCACGCACACACACACATTGGAATATTACTCAGCCATAAAAAAGAATGAAATCTTGCTATCTGCAAGAATGTGGACCTGGAACATATTACGCTTAGGGAAATAAGTCTGAAGGAGAAAGATAAATACCATATGTTATCACTTATAGGTGAAATCTAAAAAATAAAACAAATGAATGAATACAACAAAGAAGCAACAGACTCACAGGAAGAGCAAACTAGTGGTTACCAGTGGGAAGATGGAAGGTGGAGGGGCAAGATAGGGGTAGGGGATTAAGAAGTACAAACTACTATATATAAAATTAATAAGCCACAGAATGTATTATATATCACAGGGAATATAGCCAATATTTTATAAAAACTATAAATGGAATATAATCAGTAAAAGTTTTGAATCACTATGTTGTACACCTGAGACTAATATAATACTGTAAATCAACTATATCTCAATTTAAAAAAAAAGAATGCATGTAAACTGAGATTGGATAGAAAACATGTAACCTCAGAGAAGAAAAAAAAGGCTGAAAAGAAATTTTTAAAAGTTCAAAGATATGTTTAAATATTTTAAAACAGGAAAAAATTAAAGACAACAGACATCATGTGACTTGGGAAATGTATTATTTGGTGCCACTGTGAATAGAACACAAAATATTTTATTATAATGGCATAATTAATCATTTTGCTGAAATAAAGGTGAAAATATACATTTCTAAAAGAAAAATATAATTTATGACTTATTTGTATCTTCACTGGAAAACACAAACACTGCCTCTTAGGATACCAAAATATGCATATTGATAATTCAATTGTTATCTCTGATATTTTGCCAACTTTCAGCATATTAAAAAATAACTGGTCCAATTTTTTTTATTGTATCAATATGAAAGTAAGTTTTTTTCTTTTTTTAAAAAAATTTATATTTGGCTGCATAGGGTCTTCATTGCTGCATATGGGCTTTCTCTAGTTGTGGCTAGTGGGGCCTACTCTTCATTGCGGTGTGCGGACTTCTCATTGTAGTGCCTTCTCTTGTTGCAGAACACGGGCTCTAGGCGCGCGGGCTCAGTAGTTGTGGCTTGTGGGCTCTAGAGTGGAGGCTCAGTAGTTGTGGTGCACAGGTTTAGCTGCTCCACGGCATGTGGGATCTTCCCAGACCAGGGCTCGAACCCGTGTCCCCTGCATTGGCAGGCGGATTCTTAACCACTGCACCACCAGGGAAGCTCAAAAGTAAGTTGACTTTTTGAGGTAAGACGATAGAGCACATTTCATTTAAAAGTATATTAGCTTGATTTAGAAATGATAAATATTTAGGTCTATGCTATGTGGACCTCCATTTATGCTCTTGTCTTTGCAAGTGTTAGAGGTGAGAGCCTGGAGATGTATTACCTTTTCTAAGAGTTTTTGCACATTATCAGAATCCTGAAGGGAAGGGTAACCCAGTTCCATCTAATAACAAAAATGTTTACTGAGTGTGTAGCTTGTGCCAGGTCACATGGGAGGCACTAGAGACGTAAAGATGAAGGACCCATATGCACAGAGCTTAGGGAAGAAGGGTGACATGTAACAGGGAATTTAATATAGCGTGGCAAGTGCCGTGATTTGATATGTACAGGAGGATGTGGTCTCTTGGAGGAGATGACTTTAGCCCAATTTTATGCTTTAGGTGAACAATTAAATACAGAAATTATTTGCTGTTAGTGGTTCAGTGCACAAAGAGGAATTTGAGCCAGACGATACGTATTATATAAGACAAAACTTCATATAAGAAATGCTATTTAATATATGTGTGTCTCCTTTGCAAAATTTTATAACTATGGTTCCAATTAAGGCTTTGGGATTTTTCCTCTTTCTACTCATGTTCTGGTAGCAAGTTTGGGTGAACCCTATGTTGTGTCATAAAAGGAAAACGTTTGCCAATCTCTGCCCCTTACAATGAAGTCGCCTCTGTACTTTGGAGAGTAGGTAAAAGCCAGCTGTGGGCAGTCCCCAGTCAGATTTCTAGACAAGACCTGCAGTTTATTTGCTTAACCATTTACACTTCACTTCTCCATAAATGCAGCAGTCTTGCCTTCTTCCCTATTTGGGCACTCTGCTCAGAGCTTACAGCCCTCCCCAAACCCACTCTCCTGGACTCTGCAAGATCTCTGCCCTCCTACATTCCCCTCATTCCTGATGTTCCCACATTTCCAGGAAAGGAACACTTCTATTTGTCTAATATTCTGTAGCCACACTGTAGGTAGGCCCCCCAACTCTTCTTCCCCACCTACCATGTCCCTTCTACTGAGAACAAACACACGAAAGGAGAAAAGAAGGAGACCAATTATCTTTTAAACAGATGAGATCTTGTTTTGGTCTAGTCTGGAGACCATCGTTTCTAGTTCCTAAGAATGTATGTGATATGATAACTCAAATTATCAGGGTTTTAGTACCCCCCTCTGCTAAAAAACAAACCTTATAAGAATTACTAATAGTTTTCTCCTTAAAGAATTGCTTTCGAGGGGAAGACCTTCAAGATGGCGGAAGAGTAAGACGTGGAGATCACCTTCCGCCTGACAAATACATCAGAAATACATCTACATGTGGAACAACTCCTACAGAACACCTACTGAACGCTGGCAGAAGACCTCAGACCTCCTAAAAGTCAAGAAACTCCCCACATACCTGGGTAGGGCAAAAGAAAAAAGAAAAAACAGAGACAAAAGAATAGAGAAGGGACCTGCACCTCTGGGAGGGAGCCGTGAAGGAGGAAAGGTTTCCACATACTAAGAAGCCCCTTCGCGGGCGGAGACGTGGGTGGTGGTGGGGAAGCTTCATAGCCATGGAGGAGAGCGCAGCCACAGGGGTGCAGAGAGCAAAGCGGAGAGATTCCTGCACAGGGGATTGGTGCTGACCAGCACTCACCAGCCCGAGAGGCTTCTCTGCTCACCCGCCGGGGCGGGTGGAGGCTGGGAGCTGAGGCTCAGGCTTCTTTGGAGGTCAGATCCCAAGGAGAGGACTGGGGTTGGCTGCTTGAACACAGCCTGAAGCGGCTAGTGCACCAGAGCTAGCCGGGAGGGAGTCCGGGAAAAAGTGTGGACCTGCCTAAGAGGCAAGAGGCCATTGTTTCAGGGTGCATGAGGAGAGAGGATTCAGAGCACCGCCTAAACGAGCTCCAGAGACAGCTGTGAGCGGCGGCTATCAGCACAGACTCCAAAGACGGGCATGCGATGCTAAGGCTGCTGCTGCAGCCACCAAAAAGCCTGTGTGCAAGGACAGGTCACTCTTCACACCTCCCCTCCCAGAAGCCTGTGCAGCCTGCCACTGCCAGGGTCCCGGGATCCAAGGACAACTTCCCCGGGGCGGGAACAGACAGCATGCCTCAGGCTGTTGCAACTTCATGCCGGCCTCTGCCACGGCAGTCTCTCTCCGCATTCCATACCTCTCCCCGCCCCCCACCCTGTCACCGGTCTGAGCAAGCCAGTGACCCCTAATCAGCTGCTACTTTAAATCTGTCCTGTCTGAGCAAAGTACAGATGCCCTCAGGCAACCTACACACAGAGGCGAGCCAAATCCAAAGCAGAACCCCAGGAACAGTGCGAACAAAGAAGAGAAAGGGAAATTTCTCCCAGCAGCCTCAGGCGCAGTGGATTAAATCTCCAAAATCAACTTGATATACCCTGCATCTTGGAATACCTGAATACACAACGAATCATCCCAAAATTGAGGTGGTGGACTTTGGAAGCAATGATATATATATATATATTTTTTTTTTTCTTTTTTCTTTTTTCCTTTCTTTTTCTCTTTTTGTGAGTGTGTATGCTTCTTTGTCTGATTTTGTCTGTATAGCTTTGCTTTTACCATTTGGCTTAGGCTTCTGTCGGTTTTTTTTTTTTTTTTTTAGTATAGTTTTTAGCACTTGTTATCATTGGTGGATTTGTTTTTTGCTTTGGTTGCTCTCTTCTGTCTTTCTTCCTTTTTTTTCGTTTTTTATTACTTTTTAATTTTTAATAATTATTTTTTATTTTAATAAATTTACTTTTTTATTTTATTTTTTTATTTCTTTTTTTCTCCCTTTTCATCTGAGCTGAGTGGCTGACAGGGTCTTGGTGCTCAGGGTGGGTGTCAGGACACGTGCCTCTGAGATGGGAGAAGCAAGTTCAGGACATTGGTCCACTAGAGACATCCTGGCTCCACGTAATATCAAACGGTGAAAGCTCTCCCAGAGATCTCCATCTCAACGCCAAGACCCAGCTCCACTCAACAACCAGCAGGCTACAGTGGAGTCCACCATGCCGAAAAACTAAAAAGACAGGAACACAACCCCACCCATTAGCAGAGAGGCTACCTAAAATCATAATAAGGTCACAGACACCCCAAGACACACCACTGGACACAGACCTGCCCACCAGAAAGACAAGATCCAGCCTCATTCACCAGAACACAGGCACCAGTCCTCTCCATCAGGAAGCCTACACAACCCACTGAAACAAGCTTAGGTACTGGGGGCAGACACCAAGAAGAACGGGAACTAGGAACCTGCAGCCTGTGAAAAGGAGACCCCAAACACAGTAAGTTAAGCAAAATGAGAAGACAGAGAAACACACAGCAGATGAAGGAGCAAGATAAAAACTCACCAGACCTAACAAATGAAGAGGAAACAGGCAGTCTACCTGAAAAAGAATTCAGAATAATGATAGTAAACATGATCCAAATCTTGGAAATAGAATGGAGGAAATTCAAGAAATGTTTAACGAGGACCTAGGAGAACTAAAGAGCAAACAAAAAAAGATAAACAACACAATAAATGAAATGAAAAATTCTCTAGAAGGAATCAATAGCATAATAACAGGCAGAAGAGCAGATAATTGACCTGAAAGACAGAATAGAGGAAATAACTACTGCAAGCAGAAAAAAGAAAAAAGAGTAAGAATTGAGGAAAGTCTTAGAGACTTCTGGGACAATGTTAAACGCAGAAACATCAGAATTATAGGGGTACCAGAGGAAGAAGAAATAAAGAAAGGGACTGAGAAAATATTTGAAGAGATTATAGTTGAAAACTTCCCTAATATGGGAAAGGAAATAGTCAATCAAGTCCAGGAAGTGCAGAGAGTCCCATACAGGATAAATCCAAGGAGAAACACTCCAAGACACATATTAATCAAACTATCAAAAATTAAGTAGAAAGAAAAAATATTAAAAGCAGCAAGGGAAAAACAACAAACAACATACAAGGGAATCTCCATAAGGTTAACAGCTGACCTTTCAGCAGAAACTCTGCAAGCCAGAAGGGAGTGGCAGGACATATTTAAAGTGATGAAAGGGAAACCTACAACCAAGATTACTCTACCCAGCAAGGATCTCATTCAGATTCAATGGAGAAATTAAACCCTTTACAGACAAGCAAAAGCTAAGAGAATTCAGCACCACCAAACCAGCTTTACAACAAAGCTAAGGAACTTCTCTAGGCAGGAAATACAAGAAAAGGAAATGATCTACAATAACAAACCTAAAACAATTAAGGAAATGGAAATAGGAGCATACATATTGATAATTACCTTACATAAAATGGATTAAATGCTAAAACCCAAAGACACAGACTTGCTGAATGGATACAAAAACAAGACCCATATATATATGCAGTCTAAAGACACACACTTCAGACCTAGGGACACATACAGACTGAAAGTGAGGGGGTGGAAAAAGATATTCCATGTAAATGGAAACCAAAAGAAAGCTGGAGTAGCAATTCTCATATCAGACAAAATAGATTTTAAAATAAAGACTATTACAAGAGACAAAGAAGGACACTACATAATGATCAAGGGATCAATCCAAGAAGATATAACAATTGTAAATATTTATGCACCTAACATAGGAGCACCTCAATACATAAGGCAAATTCTAACAACCATAAAAGGGGAAATTGATAGTAACACAATCTTAGTAGGGGACTTTAACACCCCACTTTCACCAATGGACAGATCATGCAAAATGAAAATAAATAAGGAAACACAAGCATTAAATGATACATTAAACAAGATGGACTTAATTGATATTTATAGGACATTCCATCCCAAAACAACAGAATATGGGCTTCCCTGGTGGCGAAGTGGTTAAGAATCCGCCTGCCAATGCAGGAGACACGGGTGTGAGCCCCGGTCCAGGAAGATCCCACATGCCATAGAGCAACTAAACCTGTGCACCACAACTACTGAGCCTGCACTCTAGAGCCAGCATGCCACAACCACTGAGCCCATGTGCCACAACTACTAAAGCCTGCATGCCTAAAGTCTGTGCTCTGCAGTAAGAGAAGGCACCACAATAAGAAGCCTGTGCATCGCAATGAAGAGTAGCCCCCAGTAGCTGCAACAAGAGAAAGCCTACACGCAGCAAAGAAGACCCAACGCAGCCCAAAAAAACAAAAACAAAAACAAAAAACAAAAAAAACATCAGAACACACTTACTTCTCAAGTGCTCATGGAACATTCTCCTGGACAGATATCTTGGGTCACAAATCAAGCCTTGGTAAATTTAAGAAAATTGAAATGGTATCAAGTATCTTTTCAGACCACAGTGCTATGAGAATAGATAGCAATTACAGGAAAATAATCTGTAAAAAATACAAACACATGGAGGCTAAATAATACACTACTTAATAACAAAGAGATCACTGAAAAAATCAAAGAGGAAATCAAAAAATACCTAGAAACAAATAACAATGAAAATACGAAGACTGAAAGCCTATGGGATGTAGCAAAAGCAGTTCTAAGAGACAAGTTTAGAGCAATACAATCCTACCTCAAGAAACATCTCAAAAAAACAACCTAATCTTACACCTAAAGCAAGTAGAGAAAGAAGAACAGAAAAACCCCAAAGTTAGCAGAAGGAAAGAAATCACAAAGATCAGAGCAGAAATAAATGAAAAAGAAATAAAGGAAACAATAGCAAAGATCAATAAAACTAAAAGCTGGTTCTTTGAGATGATAAACAAAATGGATAAACCATTTGCTAGACTCATCAAGAAAAAAATGGAGAAGACTCATAAATAGAATTAGAAATGAAAAAGGCGAAGTAACAACTGACACTTCAGAAATACAAACAATCATGAGAGATTACTACAAGCAACCATATGCCAATAAAAAGGACAACCTGGAAAAAATGGACAAATTCTTAGAAGAGCACAAACTTCTGAGACTGAAACAGGAAGAAATAGAAAATATAACCAGACAAATCACAAGCACTGATTTGAGACTGTTATTAGAAATCTTCCAACAAACAAAAGCCCAGGACCAGATAGCTTTACAGGTGAATTCTACCAAACATTTAGAGAAGAGCTAATACCCATCCTTCTCAAACTCTTCTAAAATATAGCAGACAGACGAACACTCCCAAACTCATTCTACAAGGCCAGAAAAAGATGTCACACACAAAGAAAACTGCAGGTCAATATCACAGATGAACATAGATGCAAAAATCCTCAACAAAATACTGGCAAACAGAATCCAACAGCACATTAAAAGGATCATATACCGTGATCAAGCGGGGTTTATCCCAGGAATGCACGGATTCTTCAATATACCCAAATCAGTCAATGTGATACACCATATTAACATATGGAAGGATAAAAACTGTATCATGATCTCAATATGTTCAGAAAAAGCTTTTGACAAAATTCAACAACCATTTATGATAAAAACCCTCCAGAAAGGAGGCACAGAGATAACTTACCTCAACATAATAAACGCCATATATGACAAACCCACAGCCAACATCGTTCTCAATGGTGAAAAACTGTAACCGTTTCCACTAAGATCAGGAAGAAAACAAGGTTGCCTACTCTCACTACTATTACTCAACATAGTTTTGGAAGTTTTAGCCATGTCCATCAGAGAAGAGAAAGAAATAAAAGGAATCCAAATTGGAAAAGAAGATGTAAATCTGTCACTGTTTGCAGATGACATGACACTATACATAGAAAATACTAAAGACTCTACCAGAAAACTACTAAAGCTAATCAATGAATTTGGTAAAGCAGCAGGTTACAAAATTGATGCACACAAATCTCTTGCATTCCTATACACTAATGATGAAAAATCTGAAAGAGGAATTAAGGAAACACTCCCATTTACCATTGCAAGAAAAAAAATAAAATACCTAGGAATAAACCTACCTAAGGAGACAAAACATCTGTACGTAGAAAATTATAAGACACTGATGAAAGAAATTAAAGATGATACAAACAGATGGAGAGATATACCATGTCCCTGGATTAGAAGGATCAACACTGCGAAAATGACTATATAACCCAAAGCCATTTACAGATTCAATGCAACACCTATCAAATTACCAATGGCATTTTTCACAGAACTAGACCAAAAAACTTCACAATTTGTATGGAAACACAAAGACCCCAAATAGCCAAAGCAATCTTGAGAAAGAAAAATGGAGTTGGAAAAATCAGCCTCCTGGACTTCAGACTATACTACAAAGCTACAGTAATGAAGACAGTATGGTACTGGCACAGAAATATAGATCAATGGAACGGGATAGAAAGCCCAGAGATAAGTCCATGCACATATGGTCAGCTTATCTTTGATAAAGGAGGCAAGAATATACAATCGAGAAAAGACAGCCTCTTCAATAAGTGGTGCTGATAAAACTGGAGAGTTACATGTAAAAGAATGAAATTAGAACACTTCCTAACAGCGTACACGGAAATAAACTCAAAATGGATTAAAGACCTAAATCTAAGGCCAGACAGTATAAAATTCTTAGAGGAAAACAGAGGCAGAACACTCTTTGACATAAATCACAGCAAGATTCTTTTTGACCCATCTCCTAGAGAAATCGAAATAAAAACAAAAATAAACAAACAGGACCTAATGCAAGTTAAAAGCTTTTGCACATCAGAGGAAACCATAAAGAAGATGAAGACAACCCTCAGAATGGGAGAAAATATTTGCAAAACAGGCAACTGACAAAGAATTAATGTCCAAATTTACAAGCAGCTCATGCAGCTCAATATCAAAAAAACAGACAACCCAATCCAAAAATGGGTAGAAGACCTAAACAGACATTTCTCCACAGAAGATACACATATTGCCAACAAATACATGAAAGGTGCTCAACATCACTATTCATCAGAAAAATGCAAATCAAAATTACAATGAGGTATCACCTCACACCAGTCAAAATGGCCATCATCAAAAAATCTACAAAACGTTAATGCTAGAGAGGGTGTGGAGAAAAGGGAACCCTCTTGCACTGTTGGTGGGAACGTAAATTGATACAGCCACTATGGAGATCAGTATGAAGGTTCCTTGAAAAACTAAAAATAGAACTACCATACAACCCAGGAATCCCACTACTGGGCATATACCCTGAGAAAACCATAATTCAAAAAGAGTCATGTACCACAATGTTCATTGCAGCTCTAATTACAATAGCCAGGACATGGAAGCAATCTAAGTGTCCATCGACAGATGAATGGATAAAGAAGATATGGCACATATATACAATGGAATATTACTCAGCCATAAAAAGAAACGAAATTGAGTTATTTGTAGTGAGGTGGATGGACCTCAAGTGTGTCATACAGAGTGAAGTAAGTCTGAAAGAGAAAAACAGATTCTGTATGCTAACACATATATATGGAATGTAAAAAAAAAAAGTCATGAAGAACCTAGGGGCAGAACAGGAATAAAGACACAGACGTACAGGATGGACTTGAGGACACGGGGAGGGGGAAGGGTAACCCGGGACGAAGTGAGAGAGTGGCATGGGCTTATTTATAGTACCAAATGTAAAACAGATAGGTTGTGGGAAGCAGCCGTATAGCACAGGGAGATCCGCTCAGTGTTTTGTGACCACCTAGAGGGGTGGGATAGGGAGGGTGGGAGAGAGACGCAAGAGGGAGGAGATATGGTGATATATGTATAGCTGATTCACTCTGTTATAAAGCAGAAACGAATACTCCATTGTAAAGCAATTATATTCCAATAAAGATGTTAAAAAAAGAAAGGAATTGCTTTCACACTCATAGGAATTAGTTTCTGTTCTTTTACGCTGCATGTCTCTCATGCACCATCAACTAATATTTACAGCTCTGTGGACAGGAACAGGAGACCAGTACCAACTGTTGTTACATTTTGCCAATTCAACCATACTAACTGACATCTTTGCATGCACTATGCACTTCAGTTGACATAGCAAGAGGTTTTCAGCTTACTGAGTTAGTTTGTGAGGTAAGTTTGATCTGAAGAAAAATGCAATTGATGATGGAAATGGTACCCGCCTATATAATAAGGTGCACCTGTTTTGTCCTTAAGGAGAAAGTATTAAGTAGAATTTAACTTTTTTCAGCAGTGACTTGTGGTGATCATCAAGAACCTCAGTATCTGTGGCAGGTTTAACTAATTAGATGATTATCACACTAAGTCCTTTACCTCCCAGTCATACAACCAGACTACATTTCCCAACCTTCCTTGCAATAGGTTGGCCTATGACTGACTTGTGGGCCGAAGTAATATATGCTATTTTCAGCCTTGCCCTAAAACACCTCCTGTGAAATCTGCTGTGCTTGCCTTTCCCTCATTTGTGGCCAGATGCAGAAGATCCAGCCAAGGATTCCAAGGTTCAAGGGGATCACAGAGCTGCTAGAGGGTTGAAGTCTGGATACTTGAGCCACTTCTCAGAGGAGAGCCACCCAATCAGAAATACCTTCTTTGACTTGTACAAGTAAGAAATAAATAAGCTGGCACTGTGCTAAATCATTTGTTATGGAGTTTGGCTATGTGGGGTTATGTTCTGTTGCATCACACAAAGGTTTTTGAAAGCTTAAGATGCGCTTATTAATTAACCTCCAAATTATTTTGCTTTCTAATTTCCTGTTTCACACACACACACACACACACACACACACACACACACACACATACATATGTAGTCAGGCTGTCCCCTTGCTTTATGGAACTGTATCAATGTAAGAACCTTTAGCAGACCCCACTGTGAATTGATCCACCATCATGTAGGAAATCAGTGAATCAGACTTCTTAAGAACTTAAGAAGTTTCATGTTAAGAAAATAGTATTTAGGCTCTGAGAGAGGAATTATAGAAGTAATACATTTTCCAGGTAGACTAATATTACAGTTAACCTTCCTGTCAGCCTCGTTTCATACTTGTAGTCTCTCAGCTATATTCTGAGTAGTTATCACCACTTGGATGATTTTATATAAAGTGAACTGTTATGTTCCAAAATCTATATGCCTGTTTTCCTCATGTCTTCATGTATTCCTCCCATAATGTGTAATGATATATTATAAGGAGATATTTCAAATAAACTACAATTATATCTTAACCACCACATACCAAATATTGATTTAAGATATTATAATATCAAATTCAAAGATATACTTCAAATTATCTTTAATTCTCACGAAGTATCTTCTGCTTAGTTGTAGACCAGTCACAAAACTGCATTTATCTCATATGATGTGAACAAAAAAATTTATTTAGCCATCAGTTCTCCTACATTTTAAATTTTGGCAACAAATATTTAACTTGCTCATTACATTTACAAGATAAAACATTTAATTAATTTTCTGAACTGCAGTATAATAATTTTCTACAAAATTTAATATTTGATGAAAGAAAACCCTCAGAATGGGAGAAAATATTTGCAAATGAATCCTGACAAAGGATTAATTTCTAAAATATACAAGCACCTCATGCAGCTCAATATCAAAAAAACAAACAACCCAATCAAAAATGGGCAGAACCTAAACAGACATTCCTCCAAAGAAGATACACAGATGGCCAACAAACACATGAAAGGATGCTCAACATCACTAATCATTAGAGAAATGCAAATCAAAACTACAATGAGATATCAACTCACACCAGTCAGAATGGCCATCATCAAAAAATCTACAAAACATAAATGCTGGAGACGGTGTGGAGAAAAGGGAACCCTCCTACACTGATGGTGGGAATGTAAATTGATACAGCCACTATGGACGTTCCTTAAAAAATGAAAAATAGAATTTCCATATGACCCAGCAATCCCACTACTGGGCATATATCCTTAGAAAACCATAATTCAAAAAGAGTCATGCACCACAATGTTCATTGCAGCTCTATTTACAATAACCAGGACATGGAAGCAACCTAAATGTCCATTAACAGATGAATGGATAAAGAAGATGTGGCACATATATACAATGGAATATTACTCAGCCATAAAAAGGAACAAAACTGAGTTATTTGTAATGAGATGAATAGACCTAGAGACTGTCATACAGAGTGAAGTAAATGAGAAAGAGAAAAACAAATACCGTATGCTAATGCACATATATGGAATCTAAAAAACGGTAATGATGAACCTAGCAGTAGGGCAGGAATAAAGATGCAGACATAGGGAACAGACTTGAGGACACAGGTTGAAGGGGAAGCTGGAATGAAGTGATAGAGTATCATTGACATATATACACTACCAAATGTAAAACAGATGGCTAGTGGGAAGCTGCTGCATAGCATAAGGAGATCAGCTCAATGCTTCGTGATGACCTAGAGGGGTGGGATAGGGAGGGTGGGAGGGAGGCTCAAGAGGGAAGGGATATGGGGATATATGTATACATATAGCTGATTCACTTTGTTGTACAGCAGAAACTAATGCAACATTGTAAAGCAATTATACTCCAATAGAGATATTAAAAAATTAAGCTTTGAATTTCAATGAGAAGAATATTTTACTACCAGAATAAAAATTTCATTAAAATAGTACAAGGAAAAACTTGGCAACTTAGAAGACTATTCCTATTTGCCTTTAGATGGTGTTTACCAGCATTTACTTTAAAATAATATATCTTCTTCTGAAAGTTATTGTATGCATGGGATTTTATTGACAATTATGTATCAATTTACAGGATAGGGGTGACATACACTCAATCCATTCTCATGCCAAAAGCAAATTTGCTGCCATCAATCATCACAGTGTCATTTTCCAGTTCTTAATCTGTGACATCATTTTATTTCATAAACACTCTGCATTGTCCTAGAGTTGGTAGTTCAATTCTGTAGGGCTCTCTTAAACATCCCTCTAAGTGACAGGCTGCTCTATCTCTAAGAGGTGATGATATGGAAGGTTTGGAAGGAATACCAAATAAAGAGTCGGCATTAGGGGGTCAATGCACATGATGGTTTGTAAGATACTATGTGCTCACAAACCCCAAACCCTATCACTCAGAAATTTTGATTGTAAAAATAAATATGTATAAGACTTTTACAGATAATATACACATATAAACATCTATCAAAGGTAAGCATAAATGTATATTAACAATAGACAGATGGAGATCATGAGCTCTTTTTCATACACTGAGAATGCTAATCCATGTAACTAGAAGCAAAAGGAGAAAGGCGAGAGCGGGGAGGGGAGAAGAGAGAGAGAGGGAGAGAGAGAAAATAAGAATTACAATTTTCCATTTTAGAGCAGCTCTATAAAGGTTTTGTAATATCAGCACATCTTTGGAGGTGAGATATTATGTAAAGTTCTGGCTGCCAAAGTAAGGTATTGTACTTACAAGGTAATAAAGCTTGGAGTAATAAAATAAAAATGAAAAAATAAAGGACTATACATAATAATATGTTAGGAAAAAGTAATTTGAACCAATGTGAATCTTCCAGAGAAGGAAATCAGCAAACAAGAGAAAAGATTAGCCATAATAATCAATTACTGTAGTCAACTTTCTTAAGAATCAATGACAATGAAGGAAAAAATATCATTAATTTTTGTAGGGTAAGAAAGAAGATATGGAAGTTTCTTTCATGAAACATTTCTGGTAACTAAGCCTTAGCAAAACACTAGGGAAAAAAAGCCAAGCAAAATTAGGAAAATACTGCCTTACTCCATGACCAATGAAACTGATGCTAGAAGCAGCATTATACTTGTAGCTGGCAGTCCAGCTCAAAATTAAAACTAGTATCTCAGCAGAATCCCAGAATGAAACAAGGCTCCCTGGTAAATTAAACCAGAAGTGATGTGAGGTCAGACATACTTCACAGCCATACACTCTGATATATCTGCTTAGAATTCTGGTGTAGATCTACAACCCACAAATCTAGATTGGTGGGTTTCGAATAAGACTGGCTATATCCAGTGGAACCAAAAACTCTTGAACCCCTTTCAGCATCATCCAAAACTTGAACTTCCTGTTTCTGGATAAGAAACCTGTTCACAAATGAGCTGTGCAATTCAATCACCCTTTTGACATCATATGTTTCTTTGCCAAAATTAAACAGTACAACACCAACATTTCCTCTATAATCTTCATCTATGACACAGACTCCTATATCTGTGAAATGTTTTACAGGCAAGCCAGAGTGTGAAACTGCTCTTCCATAATACTCAGAAGGAAGGGCATACCATTTTATATTAGACTTGGAAGAATTCTGCATGATTTGTCTGAGACATAGATCTTGAAAATTCAGGAAGCAGTATGAAGTCAGGACCACATAATCTGGTGCTAGGAAACTACAGATGGATAGTTATAAGGAAAAAAATGGGATGAGACAGACTTCAGACTATACTACAAAGCTACAGTAAGCAAGACAGTATGGTACTGGCACAAAAACAGAAATATAGATCAGTGGAACAGGATAGAAAGCCCAGAGATAAACCCACACACGTATAGTCACCTTATTTTTGATAAAGGAGGCAAGAATATACAATGGAGAAAAGACAGCCTCTTCAATAAGTGGTGCTGGGAAAACTGGACAGCTACATGTAAAAGAATGAAATTAGAACACTCCCTAACACCATACACAAAAATAAACACAAAATGGATTAAAGACCTAAATGTAAGGCCTGACACTATCAAACTCTTCGAGGAAAATATAGGCAGAACACTCTATGACATAAATCACAGGAAGATCCTTTTTGACCCACCTCCTAGAGAAATGGAAATAAAAACAAAAATAAACAAATGGGACCTAATGAAACTTAAAAGCTTTTCCACAGCAAAGGAAACCATAAACAAGACCAAAAGACAACCCTCAGAATGGGAGAAAATATTTGCTAATGAAGCAACTGACAAAGGATTAATCTCTAAAATTTACAAGCAGCTCATGCAGCTCAATAACAAAAAACAAACAACCCAATCCAAAAATGGGCAGAAGACCTAAACAGACATTTCTCCAAAGAAGATATACAGACTGCCAACAAACACATGAAAGAATGCTCAACATCATTAATCATTAGAGAAATGCAAATCAAAACTAAAATGAGGTATCACTTCATAACAGTCAGAATGGCCATCACCAAAAAATCTACAAACAATAAATGCTGGAGAAGGTGTGGAGAAAAGGGAACCCTCTTGCACTGTGGGTGGGAATGTAAATTGATACAGCCACTATGGAGAACAGTATGGAGGTTCCTTAAAAAACTACAAATAGAACTACCATATGACCCAGCAATCCCACTACTGGGCATATACCCTGAGAGAACCAAAATTCAAAGAGTCATGTACCAAATGTTCATTGCAGCTCTATTTACAATAGCCCGGAGATGGAAACAACCTAAGTGCCCATCATCGGATGAATGGATAAAGAAGATGTGGCACATATATACAATGGAACATTACTCAACCATATAAAGAAACACAATTGAGCTATTTGTAATGAGGTGGATAGACCTAGAGTCTGTCCTACAGAGTGAAGTAAGTCAGAAAGAGAAAGACAAATATCGTATGCTAACACATATATATGGAATTTAAGAAAAAAAATGTCATGAAGAACCTAGGGGTAAGACAGGAATAAAGACACAGACCTACTGGAGAACAAACTTGAGGATATGGGGAGGGAGAAGGGTGAGCTGTGACAGGGCGAGAGAGAGGCATGGACTTATATACACTAACAAACGTAAGGTAGATAGCTAGTGGGAAGCAGCTGCATGGCACAGGGATATCGGCTTGGTGCTTTGTGAACACCTGGAGGGGTGGGATAGGGAGGGTCGGAGGGAGGGAGACACAAGAGGGAAGAGATATGGGAACATATGTATATGTATAACTGATTCACTTTGTTATAAAGCAGAAACTAACACACCATTGTAAAGCAGTTACACTCCAATAAAGATGTTAAAAAAAAAAAAATACGGGCACCCAAAGAAGCTATTGGCATTAATTGACAAGCCATGGAGCAAGGGTATAAAAAATAAACAAAAACAAGCTTCATTTACATTGTACTTTTATCCATAGGCCTAGCAGTCCTAGCAATAGAGGTAGTACAGAGTATTTCCATGAAAGTTAGTACTTAGGACCAAAATGTGGATTTCATTCACTTGTGCAACATATCTACTGATTATCTACTGTGAACCAGGTACTATGCTGCATACTGAAAGTAGAGCAAAGAAGAAAACAGAGCATTCCTGGAATTTTGGAATTTATAATATAATGAGGAGAGGCAGACAATAAAAACCCCTCAATATAATGCGAAGTAGTGTAAGTGTTCTGGAAAAATAAAATGCAGGGTAAGGGAGCAGATGAGCTGAGCGTACATTTTCTTCGATAGGGCGCTAAGGGAAGATCTCTAATGAGGCGACATGAAAGCAGAACTGAATGAAGTCAGAGAGCAAACCATGCAGCCATCTTCTGGAAGAGCATTTCAGGTAGAAAACATAGCAAGTGAAGTAGCCCTGGAGCCAAAGAGTGTCCTTGAGAAGTTCAAGGAGATGCAAGGAAGCCAGTGTGGCTGAAGCAGAGTGAGTGATTGAGAGTGGTGAGAGCTGATTTCAGAGAGAAGCTAGGGTCAGGTCACATAGGATCTTGAATTCTATGATAAGGACCTCTCCTCCTAAGAGTTATGGAATAACGTTGGAGGTTTTTGGTCTCATTTTACATTGGTAAAACATCACTTTGGTTTCTGTCTGGGGAACAGATTACAGGGATCTAAAAGTGGAAGCAGCAGTGTATAGAGAGCCACTGCAGTAGAATGAACAATGGACAGACGTTTTGGACTTGGGTGGTAACAGTGATGACTGTGCTAGATGTGGTGCAGCATAAAGTCTAATCCTGGTTCTGTGTCTTTCCATCATATAACCTTGCCTCTTACCTCTTCTCTGCCTAGATAAGCTTTCTAAGAACAGATAACACAACAGATAAGATATATGTTTGATTCCTCACACCACCTTGTCTGCTCAGACAAGGATAAGATAAATGGATAGATGGATGGATAAAAGAATGTAAAGGTTGTATCCAGTTCTTTTGCCATCTCTATTCCTTCATTTTCTCCTCAGTTTTGCTGAGAATAGACCAGGTCATCAATCAAACTGATAGAGGACATGTTTAACATTGGACACGGTCTAAACGTTTGCTGGTGTAAAGCTTCCCATGGGGAAAAGCCACTGCTGTGTCTTAAAAGACCTAATTTTCTGCCTTAAAATAAAAAGCCCTGTGTATATCAATAAACTTTTTATTAAGAATTATCAATAAAATATAAACAATTTTATTCCATACACATAGCTCATAAAAAATACCCATAAATAATCAGTTTCATGTATTTCTCAGGTTATAACATATATTGCAAAATCATTGCTTGTAGCTTTTTCTTAAAAGACTTAAATCTTTATGGGTTTAATTTCTTTTAGTTTCCTGTACATTTTCTCATTACTTATTTAAATGTAACCTGTAGTTGAGATTCTGTTTTAGGATAAAATTGATTTCTATCAATTATTTACAACTTATAAAAAAAAATAGGGATTTATCTTTTTGGTAGATTTCAACTAAGTCATTTTCTCTTTGCTTTCTGAGTTGCAATCATCTGTTTATTACTTATAAAGGAAATGGAACTAATAGATAAGTCATGAACAGTTAAAAAATGCTTCACTTAATTTATATTTTAGCCACAAGTGATTAAAATATCCTAAATACTTGATTACTTTTAATTTTATTATTGGTGGTAATGGTTATTTTTTAAACTTAATTGATAATTTCCTTGGGAATTCTCACTTTAAAAAAAGACAATGGCCTTAAACATGTGAAAAATGCATAACTTCGTTCATACTTAAAGAAATGAAAATTTAATGAGATGGTAGTTATCTATCAAATTGCTAAGGTAGAAAATACAGTGTTCTGCTTTTTAGGGAAAAGTTAGCAATATATTTCAAAATTTTAAATGTGCATATCTTTTGGCAATTCCACTTCTAAAATTTCCTGTCTAAATATACTTGCACATGTAAACAAAAATATATGTACAGTTATTTATATTAGCAAAGTATTAAAAATAGTCTAAATAGTTATTGATATAAGAAGAATTAAGTATGTTTTATACAACCATTCTATTGAAAACAATATAATTGTAATAGAGAATGAGGTAGATCTAAATGTATTTACATAGTACAAACTTCAAGTTATATTGTTAAGTAAAATAGCAAGGTGAAGAAGAGTATGGATAATATATTACCACTTATGTAGAGAAGAAAAAAGATACGTGCATACATACATGTGTATGCTTAGAATATTTCTGGAAATACACAAGAAACTGGAAACAGTGGTTAACTTGTCAGGTAACAAAAAGAAACTTTTCACAGAATATTTTTTGTACTGTTTTAACCATGTACCTGTATTTTCAAAAACTAGTAACTTATTTAAAAAATACAACTAGAAAAAGTAAAGAGCAAAATAGACAATTTAGGAAAATAAATCAGTACTTAAAGCCTAGCTTAATAAAATCCTCTAGGATGCAGGGATAATTCTTAGAGAAGAAAATTAGAGAATAAATGATTGATACAGTAGTCAGAGAGACTTCTATAACTAGAGAGGAGAGATCCAACATAAGGAGAAAAAAAAGTTAAACAAATGGAACAGAATCAATAATAAGATGCATAATTAAAGAGAACAATCTTTTAGTGGGAGAGAGAGGAAAGCAAGTATGAAGTTAAGAAATTCTCTACTAGTGAAGAGATACTCACGTCTAGGTACTAATGAATAATAAATAATAAATAAAAAGAAATAATAAAACATCTGCCAAAATGTTTGAAAAACAAAATAAAGGAAAAAAATCTTTTAGGCTTATAAACAGAAAAGCAAGTATATAAAATTATTTAAAGCACACTGACCTGTGATCCTCTCATTCCCTAGAGGCTATGGGATAACAAAACAACATCTGCAGAGTCGTGAGAGGAAAATCTGCAGTGGACCGAAGAATTTTATATACTGATTTGTTTTTGGCATGAAGGCAAACTACATACAGCTGAACTGGCTCTACTAATCAACATGCAAAGATGTGGAGGGATTGGTTCCTTCTTTCATGAAGCATGTAGATAAACCATAAAAGTGATACATCTTATCATGAATCATTTTTCGTTACAGAAATAAATCTATTTACTGGACACAAGGAGTTCTTTTGTTCTAGCCTCTCTCCCCCTCAGGCCAAACTTGTACCAGATTCAGAAGTCTAATTAAATAGGAATTACAATTTTTATTAAAGGATAAAACAGCCACCATCTATGCCAAGAAAATTGACTGAATGAAAAGATCCAAAAGGTTATTATGGGTACCTCTGGATAACTCTTCTCCCCTATGTACTTGTATTTAAATAAGAATGATTTTTCATGTTTATTCTAGAAATGAAGATACATATTCACTGAAAAATATTCAAACAATACAGAAAAGTTCAAAGAAAAATATAAATTACCATAAATCCCATGATTCACAGATATGTTGTTAAACTATGCCTGAGTACCCTTCAGGATAACACTGTATGAATTTATGTATCTAAAATATATGTGTGCATACAATTTGTATAAATGCTTTATGTTCTATAACCCACTCCTTTCATTCAACAGTCTTCCATGCCAATAAAATTAATGTCATTATTTAATATGGTTTTTAAAAACTATGCTTTGTGTATTCTTGGGCATACACTTCTACATATTTCTGTTATATTCTCCAGATCGGTCTGAGCTTAGAGAATAAAAGATCTTTCTATTACATCATACGACTTCATCAAGGGGGTTGATACACAAAAAGTGAGTTTCAGATGGATTGTAGATCTAAAATAGAAAGGTAAACAATAAAGCTTTTAGAAGAAAACGTAAGAGATTATTTTCATAATCTTGGGTAGGCAAAGATTAATTAAAGAGGACAGAAACAGTACTACTAACAAAGGAGGTTATTGATAAATTGCACTGTTTAAACTTAGAACCTCTATTTTTCAAAAGAAATCATTAAATGACATGTTAAAAAGGCCATAGTACCCAAAGCAATCTACAGGTTTAATACAATCCCTATCAAAATACCATGACATTTTTCACAGAACTAGAACAAATAATCCTAAATTCATATGAAACCACAAAAGACTCAGAATAGCCAAAGCAATCTTGAGAAAAAAAGAACAAAGCTGGAGGTATCACACTTTGAGACTTCAGAAGATACCACAAAACTACAGTAATCTAAACAGCCTGGTACTGGCACAAAAACAGATACACAGATCAGTGGAACAGGATACAAAGCCCAGAAATAAGCCCACACACCTATGGTCAATTAATCTAAAACAAAGGAGGCAAGAATATATTATGGAGAAAGGACAGTCTCTTTAACAAGTGGTGCTGGGAAAACTGGACAACTACATGTAAAACAGTGAGATTAGAACATTTCCTCACACCATAAAGAAAAATAAACTCAAAATGCATTTAAAAATTAAAAAATAAAAACAAGCAAAAGGCAAACAAACAAAAATAAAGAAAATAAGTAGAATATTTCTGTAAAATGAAGACGAGAAACCATAAAGCTCCTAGAAGAGAACATAGGCAGAACACACTTTGACATAAATCGTAGCAATATTTTATTGGCTCTGTCTTCTAAGGCAAAAGATAAAAGCAAAGATACATAAATGGAACCTAAGTAAACTTAAAGCTTTTGCACAGCAAGGGGAACCACTGACAAAAATGAAAAAAATCTACTGAATGGGAGAAAATATTTGCTAATGATATGACTAACGAGGGGCTGATATACAAGATATATAAAAAGCTCATACAACTCAACATCAAAACAAAACAACAACAAAAAAAAACACTAGACAACACAATCAAAAAATGGGTAGAAGACCTGAATAGACATTTTTCAAAGGAGACATACAGATAGCCAACAGGCACATGAAAAGCTGCTCAACTATGCTAATTATTATAGAAATGCAAATAAAAACAAGGTACCACGTCTCATCTGTCAGAATGGCTATCATCAAAAAGTCTACAGGGCTTCACTGGTGGCACAGTGGTTGAGAGTCCACCTGCTGATGCAGGGGACATGGGTTCGTGCCCCGGTCCAGGAAGATCCCACATGCCGCGGAGCGGCTAGGTCCGTGAGCCATGGCCGCTGAGCCTGTGCGTCCGGAGCCTGTGCTCCACAATGGGAGAGGCCACAACAGTGAGAGGCCTACATACCGCAAAAAAAAAAAAGAAAAAAGTCTACAAATAAAAAATGTCGGTGAGGATGTTGAGAAAAGGGAACCCTTGTACATTGTTGGTGGGAATGTAAATTAGTGCAGCCACTATGGAAAACAGTATGAAGCTTCCTCAAAAAACTAAAACTAGAACTACCATATGATCCAGCAATCCCACTCCTGGGCATATATTCAGAGAAGATGAAAACTCTAATTCAGAAAGATACATGCACCCCATGTTCTTAGCAGCATTTTTACAATAGCCAAGACATAGAAGCAACCCAAGTGCCCATCAACAGACAAACAGATAAAGAAGATGTGGTATATATATACAATATAATATTTCTCAGCTATAAAAAGAATAGAATTCTGCTATTTGCAGCAACATAGATGAACCTAGAAAATACTATGCTTAGTAAAATAAGTCACATACACGTGGAATCTAAAAAAATAATACAAGTGAATGTATATGCAAAACAGAAAAAGACTCACAAATTTAGAAAACAAACTAGTGGTTACCCAAAGGAAGAGGGAAGGAGGGAGAGGCATATTAGATGTATGCGATTAAGAGATACAACCTACTATAAAATAGATAAGCAACAAGGATATATTGTATAGCACAGGGAATTATAGCCATTAACTTGTAATAACTTTTAATGAAGTATAATCTGTGAAAATACTGAATCACTAAGCTGTATACCTGAAACTAATATAATACTGTAAATCAACTATACATCAATAAAGACATTATTAAGAGAGTAAAAAAGCAAGTCATAGACTGAGAAAATATTTGCAATACAAATATCCAACAAAAGGCTAATATCTACAATATATAAAGAACTTAAAATTTTTAAGAAAATGTCAGAGAGCTCAATTAAAAAAATGGACAAAAGATTGAAAAGGTAGCTCACAAAAGAAATAGCCAAATGGCCAAAAGCCTTATGAAGAAGTATTTCACTTTCTTAGTCATCGGGAAAGCAGAAATTAAACTACAATTTTAATTACCATTACACGTCTATCAAAATGGCTAGAATGAAAAAGACAGGCAATAGCAAGTTGGTGGAGATGTGGAGCAATTGGAACTTGTATACACTGTTGATGGGCCAGGTAACTGGTATAATCACTTTGGAAAACTAGTTTGTAATATCTACTAAACTGAACATATGCATCTCTATGACTTAGTAAGTCCACTCCTTGGATATATCCATGACAGATATGTGTACATATATCTCCGCTGAAACGTGAATAAGAACATTCATAGCACCACTTTAATAGTCTAAAATTGGAAACTACCCAAATATACCTCAATAGTAAAATGAATAAATAAATAGTGGCGTATTTGTACACTGGAACATAATACTGTAATGAGAATGAACAGACTATGTGGGTAATATCTCAAAAAAACAATGTTCAATGAAAGAATCCCAGCACAAAAGAGAATGTATTCTATGGTTTGATGTAAATGAAGCTCCACAACAGGCAAAAGTATTATATCATGTTAGAAGTCAAAATAGTGAGTAATTTAATCAGAGGCATTAGGTAGTGACTGGAAAGGAACATGATGGGGACTTCTGAGGTTCTGTTAACAGCACTGTGTATAAATCTATCCAGCTGGACACCTATTATTTGCACAATTTCTCTATGCATGTTATAGTTCAATAAAATGTGTACTCAGTAAAAATATACCTCATCCTTTAGGCATTGGTCATTGATTGAAGGTACTTCATGTACTGGAGGATTTATGAACATATAAATTACATGATGTCATCTGCACTATATCTAGGCCAACACTTTTCAGAACAGACAGGTATGAAAAACACAGCATCTTGGTATTTTCCCCCTTCTTTATTGAACTTACCATCAATAAAATTCCCACCTGAAAGTTAAAAATACTAGTCAAATATTTTGTTTACATTTGCAATACTACCTTTATATAATCAATCGCTCATATTCATTTACCTACATTTTTCATTGTGTCAGCTAACAAATTTTTATGTGAAAATTAAGACAAAGAGAATCAATATATGCAGGGAACTATTTAAGCACAGACTTATTCTTTTCTCTTTCCCTTTTTATTTATTCATACTACATTGTAATTTAACTTAATTCAACAAGTATTATTGATTGTGATGTGCAAGCCACATATTGTGCTATGGGAATACAAAAGAAGCCTAGGATATAATCCCCACATTTAAGCAAAAGTATAGAAAAACTCATGTCTTTGGGGTTAGATGGATGCACTGGAGGAAAGATTTGAGACAGCAAGGGAGACAGAGACATGAATTTTTGTCTTGAATCCATCACTTACTGCCCTGTCAACTTGGGCAAACCATTTTACTCCTAGAAGGCTCAGTTTCCTCTTGTGTAAAAGGGGACTGTAACTCTACCCCCTTTCAGGTTGTTTTGTGAAAACTCAGTGAGATAACACTGTATAAATGTGCCATCACTGAAATATACTTTATAAATGGCAGTAACTGTAACAATTAATTGTAGTTGTAACAAGAACTACCATATTAAAAGACTATTAGAGTAACTTGGTTAAAAAGGATTAGACACAGAAAATGACATTGTTTAGCCAATTTTTCATCTCTATTATTCAGAAATAGTGAATTGTACAATATTTTATTTTGATATAATGTAAAAATTACAGAAAGGTTGCAAGACTAGTACAATGAACTCCCATATATTCTTTACTCAGACTCAACAATGGTCAGTATTTTGCCAAATTTGCATTATGTCTCTATTTCATATATATTTAATATATATACACATACATATTTGGATGTATAAAAATATATAATTATTTTTATGAAATATGGTAAGGGAAATATCCATTGATTTCTATGTTCTTGAATGTTTGTATGTATTGAATTTTGTCAAATAATTCTTCAGCATCCATGGAGACTATCATCTGCATTTTCTTCTTATGCCTATTAATATGTTATATGATATTAGTGGATTACCCAATAATAAACTAGCCTTTTCTCTTAGTCTGTTTGGGCTGCTATAACCAAATGCCATAGACTAGGTGGCTTATAAGCAACAAACATGTATTTCTCACAGTTCTAGATCTAGGAAGTCCAAGGTCAAGCCTCCAGCATGGTCATGTTCTGGTGGAGGCCGTTTCGGTCTTGCAGAATGTGACTTCTTTTATCTTCACAGTGTGGAAGGGGCTTGGGAGTTTTCTGGGGCTTTTTAAAAAAAGATCCTAATCACTTTATGACTAGAGACCCTGAAGATATCTCCGTTACCTTTAAGATCCAATAAATTTACCAGGATCTGTTTCAAAGTTGACAATTCCAAGTTGATTTTCTAGTATTAAGTCAGCCTTGTCAATTTGTACCTGGAAGTCTTTTATTTCTATAAAATTTTCTTTTATTACAGTTTTAAACATAAATTCTATTGCTTTCTTTTGTTTTTCCTTCTCCAGGGACTCTATTTCCACATATTAGATTTTATTTACCTATCTTCCATTTCAACAACTGTCTCTGACTCTACTTCTTTGGAAACTCCAATTACACATATAAGAAGTTATCACTTGCTAGTATTAGTCCATGCTGACCTCTCACTCAGCTCGGGAGTCATACTAATGATTCCTTGTATTTTCTTATTAACTCTTACTCTAATCAAGCTATAATGTGGAGACTCCCCCCCCCTTTTTTTTATCATGTTAACCCTAGTGTTTACATCAGTGTTTGTAAAAAATAGGGGCTCAAAAAACTTTGAATAAATGAATTGGAATTAATCATTCAAGGGCTAAAAGAATTGGCTAAATAACTATGGAGACCACTACATATAAATAATTATCTTATGATGTATTCTTGGTGACCGAATATATATATACAGGATAATCTGAGGATGAGTGGAGTCACAAAATAGTACAGTTCATTTGAAGTCTGGGAATTTACCCTGTTCTCTTCACTGTCTCATTAGTTATCATTTGTTTTTTGGTTCATTTATTGCTTCTTTCAAGCTGAAGTACCTCACAGACTTATTCCAAAAGCAGATAACAATAGCATCAATACATACTGCATGAAACTGAATGATGCTACCAGGTAAGTATTATCAATTTAATATACAGAAAAAATTCTAGGGATTGGTGAGGAGGGGGCGGGGTGTGGTCAGGCCAGCTCTGGGGACGCCACATGCTGCATCTGCCCCCAGGCACGCCCGCCGCCGCTGCCCTTGCTGCGGAGCCATGAGGAGCCCTGTGGAGCTGAGCTCATGAGCTAACCCTAGCCAGGGGCCTGGAGCCAGCCGGCAGGCATCCTGGAGGCAGCAGCACAAGGAGGAGCCTGACACACATACTTGGCCCTGTGGGGGGGTGCGGCATTGGTGGCTCCGGCCCCTGGACCAGGGAGTGGTGGCCCAGGACCCCGCATCTACTTTCAGAGCCACGCTGGGGCTGCAGGCGAGGGCCCAGGTGGCGCAGACGATGAAGGACCAGTGAGGCGCCAAGAGAAGGTCACAGTCAAGCACAACCGCAAGGAGCTACGGAAGTGCCTCAACCTGGAGGAGTGGATCCTGGAGCAGATCACTCACCTCTACAACTGCCAGGAAGAGGAGATCCTGGAGCTGGAAATTGATGTGGATGAACTCCTGGACATGGAGAGTGATGAATGACACCCGAGCTGCCAGGGTCAAGGAGCTGCTGGTTGACTGTTACAAACCCACTGAGCAAGATCTGGGGCATGCAGAAGCTGAGCACACCCCAGAAGAAGTAAGGGTCCTCAACCCAGGTGAACGATGGCTCCCACAGGACAATTGCTGACCCCCAACCTTGTAGCAACAGCAATACCAGGGGAGCCCTGTGGCCAGGCCTGGTGCCATGAGCAGGGCTCCCCATGCCCCTGGCCCAGGGGCCTCTTCCCTGAACCCTCAGTTTTCCATTTTTGGGGTTTTATTATTATTAAACTGATGGGACTTTTTGTGCTTTTATATTGACTGTGGTGCAGGCCCTTTAGCAGAGCTAGGATATGCCTTTGATGCAGTTAAAAAAAAATTCTACTGTATATATAGCAAATCAGCTTCCATTATCCTTGGAGCTAGACAATAAATGAAAATTTTAGTGAAGCATGTTATTATAGAAGTTTTAAGATATAGAGAAAAATCAATGTGTGAAGACCTCTGAAATTGTTTATCCTTTAAAAGCACTCCATTTGTGAGTTCTTAATACCTTTTCATCAGTCAGGAAAATAGTGAATAAAGTTGCATTTCTCTTAGTGTTACATTAATTTAACTCTCATTTTCTACCAAAAAAATCCAACAAATTTATCTGAAGCAGTACTGCCTATATATGTGTGGGGTTGCTGTTGAGAAACTAAGCTGTTCAAATGAAGTCAAGTAAAAGGCTTTTAAACTTAAGACCTGTCTTTTTCCTTGTACTAACTACAGCCACTATAAAGTTTAAAAAATATTTAACTCATATACATTTTAGTCCTTTAGAAGAATCAATTAAATCCAAATAAAAAATATATCAATCTGATGCTTTATCTACACAGTTAATTGATTACTAAATATATACTAATTGTAATGTTTATTTTTAAGAATGGGAAGATTTATTAATACTTCACTAAAATATCAATATAAAATAATTGGACCTGCCTCTGCAGCAGACCCTCCAACACTAACACAGAATAGGCTTTTGTTTCCCCTGGCTGCTTTCACTAAGGCATGACCCACAGGAGTCTCCTCTCAATGTCCAGAGATAGCCTCATCCACCAGAGGGCAGAGAGCAGAAGCAAAAAGAACTACAATCCTGCAGCCTGTGGAAAGAAAACCACATTCACAGAAAGAAAGACAAAATGAAAGGCAGAGGACTATGTACCAGATGAAGGGACAATATAAAACACCAGAAAAACAACTAAATGAAGTGGACATAGGCAACCTTCCAGAGAAAGAATTCAGAATAATGATAGTGAAGATGATTCAGGACCTTGGGAAAAAAAATGGAGGCAAAGATCAAGAAGATGCAAGAAATGTTTAACAAAGACCTAGAAGAATTAAACAACAAGCAAACAGATGAACGATAGAATAACTGAAATGGAAAATACACTAGACGGAATCAATAGCAGAATAACTGAGGCAGAAGAACGTATAAGTGACCTGGAAGACAGAATGGTGGAAATCACTAGCACAGAACAGAATAAAGAAGAAAGAATGAAAAGAAATGAAGACACCCTAAGAGACCTCTGGGACAACATAAAACGAACCAACATTTGCATCATAGGGGTCCCAGAAAGAGAAGAGAGAAAGGACCTGATAAAATATTTGAAGAGATTATAGTCAAAAACTTCCCTAACATGGGAAAGTAAATAGCCACCCAAGTCAAGGAAGGGCAGAGTCCCAGCCACAATAAGCCCAAGGAGAAACATGCCGAGACACACAGTAATCAAACTGACAAGAATTAAAGACAAAGTAAAATTATTAAAAGCCAAAAGGCAACAACAACATACAAGGGAACTCCCATAAGTTAACAGCTGATTTCTCAGCAGAAACTCTACAAGCCAGAAGGAGGTTGCACGATATACTTAAAGTGATGAAAGGGAAGGATCTACAACCAAGATTACTCTACCCAGCAAGGATCTCATTCAGATTCAATGGAGAAGTCAAAAGCTTTACAGACAAGCAAAACTAAGAGATTTCAGCACACCAAAACAGCTCTACAACAAATGCTCAAGGAACTTCTCTAAATGGGAAGCACAAAAGAACAAAAGAACCTACAAAAACAAACCCAAAACAATTAAGAAAATGGCAACAGGAACATACATAACGATAATTACTTAAATGTGAATGGACTAAATGCTCCAAACAAAAGACACAGGCTCACTGAATGGATACAAAAATAAGACCCATACATATGCTGTCTACAAGAGACCCACTTCAGACCTATGGACATATACAGACTGAAAGTGAGGGGGTGGAAAAAGATATTCCATGCAAAAGGAAAGCAAAAGTAAGCTGGAGTAGCAATACTCATTATCAGATAAAATAGACCTTAAAATAAAGAACGTTACAAGAGACAAGGAAGAACACTCCATAATGATCAAGGGATTAATCCATAAAGAAGATTCAATAACTATAAATATATATGCACCCAACATAGGAGCAGCTCAATACATAAGGCAACTGCTAACAGCTATAAAAGAGGTAATCGACAGTAACACAATAATAGTGGGGGACGTTAACACCTCACTTACACCAATGGACAGATCATCCACACAGAAAATTAAGGAAACACAAGCTTTAAATGACACAATAGGCCAGATAGATTTAATTGATATTTATAGGACATTCCAACCAAAAACAGCAGATTAAGTTTCCTCTCAAGTGCACACAGAACAGTCTCCACGACAGATCACATCTTGGGTCACAAATCAAGCCTCGGTAAATTTAAGAAAATTGAAATCATATCAAGCATCTTTTCTGACCACAACGCTATGAGATTAGAATTAAAGGGAAAAGAAAATGTGAAAAACATAAACACATACAGGCTAAACAATATGTCACTAAATAACTAAGAGATCACTGAAGAAATAAAAGAGGAAATCAAAAAAAACCTAGAAACAAAAGACAATGAAAACATGATGATCCAAAACCTATGGGATGCAGCAAAAGCAGTTCTAAGAGGGAAGTTTATAGCAATACAATCCTACCACAAGAAACAAGAAAAATCTCAAATAAGCAATCTAACCTTACACCTAAAGGAGCTAGAGAAAGAAGAACAAATAAAATGCAAAGTTGGTAGAAGAAATCATAAATATCAGAGCAGAAATAAATGAAATAGAAACAAAGAAAACAATAGCAAAGCTCAGTAAAGTTAAAGGGTGCTTTTTTGAGAAGATAAACAAAATTGATAAACCTTTAGCCAAACTCATCAAGAAAAAGAGGCAGAGGACTCAAAGCAATAAAATTAGGAATGAAAAAGGAGAAGTTACAACGGACACTGCAGAAAAAAGCATCATAAGAGGCTATTACAAGCAACTCTATGCCAATGAAATGGACAACCTGGAAGAAATGGAGGAATTCTTAAAAAGGTATAACCTTCCAAGACTGAACCAGGAAGAAACAGAAAATATGAAAAGATCAATCACAAGTAATGAAATTGAAACTGTGATTAAAAATCTTCCAAAAAACAAAAGTCCAGGACCAGATGGCTTCACAGGTGAATTCTATCAAACATTTAGAGAAGAGCTAACACCCATCCTTCTCAAATTTTTCCAAAAAATTGCAGAGGAAGGAACACTCCCAAACTCATTCTATGAGGCCACCAGACACCAAAAACCAGACAAAGATACTACAAAAAAGGAAAATTACAGACCACTATCACTGGTAAATATAGATGCAAAAATCCTCAACAAAATACTAGCAAACAGTATCTAACAAACATTAAAAGGATCATACACCATGATCAAGTGGGATTTATCCAAGGGATGCAAGGATTTTTCAGTATACACAAATCAACTAATGTGATAAACCATATTAACAAACTGAAGAATAAATCCATATGATCATCTCAATAGATGCAGAAAAGACTTCTGACAAAATTCAACACCCATTTATGATGAAAACGCTCCAGAAAGTGGGCATAGAGGGAACCTATGTAAAATAATAAAGTCCATATACCACAAACCCACAGCAAACATTATTCTCAATGGTGAAAAACTGAAAGCATTCCTCTAAGATCAGGAACAAGACAAGGATGTCCACTCTCACCACTATTATTCAACATAGTTTTGGAAGTCCTAGCCACAGCAATCAGAGAAGAAAAAGAAATAAAAGGAATACAAATTGGAAAAGAAGAGGTAAAACTGTCACTGTGTGCAGATGACATGACAGTATACATAGAGAATCTTAAAGATGCTAACAGACAACTACTAGAGCTAATCACTGAATTTGGTAAAGTAGCAGGATACAAAATTAATGCACAGAACTCTCCTGTATTCCTATACACCAATGATGAAAAATCTGAAACAGAAGTTAAGAAAACACTCCGATTTACCATTGCAACAAAAAGAATAAAATACCTAGGAATAAACCTACCTAAGGAGACAAAAGATCTGTATGCAGAAAACTATAAGACACTGATGAAAGAAATTAAAGATGATACAAACAGATGGAGAAATATACCATGTTCTTGGATTGGAAGAATCAACATTGTGAAAATGACTCTACTACCCAAAGCAATCTACAGATTCAATGCAATCCCTATCAAACTACCACTGGCATTTTTCACAGAACTAGAACAAAATATTTCACAATTTGTATGGAAACACAAAAGAGCCCAAATAGCAAAAGCAATCTTGAGAAAGAAAAACAGAGCTGGAGGAATCAGGCTCCCTCGGATTCCAGACTATACTACAAAGCTACAGTAATGAAGACAGTATGGTACTGGCACAAAAACAGAAATATAGATCAATGGAACAGGATAGAAAGCCCAGAGATAAACCCACACACATATGGTCACCTTATCTTTGAGAAAGGAGGCAAGAATATACAATAGAGAAAAGACAGCCTCTTCAATATGTGGTGCTGCGAAAACTGGACATCTACATGTAAAAGAGTGAAATTAGAACACTCCCTAATACCATACACAAAAATAAACTCAAAGTTGATTAAACACCTAAGTGTAAGGCGAGACACTATAAAACTCTTAGAGGAAAACATAGGAAGAAAACTCTTTGACATAAATCACAGCAAGATCTTTTTTGGCCCACCTCCTAGAGAAATGAAAATAAAAATAAACAAATGGGACCTAATGAAACTTAAAAGCTTTTGTACAGCATAGGAACTAGAAACAAGACGAAAAGACAACCTTCAGAATGGGAGAAAATATTTGCAAACGAATCAACAGACAAAGGATTAATCTCCAAAATATATAAACAGCTCATGCAGCTTAATATTAAAAAAACAACCCAATCAAAAAATGGGCAGAAGACCTAAATGGACATTTCTCCAACGAAGACATACAAATGGCCAAGAGGCACATTAAATACAAGTCAAAACTACAATGAGGTATCACCTCACATCAGTTAGAATTTGCATGATTAGAAAATCTACAACAACAAATGCTGGAGAGGGCATGGAGAAAAGGGAACCCTCTTGCACTGTTGGTGGGAATGTAAACTGATACAGCCACTATGGAGAACAGTATGGAGGTTCCTTAAAAAACTAAAAATAGAACTACCATATGACCCAGCAATCCCACTGATGGGCATATACCCAGAGAAAACCATAATTCAAAAAGACACATTCACCCCAATGTTCATTCCAGCACTATTTACAATAGTCAGGTCATGGAAGCTACCTAAATGCTTATCGACAGATGAATGGATAAAGATGTGGTACACATATACAATGGAATATTACTTAGCCATAAAAAGGAATGAAATTGGGTCATTTGTAGAGATGTGGATGGACCTAGAGAATGTCATACAAAGAAGTCAGAGAGAGAAAAACAAATTTCCGAATATCGTATATTAACGCATACATGTGGAATCTAGAAAAATGGTACAGATGAAGCAGTTTGCAAGGCAGAAATAGAGACACAGATGCAGAGAACAAACATATGGACAGCAAGGGGGGAAAGTCGGGGTGGGGGGGTTGTAGTGGGATGAATTGGGAGATTGGGATTGACATATACACTAATATGTATAAAATAGATAACTAATAAAAAAAATTTGGAAAGCACTTGCAAGGCAGTTTATATCTCAGAGGGAATTTCTCTATTCCAGGAAGATTTCTTTCAAGTAGCTAATAAAAGGTGAACACATCAGCAGAAAAATCGTCAAACTCATGAATGGAAAAGGAACTACAAATGACTAGACAGGAAAAGATGATCAACTGTACTTGTTAGAAAAGGAAAATCCAATCCCAAGATAATCTCACCCAGGAGATTGATAACAATTAAGCATATTGATAATACCTGGTATTGGCAAGATATGGAGAAGCAGACACTTTCAAAACCATTAACAGAAATCTTTAATGATACAACCTTACTGGAAATTACTATCAATACTGGATTTACATTTCTTAGCCCACTGCTTTTTTCTCTTCGCAATCACTACTGTCTTCATTTTTTGTGACCTTGATAACTATGTAGATGACCTAGTTAGTGTCTTGGTTCTCAGCTCTGAGCTCCACTCTCCCTTGGGTTTGTCCTCCCTCCCACAACAGCCATCCCTTTCTGTGGTCTGACCTTAGATCATGTCGGTACCAACAAGTGTACTCACTCTAAATCTCAATTTTTAGCATTCTGCTCTTTGAAAGGCATCGTGCTCTCTGACTACTACTTTACCTCACTCCCTCTTATATCCACTGAGACCCACATTTTCTCTCTAAATGACCTCATTCATAACTTTACTTTCTCTTTAACTACCTGAGAGTCTACGGTCCATGACTGTAATCTCTTTCTTTACATATACCCTCAAATACTTGGCGTCTCCCTCTGTCATACTCTCCTGGCCAAGGACAAACCTGTGTAAAACCAATTCCTTATCTCTTCTGTGCCTGTATGCTAGTGTCTCAACAGGACTGGAAAAAACATCACCATGCTGGCTGTTGTTATCTAAAATAATGGCCACAAATGTCAAAAGGGCCCTCCATATGGACAGCCATCTCCACAGTTCACTAAGCACTTGGTCCCTATGCTCTGAGAGTATTATTTTATATTCCTGTTCTTCTCTTTCCACAAACATACAAGAACCCTTGTCCTCTCTTCACTCTTAGCAGATCACTGAGATTCCACTACCACACTTACCATTTTGCCTCCTAAAGCCATGTACTTTTCCTCTCCTCTTGCTACTATGACTGAACTACCTCTATTACTACCTAAAGCTAAGCAGTCCACGTGTGTACTGAATAATAGCCAACTTCTCCCACTCAAAGACTTGGCTGTTGCAATCATGTACTATCTCTTCTGCATCATAAATTTTTCCTCTGTGCAACTGAATTATTCCCATAACCACAAAAACATGACATATTTCTATTATAAAATGGATTTTTAACACTAAAATGAAAACCAAAGGGATCAAAGAATTAACATACATACAGAAATAACATTAGAAACTAACAACATATTTTGCTGGATAACATTGAAACTAAAAGAAACCATAAAGATAGATCATATGATATAAAAAAAACCTTATAACAAAAATAATGCAATTTAAATGGAATTCATCCTGAAAAAAATATATGCAGCAATAGTTTTAAAAATTAAAAGCTATATTGTATAAAGAAGCCATAGAGATTAAAAATTAAAATAGTATTCATTGAATTAAAGACCAATATTTCAAGGGCAGGGACATGAATTAAAAAAAAACAAGTAAAATTAGTTAACAAACATATGAAAAAATGTTCAATTCTTTAGTTATGAAAGAAATTCAAAGTATAAACACATAACGAGGTACCACTTTATTAAAACAGCAAACTTAAAGTCTTTCCAATATTCTATTCTGTTGAAGGTGGGCTGAAACAAGCATAGCCATCCCCTGGTGACAGTGCACACTGGTGAAAACTTCAGTACATGATTTGGTAACACATTTCAAGAAATATACACAGTATTAATCATACTGTTGATATTCAATGATTCTACTGGGAATTTGCCCCAAGGATGTAAACAAAATGAGGAAAAATCATAATACAAGAACATTTTCATTGTAGCGTTATTCATTGTAATTTAAAGAATGCTATTAACCTGATTATCCAAAAATAGAAAGTTGGTTAAAAAGCTGAGGTTTACGGATGTGGTGAAATATTATGTAACTACTGAAAAGATTCTGAAACTCTATCAATATGCCAAAATTCATAAAACATGAAAAAATACAGAAGTGCATTTATGCTATTATTACAGTTATACAAAATTCTGTGTGCATATGAAGCAGTAGAACATGGAGAAGAAGGATCATGGCTAACTTAAAAATCTATTTCTGTTATGATTATTGAACAATAAAACATAAGTTAAATAAATTCAAAATTACCAACAAAGGAACCGTTTTTCTTGCATCGTGAAGCAGAGAATTATTGTTTCTATTTTATATTTTAATTGAAGCTTTAGATTACCCAGTCTAATGAAAACTGGCAAAGGCACTGGCTTCTGACTTCTCCTTTGGGAACAGTAATATACCTACACATAAATGGCATTCATGAAGAATTAAGTAGCTATTCAATGCAAAGACGTTGGACATAGTATTGTTATTAATGGAATCTTACCAACATATTTTATATTTAGAACAATTCCATGTAGAAGAGAGGGAGAGGGGGAGAGGGAGGATGAGAGAGGGGGAGAGGGAGGGAAGAAGAGACAGAGGGGGAGAGAGGGAGAGAGAATTTTAGACAGACCTTATGCAGCAGGAGAGAGGCAATTTGAGAAGCTTCGCATCTAGGAAGGAATCCATAGGGAAGATGATCTTGTCTTGTACTAGTGAAGTTGTGAGTGGGTTTGAGAAGAAGGGAGAAAAGAGGAGGACACTTAAAAGTAGACTGTTGGAGCTTTGACCCTGCAGAAGAGGAGTAAGGAAGAGTGGAGCACTTAGTCTGATCTGAGGATGTGAGTGGGGTTCCTGGGCTCAGAGTGACGCTGTCAAGTACAGCAGAGGAAGAACAGCTTTGGAAAAAGGATGAATTATTGATTTCACTTTGGGATTCTAGAGATATTTCTCCACCACCAACCCTCTAGAGAGGTTAATTGTAAGTCACAGATACATAGATCAAAGCAGTTCAAAAGGCAGAGAAATTGTACCTAAATACAAACATGAACCGTGGATCCACGTGGATCATGTGCCTTTAAGGCAAGGGTATATGCATTAAGATGTATTCTACTTAGCATTTTAGCATTGAGGAGATTCTGAGTATATGAATCCAGGAATTCACTCAGAAAGAGGACGCCTCACATTGACTAGCGTAGAGGGGTGAGCCATGCTTAAATCCACATTTTAAAAATGTGCATGCTTATAATCGGTGAGCACAAAGCCTTGGAAAAAAGGGAACTGAAGGTTTAAAATACAACTCTTCTGTAGACACAGCACTTTCTACTAGAAGAAAAGCCAGCAGATGGGCATCTTTATATTGTGATCCCCTTTTCATCCATGTTTTAGTAGAAGAATCAGGGCCATTAGGAGACACTCATAGGAAAATCAATTGAATTTGTAAGGATTTAATCACAAACTTTATGAGGCTTAGAATTTACTGTAGGATCATAGCTGCTGGTTCAGTAATTTGACCTGAAAATCTCACTTGGTCTGGGCCAGAAATGTGGCCCTTTTTCTTCTTTTTACTGAGAAAGCCTATAGGCTTTCCTTACATGTAAGCCCCATCATATACTTTGCTAAGCTGATGATTGCTTGGGATCTATTTACCTTATTTCTACTTATAAACACACTCACCCCTGCTAACTAGACAAATTTCTGAGTTTTAGGTAGTCAAAGAACATAAGATAAAAGATGTAAGGACATAGGAGTAATTACTTTCATTGTGTACCCAAATTGTAGCAATACTTAAACATAGTCAAAAACCATTTTTAATTTCATGGGTTTCAAGTGATGATTTTAATCATTATCCTATAAATGTATAATACAAACTATACTGGACAGATTCTGGAGAAGGTGGTTTACGCACCTCAGCTGTGTCCTAACCACCTGTGTGACCTTGAGCAATCGTTTGATGTTCCTTGTTACCAGTGTTCTTGTTTACAACCGGACAGAGTTGGACTGACTGACCTCCCTCTGGTAGGTCTTAAATTCCAACTCGCCTGATTCTCCTCATAAAAGATTCCCTATCACTCAACTTCCTCCATGGCCTGACTTTTGGGAAAATGGCCCAACTCTGAAGATGTAACATATGGGAGCCTGGAAAATAAACAAACTATATGGATCTGGGGAAGGGAAGGGCTGTAATGTGAACAATCAAATCAATCATAAATGAGACTCAGATTTTTATGATAAAAATACCAAATGTTTGAGTATTAAAACTTTTATAAATTTTGGAGCATCTCTTGACTGAGTTTCTTTGCAGCTTATGTAATAGATGCGGCAACAATATTTAGCTGCTGTTGAATATGTATGTCAAGCTTGCCAGCTGGAAATTATTTCGTGACTAAAATATCACACATAGAATCAAAGAGCTAAAGATGGACATGCATTTCCTCTTTTGGAACCTTCTGGGGACTTGCCAACATAGAAAATAGTTGAGGCTCAGTGGTAACTACTGAGAGCAATTATCCAAAAAGAAACTCATTTTACCATGGGGAAGAAGCATGTTTGTTACCATACACACCCAACTGGTGAACACATCCACACATAAGCCAAATACTCTCACTGCAGGCAGCCAACAGAGAAATGTAAATTCTAAATTTCACAAGCTATAGACTTATAGGGTTAGTAATGATATTTAAAATCAGTAGTTGAAAAGATTTTGCAATACATTTACTGGTTTTAAAATTTTTCATTATAACAGGTCTTTCCATCCCTTTTCAACTGGTTAACTCCTGCCTGTTCTTGAGATGTCAGCTGTAAAATAACTTCCTTAGGGAATACTTTTCTGAATTGCCTGACAAAATAAAATGTCCCTCTCAGTTGTTCTAATAGCACAATATACTTATCTTTTATAGCAGATATCACAGTTACTTTTACCTAAATAAGCATGAATATTTGATCAATACCTGTCTTCTTGACAAGACTCATGCTCCATAAGGGCAGAGATTCTCTCTTTTTGGTCCCAAGTACCTACCAGAGTGCTTGACACAGAATAGACATTTAAATATTAGCTCACTAACAAGGATGTATTGTACAACACAGGAATATAGCCAGTATTATGTAGTAACTATTAATGGAATACAACCTTTAAAATTTGTGAATCACTATGTTGTATACCTGTAACTTGTATAATACTGTACATCAACTATACTTCAATTAAAAAATAATAATATTAGCTTATTTAGTGGTCAAATAAATGAGTAACATTTTTTTGTGGATGTAAGGAATACATTTAAATAAAAATTATAGGTCAATTCACATCTTAAGAATATTTTTGCAGTAGCCTTCCTTTAATGATCTTACCAAATGACTATTTGGTACTTCCTGGGATTATAGATATGGAGTCCACATAATCTGGATTCTCTAAGACTGTTCTAGTTTCAAATATATTGTTTCACTTTATGTGGAAATACTCTCTTGCTTGTCAGACTACGTGTCCTGTTATTTTGTTAAGAAGAAATTGTAAATGTAACTACAGGATATTCTGAATTCCAGAAAATGCTACTTTACTAGAGAAAGTAATTTGCATAATATAAAACCAACAGTCTTCAAAACTACTTTCTCAGCTGAAATCAATTCATATTATATAGATTGCAGCACATATTTTAAATAGATCTGTTTTACAGAATGTAGATATTACAAGGATGGTGAGACAAAAATTCATTTCATCAAAACTTTGAAGTTTAAATAAAAGAGTTTAAAATAAATAAAACCAGATGGATGTATATTAGTGGCACATCCTGACAAAATATGATAATGCATACTTGACACTCTATTAGATATTCTAAATATTCAGACATTATAGAAAGAGGAAGTAGTTCTAGGTAAATTCTGAGAACCTGTATAAAGACAGAGGACAAATATTGGAAAAGTACTGTGATTCAGAGAAGTAAAATTGGTAGAGGTGGCCTTTCAATACAGTTATACAATATTCAAGGAGATCTGAGATTTTAAAATTTTAATTGTGTATTCTGGAAAATTTGCTCATGTTATAAAGGTGAATGGAATCAGCTTTATACATTACTTTTCTTGAATATGTAATTTAACGAAACCACACAGTCACCAAAATAAATCCCCAAATCTGATACTCTGTTTGCAAAAATTACTCCTCCTTGAGTAGTGGGTTAAGAAATCACTTTGTTTGCAAGGGCAATGAGAAGCAAAAAAATATTGCTGTTATTGTTTTGGGTGTTATCATCTCCTGTCCAGATTTTCTCTAAAGAGAGTTTGCAGCATGTTTCATGCTACGTGAAATTCCCCATGGAAAGACCTGGATCACTAAGCAGGCAAAATCTGTCCAAACCCACGCACCAACTGTTCTCCCAGTTACACTAGTTATTGAATATAGCTGCCAAGTTCCAGAATCTCTCTGTGGAATAAGCGAATGAAAGACCTCCATTACCCTGCAGGCTCATTCTGCTTCCTGAAATTCCTGAGATAGTATTTAGTGTAGTTATCAATCTCAGGGGCTCAGTCTTCCACGGAGTGCAAAGAAAATGTGATTTCAATTCCCATACAAACAGTTGTATTCGGTTAGTAAAAATTTAAGCAAGATAACCCCTTCAAAAGGAATGGCGTATGAAATATGACTTGACAAGTCATTTAACCTCTGTGTACCTCAATTTCTATTAGTATTTAACACTGATTTACCTCATAATATATTGACAAGTTTAATAGCCTAATGAGCAAGTAGCACATTTAAAAATGTTTAAACTTATAAATGAAAGGCAGAATTCAATATGAAAGAGCACGCAAAGACTAATAAATACAATTTTAAGATTTCTATATATTTTATCCCAACTCATCTAAAAACTTTGAAAGCTTATTCCAGTTGGGTTTGGCTACCAAGAACTAACCAAAATATTTAAGATACCATAATTTGAAGAGTTTAAAACTAAATGTAATAATTCTTTATCACCCTAAGTGGAATAAGAGTGGGTAAATCGTAACTTTAAAGGGTAGAGTGCACATAGTTTATTTTTCCTTATTCACAAAAAAAGTGAATATAGAATCTGAGACTACCACTCATCAAATATTTCAACTCACTATTAAAGACTGTTTTATGGTTAAATTAAAGATATGCTCGAGTATGAAGCATGCTCTGAAAAATGAAATGATAGTCAATTATACATTTGTTCATAGGTTGATACTCTCACATTGCCTTATTATTTTTGGTAATAAAGTATTTTGTTGACAAGTGTGCATTTCAGTATATCATATGCCTTCGTTTAACTGTAAAAGATAAAATACCATTAAAATTCAATTTTTACTATCTAAATAAAATCTCTTACATTTCATCCACAACTATATTACTCTTCAGTTTCTGATACTTACTTTTAAGTGACATGACATATTTCTCCTTAGGCAAATAGAAGCAGATTAAAGGAATAGCAAAATGGCAATGCTACCATTACACGGACTTCAAAGTTTCAATATCAATTTCCCATACAGATAAAGAATAAGAATTAGTAGATAAGGGCTTCCTTGGTGGCGCAGTAGTTAGGAATCCACCTGCCAACGCAGGGGACACAGGTTTGAGCCCTGGTCCAGGAAGATCCCACATGCTGCGGAGCAACTAAGCCTGTGCACCACAACTACTGAGCCTGCGCTCTAGAGCCCACAAGCCACAGTTACTGAGCCCACGTGCCACAACTACTGAAGCCCGAATGCCTAGAGCCCGTGCTCCGCAACAAGAGAAGCCACCGCAGTGAGAAGCCTGCGTGCTGCAACGAAGACCTAACGCAGGCAAAAATAAATAAAAAATAAAATAAATTTAAAAAAGAATTAGTAGATGATAAAATCAGAAATTAGTGAACGTGGGTAGAATTCAACTAAGGGAAAAACTAATTAAAATTACAAGTACATAAATATTCATAAATAATATTGGTACCTATTCAGAATGGAAATTACCTGTCTGCGCATCTACATGAAAGAATCTGACAAAGACAAATGATGCAGATATCGCTAGTTATAGTTAATATATTAAGCCTACATGTAACTTTATGTTTCCATATTTACTTACATGAAAACACATTTTATGGTTCATGAGAAATAACTATTATAATTTGAGAAAAATAACGGACAATGTGTTAAAGTTAAATCTTTGCATTTTTGAAAAGGTAAAAAAATGGCCCACATGGGAAGTTCATAAAAGAATAATCCTTTAACATGTTAGCCTCGAGGTGTCTCTAATTTTCTTTTCAGCCTAAAAAATGAAAACATCTATATGACATTCCTGCTTATAAATCACTTTTTTTTTTACAAATCACTTTTTAAAAGAGCATTATTGAGATACAATTTACATAGCACAAAGTTCATCTGTTTAATGTATACAATTCAAAGAGGGTGGGCAGACAGGGTGGGCACCCCTGCTAAGGGTTGCAGGCTTTCTTTTTGCAATGATGAAATGTTCTAAATTTAGATTATGATGATGGTTGCACAACCTTGTAAATATATCAAAGCACTTCCAGCACTATCTCATTTCATGCTACAAAAGCCTTTAAGAGCCAAGACTCCAGGGAAGGATGGCATTCATATGTAAGAAACTTTAAGAAATTATACAAGACTTGGGAAACATGGGACACAGCAAAAGAAAGGAGGCATAGGAGGGAACAACTGGTAACTGCAAGGCAGCAACCCACCAGGACTTGGCTAACGACCCTTTTATAGTTGCTGGTGGTCCTGCAGCAGACAAAACAGAAAGGCCCTGCTTTTATGGAGCTTATATTCTATAGGGGAAATGGACAAATAAGCATGCCTGTGGGTGATAGATTGGGGGTGGATCGATTTTCCTATTTTACAAGGTGGCAAGGCTTTCCTTCCTAGAGACCTGAAGTGGATACTGCAAGCAGAGGGGATAGCACATGCAGAGAACCTGAGGGAGAGATGTGTTTCATATGATTAGGGAAGGGCAAGGAGGTCAGAGTGGCTTACTCAAAGTGAAGGGCTGAGACTGCTGAGTTCAGAGAAAGCCACCAGCTACTGTGTAGGGCCTTGTAGTCCAGGGTAGGGACTCTGGATTTCATTCTGAGTGTGATGAGGGTTATGAGCAGAAGAGTGACATGATTTGATTTTTGTCAGTTCAAAGCAAAGAAACAATAAAGAGATGTTTTCAGAATTGGGAGAAATATCTGAGTAAAGATGTTTTAAGGACCCATTGAGTACCAGGCAGAATTAACAATGGAAAAAACTCTTCCACATATTTTCAACATAAGAAATTTCAAGTTAAAAATATCTAGTAAGCACGCAGGCTGAAGCAAAACAGAACAGATTGTGTGCAAAGAAAAAAAAATGTCATTCTGGTCTTATATTCCTTTGTTATAACCCTGAACACCACAAGGCAATAGAAAAATGTTTATAGAGTTCTGAAAGAAAACAAGTATGACCTAACAATGACATACTTAGCCACTTAGTCATTCAAGTACAACAGAGAGATATTATCAGACATGCAGGGTCTTAGAATATAAAACGATGTATACTTTCTAGTAAGATTTACAAATATATGCTAGAAAAAAAACTAAATCAAGATCGGGGATGACATTGTTTCAAAAAAAATTCAAGAATAAAAAAATTCAAGAATAAAGCAAAAGTAGGATAAAATGCAATACCACATTTTCACATAAAAAGTATTCTGGTTAATTATAATGTAAAAACTTAAAGGTATAAAAGTATTTGTATGTCAAATTTGAGAAAAACATTTATTCATTCATTCTTTTTTGTGCTTCTCTGTAACTTTCAAATTTCCCATAATTGCATTTTTCAATCATAAAAATATTACAAATTTTTAATAAAGAAACCATCCTGTCATATCCTCTGGTGTCTAATAAAATGTTATGTTCCACATTTTCTATATATTCTAAGAGGTGAAAAAATAGTTTTTAGATCATAAAATACATAGGTATTTAATTTAGATCTAACTAGTTCAATAGTTTTCAACTCATGTTTCAGCATTGAGTACTCCAATTCAATGTTAATATTCATTGGGCACTTATTCATAGGCGCCAGGCAATCTTCTAACCATCTTGTTTGTAGCATCTTATTTAATCCTCACAATAATATAATTTATCAGACAATGAAATTGAGGCACAGAGTTGATACAAAACTTGCTGGATGTCACATGGATACTAAGCAGTGGAGATGGATTTTGTACTCATCCTGTGTGATTAAAGCCAGTGTTCTTTGTTACTTAGCACTCTGTGGAAGATATTCTCTGAAATAACACCAACTGATCCCCGCCTTCAGGGGACCCTTGAGTAATCCCCTCCTCTTGAGGGTACATTGGACCTAACGAATGACTACTAATGCATAGAATACAACAGAAATTAGGAGATAACACTTTTGTGGTTGGGTTATGAGACTGTGAATTCCACTTGCTATAGACTCACTCACTATTGCTTTTTTGGCTTGAACACTTCGATTAAATAAGATGTCATGTTAGAGATGGCCCCTTGGCAAGCAACTGCAAGGGAAGAAGTGAGGCCATCAATCTAACAGCTTTTGAGAAACTGAATTATGCCAACTACCACATTAGAGAGCTTGGAAGAAGATGCTTCATCAGTCGAGTCTTCAGATGAGACCACAGTTTTGAATGACACCTTGATTTCAGCCTTGTAAAAGACCCTCAAATAGAGGTCACAGTTGAACCATGACCAGACTACTGACTGTGGTAGGCAAAATAATGCACCCCTCAAAATGTTCAGTTGGAATTAAGTTTGCTAATAAGATGACTTTAAGATAGGGAAACGATCTTGGATTTCTAGATAGGCTCAACATAATCACTAGGGTACTTAAAGGTAAAAGAGGGAGGCAGAAGGGTCAGTGTCAGAGTGATGCAGTGTAAGACAGACTTGAATAAATATTGCTGGCTTTGAAGATGGAAGGTGGCCACAAGCCAAGAAATGTGGGAAGCCTCTAGAAGCTATAAAAGTAAGGAAATGGATCCTACCCTAGAGCCTCCAGAAAGAAAGGCAGCCCAGCCAACACTTTGATTTATCCCAGAAAGACCCACATCACACTTGAACTACAGAACTGCACGAAATAATCATTGTTTGAAACACCAGTTCTGGGAATATTTTGTTACACAGCAAGAGATATCTAATAAACATACTCTGTCACACAGAAGAAGAATCAGCTGCTTTGTAGTCTTTCTGTCTGAACACCCCATGTGCCACCAAAGTAGTCACTAAACTTTTGACCTAGAGTGTCCCATAGAGCACAAAAGCTAGAGCAACTGAGCTAGACTAACTTCTCAGGAGATGCAGAAATTCCTCTCAACAGTATCACTATGAGGGACTACAAATACTGAGAAAAGAATAACCCAATATTATAGGCCTTGTTTGTCTTTGGGTCTTTTAATGTGATCTCACAATGCCAGGTAGTACTTGTAAGATTTTCTTAGGTCGGGTAAGAGATGATTTTTTTTTGGAAAAGTCAAGTTTTTTAAAAAATTGAAGTATAGTTGATTTACAATATTGTATTAGTTTCATGTGGACAACACAGTGATTCAATATTCTTATACTACATTTAAAGTTATTATAAAATATTGGCTATATTCCTTGTGCTATACAATATATCTTTGTTGCTTATTTATTTTATATGGAGTAGTTTGTTAATCCCTTACTCTCACCTTGTCCCCCCTCCTCCTTCTCCCCAGTGGTAACCACTAGTTTGTTTTCTTTATCTGTGAGTCTGTTTCTGTTTTGTTATATTCATTCCTTTGTTCTATTTTTTAGATTCCACATATAAGTGCTAACATACAGTATTTGTCTTTCTCTGTCTGACTTATTTCAGTAAGCATAATATCCTCCAGGTCCACTCATGTTGTTGCAAATGCTAGAATTTCATTCTTTTTAATGTTTGAGTAATATTTCATGCTGTATATATACCACATCTTCTTAACCATTCATCTGTAGATGGACACTTAGGTTGCTTCCATATCCTGGTTATTGTAAATAATGCTACTATGAACACTGGGATGCATGTGTTTTTTCAAATTACTGTTTTCATTTTCTTTGGATTTATATCCAGGAGTGGAATTGCTGGATCATATGATAGTTCTATTTTTAGTTTTCTGAGAAACCTCCATTCTGTTTTCCATAGAGCTACACCAATTTACATTCCCACGAACTATGTACTAGGGTTCCCTTTTCTCTACATCCCTGACAACATTTGTTATATGTGTTCTTTTTGATTATAGCCACTTTGACAGGTGTGAGATGATATCTCATCATGATTTTGATTTGCATTTCTCTGGTAATTAGCAATGATGAACATCTTTCCATGTGCCTGTTGGCCATCTGTAGGTTTTCTTTGAAAAGTGTCTATTCACATCTTCTGCCCATTTTTTAATTCAGTTGTTTATTTTTTGATATTAAGTTGTATGAGCTGTTCATATAGTTTGGATATTAACCCCTTGTTAGTCATGTCATTTGCAAATACTTTCTCCCATTCTGTAGGTTGTCCCTTTGTTTTATGGTTTCGTTTGCTGTGCAAAACTTTTAATTAGGTCCCGTTTGTTTATTTTTGCTTTTGTTTCCTTTGCCTTAGGAACCAGATCCAAAAAAAAGATTGCTACTATTTACGTCAAAGAGGGTTATGCCTATATTCTCTTCTAGGAGCTACAGAACTATATAAAACTGTAAAGTTCCAGGTCTTACATTTAGGTCGTTAATCCATGTTGAGTTTATCTTTGTATATAATGTGAGGAAATCAAACCTCTGGTTTGATGGTTTCTTTAGTGGCATGCTTGTGTTCCTTTCTCCTAGATTTTGTGTATTTAATGTAGGTTTATGATTTGTGATTACTATGGAGTTCATATATGTTGACCTATAACTATATCTACTTGTTTTAAACTAGTCACTTAAGTTCAAACACATTCTAAAAGATCTATATATTTTTACTCCCCTCTCCCAAGTTTTGTGTTTTTGATTTCATAATTTACGTCTTCATGTTTATCTCTTAAGTGTTTATTGTAATTATAGTTAATTTTATGATTTTTTTGTCTTTTCATCTTTGTACTAGCTTACTTAAGTGGTTAATCCACAGCCTTGACTATATATTTGCCTCTACTAGTGGGGCTTTTCCTTTCCTATAAATTTTTGCTTTTGTTGTTTAATTTTCTTTTCCGCTTAGAGAAGAAACTTTAACATTTCTTCTAGGGTTAGTTTAATATTGATAAACTCTTTTATGTTTTGCTTGTCTAAGATGTTCTTTATCCATCCTTCAATTTTGAATGATAATCTTACTGGGTAGAGTATCGTAGGTTGCAGGTTTTTCCTTTTTAGCACTTTAAAAATATCATGCCACCCCCTTCTGGCTTGCAAAGTTTCTGCAGAAAAATCAGCAGATAATCTTACAGGGGTTCCCCTGTATGTGACTCTTTATTTTTCTCTTTCTCTTGCTGCCTTTAGAATTCTCTTTAACTTTTACATTTTAATTATATGTCTTGGTGTGGGTCTCTCTGGATTCATGTTGTTTGGGATTCTCTGAGCATCCTGTACCTAGATTCCTTCTTCAGGCTTGGGAAGTTTTCTATCATAATTTCATCAAATACATTTTGGCCCTTCTTTCTCTCTTTTCCTTCTGGAATCCCTGTGATGTGAAAGTTATTACACTTGATGTTGTCTCAGAGGTCCCTTAAACTATCCTATTTTTAATTTGTTTTCCTTTTGCTATTCTGACTGGGTGATTTCGATTATTCTATCTTTCAGATCACTTATGCGTTCTTCTGTACCACCTAGTCTGCTCTTAATTCCTTCTGGTGTGTTTTTCATTTCAGTTATTGTATTTTTCAGCTCTGAATGGTTCTTTTTTATATTTACTAATTCTTTTTAAAAATCATCACTGTGTTCATCTATTCTTTTCCCTAGTTCAGTTAACATTATTACTATTGCTTTGAAACCCTTTATCTGGTAAATTATTTATCTCTGTTTCATTAGGTTTTTTCAGGGTTTGTTTTTGTTGTTATTGCTGTTGTTGTTCTTTCATTTAAAACAGATTCCTCTGTCTTCCCATTTTTCCTTGACTTTCTCTATCTCTATGAAATTAGGTTAAGCAATCATCTATCCCAGTCTCCAAGGAGTGTCCTTGTGTAGGAGTGTTCCTTTGCAGTCTGTGTGTGCCCAGTGGCTTTGGTGGGAGAACTGGACCTGAAATGAGTATGAGTCACATCTTCCCCCAGGGTGTGCTAGCAGCTATCACCTTGGTGGGAGGTGGGGCTGGAGATGGAGTGGCTAGAGCTAGAGCCAGGTGTGAGTCACGGCTTCTCCTATGCTCAGTGGCCAAAACTGCCTTATCAGGGGTACAGGCAGGTCCCAAGGTGCAGGAACAGAAGCCCTGAGGTTTGGGTTCAAGCTGGTTCTGCTCCCTGTAAGTGTGCTCTCCTTCCCAGCATCAGCACCTTTGCTCCAGAAGGGAGCAACGCTGGAGAGAGAGGGGGCAGAGTAGGTTCTTGGCATGGGTTGGGACCCATGCTTTGGCAGTCCCTGCAGACCAGAGTTCAAGACTGCTTCCAATCTGTCACCTGCATGAGTGCCTTCACCCTGTTCAGATGCAGTGCTGGGTCAGAGCCAGCTCTGTCCCCCATACCTGCACACTCTCCTTGGCAACAACAGCCTTTGCCCTAGTGGGGAGCTGCGCTCTGGAGCAAGGAAAGGTCCTCAGCGTGGTCAAGGGTGCATGCTGGGGCAGTTTCCAGAAACTGGCCAGGGTCCCAGGCAGTCTCAAACTTCTTCCTCCACCATGCTTCGGGAGCAAGCAAGTGTGTGCATGCTCTTCATGGGTGGACTCCAAGTTTCTCACAGCCCCCGTCCCCCCCGCCCCCACTGCCAATCTCACTGATCTTCAAAACCAGCCAAGAGGACTCATCTTCCCAGTGTCAGACCTCACAGCTGGGGTGCCCAGGAAGTGGTTCAAACTGCTCACTCCCCAGGGAGGCTCTCCAAGCCTGTGTAATCATCCCCCTTCTTTGTCCCTTCCTAGGGGTGCAGGTCCTGACCTGATCACTTTCTTTCCCTTCCAACCTGACTCCCTGTGGATCTTTCCTTTCGGCGTTTGTTGTAGAAGAGTCTTTCTGCCAGTCCCCAGTTTGTCTTCAGTGAGAACTGCTCCACATGTACGTGAATTTTTGATGTGTTCATGCGGGGGGAGGTGAGCTCAGTGTCTTCCTACTCCTCCATCTTGATCTCCTCTGGGATGGTGCTTCTTCAGCCTCATGTGTAAGTGGTGATTCTCCTGTGCTTGTCGTTTTCCTGCTTGCATATGACTTACCACTGGTTGCTTCTCTTTGCCTCTGAAGAATCTTCACACATACCTCCACCCCATAACCTTGTGCCCAGCTTTCATTCATTTTGCTTTCTGCCTCTGTGTTTCTCTAAGCCCGAGAAGTGGTTCTTGGTCATCATTTTGTGGCACCCTTCCATCTATACAGTGATTTATGAGGTATGACGCAATGAAGATTTTATTCATCATAATGATGCTACTAAAGTTTATAGATAAGTTACTTCACTCTTTTTAAAAGAAGAAACTATTATTTTAGGTCTTGTATTATGATTATAATATTATAATAAATAGTATTTTATTTTAAAATATATTAAGATAATTTCACTCATACTCTCTTAATGCTAAAGTTGTTCCTACTGGGAGAGAAATGGCTGGAGTTTCCTGCAGCACATGCCATTTGTGTAGCTAGTCAGCCTCAGCTCTAGTTGGACCTATTTAGAAGTCAGGATTAGCATTTTGGAGCACTCCAATGACAAGTAGTGTAGAGTGCACTGAAGTCTCTTGGGGAGTTGGAGAAGAGGTTCCCAACACAGAGCACAGCACAGTGGACTCACCTTCTCCAGCAGACATCTCTGTTCTGTCTCCAGAGTGCCTCTCATGCTCCAACCTGCTCTCTCCAGCATCAGACTGTCACCAGGTATAATCTCTGTCTTCCTCTCCCACTAAGCTTCTAGAAATGCCCTCTTCTTGCCCCTTTTCAGCTCTTTTGCCATCTTGAATAGCCCATCATTATGAGATTGATATAAGTCCAAGGTTACACCACCACAAGCCACTCACAGGTAGTTTCTTAATAGGGTGAAAACTACGTGCATCTTGTTTCTATTATGCTTTCAGGGTCTGCTCTAAAACACAAAGCGACTTTAAACAGGGCCTTTTCCCTTCTTCTCAAGTTATAACCAGGCATCATACATAGTCTGTAACTGGCAGTCATCCCAATAGAACCAACAGGAGGTTATTCGTTCAGAGCTTTCCCTGGAATGTCTCCAAATAAAAAAACATGGCAAAAGCATGGTTTCTGGGCTCCTTATCAGGAGAAAGTTTCTGGAAAGCTGGTTTATACCAATTGCCATCACCTTCCTGGGTTTTCATTGTTGCCAAAACATTTTCACTTGCTGGGTATTGTGGATCTCCAAACAAAGACAAAGTTTCTTGATCAAAGTATTAACCCAGAAGCTACAGATATTTGTATTCTTTGATTCCATCTGTATATCTGCTGGCACTGTTGCACTTGTGATTGATTTGATTTGATTTAATGAGGAGAGTAAATTTAAAAGTTCCACAAATAAAGTCAAGTAGTTTAGATAATGTTCACGTATTGCTAAATCATCTTGTCTTCTTTAATACCTACCAGGGGCTGCAAGGCAGCAATTAGGATCTTACGGCCAAGATATTTAAATATTTATATTTCCCATTTGAGTTTTTCTAAACTAATTTTAACAATTACTTTCAATTTGTTATTACTAATTTTTTTTAACTAAAACTGCTAATAGGGAAGAAAACTCTGAGTTTTTGTTAGTTTTTCTTTACTTTTCTTTTTATTTTCCCCCTATCTTTTCCCAGATGAGATGTGGTTAAAAGATAAATAGCAGGAAAACAACAGAGGGGAAAGTGAAGAGTTAAATACATATTTTTCATAGAAGTGGTAATTTACTATGTTATGCTATTGACATATGCAAACCCATTTCTTTGTTTTCAGCAACTGCCAACTTTATTTTCTTAATTGCACTCTTACTACATTTTCCTCCTGGCAATTACGACCTACTACAGATTTCACATTCAAATGCTCCATTCAAATACCTTGCCAAGGGATGTGATAATTGGCCAGGAATATCTTAATTAGTTTTAAGAGAAAAAATTGTTATGTTTAAATATAACATTCTCATTATAGGTATTTAAAAATAAAGAGTTAGGTACACAAAAACAGGACCAAAATTGTGTCAAATTCCCAATTATTATTGGGGAAATTATGTCTATACTCTATTGGTATTTGAAAATTAATGAATATGGAAATAAGTCTGGATGTTCTTTTGTGGGATTTAAGTCTTACTGCTGTGTATTTTTAAATGATTCAAAAATTTTTATTTGATTACCTATCATGTTCTAGGAGTGAGGATTCAACTACAAATGGGATTATAAAGTTTCTGACTCCATGTAGCTTGTTTTTAAGTTGAAGAGCAGTGTTTTTAAACTGCTGGCCCAACTCAACAATGGGTCATAAAATCAATTTAGAGCACTATAACTAAAATTTTAAAAATATATATGTAATTTTAGTTAGTATATCTACATATATATATATACACACATATAAATTGAAAAACAGAATAAGAAATAAATTTTGAGGGTTTATATTACCTCTACACTTGTCAAGACTCCATGTGTCATGAAACTTTTGTTTTGGTTGTGTGTGTATCTGTGTGTGTATATATACTGTGCTATTGTAGAAATGTAGTTTTTGCTTTGGATTGTGACCCAAACGCTTACAAATAGTTCCATAAAAGAAAGAGAAAAAATTAGTAAACAAGTGAATAAATAACTAGGCTAAATAAAATGATTCAGATACAGTAAGTGTTTGAAAGAACAAAGGGGGTGGATTTTGTGGAAGTGGAGTGAGGGATGGGATGGTCAGGGTAGGTTATGAAAAGGAATGAAATGTGAACTAGGACCTGCAGGGTGGGAAAGAGCCCGCTATACAGAGAGCAGGGAAGAGCTTTATAGGTGGAAGGAAGAGCCAATGTGAATGCCCTGCTGTAGAAGCAAATCTGGCCCAGATGAGGAATAGGCATGAGGGTGCTGTGGTTACAGATAAATGAGAGGGAAAGGGAATGAGATGCACTTGGAGGGTGAATAGATTCAGACTACACAGCATGTCATAAACCATGGTTTTAAAAAAAAAATGGGTTTTGGTTGACTGAAAGGGGAAGATTTTGGAAGCTTTTATATGCCAGAGAATGTCTTGATCTAATTTAAATTTGTGTGGGTTAGTCTGGATGTTATGAGCACAATGGATTAAAGGAAAGCAGGAGTGGAAATGTGCAAAATATTTAGGGGGCTATTACAGCTGTCAAAGCAAAGGAGGTCTGTGGCTAGAACTAATTGGAGGTAGTGGAGATGGAGAGAAGGGTACAGAGCTAGGTATGTTTTGGAGGTAGAACAAGTATCGTTTGCTTATGGATATGTGTGTTGTGTCTCTGTGGATGGTGGTAGACTGAGAGAAATAAAGGAATCAAAGATAATGTCTAAAAACTATACAAATGGTGGCATCTTTTGCTGGAATGGCAAAGGCCAAGACAGGATAGAATTTGGGTGGGGAGGTTTTAATTCTAGAGGTTCTTTTTTTTTTTTTTTTTTTTTTGGTAAGCGGGCCTCTCACTGTTGTGGCCTCTCCCGTTGCGGAGCACAGGCTCCGGACGCACAGGCTCACGGGCCCAGCAGCTCCGCGGCATGTGGGATCTTCCCGGACCAGGGCACGAACCCGTGTCCCCTGCATCGGCAGGTGGACTCTCAACCACTGCGCCACCAGGGAAGCCCTAGAGGTTCATTTTTAACAGGTAATTTTGAGATCAAACAGACACAGTTTTCATCCCCAGCACTGATTCAATTTTATAATTATATATTTATTTGTGTAACTATTTGCTCATTATAGAGTAAAAAGTTCCTCAAGGTGGGAGTCATGACTGTTTTATTTTGTGTGTTGTATTGATCCTTGCTTTCCCAGCACAGAGCAAGCATGCAGGGAATATCTACTGACCTAATGACATAAAGGTGTTGTTATTAATGAACACTTTTATGAATGTCAGTGATGGACTTTCCTTTGGTGATCATTTTTTTTCAAAGAAATCAAGTTTTAACAGAAGAAAATTTCTACCTGCCTAATGGTGAGGCAAGAACAATGAGATGTCTTTACAGAACCATGAAGCTAGGGTCATTGACTAGTTAATCACTTGCTTCTACACACCAGCCTTCTATAACAGTTGTTTCTCACACTTTAGCACACATGAGATTCATTTGGAAGTCTTGTTAAAATAGGGAAAGCTGAACCTTATGCTCAGAATTACTTATTCAGTAGGTCTGGGGTAGGGTCTGGGGATTTGCATTTCTAACCACTTCCCAGGTGATACTGGTGATGCTGGTCCAGGGGAAATCAGTGCTCTAGCAAGAAAAGGTTCTTAATCTGGGGTTCACAGATCCCTGGAAAAAGTCTACAAAAGCGTTATGGGGGATTTACATACACATCCCTGAAAAGATATATACACATTTTTCATGTATATGCTATGTGCACCTTTCTGGTGATAGAGCCTGAATATTTCATCACCTACTCAAAGGCCTTCAACACTTAATTAAGAGTAGTGGTACTCAATCTTGGATATATAATAGAACTCCCTGAAGTCTTGGCTCTTCTATTCAATTGCTGTGTGACTTTGGGCAAAATACTTAACTTCTCTGTGCCTCAAGTTCTTCATGTATAAAATGGAGCTAACATAATAGTACCTACCTTATGGACTTGTTATGAAGTTCAAATAAGTTAATATTTGCATATCATTTAGAGAAGTACTTAGTAAGTGCTAAATAGGTGATTGCTAAATAGGATTATAAACCTTAGAGTATTCTTTTTTTTAAAGTCTAGGATCCACCTCTGGTGATTCTAATGTACAGCCAGGGATGACAACCACTGCTCTGTAATGAAAAGAGAGCAAGAGATAGATGAGTGCCTTTCTTGAGAATGTGGTGTTAATTTCCTCTCAGCGTAGCAGACTTCCCTTCCCAGAGGAGCTTTGCTAGGAAACTAGAGAGGGCTAGCAAGAGCCCTAGCATCTTGGAAGTGAATTCTCTTCCTAAAACCTCAAGAGCTGGTTCATGCTGACCTTTTTTCTTGTGGTAGGGGGAGGGGCTGAGGCAAAGCAGCAGAAGGAAGAAAGTTGGTTTTATCCAAGCTGATTATTTCTTTTGTTTAAAATCAATGCAAACAATAAAAGCCTGTCCTAATATAGGAAAATGCTAACATTATAAAGAAATGATCAGAGAGGTAAATACTAACTGTGTGAGCAAACTAGCCTTCGAAATGACACCAGTGACCCTTGCTTCCTGTAGTTCATGTCCTTGTGTGCTCCCTTCTACACTGAATGTAGCTGAACTGTGTGATCAATAAGATATCGCAGAAGGGACAAAGTCTAACTTCCCAGGCTAGGTTGGAAAAGACATTGCAGTTTTTCCACCCTTTGTCTTGCGTTGTTCACTCTGGGAGAAGCTAGCTGTCACACAGAGAGGACCGTCAAGCAGTTTGTGGAGCGGAAAACAAAGAACTGAGGCCTCCCACCAACAGCCCATAGTGGCTTGACAGCCACGTGGGAGAGCCACGAGAAAATTGACTCTTCCAGCCCACCAAGCTTTCAGCAACTGCAGCCCTGGTTCCTATCTTAACTGTAACCTCACAAGAGACCCCAACCCCAAACCTCCTATTCTGCAGAAACCATGAGAGATACTACATACTGATTTATGTTTTAATTCACAAAGTTTTGGGATAATTTGTTACGCAGTGATACATAACTGATGAAGTAAACTTAAACTTTTATTTTTTAGATGCCTGAGCTGAGAGTTTCCCTTTGGCCATTTTGGTGCCACTGCAGGTGATCTGCTCATTTTATTTTTCCTAACCCTTTAAGTCCACGTAAGATACAAGGAAATGGTTAGCGAGTAAAATAGGCACACTCTATGCGGAGAGAAAGAGAACCCAGTCTCCTGCTTTGTGTTTTCCTGAGGCCTCACATCCAGAGAGAAAATAAGTAACAAGACTCTTGAGCTGTACCAAGCTCAACAGTTAGGGGTCAGCTATGCAGGACCCTAATTGAGTCGACAAAGCCTAATACTATCTTAAAAGAAAAATGCAAGAAAGCTCAAAGTTTCTTAGGAGCACAGATGGCCAGGTTGCCAATCTAAACCCCCCTGAATTGTTGGTGTCCACTACTGTTCTTTATTTCAAAACCGAATAAACCAAAGAATAATGTGAGAAACGAGTAGATTTTTCCTGGTTAAGGCTGAGTTTGGGCTGAGAGAAAATGACCATGAAGACCTTTAAGTGCTATTTATATACTGGTCATATAACAATTTGAAATAGCTGAATAGGTGTTGCTCCATCACTCGGTTCTAATAAACCAGGTTACTTGGCTTTTGGAAAATAATTTCCATCTACCTGAGATTTTGCTGAAGTTCACCACTGTGGGTAGACAGACTTAAAAATGGTTGCACTGAACCTCAGAACATACATGGGGTGTGTCTGACAAAAATATTTGCATATGCAGCCAGAGAGATCACATCCATAGCCTAAATTAACTTAGACCTGTTTTTGCTGTGTGATTACCTTCTGAGTTGGAGATTTGGGGACCCAGAAAAAGTGGTTGATCAGTTAATTACATCCTACTCTGATATGCTCACTTCTATCCAGGGAACACAATATAGTACTCAGATCAGCATATTTTAATTAATTTTTACCAAAATCAATTATAAGGCGAGTTAGTAGGTGATTACAGGGTGAGATTAATGATAGCATTACAAACACCCCTGGTCACTTATTTTTTTCTTTCCTGTTATCTAGAAGCCAAATATTGTAGTCAGCATGTTCTAGATTAATTACACACACAGCTCATCCTCTCTGTCTATTCCAGAAAAACAAAACAAGTAGTTTCAACTTAACCATGGGGGGCAGAGAAGAGGAATTGCCAGAGAGGAAGCAACTGCGAAATGCATTTACTCTAAGTGTGAGCAGGGCTCGGGTCTCCCCAGTTGAGGTCATTTGAATGAACACTGATGCTTTCCTTTAGAGTAAAGATGAAATGAGGCAAGAAACCCCTAACTGTCTGGGAAATAACATGTTTAGAAGGTGAAAAGCAGAGTCAAATAAGCTTCATGTCTAGTTTCCATTTTATTTCCTTTTAAGTGTGTGCCCACTTCCAGTTCACCAGGGTAAGCAGGATTTAGTTTGCCGTCCCCACCCCTCCCAGTTTTAAATTTTAATGCTTTTTCTCCTTATTCTGATTTCAGGTCTTTTGGAAGGGAGAAGCAAGATGTCCCAAACACCTTAGTGTGTGCAATCTGCTGGTAAGTCCTGAGTGTACCAGGTGTTCGAGAGGATAATAAAGAAGGGGTGAGGGACTGGTGGGGAGTAAGGGGAAAACATAAGACAAGTGGAGGAAGGCAGGGCTGAAACCCATCTGTCTACCTTGGTCTTGCCCTGTTTTTTTAACATCTACTTTCACTGATTTCTATTTCCTTATTAAATTCCAGGGGGTTGGCATTTAAAGGTTTTAGACTTTAGATTATATAATTTGACAGCTAATTTTTATTAACCAGCCTGTGAAATCTGTTTGATGGCTAAAATTTGGCTCTAACTCATAGAAGTAGAATTTTACCCTATGTTTTGCATGCTGTGCTTGCTAATGTGAAATAGTTTGTCGTATGTTGGGAAGCCTTTGGCTAAGGATTGAATCTCAAAGGCTTATGTGATGAAAGACATCTTGTTGAACTGGAGCTTTGATATGCTGTTGCCCAAATATCAATATGGACAATTCAAGTGATGAATAATGTACTTTAATATAGAATGGACTGGAAATTTATAGGAAGTTTTAACAATGTGCATTCCTGGGCTCTAACATGGATGAAAATCACTCTGAATCATGTAGTTAACCTGCACACACATTCATATACACATTGTTTTAGTGCACCTTGGATTTTCATTGAATGATTATTTATTGAGCCCCTACATGTGCCAGGCATCTGTTAAGGACTGAATATGGTCAATGTGGACCCTTCCCTCAAAGAGGTCAAAACTTCATATAATTGAGAATGTCACTAGTAAGACCATCTATTCTACTTAATAAAAATTTTCTGTAAAATATATATGAAGCATGCTGGACAGTTAAATGTGAAAAATACTGTTATGCAAAGCCTTACCAACATCCCCAGTTAAAGTCACACTGAAAAGAAAAATAAAACATAAATAGATGGCAAAGCTAGTTATCTCCTTTCTACAACATTTAGCTTTTACAGCATTATGGTTCAAAAAAAGCATTAAATGTTTCAAAATACATTGAGTTTTGCTCTATTCAAAATAATAAATAAAGATGTAAAGAAAGATGTTCACATTAGAGGAAATTTATTTGCCTTTGTTGTAATTTGACTCCAAGGCAAAAAAATGAAAAATTACTTGACATGAATGGGGTATGAGCTTCTATTTTTCCTTTGAAGAGGAGATTAAACACAATAAGCAACTTTTTCATTCTTTTCTAATGAAGGTTCACTTTCCTCTATGTTACTGAATACTCCTGGACTTTTCTTAACCTAAGAATTGTATGCCTACTTGGCTGAGTCATCAATATCTTTCCTGTCATTTTTCTCCCATTGAGTTTTGTGCTAATGGACTTGGCCCAGTCCATTCCCTTCCTCCCTTTATTTTCTTGAAAATTACTTCTCTTCTCCTTTTAAAAATTATTATTTTAATTCTTCTTTTCTTTCTCTTTACTTACAAAATTTAAAAATTGATATTTACAAATCAGTCTGCTCCTTGAACTTGTTTTTCTTTCCTAATTTGTTCTTACATAGTTGATACATCCATACCATCCCTCCACTTTAACTTTGCATTATAAGGGACATTTTTCTGACTTACTTATATATCTTCAAAAATCATTGTGCGTTCACTGGTCAGAATGGCCACCATGAAAAAGTCTACAAATAACAAATACTGGAGAGGGTGTGGAGAAAAGGGAGCCCTCCAACACTGTTGGTGGGAATGTAAATTGATACAGCCACTGTGGAGAACAGTATGGCGGTTCCTTCAAAAACTAAAAATAGGGCTTCCCTGGTGGTGCAGTGATTGAGAGTCTGCCTGCCAATGCAGGGGACACGGGTTTGTGCCCCGGTCCGGGAGGATCCCACATGTCGCAGAGCCGCTAGGCCCGTGAGCCATGGCCGCTGAGCCTGTGCGTCCGGAGACTCTGCTCCGCAGCGGGAGAGGCTACAATGGTGAGAGGCCCACATACAGCAAAGACAAAAAAAAAAAACTAAAAATAGAACTACCATACGACCCAGCAATCCCACTACTGGGCATATACCCAGAAAAGATGAAAACTCTAATTTGAAAAGAAACATGCACTCCAGTATTCATTGCAGCACTATTTACAGTAGCCAAGACATGGAAGCAACGAGAGTGTCCATCAACAGATAAATGGATAAAGATAGTGTGTGCGTATGTATACACACACACACACACACACACTGGAATATTACTCAGCCATAAAAAAGAATGCAATAATTCCATTTGCAGCAACATGGATGAACCTAGAGATCAGCATACTAAGTGAAGTAAGTCAGACAAAGACAAATATTATATCACTTATATGTGGAATCTAAAAAAATGATGCAAATGAACTTACAAGACAGAAATAGACTCATATAGATAACAAACTTGTGGATACCAAAAGGGAAAGAGAAGGGGGAGGGACAAACTAGGAGGTTGGAATTAGTAGATACAGATTACTATATATAAAATAGATAAACAACAAGGACCTACTGTATAGCACAGGGAACTATATTCAATATCATGTAATAACCTATATTGGAAAACAATCTGAATATATACATTTAACTGAATCATTTTGCTGTATACCTGAAGCTAACACAACATTGTAAATCAGCTATATTCTAATTAAAAAAAAATCATGTGTGTTCAGCTCAGCAATGGAAGAAGGCACTATGTTGATTATACATTCCCTAGATTAGTAGTTCTTAAATTTTAGCATGCATCAGAATCATTTGGAGATCTTATTTAAAAAAAAAAATCAAAAACAGATTGCTGGGCCTCAATCTGAAACAGTAGGTGTGGGGTGGGACCCAAGAATTTGCATTTCTAACATCTTCCCAGGTGATGCTGATGCTTGCTGGTCTGGGAACCACACTTTGAGAACTACTGGCCTAGTGAACCAGGAAAACTTAAGAAGTACCAGTAAATACACTTTGTTCTTTTTTTTATTTGGGGGTGTGAGGCAAATATAACACAGGATCCCTCAAATAAGCTGTCATGTCACATATAAACTGATACATCAATACAGAAGTCATGTTTCAGTTCATGGTTTGACTCATGTGACCTGCAATTTAAATGAACAGAACTGGTCTTTTTGCAATAATGCAAAACACTGAGTTAGTAACCATTTACTTTTGTTTTGTTTTCATTTTTTGTCCATTAATCTAGACTTGGAATTCTGTGTGAAGATATGTCAAAACGAATTAGTGGGTTGCTGTAGAAAAGCAGGTGGGGACTGATGAACAGAGTGTGACTGGAAGAGGTATTTCACAATTTGTTAAGGAAGCAAAGCATTATAATCCTACCGTCTTCTCTTACCACACACAAATGCATGAGCAACACACACACATATACACACACACTGTTTCTTTGGGTAAATCAAAGGTATTTAGGTTTTTTTTTCCCCCACATCTGTGATTATTAAAACCTTCCTAGAACTGCTACAACCACAACATGTGGTAAAAATAATTATCGGGACTACATACTTACAAAACATTTCTCCTTTATATGAGCGATTGTAACTGGTTTGTGTGATTTGTGCCAAATTGTGACTGGAAATTTGAGTTTGGGAATGGAACATATATCTTTGCTTTTGTCTGTTTGTAGACATAGGCTTATATTCATGCATGCATTCATTGATTCATAACATTTTTTATTAACGGTCAGAGAAAGGGACAGTAGGAAGATTCATACAAAGATGAATGAGAGCTCAGGGCATGGTGGATGATGTATCTGTGAAGTAAAGCACATGCATAAATAGTACAATAGGAAGTATTCAATATTATGGGAGAATAGGGAAGAAGTACATACTTCTCAGGGAAAACTTGACAGAAGTAACATTTGAATTGGACTTTGAAGAATGCATGAGTCTTTGCTGGGGATGGCAAGTAGGAGAAAGCCTGGGCGGGGGTGGGGGGCATCATGCACACCTCCTGGGGAATAAACTTGTGTAAGGATTTCAGGGAAATTTTTAACAGGTGGATGTAGGTAGAGCATATAGTATGTGTACGGAGCAAAGTATTAACCACTAGGGCTGAAATCAGGTACAGAAAGGAGAGGAGGGAGCTGGTGTAAGCTAGGCACCCTTATCCAGTGGTCCAGGAGGTGTCTACAAAGGAAGACCCATATCAGTGAAGGCAGAAGCAGGAAAGATGTGTCTGAACAAGAACAGCAGTAAGAATCATAGAAAGAAAAGTTACTGAAGAGAATTTCATATATAGAGCTTTTAGTACACATGTGCTAATAGGATGCAGAGAAGTCAACCACGATTTCCCACTTTTTAGTTGAAGCGACTGTACTGTTTATGATGCCATTTTATAATAGCAGGAATGCAGAAGTGTCTTAAAGTTGTGTTGAACTGTCTCTATGGCATTCTGGCAGCCGTTGCCAAAGTACCTAAGTCTTAGCAAAAAGCTTTCAGAACAGGAAAATGACTTATTAGTCATATGCAATATAGGATAGAATTTGTTCAGGTATAAGACATTATCCACTAAAAGCTAATATTTTATCAGTGAGCATTGTAGTATTTCTTTGAGTCATTCAACAGTTGCTTCCGGACAAGAGTAATATTGAAGATTCTCAACAGGATGACGGAAAGCCACCTGTCATCTCTCCTTGGTTGAGAAATACCAACATCTCTGTTACTTATGGGAATTGCTGTACCTCTGAGGAGTGTTGCAACAGGGAAGGACACCAAACAGGTTGAGAACCACTACTGTACGAAAAGGAGGTCAGAGAGATCCTTTACAAAGGGCCCCCAATCTTGGCTCCAACCACAGTCTCTGAAGAATACAGAGGCATAGCTTTAATCTCTGTCATTCCAATAAGGTTAAGAAAGATTGAGAGGAGGAAACAGGAGACGAAAGAAATCAGTTGTTTCCAGGGAGGTTTTACTGATTGCAGAAATTAGTCAGAAGCCAATCTTTTCTACCAAAATATGAGGATCAAGATAAATTGACAACCAGTGATTTGTGAAAGTAAACTTAAAAATCAGCAGAAAATTACTGATAGGAAGACAAGAAAGGTGACAAGTATCAAATCATAGTTTGAGGGTATGAGCTAGACCAGAAAGATGTTAAGGACAAGAATATTCTAAGGGAGGCTAGAGAAGTTCATGGGTCAATAGTTCAGTTCTTTCCGTATAGCCGAAGTGGTCAGCGAGACCAGGAGAGATGTGACCATGACTTTGTGTTCTCATTGTTTTCGTTCCTACAAGGTCAAGGGCAATGTTCTTAAATGCACAGGGTGGCCTGAGGCCTGTATGTGGGTGAAGGGCAATAAAAAAAATTATACTTCTTTGAGAGAAGGCCTCCGAAAATAAATGTAAGAGAGTAAGATATGCTAAAGATATTCAATATGCAAATACTCAAATTCATACATCAAGAGAAGATAGTGCATGGAAACGGTGAGAGCAGAGTTAACGGCAACAGTCGTGCTTATTAGGATGATGAGATAGTGAAAGATTACAAAGCCAGTCTAACAATTTTCACCTATTGATGAGGACCAACATGATAACTAAGCAGCAGACCAGAAAGATTGGTGGTAAAAAGACAGAATGTCCAGTGTTAAAGCCTTGCTGCTACTCAGTGTGTGGTGCACTAACCAGATGCCTGGGCATCATCTCAGATTTTGGTAGAAATGGAGAGAACCACCTACCCTGCCCCCAAAAAGGTCTACTCAACCAGACTCTGCATTTTAACAAGATTCCCAGGGACTATTGTACACATTAAAGTTTGAGGAGCTCTGATCTGGGAGACTTTAAATAAGGCCAGGTGAAAGATGATTGTATTTTGCATATCATCATTAATTCCATCTCTGCCTAAGTTAATTAAGTAAAACAGTCATTTTTAACTAATCTATTTTCAATGATTTTTAATTATTTTTCTATTCAAAGATTCATCTGAGAATGTGGCAAATGCTTTAGATACTCTTCTCCCACCCCATCCATCCTTACAAGCGGATGCAATTTCAGAATATGACTTAAAGCCCAGCCACAAATTCCAATTTAAGGAGTAGTATTTAAAGAATCCCAAGCACTACTCTACAGAATTATTAATTAGAAACCACCTGAATGCTTGAGGACCCAATCCACCAAATGGCTGCTATCTTGGGGCCTAGCTGGGTTTGCTTTTAATAGAGACTTTGAAGACACCCACATATGTTACACAATCAGGGCCCTGAACAGGACTGCCTTGATTGCCAGGCAACCCAGTTCTATGGATACCAAGATGACATATAAAACGTGTGCCGTCAACTGCAATCGCCAAGTAAAACTTTCAGGCACAGGCATCTAGACTTTTGGGTGGTATTATAAATCATCTGAAAGTTTTTGTTTACTAAATTATAATCCTCAAGATTGTGATAATGGCTAATGTTTGAGTATTTATTATGCACTAGGAAACTATCCGCTCCTTGCCCCCATATCTCTCTCTCTTTCTTCCTTTCTCCTTAAAATAACCTTGTAAGGTAGGTATTTTTGTCCCTAATTTTAAAATATGGAAACTGAGACTTACTTTAATAAACTGTCCAAGATCATAGCTAACAAATTAATGGAAAGTAGCCGAGCCTGAACTCACACATAGATCTAACTTACTGCAAAACCTGTATTTTTACCAGACAGGCTAAAGACTATAAAAGCCTTTAGAATAACTGTTTTAGAAAAAAATTCTGCAAAACCAACTCTATTTCACTATAAAATGAAATATTTCATCAGGGACTCTTTTCTTCCTAAACTACCTTTTTCACAGAAAGTACATCTTTTGTGTAAAATCGGTAAAATAATTTATTCTGGTTCATTCAGCAAGTTACCACCAAAGTTTGATACTGCTTATCAAATTTGTAAGGTGATTAATGTCAAATCTGAAAACAAAATAAGATGGCTCATATAGACTGAGTAAAGTTGGGGGAAAAGTTATTTTACTTTTAAATTAAATTATTCTTTTCGTAGCAGCTGATGAGTTCATGAAGTAAAGCAAAACGCTGCATCAAAAAGCCTTAACTCCATAAATTCTAACTCGCTTCTCTGTTGACCTGACTTCATCAGAGGTTACTTACAACTTGGGCTCAGGTGCTTTAATCATAAGACAAACTATGTAGCCCAAATTATATAACAACACAGAGTCTTTCTAGGCCAATAGCCTGAAGCACTCCTCCACAGTCAATTAATTTTAACAACATTCTATAAGGCAAATAGGGAGAGTAAGAACATTACTATCACATGCAAAAGAGCCTGCCAGAAGAATGTTTTTAAGTATATGCCCTCTATTCTGTGAGGTATTCCTAGTCCTTATTTTCTTTAACAATTATTATTCATGTCACATTTTTTAAAATGTCACAGTATGAAGCCATCTATTACATTGAAATGGTGAAAGGGAAGGACGGAGAGATAGGGAACAAATGAACATGGATTTGTAAACACTGTCCTAGGAGTTTTAAACCTTAAATGACCCCTAAAGGAGACTGTTTTGAGACTTTCACAGATCTTTCTCCATTTATATAATAATAATGCTCTCCTCCCATTAGCACCGTGATTTTGAAGTATAGTATATTTGAGGTATCATGTAATCCTCACACCAACCTGGGAACTCTTATCACCTTTTTACTGAAAGGGAAACTCAAGTTTGGAGATGTTATACATTAATTGCCCAAGCTGGTGCAGCTCATAAGTGAGAAAGCTTTCTGAAACTGGGTTTCCCAGACTCAGATCTCTTGCTGCCTCCCAACTAGCAATACTAGAAATGTTTAGTTTGAACATAAGTATCTGGCTTTGTCTGTGAGGCTCTTTGTATAAGGTTGTCCCATTTGTAATTTGATTCAAGTAAACTAACACATACTAAGCTTCTATTAAGGTTCAGTGAATACAGAAATGAGAAATACAATCTTTACACTCAAAAGCCTTCCCATCTGGTGTAGAAGATACATAAACTAGGAACTGCAATCTAAATTACTCCCTTACTATGCTCATTATGCCTTCCTGAAAATGGGTGTGAATGTGCAAACTAGTGAACTGGACACTTTAGGTGAATTGTATGGGATGTGAATTATATCTCAATACAGCTGCTATTAAAAAAATAAAATAATAAATTAAAAAAATATTTAAAAATTTGTGTTAAGGAAAGGATTCTTGTCTCCAGAAAACCTAAGATAATCACAAAATAATTACTTACCCTTGATCTTGGACATGACTTTTAATAATACAATCTCAGCATTTTGGGATACTGCTTTTGCACAAAATTATTAACTTCTAATCAATAAACATCCAACCAAAGTTATGGTGCTTTACATGTAGCATTTCTAATTTCACTGTTGTTTCAAACAAATGTTATATTTTTTGAGATTTACATTTCCTGACATAAATATTATACTTAGTTGTCTAAAATTACTACTTATTTTTTAAAGCAAAGGTAACATAAAATAAAACATCCAATAGTTGCACAAATGTTATATAAATAAAGATAGAGGCCCTGTCCAAACGAAATGTGCACTGGTGGGCAATGCCACTGTGGAACGCTCCCAAATAGTCAAGCTCCTCTGAAATACGGGCAGGAGCGGATCCTTGCCCATTGCCCAGCCCTCTGATCCAGTGTGAACTTTTCATTTTACAGGTGAGGACAACGAAACACGAAGGTGTTGACCTCTTAAAATATTCCCAAGATCACATAGAAAAGGATCACAAACAGAAGTCTCTACTGCTTTTTCTACTACTACACTGAGTTGGGATTAACTGGTAAAGTCTTTACTGATACAACACATAGTTATCAAGTAGTTTCTATTTTCTAGGCTTCATTCTAGGCAATATAGATATGTTGATAAAAATCACAGGCAAAAAAATTGCACTGTGGCAAGGAAGACAGATAAGAAGCCCGAGTAAACAAGTAAATAAAGGATAGTAATTAGTTGCTATGCAGAGGATTAAGATAAGGTTATTCATGGAGGTGACTTTAGCTCCTGAGCCCTACATGGCTGCTTGTGAAGAGCGGTGGGAAAAGAAATCCAGGCAGTAAACGAGCTGATGAAAAGGTTGTGGTTGGTAGGAGGCAGAGGTAGAGAAAGCAGGATTGATCAATACAATGGAGAAGGAACGCTTCACTGCAGAATAAGGAGTTTGCATCTCTGAGCAAGTTCTGGTATAATTTTAAGGATAAGTCCTAATTTATCTAATTAGGTGGTAAACCCAGACTTTACCAGAAAATCAGGTATTAAAATCTATTGTGTACCTTCTTTTTCAAATAAGGAAAAGTACTGTATGCTTCCTCTGTGTGCCCTAGCAAGAAGCTGACATTTCAGCAACACTAAGAAAAAAACAGTGGCACAATGAGCACAAACTCAGTCAGTCATCTTCCACTCTGCGGTCCCAATGCCTGTTCTAAGCTGCCAATCTGAACAGGACATGTCCCTCCTGAAATCCCTTTATGGTCTGTCGTTTCTCTTAGCAGAGTCAAACTTCTCATCATGGCCCACAAGGCAGCACATGCTGGTCCCTGACAATTTCTCCAGCCTCATTTCCTGCTACCTGTTGCTCAGAGGACCAGCTGAGTTCTCTTCTCAGATGAACCCTGTGCTCACTCTACTTGTTAATGCTTTGTCCTTGACCAGGACAAGACAGAGATGCTTCTTGCTCAACTCTTCCCAAAGTGAACTCCTACTTACACTTCAGGTCTTTGTCAAGACAACACTTCTAGTTCCTCTAGAAAACCTGCCTTGCTCCCTTGTCCTAAGTCTGACTTAGGAGCTTCACCTCCAGATATTCCATCATCTTTAGCACTGACCACCCCCACATTGCAACCATCTACATATTTGCAGCTGTCCTGCATAATCTTGTTGAGGGCAGGGACCATAGCTGTCCTGTTCATTGTTGTATCTTCCATACTGAGTGCAGTCTGGGCATTTAGCATCTAGGAGCTTAATACATAGTGAATAAGTGCAAAGAAAACTTTCTACTAGGTTTTAAATTCCTAGAGAGCAGGAACCCTAGGCTGGTTAAACATACTACCTCCAACTCTAAACATAAGGTGACTGCTCAAAGAAATTTATAGTTTTTCAACTGAGAGCTGCATTTCCCATGCTTTACATTCTATGATTTGAGTATATTGAAAGTGGAGTTTCTGGTGAAGAGCCCTGCCATTGTCTTTGCACCAGCTTTGGCCATATTTTAACCTGCCCAGCCATCGGATACCATTTCTAAGTCTAGGTAGACAAATACCTGAACTAATATTACTCATCTACCCTCTCAACATGGTCTGATTTATGCCATAAAGTATTCCTGCATCTAAACTTTGTCCTACGTATGAAATACTCACTATTATCCTGCAACTTAGACCATTTGATTTAAAATGCATTTCTTCAGGGCTTTTAAATACTTTGCGATCTTTATCTTTCCACAATGTGGAAATCAGTTTCAGAACTAAACTGATCACAGTGATCGATGTTTTGATGCAACAGTTCCTTACATTTAAAATCAAGAACACAAAATCAAAATTTAACTAAAACGTATACTCTTAATAAGTTTAAATATTTGTACCTACCTTCTAGTGCATCTTTCATATCCTGAGCAAAAAGGGTCCACATAATTTCAGCACTTATTTTTCCCATGTTCAGTTCTTGAGGAAACCTAAAAGCAAACACATATATTAGTAGATCAAAAAGAAAAATGTGCCTGAAAAAAAACACTTCACATTACACAGACACCACGGTAATTATTACATTGTTTATAAATACTTTTACTTACGAGATTTCTCTTTATAAATTTTCAGGGGTAGGGAAAAAAAGCTGAACACCAGAGTGTGGCGATAAAGACAATTATTGGGTGAAAGGAAAACAGACTTCGTTACGTCAGTGCCAATGTAATGTTGCCCAGGGTTCCTGATGGATGTCTTATGCTGTGTGTTTGCTTGTGTCTAAAGAGTCCCTTTAGTTTTATCAAACACTTTGTCTTCATATGTCTCAATTTGAGGATAGGCCAGATGAATCTGAGGAGCAGATACCATATAACAGCAAAAACCACAGCTCGCATTCAGCTGTCAGCCATTTTTCTCGAAGCAAACTTGAGTGCTTCCATTCTCTATTTGCTTAAAGCAAATTATTTCAAGAAAGATTCCTCACTCCTCTGGTAAAATGGCCCATGGTGGACCCATTAATCAGGACTCCAGAACTACCAGGCAGGCTGTGTATTTTAGATCAAACAAGCTTAAGCCAAAGACAAGATTCCTACTGCTGCTGAATATGTATTCTGTTTGTATGTGTATTCAATCTCATGATAAGCCCAGCGAAAATAATTTCATTCATTTCATTTCATCGTAAACACTCAGCCCATGCCAACATGCAAGACTGAAAGTATTTTCTGTTCTAACAAATATACATTATATATTTTACGCATTGAATGTATTATTTATAAAGTGCATGTATATAAATGTTTATATACATATATACAAGCTAACATATTAAGGAAATATATATATATATAGATATATACATATATATGTAAAGTAACAAGAATAACTCTCACATTCATTTATTTTTTATTTTTAAGATTTTTTTGATGTGGACCATTTTTTTTTTTTTTAAAGTCTTTATTGAAAGTTAAGACTTTGCCTTCCTATGCAGGGGGTGCAGGTTCAATCCCTGGTCTGACAACTAAGATCCCACATACCTCACAGCCAAAAAAAACAAAACATAAAACAGAAGCAATACTGTGACAAATTCAATAAGGACTTCACATTCATTTATATCTTTGAGTCCAAATCAAAAAAAGAGAAAAGAGTAATATAACCCTGAATGGGATAGAAAGGGTTACTTAAGTAAATATGACCTCAGTATAACCTCAACAAAGAAAAGACCACATATCCTACATACTATTTCACCAAACCACAGCATGTTTCATCAAATATCCCTTACTAATTTCCATCTATCAATTTATCTAATAATGTCAACTGATACTTTAAAACTTAAATGTGGACGCATTATTAAGTATTAAAACAGAACACTTCCCATGATCAAAAAATAAATATAACCTAGATATATACAAAATTAGTTTTCAACAATAAATTTTACCCCCTTTATATAAAAATAACCTTTGGCAAGTAATGTTTCATTTGTGGATAGCTACAAATATCCCATATATGTAGTATATTAACTTTTATGTAATAGTTACACAACAACAAAATTGTAAGTGATATAATTACAGTGATTTAAGCTCGTAAAATGAGGAAATCTATTATTTTAATTTTTTGACTCCAGAATAAACAATGTATTAATTCTGTTTATGGTGCCCTGATAAAAAAATCAAAGACATTGGGAGACCTTCAAGATGGCGGAAGAGTAAGATGTAGAGATCACCTTCCCCCCCAACAAATACATCAGAAATACATCTACATGTGGAACAGCTCCTATAAAACACCTACTCAACGCTGGCAGAAGACCTCAGACCTCCCAAAAGAAAAGAAACTCCCCACGTACCTGGGTAGGACAAAAGAAAAAAAGAAAAAACAGAGACAAAAGAATAGGGACAGGGCCTGCACCTCTGGGAGGGAGGTGTGAAGGAGAAGAAGTTTCCACACACTAGGAAGCCCCTTTGCTGGTGGAGACTGAGGGTGGCGGAGCAGGGGGAGCTTCGGAGCCACGGAGAGTGCAGCAACAGGGGTGTGGAGGGCAAAGTGGAGCAATTCCAACATAGAGGATCCGTGCCGCCCAGCACTCACCAGCCCGAGAGGCTTGTCTGCTCACCCTCCAGGGGTGGGTGGGGCAGGGAGCTGAGGCTCCGGTTCGAGGTTGGATCCCAGGGAGAGGACTGGGGTTGGCGGTGTGAACACAGCCTGAAGGGGTTAGTGCACCACAGCTAGCCGGGAGGGAGTTCAGGAAAAAATCTGGAGCTTCCAAAGAGGCAAGAGACCATTGTTTCAGGGTGTGTAAGTAGAGGGGATTCAGAGCACCGCCTAAATGAGCTCCAGAGATGGGTGCGAGCCGCGGCTATCAGTGCAGACACCAGAGAGGGGCATGAGACGCTAAGGCTGCTGCTGCAGCCACCAGGAATCCTGTGTGCAAGCACAGGTCACTCTCCACACCTCCCCTCCTGGGAGCCTGTGCAGCCCGCCACTGCCAGGGTCCCACGATCCAGGGACAACTTCCCTGCGAGAACACACGGTGCGCCTCAGGCTGGTGCAATGTCATGCTGGCACAATGTCATGCTGGCCTCTGCCGCAGCAGGCTTGCCCCACATCCATACCCTCCCACGCCCCGGCCTGAGTGAGCCAGAGACCCTGAATCAGCTACTCCTTTAACCTTGTCCTGTCTGAGCAAAGAACAGATGCCCTCAGGCTACCTATATGCAGAGGTGGGGCCAATCCAAAGCTGAACCCTGGGAGCTGCAATAACAAAGAAGAGAAAGGGAAATCTTTCCCAGCAGCCTCAGGAGCATGGGATTAAATCTCCACAGTCAACTTGATGTACCCTGTATCTGTGGAATACCTGAACAGATAACGAATCATCCCAAAATAGAAGTGGTAGTATTTGGGAGCAACGGTATATATATATTTTTCCTTTTACTCTTAGTGAGTGTGTATGTGTATGATTCTTTGTGTGATTTTGTCTGCATAGCTTTGTTTTTACCATTTGTCCTAGGGCTCAGTCTGTCATTTTTTTTAGTATAGTTTTTAGCACTTGTTATCATTGGTGGATTTGTTTTTTGGTCTGGTTGCTCACTTCTTTCTTTCATTCTTTCTTTATATTTTTTTTAATTACTTTTGAATTTTTAATATTTTTTTATATGAACAACATTATTTTATTACTTTTCCTTCTTTCTTTCTTTTTTTTTCTCTCTTTTCCTCTGAGCCGTGTGGCAGACACGGTCTTGGTGCTCTGGCCACGTGTCAGGCCTCTGCCTCTGAGGTGAGAGAGCCGAGTTCAGGACACTGGTCCATCAGAGTCCATCCCGGCTCCACGTAATATCAAACGGTGAAAGCTCTCCCACAGATCTCCATCACAACGTGAAGACACAGCTCCACTCAACAACCAGCAAGCTACAGTGCTGGACACCCTATGCCACACAACTAACAGGACAGGAAGACAACCCCACCCATTAGCAGAGAGGCTGCCTAAAATCATAATAAGGTCGCAGATGCTGCAAAAGACACCACTGGACATGGTCCTGCCCACCAAAAAGACAAGATCCAACCTCGTCCACCAGAACACAGGCACAACTCCCCTCCACCAGGAAGCCTACACAACCAACTGAACCAACCTTAGCCACTAGGGGCACAAACCAAAAACAACGGGAACTATGAACCTGCAGCCAGCGAAAAGGGGACCCCCAAAACAGTAAGTGAAGAAGAATGAGAAGACACAGAAACACAGAAGATGAAGGAGCAAGGTAACAACCCACCAGACCAAACAAATGAAGAGAAAATAGTCAGTCTACCTGAAAAAGAATTCAGAGTAATGATAGTAAACATGTTCCAAAATCTTGGAAGTACAATAGAGAAAATACAAGAAACATTTAACAAGGACCTAGAAGACCTAAAGATGAAACAAGCAACAATGAACAACACAATAAGTGAAATTAAACATGCTCTAGAAGTGATCAATAGCAGAATAATTGAGGCAAAAGAATGGATAAGTGACCTGGAAGATAAAATAGTGGAAATAACTACTGCAGAGCAGAATAAAGAAAAAAGAATGAAAAGAATTGAGGACAGTCTCAGAGACCACTGGGACACATTAAACACACCAACATTCGAACTATAGGGGTCCCAGAAGAAGAAGAGAAAAAGAAAGGGACTGAGAAAATATTTGAAGAGATTATAGTTGAAAACTTCCCTAATATGGGAAAGGAAATAGTTAATCAAGTCCAGGAAGCACAGAGAGTCCCATACAGGATAAATCCAAGAAGAAACATGCCAAGACACATATTAATCAAACTATCAAAAATTAAATTCAAAGAAAAAATATTAAAAGCAGCAAGGGAAAAACAACAAATAACTACAAAGGAATCCCCATAAGGTTAACAGCTGACCTTTTAGCAGAAACTCTGCAAGCCAAAAGGGAATGGCAGGACATATTTAAAGTGATGAAAGGGAAAAACCTACAACCAAGATTACTCTATCCACCAGGATTTCATTCATATTTGAAGGAGAAATTAAAACCTTTACAGACAAGCAAAAGCTAAGAGAATTCAGCACCACCAAACCAGCTTTACAACAAATGCTAAAGGAACTACTCTAGGCAGGAACCACAAGAGAAGAAAAAGATTTACAATAACAAAACCCAAACAACTAAGAAAATGGTAATAGTAACATACATATTGATAATTACCTTAAACGTAAATGGATTAAATGCTCATACCAAAAGACATAGACTTACTGAATGGATACAAAAACAAGACCCGTATGTATACTGTCTACAAGAGATCCACTTCAGACCTAGGGACACATACAGACTGAAAGTGAGGGGATGGAAAAAGATATTCCATGCAAATGGAAATCAAAAGAAAGCTGGAGCAGCAATTCTGATATCAGAAAAAATAGAATTTAAAATAAAGACTATTACAAGAGACAAAGAAGGACACTACATGATGATCAAGGGATCAATCCAAGAACATATAACAATTATAAATATTTATGCACCTAAAATAGGAGGACCTCAATACATAAGGCAAATGCTGACAGCCATAAGATGGGAAATTGGCAGTAACAAAATAATAGTAGGGGACTTTAACACCTCACTTTCACCAATGGACAGATCATCCAAAATGAAAATGATAAAGGAAACACAAACTTTAAATGATACAGTAAACAAGATGGACTTAATTGATATTTATAGGACATTCCATCCAAAACCAACAGAACACATTTTCCTCTCAAGTGCTCATGGAACGTTCTCCAGGATAGATCATACTTTGGGTCACAAATCAAGTCTTGGTAAATTTAAGAAAAGTGAAATTCTATCATGTATCTTTTCCAACCACAATACTGTGAGACTAGATATCTATTGCAGGAAAAAATCTGTAAAATATACAAACACATGGAGGCTAAACAATACACTAATTAATAACCAAGAGATCACTGAAGAAATCAAAGAGGAAAAAAAAAAACCTAGACACAAATGACAGTGAAAACACAATGACCCAAACTTATCAGGTGCAGCAAAAGCAGTTGTAAGAGGGAACTTTATAGCAATAGAATCCTACCTCAAGAAACAAGTCAAATAAACAACCTTACTTTACACCTAAAGCAATTAGAGAAAGAAGAACAAAAAACCCCCAAAGTCAGCAGAAGGAAAGAAACCATAAAGATGAGATCAGAAACAAATGAAAAGGAAATGAAGGAAACAAGAGCAAATTTCAAAAAAACTAAAAGCTGGTTCTTTGAGAAGATAAACAAAATGGACAAACCATTAGCCACACTCATCAAGAAAAAAAGGGAGAAGACTCAAATCAATATAATTAGAAATGAAAAAGAAGTAACAACTGACACTGCAGAAACACAAATGATCATGAGAGATTACTACAAATAACAATACGCCAATAAAATGGACAACCTGGAAGAAAAGGACAAATTCTTAGAAAAGCACATCTTCTGAGACTGAATCAGGAAGAAATAGAAAATATGAACAGACAAATAGCAAGCACTAAAATTGAGACTGTGATTAAAAATCTTCCAACAAACAAAAGCCCAGGACCAGATGTCTTCTCAGGTGAATTCTATCATTTAGAGAAGAGCTAAAACCTATCCTTCTCAAATTCTTCCAAAATATAGTAGAGGGAGGAACACTCTCAAACTCATTCTACAAGGCCACCATCACCCTGATAAGAAAACCACACAAAGATGTCACAAAGAAAGAAAACTACAGGCCAATATCAGCGATGAACATAGATGCCAAAATCCTCAACAAAATATTAGCAAACAGAATCCAACAACACAATAAAAGGATCATACATGATGATCAAGTGGGGTTTATCCCAGGATTGCAAGGATTCTTCAATATACGCAAATCAATCAATGTGATACAGCATATTAACAAACTGAAGGAGAAAAACCATATGATCATCTCAATAGATGCAGAAAAAGCTTTTGACAAAATTCAGCACCAATTTATGATAAAAACCCCTCCAGAAAGGAGGCATAGAGGGAACGTCCCTCAACATAATGAAGGCCATATATGACAAACCCACAGCCAACAGCATTCTCAATGGTGAAAAACTGAAACCATTTCCACTAAGATCAGGAATAAGACGAGGTTGCCCACTCTCACCACTATTACTCAACATACTTTTGGAAGCTTTAGCCACATTAATCAAAGAAATACAAGGAATCCAAATCGGAAAAGAAGAAGTAAAGCTGTCTCTGTTTGCAGATGACATGATACCATACATAGAGAATCCTAAAGACGCTAACAGAAAACTACTAGAGCTAATCAATGAATTTGGTAAGGTAGCAGGAGACAAAAATAATGCACAGAAATCTCTTGCACTCCTATACACTAATGATGAAAAATCTGAAAGAGAAACTAAGGAAACACTCCCATTTGACACTGCAACAAAAAGAATAAGATACCTAGGAATAAACCTACCTACAGAGACAAAAAATCTGTATGCAGAAAACTATTAGACACTGATGAAAGAAATAAAGATTATAAACATATGGAGAGATATAGCATGTTCTTGGATTGGAAAAATCAACATTGTGAAAATGACTCTACTACCCAAAGCAACCCACAGAGTCAATGCAATCCCTATCAAACTACCAATGGCATTTTTCACAGAACTAGAACAAAAAATTTCACAATTCATATGGAAACACAAAAGACCCCGAATAGTCTAAGCAATCTTGAGAAAGAAAAATGGAGCTGAAGGAATCAGGCTCCTGGACTTCAGACTATAGTACAAAGCTACAGTAATCAAGACAGTATGGTACTGGCACAAAAGCAGAAATATAGGTCAGTGGATCAGGACAGAAAGCACAGAGATAAACCCATGCACATATGGTCACCTTATCCTAGATGAAGGAGGCAAGAATATATAAGGGAGAAAAGACAGCCTCTTTAATAAGTCGTGGTGGGAAAACAGGACAGCTACATGTAAAAGAATGAAATTAGAACATTCCCTAACACCATACACAAAAATAAACTCAAAATGGATTAAAGACCTAAATGTAAGGCCAGACACTATAAAACTCTTAGAGGAAATCCTAGGCAGAAACTCTATGACATAAATCACAGCAAGATTCATTTTGACTTACCTCCTAGAAAAATGAAATAAAAACAGAAATAAACAAATGGGACCTAATGAAACTTAAAAGCTTTTGCACAGCAAAGGAAACCATAAACAAGATGAAAGACAACCCTCAGAATGGGAGAAAATATTTAAGAATGAAGCAACTGACAAAGGATTAATCTCTAAAATTTATAAGTAGCACATGTAGCTCAATATCAAAAAAACAAACAACCAAATGAAAAAAAGGGCAGAGGACCTAAGCAGATATTTCTCCAAAGACGATATACAGATTGTCAACAAACACATGAAAGGACGCTCAACATCACTAATCATTACAGAATGCAAATCAAAACTACAATGAGATATACCCTCACACCAGTCAGAATGGCCATCATCAAAAAATCTACAAACAATAAATGCTGAAGATGGTGTGGAGAAAAGGGTACGCTCTTGTAGTGTTGGTGGGAATGTAAATTGATACAGCCACTATGGAGAACAGTATGGAGGTTCCTTGAAAAACTAAAAATAGAACTACCACACAACCCAGCAATCACACTACTGGGCATATACCCTGAGAAAATCATAATTCAAAAAGAGTCATGTACCACAATGTTCATTACAGCTCTATTTACAATAGCCAAGACATGGAAACAACCTAAGTGTCCATCAACAGATGAATGGATAAAGAAGATGTGGCATATATGTATACAATGGAATATTACTCCACCATAAAGTGAAATGAAATTGAGTTATTTGTAGTGAGGTGGATGGAACTAGTGTCTATCATACAGAGTGAAGTAAGTCAGAAAGAGAAAAACAAATACCGTATGCTAACACATACATATGGAATCTAAAAAAAGGAAAAAAGAAAAAATGGTTCTGATGAACCTAGGGGCAGGACAGGAATAATGATGCAGATCTACTAGAGAATGGACTTGAGGATGGGGAGGGGGAAGGGTAATATGGGACGAAGTGAGAGAGTGGCATGGACATGTATACACTACCAAATGTAAAATAGATAGCTAGTGGGAAGCAGCTGCATAGCACAGGGAGATCAGCTTGATGCTTTGTGTCCACATAGAGGGGTGGGAGAGAGATGCAAGAGGGAGGAGATATGGGGATATATGTATATGTATAGCTGATTCACTTTATTATAAAGCAGATACTAACATAGCATCATAAAGCAATTATACTCCAATAAAGGTGTTAAAAAGTACATTATACAAAAAGGAAACTAAAGAGCATTATCTCTCATAAAATTGATGCAGAAGTCCTCAACAAAAAATGACAAATTCAATCCTTAAATATATTCAAAGGATAATACATCATGAGCAACAGACTTATCCCAGAAATGCAGCATAGGTTCAACATTCAAAAATGAATCAATGTGATACACCATATTTACAGACTAAGGAGAAAATTTTTAGCATGTCAATAGATGCAGAGAATGTATCTGATGAACTTCAACATTTGTTCATGCTAAAAACAAAACAAAACAAATCAAAAACAAATATCCTAAAACTAAGAAATTAAAGGGAACTACCTTAACCTTATAAAGAGAATCTGCAAAAACCTACAGCTAACATCATACTAAGATAAGGATCAAGGTAATGGTATTTACTCTCACTATTCCTATTAAACACTGTACTGGAGTTCCTAAAGATTGTAAACAGGCAAGAAAAAGAAATAACGTCAGAGGCATATAGAAATAAAACTCTCTATTTGCAGACAACATGATCATCTACATAGAAAATCTCCAAAAAACTACAAAAAAAGCTACTAAATAAGTTCAGCAAGGTCACAGAATATGAAGTCAAGACACACAATCATTGTATTTCTATTTTCTAGCAATGAACCATTGGAAATTGATATTAAAACAGCAATAAATTTACAATAGCAGCAAAAGATGAAATACTTAGACATAAATCTAGAATATATATACAAGATTTATATGAGGAAACCTGCAAAGTACTGAGGAGAAACATGAAGTAAAGCTTAAATAAATGGAGAAATATGTTGTATTCATGAATTGGTATATTTAATGCCATTCGAATGTTAATTTTTCCCAAGTTGATTTACAGATTCAATGCAATCTCACCCAGAATTCCAGCAGAACTCTTTTTGTAGAAACTGACAAATCCATTCTAAAATTTACATGGTGAAGCAAAAGAACTAGAAGAGCAAAAATGGTATTTATTAAAATAGCTGAAGGATTTACAACACCTGTCTTCACAGCTTACTATGAAACTATATTAAACAGTGTATCTTCAAGGTAAATTAATTTTCAATAAGATGTTACATTAATTCAATGGAGAAAAGATAGACTTTTCAATACGTCTGCTAGACTAGTTGGGTATCCATATGCAAAAATTAAAAAAAAATTGTAAACCTGGACCCAAACTTCACAACATATAAAAAAAAACTCAAAATGATCACAGATCTAAACACAAAACCTAAACTATAAATCTTCTAAAAGAAAACACAGAAAATCTTATGATCTTGAATCAGGGAACAGTTGTTTAGATCTGTCACAACAAGTGCAAACCATAAAATAAAATACTGATAAATTGGACTTCATGAAAATTAAAATCTGCTTTTAAAAAGAAACTTCAGAAAATGAAAAGAGGAGCAATTGACTAGGAGAAAACAATGTGCAGAATGCATATCTGATAAAGGACTTATATCTGGAATATCCAAAGTACTCTCAAATCTCAATAAGAAAAAAATTGCCCAATAAAAAATGGACAATTGATCTGAATGACAATTTAGCAAAGAAAATAATTAGATAGAAAATAAGCACATGAAAATATGTATGGGTGGTGATGTGATGAACTGGGAGATTGGGATTGACAATATATACACTAATATGTATAAAATGGATAATAAGAACCTGCTGTATAAAAAAAATAAATAAAATAAAATTCAAAAAAAGAAAAGAAAATATGTTAATATCATTAGTCATTAGGTACTTTCAAATAAAAATTACTGATATAATGTGATACCACTACATGTCTACTAAAATAGCTTTAAAACAAAACAAAACAAAATGACACCTGACAATATGAAGGGCTGGGAAATGTGTAAAGATACAGAGAAGCTGTATCTTTACAGCTTCTGTAAAGATAGACTGGAATTCTGATACACTGCTGCTGAGAATGCAAAATATGACAGTCACTTTGGAAAGCAGTTTGGCAATCAAGTTAAATATATTTAACTTGATTTAAATATTTATCAGCAGTCCCACTCCAGGTATTTATCCAAGAGAAATGAACCTTATATTTATACAAAAACTATGTATGTTGCTTAATTTTCAATCACCAAAAACTGCAAATAGCCAATGTCTTTCAGCTGATGAATGGATAAATAAATTGAGATAGGTTCATAAAACGCAATCTACTAAGTAATAAAAAGGAATAAACAACTGATACATGTTAACAGTGTGGATGAGTATCAAATGAATTATGCTAAAAGAAACTGGACTCAAAAAAACCTATATAACTGTATGATTCCATCTATAATATATTATTGAAAAGGCAAAAGTATAAGGACAGAAAACATATCAGTGGTTGCCAGGGGCCTGGGATAATATTTTTATCACCATTTTTTGGGTGATAAAAATATTCTGTATCTTGGTTTTGATAGTAGTTATATGACCATATGTTTGTTTTCTATTTCATCAATTTCTGCTCTTCATTATTTTTTACCTTCTACTATTGGGGGGTTTAATATGTTGTTCATTTTCTATTAAGAAAGATACTTAGATAATTAATTTTGGGGCTTTGTTCCTTTCTAACAAGTGTATTTAAGGTATAAATTTCTTTTAGGAACTGCATTTAGCGGCATCCTAATATGCTGTATTTTCATAGTAATCCAATCAAAATTTTTTACATTTTTAATCCTGATTTCTTAACTTCCAACTATTCGGGGATTTTCTAAGTATCTTTCAGTTGCTGTTTTCTACCTTAATTAAACTAAGGTTAAAGAACATATTCTGAATAATTTCAATATTTTGCAATTTGTTGAGACAATTTACATCCAGCATATAGTTAATTTTGATAAGTATTTTTCATCTACTGTCTACTTGAACTTCCTTCTGAATATTTTCTTCTGGACCATCTTCATATTTACTAATTCTCTCTTCAGCTGTGTCTAACAACCGGTAAATCCATATGTTCAGTTATTAATTTCATTTGTTGTAGATTTCAGTTCTAGAAATTCCATTTGATCCTTTCATTAGTTTTAAATTCACTGTTTCTCCATTTTCTTACTTAATTTCTTAAATATATTAATTATAGTTATTATAACATCTGTATTTCTAGATTCTATTAATCTCTTAAAATGCGTACTTTAAAAAATTTTTTTGGGGGGTGGGGGGGGCTGCACCACATGGCATACAGAATCTTAGTTCCCTGACCAGGAATGGAACCCATGCTCGCTGCAGTGGAAGCAGGGAGTCTTAACCACTGGACCATCGGGGAAGTTCAATGCCTACTTATTTCTGATTGAAAGAATTGTGCGTGTGTGTGTGTGTGTGTGTGTGTGTGTGTGTGTAAATTTGAGTCTCTGGGTGATACTGGTATTCTTTCAGAAAGGATTTATTTTTCTTCTGGCAGTAGTGTTTTAAAGTTGGTAGAGATGACCTTAATCCAATTAGGGACTGGGCTTATTCAAAGCACGTCAATATTTTATTCATACTGTCTCCTAGGACATATCCCTTCATACCCAAACTGTATGCTTGGGAGGTTTCACCAGGACCCACTACTTTGTAGGGCCTTATTTCCTATTATTCTACTGATCCCGTGTTCAGCTTTCTCAGTTTTTCAACTGGCACTTTCTCAGGCTCTCAGCCTCTGCCTCTAGGCAGATCAGTTGATGCCTCTAGGGGAGAGGGTTGGCATATACCTGACACACTTTTCTAGTAAATACATGCATATATCATAAAGATATAAAAAAATTCATGGGGGTAAAAAGATCAAACGTATTCTAATAGTTAGGTTTGGGCAAGTAGTAAAGGGAATTGAATTCAGGGAGGCATATATACACGTCTTCAATCCAATTTGCAATGTTTTGTTTATTTTAGAAAAAAACTAAAAAGTTTATAATTTTACGAGCAGTAAAATAAGAGGTAATATAATACAAATGAGTGCTAACATATTTAGCATTTAATAAGTAATATTTGTTAATAAGTTGCTATTAATTGAAGGCCTAGCATGTGCTATGCACAGCACTAAGGGCTAAATAAAATACACACAGTCCTTGCCCCTCAGAAGTTTACAACCTAGTAGAAATGACAGTTAAAAAAAATATATATATATATGTATAATACATATCATATGATATATATTTGATAAGTCTCACAAAGAAAGCTAGAGGGTGAAACAATAGAGCTGGCTGTGAAAACAGTGGTTTTAGAAAATCAAGGGTTTGGAGAAACAACTCCTCCTCTTTACTGGTTCTTAGGGGCTGTGACAGCAGCTTATTTTCAATGGAGGGTCACTCCTGTAGCCTGTACAGAGATGGGAAGCAGCAGCATGAACAAGTCTGGCAAGAGAAGATTCAGAACTTCTGGTATCAAGGACCAACAGTGATAGGAACCTTGGTGTATGCTGTAAATGATAGTGACTGCCATGATATCAAAGGGGAACAGAAGAAGAGCAACATGGGGAATGGGAACATGGATAATAACTAGAAAAGGAGACTGCAGAACATCAGCTGTAGGTGAGAGAATACAGAGGAGCTAGACCAAGGAGCAAGGGCAAAAAGAGCCAAAGATATCCTGAGTGGCTGCTGTTTTTCTGTTCTTGGGTCTACACTTGGGTGATGTGACTTAAAGAAACATGGGTCACTACTATATATAAAATAGATAAACAAGGACCTACTGTATAACACAGGGAACTATATTCAATATCTTGTAATAACCTATAATGGAAAAGAATCTGAAAAAGAATAGATAAATGTATGTATAACCAAATCACTTTTCTGTACACCAGAAACTAACACAATGTTATAAATTAATTATATTTCAATTAAAAAAAAGAAACATGCATCATAATGGAAAGGGACATTTTACCTAATTTGCACTAAGTACAAATTACTAAACACAATAAAGGTAAGAGTATATGATGCAGAAGTATGTACTGGTGCAGTCATTCACAGAAGTTATTTGAAGAAAGTTAAGATTCGTATGTACTTTTCGAGGAGGATAAAGATTAACTGGTGGAAGGGATAAGCTATGCACCCCAGTTAATGGTTGTAATTACCATAAGAAAAGACTCTCAAAGTGACTTTTGAAATATTTTTCCTTTAATCTAGACTGTTCAATCAAATAACTTCAAAACAGGGAATCTAAAAATAAGCTATTAGTGTCAGGATTTTCTCAGTTGCATAAGCAATGTCAAGTTTGATTTTCATTCTTGAAAAACTGAGGTTTAAGGGTTCTCATTATTACTGTTGAGGATTTAACAAAAACTTAAACCAAAACCAAACTACCATTTAAAATAAAAACAACACACAAGAAAAATACACACTAGATATATAAAAGGCAAAGGGATAATACTATTAATACAAGAAGAATTGTTACAAATCTGAAGAAAAAGAGGGATATTAGAAAAAATGGCTGAGATGAATGGACAATCTAAAAATTAAACAACACAAAAACCTAGTAAATATAGAAAAAGCATGCTCACTTCTCTAATATTCAAAGAAATTTCAATTAAAATAATAGTAAAAATTTTTTACTAAGGACATTTCAGGCTAGAAAACAAGCAGAAAATATTAATGAAAAATTCAGGACCTGTTTGAACCTGATTTACAAAAGCTATTTAATGACTCTCTACAGGCTTTCAGTTTTTATGTTATTCTGATACCTGCATTATTTCCACTCCCTTCTCTCCTGTGTCCCAGGAGTCCCCCTCCATGGACTGCATCATCATGGTGTTATATGAAACTACAGAATAATATGCACCTATTAAAAAGAGCAAGATAGGTCTGCCTATATTGACATGAAAAGATGTCTGTCAAGCTGTTTTAAGTGAACAAAGCAAATTACAGATTAGTGTACATATTATCCTATATTTTGTAAAAAAAAAAAAAAAAAGTAAAAATAAATATTATTAAATGAATTTCTATGCTTATACATGCACAAAATAGTAGTTGGAAAAAATACACCCAACTACTGAAAATTTATAAGGAGTGGGTAAGGGAGTCTTATTTTTGGTTTTTATTTGTTTTCTTCATAAAAATGATACATAAACATTTAGAACTTTCACTTTCTACTTCGAACAGGCCTGTGAAGTTGAATACGATCATTTTAATAAACACAAAAATTTAAATAAATTCTGAAATAAACATCAAAGGGCATTTTACTAAATACTATAATTATTTTTATAAAGCTAAATAACATGCATTTATTTCTCACAAAATTCCTATTTGACTGTTGTCATTCTCATTTTTCAAATGAGGAACTGGTGGTTAGAATTAGAGCCTTGAGCTGTTTTCCCAAAGCTCATGGTTTCTCCAATAAAGAAGCAGCAAATATTCAATTTTTTTTGATACTTAGAAGAGACATAAAGATAACTTTGACTACACGCATTTTAGACTTAGGAACATTAGAGATTAAGAAACATGTCCTAAAACAGGAAACACATCAATGACAGAATCAGTAATAGAGCTTATGCTTCTTGACCATATTTCTTTTTCATTCTTTTTCTTATGACAATAACAGAAATTCCCAAGCATTGAAAATGTCTTCACAGATAATTCTTTTGTTTTGTTTTGTTTAAGCCTATTGATTTTGCCTTAAAATATTTACAGTTCAAATCATTAGCTTCATATTTTATGTAATAGTCTATCTTTAAATTTAAATCTCAAGATTTACTTCTTGCCAAGCTCTGATTCCATACAGAAGATAATCTTTGGGGTCTGAGACATTACTCTGATATCTGTTTTACAAGTTTTGCTTATTGTGTATTATGACATGCTAGCTTCAAATTTGGTTTTCTTACTATTACCTATAGGAAATAATAGATATCCTTGTGCTAGAAAAAAATAACTCAAAGATCCTTTGTTTACCTAATCGTTACATAAGTTCTTCTGAAGTCTATATTTTTATTTTACTTTACTACCTCTCTATGGTATTTTTGGTGCATTTGGAAGTACTTCTCTGGCTCTGTCTTACATAAATCCTACTTAAATAAAAAACCTCAGTAGTCAGCCCTGAATCCAGATAGCACACTTGGTCATCCACCTCTTCCGCAATCCACAGCATCTTCTCCTTTCTACTCTCCTGTGGATTCTTCCTTTGACATACCCTTAGAATTTGTCCCTGCCCTGCTCCTACTGTCACATCTCCAGTTCAAGTCTTTACCCTCCCTTGCCTCAAGAGCTGAACTAACCTGTTAGTTTATCTATCTGCTCCATTTCTTCCTCTTCAAATTCATCCTCTATACTACGACCTAATTTACCTTTTAAGAATATAGACTGTAGTATTTCAAACCACTACTTTAAAACCATCAATTGTTTGTCACACATTCATTAGCATAGAGAAGTTTCAACTCATTAAGATGACTTGCCTGGCCAATGACAATCTGACCCCCACTTTAACTCTATCTCTACTCTCCAACACTTTCCATGCTCCAGCCACCCAGACTACTTATAATTTCTTAACATATCTGATGTCCCATGTCTTCTGATCACTTTCCCCTAACTGTTCTCTCTCTTCCTCAATTTCCATTTGATCATAAATACTTTGTTCCTTCAAAGCAGCTCCTCCCACTAAAGTCTTTTGTTGTAATGAAGGCAGAATTAGCAGTGATTAATTAGCTGTGAGGAATGAGGGCAAAGGAAAGTTTACAGTGACTATAAACTGTATCATAGCACACTTAATATTAACAGTTAGTGATAGCATTGGTGCTTTGTACTGTGTAAATTCCATAATTTTACTGTTGCCACAAGATTTAACTTATCTAGTCTAATTTTATTGACATTTGCTTTATAGTTCAGAACTGATGAAGTAACATGAATTTTTTCTCTCTTTAAGCAGTTTTGGCTAGCATTAGAAAACAATTCTCCATCTAGCATCTCTTCACTAACAGATAATATTAATTGTGCTTATATAATCTTCTATATACATATTTTTATATTTGCATTTATTTATTTGTATATATGTATGTATGTATATTTCCTCTCCATGCAATTTAAACAGAAGCCAGGATATAACCTGGTGACAACATCTGCAAAGCTAACAGTTTCCAAAATAATTTCTTTATTCCTACCTACTCACTGAAAAAGGGGAGAAAAATTCACAACTATATACAACCAATAAGAGAAGGAAATCAGAGCTTGGAATGAGAGGACAGACACCTAGTATTTCTCATAACAGATTTTATCAAGTTCTGAGTAACTACTAGCTAGATTCTACGTTTCCATTTTTAAGGGGCAACAAAATAATCATATTCCCATAAGAGTGTATTTTTGCACTGTGTTCAAATTTCCTTTGTAGATATGAAAATACATAATCTCACTCTGGCATCAAATTTTATATGCTATGTCTATATGGTCTCCTCAGTATCAAATAATGATTCAAATGGCAGAGTTGTTTTCTTCCAACACATTCCACAGTTGAATATTTCTGCCTTTTCTTTGGGATGGCTAAGAAGTCTACACCATTTGCACATTTGCCAGAGGCTTATTTTCTGTAATTTAACGCAGTTCTGGCTATTTCCTGTGCACAAGTCACAGAAGTGTAATGTAGTGGTTAAGCCTCAATGTAATCCAAAAGACAGAGATTTGATTTCTCCTCTGCTACTTAACTAATTGACCCAGTGGAGCACTGAGTAATCTCTTTAAAACTCAATTTCCTCATCTGTCAAATGGGGATGATAATAATTGCAACTTGGGCCTTTCTACGGCTGTTATGAGGATTAAATGAGATTTTACATGTATATAACTTGTACAGCCACTGGCCCATAGTGAACACTCAATAAAGGCTTGCTGCTGATGATAAGGAAATTTTAACTATAAATAAGACATACAAGAAAATATTATTTAGACTCCACTGATTTCTAATGTGAAAAAAATTATCACAGAAAATGAATGGAAGTTTACATTTGTGTTGCTAGTTATTAGTCTCCAGAAAAAAAAATTGCTAATAAAATTAATAGCAATAAACTTGATTGCAGAGGGAAATTATTATATACTAACAGGAGTAAACTGGTTTCACAAACTTCAGAAATCTCTAGCCATACACTAACAATTTATATGCTAATTATAAATAAATTCCAAACTATGATACAAGCAGGACTAAAAGAGTTTTTAACTTTCCATGACCATTTCCTAACCTCGTAGAAATTAGTATATATATATAAAAGTTAAAGCAAGTACCCATATAATATGGTACATTAAATACTCATATTTCATTATTCATATTTAAAAAATAAAATTGGTCCTCTTCATCCTGGTCCAAGTTAATGTACACAAATTGAATTCTAGAATGTATAGCTTCACCTCTTCTTCATTTTCCATGTAGTTATAGCTTAACTTAGTCTATCATTTACAAAAAGAGGTTTAATGAAATAACTGCTCCATTCCAACATTATTTGAATGTCTCCTGTTTTTAATTTGCAGCAATTAATACAAAGCATGTTTTAAACCTTGACTCCTATGAGACACAACAATTTAATAACCCAATTTATTATCTTGAAAATGTCTTAGTGAAATAAGGAAAACACAATCTTCTACTGCCAAATTTGATAATACTGATTCATTAGTCACAACAGATAAAATTAGAATCCATTAAATGTGAAGTTTTTTTTTTTTTTTTTTGCTGTTCGCCGGCCTCTCACTGTTGTGGCGTCTCCCGTTGTGGAGCACAGGCTCCGGATGCGCAGGCTTAGCGGCCATGGCTCACGGGCCCAGCCGCTCCGCGGCATGTGGGATCCTCCCGGACCGGGGCACAAACCCGTGTCCCCTGCATCGGCACGGGGACTCTCAACCACTGCACCACCAGGGAAGCCCTGAAGTATTGTTTTCACATGCAAAGTTTGCCTTTGAAGATAAGTGTATTCATTGTTACAAATGAGTAAGCAATGGTTCTGATATTATGTGTCATGTATGCAACTGCAGCTTCATTGTCACAGTCAGAAGTCAAGACATTTAGCTTGCTCCGCTCTTTTAACATTGTTATCTTTTTTTAAAATCAGCTTTTGTTAACATGTTCTCCATTTAAGAGAACTAGACTTGCCTTAGTGCAATTAACTGCCATTACCATGGAGAGAGAGAACCACGGATAATGAACTTTATTAAGTAGGACTCTACTAGTAAATTACAAACTAGCCTTACAAGTTAAAGCTATATTAAAGAGCAACTAAAACGTATCATAACATTGCAGTTCAGGGTGAAAGTTAGCTTAAGCATTTGGAGTGTGAACTCAACAACTGGACATTTCCTGTGGTGATCATCTTTCCTTTTGTACTTAAGTTCTCTTGTACTAAAAAGCAAGTAGGTCACTAATGCCATTTAAACCCAACTACCCTTTTATTTTTTGTTTTCTCTTTATTTACATCTACAACCTAAGGTATTATTTAATAAACTTGGATCTTTAAATACATAATTTAAATATGAAAAATAAAATTTGGGATGGATCTCGATTAACTACTGAAATCAGCATTTTGTAAGACACACCTGGCAGTGGCAAAGGAGGTGGAGATGGCAGAAACAGCTTTAAAAAATGTGGGTAATGTGCTTGGGGTGAAGAGTAAACAGAATTTACTGACCTCAGGTCACGTTTCTCAAGGTACTCCAGTGTTTCCAGATTACAGACCTGGGGAAAGCAAGTCCTCATATTCACGTTGGAGGCAGGGAGCTTGAGGCACTGAACGCCGAGAGATGGGAGTTAACATCTGATGAGCATCTAGTCAATGACAAGCACTGGGCTAGGTGCTTCTAAGCATTATCTCCTCGAATCCGGATAATGGTCCTCTGTGTTTTAACTCCCAAATTTTTCAGCTTGAACTCCCAATTTTTCCAGTTTTAACTCCCAATCTTTCACATGTGGAAAACAGTCCAAAAAACGTTGCAAAACTTTTCTAAGGTCTTATGGCTCAGTCTCTCTCACGCAAAAATATTAGATCACTAAGCCACTCAAGCCACACTGATCTTTGCATACTTAAAGCATAGTCCTCTTTCTTTATTTTTACTTATTCCTGAAGTACTCATCTCATTAAAAAATACTAAGATGGTTTACAAAATATAATAAGATGAGATTTGTCTTCAAAGTAGAGACCTTAATGCCTGTTGGATGACTGACCGACAAACATCTTGCCTGCCCGAGCAGCAGTGGAGGGAGACCCTTCCATCTAAAAGTTGTTTCCCAAGTGTAATGTATAATTATGAATGGATCTCAAGGACATTGCATTGTTACAAAGATTGCTTAGAACTAGTTCCCTTAAATCCTCTCACTGTGGTTCAGCATTCACTTTTATCTGTCTGTATTCATTGAAAAAGCACATGTACTGTCTGATTGTTCCTGTCTGGTGCCAATAAAATTAATATCAAATTTCTGCTAAGAGTTTCCCACAATAAACTTTTAGCAGGCCATTTATGGTAAAGAGCTTGGATGTGATTTTACTAAACCAAAGTAACCATCTATTGTTCTGTCTCAATTACATGTTAGGAAGGGAGAAGGGAGTATCACTGAGAAAAATCTGTAATTGGCCTTAGACAAAGGCAGAGGCAGGATAAGTATGGAAGTGGCAAATTTTATACACCCAATAAACATGAGTTTGGAGCCCAGCAGAACACTGCAGGCCCCCCCTCCGTCCACCCCCAAGTACTAGAGAGTTGTTTTACACATACTAAAACTGCCACCAGAGGTAAAAAAGCTAACTGCATGATGACCAGACTGTAGCCATGACATAAACTGCTCCAACTTCAACAGTACTGAATCTATGGGTAGCACAATTCCAAGAACTGGCCTCAAGACAATGGGATTAACATTATTGCTCATAATAATCTATATCTTTGTGGGCATCAGAATAATTATAGCTTGCCCTGCCCATATATGTAAACGACAACTAAAATTGTCAGCACAGAGATGCTACAGACCCACGTTGACAATTTCCACTCTGAGAATACAGCACCCTATGTCAGTATGAAGAAGGTACAGAAGATAGACCTTGGCCCCTAATCCCATAGAAATGGAATGACGTTCTGACAAGTGAGGATCTGTCAGCAGCTCTTTGCAGGAAACCACCCTCAGCAGGAAGCCCCTGTTCCTGTCACTTTAGCAAAGCTATATTGTAACTAACTTTTAAACCAGGCACCCCCATGCTCTACTTATCTCTGGCCCAAGTGCACCTTTCAAATCTTTTAATCAATACCTTGCCTGACTTGTCAGTTCTTTCCACTGATCAAAGAAGTAGAAATGAAGAATAAGCAATGAAATGTAGAAATGAAGATTACCAGATCTCTCCCCTAGCTTCCCCTCCAGTCATCTCCCGAACAAACTGTGTGACTAAACTGTGTGAATGAGATACCATCCAGAGGAAGATCACAAGAAGTCAACGAGCCTGCACGCAGTGGGGGGATGGTGACAACTCTGACCCCCTATCTCTATGATTAACTGAGATTACTTCCCTCCTTTCCCTTAAATGTTTCATGGTCAAGCAGAATTTCTGGAGGTGGTTTTTGGGGGATGTTGAGTCCATCATCTCCCCAGACTATGGACATTCTGATTAAAGGCGCCTGTCGTTTGCTGCCAACATTTGTGAGTGTGTAACTGTTTTTTGTAAGTGGGAGCAGCAGGACCCCCATTCGATAACAAGTGGAACTTCATCTCTTCATCTGACACTATGCTAAGGTGGTAAAAATAAGAAAAGACATGGTCTTTTCCTTCAAAAACTTTTTAGCATAGTGGAAGAAACAGATTTATAAACATATACTCATAGTACCATACTATAAATGCAACGATAGAATGTAAATTCATGGATGAACCATAATGTGGCACCTATACATCTTGGATGCATTAGGGAAGACTAGCTGGAAGAGGTAATGCTTCAGTTAAGTCTTAAATCTTAAGGGTAAAGCAAAGTGTGGAGGGAACTTGGAGTTAGATAGTAGAAAGTCCATTAAGTGTTTTGTAAAACTATCTTTGCTGAAGAAAAAAAATAACTAAAGAAACAAAAACAAACAAACAAAACAAACAAACAAGAAACCTGACTAACCAAATTACTACTTCTCATTCTCTCTAACCTAAGGAAATACTGGCCACATACCAGGTGACAGCAACTGAAATACGGACATGAAAGCAAAGTGTTGCAGTCTGTTTGCCTTGCCATCTATGGGAATCTGCAGCTCCATCCAATAAATAAAGGAGCCACTTTTACGGCATCAACTCTTCCTAGTGTTTCTCCCATTGATTAAGCCCCAATCACATGGCCTTTCTTGCTGCTACTCCAGCATGCCAGGCTTCACCTCTGAAACTTTGTACTTCCTATTGATTCTCCTGTTTACAGTTACCAAAGCTTAGTTTATGTTTGCCTTCCTCTGATCCACGCTTCAATTCAAATGTCACTTTCTCCAAGAGTCCTTTTGTAGCCATTGAAATGGACATATTAGCACTGATCTTCACTTCTGCCAAGTCATTGTTTTCAGTATTGTCTTGCTTTACCTTCTCCATAGCATTTATCAATACCTGAAACATGGTATTATCTGTTTATTTTTAGATGCCTTGCTATCTAACTCCTCTTCCCTCCCAGGAAAAGTAATAAAGAACTTTTTTTGTCTTGTTCATTGCTGAATCTCCAGTTTGTAACATATTGCCCAGTAATCAACATAAGTTAAATGAATGAAACCTTCTAAACCAATGGTAGCCATCACTATCTCCAAATAACAGCTCTGCAACAGAGCTAGAGAACAACCAGTTTAGAATCCAGCAGGAGGACACAGGGGGCCTCCAGGGAGAAAATATGTTTAAAAAAAAAAGAGAAGAAAAATGAGGATATAAAAATAAAATGATATTAGACATAGAAATGTAGAAAGGTGTGAAGTTAGAGTCTATAGAGTTATTAAATGTGGGCCTTGGTTCTGACATTTCTTGCACCTAATCCACAAGGGAAAACTGATCATTTTTGTGTATCCCAAATGCTTGGGAAGCAAGGTTTTTAACACAGAGAATTCTAGGAAAAAAAAAAAATTCTTTCCTGGTTTCTCCTGAGGGCGCCAGTGAGTACGCACTACACATTTACATTTTTCTTACAGTAAATTACAAACTGTACGCATTTTGTCTATTGGTTTATATACAACTACAGCTGGTGCCATCATATGGCATACCTTGCACTTTAAACTTTTGTCATTATTGTTTCAGGTTTATCATGACCAGATTCAGATTAACCACTGAGACATCAGAAATGTCTGGATGGACCTAAAGGATTAATGCCCTGACTTATGGGATTTTTCCCTACAGTTAATCGTTTTGTTAATGCACAGGGTTGCTTAGATTCTAATTCTGCCACTTACTAACTGTGCTTCAGTTTCATCGTCTGCACTTTGGGGATGTTAACAGCACTGGTTCTATTATAATTACATTTAGGATTCAATTAAACATTCAACTGTGAAAAATGCTTAGTACAGTGTCTGGCTCCAATGAATTTCCCATAGTTCCCTATACGATGGTTGTAATATTTATAACGTAGATATCTAGTTGTACATAAATCATCTGGCAAGCATAATAGACTGAAAATCCAAGATGAACCTTTTGTTTTCTCTATGATGTACAGTCAGGGAGGCAGAAAATTGAAATCTTCAGAAGTGACTGAATTAGTACAATTCTTAGTTAGCAATCTTACAACAGTACTCTTATGCTCTTAGAAAAATATTCTTATTCTTTCCAGATAATGTGTTATTGTTTTGGGAATTTGCAGAGAAACACCTTATCTATTTTAAAATTTAAGTCGGCTGTAATTAACATTAGTAAAAGCTTTCAAAATGACTTCTTTTGTGTGTGTGTGCTTTTATTCAGGTAGTGTTAGCCCAGGTTTTCAGATTTTCTGGCTATCCATTCTCCCCAATGTAAACCCTAGCTCTGTTTACTCATAGGAAATATATTGTTTGCTTATATCCCAGCAATTGAAATTGGAAGCATTCCTTTACACTTCAACAGCAACCTAACTGCAACTATAGTGGAATACACATGTTGCTCCATGTAATATCATAATGGTTTAGTTATGCTACCTTGGCTATAAGGATCACAGCTCAAGTAACTGCAAATAACTAGAAGGTAATTTTGATAAGTATACTTTGCACAATGGAGAAACAAGACTAAACTGCCTTGCCACATTGTACTGGAACCCAAGGAAAGCTGAACTAGGTTTAACAGATGGAGCAAACACCAGTAGTCAGTCTCCTTGCACCAGGAACAAAAAGCTCCTTCCGAGGTGAAGGCATTAGGGGAGTGCGGTGAGTGACCACAGTCAGGATCCTCACCTAAGAAGTCCACCAGGGCTTCCCTGGTGGCGCAGTGGTTGAGAGTCCGCCTGCCGATGCAGGGGACACGGGTTCGTGCCCCGGCCCGGGAAGATCCCACATGTCGCGGAATGGCTGGGCCCGTGAGCCATGGCTGCTGAGCCTGCGTGTCTGGAGCCTGTGCTCCGCAACGGGAGAGGCCACAACAGTGAGAGGCCCGCGTACCGCAAAAAAAGAAAAGAAAAAAAGAAGTCCACCAATACCAAGACTCTGCTATTCTCATCGTTTCTGCTTTTCCTTGCAAGCATCCTTTCCCTTCTTTTACTGAGAACTGCCTTCTTCCCCTTCAACCATGTTTATCTCCTGGCTTCTATTTACACATCATTTTGATTTATTCTTCATTTTGGATCACTTATTATAGCTATCTCCAAACTCATAACCTTTCAATGTCTATTCTTGTCAACTATCTCAATCTCTGGATTTCTTAGTCTAATTCCAAATCTAGTGTTTTTATTAGATTACCTTAACAAGGGATTAAGGTGAGGAATTTGATCTCAGAATGACCTGTGATTGTGGCAGGCACAGTTTAAGGTTCATGTTTGATTTTGTATATCTCTTTCCGGATTAAATCTTTGTGGCCCCAGCTTTGCATAGTACCTGGCAACTATCAAATATTCAATACATATTTATTTAAATGAGAATTTTAATGAAAAATAATAAAAGTAAATAGAGCAGAAAAAAAGAATGGAATAAAAATCTTTAAAAGAAAGAACTGAATATTTGCCTTATCTTTCCTATACCTGTTCTATTTCAGGGTAATGATACAAGAAATTTTCACATGCTGCGATATGAGGAAGTCATTCTGGCTTATATATGAGTTAACTTGAATTTTATGCTAACTAAAACAGCCTGTTTGTGGCTTATCAAACATAAGCTGTGCTTGTGTTTTAATTATTAAAAAGCAGGGTGTACTGAGCAGAAGTAAAGAAAGACCATGTTAAAAATAAAGATTAGATGCCTCCCTTTCCGGGGCACCAATGCTGGTACTCCTTCGATGATAAGACTCCCTTCCCAGGTGCCAAGGCTATACTGACTCACTGTGTACGTGCTGATTTGTTTTTTTTGACACCTTGAAGGAATGTATCCCTGGCTTATTTCATGTTCTTTGTTCTGACAAGATATAAAACTGTGCTGATAACCATGCTTCTATGGAGCAGTTCCTTGGAGTTTTCTGGGAGGCTGTTTTCTAGGCTAGAGTTCTCAGTTTGACTCAAATAAAATTTTTTTCTATTTCTAATATAGGTTATTTATTGATTATTTTCATCGACAATAACCAGATAAGCAGCCCTAGTTGATGAAGGCAAGTCCTTCTTTACAGAAAAATTCTAACTAAATGTTGAACAAATAACATTATAAAATCACAATTTTGCCATCCCTAATTGAATAACTTATTCTGAAATGATTATAAATAAATGAAAGCATTAGAGGAGAGGTCAACAGAAACACTGAAATGGAAGGATCAGGCTGGCAGCACTGATCAATCTTGGCATGACCACAGGGGGAACAACCAGACTTAATGTGACCGCGGATGTGATGGAGTATGAAGTACACAGAGTCACCTGTGAGTTATTCTTGAAAAACAAACAGACAAAAAAGGAATCTGAAAGATAGCCTTTAAACTAATGCTCAGCTATGGGGAGTACAGAATACGGTGGAACAAATTAAATATAAGAAAGAGACATGCAGAATGATCCAGAAAGTAGAACATTCTAAAGGACAATGAACATGGCTTCTTTAAGAAAGTAGTGGCATGGATAAAAGAGAAGTTAAGGGAGAGGAATTATGAGGAAAGAGACTTATGACACAAAATAACCAAAATGTAGTATGTGGACCTCATCTGAATCCTGACTAAAACAAAACAAATGTAAAAAGGGATTTTTAAAGAAAAACAGCAGCATTTGATTACGGGAAGGGGTACACGATACTAATGCATTACTGTTAGTGTTATTAGTTGTGAGAATGACATTGTCATATAGAAAATAACCATAATTTTTAGGGATGAAATGATATATGTCTGAGATTTGTTTAAAAGAATTCAGCAAAGGAAAAAAAATAATAATAAAGCTCAATGTATAGGTGAAGAAAATATGACAAAATCTTAGTAATCATTGAGTTTGAGTTATGGATATACAGCTCCATTGTATACTCTCTCTACTTTTTAGCATAATGAACAGTTTTGTAACAAAGTTTTAAATAGAAAAATAATTTAGGGAAGCCACAGTGCAAGCAAAGACATCAACAGCTTTAATACTTTGAAGAGCATTATTTCCAAAACAGAAAGAAGAAGATGTACATCTTTGATCAAAGTAGCTTAAACCCAATTTTCTCACTGCAGCAAATGAAGCATACTATGTTTTAAAACATAAAATTTGAAAATAATGTTATGAAAAAAAAAAAAGAAAATAATGTTATGGCTCATCCCACAGCCTTGACAAAATAAAAGCAGCATACCTCATCTTCACAAATGAAACAGCAGATTTTTAAAAATTGTTCCATTTTCTATTCAACACATTGGAGCCTCTCTGATATATACTCTTAATGCAGAGAGAAAATAAATTGAGCCTTCACTGTGGCTCAATACTTTGGAAAGATGCTAAAAGAAATTACAGACAATAATAAAATACATGCAAATACACAGGATTGTAGAATGGATGAAACATATTTTTGCTTACATTTTGGTCAGCATTACAAAAACAAAGTAATGTTAAGTCACAATAATTTAAATAGAGTAAAATTACATGAATATTTTAAAAGATATAAGATTTCTTACTTTCAAGCATATTTAGTGAACCTCCCCTACATTATACATTTGGTTGTCATCAGTCTAAAGGAATTTCACAGCTAAGTATACAATTGCCTACTGCATATGATTCATGGAAGTCATACAGATAGCCAAATCTCTATATATCCAAATATAACTCACTGTATACTTCTTTTAACTATGTACTTCCTTACACTGAGACTTCCTCCTGAATTTATTATCTCAATTAATGGTGCTCCCATAAATACAGCGTGTTCATTGTCTCCATCTTCTTTCCTAACCTTCCACTCAATGCATTTAGTCAACAAGATCTCTTGATTTATCTCCTAAATATTTCTCAGATCTGATCCTACCTCTCCATCATCTTATCCAAAGTCCTCATATTTTCTCACTGGATTACTGCTGGAGCCACTTAACAGTTATCTACACTTACAAAAGAAAGAACATAATAAGAAATAGAGAAGACACCAATTTACTTTAAAACCAAAAACAATATTGAGATTTAATGAAACCAAAATCTGTTTCTTTTTTTTTTTCAGAAGACTAATAAAATTCATAAATGGCTAGCCAGTTAGACAGGAAAACAGAAGATATATAATATCAATATTAAGAATGAGAGAAGAGAAATGACTTCAGATTTTATAGACATTAAAGGCATAATAGAGAAATGTCATGAGCAACTGTACAACAGCAAATTGCCACTTAGATTAAATGGAAAAATTCCTTGAAAGACAAATAACAAAAACACAATCAAGAACAAGCAGTTTTGGGAGGAACCAAGATGGCAACATAGGAACTTCCCTCCACCCACAGATGCAATGAATGTACAACGACACTACACATGGAGAAATTCCCACTGAGAGAAATCCAGTGGCTCACAGGACTATGGCAAATAAAGACACATTTGTCAGTGGGCGCACATAACTCCCTGTGGCTGTCTCCTCAAGGTTCAGCCCAGAAAGAGCAGGTAAAAATGCCCATCTCCCAGTCTTGCCCTGGAGGGATTTGACTGCATACTTTACAAGTTAATGCCTGAGGGTCTGGCTTCTAATTTAGCATGCATCTAGAGGCTGGCTGAGATCTTTCTTAGAGCCCAGAGGAGCTGGTGGGCACTTCCCTGCATTCTCCCTCTTGCTTGATCCAACAATGAAACCAAACCACCAGTACTTCCCTGGAAGGAGCCTGTCCACATATTTAATGCATCAACTTTTATGGCTGCAAGCTGAGGGATGGGTTCCCAAATCATGTAGCTCTGATAGCCAGTGGGTCTTTCATTCACAAGTCCCACAGGACTAGAGCAAACAAAACAAGCAGCTTTTCAACAGGTGCAGAAGCACCCTGCTTGTCCCTCCCCCACTGTCATGGCTATCCACCTGGGCTCAGTGCAGAGGAAGCAGGCAATAATGCCCATCTTCCAATTTCTCCTTCCAAGGGGCTTAACTATATCTTTTCCCATCTATTGCCTGAGGGTACAGCTTTTAGTTAGCCTGTATCTAGGTGCTGACTTTTATCCTTTTCCTTGAAACATTGACCAGTCTTGGCACACCCTCAATTAGGGAGCCACTAAGAACAAAGATGGCAGCTTGGACAACCATAAAGGTTTGAGAGACAACCAGGAGCTTGGGCTGGGCTGATTGATGAGACAGTCTGTCTAGACTGGGAGAGGTGGTTGTCTAATCTAATGTGCAGAAACCAACACAAAGAGTCAAGGAAAATGAAAAAAAAATAATAAGGAAATATGTTCCAAACAAAAGAACAAGATAAATCACCTATAACTGACCTTAATAAAATAGAGATAAGTGATTTACCCAATAGAGAGTTCAAAATAATGGTCATAAAGATGCTCACTGAGGTCAGAGAACAATGCATGAACAAAGTGAGGATTTCAGCAAAGAGAAAATATAAAAGACAAAGAGAGAATCCTAAAAGTAGCAAGATAAAAGGAGTTTGTTACACTGAAGGGGATCCCCATAAGACTATCAGTGAATTTTTCAGCAGAAATTTTGCAAGCCAGGAGGGAGTGGAATGATTTTTCAGAATGCTGAAAGAGAAAACCTGCCAACCAATAATATTCTACATGGCAAAGTTGTCCTTCAGAATTGAAGAAGAGACAAAGAGTTTTTCAGACAAAAGCTGAAGTTAATCACTACTAGATCCATAGATATATGGATCAATAGAACAGAGAGTACAGAATTGGACTCACACATATAATTAATTGATTTTTGACAAAGTTACCAAAGCAATTCGATGGGGATAGGATAATTTTTCTAACAAATAGAGCTGAAAAGATTAAACATATGAAAAAAATCCCAAATAATCTTAAACTCTATATCATACCGTATACAAAAAATAACTGGAGATGAACCACAGATCTCAATGTAAGATATCTAGAAGAAAACTACAGTACTGCAACTTGACTCTGGGTGTTGCAATGTTTTCTTAAGTAGGACACAGAAAGCCCAAATTATAAAAGAAAATAATCAACAAATTGGACTACTCTATCAATTATTTTCTTAAAAACAGCTCTCCAAAAGAAACTAGTAATAAATGGAAGAGAAAGTCACAAACTAGGAGAAAATATTGCAACATTTACATAACAGTAGACCTTTATTTAGTATAATTAAAGAGCCATTACAACTCATTAATAAGAAGATAAACATCTCAATTTGGAAATGGCAAAAAGATTTGAACAGACATTTCACCAAAGAAGATATATGTATGCAAATAAGCAGATGAAAAGATGGTCAATATCAGTACTTAGGAAAGTGCAAATTAAAACCACAAGGAGATAACACTACACTTATTTGAATGGCTAAAAGTAAAAAGTCTAATTGTACTAAGTGTTGGAAATATACAAACACTTTGGAAAGTGGTTTGGCAGTTTTAAGAAATATTAAACATGTACATATTACATGACCCAAGGAAAATAAAAGAATATGTCTACACAAAATCTTGCAAACAAACATTCACAGAAACCTACTCTTGAAAAAAAATCCAAATTTACCCCCTAACCTTAACCCTAATCCTAAGAGATGAATGGATAAACATTTTGTGGTATATCTATATAGTAGAATATTACTCAGAAATAAAAGGAGATGAAGTATTGATACCCACAACCACCTGGATGAATCTCAAAATAGTTGTAATTAGTGAAAGAAATTAGACAAAGAAATGTACATAATATATTATTCCTTTATACAAAAGGATAAAAATTTCTAACTAATTTGTAGTATTAGAAAGCAGACCATTGGTTGCCTGGGGTGGGGTGCATAAGGCACACAGAAACTTATTGGGGTTACGGATATCTTTATCATCTTGATTGTGGTGATGGTTTCATGGTTAGATGCATATGTCAAAACTAATTAAATTTTTAACTCTATTCAGTTATACCTCAATACATCTATTTAAAAGGGAGAGAGAGACCCACATTGAAAGATCTGAAAATACTGTGCTTAATAGTTTTCAGTTTCAATGAAACAGAAACACCTGGAAAGCCACTCCATAAAATTAATCTTTAAAATGTGAAGACGTATCACTCAAAGAAATACTCTAGTACATCAGTTAATCAATGGAGTAGGAACAGAGAGAACAGATACCAATTACACATATGGATTTACTTTAATGTATTCATTAATTCAACCAATATGTATGCCTGGATACATACCAGTGTACAAAATAAAACAAATCCTTCCCCTCATGTTTACTTTCTGCAACTATTATAAATTGTTATCAAACTTGAATAAGCAAATGCTTGCAATATTTTTTAAGTCAAAATAACCATGAATACTTCATTCAATTAATTATTTATATCAATAATCTTAGATATTAAAAACAAGAAAGATATAAAAATAAGACCTATCTTTTTAAATCATCCGTTCTCTTGCCATTACCTTCAAAATAAAAACCAAAACTTGTTTTAGCTGGACATGTCCTTCACAAACTGACCTGTGCCTTCATACTCTGGTGTATACAAACCACGCAAGGGATACTTTATTAATAATGCAGACTTCTGTGCCAAATTCAGATCTTAACTCCGCAGATTTGGGATGGAGCTCAGAATCTGCATTCGCAACTATCAGCCTATTTGATCCTAATAGTCTAACTACCCAGTGAGATAATTAGTGATGCCTAAATGTGATGACACATTGCACAAATAAAGAAACATGCATGAATGGAAATCTCACCAAATTACACAAATGCAACATTCGCCACTAAGAGCACACCTTGCTATCTAGGTGAGTTCACTTAAAATATAGATTTAATTAAATGAGAAACAAAATGCAATGATCCTTAGTAAGCAAAAAATCTTTAGAACATCTTCAAAATCTGAGCAAATACAATCATAAAGCATAGATTCCCAACAGAGGGAAAGCGTTCAGCTTTATTAGAACTAGGTTTTCATTGGAACAAAAGTGACTACAAACTGACACCATAAACAAAAATAAAAAGCAAGACGAAGACATTTCTCTTCTTTCCTTGTGTCCTTGCTCATTTTTATACTTAGTAGACTTAATTTAGCTCATAATTTAAAATTTATTTTTGCCATAAGTAAATGCATTCCCTCCACTTCCTTTAACACAGTCACAAAAAAGTAACTAAAATCTTTGTATATTTTTAATGGTATATGATTAAGGATGATTCTGGGGAACTTTGATTCCATGATTTTATAATGTTATCTTTTAATAGTCATATCCTGAATATTTGGTAAATGTAAAGAATTCATTTGATTAAAAATAAAATCCTTTCTAATAACCTTTAATTAGCATTTCTCAGCAGATGTTTGTTTTCATTCCATTCTCATTAATCAACTGACCTACCCCAGCCCGAGGGCACAGTCTTAAAACAAGTTATTGATGTCCCTACCTTTAGGAAATCTACTGTATCTTCAAGAAAGATCCAAAGAATGAATGAGAAAACATATCTAGCCCACAAAGCTGTCCAGGAGGAACTGAGGACATGCCATATGTTAAAAGAGAGGATCTAGTCCTGAGCTATCAGAAGAGAATAAGAGAAAGTCTCTACAGATGGTCATCATGATACACTCTGGCATCAGGCAGAAAAGGTGGATATAAGGGGAAAAGGAAGAAGAAAGTGTAAAGGTAAACCTAACGATGCTGTCATTGCCTATCAAAGAGAGGAATACTTTCTCCACATTTAGAAAAAAATCAGAGCAGGTGAAAATGGGTGGTGAAGAAACAGGAAAGGATAAAAATTGGAATACTTACAGGTATTTCTTCTATAATTGGAATTTCAATTGTATTCCACACAAGCTTTTTGACCCTAACTGTCTTGACCAGTACAAAAAATTAGAAATAATAAAACCAGTTCCCCATATTAAGCCTGAATGTACATAATGGTTTGTCTATTTCTGCTATTCCTGCTGCCCACAGGTTTTCAGGTATGACCAATATGTCAGGATATTCTCTCCATTACCAGATTGCAAATGCCCTGCGGGCAGAGTCAGCTGTTATTTTGGTTGTATAGCTCTCGACGTGTGGGTGTGAAATAAATCCTAAATGTGCAACATTAAAGGTGGACTGGATCTTGGAAATTATCCGGTAATATATCCTTATTTTATATATGAGGAAACTGAGACCCAGGGAAATTAGATAATTTGCCCAAGGTCTCATAGCTAGTGTTAAGTTGATAAGTTGATGATTTCAGAGTCTTCTAGAACAGCCACGAATTTTAATTCATCTGCCTTGCTAACCTGCTCATAATTTATAAATTCTATGCATGGAGGCATAGGCTTAGGTTATTTGAGAAAATGGACTTGTTCTCTTAAATACTGCATTAAATTTGTTACATCTAGCATACACAACTATTTTGAAAGCAAGTTTTTTTGAAAAATCCTTACTATTAGTAAAGTCACGGTGGAATACGTTAATACTCTTTAACATTCTTTTTAGTTTTGGGGGATTGCATTTTTTTTTTATTTTAAGACAATGAAAGAAACCAGTGGAAAGAAGAAATTTTTCTACATCAAATAAAAATAAATTTGTGGGAAATATTTGTCTCCATATCCAAATAATCACTCTGTATGAGGCTGAAACTAAAAATTCATATCACTGAATTAATATTAACTGATAAAAGTAAAAATATACTGCTTTCTATAGCTTGATTTTGGAAAAGTCTGTCATTGTCATGAGAGTATAAGCCATACTTCAAATATTTTGTTTTCTTAACTTTAGTGGAATAAAATCCATTTATTACCAAAACAGCGTACTTACTGATTCAGGACAGGAGTGTAGGCAGTTTTATCCTCATCAATAATCGTGACCATCAGTGTAATAAGTTGGGGCCAAAAATCCAAATTCTTGGTGGTTGGTCCCTGATCTTCCCGAGGAATGTCCCGTTTCTTACTCTGCTCACAAGGTCACGCAACATGCAAAAGAAAAGGTTAAATGGTATGACTTTAGTTAGATGTCACTGTCAAACAGGAGGATTAGAGAAAAGGGGTAATGGAACAACTCTCAGATCATGCTGGCCAAAGCTATTAAATTCAGGTTTCCTCTCTTCATTGAATGCATCCCATAGGGTAAAGTCACAATGGCCAGGCTTGAACTCCTATATACTTTGGTTCTGGAATGGAGGTTTCTCTTCCTCTATTGCAGTTCATGACCTTAGGAATTATTATTGTAGAAATTATCCCTTTAATGTGGCTTCTTCCAAGGCAAAAGGTTGAATTCTGTTTGTACAATGAGGTGTGTGTGTGTGTGTTGTATATAAAATTTGTCCTGCCTAAATATTTTGTCCATAGTCACACTGGTAGTAAAGTGGGCTGAACTCAAGCAAGACTGCCTGGTTACAAAGCCAGTACTGTTAAATACGACAGCATATACAAGTTGCATGAATGGTCTGGAACTCTCTCATTCCACTCACAAATGTATCTAGTTAACAAAAACTTCCTAAGTCTATCTTTCTTTTTTGTGCATGTATGTGTATTTAAATCATATTGGAATCCTTCTTGATTTACCATACTGAATGAATTCTCCACTCTCACCTCTAGGAAGAGTGTTGCCTCAATGATCTAAATTTACAGTGAGATTAACAGAGTATAATAACAATGTTGAATGTTTAACATCTAAACTTCATACTCAACAAACACAATTCCTTTGAACACACAAATAAATTATTCTGGTCACTTTGTTTGGTGGGCATTCTTCTTATAACACTTCTTTCACATGTACTTTTTTAAATTAGGCAAAAAAGATAAAGACAAGACAATTTTCACTCAAGTATATGACTCAGTGGGAAGCATACTGTTTCCTTGTTTTTGCTAAATTATTTATAATCTTATATATCCAGGATATCTGAAAGCTCCAATGTGTAGCTCAGGAAATTTATGGGCTCTCATACAAAAGGTGGATTTGATTTTACTTGACCCAATCTTTTGCCCTATCCAACTACCATGTCTTTTCCAAAGAACAGCCACCCTCTGCTGAATGGTTGTATGCCTATCGTCTAATGCTGCCCAAGACAGGTAACCAGATTTGGATGAGTCATCACACTATTAAGTTAAAATATAATCCTGTATTAAATCCACTTACTGTTAGAGACCTCATACACAGACTATAACGCACCTTTAGGGACTTTAATTTTCCTAGGGTGCTTCCAAATGCTGTTGATTTACCTTTAAGCTCAAAATTTAACAGATACTAAAAGTCGAAGAGCTAAAATAGTCAAAAAATTAGTGGCTAGGACAAATTACTTCAAATTGGCAGAATGAACTATAAGCAGTCTCCAAAGGATCTTAAGAATCTTATATATCTGGTCCCTGAGAACCACTTGAAACTCTGGCAGCCTTCCTCTTTTAATTCCTTAGGTACACCAAGGCACATCAGAAGATCTTTAATAAGAAAAAGGCAGCAAAAAAGGCTTACAAATGTCTCACTTTGCCTATTATTAAATTACATTTTCTATTGAAATTTATCTTTCTTTTACGAACAAGAATTTATTATGGTCACAATAACATAATTATTTATTCATTACATTAAGCTCAATAGATTTCCTTCTCTATGATGTAGTTAGAAAGCCAGGGAACCTGGTGAGTTGTGAAGATTGTAAGTAAAATTAGTTCTGATGGCAACGGTGGACTATATGAGAATACTATCATTAATCATCTTGATGTGTATATAGCCACACTATATGCCTAACGTTTCAAGTAATGTGAATAAATAAAAATAAATGACTACTGATGACATGTCTAACACCAGAGTCACTTATCATCATTCTGCAAAGGGTGATCTGGGAAACGGCAGAGACCAAAGTAGTTGAATATACATTAATTCCAAAGTCCCTTAGTTGTCACAGATTACTTTTTTATGACATCAGAGGATTACAGTTGGTAATGATTTTTGCATAAAATTCTGTATGCTGCATCAGAATAAACCAAACCTGATGCTGAGTCATGAAGTTTTTACGTACCACATATCAGTAGCATAAATCATGCTTTATGTATTTTACTAGTGCATTTGAATAAACTGCATGTTTGAAACATGTAGTACAACCATTATATAAGAATACTTGACTGCTTAGGAACTCAGTTTTTCTAAGTAACACTTTATGAATAGTTAAGAAGTCTATTGGGGCATTTGAAATTGTGGTTGGAAAAATTAAGATAATGGCAGTAGAAATTCTGAAAGCTAGTAATAAGTGTATTAATATTTACTAAAACCCCTATGAATTAATATGTATCACAAGAAAAATTTAATAAAATATATTTATATTATATAAAAGTATAATATATATTAACCTCATTAATAACAAATAAAATACAATAGGTTTATAAAGCTATGACTTAGTATGTCAATCTTAATATGGTCATTGTTATTATAGTGTCTAAAAATTATTTTGTTAATAGATAATTGAGGAAAGAGATATGAAAGAAAGACTGTGAAAGTATAATGGGGAGAGAAATTTTTAAAAGTAGAAAGTCACCAGGGTGTAGGATCAGCTGAAAAACCTTCTAGTCATCATATTTATAAAGGATATTTCAATACAAAAAGCTTGTACAGACAAGCTGATAAGATGTACATTATACTTTCACAATATCAAAGAAGAAAATATGAAGATACTCCATTAAGAAGAGATCAATATACAGAGAGAACCATTATATGTAAAAAAGTGTTGAAATAACAGATTATATCTTCATGGTAGTAGGACCTAGCAACACTTCTAAGGTTTCTACAACATATTTCTGTTCCATCCCATGTATTTGTTCAATAAGCATATAATTTTGAAATACCTCCTCTAAGGAGCTGGCCAGACAAGGGTTGGGGGGAGATATGTGGTAGAGCAATGCAGTGGGATGTTTAAATGCAAAGGCACATGACACTAATTGGGGAATTACTAGCAATGTGAGGCTGCAGGCTTTTGACAAGTTTCTCTAACATTAGTTCTACTGGATATTAGTGAGTATCTCTCTCTCTCTCTCTCTCTCTCTCACACACACACACACACACACACACACACACACACACACACACGGTCCATGCTCAAATTGAGGAAATTTTGCTTAAATGAAGTTAAATACGTTATTTCCAGACTTCTTGTAGTAAGATGCTAATGTACATTGTGATTCTCTAAGATGGTGGTTCTCAAACTTTAGTGTTTTTCAGCATCACTGGGCAGGCTTGCTAAAACACAGATCGGTAGGCTCTACCACCAGAGTTTCTGATTCAGTAGGTCTAGGGTGAAGCTTGAGAATTTGCATATATAATAAAGTCTCAAGTAATTCTGGTGCTGTTGGTCCCAGGGCCAATTTGAGAGTCTTCTACTCCCCTCCTATTCCCCACATCCCAACTTGTAAAACATTCCACAGAAAAAGTGTTCCTCTGAGTATACTTTGGGAAACAAAAGGCTAGAGAGATGCAGGGGTCAAATACTGAAAGACATTTTGTGTTATATGAAGGGATTTGCATTTAAACTAAATTTGATGAGGACTATTATATGATTTTAAACACGGGAATACTTAATTACAGTTGTGTTTTTAAAAAATGATTTGGCAGTAGCAGGAAGTTTAATAAATTAAAACTTATGAAATAGTCAATAAATAAAATTGATAGGTTTATGAAAATACTTATGAAATAGTTAGGTAAAATTAATAGAACTCATTATGTGAATGGTGAGAAAGAAGAGAGAGAGGGAAACGTCAATGGAACTATCCATAAGGTAATTAGGTAAACCAGCCTGGAGTTTAGAAAGCACTCTGGACTATGGATATAGCTTGAAGAATTCCAGGATGTATGTGGTAGCTGAAATTACGGAGTAAACAAGTTTACTCAAAGAGAGAGAGAGAAGACTACATGGCTAGAGGCAAAACCTTGGGGAGAAAGTCTAAAAGAGAATAACATTTTATGAAAGAGGGAAATAGATGGGGGAGTGAGGACCCTGTTGAAATGGGAGAAAATGGGATCCAGAGTAAATGTTGGAGGATTCGACTTGAATGTAAATGAAGAGCAAGGCTTCCTCTGAGTCAGGCAATAAAGAATCTTGCAGATAAGTCTTGTTGATGGTGAGAAAGGACAGCTAGAAATTTCTATCCTGAGAGAAGAGGAGGAGTAAATAGTAAAAGTTTGAAACAACCTCTGCAAGGAATGAAAGTGGGCCTTGAGTTGGACCCAGAGTGGCCCTGCCAGGGAGCTGGGGAGCGCTGTTGAGGGTGGGGCCCTGCACTTACAAGGATGCTACTCTGGACCATCATGAGTTTCCTCCAGGACTGGATTCAGAAGTCAAGGAAACAGAGTGTTGGATTTACTACTGTAGGGCAATGAAGTAGGAAAAGGATTTAAGTGTTTGACCAGAATGGTTGGAGTGTTGGAACAAATATATTTTATGGTCCAGAGGAAGGAAGAAGAGAAATGGGAGGGAAGATGGAGGAGTAGATCTAGAAAAAGGAGGGAGGAGAAAGGAAGGACAGCAGATTGTTGGAGGAGGAAGTTTGTGTTTAGGCATTCAGACCATGGCGGGGCAGGGATAGAGATCACGTAAAGGGCTCTAGAGTGGAGGTCGAGAAAAGCTGAGGAAAATGATACCTCAGGTAAGATAAGGAAGCTGTGGTAACTCAAAAGAACTTACAGAATTTGTGTGTGTGTGAGCAGGTGACTGCTGCAGTGTACGTAGAAAGATGGTCTTCTTTCAAGGTAAGTGATGGCTGAAAGTTTTGGCAACAAGGCTTATAGATGGAAAATCAGGACAGCGTGAATATAAAGACACAAAAGAAAATGAAATAGAGGTAAGCCTGAGTATTAAAAAAGAAATAAGCTTTAAATTGTAACAAAAAGGCTAGCAAAGTAAATTAATATTAAAATATGAACTAGATAGCTCTTTTATAATAAGTTTGCAACATCCTCTGACTCTGAGTTGGCTGTATGGCTTCTCATACTTCGGAGATAAGGACATCTTAGCCCTAGCAGTTCACAGGTTAGAAAAATTGGAACTTTGTTACTGGTTTTGGAAGCAGAACATAAAGTTTCAAATGCTCAGCGGATTTGAGATCCTTATGAAGAGCAATGTGGACAGTTTATCAGCCAGGAGAAAGGAGGACATTTATACTGGCCTTCACTTAGGCAGGATTAGATACAGTTTCTCTAGGTACCCTTCCCTCAGCAGGTGGAACATTTTTTACATCCGTGGAGACATGCTTCTTGCTTCTCTCTCCGAAATATTATTGCTTTTCCTTTATCGTCTAATAATACTTCTACCATCTCCAAAAACAGCAACAGAGGCATCTTTTTAACTCGTTCCATGGTCAGTTCTGACAACAAACTTGCAGCCTTGGAGACTGAATATACAAATGAACAATGGCCAGACCACATATGACAGAAATCTGACCCACAATCTCCACAACAACCAGTTTGGGAAACCAACCCAAAATCTCTGCAACAGTCGGCCCAGAATGATCAGGACTTGGTCAATGACTGCCAGTTTCCTTATATTTTACCCTGACTTCTAACTCAGGACCAAGCATTGAAAGCCAAATATGTCCCCCAAATCATGCACACAAGATGCCGCCTTCTAGCTAGGTGACTCCCAGTTTCCCCAGGCCAACAAGCTCTGATCATACTAGACCTGAAACCTTCCCTGCTGTTTTCACTATAAAGCTTTTCCACTTCCCTGTCTGCTGTTGAGTCTGGGCCAAATAAAAGTGATGTTGGCTGCCTTCGCTGTTTGAGTAAGATCTGAATAAACAGCCTCTGTCTGTTCTCATTTGGGTGGTCTTCATTGATTTTCAAACATCAAAGCCAAACATTAAAATCCTGATTTCAGAGATGAAGAAACTGAGGGTTACCTCATTTCTGACCGCTTCTTCTTCACTGAAAACAGAACACGTAGACCACATTAAAAAATGTATAGCTTTGGTTTTCTCTTTATATCCTCAACTCCAAGCCCTGGTTACCTAGTTTATAGACACAGATGACAACCATTACCTCCAACTAATAATAATGGGCTGATTTTTATCCTGAGTTATATACCTTGAATGACAAGGAATGCTTTCAGAAAATAAAATTATGGATGCTTATGTGAAATCCCTGCACAGGTCCTGCATTCTTGAGACTCACAACTGCTCAGCATTCATCTGCAGTTTGAGAGTTACAGGCACAAGGAGGGTTTGGTTCTAAGTTAATTGCCAGTTGTTTTCCCCCCCAGTTTTAGAGCTTTCTTTTTTTTTCAACCATTTTTTAAGTATATTTAATTTACATTGTTGTGTTAGTTTCAGGTGTACAACAAAGTAATTCGGTTGTATGTATATATACGTATAACTTTATAACTTGTAATAATCTATAAAGGAAAATTTAGTAAGAACTTTGGGGACACTGGATACTGATGAATGATGAAAGAGTATTAATTAAGAAAGCTCCATAAATTAGGAGTTTGGGATTAATATTAAAAAATAGATATGGATATCTATTCTTTTTCACATTTTTTTCCATTACAGTTTATTACAAGATATTGAATATAGTTCTCTGTGCTATACTGTAGGTACTTGTTATTTATCTATGTTATATATAGCAGTGTGTATATATTAATTCCAAACTCCTAATTTATAGAGCTTTCTTAATTGATACTGCTTTATTATCAGTATCCAATGTCCCAAAAGTTCTTACTAAAGTTACTAGTTAATCCTTACAGTTCATATAACTGCAGTCATTTTATCTGCTTCTCCCAATTAGTGTCGGTTTAATTCCATTCAACTTTGGGCAGGATGGACAACCAGACATGGACATAATAGGAGATCCAGAGAGTGAAGTTCCAGCACTTCACAGACTCCCATTCTACTTGCCCAAATATAGGAAACCATCAAAATGACACTATAGTGTCCAGAATGCCTTCACTAAAATTGCTTATCTTGGTAATTCCAGAAGGCTAAATCCTTGTTTGACTGATTACACTTAGGGAAAATGATGTGAGTCTCTGATCAAGGTGTGAAGGGGTAGATAGGAAATTTAAAAAGCAGGATGTTAAAATATTTCAGGGAGACTTGTACCTAGAACAGGAAGAAAATAAACAAGGAGAAAGATTGTTAAGATGTATTAACTGTATGTGAGAAACTTGGTCACCACACCGAAGAATTCTACAATTCTTTGTCAGCTCAGACAAAGGCAGTCAACTGGATTCCAGGGTCTTGCATTTGGAGTAAAATCAAGGAGACTGTCCACAAGCAAGATAAGAGAGGAAGAGATACAGAAGTTTAAATCAGCGAAGAAGTAAATGCAAATCTTTTTTGTTCACTTCTTAACAGCCAAGAACTCACAGACCTACCCACACTGCTATACCTCTTTGTTCTTGAGTCACAGTGTAGTACTGAAAAGGCTACTGAAACATTTACTGCAATTTCTGCATTCTAGAGATGAGGAAACAGCCTGACAGATGAGGAAACTGAGCCTGACACAAATTACTCAGCTAAATGGCAGAAGACAGAGTTGGATTTTGTTTGTTAAGGCATAAAGAAGCAAATTAAGTTATTGATCAGCAGGTTCGTGACCCCTCCCTCTAATTAAAAAGTTTGAAAATGACTGCTAAATGGAAGCATTAGTATTTGTAACTGATGACCTAAGTCTCCTTATACATCTTAAGAGCTAAGATAAATGGGGCATCCATTTTAAGGTGGTGCCAATATTTCCCATTACGTATTGAAAAAAAAATTTTTTTGCCTTTGGCAAAGTTTATTTCATCTCTTACTTAGACCATTTGCAAGTTTATCACCTTTTTATCTACCTAATTCTTCAAAGGTTTTTCCACTGTTAATCTTAAATGCCTTCTTCACCACTGAATTTTCCTGATATATAGTAAGTCACTTAAACTTGGTCATGAATGGGAGAGACTCTGGGAAGTTATCCTGAATGAGGCTTAGTGCCTGGATTCTCTAATGAGCTGGATCGTGATCATACACATAATGAATAGCCCTGAGTATTCTGGTTATGTGTGAGTCAACCTGAGTTTACTTTCATCACAAAGTTGTGCCATTGTTGCTTTCTAACTAAGCAACTCTGCTAACTGGGGCAGAGTCTAAATTCCAGTTGCCATAATTAATTGTATAACTAGCTTTTAAAATCCATAGCAAAAATGCTTTGGGACAATGTGAATTGTAACTTTTGCAGAGAACTTAAAAGAAACATACCAAGCAGTGAAATCTGAGACTATATGCAAAGCTGCCACTGCCCAGTGTTTTTCTAAGTCTGGTCCATAGATCATCTACATCAGAATCACCTGGGTTTCTTATTAGAAATACATACACTTGATTTTAGAGTCCCTGTTGCAGACCTACTAAATTAAGATAACTAGACTTATGCCTGGGAGTCTGGACTTAACACGTACAGCTCTGCTCTTCCGAAATCCTCACATCCATAGGTAGAGTTCACTACTAAATTGTCAGTCAGTTAAAAATAGGCCTGTTTTTGTTTGTTTTTTTGTTTGGTTTTTTTTTAAAGGAAGGGTGATACAGCTCTTCCTGGATGCCAATGTCAGTCATAGGTTGCTAGATTTTGCATTCTGTGTGATAACAAAAGACTTCTCTTTTATCTTTACATATTACGAATTTCCAACTACATAGTTATCTAATTTTAAGAGGAGGTGGAGTAACTTATTGGATATTTATGTGGTGCCCATTCCAGGTGTTGATAAGATTGCTATGCTAATCCCTTTGTAACACATTACTTTTTAAATTAAGAGTCACTAGGAAATTACTGTTATACCCAAATAACTTAATTTACTGTTGCTAATTGAGAACAAAAAAATTGAGCACCTAGTAATTAGAGTAATTACTAAAAACCAAAAATATGTTAATATGGTTAGGAAAAAAACAAGGAATTTCCATATATTAGAATATTGTATTTGTATTACAGCAAAACAGAATCTTCACTGGGTCTTTTCAGCTTCAGTAAGTTTGAGATATGCTGACACTTAAATTGCCAAAACTGCATTTCAAAATTTGGACACTCCATGTGGTTTTTAAAATCTCTATATGATTCCTTGAATTTCAATAGACTGTACATAGTTAATGATCTATACATACTATAAATTGTCATAACTTTGAATGTGGACTTTAAATATATCCACACAAATTAGTTAACAGTACGGAATAATAGAAAAAAAATAATTGAACATGGGATCAGGAACTTATATTTTGTTCTAAGCTTACATTAATTTGTCCAAACTTGGGCAAGGAATTAATTTCTTCAAATTTGGATTCTTAATATTGAAATCAGAGTATACATACCTGATCCTATTTTTCTGGTAGTTCTAGCAAGTATATAAGTAGAACATCTTCAGTAAGAGACATTTATTACCGTAACAGGTGAATACTCACTTTTAATTAAATTTATGGTAAATGCTCTGCTAATTGACAAGCTTCTTGTTCAAATTCTGAGAGATGTATAAGACAGTTTCTTGAACATAAAATATTAATATTTTAATGGATAACCTAATAGTTTTCCCCTTTTCTCTTTACAAAAATTAAACTTGCATTAAAAAGAAAAAAATGTAATAGGTCACATCTAGAAGGCATTTATTTTCAATTTAAGATATTACATATTAAAGACAACTAGTAGTACTGAGACCAAACTCAGGAGTACCATGAGAGATGACTTCAAATACATGATGGACTGTGGTATAGAAAGAGATTAGAAGAGAAATTGGATTTGTCTTGCATGGTCAAGAAAATAAAACTAGTACTTGTGAGTAAAACTTTCAATAGAGAAGATTTTAGTACAACATAAGGAAAAAATGTCTAAATATCAGATCTCTACAAATGTTATAAACCTCCAGCCATTTAAAGGTATACAAGAAATCCTTTGTCCATGTTGTATCTAAAAATTGACCACAATCTCTGGGTTTCTTTTTAATATACTGTCTATGATTATACTCCAGTAACTAAATTCACAGAGATGAACACATAAGTTTTGAGCATTTGATGGGATGTTGATTACAAATACGTTACTTTTTTTTATGGCCTTACTGATGTGCAATTGATATACAAAAACAGCATTTATTAATGTACACAGTTTGATGAGCCTAAACATATGTATACATCCACGATAGAATCACTAAAAACAAGATTATAAACCTAGCCATTGCCTCCAAAAGTTTCCTGTGTCCCTTTCCTCCCATCCCTTTCCCCTGTAGTAAGAATATTTTACAGGAGCCCTATCCTCCCAACAAATTTTTAAATTCACAATATCATGTTATTAACTATAGGCACTATGTTGTATAGCAGATCTCTAGAACTTGTACAACTGTAACTTAATACTCATTGAATATACGACTACTATTTTTAAAGGGTAGAATACACTGTGGCAGAGAAAGGATAGCTGTTCACCATATCTGTTTCCCCTTTTCCTTGAGTACACAGCTAGACTACTGTGAAGGATTTAAGATGCCTTTAAATTCTTTGATAATCCTTTCATAAAAGGTATGCCTATATTTCCTTCCCTTGAATATGCGTGACTTTGACCAAAAGAATATGGCAGAAGTGACCTATCTCTGTGTCGAGGCTGAGGTTTTAAGAAAACTGGCAACTCCCAATTCCTATTTCTTGGACCACCTGCTCTTAAAATCCAGCCACTAAATTGTGAGGACACCCAAGTAGCCCCATGGAGAAGTCCACGTGGAGAAGAACCAACAGACCTGGTGCAGTTCCCAGATGACAGACAGAATATCTTGCTAGCCATATGAGTAAGCCTCTGGGAAGTAGATTCCCTAGCTCCAGTCAAGCCAGACCAGCTGAAGCTGCACAGAGCGGAGATGAGATTTTGACACCCAGACCTACCCACATGACAGATCTGTGAGCAAAATAAGCTACTGTTACAGTTTTCAACCACTACGATTTATGGTGGTTTGTTAACTAGAACAGAATTTAATGCTGGAAGTGGGGTGTCAATGTTAAAAACCTAAAACCTGTGGCATTGATTTAGGATTGAATGGTAGGCAGCAGCTAGAAGGGCTTCAAGGATAGCATTAGTGAAATCGGAAGACTTGCTGGTGAGAACCTAAAGGACAGTGAGGATATTGTTATTTTAGGCCAGATAAAAGGTGACTCCTGTTACTTAGCAGGGAATATTTGTCAACATTGTCACCTGCAATAAATATAGAAAGCAGAAAATGTGAGCTGGTGGATTTGGCAGAATAATGAATCTGTCAAGTGGTTTCTCAAAGTCATGTAGAACATAGAGCTGGAAAGAGAGATGAGCTAAAAAACAAATGAATCATTTTCCAAGCAGAATTACAAGGAAATATAAAGGAACCAGGACTTTCTGGGTTCAAAATGAAAACCTTTTCATCCTTAATCTCCCCAGAACACAAGACTTTCAAAGCGAGAAAGAGTTTCAGGAAATGTATCAAACCCAGGGTACTTTACTAGCATGACTCTATGGTCATGCAAAGATGTCTAGGTCCAAAGCAGGGTTCCTGAGAGGGTTATGAATATTTAAAGTGTATGCAGTACAGCAGACACAAGAAGAACTACAATCCTGCAGCCTGTGGAGAAAAACCACATTCACAGAAAGATAGACAAGATGAAAAGGCAGAGGGCTAGGTACCAGATGAAGGAACAAGATAAAACCCTAGATAAACAACTAAATGAAGTGGAGATAGGCAACCTGCCAGAAAAAGAATTCAGAATAATGATAGTGAAGATGATCCAGGACCTCAGAAAAAGAATGGAGGCAAACTGGAGAAGGTGCAAGAAATGTTTAACAAAGATCTACAAGAATTAAAGAACAAACAGAGATGAACAATACACTAACTGAAATGAAAAATACCCTAGAAGGAATCAATAGCAGAATAACAGAGGCAGAAGAACGGATAAGTGACCTGGAAGACAGAATGGTAGAGTTCACTGCTGCGGAACAGAATAAAGAAAAAAGAATGAAAAGAAATGAAGACAGCCTAAGAGACCACTGGGACAACATTAAACGCAACAAAATTCGCATTATAGGGGTCCCAGAAGGAGAAGAGAGAGAGAAAGGACCTGAGAAAATATTTGAAGAGATTTTAGTCGTAAACTTCCCTAACATGGGAAAGGAAATAGCCATCCAAGTCCAGGAAGGGCAGCAAGTCCCATAAAGGATAAACCCAAGGAGAAACATGCCAAGACACACAGTAATCAAATTGGCAAAAATTAAAGACAAAGAAAACTTACTGAAAGCAACAAGGGAAAAACAACAAATAACATACAAGGGAACTCCCATAAGGTTAACAGCTGATTTCTCAGCAGAAACTCTACAACCCAGAAGGGAGTGGCATGATCTACTTAAAGTGATGAAAGGGAAGAACCTACAACCAAGATTTCTCTACCCGGCAAGGATCTCATTCAGATTCGATGGAGAAATCAAAACCTTTACAGACAAGCAAAAGCTAAGAGAACTCAGCACCACCAAATCAGCTCTACAACAAATGCTAAAGGAACTTCTCTAAGTGGGAAACACAAGAGAAGAAAAGGACCTATAAAAACAAACCCAAAACAATTAAGAAAATGGTCATAGGAACATATATACCAGTAATTATCTTAAACATGAATGGATTAAATGCTCTAACCAAAAGACATAGGCTTGCTGAATGGATACAAAATCAAGATCCATATATATGCTGTCTACAAGAGACCCACTTCAGACCTACGGTCACATACAGACTGAGAGTGAGGGGATGGAAAAACATATTCCATGCAAATGGAAATCAAAAGAAAGCTGGAGTAGCTATACGCATAAGCAGATAAAATAGACTTTACAATAAAGAATGTTACAAGAGACAAGGAAGGACACTACATAAATGATCAAAGGATCAATCCAAGAAGAAGATACAACAATTATAAATATATATGCACCCAACATAGGAGCACCTCAATACATAAGGCAACTGCTAACAGCTATAAAAGAGGAAATCAAAAGTAACACAGTAATAGTGGGGGACTTTAACACCTCACTTACCCCAATGGACAGATCATCCAAACAGAAAATTAATAAGGAAACACAAGCTTTAAATGACACAATAGACCAAATAGATATAATTGATATTTATAGGACATTCCATCCAAAAGCAGCAGATTACACTTTCTTCTCAAGTGTGCATGGAACATTCTCCAGAATAGATCACATCTTGGGTCACAAATCAAGCCTTAGTAAATTTAAGAAAACTGAAATCATATCAAGCATCTTTTCTGACCACAATACTATGAGATTAGAAATCAATTACAGGGAAAAAACGTAAAAAACACAAACACATGGAGGCTAAACAATACGTTACTAAATAACAAAGAGATCACTGAAAAAAATCAAAGAGGAAATAAAAAAATAACTAGAGACAAATGACAATGAAAACATGACACTCCAAAACCTATGGGATGCAGCAAAAGCAATTCTAAGAGGCAAGTTTATAGCTATACAAGCCTACCTCAAGAAACAAGAAAATTCTCAAACAAACAATCTAACGTTACACCTAAAGGAACTAGAGAAAGAAGAACAAACAAAATCCAAAGTCAGTAGAAGGAAAGAAATTGTAAAGATCAGAGCAGAAATAAATGAAATAGAAACAAAACAAGAGCAAAGATCAATAAAACTAAAAGCTAGTTCTTTGAGAAGACAAACAAAATTCATAAACCATTAGCCAGACTCATCAAGAAAAAGACGGAGAGGACTCAAATCAATAAAATTAGAAATGAAAAAGAAGTTACAACAGACACTGCAGAAATACAAAGCATCCTAAGAGACTACTACAAGCAACTCCATGCCAATAAAATGGACAACCTGGAAGAAATGGACAAATTCTTAGAAAGGTATAAACTTCCAAGACTGAACCAGGAAGAATAGAAAATATGAACAGACCAATCACAAGTATTGAAATAGAAACTGTGATTAAAAATCTTCCAACAAACAAAAGTCCAGGACCAGATGGCTTCACAGGTGAATTCTATCAAACATTTAGAGAAGAGCTAACACCCATCCTTCTCAAACTTTTCCAAAAAATTGCAGAGGAAGGAACACTCCCAAACTCATTCTATGAGGCCACCATCAGCCTTATACCAAAACCAGACAAAGACACTACAAAAAAGAAAATTACAGACCAATATCACTTATGAATACAGATGCCAAAATCCTCAACAAAATACTAGCAAACAGAATCCAACAACACATTAAAAGGATCACACACCATGATCAAGTGGGATTTTTCCCAGAGATGCAAGAAGTGTTCAATATATGCAAATCAATCAATGTGATACACCGTATTAACAAACTGAAGAATAAAAAACATATGATGATCATCTCAATAGATGTAGAATCTACCTCAACATAATAAAGGCCATATACGACAAACCCACAGCAAACATCATTCTCAATGTTGAAAAACTGAAAGCATTTCCTCTAAGAACAGAAATGAGACAAGGATGTCCACTCCCACCACTGTTATTCAACATAGTTTTGGAAGTCCTAGTCACAGTAATCAGAGAATAAAAAGAAATAAAAGGAATACAAATTGGAAAAGAAGAAATAAAACTGTCACTGTTTTCAGGTGACATGATATTATACATAGAGAATGCTAAAAATTCCACCAGAAAACTAATAAAGCAAATCAATGAACTTGGTAAAGTTGCAGGATACAAAATTAATGCACAGAAATCCCTTGTATTCCTATACACTAATGATGAAACATCTGAAAGAGAAATTAAGGAAACACTCCAATTTACCATTGTAACAAAAGGAATAAAATACCTAGGAATAAACCTACCTAGGGAGACAAAAGACCTGTATGCAGAAAACTCTAAGACACTGCTGAAAGAAATTAAAGAAGATACCAACAGATGGAGAGACATACCATGTTCTTGTATTGGAAGAATGAAAATTGTGAAAATGACTATACGACCCAAAGCAATCTAGAGATTCAATGCAATTCCTATCAAATTACCAATGGCATGTTTTACAGAACTAGAACAAAAAAATCTGAAAATTTGTATGGAGACACAAAAGACCCCAAATAGACAAAGCAGTCTTGAGGGAAAAAAACGGAGCTGGAGGAATCAGGCTCCCTCGGATTCCAGACTATACTACAAAGCTACAGTAATGAAGACAGTATGGTACTGGCACAAAAACAGAAATATAGATCAATGGAACAAGACAGACAGCCCAGAGATAAACCCACGCACCTATGATCAAGTAATCTATGACAAAGGAGGCAAAGATATACAATGGAGAAAAGACAGTCTCTTTAATAAGTGATGCTGGGAAAACTGGACAGCTACATGTAAAAGAATGAAATTAGAATACTCCCTAACACTGTACACCAAAATCAACTCAAAATGGATTAGAGGCCTAAATGTAAGACTGGACACTATAAAACTCTTAGAGGAAAACATAGGAAGAACACTCTTTGACATAAATCACAGCAAGATATTTCTTGATCCACCTCCTAGAGTAATGGAAAAAAAAACAACAATAAACAAATGAGACCTAATGAAACTTAAAAGCTTTTGCACAGCAAAGGAAACCATAAACGACGAAAAGACAACCCACAGAATGGGAGAAAATATTTGCAAACCAATCAGTAGACAAAGAATTAATCTCCAAAACATATAAACAGCTCATGCAGCTCGATATTAAAAAACAAACAACTCAATTCAAAAATGGGCAGAAGACCTAAATAGACATTTCTCCAAAGAAGACATACAGATGGCTAAGAAACACATGAAAAGCTGCTCAACATCACCAATTATTAGAGAAATGCAAATCAAAACTTCAATGAGGTATCACCCCACACCAGTTAGAATGGGCATCATCAGAAAATCTACAAACAACAAATGCTGGAGAGGGTGTGGAGAAAAGGGAACCCTCCTTGCACTGTTGGTGGGAATGTAAAATGATACAGCCACTATGGTGAACAGTATGAAAGTTCCTTAAAAAACTCAAAATAGAATTATCATATGACTCAGCAATCCCACTATTGGGCATATACCCAGAGAAAGCCATAATTCAAAAAGACACATGCACCCCAATGTTCATTGCAGCACTATTTACAATAGCCAGGCCATGGAAGCAACCTAAATGCCCATCGACAGACGAATGGATAAAGAAGATATGGTACATACATACAATGGAATATTACTCAGCCATAAAAAGGAATGAAATTGGGTCATTTGTAGAGACGTGGATGCATGTAGAGACTGTCACACAGAGTGAAGTAAGTCAGAAAAAGAAAAGCAAATATCGTATATTAACGCATATATGTGGAACCCAGAAAATGGTACAGATGAACCGGTTTGCAGGGCAGAAATTGAGACACATAAGTAGAGAAAAAAATGTATGGACACCACGAGGGGAAAGCAGCGGGGGTGGTGGTGGTGGTGGTGGTGGTGTGATGAATTGGGAGATTGTGATTGACATGTATACACTGATGTGTATAAAATGGATGACTAATAAGAACCTGCTGTATAAATTAATTAAATTTAAAAAACGGAATATGAAGTCACACACACAGAAAATAAATAAAAAAATAAACTGTCTGCAGTAGACTTCCTGAGTATCTTAAGCAAGTTCCTTTCAGAATTTTTGTACTAGAAAAAAAGGGGCTTGTAATAATCTTACAGGTGTGCCTCATGGCTCCTTTCAACTATACAAAAAGATTTCTAAGAATCTTAATTGCATTGTCCTACAGCACATGACTTTTAATCCAAGGTAAAGGTCTGTCTTAGAAAGAAACATGGGTGTTGCTTTTGTCTAATAGAGTGTCCACAGATATTTGAAGTAAATTATTATCACTTTGGACCTAAAGAGACTAATGAAAAGAGGGCTTTAGATTCCAAATTTCTACGGGTAGGAAGCAGGCTAGAAGTCTACCCAAAGGTTCTTACAGAACAGGATAGATGACTCAAGGGCGAGGTAAGAACTCAGAGAATGGAGCCAAGAGTCACAGAGAAACCCCTCGAGAGCAGGATTGGGCCCCAATGAGTAACAGGCAACATGTTTCTGCTTAGATTTCAGAATTTCCATGGACATGAGATCATCATCTCTCCCGTATTTTTGAACAGAAATGTCTGTTGAAACTTACACTATTTCTATCTCACCATTGTCTACGGGGCATGTGGGAGGTGGCAGACAACTTGGCTCTTTAGCTTCCAGGTATTTAGGTAAAGAGGAATCACACTTCAGAAACAGGACCCAAGGAGCTTCATCTCTATCTGGATGTGATTTAAAGGAATCCTGAATCTCAAGTACGAGCCTGATGTTGAAATAGCATGAGAATTTGTGAAGTGTTGGAAGTGAGTGCATGAGTACAATTTGCACTTGAGAGAAATGTAAAGAATCCTTGGAAGGCCCACAGGGAAATGCACCAAGGCCTCAAGATAACAGCCTCAGCTAAGTTTCTGGATGACAGTTGTTACCAACTTTCTAGCCATGTGTATAAGCCATCTTGGAAGTGGACGCTTCAGGCCCAGCTGAACCACTTAAACTAGTGTTGCACGGAGCAGAGATGAGCCATCCCAGCTGGGCCCTCCCCAAGCTGCAGATGCAGATTCATGAGCAAAATAAATTATTGTTTTTTTTCCAGCTGTTGAGATTGGTATTGGTTATTACAGAGCAATCAGATAACCAGAATAACTATATTTCCTAGCCCCCTTTGCCGTTAGTTGTGGAAATATGACTGAGTTCTAGCCAATAGAATGTGAGCAGAACTGCTTAAGCCTCTAAACCTTCCACTTACAACCCTCTATGCTCTTCTTCCCTCCCACTTTTCTATGCAAAACCATAGCCACTTTACTACCATGTTTAAGATGGTAGAATCACAGGACAGAAGGGACCGGATTCTCTAAATTACTGCTTGGAGGAGTGAAGCAGATGCTTGTGGACAATAGCGTCACATCTCTTAAGCCCACCGCATTTCAATGAAACTATGGTGAGTAATTCAATGTATGACGTCAGGGTCCCACATCAAGCACTTGCTGCAACCTTTCTCTGATTTGCTGCCTGGGGCTTTTTATAAAGTCACGGAAGGCTCTTCTGTCACATTCAGGTGTGGCCCAGACGTGTAGAGGAGTCAACAGCTCAGCCTGCCTGTATTAATTTCCTAGGGCTGCCGTAACAAATTACCACAGACTTGGTGGCTCAAAACAATAGAGACTTACTCTCTCACAGCTCTGGAACCGAGAAATCTAAAATCAGATCCAACTGGCTTGTTTCTTTCTGCAGGCTGCCAGGAAGAATTCCTTCCATGCCTCTCTCCTAGCTTCTGATGACTGGGGGCAACCCTTGATGTTCTTTGGTTTGCGGATGCAATAACTCCAATCTCTGCTTCTATATTCACATGCCCTTCTTCTGTGTATTGCTGTGTCTTCTTTTCTGTCTCTTATAAGAACACCTGTCACTGGATTTACTCTAATCTCTAGCTGCTTGACCTTAGCTACATCTGCAAAGGTCCTTATTCTATATAAGCTCACATTCTGAGGTCCTGGGTGATACCATTCAACCCACCACACTCCCCATCATCCACTGGGACAATTCTGAGGTACGTGCCATGTAATTTCCCAGTGGGCTTCCAAAGGAACAGACCTCAGCTGACCACAGAGACAACCAGCTCATGATGCACCCTTTATTGCTTTTCTGTATTCTTTATCTCATTTTCCCTATACACTCAACTTCTCCTTCCTGGGATCATGTCTCAGATAAACTACCTACAAGTTCTTCTTTTAAGTTCTACTTCCAGAGAACCCCAACTATGACAGGAACATCCATTTTTACAAACTGTACATGAGTGAGAATAAAACGTATCACTCCCATTTGAATTTAAGGTTTTTTGTCTTACCATATGCTTTGATCTGTAATAAGACAAGCCCATTTTTTCTTTATAAAATTTAAACTCCTGTGTTTTTTTTCTATGTTTCAGACATCATCCACATTTTTCTTTTGTTTCTGTCATTGTTATCTTCTCAAAACCTTTCTGTCCCTAAAGGAATCAAAAAAAGCCTTATGTTTTCTCTTAGGCTTAGCCATTCTTAGATGTTTCAGGAAAGCAATTTTTAGATATTTTATTCTTGAAATTGACATAAATAATTTCCCTCCAACACTTAAGTTCCTATAGGTACTCATTTATGGAAAAGGAATATAATTTCTTTGAAAGGAAGCAGTTACTACTAGATACAATGCTGCAGCAATCTGAAGTATACTCAGTGCCTCTTTTCAATGGATTAAGAATTCTCTTAAGATAGAAATAATAAAGTTTCTCACTCCAAATACAAAAGACCCAAGGAAATCAAATAATCACATGGAGGAAATAAAATTATGTGGTTGAAAAAAGAGAGAAATTTTTCTGCTAAGCAGGTGTATTTTTTTCCTACTGTCTTGTAACAAACTGCCACAAGTTTAGCAACTTTAAACAACACGTTTATTGTCACCCAGTTTCCATAGGTCAGGAGCCCAGGCATAGCATAACTGGGTGCTCTGTTCAGTCCCACAGAGCTGCAATGAAGGTGCTGGCCAGAGTTGGGATCTTATCTGAGGCTCAGAGTTCTCATGCAAACCGGCATGGTATAGCAAAATTAATTTCCTTTTACATGTAGAGTCCATGGCAGCTTGATTTTCCAATGTCTCTGACCTCAGAAAAGGCCCGAGCTTCCTTTTAAAGAGCAAACCTGATGAGGTCAGGCCTACCCAGTGTAATACCTCTTTTCATTAATTCAAAGTCAAACTGATCAGGAACCTTAATTACATGTATAAAACCCTTTGCCTTTAACATACAATCTAATCGTGGGTTTAGGGTTTTGCTTAGGTTTATGGGTTTTGGCATATTCTATTGGCTAAAAGCAAGTCACAGATTCTGCCCACAGTTAAGGAAGAAACATTATATAAGAGCATGACTCATTGAGAGTTATCTTAGAATTCTGCTAACCTCTACAGGGCAAAAGTTATTTTAATACTTTATTCAGGAGGAAAATGATATCAAAGATCCTAAGCTTGTCTTCTGAAAGGCAGAACAGATATTCTGAATAAACCTCTCAATTGCCAGAACTGGGGTATTGAATGAAAGTCTGTAATTTGTAAAATATACAGCCATTTTGGAAAACAGCTTGGCATTTTCTAGTAAATTATGAACCTATTCCAACTCTCTGTAATTTCACTTATAGGCACATATCCTAGAGAAACCCTTGCATTTATTCACCAGGAGACATATGAAGAAATGTTTAGAGAAATAGTGTTTATAATAGCCACACTTCTCCAAACTGGAAATACTCCAACTCTCCATCATCTATAGAATATATAAAGAAATTGTGATTTATTTATATAATGGAATCTCCATAGAGTACTGCAAATGAATGGCCAACTGAATAATGGATACCATGGTACTCTGCTCAGATTCCCTCTTTAGGGCCTGGCACCAATCCCCCTGCTACTGGTAATACTGACTGCTGAAGGCTTATAGCTGTGTGCTTCAGTGGGAATTGCCCTCAGAGACAAGAAACTGATTCACCCAAGATTTCTCCTTCTTTCAGAAGGCACCACAGATGACTGGCTTATGCTCTGATACTCAAGTTCAGTTGCTTTGCCTCAACTTTGTCCCTCAAAGCAGGGACAGCTTTGAAGGGCCATCCCTGCTCCAGACCTTCCTACAGGATTGCTGAGCTCTTGCCATGTAACCACATGGCAAGTCAGCTTCTCCCTCTGCCCGATTCTGCCTTTACCACCTCCTTGCAGGTATATTTCTCTAGAGTTGTGCTGTCCAATACAGAAGCCCATTAGCTACATGTAGATATTTAAATTTACATCTAAATTAAATTAATTCAAGCGCTCAAGTCATATGCAGCTTGTGGCCATGGCTACTACAGGAGGCTGTGTAGATATAGAGCACAGTCACCATTCCAGATAGTTCTAATGGACAGCCCTGCTTTAGAGCACTCTTGGGTGAAACTTCTGCATGCAATTCCCCACCTCAGAATCTATTTCCAGGGAACCCAAGCTAAGCTGAATTGTTACACACCCCAGTACATATGAATCTCAAACATAAGGCTAAGGAAAAAGATCACGACAGAAGAACATATTCAATATGATCTCTTTTATATCAATTTAAAAGAAAGTAGTATTAGATATTAACTAATTTAGACAAATGTTTATATGTGGTGAAACTATAAGGAAAAGCAAAGACATCATTAACATAAGCTTCACCACAGTGGTTATTTCTGGGAACCAGAAGCTAACAGGGAAACCTTTTTCTAAATCTGGGCTACAAATACTTAAGTGTCCACCTCATTATTATTTTTTTAAAACATAACTGTTCACTATTTTTTACTTACGATATTTTTCAAAATAAAAGTATTAAAAAATAATCTGAGCTCTTACGGAAAAGGAGATTGATTCTTTTTGTATTATTTTTAGTTCTATCAGTAAGATAGAACCCACTGATACAACATATTACCATTATTAAGGAGTCTTTTATTGTAAAGCCATAGACAGATCCTGCGAGCTCAATAATTACACATGCAAATAAGCTTGGAGACATCAAACAGAATGGTAAGATCTATAATTTACTTATATATTTCTATAATAAGATGTCTTATCCACAATAGACTAGTGAAATAAGAACTGCTGATAAGTCTCAGACCAGTCAAAAAAGTTTTGAGACGAGTTGGGTAAGTTTATTCAATTTGGGAACTTAATAGGGTGCCATGTTGATGGCAAGAATGGGCAATGAGTAGAACATGCGTTGAATTAGACTTAAGAACTTCTATTCTACACATTTCCTTCAAATGCTTGATAATTATTCCAAATAGGAAAATTAATGATTAGTGAAAATTTACATTTTAATCAAGATTGATGTTTTAATTTTTAAGCTTATGTCAGTGGGATTTTTTTTTTTAATTTAGTTTTTTATACCTGTGAGAAGTTTAGATGCTTATACCTTATCCAGATACCTAGGTGAGACACTGTTACTAGAGGCCAAAAAGCTGTAAATAGTCTTTGGAATGCTGGCTTATAAACTGAAATCTACAAATAAAAATATGACAAGATGTCAGTTTAGAAATCAGAATGATTCAACTTGAAAACACCAAATTCCTGTTTTGTCAAAAGTAGGCTGAAAGTCAAGATGCAGGCAGGGGTAATTTGAGGAGAATTGGCATGGAGGTATCTGCAGATGTTGTCATGATATAACAGTCAGATTGCTCATAGAGAGTTTGAGAGTTGAAAGGACGTTTAAAGAGCTCAAGTTCTATTTTTCTCTAGGCTTAATGCCAAGTAACCAAACTTTACCTGTATGTCCAAAATGTCTGTGTTTCATTGTATGGTATTTATTGATTTTATGTAGTGAATTAACTGCTTGAGGGTAATTCAAGGTTCCAAAATTTATGTTGAACTTAGCAAAAATAGACAGTTACTAGGGCTTTGCTTTTCTAAAATTGACTGTTTCTCATTGTTTAACAGCCATGCTAAATGGAGCCAACTAAGAAGAGTAGGTATCAGTTCATTTCCATCACTTACTGAATAAGCAACACAAGCCACCATACTGTTTTTCGTTTTGTGTTGTTTTAATCTGTGTGTAGAGAGATGGAAGTAGTTAACATGGAACCAAGCAAATACTAAGTGTTACAGAAATACCAAGTGCTAGCTCTACATAATATGTCAGTGATAATGACACAAAAACTCAACAACAGATACTAAGCAGAATCAATGAGCTCACAGGAAACAAAAGTTGCTCATTATTTCTTACCACCCTGTAAAACATAAGGAGGGTATGTAGTTAACATAACTGAGGATCCCTGACTAACCAGAGTTTCTAATACAGTCAACTCTCATTTTTTAAAAAAATAGTAGAAAATGATACAATGGGTAATTAGAAGAGTAAACAGGGCCTCATATATTTTTGTTCTCCTCCTTGAGCCATGTGAGCTGACTGATCTGAGTGGCACTTTTATTCATTGTTTATCCACCCATTAGTGAAGTAATAAATTAGGGAAAGTGTCATAAACAAAAAATAGAAAAGGTGAATCTAAGGCTCTTTCAAACCACATAACGCATCTGCAAATAACCAAATGGAGACTGTGCTTTCTTCACACTATCTTTAATTTTACAGTTGACAGCACCCATCTAGAATTTCCTGCTGCATTTATCAATTCAGTGGGTAAACATAAAATTTGTGGTGCATATTTTTAAATTGTATGGCTTCTTATTAACGCCTGAATCACTACTTACGAGTTTAGTGTTGCATGGGGAACAGTGATCTAAAAGTCAATTAACAATTTAATTGTAAATGTGGCTGTTAGGCTGGATTGCAATAAGCAAGAAAGGAAAGGGCTTAAGTAAAGGGGGTACCTTTGTTGATGGTACCAAATTAATTAATCTCCAAATTAACCTTACCCCAAATAACCTCAGTTCAATACTACCAGCATTAAAATAAAATAAGAATGTAACACCATACCATTCAACTGGTGAATACCAACATTCAAAATGTACTCCTCTTTGGCTAAAAATCCTTTAATCCACAAAGTCTATTTCTATAATTTACTTGTGAATATAAAAACACAAAGATGTTCAATTTTATCAAGTACGGTGGCTAGACAAAATTAATTATTTTTCTTCATTTGTGGCTCTGGGAGGTTTTTATAAGGTATATTAGAATAAACCATTCCTTCATGGAGGAAATGATTCTAATTGTCTTTTATCAACAATATAGTGAAATGCATCTATAGTTGTTTAACACAGTAATGCCATACTGATTCATTCATGTTCTGGACTTTATGAAACAGACTCCTCAGGCTTAATAATAATAGAAAGGATTTAATTTAATAAGTTCCGACTCTATTTCAGTTACTGAAATAGGAGCACTTCAGTCATGATAGAAACTATCACACTTAATTATTTAATTATTAACCTAAATCTATGCTGTGTAACAAAAGGCCAAATCTCCCATGCTGAATGAATGATCTGTATTTAGTGCAGATACCAGGCATATAGCAGACTCACATTAAATAGTTAACAATAAACATGAATTAGGTGTTAGCATCACCATGTTTTGGGGGTAGGTAGAGGAAATGAAGCTTAGAAAAATTAAACAACTTGTTTAGGTTTTACTGATTTTCAACTGTTTAAACCCAGTTTTGTCAGGAGAAGTGAATATTCAAAGCACCAAGAGTCACTACACAGAGGAGATGACATTTGATTTAATTATAGAAAGAAGGTCTGATATTTGAGAAGCTACCAAGGGAAAAAGATGGGGTAAAAGGAAACATGCCTTGATTCCCACAACAGCAGAAACAATACTTTGTAGATCTGTGAACAATCTGTTCTATGGATGATGCTGTGTTGTTCTCAAATAGTCAGTAACGGCGCCACAATACCATCAGTGGTTTCAGAGGGGTGCAACAATATAAGACAAAGTATCAGCGGTGAGAAATTTCTGCTGAGTCACTGAAATGCAGGGCTGGGACTATGGTGAGGCAAGTGAGGTGCCTTTAGTATAAAATTTAAGTGTTAACCCTACACTTGCACAACACAGGGAGGCTTATCCTAGTGGACCCTGGTCCTGGTCCAGCTGGACTGTTTTAGTACAGTGTGAATTTCCATAGTCTAAGTTCTAGAGCTATGCTTTCTAATTCAGTAGCCACTAGTCAAATGTGTTTATTTAAATTTAGATGAAACTTAAAAACAATTAAAATTTGGTTCCTCAACTGCTGTAGTCACAGTAGCTATAATTTGTTGAATTATTTGCATTTTCCCTCTAGGAACTTTTAAGTATTTTTTTGAATTCATTCATTCTATCACTATTTGTTGAGCACATAACACATGCAAGGCACGGTGTGTAGGCTGGGGAGGGGGAAGAAAGGGATTCTTAGAAATGAATCAAACTCAAATCCTCCTTCCAAAAGGCCTGTGGTGTAATAGGTGAGCTAAGACCTGCAAAAAATAACAATAATATAAGGGAAACAAATTCCCAAATAGGAGTTCAGAGTGGCGAGAAATTATTTACTGTTAGATCTATCAAAAGATCTTTATAGAAAAGGTGGTATTTAAATTGAGCTTTTAGGGATACATAGGGTTGGGAAATGTGAATACGGCAGCAGGAAGACTTCTATTAAAAAAAAAAGGCAAAGCAGGAGGAAAACATGAGCCATGTATGGGAGGAACTGTTTGATTCGCTTGGAGTATAAGGTGTGTGGGAGCTGGCGTACTTTCTTCTGTTTTGTTGGTACCTTCTGTTCTATCTTCTAAGACACAATTTTGATATAAACAGATGGTTAATATAGATTTGAACTAATACGTAATTTTTATTTCATTAATAGCTGATCTTATGCATAATTAAATTCTGTGAACTGTACAGCCACTGTTAGCTCCTGAAGTTTGATAACATACAGCCAGTTTTCCCATGAGGAGATAGCCATGTTAGAGCCCCAGAATTCCACATCTGACTTGGTCTTACAGAGGAGTGTCTTGCTCTGTTTTGTGGGGACATCAGGGCCCTGCAGCCCTTAGCTGACTGGGTGTATTATATGTATATAATTGAGGGCTGTCCAAAAATGTTTTAAAGACAGGTTAGCTAGTTGTTAGAAAAATGAAGAAAACATCTTCAATGGATTTTCTGTAATATCTGTGAGCTCTGAGGCATAGTGCCACGTAAGATATCATCCATTTTCAAGATGATTTTTAATAGAAATATCTCTGAGAGACCTTCTCTTCCCATCAATGTGGCAGACTTCTTTCTTCTAGCAAATTGGAATTACAATTACTGCCAGTATTGTGGGTCAGTTAATCATTTTCAAACCAATTAACTGATACTATTTACAATTTTAGTACCACATATTATAGAAACAAGATATCACAAACAAAACACTACAGGTACCACGTATAGGTGTATGCGTATGTGTGTGTGTGTGTGTGTGTGTGTGTGTGCACGTGCGCACGCACGCACATGTATCTTGTGCACATAAGTAAAATATAAAATGTTTTTATATTTTACTGGGGATCTGACTTTGGGATGGAAAATGAATCTCAGGGAAAATACAAAGCAGGATTAAAATCCACATCTGTAAAGCCATAAGGGAAATCTGGAAGGGCTAAACATAAGTACCCTAAGCTGATAGCTTCTTTATAACATTTTGCCATGTTATGGAACAAAATCTGTTGTACAGCAGGTAGAGAATGCATCAACAAAATTATATGCAGATAAGACATCAGCAATTAATTCTGAATCAAAGAATAGTTATAATGACGATGCTTTTAAAATAAAACAAGGTCTTTGTATCTGAGGGAGAGATGCTTGATTTTTAAAAAAGCCATTAACAAAAATAGGAAATAAAATAACACACATAAGTAATGTCCCAAATTGCTTTGCCTGTACGGAACAACTGAACAAATTAACCTAGAACACTTTACCTAAAGTGCTGCAAATGTCAGAAAAGTTAAAATAATTCTAAATATCTTCGAAATGTGGAAATGAAACTAATACATTTTCCTTTCTTTATAAAAACCTATGATATTTTTCTAACAGAATAAGATGAGTTGTCCAAGTACTGAGCCTTCAGGAAGACAAATTCTAACTGAAGAAGTTCTGAAGAATGTTTCTACTATGTTCACAAAGATGAACTGCTGCTGGGGGTCAAGTGCTGGGGGTGCGGATGAAGGGCAGGCGGGGATCCTGAAAAATTTTTCACATAAGGACTGACCCGAAAGGCTCGGACTCTTCTATCAGAAAACCTGCATCTCCCAGCTTGCATAGCTGACATGCATAAAATTGTAAAGCAACATGGACTTCTAGGCTAGCCCAAATTCCTAGGTAATACAAAGGATATCCTGCAAATATAAAACATAAATTTAGACAAATAAAAAGAAAATCTACTTCAATGCAGAGCCCATGGGCCATAACCAATTCAGTCAAAGCTACTGCTCCAGGCACAGCGCTGGAGTCAGCGACAACATATGGAAATGCAGGACCCTGCATCGTGGTTATGACCCAGTTGGAGTGTTAATAAGGCCTAATCCAGTAACAGCACACTGAGTTGGACTGTTCTTATGTCCAGTCAAAAGTGGTTCATGTATGCTATACTATTACTCATTCACCGTGTTCTAGTTCTCAGAACTCTTGGTCAGTGAGAATCAATCACTAGATAAGTATGTTACCAGCACTTCCTAGACAAATTACATCGAATAAGGTCCATTAAGTCATTTAATGGGGAACACAGTAAGTACAATCAGTGCCATATTACAGTTCTAGTGCTCCGAGGTGAACATTAGATATGGTGCCTCTGTTTTCATTAAAGGTTTAAAATTTTTTATTTAGAGTCATATGAGTCTGTTTCCATAAAAGAATGTTACTAAACTGAATTCATACTGTCCCTCACTAAAAGTACAAACTGTCATCTGCTCAATCTGATTACAAAAGCACCTGCCACTCAGAAGATGAGAGGAAATACATTTGACTGTGAACAAAATAGCATCAAATCCCACTAGGCTCCCTACACTGAAGACCAATGAACATTGAAATGGGGTCTGTTCAAATACTGAGAACGCGGGGCTTTCATGGAAGCTGATGCTTTTCCTTCTCATAGTAGCTCTGAGTGTAATTACTTATAAATAAAATACGATTTTTAATCTCAAACATTGAACTATTTTCATGCAACTTAATTTTTCTTTTCATTTCAGGTCATTTTTCTGCCTAACTCTTGGCTAGCCCCCTAATTCCCTTAGGTCCAGCTACCACATAATAGATAACATGCCACAGTTTGTTATCTTTAAATAGCAAGATACATGCATTTAGTTTCTCCCACGGATTCTATTTCTTTTTATTTTCTACTGCATCAGTCAAGCAAAAAGCTCATTTTCTCATGATTTTGTTCTCCAGGGATACACAAAGGTCAAGATGGAGTTTCTAATCAGCATTAAATGACCACAGAACCTATACTGAGTTGACATAACTTCAGATGAAAAAGAAGGAAACATAAATTTTAATGTGCTTTCACGCAAATGTATGATTCTTATTGGACCTTTTAATACACTGAAAATAGCTTGTGATTCCCCCTTATTTTCTATTAACATCCACTGTGTCCTGGGTCCCCAAATTAGAAGCCATTATTTAAGAGATAAGACTTTAATCTTTCGGTATGCATTATTACTCAACATAAGCCAAAGACCTAAGGCATATTTTGTAAATAAATTATTTTAGCAAGAACAAGTCAGATTCTATACGAAAAGTTAACTCAACCAGATTACCATAACAGCCTAGTAGGTACTCTCCTTGCTTCCAGTCTCACCCCTCCAATTAATTCTCGATTCTGCAGCCAGAGCCATCTTCAGAAAACTCAAATCTGATGCTCCTATTTAAAATTCTTAGTGGCTCCGCATTTCCTGCAGGACAAATCCAAACTCCTTAACTTGGCTTACAAAGCATTTGCTTTCCTCTTCAGCCTTTCAATCACCAGAACTACTTTCACTATTATTAGTATCAGTATGACTATTACTAGTAGTTGTGACACTCCTGACCCTTGATTAAGCCTCACGATCAGCTCTACACTGTGGTTGGTCCAATTCGCTGGAGCCTTCACTCCTGGGAGGGAGCAAACCCTCACATAGCTCTGAGGTTTTGCATGTGTGGGACCCTCCTTTATTTGTAATATGCTCTCTTGCCTTCTGTCCCTCACCATGCCTTCCTTCTTTTACCTAACCCACCCTGCTTGCTCAACTCCTACTTATTCTTTCTGTTTCCTTGGAAATCACTTATTCCTGAAAGCCTTCCTTGATCCCCTCTTCCCCACCCACCCCAGCCCAGGGCCTTATTTGAGCTTCCTGCGTGCTCACAGAACACCCTATCTTTCCTCCCTCAGCGAATTTTCCACATTGCTTTGTAATTGCCCCCTTACTTGTCTGAGTTATATGGATCAGGGATTCTCGAACAGGCATAGGTATCAGAATCACCTGTGGGGCTTGTTAAAGCAGATTGCTGGACCCCACCCTCAGAGTTTCTGATTCAGTAACTGCTGGCGGGGGCCCATGGAAACGCGTTTCTGACAAATTCTCAGGTAATGTTGCTGCTATGGGTCTACGACTACATTTTGTGAAACCTGCAGTAGAAAATAAACTTTGAAAGCAAAGCTCTGAGTTATTCACCCTGGCATAATTAGCATCTAGCCTAATGCTTTATATACCACAGGAAATGTACAAGTGTTTATTGCATGGATTGGCAAATTTAGGGCTTAAAATTAGCCTACATGTAGAGATACTGGTGAAGGCCTTAAAACTTTATCTTTGGCACTTCCCTAACTCAATATTGACTACATTTCCTGGTATTTCAATACCTACCACTACCATCACCACATTTTCACATGGTTAATTTTTCAACATTTAAATTGATGATGAGAATAATCTAGATTGTATATAGATAGAATACAGAATCCCCTCAATCTTTTATTTATTTATTTTAACCAAAAAGAGTTAGGTATCTTTGGGCAAGAACATAATTAGCACAGACAAGCCTACATGGCTTTTGATGATTACTGAGGAAAGACTAACATTATATTAAAAAAAAAAAAAAAAAAAAGGAAAATGTGTTTTGTATGAAAATGCTATTCCAAGAACAAAGTGAACTTATATGCAAACCAGAGAATAGTTTGTATTTTCCCCAGGTTTTTTCAGTGGTTACCTCCCCAGGTCACTTCCTCCTAAAGAGTTTAACACTTCCTAATTTATCTGTTTTTATAACTTTAGGAGCTTGAAGTTTTGTTTGTTTTTTTTTTTCTTTTTTAATGCATGTGCTTGATGAAATCTCTTTTAGTTTCCACTCTGTCTTTTAAAATATTTATCAGTGTACAAAGAGCTGTATGAAAATATGTAGTATTAACATTAGCTGGATTTTTTTTTAGAATTTTAGGTAATGAGGTTAGAACAGAAAAAAAAGTCATCTTGTTCTTAATGCTGAGCTTGACAACTACTTTCAAATTTAACATCTCATTAAAACAATTTACAGGATGACATGTTATAGATACTATAGGAAAACAAGAATCTTCTTATAGTACTCCAGGCTGTAATTTAGAATGAAATAGAATACAAAACAAAGATATCATTGGTTGATTTGATTCTGCACTATAATTCGTATTTAACTCATTTCCAAAGTTGCAGTAAAGCATTAGTTTAAAACAAGATTTTCCATCACACCTCATTTCAAAATAAATTCCAGGTGAGTCACAAGTTTAAATATGAAGAAACTATAAAAGTTCTGCACAAAATGATGGGATAAGATTTTTAACGTAATCTCAAATTAGGGAAAGTGCTGATATAAGAGACTGTTTGGGGTTGTTTAAGGAAAGTAGGATGTGTGTTTTTACTAAAGAAGGTATGAAGAATGGAATTACATTTTATGAAGGAAACAGAAAGTCTGTCTGTCTTAGAGCTGGTTGTTTCTGGATGGAGACAGAATGTGATGGAAGGTTTGTGGGAAGTGGACCCAGAGGAAAGAGTTTTGTGCATGGTCAGGATTGACCAGGTTAGAATAAATTTAATTGAGTAAATGAATTTTAAAAGTAAGCTGGTGCAAAACCTGAATTTGACTTTTCTCTCTGTTAAAAGGACAAGTTTTCTTAAAATGCTGAGCTGCCTTTGATAACAGATTTTAAGCTCCTTTGCCTTTTAAGTGATCAGTTCTGTATTTGCCTTTGAAATCTTTTATTGTCAGTATGGCTAAGAAGTAAATAACTATTGTTTCACAGTGACCTATGATCCTATATGACCAAGCACTTCAAATTCTTTTTGGTATTTTTTTTGACAAAACTTCCTAAATCATTCTAATGAAGTCCTTTTGACCACTAGCTAATTTGGGGATGCTTCAAAGGGCCCCTGAAATATCCCAAAGAAAGATATTAGACTAATTAGATTCATTTGATATGTTAAATTATATGTGAAGTATTGTCAAATGAGTAATAAATCTTCTCAGGTTATATTGTATGGTAAATGTTATTAATAAAGATATTCTACAAATTATATGGAGTTCCTAAAAATCTGATATGTCCTGGTGAAATGTTATCAGTTATAATTCTAGTTATTATCTGAAAGTGTTATATGTCACAGCAGTAACCAAGTTTCTTTGTCAATGGCACTGTAATCAGATTTTAAACATGCCTTAAGTCATTTGTCATAGACAGTTATGGTTTTATTCTAATGTCTTTACAAAAATCTTTTCAAGAACATTTTGAAGAAGATTTATAGAAAAGACTTTTGGATAAATACAAGTTTCTGACTTTCACACCATAATGCTGAACTGGGTGAGAAATTTAAAAATTCTAATGGGAAACCTGATGCCTTCATAAAACTGTGAACAAAAAAGGATTAGTTACATACGATTGAGTGAATTGGTGAATGTGGTTCTAATTTTATGGTTTCTATCTGAAAAAAAATTACCGGTTTAAAAGTGTGTTTTCCAGATATAAGGAAACCCTTCCCCTCAAACTAATTATGACTTAACAGTAATTTGGTAAATTATATCTTTGCAAGCAGAACTGAAACATTTATATATTCTATCTGCTCCAAACTCTTAGGGTCCCAGGAGCTTTATCAGATAAATCAGGAAGGCTACCTCCTAACAGGTACAGGCCCCTCAGAGGGCCTTTAAAACTTCAGGCTGAGACTCCTTATAAAAATTACAGCAAAGACAATTAAAGAAAAAAAGCGTACATGATCAATTACCGTTATATACATCATCAAGACATGTTTCTTCAGACCAGACTTATTTTGTAAACAAATTAGTCTTAATTTAGCTATATTTGGTAGAAATTAGGGTAATTTTAAAGAAGAAAAGATTGTTTCAAGAGGGCAGACAGCAGAAGCAAGAACTACAATCCTGCAGCCTGTGGAAAAAAACCACATTCACAGAAAGACAGACAAGATGAAAAGGCAGAGGGTTATATACCAGATGAAGGAACAAGATAAAACCCCAGAGAAACAACTAAATGAAGTGGAGATAGGCAACCTGCCAGAAAAAGAATTCAGAATAATGATAGTGAAGATGATCCAGGACCTCAGAAAAAGAATGGAGGCAAAGATCGAGAAGATGCAAGAAATGTTTAAAAAAGATCTACAAGAATTAAAGAACAAACAGAGACGAACAATACAATAACTGAAATGAAAACTACACTAGAAGGAATCAATAGCAGAATAACTGAGGCAGAAGAATGGATAAGTGACCTAGAAGACAGAATGGTGGAATTCACTGCTGCAGAACAGAAAAAAGAAAACATAATGAAAAGAAATGAAGAGAGCCTAAGAGACCTCTGGGACAACATTAAATGCAACAACATTCGCATTATAGGGTCGCAGAAGGAGAAGAGAGAGAGAAAGGACCTGAGAAAATATTTGAAGAGATTATAGTCAAAAACTTCCCTAACATGGGAAAGGAAATAGCCATCCAAGTCCAGGAAGGGCAGCAAGTCCCATACAGGATAAACCCAAGGAGAGACATGCTGAGACACACAGTAATCAAATTGGCAAAATTAAAGACAAAGAAAAATTACTGAAAGAAACAAGGGAAGAACAACAAATAACATAGAAGGGAACTCCCATAAGGTTAACAGCTGATTTCTCAGCAGAAACTCTACAACCCAGAAGGGAGTGGCATGATCTACTTAAAGTGATGAAAGGGAAGAACTTACAACCAAGATTACTCTACACAGAAAGGATCTCATTCAGATTCGATGGAGAAATCAAAACCTTTACAGACAAGCAAAAGCTAAGAGAATTCAGCACCACCAAACCAGCTCTACAACAAATGCTAAAGGCACCTCTCTAAGTGGGAAACACAAGAGGAGTAAAGGACCTATAAAAACAAACCCAAAACAATTAAGAAAATGGTCATAGGAACATACATACCAATAATTATCTTAAATGTGAATGGATTAAATGCTCCAACCAAAAGACACAGCCTCACTGAATGGATACAAAATCAAGATCCATATATATGCTGTCTACAAGAGACCCACTTCAGACCTAGGGTCACATACAGACTGAGAGTGAGGGGATGGAAAAAGATATTTCATGCAAATGGAGATCAAAAGAAAGCTGGAGTAGCTATACTCATAGCAGATAAAATAGACTTTACAATAGATAAAATAGATAAAAATAGATAAAATAGACTTTACAAGGGATCAATCCAAGAAGAAGATACAACAATTATAAATATATATGCACCCAAATTAGGAGCACCACAATACATAAGGCAACTGCTAACAGCTATAAAAGAGGAAATCAAAAGTAACACAGTAATAGTGGGGGGACATTAACACCTCACTTATCCCAATGGACAGATCATCCAAACAGAAAATTAGTAAGGAAACATAGCTTTAAATGACACAATAGACCAAATAGATTTAATTGATATTTATAAGACATTCCATCCAAAAGCAGATTACACATTCTTCTCAAATGCACATGGAACATTCTCCAGAATAGGTCACATCTTGGGTCACAAATCAAGCCTCAATAAACTTAAGAAAACTGCAATCATATCTAGCATCTTTTCTGACCACAACACTATGAGATTAGAAATCAATTACAGGGAAAAAAACGTAAAAAACACAAACACATGGAGGCTAAACAATACGTTACTAAATAACCAAGAGATCACTGAAGAAATCAAAGAGGAAATAAAAAAATAACTAGAGACAAATGACAATGAAAACATGACGATCCAAAACCTATGGGATGCAGCAAAAGCAGTTCTAAGAGGCAAGTTTATAGCTATACAAGCCTACCTCAAGAAACAAGAAAATTCTTAAGTAAAAAATCTAAACTTACACCTAAAGGAACTACAGAAAGAAGAACAAACAAAACCCAAAGTTAGTAGAAGGAAAGATATCATATAGATAGAGCAGAAATAAATGAAATAGAAACAAAGAAAACAATAGCAAAGATCAATTAAACTAAAAGCTGTTTCTTTGAGAAGATAAACAAAATTCATAAACCATTAGCCAGACTCATCAAGAAAAATAGGGAGAGGACTCAATTCAATAAAATTAGAAATGAAAAAGGAGACGTTACAACAGACACTGCAGAAATACAAAGTATCCTAAGAGACTACTACAAGCAGCTCTATGCCAATAAAATGGACAACCTGGAAGAAATGGACAAATTCTTAGAAAGGTATAACCTTCCAAGACTGAACCAGGAAGAAACAGAAAATATGAACAGACCAATCACAAGTAATGAAATTGAAACTGTGATTAAAAATCTTCCAACAAACAAAAGTACAGGACCAGATCACTTCACAGGTGAATTCTATCACATATTTAGAGAAGAGCTAACACCCATCTTTCTCAAACTCTTCAAAAAATTGCAGAGGAAGGAACACTCCCAAACTCATTCTATGAGGCCACCATCACCCTGATACCAAAACCAGACAAAGATACTACAAAAAAAGAAAATTACCGACCAATATCACTGATGAATACAGATGCAAAAGTCCTCAGCAAAATACTACCAAACAGAATCCAACACCACATTAAAAGGATCATACACCACGATCAAGTGGGATTTATCCCAGGGATGCAAGAATTCTTCCATATATGCAAATCAATCAATGTGATACACCGTATTAAGAAACTGAAGAATAAAAACCATATGATCACCTCAATAGATGAAGAAAAAGCTTTTGACAAAATTCAACACCTATTTATGATAAAAACTCTCCAGTAAGTGGGCACAGAGGAAACCTACCTCAACATAGTGAAGGCCATATATGACAAACCCAGAGCAAACATCATTCTCAATGGTGTAAAACTGAAAGCATTTCCTCTAAGATCAGGAATGAGAAATGATGTCCACTCTCACCACTAATATTCAACACAGTTTTGGAAGTCCTAGCCACGGCAATCAGAGATGAAAAATAAATAAAAGGAATATAAATTGGAAAAAAAGAAGTAAAACTGTCAGTTTTCAGGTGACATGATACTATACATAGAGAATCCTAACAATGCCACCAGAAAACTAACAGAGCAATCAATGAATTTGGTAGAGTTGCAGGATACAAAATTAATGCACAACAATCTCTTGCATTCCTATACACTAATGATGAAAAATCAGAAAGAGAAATTATGGAAACACTCCCATTTACCATTGCAACAAAAAGAATAAAATACCTAGGAATAAACCTACCTAGGGAGACAAAAGACCTGTATGCAGAAAACTCTAAGACACTGCTGAAAGAAATTAAAGAAGATACCAACAGACGGAGATATACCATGTTCTTGGATTGGAAGAATCAAAATTGTGAAAATGACTATACTACCCAAAGCAATCTACAAATTCAATGCAATCCCTATCAAATTACCAATGGCACGGAACTTTTTATGGAACTAGAACAAATCATCTTAAAATCTGTATGGAGACACAAAAGCCCCCGAATAGCCAAAGCAGTACTGAGGGAAAAAAATGGAGCTGGAGGAATCAGACTCCCTGACTTCAGACTATACTACAAAGCTACAGTAATCAAGACAAAATGGTACTGGCACAAAAACAGAAACACAGATCAATGGAACAAGATAGAAATCCCAGAGATAAACCCACACACCTATGGTCAAGTAATCTATGACAAAGGAGGCAAAGATATACAATGGAGAAAAGATAGTCTCTTCAATAAGTGATGCTGGGGAAACTGGACAGCTACATGTAAAAGAATGAAATTAGAACACTCCCTGACACCACACACAAAAATAAACTCAAAATGGATTCGAGACCTAAATGTAAGACCAGACACTATAAAACTCTTAGAGGAAAACATAGGAAGAACACTCTTTTACATAAATCACAGCCAGATCTTTTTTGATCCACCTCCTTGAGTAATGGAAATAAAAACAAAAATAAACAAATGGGACCTAATGAAACTTCAAGGCTTTTGCACGGCAAACGAAACCATAAAAAAGACGAAAAGACATCCCTCAGAATGGGAGAAAGTATTTGCAAACGAATCAACGGACAAAGGATTCATCTCCAAAATATATAAACAGCTCATGCAGCTCAATATTAAAGAAACAAACAACCCCATCCAAAATGGGCAGAACACCTAAATGGACATTTCTCCAAAGAAGACATACAGGTGGCCAAGAAGCACATGAAAAGCTGCTCAATATCACTAATTATTAGAGAAATGCAAGTCAAAACTACAATGAGGTATCACCTCACACCAGTTAGAATGGGCATCATCACAAAATCTACAAAAAACAAATGCTGGAGAGGGTATGGAGAAAAGGGAACCCTCTTGCACTGTTGCTGGGAATGTAAATTGATACAGCCACTATGGAGAACAGTATGGAGGTTCCTTAAAATACTAAAAATAGAATTACCATATGATCCAGCAATCCCACTAGTGGGCATATATCCAGAGAAAACCATAAATCAAAAAGCCACATGCACCCAATGTTCACTTCAGCACTATTTACAACAGCCAGGTCATGGAAGCAACCTAAACTCCCATCGACAGATGAATGGTTAAAGAAGATGTGGTGTATATATGCAGTGGAATATTACCCAGCCATAAAAAGGAATGAAATTGAGTCATTTGTTGAGACGTGGATGGATCTAGAGACTGTTATACAGAGTGAAGTAAGTCAGAAAGAGAAAAACAAATATTGTACATTAACGCATGTATGTGGAACCTAGTAAAATGGTACAGGTGAACTGGTTTGCAGGGCAGAAGTTGAGACACAGATGTAGAGAACAAATGTATGGACACCAAGGGGGGAAAATCGCGGTGGGGTGAGGATGGTGGTGTGCTGAATTGGGCGATTAGGATTGACATGTATACACTGATGTGTATAAAATTGATGACTAATAACCTGCAGTATAAAAAAACAAACAAAAAAGATGTTTCAGTGAATATTAAATTCCAGTTTTGTTAATGGAGGTTTGCATTTACTAAGACTTGCTTCCCAGATAGTTCCTTGCTGTTATGTTATATTAACATAGAATTTAATTGAATTATAAAAAGGTCATTCTAGGTTTGTTTCTGAAGCTTATCTTAGTATTCTATCTTTGGATGAAAATCAGATGCCCCACGACATGCAACCAGTGGATTATGCATACTGGAAAAGACGTATTTTAAAGGACCATCTCCAACCCAGATTAAAGGACCCCATCATGTACTCTTAACTAGCTCATACACAGTGAAAGCAAAGGGAATGGACTCTTGGATTAATTCCAACTTGCAAAGGGCCCCTGCACTGGACTGGTCTATAGAGAGGACTGCTGACCTCAATTTCATCTTAAAACAACACTCAAACAGAGGGAAAGTACACTCATACCAGGACGGGAAGAAGACAACATCAGAAGTAGACAGCTGGCCTAAGATCCCGGATCTGACTCGTATGATCATTTATAGTTTTTTCTTGACTTCTTGGACCTTTACCTATGAATCAAATGTTTTACTCTCATAGGCAGAATCCTATGTTAGCTTTTTTAAAATACATTTATTTATTTGATTTTTTATTTTTGGCTGTGTTGAGTCTTCATTGCTGTGCGTGGGCTCTTCTCTAGTTGCGGTGAGTGGGGGCTACTCTTCATTGCAATGCAGTGGCTTCTCATTGTCGTGGCTTCTCGTGTTGTGGAGCACAGGTTCTAGGCATGCAGGCATCAGTAGCTGTGGCCCACGGGCTCAGTAGTTGTGGCTCATGGGCTCTACAGCACAGGCTCAGTAGTTGTGGCACAGGAGCTTAGTTGCTCTGCGACATGTGGGATCTTCCCAGGCCAGGGATAGAACCCGTGTCACCTGCGTTGGCAGGTGGATTCTTAACCACTGTGCCACCAGGGAAGCCCAATCCTATGCTAGTTTTAAAAATCACCTCAGTTGCTGGGTTTGTGCCCAATTACCTGTGTCTAGTACTTCTGGGTTACCTTGGTGGATTTCGCCACTTCAAGGCTCTAATTGGTTGGCCCTAAGGAAATTTATTCTAGAAGAAATAAATTATAGTCCTGTTCAGGCCACTGTGGATATTACTAGGTGGGATCCCCTCACCTAGCCAATTAGTAACACCTGCTCTGACCCTGGCCATAAGTATGAATTTTCTTGCAAAGTTATTCAAGCTTAGTCAGAGCAACAAGCAAAATTTCAGCTAAGGAATAAAACCTCCCACAATTGTGGGATGGTTTTATGTGCTTAACACCAGGCTATGTTCATTTAAGTTTTAAGGCCCCCCTTAAAGCCTAGTAACATTAGGAAATTGGGCTGGGAGCCATGTGGACAGTGCCAATATATAATTTCCCTGAAAGATAAGGATTGGTATAGAAGAGACTAAGTCAGATGACCTGGGGATATAGTGGGCCACACCTAATGGAAGTTCTTGGCTTAATTCCTACTCACGACTTTACTAACACTACTAGCTATGTTATTTGTATTTTGCCTATTTTTACAAGATTGCTGTGTTTGCATTACCAAATGTGTGACTGAGCCTCCAACAAAAATATATAGCTCTATATGAGATCATTGATTGTAATAGTGTAACTCTAGATATGGGAAGATGCAACAAGAGGGAATTTTTTCCTGGACCATACAGACCAGTAAAACAGGTGCTCCAGGGCTTCCCTGGTGGGGCAGTGGCTGAGATTCCGCCTGCCGATGCAGGGGACACGGGTTCGTGCCCCGGTCCAGGAAGATCCCACATGCCGCGGAGCGGCTGGTCCCGTGAGCCATGGCTGCTGGGCCTGCGCGTCCCAAGCCTGTGCTCTGCAACGGCAGAGGCCACAGCAGTGAGAGGCCCACGTACCACAAACAAACAAAAAAAGACAGGTGCTCCAGAGATTTTTGGGTACTGTTAATAAGGCCTAGTCCAGTAACAGCACATTGAGTGGCCTATCAACCAAATCTTCACCAGACCTGGGAATGAGCATTCCTAGCACTAAGGGACAAAATGTTCATGAAATGCCTCCCAAACCATGGTCGAATGTATGAACATGAAGGGGCCCTGCCAACTACAAACTGGCACTTGCAATCTACCTCTACATGGATTAAACCATGAGCTGCTGTAGCTGCTGACCTTAAATACACCCTGAAAGAAGTTCAGGGTGGAGATCAGGAATGAGGTACTCTGTGCTCTAGGAAAAACTGGCATAACAGATCTTCAGACAGTTAGATAATTTCAGGAGATTTAATGAGCCCAGGTCCTGCATGTCCTCATATCTAGAAAAGCACTAAAATCCTTCACAGTGACATCTGCTCACAGTGAAGTCAGACTGAGTAAAAGAGGCAATGAATCAAAAGAGGCAATGAACCAAAAACTGTGTTTTAGTGCATGCTACTATAGTGCAAACTCCTGCCTCCATCACTAAATTTAGTACAAGAACAAGGAAGTATAGTTGACCCTTGAACAATGCAGGAATTAGGGATACCTACCCCCTGCACAGTCAAAAATCCTCCTATAACTTTAAAGTCAGCCCCCTTATCTGCAGTTTTGCATCCATGCATTAACCAACTGTGGATCCTATAGTACTGCAGTATGTATTTATTGAAAAAAAATCTGTGTTTAAGAGGACCTATGCAGTTCAAACCCATGTTGTTCAAGGGTCAACTCTGCTGACAGAATTTTAAAGAAAAGGAAGATCTAAGAGCAGTCCAAGTTGGTGATGTAGGAAGATCCTGAAATTTCTCATGGACTCAGGGAATCAACAAGCTACATATGAAACAATTTTCTCTGAAAAAGACCTGAAAACTACCAGAGCAGCTCCTTCACATCAGCAAAGGAGAAAAGGGTCACACTGAGGCAGGTAGGAGAGGCTGGGGCACAGTCTCACTGTAAATGCCACCCCCAGCTCAGTGACCCACAATCAGCAGGGAACTCACAAACCCAGAGCTCCTCCCTGAATAGTGAAGGGTTCATACCCCACATGCGGCACCCCAACTTTAAGACCTGCACCTGAAAGATGAGGCCCCCAAACATCTGGTTTTGAAAACCGATAGAGCTTAGGTCCATGGGCTGAGCAAAGGGCTGTAGCAAACTGAGAAATGACTCTTAAAGGGTTTTTTCACAGACTCACTCACCTCAAGGCCCAGCACAGAGGCAGCTTTTGAAAAACGTCCAGACTTCATGTGAAAGAGATTCATTCGCTAATCTCAGAGTGTTGGGGATCTGTTGGGATACCATCTGGGAATGGAGGTGCTGGTGGGTGCCACTTGCATACTCTCTCTTGCAAAGCTGGTATATTTTTTTCCACTGGGTGCCATCTTTATCTTCCAAATGGTGGGGCACCATCTTTGTTCCCCCCCTCTGCCTTGCTAAGGCTAGTGGATGCCATCTTTATTTTATTACTCTAGACCTTTATTTTTTCTTACTTTTGCAGGTGCCGTCATCATGCTCTTCATCTACCATGCACCACAGTACCAATATCTCCTTGAGGTAACCTTTTATGCATGTCTGGTACCCTGGCTTTTAAGGCTTTAGCCCAGGGAATGTGCCTTGGTTACCTGGCTCTGGAGACCAGTGGAAATGGCATTCCTGGGTCCCATGAGACTCTACCACTTGGAGAAACAGTTCTTGGCAGGCTACCACCCTTGCACTGCACTGCACAGATACAAGACTGAAACACACCTTCATTCTCACATCACAAGAAAAGAAAATTACAGGCAAATATTCCTGAGGAACAAAAATAGATGCAAAAATCCTCAGCAAAATATTGGCAAACCAAATTCAACAATACATTAAAAGGATCATATACCACAAGCAAGTGGGATTTATCCCAGGGATGCAAGTATGGTTCAACATCTGCAAATCAATTAACATGATACACCACATTAAAAATAAATGATAAAAATCATATGATCATCTCAATAGATTCAAAAGATGTATTTGACAAAATTCAACATGCATTTATGATAAAAAGCATCAACAAATTGCATATAGAGGGAATGTATCTCAACATAATAAAGGCCATATATGACAAACTCAAAGCTAACATCATACTCAGTGGTGAAAAGCTGAAAGCCTTTCCACTAAGATCAGGAACAAGACAAGAATGCCCATTCTCAACACTTTTATTTACCCCAGTATTTGCAGTGCAAGCCAGAGAAATAAGGCAAGGAAAAGAAATAAAAGGCATCCAAACTTGAAAGGAAGAAGTAACTCTCACTATTTGCAGATGACATGATATTATATATAGAAAACTCTAAAGTCTGCACCAAAAAAAAAACACAAAACTGTTAGAACTAATAAATGAACTCAGTAAAGCTCTAGGATACAAAATTAATGTACAAAATCGGTGGCATTTTTATACACTAATAAAGAACAATCAGAAAGATAAATTTTTAAAAATCCCATTTACAATTGCATCAAGAAGAATAATATACTTCGAAATAAATTTAACCAAGAAAGTGAAAGACTTGTACAGTGAAGACTATAACACAGTGATGATAAAAGAAACTGAATTAAGACACAAAGAAATAGAAATATATTCTGTGCTTATGGATTGGAAGAATCAATAATGTTAAAGTATCCATACTACCCAAAGCAATCCACAGATTCAATCCAATCCTTGTCAAAATTCCAATGGCATTTTTCACAGAAACAGAACAAACAATCCTAAAATTTGCATGGAGCCACAAACAACCCCAAACACACAAAACAATCTTGATAAAGAAGAACAAAGCTGGAGGCATCATGTTCCCTGATTTCAAACTATATTACAAATGTATATTAATCAAAACAATATGGTATTGACATAAAAACAGACACACAGATCAACAGAACAGAATAGAGAGCCCAGAAAACAAACCCATATAAATATGGTTAGTTAATTTATGACAAAAGAGCCAAGAATATACAATGGGGAAAAGACAGTCTTTGAATGAATGGTGGTGGGAAAACTGAACAGCCATATGCAAAAAAAGACTCTGGACCAGTATGATACACAAAAATTAACTCAAATGAATTAAAGACTTGAATGTAAGACCTGAAACCATAAAACTCCTAGCAGAAAATATAAGAAGTAAGCTCCTTGAAATTGGTCTTGGTGAGGATTTTTTGGATTTGACACAAAAGGAAAGGCAACAAAAGCAAAAATAAACAAATGGGACTACATCAAACTAAAAAGCTTCTGCACAGCAAAGGAAGCCATCAGCAAACAAAAGGCAATCTACTGAACACTAGGAAATGTTTACAAATCATATCTGATAAGGGGTTAAAATCCAAATACAGCCATACCCTGTAGATATTGTGGGTTTAGTTCCAGACCACCACAATAAAGTGAATATTGCAATAAAGCAATTCACACAAATTTTTTGATTTCCTAGTGTATATAAAAGTTACGTTTACACTATACTGTAGTCTATTAAGTATGCAATAGCATCATGTCTAAAAAAACAACATATATACCTTGATTAAAAAATACTTTATTGCTAAAAAAATGCTAACCATAATCTGAGCCTTCAGAGAGTTGTAATCTTTTGGCTGGTAGAGGGTCTTGCCTCGAAGAAGTCTGTAATATTGCTAGAGTAACCAAAATGTGACACAGAGAGGGGAAGTGAAAAAATGCTATTGGAATATGGTGGATAGACTTGCTTGATGCAGTGTCGACACCTTCAATTTGAAAAAAAAATGCAATATCTGTGAAGTACAATACAATGAGGCTTGCCTGTATATAAAGAACTCATTCAACTCAATAGCCAAAAAAAAATTCACTTGAAATAGAAAAGAGCAGAAGATATGAATAGATATTTTCCAGAGAATATATAGAGACGGCCAATAGGTACATGAAAAGATGCTCAATATTACTAATCATTAAGGAAATACAAATTAAAAGCACAATGAGATATCACCTCACCCCTGTTAGTATGGCTATTATTAAAAAGACAAGATATAATCAGCATTGGTTAGGATGTGGAACAAAGGGAACCCTTGTATATTGCTGGTGGGAATGTCAATTGGTATAGTCACTATGGAAAACTGTATGGAGGTTCCTAAAAAAAGTAAGATAGAAAACTACCATATAATTCAGCAATTTCACTTCTGGGTATTTGTCACCAAAATCCACCAAAAACACTAATTTGAAAAGATATACGCAGCCCCATCTTCATTGCATCATTAGTTACAATTGCCAAGATTGGAAACAACCTACATGTCCATCAATAGATAAATGGATAAAGAAGATTTGAGATAAAGATATATAGATACACATACATCTACACCTACATACATCTACATACATACATACATATACGTGCATACACACACACAATGTAATACTTTTCAGCCATAAAAAAGAATGGAATCTTGCCATTTAGAACAACATGAATGGACTCTGAGAGTGTTATGCTAAGTGAAATAAGTCAGAGAGAGAAAGACAAATACTGTATGAGTTCACTCATATGTGGATGCAAAAAGAAACACAAGCTCATAGATACAGAGAATAGATGGTTGGTTGCCAGAGGTGGGGGGTGAGGGTGTGGATGAAATGGGTAATGGGGTTCAAAAGTTTCAAGCTTCCGACTATAAAATAAGTAAGTTATGGGGATATATTGTACCACATGGTTACTACAGTTAATAATTCTGTATTGCATATTTGAAAACTGCTAAGAAATTAGATCTTAAAAGTCTTCATCACAAGAAAAAGCATTTTTGTAACTCTTTACGGTGACAGATGTTAACTGGACTTCCTGTGGTGATCATTTTGCAATATATACAAATATTGAGTCAATGTTATAAACTTAAAGTCTATATTTATAATAATGTTATATGTCAATTATACCTCAATAAAAAGTACTATAATAAAAAGAAAAAAGAAAATGAAGATCTTCTGAATACCTATGAGTAAGGTTATTCACAAGCACTATCACATTTAATCCTCACAGCAATCCTATGAAGTAAGTGTTGTTATCCCCTTTAGCCAAATGAAGAAATTGAGGCTTAGAGGAATTAAATAACTTGCCCAAGACTCAATATTGTTCTAAGCTGATGTGGGGGGACAAGGTTCTATTTGAATGCAGGTGCACATGATTTCAAAACTTCATTTCTTCCTAAGACAAGCCCACTTACTTGCAAAACGGAACAAGATTCTTTGTTGACATGAGGCAGGCAGGACCACCTATATATCTGTAGGACTTATGGAAACTATTTCCAGACTGAAGAAGGGTCTACCTCCTTCATCCTGGACCAGACACCAGCCCTTTTTTGCCAACAGGTTGATGTGTTCCCAGGGTTTTTATGGGACTGCCTTGTGTTTGAAGCACTGGACTAAATCACCAAGTACAGCTAGAGTAAGTGCCAAGAACAGAGCCCTGAGCCTCCAACATTTAAAGGCCTGGTGAGGAGGGGGTTTGTAAAACGTTCAAAATGGAGCAGCCACTGGGGTTGCAGGAAAACATATAAAGACGGTTGTTAAACACTTAGAAAATAGTATTTCAAGAAAGATGGAGTAGTCAGCAGTAACGAATGTTACTGAGAGGTTGAGTAAAATAAGGCTAGAGAATTGACCACTGGTTTAGGCAAAGTCGAGGTACTTGGTGACCTACTTAAGACAGTTTCAGTAGAAGCAGATAACTGAAGCCCAACAAAAATGGGTCTAAGTTACCTCTTTTTCTGAGATTAAAAAAATAGAACATCTTACAGTATTCCAGATACTGCCTACCATACTGTCATTTTGAGCACAGGTTAAGAGAATGTTTTATTTATTTCTGTTTTGTAACACTTCCCTGCTGTATTTGGATACATAGTTCCAGAATTAATACCTCCATGGAAGGATCTGCCATGGCAGATTTCCAGAAATCATATTATTATAAGTTGTACTCTTTCCTACATCCAAGACTAGGATGGTTCTTTCCGTTATATATTCCAACAGCACATTGTATTTTCCCTTCCCAGCACCTGACATTATTTTAGTTAGTGGTGTAGTTATTTTTTAAATATCTACCTCTCTGGCTTGACTGTGAGTCAAGGACTACTCACCGTCCTTTCCCTTATTCTTGTTACTGCTCGTTTCCTTATTCTAACAGTGCCTGGCACATAACAAGAACTCAACAAATCTTAGTTACTGTATATTTGTGAATGAATGTGTGACTTTTAAATCCTTTTCCCCATATGGGACAGAGAACTCAAAACCAATCTTCCATATGATTTGGAATGCTTCCCTTTGGCCACTTTTACCATTGCCAAAATAAGAAATTAACTAAAGTTAGAGTTTTTCACCAGATGAAAATTTAAAGGCAATAAAACAGAATAAAACCTGAATATTTAATAACATATTTTAAAGAATGGTGAGGAAGCTGAACTTCTCCGTGGAGAGCCATGTAGTACATCTGAGAAAAATCAAATGCAGCAAGGAAATGGAGAAAGGGACCAATTCACTTCGTTGTGAGATTCCATTATCCTTTAACTTGCTTTGCAGAGAGTGAGGAAAATTGGATTACCAGATTATAACAGTCTATTTTGCCTTTGCTGACCACGTATTAGAGAATATGTATAGACACCAAGTATGGGAGGTGGCTAAATTACATATGTATTATAGAAGTTAGTATAATAGATAGTTTGTTGTATTTTTGCTTTATACTTTCCATTTGACACTGTTCTGAAGATTAGGAGCTTTAAAAGAAAACTGCCACTAAATATGAGGATCTTTTAATGGAGCCGGTCTCATCATTACATTATATCTCATTTTATTAATGTCATCCCATTTTACTCAAACGAGTTTATTGTTGCTGATGATGTTCCAAAACGATTAATATGATAAAAAGTATTAGGAGGGTATATTCTGCCTCTAAACACACACACACACACACAAACCCCTTATTTAAAAAGCATGTAAATAAAGTCAAAACAATGAGGACAACAGTACCGATGCCTACTGGGAGGCTGCATATATTGATTTTTTTAAATACATCAAATGTTACCATGTAAGGGCCCTTTTAGATGGCCCAGAGTTCCTGATCTCCTCCTTTAGAATTTCACATTTGCCTTTCAACCCAAGGTCTGCATTTAAGTAAAAATCACCGAGTAAATAATGATATCTCAACTTGAATTCTATTTTTACTATATTTCTCTTTTAATTAATTATGTTTCTGCATTGTTTTCTAACTTAACAGCTACTTTAAAACATATAACTTTCTGAATTTAAGGATTTAAAAGTCACTCATTCATTCACAAATATATAATAATGAAAGTTTGTTGAGTTCTGTACTAGAGAGGAAAAGTATCATTGTGCTTATTTTAGAGATAAGAAAATGGTTAATTAGTGATTGCTTTGCTACGTCTAGTTAGTGAGTAGAAGAGCCACAAATTGAAAAAAAATAGTTTTAATTACATGTATTATAAATAAAAATCACAACGATTACATTCAGTGTTTTTGGAATACCTATTATATGTGAATGCTATACCACACATGAAGAATTCATTGATGGGCAAAAGTGACATAATTCCTGCTCTGGTGGGGTTTACAGTCTGTACCACCATATTGTCTCTTCTATGATCTTAATTGCTATATTATTTTACTAATGATTCAGTAATGTCACTAACATCTCCTTAGTTTTTCTCTTAAAAGGGAATTACAGTAAGTCCCCTACATACGAATGAGTTCTGTTCCAAGAGTGTGTTCATTAAGTCTAACAAACTTAGCCTAGGTACTCAACTAACACAGTTGGCTATATAGTACCGTACTGTAATAGGTTTATAATACTTTTCACACAACTAGCACATAAAAAACAAACACAAAAAATAAAGAAAATATTTTTAATCTTAGAGTACAGTACCTTGAAAAGTACAGTAGTACAGTACAACAGCTGGCACTTCTTAGCATCATCAACTACATCACTGCTGCTTTTATGCTTGCTTCTGGACATCCTGGGCTTGAAATAAAGATACTGTACTACTGTACTCTATTCAGTACTGTAAAGTACACAAAAGCTCAACCAGTTGTAGAGGATGCATACGTGTACGCCAGACATGTGAACTAACTTAGATGATTGGACAGGTTAATGCACATTTGCGTCTTTGAAAGTTCGCAACTTGAAGGTTCGTATGTAGGGGACTTACTCTATATTAAGAATTCTGTAAATTCTGGGCAGCTGGGGAAGAGCAGCCTAAGCCATGAAAAATAATACAGACTACTAGGCAAAAATATTCCTTAAGCAGACTTCTTACATACTATAGCTCTTTGTGCAATTTAATTTGCAGTTGACGTTTATTTTCTTTTTCTCTGGGATACTTATCAAAAAGAAAAAAATCTAAAGAAAAAAATTAGAAGTAGTGACAAATAAAATTTTATTTTATTTAATATTTGCTTAATGTGAAGTATCTCTTGAAGAACTTATTAAAATATGGATTCCTGGGATTCTTCTCAGATACCCTATTTTATTGGGTCCAAGGTGGTCAAGTTCCCCAGGTGATTCTTAGGATCAGGGCAGTTTGGGAAATATTGAACTAGAATCAAGCAAGTATAAGAAAATGTATGTTTCCTTCTTTATGTTTACTGCACTTTTCATGAATTTCAAGTAATCTGATTTACTAAATGCCCCATCTGAATCAACAAATGTGTTTTAAAAGTAACAGATTCAAGACCCATTGATTTTCCAGTTAACACAGTGTGAAAGAATAAATTGTGAGATGACTCGACTCCATGTATAACCTTCAATGAAACACCATATTCCAAACACCTTAAGACGTTAAAAAAAAATACCAAGAAGCACATCATAGATTGATTTTTTTGCCTGTAATTATTTGTGAATTATGTATACCTTTAAAGAATAAACATTTCTAAAGTGGGAACACATTAAAACAAAAATCACATAATGCAGTATCGATTCTAATAGGGTAGCTTTATGGCTACAATATTATACAGTTTCAGGGGTCATCATTCCTATTATTGTGTATGACCACGTGAAGCAGGTAGTGCCAATAATAAATCTAACCCAGTTCTATACTTGTTGGATACCAAATTCATATCAATTTAAAGGTTTTATGAAGATTAGGTACTAGATTCCAAATATATCACAAATACAGAATATTTTTCTCCAGAAATTTAGACTTCATGTATTCTTTTTTTTACTGGAGGTAGGGAAAACATTGAAATCTCAAATACAGATATTTTGACTATGCACAATTCATATATCCATCTCTCTTGTATATCTATCCATCCACCCAACCATCCTTCCATCTACTCCTTTTTCATCCATTCCAAAATTCCATCTCCTCCTGATCTACATAAGATCATATACTACGTTAGATGTTTATCTATTTCTCTGATCTTGTAAAATGTTATTATTGTGATGTGTGTTTACTTTAAATTTACTTAACTAGTATTATGCTATACAACACCTTCTGTTTCTTTTTTTTTTCCACTCATCAGTATGTTTTTAATTTCTTTCCATGTTACTAGGTAAACAACTAACTCATTTCTTCTAACTGCTCCATAATATTCTATGGGTAAATCCACCACATTTTATGTATCTATTCTTCTATGAAAGACATAAGGATTGCCTCCAACTTCTAAGTATCACAAACAATGCTAAAGTGAATATTCTACTAAATATCTTCTTAGGGATCTTTGTGCAAATATGTCTAATATATAGATCTAATATCAGGATTGCTGGTTCCTAGTTTCCATGCTAACCAAAAGTTCATGAGAGCGCCAATGTCTCCATTTCCTCATGAAATGTACTTTATTAATTTTTGCTGACCTGTTAGATATAAGATTATAGCTCACTGATGTTTTGACTATATTACTTTAATTAATAATGAGTTTAAGAAACTTCTCAAAGCTTATAAGCTTCTTGAGTAAGCATTTTTATAAATTGCCTGTTTGTTTTTTGTGCCTATTGTTTAAAATGGAATATCTATCTTTTTTGGTTGCTATTTTGGAATTCCTTAGTCCTTTGTCAGCTTTTGACACTGCAAAGATTTTTTGCAATCTTTCATCCTTCTCACAGTGTACATTTACAATAAATTGTCAATTTTAAAATAATTAAATAGATCAATTTTTCTATTTAAAATTTGTGCTTTGGAATTTTAAAAAGTCTTTCCTACCATGCATCAGAAAGGTATTAACCTATACTATCATTATTATTACATTAACACTTCTCTTTTTCATCCTCTTAAGTTCACATTGGATATGGTATTAGGCAAGAAACCAGCTCTTCCCACAAACCCCTAACCCCTAGCTCCATATGGTGAAACAATTTTCCTTACACTCTAAATGTCTGTTCCTTTTCCTAGTAATCTATGTGCCACAATGTTTAGTGTAAAGAAATTCTGTTGTTCTTGTATTTGTTGAATGAGATTTATTCTTATGTGAACCAATAGCTATTTGTAGATTCTGTTAGTTTTCCTACACGTATAGTCATATGACTCATAAATAAAAGTTCTTTTCTTTTCTAATTTATATTCTCATTTCTTCAACTATTATGTTACACAGCAGTATTAATAGGATAATTATCTGTATTTCTTAAATGAATGTACCTAAATTTCATCTGTTAATGTTAGCCATAGTTTTTTTTTAATGTAAACTTAAATAAAAATCTGTTCCATTCCTAATTTTTTCAGAGTTTCTTTTTTAATCGTAAAGAGGCATCAAACTTAACCATACACTCATTCTACATATATTGCATAAATATATGATCTTCCCCCTTTAGATAACTATTATAGTGACTTATATTGATAAATTTTTTTCCTAATGTCAAACAATCCTTGAATTCCTGGGATAAGATTGTTTGATCTGGTTGTATTTTAAATATGCCATTTGATAATTTATTTAGAACTTTAAAACAGTGTTCATTTACAAAATGTGTCTATAATTTTCTTTTCAAATATTGTCATAATCCAATTTTAGAATCAAGATTACACTAGTCTTACTGGCACAACTTACTCTGCATGTTGTTTATTCTCTCAGAATTTATTAAGGTTTCATTTGTGGCTTAATTTTTGACCTCACTTTGTTAGAAAAATTGAAATACACAATGATGGAAACATAACAGTCTAATAATTTTTGAGGTTTTGGATTTTCACGTCCCTGTCTTCTTCACCAATAAATAAGATACCACTCATTTTGAACATTTTATAAGAATTTATATATTGCTTATGAAGCTGGCACTTAAGAAGAAACTTCCTACTTATAAACTTTCTTCCACATATTTTATAATAAAATTTAAAGAAAAGTTAAGCTTAAAATGTGTCTGTATTTACTTAGTTCTAGTGTAATGACAATAATCACAGGAGGTAGTGAAAAAGTACCTTCTTTTCAGAATGAACATCATTCCCTAAACTAATGCTACTGATTGCATAAGAAAGTCCATTGCAAGGGAAAAAAAATCTAAGAAAAGTCAGGGACACTTTCTAGCTAGTTACTTAAGGATTACTATTTAACTAACATCTCAAGAGTTATAGAATTGAAATTTTTCCACTTGTAAATTTCAAAGTCACATTTTATTTTAAACTTTCCTTTTATTACTGAATTATTTAGAATTGGCTAGAGTAAAAACAAAAGAAAAAACAAACAAAAATAGCTATGGCAACTTTTTTGGCTAAAATAACTGAAAAAGTACACATCTACAAATCAAGGGAAACTTTCTGAAACTTGACATGCATACGTTCATGTAAGTTGCCAATTTAAGATATTGTGAAGGGTGTTTTCTTTTTTCTAAAAAAGTTTTCAGAAGATATCTTGGTCAAAATTTTTAAACGAATAGCAGTAACATACTGCATACATACAGATATTTTTGCATAGAAGTTCTATTAAGTAAGCAGTTATTCACTGATTTCTGCTACTGTATGTGAGGCACAGAGCTATGTACTACAAGTTAAATAATAAACAAAATAGTTTCTATTGTCACTAAACTCAATGTTTCCTGTGGGAATCAGACAAGTTGAAGGACATTTTAAGATGTGAAAAAATAGAGGGTGCTTTGACCACATGGTACAATCGAGTTTGCATTATATATAGTAGAAATGGAAAAGCAGAGGAAAGGAAGGCATTCTTCTGTTCTTTAAAAGCATTATGATATTCATTGAACTATTATTTGTAAAAGTGAAACACTGGAATTGATATGTAAATTGTGGTGTATTTATGTGATAGGTAGCTGTAAAAAAAAAAAAAATCAATAAACTGTACCTAAATGTATCAGAATACATAGTTTGCAAAACGTAACACCAAGCTTTAAAATTTACAGAATCATTCCTACCAAATAACTAAACGTTTTTTAGTCTGGTACTGGAGTTAGTACATGGAACCATATCACTACACTGCTTGTTTGTACAAGTGTGGTATATGAGAGAGACATACTCATATACTCAAATGGTTAATAGACACGTATAATAAATGTTCATGAAGATGAACCAGAAAGCTAATATCAAATTAATAATAGAGACTGCCTCAGAGGTAAGAGGCAGGGAAATTTGTTTTGGGAGGGAAACAAAGGGACTCTATAGGCACTCTAATATGCCAGGCACTAGTGTAGGTTCTGAGGACACCTCAGGGAACAAACGACAGTTTCTTTAAGATAGAAAAAAAAAAAAAAAAGACCAAACATTTCAAACAGACTTGAAAATGTATTGGCTTGTCCTCTCCTGGAAGATCATCTGTATGAAAAGAAAATCCATAATCTGAAGGTTGCTTTAGGTGCAACAGCAGGGGAACTAGTTGGACAATCCTAACGGTGATTACTACGAAGCTGGAACACATTCATTTTATTAAGTTCCACGTAAGGAGATCCTCTATTTGGGGGTGAGTGGGAAAGACTTTTTAATACTCCAAATTTTAAATAGAAAAATTGGTCAATTTGATTATATTAAAAATGAGAATTTCTTACAAATGTACGCTGTGACAAAGATAAAGATGAAGGATTGTGAACATCTTTGCAATGTCAAAAGCTGACGAAGAGCTAAGTAACTTTAGAATAGCAACCAGAAAAAGAGATTCTATTTTAAAAAATAAGCACAAGCTATGAATAGGTAATTTATAAAAATGGTTACTCAAAAAGCTAATAAGCTTATGAGAGATTCTTAAACTCATTATTAATTAAAAATACAATTCGAACATTGGGCTAGTTTATAGATTGATCCTCATGTGTCTTTATGCAAGAGATCAATCACCTATGTCCACATTGCCACACCTGAGTTCTTAGTTTTGCTAAACTGAAGGACAAACATGGGCATGGTGATTCACCCAAGGTAAAGGCTGCTCCATGAGTGTGCAACCAGCCTGTTTTAGCTATTTCTTCTAACTGCAACAATTTCAACTTACCTCTCAAGTTTGTTTTTCATTTTTATTCTGAGCACTATTTTTATATGGTTCTTCAAAACCCCTCTGGAGAAAGAAAGAGAGCTTCTACATTTAAATAATCAGAATTATACTGTGCCTAACAACCCTGAAACTCTTGTTTCTTGGTTTCAGGCATTACATTATCTAGAGAGAACTCAGATGAAAACAGAAGTGGCATGAATACTAAAAGTATGTCTTGATGAAGAAACTGAGAGTTGAAGAGGCTGACTACCTCATCCAAGGCGACCAAACTAATAAGCAGTAGAGCCAGGATCTAAACTCAGGGGTTCAAACATCATGTTCTTGACCACAGACTTTGAAGTGGAGTCAGTGAAGTAGAATATAAATAAGTTACAGAGTGCTGTTTTTATAAAATTTCTTTCTTACTAATTATTTAATCAACTGTACTCTGTGTAAAGCACAGCGTTGAACACTGGGGCTACAAAGATGAAACTCACAGCCTAGTAGGGAAGACAAGCCAGACAAATATTACATTATATTCCTAATAAATGCATCACGGTAAGTGTGCTAGTGGTGACATGTCAGGGTATCATGAGAGCAGACAAGAGCAACTCCGGCAACTCCGGCTTCGAGTTAGCCACGAAGGGGTTTGGGGAGGTGAAGCAAATGCAGGTAGATAAAAACAATGCGGATGGAGGCATCATGGAGTTTAGTGTCCTGAATCACAGAAAGCAAGGGGAAAATTACATTGAAACAAGGAAAGCTAGTCAGAGCTCACATCTTAGAGGACCTCTGAATAATTGCAAAGTTTAGACTTAATCCCATGAGTGAATGGGGGTTACAGATAGGACAGTCATATATGTTTTAAATAGATAGTTTGGGAGGCAGGTTGGAAATGGATTTGAAGGTCTATTAGTCAAAATAAGCCAAGTTTGTTGTGGTAACAGATAAATCTCCTAACCTCAATAAGTTACTGCAGTAATGGGTTATTGCTGAAGCTGGCTGGATAGCCGTCCTCCACCTGGAATCCATACCATGTGGAATGTGTGCCCTTCCAGGTTACTACGCAGAAGAGAGAGAGCTGGAGGAAACTTCAGGATGTTTTTATGGGTTGGGACTAGATGTAGCTTTCATCAGTTCCTCCCATATCTTGTCCAGGACCCTGCAACACTACCCCATACAACTGCAAGAGGCTTTAGGCAAGGACTGAGAGTCTCCTATGATAGAGCACTTCTTTCAGTCTTGTTTATAAAGGGCCAAATAACCTGTAATTTATTATTGTATCGTTTGAGAAAAGTAACTGTTTATTCATTCATTCAATTTATTCGACAAACACATTTCTGAGCACCTACTATGATCTAGGCACTGTTGCAGGTACCAGGGATACAGCATTGTTCATGTTACTTTCCTCTCCACTCACGATGATATGTGTAAGGACAGAGTAACAGAGTAAGTGGGGTGGAAAGTGCAATATGGGCAGATCCTGGGTCTTACTGCCATTGAGAGGACTTTGAACATGACTAAAATGAAGGGACTTTAGAATATTATGTGGAAAAGAATGACATAATCTGACTTACTTTGTAAAAGGATCATTCTTGCTGCTCTGTTAAACATAGGCAGAGGTTGTAGGGTAGGAGCACTGAGCTCTGTTAGTAAGTTATGTAGTAATCCAAGTGAGCAACAATGGTGACTCAGACCAGGTGGGAGCATGAAGGTGGTGAAAAGTGGTTAGATTCTGGATGTATTGTGAAGATAAGGTGTTTGATTTTGAAAATAAAGTCATCAGAATTTGAGGACAATTCAGATGTATAGTGTGAAGGAAAAAGGTCTTAAAACTTGAGCTCCTGGGAGAATGGGGTTACAGTCAACTGAGGGGAGATAAGCCTTAATTATTAAAATTTTTCCAAGATGGTTCCAGAAGGGCTCTAGGGAGTATTAGTTTCTTAAATTATTCAGGCCCAATGGGTGTTTTCTTTAGAATTTCAAATGATAACAATGTTTAAGGAAAAGTCTTTTTCTTAGATTTAAAGCTTAGCTCCAAACAATCTCCACATGGACAAGATTTGATATAAAATCTATAAATCTGCCCACATAAAACGAATACCAGTTAGTTAGAAAATCATGCAAACATTGTTTTTGAAGCCAAATAAGCAAATATTAAGCTATATTAGATTCATTTTGACGTGACAATTTATTTGCTTTTTATTAGAGGTATGTTTGCTTTATGGGAACTGCACGTATTTCTATATATCTTATATAAATAAAGCTGTTATTTTACTATTATTAGTATTAACATATTAGAAAGACACTAAATAAGGTATGACACTTGACCGTGATGATTTGATTCATCCACTGAGTGTGAATTAGTAGGAGAGGAGGTCATATTTAAGTTGGATTTTTTGAAGGCAGAGGATGGGGGAAGAACATTTTAGGCAGACAGAACAGGATAAACACATGAATGTAAAAGAAGACGGCCAGTTCATAGAAAATAATAGAATTTAGGGCTCATGAGAGGGACCAGTTTGAGTTTGGAATTGCAAGGAGTAGGAAATTAAAGGTGGTAAAGCCTGGTAAGATTATTATAAAGTTATGTATGGGTAACTTATATGGTATAATAAAAAGTTTAATTTTTATATTTTGGGTAGAATAAAGATGATGTTGAAAATGTAGAGGAAGAATTGAAAGAGCTTTGTGGGAGGAAGACAGAGAGTAGGGAATAGACAAAGGGAAGACATTAGAAAGCCACCCAAGGGGAGATTTGAAGTCAGAGAAAATTTAATCCCTAGAAATCCCAGAGAACCAAGTTTCCAAACAAGAGCACACATAGTGGGAATGTTAAGCTAAAGTTAAGAACAGTTATGTGGTTTTATGTTGTTTTGCTTATACAATGACAGACTCCAGCTTTAATGTTTTCTCCTATTAGGCTAAGGAGTCAGTGACCCCAGAAGGGATGAATAGTGTAAGAAACCCAGCCTGAAACCTAGCTTGAAAGAGTCCTATGCGCCTTCATCCAACATCGGCTTTCTAGAATCTGCCCCACTCAACTAACCAGGAAGTTCCACAGGTAACTGCATGGTTTTCAATATCTATTTGAGCAACTGCATTCTTCAGAGAAGTGGATAGACAATAGATACATCTTAAAGAGCCATCCCCAAACAATAGTTCTATAGAAGTAATAGCGATATATAAAAATCATAGTGTGCATTAAAAAACTTCAATGCAACAAAAAGACACATCACATATAAAGAGAAGTAATATATGAAATTACATAACCAACAAAGATTAGTATCCAAAATATATTTTAGAATTTTCTACAGATTAATAAGCAAAAGACAGGCAAGCCAAGAGAAAAATCAGCAAGGAATTAATAGGCGATATACAGAAAATAAAACTGAAGTGTTCATTGAGCATATGTGAAAAGACGTTCAAACTCACCAGTATTAAAACAGTGTTCATTTCTGAAGGAAGAGGAAGGGAGGAGAATGGAATTTGAAAGAGCTACAAAGTGAAATGCCAGTTTATGTCTAACATTTAATGGCTTTAAACAATAAAGAGCAGAGCAAATATTGCTAAATGTTAACAGTTGGTCATCTACGTGGTAAGCACATGCATGTTTGATTTACTTTCTGTATTTTCTTTTTAGAAATATTTCTTAAAAATAAATTTACATATGTGACAATGTTACCATCCTGTTCTATAAATATGTCCCAATCTATCAGTTTTATGAGAAAAAATGATAAGGGAGGCAGATGAATTAGGGGAAGGACATAGAAGTAGGAGTTGAAATCCTAAATTCTAGTCCCAAATCTGCCACTTGCCCACTGTGTGACCTTGAGAACATCACTTAATTCTTTTGAAACTAACTCCTCACCTGAAAAACTTGAACAACAATATCCACCTTTAATACATGAAGTTATTTTAAGGAGTGAATTATTTCACTCTCATATATAAGAAAGTGATGTTCAAATGTGAAGAAAAGATATGGAAATTCTTAAAACCTGCAGTTAACATGAAGTTGAATGAACATACTTTCCCACTTACTGTCATTCTAAACTTATGGAAGCAGACATTAGAACAGAAAGTAGACACACATCTTTTCTTACCGGGTCTATTAGCTGGGAATAGAGTTCATGGCAATTGTCAAAAATATACTTGTACGTAGAATCCAGGCAAGCCCTGACACAGTCTTTCACCACCACGCTGGCCTTTGGGGGGCTTTGCAGCTCCAGAACCTGGTAGACAAAATATTTTCTTAAATTCAAAAATAAAACATTGTATAAACCATACAAACAATCAAACAATATTCAATAAACACTTTTAGTTGAACTTTCTGTATTCAGGAGAAATGTGGTCTTAGAAATGTTTTAAATGTTTAAACACCCACCTTAACGTCCTAATATAACAACTCAGAGAAAACGAGCATAGTTGTAAATATTCAAATAGAAATACTTAAAGTGACCAATCACAATATCATTCATTCATTCCATTCAACCAATCAACAAATATTTATCATCACCTACTATACATCGGACAATGGTGATACTGCAGTGAGCAAAAGAAACAAAAATCCCTTTCCTCGTGAAGCTAAATTTTAGTAGATGATAAACAAAAGAAATCAGTAAAATATATTACATGATGTTGCATGCTGAAAAAAAAAATAAACCGAAGAAGAGGGATAGAAAGTGTTTCAGTGGAATAGAATTTAATACAAAGGACTTCAATAGTAGATCAATTCAGAGAAGTAACAGGATGGGACCAGTGGAAAAATTGCAAATAGACTACTGCAAGAACCTTGGCTTTGAGCAAGGTGGGAAGAAAGTAGACTATCTGAGCAGAAGAGGAAAGTGACCTATTTTTTTAAAAGGCTCCCTTATGCTGCTATAAGGCCGGCTATGGACAAAGCAGAAAGACCAGTGATGAGAAGAGCTCAATAATTCAGTCATGAGAAGACAGTGCTTGAACTATGGTAGAGCAAGGAGTTGTTAGAAGAAATTCTATTCTGGTTAATTTTGGAAGGAACGGGTAACAGAATTTGCTGACAGATTGGGTGAGCAGTGTGAGAGAAAGACACCCCAAGTATATGATCAGGTCACCCAAGACGGCTGTCCTCTTGCTCTCTGGACATCTCCTGCTCCACGAGTGCCTACTTCAGCCACACTCTACTACCTGACTGACCTTCCTACATACTTGCCCCAGGCCCCAGCTAATGATTGGTCTAACTTTAGCCCCGATGGAAACCTATCAAAGGGGTGGTGAGGGATATGCCCCTCTGCTGGTTTCCCTGGTAACTGAGGGGCCAACCTGACATCAATTCCCCTATAACTGGTAACCTCCCCTTCCTCCCAGGAGTGAAGGCTGCCTTCATGGCCGGCCAAGAGCTTGGAGCACACAGTGAGGTCTCACTCTAGGACCTTGCTTCAGACACATAAGATCCCCCATCCATTAAACCATTGACGTCTCTGTTGCTGATTCCGGATTCTTTCTTTGGTCTTGAAGATGGGCAAGTACAGGCCTTGTCGGCCTATGGGGGGTGGCCTAACACCAAGGTTTTAGTCCTAAATAACTGGTACACTGGAAGTGGTCTCAACCTAGATGAGCAAGACTATCCTTAGAAGATCAGGAGCTCAGTTTATGACAGGTTAAGATTGAGAAGCCTGTTATGCATACAAGTAGATTTCAAACAGACATTTGGGTAAATGAGTCTGGAGTAGTAGAGATGCCTGAGCTAGTGATATAAATTTGAGAATTATTAGCTTAGAGAAGAATTTAAAGAAATGAGACTAGATGAGTATGGACAGAGAAGAGAAGGGGTCCAAAAAAGAAATGCTGGGTAATTCTAGCCCTATGACATTAGACAAATGAGAAAGAACAAAGCAATGGAGAAGAGAAAAAAGGCAGCCAATGAGATAGGAGAAAAAAGAAGCAAGAGGGGTGTCCTGGAATCTAGGGGAAGAAAGGCTTTCCTGGAGGAGGGATTGATAAAATATATTACGTGATACTGAACACTGTAGGATGAAGACTGATGACTGACCACTAGATTCAGCAAAGTGATAGTCACTGGTGATTTTGACAAGATCATTTTTGGTGAAGTGATGGATTAAAAGTCTAATTGGAGTAGGTTCCAAAAATAAGGGTGGATTTGAAGATTTAATATTTAAAAATTTTTAGTTCTCTAAAGATTGATCTATAGATTTAATGCAATCCCAACCAAAATCCCAATAAGAACTAACATAATCTATTAAACAATTCTGAAAAGTAACAAAAAAGGTGGAGGACTAAAACTATCTAATTTTAAGATTTGTTATAAGGCTTCAGTAATCAAGACAGCATAGTAATGGTAAAAGTATAGACATTTGGACAGCATAGAGAGTCCAGAAACAGACCCAAACAAATATGATCAATTGATTTTTTATAACGATGCAAATGAAATTCAATGAATAAGGGATGACCGCTTCAATAAACGGTGTGAAAACTACTGAACATCTATATACAAAAAAATGATCCTGACCCATACCTCACAACTTATTAAAAAAAAAAATTCTCAAAATGAACCCAGGATTAAACGTAAAAGGTAAAATAAAACTTTTAGAAGAAACACAGAAAAATCTTTGTGACCCTAGTTTCATCAGTAGCACTACCTGTAAATAGAAAGACTGATAAAGTAGACTTTATCAAAATTAAAAACTTTTGCTAGGCAAAAGATAGTTTTAGAGAATGAAAAGACAAAACACAGACAGGGAGAAAACATCAGCAAATAAAGTACCTGACAAAAGACTTGTATCCAGAGTAAATAAAGAACTCAATACTCAACAATAAGAATGAAGAGTGGGCAAAACATTTCAACAGACTGTTCACAAAAGAAACTCAGATGGCAAATCAGCTCAAGAAAGCATGATCAACACTGTTAATTAATATAGAAATAAAACTAAGACCATAATAAGATATAACTTCATTCCTATTAGTGAAACTGAGCAGGACCCTGTGGGGCTCCTGGTCATGGAAGTCTTTCTCACCCCAATTTCTTGTTTGTAGGGAACAGACTCCAGCCTCCATGACCCTCCCTGAGTTCCAAAGGGCAGATTAGAACAGTTGCTAATCAGGGAAGGGAGGGGATGCCCAGACAAGGGAGGAGCAGTCAAGAAACAAGAGTGCAGCCTTGGGGCCAGGTCATGGCTCTGCCTCAGGGATACACGTAACAATATCTTTAAGTTCTTTATAGAACTAAAACCCCCAACAAGTGGAAGATGCCAGCATTCTTCATTCCAGATTAAAGGAACCAGAGAAGCTCTTCAAGAAGGCTACCAGGTTAAAGGAACCACAGAAACTCATCAGACTACCTGAGGCCAGATTAAAGGAGTGCAGGCCCTTCACACACCCTAATCTTACCTGCAACCTCACCCTTGAGCTGTTGCTATAAAACTCCTTGCCAAATCCTCCCAGGTAGGGACACATAGTTTTCGAGGGCAGGATCCCACTGTGTCCCCGCTTTGCCTGGAAAAGCAATAAAGCTATGCTTTTCTACTTCACCCAAAACTCTGTCTCTGAGATTCGATTTGACACTGGTGCACAGAGGCCGGCTGAGTTTTTGGCATCATTAGAATGGCTAAAAAAATAAAATCAAATCATGGAAAATGCCAAGAGCTTTACCAGAAGATGTAGAACAACTGAAATTGGCATTTCTTGTAAAGTTTTACATACATTTACCAAATGACCAAGGAATCTCTCTCCTTGTTATTTATCCAACGAAAGTGAAAATTTATGTTTACACAAAAATATATATATCAATATTTTTAACAGTGTTATTTGATATGACCCCAAACTGGAAATAACCCAAATGCCTGTAGATCATATATAACAAAGAATTACTACTCAGCAATAAAAAGGAATGAACTGTAGATACACTCAGGAAGAAGGCTGAATAGCCAATATGTTACACTACATAGATTATTATTTCATTTACACGATGTTCTGGAAAAGGTAAAACCATAGGGGGACAATAACAGATCAGGAGGTGAGAGAGAGATTGACTATAAAGGACTAGCACAAGGGAATACTGGAGGCTAATAGGACTGTTCTATTCTATATTTTTATTGTAGTGGTGGTTAATACAACCACACATGTCAAAACTAATAGATCACTATGACAAAAAGAGTGAATTTTACTGTCTATAATGAGGAGAAAAAGACAAAAGAAGGAGAAAACTTGTTCAGAAGACAATTCAAGAAAATAAATTGGGAAGAAAAAGTAAAAAGGACTATTTTGAAGGGTTTTGGTATTAAAGGAAAAGAAGGATAAGGGTAGTAGCTGTAGAAGAAAATGGAGTCAAGCAATATTTTTAGGACTGGAAATAATAGCACGTTTGGTGATGGGGAATATCCAGTAGAGTGTGGAAGACTGATAATTCAGGTGAGTGAGGAAGATTGCTGGACCACTGTTTTAGTAACTCAGGAGAAGAAATTAATTACATCAGTGGAAGATACAGCTTTTTTTTTTTTTTTTTTTTAGGAGAACAAACAGCTAAGCTATCATAATAAAAAAAAGAAGGAACAGAATATGGACACAGATGCAGCTAAGTAAGTAGATGGGTGGGTGGCGGGAGCATGTGGTCAGACCTTGAGGAAGCTCTCCAGTAGTTGCTCCTGTTTTTCCAGTGAAATCAGAAGCAAGGTCATCAGCTGGTAGTGAGGGTGGGGGAGGAGGACTTGCAAGTTTGAAATGATTTTGTTTCCTATACACTGCAAGGCTGGTGACTGAGGAAAGGCAGATATTGAGCACTGTGCTGGCACTCTCCTCCCTCACTCCCATTTTCCTACCCCCCTCAATGGCAATGGCAGGCGTCACTTGTCAATGAGAGCCTGGATCAGTTCTATCACCCTCTATGCACTGTTCCAGCAGCTACTGCCAGCAGATCAGAATTGATGTAAATTCTATTCATGCCAGTCACCTAATTTTACCATGACTTCAAACCAAACGAATTTTAATTGAACTTTAAAGGATGGATGGTTTATACAGTATGGTTTTGTTTTCTTTCTCTCTTATAAAACACCAATTTTATTGTTTTAGTGAAGATAATCATGGGCAACTGAAAAGAAGAAAAATAATTATTTCTAATTTTATCTGTACAGGAATTTCCTGAATAAAAAATCATAAACTCTCTTTCAAAGGGCAAAAATGTTTAGCCCATAGCCTGACAAGTAGTTTTAAGAAAGGCTTTACATGAATTGTCCGGCTAGCCAAATTATAATTGCAGACAACTTGCTATTAAAGCAGAGAAGATATACCTAAAAAGAAATATTTGCATAGGTTGGTAGATAACAGTTAATTATACCAATGGATTAAACAATCACACATATTCCTATATAGACATTCTCAGTGCAGGAAATGGGAGTTGCTACAATAAGGGTAAACTTAAAAGAGACTACTCTCTTGCAATGAAAAAATCGGCAAGACATCTCAGTTAAAATTGAAATGCAAAGTGAACTCCATTTCCATTTAATGTTCTTAGGGATTTTTTTTTTTCCGGTAAGTGTCACGTCCACTCACTAGAGAGCTCTGTTTAAGATGAATTTAATTTAAAACTAAATTTGAGCCAAATGTATCAGAATATCTTAAGTGTCTAGGATAATCTCTTTTTCAACGCACATTATGTTGGAAGATTCATTTAGCTCAGGCAAAGGCACCACATCTTAATCAATGGGGATGAACAGTATTGATCAAGAGAAGGGTAGCGCTTCCCTGGTGGCGCAGTGGTTGAGAGTCTGCCTGCTGATGCAGGGGACACGGGTTCGTGCCCCGGTCTGGGAAGATCCCACATGCCGCGGAGCGGCTGGGCCTGTGAGCCATGGCCGCTGGGCCTCCGCGTCTGGAGCCTGTGCTCCACAACGAAGAGGCCACAACAGTGAGAGGCCCACGTACCGGGGGAAAAAAAAAAAAAAAGAGAGAAGGGTAAAACCAGACTCTACCAGGGAATAAATGTATGTCACACGAAGACAGCGACAAAAATAAAAGATGTACCTTCATCCTAAAAAAGGTGATACTTGTTAGCAGGTCAACAGTTGATTTCAGGTCTTGCAATCTTTCAGCATTGCTGGCGGGAAAGTTTTCCTGTTTAATTAGGAAACAGAAAATGGGTAAATTATCAGCATTAAGTCTCCAGTGGCAAATAAACTACAACTAACTTTCTGTGAAAGAAAATGGTAAGTAAACTGTGTAAAATTTAAGAAGTATCACCACAGTATTCTCACAATATTTTTACTGTAAAATATCACAGAAAATAAACAAGTTGGAAGTATTCTTGTCTTACTCTTAGAAAGCCATATTCTTCTATTTATTCCCACCATGTAATAAAAATGTACAAAATAATATAATTAATGCAATGTTATGAGGTTATTCATCCTTGTTTCACAAAATAGGTTTCCTGCTGAAAGAGGGAGGGTGAGCATATATTTGAAAATATTTTTTATAATTTTCTCAAGATGGGTTATTTTTTCCAAAATCCTTCTGGGAAATTTTACATGTCCTATATTTACTTTTAGTCACAAAGAAGCTAAAAGTAAAAAAAAAAAGAAAAGAAGACTGCACTGCATAGTCTCTCCCTGAAGTACTGCAGATTTAAACAAAAAGTTTTTGTTAGTGAAGTTTGGTGAGAAATGTGAGATAAAAATGCAGATGTTCAGAATTTTGAAGGAAAGGAAAGGAAAGGAATTATGAAAATATTAAGGAAACAATTTCAGCATTGAGAAATTTCTCATATTAACGTGCTTTCAGATAGGCTTTTTAAAGAGCCATTAGGAAAACCACAGGTAACTTTTAGGAATTCATGAACTCAAGCAGAGTTGGAGTGTCAAAGTGATGATGAATGAGGCGGCCTCAAGGTCCTTCTTGCCCCCAAATATCATTTTCATTGCCTGTCACAGCAGTTCCCTTCTTATAGTGTTGGCCCCAGTTCCGACATGAAAGGTAAGTTTGACAAAATTTGGTATTATAATTTCCGGAAATGTGCAGTTAAGCGATCCATCAATAAGAGACTAAAAATTGAATGTAAGAAAGATACATATGTACAAATATGGAAAGATATTTATTATAGAATTGTTAAAGAATGCAATAATTATTACTATAGATTTTCTGGCAAATAAAATTTGTAACTAAATTTTTTGGTAACTGTATTTTCTAAATAAAATTATATCTGTGTGTTTACAAACACACACATGAATATATTTGTGTATGTGTGAGTTTGTGTGTGTTTCACCTGCAGGTGAAGTACAGAATTGTTGACAATGAACTCTGTACAGCTTCAAAAAACGCACATTGTATTGATCTAGGAGTGAATTAAGTGGTGAATCCCAGAAGGAATATCAAAAGCTGAGGAAATATCAGCTGGATATCTTAGTAAGAAGGTGTGAGCTTTTAAGATGAGGACTGGGTCACATGTCTACTTCATGAATTAGCTGAGGGCCACTCAATCTAATGGTTATTAAAAGAATTATAAAATTAAACCTGTACATGAGTGTGCACACACCCACACCCACACCCACACAGAGTACTTCAGGCTGATGTGGAGCAAGGTACCTAAACAAGAGATGTCTACTTGATTACTTAGGGGACCCGTCTAGTGTGACAGGACCCAAGATTCCAAAATCATTACCTTTACTTTTCCATTACATAGTGGATAACTTTTTTTTTTACAATGTGACAAGAAATCATCTGAGCCAAACACCATATTTTACCTTTAGGCAAATAATTTTGTACATACCCTATACTTTGACAGGTCAATCCTTAAAGAGTTATGCAACTGGTCCAGTAGTTTTATGAATTTTTCCCTCTGTGCAAAGCAAACACAAAATAGGAGAATGGAAATCAATGATAATTCTAAATGTAGTCCTCACAACAAAATCTCTGTGAGTTAATGTCCCCATTTGATAGAAAGGAAGGTTCAAAGATGTCAGTGATTTCTCCACGATCATAGAGCTGGTATGTGACATAGCAGTGATTCAAACTCAGGTCTCTGACACCAAATCCACACTCTTTCCTGTAAGTCACACTGCCTCTCTGTGATGAATGAGACAGTATCCAAAGGGCTGAGTCATGAAGAAAGAGTCCAGACAACTGAATTGCCACCGTACTCCTTCACAGCAGCATGAGTCAACAAGAGAATATAACCCACCCCTCTTCCCACCTCCACACACCACACCACCTCCCCAAAATTAAACTATAGTTTTTTTAAACTTCTCCCACCTATGGAAGGTGGACTAGCTGCTCTTTGTGTCAAAAACAATTGCAAAAAGTATTTTCCTTTTGGTAACGGACTTCATAATTTGAAAGGATCGACTGTCTTTAAAGTATGTTTAAGATTTAGTGCTAAAAAACTATAAAATATCAGGTCAACAAAAATTACTAATGCCTCCCTCTGATGCTGTATCAGGGATGGACTGACTTCTTCATAGAAGGATTTGAAGATGATAAAGGATAAGAATTAAAACGTTTTGCTAATAAGCATAAGGATATAGTTGTGTGGATTAAGTAAATTAGATAAGGTAAAAAACCATCAAAGTCACACATGAAAACTTTACAGTAGACAAAGCACCATTCTGAGTCTCCGATTCCTAAATAAAAATGAAAAAAAAAATAGGGGGATGGTAGTAAATGACTAAAGGCTCCTCCCTAGACTAATATTATGTAAACACCAAATTACACTTTGGAACATATTAGCAAAAGTAGAAATTTTTCCTAGTAGTTTCACGAACAAGTTGGATTTATGGGGTATATAACTCTTATCCCTTTAAGTCACTGATCTTGATGAAATGAGATGAATATTAACGGGAGTTGATAAATTGTTCCTAAGTTGAAACTTCAATTTTCTTAATAAACTGCCTTTTATCAGGTTTATATATCAGTGAACAAAGTTTGAGTATTGACTCTGTGTTAATAACCCTTGTGGAGGCAATGAAGGAGCCTAAGAAATGACCCTTGCCTTCCAGAAGCTTGCTATCTTGTTAGGCAAGTAAGACTCCCCAGTAAAGCTGCCAGAAAATACGATGAATGTCTTAGAGTTTTCTTTCTTACTCTCTATCATACCTTCCTAGGGTAGCAGGTGACCTATGTTGCCCTTGATTAACCCCCATCCTCCATCAATGTGGGTCAGTGGATCTCAATCAAAATAGAAAAATAAAAGAGCTGCTACAATCATCGGTTTAGGCCATAGTAGTTAATCATTCAACGACTGTAAAAATCAATGTGTTTGTGTCAGTCTCTGGAGGCTTTATATGACCTCTGTGATCGGTATGAATCATTAAGACAGCTGACATGACCCTAGTCAACCACGCTATGACGCAAATCACTGGCCTTGTTGTGTACAGTGGGACCAGCTGTTCTGGTTGTCTGCCCGATATCCCTTCTTCTCTTCCTAACAGAACCTCAAGAGTCAAATATGTCCTTTATGAAACACCTACCCTCCCAGGCCTCTTTTACTCTAGCAATGGCCATGTAGCATGATTTTGGCCAATGAGATGTATACAGTTTATTAAAGGGGATGGAACCAGCCAGCATATTACCGATGAATTATTATTTAGAAAGATTCTAAAAGAATGCTCTGCAGAGTTGTTGTATTAGTATTTGCTATATAATTCTTTGTTAGGCCTTTTTTCCATTTGCCCTTTGTGTTTTTCTCACCTTAAACTCAGATGAGATACTAGAAGGTCAAATAGTCATCCCGTGGCTATAAGACGAAAAGCTAAACAAATGGTAAGAATGATGAGGCAGGAAGCTAGGAGCCTCCACACCTCATCCTAACTCTGTTTGCCTACCCTTTCAAAAAATTACAATCCTGAGCAGCTGTACTGGCCCTGAATTCCTTATTACCTTTGGACTTAGGTTACATGGGAAAGAATATTGAGTCAGGTTTGTTGAATTTATTTCATGCAGCTGAACAGAATTCTGACTGATACAGATCACACATTTAGTCTTCCAACCTAGGTCTTCAGTGCCCAGCTGGAAAATTTACATTCCAGAAAAATAGAAAACCGTGGAGAAAACTGCCAGGCATGTTGTCGCTAAATCCCAAACAATATCAGATGATGTGAAATTAAAAGTGAGCTCCTGATAGAATTTTCACAGACATTTTTTAAACAGAAGGACAGCCTGAAATTTTATTTCATTTGCCATATTTCTATTTAACTTGAGTGAGATTGCCTTTGTGAGAACACAGGAGGCCTATCACCTACATGGTGTGATTTGAGGAATAAGAAAACACTGCGATTAAAAAATGTTTCTCGGGCTTCCCTGGTGGCGCAGTGGTTGAGAGTCCGCCTGCTGATGCAGGGGACACGGGTTCGTGCCCCGGTCCGGGAAGATCCCACATGCCGCGGGGCGGCTGGGTCCGTGAACCATGGCCGCTGACCCTGCGTGTCCAGAGCCTGTGCTCCACAACGGGAGAGGCCACAACAGTGAGAGGCCTGTGTACCGCCAAAAAAAAAAAAAAAAAAATGTTTCTCGAGGGACATGCCACAATATCTGAAACTGTCACGTTATTCAGTTCTTTGCATTTGGTAAGGACTGCATATGTCTGCTATTAGAGGCTAAATCTATAATATTAACATTAAGCATTATCTGTTATCAAGTATTTAGGTTTAATTAGTTGACAAGAATAACTCTAGACCAGGGGTCAGCAAACTGTATGTAAAGAGGCAGATCGTAAATATTTCCAGCTCTGTGGCCTCTGTCACAACTATTAAACTCTGCCATTATAGCGCAAGAGCTTCTATAACCAATATATAAACAAACGAGCATGGTTGTTTTCCAATAAAATTTTGCTTATGGATACTGAAGCGTGAATTTCATATTTTCATGTATCACAAATGACAATCCTTTGATTTTTAAAAACCATTTAAAAATGTAAAAGCCATTCTTAGCTCATGAGCTGTACAAAACCAGTTGGTGGGCCAGTTTTGACCCATGAGAAGAGGGGAGATTTTGAGTAGGGGGAGGCAGTTACTACCCCACAAGGACACTCTTAGCAAGTTTCCCTAGGACACTGGGAACCGTGGAAGGAAAAGCTCTTATAAAGAAGATGTGTAAAAACCTCTGCATCATCTGCAGCTTCCCTCTCCCATTCTTTTGCTTCTCAGTATCTCAGTCCAGCAGCAGCAGTAGATTTAACCTGAAGCTAATGATGCTTAAGCTCTCAGGGTCCTCGCTTGATTCAGCTTCCCTGGGAGGAGCCCTAGCTGCATGTGCAACCTGCTCTTAGGTTTTCATAAATTTACAAGAATAGGATAAAATTATTCTGACCTGAACCAGCAAATTATAAAAAGTTTTTTCCAGATCATATCGAAAGCAGTCATTCTTTAAGCAGAACAGAAACATTTCAAGTAGAATTAATGTGTAAGCTATTTTGATAAGTTTTTTATAATTTAATTAATGCTAATCATATGAACATACTGGAAATACATTTGCATTTCTTGTTGATTTGAGATTAATATTCATACCAATAGAGATACCATAAAATTATAAAATGCCACTGAAACAATGCTATCAATGACACACTAATAGATGACATAAATTCAAAGAGTATATAAGAAGTCACTTAATAGGTAAACTTGAAAAGCACTGAGATATTACTGTTCACTGAGCATGAAAGCCTAACGTTTCTCTCAGTCTGACTAAACTTTAGACAAGCTTCTTCTTGACACTAGGTCCTAACCTCCCTTTTTTATTTTACAGCATTTTCTTTTCTTTTTTTTTTTTTGCATTTTCTATGATTGTAAGCATTTCCTGTCACTTTATCAGAAAGTTCGGGTTTCCCAGGGATTTGGAAAAGGAACACATATGTTGGGGCATGGCTGTGTGATCAGGAGGAAGTGCTGATTTTTTAAAATTATTATATAAGTTTCAGGCAAACAGTATTATAATTTGACATCTGTATACACTAGAAAGCAATCACCACCACAAATCTAGTTCCCATCCATCACCGTATAGTTGAATCGCTGTCTGATATACATTCTATCTCTCCCCTCTGCAACATTTCCTCTACAGAGTGACCTTTCTAAATCAGAAATTCAATCAGATTCTACACGATGCCTCAAGAATGAAGTCCAAACATCTGAGTGGGCATTAAACGGCCTCAGCAATCTAATATCAATCCAGTAACACAATGTTCTCTTATATTTCCATCTTTTATTCTATCTGCACTATTCACTAGGTAGGCTACCTTACACACACTTTGAACTTAGTTTTGTATCTTCTCCTTGTCTTTACTTCAAAGACCTAAGGTAGTTTTCCTTCTACTTCTTGGACTTTGAAAAATACTACTCATTCCTAAAAGCACTGTTCCTTTTGGCACGCTTCCATGAGCCTCTGAAGAGTATCCATCACTTTCTCCTCCTCAATCTCAAAGCAAATTTACAAGTATGAACTCCTTTGACACTTATCCAATTTGGGGAGTGATTTATGGTTACTGTTACACATGGTTAGGTGACTATCCCATTAGAGTACCCAGAGAACAGAGGTAAACATTTATCTTCCAGTCCCTCTACTACCTGCCATAGTGCCTTAAATGAGGTATCACATAAATATGTCTTGAATGAACAAGCAACCAAATAAAAGAATACCTGTAATGAAAAGGAAATATTTATTAGCATACTTGTTTTTGCAGGGCACTGGCTATGTCAGAGGGTATCTATGCTCAAGAAAAAATTGAGCTAAACATCAATTTTACTAATAATTTGCTATTTGTGTCTTAAGATAACTAACTAAATAAGTTTCCTAAAGACTTTTCTTCAAAGTTGAAAAACTGACCCCCACCTCATGGAGTTTTCTTCCTCTCCAACTCTTGCTCTACCCACGGTGTTTTCAACACCCATGGAGATGTTTTATCCAATCAAGTTCTTTGATAATCTTGACTCCCAGCAATCTCTGCATTCAAGGGTGTGCAACAAAACCATCTCTCCAAAAGAAAAAAGCCTTGATTTTTAGCATTTGACAGTTTTCATGGTATAAATACTCTCAGTATTTCCAGTTTCAAGATGGCTGTACTCAACAACCAGCCTGCAATAGTCCTAAAAATTCAGCAATCACTGCCTGTTAGCAGGTACAAACTAGCTCCAGTACACCACTGTTTTTACACTCAGTTTTCAACAACCTACTCCTAGAGATACATCTTGGACCTGAGGCTTCCCCCTTTGAAATCTTAACTACATGGATGATGTTCCTACCCAAATCCTTTATCTCTGTCTCTATCATGGTGCCACTTATCAAACCTAGATCCCATGGTGAATCACTTCAACTTTCTTTTGCTAGTGTCACCTATATGCTAATTCCCTAACCCTTCGATCATCTCTATTTTTTGTGTGTGGGGGAAATTTCAACCTTCTGCTATATGTTACTACATCAGAATCTGAATGCTGAGAAATTCTGAGAAAAACTCACAGCCACACGAATTGTTGTAACAACAGATTTATGCTAGGAATTCCTCTTATGTGATCCTGAAGCATTTGTCTTTCTATTCCCTTCCCTTTTTCCAGCCTCCTCTACCTTGTGCATCTCTATCATAGCCCTTGTCTTATATATAAGCATTTCTTGTCCTGTAAACAACGACAGAGAAGATTAGGGAAATACAGTACGATTCCATCAACTTTTCACTCCTATATCAGAAGCTTAGCATTCTCTGCAAGGACTCACACACCATTTCCTCAAATTTCAGAATAGGAACTTGTCCTTTCTTATTCCAAAGAATGTCCCTCCTTCCATCCTCTTGACTACATTTACTTCTTTCTCCTCTGAGATGTTATTATATCACTTATTCTCCATCTGATAAATTTGCAACTTCATTCTTGCAGCTAGTTCCTGTCCTAACAATCTATAAATATGTTAAAATTTATCTTATTAAATAATAAAAACTCCTACCCAACCACACAGTAAAAGTAACATCTCTTTTTTCATGGTAAAACCTTCTCACTCTTGACCAATCTCTCTCTTACCTTCTCATTCAAGTTGCTTAACAGGTTAGTCTCTATTTCATCACCCACTTTCCCTCTTTTAATCATTATTATAAAATACAATATAGAAAAATGTACAACTTTAGTATAAAGATGAATACAAAACAAAAACAAGAAAATATTAGCTGTAATCCCACCAAGTGGCTACACTATTGGCATTTTGGCACATTTTCTTTCAGGCTTGTTTCTAAACCCGTATATATATATATGTATATGTATATGTATATGTGTATGTGTGTGTGTGTGTGTGTGTGTGTGTGTGTGTGTGTGTGTGTGTGTGTGTGAGAGTGTGTGTGTGTGTGTGTTCAATGTTGGAATTAGATTATATATAGATTTTTATATGTATATATTTTCATTTGTCATTTTTAATGGGCATTGCTCAATTATATACACTTTTCTTTAAAAGTTTGATTTTTTAAATGACTGCATTATATTTTAGGGAATAAATGAACCCTAATTGACACAGCTATTCATACATGCCATTCATTGAAGATCTCTATGAAATTAGGCTTTAACCTCAACTGCTTCACTTAGCAATGACCTCCTAATTGCCAACACCAACAGGCTCATTCCTTTCGCCATCTTACTTGAACTTTTTGCAACAGCTGACAATGCAATATATTCCTCTTTTCTTAAAATATTTTTACCTTGTCTTTAATAACGTCAGATTTTTCTCATCATTTTTACCCAATTTCTCTAATCATTTTCCTCAGCAAACTTTGCTTCTCTCTCATCTCCACACTCAATGGTTCTGTTCTTTTCACTTTATTCTTGAACATTTTTCATCCAAAGCATGACTTTAAATAACATTTGCACACAAAAAGTTTGGATTGGAAAGAGTAATGATTTCCTTTTCTTAAATATTTGTTTGTTTTACAGTCCTCATAGGTAAGAAAACTTTTCCACTGGTTTATTTTTTGAGATTCAAAAATGTCTGGATTACACCTTTGGGAAAGATAAAAAGGGGCCAATATAATAGTGTTCCTGCCTGATTCACAAGTGACAGTATCAACTTCAGAAGTCAGGTAAATAAGAACTTCAGGCCAAGTGAAGGTGGGAAGCTTTATACTTATTATATTTGACTGAGCAACTAGCATTATTTTCAATAGGTAGAGAAAAATTTAATCAAATTTACACATCAAATCACTAACTTATCAAGATGTAGTCTGAAGAAAGATTTCTTTTTTGACCCTGTCCTACAATACGTTATTTGATTTACAAAGTGAACTTTGTTATAACTATGTTGCTACTGAAACACTGCAAAGTAGTGAAATCAATCTGGCTTCTCTTCTTTGGGTCAGCATGAAGTAAAGGAGCATACTATCTCATTTTCCTCCAGGTAGCTTTTATGGAAATTAGTCATATAAACACATCTTCTTTCTCAGAGGTAGAAAGGCTCAGTGTTCCACAAGGTTGGCTTATTCTCTACAGTATACCCAGGCAGAATATTAAAAGCAAAACAATTTCATGAGGTTTTTATAACAAAAACTATTCTATGATCTGGTGATGGTCATAATAGTAATTTGTTGAGCTGACTAGGGAATTTTCTTTGGTCTCAGCTCTTACAAGAGCCAATCTGTCTAACAACAGTAGAAGACAGGCAGGAGAGATGAAATCCTCATACCTTATATTTATAGAGCACTTTCAACTCTTACAAACTAGCTTATCTTTTACTTCATTTGATTTTCATCTTAAATTTGAGAAACATGTCAGAGCAATAATTTCTACCCTCATTGAACATATTGAGATATTGAGGCTTGAATGACTGAACTGACTTGTCAAATTTGAATACAAACTCAAACCCCATGACTCTTAACCCAGATAGTATTCTCTTCTACCAGTATTTATTTTGACTGTCGTTAAATAACAATTAGTTTTTCTTTTAATTCATTCCAACTCATCTCACATACTTCACATGTGTTTTCTTTTAAATGAAAAGGACAAGAAAAGAGTAAACATAGCACATTTTTTCCCCTATTGGCTTTACACCCTTTTATTAGCTGGGTCTCATTTGTTTCTACTTTATGACACACACCTCAAAATTTGATTTCTAACAACATGATCAATAACACAAATCTATTCAGTGAACCGATTTGGAAGTGCAGTGAAAAGAGTAACTATGGTGTCATGGAAATCACCTTCCTACAATGGATCTTAGTTTCCTCCACAAACAAATGAGTACAGAACTACCTGTCTCACAGGGTTATTGAACAGAGCTACCGCCTACCAACTGCCCTGGTGAAAACCTTGGGAATCTTTCCAGGCATCTTTCCCTTTCTCTCACTGTTCACATACCTAAAGACAGCAAGTGCTGTTGATTCTATGCCCTGAAAAGCTCTGGAATTTGTCCTTCCTACCCCATCTCCACTGATTCTCAGCTTAGATCTTCACCACTTTACTGGAATTACTGTTTATTTATATCCTATTTCTACTCTTGTCAATTTCAATTTAATTATGCTTGTGGAGAATGGGTTCCAGCACCAGGTACATCAGATAGATACTTGAGACTCCTTAGGATCCTGCATTTTTACTTTTCAGTGTGTTCTTGATGCATTTGATTGTCAGGTGGACAGTTTTAATTAGATACAGATAGTTTTCTTGGCTTCTTTATACACCTAACGTTTTTTTTACTTAGACGATATGCCTTTATCCATCAGTACCAGTAGAAACCAATAGGAAGTGCAAATGGAACCCAAAAGGCTCCAGAGAAGCCAACTGAGCTCACGTTTACGAGGGAATGATATCTTCCATGGTTAATCCCAAATTTGCTTACATGGAGGATTTTCTATAAATCCTAGTACTCTGTCACAAAACGTATGTTTTCCTCCATTGGAAAAGCCATTCCCGATATGAAGATTTAATCTAATGAAGATACCTACTGACTGTCAAATAAAGGTATTTCACTGAACATGTTTCAAATAAACCTTAAGCTTTAGTCTATTACACTAAGAGATACTCCTTAAGATGTACATTCTGCAGTAAGATTCTAAGAATATCTGGAATCCAAAGCTCCTTGAAAATCTAAGTCCCATAAGTTATGAGGAATTTTCAAGTTCAAAAAATAATACTTACACCAAAGTTGGTAGCGGCAAATCGATCTGAGGCAGAAACCTGTACATTTGTTGTAACAGTTGTGTGAGCATAGAAAGCATTTATATTTGCCAGCAAGGTACTCATTACAGCAGGGACACCGGGGCACATGTATTTAGAAGACAGACATGAAAAGTGCCTGCAAGACAAAAACATTAAGTGCTTTAAAAAGAGAATCTAATTAATTCACATAGCAGTGTATCCTCTAACATCAGCAATTAAGTAATTCCTCTACTCTATCTATGAAAAGGAGAGAAAACTCTTACAATTCCTAATTGAAAGAGAAAGCAATTTCAGCCTTTTAAAAACTTCTCATTCACAAATGTGAAGTGGCTTAATTAGAATGTGATTTGCCACAAGGATATGTGCATAATTTCTTTCAACTGGGAGTGTTGTGTGTACACACAAAAAGTACAATTTCCAGTGGAATCTAACACTGTCGAAAAGCAATAATCCAGGAGTTTTCCTTTCTCTGGCAACTCTGTCCTCAATTACTTCAGCTCCTGAAATGTCGAATTGCAACCAGAATGTTCTTTCACACTTGTATTTCTCTCACACCGATAAGGTAAACAAGAGGCCCTCCTTTCATTGCACACTGACTGAACAAGTCAACTTAACATCTGACCTGAGTCCAGTTTGTGAGCTTTTGTTATTAAGGAGTATCTTCCACAAGCAGTTTTGTTAAAGCCAGAATTTAATTAAGCAAACAAATGAACAGTGAAGACAAACTGAATTATGCCAGCTTTACGCTTAAAGACCATTTCTTTTAAACATTGAATAACAGTATCATTTGCAGACATCGGAAGCATCAAGTGTTCAATTCCATTACTTCTCTCAGGAAAATTTGTTTCATTTGAATTCTAACAAAAGACTTAAAAATTGAAAGCACAACTTGTGATAAAAATGAAAAGATAAAATACCCATGGAAGAAAGAAATTTTCATTACCTAATCTGATCCTATATTGCTCTATCTCAGTAATTTATCCAACACCAAAGCATCTCTGAATTTTGTATTATTGAACACAAGCACAGAATGTACCCACATAAATAAATGTTCCAAGTGGCAGCTCAAAAGAAATGGATGGAGGGCCTGGAAATGTTGCTTTTCTTAGACTTTAGCCAGGCCACTCATCTAACTTTGATTAGCTAATAAATGTAGGCTAAATTTTTTTTTTTTTTTTTTGCCGTACGTGGGCCTCTCATTGCTGTGGCCTCTCCCGTTGCGGAGCACAGGCTCTGGGCACGCAGGCTCAGCGGCTCCGCGGCATGTGGGATCCTCCCGGACTGGGGCACAAACCCGTGTCCCCTGCATCGGCAGGCGGACTCTCAACCACTGAGCCACCAGGGAAGCCCTAGGCTACATTTTTAAACACGGATCTTTGAGGATCATGAAGCGCAAAGTATGCCATGAGAGTTACATGATCTGTGTGATGTAACCCTGGAATTAGATGATCACTACTTTCTTCTTTTAGGTAAATGATGCATATTTTGACTTTATTATACACTACTTATAATTTATATCTATTAAGAATACCATAAGTGACATAAATATATTAAAAATAGAAATTAAATGAAAACTAGCATATGGTATCACATTTCTTTCTTTTTTCATAACTGTCAAATAATTAGATTTGTTAGACCCAAGTCAGAGGTCAAGAGATATGGAATATGCAATGCCTAAATGGGATAGTGTGGGAGATGGCAAAAGGGAAATATACATACCTAGGTGGGAACAAGAGATAGACAATCACCAGCTGTCAGAATAAACTGGTGAGGAACTCAAAGAACAGAAGTTTATTTTCCTCAGCATGCATTATGTATTTAAACAGATTCTGGAGGTCACCAGAATGAATAATCTTGTTCTTGGTTTTAAACCAGAATTAGTATTCTCCTAATGCAGGTGTGTTACTTAGTCTGTACTGCTTGCAGCTGCCACCCTGTGATTTTTGTTGTCCGGTAAGAGCAGTAGCAACAGCTTAGCAGGTACTTTAAGTAGAACAATGGAGGAACATATGAATATTCTGCTTAAGGCGTTCCACGGTGTGAATTTGATTAAGTGAAATAGAAAGTTCTATTTTGAAGATGATGCAATTATAAGGCATCTTAGGGAAAAATGAGTGCCATATGGGAAGACCAGGGATATCAACAACCAAGCTTTGTCTATTTTATACTTTGACTTGATTCAGCCAATACCTTAATGATGAAAATGCCCTATGAAATTGTGGCTTTGCAATCCCAAAGCAATGTTTTATAACCAAAATGAAAAGTTTAACAAATAATTTATGTTAGATATGAAAATTTATGGGTAATATAGGCAAAAAGCTATGTAAATAAACGTAATTTAGAGTTTCTTAGTTTAATGAAATATTTGCTATGTGTTTATAATTTAATGTTAATACATATTATTCATAAACAATTAGAAAACAGGAAAATAAACTGCCATTCACACTGTTCTCTAAAAAATAAATTCAATTTACAGCCAAATAGTATAATTATAATACTTTCTCTTATCAGAATTGATGAAAAATAGAATTATAATTGATTCTATTGTTTTCCTACTCTTTAACCTTTCATTCATTTTTTTTTAATGTTAAAGGCATCTGGGCAAAGTATTCTCCCTTTAACAACTATACATTTACTATATTTCTCGGACTCTTCTTCCTGATAGGGATTTTGAGTTGATTAAAACATGGTCCTGGCGTAAAAAATTAATGTATACCCTAATTGAGAGGAATGCACATTAAAACCTCATTTTGTTACACAAGAGAAAGTGCTGTTACAGAGGTATGTAAGGGTTTGAGTGGGCCATGGGATGGAGGAATGAGGCCTGGAGATGGATGGCAAAGGTCCAAAGGTTGAGTTGAGTCCACCAGTGGTGAACCTCGTATAGGAGAAGTCAGAGGGAAACATCTGAGGCAAGGTCTAGAGGATGAGTGATTACGTAATGGCCATGGTAGAGTGGAGAGTTTAGTGTCCCTAGAATTTACTTTGATAGGTATTTACTGAACATGTCTGAAAGCCAGATACTCTATTAGATACTGGGTATACAGTAATGAGTTTACTTACAGATTAGGGGGAGAATCAGTGACACAAGAAATGTAATACAATTTTGAGAAAGTTATGAAAAAGAAAAGCATAACAGTGCTATGAAACACCAAATTAGAGTGTGTGTATTGTACCCTGGTGGTGGGGGTGCTGTCTAGGAAGACTTCTTGAAATGATGCTGGGCTAACAGTTAATGTATGACTAAGAGATAGCCAGAGCGAGCACAGGGCTTGCTATTGCTGATAGATAAAGAATATAAATATTCCAAAGGAATGGAATAATTAAAACCAAGACACAATGGAAAGAAACAAAATATTGTTTACAATGAACCCTAGCAATTTTAGGCTGGTGGAGCCCAAATTTCCAGGAGCACATTCTAGACCATTATATGACCAGAGGCAAAGTGAGGGGTATGTACGATAGTCTTGTGCAATATGGTAGGCAAGCTGGACCTATTATATAGGTCAGAAGATTTTTTCAAACAAAACTCAAAACTCAAAATCTTAGAGTCAGTATAAGTGAAAAATTACCTCCAACAATCTCTCATTGTTTACATGGGGTAGGAAGTGACATCATCAGAGTTGAGTTTAAGATAGATTTGGTGGGAGGGGATTTTAGGAGGATGGCTTAAGGAAGGTGAGACTGAGAAAAGAGTCCAATTAGAAGGCTATAAAGGGAAGAGATGATGGGTGTCTGAACTAAGACAGTAGCTGTAGAGATAGGGAGGAGGGAATATATTTTAAAAATATTAAGAGAGGAAAACTGTCAGGACTCAGTGCTTGATACGGAGTGAAAGAGGAGAAAGAGAAGTGATGAAGTTCCAAGGCTTCGGTGTGGAAGACTGGGTGAGGGGTGCTTCTGCCCAGTGAGCTGGGAACTATAAAGGAGAAAAAGGGGTTGTAAGGTCGGGTCATGTGTCCAGTCGAGTTTGAGCTTAAGGTGCTTGTAGGATTTCCATAAAGTAATGTCCACTGGGTTACTGGAGACCTGGGCTGGACACTTAGATCTGGGGATCATTTCAAAACCACGAAAATGGGTAAGATCATCCAGGGGAATTATACAGAATGAAGAACAGTGTCAGGAAATGAAACCTGGGAAACACTGATATATAAGGGACTAGTGGAAGACGAATAAGTAAATTCTATGACTGGGATCAAACTTAAAATGATAGGGACTTCCCTGGTGGTGCAGTGATTAAGAATCTGACTGCCAATGCAGGGGACACAGGTTTGAGCCCTGGTCCAGGAAGATCCCACATACTGTGGAACAACTAAGCCTGGGTGCCACAACTACTGAGCCCACATGCCACAACTACCGAAGCTCGCACACCTACAGCCTGTGCTCCGCAACAAGAGAAGCCACTGTAATGAGAAGCCCGCGCAGAGCAATGAAAAGCAGCCCCCGCTCGCCGCAACTAGAGAAAGCCCATGCGCAGCAACGAAGACCCCATGCAGCCAAAAATAAATAATAAATAGATTTTTTTAAAAGTATGTCCTTTAAAAAAAAAAAAAAAGGTAGGTCAAAGGAAAGCCAGGGCAATGGAATTAGGGAAAACATTGGAATAGGAGGTTTGAAGGATGAAGGATGATTGATGCTGATAGGTGCACTGAAAGAGTCTTATAAGGACATAAAATAACTATTGAACTTGACAAATAAACATCATTGTGCCAGCAGCAACATCAGTGTTAGTGGAGTAACGGGGTTGCACCGAGACGGAATAGGATGAAAAGTGAGAAGTAGCAGAAGATGACCAAGGAAAAATGGATCAAGGATAGATTTTGTTGGTCTTTAGCTAAGGAGCTTTGACTTTCTCATGTGAACTACACAGAGTTAGCTGAACTTCTCACAGAGGGAGGGGATACTGTCAGATGAATTTAGAAAGATGACTCTGAAAGGGTGTAAAAATGGATTGAAATGAGTAGGTATTGGAAGCAGAAAAACAATTTAGGAGGTGTAGAAGCAAAAAATGACATTTCTGCCCCACTTCAATATGACTAAGCCCTTCATATACCACAGTCATAAGGAACAAAATATTTTCCACCTTGAGATAATCTGAAAATCACAGAATCACATTATTTCTGGTCTCCAAAATATAAAACCTCAAATATTTCTCTAAAACCTGAACTTCCTAACAAAACAGTTTTGAACTGGAGTTTAGCCATGCTATGTCTGAAAATGTATTAAATCTCATTATATGACCTCTGAAAGTATTAAAACCAGGTGGAAAGCTGCTGTTTCCACCAAGAACAGCATAAGAACACCATGTAAACTAGGTAGCCTTAGGAATGTTACGTTTTTGTTTGGTTTGGTTTTGCCAGTGCTTCTAAAGTCTCATTCCCTCTCTGTACTTGTTGTAATTAAATATTTCTTTCCTTTTCTAATTTTTCTCTCCCTAAGGTCACAGAGCAGTGAGATGATTAAGGATTAGAGTTCAGGCAATGTAAGCTCAGAAGCATCTTTCTTAACCACCAGGGTGATCTTCTCTTAATTTATCCTCCTCCCTCTCTAACGTTGTGTATTACTTGTGTATGTATCTGTTTCTTCCAGAATGTGTTTAGTTCATGCTTAATTGTCATCTAATCCAGCCCACTTCTAGCATAGTGTTTTCTTGTACACAGGAGTTGGCCCACAGTATTTAATGAAAACAAGTGACAGCGATATGAGTTAACGGTATTTATGCAGCGTTAGTGTATAGGACATGTGCTTGTTTACTTTGAGTATGACAGTTTATCACAACATCCAAGTGCTTTGTGAACACTGGGCTGAAGTGCATAGCAAATAATGCCATAATGATCACAACTCTGAAAGTGAACTGTATTCTGATTTTAACTGGTACACTGAGAGCAGTATTTTAAATTTTCCAGAGCATTAGGCATGCATTCATCTTAGAGACCGGACAGAAATATTGTACTTTTTGATTCAGATTTAACTGAGATGACTTCTGGGGTATGATGCAAGGTACCCAGCTGTTCATGATCTACGCCTCTGAACCTCCCATGGAAAAGGCCATGAAAACAAAAATAAATGATGTAAAGTCATAGCAGCACTGGAAATTAGGGGTATCAATCAAAGGTTTCCCTATTTCTGGGAGGGACTTTGCCTAAGTTTAGGGCAGCTGGATAGACTGAGAGATATTCGGTGACTATCCTGGTCTAAACTCCTAAAATATTCACCTGACTAGAGAAGAATCGGGAAGATATTTCTGGGAACCATACACTGTACACCCCCATATCAGAAATGCGAGGCCTAGGCGGCTGGCCAGCAAGGCTTTTGATCACTTTCCTATTCCATGGTAATGGCTTCCAGACGCAATAAAGCTGTCACGTGTTTCCCACACCTTCTCACTTTACATCCATTAAAGAGTACACAACTCCCAAGACTGCAATACAGCCTGTGCAATAGGGAATGGGCAACGGGATTAGAAGCTAGTTAGAAGAAAGGGTTGGAAGAACACCGGGAACAGTATACCGTGGGGATTAACTCTAACCTCTTATGTTCTGCTCTAGCAAGACAAGAATTCACAAGTTGTTTACATTATCCAGGAAAAGAAATCCAGCTCTCATACTTAAAGAGCCCACCAATAGGAGCAGGTAAATACCTTTGCCCAATCTAAAAGCAAACTGCATTAGAATAAAGTCATGGCACACAGGGAACCTTTTTAGAGGCTCACCTGCCATTAAAAGATCTGCAGGTGAGTACTGGTAACACGCTGGTGGTCTACAAATACTGATTCAAAGGACCCTGTAAGTTGCCAAACAAGCAGGATGCAAACATCTTTGTACATTATTATCTCAACAGACATACAAACGCTTGTGTGTGCATGCACACACACACACACATTTATACAACAAAAATAACCAAATAAAATGGTCACAGTGTCATCTCTCGGTGGAGCTACAAACTTTTGTTATTTAAAAAAATATGTCCTTTTTTTTTCAGAGGGGAAGATGGCAGAAGAGTAAGACGCGGAGATCACCTTCCTCCCCACAGATACACAAGAAATACATCTACACGTGGAACAACTCCTACAGAACACCTACTGAATGCTGGCAGAAGACCTCAGACCTCCCAAAAGGCAAGAAACTCCACACATACATGGGAAGGGCAAAAGAAAAAAGAATAAACAGAGACAAAAGGATAGGGACGGGACCTGCATCAGTGGGAGGGAGCTGTGAAGGAAGAAAGGTTTCCACAAACTAGGAAGTCCATTTGCGGGCAGAGAATGCGGGTGGCGGAAGGGGGGAAGCTTCGGAGCCACGGAGAAGAGCATAGCAACAGGGGTGCACAGGGCAAAGCGGAGAGATTCCCGCACAGAGGATCGATGTCGACTGGCACTCAACAGCCTGAGAGGCTTTGTCTGCTTACCCGCCAGGGCAGGCGGGGCTGGGAGCCGAGGCTCCGGCTTCGGTTGGAGCGCAGGGAGAGAACTGGGGTTGGCGGTATGAACACAGCCTGAAGGGGGTTACTGCACCACGGCCAGCCAGGAGGGAGTCCGGGGAAAAGTCTGGACCTGCCAAAGAGGCAAGAGACTTTTTCTTCCCTCTTTGTTTCCTGGTGCACGAGGAGAGGGGATTAAGAGCGCTGCTTAAAGGAGCTCCAGAGATGGGCGCGAGCTGTGGCTAACAGCCCGGACCCCAGAGACGGGCATGAGACGCTAAGGCTGCTGCTGCCTCCACCAAGAAGCCTGTGTGCAAGCACAGGTCACTATCCACACCCACCTTCCAGGTAGCATGTGCAGCCTGCCACTGCCAGGGTCCCGGGATCCAGGGACAACTCCCCCGGGAGAACGCACGGTGTGCCTCAGGCTGGTGCAACATCACACCGGCCTGTGCCACCACAGGCTCACCCGGCACTCCGTGCCCCTCCCTCCTCCCCGCCTGAGTGAGCCGGAGCTCCCGAATCAGCGGCTCCTTTAACCCCGTCCTGTCTGAGCGAAGAACAGACGCCCTCTGCCAACCTACACGCAGAGGCGGGGCCAAATCCAAAACTGAGCCCCGGGAGCTGTGAGACCAAAGAAGAGAAAGGGAAATCTCTCCCAGCAGCCTCAGAAGCAGCGAATTAAAGCTCCACAATCAACTTGATGTACCCTGCATCTGTGGAATACATGAATAGACAAGGAATGATCCCAAATTGAGGAGGTGGACTTTGAGAACAAGATTTATTATTTTTTCCCCTTTTCCTCTTTTTGTGAGTGTGTATGTGTATGCTTATGTGTGAGATTTTGTCTGTATAGCTTTGCTTCCACCATTTGTCCTAGGGTTCTATCCGTCCGCCTTTTTTATTCTTTAAAAAAAAAATTTTTTTCTTAATTATTATTTTTTATTTTAATAACTTTATTTTATCTTACTTTATTTTATCTTCTTTCTTTCTTTCCCTCCCTCCCTCCCTTCCTACATTCCTCTCTTTCTCTCTTCTTTTTCTCCCTTTTATTCTGAGCCGTGTGGATGAAAGGCTCTTGGTGCTCCAGCCAGGAGTCAGGGCTCTGCTTTTGACGTGGGAGACCCAACTTCAGGACACTGGACCACAAGAGACCTCCGAGCTCCACATAATACCAAACGCCGAAAATCTCCCAGAGATCTCCATCTCAATGACAGCACCCAGCTTCACTCAATGAGCAGCAAGCTACAGTGCTGGACACCCTATGCCAAACAACTAGGAAAACAGGGACACAACCCCACCCATTAGCAAAGAGGCTACCTAAAATCATAAGTCCACAGACACCCCAAAACACACCACCAGAAGTGGACCTGCCCACCAGAGAGACAAGATCCAGCCTCATCCACCAGAACACAGGCACTAGTCCCCTCCACCAGGAAGCCTACACAACCCACTGAACCATCTTTAGCCACTGGGGACAGACACCAAAAACAACGGGAACTACGAACCTGCAGCCTGCAAAAAGGAGATCCCAAACACAGTAACATAAGCAAAATGAGAAGACAGAAAAACACAGCAGATGAAGGAGCAAGATAAAAACCACCAGACTTAACAAATGAAGAGGAAACAGGCAGTCTACCTGAGAAAGAATTCAGAATAATAATAGTAAAGATGATCCAAAATGTTGGAAATAGAATAGACAAAATGCAAGAAACATTTAACAAGGACCTAGAAGACCTAAAGATGAAACAAGCAACGATGAACAACACAATAAATGAAATTAAAAATACACTAGATGGGATCAATAGCAGAATAACTGAGGCAAAAGAACAGATAAGTGACCTGGAAGATAAAATAGTGGAAATAACTACTGCAGAGCAGAATAAAGAAAAAAGAATGAAAAGAACTGAGGACAGTCTCAGAGACCTCTGGGACAACATTAAACGCATCAACATTCGAATTATAGGGGTTCCAGAAGAAGAAGAGAAAAAGAAAGGGACTGAGAAAATATTTGAAGAGATTATAGTTGAAAACGTCCCTAACATAGGAAAGGAAATAGTTAATCAAGTCCAGGAAGCACAGAGAGTCCCATACAGGGTAAATCCAAGGAGAAATATGCCAAGACACATAATAATCAAACTGTCAAAAATTAAATACAAAGAAAACATATTAAAAGCAGCAAGGGAAAAACAACAAATAACACACAAGCGAATCCCCATAAGGTTAACAGCTGATCTTTCAGCAGAAACTCTGCAAGCCAGAAGGGAACGGCAGGACATATGTAAAGTGATGAAGGAGAAGAACATGCAACCAAGATTACTCTACCCAGCAAGGATCTCGTTCAGATTTGATGGAGAAATTAAATCCTTTACAGACAAGCAAAAGCTGAGAGAGTTCAGCACAACGAAACCATCTTTACAACAACTGCTAAAGAAACTTCTCTAGGCAGGAAACACAAGAGGAGGAAAAGAACTACAATAATGAACCCAAAACAATTAAGAAAATGGGAATAGGAACATACATAGATAATTACCTTAAATGTAAATGGACTAAATGCTCCCACCAAAAGACACAGATTGGCTGAATGGATACAGAAATAAGACCCATATATATGCTGTCTACAAGAGACCCACTTCAGACCTAGAGACACATACAGACTGAAGGTAAGGGGATGGAAAAAGATATTCCATGCAAATGGAAACCAAAAGAAAGCTGGAGTAGCAATTCTCATATCAGACAAAACAGACTTTAAAATAAACACTATTAGAAGAGACAAAGAAGGATATACATAATGATCAAGGGATCAATCCAAGAAGAAGATATAACAATTGTAAATATTTATGCACCCAACATAGGAGCACCTCAATACATAAGGCAAATACTAACAGCCATAAAAGGGGAAATCGACAGTAACACATTCATAGTAGGGGACTTTAACACCCCACTTTCACCGATGCACACATCATCCAAAATGAAAATGAATAAGGAAAAAAAGCTTTAAATGATACATTAAACAAGACGGACTTAATTGATATTTATAGGACATTACATCCAAAAACAACAGAATACACATTTTTCTCAAGTGCTCATGGAACATTCTCCAGGATAGATCATATCTTGGGTCACAAGTTAAGCCTTAGTAAATTTAAGAAAATTGAAATTGTATCAAGTATCTTTTCTGACCACAACACCATGAGACTAGATATCAATTACAGGAAAAGATCTGTAAAAAATACAAACACATGGAGGCTAAACAATACACTACTTAATAACGAAGTGATCACTGAAGAATTCAAAGAGGAAATAAAAAAATACCCAGAAGCAAATAACAACGGAGACACGATGACCCAAAACCTATGGGATGCAGCAAAAGCAGTTCTAAGAGGGAAGTTTATAGCAATACAATCCTACCTTAAGAAACAGGAAACATCTCAAATAAACAACCTAACCTTACACCTAAAGAAATTAGAGAAAGAAGAACAAAAAAACCCCAAAGTTAGCAGAAGGAAAGAAAACATAAAAATCAGATCAGAAATAAATGAAAAAGAAATGAAGGAAACAATAGCAAAGATGAATAAAACTAAAAGCTGGTTCTTTGAGAAGATAAAATTGGTAAACCATTAGCCAGACTCATCAAGAAAAAAAGGGAGAAGACTCAAATCAGTAGAATTAGAAACGAAAAAGAAGTAACAACTGACACTGCAGAAATACAAAAGATCATGAGAGATTACTACAAGCAACTCTATGCCAATAAAAGGACAACCTGAAAGAAATGGACAAAACCTTAGAAATGCACAACCTGCCAAGACTGAATCAGGAAGAAATAGAAAATATGAACACGCACTGAAATTGAAACTGTGATTAAAAATCTTCAAACAAACAAAAGCCCAGGACCAGATGGCTTCACAGGCGAATTCTATCAAACATATTGAGAAGAGCTAACACCTATCCTTCTCAAACTCTTCCAAAATAGAGCAGAGGGAGGAACACTCCCAAACTTATTCTACGAGGCCACCATCACCCTGATACCAAAACCAGACAAGGATGTCACAAAGAAAGAAAACTACAGGCCAATATCACTGATGAACATAGATGCAAAAATCCTCAACAAAATACTACAAAACAGAATCCAACAGCACATTAAAAGGGTCATACACCATGATCACGTGGGGTTTATTCCAGGAATGCAAGGATTCTTCAATATACGCAAATCAACATGATACACCATATTAACAAATTGAAGGAGAAAAACCATGTGATCATCTCAATAGATGCAGAGAAAGCTTTTGACAAAATTCAACACCCATTTATGATAAAAACCCTGCAGAATGTAGGCATAGAGGGAACTTTCCTCAACATAATAAAGGCCATATATGACAAACCCACAGCCAACATCGTCCTCAATGGTGAAAAACTGAAAGCATTTCCACTAAGATCAGGAACAAGACAAAGTTGCCCACTCTCACCACTCTTATTCAACATAGTTTTGGAAGTTTTAGCCACAGCAATCAGAGAAGAAAAGGAAATAAAAGGAATCCAAGTCGGAAAAGAAGAAGTAAAGCTGTCACTGTTTGCAGATGACATGATACTATATACAGAGAATCCTAAAGATGCTACCAGAAAACTACTAGAGCTAATCAATGAATTTGGTAAAGTAGCAGGATACAAAATTAATGCACAGAAATCTCTGGCATTCCTATATATTAATGATGAAAAATCTGAGAGTGAAATCAAGAAAACACTCCCATTTACCACTGCAACAAAAATAATAAAATATCTAGGAATAAAACTACCCAGGGAGACAAAAGACCTGTATGCAGAAAATTATAAGACACTGATGAAAGAAATGAAAGATGATCCAAATAGACAGAGAGATATACCATGTTTTTGGATTGGAAGTATCAACATTGTGAAAATGACTCTACTACCCAAAGCAATCTACAGATTCAATGCAATCCTTCTCAAACTACCACTGGCATTTTTCAGAGAAGTAGAACAAAAAATTTCACAATTTGTATGAAAACACAAGCAATCCCGAATAGCAAAAGCAATCTTGAGAACGAAAAACGGAGCTGGAGGAATCAGGCTCCCTGACCTCAGACTATACTACAAAACTACAGTAATCAAGACAGTATGGAACTGGCACAAAAACAGAAAGATAGATCAATGGAACAGGATTGAAAGCCCAGAGATAAACCCATGCACATATGGTCACCTTATCTTTGATAAAGGAAGCAGGAATGTACAGTGGAGAAAGGACAGACTCTTCAATAAGTGGTGCTGGGAAAACTGTACAGGTACATGTAAAAGTATGAGATTAGATCACTCCCTAATACCATACACACAAAAAAAGCTCAAAATGGATTAAATACCTAAATGTAAGCCCAGAAACTATCAAACTCTTAGAGGAAAACATAGGCAGAACACTCTATGACATAAATCACAGCAAGATTCTTTTTGACCCACCTCCTAGGGAAATGGAAATAAAAACAAACAAATGGAACCTAGTGAAACTTAAAAGCTTTTGCACAACAAAGGAAACCATAAACAACACCAAAAGACAACCCTCAGAATGGGAGAAAATATTTGCAAATGAAGAAACTGACAAAGGATTAATCTCCAAAATTTACAAGCAGCTCATGCAGCTCAATAACAAACAAATAACCCAATCCAAAAACGGGTAGAAGACCTAAATAGACGTTTCTCCAAAGAAGATATACAGACTGCCAACAAACACATGAAAGAATGCTCAACATCATTAATCGTTAGAGAAATGCAAATCAAAACTACAATGAGATATCATCTCATACCTGTCAGATTGGCCATCATCAGAAAATCTAGAAACAATAAATGTTGGAGAGGGTGTGGAGAAAAGGCAACACTCTTCCACTGCTGGTGGGAATTTGAATTGGTACAGCCATTATGGAGAACAGTATGGAGGTTCCTTAAAAAACTACAAATAGAACTACCATATGACCCAGCAATCCCACTACTGGGCATATACCCTAAGAAAACCATAATTGAAAAAGAGTCATGTACCAAAATGTTCATTGCAGCTCTATTTACAATAGCCTGGAGATGGAATCAACCTAAGTGTCCATTATCAGATGAATGGATAAAGAAGATGTGGCACATATATACAATGGAATATTACTCAGCCCTAAAAAGAAATGAAATTGAGCTATTTGTAATGAGGTGGATGGACCTAGAGTCTGTCATACTGAGTGAAGTAAGTCAGAAAGAGAAAGACAAATACTGTATGCTAACACATATATATGGAATTTAAGAAAAAAAAAATGTCATTAAGAACCTAGGGGTAAGACAGGAATAAAGACACAGACCTACTAGAGAATGGACTTGAGGATATGGGGAGGGGGAAGGGTAAGCTGTGACAAAGCGAGAGAGTGGCATGGATATATATACACTACCAAACGTAAAATAGCTAGCTAGTGGGAAGCAGCCGCATAGCACAGGGGGATCAGCTCGGTGCTTTGTGACCACCTAGAGGGGTGGGATAGCGAGGGTGAGAGGGAGGGAGATGCAAGCGGGAAGAGATATGGGAACATACGTATATGTATAAGTGATTCACTTTATTATAAAGCAAAAACTAACACACCATTGTAAAGCAATTATACTCCAATAAAGATGTAAAATATAATATATATATGTGTATATATATCCTGTATTTTTAAAAGTAATTACCATTAGCATGTTTTACTACCATAATCAGAAAAATATTTTAGTTATATATATTTATAGTTTTTAAATGTTAATTCAACTTTTGCTCTATTGTTGATATTATGTCTCTTTGTAACTTTTAGCATCAATAGAAACAAAGTAATACAAATCCTTTTAAAATTTTTGCTTGACTAAAAGTAAAAATTCCTTTTGTACTTTGCTTTGCTAAGAAAGCCACAAAACCTTTAAAGTAGGTAATGTAAAAAGCCTATATTATTCTTTATGTATCATTAAGTAAGATTTTTGTGAAGTTAAACAAATCACCCATAAAATAATTTTTTGTTTCAAAATTTACCATAGACCGAAATTTCTGAATAATGAGTAAATGCAAAAAATGCCATAAAATTACTATGCAATAGATGCCAGTTTTAGTACAGTAAATAAAATATATCAAGAATTTTAAAGATATTAATGAAATGATCTTGGCTCATAACTTCCTAATGCAAAATACAGGGCTGCGAATGGTGAAGATATGAAAAAGTGACAAAACGAGAGAGTGGCATGGACATATATACACTACCAAACGTAAAATAGCTAGCTAGTGGGAAGCAGTCGCATAGCACAGGGAGATCAGCTCAGTGCTTTGTGACCACCTAGAGGGGTGGGATAGGGAGGGTGGGTGGCAGGGAGAAGCAAGGGGGAAGAGATATGGGAACCTATGTATAACTGATTCACTTTGTTATAAAGCAGAAACTAACACCATTGTAAAGCAATTATACTCCACTAAAGATGTAAAAAAAAAAAAGGAGAATGAGAAAAACCCAATATTTCACTTAATAATATTGTTCTTCCCATTAGATTTTTACATCAGTTTCAATATCAAATTATCATTACTATGGTGTTTTTCTTGGTAGATTAAAACTGTAAACAAAAATTCTGTTGTTTTTTAAAAGGAAAATAGATCAAATTCATAAATATGAACCTCCTAAATTTGGTCAGAACTTAGTTGAACATGTCTCAATATACCTAAAGATTAAAGACACAATACTCAGGAAGTAGTTGTCACATTTTTGAACTTATATTAAAATGTTCGAGGCCTCCCTGGTGGCGCAGTGGTTGAGAGTCCACCTGCCAATTCAGGGGACACGGGTTCGTGCCCCTGTCCAGGAAGATCCCACATGCCGCGGAGCGGCTGGGCCCGTGAGCCATGGCCGCTGAGCCTGCGCGTCCGGAGCCTGTGTTCCGCAATGGGAGAGGTCCGCGTACCGCAAAATAAATAAATAAATAAACAAATAAATAAATAAAATGTTCTTCATAGAATTAGTGACTCAGGAGATAAACCATCAGTTGGAATACCAAGATTAAAATGTTAAGCATTTGATATTAACTAAACAAATAAAACACAATCTCAGAAATAGAATTTTCAGGTCACTCTAAGAAGTGTAATCTTTTACCTGGTTGGTACAAATTATCTGTCCTTTTTTAGAAACTGTGACCAGGAGCTGGGTAAGTTAAGGACAGCAGCTGTCATTACCAAACCAATAATTTATGTTGAACTTGCCTTTCCACGTTCACTTTTAACCCTAAATGATAAATGATTAGGCAGCCAATATAATATAGGTAGTTGTGATACCAACCAGGGCCCTGTGGGTCTCCTGGGCACAAAAGTCTTTCTATGTCCCCCCATTTCTTTGATTACAGGAAACAGGCTTCCTTCAGCCTCCATGACCCTCCCTGACTTCCAAGGGGCAGATTCAAGCAGCTGTTAATTAGGGAAGGGAGGGGATGCAAGGCAAGGGAGAAACCAACAGTCAAGAGAAACAACAGTGCAGCCTTGGGGCAGGGTCCCAGTTTCCCATCAAGTGATGCACACAAAATATCTTTGAGCTGTTTTGTAGATACTGAAACCCCCACCAGGTGGGAGAAGTTATCCATTAAGGATGGTGTGCTGCCCACAAGCACAGAGACCCCAGACTGATTGGAACCAGAAGGTTGATGATGCTGACTCCCACTTACCTCACCACCAACCCATCAGAAGAATGTCCACAAGCTGATCATGCCCTCTTTGAACCATTACTATAAAACTCCTCACTACCCTCTTCAAGTTGGGACACACAGTTTTGAGGCCATTAGCCCGCTGTGGCCCCCTTTGACTGGCAAAGCAGTAAAGCTATTCTTTTCGGCTTCACCCAAAACTCTGTCTCCAAGATTTAATTTGGTGTCGGGGTCCAGAGGCCCGATTCAGCTTCAGTAGTATGCATCAAAGTACACATTTCTTAGATGAGTGAAGGACAGAAAGAAAAAAGAGACAAATTTCAAAGAAGTAAAGATATTCATTAGGGTTAGGGGCTACATTTCCTAGAAATCTTGCAGAAATAGTCACCAAAAAGCTTTTTTTGGTATGTGGAGGGGAGTGGGGGTGGGTTGGGAGGGATAACTGGTGGTCAATTTAGAGTTATAGGTACCATGGCATAGAGATGATTCATTCTAGTCCTTTCCCTGTTCTGTGGCCTTAGAAAAGTAACTTAAGCACTCTTAGATTCTGTTTCTCCATCTGTAAAATCAAAGAGCTATTAAAGATTGTACGGATTAGATCTTCTAACATGCTATGAATCTCTGAATACAGGTAACACATCTGGCCTACACATACACATTACTTTTCCCTACCAACAACATTTGGTTCATTGGATCCAATGGTTAGTTGGGATGACAAGGAAGCAGGGGACAAGGGAGTCATCCTGAGGCATCCTTTGCTCTTTGAGAGTTTTCAGCTAACAGACTTCTACGTGATCTTTAATTTGGCAGTATTTGCCTCTGAGTTTATGCGTGCCCATTCTTTATGCAAGGTTACTGTCAAGGCAAACTTACTTGCTTCTAACCATCACCTTGAAAATCATTTCCTTTTAAGGCTGCAGTTCTAATACTACTTAAATTATTCCCAGGGGGAGAGGGGAGAGGGGAACAGGATTAAAAGTACAATTAACAATTTAAAATGATTCAGTATATCCCTGCAGCAAACCATTCCCTCAAAAAGCACACCTTCAATAAAATAGGTCAAACAGTACTACTGAATAATCTCTCAAAGTGTTTAACATTTCCCCAAAAAGACATGATTAAAAAACAGTGGATTAATAATGTTAAAATCACTTGACTTTGTTTTTGCCAGAAAATGGGGTTAGTGTTAAACCAATTTAACAAATGGAATTTCAATGCCATGGGAAAATTAGAGTCACAAACTCCAGAAAGATGCTTAGATTGCCAAAAATGAGATAGTTACTGGCATGTTTTCAGCTGAAGCAACTGCTACATTATCAACCATTCATTCTCAAAATACTATTGACAAAATATTAGGAAATTATTTGTATTTCAAATAACAAATCTGGATTCAGCTCACTTGCTATTGTCTTACTTTTTGTTTTCATCAAAACAATGATCTAACTCGTCTGCCTTTCCATGGACAATTCTGCCTAATCACACCCATCTTGTGGTTTCAAAGGATGGGAAACGCCTCTGATTCAAAAGATTTAAAAATCAGTTATTATGAAAATAGGAACAGTATGATTGGAAACAAGCACTAAAATGCAAACAATGAATCTTAGATCCTTAGAAGAGATTTCAGAGAAACAATGTAAGATGAAAGGAAACACTATCTGTATTTCTAATGTTAGAAATACACTAAAATAATATTTATCACATTTGCTCTTGAAAATTCAGATTAGCATGCATTTCAGTGATTTTATTCATTGTTGTCACTAAACAGGGGCTAAAATATTTAAAGATCACTTCTCCTCTGGCCAAAAGCATCATAGCTTTTCACAGATGCTATGGATTGCTCAAACTCAGTTATGGAGGTTTTGAGTATCTGGGCACTGGTGAGGGACAGGAAAGTAATGAAATAAGTAGGGTTTAGAGAAATGATGGAAGTTGAAGAGCAAGTAAGGATGGGACCCTCAGGCTGCCTATCAGCTTTTTCTGAAACCTCTCCTCAACTGTGCCTGGATTGGTCCCTCCATGTCTACACCCTTACAGCTCCCATGCATGCCCCCATTATACTGTCTTCTTATTATGCAATTTATTGGTTCGGCTGCCAAAAAGGTTTGTTTGAGTTTTTCTGTAACATCTTACAGAAAAACCAGAATGAATTTTTTGGCCAACCCAATATTCTTCCTCTTCTCCCCAGATTAGGAGCTCACTGGGGACAAGAGCTTCTTTTATTGTCATATCCGCAATGTGCTGTGTAAGTCCTCGTACTTATATCCTCAGACAATGTCTATCAAATAAATGAATTACATCTTCTGGAATGTGGGGTCTATAAGAGCCTGGAACTTAACTTCTTGCTTGCTGATGTACTCTCAGTGCCTTTAAAATTTCCTGGCATATGGTAGGCACTCGACAAATATTTCTTAAAGGAATCAATAGTTCAATTAAGCAACACCCTCCTTAGAAAGCAGGCTCATAGGAGACCTTCAAGATGGCAGAGGACTAAGACGTGGAGATCACCTTCCTCCCCACAAATACATCAGAAATACATCTACACGTGGAACAACTCCTACAGAACACCTACTGAATGCTGGCAGAAGAGCTCAGACTTCCCAAAAGGCAAGAAACTCCCCACGTACCTGGGTAGGGCAAAAGAAAAAACAGAGACAAAAGAATAGGGACAGGACCTGCACCTCTGGGAGGGAGCTGAGAAGGAGGAAAAGTTTCCACACACTAGGAAGCTCCTTCACTGGCAGAGGTAGGGGGTCATCGGGGGGAAGCTTCGGAGCCACGGACGAGAATGCAGCAATAGGGCCTCAAAGGACAAAGTGGAGAGATTCCAACACAGGAGATAGGTGCCGACCAGCACTCACCAGCCTGAGAGGCTTGTCTGCTCACCCACCAGGACAGGTGGGGGCTGGGAGCTGAGGCTCCGGCTTCGGAGGTCAGATCCCAGGGAGACGACTGAGGTTGGCTGTGTAAACACAGCCTGAAGGGGGCTAGTGTGTCACAGCTAGCCGGGAGGGAGTCTGGGAAAAAGCCTGGAACTGCCTAACAGGCAAGAGACCATGGTTTCGGGGTGTGTGAGGAGAGCAGATTCAGAGTACTGCCTAAACGAGCTCCAGAGATGGGCATGACCTGCGGCTATTAGCACAGACACCAGAGATGGGCATGAAATGCTAAGGCTGCTGCTGCCGCCACCAAGAAGCCTGTGTGAAAGCACTGGTCACTATCCATACCTCCCCTCCCTGGAGCCTGTTCAGCCCACCACTGCCAGGGTCCCGGGATCCAGGGACAACTTCCCCGGGAGAACGTACGACGCGCCTCAGGCTGGTGCAACGTCACGCTGGCCTCTGCCGCCGCAGGCTCGCCCAGCATTCCGTACCCCTCCCTTCCACCTCCTCCCCCCACCCCCGGCAGCCTGAGTGAGCCAGAGTCCTCTAATCAGCTGCTACTTTAACCCCGTCCTGTCTGAGTGAAGAACAGACACCCTCAGGTGGGGTCAAATCCAAAGCTGAACCCCAGGAGCTGCGACCAAAGAGAGAAGGGGAGATTTCACCCAGCAGCCTGAGGACCAGTGGATTAAATCTCTACAATCAACTTGATGGACCATGCATCTCTGGAATATCTGAATAGAAAATGATTAATCCCAAAATTGAGAAACTGGATTTTGGGAGAAACTGTAGACTTGGGGTATGCTTTGTGCATCTAATTTGTTTCTGGGTTTTATGTTTATCTTAGTTTAGTATTTAGAGCTTATTATCATTGGCAGATTTCTTTATTGATTTGGTTGTTCATTTCCTTTTTGTTTATATATATATATATATATATATATATATATATATATATATATACATACACACACATACATATTTTTTTTTTCCTTTTTCTCTTTTGTGAGTGTGTATGGGTATGTTTATTTGTGTGATTTTGTCTGTATAGCTTTGCTTTCACCACTGTCCTAGGGTTCTGTCTGCCTCTTTTTTTGTTTCTTTGGGGTTTTTTCAGTATAGTTTTTAGCGCTTGTTATCATTAGTGGATTTGTTTTTTGGTTTGGCTGCTCTCTTCTTTCCTTTTTCCTTTTTTATTACTTTTTAATTTTTAATAATTTTTATATTAATAACTATTTTATTTTATTCTTTCTTTCTTTCTTATCTTCACCCTTTTCTTCTGAGCTGTGTGGCTGACACAGTCTTCATGACAGGCCTGTGCCTCTGCGGTGGGAGAGCCAAGTTCAGAACACTGGTCCACCAGAGACCTCCCAGCCCCATGTAATATCAAGTGGTGAAAGCTCTCCCAGAGATATCCATCTCAATGCTAAGATCCAGCTCCACCCAATGACCAGCAAGTTACAGTGCTGGACACCCTATGGCAAACAACCAGCAAGACAGGAAAACAACCCGATACATTAGCAGAGAGGCTGCCTAAAATCATAATAAGGTGAAGACACCCCAAAACACACCACTGGACACGGTCCTCCCTACCAGACAGACAAGATGCAGCCTCATCCATCAGAACACAGGCACCATTCCGTTCCACCAGGAAGACTACACAACCCACTGCACCAACCTTAGACAATGGGGGCAGACACCAAAAACAATGGGAACTACGAACCTGCAGCCTGTGAAAAGGAGACCCCAAACACAGTAAGTTAAGCAAAATGAGAAGACAGAGAAACACACAGCAGATGAAGGAGCAAGATAAAAACCCACCAGACCAAATAAATGAAGAGGAAATAGGCAGTCTACCTGAAAAAGAATTCAGAATAATGATAGTAAAGATGATCCAAAATCGTGGAAATAGAATGGAAAAAATACAAGAAACGTTTAACAAGAACTTAGAAGAACCAAAGAGCAAACAAACAATGATGAACAACACAATAAATAAAATTAAAAATTGTCTAGAAGTAATTGATAGCAGAATAATTGAGGCAGAAGAATGGGTAAGTGACCTGGAAGACAAAATAGTGGAAATAACTACCACAAAGCAGAATAAAGAAAAAAGAATGAAAAGAATTGAGGACAGTCTCAGAGACTTCTAGGACATTAAAAGAACCAACATTCAAATTATACGGGTCTGAGAAGAATAAAGGGAAAAAAAAGGGACTGAGAAAAAACTTTAAGACATTATAGTTGAAAACGTCCCTAATAAGGGAAAGGAAATATTCAATCAAGTCCAGGAAGCAAAGAGAGTCCCATACAGGATAAATCCAAGGAGAAACATGCCAAGACACATATTAATCAAACTATCAAAAATTAAATACAAACAAAAAATATTAAAAGCAGCGAGGGAAAAAAAAATAACATACAAGGGTATCCCCATAAGGTTAACAGCAGATCTTTCAGCAGAAACTCTGCAGGCTAGAAGGGAGTGGCAGGACATACTTCAAGTGATGAAAGGGAAAATCCTACAATCAAGATTACTCTACCCAGCAAGGATCTCATTCAGATTCAATGGAGAAATTAACACCTTTACAGACAAGCAAAAGCTAAGAGAACTCAGCACCTCCAAACCAGCTCTACAACAAATGCTAAAGGAATTTCTCTAAGAAGGAAACACAAGAGAAGAAAATGACCTACAAAAACAATTAAGAAAAATAGTAATAGGAACATACATATCGATAACTACCTTAAATGTAAATGGATTAAATGCTCTAACCAAAAGACACAGACTGGCTGAATGGACTAAAAAAAGGGACCCATATATATGCTATCTACGAGACACCCACTTCAGGGACACATACAGACTGAAAAAGAAATTCCATGCAAATGGAAATAAAAACAAAGCTGGAGTAGCAATTCTCATATCAGACAAAATAGACTTTAAAATAAAGACTATTACAAGAGACAAAGAATGATCTACATAATGATCAAGGGATCAATCCAAGAACAAGATATAACAATTGTAAATATTTATGCACCCAACACAGGAGCACCTCAATGCAGAAGGCAAATGCTAACAGCCATAAAAGGGGAAATCAACACTAGCACAATCATATTCGGGGACTTTAACACCCCACTTTCACCAAAGGACAGATCATCCAAAATGAGAATAAATAAGGAAACACCAGCTTAAAATGATACATTAAACAAGATGGACTTAATTGATATTTATAGGACATTCCATCCAAAAAAAACCAGAATACACATTCTTCTCAGATGTTCATGGAACATTCTCCAGAAGAGACCATACCTTAGGTCACAAATCAAGCCTTGGTATTTTTAAGAAAATTGAAATCATATCAAGCATCTCTTCCGACCACAATGCTATGGAACTGGTTATCAATTACAGGAAAAAAAAATGTAAAAAATACAAACACATGGAGGCTAAACAATACACTACTTAATTACCAAGAGATCACTAGGAAATCAAAGAGAAAAACAAAAAATACCTGGAAAAAAATGACAATGAAAACACGATGACCCAAACCTATGGGATGCAGCAAAAGCAGTTCTAAGAGGGAAGTTTATAGCAATACAACCCTACGTTAAGAAGAAATATCTCAAATAAACAACCTAACGTTACACGTAAAGCAATTAGAGAAAGAAGAACAAAAAAACCCAAAGTTTGCAGAAGGAAAGAAATCATACAGATCATATTAGAAATAAATGAAAAAGAAATGAAGGAAAGGATAGCAAAGATCAATAAAACTAAAAACTATTTGAGAAGATAAAAAAATTGATAAACCATTAGCCAGACTCATCAAGAATAAAAAGGGAGATAACTCAAATCAACAGAATTACAAATAAAAAAGGAGAAGCAACCACTGACACTGTAGAAATACAAAGGATCATGAGAGATTACTACAAGCAACTCTATGCCAATAAAATGGACAACCTCGAAGAAATGGACAAATTCTTAGAAATGCACAACCTTCTGAGACTGAACCAGGAAGAAATAGAAAATATGAACAGACCAATCACAAACACTGAAACTTTGATTGAAACTTTTGATTCAAAATTGAAAGTTTGATTAAAATTCTTCCAACAAACAAAGCCCAGGACCAGCTGGCTTCACAGGTGAATTCTATCAAACATTTAGAGAAGAGCTAACACCTATCTTTCTGAAACTCTTCCAAAATATAGCAGAGGGAGGAACACTCCCAAACTCATTCTTCGAGGCCACCATCACCCTGATACCAAAACAAGACAAAGATGTCACAAAGAAAGAAAACTACAGGCCAATATCACTGATGAACATAGATGCAAAAATCTTCAACAAAATACTAGCAAAGAGAATCCAACAGCACATTAAAAGGATCATACACCATGATCAAGTGGGGTTTATCCCAGGAATGCAAGGATTCTTCAATATATGCAAATCAATAAAGTGATATACCATATAAACAAATTGAAGGAGAAAAAACATATGATCATCTCAATCCATGCAGAAAAAGCTTTCAACAAAATTCAACACCCAATTATCATAAAAACCCTGCAGAAATTAGGCACAGACGGAACCTTCATCAACATAATAAAGGCCATATATGAAAAACCCACAGCCAACACCATTCTCAGTGGTGAAAAACTGAAATCATTTCCACTAAGATCAGAAAGAAGACAAAGTTGCCCACTGTCACCACGATTATTCAACATAGTTTTTGAAGTTTTCTTCACAGAGATCAGAGAAGAAAAAGAAATGAAAGGAATCCAAATTGGAAAAGAAGAAGTAAAGCTGTCACTGTTCGCAGATGACATGATACTATACATAGAGAATCCTAAAGATGCTACCAGAAAACTACTAGAGCTAATCAATGAACTTGGTAAAGCTGCAGGATACAAAATTAATGCACAGAAATCTCTAGCATTCCTATACACTAATCATGAAAAATCTGAAAGTGAATTTAAGAAAACACTCCCATTTACCATTGCAACAAGAACAATCAAATATCTAGGAATAAACCTACCTAAGGAGACAAAAGACCTGTATAGAGAAAATTATAAGACACTGATGAAAGAAATGAAAGATAATACAAATAGATGGAGAGTTATACCATGTTTTTTGATTGGAAGAATCAACACTGTGAAAATGACTCCACTACCCAAAGCAATCTACAGATTCAATGCAATCCTTATCAAAATACCACTGGCATTTTTCACAGAACTAGAACAAAAAATTTCACAATTTGTTTGGAAACACAAAAGATCCCGTATAGCCAAAGCAATGTTGAGAAAGATAAAGGGAGCTGGAGAAATTAACCTCCCTGACTTCAGACTATACTGCAAAGCTACAGTAATCAAGACAGTATGGTACTGGCACAAAAAGAGAAATATAGATTAATGGACCAGGATAGAAACCCCAGAGATAAACCCGTGCTCATATGGTCACCTTATCTTTGATAAAGGAGGCAAGAATATACAGTGGAGAAAAGACAGCCTCTTCAATAAGTGGTGCTGGGAAAACTGGACAGCTACATGTAAAAGTATGAAATTCGAATACTCCCTAAAACCATACACAAAAATAAGCTCAAAATGGATTAAAGACCTAAAGGTAAGGCCTGACACTATCAAACTCTTAGAGGAAAACATAGGCAGAACACTCTATGACATCAATCACAGCAAGATCCTTTTTGACCCACCTCATAAAGAAATGGAAATAAAAACTAAAATAAACAAAAGGGACCTAATGAAACTTAAAAGCTTTTTCACAGCAATGGAAACCATAAACAAGACCAAAAGACAGCCCTCAGAATGGGAGAAAATATTTGCAAATGAAGCAACTGACAAAGGATTAATCTCCAAAATTTACAAGCAGCTCATGCAGCTCAATATCAAAAAACAAACAACCCAATCCAAAAATGGGCAGAAAACCTAGACAGACATTTCTCCAAAGAACATATACAGACTGTCAACAAACACATGAATGAATGCTCAACATCATTAATCATTAGAGAAATGCACATCAAAACTACAGTGAGATATCAACTCACACCAGTCAGAATGGCCATCATGAAGAAACCTACGAACAATAAATGCTGGAGAGGGTGTGGAGAAAAGGGAACCCTCTTGCACTGTTGGTGGGGATGTAAATTTATACAGACACTATGGAGAACAGTATGGAGGTTCCTTTAAAAAACTAAAAATAGAACTACCATGCGACCCAGCAATCCCACTACTGGGCATATACCCTGAGAAAACCATAATTCCAAAAGAGACATGTACCACAATGTTCACTGCATGTCTATTTTCAATAGCGAGGACATGGCAGCATCCTAAGGGTCCATCAACAGATGAATGGATAAAGAAGATGTGGCACATATATACAATGGAATATTACTCAGCCATAAAAAGAAATGAAATTGGTTTATTTGTAGTGAGGAGCATGGATCTAGAGTCTGTCATACAGACTGAAGTAAGTCAGAAAGAGAAAACAAATACCATATGCTAACACATATATATGGAATCTAAGGGGGAAAAAAAAAGGTCATGCAGAACCTAGGGGCAAAATGGGAATAAAGACACAGACCTACTAGAGAATGGACCTGAGGATATGGGGAGGGATATGCTAGTGGGAAGCAGCCGCATAGCACAGGGAGATCAGCACATAGCTAGTGGGAAGCAGCCGCATAGCACAGGGAGATCAGCTCGGTGCTTTGTGACCACCTAAAGGGGTGAGATAGGGAGGGTGGGAGGGTGGGAGACGCAAGAGGGAAGAGATATGGAAACGTATGTATATTATAACTGATTCACTTTGTTATAATGCAGAAACTAACACACCCTTGTAAAGTAATTATACTCCAATAAAGACGTTAAAAGAAAAAAAGATTAAAGACCTAAATGTAAGGCCAGGCACTATAAAACTCTTCGAGGAAAACAGGCAGAACACTCCATGACATAAATCACAGCAAGATCCCTTATGACCCAGCTCCTAGAGCAATGGAAATAAAAACAAAGATAAGCAAAATGGGACCTAATGAAACTTAGAAGCTTTTGCACAGCAAAGTAAAACATAAAGGGGACGCGCTGACAACCCTCAGAATGGGAGAAAATGTTTGCAGATGAAGCAACTGACAAAGGATTAATCTCAAAAATTTACAAGCAGTTCATGCAGCTCAATATCAAAAAAACAAACAGCCCAATCAGGGGCTATTCAGAAGGAAGCTGTCACTATTTTATAGCATCATTTTTTTTAGGCAGCAACACTGTCCTTGGCAAAAAAAAAAAAGTCATTTTCTTTTGTGTGTGTTTTTATTCCTTTCAGTGAGTGCATAACATTTACAAAAATACACACCAGCAGCAGTCATTACTAAGGGCTATTAATTCTGTACCTAGGCAAACACTCTGCCACCAATAAATGCTAACAAATATGATGCAAATGACTGAACCAATACATACTGCTTAACACAAACTAGCTTATCCTTCAAATGAAGGACAGAAGACCTGGATGGACATTTCTCCAAAGAAGATATACGTATTGCCAACAAACACATGAAAGGGTGCTCAACAGTGCTAATGGCTAGAGAGATGCAAATCAAGACTACAGTGAGATATCACCTCACACCAATCAGAATGGCCATCATCAAAATATCTACAGACAATGGATCCTGGAGAGGGTGTGGAGAAAGGGGAAACCTCTTGCACTGTTGGTGGGAATGTGAATTGGTACGGCCACTGTTGAGAGCAGCGTGGAGGTTCCTTGGAAAACTAGACCTAAAGCTACCGTGCAACCCAGCAGTTCCACTGGTGGGCATGTACCTTGAGAAAACCATAATTCAAAAAGAGTCATGTACCACAATGTTCATTGCAGCTTTATTTACAATAGCCAGGACACGGAAGCAACCTAAGTGTCCATCAACAGATGAATGGATAAAGAAGATGTGGCACATATATGCAATGGAATATTACTCATCCATAAAAAGAAACAAAATTGAGTTATTTGTAGTGAGGCTGATGGACCTAGAGTCTGTTATACAGAGTGAAGTAAGTAGTCAGAAAGAGGAAAACAAATACTATATGCTAACACATATATATGGAATCTAAAAAAAAAAAAAAGTTTCTGAAGAACCTAGGGGCAGGACAGGAATAAAGACGCAGACATAGAGAATGGACTTGAGGACAGAGGGAGGGGGAAGGGTAAGCTGGGATAAAGTGAGAAAGTGGCATGGACATATATACACTACCAAATGTAAAATAGATAGCTAGTGGGAAGCAGCTGTGTAGCACAGGGTGATCAGCTCAGTGCTTTGTGACCACCTAGAGGGGTGCGATAGGGAGGGTGGGAGGGAGACAAAAGAGAGAGGAGATATTGGGGTATATGTATAGACATAGCTGATTCACTTTGTTATACAGCAGAAACTAACACACAATTGTAAAGCAATTATACTCCAATAAAGATGTTACAAAAAAAAAAAAGAAAGAAAGCAGGTTCATAGCTCTAACAGATACAATGACTAGTGGCTTTAAAGTAAAGTGTATCTCAACAGTTCTGGTTCAAATGTGAATTAGATAAAGATGACCAGTGCCAAAGTATATGTTGTTTGTTAAGCATGCCAATGTAAGAAACAATGACCTAATGCTTTTCTGTTATTTGGTATTATAGAGGCATGACTATAGCCTAAGAGAATCTCAAATTTTGTGAGACATCTTGGGCTTCATTTTAAAATAAATGAAAGACTTGTTAAACACTCAGTTAAAATGTATTTGCTTGACAGAAATCACCTCTAGAGGACGATTTAATCCTTAGTACTTGACATGAAATTCCCCTGATTGTGTTCAGGGGTGAACAGGTGGTCTGTCAGAATATTAAGAATATATATATTTGCATAAACAGATGAAAAACATCTAAAGCTCTCAGAATTCTCACAATGTAAACAGGTTTTTTGCCCGACCTCATGCTAAGCATGTGGAATAATGTGCTCCTTTGAAAAAGAGAGCAGACTCTCATTCTTACTGTCACAAATTGGAAAATTGCTTTTATGTTAGATGGATGGTTGAATTTACCATGTGGGAACAGATCCTCCAGGTACCTGATCAATCACTTGTCCAAACAGGAAAACTGTAATCCTTTTCCTCCAAAACATGAATGCTCCAAAACAAAAGAGAGATTTTTATGGGACAAATAGAACTAATACATTGTGCCCTCATAGCAAATGTTCTCTGGTAAAAAGGAAGAAACATTTACAGTAAGCAGGAGGTACCTTGGAGGACTGGAATGTTCGGTATTAATGTTCAGTTTATTTACTAGCAGAATAGATTCAGGCTCCTGCTTATGTGGAGAAATACACAAGAGGAAACTTTAATAATGTACATCCAGACTCTGTGGCTTAATACATACGTCCCCTTTATTTATTTGTGCTCCAAATCTATCTTCAAAGAAATGGGAGTATGCTTGAAAGAAACCAAGCAATCTCTAATAAAGGAGCAAGATTATGAAGTTACCTGGGGATCTGGCTAAGCATAAGGGGACTTTAAATATCAAAAGAAACTGTGATTTGATTCCTTTTTCTGATCCAATGTTGTCTAGGGAAGTCTAAAGAATTAAACAGTTTTGTGCTTTCCCAAACTTTTAAGTATCCATACTATATAGAGAGGACATTTGTTTCTTCCTTGAAGCTGAATTTCTTAATTTTGTGTTTTTTAAAATAAGAGGGGATACTTCTGAGATAGGCTTGATAAATCTAGGCCTGTTTTATTGCTGTTTGGTTGGTTTTCTGGTTATGTTTTTTGATCCCCTCCAGCAAGGTTTCAAAACAACAGAAAATTACCGATTCAATAGGCAACGAGTTTAAATTCAAAGATAAGTTGGTTATTCATCAAGTCTTTTTTGTTGTGGCTGCATTATTCATTGGCCAACAATAGTTTAGGACTCAAGTTACAAACGTATCATGTGGAAAATACGATCAAAATCATCTCTGAAAGTTATGTTTCAAAACCTGACAAAAGAATGCCAGTACTCTGAAATTTCTCCAGATTACAAGAAATGAGCACTCAATACCGTATGCTCTAAAACACTTAAATGCAACATAATTGGTAGAATACATATCTACACCAGCTTAATTAAACATTCAAGTTCCACTTTGCTTGTTTTTGGCAACTGAAAATTTCTGACATGAAGGAATATGCCAGGAGAGGTTAATAAATGTAATTCTGATAAACAATTTCTACTTCTCATACATTCAATTACAAATATGTTCTGCTTCTCTATCATGCACCCAGAACTTCTTACAAAGCACTAATAAAAGATGTGTAACTCCTTCATTCAAGATTTCAATTTGTAAATCTTTGAATAGAATTCAAGTGCCCCTCTAAGGGACTCCAGTCTCTTTATCTCTCTTAAGCATGATTATATTGATATATATGCAATTATGATAGCTACACACTGATATAAAATGAGTACATATGTATTTTCCTATTAAAATAATTAATTTCATCAAGTAATGATCACTAATGAATAGTAAATGAAAAGATTATATCTATGTTGGTAGCAAATTTTTTTAGGAGTTATCAGATTGTCAAACAACAGGATTTTTAAAAAAATATCCTGGTGAGATGATAATTTTTGTGCCATAAAAGCAAAAATTGCACTGGACAAAATTAAATAGGAGAGCAACATTTTATTCAAGGCTATGCAATAGGGAAGAGAAACCAGAACTTAGTCTGAACTTAACTTCACTGAAATAAAAAATGAGAAAGTTTTTTTTTGTTTGTTTGTTTTTTTCCCCACTATGCAGGCCTCTCACTGTTGTGGCCTCTCCCGTTGCGGAGCACAGGCTCCGGAGGCGCAGGCTCAGCAGCCATGGCTCATGGGTCCAGCCACTCTGTGGCATGTGGGATCTTCCCGGACCGGGGCACGAACCCATGTCCCCTGCATCAGCAGGCGGACTCTCAACTGCACCACCAGGGAAGCCCGAGAAAGTTTTTAAGAGCTGAGGTGGATTGATGGAGGGGAGAGTTTCTAAGAGCTGCAGTGGGGGGAATCCCAGTCATGTGTGTTTTCTAACTGGCCTTACCCAAAGCAACAATAAACTTTCTCTCACCCTCATGACAGGAGGTAGCAGTACAACTTGGAGTAAGGCAGCTACCCAAGTTACGATCCTACGCTCCCAAAAAGACTGAGAAACGAGAACTATCTTCCTTGATGAGGACATTTGAAAGGGATGTCTCCCAGGTCCTTGAGAAAGCTGGTCCCGGGCTGAAAAACTGGCAAGAGGCTTTAAAAATTTTTATATCTCAAAAGGACAGTGAAAAAATATAGTAAGTTTTCTAAAATAAATGCTCTGAGAAAAGTGAAGGTAGGGCCCTCTGAGGTTAGACTTTCTGGATTCTTTAAGGGCCAAGGTGAGGGGAAGGCCTGGGGCCTAGAGGCAGAAAGAAGCCTGTCTAAAGTTTTGTCAAGCTGAGGGAAATGTCAAGGCCATCTTGATGAGTACTCAGTGCTAATAGAAACATTTAATAAATAAAAATATCAAATCAAATGTGTAACCAGCAGTAGAGATAATGTGCCTCATTTTGTTACTGTCAAAGTGCAATTATCAATTTATCCCACGAAAAGCAGGCATTCTTTTTCCTTATGTTTATCTACCTTGCTCTCACTGTTTAGACAAGCAGTTGGCAATCTAAAGTCCACAGCCAAACTCAGCCCATAGATTTTGTTTTTAAAACAGAGTTTTATCAGAGCACAGCCATGCTATTTTGTTTACTTAGTATCTACAGCTGTTTATGCACTAGGAATGTAGAACTGAGTGGCTGTGACAGACACCATAGGACCCACAAAGCTGAAAATACTCTCTGGCCTTTACAAAAAGAAAAAAAAATGCTGACCTCTGCTTCAGACAGTTTTCAATGTGAGCAGGGGCTTTGTCCCACTGACTTATAAGTATGATGGGATCCAAATTCATCTGCAAGTCACTGGATACCAAAAAGCATCCAAAAATATTTTTTATTGTTATTGTTTACTTAAGTTAAAAAGGTAATAGAAAAATGAAAGTAATAAGTTGAAGGATCTATGATTCTTCTCTTTTAAACTACCATACATTTACCATTTTTTTCTGTATTAACATGGTTGTGTTTCTCAGAATATCAGAAACACGGCGATGAAGAAATCCGACATCAGCTCACAGAGATATTTTGGAATAAATTTAACTTGATCCTTTCTTTTACTGGGATTCTTTCCCGAAGATTTTTTGTTTTTGTGGGTTTTTTTAAACATAGTTCTCTTGGCAGTACAGTTCATTTACTTTAGACTATTAAATCATAGTTACATGTTAATTGTAATCAAATTTTATACTAGTTGCTCTGATGAGTTCTTATAGCCATTGACATAGGACAGAGCAGACAGCTGTCACAGACTTCATCATGGCTGCCCAGCTTCAAAATAGGTTGCCTGAAAAGGAATGAGCTCCCAGAGATCGGATGAAGATGGTGGAGGAGTAGGATATGGTGCTCACCTTCTCCCACAAATACATCAAAAATACATCTACACGTGGAACAATTCTCACAGAACATCTACTGAATGCTGGCAGAAGACCTCAGACTCCCAAAAGGGCAAGAAAATCTCCACATAACTGGGTAGGACAAAAGAAAAAAGGAAAAAAAACAAAGAGAGAAAAAGGAGTCAGGACGGGCCCTGCACCCCAGAGAGGAAGCCGTGAAAGAGGGAAGGTTTGCGTACCCTGGGAAGTCCCCTCACTTGCAGGACAATCAGCCAGGACAGAGGGGGAGCTTTGGAGCCTCAGAGGAGAGCACAGTAACTGGTTTATGGAGGGCAAAGCAGAGAGAGACCTGCACAGATGGTAGGTGCCGCTGCCCTGCACTCCCCAGCCTGAGATGCTCATCTGCTGGGGCTGGCAGGGTCTGAGTGCTGAGGCTTGGGTTTTGGAGGTCAGGCCCTGGGTGAGGACTGTGGTTGGCTTTGTGGAGACAGCTTGAGGGAGCTAGGGTGTGGTGTGACACAACTGAGGGAGTATGGGAAGAAGTCTGGGCCTGCCAGAGAGGCAAGGCACCATTGTCTGGGGGCACATGAGGTGAGGGGCAGGACCAAAATAGGAGCTTCCTTCTCCAGGAGAGTGCTCCCAGGTGGCAGGGCACTGCCTACACGAGCTCCAGGGGCAAGCGTGAGACACGGCTGCCATTTCAGACTAAAGAGGCGGGCGCGGACCACAGCTGCTGCCGAGGATCCCATGATTGGGCACCAACTGCTGCCCCCACCTTCCTGGGAGTGCACACAGGCCATGCACCTGCACACCCCCTATCAAGGGGATAACGGCCAGCACACACTGAGGAAAGAGATGGCAAGCATCCAAACCAAAAACAGCCCCTAAGTCAAAAAATATTAAATCCACACAAGCTATGCAGTGATGCTCCCAAATATAAATAGCCCTCCAAGACTACAGTAGATAATTGTTTCTCTTAAACTCAGAGTAAGAGAAATATAAGCAAAATGAAGAAGCAAACGAATGATTCCCACTTAAAAGACCAAGAGAATTCCCCTGAAAGAGCAAACAATGAAACAGACTTCTTCAGTCTAATAGACACAGAGTCCAAAAAGGAAGTAATGAAAATACTGAAGGAATTAAGAAAGCCTATTGACAAAAATGCAGATTGCTGTAAAAAGGAACTAGAAACTATAAAGAGGAGCCAAGAAAAATTAGAAAGTTCATTTGCCAAGATGAAAGCTGAGCTAAAGGCAAATAGCAGAATGAATAATGCAGAAGAAGGAATAAGTGATCTGGGAGATAAAATAATGAAAAGTAGCTAATCACAGCAGATTGAAAACCAAATTTAAAAAAATGAAAGCAATATAGGAGACCTATGGGATAATATAAAGCATGCCATCTATGTATAATAGGGATTCCAGAAGGAGAAGAAAGAGAAAAAAGGACTGAAAATGTATTTGAAGAAATTATGGCTGAAAACTTTCCAAACGTAAATAAGGAAACAGATATCCAGATATAGGAAGCATAGAGGGTCCCAAACAAGATGAACCCAAACAGACCTACACCAAGACATATTATAATAAAAATGGTAAAGTTAAAGACAAAGAGAGGATTCTAAAGGAAGCAAGATAAAAACAAAGTGTTAATTACAAGGGAACCCCCATAAGGCTATCAGCTGATTTCTCTACAGAAAGTCTACAGGCCAGAAGGGAGGGGCAAAATATACTCAAAGTCTTGAAAGAGAAAAATCTGCAACCTAGAATACTATACCCAGCAAGATTATCATTTAAAATAGGAGAAATAAAGAATTTCTAAGACAAGCAAAAACTAAAAGAATACAGGAATACTAAACCTACCTTAGAAGAAATGTTGAAAGTTCTTCTCTAAATTGAAAAGAAACAAGCAGATATAGGAAGGAGGAAATCACACTTGGAAAGTAAATCACTTAAATTAGCCAGTATACAGACGATTAAAGAAAAAAAATAAAAACTACTGTGAAAGCAATGATAAACACATGGAACAGCAAAAGGATAAACATGAAGATGTAAAAAAGAACATCAAAATCATGAAATGTGTGGAAGGAGAGTAATAAAATGGAAAATGTAGATTATTTTTTTTTAAGAATGTGCATGTAGATTCTTTTATTTGGAATGTGTTTGAGCCTATATGACTATCAGTTTAATGCAAGCAGATACAGAAAGGGGTTAACATACTTGAAAAACAGGGCAGCCACAAATCAAAAACATAAAATAGATTCACAAAACCCCAAAAGAACACAAGCATAAAAGGAAATCATCAAACCACAGAAAGAAAAACAAAGGAACAAAGAAGAAACACAGAATCAACTGGAAAACAAGGTTTAAAATGGCAATAAATACATATGTATCAATAATTATCTTAAATGTCAATGGGCTGATTGCTTCAATTAAAAGATACAGAGTGGCAGACTGGATAAAAAAACAAGAGCCTACAATATGCTGCCTACAAGAGACCCACCTTAGAGCAAAGGACACACATATATTGAAAGTGAGGGGATGGAAAAAGATATTTCATGCAGATAGAAATGACAAGAAAGCAGGAGTTGCAATATTCATCAGACTTTAAAACACAGGCCATAAAGAAAGATAAAGAAGGACACTATATAATGGTAAAAGGATCAATACAAGAAGAAGATTTTACACTCATCAATGTACATACACCTAATATAGGAGCACCCAGATACATAAAACAAATACTTTGAGAGTCCGCCTGCCGATGCAGGGGACACGGGTTCATGCCCCAGTCCGGGAAGATCCCACATGCCACAGAGTGGTTAGGCCCGTGAGCCATGGCTGCTAAGCCTGCGCATCCGGAGCCTGTGCTCCGCAACGGGAGAGGCCACAACAGTGAGAGGCCCGCGTACTGCAAAAAGACAAAACAAAAATCAAAACAAAAAAACCCCAAATACTAACAGACATAAAGGGAGAAATTGATGGGAATACAACAATAGTAGGAGATGTTAACACCCCACTCACATCAATGAACAGATCTAGACAGAATATCAATGAGGCAACAGGATCCTAAATAATACAATAGAACAGTTAGTCTTAATTGATATTTTCAGGACATTACATTAAAAAAATACATATTCTTTTCAAGGGCACATGGAACATTCTCTAGAATTAACCATGTACTAGGGCACAAAACTAACCTCAAAAAATTTAAGAGTACAGAAATTATTTCAAGCATCTTCCCTGACCACAATGGGCTGAAACTAGAAATCAACCACGGGAAAAGAAATGAGAAAAAAACGATCAAATGGAGAGTAAACAACATGCTACTAAAAAACCAGTGGGTCAACTAGGAAATCAAAAAGGAAATTAAAAAGTACCTTGAGACAAATGACAATGAAAACACAACTACACAAAATCTACGGGATGCAACAAAAGCAGTTTTTAGAGGGAAGTCCATAGTGATACATGTCTTCCTCAAAAAACAACAAAAATCTCAAATAAACAAGCTAACCTACCATCTAAAAGAATTAGAAAAAAAAGAACAGACAAAACCTAATGTCATCAGAAGGAAGGAAATAATAAAAATCAGGGTAGAAATAAATAAAATAGGGATTAAAAAATAGGAAAAAAATCAATTAAACCAAAAGCTGGTTCTTTGAAATGGTAAAAAAAAATGACAAACCTCTGGCCAGGATAATCAAGAAGACAAGAGAGAGAACCCAAATAAACAAAATAAGAAATGAAAAGAAGAGATCTCAACTGATACTGCAGAAATACAAAAAATCATAAGAGAATACTATGATCAATTATATGCCAACAAATTTGACAACCTAGAAGAAATGGACAACTTCCTAGAAACATACAGCCCACCAAAATTGAATCAAGAAGAAATAGATAATCTGAACAAACGGATCACTAGAAATAAATTAGAATCTGTAATTAAAACAAAACAAAACAAAACAAACTCCCTACAAACAAAAGTCCAGGACCAGATGGCTTCACAGGAGAATTCTACCTACCACACATACAAAGAACTTATTCCAATCCTCCTTAAACTCTTCCAAAAGATTGAAGAGGAGGGACCACTCTCAAAGACATTTTATGAAGCCACCATCACACTGATACCAAAACCAGACAAAGATACTACCAGAAAGGAAAATTACAGGCCAATATCTTTGATGACTACAGATGCAAAAATTCTCAACAAAATATTAGCAAATCAAGTCCAACAACACATAAAAAAGATCATACACCATGACCAAGTGGGATTCACCCCAAGTTCACAAGGATGGTTCAACATATGCAAATTAATCAATGTAATACACCACATTAGCAAAAGAAAAGTCAAAAACAACATGATCATCTCAATAGATGCAGAAAAATCATTTGACAAAATTCAATATCTATTCATGGTAAAAACTCTTACAAAAGTGGGTATAGAGGGAACATATCTCAACATTAAAAAAACTATTTATGACAAACCCACAACCAATATAACACTCAATGGTGAAAAGCTGAAAGCCATCCTGATAAAATCTGGGACAAGCCAAGGATGCCCACTCTCACCACTTCTATTCAATGTAGTATTGGAAGTCCTAGTCACAGCAATCAGACAAGAAAAAGAAATAAAAGGTATCCAAATTGGAAGGGAAGAGGTAAAATTGTCACTATATGCAGATGACATGATACTATATATAGAAAACCCTAATGATTCCACACAAAAACTACTAGATCTAATATATGAATTCAGCAAAGTGGCAGGATACAAGATTAACATTCAGAAATCAGCTGCATATTTTTACACTAACAATGAAATACCAGAAAGGGAATGTAAAAAAAATAACTTTTAAAATCGCACCAAAAAAATAAAATGCCTAGGAATAAATCCTGACCAAGGAGGTGAAAGACTTGTATGCTGAGAATATTAAAACATTAATAAAGGAAATAAAAGAGGATTCAAAGAAATGGAAGGATATCCCATGCTCTTGGATTGGAATAATTAATATTGTTAAAATGGTAATACTACCCAAAGCAATCTACAGATTTAATGTGATCCCTATCAATATACCCATGATATTTTTCACAGGAGTAGAACAAATAATCCAAAAATTTATACGGAACTATAAAAAGACCCAGAATTTCCAAAAGAAATCCTGAGGAAAAATAACAAAGCAGGAGGCATAACTCTCCCAGACTTCAGACAATACTACAAAGCTACAGTAATCAAAACAGTGTGGTATTGGTACAAAAACGGATAATGGGGGAAAAACGGATCAATGGGGGGAAAAAATGGAGAGCCCAGAAATAAACCCACACACCTATGGCCAATTTATCTTCAACAAAGGAGGCAAGAATATAAAACGGGAAAAAGACAGTCTCTTCAGCAATTGGTGCTGGGAAAGTTGGACAGATGCATGTAAATCAATGAAGTTAGAACACACCCTCACACCATGCTCAAAAATAAACTCAAAATGGCTTAAAGACTTAGTTAACATAAGACATGACATGATAAACTCCTATAAGAGAGCACAGGCAAAACATTCTCTGACATAAATCATACCATATTTTCATAGGTCATTCTCCCAAGGCAATAGAAATAAAACCAAAAATAAACAAATGGGACCTAATCAAACTTACACGCTTTTATGCAGCAAAGGAAACCATACAAAAAAACCAAAAAGACAACCTATGGAATGGGAGAAAATATTTGCAAATGATGCGATCAACAAGGGCTTAATCTCCAAAATACACAACACATATTGTATGCAGCTCATACAACACAACAACAAAAAAACAAACAACCCAATTGAAAAATGGGCGGAAGACCTTAATAGACATTTCTCCAAAGAAGACATACAGATGGCCAATAGGCACATGAAAAGATGCTCAACATCACTAATTATTAGAGAAATGCAAATCAAAGCTACAATGAGGTACCACCTCACACCAGTCAGAATGGCCATCATTAAAAAGTTTACAAATAACAAATGCTGGAGAGAGTATGGAGAAAAGGGAATGTTCCTACACTGTTGGTGGGAATGTAAGTTGGTGCAGCCACTGTGGAAAACAGCATGGAAGTTCCTCAGAAAACTAAAATTAGAACTACCATATGATCCAGCAATCCCATTCCTGGGCATATACCCAGACAAAACTACAATTCAAAAAGATACAAGCACCCCTATGTTCATAGCAGCAACGTTCACAATAGCCAAGACATGAAAACAACCTAAATGTCCACTGACAGATGAATGAAGAAGATATAGTATGTACATACAATGGAATACTAAAAGAGAATGAAATAATGCCATTTTCAGCAACATGGATGTAACTAGAGATTATAATACTAAGTGAAGTCAGAAAGAGAAAGACAAATACCATATAGTATCACTTATATGTGGAATCTAAAATATGGCACAAAAGAACCTACCTACAAAACAGAAACAGACTCACAGACATACAGAACAGACTTGTGGTTGCCAAGGGGGAGTGGGAAAGGGAGAGGGGTCAACTGGGAGTCTGGGGTTAGTAGATGCCAATTATTACATTTAGAATGGATAAACAGCAAGGTCCTACTGTATAGCACAGAGAACTACATCCAATCTCCTGGGATAAACCACAATGGAAAAGAAGATAAAAAAGAATGGATATATGTGTATAACTGAGTCACTTTGCTATACAGCAGAAATTAGCACAACATTGTAAATCAACTATACTTCAATTAAAAGAAAAAGGAGTGAGCTCCCTGTTACTGCAGGTGAGCAAACAAAGGGATGATAACAACTAGTGAGGGATGCAAAAACAGGGTTTCCTGATTCAGAGGAAGTTTCAACTGGGTGACCTCTAAGTTCCTCTTCATACCTAAGAATCTGTAAGCCTTTGTTATTTAGCATGAGGACATTCTGTAAACTGAAAAAGCATACACTATCAGAAAATTTTAAAAAATCATTCTTACATATGATGTTCTAGAAATATGACTGTTGATTAAATTCTCTGAGCAATAAACCTTGAAGATTTTGGTCTAATATATCCATCAGGTTGGCTGAAAATGATTGAGTATCTGGGCCAGTATCTATTCTGTTCACATGAAAATATGATTTGATCTCTAATATGAAAAAATAGTCCTAATATATGTACATAGTTTACATATTATACATGGTTTATATCTGAACAGAATGCACTTATAAACTTAGACCAGGTTTCAAAAGATAAACTCTGGACAAGTAATATAACCCCATTCTAAATCCTTACTGAAACTCCTCAGTAAGGGGTGTGTTTCTGTATGGCTCACTTCTACAGGATCACATTTACTGTAGTGTTTGGGTTCTACGGGTGGTCAATAAATCTTGGTTTCGCCAAAGTAGCAGCACTGAGATAAATATAGGAAGGAAGGATATAGTCTAAAGTTACGGTCAACACCATAAGGACTCTAGATGTGTCTCTGATGCTAACAGGCTCTGTAACCTTGGACGACTCACTTTAATCATCAGGCTTTAGTTTTCTCAGATATCAAGTAAGGCATTGGTTCTCTAACTTCAGAGTGTACGAGAATCACGTGTTGGGAATATTAAAACACAGATCGCTGGGCCTCCCCTTTAGAGTTTCTGACTCAATAGGTCTGAAGTAAGGTAGAAATTTTACAGAATAAGAATAAGAATTGGGAAGATGATGGTAGTGAGTTACCAAATCCTTAATACTTTATAGCTGTAATAGAGAAAGTAGCCAGCATCCAATCAATTACATCCAAAATGTAACTGTCTTTTTAATCAAAATTTCATTTGATTTAGAAGAAGGGAAATGAACACTCTTTCTAGTCCCCCTTTGGATTTCAACAGAGATTTTGATAATGTAAATGTTCTATAATACTTACGTCATAGCTTGATAAATGGATTCAATCCCGTAACGCATGGCAAATTCATCAACTATTTCTTGGGAGGCATCATCAAAGAAAACCTTCCAGGCTTCATCCCCTTTGACCTCTGGGATTTTCACTCCACCATTAGATTTCACTTCAGTCAAGTAATGGAACAAATTCTAAAAGTAAGTGGTTTTCAAATGTTCAGTTTTCTCAGACTAGGCCAGATATATTTAACTGTAACTTTCAGTCAATTATACTTATAATTGCATATAATGTTTCATCAGCATCTATAAATAATAGAAATGTCTCAGATTTTCATTCTAACGTACCTCATCTTTATACAAATTCTGATTTTATTTCTGTCTAAGTTTATACGGAATCAATGATTTAAGTGTTTCAGATATACCAAATCATTTTAGAAGGAAGTAAATGTTTTTTCATGTAAACATTTCTACATTCCGGAACATCTTTTGCATTCATGGGCTCTGAGTAAATTATAAAGCTCTGGACAAATAATGTGTCTGGGCTATGTTAATACACCATCTAGGTATGCAAATAATACTAAAGGACTTTGGCTGCAAAATGGCATGAGTCATGACAATGAATTCAGGTTGAAAATAAATATTTTTAGAACTTTGAAATGAAAAAAATCACTACAAAGAATTCCTTTCTGCTTTGAAGAAGTTGAGAAACTGCTGCATGGAGGCAGCCTGGGTCACTGAAGGACCTTGTCTTGGATTTCACTTCTTTTTGTGTCTTGGACCAACAGAAGACTCTGAAAAACAAAGTATGATGCTGTGCCTGTGATCCGAAATCTCTACCCGCATTTTAAGGCCAGTGTTGGCTCCCCATCCTGCCAGTTCAAGGGATTTATTGGTCTAAAAACTGAACCACCTTTCTTGACGGATTATCACTGGCTATACTGGAGTCAGGAAAGTAAGGTTTGGTTCTCTATCTAATGACTGTATAATGTGTAAATGACTTAAATATTGTTCCTCATTTCCTTCTTTCGTAAAATGGAGGTGAAAATAATTACATACATACATTTTCATAGATATAGTTAGGAAAAATCATGTACAAAGGCAAAGATTCTCCCAGCTATCTTTTTCTTTCTTAGGAAGGTACTTCCTCTGTACCCTTTGAACATGGGAAAAGGCATATTCCTCAGCTTCACTTCATATTTTTTGATACACGGGATGTGTCATTTGGATCAGGGAAAAGCTCTGGTGACATGTCTAACTAAGCTCTCAGTTGCAAAGCATCCAATAATAAAAGCCCAAGATTATCTGTCTGTGCCTTTACACTGAGGCGCACACGAGAACTGATGACTCTGCCCTTTTGACTCAAATTGGGTGGTCTCTACCTCTCTCTAAGCCAACCAGGCTCCTTCTACTGGGTAGTATATTCTCTACTATCCATGGATGGAAAACTACATTCTGATACTCGCCACCCAGATGTGTTTGTGCAAAGGGTAGTTAAAATGGAGGAGGCTTTAGTATGTATAAAGCCCTCTGTTGTACTCAGAAAAAGAAAGACAAAATTACTGCTAATTACATTAGCTCTCCAAAGCCATTGCTACAACGTCAGAATTTTTATATTTAATAGATAATACTAATTAAATCTTCAACAAAATCTGAACACTTACTCAGAATTCTCAAAAACTATCATGATTTGGATCCTCTCCTCCATTATTAAAGTACTATATATTTACAATGCTTCCAAAATATCATGACTTATTTCTTCAATGAATGCTTTCTAATATTCTTCTTCCTCCCTGGAAGAACGGTAATTTAATTTGGTCTACTTGTTCATTATCACCTTATTGCCTCATTTATTAAAACCTGCCTCGTATGTTTGTTCTAAATCTCATTCAAAGACAACCAGCTCGGGCTTCCCTGGTGGCGCAGTGGTTGAGAGTCCACCTGCCGATGCAGGGGACACAGGTTCGTGCCCTGGTCCGGGAAGATCCCACATGCCGCGCAGTGGCTGGGCCCGTGCACCATGGCCGCTGAGCCTGCGCGTCCGGAGCCTGTGCTCCGCAACGGGAGAGGCCACAGCAGTGAGAGGCCCGCGTACCGCAAGAAATAAAAAAAGACAACCAGCTCTCTCTTCAGGGGGTAATACATAGGCTATGTGATACCCTAGCACATCACTTGCTATAGTACAGAGTAAGAACTTCAGGGACAATTTTACAAACCTAATTCAATTCTATTTTTAAAACGAATATTTTGTTGCATGATCCATAAACAATACAATCTTTCCTAGGTTTTGTTATTAATACAATTCAATTTACTTACCTCATGTAAACATGTATATTGTAAATGATACGGAGCAACCTTCTCCTCTCCTTTTATTTCCACATTGATTTTCAATCGAATGGCCCCAGACACAGCTGATTTATCTGTCCGTTTCTCTGATAAAGCAAAAAATAACTGGTCAGTGATTTTTGACATCATGTTTCTTATACAAGTTCTCGAAAGCTTTAAAAAGGGCTTATATTGCTAAAAGCCATTTTTCTAGATCAGGTTTGATTAACCATAATGATTCTGCCAAATACAATTTAAAATAATGTGCCTAATATGTCGCTGGGATTGTCAAACTGTGACATAAATATTTCAAATAGAAAAGCTCAATCAGAAGACCCTACCATTCTGATATAAATTTCTGTGTACTAGATCAGTTTATACAATGAAATTAATTATTTGGGCAATTAAAAGCAAAATAACTAAAGGAAAAAATTAATGAGGAAAGTATTTTATCTAAAAGCCCCACTCTTTCTTTCTGTCCTTGAAAAAATGAGTCAAAGCTCTAACAAAAACATTTGTTATTAGGTTTCTTTGTCAGTGATTCATGAAGACCTATAGTCTACAGCCTGTGTCTACTTATGTGTTAGATTCACTCTTTCTTTGAATGGAATCAGTATGTAGCCAATTCAGTCTAATAATGTATGTGTGTAAGTGTATGCACGTGTGTCTAATATGAACTGAGTAGTAGCTGTGAGAGAAAGAAAAGCATAGTCACAAAACTCCTACAGTGTGAATGTAGGTAGGAGACCTATGTCTGATACCTACTTCCCTGATGAAACACATAAAGCAGCAAGCTGACCCATCTCAAAAACAAATGATAAAGAGATAGAGTGACGCAAAGTCAGCGGTGAAGACTTCTTCAATTGCCCCTTTTTCTAAGCATAACTGTATTTTTAGCCAAATAAGATACAGTTAAATCACATAGGCCACTTTCTTCTTGGGGAATGTCTGATGACTTTCATCGTTAATATTTAATAGTCATTGTGTTGTGAAGATTCTTCCCTTAGGACTGCCAGGATCTTGAGAGTTTCTCCTATTGGCTGGGAGATAGTTGATTCTCAACAAATGCTGAAGTTCTCTGCTGAAGCCAAGAGAAAGTCAAGTCCTGAGACCTTTCTGTCACAGACCTTTTCCTGGAATCACAGGGGAACATTTTAACTACCATCATTACAATGGATCCATGGGACACAGGCTCTGCTTAGATGCCTAGGACTTTTGGCCACGTCCTCCTTCCATGGTGGAATGGATTCTAAGTAATGAGGAAGGAAGAACATTGCACAAAGAATGAAAATATGGTACTAATGGGGATGGAACCCACTGTGGGATTTTATACAAAGCTAAGACCTGTTCTCTCTCCTCCTAAAGGTTAAACATCAGCAATGACAGCACAAAAGTATGAATTGAGGATGAGCAGGCAAAGGTGTCCATGTTTGTTGCATCATGTTTTTCTTTCCATAGACTGAAGGACTGTTTCTGCACAAGAGCTGGGTGGCAGATTTTATTAAAAGCACATTCAAATTCTTTTGCAAACTAAATATACCCTTGTAAGTTTTGTCAAAAGAATAATTTGAGGAATTTCTGTTCTGAATTCTAACTCCCTCAATTCAAGAACATGTTAACTTATTGCAAAAAACAAAAACTCACGTAGGCAAGCCTCTTTAATTAAAACGCAACCTATGAGTATTGTGCAGAGTTAATGCCCTGAAGTTTACCCTTGCCTAACATCTCTGTTTTCATATATAAAGTTATTTAATAGTATAAACAAGATACAGGAAGATTATCATTATAAGTGAAGCAAAACCTCTATGCCAATAATGGAGAAGCACCAATTTTCTTTAAAGATTTCCTCAAAATAAAATATTTTTTGATAACGAGTTTTTAGTCTAGCTTGAATCATCTATGTTCAGATAAGTTATATATCTCTCCTTCTTTAAATTATTATATAATTCAGATATTCATTAATTTTGTGGCCTTACCCCTTTACTTTGCCAAATATTACATTACTTGAAGTACGTAGGTTTTTAAAAAGTCAAAAGCACTCTTTAATTTGCTAAGATAAGTTGGTATCCTAAATGGAAACACTTCGTAATCCTGGGAGTACGTAAACCTTTCTTAGATTCACAACCAGACCTTAAAAATTTAATTAAAACATTTCAGATGATATGATAAAGCCATTTTGGATCATATCCTTTATAGAAAATGAGGCGATCCATATATATTTACTATTATTAAGTCAGCACTGAAGATTCTAGCTTATTATTCAGTTGTAGTAAAAGTCAAATTAAAACTTATCTTTATTCAATTCTTGGTTCCATAATAAAATTCCATTTTAAAATCATGCCAATTAAACATATTCTCAATATCTTCATCATCAGAATAAGAAGTCCACATGTGTATCTGGCTTTGCCTGCTAAAGCCTACTTTTATATCATCTTTGCAAAATATCCAAAATACACTTTTCCTTTATTGCCAAAATTCATTAAGGGACTAAAAGGAAATAACTCAGACATTATAAAGTCATAGGTTATTTAGTTTCTATACATTTGGCAAGGTTTTTTGAAGCTATACTTTATGAATTAAAAATTCAGAATGGGATATTTTTCTCCTAAAAGACACCCAGTTGATTCCTAGAAAGACTTTTCTCTTTTCATCTCAAATTTACCAATATCTTTCAATAATACAGAGTTTGAATAATTATCACCTTAATTTCTAATGAAACTAAACTGCCTGAAGTCCATGAGAATGTTCGAGAAAAGCACTGGTTATTTTTACCTATATAGGAATATAATACCTTCCACAGATATTCTGGAATTTTATTTAACATTTTTCAAGTAGATATAAAGACAGTCACCTAAATTGTACCAGACATCCATTTCTCCACTCAGGGTCCTCACTTCTACAATTGTTTGTCCCAGAAAATCATCTGACTCCTTTTTGAAATGTTGCTTCACTCTGGATTTAATGTCATCATCTTCATCCCACACTCTGACTTTGATTCGATCTGTGGAGTTATGGCACTCACTGAAAACAGATGTGGATAAGTTAACAACCAGTGATAACTTCTCTAAATGGCATCTGATGTTAGCAACTTGTTTTAAATCTATCTAAGCCAGAAAGGCATAGTATATTACATAGTAAATAAGATTTCCCACAGACTATTCCACCCATGGGATGTTGCAGGTATCAGGGATATTGAAAAAAAGTTGTGATAGTTAAGTAATGTTAATAAGAGAAAATCCTACCTTATTCCATTCTATTTCCTTTAATTGAACTGGACGTAATCAAATATGGATCAGAAATCTTTGGGATATTTTCTCTAAGGTATATTTCTTATTTGCAACAGTTATCTATGATAACATGTCCATGCTCAGAAAATTGTGTACCATAAAGATAACTTAATTGCAATGGGTGTTGAGGAAGTGGACATCACAGAGTCCTATTGATAAGCTAAAAATCCCAGTAAGCATGTAAGATATTGTTAAATCAAATCATCACATATGGATACCCAGCATCTTTAAACATTCTCCTTCCATTTTGGCTACATTTCTCCTTATGTTCCTCGTCTTATCAAGACAAGCTAGATCAAATACATTCTTAGATTCCTTTGTAGTTACGGTCCAGATATTTGACCTGCATTCAAGCAAGATCTGAACTCAAATTGAGCAAAGCGAGCCAGTGACTGTATTGTGGGGTTTTTGCTCTTTCGGCAACAATAGTGGTGGTCTTTTGTACTTTATTGTAGAGTCTCCAGTATTCAGTCCTGAGGGACAAAGTATTGATCAATGGTGGCAATGATGTTTTCTCCAAAGAAACCCCATGATATAATTGGACATTGTTTCTGCACAGTAGATTTAGAGGTGGGCATTTGGACCTCCCCAAAAATTCCTGAGTGACCTAAGAGTCTATGAAATAATTTTTTTTTCTGTGTAAGCTAACTAGAGTAGACTCTGTTGTTTGCAACTAAGAATACTGATCAATGAAATAATTTTTAAAGAATGAAGGGAGCTTCAATAATAGGCCTTAAAATGTGAAATTGACTCTCTGGAAGAGACAATGAGTGCAAACAGTGAAGATTTAATTACCTCAGGCTCGAAAGCTAATGCATTTTGAAATGCAGTAGCAAAACTGCTGGTCAAACTTTTGCTTGCTATACTTTGGAAATGTGACCACATGCCAACTGAAGCTTTTTTATTAGCATGAATGGTAGGAATAAAATTCAGAATACTGGCATGTGCTTATTAAATCTTGCTGCTTTCAAAAGTGTACTGTGGTAGAGATGCACTCAAACTAGAGCTAGAGAGTCTCTAAGCAGAGATGCCAAGGGAGCACAGCTACCTTTCCCTACAAGCAGAGGCTCACTCTGCTTGTGTTCTGCAATATAAATTGACTGAGAATATCATAATTTGGAACCCTGCAGGGTTGAGAACAGCCAGCTGCTTCTGTATACAAGATGTATGTATATAAGCAGAGGTTTCTGAGTGCAACTTCAAAAACATACGAAACTGTTGCCCCAGGGTGTTTCATACACTTTCCTTTAGGAAATCTCTAAGTGACAATGAAGGAGAACTTAGTGGCAAAGATCAGATTAATGGTGTTGCACCTTGGCATGCAGTTTTGCAGGGGCTGAGGCAGCAGCCATTAGGTTAAGAGTGAGGAATTGGTCAGAACAAAGGAGTCAGTAGCAACAAGTTACATTTTCCAGGCTGATGTGGTTACTCATAAAATGGTCTTGAAACTCACCTCCTGGAAGCCTGGTAAAATTTCCAGACCACGGTATTTGCAAATGTGCCTAAGGCTCACTACAGCTGTATTTTAAGTAATTTCTGGGTCCTTGAACTCACAATGAAAGGAAATGGACTCCAAGGAGAATCTCTTCCCAGCTAGGAAAACCATTTACCTGGATTTCCTGGGATGGTCCCAATTTATGTTTTTATAGATATGCAATGCCTTTTAATTCTTTTTGGAGCCCTCTTTCTTTTACTTTCATTTTAGTAGGCATTGGCACATTGGTCAAGGAAGGTCTCCCCAGATGTAGAACCAAGGACTTGGAGAAAAAAGATAAAAGAAATTCACCAAGAAAGAAGTACCAGGGCCTGCCAAATTGGCTAGCCAACTAACTACTTCTGCTGCTAGCATCAGGAAGTCCTGAGTAACCCACCCAGCAGGACTCTATTATATTTGCTATGTACCACCGACAGTCATATATTTTCTACGTTCCCTCTTACTGAATAAGACTTTTTAAATTGCTACTATCCTATTTTCTTCTCTCTCCACAGTAATACATTGGGAATGTTAGAAGAAGATGACTTGTCTTTAGTGTATAGACCTAAGGATCACAAAGAACCAAACATGTAGCTGAGGGAGAGATTACCCAAATATCCTAGACTTCAAGCTAAATACAGTAACTGGATATAATTTGGGGATTATCTGCCTTGGAAGACAGAGGATGAATTCATTTTATTTAAAGTCCAGAGAAAGATATAAATATTGTGTATAAATACAGAATGCTCAGAGAGGTAGAAGGTGACAGATACAGTAAGTTCATTCACTCAGCAAGTTCATTCACTCAGCAACATATAAATATATTTTGCCTTTAACAGCAATGGACAAGTTACTGAAAATATATAAAACAGGGAATTTTTTAGTTAGCCTAATTATGCTTTTGTGAAATATCCCAGTCTCCCTTGCAACTAGAGATGACCACTTGACATAGTTCTGCCAATGAGATATAAGCAAGAATCTTCTTGCCCTATTCTGTTTTCTTCTTTTATTACTCTGGAACATGTATGTAGGACATCCTCCACTAAAGATGATAAAACAGGAAGACAGATTTAGCTTTTTTCTTCAATGGAATAATTGAGTTACCAAACTAGCCCTCAAATGCCTATACCTGGAATTCTTGTTGAATGAAATAAATAAATCTCTTTTTGACTAAGCCACAATCATGGCTTAATGTGAAGCTGAATAAAATTCTAATTGAATCAGTGGGAAAATAATTAAATATCTACCAAGTTCATTATGCTTGATTATATATTAAATGATTTAAAATGTTTAATTTATTAACTCTTACTATTTTTGTACTTGCTGTTTTATTCCTTAACTATTTAACATGTGTTTCACAAACCTTGACTTTTATGAAAATATAAAGGCTTGCAGTTTAGATGGGAAACTGGAGGCTTATGTAGGAAAATTTGACAGAAATATTTTTACACACAAGGGAAAAGTCTATCACATAAAATAGAGAGAAAAAGCATACTCCCATTAAATCTTACTCCACTAGATCATTCCCCACCTGATTAATTAGCTAACAAAGACTCCTAGTTTAGTTCACCAGCTTGTGATTTGGCCTTTCTATAAGAAGAGAATAAGATATTTTACTGCATAAACTCTTGGTAAATAAAGTAAGTATTATTAAAGCCATTTGCTTTGTAGTTTTTTTTTTTTAACTAAAAACAATCTGCATCTTAAAGAATAGTTCATATGTCTAATTTTGTGTTTTTTCATTGTTAAAGAGAAGAATGGTTTGGTTTCCATGGGAATAAGTTATTTTATTCTTTCCCAAATTAAAGCAAAGCATTTCCCCCTTCTGGACTCAGAATTATTGTGTGTGTTTGTGTTCTGTTTTTTCTTTATTTTTGTTTTCAGTTCACAGATACCCTATCTCTGTACAGCCAATCACTATTTGGCCAATTTTCTTTTGGAAGCCATCCAGAAGACTAATTTCCTTATAATTATTTATTCCAAATTTGAAAATGGTCTTACTGTAAACATTTTTAGATTTAGAGTTTCCTGGATATGGCCCAAATACATATCTCCTATAATTAAGGCAAAACAAAAAACAAAGACAAAAAGCAAAAAAAAAAAAAAAAAAAACCAAAACAACCCCCAAACCCACTCTGTACCCAATTTATAAGAGTTTAACCTATTCTGAGAAGGACTGCTTTACCTAGAGAAATGCCCATGAATTTCATAAAGCCAATAAAGCCTGACTTCAATGGAACAATGAGCTGTTGCTCAAGCAGTCATCCTCCAATGGGAAGTCATTACAAAAGTAGTGTATGAGCAAATGACCATTCAAAAATGAGAACCGTACCTATAGTCAAGCTAGTTCTAATGAAGCAACCAAAATACATCTCACACAGCAACTATATCAGAAAAAAAGCCAATAGTAAATTATGTTGCCATTAAAAATCATGTTAAGAGTTTATAAAATTCTAGCTATATATTTTAAGTATAGTAAATGAAATTTCTATAATATTTTAATGCTATTATACCAGATTTTGTTAATAGACACATTAATAAGAGAGATATTAAATATATATGTGTTTTTATATACATATATACCCATATATGTGTATGTATATATATATGCACTGAAACAAGCTGTAAGGTTATATGTCAAAATATAGGTGGTAAAATTAGTGAAAATTTTTATTTTATTCTTTACATTTTCCTATCACAATCAACAAAATTGTATTTTAAAATATCTAGTAATTGTAAATAATCTCATTTCAACTCAAGCTGGAAGTCAGGGCATTGTCGGAGAAAATCAACAGCCAGAAACCTGCAAGAGCCATCCTTAGGCAAAGCAGCAGCAGCCTTTCAGGCAGTGACTGAATTCTCTAGTTACAGCTTAGTTCCTTAAACTCTGACCCACCAAATGGAAATATGTGAGACACATGATGTGCACATTTCCTCTCAGTGATTTATTACAAATTATGAAACCCACTTCCATCACAGTATATGTGTCTTGTTATTGAATTAAGAGCCCTAACCCTATTATCTTTTAATTGTATTATAATAGATAGACAAACTCTAAGTTCAAAACCCAGTGCCAGTGCACAGCGACTTTCCCCACTGCATTTATCAAGGACAATTTAATTATGGGAATTAGGATGGAAAAAAATCCCCTGGTCCTCAACATTTTACTTTTTTTTTTTTTTTTTTTTTTTGCCATACACAGGCCTCTCACTGTTGTGGCCTCTCCCGTTGCGGAGCACAGGCTCCGGACGCGCAGGCTCAGCGGCCATGGCTCGCGGGCCCAGCCGCTCCGGGGCATGTGGGATCCTCCCGGACCGGGGCACGAACTCGTGTCCCCTGCATCGGCAGGCGGACTCTCAACCACTGCGCCACCAGGGAGGCCTCAGCATTTTACTTTTGTTTAAGTTTTTCTGAGGATATTCTATGTAGTAATTGGACGCTGTAGATCCATTCTATTAATCAATGACATGGAAGACAAAAGAATGAGAATAAGAAATAAATTATATTATTAGAGGCACTTTTGTAAAAGAAAAGGAGCTGAAGAGGAATTCATATGCTGACATTTAAGGATTGGCTGAATGAAGTCCTAGTACTGTAATAGGCCAGAGAACCAAAGGACAAAGTATGATCTTATAAGATATACCAATTTTCCTGCCCCACCTTCCAGCCCCACAATTAGACCATCAATACCTCAAAGTCCTGTATTCTATTTTTATATCTATTTTTATATCTAATATTTCCTTCACAGGTACTAATGTTGCAGATAAATTTATTTTAATAGCTGTTTTGAGACTTATTCAATATTAAATATTACAAAATATTAATTATGTTAAAATAATAAAGGTAAGAAACTGGTTTGTTTAGAAAAATACTTTATTGTCCATTTTGCTGTGCAAAGAGAGAACACTTAGGGAGAGAGATCAGAAAACAGGAAGATCTATATGATATCACTTTTAGGTGGAATCTAAAAATCTGAACTAATAAAAACAGAGAGCAAAATAATGGTTACCAGGGGCTGGAAGGTGGGGAAATAGGAGAGATGTTGTTTAAGAGTACAAAATAGTGGATAAATAAGTCCTAGAGATCTAATGCACAATATAGTGAATATAGACAACAATATTATATTAATCACCAAACTTGCTAAGAGACTAGATCTTAATTATTCCCACGACAAAAATGGTTATGGTAGTCATGTGATGCGATAGAGGAACTAGTTAATGCTACAATGGCAATCATATTACAATATACAAATGTATCAAATCAACATGTTTTTCCTTAAATTTACACAGTGTTATATGCCAAATATAATTTAAAAAGAAACAACACGTAGAAAACAGGAGAATCAAATTACTCTTTCAAAAAATAGGAGAAATATATATGCATGCGAATGTGTGCGTGTGTCTGTGTGTGTGCGTGCGTTTGTGTGTGTGCGTGCACGCAATAGGGATGGTTTCTACTCACCACCTCTTTGGTTCACCACACGTTTTTCCCAACTCCTTGTGTTTCTTAGAGCAAGGATGTCTTTTCCCTACTCCTCTACCTAATGAACACTTAGCTGTCTTTCAAGACTCAGATAAAATATCACCTCTGTGTGAAACTTCCCTAAGAAAAATTTTTCCAAACCCTAGTACCTACAGCAAATCGATATGAAAAAACTGTTTATCAGAAACATAAGAGAAATATCATAGGTCACAGTAATCATACTCTTCTTTATTGTTGCTCATTAACTATTACAAATGTGCATATTCCAATTAGTGGCTAATTATGCAGCTGAAATCTAACCATTTGCTTTAAGTTGGAAATAAGATCCACTTTGGATATATGTTTGACATTTATTGGACATGTGATTAAAGGCATTATCTTTTCAAACCGGATTTTTCTTTAAGTGGTGACATGCATTTTTGTCTTCAACTAACTTGTCCATAGATAAAGAAGCTGCACAGCAAAAGATAGTGTAAATGTAAGGAGCCAAGGACAGTGTATGTCGTCACTGTTCTGTGGTTGTCCTACTCTAGCTCTAATATTCCAAGGTCTATGATTCATAGAATAAGTTATGCCTTTTTCATTTTACTTTCAAGGCCAATGTGTATTAGGCATGATGGAGTAACAGAACAAACTTGGAAAAAGATCTGCCTGATTCAAATTCCATTTGAGCCACTTACTAGCAATATGACTCTGGGCAAGTTATGCAATTGCACTGAGCCTCCATGCCCAATCTATAAAACTAGAACATTGATATTGATCTTTTAAACATGATTAAATATATAAAAAAACACAGAACTATGCTGGGCATTTAGCAGGCTTTAATTAGATCTAGCTAACTAATGCAGCTAAGTACATCATTCAAACATATAAATATATTTCGCCTTTAACAGCAATGGACAAGTTACTGAAAATATATAAAACAGGGAATTTTTTAATTAGCCTAATTATCAAAACACTGAAAATTAAATCATTGATATATATTGATATAATAAAATTTTATTCAACAAAAACACTGTTTTAGGTGAAGATTTATTTCAGGGGTCTCTATACTGTTCCATTGATCTATATATGTCTGTCTGTATTACAGTACCACACTGTTTCTGTTACTATAGATTTGTATTATTTTTCCCCATAACAAATTTTTAAGTGTACAGTACAGTATTGTTGGATACAGGTATATGGTTTATAGCTAATCCCAGAACTTCTCTTGCTTAATTACAACTCCGTGCCTACTATTTACAATAGCCAGGACATGGAAGCAACCTACGTGTCCATCAACAGATGAATGGATAAAGAAGATGTGACACATGTATATAATGGAATATAACTCAGCCATAAAAAGAAACGAAATTGAGTTATTTGTAGTGAGGTGGATGGACCTAGAGTCTGTCATACAGAGTGAAATAAGTCAGAAAGAGAAAATTAAATACCGTATGCTAACACGTATATATGCAATCTAAAAAAAATAAATGGTTCCGAAGAACCTAGGGGCAGGACAGGAATAAAGACACAGATGTAAAGAATGGACTTGAGGACACGGGGCAGGGGAAGGGTAAGCTGGGACGAAGTGAGAGAGTGGCATGGACATATATACCCTACCAAATGTCAAACAGATAACTACAGGGAGGCAGCCACATAGCACAGGGAGATCAGCTCAGTGCTTTGTGACCAACCTAGAGGCGTGGGATAGGGAGGGTGGGAGGGAGACACAAGAGGGAGGGGATATAGGGATATATGTATATGTATAGTTGATTCACTTTGTTTTACAGCAGCAACTAACACAACAATGTAAAGCAATTATACCCCTATAAAGATGTTAAAAAAAAAAAACAGAAAACTCTGTGCCTATTGATTAGTAACTCCCCATTTCACCCTCTCTCCAGCCCACAGAAACCACCATTCTGGTCTTTAATTCTGTGAATATGATGATTTTAGATACCTCATGTAAGTGTAATAATGCAGTATTTGTCTTTCTGTAACTGGCTTAGCATAACATCCTCAAGGTTCATCCCTACTGTCACATATTGCAGAATTTCCTTCTTTTGTAAGGATGAATAATATCCCATTGTATGTATATATCACATTTTCTTTATTCATTCACCTGTCACTGGACATTTAGGTTGTTTCCACATCTTGGCTGCTGTGAATAATACTGGGCTTGGAAGCGCTAATATCTCTTTGAGATTCTGATCTCAATTCTTTTGGATATATACCCAGAAGTGAGATAGCCAGATCAATGGTAGTTCTGTTTTCAAATGTTTGAGTAAACTCCATACTGGTTCCCATAGCAGATGTACCATTTTGCATGCCCACCAATAAGGTACAAAGGTTCACACAATGGGAAAAGATAGATAGGAACTGGGACCACAGAGGAAGGTCCCATCCAACAGAAGCTTGAATCAGGAAGGAAACCCACACATCATTGGTGATGCTGTCCAAGGCAGAGAGAAGGAAAAAAAATACTCTGGCTTCTCCCATCCTCCCACCTTTGATCTTATTGCAGTGCTTCCTCATGGCCAAACCTAATGGGCAGGGAAGTCTGGGAAAGGTAGCCTTTAGAGTTCAGTTCCCTGAGATAAAGAACACACCAAAGACATTTCAGGGAATAAATGGTATAGCAAACAGGTAAATGACCAGCACATATGCCAAACTCATGTAGAAAATGCCATAAAGAAACACATAACACTATGCACTTGGTTTGAAGTGTTTCTTTGTTTCTCTTACTCCTTTTAGCATTGCTGTGCCTTTCCCTAAGAGGTCTTTACATTTGCATCTTCATAGATAAAACCCTTTAACGCTAAAAGCATTTTTCTAGAGTGTATCATTCAACTTCCTTATTTCAGGAAAGGAAACTGATAAGAAGAGAATAATAAACATTTTTGCACTAGGTAACACAATGAGTGATTTGGAAAGAAAATTATGAGTATAAAAATGCTTTGAGGGCTTCCCTGGTGGCACAGTGGTTGAGAATCTGCCTGCCAATGCAGGAGACACGGGTTCAAGCCCTGGTCTGGGAAGGTCCCACATGCCGCAGAGCAACTAGGCCCATGAGCCACACTACTGAGCCTGCGCATCTGGAGCTTGTGCTCCGCAACAAGAGAGGCCGCGACTGTGAGAGGCCCGTGCACCGCAAAGAAGAGTGGCCTCTGCTCGCCGCCAAGTAGAGAAAGCCCTCGCACAGAAACAAAGACCCAACACAGACAAAAATTAATTAATTAAATTTTAAAAAAGAAAAAAAGAAAAGAAACTTGTTTAAAAAAATGCTTTGAAAAAATAATAGTGCTTTATAAATATAAACCATTTTATTATCATTAATGTTATATAGTCACTCTGTATAAGCATATGGATGCTTTAACTTTTTTAAAATACTGTTTTTCAGAAAGATGGAGCATCCCTCTACCAATTTCCACTGCAGTGAGCACAATTCATATTATCACATATTTGCATTCAGTGCCCTACTTGACTCAATGAATGTTACTGTCAATATTTTAATGGAAAGATATTGCTTAGTGTTAACCTTTAAAAGGTTTGATACTTGATCTATATAATTGTATTTAATTTTAACTGAATTTGTATAAATGCACGATCATACTCTACATACCATTTAGCATCTCCACTTTTTAAATTTAATATGTCATGTCCATCCTGACATATACACATATACATCATTCTTTCTAATGATTATATGATATATTCCATTATATGGATGTTTTCTAATGAATTCATCCCCTATAGATAGTAGATGTGTATTTAGGTGGTTTCCAATGTCTTACTGTACTACTATACAGAATGCTTTGTATGTATATATTTATGAACTTATAAAAATATTCTAGTCTGACAAATTATTAAAAGTGGATTTTTTAGGTTGGAAGTCATGTCAGTTACATACACATCTGTATACAGATAGATACACACACACACACAATTACTAAAATATCCTGCAGAAAGCATATATGTGCTTACACTACACCTGTTTCTCTATACTTTCATTAGTACTGAGTACTAATTACTTTTCAATCTTTGCTAATCAGAAAGCTGAAATATGCCTTCTCCTATTATATTGACTTTTAGGGAGTCCATCTGTTATACATTAAATTAAATATAAAAAAATGAAATATGTATGTACATTTCTACAAAACTTTCCTCTTTCCCACACCAGTGCAATTGAAAAGGAGAAAAAAAAATGAATGAAAAGTGCCCTCCCCCACCATATAACAAAGAGACCTCTAAAAAGGAGCTTATGATTATTTCTTGCCAGAGAAAAAGGGTGAAAATAGCCAGAATCTGTACCTGGCAAGAGAACAGAATCAGTCAGCATGCTTTTTTATAGGCACTTAAGTTGCCTTTCTCTGAGAGGCTCCCCTTCACTCTTTGCTAGAAAAGAACAGCTGCTATTCTCCTGAGAAACTCTGAAGCAATGATGGGAATGTCAGTGGCAAGCTGCAGTTACATCAGTTGCCTGAGCAGACCTTATCTGAACACCACACTTGAATGAGAAGCAGCGATGATAAAGGTAAATACTACTAACACCCCTCTCATTCCAAACATCAGCAACACAGCAACAGTGCACAGGCTAGTGGAAAACTTCTGCACTAATCACCAAGGAATTGCTAAAACAGAGAAAAAACATTAGGAAATCCTACCATCCAATTAACTTTTCCACTTAAATCTAAGCTCAACCAATTATTGGGAATGGAGCAGTTATGCCTAAGAATTCATAAATAGTAATGTTGGGTATACTTCAGACCTCTCTAGACTCTTTTGCTGGATGTTATGGAAAATACAAAGAGATAGAATTCAAAAAGAAAAAAAAAACCAAGTCACCACACAAACACAAGAGACTCTGAGGTGGCAGAGCCAAGTTCAGGACATTGGTCCACCACACATCTCCCAGCCCCACGTAATATCAAATGGAGAAAGCTCTCCCAGAGACCTCCATCTCAATGCTAAGACCCAGCTCCACTCAACGACCAGCAATCTACAGTGCTAGAACCCTATGTCAAACAACTAGCAAGACAGGAACACAACCCCACCTATTAGCAGAGAGACAGCCTAAAATCATGATAGTTCACAGACACCCAAAAAGAGACCACCAGACGTGGTCCTGCCAACCAGAAAGTCCAGATCCAGCCTCATCCAGCAGAACACAGGCACCAGTCTCCTCCACCAGGAGGCCTACACAACCCAATGAACCAATCTTGCCCACTGGGAGAAGATACAAAAAACAACAGGAAGTACGAACCTGCAGCCTGCAAAAAGGAGACCCCAAACACAGTAAGTTAAGCAAAATGAAAAGACAGAGAAATATACAGAAGATGAAGGAGAAAGGTAAAAACCCACCAGACCAAACAAATGAAGAGGAAATAGGCAGTATACCTGAAAAAGAATTCAGAGTAATGATAGTAAAGATTATCCAAAATCTTGGAAATAGAATGGAGAAAATACAAAATACGTTTAACAAGGACCTAGAAGAACTAAAGAGCAAAAAACAGTGATGAACAACACAGTAAATAAAATTACAAACTCTCTAGGAGGAATCAATAGCAGAATAACTGAGGCAGAAGAAGGGATAAATGACCTGGAAGACAAAATAGTGGAAATAACTACCACAGAGCAGAATAAAGAAAAAACATTGAAAAGAACTGAGGACAGTCTCGGAGAACTGTGGGACAGTATTAAATGCACCAACATTCGAATTATAGGGGTCCCAGAAGAAGAAGACCAAAAAAGAGACTGAGAAAATATTTGAAGAGATTATAGTTGAAAACTTCCCTAATATGGGAAAGGAAATAGTCAATCAAGTCCAGGAAGCACAGAGAGTCCCATACAGGATAAATCCAAGGAGAAATACGCCAAGACACATATTAATCAAACTATCAAAAGTTAAATACAAAGAAAAAATATTAAAAGCAGTGAAGGAAAAACAACAAATAACATAAAAGGGAATCCCCATAAGGTTAACAGCTGATCTTTCAGCAGAAACTCTGCAAGCCAAAAGGGAGTGGCAGGACATACTTCAAGTGATGAAAGGGAAAAACCTACAATCAAGATTACTCTACCCAGCAAGGATCTCATTCAGATTCAATGGAGAAATTAAACCCTTTACAGACAAGCAAAAGCTAAGAGAATTCAGCACCACCAAACCAGCTCTACAACAAATGCTAAAGGAACTTCTCTAGGCAGGAAACACAAGAGAAGGAAGAGACTTACAATAACAAACCCAAAACAATTAAGAAAATGGTAATAGGCACATACATATTGATAACTACCTTAAATGTAAAAGGATTAAATGCTCCAACCCAAAGACACAACCAGCTGAATGGAAACAAGAACAAGACCCATATATATGCTGTCTACAAGAGACCCACTTCAGATCTAGAGACACATACAGACTGAAAATGAGGTGATGGAAAAAGATATTCCATGCAAATGGAAATCAAAAGAAAGCTGGGGTAGCAATTCTCATATCAAATTAGAAAAATAGACAAAATAGACTTTAAAATAAAGATCATTACAAGAGACAAAGAATGACCTATATAATGATCAAGGGATCAATCCAAGAAGAAGATATAACAATTGTAAATATTTATGCACCCAATATAGGAGCACCTCAATACATAAGGCAAATGGGGAAATTGACAGTAACACAATCATAGTAGGGGTCTTTAACACCCCACTTTCACCAATGGACAGATCATCCAAAATGAAAATAAATAAGGAAACACAAGCTTTAAATGCTGCATTAAACAAGATGGACTTAATTGATATTTACAGGACATTCCATCCAAAAACAACAGAATACACTTTCTTCTCAAGTGCTCATGGAACATTCTACAGGGTAGATCATATCTTGGGTAACAAATCAGGCCTTGGTAAATTTAAGAATACTGAAATTGTATCAAGTATCTTTTCCAACCACAACACTATGAGACTAGATATCAGTTACAGGAAAAAAATCTGTAAAAAAAATACAAACACATGGGGGCCAAACAATACACTACTAAATAACCAAGAGATCACTGAAGAAATAAAAGAGGAAAACAAAAAATACCTACAAACAAGACAATGAAAACACGATGACTCAAAACCTGTGGGATGCAGCAAAAGCAGTTCTAAGACGTAAGTTTATAGCAATACAATCCTACCTCAAGAAACAAGAAACATTTCAAAGAAACAACCTAAACTTACACCTAAAGCAATTAGAGAAAGAAGAACAAAAAACCCCAAAGTTAGCAGAAGGAAAGAAATCATAAACATCCCATCAGAAATAAATGAAAAAGCAATGAAGGAAACGATAGCAAAGATCAACAAAACTAAAAGCTGGTTCTATGAGAAGATAAACAAAATTGATAAAACTTTAGCCAGACTCATCAAGAAAAAAAGGGAAAAGACTCAAATTAATAGAATTAAAATGAAAAAGGAGAAGTAACAACTGACACTTCAGAAATACAAAGGATCATGAGAGATTACCATAAGCAACTATATGCCAATAAAATGGACCATCTGGAAGAAATGGACAAATTCTTAGAAATGCACAACCTTCCGAGACTGAACAAGGAAGAAACAGAAAATATGAACAGACCAATCACAAGCACTGAAATTGAGACTGTGATTAAAAATCTTCCAACAAACAAAAGCCCAGGACCAGATGCCTTCACAGGCAAATTCTATCCAACATTTAGAGAAGAGCTAACACCTATCCTTCTCAAACTCTTCCAGAATATAGAAGAGGGAGGAACACTCCCAAACTCATTGTACAAGGTCACCATCACCCTGATATCAAAACCAGACAAAGATATCACAAAGAAAGAAAACAACCAGCCAATATTACTGGTGAACATAGACGCAAACATTCTCAACAAAATACTACCAAACAGAATCCAACAGCACATTAAAAGGATCATACAGCATGATTAATTGGGGTTTCTTCCAGGAATGCAAGGATTCTTCAATATATGCAAATTAATCAATGTGATACAGCATATTAACAAATTGAAGGAGAAAAACCATATGATCATCTCAATAAATGCAGAAAAAGCTTTTGACAAAATTCAACACCCATTTATGATAAAAACCCTCCAGAAATTAGACATAGAGGGAACTTACCTCAATATAATAAAGGCCATATATAACAAACCCATAGCCAACATTGTGCTCAATGGTGAAAAAGTGAAACCATTTCCACTAAGATCAGGAACAAGACAAGGCTGCCCACTCTCACCACTATTATTCAACATAGTTTTGGAAGTTTTAGCCACAGCAATCAGAGAAGAAAAAGAAATAAAAGGAATCCAAATGAGAAAAGAAGAAGTATAACTGTCACTGTTTGCAGATGACATGATACTATACATACATATACATCCTAAAGATGCTACCAGATAACTATTAGAGGTAATCAATGAATTTGGTAAAGTAGCAGGAGACAAAATTAATGCACAGAAATCTCTGGCATCCCTATACACTAATGATGAAATATCTGGAAGCAAAATTAAGGAAACACTCCCATCTACCACTGCAACAAAAATAATAAAACACCTAGGAATAAACCTACGTAAAGAGAAAAAAAACCTGTATGCAGAAAACTATCAGACACTGATGAAAGAAATTAAAGATGATACAAACAGATGGAGAAATATACCATGTTCTTTGATTAAAAGAATCAACATTGTGAAAATGACTATACTACCCAAAGCAATCTACAGATTCCTTGCAATCCCTATCAAACTACCAATGGCATTTTTCATAGAACTAGAACAAAAAAATTCACAATTTGTATGGAAACACAAAAGACCCCGAATAGCCAAAGCAATCTTGAGAAAGAAAAATGGAGCTGGAGGAATCAGGCTCCCTGTTTTCAGACTATACTACAAAGCTACAGTAATCAAGACAGTATGGTACTGGCACAGAAACAGAAATATAGAACAATGAAACAGGATAGAAAGCCCAGAGATAAACCCACACACATACGGTCACCTTATCTTTGATAAAGGAGGCAAGAATATACAATGGAGAAAAGACAGCCTCTTCAATAAGTAGTGCTGGGAAAACTGGACAGCTACATGTAAGAGAATGAAATTAGAACACTCCCTTACACCATACACAAAAATAAACTCAAAATGGATTAAAGACCTAAATGTAAGGCCAGAGACTATAAAACTCTTAGTGGAAAACATGGGCATCTTGCTATTTTTTATTTTCCCCATTTTTGTCCCATTTTCCCTTTTATCTGGTTTTTTCAATTATTTTTTATAACTGAATTTTATCTACTTCGTTGTCAAATTAGCTATTAATTCTTTTGTTTTGTCATTATACTTACTTTAGTATGCATATTTGCACAATCTACAAATGTTTTATACCCTTTAATATACAGTGTAAGAACCTTATAATAGTATATTTTCAGTTTTGTCTCCTAGATCTTTATGCAATCATTATCATATATTTTAGTTATTGCATTAACAACTCAGGAATAAGTTATTATTTTTGTGTTAATACTTACCAATCTTTTAAATAAATCTAAATAAAATGTAAGAGCGTAATATATATGTCAATGAGGTTATTATTTCCAGAGTTCATTCTTTTTCATGCCTTTATATTGAGCTGTATTTTCCTCTGGCATCACATTTCTTCTGCCTGAGAAACTTCTCTTAATATTTTTTGTAGTGCCAGTCAGAAGGAAAGGAATTCTTTCAGCTTTCATATGTATGGAAAGCCTTTATTTTGTCTTTGTATGTTTTAAACCACTTCATTGCCTTTTTTTGAAGAGTGTTTTCTCTGTGTTTAGAACTCTAGTTTGACAGTTTTTCTTACAACAATGAAAAGATGATGCTCCATTGTACTACTGGTTACACCATTTCTGAGGCTACCTTTATTTTTCTTACTCTGTGTATGGTGTGCCTTTTTTCTCTGGAAGTTTTCATGATTTCCTTTTCTTCACTGGTTTGGAGCAATTTGACTATGTTGTGTTGATGTAATTTTTTCATGTATCTTATGCTTGAGATTCATTGAGCTTCTTGAGCCTGTGGGTTTATAATTCTGATCAAATTTGGGAAAAGAAAGTCCATTATTTCCTCAGATACTTTTTATACCCATCTTCCCTTCTTCTCCTTTAGGAAACTCCGATTAGATGATTTTTGGCTTCTTGAACCAGTCTCAACTGTTCTGTTTATTCTCTGAAATTTTCTGTATGTTTCATCTCATATTTTTTTTATTATTATGTCTGTAAGATAAATAATCTTTTCTTCTGCAATATTTAATCTGCATCATTCCTATTCGGTGTACTTTCCATTGTACACAATGTATTTTTCATTTCTAGAAGTTCATTTTCAGTCTTTTGTAAAAAATATCTTCAATATCTTCACTTATCTGTTTTAACGTTGGGTTTTTTGTACTGGGTTTTCCCTGGCTCTCTTTGGGTGGTTGTTTTGAATGATTGGCACTAGTAAGGGAATGAGATAGTGTGGAAAGGGCACTTACTGCAGTAATAGAAGATGATGATAAGAGTCTTCTTTCTTTTACTTTCCTTGTTTGGATGAATTCTTTAGCAACAATCTGTTTCCTTCCCTGAGTCTTAGCTTTCTTATTTATAAAATGACAATAACAACAAAAACAACAGTAATGGCAATGCTTCGTAAGGTATTTGAGAAGTGTAATACATGTGGTAGCAGTTAAGATACAGTAAATGGTTACACAAATATCAGTGACTATAATTATGATGATACTTTCAGTGATTTGGGTTTTAGATTTTTCTTCCTAGTCATTATATCTCAATAAGGTGATTACTTATCTAGAATTTCTTTTGTCCAATATTATCTTGTTTTATACACCCTTTACACAGAGATAAATGTTCTATTGTCAAGCTCAGCCAGGATGGCAGGACCAAGGAGAACTGTCCATTCTCCCCTAATTTCCTAGCATTGACTCTTTTCCTAGCTGATATGAGTCTCAGCACAGTCTCCCCACCAATTAGAATGAGAACTCTGTACGAGGAAGCAACTATTGTGCATATTTACCTCAATGTCTGTAGCATCTAGGAGAGTGCCTCACACATAAATATTTGTTGAAAGAATTATTTTTCTAAAGAGGGTTGGAGCTGGTACTGACACACACACAAAATGCCCAGGAAGTTGGACTTTACATTGTACAGTTCTAAGTCAGTAGAGATCTGCACATTTCCAATTTGGCTAGGGATAGCACTAACATGTGAGTCTCCTTTCTCTGCCTTCAAAATGGTTGGTCCACATGTGGAGCACATCCAAGAGGTGGGGGGATGAACCAAACAGAGGATGGCTGGCTATAGTGATTGGGTCTTGAAAATGCTACAAAAATCCAGATGACTGTAAGTACCTTTACTTACATTCTATAAATATAAATATATATATATATACACACACACACACATATATATATATATATATATATATATATATTTTACTCAGGGGGAATTGGTTCAATCCATAGGCTCAAATTAGTCACCAGGAAACCACCCACGACTTGTATGGTTTGTTTCACAAAGAGGAACTGGGCTAACTGCTTAAAAATGCAAAGAAACTGTGAGCACTAGAGGTAGGCAACACATGACCTTAGTGCTAAGGCTATTACGAACCACATGGAAGCTAATTAATGAAAAGCTATTGATTAGACATCAGGAATCAGACTGGAGTACAGAGCGGGGAGGAAAGAAGGGAGGGGAAGGGACACAAGGAGGGACAGTGACAGATGAGAGGCAGACAGGGAGAGGGAGAGACGGAGAGAGAGAAGAGAAAATATATAATGGAGGGGCAGAGATGGAGAAAAACACATAGAGATGGACAAACATCAGAGAAAAATAGAGAAAATAAATAAGCATAATAATTTCTGCCCTTTTGCAGTTCTACTGTTTGGCTTTTCCTGGACTCCTGCAAAGGCTTTCTGTAATACAATTTGTTTCTTCCTAATTCCTTTTCTATGGACCAGTTTAAATGTAGACCCTTTCTTCCCACCAAGAGGGATCTCTACAGAATAGACCCCATTGCCCCAAGAGTTTGCTGTTTGTAATTTAACTGCTCCCTAAAGATCTGGGGGATTTTGTTTGAATTCTAGTTGTTTGAATTCTAAATCCTCAGTTTAAAACTAAGTAAAGTCTATGTTCCTCTGTATCTCAGCCTATAGAATATCAAGGATCTGTCCTGATCCAAAATTTTATGGTTTGTTGACTATAAGTCAATTCTTTTTGGTGGCCCTAAGTTCATACTTCATTGAATTCTGTCCAGACCTCTTTCCATACACCTTCCTCTCCTTACTAACCCTTAAGTTCTGGTATGAATTATTCATGAAGTAGGTGCTAGTCTATTGGCTCTGCTGTATATGGATGAGTAATGGTTCAACCTTGTTTGCTAAGTTAAAGGCAGTACTGGTTATTATATCCCCCTGTTGCCAGGCATATTCACAATGTAGACAATGGTAAGTAAACAAATTTGTAAGCCCGTGAAGTGTGACTAAACTCCTTCTTGCTTTAGACAATCGTGGGACTATCTTCTTGACAAATGACTTCCTGATGCATCATTGTAAGCTAGCTCAGACGACTGAGGAAATGCTCCCATCCCACATAGCCCAGGAAAGGCCTCCGCTAGTAATCCAGGCAATAGATCAAATCCTTGATTACATTCAGGCTGTCATTTTAAAATATTAACCTGCCATGCTCTGAAGACATTTTTATTTAACTGTAGTATTTAAATGTTATCTCCTATGGAGCTGAGTTTATGCTTAATTCATACTCAGCCCTGGGCTGAGCAGCACATGGCACAGTGGAGAGCCTTGGGCCTGAGGCACTCGGTGTGCCACCCCATCTGGGTAGCTGTGAATGCAACATGGGTGGCATATGCTTCAAAGGGCCAAGACAATCAAACCTCTACAAATAACAGCATTATGAATTTTGGGTGCTTATGTGTTAAAAGAGCTTTCATGTACACTACCTCCTAATAATAACTTCATTGAGTCAAGGTGGGGAATACTTTTTGTGCACAATGCCCACTGTGAAACTGAGATTCAAAGAGGTTGAGGGGTTTCCTGGAGGTCAAGAAGCATGCTGGATCCAGAATAGTTCTGGAACTCAGGTTTGTAAACTTCAAGGCCAGAGAGCTTTTGGGTAGAACATGAAATTACTCAAGTCAGTACTTTCCGTGGACCCAGTATAGTGCTTTGCATATAAAGGACACTCAGGAAATGAGGGTGGAATTTAACTGCTACCCCACAAAGCAAGTGAAGCTGGTTGTTCAGTCAATACATGAGTAGAATGTTTAAACACCACTGCCGTGCCTATTCAACACCACCATGAATAAATGAGGGCGTGTCCACACTCCTACCACAGGCAATGTATTGACTAGACTCTCTGTTATTAAAATAACTCTTTACTCCAATGGTTAATATTGACACCAATCTAAAAAAGATAGCCAATACGTACCAGCTACTGCCCCTCCAGGAGGGAATCAGCATATTTTGTTTTTCTTTCCTATGTTAGCAAAAGTGAGGCACCAAGGATCAACTGTAGAGTTCTCTAGAAAGCATAGTATCAACACATATATAAAATTTAAGTCTTCTAACTACAAAATGTCGTATTCAAATCGGCAGACTATACTTCCATTTTCTCTCTAGAACCCACTGGGAGAGACTGACTCCTTTTCCTCCTGAGGGAATGGTTTATGATAAGCATAACCATTTCTTTAATTATAGCACAGGAAAATAAAATCGGGTCATAATTAATTATGAAATGATCGAATCCATAACTTACTAGGATCCAAGAGCAAAGATAAGGAGCACCTTAGATTTATGTAACACTATATCAATTTCAAAGTGCTTTCATATAGATTAGTGTAATTAATTTTCATGTGGTATTTTAAAAATAACACGTTTACCACCCCTCCTACCCCACATTTCTGCAAGGGCTTAATTGGTCATGTCTCTGTTCTCTGTAAACACTGTCCAGAGTGCCACATTCTAGAATCACACATCCCTAGTCTTTTGAAGATTAAAATTTCAAACTTCTTTTTTTAACCCATGGCAAGAGAGGTAAAATTAAAATTGAAATTACTTAGCATTAATCTTTTGAGGGCATCAAAGTGCCATTAGTGGGGGAACCATTAGGCTTTCAAACAAAAAAAATTGAAAAATTACTTCATCTGCATTTTTGTCTTACCAGCTTTGTGACTGCCTGCCTGGTTCAGGTCAACTGCACTTTTTCCAGAGGAAGAGTCTGAAGGTAGGGAAAGACACACCTCTTTATTTCTACTTGTATCTTATTTTCGCCTTCACAATAGGGGGCTGCTTTGTAGTCTTGTCTCTACTATAACCTGTCTAAGCTTTGATTTTCTCATCAGTAAGATGAGGGAGTTGGATAAAACCATGTCTCAAAACTTCGCCCAGTTTCAATTCTCTAAATTCTTCTTTCAGCAGTACTTCCTTCCTACAGCACTTTGTTCATCAGACTCCTCTTGGCCTCACTATCCAGGTTGGAACCTTTTCGGTATGAAAGTATTACTGCCATTTCTGCTCTAAGTCCTGACTCTCGGCACAAAGGATGTGATCATGTTATTAACGCTTATCATTATAAAAATACAACTGCCATTTTGAATATGCTTAACAAGTGACAAAAGCTCTATATACATTATCTCAACAAATATATCAGTCCTGGGAAGTATGTATTATCCCATTTTCTCCATATTAGAAAAGCTAAAGCTCAGAATTGAAGCAAATTACCCAAAATGCAAACTAAAGCCATACGATGAATAAGCCGTCCTATTTTCAGAATGCCAGGACACGTTTTTACACTCCGGTTCACAGGGCAGAACTGTCAGGGTAGTGGGAGGCCTGGGTGAGTTCATCTGCGACATGTACGCATTTTTCAAAATCTGCACATAAATACACTATGAACTCATTTCCTCCTTCCTTATAAAGGAAGACAAGTTTGCAACTATCACACTATTTTCATGCTCAAATGAAATCATGGACAGGTAGATTCAAAATAGTATTTCTAGAACCAGTGATATAGAACATCGATAATAAAAATGGAATCTTGGAGTTCAGGTAACTGGCAACAAAATTAATTACTGTTGAAAATTTAGGCATTCATTTTTTTATATTCTAGAAGGAAAATATGGAAAATATTTGTGAGCATGATTTCACTTAAAGCTCATAAATATTTTGTCAGTAAAGTGAAAAATGTGAAAAATATTCTCTATATATATATACATATATTATATGCACAGCCTAGTGCAATAAATTTAAATTTCTTCCTTGAAAAGGATGCTGTTTTAAAAATACATGTATTGTTGGTGCCTCCTATCAAAAGGAAAACAAGTATACAGTAAATTACACGAAAAACTGCCAGTTAGAATACTGATTACTCATGTTTTCAATATCCATTCCAGTATACTCAGCCCATGAACCATGAATCTTTCTAGCCTGTCCAGTGGGAGCAAACACTATTCCTGACGTGACTGAACACTGGGCACTGTCATATCTAATTCTTTTGGGTGGACCTTACCTTGGTCTTGGGAAGTTTCCTCATATGCATGCACTTATCATTGTTCAGCTGATTTATCAAAGGGGGTCCTTTGCAGGATTATAAAACTAGAATATTTCTACTACTGCATTTCTTTAAATGGATGCTTTATTTCATAGATTGCAACTGAACACCTGTGGGTCACATACCTCCAAAGGCTGTACCTTGTTTGACATGTTCTGTGTTGGCTTTCATACTGTTTTATTTTGTTTTGCTTATCAATTAAATTCAAAGTTCCAGACTTTCTATTCTAGTCAAGAGGGAGTAACCGGGACTAGAGATTCCCCCCACATGAAAAGTCAAGAAGTGAGCGAAATATATAAAACATTGTTTCTCAATATACTGAAGATCTGTCAAAGAAGAACAGTGATTTCAAGGAGGTGAAAAAAATTAACAAGGTGAGCCTTACCATTACTTCAGCTTACTTCCCTGAGGGAGTTTCCAGGCCACTGTGCAAAGAGAGAAAACCCAGGTGGAGTCCACTGGACTCTCTGAGTTGGAACGACAGAGTTGAAAATCTGAAAAAGCCAATGTAGCTAGAAGTCACAGGGCATACATACTATCAAAAAGAAGAGAACTGAACAGAAAGAAAGCAACAATCTACTTCAGGCTCATCTTGGGCAATCCGCTGAGTAATAAGTGCACGCATGTGATGAAACTACCCAAAGCCAGGTTAAAAGCCACCCTTGAAAGGATTAGATGTCACAGTGCCCAACGCTCACCAAGGCTAGAAATAGTGTTTGTGTCCACTGCACAGACAAGAAAACCTTATCATTCATGAGTCAGTAGGTGGAGGACATGTTAGAGTCTTGCTTCAGTACTGAGGAATAATTAGCCTGAAGTTGAGTGCTATTTCATTCCCACTTAACAAATTTTAAAAAGCAAGACCTACCTAAAGAACTATATGTTTCCATGTAACTTAACTATGTCTCAGAACAGAGCTCAAGAATATTTAGAGGATGCCAAAAGTATCCAGCAACCAACAAAGTAATATTTGCAAAGTCTGTCATTCAATATAAAATTACCAGGCACATGAAGTAGCAGAAAAACACAACAGAAAATAAGGGAAAAAAAATTATCAATCAAAACTGACCAAGAATGGACACAAATGTTAGAATTGTCAGTCAAGGGCATCAAAACAATTATTATAAGTATTGCATGAATCAGAAAGCTAAGTAGAGAAAGACAATGTCAGGGGAATGAGAAGACAAGCCACAGACATGGAGAAAGTATTTTCAAAAGGCACATGTGATGAAAGACTATTATCCAAAATATTCAAAGAAATCTTAAAACTCAATAATAATAAACAACTTGATTAAGAAATGGGCCGGGGGGGTTCCCTCGTGGCGCAGTGGTTGAGAGTCTGCCTGCCGATGCAGGGGACACGGGTTCGTGCCCCGGTCCGGGAGGATCCCACATGCCGCAGAGCGGCTGGGCCCGTGAGCCATGGCCGCTGAGCCTGCGCGTCCGGAGCCTGTGCTCCGCAACGGGAGAGGCCACAACAGTGAGAGGCTCACGTACCGCAAAAAAAAAAAAAAAGAAAAAAAAGAAATGGACCGAAAACCTTAACAGACACCTCACCAAAGATAATGAACAGGATTGCAAATAAGCAAATGAACAGATGTTCCACATGGATCGTCTCAAATGAAAATCAAATTAAAACGAGGTACCATACGCACCTACCAGATCAGCCGAAATTCAAAATACTGACAATGTCAAACGCTAGAGAGGATGTGGAACAAGAAGAAATGTTATTCACTGCTGGGGAGAACACAAAATGGTACAGACACTATGGAAGACAGTTTGGCCGTTTGTTACAAAACTAAACATACCCTTCCCATAGAATCTAGCAATCATACTCCTTGGCATTTACCCTAAGGAGCTGAAAATTTATGTCCACATAAAAACCTGCATATGAATATTTATAGCAGCTTTATTCATAATGGCTAAAACTTGGAAGTAACCAAGATGTTCTTCAGTAGGTGAATGAATAAAAACACTCTAGTACATCAAGGCAATTAAATATTATTCAGTGATGAAAAAGAAATGAGCTATCAAGCCATGAAAAAAAACACAGAGGAAACTTCAGTGCATATTACTAAATGAAAAAAAAAAAGTCAATCTGGAAATGCTACGTACTGTATGACTCCAACTATATGACGTTTTAGAAAAGGCAAAACTTTGGAGACAGTAAAAAGATCAGTAGTTGCCAAGGATTTGGCGAGGGAAGAGGAATGAATGGATGAAGCGCAGAGGATTTTTAAGGCAGTAAAAGTACCTTGTATGATACCATAATGATGGATACATGTCATTGTACATTTGCCCAAACGTATAAAATGTAAAACACTATGAGAAAGGTAATGTCTACTCTGAATTTTGAGTGATTATCTTGTGTCACTGTAGGTTTATCAATTGTAACAATATACCCACATGCTGGTGGGAGATGGTGATAATGGAGGGAGGCTATGCATGCGTGGGGGTAGCAGGTACATGGGAAATCACTACACATTCCTCTCAATTTTCCTATGAACCTCCTCCCCCCCAATAACATCTTAATTTTAAAAACAATTAAGTAGAGATATGGAAGATACAGAGACTCAATTTGAACTCCCTGACATGGAAAATAAATGTCTGAGATGAAAAACACAGTGGCTTGGATTAAGAGTAGATTAGACATTACAGAAGAAAAGGTCAGTGAATTTGAATGCCTAGCAATAGAAATAATTTAAAGTGAAACACAGAGAAAGGAAGGGAGGCAGAGAGAGAGGGAGAGAGAACATAAGCGCATCCGTGGCCTGTGGGACAACTTCAAGAGGCTTAATATATGTATAAGTGAAATCTCCAGAAGACAGGGACAGAAAGAATATTTAAAGAAACAGTGGCCAAAATTCCCCCAAATTTAAAGAAAACTGCAAACTCACAGGCCCAAGTAGCTCAATAAACCCTAAGCACCAGAAACACAATGAAAATTACACCATGGCGCACTGCAATCAAATTGTACAGGTGAGTAAAGAAAACAAAACCTTAAAAGCCATTATGGGGGGAAAAAGACATGTACAAGGTTGCAAAGAAGACAACAGATTTATCACTGAAATTAAGGAAGCGAGGCAAACACAAAGACAATGGAACAATATCGGCCAAGTAGTTTTAAAAATGACATTCGGAATTATATGATTCTCTCAATAGATGCAGTAAAAGCATTAGACAAAATGCAACATTGATTTCTGATCAAAATTCTTAGCCTACTGGAAGTAGAAGATGGCTGTCTTAACTGGAAAATTTGCATCTGCAATAAGCCCAAAGCTAATATCACAGTTATTCAAGAAAGGAACGTCTTCCATCTAAGATCAGGAACAAGGCCACGATGTCTGCTCTTATCACTTTTACTTGGCATTATTCTGGAAATCTTAGCCAAGGCAATAAAACAATCAAAACCGTATCAGGCTTTCTTTTGTGTGAAAAACGATAAGTCAATTAAAAACTTCACATGAAAATAATTCAAAGGTTCTAAAATAAATAAAGTAACTTTGAAAAAAAGAAAAAGTTGGAGGGCTAGCACTACCTGATTTTAAGACTTTATTTATTATAAAGTATAACTAATCAAGACCATGTGGTAGTGGCATATACATGGAGAAAAAGATCAAAATAAAAAATCCAGAAACAGAAATAATCTGCACACATATACAGAAAGCAGAATTTTATAAAAGGTGCAAAAGCAGTTTAGTACAGAAAGGATAGTGTTTTCAAAAAATGGTGCAGGAACCACTGGATTTCCATATGCGAAATAAAGAACTTGGGTCTATAACTTATACCACATTAAAAATAATCACATCAAAATGTATCATAGACCAACATGTGAAAAACATAAAAATATGAAACTTATACAAATAAAAACACACAAAAATTAAAATGGGCAAAATACTTGGATAGTTAACTAATGAAGACACATGGATAGCATATAAACATATTCTAAGATGCCTGAAATCATTAGTCGTTAGATAAATACAAAATAAAAGCAGTATAAGATAACAAGACACATGTATTAGAATGGCTAAAATCCAAGACTGGCCTGACATTGTAAGGATTTGTGTGACCTGGAATTCCCATACATAGGTGGTGAAAATGTATATAGAATGGTACAAGCACTTAGGAAGAGTCTTAAAAATTAAACATGCTCCTAATATATGTTCCAGCTATTCTAGTCTTAGGTATTTATTCAAGAGAAATGTAAACATATGTCCATATAAGTGCTCTTAACAACTTTATTTTTTAATAGCTAAAAACTATAAACATACCAAATGGCCATTGAAGGTGACTACATAAACAAACGGTTATATTTTAATACAATGAAATGCTACCTGGCAATAAAAAGAAATAAAGTATTGCTAAACCCTACAACATGGATGGATCTCAAAACAGCTATGCTGAGTGAAAAAAAAAACACACAAAAGAAGGACGCATGCTGTAAGATCTATTCACATAAAATTGTAGAAATGCAAAAAAAAAAAAAAGTTCTATAGCACCATAAAGCCAGCCAGTGATTGCCTGGCATGGGGGGGCAGTCAGGAGGGATGGCTTCAATGGGGTATAAAGAACCTTTTTGGGTTGACAGATATGTTCATTTTCTTGTCTGTGGTGAGAGTTTCATGGGGTATACATATGTCAAAACTTAAATTGTACAGTATGAAGATGTAGACTTTTTTTCCAATTATACTTCAATAAAGTTCTTTTTAAACTTTCAAATCTCCAGCTTCTCCTAAGAAACTGGAAATTCTAGCTGCATTGCAGCTGCAGGACTGCATGGCAGTGGAAGCTGTCTCTTTCCCAAGTCACTTGCTCTCAAGTTTCCCACAGTCCTTGTCCCTTCCCTTTTTTGCCCTCATCCTACTTAAGTCACTTAACTTGACTGCCTTAGGAATAAGAATTTATGACTATCAACTGATTTCTTATCTTCTCTTAACAAACAAAGAGATATTAAAATGGTTTCTCCCAGCAGTCTGAAGTAGAAATCATAGAAAGCTCTTAACTTTTTCCATGGTACTCTCTGTTATTGGGTCCCAACTGATTTTCCACACCCTTTTCTTAACACTCCCTTCATCAGCCAATATACATGTGAAATTCTGTATTTTATATATACTCTTGTCCACATTCCCAAACAAGCTGTATGTGTTGAGTTTGCTTATTTAGCATGTTTATGAGATCCATGTGTAAACTATTAACAAAGAAAGAAGGAGAGAAAAAGAACAGTCTGCCTTTAAACTCACAGTTAGGGCTTTTCATTTCTACCAAATGGTAATTGGAAGTTACCTTATCTCTCTCCAAGAAGGGCTAATAGAAAGAAAAGAACCCTTGACAAAAAATGATTTCTTGCTGTTTGGTACAGGATATAAGAGGTTTAAAATAAATGACCTCACAGAAAATGAGAGGTTTTAAAAGTTATCATCAACAATTTCATCAGTACAGGCTGGTGTAGCTGTAATGGGACAGGTGATGCCCCAAATCTTTCTATTGTCTTTAGTCATCAATCTTCAGATGCCAAGCTATTGCTGAATCAAGCTTGTAAATTCCTTACTAGATTGGGTCAACCCAAGTTACAGATCATGTCATAATCTTTTTTTTTTTCTCCTGCAAACTCACCTTAGCTGTGCCAACTTTTTTGTTTGTAATATTTTTTTTAATTCACTTGCTTCCCGAGATGAAGAATAAATAATAAATATTATGAGGTTACTGAGTTCATAATATTAGTTTCACTTTTTTATAATTTATGCATAGATACAATTAAAAAATGAGATAATTATTGCTTGCATACTGTGAATGCCTGTCTTAAATTTATCCTGAAATATTTTAATATTTGTAATAGTTTCATTATTTACTTACAAATAAAACTTCTCATCCCATACTGGATTCAAATTTCCAAAAATGGTTTTAGTTCTTCTTTTGTTCTTTCCGACTTGAACTGTAACATATGGGTCACTTGACCCTGTTTTGTCTTTGGCCTGCAAGCCTTGTGCAGAAACCACTGAAATAAACCAAATTCAAACTTTTAATATAAAGATTTCCTCAGAAACAAAAAAAATGATAATGAAGGAAACATTTTCTATTTCGTTGTCCCCTTGGTTTGCAGTGCAACCCCACTGCTTTCATTTTCATGAGCAACAGGACTTAACAAAATGTTTAAGAAAAGAATGAATCACGGAACATTAAAACCTTCCTTTCATGAATATTTGCTTTTGCCTGTAATGAACAGTAGTGGTATACATACATATGCATATTAGCTATATACTCATATATATCACTGCACCATGTATAGATAAATGAGAATGCACATACAATAAGCAAATTACCCAATGTAATTCAAAGGTCTGTGATTTAAAATGTATTTATTTATTTATGAATTTACTGTCAGTATTGATCAACTCAACTCAGTAACAGAAGCTTCTTTATTTTACCTTTTGAACACAATATGAGTAAGTTAAAAGGCGTGGTAAATATCAACATGTAACATATGCAGTTGCTGTTACTTACAAGCAACTTCAGAAGTTCAAGTTATTAGACATCACTAAACTCAGATTGCCAAATCAAGGATCAAATGAATGAGGGATACCGATCCAGGAGTATATAAAACAATATTTGTTTTCTCATTAAGAAAAACTGACCGAAGAGATTACTGGCTACTCTTGTCATTTATCAGTGGCAGGCAGCAACAAAGCTAGTCTCTCGTAAACTGCAGGGTACTGATGAGTATATTACAAAATAGAACTTTCTTCCTCTTGAAGAGCTTATGATTAGAACAAGACATAGACTGAAATGATTTCAATTATCTAGTACACATTTCAGAAATTTGAAGTACCAATTAGACTTCAACATTGACAAGATTGAAAAATTCTACTTATCTTACCTATAACTATTAGTAGCAGTGATTTCTAAAACATATAAAAATCTCAATATGGAATGAAAATTTTAAAAAAGACTTATTTTTACCTGTAATGGTTATTTTTGCTGACCACTTAGATGTCCCGTCCAGTACACTCTGTTTGGCCGCCTTTGTGTACTGCACAAAATCTTCTTTAGAAATCTGAAACATTTCCTGAATTACTTCAAACACCTCTGGCCTGTTTGTCTCCCTGATCTTCATTCTTTCTTTCATGGCTGTAATAATGGTCTGAGTCTTGTCTTCCGCACCATGCTTAGAACTCTTTTCTGCCGCTCCTATAATAGAAAAATCAACGGTGATGTAAATACACATGAAGTTACGTTTTGAGGGACGAAGAGAGGGAGGAAAAAAAAGGAAGAACATGAGAATGAATGAATGCTTTCATTGTGAGAAGTCAGGGTGGCTTTTTCAAAAAATATCAGGGGAACAAGCTCTATGCTGAGACTAGTCCTTGTGTTACCGGCAAGGAAATGGACCTCCACGATCCCAGTTTTTTCAGTTGTATTACTGAACTGAATCACAGTTGTGCAAATATTTGGTTTGAATTTTTAAAAACAAATTTCAAAACCGAAAGGAGCGCACACAATCGAATCTGTTATATACCACACATATTTACTCACTGAGTAACCAAAACAAAATTGAGAAACAGACTGGATGCATACGGCAAATATCACTTGAAAATCAATATTTCAAATACTTGTGTTCATCTAAAGTACCTAATTATTTTTAATTGATGAAATTTATCATAATGAGAAGCTTAAATTTTTCCCTGCAAAATAAATACCACCACTATTTGTTATATTGAAATATAGGGTAAAATTTTACTTGGAATGAAAGTAATTCGGCTATTTAAAAAGGATGTGGAAACCACTGGGCTGGACTACCTCTACCTCATGGACCACAGACTTGAACTCTCATTCTGTGATATGGCCATAGTTTTAAACAGGCTGAATTTTCACTTTACACTCAAAACTCTGTTTTGTTTTCTAAGACATTGTTTTTCCAAGATCGGTCTCAACTTTCTGGGCAGTTTTGTTTATAACACAAATCCTGGCAATGAAGGATTTCCAAAAGCCAATTCTTGGGTCCCTCACCTTCTCCAACTACCAACCGGATAGTCTTATGTGGCCTCTGGGTTGCTCAGTATTCCACAGGCAAATAGTGGACCCTGATTCCAGCTCTCATGTTTCCTTACTGAGTTTGAAGCAGGAAAGCAAAAGCCCATGTATCAGGGTCTATAGGAACTGTCGCTGCTGAAACCAAACACTTTTTGGTACAGAAGCAACTGATATATAATGAAAAGAAGAAGAAAATTGTGTCTATAGGTGGTAATCATTCCAATTTTTATCTCCATTACTGTAAATACTGGCCAACTTGTATTATATTTTTTGAAATATTGTATTTCTGAAATAAGCATACTAACAGAGTTTAGAGACTGAATGTGATAATTTATCTGTACAATTCCTATCACAAAGGATAGCCTCAGTAATGTTCTTTGAGTCTACTTCTGTGAGTGTTATGCCCAATTTAAGTACAGAAGCTAAGACAAAATACAAAAAATCAACTCTGAACTCTCCTTGCAATAAATTCATCTAAAATTTAACAGCAGTATTTTAGTGAACATCTTCATTTATTTGAAAATAAAACATTTATTTTCTAAAGTAGAAAAAATACATTCATAGTAATCAAGGTATAATTAGAGTACACTAAAAGAGATGAAAAATCTATTGGCAGAAAGAGCAGTTTCCCTGTCTTTACCTTTTTTTTTAACCTCTGAGAATTTATACCACATTTAAAAACAATACTAAAAATTAATGTATTCCATTTAAGATATAATTTGAAAGGACATTCTAAGTGTCCTAGTCATCTGTTAAAGCACGCCCTCAAACACCCACACACTGGTGAACTGTGCACCTTTAAGCAATTAAGCATTTTTGTAATTTGTCAGTAATGGTTTAGCTCCACAGAACATTAATTCTTACATGGTAAAATTAGCTTAGGCTACACTACATAGTTACAACTCCCCAAAAGGCTATTTTACTTCAAAGTATTGGAATATTCATTAAAAAGAAAGAACAGCAGTGCCTTGAAAAAGTCACCTTACAAGATTCAAAGTGCCTCAAAAGTTTGGTTTGTAAAGGTCATTCTAAGAATGCTCAAAAATGTTGACTTCCCCCAGATTTCTAAACAACTATTACTGTTGTGGCTATTATGCCCTCAAAGCTCTAGAAAAGTGTGTTAAAGTTCCCAAGAGTTAAATGTATTTTGGATTCTTTTTCTAAATTCAGGAAGAGCCAGCTGACTGCCATCCACATGATAAATGTTCATTCTAGTAATAAGTACCAAATTCAAGGCTGGAATGTCAAGAGATTTTTCTTCATAAGAAACCAAATCTCTACTTAAAAACTGCCGCTTGAATTCTTTTAAGGAATTAACTAGAAAGCTTGACAATTAGCTTTGAAATCATTCACCAATGCTTTTGATGTTGGAGTAGAATATCTACTCAATATGTACAGACAAGATACAGACCCATAAATTGTGAAATCGCCAGTCTAGGAGAGCAAGTTAATAGAGACTTATGTTTGAGCATTTTAACTGTTATTTCTAGAAAAGATATATAGCTTTTTTTAAGTTCTACTTTTATATTTTTGATCTGAAGAAAGTGATTCAAAGTAGATCTATTTAGTTCAGGGATACAAGACAAATTTATATTTTTTGTAACTCATCTACAATGACTTTTCATTGCCCTGTTATTTATTGAACCTATATATCTCATCTTATTTCTCTAATGGTAGTACGTCAACCAGAGATCAACAATAAAGGAGATCAAGAGATATTACACAGTGAAAGCACTTGCTAGAGTAATACATACTTTACCAAGTGCTTTCACTGTGTAATATCTCTTTTGATCTCCTTTACTGTTGATCTCTGGTGACATATTACTGTATTTCAATGAAGCTGCTAGAATGCAGACAAAGAGAATGGACTTGAGGACACAGGGGTAGGAGAGGGTAAGCTGGGAGGAAGTGAGAGAGTAGCATTGACATATATACACTACCAAATGTAAAATAGCTAGTAGAAAGCAGCTGCATAGCACAGGGAGATCAGCTAGGTGCTTTGTGACCCCCTAGAGGGATGGGATAGGGAGGGTGGGAGGGAGGCTCAAGAGGGAGGGGATATGGGGATATATGTGTACATATAGCTGATTCACTTTGTTATAAAGCAGAAACTAACACACCATTGTAAAGCAATTATACTCCACTAAAGATGTTAAAAAAAAAAATCAGGCTCTGAATCATAAAAAAAAAAAAAAGAGAAAAGAGTAATACATTATCCAAATGGAATGCATCTTTGTTACTTTTAAAATCACTTAGGGACTTCCCTCGTGGCGCAGTGGTTAAGAATCCGCCTGCCAATGCAGGTGTCACAGGTTCGAGCCCTGGTCGGGAAGATCCCACATGCTGCAGAGCAACTAAGCCCGTGCGCCACAACTACTGAAGCCTGCGTGCCTAGAGCCCGCGAGCCAAAACTACTGAAGCCCGCGTGCCTAGAGCCCGTGCTCCGCAACCTGAGAAGCCACTGCAATGAGAAGCCCGCGCACCACAATGAAGAGTAGCCCCCCCCCCCCCGCTTGCTGCAACTAGAGGAAGCCTGTGTACGTTGACAAAGACCCGAAGCAACCAAAAATAAAAAAAAAATTAAAAATAAATAAAAACACTTAATTTACAGATTAATACAATTATGCACAACAAAACTGCAAGAGATTTCAACCTTAGACAGAGGCAGACTTATCCCACATAGCTCCCTTCCACCTAATTTAATGGAACAGCCAATTAACTAGAAACCTTCATTTTCTTTAATTTTTATTCATTACCCAAAGCATCTAAATTGCATATAAAAGTCACAGTTTCACCACTTTTACATGGCAACTTACAATTTCAGTTTTCCTTCCAAATAATTATCTATATGCATGTAACAAATGTATGATTCCACCGTGGTCTCAGTCTCTTCTCTTTCCTATTTTTCTGAACAGCTGTTGTAAAACATTTCTACTCTTTTCAAGTCACCTACCACCGCCATTACTCTCCATTCTCAGCATATGATTTTATCTCTTCCTTAACAGAAATGCAGGCTTTCTAAATTCAGTGGTCACTTTTTCTCCCCTCCCCCATGGAAAAAAGCTGAACAACAAAAGCCAAACTTGATTTATAGCATTAACAGATTTCTGTGGTGTAAATACTCCTAGCATGGCTGATTTCAAGGAACTGCCTCAGAATTCTTCAATATTTATCTACCAACACTGACACAACTATCTGAATACACACACACACACACACACACACACACACACACACACACACACACACACACTACTCTTCAAGGCCAAACACAAGTAAAGGTGTATTCCAAGTATCTAACACATCGCTTGGAAAATAGGATACACTCAATAAATAGAGAAGATAAAATGTTTATTGGGGGAATCTAAAAAAGCCAATATATTTGAGTATTTAATTGGCTCTGGGTTTAATTTAATGTGCTATAAACTTCTTGCACACTGTGACCACAAGGCCAAAATCCTGGAAGAAACAAGAATGAATTCTATCTAAAATGGTAAACATGCTGTGGAATATATTTTATGAAGAGACAAAATACACCTGGTCCTTGGCTTCAGATTTGGGATTTTCAGAAAACAAATGGGTGCCCACCATTATAAAGCAGAATTTGGTTGGCATATATACTTCATGAATTTAATAACATAAAGCAAGGGCATAAATCCAATTATAAATGCAAAAAAATCAATCAAGACGATCACTTTTTTTATTTTTTGCGATACGCGGGCCTCTCACTGTTGTGGCCTCTCCCGTTGCGGAGCACAGGCTCCGGACACGCAGGCTCAGCGGTCATGGCTCATGGGCCCAGCCGCTCTGAGGCATGTGGGATCTTCTCGGACCGGGGCACGAACCCGCGTCCCCTGCATCGGCAGGTGGCAGGCGGACTCTCAACCACTGCGCCACCAGGGAAGCCCAAGACAATCACTTTTAAATAAGGCAAGAGAGCATAGTGCTCATGGTGCTCTGGATATAGAACACCACAGCCTTGTGTGTGAATCCTGATTTGCCACTTACTAACAATTTGAACTTGTGCTCGTTAATTCCTCTGTAAGCCTTAGTTTCTTGATCTGAGAAACACAAGGAAATAATAGTAGTGTCTTCCTTTACAGGGTCATTGTAAGGATTAAATGAGATAATGCATATAGTTTCAATAATAATAATTGAATAAGTGTAGGGATCTCAGAATGTCCAAGAGGTGAAGTTATAAGCATTTGTTAATGAATTTCACATTAGCAAGGAATTTTAGGGTTCTGAGCTTCATAATTACTTGCCCTGTGAAGCAACTCCTTGAAAACTTGTCCCTGGACAGTGCCATGCTCAGTGCCTGCCACAGGCTAAATGCTTTATAGCTATTTACTAGATGGGAGTCAATGAAGTGCTTGAAGATAAAAGACAACAGAGTTCAAAGAGACTGCAGAAGATAATAATAACAATAATGATAATAATAATTTATTATTAACATCCTACCTGTGTTTGAGGCTGGTGAACCCAGAGGTAGCAGGTGGTTAATAAACCTGGAAAGCACACTCAGGGTCTGATATTGAGGCACGTGTCTCCCTAAGAGTGTCTAGTATGAGAAACTTTATTGCTTTTCTTTTTTTTTTTTTTACCAGTAAAACCATGTAGGTGGACCTGCTTTTGACACTTCTGCTTTTCTTTCCCATGAAATCATGTAGGTGGGCATGTAGTTGGTGCTTGCTACCCTTTCCCTTTAGTTGCTTTACAACCAAGATAATCTTAACCCTCCTCTTTTAACATACCTTCAATCTTTCAAGGAACAGCCCCAGACTCCCCCGTCTTCAAGACAGCCGCCTCCTTTTTCTTGTAAGATCAAAGCAGCACACTCCACACGATTTCTCACAAACAACAAACGACTGATGATTAACAGGCGGGTAACCGGAGGAGCACAGATCGAGCAGAGCATCATCTCCCACCCCTGTAAGTGGGGAATGTGGGCAGGGAGCCTCCTTTGGAGGAACTGCCACCTTCTATAAAGTGACTTCACTGTCAGTAAGCCTACAGCCCCAAACAAAGAAAAGCAACCTTTCCTCTCCTCTGCTTCCACTATATCAACCCCACCAGATTCGATCATCCCATTTTTAGTAACTGCAAACTTTTAGGAAAAGTTTAGAAACGTGCCTGCCAAACGCCCCCCACAAAATCAGGAATACACTCGCACAATTCTTTGTCAAAACTCCATCTCATGAGTGTTATCTATATACTCACTTCCCCAACGTTTCCCAGTCATTTCAGAGTCCAGAACTATCTATAAGCTCTAAGGGAACAAATTAATTGTAAAAAAGGTGGGGGGGCAACTTCAAAAACATTTTTACTATGCAAAGAAAAAAGAAGGAAGGGAGAGATTGGAAGAAGAAAGATCTTTTTGGTCTCACCAGTGTTAGTTACATAGATTTCTTCATATCCTTTTCAAAAAAAAAGAAAGAAAGAAAGAAAAAAAAGATAACAAAGAAAAAATTAAACTTAGGATTTCTTTCTTTTTCTCTTTTTTTAAAATAGCCTCTGACACCTGTGAATTCGGCTGACACATCTGGTTCACACTGTGGCTGGAAGCTGGCCTGGTGCTCACCACTAGGCAGTAATGCTTTCCAGCTGGGTATAAGGACTCTCATAGGACACCATCCTCACACATGGTCCCTCTTAAAGCAAGACAAACAAGGCCACTCTAATTTTTTCTAAGCACAGATGAAAACCAGGTCACTGTGTCACCACAAAATACCAAACATCCCTCTCCTAATATGAGTGACTACTGCTTCTTTACTAAGTACAGCTGCTAGCCTCACTCTGCTTTCCTCGTAGATTTTTTTTTTTAATGTACACAATCACAGAATTGTCCTCACTTCAAGGCAAACCTGATCAAGAGAAATCCTCTGCTTTTTTAATGCCCTCTTACTGAGATGCCCTGTGGTTCACCCTGGTGTGCATTCTCCATGAAGTGATGGGGAATAAACTGAACTTTTAAAACCACAGGTGTGTTCCTGGTGGTCTTTAGCTGGAGGGCATTGACAGGTATTATTAATTTCACATATATGGAAAATGGTGCTCAGAGAGGTTTTCAAAAACTCTACTAGTGACAGGATTAGAAGCCAGATCTTTCTCAAATAGTTCAGGAGTATGAAAAAAATGTATATAGATAGACAGGTAGCCTTCGCTTAGGTTACATAGAATATGTCTGTGACATTATGTAAGGCATACTCACCCTTTTTGTGCCCCGAGTCCCCTATCCCAAAACTTGAAAATGCTACATTATAAGGTTATTCCTTTGGGTTAAGGAACTGACCATTGTACTAAGCTAACTTAACTATTGATTCCACTTTTATCCAAATTAACTTATCAAATCATTTCCTCTTTAGTATTGAAAAGTCAGTGTAGTGAGTGAGTTGTGACTGGAGATGGTGGACTGAGGGTATACCCCGAGCTTGGTGGGTTGGTCATAGAGGGAGGCCTTGAGGAGTCATGATCGGGAGCGCGGGGAAGTCAAGGTCTGGGCAGCACAGAATGTCTAAGACAGGGAGGGGGGAAAGCACTGGAGATAAAATTTAACAACTTTCCATTTTTCCCCCTAGGGTCCACTTTGCATATTTCTTTATAAATTAGGAGAGATCACTAGGCTGGGAGTTCAGAGACCTTAGTTGTAACCCTACCTATGTTACCATTTGATTCTTTTTGACAAGATGCTGAACTGTCTGAACTAAGTAAAATCAGTAGATCGGGTTCTCCAATCTACTGATCTCAAAGGCTCCCTTAATGATCTACGGTTCTATGGAAAGATGATCTTTAAACCATTTCATGCTATTTCTAATTGTGTTCGCATGCCCTCATTTGTTGCTCCCCCAACACTTATTATGCAGCTAGCTGTGCTTAAATGTGTGCTAAATTATGGGGAAACAAAGACTGGTCTCCACCCTATAGCAGTAGACACGCAAAATCCTATTTCTAAGCTTCCTAAGTATATTCATAACATAAACATACTTTGTATAATTGCTGTTGACAGAGTAGAATGTCAAAAGTTTCGAACATATTACATCTAGTCACCTGAGTTAAGTTTTAGAAAACATGTCTGAGTCCAGGGACAACACTGATTACTTTCTTTCTAGATCTGAAAACCCAGAATAATGCTCCCATCCATAGCTGTTCAACATATACAAATAACTGACCGTCTTAAAAGATAGTGTGGTTGCAAATGTGGTAGCACAAATATGAAAAAAAATCAGTATCTAGTTTGCAGCCAGGAGTGCACTAGCCAGATTTTGTGAATGTTACGAATTCACAATGGCTAATAATTAGCGCACGTAAGCTTAACATAATGTCAGTGGGAAACACAGAACAAAACAGCACATCTCACAAGATGCTGCTTTCCTGAACTCTTGATGAAATACTTTCTCTCTTTATGCAGATACTTGAAATTTCCAGTTAGGAAGTAAAACTAGGCAGAATATTTTTTCAGTGGGACTCTGGGATTTCTTCTTTGGAGATGTGTAAGAAAGTGCTAGCCAGTTGGGTTAGCCTCCATGGTTATTTGCATATTTTTCTGATTTTGAAGTTATCTCTTTTCTACTGTAAAAAGATAATCAAGGAAAATATTTTATATGTGATCTCTCTTTTTACATATGTCTCACTCTGCATACGACATCAACCCAGCCAACATACACTTTTTTTTCACTTTTTCCTAGTTTAAAACTGCCACCATAACTGTTTTGGCAAGGTCCTTATGGGTTACGTGAATATCATTCAGGGTCGGAAACTGCTCCTCCATTAGCTGCGTTTCAATTCTTCCATCACCTGCGTTTCAATTCTTCCATCACCAAATGCCATTTCCAAAAAAGAGTAAATGGATTTTCAAATAACAGGACAGGAATGAGTTAATTCAAGAAAAATAGGTGAACTCTACCCACTGCTACTGGCCTGGAACAGGGAGGGGTATGACAGATCAGTGCTCTTCTCTCAAACATTGCTATGTTTTCCTCTGCTATCCTTTGCTCCTATCTTCCACTTCACATGGCTGTTAGCCTCAGGCCAGGAAGGCAGTGAAGTGTAGAAACCACCAGGTAGAATCAACTAGACAGGAGCTGAGATGAGGCTGTTTGCGGAACCTATTTCCATGCATCTCTGCACCTGCATGGAGGTGCTAGAACATTGAGTGGGATATTATCACCTGGTCTAATTTCCCTTGACTGCAAGTGTGTAAGTCACAGACCCAAGACTTGATGGGACTGAAATACCAAACTCAAATTAATTTGAAGTAACTTTAAATACCCTTTATTTTGTACAGGTCATTAGTCAGACCCAAATGTAGACTTATTTTTCCTTTTGTTTTATTCTGAGTGTATGTGTGTATGCATGTCGACAGACTGCAATTTCTTCAGAAAATTAGCAAAATAATGAGGGTTCTAGAAACCTAAAGAAGACTATTATCTTCAAGTATTTGAAAAACTATCATATATGATAGAAGTCAATTTATTAAATATTTTCTCCAAAGGTAAGATTTGGCTTAATAAAAAGAATTTGCTATAAGGCAAGAGTTGGTTCAAATTTTATTTTATAAGCTAGAATTTTCTAATATAAATTAAGCCTCCTGCCAAGGTGTTAAATTTTCTCTGTAGATGCTCAAAGAGAAATTGAATGACCATTTGGAGAAGGAAATCAAAGAACTTCCTTGTGCTTACAAGTTGCAGTATTAGCTGTATTTTCCAACTCTGATTTCTCTTAATTTTTTATTCTCTTCTTTTCTTTCAATTTTGGCGCACATGGAAGTATTTCACACAATGTGTCACATTGCGAATTTCTTGCTTAAAGCAATGAAAAGAGAAATTTCTTAAGGAAATGTCACTGATTTTGTAGGGACAACTTTAAATTTTATTGATAGTTATTGTGGCAAGCAGTGAAGTTGAATTCATTTATTAGCAACACCTCTTTCCGTTCAAGGTGAGAACACGGGTTTTAGGGAAAAATAAGGAGGGGTGATCAGGAAAATATCCTTTTCCTGGGGCATACATGTCTACCCTCATTTTGTCTGCACTGTTTTTGATTCTTCCAATTTACATGGGCATTTTAATGAATAACTTCAGCACAAAGCTCGCCTAGTGTATTTAACCAACACCAAATAATGCCAAGAAATGGAAATAGACTATGAAAGTGTTTCTAAAGTTTAATGAATGGGTGGCATCTCTCTTCTCTGAAAGACTTAAAGAAGAATGAACTCATTTCTTAGGTATTATCTGCATCATTTTTTTTTTTCTTTAAGGGACTCAAGCCACGTGATTCTAGATGGCAATATTTTTCCTATCTGTTTTCTCAAAATGTCACTGCCCTAATGTGACTGTTTCTTAAGATGCCTGTTCACAATTCAGTTTTTAAACAGGTAGACTGAATTTTAATTGTATTATGAGATTTTGCAAGTAAATTGGCTGAGTAATACTGAGTCAATCCGCCTTCTTGTAAGCACTCATTCCTAAATATGCCTTTTATTTTTCAAAGAAGGGGCACTATTTTGTTTCAGAAAACACATTCATTACCATTAACAGTCTTAGGCTGACCTGACTGTGTAGGGAGAATACTGATCAGGTAGAGGAAAGTGTACAATATGTGTGACTGTTACTGCAAGAGCCAGCTGTGCCAGCATTTCTGATTTAATCTTTATTTTGACATTTTCCTCTGTCCTCCCTCAATTTCAGGCAACCTATGTACCTTACAATGACTGCATTCCTATAAAGAACGAACAAAGGGGACAATATTTAGATGTAAAAAAAAATCATTTGAAAATGAAAATCCATGTTTAAATAGATTTATTCAGCAGTGCTTTTTTAGTTATATATAAGGTCAGCAGACAAATCCAGCAGTGAAAAGCCAATAATATGTATTTTAGAGTATGATGTTTTGGCATTTCAGGACCTAATCTAAAGTACCAGTATAAAGGATTTTCTTTTGGAAATGGAAAATTTAAGATAACCTGTCATGAAAGTCAAAGTGACATGTACCTATTCAGAAATGTAAAAGAATGGAGAGGCGATTAATATTCATTGAGCATCTACTATGTGCCAGACTCTTAGCAGCAACTATTTCATTTAATTTTCAAAATAACCCACTGAGGTACATTTTATTATTCCTATTTATTTGGTGGAAGAAAATGAAGCCCTGAAAAGTTAGAAAACCTTGCCCAGGGTCACCTATCTGGTAAGTTAGATTTGTCTTTGACATCAAATACAAGACCTCCCAATTCTAAGGGCTGCACAGGGACAGCAAAAGAGCACGGCTCTTGCCTGCAGAAGGCAGGTGTCAAGTAGGTTTGGAAAAGAATTCCAGTTGCTGTCATCGCAGGGGTGTGTCTTAACCCCTGTTTGAGGAATGTGACTTTACATGTTCCCACTGACCACGTGGGGCTATTATGAGATAAAAGTGAGAACAAAGATTGGAAGTCACTGTGAAGTTTTCTACTTGGTCCGAGTGCCACTGAACTCCAGGTAGTTATTCTGAGGAATCTGAAAGTGCCAAGGTCAACAGTGTAGGAAGACACAATCATTTACATGACTTGGCGGGCAGTATGTATATCTTTGTGTGAATGAATAGGCCGGGGGTGAGTAGGATTTGTTGAGAATTAGCAGGAGCTGAAAATGCATAGGGTGAGACCAGCTCTGCACACCTGCCTCTTCACCTAACCGAATACTCACTCTGCAAACAGTCCGCGTTCAGGAGGTCCTGACACTTTTCGTGGCACTTCACTCCGCACTCTGAACACTTCATGCCTTGCCGGGCAATGCCCCACAGGAGCCCTTCACACTCGTAACAGTAGGTAGGTGTCGTAGCTGTCCAGACCTCAAAGTTGTGTGGGGTGGTGGAGGACATGGGGTAGATCAGTGCCTGCAAAGTCTTCTTGAAGACATGTATTTTCTGTGAAGATGAGACAAGTAACCAACACGAGCCACATCAGTGGATCTGGAGAATTTCATCATAAAACAAACCATTTTACAACTTTTCCCTGAAAACGCTATTTTGTGGGGACCCCTTGATTATTGATTTAAGTGAGGGCAGTCATCAGAATAACTCTGCACACTTATTCTTTGCTCAGTGTTCTAGGGCCCAATTCAGTGCTTTGAACACAAAGAACTCCCCAATCTTCATATTGGACTGGGCTCCCTGCTGTGTAAGCTTCTTTCATGGCAGCACAGAGCTCTTGTTGCTTGATAATGACTATGTCTCTCTATCCTGTGAACTCCATGAGGGCAAGGATGATGAGCACACTGCTCACTGCTGGATCAATCCTCAGAGCCTAACCTAGTCTCTGGCTTGAGATAGATGTTCAGGAAACATCAATTCAAAAAAAAAAGGAATTATATTACTATCCTTGGTCTAAATTGGTTCTTCTGGTTCTTGGTAAAATTATGAAGTAATGGAAAATATTCTCAATGCTGATTTTAAGCCTCTAGAAACACTCCCTCCCCTCTTTTATATTCTACCCAGGCCTCATCTCCCTGATTCTATACCCTCTCTAACACTACACCCCTCCCCAGTCCCAAAGTACACTTCTTCTATAGATCTTTCCACAGAGAACTGCTTTCATCACCTATTCCTTAGGAAGGAGCTCATCAACGAATTGATAAGAAAGCCCTAGTAGTAGATAAAGGTTAAATGTGGCACTCTCCCATGGCGCTTTATATTTTAAAGGGAGATAATATTTAATAGCACATGGAAGCTGTTGGTAGAGTGAGCACTGAACGAGGAGCCAGGAGGCCTGAGTTCACGAGCACAGGCCCCATCATGTGACATATGAAATGGGCTTCAAAAGGCAGGAGCTCTCTTCCCTATTTCTCTAGTGCCTAAACAGTGCCTATCATTGTCCTTGGGCATAGTAAAGTTACAACACATTTTTTGTGTGTGAAATTAATGAATGTCTGTTACTTAAGAGTCTTGTGATCTAGGAAGAGACATAAACTCTCTAATCCTCACTTTCCTGTACTACCTATCTACCATATTATGTTGAAGATCAAACAGTGAGATGGTAACAAATATAGTCCATAGACTTCAAACACTAAGAAAATACTAAGTATGGGCTTTCCCTGGTGGCGCAGTGGTTGAGAGTCCACCTGCCGATGCAGGGGACACGGGTTTGTGCCCCGGTCTGGGAAGATCCCACATGCCGCGGAGCGGCTGGGCCCGTGAGCCATGGCCGCTGAGCCTGCGCGTCCAGAGCCTGTGCTCCACAACAGGAGAGGCCACAACAGTGAGAGGCCCGCGTACCGCAAAAAAAAAAAAAAGAAAAAAGAAAAAAGAAAATACTAAGTACTAGTGTTGATAGTGGAGACTTGTTTGGATGTGTCTGTCCATTTGATTGTCATATCCCACTATGCAGGTGACGTCCTGGTAGAAAGACTAGCACTCTCTGAAGTTACAAATACAAATAACTTCCCACAACTACCTGATGCATAATGAATGGTTATTTACATAAATCCTGTAGGAGTCCAGCTGATAAGCAATGCTAAAAAGGAAGCACTTGTATTTTGCATTAATCATCCTTAAATCTCATTTCAGAATGTCTTCCCACAGTGTTGAAATGGCTAACTTGTCATTATTTTTCAAACCCATAGTACGGCAACAGTGTATTTCCCTTTATTAATACATTCCCCTCATTATGTATTTTCCCAGAATATGTTTGTTAATGGTGGAAGGAGGTTCCCTACCAGGGAGTTAAGCATTACTAAAAAAATTTTCTAGCTTTTGAACAGCAAGATGCAGCCTTGCTACTCCATGAGGGGCTGGTCAAAGCTCTTTATATTTCAACTGAGTCTACAGAGCAACAGTATGTTCAAAATATGGGAAGTTCTCAAGTAGAAGACCACTGTGTTAGGGTTTGTATCGACAAAACAAGTGGATCCATCACTTTTCAATAAAGACAGTCTAAGCCAATAAATCTCTTGGCTTCATTCCCTAATGAAGATGCCTTGTCTTGAAAAGAACTGTTAAGAGTTCTTTTAGAATTAGAAGTATGTATTATGCATCTTTGCTTCCCATTTACTGCCTAGCAGAGCGATATTCAATATCATCAAAGTGACTTGAATGATTCTCGGCATAACAGATTTACAATCAGCTCTCCATTGACAGTTTCATGTTCTAGCTGAGCTGAGGGGCTGGATGACCGTGTAATGTGTATATGTGGTGTGTGTCTGAGTGTAATACAAAATTTTCGGTTGAGCCAAAAAAATAAGAATGGACTTTAGGTATATTTGCGATTGCATAATTTGTTGTCTTAGTAGGGGAAAACAACAATTCTAACTCATTGGAACACTGGGTGGGAACAGAACAGTCTGCTACTGAACGCAAGTGAGAAATACATATTAATTTTGAAAGCAAAGCTGGGCAAAGGGTTGATTTTGAACATGAATTTATCTGTATAATTTAAATTTGATGATGAACACACTGTAATTCCCTATATCCATTTTCATTTTATTGAATTCAAGTGACATATAGTCAGTGCTCTAAATCCTTAGGCTATAGTAGGAGTAATAAATATAAGGACCACTTGCTAAAAAATTAAATAGGCTGAAGGAGGGCTTCCCTGGTGGTGCAGTGGTTGAGAGTCCGCCTGCCGGTGCAGGGGACACAGGTTCGTGTCCCGGTCCGGGAAGATCCCACATGCCGCGGAGCGGCTGGGCCCATGAGCCATGGCCGCTGAGCCTGCACGTCCGGAGCCTGTGCTCCGCAACGGGAGAGGCCACAACAGTGAGAGGCCCACGTACCACAAAACAAAAACAAAAACAAAAACAATAAATAGGCTGAAGGAAAGCAAGTGAAAGACAGCTGAGAAGGTTTCATTGAAATGTTTGGTTTGGTTAAAGAGGGATGGTCCATTTCATGAAAAGAGCAAGTGAAGCTAATTTCAAAAAGAAAAAACATGAAAAATTTACTAGACAGCACATTGAAAATCAATTGAATGGGGCATTAGAATAAACCATAACATGTGAAAGCTGTAGAAGCTGGAGAAAAACACTAGGTAATTCACTACAGGGTACATATCCCCAGTCTCAAAAAAATAATTATGAGTTTTTTCACTCTTGAGTTTTGGGGATATGGGCACATGTTTACCAAAGCTTGAAAAGTACTCTAAAATAAATGGCTAAAGAGAAATCAAGGAAACACTCCCATTTACAATTGCAACAAAAAGAATAAAATACCTAGGAATAAACCTACCTAAGGAGACAAAAGACCTGTATGCAGAAAACTATAAGACACTGATGAAAGAAATTAAAGATGACACAAACAGATGAAGAGATATACCGTGTTCTTGGATTGGAAGAAACAAGACTGTGAAAATGACTACACTACCCAAAGCAATCTACAGAGTCAATGCAATCCTTATCAAACTACCAATGGCATTTTTCACAGAATTAGAACAAAAATTTCACAATTTGTATGGAAACACAAAAGGCCCCAAACAGCCAAAGCAATCTTGACAAAGGAAAATGGAGCTGGAGGAATCAGGCTCCCAGACTTCGGACTATACTACAAAGCTACAGTAATCAAGATAATATGGTACTGGCACAGAAACAGAAATATAGATCAATGCAATAGGATAGAAAGCCCAGAGATAAACCCACACACATTTGGTCACCTTATTTTTGGTAAAGGAGGCAAGAATATACAATGTACAAAAGACAGCCTCCTCAATAAGTGGTGCTGGGAAAACTGGACAGCTGCATGTAAAAGAATGAAATTAGAACACTCCCTAACACCATACACAAAAATCAACTCAAAATGGATTAAAGACCTAAATATAAGGCCAGACACTTTTAAACTCTTAGAGGAAAACAGAGGCAGAATACTCTGACATAAATCACAGCAAGATCGCTTTTGACCCACCTCTTAGAGTAATGGAAATAAAAATAAAAATAAACAAATGGGACCTAATGAAACTTCAAAGCTTTTCCACAGCAAAGGAAACCATAAACAAGATGAAAAGACAACCCTGAGCATGGAAGAAAATATTTGCAAATGAAGCAACTGAAAAAGGATTGATCTCCAAAATATGCAAGCAGCTCATGCAGCTCAATATCAAAAAACAAACAACCCAATCCAAAAATGCGCAGAAGACCTAAATAGACATTTCTCCAAGGAAGATATACAGATTGCCAACAAACACATGAAAGGATGTTCAGCATCAATGATCATTAGAGAAATGCAAATCAAAACCACAATGAGGTATCACCTCACACCTGTCAGAATGGCCATCATCAAAAAATCTACAAACAATAAATACTGGAGAGGCTGTGGAGAAAAGGGAAACTTTTTGCACTGTTGGTGGGAATGTAAATTGATACAGCCACTATGGGGAACAGTATGGAGGTTCCTTAAAGAACTAAAAATAGGACTACCATATGACCCAGCAATCCCAGTATGGGGCATATACCCTGAGAAAACTGTAATTCAAAAAGATTCATGTACCACAATGTTCATTGCAGGTTTATTTACATTAGCCAGGACATGGAAGCAACCTAAGTGTCCATCGACAGATGAATGGATAAAGAAGATGTGGCACATATATACAATGGAATATTACTCAGCCATAAAAGGAAACAAAATTGAGTTATTTGTAGTGAGGTGTATGGAACTCGAGTCTGTCATACAGAGTGAAGTAAGTCAGAAAGAGAAAAACAAATACTGTATGCTAATACATATGTATGGAATCTAAAAAAAAAAATGATTCTGAAGAACCTAGGAGCAGGACAGGAATAAAGACGCAGATGTAGAGAATGGACCTGAGGACATGGGGAGGGGGAAGGGTAAGCTGGGACGAAGTGAGAGAGTGGAATGGACTTATATATACTACCAAATGTAAAACAGATAGCTAGTGGGAAGCAGCCACATAGCACAGGGAGATCAGCTCCGTGCTTTGTGACCACCTAGAGGGGTGGGATAGGGAGGGTGGGAGGGAGACGCAAGAGGGAGGAGATATGCAGGTATATGTATATGTATAGCTGATTCAGTTTGTTATAAAGCAGAAACTTACACACTATTGTAAAACAATTATACTCCAATAAAGATGTTTAAAAAATAAATAAAATAAAATAAAATAAATGGCTTATGAAAACATTTCTTATTCCAACAAAGCCTAAGATGGAATGATGGTCACTTTAGAACTGAGGAAATGAATGGCTAAGGAAAGCATGAAAAATACATCTGATAAGAAGGGACTCATGTCTCAGGGGAATACTGCATACTGGGGGAAAGAGTGTATTTTTTGCAGCAAAGTAAGACCAGATCAAACAAGATTATAAGGACATAGTGTGGAGTTTTTGTGGAATAAGGCAAAAGATAGGATATTGGGCACTGAATAAAAACAAAGCAGAAGAGAACAAGGGGAAACAGTCAAATTAGCCATGGGCGATGGGAAATGGAAGCCTGTAACTGACCTTTAAGAGTTGGATTAAAGGGAAGAGAAAATATATATACACACATACTTTCATACATACACACATGTACTTAGAGTAGGTAGAAAGATAATAGGGTGTAGCTAATAGGATCCGAGCTGATGTGAAAGGATGGGAACTGGGAACTGGTTATGTTATCAAGAGAGGGTCTCTGGCCTAGGTAAACAAGGAACTAGACATATGGAGAAGGTGGTCTGAAGAACAAGCAGAGCTCAATTACTGGAATTAGGACTGAAGGACAGAATGGATTCAGCAATTTGGGAGACTTCCTGCTAATCTATTTTAAGTGTTTCTAAACTTTTCAAATCTTCTACAACAAACATATATTATTTGCTAAAATGTTATGTATGTTCTGATAATAATAAAATGTATGCTCACTGAAAGAGTAATTTATAAACCCAAACAAGCATTAAAATAAAAAATAATTTAAGTTTTCAAAGTTAGGTACGGTTTGATGCATGTTCTTCCAGTAATTTTTCTATTTATAGCCACGATATCAAGCTTTTGCAATGAAGTAAAGAATAAATATTATTTTTATATTACTAGTGTGATTCCAGAAAGTAAGGCAATTTTTATTGCTTCAGCACTGCTTTAATCTGTAGAAATGATTACTCTGCTTTCACTCAGGTAAGACTTAGTAGCCAAGTACAACCTTTGGACTCCAAAGAGGAGGATGCTCATATTTTAGACATAGATTTTGTTAAAAACTCCTGCTCTGAGAAACTGGAATTTAAAGTGAGTTGCCCTAATATATCACTTTTTGAACAATTAGGACAGGGAATGAATTGCCTTTTCTATTGATAACTACATGGGGAAATTAAAATGAGTCCGAGAAATAAAGCAATCAAGCCTCCTTCAGGGAACAATTACCAGTGTCTTTGGACAACCAAAATTCCAATCTACAAACTGTTAACACTTATAACAGGAACAAAGCTTGACTGTCGCCATTTTCCACATACCTTTTCTCCTTTTCCCTCTCCTATGTTAACCAGCAACTTAACTAATGAAGTTCTATTTTTCTCTGCATCCTGTGGGCTTCCCTCATAGAACTACGTAAACCATCTCTTTCCTATACTTGAAAACAATCACATTTAGATAATTCCAGGAAAAAAAAGTATGCTTCTTTTTTTCAAGCATATTTCACATAGTTGATGCATGATTTTAGAAATCTACTTACTGTCCTCTAAGTATCATTTTGCTATTTCTGGACAAAAGCATCAGAAAGATTTGCAGAGCAAAGATTAGGTACAATGTGACCTTTGAAACGGGTCATAAGCATGAGGACAGAACAATGGTAGAATAAGTTCCTGAGTATAAAAACAGACATAATTTCATGACTGATTTACTCATTAGACTAATCATTACATAAGACTGACTGTAGAAGCTAAAATTACTTGGGTAAAATTTTTTGTCACAGAAAGTGCTAACAGAGACTAAAAGTTATGTGCCTATACATGGAAGACTGTAAGTAATTTGTTTTTACTTATATTGTTTTATAAGAGGTACTAATTACCAGTGACCTAAGTAACTTATGGACTGAGTCCAAATAAAGAGGGTAGAACAGTGATAAAATAGATGGTTCAATAATTTAAGGAGAGGACAATATAGTATATACAGTCTGAAGTACAATATGGTTCCATGCCAATACATGACATGGAACTTGATCTGATAACAAATTAGGGTAAATTTGTCGTGTACTATATAAGTATCACTTTTTCTCCAATTCAAACTTTCAATGAAAAAATATATATATACAAATAAAGAAGGTGGTATGAGATGAGTAACTTATTAAATATAAGCGGCCAAAATAATTTGAATTTCTCCACTGGGAGAAACTTTAGGCATTTTAATCTGGAAAGTCTAATTCTTACCAGTCGGCGCAGAGACTGAGTTCTTATAAATCTTCTGACAGAGGCCATGAAAGAACAGGAAGACGGGTTAGGATATTATAAAAGGAAGAGAGGGAAAGGGGTGACCCTCCCTCTTAAAGGGAACCCATTCTATTGTTCTCTTGTAAAACCAAGAAAGTCAATCGTATAGCTATGTAAAGCTGTGTAGTGAAAGTAGACAATCATAAAAATAATAACTAATATTTATGCATCCAAAATGGCTGAAGTGCTGTCTATTTGTTATCTCATTTGATGCCCCTCCAAATCCTCTAGAAATATTACTATATTCATTTTGTTTATTGGAAAACTGATCTGGAAACCTGGCAAATGAAGCTGATATAGCCCACTAGGTAAGTGTTGGGAAAAAAACATTTTACTTTGTAGAAGGGCTGCAAAGAAAGATTCCCCAGGCACCTAAATACATAAATAAATAAATGGGACTTAATGACAGATTTAAAAAAGCAGATTCTGTGGAAAACTAAGAAGTATGTTTGGGATCCAGTTAAACTCCATGGGCTTGGATCTTTGGGTTTTCAGACCATTTTCAGATAGGACATTTAGACTTGACTTCTACCTAATGTGGGCATTGAGGGTAGTAATCAGAGACTAAGCATTTTCAGATCTTTATGTATTTTTTCAGGACAGAATTACTGATCAACTTTAAAATTTGAAAAGTATTTTAATTAAACATTTAAAAATAAGAGAACTGGGCTTCCCTGGTGGCGCAGTGGTTGAGAGTCCGCCTGCCGGTGCAGGGGACACAGGTTCGTGCCCCGGTCTGGGAAGATCCCACATGCCGCGGAGCCGCTGGGCCCGTGAGCCATGGCCGCTGAGCCTGCGCATCCGGAGCCTGTGCTCCGCAACGGGAGAGGCCACAACAGGGAGAGGCCCGCATACCACAAAAAAATAAAAAAATAAGAGAACTAAGCTCAAATTTATTATAATAAATGTAAACTGAATCCAACCATAAAAAGACAAATTCTGAGATTGAATTTTAAAACTAAGCTATCTGTTTTTATGAGATATGCATAAAACACATTAAGATTTAAAGAAAGGGCCAGAAAAGGTTCTATCAAGGAAGATATTAACCTAATTACTTCAGTGAGCTGTATTAATATCACATAGAATATGTTTAAGGAAAAAACATGTAAGAAATTAACAGGATTGCTACCAAAAGTTGAAAGAAACAATTTATCAGGGATATAGAAGTCCCAAAATTTATGTACTGAACAGAAAAAGCTCATATGGGATATCTAGTGCTGATCATGTACTAAGCCACAAAGCAATTTTCAATTAAATACTAAAGACTGAAAATACAGTCCACGTCCTCTGAACACGATACAGTAACAAAAATAAAGCCCTTATGTTTGGAAGATTAATGAATACACTTTCTAAATAACTGATGAGTCAAAATATTAATCACTGGACAATTTATGAAATAATTCTATCTCAACAACAATAAAAGCACTATATATCAAAACTTGTATGATGCAGCTAAAGTGTGCTGAGAGGAAAATGAATAGCTTAAAATGCATTTGATAGAAAAGACAAAAAGAAAATTAGGTTATACAAGTGTGGTAAAAATATAAACAGAAGCAACAAAATGATAGACACGAAATCTTTGAAGTTTAGAAGGAGGAAGAAAATGAAGAAGGAATACACAAGGGATGGAAATATTCTCTTTTTAAAGGTGAATGATGGATATAAGGTGTTTGTACTGTTATTTACTCCCTTCATTTATGTTGTAGATATTATTTTGTGTGTATGCACTAGTTAATAGCAACAATAAAAATTAACAAACTACATATTCAACTTAGTAAGTTAGGAAAATAGCTTCAGGGAAAATATAAAAAGTAGAAGATGAGTAAGAGCAGAAATAAATGAAATATGAAACAAAGAAACAAAATATGGAGTCAACAAAACAAATGCCAGAGAATCTCTTGCAGTACTGACTCTATAAAAGAGAGGAAAAAAAATACAAATAAATAATAAGATGAAAACAGCACAAGCTTTTATAAATGATACAATTATATGAACAATTTGATGGTATTAAGTTTGCAAATTTAGAAAAAAGGATAACTTTCTGGAAAAAATATAAATGATTAAAATTGACTCAAGAACAAATGTTTAAATAACATGGATAGAATTGTTATACTACATAAATTGATTTAGTAGTCATAAAACCACCCTAAAAAATCAAAAACAAAAAAATGTGCAAGACGGTTTTAAAGGCAAGTTTTGCCAGTCTTTCAAGGTTAGCAACACTTACTTTATGCATATCACCCTAGAGAAGTGGAAAAGGAAAGCTTCCCTACTTATTTTATAAAATTCGTTTATTCTTGATGCCACAATTGTTCAAAGACATGGTAAACCATAGGCCATTTTACTAATGAATACAGGTGCAAAAATCTTACATAATTAGCAAACATATGAGAAAACTGATGTCAAGAAAATTTCAGTAACTTGCGTAAGTTCCCTCAGCTAGTAAATGGTGGACTTGGACCAACATGCTTCTCAAGCCAAGGACCATGATTTCCTTCTCTTGAAGAAGGAAAGAAGCAGCCCCAATAGCAATACTACTTGTAAACAAGAGATAACCTGTATATTTGGTGTCATTGCTGATGATTCCCCTGTCAGTACTCCCTGCAATCTGCCCCTCAGTTGCAAAGGTGACAGGGAGGCACTGGGCTTAGCAGGTACTCTGGATACTTCATCCTAAGACCCTGTTCCACTGCCCTGCCACTGCTGTGCCTGGCAAGACATTTCTTTAATTCTCCCTCATTGTGAGATAAGTATTATTACATTACTTTAACGATGAGATAAACAAGTCTCAGGGAGACAAAGCATATTGATAAGAAATGAGTTCTCAAAGGCAATAGGAGGTGGAGCTGAGATTCAAATTCAGGCCACATCACTTCAATACTTGTTCACGTGGTATGAAAGGATTCCTGTTCCTGAGCGGGAGTCCGGAATCCCTGGGTGAACTGAGCCTGCAACTTCCAGATTGAACCCCAGGCCCCAGACAGGTGTTCTGACCTGCTTCCTCCTTCCATGTTTCTTTCTAGGTCATGCTAGGAATAGGACCCAGCTCTGATATCCTGTTTATCCCCACACCTAGTTCTTGCCAGTCCCTTTTCTTTGGCCTGAATCCTGTTATTGGAAGAAGGACCTCTATCCTCCTAGACAAATCAACCCTTTATGAGAACTGACACTCCCTATAAGCCTGCCCTTAGGCCAGCCTCCTAAACATGGACACCAACCCAGATAGAACAAACAGTGTTCTAGAATCTCTTTTAGCCTTGGTGATTTGGATTCCTCACTCTACCTGAGTTTCTCATAACCATCATCTAAGCCTGTCTTAGTCTAAATACCCCTGCCTACTAAAAGCTTCCATTATGAACTATAGCAACAGTGGGTACAGAACATAGTATCTCAGCTCCTCTCTCACTATAAGCATCATGACAGCAGGGATTTTTAAATGAGTTGTTCTCTGCCTTATTTCCAAAATCTGAAACACTGCCTGAAACACAGAAGACAGTCAATTAATATTTGTGGAAATAGTGAATGGATTTACTGTGACTGTGCTACTCTTGGCTCTAAACCTAGGAAACTACCCCTGAGAAAGCAAGCACAAAGCTGAGCAGTGCAGTGCCAGGCGGATTATTGTTGTGGTATATGGATACTAGACTGTTATCCTGTCTGGTGTTATCAAACCAGATGGGAATATTTCAAAGCTGTAGTACTTAAGGGCTGATTGGACGGAGATTCCCAATCAGTCCCAGTAGCTCCTTGTGGTGACTAGGAATTGGTGATGGACGGGGCGCCTGGCAATACTTTGCTCACTGCCAACAGTGTGTCAGTGGAGGTGGTGCTGGCTGACCCACTGTCATCTTGCATCAGACTTTATAGCCCTTTCCTTCCTTGGAAGAGATGACTGAGCGTTTTACCACACATCTCCTTTAATTCAAGTAGAAGGGCTACCATTTTCCACATGGCCCAGCCTTTTTTCTTCATGTAAAGGCAAATATTTCATGCTTCACATTGAGGGTGCCTGGGACTCACGAACTGGGAAGTGGAAAGTATTTGCTCCAGCATTTATGTTAGTTGCCCATGTAATGACTTAATGTGACAGCTTGTCAAGAGTGGCATTTAATATGCCTGTTGTACAGAAGTCATATTTCATTTGCTTTTTGAGACATGAGCCCCAGGAATACGGGCTCTATGAGTTTTAGAGGGAGCTGATGATGGACTCTGTTCATCCACTCAACACCCACACAGAAATATCTTCTACATAGGTCTTCTGAAACTAAAGAAGCAAAATGATATGTTTAAGTAAAGGAACAATAGATCAATAGCTAATTTAACTATGAAGTGAGGGTGTGGTCTCTGTCAGAGCCTCAGAAAATGTAGTAGCATTCCTCTCATTTCTGTCGCTTTCCTCTTCACTTTTCATAGGAATGAGCATTTGTGCGTTAAACCAAATAGCAAATTTTAAAATATAAGAAAGGAACAGTCTAGGAGTCTATCAATAAAAACCTTCCATCTTGATTATTTCCTCAAAAGCAAAAGACTGGATACTTTGAGATTCAGCAAGCAATATGAAGCTTTCTCATATACCAGAGAATGTTTACTTTCTCTCGTAACCAAACTATAGTGAAAATATTACATGGCATCATAAACCCAGTAGATAAGAAGAAGCCCCTGGGAAAGCAGCCATATTTTAAAAATCCTACGGCACAATAAAAAATGTTCTGAACTTGCTGTAGCACCCAGATATCCAAAGGGACATGTACTATTGCTGATGTAGTACTTAAGGGCTGACTGGGTTGGGGAGGGCAGCTTGCTGATAGACACCTAGGAAAGGTTGGCTTTGGGTGGAAAATGACAATGACAGGAAGAAGAGAATGAAAAATATAAATAATGGTGTTTAAATGGCAAGTGTATAGAAATTTAAAACAAGTAATAATAGTGGCCACATTTTTATTCTCTAAGAATGACAAAGTCTCTAAAATTGGGGGAGGTAGAGTACCTAGTTGCAATAAAGGAGGGCACAGATAAATTGTATTGGATAAAAGCCCCAGCAGAGGGACTTTCCTGGTGGTCCAGTGGTAAAGAATCTGCCTTGCAATGAAGGGGACATGGGTTCAATTCCTGCTCAGGGAACTAAGACCCCACATGCTGCAGGGCAACTAAGCCCGTGTGCCACAACTAGAGAAGAGAAAATCCGAACACCACAACTAGAGAGAAGCCCACGCACCACAACGAAAGATCCTGCATGCCTCAACGAAGATCCCAAGTGCGGCAACTAAGACCCGACGCAGCCATAAAAATTAATTAATTATTTTTTTTTAAAACAGCCCCAGCAGAGTGGCTGTGCAGGATGCAGTTACCATGGCACAACACCCACTGCTCATTGGAATCACCTGGAAGTTTAAACAAACCAAAACAAAACAAAAAAACCTCTTCTATCCAGACTATATGTGAAGCCAATTAAATCAGAATCATGGGAGTGAGACTCAGACATAAGTATGTTTTAAAGCTCCCCCAGGTGATTCTAATGAACAAAATTCAAGAATCCCTGACCCTACTTGTACCTTTTAATCATGCTGGTTCTTTCATTCAACAAGAATTGACAAAGCTTCTATCTTACGTCAGACAGTGTACTAAGCAATAGGGATGAAAATATTTAACAAGAACAACTAACAGGATATAGTGCTACCTTCATGGAGTCTAAAAGGAAAGCCTTATGCAAGATAATCAAACTGTAGTAACAAAAATAATAAGAATACCAGCTTGTATTTATTGTTTACTGTACCCTAGGCCGTGTAAGCGTGTTAAATATTCATCCACTCCCTTAATCTTCTGTATTATTATCACCTCACTATACACATGAAAGAACTCAGGCTCAGAGAAGTTACATAACTCATCAGACATAACAATGCTAATTTAGTGGCACAGATGGGACTCACCCCAAGCAGCCTTCACTCTTAACCATGCTACACCATACTATACGATGGAGGTCATGATTAAATGCTAGAAAAGCCCAGTGGAAGAAACTAATAATTGAGCCAGAAGGGGAGGAGGGTGTTTGGGAAAGCCTCCAAAAGGAAGCAAAACGTGAACTATGTAAAAACTTAGCAGGATTTTTTAGGTGGACAGTGACAAACTGTGTTAGGATGAAATGGCATTGGTAAAGATGGGAAGGTGCATGCGTATTTGAGCAGCACAGGATAATTTGTACGATCGTGCAGCTGAGGACCTGAGAAACTTTGTTTAGGGTCAGACTTTCCCCACGTTCCCAATGATTCCTAGAACTCTGGAATGAACACAACAAACAAGCAGCCCAGGCAGAATGCTTTTCCCCAGACCACGATCAATGCATAGTTAGTAACTGACTCTGCACCTACCAATTCCTCATTATTTAGAGATGTCCTAATCACCATAGCCAGGGAGAGTCCAGATTTCCGGGCAGCCAGGGTCTTAAAATAGAACCAAAAAAACACAGAATTATGAGGTGACTGCTATGTACCTATTACTCAGCAGAAGGTGAAAGTGTGAAAGTACAGACTATCGCTATTGACACTTTAGTCAATAGGGACCTACCATTTTCAGTAGTCAGCCAGTTCATCCAGAATGTGGAATCATAGGACATTAGAGCTGAAAAAGTCCCTTTAGATCATCAAACCTAGGCTCTACATTTTACAGATGATAAAACTGAGGCCCAGCAAAGCAGGCCTGAAGCCCAAGTTTTCTAGGCTAGCAAGAGGCTTCTAAGACATTGTTTTTCCCCAAGACAATCATAATCACATTCCTTCATAAAACATAACCATTGATACAGAGCCAGCTGATCTGTCTGATAGCCCTGAATCACGACTGGTACTAGATGATTCTTGAGTTGTCCATAGTTCCCTGAAATATGCTTCCACATCTGGCCAGAATATTTTCTTCCAAGGGTCCATTTTGCCAACTGAGAATCATCATTAGACTTGTTTTCTTCACTCAATGTTGGTAACTTAGGTGATTTTAAATAAGAGTCACATCCCTTTAGTTTCCCCTGTAAAATAGAACCATTATGCTGCTCCCACCTGAAACATATACAATATAATATACCCGATGGTGCTATAGAGAACTCTGGAAATCAGGAGTGCTATGTGGGAATATTAAATCTTCTCTCCCATTAAGAACAAAGGGAAGTCACAGTGGAATAAGAGATCTGGTCAGAAATATATCTCCTTGGAGCTACAAAGCCAGTGTGCCCAGTTAGGTTGAGTACAGTCCTAAGTGAGCAGGTGACTCACTCCTCACTTGTAAACTCCTACCATCTCCACTCCTACCACGTAAACTTATACAGGACTTACCTCCAAAGATGATCTTCCATCTCGGACAACTACTGTCCCTAAAGTTATGTTTTTATTTTATTTTAGCCTGCATTTGTACCTGTTGTTTATGTAAATTGGTCTGTCTTTCAGAATTGAACTAGATGTTAAACCTTGGAGAACCCAAACTTCTTATTCGAATATGTCTCTTTTTATTTCCCCATTTTGCTCTCTTTGATCCCATGAATAAGAGCAGTGTACATTTGAAAAGACTGCCAAGTATTAATTAAATAAAATGAAAGTCACTTACCATGGCCTGAAGTGTCCAAGTGACAGAGAAAACAAAATATAAATAATTAGACATATGACAGGTGAGAAAAGAGTGTAATAATGTTAAATAAGCCTAACACTTAAAAATAATGTCACACTATAATGGCAGGAATCTGAGCTAATTGTACAGACATATCATGCTTTCCAGCGAAAGATTTTTCCAGGCAAGATTTTGTCTTTCTTAATTTAAAACTAAAGTGATGACCTTCAGATGAAGGTTTTCATAGCAAAATTGAAAATGACTGGTATCAAGAAATTGTGCACGTTGTTGCTAAAAGGAAAACTTCAGTTTCTCTGAGGGAAAATATATTTTAATATAATAAACTATTAAGAATGAGCCTCCAGCAAAACATGAAAACATTGTGAATGATAGAAAACATTTCTTTTTCATGTTGATGGGCTATTTGTTTTTAGAATTTAATACAGACTATTATCAATTCTTTGCATCTCTAAGCAGTCCCCAGCCTATTTCCTATAGGAGAGTTTGTCATTCAGAGTTATGTTCAGGGCTAATAAAGGTTTTAATGACTTGGAAGCCATGGTTTTCTCCGGAGAGTGGAACAGCTTATTAATTTGGCTAGACTTGATCTTAATATATGAGAATAAGGAAGTGATTAATATTATCTGCATGCTTCATAAAGCAGTTTACTGGGTTAAGATGAAGACTGTCAAATATAGCCTTCAACTGCAAAGTAAACTTGTGGTCACCAAAGCCCAGGTGCAGCAGCCCACTTTGCATGCTGTGTGATTTCTTTCTGCTCAATTATAGGGCCATTTTAACTCAATTTGTAATTTCAGCTAATATTAAAAGCTGTCAAAAGGTTAGAGTTATTTCCTCCATCTAAGAGATTTTAAAGAAATAATAAATATAACACTTGCTAGCTTCTGCTGTGTGTTATTCTATGAAATATTTACAGGCTAGGCATTTAATGAGAAGGACAGTATGACATCTAATAAAGATAAAGACAACGTATGCAGTCAAAATGAATTAAACAGGAGTGACTCACCACATCTCGTACAATAGGCAGAGTTTTTTTCCTTCGGAGATCTGGCATACTATCAATACCATAAAGTCCCCAACCGGCTCTGAAAGAGGGCACAAAGGAATGATTTTAATGGTTAACTGACTCTTTATAAGAAAAATTCCACTCTTTGTAGTAAAAAGGCTGTGAAAAAAGGTTAAAGGATTATCATGCTGGTTCAGACAGCAGCAAAGATCCAAGACTCAAGGACCATTATTGAGGTACCAAAAAGGACACTACCACACATAGTGATCTCTTGCCTTCTTAGATAGTTCCATACTTTGAAACTTTATAGATGGCCTGATTTGACACATTGTTTTACTGTACCACAGAGAGGACAACTGAAACTGTTAGGTATATGGAACTTTGCACCTCCAGGAAAAACAGAACCAAACCAGTTTTGCTGGAAGTTTGGTCTGTCTGCAATGGTAAAAAAAAAAATTACTTTTATTGTAAAGATACTATGTTTTGTGTATATTGCATCTTCACAGATTGAACTCCAAAGTGGCATCTCAAGGATTCAGAGACACATCTAAAATATTAGTGATTATTCCAATACCAGGATTTCCACTTATCTGAAGTATCTAAAGATAAATGCACAAGATTATAATAATTTGTTATACAAGAATGTTCACTGCAACTTTTTTTTGTAGTAACAACAAAAGCTAGGTCACCTAAATATTCAACAACAGTATACCGACTGAATGAATTACAGTATATTATACAATGGGAAGGATGCAATCGTTAAAGTGAATAAGGTAAGTATATATGTGTATATATGAAAAAATACTTATAGTATGTTCAGAAAGCAAGTTTGCATATTATGTTTCGTATGGTCCCACATTTGTATGTGCATTTATATATACACAGAACATTTCTAGAAATATATTCACCAAATTGGTAAACCATAGTTACCTCTGTTGAGTGAGAGAAACTGGGTGATAGAAAAAGAGAAGACTCTCCCTATGTTATAAATCTGTTAATGTCCAATGTTTTTATAATAAGCATGTGCCGTCTTTGCAATTTAAACTAATTTTAAAATATATTAACATTAATACTTATTAAAATAAGTTTAATAGATTGAATTGGGGATTTTTTTTTGCGGTACGCTGGCTTCTCACTGTTGTGGCCTCTCCCGTTGCGGAGCACAGGCTCCGGACGCACAGGCTCAGCGGCCATGGCTCACGGGCCCAGCCGCTCCGCGGCATGTGGGATCCTCCCGGACCGGAGCACAAACCCGTGTCCCCTGCATCGGCAGGCAGACTCTCAACCACTGCGCCACCAGGGAAGCCCTGAATTTGATTTTTTATTGCATTAAAGCTAGTCTTTTTATACTACCAAAAAGGGGCTAACGTCATTGATGACAGCTACTCCTTCCGCTCACTTGAACTGCAAAACCCCTGCTAACATCTAGCTGAGAGTCAGCTTTTGCACCAGAAACACCACAATTCATCCTGTTGGGTTTAGATGGGCAGCTCTGCCACTGGAATAGGCTACAACAGCCAAAAATAGGTTATCAGCATTTTACTGTCCAGTTTTCACTGACACAGAGATTGTTTCTTCATTTCTGCTGCTTAATTTAACAAAGGGAAACCTTTGTCTTATTGGATCTCTCTTAGTAGCCACAGTCTTAATTCAAATACTTCCAGTTGTACCAATTTGGTGATCTTGGACAAATTACAAAGATGCATCATACAACTCATACAAAATATTAAAAGCAAAATATTTATAAAGATAAGATGATAATAAATAGTAATAATGCCATAAACTACATGTCTGAAAATGAGGACCAAATGCAGTAATAAATGTGAAATATTAAAACCACTGCACACGGGTAAGAAAGATGTCAGTGACGAACAGAATATTCTTAAGGTCACACACCTGAACTAAAAGTTACCTGTAGATCATAGAATACAGGACAAGAGTAATTGTGGGGCAGAGATCAAGGAAGAGGAAAGAAAGAAGAGGGGGAAGGAATAAAAGATGGGAGGGGAGACAGTGTGTGGTAGGGGGAGATGACACTTAAGTAGTCCACCACTGAACCTGTGAAAAAGGAGTTAATACAGCTTCCATCGTTTTCTAGAATAATGCCAATGGACACTCTGTAGGTTAAGGGCTGTGACAGTCACGGTGACAGTCAGAGATGAAGAACTGCAATCACAAAAGAATCATTGGCAGCATCTCCTTATGAACTGCAAGAAACTGCAGAGTATAGGAGGAGGAAAGGGCAGTGAATATTTTGTTTTCTTTGCAACACTCACCTTCAGAAAGACTACTGCTCTCTCAGTGTGACGTCTTTCTCCCCTCCTATCCTATTTCCATATTCTTGCCTTCTCCCTGCCTTGACCCTCCCACATCCCAAACATCAAATATATGGGAAAAGGATTATGTGAGCGGGTTCCTAAAAGGATTTTTCCAGTTTCATTTGCTCCAGTCTAAGGCTCTGATTCCAAGCAGTTTCTACTTTCTCTCCTCTGTGAACAGGATAATAATGGCATAAAATGTACCTCAATAAATGTCTTTTCACCACATTACATAGCAACCATACTAACTGCCTCCAAGTGTTTTGAAGTTACTTTAATAACTTTGTAAAGAAACACATTCAATTGTGATAATGGTTGAGAAAATTATTTATAAACTGCCAAGTGTTATATAAATGAGTTATGTGTTTTCTTCCTATCAATAACAAATTATTTATTTTCTTTATGTTTTCCTTCTTGTGGAACTTAACTTCCCAAGCCAGCCTAGAATTTTGAGCAACCTCATATTTTCACAAATTCAGGAATCAATTACACATATATATGTTCCTGAACCTCACACTTCACCCTTATGCTTCTCTCGTCAGAACAGGCCAAACTTGAACCCAAGTTAGAAGACATGGATCCAAAATTCATCTCTGTCCCCTCTGAGTTTGTCATTTACTTTCATTAAACCTTTATTTTTAAATTGCAATGCCATAAAAATGTTCTCTTAACCTTCACAGATAGTCCCCAAAATGTTCTTTATCAGGTTGTGTTTCCTTATAATTTTACATTTTCATCATTACTATAAGAAGTTTGTATAAATGTATACTTTAATGAGCTTATCCATCAAGTAATAATAAAACTTTTATTTCAAACCTGAATCTTAAAAAATAAATAAATAAATAAACCTGCCCTAATAGCCTCACCTCATAAATAGAGAAGTGCTTGGTGAATACTGTGAAGCTCTACACAAATATCTTTGTAATATTTACTGAGAGACTTCCTAACCAGGAGAGACCTGGGAGCGATTAGATAACAAAAAAATGGTGAAGCCTGGAAAGAACAGTAGGTAAGTAAATCATTGCCTTATAGGCAAGAGGTCAAGTTCATGGATATCCGTTAAAGAAATGAGCCAGGCTTGATGATCTGGAGGTCACAGGGAGTCATCAGCACAGGCAACAGCAGACGAGTAATTCTGAAGGGAAGTCTAATTCTAGGGAAGAAGCTGTTTGATTTCAACCCTTTCTGGTATAGCTGATTGGATGAAGCCATCTTTAACTGTAGCAAGCAAACTAGCTAATTCTAGCTAATATTTATGTGGCGCTTACCAGGAGCCAGAGAGAATGCTATCCATCATAGCCAGTCTTTACAAGCATTACCTCATTTTATTCTCAAAAAATCCAATAAGGTATAACTACAATTATGTCTCTCACTTTATAAGTGAGGAAATGGAAGCATAGAATAGTTCAGAATCATCCCAAAGGTCATTATCTAAGTCAGAGTTAGCACTGCCAGGATTTGTCTTACCACACTCTACTGCTTATATGATTACATTATTCCACATTTACAACAATAATATGAGTTGAGGTTTCCCATTAATCCCATTTTACCTTTAATAAACCGTAAACTGAACAAGTTCCCCAGGCCTAGAAATATCTGGCAGAGCTTGATTTCTATTGCAGGAGTGTCTTGCCTCAAACCTCATGTTCTTAATAACTAATATTTTTTTCTTTGGTAGGAGGAAATCAGAGGCCTGTCCTAGTAAAGGTGCTGCTAGTATTTGAATTTTAAAAATGTATTCTAAGGGTATTATCTTCGAATTAGAAACACTGTATTACTGTATAAGATAGTCCCAATCCTTCCCAAGTGGTTCCTCTCCAGCTATTCAAGTGTTCTCCCAAGGAAAAAGGAGACCTTTAGACTACAGGAGTTACAAATGAGATAAAAGTATCAGGAGATCTACAGAAATATCTGGAACGTCAATGATCACATATAATTGACAATGGATATAATCTTACAGGCTAAACTGAGATGTGTTCTAATCCAACATTTGTTGTATTAAAAAGTCTTCATATTTTTCATGGTTTTATTCCTTAGTTCTTTGCATAATTATACTAAAAGAAGTTTACTGAGTTTAATAACATCTGACTATAAAAGTATATGGCCATATACCTTGACTTGGATTAATTATCTTGTTACAGAAAAAAACACATATTGTCTAAAAGATATATACAGTATTCTGTAATTTTTAAGAAATCTGATACACAGGTAGAAGTGGTAAAGCTGATTTTTACTAAGTACATAGTAATTATTTTTAATCCAAAATTGATCTGATAACATACGGAGTCTCTACGGATTGAAAAAGAACTCTGAGAAGGCACAGGGAGAGTACTGCATGAAAACAATTGAGCAGGTTTCCCGAAAGTAGTACTTTCTGATTATGGGACAAAGATGTGCTACTTCCGCATGTGGATGCTTGATGCTTAATTGGTAATATTCAGAGACTTGCTGATTTCCATTAGAAATCAGAAAATTGGTAGACTCTGTTTATATCCAAAGGAGTTGGTAAATTAATTGAAGACTACAGGCCTGAAAAAACAAATTATAGTGCTTCTGTTTATTTCTATGTTTCCAAGGCATTTATTGGGCAGGGCTATATAATTAATCTTTTTTTAGCATTATGGAATATTAAGGCAATGTAAAGGTTAACAATAAATCATATTAACTCCCCTCTCCTCTAATACAGCTGTGCTCTCAGCCCTTTAAAAACAACTCTTTGTATTTATTTCATTACTTAATGGTGATAAACATACAATGATCTATATTGCTTTTTTGCTTAACATGATCTATTTTACATACATTTTAACACACTTTTCTTGATGATCATTATACACTTTAATTATTCCCCTGCAGCATATTAGGATATGTTATATCCTAATATTTTTTTTTCATTTTTTTTTCACCTTCTGGAAAAGATTTCCATTACTGTCAACACCGAATGAGTTATTTATGTTTGTGTAATTGATGACTCATTCCTCACAGCCAATTAATCACCAATTCCTAATGATTTTTTGATTCTTTATCGCATCAAAACTAAGGCACCATCTATCATAAGATAAAGCATTATTTTATATATCATTGTGAAAAAATCAAATTAATCTGACACCATGCTTTCTTAGCAATTAGAATTTAAATTTTATACTAATTGAAAGGGCACTCTTTAAGTGACTGTCTATGGCATAGATTTCTGTCATATGTCATGCACATTGTTCTATATATGAAAAGGAAAATATAAGCAAAACATTGTTATTCCTTAAACTTCTCATTCAAAATTCAACCTTTCAGAATTACTCTGCAACCCAGAATTGTCACTGTCTGGGACTTTTTCCAAATTACTGTCTTTTAAGCCATCAAGAGCAACAGTGATCGGGCATTATGGGAAACAGTGCTCCATTACTGTCTCTTGTATTCCCAGAAGCAGATAGTTCTGCTGCAGATTTCGGTGATGGTGGGCTCTCAACCTTACCAAAAGCATCAAAAGAGACAAACGAGACTCTGATCCTTCCTCCAATCATCATTGCTTTTCTAAACTGAAGTATTAAGAGATTGCAATTGTCCAGCCATACCACTAGCAATAACAATAAAATGATTACACTTTCCCAGGGCACTTTTAACTAAGTTTACAAGCATGCAGGCTTGTAAACTCTTACAACTGCTGCTTGGCTACTAATGTTTTTAAGACACCATCAGTTATTAAAATGCATCTCCATTTGTTATAAAGTATAAAAATGTGCATTGTAGAATTGATAAAACAATTCAGCTGTCTCCCTCTTGAATTCTCCCATTGACAGTGCCCTAGTCCAGGCTTTCCTATCTTAACTAATCTTAGAATTTTTGCAGCCCATTTTTTACATTGCCAACAGAGTGATTTTTCTAGAACACAAATTTGAAGATGTCTTTTTTTTAATACTCAATATGCCTTACACCTACAAGTGCCTACAAAGAACAAACCCCTGTACATCCCAGTAAGGTATGATGTCTCCTCCAGTCTCATCTCTTTCGTCTTCTCCCTATACTTCCTTGTTCCAGTCATCTTGAACTCCTTGTAGATCCTCAGAGGCACCACACTGTTCCCTACTTGTCTGTTTTTACTCTGCTATTTCCTCTGCGGGTACTGGCCTCCTTGCTGAGTGGCATAAGCTAACACCTACTGACCTCTCAAATGAAACTTGAACATAATGCTCATCAGTCCATAAGGTAGATGTAAGTACATCCTCCCCATCTCAACCAACTCTACTTGACTGTGACCTCGACATCAGGATGCTAGGTGGAAGGGGCTGGGGAGTGAGAGGAGGAAGAAGGGGGAAGATCATGCCTCCCGCTTTTCAGTCGGGCTTCTCAGCAGCTGTGGGTTAAAATTAAATATTTGTTACTGAGAGAAGGATATCCTACTTTTTGGTTGAACTGGGGCAGAAAAACATTGGAGAACAGTTGTTCTAAGTCTTCTGCCATAACCCCTGTAAAACCGCATTCTGTTTGTTTACATGGAAGTCCCTGCTAGAATATAGGTTTCCAAAAAATGAGAAATAAATCTTACTCCTCTCTACTCCCCTAGAGCCAACCCTGGCATGTAGCAGGGAAGACCGAAACATGGAAGGTCAAGTGACTAGGCCTTGACACTGGAGAGATGAGACATTAAGCAAGCTATGGTTTTTATGATCTCTGCTTCATTATCTCTGAAATAACACCTAAAAAGAACAAGACAGAAGCCAGAGGACCAGGGAGAAAGGTAAGGACCACACACTGAAGTGGGGTAGCAGGCAAGGACTTAGTCATTGGAAGAACATAAGAGCCTAGTTACTCCACCAGGAAATATTTTGCAACCTCTAGGAACCTTGATTATCTCATATGGAAAATGCAAAATTTACCTTCACAGCGGTATTGTGGGGAGCACTGATTGAGAAGACCTGTGTAAGCAGATTACGCATTATTGGTAGCAATTATTTTATCACAGACTTGTATAAACAGGAACATTATTGAAGTTGATGGAATGTTTGCTGGCCCACTGCTGCCCTACGGCTAGTCACATTCCTCCAACTAAGGAACAGATTAGTAACAGTCTCTGGCAGACATGCACTTGGGGGTAGCTATCTACTTAAATAATTAAAGAAACAGAAGGGCAGAAAGATAAATTTGCGATTGCATTCCATGCGGTATTCTGAGCGCTATTAACTTCCTCTTCTGACTCAGCTTTGGTCTAGACTTCTTTCCTCTGCTGGTCTCGTTTTGGTTAGTGCCTCAGCCCTGAGGAGCATGCATCTTGGCTGAGCTTATTCCTTGCCTAACCCTCATATACACTCCTGGTCCCAGTTATTTAACTTTATGTTGACAAAGGTCTCACAGATGCTCCAACCAAGTCCATTTTTTCTGTTAGCTCTAATCTTGAAAAACACCGCTTTTATCCTCTCAAATAATTGTCTAAGCCCTGACTTAAAACAGAAATAAAATTCAAAGCATAAAGCTTCTCCCTAGTACTAATCATGCCAGACTCCTCTATCTTCTCTTCATTACTTCCTGGGTTCTCTGAACTGTGGCCATAAAGTAGGATATTTGTCTTTACTGAAAATCACATCTAGTCCTCTAAACTACCACTGAGGATCTCTGTGGAGGGAACTACATTATAGACCAACATGATGTCTCTCAGTAAAACTGGCACAGCCGTATTTCCTTTTGCCTTGGACTAGTCACTAGTTCCTTGGTGGAGAGTGAGATGAGCCAGTCCTATGTATCTACCAGTTCCACATTCCTAGGTTCAATCAACTGCAGATTGAAAACGTTTGGAAAAAAATAATCCAGAAAGTTCCCAAAAGAAAAAATTGAATTTTCTGTGTGCTAGCCAATATTTGCATAGCATTTACAACTATCTAAATAGCATTTACATTCTACTTGCTATTGTAAGTAATCTAGAGGTGATTAAAAGTATACAGGAGGATGTACATAGGTTACACAGAAATACTACACCATTTTATACAAGGAACTTAGGCATCTTCAAATTTTGGTAACTGTGAGAGCCCTGGAACCAATCTCCCACAGACAGCAAGGAGTGAGTGTAATCGGCTTGAGTTTAGAGGCCATGGTTGTATAAAAAATATAGCAAATTATGTGCAGTGGGACAATGCTGTTCCCATCTGTGAGGCCAAAGGGAAATGAAACTTTGTCAGGTACAGCATATTCTTATCTAACAACTCTTGATCATTCTGGGCAAACATCAATAAAATAGTGAACTGGCAAGTTGAATTGCCATCATTTTTTTTTAACATCTTCATTGGAGTATAATTGTTTTACAATGTCGTGTTAGTTTCTGCTGTGTAACAAGGTAAATCAGCTATACATATACATATATCCCCACATCTCCTCCCTCTTGCGTCTCCCTCCCTCCCACCCTCCCTATCCCACCCATCTAGGTGGTCACAAAGTACAGAGCTGATCTCCCTGTGCTATGCAGCTGCTTCCCACTAGCTATTTTACTTTTGGTAGCATATATATGTCCATGCCACTCTCTCACTTTGTCCCAGCTTACCCTTCCCCCTCCCCATGTCCTCAAGTCCATTCTCTACCTCTGTGTCTTTATTCCTGTCCTGCCCCTAGGTTCTTCAGAACCTTTTTTTTTTTTTTTAGATTCCACATGTATGTGTTAGCATATGGTATTTTTCTCTTTCTGACTTACTTCACTTTGTATGAGAGACTCTAGGTCCATCCACCTCACTACAAATAACTCAATTTCGTTTTTTTTTATGGCTGAGTAATATTCCATTGTATATATGTGCCACATCATCTTTATCCATTCACCTGTTGATGGACACTTAGGTTGCTTCCATGTCCTGGCTATTGTAAATAGCGCCACAATGAACATTGTGGTACATGACTCTTTTTGAATTATGGTTTTCTCAGGATATATGCCCAGTAGTGGGATTGCTGGGTCATATGGTAGCTCTATTTTTAGTTTTTTAAGGAACCTCCATACTGTTCCCCATAATGGCTTTATCAATTTACATTCCCACCAACAGTGCAAGAGGGTTCCCTTTTCTCCACACCATCTCCAGCATTTATTGTTTGTAGAATTTTTGATGATTGCCATTCTGACTGGTGTGAGGTGATACCTCACTGCAGTTTTGATTTGCATTTCTCTAATGATTAGTGATGCCATCATTTTTAAATGGTTTCCTTTCTCTTTCTTGCTTTCATTCTATTACTCTTTCTCTAGTTCATACAGTAAATTTGTATATGAATTGACTTCACTGAAGTAGGCAAGGAGCATGTTTGTTTTGCTGAGTGCCTGGAGTACAGTGGGTATCAATAAATAGTTTTTAAGTGTTCTTCAATATTTCCACAAACCTGTCAGCACTTTCAAGTAAAGACATCCATTTTAGAACCAATTATCTTTCCTGCAAATTATTTTGGATGTCTCCTTTTGATGTCTCGGATTTTTATACTATCACCATTTGTCCAGCTGCAGAGGCTTAAACTCCTTAATAACAGCTAATCCAAGTTGAAAAACTTAAGCCACCTACAAAATTATATATTCTAACAGTCCTGTATTTTAGGCATATAGAAACTCAGCTGCAAGAAAATTTAAATTCTTGTTCAAGATACCCAGCTTACAGCAGCTAGCTAGAAATTCTCAAGACTCCAGAACATCACTAATGCCCTTCCCTCCTCTCCTTCGCTTCTAATATCCAAGAGGTACCAAGCCTTGTCCATTTCCATTCATCACAGTTTCTTTTCCTTCCTCACATTGTCTCTCATTTGTATCTTTCTTTATATTTGGATCACCACAATTTTTGTTGTGAATGTTATCCTATTATACTTGGAATTCTTTCCGTTAACTTTCTAATTACTAACTTCCTTATCTGCAGTTCATCTTGAACAGAACTGCCATATCCATCTTGTTGTGAGTAGGTAGCCATGAGGCTAACACGATGAAAGCAATGTTTTAAGAAGACCAGTCTGGCAGTGCTGTTCATGATGGATTAGAGGACAGATAAAGGAGACAGAGAGATGGTCTAAAAGATTGCTGAAGTAATTCTGGATTCCTTAATGAGGGTCTTGACCGAGGTGGTTTCACCACTTTCTTTTCAACCCCTTCATTCCACTTTATGAACTCTGGTAAAATTTCCAATTCAAACTGCTATGATATTTTAAAGAGTAAATGGCCTCGTTGCCAAGGAGAGCCTTTGTATTCCACTAAATTACATTCTCCTTTCCTAGGCATTGATCTCTTACCACTCTGTAATGTTCCTTAGTACTTTAAGCAGGCTTTTCCTTTCAAATCCTTGTTCTTTTGAAACAGTTTCAGAAACGCTTACTACCTCATTATTCATTTTTACATTATTTTTCAAAAGCTAATATCATTTTTAAGTTTTTAAAGACAGAAAGGGGATGTGAAAGATTCACCATTCTGTTAGTAACGGGGATTGCAGGCTATATTTCTAATTATTAAAAATATTTTTCATAGCAAAACAACCAAATGGTCCTAGGTTTTAGCACACAATGAGTTGCAGAAGTGAAAACCTATAATGCAGCTGTTAAACACTCCCCTGAAAATTTCTCAAAGTTAGTCTTACGGGGACAGTGTCAGGTGTCAGGGATTAACTTCTAACAACTCAATTATTACGTGTACTTTCCAGGGCTCACTTCCTTAACAGATTGTTTATCAGAGAGACCATATAGCATTTTCTAAGGCTTGCAATTCCCTACACAAGAAACTTTTCTTACCCCTCCCATAACATTATCTGCACCTAGATTAAGCTCATAACATCACATACTACACAACAGAAAACAAATAAAATATGCAGCCCCCAAATTTTCTCGTGACTAAGCAATTGTTATTATTTGGGAAAAAATGTCCCTTTAATTAAAATTCTTACCACATAGGGTCTTGATTTAGGGTGTTAGTTTTTTAAACTCCGAAACTAGGCTTCTGTGGCACAAAGCTATAGTAAATATGAAATTGTGTGTATTAATGTTCCTTGGTTTAAAGCTAATTTTCTTAGTAATCTCTCTCTGGAAAAACTCAGCATTCATTTACATATAGCTTATAAAATATAATCATTCATAAATTAATGAAATACCAGCTTCTTAATATGCTTTACTTAGAGGCCATTAAATACAATCAAATATACAATAGCAAAGAAATTACATTTCTCAAAGCTGAAACCTCAGATTCCTTTTAATCATAATATTCTTTAGAAATATGCTGCCCTGAAATATTTAATCCCCTGAAATTTTAAACAATCCGTCTCCTATCAATAATGAAAATTAGTTTCTTAACAATCCCTCTCCAATCACTAATGAAAATTGGTAGTACCTAAAGGCAGAGACTAAGCCATTAGGTGGTTGCCAGACTTTCACAGCCCAAGCATCCTCTTATTCTCAATATTTTTTGAATCCTTTTTATAATTTGCTCTATGCTAACAGAAACACTAAACATGGCCCAGAATTTAGCTCAGAATAAAGACACACCCTACCCAGTGGTCTACCTTTGATAGGTAGTACAAAGAAAGATCCTGAGGCCCTGCTCACCACAAAGGAAAAAGAACAAAGAGTGAAGAAAACTCAAGCTCTCGTGTATCTCAGGAAGTACCCCGTTCACAGATAACATAACGGACTCAAGCCCTGGTGATAGGTTATCCCATGGCTGTCTCATTATTTTAAGGGGTATTACAGAATTCTTGCAGTAGAATTAAAATATACTTTTAGAAAAACAATAAATATATACCAAGTACTGGTTTAATGAATTGCCAACCAGGAAGTGGGTGCTGGAGGGATTCCAACTGAAAAAAATATTCAGGGACAGAATATTATAATATTAATTATTTATTTTTAAAAATGTTTCTCTGGCCACTGATTCCAAGTCTGTTACTTCTCTCACTCAATAGCTTCATCTGTGCTCTGACTCCCTGGATCTCACATCCTATGGCTGGAAAACTTCTGGAACCAGTGGACTCAGCGACATTCTCATACCTATGAAAGTTTCAAGCATAACCACCTATTATGCTTAGTAAGTTAAGAAGTGGCTTCCCTAACCTATCCATCTGCTGCAAAATCATTCCTCTGCAACTCATGCAGGTACTCAGAGGAGTGACTGCCCAGGGTTGTACAAGGGATCAGAAGCCTATGAAGTTAACAAAATTCAACTGCGTGATCTTAAAACAACTTTATTTAACAGCCAAGGACCAATCTGACCATGCTACCACTATACTCAATTTACTCCTTCTATAATGATAATTATTTGCTCATATCTGATTTTCACTCAGATTATGGACTTCTCAAAAACAGGGACTATATACAACTTATTTTTCATCTCTAGTATTTAGTATAGGATTTGACATATATTACTGTTAGTACACATACTACTTAGTAAATAACAGTAAAAATTAATGATTGGAAGAATTCTTTTCAGTTATTTTTTAGACATTCCTTTTTAAGGCAAATAAACGTATACATTTAGAATCTCAAGTAACTAGAAATCAACACTGTCCCAGTTCTCTTGCCTGCCTCAGGATCTGGAACAAAGATTATTATTCCAGAAGGTATGCTTCTCTGAAAATTGAAAAACAAATCAAGTCATTATTTCTCTAATCCAAAACATTGTTCTTACTGTTCTTAGCTTTACTTACCCAATGCAGTCAGGGGTTAAATAGAGAATAAGTATTGTTTGTTCCTGATGGGTATGCCTTGCATCTTCAGGTGCAGTTACTGGAATTGAAATGGAGCTTTAAAAAGCACATACCCAGCCAAAAGGTAATTACAGTTATTTAAACAAAGGCAAATCCATCTGTGTTTAACCTACTGTGTCATCAACTCTGCTAGCACTGTCAAACTAGTATTCTAGAAACACTTTTTAAAGCCAGTATTTCAAACAAACAAACAAACATGGATGTAATTAGAAGGGAAGAGAGACGGAGGAAACCAAACCCTGCAGATTTGGGGGGTTTGACTGTGCTGACTGGAGAAGCAGAGAATGGGAAAACCTTGTTTATTCTGCTTGGCTCCTAGGAGTAACATCTTATCATGTTCATGATCAGCAATGTTCTCTCTGTATATGCTGATATTGGAGCTGGTTTTCAATGACTGTATATGAGTCTCTGGATTTGAGCAAGAATCATCTGGCCTGTGCTGTTTAAGTATAGTTACTTGAGAATGGGCATATTTCTTAATATGGTCATCAACACAAAAATGATACAAAGATCTACCTGAATTTTTCCCTTAGTTGCATGCCTGACTGCCCATGCATCCATCCCATGGATCTCTTCTCAGAAGTTTGGTACAAGAACTCAGCAACTTCCATGCTCACAATACATGTCAAGTTTGTTTGTAAAGTGCAAGCAATATGATAATGGAACGAAGGTAGCATCCTTAACCAGCAGGCAAGTGCTGGCCACAGGATATATCAGCTCCTGGAATCACAACTTGGTAATTTTTCCTCCTGATGCAAGATAAATCATTTGAGCCAATACAATTAGGGTCCCATAAAAAATGCATACGTCTTAAGAGTGAGCGAATAAGCCAGTGAGAAGTAGTCTACTATAAGCTCTTGCCTTATAACCCGGGGGCAACATAGAAGGGAAAAATAGACTTTGGCACCCATCAAAATACTGCTGTAGGGGATGGAAGCTGAGGTTGCAACCTGATCTGAGTCCTGCTCACAGGCTAGGCAGCTCTTATGCAAACTTAATCCTTTTGATTTTCTCTAGAAGCAGCAACTAAGACTATACTTATCAAATATGGTATCCCTACCTATAAGTCTCACTAGCATTGCATTCATTACACTTTTTATCTTGAGAGAGAACACTGAGACAAAAAATGAGAGTTGGGGGGAATGGACATTTGTTACTATTACTTCCATTTTATCCAATGCAACCCGTGGTGTACTGGAGCTGGTCTCATGGCTCTGGAAAGCAGACTGTATAAATCTTTCCCCAACTCCACATTCAGTGATGTCACTTTGATAGCTTGAAATTGGCTATGGTAGGATTACTCAGAGCAGGAAAATAGGCAAGCAATGCAAATTAGGGCCTTATTCTTTAGTGGAGAGCTGGCTGTAAAACACCAGCAGACCACTAATTACAACTCTCGCTAATAGTCCCAGGAAGGAACTCCTACAATTTGACACTTCACTAACTGAACTAACTCCCTTGTTCCTATTCATCTCTATCTTTGACTGATGTGGGTCCTTACTACCTTTCGACATCATCTTTGTACGAATATCTGAGTTCTTAGTGTCTTCCTCAGAAACTCAATTGAAAGGGAAATCAGCACAAAGGGCACACAGATGGTCATGTTATTTTCAGCAATGACTTCTTGATTCTCTGGTCAAATTCATTCATTTCAACACTTACTGATTTCCTACTGTGTACACAGACTACTAAAGTGCTGTGGAGTGCTGGAGACAATTTTTCATGGGTCTCTTGAATTTCTGTACACCTTGTGAGTGGAGACTGACTTTGTTCTGGATTAGCCTTTCACAGATGTTCGTGGCATGTATATAGAGATACCGCACTCTTCTGGAGTAGAAGACAGATGTGTGTGCTGACCAGTAGAGTAAACACAGTGCCTCTTTCTGGGGCAAAATTTGGCTTGTTTGCTTTCAAAAGATTGGGGCTTCCTAAGCTCAAACACTGACACAAATCCACTGTGTTCCCTGCATCCACCTAGGTCTGTCACCACATTGCCCCTGTGGGGTTTAAGGGACAAGAGAAATTGTTGCAAACATGAAGCTCATGCTATCTGCTGTGTCATGAGTAATGAAGTTCTCTGTCTCTGATCCAGGTGCCTCGTGTCTTCTGCCAGCATCTATGAAATTATGGTAGGGTAACTTGTCACCTAGTCTGTAGGGTAAAGTATCAGGGCCTTCATAGTTTCTGACATGGAGAACATAAAATAAGGTTATTCATGTTCTTAAAGAGACATATAAACTTGTTGAGATGTGATTATGTATAAATACATGTAATTATAAAGCACTGACTTGCATACAACCAAAATACATAAAGCTACATCAAGTAGTACAAAGGGGGAAAGATCTGCATCATAAGTACTTGAATCTGTCATCATGAAAAAAATTATGGTACGGCACTGAATTTCATTAAAAAGTAAATAGTTTATCCCACACAACCCTCATTCATGATCATGCTTGTAGAAGGAGCATTAATCATCTAATCAGTAACATGGCAACTAATTTAAAGAACCAAGATAGAAAAGACATTCAACAAAATCACTGATTAGAAAAATTAACACTAGTTTGGCTGGACAAAAATTTTTACTCTAGTAAGTTGTTTATATAATAAATGATATTAAACATTTCTTCAATTTGTTGATCACCAACAATAGGGCAGGTAGTGCAATAGAGTCTTTACAAGTAGTCTTTGTAATACAGTAGCTTTTCAAGTAGGAATTATTATTTCTATTTTATAGGAGAGAAAATTGTGTTCAGAGAAGTTAAATAATTTATTCAAAATTAATATAGCTACTAAATAGCAGGAAATTGATTTAAATAATATTACTCAAGTAGTTACACAACACAGTGTCTGACATACTTTTAATAAAATAAACATATATTGATTAACATGTGACTGACTCTTCACTCTATCTTTGGACTATTTAGGAGAGTTTATAATTGGAGTATGGAACTGGGGCTCCAGAGGGCCTATAATCTCCTCTAATATCAAGTAAAGTTAATAAGGAACTTCAAATGGGAGAGCTAGAAAATAATTTTTTTTCCTCTTTGGGTTTCTGGGACATTTACCCCATTATACCTCTAGTTCTACTCTGGAACCCTCTTTCCTCAGGCAATTAAACCTCCATAGAGCTAAACTTTTAGAGTGGAGTGAGACAAGGGCAGACGGAGTTCAGGATGAGAGTTGAAGACAGAAGTGCAGTATCCCAAGGACACTTAAGTTCAGTACAGGAGCACCCAGAGCCTGAGCCATAAGGAGGGGGAGGGTAAGGTGCTCAAGGTCCAGAGAATGGCCTAGTTAACCACGGATTCATTTTGCCTAAAGAAGAACCTGCTTCTCTCTTGGAGACTCTGAATTACCCAAAGCAAGACTCCTTGCTCCATTTCTGTTTGACCACATGGACAAACACTGATAAGCATAAATATATGGGAGCCAAAATAATACACAGGTGGAGAACCAAAAGGCAATTTTATTATCTTTTCAACGAGACAAACTTACCACTATTTAATACTGCAACATGCAAACTGCCTCTACTCCCCTGCCAAAATCCACGCCCACCTCAACACGACCAATCCCCTTTATCCAGCTTTACTTTTTTCTATTTTCATAGTTCTTATGACTATCTTACACGTCACATAATTTACTTATGTTTATTTTTTATTATCACTCCTACAAGAATTCAAGCTGCACAAGGAGCAGGATCTTTGTTTTGTATCCAAAACATAGTTGCTCAATAAATATTATGGGAATGAATGAATGAATAAACAACCATTAACTGTTCAAAAATAACAATTATTTATTGGGCTCTTACTATATGTCAAGTACTGTTATAGCTTCTTTACACACATTAACTCATTTAATGCATACAATAAATCTATGAGATAGAATTACTCTTATCCTTGTAAGTTAGCGTACTACAGTACAAAGGTGTTAAGTATCTTGCTCCAAAATCACACAACTACTAATTACAGAGCTGAGTTTTGAACCTGGGAGTCTGGTTTCAGAGTCAATCCTCCTAACCACTGCATCAGTGATGGATATTCATAATGATGACCTGAGCCATTTCAAGAAAGACAAATATTATGTATTAATTATTTTAAGAAGGCAGAGATGTATGTAGTACTTTTAGAAAGGTACTTAACCTAAATTATTAGAATAAAATATTAATTATTTAGGTATCTTTAACTGGCACTTCGGTTTTCTAGATAATTAACTTACATGGATTATCCCATTCCCTCAAATACCTGTTTAATTGTAGAATTCCAGTGGGCATATTGTTTCCATAATTTCTTCTCTTCTATCCTTCCCCTAATTCTTCTCCCTTTTCTGCTCCATTCCTGTCCCTCCTCTTTTCTAATTCTTGATGATCACCATCATCATCGTCACTATCATCATCACCAATATCAACAAAGCGGTGCTGGGAAAACTGGACAGCTACATGTAAAAGTATGAAATTAGAATACTTCTTAACACCACACACGAAAGTAAACTCAAAATGGATTAAAGACCTAAATGTAAGGCCAGACACTATAAAACTCTTAGAGGAAAACAGAGGCAGAACACTCTATGACATCAATCACAGGAAGATCCTTTTTGACCCACCTCCTAGAGTAATGGAAATAAAAACAAAAATAAACAAATGGGACCTAATGAAACTTAAAAGCTTTTCCACAGCAAAGGAAACCACAAACAAGATGAAAAGACAACCCTCAGAATGGAAGAAAATATTTGCAAATGAAGCAACTGACAAAGGATTAATCTCCAAAATTTACAAGCAGCTCATGCAGCTCGATATCAAAATAAAACAAACAACCCAATCCAAAAATGGGCAGAAGACCTAAATAGACATTTCTCCAAAGAAGATATACAAATTGCCAACAAACACATGAAAGAATGCTCAACATCATTAATCATTAGAGAAATGCAAATCAAAACTACAATGAGATATCATCTCACACTGGTCAGAATGGCCGTCATCAAAAAATCTAGAAACAATAAATGCTGGAGAGGGTGTGGAGAAAAGGGAACCCTCTTGCACTGTTGGTGGAATGTAAATTGATACAGACACTATAGAGAACAGTATGGAGGTTCCTTAAAAAACTAAAAACAGAACTACCATATGACCCAGCAATCCCACTGCTGGGCATATATCCTGAGAAAACCATAATTCAAAAAGAGTCATGTACCACAATGTTCATTGCAGGTCTATTTACAATAGCCAGGACATGGAAGCAACCTAAGTGTCCATTGACAGAGGAATGGATAAAGAAGATGCACATATATACAATGGAATATTACTCATCCATAAAAAGAAATGAAATTGAGTTATTTGCAGTGAGGTGGATGGACCTAGAGTCTGTCATACAGGATGAAGTAAGTCAGAAAGAGAAAAACAAATACTGCATGCTAACACATATGTATGGAATCTATAAAAAAAAAATGGTTCTGATGAACCTAGGGCCAGGACAGGAATAAAGACACAGATATAGAGAAATGACTTGAGGACACAGGGGTGGGGGGTAAGCGTAAGCTGGGACGAAGTAAGAGAGTAGCACTGATATATATACACTACCAAATGTAAAGTAGATAGCTAGTGGGAAGCAGCTGCATAGCACAGGGAGATCAGCTCAGTACCTTGTGACCACCTAGAGGGGTGGGATAGGGAGGGTGGGAGGGAGACGCAAGAAGGAGGGGATATGGGGATATATGTACACATGTAGCTGATTCACTTTGTTATACAGCAGAAACTGACACAACACTGTAAAGCAATTATACTCTAATAAAGATGTAAAAATAAATAAATAAAGGGAATTCTAATGCAAAAAAAAGTTTTTAGATTAAGTAGCGCATCACCTAGATTTATTTAAGAAGCACAAAATTTATTTTTTTAGTGTAAGTGGTCTTTAAAACATGCTGCAACTAAAGGCTTACTCTGCAAAACTCCAATAAAAGAAACTAATTATGCAAAAACAAACAGAAAAGCAAGGTGTCCCTGTTAACTTTAAACTGGCTCATTGTATTGTATGAGAATGAGAATTCTCATATTGTGAGACCCAAAACTTTAGTGATAACTTTTATTTAGGACTCAAGCTATTCCTGTTATTTCAGATACCTTGGATTTTATTTTCCATTAGAAGTGCGTTATATTTTAACAACACCAGCACAATGCTTTATATTGGGAGTTATAAACATAACTGTAGGTCACCACATCGTAGACTTCTGACATTCATGAATTTTGCTCTTGCCAGAGCAATTTCATAAGTCAAGAGCCCCTGCCTTGCAGCTTCATTTTGCTGTAATTTTCCAGATTGTTTCTTTGACCACACGAACAGTTGACTCCTTATATTCACTATATGTATTAGAAGCACTGTGAGACTCCCATTTTTATATTACACTTGCTGACAAGTGCCACAAATAACTTCAACGCAATTTACTGTCTGGTCTAGACAGAATCATATCTGACAGGTGTTTCCTTCACCCGATCCTGGTTTACTGCCCAACTATGAGGATGATATGCTCTGTTTTGGAAGCAGAAGAAAAGTAATAGAGTCCTTAAATATTGTGAGTATTGATTCATGGTCCAAGCCCTAATAACCAGCAACAGTTAAATATCTAAACAGAGACAATTTAATATTCCAATTCATTAACCATTTTCTGAGAGGGATGCTAGCCTACACTGAACTGCTTCAAGAAGGTAGAGGTGAGTTCAGAATAATCACAATGGGGAAAAAAAAAGCAAATCTTTGCTGTTATGGAAAATAACTTCTATTTATGTAAATGAGAACTTAAGCTCATTGGAGGACGAGCGGTAGGAGCCTTAAGAAGATCAATTTAGGCACAACAAGTGGATGGTAAATGAATAGCACAAAGAGGAGGAGAGATACTATTACAGAACAAAAAACACCCAGAAAAATCATTATCGATACTATTGTTAGTAAGGTAATTTTTGAGTTTTTGTATAGAGCCTAACATTAGGAATATTGGTACTCCTAGAAAATTGAGTATTTACTATAAATCCAATCTGCTAGGCATTAATACTTTAATATCATTGATTTTTTATTCTGTTATCTTAGATGACAGTAAATGCTTGATAGAAAATCAAATTATACCCTGATCCCTCAAAGTAAGAACTTAATAGTTCAGCTAGAGAAATTTGTCCTTAGCTATGCCTAGTTTAATCCTATACCAGTCATACATTCTCAGAAACACAGCTGTAATTTAAACTGATTTAATTACCTTCTTGTCATCTCACTGGTAAGGGAATTTTAAAGGAATACTACAATGTACTCTGTCCCTGTGTTGTTGTGCCCTATAACACACTCAGAGAAAAGGGCTTGGAAAGGTGAGGGGTCTGCTTGCCAAATCATATTCTGAATAGTTGTAAGGAAGGAGTCTGGCTCCTAGTTAAAAACCTATGTGTGATTTTTCAGGCCTCACCACAGGCAATTATGAAGCTCTAAGTATCAGCCCTCATGGGGTGAAGCTGCCCTCCCCCAACCAGACTGGGTACATGGCCAATGCACTGCTATTTCTGGACAGAGGTGCGGTCAAGGACTCAGTCCCCTGGTTGGTCATTGCCTTTCACATATTTAGATACCTAGCCCTGGGGATTTCATTCCTAGGTCTCTCTGAGGCCTTGGGCAGAGGTCTTCTTTAGGTGTTTCTCAAGTTCTCCTTGTAGGGAGAGGGAAATCTTAAAGATATATTTTTCCCCACTCTGATTCAGTACTCAGTACTTTTCCACCTCTAACCCTTTCCCCTTTTCCTCTCTGTTAAACACACATCTCAGGATCAATAAAACTGCTGGAGCCCTTTGTACGGGGCTCTCTAAACAGTGAGGACTCCCAGGTCTGCACTGATCCCCATGGCCCTTGATCAGGGTTCCATGGGGGAAATGGAACAGGGAGAATCAGCACTTTCTCTGGTTTTCAACTCCTGCTTATACCATCACACTAAGTGATTAAAGTCGTAACTCTTTCATTTTTGGCTTGTTGCTTAAAGCAGCTGTTCTGGAGACCTGGCAGCTCAGCTCTCACCTACCCCCACTCCAGCTCACCTGAGTTCCTGACAGTAAAAAATACAGATATTTTGCAAAAGGTAGAGAAAATTCAAAGGTGATATGACAAGGCTCTTTAAATGTTTAAAGAACAAGTTCCATGACAGAGAAAAGAGACCTGTTCTTTGCTGCTCTAGAAAGCAGAACTAGGACAAATTGGTGGAAATGACAGCAAGTTAGAAATTCAATCATCACCAATCACTATAATTACAATAAATGTGGGAAAGAGCCAGTATTTATAGAGCCTTTACTGTGTGCCAGGCATGAGGCATGATGCTAAAATATGTACAGAAAGCATCTCATTTTTTTTCTCACTGTTAACACTTTTGAAAAATGAGAATCTAATGTTAGTGGAAGGATTGCTTAATGATCTCCTTCCCAATGGAAATAGACAAGGTGAGGTATATTGTCTGTCTATTATGATAGCGCAGGAAAAAAATATCTTACACTGTGGGAGAGGATGAACTAAAAAGCCAAAGTTTCCCTGAACTGGCTAATCATCAAAATCACCTAGAGAATTAAAATAAATGGAAGATAGAATGTGTTTGGTTTTTAAAACAGAGGACTATACTACCAATCATCACTCCTTTTACTACATTCCCCTGACCCAAGAGGTAATTTAGCAGGATTCTGATTAAAGAGATCTAGAGAGAGCCATGACATATATATATTTTAAAAGATCCTTCAGTACTCTGATTATGAATCAGGATTAGGAAACATTACTTCCAATATCTCCCAATTCAAGAAGTCTGAGAGCAAATATTAAAATATTATTATTAAAAGAATAAGGCTTGGGCTTCTCTGGTGGCGCAGTGGTTGAGAGTCCGCCCACCAATGCAGGGGACACAGGTTCGTGCCCCGGTCCGGAAGGATCCCACATGCCGCGGAGCGGCTGGGCCCGTGAGCCATGGCCGCTGAGCCTGCGCTCCGCAACGGGAGAGGCCACAACAGTGAGAGGCCGTCGTACCGCAAAAAAAAGAATAAGGCTTATTTTAGGATTATTTTCACATGTCATTTAAGCTGTGCTATTATGAAATAATTTATATGTAACAATGTAGGTGACTATATATGATATAAAGAAACACTCTTGTATTTACTACTTAGTTCAAAAAAATGTTTCCAATATTATTTGCCTCTCTTCAACCTTATCCCTCTCCTCCAGAAGTAACTATCCTGAATTTTCTGGTAACAATTCCCTTGTTTTCCCCAACACTACTCTGTTTTAATTACTAGAGTTTTAAACTAAGTTATTTGACTGGTAGGATAAGTGTCTCTACCTTGTTCATTTTCTTAAGGACTGTGTTAGCTTATTTTCCTTTCTGTCTTCTGTAAAATTTTTAGATCACATTTTCAATTAAATTTTAAAACCTGTTGAGGTTTGAATTATATTAACTACCTATCAATTTACAGAGAATTGATATCTTCATTGGATCATCTATGCACTGAGCATGATTTCTGTATTTATACCTTTTTAAGTGCTTTCAGTTAAGTTCTGTGTTTTTCTGTAAATGGCACAAATACTATCCACTAGATTTTTCCTATGGTCCTTGTACTCTTATTCACATTGTCAATTCTTCCTTTTTACTGAATTGCATTTCTAACACATTATTGCCAAAAAATAGAAATGCAATTGACTTTTGTATATTAAGCCTATCCAGTATTCTTTCCAAGCAGGCTTATTAAAACTAATAATTTGTTTCAAACTTGATTTTTATATGTAGACCATTGTATAATCTGCAAATAACGGTAGCTTTGTTTCCTATGTCAAAATGTTATAGCTTTTCTTCTTCTTTTATCATGGTGCTGTTTAGACTCTCCAAAACAATGCTGAATAGAGGTGGTGCTGTAACAGACTTATTTCCTCGTTGCTGGCCTAAAGTAAATTGTTTTAACATTAAGCATGACATTTCCTATAGGTTTTTGTTATATAAATTCATCAGGTTAAGAAATTTTTCTTTCTAATTCAATAGGATTTTTTTCAAAAACCACTAATGGGTTATCAATGCTACTGAATGATTATTCATCATCTGTTGAAATGGTCATACAATTTTTCTCCTTTAATCACCGTATAGGTTAGATTATCTACTGTTAAACTTGCACTCCTGGGATAAACCTAACTTGATCATGATTTATTATCTTTTTATACAAAATACTGGATGCTATATAATACTGTAGTTAGTAATTTTCTATATACATACATGACAGAGCACAGCCTGTAACTTTCCTGCTGCTTATTTTCCTGGTATGATTTGACCCACATGATTATACTAGTTTCATAAAATAAGTTGGAAAATGTATCTTCTTTTTCTATTATCTGCAAAAATGAGTGTAAGATGAATCCTTCTAGGGTTTGCTCTTTGTATGGATCTCCACTACAAAGTCTCACTTACAGAGGTCCCAGGTCCTTTTTTCATATGGCCTGCTTACCGCCAAAGCTAAAGATGTACGCTTCCAAGATTAGCAGATACCCCTGGGGCAGGTGATACTTTATGTTTGCTTGTCTCTCTGGATTTGCAGTTCCCCTTGAAATTCATGAGGGTTTTCCTTACTTTCTTGCAAGCTCAGCAATACATTTAAGAGGATGATTTTTATATTTTATTTAGAAATGAGTGTGTGCCATACCTTGAGTGGGGAGAAAGATAAACCTCATCTTTAATTCACAGGAGAGCTTTCCCACCATAATGTAACATCATCTGCTTGAATGACTACAGGGGAGTATTCCTAGAGCTGGTGAATCTGGGATGAAACAAAGATGGCCAAGACTATGCACTACTACAAGAAGGGGTGAGAACATATGCATTTGCAAAGTGGCAGCAATGAGACAAAATAAGATGCAGTTGCAGTACAACAAGCTTTGTAGCTTATTTTACATTAATTCAGCTTCAGTGTACTCGAAAGCAACAGGTTACTTTGAGCAATTTAAGCAACTGCAACAAAATGCCCTCTCTGCAGTCCTTAGCACTCTCTCCTTTGGCTTCACTTTCCTAAAACCTTCTCATACTCTGCCACTCAAAACAAAATGACTTTATAAACATCCCTGAAAAGAAAGTACAAATAGAATGGCAATGAGATTGATTTGCTAAGAGTATGAAGACTGAAGAGCAAGTAGTAGAGGATTTTGAATATTCAGAGGAGTTGTTTGGATTATGTAACATTTGACTCACTTTGTGCCTGGGAAGCTTCGTGATACTAATGGTGTATTTATTGATCCATCTGTGGTACACAAGGGGCTACTCTGTCCTCCTCCCAATACTCTACCTATCTGATCAAAAAGTGCAGAATTGGCCACTCAATATTAACTGAATGAATAAAGAAAGGGCTGGTATACCCATGGCTTTCTTCAAAACCATCAGTATTTATTATACACTGGTTCAATATCAAAGCTACAATGGAACAGTAGCTTAGAATGGTGGTGTCTGCATTGTTGAATGATCAAATGACATTCACACCTGCACTTTGTCTGCCAGACAGGCTTCTACTTAGACAGTGATGTAGAATATAAACAACCCTCCTATTGTGGGCATACGCTTTTTCCTTTTCCAGCAGAGTTGTTTATGGAGTAGTTAACAATTGGAGAATAATCAAGATTGAAATTCTACCTTCCTTATATGTGCAATATCAAAGATTTGGGGGGAAGAACCAAAAAATCATAAACACATACACACAAAACACTCTCATCCTGAAAGACTAACTGAACTCAAGGCATGAAAGACCAGTAGTGAAACATAATTTTTGATGAAGGAAGACATTACATAGAGAGGAACTTTAAATTATGGAATCAATCCTAATTTCCTATTTGTCTTTTATTGAAGATTTTTGTTTGATAGTTTCTTTTAACCTTTTTCTCAATAAATGTGTTCAGTGTTTAAAGTTGTTTTAAAAATATATTTATGTTTGTAATTTTTTTAGACAGTATCCTGCTCCATTTCAACCCCTCACCCCACACCTGACACCCAATACAGCAGTAAATGCACTTCATGGCATTTTACCCAGAGTTCACATTGAAATTTCACCAACTAACTCTGAAGCAATTTGAGTTCAAGGGAGAGTTTTGCATCATTTTGTTTTAATTTATAGGATCAAGCAAAATTATCAAATTCTCACATGGCAGTCAATGTAGAAAAGTACCTTAAAGCTGCATTCTTCATTATGTGTTTATCTAACAGCTTCAGCTTTAAAACTTCTGTTATTTATTTAACACTAAAAACATCTTATGATTAAATTATGGATCAATATTGTTCTTGTTATAGAAAATGCCAAAGAACATTGAAAATAAAACCTATTTGACAAATGAAAGAAGATTTATTACAGCTGAGTGAGAAATCATCCTTCCACAAAGAATGAAGATTAAGAGTACATGTCAGGGAAAACAACAAGTGAGCTTGATAAAGCAGGTTTTCGCTAATGACCTTAAAAGGACCTTTAAAATGTGATCACCTACATCCATCACTGCTCTAATCTAAAACATCATCCCCTCTAGACTGGATTATTGCATAGTCTCCTAACACAGAGCTTCCAGAGTGATCACTACACATGTAAGTTAGATTCCCTAATTAAAATCCCCTCACTGCTTCCCATTACCCTTAGAGTATAGTCCACGCCTCACATTGGCCTTCTGTCTGTTCTCCTATTGGACTAGGCTCATCTCCTCCTCTGATCACTTTGCTAGGCCAGATCTCAATATCGAGGTATTAAATCGTGTTATCTTGAAAAACAATCCGAAATGTTACCTGGCACTCTCTAGCATATTATCTTGTTTTCCATAGCACTTAACATTATCTGATACTCCTAATTTACTTGTTTGTTTCTCTCTATATATTAAAATTTAAGTTCCAGGACAGCGAGATCTCTTGTGACAGTTACACCAGTGCCTGAAACACTGTAAGAGGTTAATAACCATGTGTTGAATGGATGATTAAAGAATATTCTCCAATATTCAGTAGAGAACTACTGTAACTTCTGAGCAAGGGAGTGACATGATAAATTGTTCACACACACGTAGCACTTGTGTGAAAATACTATTAGATTTAGAAGAGGGTGCAGATGGGATGGTCAGCAGAAATCCATGGTGAACTGTATTATTAAAGTGAATTTAAATGAAGAAAGACCATTCAGAGAATTTATATTGTCTGGGAGGAAATATGGAAGAGTATACCAGTATTAGCACAGTCTTAATACTTAAGGAAACAGGTAAGCAGGATTATAAATGCTAAAGAAAGAGTAAAACTGTTTATATATATATTCTGTATGAAAATAGTGTGAAGAAAAATTAATGTATTTTTAAATATTTCATTTTCATTTGTATAAAATACTCATTTTTAATTTATTAATAATAAAGGAGACCTTTATTAATCAGAAATCAAGTCCAGATATGCACATTTAGGAATCATTACTATACAAGTAAATGGGAAATCTTCACAGAAAGATGAATTTCCCTCAAGACAAGGCCTTATCCTGAGAGAAGGGTAGGTTCCCTTACCTCTTACTTGCCTCAGTTCCCTTATCATTAAAATGGAGATAACGGTAGACACCAGTAGATTATCTAGCTCTTCATCTGGTTTATTTGTAAAGGGTAAAACAAAAATGGCAGAGCAGGTAACAGCCAGAGGATGCGAGTGTAGGGTCTTTTGGTAGGTGGGCAAGAGGAAACATTGAAAAGCAGTAGGGCTGACGGGTGACTCAACACAGACGGAAGCTTCTAGGATAGAAGTGGGTGAGGGGCAGAGGAAAAGGATAAGAAAGTGGTGGAAAGTGAGCAGCTATAGGGAAAAGGTAAATAGGGGAAGCCTTTGAAACAAAGAAGTTACTTCCTCAATGAGGAGGCGTCAACGTATACCAAAGTAATGGTAGGAAACCTGTGCCTTATATACTCAGACTTTGTAGAGAAGGGAGTCATGAAGTGTGGATATCATGGCAAGCATATCATGTGGTCATTACGAACCAATGGTGAGTGAGACTGAATTTCTGATTCTTAAGGAGATATGTGAAGACTCTGATCAGAACTTTTACAAGAACAATTGTTCCTAAAAGATCAAAACTTTTTTTCTCATTTGTCACATTAAATATCACCTCACTTAGTACTTCATAAAGCAGAATAAAATTTTATAAATACTGGAGCCCCAATTGTAATGATCATGAAGCTAAGATGGTAAGCTATCTAGAAAAATACTAGCGGGGCATTGATAATGTAGTGTAATACTGTTAGCAGAGTAATTTAGAGTATGAGCTTTGAGTTGCTTAGGTTTCTATTTTGAAAATAGATAAAAATAAATAGCACTGCCTCCTTTCCCTTTTCATTTGGAATTAATGAGACAGAGAGAAACAAATTTGATTTTAGGTAAAACCAGGAGATATTTCTAATTCAAACCACAGCATATGAGAAAGGGCTGCCAAATGCAGTGAAGGCTGAATAAGGTAGAACATGAAACAGCAGCCCTACAGCTACAGCTCTCAGATGAAACTAATAGGACACAATGTTCAAAATTAGATAAACCTCTTTGGGTAATAAAGCCAATCATCCTTTGTAATGGTGAAAAGATGTGCCGTGGACACTGCATGGTGGTAAAGTAAACCAAGGAAGAACCAACAAGAAGAGGAATTATCCAGATATAATAATTTGAAGAATAAAATGTTGCAGAAGAAAGGGTGCACTGTGAGCAGTCTGGCAGGTGCTAGTCTCAGCTGTCAGGAGAGAAGTAAAAGGTAAAAGAATTCACATAGGGATTCCCTGGTGACACAGTGGTTAAGAATCAGCCTGCCAATGCAGGGGACACAGATTCGAACCCTGGTCCAGGAAGATCCCACATGCCGTGAGCAACTAACCCTGTGCACCACAACTACTGAGCCTGTGCACTAGAGCCTGTGCGCCGCAACTACTGACCCCGTGTGCCACAACTACTGAAGCCCACGCACCTAGAGCCCGTGCTCTGCAACAAGAGAAGCCACCGCAACGAGAAGCCCACGCACAGCAACGAAGAGTAGCCCCCACTCGCCGCAACTAGAGAAAGCCCGTGCACAGCAACAAAGACCAGTGAAGCCAAAAATTAATTAATTAAATAACTAAAAATTCACATATACACAACTCTGTCATCAGGTACGGCTTGTAAGTCAAGGAGAATATACTCTTGCCTGGGACACTGCTCTACTGGTAGATGCCCCAAGATGGACTCATGTCTTTTTTAAAATGACTGAATACTAACAATAATGGAACACTAACACAAGACTGACAGAAAGACACAACAAAAATAAAGGTGAAAAGGAACAGGAAAAACAAATGACAATACGAATGTTTCCAAGATATAAAAAATTTCCCCTAAAGAAAGGAAAACTGTGACAAGCACACTATCTTGCATTTAAGAAATAAAGTGATTTCTTTGCTGTGCAAAAGCTTTCAGGTTTCATTAGGTCCCATCGTTTTTATTTCCATTTCTCTAGGAGGTGGATCAAAAAGGATCTTGCTGTGATTGATGTCATAGAGTGTTCTGCCTATGTTTTCCTCTAAGAGTTTGATAGTGTCTGGCCTTACATTTAGGTTTATAAATCCATTTTGAGTGTATTTTTATGTATGGTGTTAGGGAGTATTCTAATTTCATTCTTTTACATGTAGCTGTCCAGTTTTCCCAGCACCACTTACTGAAGAGGCTGCCTTTTCCCCACTGTATAATCTTGCCTCCTTTATCAAAAATAAGGTGACCATATGTGTATGGATTTATCTCTGGGCTTTCTATCCTGTTCCATTGATCTATATTTCTGTTTTTGTGCCAGTACCGTACTGCCTCGATTACTGTAGCTTTGTAGTATAAACAAGACGAAAAGACAACCATCAGAATGGGAGAAAATATTTGCAAATGAAGCAACTGACAAAGGATTAACCTCCAAAACTTACAAGCAGCTCATGCAACTCAATATCAAAAAAACAAACAACTCAATCCAAGAATGGGCAGAAGATCTAAATAGACATTTCTCCAGAGAAGATATACAGATTGCCAACAAACACATGAAAGGATGCTCAACATCACTAATCATTAGAGAAATGCAAATCAAAACTACAGTGAGGTATCACCTCACACCAGTCAGAATGGCAATCATCAAAAAATCTACAAACAATAAATGCTGGAGAGGGTGTGGAGAAAAGGGAACCCTCTTGCACTGTTGGTGGGAATGTACATTGATACAACCACTATGGGCAACAGTATGGAGGTTCCTTAAAAAACTAAAAATAGAACTACTATATGACCCAGCAATCCCACTACTGGGCATATATCCTGAGAAAACCATAATTCAAAAAGAGTCATGTACCACAATGTTCATTGCAGCTTTATTTACAATAGCCAGGACATGGAAACAACCTAAGTGTCCACCGACAGATGAATGGATAAAGAAGATGTGGCACATATATACAATGGAATATTACTCAGCCATAAAAAGAAATGAAATTGAGTTATTTGTAGTGAGGTGGATGGACCTAGAGTCTGTCATACAGAGTGAAGTAAGTCAGAAAGAGAAAAACAAATACCATATGCTAACACACATATATGGAATCTAAATAAAAACAAAAATAAAATGGTTCTGAAGAAGCAGGGGCAGGAATAAAGACGCAGACGTAGAGAATGGACTTGAGGACACGGGGGGGAGGAAGGGTAAGCTGGGACGAAGTGAGAGAGTGGCATGAACATATATACACTACCAAATGTAAAATAGCAGTGGGAAGCAGCCGCATAGCACAGGGAGATCAGCTAGGTGCTTTGTGACCACCTAGAGGGGTGGGATAGGGAGGGTGGGAGGGAGATGCAAGAGGGAGGAGATATGGGGATATATGTATATGTATAGCTGATTCACTTTGTTATACAGCAGAAACTAACACAGCACTGTAAAACAAGTATACTCCAATAAAGATGTTAAAATAAATAAAGTGCAACAATTGCCTTTATAAAATAAGACTTTATCGGATATATACACAAGCTCAGAGAAACTACAATTAGAGAGCATTTAGAGATAAATCATTGGAAGTAGTGGTAAAGAAGGTAGGAATCAAAGAAGAAAAACGATTATAGAAATGACTAACTAGAAGAAAAGGAGAACAGGCACTGCTGAAAATACAGAGAGTCAAGGAGGATAAGATTGAGAGGAGTGAGCAAACTGCAGTGGAAATAATTTCAGCATATAAAACACTTTTAAATAATAAGGTAGATAGGAAGACCAACAAAAAGAGATCCCATCCATTCATATTCAGTACTTCAAAGGTAAATGACTAGAATACTAATAATCCAGTAGTCTCTTCTTATCCATGGGTGATACATCCCAAGACCCTCAGTGGATACCTGAAACTGTGGATAGTACCAAACACTATATATACTATATTTTTTTCCTGTGATAAAGTTTAATTTATAAATTATGTACAGTAATAACTAATAATAAAATAGAACAGTTATAACAATATACTGTAATAAAAGTTATGTGAATGTAGTCTCTCAAAATATCTTACTGTACTGTACTCACCCTCTTCTTCTTGTGTTGATCTGAGGTGATAAAATGCCTATTTGATGAGATGAAGTGAGCTAAATGCCACAGTCTTAGGCTACTACTGACCTTCTGATCATATACCAGAAAGAGTACCATCTGCTTCAGGTGATCCTTGGGACATGATAATGTACATGGCTGGGTGTCAAGAGCAGACATTATCCACAACTGGGGATCCCAGGTAGGATGGAGTGGGAAGGCACAAGATTTCATCATGCTACTCAGAACAGTGCCCAATTTAAAGTTTTTAAATTGGTTTTTTCTGAAATTTTCCATTTAATATTTTTGGACCATGGTTGACCACTGGTAACTGAAACTATGGAAGGCAAAACCACAGATGAGGATCTACTGTAGTAATAATTATAATGTATTGTAAAATACAATATTCCATAAGTAAATAGACATTTTAAAACATGTTGAAGATACATTATGTTCCAGACTAAAGGAGACTCAGAATAATATCAAGGTATATCTTATTAAAATTACTGAACCTTAAAGATAAAAAAATACTTGGAGTGAGTAGGCAAAGATTTTAGTTACCAATAAATATTGGGGGAAAGGAGTTATCCTTAGATAACTTCACAACAACATTCAGAATATACAACTGCTTGTAAGTTCCTCAAGAAAAGAAAAACATACAAGTATTATTTTAACCCAGATAATGGGTACTATGAGTTGGTTAATTTGATCTCCAGACTATCTTCCATTTAGTATGTATTCCAGGACTGCAGATAAGGGAAGGTAAAAACTCCACTCCCCAGACTCCCGTGCAGATATGGCTATTATTTCAAATTAGTATCCAACAATTACATGGACTCAAGTGAGATTTAGAAAGCAGAATTGCTGCAGAGTCCATTTTCTGCCTCTTTTTAGCAAGCATAACAGGTTTTTCTGCAGCAACATTTCATTTTTCATTCTTCAGGTTTCTAAGTTCAAAGGCAGGTATGATGGTTTCAGCAGCAGTGACAGCTTCTTAATTCTGGCTTCCTAAGCTCTAAACTGCAGCTATAGGTTTATGGATTTAATTCAGCATTTGCAGTGGTTGCCTCAGATATAATAATTCTGCTGTTGGGTAAGTTCTGTGTTATTCTGCAAGACATTTCTGAAGGCTACTTAAAATACTTAAAATGGCTTTGTTTCCTGCACTGTATTCTGATTAATAAGCCAGTTAAATTATTGCTCAATGATAAAGGCAATAAACAAACTTTTCTTAAACGTTGAGAATTTAGAGAATACAGTTACATGAGCCCTTCATAAAAGCAGTAGAAGAAGATGAATTTCAACTAAGGTGAATGGAGAAACTCTGGCAAAAGGAATAGGGAGAAACTGAGTCATTTTATCTGTTATACAAAGACAATAACAATGAGTATTAATGTCATAATTGCAGAAAGGTATGTAAATAAAAGCCCTGGTGAGGCAAAAATGATGTAACTGACAAAAACTAGGAGGAGAAGGGAAAAGAAGGTGAGAAGTAGTTCAAGCTGGCTGAAATTTTTATTTTTAGAATCATGGGCCAGGCTAGCATTTAAATCTAAGTTCAGAACATATCTAAAAGAAATAAGTAATAAAATCACACTTGGGTGGTGAAGAAAAAATTAAAGGACTAAACTAATGTGTACTAAACTAATTCTAGCCTTATCATGAGAAATACTTCAATATTGTCTCAAATTCTAGAAGACTAATTATAGATTAGAAAGAGAAACTTTACAGATTACTAGAGAAATACAGACTACAAACAGAAAGAAATCATACTTATAAAGAGAGAAAATATAAAATGGAAAAAGATGATAGCACTAAGCCAGTTTATCAATAAATGTAAATGGTTTAAATATTGTAACATTAGGTCAAAAAGCAGAATTTAACTCTACTATATGAAGAAAGAGACACCTAAAACAGAACGACTAAATGGCATATATAAAAATAATAGTCTTTGTAGCATGTTAGTAATAAGAGTGGAAACAACCTAAATGTCCCTCATGGATATTATGATACATTATAAAATGGAATACTGCATAGCTTCTAGAATATATAAGGTAGCTATATATCTGCTAGTATGGAAGAAACTCTCTGCAACATTAAGTTAAAAAAATGCAGGGTAGCATATATGATATTCCACCGTATGTTTTTTACACACATAATGACATACATAAAAATGCTTGTAGAGCAAAGAATATCACTGGAAGGATACGTAAGTAAACGGATGAGAGTGGTTGTCTCCAAGGAAAAGTAATGGGTGACTAGAAGTATAGGTATGGGAGATTTTTCTTATCACAATGCATTTTTGGTGTTTGAAAAGTTGTGTATATGTATTGCCTTCTTTTTAAGTAAACCTTGTTTTGAAAGCAACAACTTTCAAGTTAGTAGGTCTTGGATCAGAGTCTTGGCTCTGCCACTTCCTCATTGTGCAGCAACTGATCATTGCAGTAGCCCACTTAGTGGGTGTGCGCTACTATAATACTATACCACTATGTGGTATAAGCCACTATGGGTGGCTTATAAACCACAGAAATTTATTTCTCACAGTTTTTCTGGAGGCTGGGAAGTCCAAGATAAGGAAGCCGGCAGATTTTGAATTCATAGACTGCTGTTTTTTTTCTGCTGTAACCTCACATGGTGAGGGCTCTTTTGGGGTCCCTTTTATAAAGACAATGATCTGCCCTCATGACCTAATCCCTTACCAAAGACCCCACCTCCCAATGTGCTCACATTAGGGCTAAGCATTTCAACATATGAATTTGGGGGGGGGGACATAGACATTGTCTTTGTTTTTTAATCGGAGTAAATTTGCTTTACAATATTGTGTTAGTTTCATTGCTGTACAATGAAGTGACTCAGCTATATGTATACTTATATCCCCTCCTTCTTGGACCTCCCTCCCACCCCCCACCCATCCCACCCATCTAGGTTGTCAGAGAGCACCGAGCTGAGTTCCCTGTGCTATACAGCAAGTTCCCACTAGCCATCTCTTTTACCCATGGTAGTGTATTTATATCAAGCCTAATCTCCCAATTCATCCTACCCTCCCTTCCCCCACTGTGTCCACATGTCCGTTCTCTACATCTGTGTCTCTACTCCTGCCCTGGAAATAGGTTCATCTGTACTATTTTTCTAGATTCCACATATATGTGTTAATATACAATATTTGTTTTTCTCTTTCTGGCTTACTTCACTCTGTATGGCAGACTCTAGGTCCTTCCACATCTCTACAAATGACCCAATTTCATTCCTTTTTATGGCTGAGTAATATTCCATTGTTTGCAGGGGGTAACATTATTAATAAATTCATATGGTTAATGTATCTCGTGCTCTATAGTTATATAGATATAAATATATATTCATAAATGTAGTTGTTTTAACCATCTGCAGGGACCACAAAACTGGAAACTCTGACCTTACTGAACTTACCTATTACCCTATAACCCTAAGGAGTAAGGCATTGCCACAATGAACATTATCATGAAATTTTGTAGAATCAGTTCTGGCCCCTAAGCCTTCTTACAAATACAAAAACATTAGCTAAAAAGACCATTTATCTGAAATGTTACATCATATTTTTATTATTTTTTCCCAAATTATCTAAATCAGTTCTATCTTTGCAGTAGAATCCTTTCCAAAACATGATTTTTTAAACTGAAATATGTATCTAGTGGCATCAAAAAAGTAAAGATGCCACAACAAAGTAGCTGTGGGTGACAATGAAAACTTCACCATATGCACGTGGTCTGACAGACTTTGCTGCAACTAATATTGACTTATGACCAGAAAAACTCTTGAATCAAATAATTCAAATTTTTCTCTTAATTATCTTGTTCCTATTTGCCCAAAATATCTAGAAAACTGCCTCAGTTGCCGCCTTCATTCTGCCTCTGTTGACATAGCTCCACACCCTAATATACTCTTGAAATTTCCTCATAACTTCTATTGAAGTAGTTATTACTTATGGACCTCATTTTCCTAATAGTTATAAAAGATTCAGTAGGCAACTGGTGCTATGAAGGTGCTGTTTTTCTTGAAAGAGCAATTAAACTAAATTGAATTTTTAAAAATGGTAATATCAAAGAGCTCACTTTTTACGAAAAGAAATTCTAAATAGAATATGAACAGGCAAGCGGAACACCCACATCCTCCAATTCATTTCTCCCTTGTGTGCTCAGGCAATGTTTATTTTCTGGGTGAGGAGAAGAAAAAATTTCCTAAGCCACTTTTATACATTCTACCCTGATTCCCGACACTGATCTGCAGGACAAAGAAAATGAGCTTCTCACATGTAGAGAACAGATGGCCAGTACTCACAATAACCAATGGGATGTCCCTGATATTTTATTTATTTATTTTTGGGTGCAGATATCCCTAAGTTTTCTAGTGATAAATTTTTTTTTTTTTTTTAGTGATAAATTTTTAATATAATTTAGCCAAAACCAATTTTCAAATCAGTAACAGTCCTGATCTTTAATGTAATTTTATCAAAAGAGTATTATATAAATATATGCTTTGTTGCTAGAGAATTTGCAATCTGCAACAATGGGAAAGCAAACCTGAACTGCTTCCTGATAAAAACTCCTATTTGGAAAAGACAATAATATTTAAATATTAGTGATTTCCCCTATTGGTGATAATTTCAAATTTCTAATACATGTGATTACTCAAAGAGGGTATCTAATAAACAGAGATAATAATACAAACCTATCCAGCAATGAGGCTCAAGAGAGATCACGTACATAAAGCTCGTAGCAGAGTCCCTGGCACATAACAGATGTTTAGCAAATGATGGCTAATATTATACACAAAATTGCCACAGCAAAGCAGTATTATAATAAACAGCTTAGGCTCCGGAGTCAGGTAACCTGATTTTGAATCCCATTCACATTTGCACTTAGGAGAAGTAAATAACTGATATTTGAAAATTGTTTAGCAAGTTAACACTCACAAAAAAAATTCAAAACAAATATAGTTTACTGTATTCCATCATCATCACAAATTATTTTAATCAAATTCTATTATAATTACATAGATTTTGAGAATGATAAATAAAATCTCTTCGTATATAATTACTATTTGCCTATTTCTATTTCATGGGTGAGATGAAAGTTCAGCAAGTACTTTATTTGCTTTTATATGCATCGCAACTGGAAAATACTTAAATTGGGGGTTTATCCAAAATGAGGTCAGATTATGTCTTCTTATGTTATTGAAATTAACTTCTGTTGTAATGACTTTTTACTTAGTTTAAATGATGTAAGAAATTTAAACAGTTGTTTATTGAGTCCTACTATGTACCAGGCATACTCTGCTGGACACTGGGGAACCACTGGTAAAAACATACAATCTACTTCCCGGTGGCCCTCACCATCGAGTGGAGAGAGAAGACATTGATCAAATCATTATATTGATAAAGGTATAAATATAGCTAGGTGAGTGATGTAAAACAGACATACATGGTGCCATGATAACTTATTATAGAAGAAAAGCATATCATCACAGAGGTCAGAAAAGGCTTTCCTTGAGAACATGCTGGCTGAGATACGATGGATGAACAGGAGTTACCTAGGTACAGAAAAATAGGCAGACTGCTCTGAGCAGAGAGGGCATCCAAGACAAAAGACCAGTGGTAAAGACCGCTAGACACACTTTAGAAACTGACTATTCAGTGTGACTGAAAGGCAAAGAGCAGGACTATAGCGTTATGGAGAAGTGTCAGGCCATTTTATGGGTGGCTTTGATCTTTAAGAGCAACGAAAAGTCGTTAAGGAATGTTAAACAATTCACAATGTATTCTGAAATAGCCCATGATTTGGAGAACACCTTGATGTGGGGCAAGAATGGATGTAAGGATGGACACCACATGAGAGACTATGGTAGATGTCCAGGTCAGAGTAAGAAGTAGTGATGGAGAGAAAAAGAAAAATTTCAGAGATTTTGCTTTAATTTAAAAAATACTCTCAGACATGGCTATGTATCCATTTGCACACTACTTTATACAAATAAACACCATACCAACACTATACGTGTAAAAATGATACCAAGCCTGTTTGTAGTGTGTGCTATAGATCGTAGTACTTTGTGATTAAGGGCAATGTGCATTAAGTAACTTTAAAGTCAAAGACGCTCTTTTTCAACAAAATAATAGAGATTTTCTCCAAAAATCTTAAAGATATTAAATTGTTCTTATATGGAGACTGATCCATCCATACTCCCAACCCATAATTAATTTTCCCACAGTGGGTGTGGGTTTATTCTCAGTTATAATATATAATATAAATTATTCCGCTTGAGAAAAGTTACATTCTGTGATATAAAGAGATAAATTTGCTTTTTAGAATCCTGAAATATGCTGTATAATTGAGGAGAAAGTATTTTAATATTGCTATACTTGACTGATTTCCAGTTATTCTGTGTAAGACGTAAGTTTTCAAATGTCAAATATATACCAGAATTTATTTTATTTTCTCCATCTACTTTGAGTGAAATAAATTTACACTAGAGAGCAAATGGATAATGAATCAAATAGAGAATAGGAAAATACTTTGATTTGCTTGTTAACTTTATTTATTAGCATCTGTTACTTCAGAAACAAAAGAAACAAACTAAATCAGATGTAATACTTCATGTGATGAAAATGCATGGTCAGTACTTCATAGACTATTATACTAAAAAAATTGTCATACCTTTTAAGATTATGCTTTTTTCAAGTTATGAATCTACTTGCAATTTTTTTTCAAATATTCATTCCTCAACTAAATCATTTATTTAACATTTAAGATACAGCTAATGGGTCTTGTCCTTCATGAAGACTTCCAAGTCTCACTCAAACAAAACCAACCATTCCTCCCTTTGTGACCCTGCTCAATGTAGAAGTTACCTTTACTCTAATACTTACCAGTGTCTGCAATGGTTGTTCTCTAGTAATAGACTGAAATGTTTTTTCATCTCACTACATCTGGGGCCTAGCACAAAGACTAGCATATATTATGTGCTCAATAAATATTCATAGTGTGAATAACTGAATTTCAAAACATGGTTCATTACTCATATTCTCTACAATGTTTCAATAATTCACATCTCTCAACTTTATAAATTCTCTAAAGATGGATAAATTTCTTCTTGATTTTTAGCACAAACCAGCAGTATACTGGCCATTAATAACCTTGTCATTCCATATGTAAATATTCAGGCAAGGCAAATAATGATAACCATTTCTTCAGAAAGAAATGACTGAAAAATCATATATGTATTAAACAACATTTCTTAAAAACAATGTTTTGTTTTGTAAAGACAAGTTGCTCTTCCCTGATTACACAGATAATTAATAGCATAGTCAAAACTGGATCCAGTTTGCCTAAATTCAGAAAAGTGTTGATACTCATTGCCACATCTCTTTTTTCTCCTTTATTCTATCTTCCTTGCTTCCTTTTGGGTCAATTTTTAAATTCTGTTATGCCATTTTTCTTCTCTATTAGCTTCTTTGTATTATATGTTATTACATATGTTATTACATGTTACAGTGCTAATTCTACATATTAAAACTGTAACCTTGCTTATTAAAGTCAACCTCAAATTAGTACTTATATCACTTCCTTAATGATGAATGAAACATAATACTTTAACTCCATTTATACCATATCATTGGCATTTATTTTATTGCTATATATGTTATGGACCACATATGGTATTATTTTATTTACATTTAAACAGTCAATATTCTTTCATAACTATGTATATATTTTCCTTTTCCGGTGCTCTTTAGTCTTTCCTAAGGTTTCATGCTTCTATTTGGAATTATTTTCCTTCAATCTAAACAACTTCTTTTAGCATTCCTTGCAATAAATGTATGCTGCTGAATTCCTTCAGTTTTTGTTAAAGGATATGTTCTTTGATTATACAGTTTTACAGGATAGAGTTCTAGGTGGACTCAGGGTTTTTTGGGGGCACTTAAACATGTCATTTTATTTTCTTGTAGCATCCATAGTTTCTTTTGAAAAATCAGCTATAAATCAACATTCTCTTTTTTAAGAGTTTATACATGTGATGCTTAAATAAAAATTTATTTTGGAGTTAAGTTATCAGGAAACAGACTCATAGAAGAGAGTACACACTGGAGTAAAAGTGGAAAATAAGGTTCTTCTTGTTTCTACTTTTCCTCTGAATTAGTTTAGGGCCTCTCTTTAATCTTTAAATGATTAAAGATTTATGGCATGGTGAATCATGCCATAACAACAATATGGTTATTTCTGTATTTATTTATTTATTATACATATGCTTATATTAATATAAATAACAGCATGTAGTCCTTTCCCAGAGGATGGAAAGTTGCCTTAGCCCATGTTTGTGTGTAGGTGCTTATGAAATCCTGAATTGTAAAAATCCTCTTTGGGTATCAAGGTAGAACCCAATGAATTGATGTAGTCACTATCCCAGTCAACACATACAGTACCTCTGGTAACTATTACCATCACCATCATTTTTTTTATTACTGTTGGTAGTTGGGCTAGTAGTGACAGTATTTAATAAAACAGTACCTGTATAGGATCAATTCCCTTTAGCTATGTTACCCCTTACACAAGTGCATAGTATAATCCTAAAATACTTGTCCACAATGGTTTTGCAGATCTTCCTTCAGAATGTCTTTGAAATATTTTAGGTTTTCAGATTCCTAGGCTATAACCAGAGAAAAGTATTCACTTGAGATGTTAGAGTTAAGGATTCCGATTACATATCTAGCTTGCCAGTTTAAAGATAGTTTAGTAATATCAGTCAGTACTCCTGCTATTCGTTTGATAAAGGCTATTAAACTCTCTTCACCTTAACTGGGTGATTCTTCATGGGTAGCATCTGTGCTTCTTTTATAACACTTCTTGCTCCATAGAACAAGGTGGAAATCATGACTGCATGGTGAACCAAAAATTTAATTCTATATATGATGTCATAGTCCTAAAATATTAAATCCATACCATTTTTGTGGTTTAAGGTACTATTTGATCATATTAAACCTATTCTTCAATATCAAACTTTCATGAAACATAGCTCTATAGACCTAAATTTTTTTTTCATTCTCTCTGGTCTTACTGTGAATATAAATTATTAGAATTATAATTTTCTCCTTAAGAACTTTTTGAAAGGGCTACATCTTTCAGCAATAGTTCCAACAATGTTTTTATACATAATATCTGCAGAAATATTATAAAATGTGAATAAGAGTTAAAGAAGATATTATAAAAGGTGATTGCAGGTTACAGGGTCAATGTAAGCCAGACCCCAAAACTCAAAAAGATTGAAGCAGAAAGCCAGGACAGCCCAAGTCAGAAGGCATATAGCTTCTTTCATAGAAGGTAATAAGCCCAGTACCTTCACTAGAATTGGCTCTTATCTTCCAGAAACCACCAGGCTACAGTGTGATTCAGAGATGCTACCAAAAAGTGGGAAATAGTTTCTTAGACATCATGGGAAACAACTATGATAAAGTTTAATAGAGACAAAAAATCTACAGTTTGAAGACTGTGGCTGAAAAATGTTAGACTGTCTGCCCCTTAAGATTCTTTGCAGAATGTTAGAATCTCTGATTCTATGAGGTTAAAATAAAGGATATTATAAAAACATAAGTGACGTAAAGGATAAACATCCACACTGAGTAAAGAGGAGACAGTTTGTCTAAGGGGTGGGGGGAAGAGAAACCCGATATATGGCAGACATTATTTTGGGCACTAAAAATATGTTCTGCAGTAGTACTTCTCAAGCAAACTACGGTGAAGGGCAAGATTTAGTTTTTAAAAATCCTATCCATAATAAACCACTATGTGGTATTACTGCTCATAGCTAGTATGCAGTTTGTATCACATGCTTCATACTCCTATTTAATCAGATGAGCCCACTGATCATGGATCTGAATGTTAGAGCAATGTCAAATCACTTTAATATTTTTCTAAACCCTTACTCTCAGCTTCTGTATATATCCTTGTGGAATGGTAAGAGTTCTTGGACCACAACAGGGTTTGGCGGGGACAACGTGCCTCTTTTCTTCTGACAGCTTCTCTGTTCAAATACATCCTTATTTCTTGACAAGAGGAAATCTTATTCTAATTGGTCAAGTTCCAAATGTCAGGTCAGCTATAACAGCCTAGAATCATTTTGCATTAAAATATGACTTCCATGTCCTGGTTATACATTAAGGTAATGATCTTACTCTTTCTCTTCTCTGCCTTCCACTCTCCCCCAAATTTCTACTCCTTGAAATTTGGTAGTTTGGTAGACCCAATCCTACACAGCTGGTGCTATCACCCTCTCTTCAGTTGAACACCCAAGTTGACTGTCTGCTAAAGGCAATAAAATAACGGTATGATTCCAATATTTATATTCAGACTTTACAGGGAGGTTGAGATTCACTTCGGTCTCTGGCCTAAACTATGTGCTCTGTATCAGTTTTACCAGAGAATCCTACATTAAGGTATCAAACAGTGGTCTAGATATTAAGAAAGAAATATTTTGTTTTCATTGGCAACTTGGAATTCCACATAAAAAAAAGCTGATGGAGAGATGGATTTCAAAGGTTACCGGTCACTATGCAATCAAATATCATTTTAAAACAACACAAAGGAGCTCAGCTGATAAACTAGCATGTCAGAGGTAAAGTGTCTTATTGGGAGAAGCAGGCTCTAGGTAACGTATGACTGCAACTGATATTAGATGCACAGCAAAGAAGATTCTTTTGGCATCAGGAGATACTCATCTCAGAACCACAGACCTTTGGCTTACTGTTTTTATGGGTACTATCAGGGCAAATAAGGTATTGCTCCTAATGCTAGGTTGTCCACCATGGAGTCTGTTCCTCTTGTGCTTGTCTTGAAACATTTTTTGCTCTTTAGTCTGTTTCTCATCCACCGCTAATCAATAGTTTCTTTTTCCAGGGTAAGTTACTTCCTGTTGCAGCAAGAAAATAAGTGGTGTAAAGGAAGTATTTTGGCCCCATTGGAGTAATGAAGGTTAGCCAAGGCCTGGGAACTGGGGAGCTGAGCAAACACAAAGGTATGCATCAGCCTGCTTCTCACCGCCACTGGGCTCACAAGTTTGGGAAGTGCAAGTAGAAGCATGTGGGGTCAGTAGGCTGGAGCTTGACAAAAGGGTTTTGCAACATTTTCCAAAAGCAAAATTTAATCTTATGTGAGGTTTCTTCTAAATCAATTGAAAATCCAAGTTTGTGAACTGTGGCCAGTTGGCATCTTAGTGAAACTGAAATCAAGACCACTTCTCTATTCTCACCTGCTTTATCTATGTGTACAAAAAAATTGTTCATGACTAGAAAAAGCAAGAGGAGAATATACTTTTGATAAAGAAATTATCAAAAGTTACTTCAGAGGAAATAATGGGTTCTGAATTGTATGGCTCTGGGGCTGGTGCTATGATTTTCTCATGTGCCCTGCTGGCTCTTTAGTGCTTGGACAAGTGGAACTTGGGAAAGACTGAGTCCTGGATTAACTGAATGCTGGAGATGTTAAAGGAGCTAACCGGATCCAGTGAACTATGTCCTGGGCTACTGATCCTGAAGAAAGAAACCAGATTCTGGAGTCAGACTTCCTGGATTCAAATCTCTGTTTCTGACATATATTACCTGGTAAGCCTGGACAACGTATTTAACCTTCCTGTGCCTCATTTTTCATAGTACTTCTTTTATAGGGTTACTGTGAGGATTAAACAAATGATCTGATACATTCAAACTCTTAGAATAGCCCTTTTATAAATGTTAATCTTTGGCAAAAATTAAAACTTGTTCAAGAATGCTTATAGAGGTGTTATAAAAATAGCAAAAAAAAACCAGCTCCAAAACCTCAAAACATTCTAGGTGTGTTTCAGTCAAGGACCAATAATCTGTGGCATATTCATACAGTAGAACACTACTCAGCCAAATAACTACAAATAACTACTAATACAATCAACAATTTATGAGCTAAAGAACCTGGAGTCAACAAGCACTTACTGTATTACTCCACTTATATTAAATTCAAGAACATGTATAGTTAATCTATAGTGACTGAAAGTTGCTCAGTGATTGCCCATAGCCTAAGGTTAGAGACTGATTATAAAGGGACAAGAGAAAATATTTTGCAATGATGGAGATATCCTGAATTTTTATTTGTTTGCTGTTTATACAAGTGTGTGTCCATTTGACAAAACTCATTGAATTATACACTTAAAATGGGTTTGTTTTAATGTATGCAATGTATATTCCCATCCTTGCAGTTTTCCGCTACCCGCACTTTGTATATCATCCCTCTGTAAGCAAACCTCAATTCTCCTGTTTTGCAATGCCATCTGCTTCCTGTTCAGACCCTAACTGAATCTGATATACCTTATATACCTCTAGACATTCAAGTATCGTCTATCATACAAGGCTAGGCCAATTTACTCATTACATGTTTGTGAAAGAATGGGGATTCCTGAAAAGAAGTGTCTTTGTTGTCAAAAAATACCTAGTGCACAGGGGTCACCTGAGGAGTATTCACTGCAGAGTTCTCTCTAGCAGGGTACTGTGCCTTCCAAGCACCATCACTAATCAACATCTCAAGAGCTTCAAGAATAGGATACACATTGTCATAGATAAAATCCTGTAACTTGTTCAAATGAAATGGCTGTCTCTTTCTAAGAAAAATAAGCCATTTTAGGGGGGAAAAAAGTCAATTAAAAACTCTTACCGATGTTTTTAATCTTAAAAAATCTCACAGTACCACATATGATAATAGCATTTGTTTGAAATGCACTAGAATATCTAGATAATTTCCTTTTTTATATTTATACTCCCTCCATACTATATTTTAGGAGCTCGTGGTTTTTTGCCAAACGTGTCAGTTGAAACTGATAGTCACCTGTGCAGCTATGAGCTTAATGATTGTTTTTCTCATTTTTTTCTCCTCTTAGCACCATATAGTTTTATTTCTGAGAATCCTATCATTAGACAAACTCTCTATTCCATTAACATGTGTGCTTCTCAAATATAAATGCCTCTCAAGTGGAAATCTATTTAGTCACTATCAGACATGAATATCATAACAGAGAGAAGCTTTTCTTACTTCCTTCTAAACAGACAGGTGAGAGCAAGGTCTTATCTGAAAGAAACAGGAACTCCTTTTGATAGCATTCTATTTTTTAAGAAGTATTTATGGAGCTCCTACTATACAATACACTCCGTGCTAGGTGTAGAAGTATGGTGATTGACAAAAAAAAGATATCCTCCTTGCTGATGTGAAGCTTACCACCTTGTTGGAGAGGAGAGAGACATCAAACACATCATCACAAAGAAGATACACATTCACAAACTGTGAAATGCTCCCTGAAGGAAAAGCACTGGTCATTATGGGAGAGAACAGGGGTACCTAGTAAAAACTCTAGGGCCAGGGAGAGCATCTTGGAAGAAGGGTCCCATACACAGAGATCTAAGGTATGGACAGGAGTTGGTGAGGAGAAGTGAAAAGTGCACAAAGAGCACGCCTGGCAACGCGAATAGCAAGTTTAAAGCCCTAAGGCTGGAAAGTGGGCTTGTCATATTTGAGGAAACAAAACAGGCCATAATGGTGAGCAGTAGGGTGAAGTAAGGAAGGAGGGGCATGAGATGAGTCTGGGGAGGCAGCCTAGGCCTCTTCCAGGTCGTGTTAAATGTATTGAGTTTTAATTCTAAGTGCAATGCGATGCCATTATTTACAGAGAATGCCCCTGGAAACACCAGAAGTCAATTGAATAACTATTGGAATTGATAAGAGAGCTTAGTAAGATGGGCAGTAATGTGCAAAATGCTATAAAAAAATCAATAGTTTTTCTACATAGAGAAAATCCCATACTTAGATAGAGGCTGGGTTCTGAAAAGTTGTTCATAATTCCATTACTGTGTAAAATCAGGGGGCTTCCCTGGCGGCGTGCCCCCGGAAACACCAGAAGTCAATTGAATAACTATTGGAATTGATAAGAGAGCTTAGTAAGATGGGCAGTAATGTGCAAAATGCTATAAAAAAAATCAATAGTTTTTCTACATAGAGAAAATCCCATACTTAGGAAGAGGCTGGGTTCTGAAAAGTTGTTCATAATTCCATTACTGTGTAAAATCAAAATGACCAAGAGAAATTAAGCTTAGCCGTCGGATGCATTTCAACCAATAGGCTTCTGAATTAGTCCACCAGATACAGTTGGTCCTTAAACAAGAGGGGAGTTAATCTGCCTATAATTTATGATTGGCCCTCCACATCCAGGGTTCCTTCACATCTGTTGGTTCAACCAACTACAGTCCCTATAGTACTGCAGTATTTACTACTGAAAAAATATCTGTGTATAAGTGGGCCCGAACAGTTCAAACTTGTGTCGTTCAAGGATCAACTGTTTATCTTACGCAGATAAACATTCTCTCAGGTCAGCCTGTTTTAAAAGGACAATTTTTATCTATATGGGAAAAAAAAGTAAGCAAATACCTACACTCTTTGATGGTCTCTGTCAGGTTCTACTTCTTTACTAGATAGGTTACCTAGAAAAGTTTCCTTGCCATCTGTTTGATGTTGTTCCTATCTAGATGGGCCTTCAGCCTATCCAACCTGTTTCAGCAGCAGGACTCGTCATGCTTACACTTCTTCCGAATTAACATTAGGTTAAAAAGTGACCTGAAGGCTAAAGATGTTGCACATTTTTCCATATGCATATTGGCTATTCCTATATGTTCTTTTGTTAAGTGTTTGTTGAAATCTTTTGCTCATTTTTATTGGGTTAAATTATTATTATTGAGTTGTAGGATTTCTTTGTATCACCTGCATGCCAGTCCTTTGTCAGATGTGTGTTGTGTTAATATTTCCTCCTTACACATGGCTTATCTATTCATTTTCTTAATGGTGTCATTTCTTGAGCAGAATTTCACTGAAGTCTAATGTATTCTTGTTTTGTGTGTGTGGTGTGAGTTCGAGGTTGAGGTTCCATTTTCCCCCCATATGGATATTTGATTATTCCAGCACCATTTGTTGAAAAGGCTTTCTTTTCCTATTGAACTGCTTTGTCACCTTTATCAAAAATCAGATAAGCATATTTATGTGGGTGTATTTCTGGACCCTATGCATTCCATTGATATATTTTCACTTTTATGCCAGTTCCCACTGTTTGATTTTTATAGTTTTATACTGTATCTTGAAGTACCATATATCCTCAAACTTGTTCTTTAAGATTGCTTTGAATATCAACTACTTTACATTTACCTGTACATTTTAAAATCAGTTTGTCAATTTCTATTTTTTAAAAAAAAGACTCCTGGGGGCTTCCCTGGTGGCGCAGTGGTTGGGAGTCCGCCTGCCGATGCTGGGGACGCCGGTTCGTGCCCCGGTCTGGGAGGATCCCACATGCCGCGGAGCGGCTGGGCCCGTGAGCCGTGGCCGCTGAGCCTGCGCGTCCGGAGCCTGTGCTCCGCAACGGGAGAGGCCACAGCAGTGAGAGGCCTGCGTACAGCAAAAATAAAAATAAAAATAAAAAAAATTTTAAAAAAAAAGACTCCTGGGATCATGGCTGGGTTTGAATCAGAATCAGATTGGAGAAAACTGACATTTTTACAATTTTGCATTTTCCAATCCACGAACATGGCGTATTAATTTATTTAACTTCTCTCAACCATGTTTGAATTTTTTTAGCCGCAAATTTGGCATATCATTTAAATTTTATTCCTGTATCTGTTATTTGTTTTGATGCAATTTGATGACATTTTAAAATTTGCATGCTTTAATAGTTTGCTTATAGCACAGAAAAATAAAATTGATGGTAGTTATATTAATCCTTAATCTCTACTGCCTTGATTATTTCACTATTAGTTCCAGTAATCATTTTGTAGACTCCTTAGGCTTTTCTACATAATCATTCCCTCTACAAATACAGACAGTTTTAGTTCTTCATTTCCAATCTTTAACTCACTTTTTTCTTGCATAATTTCCTATACTTAATTTGAAAAGTTGAGGAATTAGCCCTAAAACTGAGAGAAAATGGAAAGTCTAGAAACAATCAAAGTGATTTGGGTACAAGTACATATGATTCGGCATAAATACTTAAATTTCAAATATCTGGAAAAATAAGGTGTTCTTTAATAAATGTTATAATTAGATAAAAGGTTGGGAAAAATTATTTTGATCTCATACCATTCAAATAAATTAATATAGACTAAAGATACAAATGTTTGCTTAAGAAGACTGGAAGAAAATCACTTTAATCTTGGTATGGGGAATAGTTTTATAATTATTTTCCAGAGAGGGTAACCAGGAGAATGTTAATAAACAAAATGAAAATTTCTTCAAAATGACACTATACATACTATTTAAAATACTATAAGCTGGAAAATATTATTATATACAGCCAAAAATACTCTTAATATATGAATAATTCCTATAAACCTTAATTGAAAAGATAATTTACCCCAAAAGATAAATGGGAAGAAAACAGCAGAACAATCACAAAATAAAAAGTGCAAATGGCAAGAAACAAGAAAATGTTTGACTTCACTGGTAATAAAAAAATTTTTAAATGAGATGTGTTTTTGACCTTTCAGATTGACGAGAGAAAATTATAGTATAAATAATATATAACAGTACAGGAAGAAAATTAAAATCCTCCTTGAGAGCAATTTAGTAATCCAGTAATTACAGTTCCAGTAACTTATCTTAGTGAAATAATTTTGAAAGCACATTATTTGTAATAATGAGAAAGAAATAACCTAAATATTTAATGATAAAGTTTACTTAAATTATGTATCATTATATTTGATTATATGTGATATTATGTAAAAAATGATAAACCTTTATTGGATGAGAAAATGTCTACAATACCTAAGTTCTGAAATAAGACAGGACTGGGATTAGGATACAGTTCTGCCATTTACTCATTGTGTGCCTTGGATTTAAGGTCTACCCCTCAATTTCCCCATCTGTAAAATGACAATAATGGGAATTACCTAATATAGTTGCGAGAATTAAATGAGACATTTAATTAAAAATAGCAGTACCCGGCACATAGTTAGTGCTTATTACAGTTTTTTTAATGCACAGCCTTCTAGAAATATTATAAATATATGCATATAATTATGTATTGTTGCTAACACATTTAAGCAAACATAATTAGATTTAAAATATTACATGAATCAATTCCATTTTTGTTTTATATATAGAGGGGAGAGGAGAGTGAGAGGAGAGAGGGAGAAAATGAATTTCTAGAATACACAATAAATTGTAAACAATGGCTAATCCTGGGAAGTGGGAAAGGAGATACTGAGAAAGAAGGGATGTGGATTTGGACTTTTTATTGATTTCACTTTTGGAGCTCATGGAAATTTTGAAATGAATATGGATTATTTAAAAATACACACACAAACACACACACAATATTAACTCTATCTCTGGACTGCAGGATCTTGAAAGTAATTTTGATGTATACTTTTCTGTATTTTCCATTTTTAAAATAAATTATTTTAACAATATTCTGTGACGTACAAAAACCTAAACACATTGGTACCTCATTAGTTAAAACACCAACTTATAAAATATCATGATGAAACCATTCTAAACTAGAACTACCTGAATTTTTTTGCTGCTTGAAAATCAGAGTTCTCATTGTTTCTAGTCCTTCAGTGCCAACTGAATTGGTTGCTAAGAAAAATCAAATCCAAGTAGTGTACAACAATTCAGAGCATTTAACACTGTACTTCAAATTCAACAACGCACGTACATAACATAATTGTTAGTGAAAGCGGCCCCTCAAGAGGGCAATGGTTCTGGAAACCCTGTTGAACTGAACAAAGGCTGTTTCTACTTTTAAAACCTGTTCTTATTTAGGAGATGTTAGCTCCATGTTTCCTTCCTTTTCAGTTTTAACACTGTCCACCTGACATTTTAAGGAAGCAAATAACTTTATGAATAATAACTTCCAAAATAAATTGGTATTATAATTTACATTGCAGAACATAATACTCCAGTTAGAAAAAGAAATTCTTTTTCTATGCTAGCTAATGAACTAGATAATAATTGATTTTTCAGGTTGCAAGTAACTTCACTCTCCAAGTTTATTACTCAACACATGATTACAAAAGGGATTGTAACCTGTTAGAGAAAAGGATACATTAAAACAATATCTAGCACAGCACTGAGCACCTAGCCTATACTGGATAAATAACTTCCATTAGATTGATGACAGAAGCAATCCCAATTCTCAAATAGCCATAGTAGTAAATTTGCACAAGAGGCTCTGGTTATAAAATAAAGCAATGTGTATAAGATAGAAGACAAGAGACTGAAAAGAAGAACAGCAGATGTTCCAGAAGATTCAAAGTGCTCTGGCGGTAAAGTTTAAAAATGATTTAGACCCATTTAAAAAAAAAAATAGAGGGAGAGAGTACTAGTTTCCTATATGCTGCTATAACAAAGTACCACAAATTTAGTGGCTTAAAAATAACAAAAATGTCTTATTTTATACTTCTGGTCAGAAATACAAAAATCAAAGGATCAGCAGGGCTGTGATCCTACTGTTTGCTTTTGGGGAGAATCAATTACCTTGCCTTTTCCAGCTTCTAGAGGCTGAAGCTGCCTTAGCTTGTGGCCCCTTCCTTATATCACTCTGACCTCTGCTTCCCTTCTTTACATCACATCTCCTTTTTTTGACTCTAATGCTTCTGTCTCCCTTAAAAGGACCCTTATAATTACATTGGTTCCATCCAGATAATTCAGTATAATCTCCTCATTTCAAGATCCTAAATTCAATCACATCTACAAAGTTCCTTTTGCCAAGTAAGTCAATATATTCATAGGTTTCAGGGTTTAGAATGTATACATTTTTGCGGGGCCATTATTCTGTCTACCTTGGAGAGGGAGAGAGAAAGAAAGAGAAGAAAATCCCAAAATATGGCGTAACTTTATCTAGATGTCTCATCTCTTACCTGTTCAGGTAACATAGGTTGAAAAGTTAAAATTAAACACAGTGCCTTGAATTGTTCAATGTCTGTTTTCTCTAGATATCCCCTTCATGCTTAATCTAGTTGAATTTGAATAAGCGATCATTTAGGAAACTATTTTAAATTCAGAGTAGTTTAAGAGCACAGATCTGTAAGGGATTAGAGAGCTAATGAATTAAATGGAAACTAAAAAGCACATTAACTAGAATGTAACTAGTTTGCATTAGATGCAAGAAGGAGGTGGGAGATGATTTCTGAGTCTAGAGACCCCAAGAGACTTTTTGCACTAATATCCAGGAACTGTCTATGTTCTCGAACTGGCCTAAACATCCTTGCCAGGAGAACTTCTGGCATGAGGCCACTGTAGTTCAAATGTCTCTCCCTTATTACAAAGACTGGCCCAGGCAGTCTCTCTGAATGTCTTTTGGTTTTTCCATTCATGATTTCATAAAGGCACAAGCTAAGGGAATTTGGTCTTAGATTCTGCAATCACAAGGGATGAGCCCTGGAGGAAACCAAACAGGAAAATGAACAAGTCTCTACCTTTCTAATGAAATTACCAAGAATTGTATTTGAATCTCATGCCTGGCCTCACCTTAACCCTTTGAGTTATAGATTGTTACCTGGTATATGGAAAAAAATCTTAAACATCAATTTGTCATACACACACACAGATTTACACACAGATTTACAAATAACAATATGACTCTACAATATGTAATTTCCTAATAGCTAGAGAACATAGAACAGAGAATTTTGGATAACCAACATAAAATTTATGCTTCAACAAAACCACAAATCCCTCTATGGCAGAGACATGCAAGTGTGTGAAAACAGTCAAACTTCTAATGATAATTGACAAAAGGCCTACTGTATCCAATAAAACATAAAAATACCAAAAGAAAAAGGAAAACTACTCAGCCTATAAAAATATTACGATGTTTATTCCCATTGCATGAGAAATTGTGACAGTATTATTAATTCTCCTATTTCATTGAAACATTTAATAAATATTTAAACTTAGGCCAGCTGCAGTTTCCCTGGATAAAATCATTAGCTTCAGGAAGTCGTACACCACTGTCAAACTAGGCACATATGCCAGGCAGCAGGTCATGGCTTTATGACTAATGCTAGCCTAAGACCTCATTCTCTGTGCCAAAATTCACCAGCTTATTTATTCTTATTCAATTTACAGAATGACGCTAAAATTAAATATAGATCCAAAGAGTTATTTATAATAACCCATCAAGTGTGGACCAGCAAAGCACTCAATTTTGGGGCTGTGCTGCTACCCACATTGGCTTTTCTTAGCACACTTTAAACTGACATACAGTAGTTCAATATGAATGTGATGTTACAAAGGGTATTAACTGATGTGAGCACTTAAGTTCTCATTAAAGTAATCTGATCTTTAAAATCTAAAGTAACAAGAAGCTATGAGAACAATTATTAACGACCAGCATGTAATGATCATCTGTTTTTTATATGCTATATATTGTGTAAAACACTTACATATGCTGATTCACTTAATACTCATAGCACTGAAATGAGGTAGAAATTGTAATTGTTCACTTATACAGATGAAGAAACTAATTTTAGAGAAATTAAGAAACCTGCTCATAGGTGTACTGATAAATAGCTATTTAGCTAGAATTCCAGACATCAGAATCTTACACCAGACTTAAAGTTCATGAATTCCATTTCTAAATTTAAAAAGAATAAGTTAGTCTCAGAACACATCAGTCAAGGATATCCTGGAGTGATCAACCACTTATCACGGTTTCTATGACACAAGCATATGCTGTAACATTCTGCTACTTGACACAAGGAAGAAAGAAGTAGTATACATTGTCATGAGGATTTAACAACATTCTTCTTTCTTAGTCATTCTGCGTAGGTTTCTATACCCTATCTGTGCCATTTCCATTTAGCTATCAACTTCTGCAGAATTCAATCTCTAATCTCTACACGAATCCCAAACTTTCACCCATGATCTAGTCCCTCATTCCTAGTAGACTACCCAACATTTATATTTGACTATCCACTTCATATTTCCCCCAGTTGAAGATGCTTAAAGTCATCATTTGTTCTGATACGGTAGTCCTTATGCTTTTTGTCCATAATATTTCAAGTCTTCCAAGTATCTGGTTTCTAGTACATATTATACACAACTTCCACTTCAATCTTCATACGATTTTTTTTTTAATTGTTGTTCAAGTGCCCTCCCTGGCTTCTGATTGTCTAAAACCGGTGCTTTCCTCAAGGACAGGCTATGCAGGTGATAACAACATCCAAGAGAAGAGGAAGGTGCACATGGCACTTCCCCTGATTCTGGTGAGCCAACATATCCTTTGGGTATTTGGAGTTAGAAAATCTGTTTAGAAAACACAAAAAACCCATGCTCCATAGTTGATGTTCAAGGTCTTTCCCAATCTGGTACCGGCTGATTTTCAAAATCCTTATGTCCCAATAATACCCCTCATGAACACCCTATTCATCTACCAAAATGGATCACTAATCCCCATGTCCAAGTCACTGTTAAGTAGGGCCTTTAAATACTAAGAGATCATTCATGTATATTTTGGCCACAAGGCCACCTGGTTTTTCTTTCCTGTTTCCCATGGTCCCTTATAATTCACACGCCAGTCTTATCCCCTCAACTATCTTCTCAGCTTAATGCAACATGCACAAGAAGAGAGATGGCCTTATGTTTTGCACCCTCTAATCAAAAAAGACCCTTAGAATAAAGAGTGCTTTTGTTCTTGGTGTACTCTCAATAAATGTATTGACTTATCTCCAAAATTATACAGTCCTCCTAAGTCTTTCCTCTCTACTCAAGCCATTGATATTTATATTATATCAGATTTTTACTGTGTTTATGCTGTCTGGTTCAATGGTCTCAAAAGAATTTGGATACTAGAGAAACTTGGAAATTATTGTATCAGAATGTTTATTAGTTCTATTGTAGCCTGCTCAGTAGTGAGTATGAGACAGCCCAAGTATAATAATAAGACACATTGCCATTAGGGTGATGTTTAATGGTGTGATGCAGGAAGTGTCCAGTTTCTAAGCAGTGCTCAGATCTGTTTTCAGCTCTGACTCCAAGAGGTTCACCCTTTCTGCCAGAGATAGTGAAATAAAAGCCTGCCCATGCCTCAGCTTGCAATAGCAGGAAAGAATAAGCTTATCTCATTTGAGATGACAAGGCTAATATCTAGTGAATAAAAGCAGAGAACTAGACTGTAATACACACTAAAAGGGGGGAAGTTTGTCAGTATCTGCCACATCTTCAGTCAAACATCAAAGATTTTTAGAAAAGAGAGGCAGCACTGCTGAGTTCTACTTACTGTAGCTTCCTCAAAGGGTCAAGAGAACAGATTTTGTATTCTATCCGTTTCTCCTTTTCACTGTCAATTCAGATCACAAATGGACTCTCCATTCTCTCTCTTAAGGCCCCTCTCTTCCCTGTTCGTCTTTGAGATATGATCCTTGTATTTTCGAGGGGCAAACAATCATGTCTAATGAAATATGTCGAGCAAGAAACTGAAGTAGGAAACTACTTCTCCAAGCTTGAATCCATGCATTTTTTCAGGCAGAAGCCCAGAGAAGTAGAGTTGCATAGAAAGAAGTATATTGCCTAATTTAATTCCCTTAACAAGAGTTTCTAGTGAGCTACACATGAGTTACAGGTATGCTGATCTTAGAGAAACCACCTTAGTGGCCATTTGGGGCACCCAGAGTCCCTTGTCTCCTCGAGGATGGCCACCTCAACCCAGTTTGCTCAGGGCTTTCCCGGGTTTAGCACTGAAAGACCCGTGTCCTGCAAAACTCTTCGGTCCCAGGAGACCCTATCTCTGGCCACCATAAGCAAAGCTTTTACTTTTCCGGTAATGTATCATAAAACTATTATATTTGTATGTGCTCGGTGAAAAAGCTGAGATGCATTAAACGATCCTGTGAGCTAACTTATGATTATAATCCACGTTTTTCAAATGAGGCATCATGACTTACAGATTAAATGACTTGCCCAAGCTCACCCCGCTAATAAATGGTGGAGTCAAGATTGAAAAAGAGGACTTCTAATTCCAAAGCTTGTATATTCACTGATATACCACATTTGCCTTTTGCTCAGAGATGATGCAGGATATTCCCCTCCTCAGGTTCCATTGGCTGAATGAAAGAACTGAAAATATTATTAGCCCTTACTTAGTGTTCTGTCTCTAGTGTGTACCCTTTGAGTTGTTTGTACTCAGTTGGGGAGGGCAGGGGGACTCAGCAGTTTTGCCCGGATCTCAAAAGAACAGCTCAAAGTCACATATACCCTTTTTTCTCCTTACAAGTTACTTATACAAGTTTTTAAGGCTGGATAAGGATAGCTTAAAACACACACACACACACACACACACACACTCCTTCCCCCTACTATTCATGTCTTAGTCTGAATTGCCAACAAAAGGCTACTTTTGTTCCCTTTTGATTAGACATTTCACAGGAATCCCCCTGTCCTTCCCTGAATTGTGCTGCAAATCACTTTCATTACTGCTAAGCCAGCTTTACCACCAAATATGTCTAAGTCTGAACCCCAATTACGACTTCTGCTCACGTACTCTCTTCAAACTCTGTATAAATCAACGAAGGCAGATACATACCTTGGCAAGAGCTTTCACTGATCTCACCACATTGATCAAATCTGAGTCTCAACTCTGACCCAGACAGGATACTCTGTTGTGTATAATCTGTGGTTTCATTCATTCCTGTGCTATAGCTTTGGTACTTCCTATACTTTTACTTTAAATGTAGAATTAATACACATTTATTATAGAAAAGTCGAAAATATATAGAAGATATAGAGAAAAGCAAATATGTAAATAAACAACAAAAAATATTCCAAATCCCAAAACCCAGCAAAAGATAGCTACAGCAAATACTGTCAGCCCACTTTTTTTTTTTTAAACTCCTTCTAAGCACTTACATTTCCAGTGAGACAAACTCAATAGACCAACTAACATATTTCATCACTTCTGACATTTCTGCTTTTTACCTATGTGAAGTTTATAAGGGACACTGTATGTCTCTCATGGTATACTTGGATTAATTTGCATTTCCAGAAGAAATTTTATGCCTCCTTTTTTTTTTTTAACTTCCTATACTTGATACAAATAAATGCATCTTACTAAACTTGGGGATTCTTCTGAAACTTGAGATTTTGTAGTTGTCACTGTAGTTGTCACCTGGAACAATTATTTCAAGTTTTGTTTCCTGAAGGAATCTTTATATGCAAAGATTATGAGGCAGATGGTGTCACCCTGTGTGAAAAGATTTATACTCAGATCATTCTGAGCAGCATGGCTTCTACCAGTCTCTGCTGCGGCCTTTCCTACCTGGGACCTTAGAGTCTAAACATCAAGATAACGAGCAGGAGTGGCAGTGATGCTTATCACGGTTGACAGAGTTATGTCAAAGTACTCCGGACAAAAGAACCTGTCTGCTACGCCTAAGCACACTTGCTTCTGAAGACTAATGTGTATCTAAAAATTGTCTCTTGTACTTTTGGCAGATGAGTCTGTTCTGTTAAAGAAAACTATACAATCTTGTGAATATAAATTCATAGCTTCTCCCCTTCCTTGTCATCATCATCTACTAGTTATTGTTCAACCATTATGTTCCCAGAACAACTGAGTCATTTTCACAAGATGCAGGAGTTCAAAGTTATAGATATATTATTCAAAAGATTAATATATTTAATATCTATAGTCAGGCATTCAAAGTTTCCACTTGCCTGTCCAAACCCATCTTCCACTTTTCTCCTGCATGCATTCCGACACATTATTGTCCAATACATTTTCTTGCCCATGATGCTATTTAAGCTTTTGTACTGCTTCCTGCTCTGACTTTTCTATACCCAATTATCAAAATCCTACACAAACTTCAAAGCCCAATTCAGTGCCATCGTCTCCATAAAGTCTTCCCTGATAACTCCAAATCAGAAATATCTTCCTTTTATAAATTTTCAGAGCATTTTATCCACTGCAAAGTAAGTCACACTTTACCTTGTATTGTAGCTGAGGTAAGTGGTTAAGTACCCAAAAATGAGATTCTGGCATTTTCATAGTAATTCCTACTTTTTTATTATTCCAAGTACAGAGACTATCATATTGTAAGTAAAGGTAAATACATGGAATAACGTTCTATTTTCTTCAAATTATGAGAAATATGTTACTTTTGAATAATATTTAATTATAGGTATACATAATTATGGTAGATCATTAAAAAAAAAAAGGCCTCAGTTCATTTCTCCCATAAAGAGTCAGGGTCTATGTCCATGTTCCTTGAATCTGAGCTGAATTTATTACTTTTTTGGGACAACAGAATGTAGCAAAAGTGCTGGTTGTGAGTTCCAGCCTTGGCTTAAAGTAGCCTTGCTGCTTCCACTAGTTTTCTTAGAATCCCGTCACTGCCATATGAATAAGCTTGATCTCGCTGGCTGGACAATGAGTGACATAGAGCCAGCTCTCCTCTGTTGCCCAGATAACAGCCATATACCCACAGACATGTGAGAACCAGCCGCTGTCCAGCGGACCACACATGCCTTAAGTGAATGCAGACAAGACTAGCAGATTCATTGTTTTAAGCTACTGAATTTTAGGGTGGTTTACTACACAGCAACATGTGTCTGATAGAGTGATTATACTAGGAAAGGATGTAATAGAATCTTAAGGTTAGAAGAGGCTTTAAAAAATCAAACATCTGATATTTAAATTCCCTTTGCAGCATGTCTAACAAGTGATCACCCAAACTATTTAAATCTCTCTGGAAATGGAGAATTTAGTTTTTATAAAATCTCTTACTGTTGGAAATTTCTTCGCATATTGAGAAGTCTGCCTGCTCATAATGTCACCGGTAAGCCATGGTTTTCCCTCTGAATCTCAGGACAATTTAATCCCTTTTTCCACACCTAATCCTTTGAATATCTGAAGACCTTAAGCACATTCTCACCACAACTTTCTCTTTTCCACATTCAGTGTCCCTGGCTCATTGGTGGTTTTTCCTATGGTATGATTTGAGACCCCTTTTCAACCTGTTTGTTTGATCTGCAAGCCTTCTCTTTTGTCTACACCCTGTTCAGGTGTTAGTCCCTGAACTGAGCACACAGTCCTGAGAAGCAGAGGAGCTCAACAAGTGCACGGCTTTCTGTCCCGTTCCAACCCTGCATTTCTCTCCATGTGCTCTACGGGGGCTTTCCCTGCAGGCCCCCTGCACTACTACCACAACCTTATTTAATTTGCCACTAGATTCAATGAACACTTTGGAATTCTTCATACGTTGATGTTAAACTGTATTTGCTCTCTCTCTTCTATAGAGTCTGAGTTCAAAGCCCACATTTATCCCTAGTTGTGATAATTAGGGCTGTTGAGAAACATTCCAGGTCTTTCGTCCTTTCAGACACATGATAGGATTGCACCTCAACCCTCCCTTTAAAGTAGTTATTCTATGTGATTTGCTTTGTCCATTGTAATATGAACAGAAGGGAGGCATGTCACGTCTAACTGGAAGTTTTAAGAGTTAGAGTCCAGTGTGCCACATCCTAATTTCCCTACAGTGAAAACATGAAAGTGTGTGTTGAGACAAACCTTTGCCAGCCTGGTTCCCTGGGCAACTCTCAAGTACATCCTCCTCCCTTGTTTTATATGCACTGAAAACGTAGTATGAGTGAGAAATAAACCTTTATTTGATTAATACACTAAAACGGGGTAGTATGGTAGGCTATTGCATAGTAACTTAGTATATCAGTCAGGATAAACTATTTATACTTCATCTTGTTATATTCAGTTGTAGTATGCTAAAAATCTTTTAGATATTAACTCCATTATCTAATAACACTAGTTATTTTGCCCAACCATGTCACCCTCAAATCCTACCATCAGATCTTTCATATTTCCATTTAGTTCAACTAAAAATAACCTAATACTCTGGGTTCAGTCATTCAATCCATCACTAATTCACCTCAGTGATATTATGAAATATTACATATTTCTAGGGGATAATACAAAAACCCTTAGCAAACACTTTCCTGGAATCTAGATAGAAATATATGTACAACATTTATTCGATACTCCTATTTAAAAACCTTGTCAGACTAATACATAATGAAATATCAAGTTCAAAATATAATATATAATTACAAAGAACTGATGTTGACTCAAGCATCATCTATTGCAGATTACATCAGTGTGGCATAATAGTAAAGCAGCCAAGCCCTGGAATATGTTAGACCTAGTTCAAGCCTCAGCTCTAATAATCACTATTTCACCTTGTCCATATTTAATACCTCTAAGCCTCAGTAACCTCATTTGAAAAATAAAATAATTGTAACATCTATCTCGAAAAGTTGTGATGAGGATTAAAGAAGATAATGCATAAATAACGCATAGATATGGGTCTGTTATACTCTGTAACACTAGAAAAAATATTAGTTATTATAATAATTATGGATTTAAAACATCATCCCCATTTTTAAAATATCTAAAATTCTTCCTTATATTGCCCCTATAATATTTCATACTGTTTGTAAATGCTAAGAAAGACTAAAAACCAAGAACTACCTACTGGACATCAATGTAGAATGGGTCATATCTGAGAATTACGGTTTGAACAACAAGCTGTTCAATATTTAAGAACACACCGTGGATTAAGCAAACCTGTTACTTCAAATAAGGAGTAATTACAAGGTATGAAGGCAAACTATTTTGTTAGCAGCGACGATTACTGTTTTTCTGCTCTACTCTATTGTCTGCCTATAAGAGGAATCTCTATTATCTGCCTTCATGTAATATGGTATTCATTTATTAAAAGATACTTAAAACCCCATTCAACATACGCTTTACCGGGATATACAATGATCAAGCTCATTTTTTTTCCCCTAAGATAGTTCATGTATGTTCGATGTACTCAGTAGCCGTATCAATTAAGTTTTGGAAAGAATCCTCTGGTTTAGGAAGCAAGGTAGTCATAACTGCCATCTTACCTAGAGGAGTTATTTTCAATGATTTTGACTAATAGCTGGTAATTTTCTAACACTTCCTGTTGGGTGTGTTTTTGCTTGGCAGTCACCTAAAGATAAAAAGAAAAGCAGGCCGTTTCTGAGGGGCCAACCAGTGCTGTAGGCAACAGTTCTGGAAGGCTCCAGGGTGAGGAACTGGCTAAACGAAAGCTGTCAGCATTGATGATGGCTGGGAGTGGCTGTGGTTTCCTTCCCTGGAATGAAGGCATTTTCTGCATCCAGGGCTGATATGGATGAAGAGTCATACACATCTTCTCGATCAAAATTGTAAACCTATCTTCCTTAAAAATAAGAGAGTGGCCTTTACGTGATGAGTGAAATCCTGCAACCCGGGATGATCCTGAAGTTGCACATTCTTATGAACAATTTAATAACAGAAGTACAAATGTACTCTGGGTGAGGAATTCTCCATGGACTGCTTTCTCGGCACAGAAAAGGGTCTCATTTAGAGTAGACATCAGGTCTCTTGTGGATGGCAGAATCTTTTCGCTAATATCATTACCAGAAGATTGGAGAGCCTTATACAGTATCCCTGGATTGACAGTGGGTCATACTCAAGTATCCTTCTGCATTTGTAGTCAGGAAAAAAATGTTAAGCTACAAACTCAGGCAAGGTGTCAATCTCTAACTTTGTGAACTATAAGCTAGTAGTAATGAGGTAACAGGTCCATTTTCTTAATCCTTTGAATGAGTTCTGTGAATTATTTGCCAATATCTATGTAGGAAAAAATATGACTGAAAGAAATGATTTATAATCCATTCCAAGAAAACTATGGCATCTATAAGCCTGGTTTAGACTGTAACACTAGACACTAACAGGGTCTGATAATGTGGTCCTGGTGTTTCATAGGTTCATACATTGAAGGAGTCAGTCTAGTGGCTGGTCTTTGTGGCTAACATAAAAATGTACTCTCTAATGACCAAGATTTTCTCAACAGAGGTATTGAGTGCTCTCTGAGTAAGTTACAAGAGTCTAATGAAGCATTTCAGCTCACCATGAACTAGGAAACTGATGGCTGGTGGTAGGCCAAAATTACATAGGCAGGGTTTTTTGGTTTTGTTTTTGTTTTGGCCACGGGAAGCTAATGGCTTAGCAATCAGTATTTGACACATGGGTTTTAGAAAGTTGATGGCCTTATCTATGTCAGTTTTCCTAGTTAAGAGGCTCTCTGTCTAGGCCAAATCTTGGTGTACAGAATATAACATTTCTGCTTGGCAGGAGGACTGCAGGCAGAGTGTTGAGCACTAGTGGACCTGGTATAATCCAGAGTCTGTGGTAGGGTTGGGACTGCCTCAGCCTCATGTGAGATTCTTTTCTAGCTGATATAACTACCCACTGTCATGATTATGTCTGACATTAGCTATGAGATGCCAGGTTTCATTCTTTCTGTAATAGATTAAGCAAGACAACTCCCTTTATTATTTTTATAAAGAACAAGGTGAAAAAGTTCGTTCAATTATTAATCACCAAAGTTCTCCTTTCTCAGGTAGTAAAAATGGAGTTTATTACAGGAAATCTTTAGTACAGTGTGAATTTATATCTAGAGTTTTCTGAAGTGGTAAGGTTTTCTGATAGGAGAATGAAAGGATAAAATTTATCTTAGCATAATTAGAGTAATATTTTTTATAAATTTTCTCAGTAGAATCTTCAAAAGTTTCTCCAAAATGGAGAAAAGGAGATTCACAATCCAAAACAAAGTGGCCTCCTAGTCAACTAGGGTTACATCTACTGTGAGAAAAATCCCCTGATGATATTTTTTCCTGTAAGGGCTTAGTAACATTGAGTTTGAGGGGTGGGTTAAGCTGCTTTTAAAACTCAGAGTACTTCTCATGTGTGTCTGATCCTCAAACCACAATTATTTCAGGAATAATTTTTCTTAAAATGTGGTAGACCTGAATCTCTTAGAAAGTAATTCTAACCAACTGATCGAAGAGATTGCCATTCTAAAACAAAATTAACTTATGAATGAGGTCCTAAATGGGCAAAACACTACCATAAACTTTATAGAAGGAAACCTAAGTAATAAAAGACCAATTCTATGCCTTTAAAGAGCTTAAAATCAAGTCATCGAGGATATGAGTCTTGTTAAGGTTATGCAATTTAAGAAATTAATATGGGCCATAGAAATGACACAAACAAGAACACAGATAAGGTAGATAATATTTCTCTTTTGTACAAGAGAAAAATAGAAATGAAGAAGTATATTGAAAGCCATGTACAAAAAGCCATACTTTACATTGCAGAAATGATGAGTCATTAGACACATTTAAGTAGAAAAAGACTGTGTTTTAAGGAGATTAATCTTTAACAGTGTATAGATTGGACTTAACGTGGAGGAATAAATTGATGCAGGAAGATCAGCTAGAAGATAAGCTTGCAACTGCGTAGGTAACAGCCATTGAGGACTTAAACTAGACTGATGGCAATCTGAATAAGTTGAAAACAGTACAGGCATGGTGACTGAATTGCTGTACAATTATGAATTGTGAAAGTAGATCCTGTTTGCATCTGATAACCCTTATAACAATTAACAGTCCTAATCCTAACTCATTTCTCTCTAAATCTATAGTGAACTCCTCTACCAAAGCCCCTGGGGAGAAAAGGAGTTCTTCCATGAAAACACTAATCAGAAAGTCAAAGAAAAAGGCTTCCATTTTTCTCCAAAGAGTGACCTGCTACTGTGAGTGAAGCAAACTTACGCCAGGGCTGTCATTTTCTTGGTACTTGGCAAACCTGGTTCAGAGAATGTAAGAATGTTTAAGGCATGATGAACCATTGACCCAGGGAAAGGTTTATAGCTCTGGAAAGAGCCATGATCTAGGCTTAGGAGAATTTCTGGCCCTGTCCTTTAGAAGTAAGGAAATTACCTGAGGGGACAGGGAAAAATTTAATTTATGGGTTAGATAGGAAAAAACAGTTTTCAGCTACCAGAGAAAAGACTGCTGCTATGAGAAAAGATGGGTTAGGAGCCCCTTAAGAGTAAGAACAATTTTAGCTTCCATGTTAAGTGACTGATTTCATGCCCTGACAAAACATGGAGATCAAAACTAGCACCAGGGAAGATGGCGTGAAGACAGAAGATGACATCCTAAAGTCTATAGAGACTACAGAAGCAATACCAGCACCAATGACAAATATCAAGAGTATATTAAACCTGCTATATCCATATATTGTACCACCTAACTCAGGTCAGGTGTAACAACTACAACAAAAACCATGATTTGAATCAAGGTAAACTTAAAAACAAAGGAATTGTTCAGAACTTTGGCTAATGATTGACTTATTCACATTCACAAAGTTATTTGTTCATGGCAATAATTGAACAACCTTGGAAATCTCAGCACTTATTTCATGTATTTTTTTTTCTTTTGCTATTTTACCTATTTGAAAGGGAAGTCAAAACAGAAGCTTTTCTTTTTCTATTTGTCAATCTCTGTGTCATCAAAGTGACATTTAAACACATCAAAATGTCTGATGCTGGGTAGCCACGGGCATGTATCACGCAGATATTCCTCAGAGAAAATCTAGGAACAGTTGGATGACAGCCTTCAGTAACCACACCTCCAGAATCAACTGCAGCGTTCACTTGAGGCCGAACTCTCCCCAAGCTGCTGTCAGTGTTCAGCGAGTGAACTTGATGAGGGGAATAAGCTGCCCCTGTATGCTCAAGGTGGGACTCCTGTAACAGACAGCCTCACCTCTAGCACTCCCCATTGGTCTGACTGACACTTTATTGCAGTCTAATGGCAGTTTCATTGCAGTCAGTTTAAGTCTTTTCATACCTAGTCCTCCTTCTTTCTCCTCCCTCTTTGCCAGGCATCAGACCTATATCATGGTCCAAGGCACTTCTTGCCTACTCCTGTGGTCTGTCTCTCCACTTTACCTGAGATGTTTCTCCCCCAAAAGCTCTTGTACGTCTGTCACCTCGGTATGGCTCTTAGCTTACGTATATGACAAAAGTTACCAAACTCTTATAAAAGCACTAAGATGTTAAATGTTAAATGTAATGATTTCACTGAAACAAGCATCTTTCCAGCCTTCTCTTTTTCTGTGCATCTTTTCTCTCTTCCTCTCAGTTCTTTTCCAAGAACCTGTCTGAATTTTTATTGTAACAGATAGGAAAAACAAAGTTTGGCATGTATTTTCCAGCAACACTTACAGGAGATGTACAGAGAATGAGCAGAAATCAGCAGCACTGTTAATTCCATTATCGGGTTTCAGTGTGTATAGATTGTGCTTTTATTGACACTTGAGAAGTGAGAGGGAAGGATGGACGTGGTTTGGCTCTGAACTCATTAGGGATGCTGACGGCAGAGAGGTGAAGGATATAGTAGCCTTGCCCTGAAGCAGCAATGACTCCCTATTTTCAGAGTCTGTTCCAATGTCAGTTTCCCAGGACAACAGAAATTTTAATATTGAGGATTACAGCAATATTTTACTCTACTAAAATATATATATTTAAATATTGATAGGGAAAGTAAAATAAACAAATAATTCTGGAATAGGTTGTGACTGAAAGCTTGCATTTTAATGTACTCTTCAGGTTCTTCAAGAGGAACCTGCCTTCAGATAACAGCAAATTCTCTTGTAGACTAAAAATTATCACCTCTTTCCCATACCATCATAATTCCAAAATCCCTTGCTAAGCCCTTGAAATAGGAAATTTCTGGAAAAATAATGTGGAAAGGATCTAAAGAATTGAAATGAAAAGATGACCTATTGTAGCTAGACATTTACACAGCATACACTTAACAACAACATGAATGGAGATTAACTCTGTTGCTCTGGCAATGATAAAAGTCCATATTCAGATATGAGTTAAGAAAGCAAGTTGTTTTCAAGTGATGGATGCCACAGGAAGGTAGGAATTTAAAGAACTGTAAGCTCATAAACTCAGATAAGCCTCTAAGACTATGACATACAAATGTTTTTTAAATTTAAATTGGGATTCAACTTATTTTCTAAAATAAACATTTTATTAGTTTTGTCACAGTATCATTTTTTTATAAACTTAAAGACAGTATATGTGGGGTAGTGGGGAGAGAGTAATCCATTTATAACCTGAATTTTCTATAAATAATCCATAGTGAACTTTTGCCACAGTTCGTTTTTATAACATATTTAAATTATTATGACATTACAGATGTGAATATAAATCTTCACATATTTAAAGAACATTGAAATGTTTGTATACATAAATAATATCTAGTTACTTATTTGAAAAATCTCAGTAAAAATGATGTTATTATCCAGGAGCTTTAAATTTGAAACTTAAAATTTTTCATATGTTTAATTTAAAGAAAATAGCATGTGGATGTTATTTAACAAAATTCATTTGAAGAGGATGAGAATATTATAAAACATAACCGTGAGACTATTTCTTTTCCCCTCCAAAAAACCCTAAACCATATATCTAAATTTTGCTTCTATTTCTATTGTACACAAAAATGTTCAAATTTCAACACCTATAAAACAATTTAACTATCTATCCTGTGCATTAGCTTTGGTCCACACATTACACTTCGAAAATTGATTATATGTTTGTTCTAGTATCATTTACAATAATGACACAGAAATATTCTGGAAAATTCATTAATAGATGAACATTACATAAATGTTTTGAAATATTTACATCGCTTATGAATAATGAAGTGCAAAGTTTTCCAAGGTATGTTGTCAAATAGTAAAAAAGAAAAGGTAAGGAAAAAGAAACCCACAAGTTGCAGATGAAATATAGCATAGTAATTAAGATCAGAGACTCTGGAACTAGACTAACTTGAATACTGACTTTGCTACTTACTAGGTGTATGAAGAGAAAGGTTTGGTTTTGGTTGCTTTTCTTTATTTCTTTGTTTTCAACTACGTTATACATCAGTTTCCTCAGGTAAAATGGAGGTCAAAATAGTACTTACCTCACAGAGCTATTGTAAGGAACAAATGAGTCATTATATATGAAACAATTGTAATGATATCTGCTATTATGTCAGCACTAAACTAGTGCTTCTTTATATATAGAATGGCCTAATTTATGTTCAACGCACAGAGACAAACAAAACTATTATTCTATATGAACTTACAGAACATATATGTTTGCAAGCACACAGAAAAAGGCCTAACAACACACATGCCAAACTGATACCAATGTATCATTAGGGGCATTAAAGGAAATCCCTTGCTGTTTGAGTATCTTACATAGAAAATATAATTAATACATTATTTTGTGATTACATTTTAAATACTTTATACACTCATTAAATGGAACTATAAAAAATAATGGTGAAGATTACATTTACTCACTTATTGACATAAAAAAAATGTTCATGCACATATCGTAAAGTGCAAGCAAGTAGATCAAAACACTATTAATTTTATTAACATGAACTCAGTAATGTAAAATTATACGGTTATGTTTTGTGTATGGAATGATCATGTTAATGTTTATTCATATAATTAAACATAAATATACACAAATATATACATTACTTTTTTTAAAACACTATAAAAGCTATTTTACTGTGAAAAGAAAGCAACAGCAAGGCAAGCTAATTATGCCATCATGCAACATTCTGCATTCAAAATACATATGTTGAGAACCATTGATGAATGGAACGAATTAGAAAGGTTATGAATGTACTTACCCACCAAACGCCTGAAGTGCAGAGAACTGGGAAGCATCCAAATCACTGCCACTTACTATTCGAGCCTTAAACGAAAATGGAGAAAAACAAAAACAAAACAAAAGAAAGAGGCTTTTAGCATCCTATAGCTGTGTATACATGAATTTGGAACACGCGTCAACTGCACTAGACACGTAACACCTAGTATGACAGATGCTAAGCAGGGTCAGCTTCAAGTCAAAGCTACTGTGTTTTTGTGAGTGGAGGTTTTGAAATTAGCTGTCAGCATTCAGACAAAAGCACTGGCAGAGTCGAGGAAAATATCATATTCCAAATACTATTTGCCCTTAAAACTTGGTATGTGCAGTGAAGATCATGAATCAGTCAGAGAGATCATGATTCGCCAGACTTAAAAACAGATGCTGAGTTTGACCGTAGCAGACCCCTAGGTTGGCAAGTGTAAGCTAAAGTAAGCGAAGCTGGCAAGGGGTAACCTCTTCATAAATGCAACAGATTGGGGCACACTTAAAGGACAACCAAAGAATGGAAAGCTGGGATAACATGCACAGTTCACAACTAAAACAGAAGAACCAAAACAGGTCTAATATGTCACAAACAAACATGTACAAAAGACAAGATCCCTCAGGAGGGAAGAAAAAGTATGATTTAAAACCTTTTCATCCACAGAACTGCTATCTGAAAGAGAATCAGGAAAAGAAGGAATAAATGTTAGATGGAGTACTTTTTAAGAAATCATTTAAACATATACATGAACAAAGTGTTAGTGTTATATAGTTTAAAATCATAAATGAACCCCAAGGGAAGAAGGATAGTTGGTCCTCACAATTTAAAGAGCCGGAAAATGTGCCAGAATGCTTGAAAAGTATAAAAGAGTGATTACAGGACTTAACGAAAGACAATGTGTCGTAAAAAGAAAAGAACAGTTTAAGTATCGGAATGCCTAGGCTCCAGTTGGGGCTCTGCCACTTACTAAGCACACTGGGCAAACTACCAAATTCTCTGGAGTCTGGAGGCTAGACCTAACTCTGAAATAAAGTCACTAATACTTTGCTTTTTGCCTCCAAACGTTGTGGAGAGGATCAATTAAGAACAATATATATGAAAGTAAACCCCAGGTGACTATATAAACTAAAGATGTTTTATTGAGGGATTATTTATGGCTTCTCATAGAACTTCAGAACTGAAAGATTAATTAAGTATATTTTATCTTGCAAATAAGAAAACTTGCCTGAAGGGATTAAATGACTTAGGATCCCAAAACTAGTAAATGACAGAGTGGGACACAAATCCCGGGCTTCTGATCCCCCACCTGCTGCCCTTTAGATGCAATGTTTCAGGTGAACTGAACAAAACAGTGAGGGGCGGTTGATCCACAGTTCTCCAGTGCAACTTAAGATAAATCACAAGGTCAACATTTATCACTTTCAACTGCTCATGGGCCCAAGTAGATGAACAATGTACTACTGTTTGTTTGTTGTTGTTTTTTCCTTTTTGAAACTCAAGTCTAAATCTGTAAGGGTCATCATAGCATGGTCCATTTCTACCTTACATAGTGTTATTGCTTTTTAGCATAAAGCTGGAGGGATTTCTCTATGAATACAAGTTTGCAGAAAGCTAGAGTTGGCAAGACCTTACAGTTCATGTAGTCCAATCCCCTTATTTTTATAGATGAGCCCCAGAGACAGAAAGATTTCCCTGAGGTCATGTAACTCAATGATGACCTTTATTGATAAAAATCTGAAATATATTTATTTTCCTGACTCATTAAGTATGAACCAGTTAACATAACTAAATATTTTTGTGCAATATTTAAGATTTTACAATATCCCAGGGTTCTATCTTTGAATATAAAACAGGGCAAGGCACAATATAGAGTAATAAAGCAAATCTTATTTATGGCCATAAGCATTTTTAAATACTTCACAAAATACAGAAAATAAAATTCAGCACAGTATCAGAAGAATAATATATCACAGCCATGAAGATTTTTTCATAAGCATGATTTAAAATCACTGATGAATTTAACGACATATTAACTGGTCATAAAATACATATCTGCATTTCAACAGGAACACAGAAGTTATTAGATAAAATTTCAAAATCTTCCAAATAATTTTTAACCTATTTAAAATAGGATTGGAATGAGTTAAGTTTAATATGCTAAAAACATCTTTCAGAATCAACTTAAGTGCAAAATATTAGGGCATCCCTATTATTAAAACCAAAACGAAAATGTTCACTACCGTATTTTAACTTAATTCCAGAAATTCTGACCAATATATTAAAACAGAAATAAACAACACCAATGTTGAAAGGTAAAATACAGAGTTATTATTTTTCAGGAATTACAGTATTATACCCTGAAAACAAGCCAAACCAAACCACCTGGAAAACTATTAGGATAATAAAATAGGTGGCAAAGTGAATATATAACCAACACATCAAATAACAACATTAAGTTATTTCCTACTAACTAGCAATAACTAGTTTGGAATACAAGGGCATTAGATCTCATTTCAAATATCCAGTACTGTGACACAGTCTTCCATTGTAACTGGCTTCTATAGCAACCACTTGACTCTATAAAGGTAATCTTACCAAAGTTGTTATTTTTCAGCTGCTAAATGTGGTAATACATTAACTTTTCATTCATTGATTCATTCAATGTTCATTCATTCTTTCACTGAATACATATTTTTATTAATTATCAATGAACCTTTGTTGTTCACTTTGACTCCTTTCTTGTCCCCATTTGAAACCTTTCTGAAATACAAATATGATGTCACTTCCCTTTTTAAAACCCACCAATGTCACCCAATGCCCATTTGAGAAAATTAGATCTATATATACTAGAAATTCATGGATCACCAGTCCTCATTCACATCCTACACTTTGGCCACAATTAAATTCTTGCCCTTTAGTTTCCATGACATGTCTTTTAAATGTGTACCTTTGCATTTTCAGTTTCCTCCCCCTAAAAGAAGTTATTGCTTTCTTCATCCAGCTAACTGCCTGTCAGCCTCCAAAACTCAGTTGAAGCATAACCCCCTCTCCTGGAATCTTGTCACTTTTCAGGGATTCATGGTATTTATACATGAGCGCTGCACACTGTGTATTCCTCTTGGCTAACCCTCAAAATTTCTCAATTTCCTTATCTGAAATTATTCTAAAAAAGTGTCTCAGTGATACTTTATTTAAGCTTTTTGTCAACTTCCATTATATTCCTGAAACACCAGGAGATGACTAATAAATGTTTGCTAAGCAGTGAATATACAACCTTACTTAAGCTATACAACTTTACTGAAGTATTTAAAAATCCATATAAAGAAAACTATTATTTCATCTTTCTGTATAGGGAGAATGAATTACTTTCTAACAGATTTATAGATTTAACAGTTAAAATCCTAATGACAAGTTGTTGTAACTTGAAATTATTCTAATTTTAAGTATAACTAGGTCAACAAACAAGTAAAAACACATAAGATTGTTTTAAAGGCGATTAATGAGGGCAGATTACACAGATATTAAAAGTCTATAATAGCTAAAATATTATGGTTGTGGCAAAATAATAGAAGATCAATGAAACATAAGTATACATACTTAGGTATACTCTAAAGTAATATACCCTTATACTTAAGAACTTAGTGAATAAGAAAGGACATATTATTATCAAAGAAAATGAGAAACATTAGTTAATAAGTGATGCTTATGGGGGCAGAGACAAGATGGCAGAGTAGAAGGACTTGAGCTCACCCCCCTCACCAAAACAGCAAAATCACAACTGACTGTTGAACAACCATTGACCAAAAAACACTGGAAACTACCAATAAGACAAAGAAGCCAAATGAGACACTAGAAGAAGCACAATCATGATAAAATCAAATCACATATCTGCCAGGTGGGTGACCCACAAAATGGAAAACAATTATATGACAGAAGTTATCCCAGAGGAGTGAAAGTTCTGATCCCCACATCAGGCACCCCATCATGAGAGTCTTGCCTCAGGAGGAGTCCCCAGAGCATCTGGCTTTGAAGGTCAGTGGGGTTCTGATCACAGGAATTCCACAGGAGTGGGAGAAACAGAAACTCTACTCTTGGATGTTGCACACAAGGTCTTGTGCACACCCAGTCGCAGGGGAAAAAGCAATGACCTCATAAAAGCCTGCGCCAGACCTACTTGCAGGTATTGGAAGGTCTCCTGCAGAGGCAGGGGGAGACTGTGGCTCACTGCAGGGGAAAAGATAATGGAGGCTGTAGTTCTAGAGAATACTCATTGGCAAGAGCCCTCCCGTAGGTCACCATTTTCCCACAGGACCTGGCACCACCCAATGGCCTGTATGCTCCACTGCTGAAACACCTCAGGCCAAACCACCAACAGGGTGGGAACACAGCCCCACCCATCTGCAGACAGGCTACCTAAAGTCTTCCTGAGCCCACATCTTCCCAATGAACACACCCCTTCACATGGCCCTGCCCACCAGAGGGACAAGACCAAGCTCTAGTAACCAGTGGGCAAGAACCAGTCCCTCCCACCAGAAAGCTGGCATAAGCCCCTTAGACCAGCAGAAGCAAGAAGAACTAAAACCCTGCCTCCTGAGGAACAGAAACAGCAAACACAGAAAGTTAGACAAAATGAGACAGCAGAGGAATGTGTCCCAGATGAAGGAACAAAATAAAACCCCAGAAGAACTACTAAGTGAACGGGAGATAGGTAATCTACCTGAAAAAGAATTCAGAGTAATGATAGTAAAGATGATCTAAAATCTTGGAAAAAGAATGGAGGAACAGACAGAGAAGATAGAAGAAATGTTTAAAAAAAGAGCAAGAAGATCTACAGAACAAACAGAGATGAACACTACAATAACTGGAATAAAAATACACCAGAAAGAATCAGTATCAGAATACATGAATCACAAGAATGAATAAGTGAACTGGAAGACAGAATGGTGGAGATCACTGCTGCAGAACAGAATAAAGAAAAAAGAATGAAAAGAAATGAGGACAGTCTAAGAGACCTCTGGGACAACATTAAACACACCAATATTCTCAGTATGGACGTCCTAGAAGGAGAAGTCAGACAGAAAGGATCTGAGAAAATATATGAAGAGTTAATAGCTGAAAACTCCCCTATCATGGGAAACGAAGCAGTCATCCAAGTTCCAGGAAATGCAGAGAGTCCCAGGCAGGAAAACCCCAAGGAGGAACATGCCGAGAGACACAGTAATCAAGTTGACAAAAATTAAAAACAAAGAAAATATTAAAAGCAAAAGGGAAAAGCAAAAATAACATACAGGGAATTCCCAAAAGGTTATCAGCTGATTTTTCAGCCGAAACTCTACAGGCCAGAAGGGAATGGCAAAATATATGTAAAGTGATGAAAGGGAAGAACCTACAACCAAGAATACTCTACCAAGTAATGCTCTCATTCAGATGTGATGGAGAGATCAAAAGCTTTATAGACAAGAAAAAGCTAAGAGAATTCAGCACCACCAGAACAGCTTTGCAACAAATACTAAAGGAACTTCTCTAGGTGCAAAAGAAAAAGCCACAACTAGAAATAAGAAAATAATGAATGGAAAAGCTCACCAGTAAAGGCAAACAAGAGTAAAGGTAGGAAGTCATCCACACACAAATATGAAGTCAAAACCAGCAACTGTGAGAAGAGGAGAGTATAAATGCAGGACATTGGAAATGCATTTGAAATTAAAGGACCAGCAACTTAAAAAAATCTTGTTTGTATACAGACTGCTAATATCAAAACCTCATGGTAACCACAAAAACTACAATAGATACACAAAAAATAAAAAGGAATCCAAACACAACACTAATGTTAGTCATCAAAACACAACAGAAGGGAAGAGAAAGGGAAAGAAAAAGACCTACAAAAACAAAAACAAAACTATAACAAAATGGCAATAAGAACATACATATCAATAATTACCTTAAACATATATGGTTTAATGTTCCAACCAAAGGACAAAGACTGGCTGAATGTATACAAAAATAAGACCCATATATGTGCTGTCTACAAGAGACCCACTTCAGATCTAGGGACGTATACCAACTGAAAGTGAAGGGATGGAATAAGGTATTCTATGTAAATGGAAATCAAAAGGAAGCTGGACTAGCAATACTCATATCATACAAAACAGACTTTAAAATAAAGACTGTTACAAAAGACAAAGAAGGACACTTCATAATGATCAAGGCAACAATCCAAGAAGAAGATATAATAATTGTAAAAATATATGTACCCAACATGGGAGCACCACAATATATAAGGAAAAAACTAACAGCCATAAAAGGAGAAATCTACAGTAACACATTAATAGTGGGGGACTTTAACACCCCACTTTCATCAACAGACAGATCATACAGGGAGAAAGTCAAAAAGGAAACACAGGCCTTAAATGACACATTAGACCAGATAGACTTAATTGATATTTATAAAGCATTCCATCCAAAAGCAGCAGAATACACATTCTCCCTACTGCACATGGAACATTCTCCAGACCTTACCACATGCTGGGCAACAAAATCAAGCCTAAGTAAATTTAATAAAATTGAAATCATATCAAGCATCTATTCTGACCACAATGCAATGAGATTAGAAATCAACTACAAAAAAAAACTGGAAAAAAACACAAACACATGGAGGCTAAACAAACAACCAATTGATCATTGAAGAAATCAAAAAAGAAATTAAAAAATACCTGGAGAAAAATGAAAATGAAAACATGACGATTCAAAACCTATGGGGCTCAGCAAAAGCAGTTCTAAGAGGGAAGTCCATAGCAATTCAAGCTCACCTCAAGAAACAAGAAAAATCTCAAATAAATAACCTAAACTTACACCTAAAGCAACTAGAAAAAGAACAACAAAATACAAAGCTAGTAGCACAAAAGAAATCATAAAGATCAGAGCAGAAAAAATTGAAATAGTGAAGAACAATAGAAAAGATCAATAAAACTAAAACCTGGTTCTCTGAAAAGATAAACAAAATTGATAAACCTTTAGTCAGGCTCAACAAGAAAAACTCGGAGATAGAGGGCTCAAATCCAAAAAATTAGAAATGAAAAAGGAGAAGTTCCAATGGACACAAAGGATAATAAGAGAATACTACAAGTAACTATATGCCAATGAAAGGAACAACCTAGAAGAAGTGGACAAATTCCTGGAAAGATACAGTCTCCCAAGACTGAACCAGGGAGACACAGAAAATATGAACATGCCAATCACAAGTACTGAAATTGAAACTGTGATGAAAAAACTCACAACAAACAAAAGTCCAGGACCAGATGGTTTCACAGGCAAATTCTCTCAGACATTTAGAGAAGAGTTAATGCCTATCCTTCTCAAACTATTCCAAAGAATTGCACAGGAAGGAATATTCCCAAACTCATTCTATGAGGCCACCATCCCCCTGATACCAAAACCAGACAAAGGTACCACAAAAAAGAAAATTACAGGCCAATATTACTGATGAACATCGATGCAAAAATCCTCAACAAATTACTAGTAAACCAAATGCAACAATACATTAAAAGGATCATACACTACGAATAAGTTGGATTTATCCCAGGGATGCAAGGATTTTTTTAATATCCATAAATGAATCAGTGTGATACAACACATTAACAAATTAAAGAATAAAAATCATATGATCATCTCAATAGATGCAGAGAAAGCTTTTGACAAAATTCAGCACTCATTTATGAAAACTCCCCAGAAACTACATATAGAGGGAACACACCTCAACATAATAAAGCCCATATATGACAAACCTACAGCTAACATCATACTCAATGGTGAAAGGCTGAAAGCATTTCCTCTAAGATCAGGAACAAGACAGTGATATACACTCTTGCCACCTTTATTCAACATAGTTTTGGAAGTACCAGCCATGCCAATCAGAGAAGAAAAAGAAATAAAAGGAATCCAAATTGGAAAAGAAATATAACTGTCACTGTTTGCAGATGACATGATACTATATATATATAATCGTAAAGATGCCACCAGGAAACTACTAGAGCTAATCAATGAATTTGGTAAAGTTACAGGATATAAAATGAATACACAGAAATCTGTTGCATTGCTATACACTAACAATGAAAGATCAGAAAGAGAAATTAAAGAAACAACCCCATTCACCATCACATTAAAAAGAATAAAATACCTACGAATAAACCTACCTAAGGAGGGAAAAGATCTGTACTCTGAAAACTGTAAGATGCTGAAGAAAAAAATCAAAGATGACACAAACAAATGGAAAGATATACCATGACCGTGGATTGAAAGAATCAATATTGTCAAAATGACTATACTACCCAAGGCAATCTACAGATTCAATGCAATCTCTATCAAATTACCAATGGCACTTTTCACAGAACTAGAAAAATCGTAAAATTTGTACAGAGACACAGACACAAAAGGCCCTGAATAGCAAAAGCAATCTTGACAAAGAAAAATGGAGCTGGAGGAATCAGGCACCTTGACTTCAGACTATACTACAGTCATCGAAACAGTATGGTACTGGCACAAAAAAACAGAAATACAGTTCAATGGAAGAGGATAGAAAGCCCAGAAATTAAACCATGCACTATGGTCAATTAATCTACAACAAAGGAGGCAAGACTATACAATGGAGAAAAGACAGTCTCTTCAATAAATGGTGCTGGGAAAACTGGACAGCTACATTTAAAAAAATGAAATTAGAATATTCTCTAACCACACACACGAAAATAAACTCAAAATGGATTAAAGACCTAAGTGTAAGACTGGATACTATAAAACTCTTAGAAGAAAACATAGGCAGAACACTCTTTGACATAAATTGCACCAAGATCTTTTTTGATGTCTCCTCGAGTAATGAAAATAAAAACAAAAATAAACAAATGGGACCTAATTAAACTTAAAAGTTTTTGTACAGGAAAGGAAACCATAAACAAAATGAAAAGACAACCCACAGAATGGGAGAAAATATTTGCAAACAATGAGAGGGACAAGGTATTAATCTCCAAAAGTTACAAGCAGCTCATGCAGCTCATTATCAAAAAAAAGAAAGAAAGAAAAGAAAAAGAAAGTAAAGAAAAATCCAATCTAAAACTGGGCAGAGGACCTAAACAGACATTTCTCCAAAGAAGACAAGCAGATGGTCAACAGGCACATGAAAAGATTCTCAACGTTGCTAACTATTAGAGAAATGCAAGTCAATACTACAATGAGATATGTAACATTTAACACCAGTCAGCATGGCCATCATCAAAAACTCTACAAACAATAAATGCTGAAGAGCATGTGGAGAAAAGGGAAACCTCCTACACTGTTAGTGGGAATGTAGATTAGTGCAACCACTGTGGAGAACGGAAGGGAGGTTCCTTAAGAAACTAAAAACAGAGCTACTACATAACCCAGCAATCCCACTCCTGGGCATGTATACAGAGAAAAACATGGTTCAAAAGGATACATACACCCCAATGTTCACTGCAACGTTTTTTTTAGAATAGCCAAGACATGGAAACAACCTAAACAACCTAAATGTCCATCAACAGGTGAATGGATAAAGATGTGGTACATATATACAATGGACTATCACTCAGCCATTAAAAAGTGTGAAATAATACCTTTTGCAGCAGTATGGATGGACCTGGAGATTATCATACTAACAGAGAAAGACAAATATCATATGATATTTCTTATATGAAGAAAATAAAAAAATGATACAACTGAACTGATTTACAGAACAGAAACAGACTCACAGACTTAGAAAACAAACTTATGGTTACCAAAGGGGAAAGGTGGGGGTAGGGATAAATTGGGAGTTTGGGATTCACAAATACACATTACTATATTTAAAATAGATAACCAACAAGGACCTGGTTTATAGCAGAGGGATCTCTGCTCAATATTCTGTAATAACCTAAATGGAAGAAGAATTTGAAAAAGAATAGATATATGTATATGTATAACTGAATCACTTTGCTGTACACCTGAAACTAACACAACATTGAAATCAAATATATTCCAATATGAAATAAAAATTATAAATAAAATGTTACTTAGAACATTGGGTAAATATTTTTAATACTCATTTGTATCTCATACATATATCATGAAGTTCCAGATGTATTATTAAATTTAAAGTAATTCAAATTCAAGTAAGACAAAGTAAAAATAAAAATGTATATTTATTAAGCCTATGGAATAAGAAGATATGCTCAAACTTAGAGGTAAAAGAATACAACAAGGAGAAACGTTTGATAAATTTATATTCATTTACTATTTTTGTATACAAAAACAAGAAAATAAAAATATTTTTTGCTGAATACATGTATATTAATATGTTCAATGTATAAAGAACTCTCACATGTCTATAAAAAGTGACACTAATACCCCAATAGATACACGGTCAAGAATGTGACTAGATAATTCACAAATTAGAATGCAATAGTCAATAAGCATGAAAAATTAACCAGTTTATTAAAACTATGCCTAACCATGATTATAAAATTAGCAAAGTTAAGAATAATGATATTAATTTCACTGATATTGAAAATAATTACCAAGGTCTTTGAGGATATCAAGAATCAGGCACTCTGATATAGGGTTGGTAACAGTGAAAATTATATTTGTCAGAAACCTTTTAGTGATATCTAGCAATAAACTTTGTTCTTATGGGTAAATTCCCTTTTTGGGAGTTGATGCTAAGGAAATTAAATTTGTTATGGACTGAATTGTGTCCCCCTTAATCCATATGCCAAAGTCTTAACTCCCAGTACCTCAGAATATAGCCTTGTTTGGGAGTAGAGTTCTTGCAGGTATAATTAAATGAGGTCATACTGGAGTAGGGTGATCCACAATCCAGTATGACTGATGTCCTTATAAGAAGGAGAAATTTGGAGACAGATAAACACACCCAAGAAAAACATCACATAAAAATCAGAGTTATACTGCGAAGCCTAAGACCTACCTACCAAAAGTCACAAGAGAGGCCTGACAGATCCATCCCTAGAGCCTTCAGCGGGAGCACTGCCTTGTCAATACACCTGGATCTAGCCTCCAGAACTATGAGACAATTTCTCTTGTTCTCAGTCACTCAGTTCATGGTGCTTTGTTACAAGAGCCCTAGCAAACTAAAATAATTTTAAATACTGAAGAAAATCTATGTGTGAGGATCTGCATTGTTTCATTATTTACAACAACAAAAAAAAACTGGACAAACAAACACAGCCAAGCATAGAAGTGTGGGTTGAAAATTATGTTCTATGACCTAGATGCAATAATTTGCTATCATTAAAATAAATGCATTTAAAGACTATATAAAGACATAGGAAATATTATATTATATATATGATATATATGTATACATTTATATTATACATGTTACATATGTATGTAATCAATATACACATTCTCACGATGGCTTTGTTCCTTGATGAATTGCCTTTTACTCTACATGTAGCTATTTTGCTTAGTTGAATTCTGGTTAAAATTCTAATTACATGCTGGATACTCCCCATAATGCTTCTCCTAATGCTCCTTGTCTTAGAAGTCCTATCATCTCACATCAAGGTCATTTTGCAGTTCAGTGACTTGATATCTTTAATATAGACCCATGGTGCCTCCATGTACTTATAGTGAAACCTCCTCTATAAATGGGATTACAGTGAATTTCTGTGACTGTATGCTTCTTAATGTCTCAAAATAACATAGTTAATTTTTTTAAACATAATATTTATCAGGTGAACATCATTATTCTAATCAACCATGCTGCATGGGAACCTAGGAAACTAAAATCTTTAGCATGTAGGAGTGCACTTGATGTAAGTTTAATAAGCCCATCAGAAGTTCTTGTGTGAGCATCCCTGAGAAGGAAATCTGAACGTGATTTAGGCAACATGTGACCACCTTTGCCCTCAGTTTTCCCTCATATAAGTGAACTAAGCTTTGACTAGCATGTATCTGAAACCTCTAACTCTAAATTTCATGCTTTTGTTTGCATATGTATAATAAAACTTCACTATAACAAAGTGTATTTACTCACAAGCTACCACAAAAATATTTAAAATTAGTACCTAATGCTTAAATGAGTTATTTATAATTTCACATTCTCCTAAGATAAAAGTAAAAATTGTTTCCGCTCTTGATATTTTACCCATAACACCACACCTTTGGAAGGAAATTTGGTAGAAGAGACCTCTAAGTTTGTAAAGAATCTGAGTTCTAGAGTCATACCTGGCTTAGGAATTTCATTAAACTTCTTTGCTCTATGGTTCTTCAGTGATAATATATAGCTTCCACTGGTAGTAATATTTCAGTATGTGCTTTGGAAGTATGTTTGCTTTACTTACCAGGACATCAAAGTATCTATCACTTTTACAACATGTACAATATATGCCTGAGAATCATGAAATGGGAGCTGAAGACAATTCAGAGAAAACGTTATAATGTTATCAGAGTACTGCTGAGTTGCCATTAACTTTTACAGAGTACCTTCTATGTGCTACATAATCTGCAAAGCACATTATCTACTCTTTTATTGAATGCTTTGAACTGTCTTATAATGTATCAATATTTCTTAGATGCTGCCAGGGCAAAGGAAACGCTGTGAGCATGGCTCACATTTCAGTCCTAATGCTGGATGCAATAGGGTGGGTGCTAACTGAAAGATTAATGCTTATTAACTCATCTTACACTTTTGTTCAAGGAGGTAACCTGAAAAATTGAGTCAAAAATATGAAAGATATGATATGGGAACAGGAAAAGAAATCTCTCTCTCCAGCCAGAGAGGATAAGGGGTTTAGAAAGAATAGATTATTTATGAGTGGGTCTTTGTCAAATGAAGGCATTCTTGGCAAAGGGAAAGTAATTGTAAAAGGCACTGAAGCTTGAAAGAGTATAGTGTGTTAGGAACTAAAACATGGGAATGTGAGAGTAAATACTAAGAAATAAAAGGTAGATAAATGGAGCTCATAGTATGAAAATCTTCACATATCTTATTAAGGAATTTATACCCTAATTGCAATTTGAAACCACAAATAGCTAGACAGTGACATATAACATGAACAGAATTTTATTTTCTGTTTTAAAAAATCCAAACCAGTCCCCTGGACAAGGCAGAACAAGACAATATGGAATGGTCTGCTAATTGATCCACATATACCACAATTTTACACAGATACACAAATGGGAAGTAAAGTAATTTTTAAAACTTTAAAGCATATCTAAACTCAAAAAGAAGAACAATCTCCCAATATGTACAAATGAAGTAGAAACTCAGGACTAACTATGAATGAAATAAAACCCAAAATTGCTTACAGGGGTATTGCAACCATTCATTCATTCATTCAGCAAATATTGATCAAGAGCTCCCTAGGTGCTAAGCACTGTGCTAAGGACTAAGGGTACCAAACTTGAAAATAAAGATAAAATTACATAAGCAGTGGTGATATTTAACGTTAAGTCTACATCACGGAATCTGCACAAGCAAAGCTAAAAATCTTCTTGAAGCTACCTGGGTAAATCAGGAAGTCAAAACCGTATACACACACTCATACAATATAAACGAATGAGATAAAAATTATCTATGGCAATGGAGAAACAAGGAAGTTTTCCATCCACTTAAAGACATAAACAAAAAAAAATTTACAAAGGAAAACCTGAATCTCAGGTCTGTACCAAATGCGGTTTCACAGTTCACATCAAAATTAAATACATTTATTCTTTTCACATAAAATACTAATAAAAATTGACAATGCACCTTGCCACAAAAGAAACCTCAACATATTCCATGAAAGTGTTATCCTAAAGACCAATTACATAAGAAATCAACAATGGGTCAGTGATTTAAAAAAACAACAAACCCTCCATTTTGAAACTCATTAACACTTCCCCTTAAGATTTACAGAGGATAAAAAAAAAGGTGTAAATCATGAAATGTGAATAGCTAAACTAAAATTAAGCATATACAGAGACACACATATATATATATTTGTGGGATAACTGTGGTATGATAGAGTTGCAGACTTAAATGTTTTAAGCAAATAAAAAAATTAAAACAAAGTAAAAATGCAACTCAAGAAGCTAAAAAGAATTATAGCATAAGCCAAAGCAAGTAAAAAATCAGAACAGTAAAGAGTGGAAATAATGACGTAAAATTATTTTTTGAAAAAAAAAGGTATGAAAAAAGATGTTTTAAAAAACTGTAATAAAAGTATAGAGAATCTTGCAGCTTGTGGAAGGAAAATCACATTCACAGGAAGGCACACAAAATGAAAAAGCACAGGACTATGTACCAGATGAAGGAACAAGATAAAATCCCAGAAAAACAACTACATGAAGTAGAGATAGGAAACCTTCCAGAAAAAGACTTCAGAATAATTACAGTGAAGATGATCCAGGACCTTGGAAAAAGAATGGAAACAAAGATTGAGAAGATGCATGAAAGTTTAACAAAGACCTAGAAGAATCAAAGAACAAACAGAGATGAACAATACAATAATGGAAATGAAAAATACACTAGAAGGAATCAATAGCAGAATACCTGACGCAGAAGAACAGATAAACAACCTGGAAGACAGAATGGTGGAAATCACTGCTGCGAAACAGAAAAAAGAAAACAGAAAGAAAAGAGATGAAGACAGTCTAAGACACCTCTGGGACAACATTAAACACACCAACGTTCACATTATAGGGGTCCCAGAAGGAGAAGAGAGAAAGGACCCGGGAAAATATTTGAAGAGATTATAGTTGAAAACTTCCCTAGCATAGGAAAGGAAATAGCCACCCAAGTCCAGGAAGTGCAGAGTCCCAGACAGGATAAACCCAAGGAGAAACATGCCGGAACACACAGTAATCAAATTGACAAGAATTAAAGACAAAGAAAAATTATTAAAAGAAACAAGGGAAAAATGACAAATAAGATACAAGGAAATTCCCATAAGGTTAACAGCTGATTTCTCAGCAGAAACTGTACAGGCCAGAGGAAGTGGCATGATATATCTAAAGAGATGAAAGGGAAGAACCTACAACCAAGATTACTCTACCCAGCAAGGGTCTCATTCAGATTCGACAGAGAAATCCAAAGCTTTACAGACAAGCAAAAACTAAGAGAATTCAGCATCACAAAATCAGCTCTACAACAAAGGATAAAGGAACTTCTCTAAGTGGGAAACGCAAGAGAAGAAAAGGACCTACAAAAACAAACCCAAAACAATTAAGAAAATGGTAATAGGAACATACATATTGATAATTACCTTAAATGTGAATGGATTAAATACTCCAACCAAAAGACACAGGCTTGCTGAACGGATGCAAAAACAAGACCCATATATATGCTGTCTACAAGAGACCCACTTCAGACCTAGGGACACATACAGACGGAAGGTGGGGGGATGGAAAAAGATATTCCATGCGAAGGAAAATCGAAAGAAAACTGGAATAGCAACACTCTTATCAAATAAAATAGACTTTAAAATAAAGAATGTTACAACAGACAAGGAAGGACACTACATAATGATTAAGGAATAAATCCAAGAGGAAGATATAACAATTATAAATATATATGCACCCAACATAGAAGCACTTCAATACATAAAGCAAATGCTAGCAACTATACAAGAGGAAATCAACAGTAACACAATAGTGGGAGACTTTTACACCTCACTTACAACAATGGACAGATCATCACGACAGAAAAGTAATAAGGAAACACAAGCTTTAAATGACACAATAGACCATATAGACTTAATTGGTATTTACAGGACATTCCATCCAAACACAGATTACACTTTCTGCTCAAGTACACATGGAAAACTCGCCAGGATAGAGCACATCTTGGATCACAAATCAAGCCTCAGTAAATTTAAGAAAACTGAAATGATCTTAAGTATCTTTTCTGACCACAACACTATGAGATTAGAAATAAATTACAGGGGAAAAAACGTAAAAAACACAAACACATGGAAGCTAAACAATATGTTACTAAATTACCAAAAGATCACTGAAGAAATCAAAGAGGAAATCAGAAAACACCCAGAGACAAATGACAAGGAAAACATGATGATCCAAAACCTGTATCGCTTCTCGGCCTTTTGGCTAAAATCAAGTGTAGTACCAAAACCTATGGGATGCAGCAAAAAGCAGTTCTAAGAGGGAAATTTATAACACTACAATCCTATCTCAGAAAACAAGAATAATCTCAAATAAACAATCTAATCTTACACCTAAAGGAAATAAGAAGAACAAACAAAACCTAAAGTTAGTAGAAGGAAAGAAATCGTAAGGTTCAGAGCAGAAATAAATGTTAATAGAAAAAAAGAAAACAATAGCAAGTATCAATAAAACTAAAAGCTGGTTCTTTGAGATGATAAACAAAATTGATGAACCTTTAGTGAGACACATCAAGAAAAAGAGGGAAATCGATACAGCCACTATGGAGAACAGTAGGGAGGTTCCTTAAAAACTAAAAATACAACTACCATATGACCCAGCAATCCCACTACTGGGCATATACTCCGAGAAAACCATAATTCAAAAACAGTCATGTAACACAATGTCCACTGAAGCTCTATTGACAAAAGCCAGGACATGGAAGCAACCTAAGTGTCCATCGACAGATGAATGGATAAAGAAGATGTGGCACATATATACAATGGAATATTACTCAGCCATAAAAATAAACAAAATTGAGGTGGATGGACCTAGAGTCTGTCATACAAAGTGAAGTAAGTCAGAAAGAGAAAAACAAATACTGTATGCTAACACATATATATGGAATGAAAAAAAATGGTCATGAAGAACCTCAAGGCAGTACAGGAATAAAGATACAGACCTACTAGAGAATGGACTTCAGGACACGAGGAGTGGGTAGACTAAGCTGGGGCAAACTGAGAGAGTGGCATGGACATACATACACTACCAAACGTAAAACAGATAGCTAGTAGGAAGCAGCCACATAGCACAGGGAGATCAGCTCGGTGCTTTGTGACCACCTAGAGGGGTGGGATAGGGAGGGTGGGAGGGAGGGTGATGCAAGAGGAAAGATATATGGGGATATATGTTTATGTACAGCTGATTCACGTTGTTATACAGCAGAAGGTAACACACCACTGTGAAGCAATTATACTCCAATAAACATGTTAAAAAAAGACCACTCACCACAAAAAAAAAAAAGGAAAAAGAGGGAGATTACTCAAATCAATAAAATTAGAAATGAAAAAAGGAGAAGTTACAATGGATACCACAGAAATATAAAGCATCATAGGAGATTACTACAAGCAACTCTATGCCAATAAAATGGATAAACTGGAAGAAATGGACCAAGTCTAAGAAAGGTATAACCTTCCAAGACTGAATCAAGAAGAAACAGAAAATATGCACTAGACCAATCACAAGTAATGAAACTGAAACTGTGATTTAAAATCTTCCAACAAACCAAAGTCCAGGACCAGACGGCTTCACAAGTGAATTTTATCAAACATTTAGAGAAGTACTAATAACCATCTTTCTCAATCTCTTCCAAAAAATTGCAGAGGAACACTCCCAAACTCATTCTACGAGTCCATCATCACCCTGATACCAAAACCAGACAAAGACTACAAAAAAAGAAAGTTACTGACCAGTACCACTGATGAAAACAGATGCAAAAATCCTCAACAAAATACTAGCAAACAGAATCCAGCAACACATTAAAAGGATCATAAAACATGATCAAGGGGGATTTATCCCAGGGATGCAAGGATTCTTGAGTATATGCAAATCAATCAATGTGATACACCATATTCACAAATTTAAGAATAAATACCATGTGATCATCTCAATAGATGCAGAAAAAGCTTTTGACAAAATTCAAAACACATTTATGATTAAAAAAAACTCTCCAGAAAGTGGGCACAGCAGGAACCTACGTCTAATACTAAAGGCTATGTACAACAAACCCACAGCAAACATAATTCTCAATGGTGAACAACTGAAAGCATTTCCGCTAAGATCAGGAACACAACAAGGATGTCCACTCTTGCCACTATCATTGAACATAGTTTTATAACTCCTAGCCATGACAATCAGAGAAGAAAAGGAAATAAAAGAAATACAAATTGGAAAAGAAGGAGTAAAACTGTCACTGTTTGCAGATGACATGACACGATACATAGATAATCCTAATGATGTCACCAGAAAACTACTAGAGCTAATCAATCAATTTGGTAAAGTCGCAGGATACAAAATTAATGCACAGAAATCTCTTGCATTCCTATACACTAACGAGAGATCAGAAAGAGAAATTAAGGAAACAATCACATTCACCATTGCAACAAAAAGAATGAAATACCAAGGAATAAACCTACCTAACGAGGTAAAAGACCTGTACTCAGAAAACTGTAAGACACTGATGAATAACAGTGGTGAGAGTGGGCAACCTTGTCTTCTTCCTGATCTTAGTGGAAATGGTTTCAGTTTTTCACCATTGAGGACAATGTTGGCTGTGGGTTTCTCATATATGGCCTTTATTATGTTGAGAAAAGTTCCCTCTATGCCTACTTTCTGCAGGGTTTTTAATCATAAATGGTGTTGAATTTTGTTGAAAGCTTTCTCTGCATCTATTGAGATGATCATATGGTTTTTCTCCTTCAGTTGGTTAATATGGTGTACCATGTTGATTGATTTGTGTATATTGAAGAATCCTTGCATTCCTGGGATAAACCCCACTTGATCATGGTGTATGATCTGTTTAATGTGCTGTTGGATTCTGTTTGCTAGTATTTTGTTGAGGATTTATGCATTTCAGTTCATCAGTGATATTGGCCTGTAGTTTTCTTTCTTTGTGACATCCTTGTCTGGTTTTGGTATCAGGGTGATGGTGGCCTCGTAGAATGAGTTTGGGAGTTTGGGAGTGTTCCACCCTCTGCTATATTTTGGAAGAGTTTGAAAAGGATAGGTGTTAGCTCTTCTCTAAATGTCTGATAGAATTAGCCTGTGAAGCCATCTGGTCCTGGGCTTTTGTTTGTTGGAAGATTTTTAATCACAGTTTCAATTTCAGTGCTTGTGATTGGCCTGCTCGTATTTTCTATTTCTTCCTGGTTCACTTTCAGCAGGTTGTGCATTTCTAAGAATTTGTCTATTTCTTCCAGGTTGTCCATTTTATTGGCATAGAGTTGCTTGTAGTAATCTCTCATGATTCTTTGTATTTCTGCAGTGTCAGTTGTTACTGCTCCTTTTTCATTTCTAAATCTACTGATTTGAGTCTTCTCCCTTTTTTTCTTGATGAGTCAGGCTAATGGTTTATCAACTTTGCTTATCTTCTCAAAAAACCAGCTTTTAGTTTTATTGATCTTTGCTATCGTTTCCTTCGTTTTTCATTTATCTTTGATCTGATTCTTATGATTTATTTCCTTCAGCTAACTTTAGGGTATTTTGTTCTTCTTTCTCTAATTGCTTTAGGAGCAAGTTTAGGTTCTTTATTTGAGATGTTTCCTATTTCTTAAGGTTGGATTGTATTGCTAAAAACTTCCCTCTTAGAACTGCTTTTCCTGCATCCCATAGTTTTGGGTCATCGTGTCTCCAATGTCATTTGTTTCTAATTTTTATTTTGATTTCCCCTTTGATTTCTTCAGTGATTACTGAAGAAATTATTAAGTAGTGTGTTAAGTAGTAGTGTGTTAAGTACTACTATTAAGTAGTGTGTTAAGTACTACTATTAAGTAGTGTGTTGTTTAGCCTCCATGTGTTTGCATTTTTTACAGATCTTTTCCTGTAATTGATATCTACTCTCATATTGTTCTGGTCGGAAAAGATACTTGATACGATTTCAATCTTCTTAAATTTGCCAAGTTTTGGAAGTTTTAGCCACAGCAATCACAGAAGAAAAAGAAATAAAAGGAATCCAAAATGGAAAAGAAGAAGTAAAGCTGTCACCATTTGCAGATGACATGATACTATAGAGAATCCTAAAGATGCTACCAGAAAACTACTAGAGCTAATCAATGAATTTGGTAAAGCAGCAGGATACAAAATTAATGCACAGAAATCTCTTGCATTCCTATACACTAATGATGAAAAATCTAAAAGTGAAATTAAGAAAACACTCCCATTTACCATAGCAACAAAAAGAATAAAATATCTAGGAATAAACCTACCTAAGGGGACAAAAGACCTGAATGCAGAAAATTACAAGACACTGATGAAAGAAATCAAAGATGATAAAATAGATGCAGAGATATTCCATGTTCTTGGATTGGAAGAATCAACATTGTGAAAATGACTCTACTACCCAAAGAAATCTACAGATTCAATGCAATCCCTATCAAACTACCACTGGCACTTTTCACAGAATTAGAACAAAAAATTTCACAATTTGTGTGGAAACACAAAAGACCCCGAATAGCCAAAGCGAACTTGAGAATGACATATGGAGCTGGAGGAATCAGTTCCCTCACTTCAGACTATACTACAAAGTTACAGTAATCAAGACAGTACGGTACCGGCACAAAAACAGAAAGACAGATCAATGGAACAGGATAGAAAACCCACGCACATATGGTCACCTTATCTTTGATAAAGGAGGCAAGAATATACAGAGGAGAAAAGACAGCCTCTTCAATAAGCGGTGCTGGGAAAAATGGACAGGTACAGGTAAAAATATGAAATTAGAACACTCCCTAACACCATACACAAAAATGAACTCAGAATGGATTAAAGACCTAAATGTAAGGCCAGAAGTTATCAAACTCTTAGAGGAAAACATAGGCAGAACACTCTATGACATAAATCACAGCAAGATCCTTTTTGACCCACCTCCGAGAGAAATGGAAATAAAAACAAAAATAAACAAATGGGACCTAATGAAATTTCAAAGCTTTTGCACAGCAAAGGAAACCATAAACAAGACCAAAAGACAATCCTCACAATGGGAGAAAATATTTGCAAACGAAGCAACTGACAAATGATTAATCTCCAAAACTTACGAGCAGCTCATGCAGCTCAGTAACAAAAAAACAAACAACCCAATCCAAAAATGGGCAAAAGACCTAAAAAGACCTAAATTTTTCCAAAGAAGATACACAGATTGCCAACAAACACATGAAAGAATGTTCAACATCGTTAATCATTAGAGAAATGCAAATCAAAACTACAATGAGGTATCACCTCACAGCTATCAGAATGGTCATCATCAAAAAATCTAGAAACAATAAATGCTGGAGAGGGTGTGGAGAAAAGGGAACCCTCTTACACTGTTTGTGCGAATGTAAATTGATACAGCCACTATGGAGAACAGTATGGAGGTTCCTTAAAAAAAATAAAAATAAAAAAAAAATAAAAGAAAAAAAACTGAAAATAGAACTACCATACGACCCAGCAATCCCACTACTGGGCATATACCCTGAGAAAACCATAATTCAAAAACAGTCATGTACCAAAATGTTCACTGCAGGTCTATTTACAATAGCCAGGACATGGAAGCAACCTAAATGTCCATTAACAGATGAATGGATAAAGAAGATGTGGCACATATATACAATGGAATATTACTCAGCCATAATAAGAAATGAAATTATTTGTAGTGAGGTGGATGGACCTAGAGTCTGTCATACAGAGTGAAAAAAGTCAGAAAGAGAAAAACAAATAGCATATGCTAACACATATATATGGAATCTAAGGGGAAAAAAAAGGTCATGAAGAACCTCGGGGTAAGATGGGACTAAAGACACAGACCTACTAGAGAATGGACTTGAAGATATGGGGAGGGGGAAGGGTAAGCTGTGACAAAGTGAGAGACTGGCATGGACATATATACACTACCAAACGTAAACTAGCTAGCTAGTGGGAAGCAGCCGCATAGCACAGGGAGATCAGCTTGGTGCTTTGTGACCCCCTGGAGGGGTGGGATAGGGAGGGTGGGAGGGAGGGAGACGCAACATGGAAGAGATATGGGAACATATGTATATGTATAACTGATTCATTTTGTTATAAAGCAGAAACTAACACACCATTGTAAAGCAATTATACTCCAATAAAGATATAAAAAAATTTTAAAAAGCTATGAAAATTGGTACAGTGTAATACTGTCACAAAACATTTAAAAAACATTGGAATCCGAGAGCTCCAAAATACACAAATACACATATACATGCAGACTTATATATAAAAGAAATAGCAGTGCAAAACCAGGAGGAATTAATGAAGTTGCCATAAGTGGTTTTCCACAAAGAGCAATCACATTCCTTGACTTCAGACTATACTACAAAGCAATGTTTCCTACAGGAAAACATAGGCAGAACACTCTTTGACATAAACTGTAGCAGTATCTTTTTGGATCCATCTCCTAAAGTAAATAAAAGCAAAAAAAAACAAATGAGACCTAAGTAAACTTGAAAGCTTTTGCACTGCAAAGGAAACCATAAACAAAATGCAAAGAACATACTGAATGGGAGAAAATATTTGCAAATGATATGACCGGTAAGGGATTAATATCCAACATATATAAAAAACTCATACAACTCAACATCAAAAAAACAAATAACCTGATTTAAAAATGGGCAGAAGAACTGAAAAGACGTTTCTCCAAAGAAGACATACAGATGGCCAACAGGCACATGAAAAGATGCACAAAATTGCTCATCATCAGGGAAATGCTAATCAAAACCACAGTGAGATACCACCTCACCTGTCAGAATGGCTATCATCAAAAAGACTTCAAATAACAAATGTTGGAGAGGATGTGGAGAAAGGGAACCCTTGTATACTGTTGATGGGAATGTAAATTGGTGCACTCACTATGGAAAACAGTATGGAGGTTTCTCAAGAAACTAAAAATAGAACTACCACATAATCCAACAGTTCCACTCCTGGGTATATAGCTGGAAAAAAATTAAAACACTAATTCAAAGAGATACAGGCAGGCCAATGTTCACAGCAGCACTATGTACAATAGCTAAGATATGGAAGCAACCCAAGTGACCATCTACACATGATTGGATTAAGAAAATGTGGTATATATACACACAATTGAACATTACTCAGAAATACTGTTTGCAGCAACGTGGATGGACCTAGAGAGTATTATGTTGAGTGAAATATGTCAGAGAAAGAAATTGTTTATGACATTACTTTTACATGAAATCTAAAAAATACAAATATATATAGCAAAACAGAAACAAACTCACAGATATAGAAAACAAACCTGAGGTTACCAAAGGGGAGAAGGAAGGGTGTATGGACAAATTAGGAGTATGGGATTAAGAGATACAAAATACTATGTATAAAATCAGTAAGCAACAAGGATATACTATATAGCACAGGGAATTATAGCCATTATCTTCTAATAACCTAGAATGGAGTATAATCTGCAAAAATACTGAATAATTATCCTGTATACCTGAAACTTACATAGTATTCTAAATCAACTATACTTCAATTAAGAGAAAAATCATTTTTTCCAAGACAGCAATCTAACACAGCCATTTTAAAGGACGTTTTTGTACATTTCAAAATAAAAATAGAATGTAAAATTGTACTTTAGAAAAACAAGATGTGTGTGTGTATATATATATATATATATATACACATGCATATATATATATTTTCACATACATACACACAGGATTACACAGCCATAGAAAAAGAAATTCTGCCATTTGCAGCAACACAGATTGACCTAGAGAGTATTATGCTTAGTGAAATATGTCAGAGAAAGACAAATACTGTATGATTTCACTTACATACGGAATCTAAAAAATAAAATAACAGGAATGTATATAGTAAAACAAAAACAAACTAATGATACAGGAAAAAAAAAAAAAAAACTACTGGCAACCAGTGGGGAGATGGAAGCAAGTGGCAAGACAGAGGTATGAGATTAAGAGCTACAACTATTATGTACAAAATAGATAAGCAACAAGGATACATTGTATAGCACAGGGAATTATAGCCATTATTTTATAGTAAATTTTAATGAAATATATAAAAATACTAAATCACTATGCTGTCCACCTGAAACTAATAATACTTTAAATCAGCTATACTTCCATTAAAAATATTAGATTCATTTCTCAAAACATATGTGTGAACACATTTTTGGTTCATTGAAATCTAAATGTGAACAAAACCTCTTTATTTAAAATATAGAATATATTTTATATAGTCTCATGAGAAAAAGTTTTAGATAAGACACAGAAAGCATAAATCATAAAGGATAAGAATAATGAATTTATCACCTCAAAAGTAAAAGAGAGACAACAAAAACATCATGAAAGAGCTGGAGAAGATATTTGTAATACATAGTGGATCAGCTTAGCATCCTTAATAAAAGAACTTGAACAATAACCCAGTAGAAAAATAGAAAGTCCATTTCAACATGCAATTCATTAAGAGGAAATCTGAATTAATAAACATAGGAAAAGATGCTCAAAGTCTTCAACTATGAGGATTGTGCAAATTAATATGGCAGTGATATAATATTTCCCAACCACTGAAATGGAAAAAAATAGCATCTAAGACTGCTATGTTGTTATGGATGGACACTTTCATCCATGAGGTGAAATTTGGTAGTGCTGTTGGTAGTAAAAATTTACATAATCACTCTAGAGAACAAAATCTCAGTAAGGGTGACATTTGTTTACCTTTTTGCTCAACAGTTCTGATTCTAGGTATGTGAAATGAAGAAACTCTTGCACATATGTACCAGATTACATGTAGGAAGACTTTTATTACAAAATTACTTATGATAGCAAAAAATGATAAGTATAAATACCTATTAATATGAAATGGATACATTTTAATATATTATTGGTAATATGATAAAAACATTAAAATAAATGACTTATACATTAAGTGACTTAGACCAATAGACATCAATATGAATAATTTTCAAGAATATAACACTGAGTTAAAAAAGCAAGTTGCAGGATCATCTAGTATGACATCATTTGTATTAAAATGTTTAAATCACAAAGCTCCACTTTGATAGTATTTATGCATAGTAAAATTATGACAACATAGCCTGGAAGAACACACATGATATTTTTTATGGTGACTGTCCCTAGGGGAGGAAGGGTATGAGTCTAGAGGGCCAAATAACCTTTAAGGAAGAGCAATACCTCCTCTCATGACTCTACCACCAAAGATAACACTTCTCTCTGCCTCCCAGGACTGGCTCCCACTTATCCTCAAATTATTCTTTGGCTTTCCATCTGCTGATATCATACCATCTTTTGATGACAGGGACCTTTCCCATCAATTACTGGTATAGCAGAGTATAGAGCAAATAACATGGAAACAGTAATTACTTCTTAGAAACCTATTATCTCAGACCCAAAGGGCTTTTAGAGATCATATTGCCTACTGGTTTTCAAATTGTGTTCCCAGAAGCCTTTGGGTTCCCAAGAGGCTCCAGGGAATGAGAAAGGAGCTTAGAAGCTAGGACTCTGCACCCACCACCCCTGATTCAAGTACAGCATTTCTGATATTATCTGCTTTGTAACTGGGGTTCCAAGTAAGGCTTTGTCCACAAAAACAGTTCTCTTCAACAGGAGGATGAAAATCACTGGGTTTACGCATTATTATTATTATTTTTATAAGGAAATAAGAACAGAAGTTAAAGTCATTTTCCAGCAAGGTTACACAGTTCTATGTTTAACTGATTTGATGCCTACAGAATTCTCAGCACAATGGAAAGCTGTTAAGAAGATCCATGAGAGGCTTTGGTTTCTATGTCCATCTAAGTATACCATACAGACAGGATGGAGGATGTTCCACCAAGTGTCAAATCAGAGGTGAAATTATGTTTAATTTGCCAACACAGGAACTCTAGTATATATTCAGCGAAGAAAGAAGGTAAAACATGCTCTCTCAAATTTTGGGGTGTGCGTCATGCCCTGCTCCAACAGTTGGAAGACAAAGAGTCATCACCCACTGGAATGGGCATGAACTTTTGGAATCACTTAACCTAGCAACCTAGTGATAACCTTGTAAATAAGCATTATGCATTAAACAAAGTGAAATGGTGTGTGAGTTTTTGGAAAGCAACCATGTATTTTTCTGAAGTTGCAGGACTTCAGGACTAAGTCAAGTTTCCATCCCTGCCTGTTTGCTTGGTAATCTCTAATGGAAGTCATTCCTGAGGCTAATCAGTTCTCTTCAAGGAAATCACTAAAGAAGGGGGATAATTATGTTAGGCACCAAAGCTCATGAGGAAGAAAATTCACAAAAACCAACTTTGATCTTTACTCCAGGATTCGCTTAATGGTGTGGAAAACTAATAATCATTAATTTTCACCAAAAGATGTCATGTGGCTACAGCTATAATGTTCAAATAACATTCAATTATATTTTTCCTGATGAATGGAAGTCTCTTTTAATCATCTTGAAACCAACTACCACAAAATGCATTTTTTTTTTAATTCCTGTAGTATCTTCACCCTAAATGCTCAAAACACAGAAAGCAATGTCACCTCCCAGGCTATACACTAAAGACACAGAAGTTGATTTTGCAATTCAGACCTCATTCAACCTAACAAACCAAATAATGGCAACATTTTCCTCTATTGTTCCTGGTATAAAATCTTTGAAAATTACTGTTTGTCTTTTGTAATATTTTCCAACTTAGGAACTGTCTGTTAATATTTCTACTTTAAACAGAAGGCTCTGCAACCATACTTGGAGATGTTTAGAATAGTCCTTTTCTTCCCTGCTAATGCCCAAGGAAGATGGTGTAGCCACCAAGCAAAGTGACTGACAGGGAATGAACTGTAACCACTTAACTGATTTTGCAGGGGGAGAGAGAACAGTCAACAGTAATACCACAATCTCCACCTTTGCAGCTCAGAAACCACACAGTTTCATAATGATTCCACATCTCACCAAGAAGCACATACACATAGCGCTTAAGAGGTGTGGATTATTCTAAAGATTATTAAGTACAAAATTATTTGTATTAGCCAGAAAAAAATAGTTTGTAAAACATTTACCTCTGCTAGCAGGGAAGCTGCTATGTCTAGCTTTTGGTTTTGTAAAGCATGGGTTGGAGGCTGAGACAGGCACAGGTGAGAAACATTTTTATCCTGAGTAGGAAACATCTGTCAGGGCAAGGTATGCAGAAGATAAAGGTGGGTAGAACACTCCCATGTGGAGGTGGAAATTACAGTAACCTCACTCTAAATGAAGGAACTGAAGGCTTGTACCCACATTCCACGTCTGGATCTCACTCTATCAGAATTCCTCCCAGCTGAATGTATAAAAGCAAACCATCCCAGGATGGAACAGCGACATGGAATGCCTCCTCCTTTGGGTTTGCTGAGTGCCTCTGTCTAAAAGATTGTTTGAATCTGTGGTATTCCTCACAGTAGACTCCTCCTCTTGTAATCACTAAATCAACCAATGAAGAGAAATTCAGCTGACTGTAGGAATTTACCTCTTTTTAATCTATAGTCCCAATTTTTCAGACATAATAGAAATGGAGAGAAAACAGCAAGTTACAGCTTAAAGAAGGACAAGCTTGTTCCTTTGACCATTATAATTCTTATCGACCTTTGGAGGTGAATCTATATGCTATGGGGAAACAATTTATAGGGAATTTGGTATAAACTGAGACTTGAAAACAAATCTACTATAATACTATGACTGTTATACCAGATAATTTTTTCTTGACCTACCTTGTCTGAGATTTTTAAATAAAAGGATTACTTAGTAAAAAGCATTTTGTTGAACTACCAAAAAAACACAATTGTCAAAACATTACCTCCAAAACTTTGCTATAGAACGAGAAAGAAAACAGTCATTCCTACACAGCAGAGGGAAAAAAAAAAAAAAAAAAACTAGATAAAACTTGTATTTGTTACACCCTTAAAAACGTTCCTCTGACATACGTTTTTTCCTGTTTTACAATATGTGGTATCAAAGTCCCAGATACCATCATTCTCTCATCTTCACTCATACCAACTGTCAGTAACTTTTAGCATAAAACAACAACATTTCTATCCTCTCAAGACTCAAGGTGCACCATCAAGCTGGCGGAGGAGTAAGACATGCAGATCACCTTCCTCCCCACAGATACATCAGAAATACATCTACATGTGGAACAACTCCTACAGAGCACCTACTGAACACTGGCAGAAGACTTCAGACCTCCCAACAGGCAAGAAACTCCCCACATACCTGGGTAGGGAAAAAGAAAAAAGGAAAAACAGACACAGAAGAATAGGGACAGGAACTGTACCTCTGGGAGGGAGCTATGAAGGAGGAAAAGTTTCCGCACACTAGGAAGCCCCTTCACAGGTAGAGACTGCAGGTGGCGGAGGGGGGGAAGCTTCAGAGCCACAGAGGAGAGCACAGAAACAGGGGTTCAGAGGGCAAGGCTGAGAGATTCCCACACATAGGATCGTGCCGGCCAGCACTCACCAGCCTGAGAGGCTTGTCTGATCACCCACTGGGGCAAGTGGGGACTGGGAACTGAGGCTTGGGCTTCAGAGTTAAGATCCCAGGGAGAGGACTGGGGTTGACGGTGTGAACACAGCCTGAAGGGGGCTAGTGCGCCACAGCTAGCTGGGAGGGAGTCTGGGAAAAAGTCTGGAGCTGCCGAAGAGACAAGAGACTTTTTCTTGCCTCGTTGTTTCCTGGTGTGTGAAGAGAAGGAATTCAGAGCACCACCTAAATGAGCTCCAGAAACGGACACGAGTCATGGCTATCAGTGCAGACATCAGACTGGCATGAAATGCTAAGGCTGCTGCTGCAGCCACCAAGAAGACTGTGTGCAAGCACAGGTCACTATCCACACCTCCCGTCCCGGGAGCCTGTGCAGCCCGCCACTGCCAGGGTGCCACGATCCAGGGACAACTTCCCCAGGAGAATACATAGCACGCCTCAGGCTGTTGCAACTTCATGCTACCCTCTGCCGTTGCAAGCTTGCCCCGCATTCTGTACCCCGCCCTCTCCACAGCCTGATTGAGCCAGAGGCCCCTAATCTGCTGCTCAATTAACCCTGTCCTGGCTGGGTGGGGAACTGACATCTTCAGGCGACCTACACACGGAAGCAGTGCCAAATCCAAAGCTGAACCCCAGGAGCTGTGAGAACAAAGAAGGGAAAGGGAAATTTCTCCCAGCAGCCTCAGCAGCAGCAGACTAAATCTCCACTATCAACTTGATGTACCCTGTACCTGTGGAATACCTGAATGGACAACGAATCATCCCAAAATTGAGGCGATGGACTGTGGGAGCAACTGTAGACTTGGGATTTGCTTTCTGCATCTAATTTGTTTCTGCTTTTATGTTTATCTTACTTAGTGTTCAGAGCTTATTATCACTGGTAGATTTCTTTATGGAGTTGGCTGCTCTCTTTGTTTTTTTATTTTATATAAATATATATTTTTTCCTTTTTGTGAGCGTGTATGTGTATGCTTCTTTGTGTGATTTTGTCTGCATAGCTTTACTTTTGCCATTTGTCCTAGGGTTCTGACTGTCCATTATTTATTTTTAGTATAGTTTTTAGCACTTGTTATCATTGGTGGATTTGTTTTTTGGTATGCTTGCTCTCTTTCTTTTGTATTAATTTTTAATACTTTTTTTACTTTTAATAACTCTATTTTTTCTTCGTATCTTTGTTTCTTTTTCTACCTTTTCATCTGAGCCGAGTGGCTGACAGGGTCTTGGTGCTCTGGCTGGGTCTCAGGCCTCAGCCTCTGAGGTGGGACAGCTAAGTTCAGGACACTGGCCCAGCAGACACATCCCAGCCCTGCATAATATCAAATGGCAAAAGCGCTCCCAGAGATCTCTATCTCAGTGCAAAAACCCAGCTCCACTCAATGAGCAGCAAGCTACAGTGCTGGACACCCTATGCCAAACAACTAGCAAGACAGGAACACAAACCCACCCATTAGCAGAGAGGTTGCCAAAAATCCTGGTAAGGTCACAGACACCCCAAAACACACCACTGGATGTGGTCCTCCCCACCAGAAAGGCAAGATCCAGCCCCATCCACCAGAACACAGGTACCAGTCCCCTCCACCAGGAAGCCTACACAACCCACTGACACAACCTCACCCACCGGGGGCAGACAGCAAAAACAACGGGAACTATGAACATGCAGGCTATGAAACAGAGATCTCAAACACAGTAACTTAAGAAAAATGAAAGGACAGAGAAATACACAGCACATGAAGGAACAAGGTAACAATCCACCAGACCAAACAAATGAAGAGGAAATAGGCAGTCTACCTGAAAAAGAATACAGAGTAATGATAGTAAAGGTGACCCAAAATTTTGGAAATAGAATGGAGAAAACACAAGAAACATTTAACAAGGACCTAGAAGAACAGCAAATAAACAATGATGAACACCACAATAAATGAAATTTAAAATTCCCTAGAAGGAATCATAGCAGAATAACTGAGGAAGAAGAACGGATAAGTGACCTGGAAGATAAAATAGTGGAAATAACTGCAGAGCAGAATAAAGAAAAAAGAATGAAAAGAATTGAGGATAATCTCAGAGACATCTGGGACATTAAATGCACCAATATTCTAATTACAGGGGTCCCAGAAGAAGAAGAGGGAAAAAAGGGACTGAGAAAATATTTGAAGAGATTATAGTTGAAAACTTCCTTAATCTGGGTAAGGCAATAGTCAATCAAGTCCAGGAAGCACAGAGAGTCCCATACAGGATAAATCCAAGGAGAAACATTCCAGGACACAGATTAATCAAACTATCAAAAATAAATATGGAGAAAAAAAATTAAAAGTAGCAAGGGAAAAGCAACAATTAACATACAAGAGAATCCTTATAAGGTTACAGCCGATCTTTCAGCAGAAACTCTGCAAGCCAGAAGGGAGTGACAGGACGTATTTAAAGTGATGAAAGGGAAAAACCTACAACCAAGATTACTCTACCCAGCAAGGATCTCATTCAGACGTGACAGAGAAATTAAAACCTTTACAGACAAGCAAAAGCTAAGAAAATTCAGCACCAACAAACCAGCTCTACAACAAATGCTAAAGGAACGTCTCTAGGCAGCAAACACACGTGAAATAAAAGACTTACAATAACAAACCCAAAACAATTAATAAAATGGTAATAGGAACATACATATCGATAACTACCTTAAATGCAAATGGATTATATGTTCCAACCAAAAGACATAGACTGGATGAATGGATACCAAAAAAAGACCCGTACATACGCTGTCTACGAGAGACCCACTTCATACCTAGGGACACATACAGACTGAAAGTGAAGAGTTGGAAAAAGATATTCCATGCAAATGGCAATCAAAAGAAAGCTGGAGTAGCAATTCTCGTATCAGACAAAATAGACTTTAAAATAAAGCCTATTACAAGAGACAAGGACACTACTTAATGATCACGGGATCAATCCAAGAAAAAGATATAACAATTGTAAATATTTATTCACCCAACATAGAAGCACCTCAATACATAAGGCAAATGCTAACAGCCATAAAGAGGAATTCGACAGTAACACTAACATAGTAGGGGACTTTAACACCCTACTTACACCAATAGACACATCATCCAAAGTGAAAAATAATAAGGAAACACAAGCTTTAAATGATACATTAAACAAGACGGACATAATTGATATTTATAGGACATTCCATCCAAAAACAACAGAATACACTTTCTTCTCAAAAGCTCATGGAATATTCTCCAGGATACATCTTATCTTGGGTCACAAATGAAGCCTTGGTAAATTTAAGAAAATTGAAATCACATCAAGTGTCTTTTCTGATCACAATGCTATGAGACTAGATATCAATTACAGGAAAAAAATCTGTAAAAAATACAAACACATGGATGCTAAACAATACACTACTAAATAACCAAGAGATCACTGAAGAAATCAAAGAGGAAATTAAAAAATACCTACAAACAAATGACAATGAAAACATGACAACCCAAAACCAATGGGATGCAGCAAAATCAGTTCTAAGAGGGAAGTTTATAGCAATACAATCTTACCTTAAGAAACAGGAAACATCTCAAATAAACAACCTAACCTTGCACCTAAAACAATTAGAGAAAGAAGAAAAAAAAAACCCAAAGTTAGGAGAAGGAAATAAATCATAAAGATCAGATCAGAAATACATGAAAAATAAATGAAAAAAACAATCACAAAGATCAATAAAACTAAAAGCTGGTTCTTTGAGAAGATAAACAAAATTGATAAACCATTAGCCAAACTCATCAAGAAAAAAAGGGAGAACACTCAAATCAATAGAATTAGAAATGAAAAAGGAAAAGTAAGAACTGATACTGCAGAAACACAAAGGATTATGAGAGATTACTACAAGCAACTATATGCCAATAAAACGGACAACCTGGAAGAAATGGGCAAGTCATTAGAAAAGCACAACCTTCCAAGAATCAACCACGGAGAAATAGAAAGTATAAACAGACCAATCACAAGCACTGAAATTGAAACTGTGATTAAAAATCTTCCAACAGGGGCTTCCCTGTTGGCACAGTGGTTGAGCGTCTGCCTGCCAATGCAGGGGACACGGGTTTGTTTCCTGGTCCAGGATGATCCCACATGCCGTGGAGCGGCTGGGCCCGTGAGCCATGGCTGCTGAGTCTGCGCGTCTGGAGCCTGTGCTCCACAACTAGAGAGGCCACAACAGTGAGAGGCCCGCGTACTGCAAAAAAAGAAAAAAAAACAAAAAAAACTCTTCCAACAAACAAAAGCCCAGGACCAGATGGCTTCACAGGCAAATTCTACGAAACATTTAGAGAAGAGCTAACACCTATCCTTCTCAAACTCTTCCAAAATATAGCAAGGGAGGAACACTCCCAAACTCATTCTACAAGTCCACCACTACCCTGATACCAAACCTAGACAAAGATGCCACAAAAAAGAAAACTACAGGCCAATATCACTGAAGAACATAGATGCCAAAATCCTCAACAAAATACTAGCAAACAGAATCCAACAGCACATTAAAAGCAAATGGGTTTTATCCCAGAAATGCAAGGATTCTTCAACGTAAGCAACTCAATCAATATGATAAGCCATATTAACAAATTGAAGGAGAAAAAACTTACGATCATGTCAATAGATGCAGAAAAAGCTTTCAACAAAATTCAATACCAATTTATGATAAAACCCCCCCAGAAAATAGGCATAGAAGGAACTTACCTCAACATAATAAAGGCCATATATGACAAACCCACAGCCAACATTGTTATCAATGGTGAAAAACTGAAACCATTACCACTAACATCAGGAACAAGACAAGGTTACCCACTCTCACCACTATTATTCAACATAGTTTTGGAAGTTTTAGCCACAGCAATCAGAGAAGAAATAAAAGGAATCCAAACCAGAAAAGAAGAAGTAAAGCTGTCACCATTTGCAGATGACATGATACTATAGAGAATCCTAAAGATGCTACCAGAAAAGTACTAGAGTTAATCAATGAATTTGGTGAAGTAGCAGGATACAAAATTAATGCACAGAAATCTCTTGCATTCCTATAAACTAATGCTGAATAATCTGAAAGAGAAATTAAGGAAACACTCATTTACGCTTGCAACGAAAGAATAAAATACATAGGAATAAATCTACCTAAGGAGACAAAAGACCTGTATGCAGAAAATTATAAGACACTGATGAAAGAAATGAAAGATGATACAAATAGATGGAGAGATATACCATGCTCTTGGATTGGAAGAATCAACATTGTGAAAATGACTCTACTAACCAAAGCAATCTACAGATTCAATACAATCCCTATCAAACTACCACTGGCATTTTTCACAGAACTAGAACAAAAAATTCCACAATTTGTATGGAAACACAGAAGTCCTCAAATAGCCAAAACGATCTTGAAAAAGAAAAATGGAGCTGGAGGAATCAGGCTCCGTGACTTCAGACTATACTACAAAGCTACAGTTATCAAGACAGTACGGTACTGGCACAAAAACAGAAAGACAGATCAATGGAACAGGATAGAAAGCCCAGAGATAAACCCATGAACATATGGTCACCTTATCTTTGATAAAGGAGGCAAGAATATACAGTGGAGAAAAGACAGACTCTTCAATAAGTGGTGCTGGGAAAACTGGACAGCTGCATGTAAAAGAATGAAATTAGAGCACTCCCTAAATCTATACACAAAAATAAACTTAAAATGGATTAAAGACCTAAATGTAAGGCCAGACAGTATAAAACTCTTAGAGGAAAACACAGGCAGAACACTCCATGACATAAATCACAGCAAGATCCTTTTTCACCCACCTCCTAGAGAAATGGAAGTAAAAACAAAAATAAACAAATGGGACCTAATGAAACTTAAAAGCTTTTGCACAGCAAAGGAAACCATAAACAAGACCAAAAGACAATCCTCAGAATGGGTGAAAATATTTGCAAATGAAGCAACTGACAAAGGATTAATCTCCAAAATTTACAAGCAGCTCATGCAGTTCAATATCAAAAAATCAAACAACCCAATCCAAAAATGGGCAGAAGACCTAAATAGACATTTCTCCAAGGAAGATATACAGATTGCCAACAAACACATGACAGGTTGCTCAACATCACTAATCATTAGAGAAACGCAAATCAAAACTCCAATGAGGTATCACCTCACACTTGTCAGAATGGACATCATCAAAAAATCTAGAAACAATAAATGCTGGAGAGGGTGTGGAGAAAAGGGAACCCTCTTGCACTCTTGGTAGGAATGTAAATTGGTACAGCCACTATTGTGAACATTATGGAGGTTCCTCAAAAAACTAAAAATAGAATTACCATACAACCCAGCAATCCCACTACTGGGCATATACCCTGAGAAAACCATAATTCAAAAAAGGTCATATACCACAATGTTCATTGCGGCTCTATTTACAATAGCTGAGACATGGAAGCAACCTAAGTGTCCATCGACAGATGAATGGATAAAGATGATGTGGCACGTATATACAATGGAGTATTACTCAGCCATAAAAATAAACGAAATTACGTTATGTGTAGTGAAGTGGATGGACTTAGAGTCTGTCATACAGAGTGAAGTAACTCAGATAGAGAAAAACAAATACTATTATGCTAACACATATATCTGGAATCTAAAAAAAAAAAAAAAACGATTCTGAAGAACCTAGGGGCAGGGCAGGAATAAAGATACAGATATAGAGAATGGACTTGAGGTCATGGGAAGGGGGATGGGTAAGCTGGGACGAAGTGAGAGAGTGGCATGTACCACCAAATGTAAAATAGATAGCTAGAGGGAAGCAGCCGCATAGCACAGGGAGATCAGCTCAGTGCTTTGTGAACACATAGATGGCTGGAATAGGGAGGGTGGGAGAGAGACACAAGAGGGAGGAGATATGGGAATATATGTATATGTATAGCTGATTCACTTTGTTATACAGCAGAAACTACCACACCATTTTAAAGCAATTATACTCCAATAAAGATGTTAAGAAATGAAATAAAATACAAAATAAATCTCAAGTGTTTTTTAATGCGATGTTTCACTTCCAAGGATGCTTCTGCCCTGTTTATGTAATCCAGAATGAAAATAAGGAGACTCGAAGACATGATCTAACCTATTCTTATGTTTCCTTAAAAGAGAACAAAACCATGGTAGAGTAATGGGAATTATTCTCTTTAATATAAAGCCCTGACGGAAGACTCTACTTCCCTTAAGTGTTGTACATCACATTAATTCCCTTTCAACTGATAGCTGCATTTTCATTCTGTAAGAAAGCAGCAGTACCATTGGAAAGCCAATTCTGCTGTTCTCAGCTGGGTTCCAAGTCTGAATTAATATCATAAATTTTAAAGACTGCCTTCTTCTACTGCAGATTGTGAGCTCCTTAAAAATGGGAACCAGGTGGTCACATTTATAAGGGACTCCACATTCCATCTCTGTGCCTGGCACATACTTGCATACATCAAGCAATACATGAAAGTACTACAAGTGCATAAGAAACTGTATTAAACTGGCTTGAAAATGTTCATATTGATATTTCAGTGATTATCATTTAAGATACAATATAAATCCTTTTTTGTTACAGGCTTTTCTCCCCCTTGTGCCAAGACAGCCCTTATTTTCAGCCTTATTCTACTCAACCATTGGTGTATTAAACCTTAAAAATTCAGGCACAGGCTTCCCTGGTGGTGCAGTGGCTGAGAGTCCGCCTGCCGATGCAGGGCACACGGGTTCGTGCCCTGGTCCGGAGGATCCCACATGCCACGGAGCGGCTGGGCCCGTGAGCCATGGCCGCTGAGCCTGCGCGTCCGGAGCCTGTGCTCCGCAGAGGGAGACGCCACGACAGTGAGAGGCCCGCGTATCGGGGGGAAAAAAAAAAAAAAAAAAAATTCAGGCAATGGCTCAGGCATACAACTGCAATAAGGGGTTATGATTTGAAGTAAAGAAAATGGTGCACAATATTAGCCACAATTTCTTTTCCTATCAATGCAAATAGGTGTTGCAATGCATGTGCTAATTTTTTGATATTTCTGTACACAAGAATGTATTTGATGTCAGTATGGTCAGATGAGGCTGCTGCAAGGAACCTACAAAACAAACTAATTTGGAGAATTTGCATTTCCAGGAATGTGGCTTCACTCTAATAATACTTTTCATGACACACAGTAGGGGAACATAAATGGGCAAGAGTACCCCCTGATCCAGTACTCTGCTATGTGGAGCAGAGTCTGAAAACTCAAAAAACAAGGCAAGTGCTCTTTGCATCCTGCCTGCCTGCCAACTGCCAGTGCACCCTCAATCAACTTTCACTATTGTCCAATTGCCTTTATTTTTTTTAATTTAACTATAGTTGATTTACAATATTGTGTTAGTTTCAGGTGTACAGCTTCAGATTCTTTTCCGCTACAGATTATTACAAGATACTGAATATAGTTCCCTGTTGCTATACAGTAAATCCTCATTGTTTACATATTTTATATGCAGTGGTGTGTATCTGTTAACCATACTCCTCATTTATCCCTCCCCATCTCCTTTCCCCTTTGGTAACCAAAAGTTTGTTTTCTATGTCTGTGAGCTTGTTTATGTAAATAAGTTGATTTGTATTAATTTCTTTATATTCCACGTAAGTGATATTACAGGATATTTGTCTTCTTGTATCTAACTTGTTTCATTTAGTATGATAACCCATGTTGCTACTTTTGACATTTTGGCCAGTTTAAGCCTGAGTCATATGGTAGGTATCTATTAACTGTCTTTTCAGAGAACAAAAGGAAAAAAAGAGTGACTGCAGAAAGAAACTCAGTGGGTAAGATGAGATGACGAGATAGCACATGGAACATAAAATAAGTGAATAACTTGATTTGGAGGGTGACTTCTGGAACAAAAGAGAAAAATAAAGAATAAGAATGTATGTGAAATGATGATTATATGCTACTTTATTCTGAGCAAGTCCACTGCAAGTCATTCTGTGTAAACTGTCAGCTCAGAGTCACGTTTTAACAGCACACCTGAAAATATCTGCACTTGATGTGATTTTTTAAGATTTAGAGGAGGCTAGGTGGTCATTGGGGTATTTCAAGTTCTTGTCTTAATAGTTATTCTCTTCAAGGTGGCTTTAGGATCAGTAATAATTCACTTTTATAAGGAAAGTTATCTATTCCGACAAACCCAAACTTTAGCCTTCAAATTCTGCTTTATATATCATTTCCTATTTCTCTAAACATGAGTCTCAGAGGTCTTAAAATTCTTTCCCATTTCAAATAAAGGCAGATGCTTCTGAAATGGAATCACTGTATTACTTATATTTGCTCCAAGAGTCAAGGGATCAAGAAATACTGCTTTACCAACAGAATTATTAGAGCCCATTACAAGTACATCATTGAGAATGGCGCTAGTACACGTTGCAATCACTGCTTTTCAAACTTTAAGAACATAATATCTACCTAGTGACCAACTCTGCTTGGGTGAGCCCCAGGCATCTCTAATTCAGTAAATCTAAAATAGATCTGACCTATTCCTCTGCCAATTTTCCTCCTGCATTCTCTTTGTTTAAAAGAAGATAATGGTTTCCACCCAGTCATCAAGTCAAAAGCCTTAAAGTCATCCTAGACTTTTTATTCTTTTCATTACATTCACCCCCATATTCAATTGGTCACTCAGTCTGGTTGAAATCATCTCCTAAATCTCTCTCACATTCACATTCTTCTGCTGAGTCCTATCAGTGCCATATTCAGATTTTCATGATTTCTCCAGTGGTCAGTATGGTTTTCCTGCCTCTGGATTTTTAATTACAAACTAGTAGAAAGTTTTTTGGTCATTTGTAGTAGACGATGGTGTTTTATTTAAACCTTTCTATTCCTTACCCGAGAGCTTTAAAATATAATATGGAAATTGTGTTTAAACTTGATGAATTGGCCCCAAATATGTACCTCTTCTCCCTTTTGTAATTTCACTTAGGTGATATATTAAAATATAGAAAGGCCCTCAGAATGAAAGAAGCAATAGGAAAGATACTTAAGTGAGTAGTTACTACAAGAAAGAAACTGATTCTAATCACAAAAACCTCTGACATATCCCAGACTATGAGATGCCAGGTAACAAGGAGTGCACACCAGAAGAAAGAGGATGAAAGCAAGAGAAAGACTGACCATCTGAATACAGTATTTGGACCCCTGGGTTCTGTTCACCACCATGCACAGTCAAGCTGTCACACCTCAGGAAGGAGAGCCAAGGTTTGTTCTCATGATAAATTGAATCTGGGAGTCTGTGGATCCAAAAAAGCCTGGCAAACGCTGAGAATGAGATAAGGACAGCAAACTTAAATGAAATCGTATATACGAACCACTGAACTTTAAGAACTCTTTCCCCATCTGCTCCCAGAACCACAGATGACCTGTAGTTAAGAGAACTAGAGGCTCCTGCTCTAGACAAAGTAAAGAGCCTCAGAGACAAGATTCCCAGAAAGTGACATCTGCAACACTTTCGGACACAAACCAATGAAAATTCAAGCTTGCCACCAGATTACCCTACAGCTTTTCAAAAAACTTTCTATAGACAAAGACATTTCCAACCATGAATATGCTCCCAAAAAGGAAGATAAGAAGTGAGCATCCCATGGATTCTTTCTCAGAAATGTTCTCACTTCCATGATAACAGAGTCAACTTCGAAAAGAGAGATAGCATCCAGGTATCTTATGAGGACAATGAAGGGAATTCCACAAATGGTTACCAACAGAAGTCCCAGGAAGAACAATGAAGCAGGGATCCAGAGCAAAGAACAAAATAAGACTTAACAAAATATCGTAAAAGCTCTGCATGTTTGGGAAATAATACTTAACAGTTGTCTGATAGGTATGATGGTACACATAGAAAAAAAAATGATGGTGTCATAGAAAACTAAGCAAATGAACAAAGCAGTCAATTCTAGAGAGAACACAAGATGTTCAACTAAATAAGTTTAATGGTAGAATTCTGATGACTTTGAAGTCAAAAGTATATCATCATACTAAACAAAGAACTATTTCAATAAATGAGAAATATAGAGCATGAGAAGGGTGAGTAGAAAAGAAAGATGCTAAAGAGTTTAATATATATCTACTATGTAAGTTTAATAAAGGATGATTAATATTGAGAACAATAGTGGTATAAGCACATTATTTGGACATAGGGAGAAAAACCTTTTGAGGGGTTGCTGTGAGGCAAAGTTCTGAGAAGGGGAGACAGAGGTACTGTCTACTCAAATTTCATTCAGTCTTTTAGGTTACTGATGAAAAGCAATGCATTATTTTACATTTAAATAATTTTAATAATAATTTCATTAAGCAGGCTTTGTTGAATGATATATTTTTCTACCCAGCTTCTTACTTTTCCTAATAGGTGAGCAGAGACAATATCTTACATGTAGTTCACATTTGTAGTTTTCTTCACTCTTTGTCTGGGTTTATGTTTCTATCTGGTATGACTTTCCTGCTTCCTGAAATACTACCTTTAACATTTCTTGGCATGTGAGTCTGCTGGTATCTTTTACCCTCTGGCTGCTCTAAAAATTTTTTTCTTCTAAATAAGTAGAAAAAACAATCCTAAAGTTTATATGGAGCTACGAAAGACACTGGATAGCCAAAGCAATGCTGAAAAAAGAACAACGCAGGAGGCATCACGCTTCCTGATTTCAAGCTATATTCTAATATTATAGCAATCCAAACAGTATTGTACTGGCATTAAAAACAGACACAAAGACCAATGGAACAGAATCAAGCGCTGAGAAATAAAGCCATGCACATATAGTCAACTAATATTTGACAAGGGAGCAAAGAATACTCATGGAGAAAAAACATTCTCTTCAATAAATGGTACCAGGAAATTTGGATACTCATACAAAAATAATGAAACAATACCCCTATCTTACATCATTCACAAAATTAACTCGAAATGGATTAAAAATTTAAATGTAAGACTGGAAACCATAAAACCCCTAGAAGAAAACAGGAAAAAGGTTCCTTGACATGGGCCTCCACCACAGTTTTTTTGGATATGACCCAAACAAGATAAAAAATAAACAGTGGGACTACACTGAACTAAAAGCTTCTGCACAGCAAAAGAAATAAAGAAAATGAAAAGACAACCTACAGAATGGGAGAATATATTTACCAATCATATATCTAACAAGGAATTAATATCCAAAATATAAAAAGAAATCATACAACTCAATAGCAAAAAACAAATAATCCAACTGAAAAATAGGTAAAGGACCTAATAGACATTTTCCCAAAGAAGGTATACACATACGGCTAACAGGTACATTAAAAGGTGCTAAACATCACTAATCATTGGAAAAATGTAAATCAAAACCACAAGGAGACAACTCCTCACACCTGTCAGAATAGCTATTATCAAAAGGACAAGCAATAACAAATGCTGGCAAGGCTGTGGAGAAAAGGGAATACTTGTGCATGGTTAGGGTGACTGTAAGTTGGTACAGCCACTATGTAAAACAGCATGGAGATTCCTCAGAAAAACAGAACTACCATATGATCCAGCAATTCCACTTCTGGGAATACATCTGACAGAAACAAAAGTACTATGTCAGAGAGACATCTGTATCACCATGTTCTTAACCACATTATTTACAGTAGCTAAGACATGGAAATGACTTAAGTATCAATCAACCCATGAGTGGATAAAGAAAGTGTGGTATATACACAATGGAATATTATGCAGCCATAAAAAGAAGGAACTTCTGCCATTTACAACAACATGGATGCATGTTGAAGGCATTATGCTAAGTGAAATACATCAGAGAAAGACATAATATATGATCTCATATGTGGAATCCAACACAAAAGCAAAACAAAAAAACCCATAGAAAAAGTATGGTATGTATGAAAGTGAAGAGTAAATCCTAAGAGTTCTCACCACAAGGAAGAAAAACTTTTCTTCTTTTGTATCTGTATGAAATGATGGATGTTAACTAAACTTACTGTGGTATTTCACATTATATGTAAGTCAAAACATTATGCTGTACAGGTGTAAACTTATACAGTGCTGTATGTCAATTATAGCTCAAGAAAACTGAATAATTTTAAAATAAAAAGTAAAAAAATAATAACTTAGGGAAAATGCAATCTTTATAACGTTCAGTCATCCTGTGCAAGAACACGAGGTATCTTTCCACTTGTTCAAGAGCACTTGTGTCTGTCAGGAGTATCAAGCTACATTTTAAAACTGCTTTCCAATAAATTTAGGAGGTAAACTGAGTTTTTAGAAATGCAATAACATACAAAATGAATATGTCACATTCTATGCAGTAAAAATAACCAGTATCTTATAGCCACTATGGAGAACAGTATGGAGGTTCCTTAAAAAACTAAAAATAGAACTACCATACACCCAGAAATCCCACTACGGGGCATATACCCTGGGAATACCATAATTCAAAAGGAGTCATGTACCACAATGTTCACTGCAGCTCTGTTTATAATAGCCAGGACATGGAAGCAACCTAAGTGTCCATCAACAGATGAACGGATAAAGATGTAGCATATATATACAACGGAATATTACTCAGCCATAAAAAGAAACAAAATTGAGTTATTTGTAGTGAGGTGGATGGACATAAAGTCTGTCATACAGAGTGAAGTCAGTCAGAAAGAGAAAAACAAATACCATATGCTAACACATATATATGGAATATAGAAAAAAAATTGTTCTGAAGAATCTAGGGGCAGGACAAGAATAAAGATGCAGACGTAGAGAATGGACTTGAGGACACGAGGAGGGGGAAGGGTAAGCTGTGACAAAGCGAGATAGTGGCATGGACATATATACACTACCAAACGTAAAATAGATAGCTAGAGGGAAGCAGGCGCATAGCACAGGGAGATCAGCTCCGTGCTTTGTGACCACCTAGAAGGGTGAGATAGGGAGGGTGGGAGGGAGACGCAAGAGGCAGGGGATATGGGAATATATGTATACGTATAGCTGATTCACTTTGTTATATAGCAGAAACTAACACAACACTGTAAAGCAATTATATTTCAATAAAGATGTTAAAAAATAAATAACCAGTATCTTAAATGCTAATATGACTCACATTATAAATGATGTTTTAAAAACCTGTAGCATTTGAAAAAATTTTATCCATGTCAGCTGTAGAGAGATGCTCTGGGCAGCCAGGAAATGCCAGAAATACAGGGTTATTTTCTTTCCTGGATCCTCCTCTCAGGGCTCTGCAGGGAGCCAGATCTTCCCCACCTAAACCATAGCATCTCTTCAAAGGTAAATAGCTTCTCCCTCTTGGAGAGGCAGAGAAGGAGGCTGATATAACTAAGAGTCAATGATCTGAGACAAAAACTTTCCAAATAGAGTGGAGGAGAGAAAGAAAGTGTGTAAGGATTTATAAGCAGGACAGCAGAGAATTTACACATATCCATCCACCCTTTCTACCCTCACACACAAACATACCCACAGAGGACAGAGAATGACAGAAGAATTGATCAAGACACAGAACAAAGGTCTGAGAGGGACAGAACAGAGACCCTGGCTCTGCCACTGTAGCCAGTGAATTGTTAGCAAATCCCCTCTGTGAGAGAAGTGTTGTGTTCTAAGCCCAAAGCACCTAGATACGTTAGATTTCTAATCAGTGGTAATGTTTTACTATTTAGAAAATTTTGTCCATGGCTGACACTTGTTATTTTGAGAATGCTGTTCACTACAAGTCCCACTTTAAGAACCTAATAAGGTTCTCTGAAAAAAGGCAAAGCTCTCCCTGCCCATTAGGCCCTGACTCAGGGACAGACAGCCTGCATTTGGCTTCTCCACCCCCATCCTATCTGGAGGGAGGAGGGTGCCGGCTGGATGTCTGACATGCCCTACTCAGCCCACCTGATGCTCAGGCCTAGTGAGATTCAGGTGAGCTCATTAGTCCTGGATACAAGGGTCTGAAGTTGTGCGAAGCCTGGGTCAGGGGACCACCCAATGCAGCCGACCTCACTTCACAGATCCAGGTCTGCTCCTAATTTACTCTGTGACCAAAGCAAACCCTTGCTGTGTCTTATCTTTCTGATCTGTCAAGTGAGAACAATGACACATCAGCTACCTACTTTACCTGCACTGAATAAAAGGAGACAATGAATGTGAAGATGCATTAAAGAGAATTAAAAGTGCTGTCTGAAAGGAAGGGACTCCCTAGACCGCTTTCAGTGTCCTAATTAGGGAGTGAGGGAACAATTAGATAACTTTCAAACATGTTTGTCATGGATTAAAAATAATATCCATTCACTAAGTGGCCGAGTCACACTATTCTAGCCACGGTTGTATGTATGTTCGATCATTTAAAAAGGGGTGAGTAATCTGTGTTCCACAGCTGAAAAGACTTCCAGGCTCCCATAACCTGGCAAACAGACTTCAGAATGAGGCCATCCCCTCATGGCTGGCAGGGGACGCCGAGAACATGGAGGAAGAGGTCGAGTCAAAGGGAAAAAGTTATTGTCACTCTGGAAAAGTTTCTGTAGACCCCTGGAGAAGGAGTATCTGTTATATTTAGCTAGGAACCAATATAATCAAAGAAAGCCCCACATTTAGGTCTGTCCCTTTTGGTGTGAGCATAGTTCTCTGAGTTCATGCCCATGAAAAGTAAGCATCGTTTGAGTAACTCAATACTTGGAAGTTTTCTGCGGTGTAGAGATTCGTGAAATGCTTCTCCTACACAAAAGTCCCGAGCGCGATCTCAGGCAGAGGAAATAATTCAAGCAGTGGCCCTGCTGCGGCTGACGACGCGGCTGCCCACCCGGGGACCCCGCCCGGGCCGCTTCTCCCGGACTCAGATCGATTTCAGGTCAACAGCCCAGAAGAACACGGCCAGACTGTGAATATCGGCCTCTTTGGACCCGAGCCTCCCGTTTCCGGGCTTTTCCACCCCAAGCGAGGTGTCCCTTTTCCTAACCTCTATCCCCACTGAACAGACCTTACCTTAGTCACTTATACTTCTACTACAAACACATTTGGGTTCAGGAAACATTTGTCCTTTGTATTAGAATTCAATCTTTTAAGTATGGAAGTGAAAGGTCTTATGTGCTATTAAAAGAATTTCAGGGGCTTCCCTGGTGGTGCAGTGGTTGAGAGCCCGCCTGCCGATGCAGGGGACACGGGTTCGTGCCCCGGTCCGGGAAGATCCCACATGCCGCGGAGCGACTGGGCCCGTGAGCCATGGCGGAGCGGCTGGGCCCGTGAGCCATGGCCGCTGAGCCTGCGCTCCGCAACGGGAGAGGCCTCAACAGTGAGAGGCCCGCGTACCGCAAACAAAACAAAACAAAACAAACACACATTTGGGCTTCCCTGGTGGCACAGTGGTTGAGAGTCCGCCTGCCGATGCAGGGGACACGGGTTCGTGCCCCGGTCCGGGAAGATCCCACATGCTGCAGAGCAGCTAGGCCCGTGAGCCATGGCGGAGCGGCTAGGCCTGTAAGCCATGGCCGCTGAGCCTGCGCTCCGCAACGGGAGAGGCCTCAACAGTGAGAGGCCCGCGTACCGCAAACAAAACAAAACAAAACAAAACATTGGGCTTCCCTGGTGGCGCAGTGGTTGAGAGTCCGCCTGCCGATGCAGGGGACACGGGCTCGTGCCCCGGCCCGGGAAGATCCCCCATGCCGCGGAGCGACTAGGCCCGTGAGCCATGGCCGCTGGGCCTGCTTGTCCGGAGCCTGTGCTCCGCAACGGGAGAGGCCACAGCAGTGAGAGACCCGCGTACCGCAAAACAAACAAAAAAAAAAGAATTTCAGCCATCAGCAAATAGATGCGAGGAGGCTGGCGGAGGCACATCCAGTTGCCCTTGAATCTCACCCCTCCCTCAAAGGAGGCCAGTCCCGAGAGGGAACTGAATGTACTCATTTGGGGTGCTTCGGGGTCAGTTGCGTCATGGGGCACAAGGGGAGAGGGGAGGGCTTTCTTCCTCCCTCCAGGGCCGCTGTCTTACCTACTCTCTGTCCTGGAGCTGCCATGGCCTCTGCAGGTCGCCGCTGTGACCACACGGCCGCTGACGGGTCCCTCCTCTCCTCCCGGCTCTCCTTCCTCTCCCCCGACACCTCCCCCACGTCTCGGAGCCGAGCTCACTGCTGCTCCCTCCTCAAGCCCGCCTTGCCTATTTCAGGTTCTCTCCCGCCCACGCTTCCCCCAGGGGGATCCCAGGTTGTTCCAATCAGCAATGATACCCGCAGGTGCCGGGACTCCAGGGAAGAGGACTGGGCGGGGCCTCAGATGGAAGCGGGCAAAGTGAAATGAGGCCTGGCTCGGGGACAATTGGGAGCCCAGGTCAGCCACAGCAAATCAGGCTCAGGTGCCCGCAATGTGCGCGGAGGTGGGAAGGTCAGCACCAAGTGGAGAAAACTGTTGGCATTAATTACAGGTACTGGAATACCTAATAAAGAGCAAAGAAAAACCCAAAAGCTTGGTTTTGGCTGGAAACACACTACCAATTGTGTTGTTTATAAACGTCCCCCAATCACCACTTGTTCTATTAAATACAAAATATAAAATTAACTTAATAAAAAAAAGTTTTGTTCTTTATTCCCTTTTTTGAGCAATTTGCTTATGACGTGCCTTGATGTGGTTTTCTTCATGTTTCTTGTGTTTTGCCAAAAGGGGAAAACCCATGGCAGAGTTCTAAAATTTTAAATCCCTTTGCTTTTGTATGGAAGACGTTATGAAAAAGTGTCCATGCCCCTTTCTTGAATTTCCTTTGATGGTGTTTTGTCAATCAGAATTCTCCAACTTAACACTCAGGGGATCCAGGAGTTCTTTGTTTTCTGCCGTTGGAATCCTAGAGTCGAAAGTGTTTTATCAATGATATACTTGCTAATCTTTGCAGGTGTCCTGATGGGATTCTGGTTTGGCAACTAATATATATCTGATAACAATAATTGAGATAAACAAACATCATTTTTCCATTATTCCATTTATCCTATGTGCACCTAGTGAGTGGTGACTCTTGTGAAAGTTACCAGAAAAAATTTTCAGGTATTAGGGCTCAATTTATTAAAGAGTGAAAAATGAGTTATTTTTTATTGATATACAACTCAGTGAGATTGTTCTCAAGCAGGTAGGACAATGTAGACGTTCTTCCTTCAGTTACGTCAAGATACTTGAAAGCTCAATTCTATAAAATGGTAAAAAAAAAAAAATAGCAGCTACTAATTATGAAGCACTTACACTGCAGCAGGCAGTGCAGTGGGAAGTTTGAATCTACTATCTCTCATTTTTATAAAGACCTTAAAGAAATTATCTCCATAGCACCAATACGAAAAGCAACTTCTCCAGGTCACATAGCTAGTAAAGAGTAAAGCCAGAAGTCTCAGAAAGGAATGTCTTCTTCCAAAGCCTGTCTTATTTCACATACAATTTGTTCATGATATAAAAGAAATCATTCTCTTTTGGCCGTTAAAAATTAATTGAGCCACTATTGTCCTTCAACAAGTAGTTAAATCACCTGCAAACAACAACAACTTCAACAAGTAGTTAAATCACCTGCAAACAATATTTCTTCTTGCTACTCAGCAAAAATTTCAGTTACTTAACTGAAATCAGTTCCTCTAAAGAGGCAGAAAATTAATGTTTTCTTATACAGCTATGACATAGCAGATAGTATGCTATATTATTTCACAAGTATTATCTCATGTATTTTTACCAAAACCTTGTAAGCTGCATATTATAATCTTCATTTACAGATGAGGAAACCCAAGTTCAAGTAAGTGATTCCCCATCAGCCAGTAAGTTGAAAAGCCTGGGTCTGAAGTACAGTGATTGTAAAGTCTTTCAACTGTATCCCACTATGTGTTATTGTAGCAAAGAGCCTAAAAGATGCTAAGTGATCAATAGTCCTTAAGGTATTACTTTCCAGCAAAGTCTCCTATCCATTAGTTTACTATCCATTGAAGTAAAATAATGTCCTTGATTTTTAGTTAATTCTAAAGTGCTGAGGGCAGTCATCATTTTTACTTACTTCAAATCTGTGCTCTTTACCATAGGGCAGTTATCAGTGGCCTTACCACTTACTGAGTACATTAAAAAAAACTACAAATCCAGATCCAAAATGGGCCTCCTTGAAGTGACCAAAATCATATAGTCATAAACTGAGAAAAAAATAGATAAAAAGAATGAAGTTTTAGTGTACAAAAAGGGCCATTTAGAAAACAGAAATATGACAAAATGTCCATCAAGTTTTTCATCGAATTTGAGCAGACCCTTAAATTGCTATGAAAGAACAAATAGCTGAAAATATCCAACAAAGCAATAAAAATTATAATAAATACTACTTCAAGTAATATTTAATATAAAGTAATTAAGATTGAGGATTTGGTTTAGAAACAAACATACCAATGGAAAAGAAGCTAAAGCCTCCAATAGACCCTGTATATATCTATCTATATAAATATATAGAGATATTTATATGTATTTTATATACACTAGGTATAAGACAGGTAGCATCACAGATCAATGGGGAAAAAATGGAAGACTGAGTAAATTATGCTGGGATAATTATACACACATATGAAAAAATAAAATTGATTTCTATTTCATGTTATTCCTTTAAAATGTCCAAATTAAAGAACTATCTATAAAAATTAAAATTCTAGAACTTTTAGAAGAAAATTTAAGAGGATATATGACTTCAGAGTAGGGAAAAATCTTTTCAACAAAATCCCCAAAGACACATCTCATAAAGAAGGAACATACTAAATTTTACTGCACTAAATATAAAACCTATCAAAAGTCACCCTAAAAGGGTGAAAAAAAGGTCACAATCTGTGTTAAGGTATAATTAGCTGATTTAAATGACAAGGGATTATGAATAATTTCTACAACTGAGAGATAAAAGGACAAACAGTCTACTAGAAAAAGGACAAAACCTCTGAATTGACAATTCCTTTAGATAAGCAGAAATTCATAAATTATTTTAAAAGTTGGCAGTGATATGGCATCTCCTTATGCATTTTCATAAGCTGCCAGTGGGAGTGTAACTGGGTACAGCAACTTCTGGAAGCAATTTGGCAATATCAAGTTGGGTTAAAGATGTGCATTTCCATGACTGGACAATTCAATAATTCTATATATTCCTTAGAGGCTCTCTTCCATGGAAAACATGTATAAGAATGTTTATAGCAGCAGTATTTTTAAAAAGTATTTTAAAAATCCTAATATGATTGTAATAAAATGTGGCCTACTAGAAAGTAGGAGAAATGAATAAGCTCAGACTACATATATCAAGATGGATGAATCTCATGAACATATAGTTCAGAGAAAAAAAGAAACTGCAAAAAAAAGGAGCATTTTAAAACTTAAAAAAACTCACTATATGTCAAGCATTATTGTTTTTTTAGATACTAAATCACTTATGCTCTCGACAACCTAATAAAGTAATTATTATTTTTCCTATTTTATAAATGACAAAACTGAGACAACAAAAAGTAATAAAACTTGTAAGAAGATGCACTAGACATTGTTTAAAAATACATACATATGTAGTAAAAGTTTAAAGAAATGTAAGAAAACGATAAACAACAGAGAATAGTACTTATTTACTAGGAAGAGAGAGAAAGGGGGATATAGCGATACACACAGGGTTCACTTCTATTTGCAATATTTTTCTTTCTTAAATTGGGTGGTTGGTGCATAGGCATGTTGTTTTTTTACATTTTTATGTCTGAATAATTTTCATGTCAGAATAATTCGTATTATTTTTTAAATAACGCACCCTAAATTGAGGGAATATAAGAGACAGAGAGAGTGGGAGAGGTTTGTATGCAAAAGCAGTGTGTCCTTGGTCATGTCCCTTAATGTCCCTGAGCTTTGTTTTCTTTTTAATTTCTAAAAGTAAAATACTATTGTGTTTTCAAATAAGATAATTAATTTCCACACACTGTGTAAACTATAAAATGTCCTATACATACCACCAGGTATGGCTTTTACTTGGAAGAAATAGTGTCCACCTTGTGTCAGGAAATAGAGCAGGCTTTGTGTCTAAGAAGGGATGGTTTCCACTCTCAAAGCCTCAGGATGAAGGTGATGCGGTGCGCTGTGCCCAGTCACCCTGGTGCGCCCCTCAGGAAAAGTGTAAGTGTGGGGGTGTGTGTGTGTGTGTGTGTGTGTGTGTGTGTGTGTGTCTGCACAAGTGCATGTGCGTGCCTCTGGGTATGTGAGTGTATGGGTAGATGTGTTAGGAGAGTGTGTGTCTAGGTGTGTGTGTCAGCAAGTCACCAAACAGTCATAATTGACAGACCCCGGGCCTGTGATGGGCATGCAACACCACTGCTGAACAAAGCACTGTGGAAAGGTCTTTCTGTCTCAGATTTGCACCCTGAGAAACTGTCCGACTATGAACCTCAGTCACAGAAGACACAATCTGCCTTCCTTCCAGAACAAAAGGAGTATTGATCTACTAATGCCATCAACAGGTTTCCAGCAAGAGACAGGTACCGCATCTGGCCAAGGGATCACTTATTTTCCACGTGACACCAGTGCTATGGCAACCACAGAGGCAGAGAATGCTGCTCTCCGGGAGAACTCATCAGATTTTCTTCTTCGTTTTTATCCCATGAAACAAGAGCCACCAGGACTAAGCGAACACACTCAGGGTTCCTATTTTTAGAATACGAGGACAGTAGGGGTAAAGAAAGATGCAGAGTAGGAAAGACAGATGCCTTCTCAACAGTAGAATGGGCACTCAGAATCATTTAATTTAAATATGTAAAAGACTGTGGCTTTTTAAAAATACTCCAAGCTGAGAAAGTAAAAAATACTGGATATATACAGAAAGGTTTTTTATTGTAATTTTTAAATATTTGTTTTGCTCTTGCACTCCCCAAAAGGAGGCAAGAATCTTTCCCCATGGACAGCATATTCACAGTTGTACAGACATGTTTTAGAATTAAGGGGATGAGTAATGGGTCTGGGAATCATAACACAGATGTACAGGAGCAAGTTCCACAGAGCAATGATGCTTTCAACCTGAAATTTCTTCAGCCAGATCACGAGGCTCTCAAGGTACTTCTGGATGCCCTATGACATTTTCTTTGAAAGTTGGAAAACTGAATTCTAATGAAAATACTATACAGTAGCACAGACATTCTCAGGTTAGCCTGGGCCTCCAGTTCCTAGGTAATTATATTAAGAAGGATCTGGTAAAAGTTTATATGCATTGTCCCTAAATGTGGAAAAATAAATACTGGACTCCAAGACATAATATTTTGGTGTCACTGCGTTCATTTCTTTATTTTTATGATTTGCAGAAGTTTGCTTAGCCCGAGTCCTGGTTTTCTCACTTGTAATATGGGTATATTAAAATCCATGCCTCAGATACCCTACACAGGATGATACGGGCATTAAATGTGATAATATATGTCCCAAAACTCTGTAATGCAAAAAGCACTAAACAAAGGTAGCTGGCTTAGTAATTTGAACAGATAAACCCTACCAGTGTTTTCAGAATTCTGTTCTTTGGTTCTCTAGGTCCCCAAGGGGGTCTCAATAGTGGAAAGAGAATGAGGAGGACAAATGATATGGACTCCATGTCCCACAGCCTTTGATCTGCAAAAGTTCCACTTATCTTGTCTACATATTGGAATTACGAATGCAATTTTATTTAGTAAAAAATGTAAGTTTTTCAGCTTTAAAAATATTTGTAAAGCGTGCCCCGGTCCGGGAAGATCCCAAATGCCGCAGAGCGGCTGGGCCCGTGAGCCATGGCCGCTGAGCCTGCGCGTCCGGAGCCTGTGCTCCGCAACTGGAGAGGCCACAACAGTGAGAGGCCCGCGTACCACAAAAAAAAAAAAAAAAAAAAAAAAAAATTTGTAAAGAACAGCTATAATCAACAGGGGAAACAGTGGGAACTCTCACAGACCAAAGGGACAAATCTCCATTCTAATACAACAACATAGCAAAGAGAGGCTGTAAAAATAATCACAGGTTGTGAATCAGGAAACACATTTTGCTGTCTCCCTGTGCTACAAGTCAAGCAAATGACCTTAAGCAAGTCCTTTAACCTGCACAAACCTGAGTTTCCTTACATGTAACATGAAGGTAGTGCTCTCTAGTTACAAAATTATAAAATTTAGTCCTGGAAACATTTGATCTAAGGACTTGCAATACATCTATAAATTTCTCTTTGAATAATGATTAACTGCTAATAAAAAGGGCTAGGAGAAAGGGGGAGAATTTTAGAAATATGATGCAGGCTCTGGCAGGTACTAGAAACAGAAGTAACACACAATTAAGTCCTATATGCTTCCACCAAATTAACCAGGGGCTGGGAGGAATCCCAGTCAGTGCATCAAAATACAAATTCTGGGCTTCCCTGGTGGCTCAGTGATTGAAAGTCCGCCTGCCGATGCAGGGGACACGGGTTCGTGCCCCGGTCCGGGAAGATCCCACATGCCGCGGAGCGGCTAGGCCCGTGAGCCATGGCCGCTGAGCCTGCGTGTCGGGAGCCTGTGCTCCGCAATGGGAGAGGTCACAACAGTGAGAGGCCCGCGTACCACAAAAAAAAAAAAAAAAAAAAGTACAAATTCTGCTTTTCATGTGGCAAAGCACCCACAAGAGAGAAAATTGTTGCCGTCCTGGACTGGGAATCAAAAGACCCTAGTTTTGTATTCAGTTCTGTCACTCTCTGCTATACGCCTTTTGGCAGATTGTTTGCAGTACTTTAGCTCATGGTGTGGAGTTTGTATCTTATACTACTTGCAATGGACAGCTGTTGGAGAGTTTGAACCAAAGGAGTGATGTGATTTGATTTTTGCATTTAAAACAGAGGAGCGTTTCATTTCTGCCTATGGCAGAGTAGCTAATATCAAACTAACTCCCACACCAGGAAGAAATATAAACTCTGGTTTTTGAAAAAAATAAAGAACTCTATGAAGGCATCTGACAATTTTCAAAATACTGGTATTTGAGGTGACAGGATTCCAGACATAAGAAAAAAAATTACATGAAGCCTAAAATTCTGTAGGCAATTTCCCCAGAAGCATCTGCTAATCCCTAAATTGCGCAAATGTGAGTGAGACACCAAGGAACCAAACAGAAAGCAGTTGCTAAGAGACTAAAATGCTAAGGCAGATATTTCAGCATTTCTCTGGTTCTGGGTAGATCAAAATTAAAATTCAGGAGCCTTCAAGGGAAGGGAACACTACTGTTATGGACTGAATATTTGTGTTCCTCAAAATTCATATGTTAAATCCCTACCCACAAATGTGATGGTGTCAGGAGGTGGGGTCTTTGGAAGGTAATTAGGATTAGGTGAGGTTATGAGGGTGCAGCCATTGTGAATGGGATTAGTGCCCTTACAAGGGTCAAGAAATAGCTTTCTTCTGCCTTCTACTCTCCACCATTTTAGGACACAGCAAAAAGATGGCCATCTGTGAACCAGGAAATGCACCCCCCTGCAACACACCAAATCTGCCAGCATCATTATCTTGGATTTCCACCCTCCAGAACTGTGAGAGGTAATTTTTTTTGTTTGTTTTTTTGTTTAATCACCAGTCCATGGTAGTTTGTTATAGCAGCCTGACAGACTAAGACAACTGCTAAAGGCCTCGAGATTTCTATTGAAATCCCTGAAGAAATCTACTCTAGGAATAGGATAAAATTGGAAACAGACCAGTCTCTAATGCAGCAAAGTGATCTGAACTTATTCTGGAAAATAAATGAACTCTTAGTAGACAAAGATAAGGTCATTTTAAAACTATACAATTTTTTACACACAGTAATGATGATTCAACTGAAAAAAAAATGTCAGGAGATAGTACCAAATAACTAAATGTCAGGAGATAGTACACACAGTAATGATGATTCAACTGAAAAAAAAATGTCAGGAGATAGTACCAAATAACTAAATGTCAGGAGATAGTACCAAATAAACAAATGTCAGGAGATAGTACCAAATAAACAAATGTCAGGAGATAGTACCAAATAACTAAAAATCAAGAGAACAAAAGGACAGTGAAAAAAAATTAACACAGGTTATCCAGATATTGGAGTTATCAAAGATAAAAAATTATATTTATATATATATATATAAGGAAATACATAAGATGGAGAATTTCACCATAAAACAAATATATACAAAACAAATCAAATGAAATTCTAGAATTAAAAATTACAAAAAAACTGAAACAGATTTAAGAACAAATATTGGTCTTTGGAGTGCTAATAACGTCCTAGTTTGTATCTGGATGCTAATTATTTGGCTGTACACTTAATATTTATGCATTTTACTATATGTGTATTATACGTTATACCTCAATAAATACAGTTTTTAATTAATTCCGCCTGCTGTGTGGAAAAAGGGCTGGGGGGAAGGTGTTGACAAGAGGGATGGACAAAAGTGAAAGCAGGGAGACCAGTGTAAAAGCTATGTAGTTAGTTCCCAAAAGAGATCATGGTGTGGATTATGTAGTACTGATAGAGAAAGAGACACATTTCAAATAATGGTAATTGGATTTCTAATACATCTTCGAATATTGAGAGTTCTTCTTTTCTACATGTTAATTTTGAGATGTCTGTGAAACATCTGCCATATAGGTAACTGGATGCATAGTTACTAAGCTCAGAGTGAAGATCTGAGCTAAAGATAACTCATCAGTATAAAAATTGTATTTAAAGAAAACCATAAGACTGGATGAAATCACACAGGGAGAGAATATAAATGGAGAAGAGAAGGGGACCCATGTGTGAGCCCTGAAATACACCAACATTTAGAATTTGGATGCAGGAATTGGGGAGAGCAAAGAACACCTAGCTCTCTATTCTGTTCTAATGTTCTATGTGTCTGTTTATATGCCAGTACCATTCTATTTCGATGACTATCAAAATCAAATACAATTTGAAAAGAGAAAATGGGGAGCTTCCAGCTTTATTTTTCTTGCTCAAGATACTTTGGCTCTTCAGAATCTTTTGTGGTTCTATAGGAATTTTTAGGATTGTTTTTTCTATTTCTGTGAAAAACGCCACTGGAATTTTGATAGGGATTGCATTGACTATGTAGATCACTTTGGGTAGTATGAACATTTTAATAATATGAATTCTTCTAGCTCATCAGCATGGGATATCTTTCCATTTATTTGTGTCTTCTTCAATTTCTTTGATTAATGTTTTATAGTTTTCAGTGTACAGATCTTTCACTTTCTCGGTTAAGTTTAGTTATTCCTAAGTATTTTATTCTTTTTCATGCTATTGTAAAAGGAATTGCTTTCTTAATTTCTTTTTCAGAGAGTTTGTTGTTAGTGTCTAGAAATGCAATTGATTTTGTACATTGATTTGTATCCTACAACTTTACTTATTTCACTTATTAGTTCTAATAGATTTTTGGCGGAGTCTTTAGGGTTTTCAATATATAAGATCACGTCATCTGCAAACAAACACAATTTTACTTCTTCTTTTCTGATTTAGCTGCATTTTATTTCTAATTGCTCTAGATAGCACTTCCAGTATTATGGGGAATAAAAGTGATGAGAGTGGGCATCCTTGTCTTGTTCCTATCTTAAAGAAAAGCTTTCAGATTTTCACTGTTCAGTATAATGTTAGCTGTGAGCTTGTCATATATGACCTTTATTATATTGAGGTACCTTTCTTAACTAAAAATGGAACTACTGTATGATTCATCAATCCTACTTCTGGATATTTATCCAAAGGAATTGAAATCAAAATCTCAAAAAGCATACATGGACCCCCATGTTTATTGAAGCATTATTCATAATAGCCAAGAGGTGGAAGAAACCTAACTGTCCACTGACAAATGAATGGATTTAAAAAAACATGGCATATATATACACATATACAACAAATTATTATTCAGCCTTAAAAAAGAAGTAAACCCTGGCATTTGCAACAACATGGATAGACTTGGGGAACACTATGCTAAGTGAAACGAGCCAGACATGGAAGAACAAACACTGTATGATATCATTTAAATGTGGAGTATAAAATAGTCAAACTCATAGAAGAGATTAGAATGGTGGTTGCCAGGGGCTAGGGGAAGGGGAAAAAGGGAGGCAATGGTCAAAGGGCACAAAATTTCAGTTGTGCAAGATAAACAAGTTCTAGAGACCTACTATATAGAATAGTACTTACAGCCAACAGTACCGTGCTTTATATGTAACATTTGCTAAGAAGGTAGATCTTATGTTAAGTGTTTCTACCACACACAGAAAATAATGATAAAGGGGTGGGGGGTGACTTTGAAAAGTGATGGATACGTTTATGGCCTTGATCAAGGCAGTGATGGTTTCATGAGTGTATACTTACCTCCAGACTGACTGAGTTGTATCCATTCAACACATACAGATTTTTACATGTCAATTATACCTCAATAAAATAGTACAATTTTTACAATAATTATTTAATTAATTAGTTAATTTAGAAAAGAGAACCCTGAAAAGGAGTGTCAGTGGGGCAGGAGAAAAGCTGGTGAATGTGTTGCCAAAGAAGCCAAGAGTGGAGAAGCTGTTAATAAAGAAAGAGTGGTCCATCATATTAAACTATACTAAGAAACTAAGTAAGAAACAGGCTAATATTTGACTGAGTGGAGTTCATTGCTGACTTTGGTGAAACTGTTTCTGCGGGTAGTGGTAGCAAAAACCTGAAAGGAGCAAGTCAAAAAGAGAATAAAAGGTGAGAAAGTAGACATAACAGATAGAGACAACCCTTTCAGTATGTGAAAGGGAGAAAAGAAATTGAGTGGTAGTTGGAGGAGTGTAAGAAGAATGTTTTGTTTTAAATATGGGATATATTAAAGGATGCTTCCACTTTAGAGGAACAAAATGTTTGAAAAAAAAATCAGAGTGAATTAGTGAAGACTGCAAGTGAAGGGGAAAGGAGGGCTCTTCTTCCATTTTAATCAGAAGGGAAATCACTGGGTGCAGATACACATACGTTTAGGAGTTCAATGATGGAAAGATGGGTTTTCTTATTTGAATGCTTCTGTTTTCTCATTAAAGTTTGAAAGTGTTCATCATTGTGAAGACAAATATTGGAAGTTTAAAGAAAGTGTAGAACTATGAAAACGTCATCTTGGAGAATTAGGAAGCAAAATTGTTGAGGAAATGAAGCAGAGGCTGGAAAGGGCTTCTTTGAGATGCATGGCCATGAATTTACAGTGATACCACTTATCAGGTCTGCTTTCTTTTCATGCAAAGTTCAGCAGCACAGGTGTAGAATACAGCGTAGGAGCAGGAGGAATGTTAGATTTAACCACGGCTTAGATTTTTTCATAGGAAGCATGTGAAAGAAAAGAGGCATCCTATCCTTTTTGGATGCTATAGCCTCTTACACTGAAATATCCCAGAAGGTTCTGTCATCAAATTGCAAAGAAGTTGGGGGTGAGAAATTTGGATTTGCTGTCACTTACTGTTGTTCTACTCAGACAAAATTGCTCTTTTCCAACTAAAAACTTCTACCAGTTCATCAAGTGCTATCAAATTCTTCGGACATCTTTGGTTAAAGCAGAGACTGCTGAGCTGTGGTAAGTCTTCTCAGAATGATTCAGGTCAGCAAAACACATAAGGCACTCACAAATTGCAAAGTAACAGAAATAACGATCCATTCTCTAACTCCAAGTTAAAGAGGCAATTGCAGTCATACCTAGATCCTCAACTATTTCAAGCTCTGCTGATTCTCTTTAGCAGTGCATTGCAGAATAAAAATGTCCTTCAGGGGTTCACTGATGTTTGATGAAAAAGATGGAAATCTCTATTAGGAAGATCATTATTTGCAAATTATCAAAAAGAAAACCTTAAATTGCTTGCTTAAAATATTTCCTGGTAAGATGTTTTTAAAATGTGCCTATGGAAAGGTTAATCACTTGCCTGTATGGTTTTCCAATATGAATTGGAAAAGTGTAATTCTTCATGACATATCAATCTATCTTTTACTGGTGTGTATTCCTTTCTTTATAACCTATTGAAAGAAACCCATGTAAAGTATCAATAAAAACAAAAAATCTCTATCCTTGCCAAAACATGGGATGTTCACATGAATAAAGATTGGGGATCTGATGACTGTTGCAGTTCCAGGAACATAGAGGAAAGGAAGTTAGAGAAGGAATCACCAGACCCAGCTATCCCAGAAGGACCACCCCAGGCTACTATGATTGACTAGGACCACTGAATCTGCCATGAATTGTTCCTGATCTCTGTACTGGTAAAAACACATTCTATTCTTCTGTAACAGGTAGTGCAATTGAAACCAATATGGCAGAGAAGCTTTCATAGTTATTCAGCATACATGGCTCTACAGGAGGAAGATTTAGTTTAGTTTTGTGTTTTAATCCCGGTGTCCCTACATACAAATGAGTATTGTAGCCTTCACAACACTCATTTTGCAAACAAGTTATTCCAACAATGATGTCAATGTTATTTTGATGAATTTCTCTTAGAGATGGCATATCAGTCATTTAAGAACAGAAGTCTCATTACTAGACACAATTAATCATTTCAAATCATAGATGAGTTATAGACAGACTTGAGGCCATAGCTCCTTATGGGTCTATTCCTAGAATTTGCTATGAAGACGAGTGAGTTATTGGAACTTCGGGTCCTCTGACATTTTCTACCTAGAAAACAATCCGTTACTCTGGGCCCCTGATACCTTTACAAGTTAAAGAAAGAAAAACTGTCTGAAAGCCATTAAACTACACACAATACCAGGCATAGTAACTAATCAGCATCTCACAATCTTCTTACAAAGATCTGTCCCAAGTTCCCCATTAAAACAACCAATTTTCTTACATATTGGTAAGAATGAGGTAAGTCTATATCTCCTGTCATAGGAAAATCTCTGAGATGTACAGTTAAAGTGAAAAAAAAAGCAAACTAACAAATAGCACACGTGATGAATAGGTAATTTTAAGAGAAATGGATACCATAACAATTAGACAAAGTGAACTCCTTTAGGGAAGGGGTGGTGACTACCTTAGCAAACTACATTTTTGGGGTCCTCAATAAATATTTGTAGAATACACGCAATGCTAGAATAGATCTATAAACAAACTATTGTGATAAAACAGAAGAGAAAGGGTCAAATTTTCTCTATTTAAGACATTTGGAGAAGGGAAATTCTGTATCTTAACTCTTTTTAAAAATCTGACTTAAAAATTTGCCAGGTGATACACGAATTTATTTTTAAGGTGGTGTGAAAAAATAGAAAATATGTATATTGGTATCGGCCCCTGGTTCCTGGCACAGAGCTCCTGAAACTCTTATAATTTCCTGGGTGATGTGTCTTTTGTTCTAATGAGCTGACTTTTGGTGGGCTCTTCAGGATAGCGGACAGTCACCAGAAAGATCAAGCCATGATTAGAAGCTTGGAACTTTCAGCTCTAGAAAGGGGAAAGAGGCTGGAGATTGAGTTAATGATCAATCATGCCTAAGTGATGAAACCTCCATAAGAATCCCAATAGTAGAGGATTCAGAGAGCTTCCAGGTCAGTGACCATAGCTACATGCTAGGAGGGTGGTGAAGCCCAACTCCACCAAGACAGGAAGACAGAAGCTCCTACACATAGGACCCTTCTGGACTTGCCCTATATGTCTCTTCATCTGACTCTTCGTTCATATCCTTTATAAAAAGCCAGGAAACATGTTTCCCTGAGTTATGTGAGCCATTCTAGCAAATTATTGAACCCAGTGAGGGGAGTGTGGAAATCCCAATTTAAAGTCGGTCTGTCAGAAGCGCAGATGACAACCTGGAACTTGCAGTTGGGGTCTGAAGTGGGGACACAGACTTCACTTGTGAGATCTGATGCTAACTCCATGTAGTTAGTGTCAGAATTGAACTGAATTACATGATACCCAGCAGGTGTCACGGAGAATTGCTTAATGTGTGGGAAAACACCCCGCACACTTGGTGACCAAATGTGAAGTGTGGTAGAGTGATAATAAAGAAGAAACACAGGAGTGTGTTTTTCCTGTATAAGTAGAAATTGGATTCAAACATTACAGATAAAAGAGATAAGTTTTTTCCTCTCAATCCAAAACTCCCCCCCACCAAAAAATATAACCATAATCATTAATTTATCATATATCCTTCTAGATAGTTAAAAATATATTTACAGGGCTTCCCTGGTGGTGCAGTGGTTGAGAGTCCCCCTGCTGATGCAGGGGACATGGGTTTGTGCCCCGGTCCGGGAAGATCCCACATGCCACGGAGCGGCTGGGCCCGTGAGCCATAGCTGCTGAGCCTGCGAGTCTGGAGCCTGTGCTCCGCAACGGGAGAGGCCACAACAGGGAGAGGCCCGCGTACCGCAAATATATTTTTTATATATATATATTTACATACATATATGTACATAAAGAAATATATAGGATTTTCCTTTTCTTTTAGCCTAGATCTCTCTTATTGTGGGTTTCATTCTACCTCTGTCCCGGGAGACTGGAGGAGAGTGAATGAGGGCTGGAAGAGCATGAGATCAGGCTGAAGAGGAAGGCAGGAGCCAGACCATGCTAAATTTTAGGCAAGTTAAGGAACTGGTGTTCAGTCTATGTTATTTTTAGATGCTTAAAGCAGGAAATTGTCATAATCAGACTATGTCTAAAGACCACTCTTGCAGTTGGATGGAGACTGTATCAGCATGGGGCTTGATCCATACATTTTTTGAAAATAACAATTTCTTTAATATCATAAGATTAAAATTTCCAGTTGTCTCAAATGTCATAACTTTAAAAAATTATTTTAAAAATAACTAAAAAATTATTTTAGTTTGTTTGAATCAGGATTCAAATTAAGTCCACACATTGTGACTGGCTTGTTGTCTCTTTCAATCTATTGGTTTTGCGTCTCTCTCTCTCTCTCTCTCCCTCTCTCTCTCTCTCCCTCCCTCCCTCCCTCCCTCCCTCTCTCTCTCTCTCTCTCTCTCTCACTTTGCTTGCAATTATTTATTTAAAAAAGATGATGGGGAGAGAATTTGTTCTATAGTTATAGCGTTTCCCACAGTTTGGATTTTGCTGATTATATTCCTGTGGTGTTGTTTTCCATGAAACTCTATTTCACTGTAATTTCAGGAAATTGGTATTTGGGTTTAGATCCTTGATCAGGTTCAGGGACAATTTATTTGGTGAGATTACCTCATGGGTGGTGATAAGGTCTCCAATTAGAAGGCATATAATGTCTGGCTGTCTCTCTTTTTGTGATGTTAGTGGCCCTGAAAAGGGGCTTGATCCACATTGAAGAGAGAATGAGAGTGAAACACTGGGAGACTGTCAATATTAACAACTAGGGAAGTTTTCCTGTGAAGGGGAGCAGAAAATTGGCACTCCTCCAAAGCAGGCTCCCAAACACCATACCCAGCATGTCCCCCTTTTAAAATTCCCCTGGCAGTAGTTGAGGCCACAGTTCTTGGTCTATCACAGATTATTTTTTTCTAATAGACAAATGAGCAGTATCAAAGATCATGGGACCAACCCTGGGACCGCTGACCTAGCACAGTCCAACCCACCTCTCCAGATTTTACTCCTCTCCAGCCAGATAGCTTCAGAAGCTAATTAAAGTCTTAAGCTATTCCTCTAACACACTAGTAGTTGCTGAAGCACAAAAGCTAAGGAGAATCATTTCCTGTATCACCAGAGGAACTCCTTCACTTCATTTCTAAATGAAGTATAAACTCTGACTCAACATTGAAGACCCTGATGCATCTTCCTTATTGTTGCCTCCAGTATGGCCTCCAGTGTGGCCTCCACTTACCCTCTCTTCCAGTCAAATAGAGCTGCTCTCTGTACCTGTGCCTACTAATGGCCCCCTCAGTGCCTTTATTTACTCTAATCCTTACATATCAAAAGATCAATTCCTCAGTTACACATGGCCAGGTGACATGTGTCTTTCAAAGCTCAATTCAAATCATTTTCTCTCTGAGTCTCCAGCCAAAACATAATCTTTCCTCCTCTAAAATCCTACAGGACTGTATTATCTCTTAGCATTTTAATTTTATTCCTTGCATTTTGTTTATGTATGAGCTTGTTCAAGCTCCCCTCCAAGACCCCAATTCAGCCTTTTGAATATGTCTTCTACCTAATAGAAGTCAATAAATATTTACTGAATAAATAGTAACTACAGTTGTCATTGAATATTAAAATAGGACACTTCTTACCTGTTTCAGCTGAGTACTCTGGGCTAGGCTTTCTCGAAAGTTACTGTGAATACAAATCACCTGGGGACCAGGTTAAATGCAGATTCTGATTCAGTAGGTCTGGGATGGGACCTGAAACTCAGTATTTATGCAAAGTCCCAGGTGAGGCTGCTGCTGTATTTGTACTATCCTTTGAATATCAATCGATTGAATAGGTGCCAACTATTCCCACATTCCACAGTAGGACCACAAAACCAGGAAAGTTTGCCTACACTGCAAAGAAGCTTGCTTAATGCTAGTTTAGTGACATGGAGAATAAAATGCACCTCTAGCTTGTGAGAAAGCTCAGAGGGGTCAAGAGGGGGGCTCAGAACTTAGATGAATTCTGGAGAGAATATCGCATACTGAGGATGTTACACACCCTGCATACCATAACCTGTGGGAAATATAGAGGAGAGTCTTTCATCTCTCAAGCCTTGGGAAAAGGTCTTGAATGGGACTAACATAGAGTTTGATTTGTATCCCTCAGAGACACAATGCCTGAGAAATCTAAAGGGAAAGAGACTATGGCTGTCTATCTGCTGAAGTGGACAGTGTTCTTCAGTGAGCCTGCTATGTTGGGGCACCCTGCATGCCCAGAGTTTGTTGGACAAAGGATGTGTGAGTGTTTCCCATGGAGCAGATGTGGACACAGCTGTGAAAGAGTCAGTGTGGGGTTGGCTCAGATGTTCAAGAAAGCCATCAGAATGTGTTTACGACCTCCCCACAAAGATGCTTGAGCTGTCTGGATAGATCCCCCAGAGAGGAAGGAGAATTTAAGCAAATAGCTAGGAGTTTTGATTTTGGCCATATCAAGAAACAAGAGTGAGAGGCCCCCAGTAATGAAGGGTTTCCCAAACAACCAAGAGAAAAGGACTCAGTTTTAAAACTTGCCAAAACTCAGAGATGGCTCCATAGACCTAAACTGAGGGGGAGGAAGAACTTTAATAAAACTTTAATAGACCTTTGGATTATAACATGGAAGTGGGTACTTCAATTGATGAACTGAGATGCTTTGGTAAATTAAAATGTTCAAAAAACTTTTTTGTTATCTAAGAATAACATAAAGGTTAATGATATCTACTGAAGTTTTCATCGAAGAGCGTCGGAAGAGAATACTCCCCCAAACAAGTTTGAAGGAAGAGTAGGAGACAAAAACAGTGATTTTTAAAGTTTTACTCTGAGTCCAGCTTATTTAAAGACATAATTACACAGTCACCTCAAAGCTTGATACAAAATACACAACTTCATGAGTTCCAGTTGGTCTTAAACCTAAGCTGTCTTAGCTTGAAAGGTGAAGGTGTTAACCAAGTCCGCCAAGAAGCTGATGTCCAGATGGGAATGGTTAGATGCATAAATATTTATTGAGGGTGACGTTTGTTAAGGAAAATAAAGAGAGAGATGGAACAGGCTGAGAGAGCTGTCAAGTAGAGATGCAGAACTGACCATGACCCTGGGAGAAAGAGAGAGAAGGAAGGTTGGGTGGAAGTGCCTTAGACAGCAGTGTGGTGCTAAGACAGTCTGGCAAAGCCTTTGGAGAATCCTTACATCAAAGTCACCTGTCAGAGGAGCCCCATGTCACCCAGTTAGCAGGTCTGCTTTTGCGTCTCTGCCCTGCTCAGTCATTGGCTGGCGTAGCCCATAGGAAGGCTGGCCTAAGTGGAAACACAGTAATGGATCTCAGAGCCCAGCAGCTGGGACCGTAGGTCAGTTATGCCCCTCACAGTCAGAGATTCGAGAGGTGTATTCTCATAACTTCTACAGTGCTGATGCATATTTTGTATTTATTTACTTACTTATTTTTGCCGTAAGACCTTGAACTAAGAAAACAGCATTTTGAGGATGAGCCATGGCTGGTTTATTTTCAGAAGACGTTACTGATTGAATTACTCTCGGACAATGCCAATGTATTTGTAAAGCTGAATGTGACTACTTCCCTTCATAATACTAATATGAGCATACACTCAACAGCAGCAAGAGGCAGGCACATCAAGTCCAGAATATACCTAAATTATAGCAGAGGGAGAATCTGAGTAACGCTTTCCAAGGACTCTCACATCATGCTAAGCCAGACCATTGCAGCACCCTCTACAGCATTTGGTAATTATTCACCAATATGAACAAGATCGCAAAATAAAAACTCATTTAAAACTAAAAGTTGTTCTCATTAAGCTGTTCACTTCAAGAGAGCATCATTAATATCCAGCTTGACAAAGGTTATAACCCATGCTCTTTATTAACGGCCAATTATCAAATTACACCTTTACATAAAAGCAAAGGACAATGTAAAGAGTAAGACTGATGCAAAGCAAACACAACTAGTTTAACTCTTTAGCCATATCTACATAAATAGATATAAAACTAAAGAGCCCTGGGGAAAGTGAAAAATTAATTCAGTCATTTGATCTATGCAATAAGAAATAAATATGTTAAACATGTTTGAATGACTCAACTATTTGGAAATAGCCTTTGACTGTATTGTCAAAATAGCCAAGATTGACATATTTTTTTAAAACATTTTACTCATAATTTTTAGTATTCTATAAATATAGCCCTAGGGATGAATAACAGCAGCACAAATATAAGTTGGAGTAAGACTGGTAATCAAGAATTGATGCCAAACAAGGATAAGACCCTAAGGAACCTAGCATCATCGGGCATAAGTGAAGGGAGACTAAGGGGAACTGGAATACTTAAATCTTAGAGGCTAGGAGATTCTTTCAAGATCATTTCACCTTTCCCTGAGGGAAAGATACTGTCAAATACTCTCTAAGCAAAGAGAACTTTTTCCTATCTTTGTCATAGAATAACTGGAAATTTAGAAACCATTTTCTACTGAGGTCTCCAATGCAGTAATGTCAAAATCCATACTAAAAGACAAATCTGCAGTGACATCATAGGTAACTATGTCCCCTATAATCCCACTACACCTGTATATCTTTTCATTTACAGTATACTTCAGCTTACATTTTATATATTAATTATCAAATGTCTATCTCCCCCAATATCTACTAAATGTATTGAAGGTATGGAGCACTTCTTTTCAACTTTTACATCACCTGCAACTAGCAACGTCCTTGACGATTAAGAGGAGGGATTTTCCAGGTTTAAAACTTGGCTCCAACACTAAATGTGTTTCCTTGAGCAAATTTGTAAACCTCTTCAAGACACAGTTTAAAAGAGGGATTATAACACTCACTGTGCTGATGCGAGCATAAATGGAATAATGTATGTAACGATTTAGACTGTACCAGATATAGTTATTATAAAACATTGATAGTTTATTTACTATCATTACTTTTTAAAATTATAGCAGATACTCTCTAAATATTTGTTGAATGAATGTGTTCTGTGACCTTATCAGCCCAATAGTAGCCCCTATTGTTTTGGCACTGAATTCAAAATTTATTAATTCTTGAACTACTTTCAGCCATTGATGTCATTCCTTTCTTTTTTTCTGCCCATCTTATTGAGATATGATCGACATACAGCACTGTATGAGTTTAAGGTGTACAGCATCATGATTTGACTTACATACATCATGAAAAGGTTACCACAGTAAGTTTAGTGAGCATCCATCATCTCAGAAACAAAATAAAAGAAAAAGAAAAACATATTTTTTCCTTGTGATGAGAACTCTTAGGATTTACTCTCTTAACCACTTTCATATATAACACACAGCAGTAGTCATTATATTCATCATGCGTAAATGACATCCCTGGTACTTATTTATCCTACAACTGGAAGTTTGTACCTTTCACCCATCTTTATCGAATTCCCCCTCCCCGACCCCTTGCCTGTGGTAACCACAGATCTACTCTCCTTATCTATGAGTTTATTTGTCTGTTTGTTTTGAAGCACAAGTGACCTACAACACGTTAGTTCCTGGTACATAACACAGTGATCTGATATTTCTATACATTACAAAATGATCACCGTGACAAGTCTAGCTATGATCTGTTACCACACAAAGGTATTACATAGTTTATTGATTATATTCCCCCTGCTGTAAATTTAATCCCCATGACTCATTTATTTTGTAACTGGAAGTTTGTATCTCTTAATTTCCTTCGTTTATTTCACTTATCCCCCCACCCCTGTATAGCCCCTAATTTTTGAAGATTATGGAGGTTTACAGTAAAAATAAGTCATGTTAAATACTTGAATTCACGATACCATACACTGTCATCCTTAAATTGTTTGCTCAGGTAGCACCCGAAACTACACAGCTTCAGGGAAGGGGTTTTCAGGGATCTCAGGCCCGGTCAGTAAGGTGGGCAAATCATAGTCAAGGCTTTGAAGGGTGGCAATGTGGTAAGAAAAAATTGAAAAGACATCACAACCCTCTTTCTGGCTCCTAGGAGAGAGGTTTTACATCCAAATTCCCAAATCTAAGAAGTATAGTAAATTTGATTTTAATTCAAACCAATATTGATATAAAATTTCTGATATTTAAGGAAAGAAACATGGGTGGGTGTATAATAAGCAAAGTTTGCCAGTGATGAGAACACTCAAAATTAAGGAATAAATCTCAACAGGAAAATTCCAGTAGCAGAAACCAAGGCAAATGGAAAATTTTAAGACCTGTGCAAAAAAGTGATGTCTCCTGAAAAGCCAATCAACTAAAAAACGTTAAAATCCAATAAAGTTTCCAGAAAGAGGACAAGTTACAGAATAAGTATCTAGACATTGATAGCTTTTCTATATATTGTACTAGCAAAATCCGGAAAAGAAACTGAAAACATTGCCCGTTCAAAGGAGCAATAAAAATACAAAACTTATAGAAATAAGCATATTAATAAATATAAAAAACGACATCCAAAACCTACAAAAATTTACAGAGAGATCAAAAATAACCCTCAAGTAAATGTGAAAGTACAGAAGAGTGAAGATGGGAGGATTCACCATTACAAATATATCGTCTTCCCTAATGAATCCACAAGTTTAAAGCAACTCCAATATAAATTTCAACAGATGATTTAGAGCCTATGAACAAACTCTAAAATCCATCTGGAAGAATAAATGGGAAAAATAGACAAGAAAAAATGCTGTTGAGGCTCTACAAGGACGGAACTGGGGAGAAGATGTTACCTGAGACAGTACAAGGTAAGAAGGACTGGAGGGACATATCAAGGGAGGGTCTTAAAAGGAAAGAGGAAATTCTAAGTGCAGGAGGGACAAGTGCAAATGCTAAATTAAAAACAAGAGGCAGGGTCAAGCCAGCGCCACAAAGCCAGAGTTCAGAGAGAGCCAGAGAAAGTCAGAGGAGACCCAGGGAGAAGGGCTGTGGGAGGTTGCCAGGCAACCCCTAATGGCCTTGGAGGAAGACGTGTGATTCTTGGTCATCGCGGGGATGAACTTTAGAACTTACAGAACCAAGAGACTTCTCTGGAGGTCCAGTGGTTAAGACTCCATGCTTCCATTGCAGGTTCGATTCAAGGTCGGGGAACTACGATCCCGCATATTGCGTGGAGTGGCCACAAAAAAAAAAAGAAGGCTCCAAATTCTCCTTAGTGCTCCTCGGCCCATCATCATCAGGTCCCTACCGACAAGTGCCAGTTGCATCACACACATGCCATCTTGGAGGAACAGAGTCAAGCAGGTTCCTGCCAGAGCTGGAGCACTTAACTAAACTTCAGGCAGCTTAGCACAGTGATGGGAGTCTCCAGTCTGAGAGCCCTTCCACAAGGAGCTATCCAATGCCCTGTTATCCACCATCTCTATAGAATATCAACATCCAGATGGAAAAGCGGGGAGGGTAACTCCTATCCTTCAGAATTTTCAAACATTTCAATGTTGGGCAGTGTGCAGAATAAACTTCTTGATAAATAATTGGTAAGAGCATGAATTTGAGCCAGGGAGAATGAGCTTGAATCCTGACTCTGCCATTTTCAAAATGTGGATGGTCACGTAATTCCTCTAGGACTCTCTTGGGTAAACCAGGGTTAATAGCTTGAAAGCAAATATAAAAAGCATTTAGAAGTATGGTCATATGGTGTTATAATCACATTCGCTCTTATTATCTCAGATAGGACACTCAGTATCCAGTAGACAGAGCTTCTTGTCCCATCATTCTTAAGCCTTTTTATCAATGCTTTTTGTTTTTAACAGTATCTAAAGAAATCCTCTAGAATGGCCTACAAGGCCCCAGGAGAAGGCCCATATAGAATGTATTCTCTCCCTGCAATCCTGAAGTGGTTCCATTTTCAGTGAGCTGCATCACTTTGGGAAGCATCGGATTATCGTCTGACATTTGCAGGTGATACATATACCCTCAGAAAAAGAACTTTAACCAATGTCAGAGTTCTTCTGTACATCAGCAAAGGAAACACACATGCGCCTCAGGCTCTTTGTGTCAGGGCCAAAGTCCTTCCCAGTAATACTGGTCAGAGCTCTGCTGCCTTCCTCTCTCTCAGACATTCCACTCAGGATTGAAACATCACATTTGGAAGTCCCTTTGCCTGTCGTGATCCTATTCCCACAGGGGCAGGAGGAGGTGGGAAGGCAGACATTTTAATGACACATCGGAGGATGGTCAAGGGCACTGAGGTATAGCATAGGATGGGACCATAATATTGCCAATTCCAGCATCAAGTTTCTGGAACTTTCATGATGTTTTTCTTCCCAGTTATCTGGCCCCAAAGCCAGGTGGGGTCAATCCCAATTTTTCTTCTGTCTCACTGGTGTGAAACTAGTTCCTTATTTTCCTCCTCACAGGCATTGAAAGAAGGAAGAGTAGTTTACTTATGAAAAAGCAGAAAATGTTTAAGTCCTCATTTATTGTTTGCAATATTAGTGCTGAGTCACTACACATGACATTGTCTCCACTCTCTCTATGCTTAGAAATTTAAAATTAAAAGATAGACAAAGGGGATTCATTCTCTTCTTAACCAACAGTCCTAACTCCCATGTCAAAATGAAAACTTAAGAGAACATTTTGGAGAAAGGAAGTACCATGCAATGGTAAGAACTACAGTCTAAGAGTAGGTAAACCTGTTTGTACCTGAGCTCTGATTAAGCAACAGTATTAACAACATATAACAACAATAACAATATTAATGTTTTGTGAGAAAAAACTTAATGTTTCTATGAATCAGCATGACTCCCTCTCCATATAAAAGCATTTACTGTTTGGAACTACACTGACAATCCCATTTTGACCAATGCTGCCTAATAATGCTGCTCTCTCTCCACAGTCAGAATAGCATGTTCTCCCTCTGCCCATCTTTTCTTAAGAGTGAAAAAGTGACCTCAGACTGAAGGCCAGTGATACAGGCAAAGATGTGCGTGTGTGTGTGTGTGTGTGTGTGTGTGTGTGTGTGTATGATCCCTGGGAACTGAATCTGAAGAATTAGGGCTGTGAATGGACACGATTTTGGAGACTGAATAAAGAAAAGAAAGAAAAAGAAGGAGCTCAGAGGTGCTTCTACATCTATGCCTAACGTGTTTTTAAAAAATGGCAATTCACTTGATAAAAACACTATGGGAGCCCATTTTAAGGCCATTTTAAAATCAAAGGATGTATGTAATTTTCTGGATTCCTAAACTACATGGGGTTTCGTTTGTACACATTTCAATAGTCAAATGGATGTGTTCTTAAATACTGGATGCAAATTTAAGTAAATGAAATCACATTCTTTCCATTTGGTCTATATTTTGTTTTAAACAATATTGGAAATTGTCTCTAAGCTTTTTCCCTCCCAATATATGTTAACCAGAATTGATTATAGTTGGAAATTATTTGATAATTTTCCCAGTCAAGGAAATTTCTAGTGGAGATAAAAGCTTTGGTCAGTAGAGAAAGTGAGCTTGAAGAAGATGAAACAGAAAGGTGTTTTAAATTCAGCCTCTTAGGTGTCAGGGCTAATCTGTAGTAATTCTCTTTTGTGCTGAGACAAGACTCCGCCTAAAGCAACTGCTCTATAGGTGTCTCTCGGTGGTAACTGAGGCAGTTTGGGCACAGGAAATCCACCTGTGGCGGTAACATTCATCAAACTAGTTTAAGTCTGTAAACTGCACATTTGCGGACTTCAGGGACTCTTCGACACTACACACTACTTAACAGATGTTCATTAATGAGAAAAAAAGGAAATAGAAATTATCACAAATACAATAAGGAAAGAACAAAGGGGGTAAGGATGAATGGTTGCATATTTCAACCTAATACAGATGATAACTTTCTCATAAATGGAGCTTTGTAAAAATGCAGAGATAGTTTCACAGATAATGAGCTCCCAGATAATGAGCTCCCAGATACCAGTAGTATTCAAGGACAGGCTAGAAATCCATCTGTCATATTTGATGAACTTGAGGATTTCCATGGGCTCTCTAAAATTTAAGATTCTTTGATTCTACCAAAAAAAAAAAAAATTGATTTCTTGCTCTTTCGCCAAAGCAAAGTACATGCTAAGACAAATGATTCACCTCGCGAAGTTAGAATTAACATTACAATATTTAACACAGAGACAGACTGTAAGCCTGTTCCACTGTCTGGAGCAGAATTTATAAAAATAGTGCTTAACATGGGAACAATGAAAAAAATACGTGAGAGGAGGTGAATGACACTTGTCTGAATCAGGTAAGTTCAATTTTCGTTGCTAGGAGAAAAGGAAACAGTGCTTCCAGCAGCTGACAAGCACTGAGCTAGAAAATCAGCAGCACCTATAGTACATGTGAAGCCAATGGTAACGTTTCAAACCTACAAAAACCAATACAATTTCCGTGGCAGCACAGTGCTGCATTTCAACAGATTTATGGTTCCTTTCTTCATCTCCCCAACTTTACCTCCTTTAAATTCTCATTTTAGGGAGATTACAAAACAAACACAAGAGCTGAGCAGAGATTTATGTTCCTTCCTTTGATGGGGAGTATCAAACCCATCTAATCTCCCAGTCCTTTGCTAGCATTTTATTTTGAGTGGCCTAGCAGCCTTGATTTTATCATTTTGTTGATAAAGTTTTCGTTATGCCATGTGACCCTTAAGGGGATAGGAGACATTATTACTGAGAATCTCAGAAACAGATCTCCTTAAAAAGATCTTTTTGGGTGTTCCATACTACCAACATGTCTTTCTTCATGCAGATTCTATTAAAACATGCCATCCTATTAGGGATGAAAATAAAAAGGAGCAGCCCAACAGCTCTCCAGAGTTCTCTACCAATACTTTCATAATTATTTTTAAATTTTACTTTGCTTTTAAGCATTTTAATTGTGCAGACAGAAACTGCACTACACAAAACACAAAGATCATTATATGGTGAATGCCCACATAACCCCCACAAAGGTCAAGATACAGAACATTTCCAGTATCCTTGAAACTCATCTTGTGTCTCTTCCAAATTATTATCTCCTCCTGCTTCCCTAAACACTACAATCCTGACTTCTAAGTTAATCACTTCCTTACTTTTCTTTTCAGTTTTACTATATGAGCTGGAATCCCTAAGTCCTATAATTTAGATTGTTTGGTTTTTGAACTTAGATAAATGGAATCATACAGTGATGTGTTCTTTTGAGATTGGATTTTTTTCCCTCAAAACTTGGTTTGTGAGGTTTTTCCAAGTTGTCTGTGCAGTTGCTCTTCATTCATTTTTATTACCATAGAACAAGTTTTCTCAGCCTTGACACCATTGACATTTTAGGCCAGATAATTCTTTCTTAAAGGGGGTTATCGTATGCACTGTAGGATGTTTAACAGCATTCCTGGCCTCCACCCCTCGGTGCCAGTAGCATCTCACCCACCCGCCCACTTAATTGTGACAACCAAAACAGTCTCCAGACATTGCCAAATACCCTCTGGGGGTCCCCACTGCCCACTGTTGAGAACCACTGCTGCAGAGTATTTCACTGTATGACTGTTCCATAATTTATCCCTTCTACTGTTGGTGGGCATTGGGTTGTTTCCACTTTCAGCCTGTTACAAATACTACTACTCCTAATGTTCTTATTCATGGCTATGTCTTATGAATGTTCTCATGTATATCTAGGAGCAGAACTATCGATATGAAGTCATAGAGTATGGGTCTCTTTAACTTTGAGAGATAAATCTAAATTTTTTTCTAAAGTGGTTGAACCTAGTGACACTCTTATCAACGGTCCATAAATGTTCCTACTGCTGCACACCATCACCAACTTTTGCTATTGTGATCATTTACATTTTTAACTCTCTTGGTGACATACAAATGTATTAAATTTGTAGTTTTAATTAGTATATTACTGATCACTAATGAAGATGAGTGCCTTTATTTGTATGTCTACTGGTGAATTGACTGTTGTTTTTGTGCAGTGCCTTTTCATCTCTCCTGCTCATTTTTCTACTGGGTGCCTAATTTGCAGAAACTCATTATATATTTTGAACACAAGCTCTTTGTCAAATATATGCTCTATCAGTCTGCTAGGGCTGCCATAACAGAATACCACAGACTGGCTGACTTAAACAACAGAAACTTATTCTCTTACAGTTCTGGGAGATGAAAGTCCAAGATCAAGATGCTGCTTGGGTTGGTTTCTGGTGAGACTGCTTTTCCTGACTTGCACATAGATGCTTACTTACTGTGTCCTCACATGGTCTCTCTCTGTGTTCATACTCCTAGTATCTCTTCTTACAAGAACACCAGCCCTATTGGATTAAGGCCCATCTTTATGGCCTCGTTAGCTTTAAGTACCTCCTTAGAGGTCCTATCTCCAAATACAGTCACACTGGGGGTTAGGGCTTCAACGTACGGCTTTGGGGGGGGACACAATTCAGTCCACAACGTATGCTTAGCAAATATTTTCTGTCACCTTGTGCCTTCCTCTTAATGCAATCTTTTTTGTTTATCTGTTTTCCTCACAGATGTATTTTAATTTAATTTTTATTTTACATTGGGATATAGTTGATTTACATTCATGCCATCTTTTGATAAATACAATGTCTTCACTTTAGCAGTAGTCCCATTTATCAGTCTTTTTCTTTATAATTAGTGCTTCTTTGTATTTTAAGAGATCCTTTCATAACCAAAAGTCATAAAGATAATTTTCTGTATAATCTTTTAGAGCTTTACTGTTTTGCCTAATAATTTATTTTTGTGTGTGATATGAGGATGGGATGGAATTGAGATTCATTTTTCCCATATAGATATCCAATTTAACCAGCAGCATTTATTGAAAATACCATCCTTTCCCCACTGCTCTGTGGGACGTACTTTGTTGTTAGTCAAGTGTCTATAATACATTGGTCAAATTCTGTGTTCTTCAGTCCTGCCCTTTGGTCTATATTTTTATCCTAGGATCAATACCACTCTGATTTTATTATTATAACTTTGTTATACATATTAATATTCAAAAAGCAAATCCTCTCACTTTGTTCTTCTTTATAAAGAATTTCTTACAAATCTTTATCTATTTAGGGGTACAAACTAGTGTTTGAAAGTGAAATTATCTGGTACCTGGAAATTGCTTTAAAATATATCAGCTAAATGATAGGAGGAATAGACAGAATAAAATTGACAAAGTGTTAAAAAATTTTTAATCTACAAAATAGGTATATAGGGTTTTCAGAATTTTTTACTTTCATAAATTTTTGAAAATATTTTAATAAAAAATTAAAAACTCTATCCTATATATCACCAAAGGAATATATTGAATATTCTTTGTCCTTGCATTTAAAAGAGGCTTGTTAACTAAAGTTCATTGAATTGTACACATTAAATAGGTGAATTGTATGGTGTGTTTTGTATTTTTTACTTATCAACTATATCTCCTACGGATGATAACAGAATTCTTTTATTTATTTATTTATTTATGCCTTACTTCAATGGCCAGGATCTTCAAAACACTATCTAGTTGGAGAAGTGATATCAGGTGTCCTTGTCTTGTTTCTGATCTAGGGGAATTTTCAACATTTCACCCCTACATATGACTGATGTATTGTACCATTTTATAGATACTCTTCAGATTGAGGCAGTTAATTTTCACCAGTTCACTGGACATTAGTCAAAAATAGATGTTGGTATTTATCTAATACTTTTAAAATTTTATCTCATGAGGTAATCATATGATTTTTTCCTTCATTCTGATAATGTTGAATGCTATGACTTCCTATTTGAATGTTATTAAACCTGTGTTATTAGAAGAAATTCAGCTGGTTTATGTTATCCTTCATATATACTGTTAGATTTGGTTTGCTAATATCTATTTAGAATATGTGTATTTATATTCATGAACGCTATTATTCTGTATTTTTTTTCTCATAATGCCCTTGTCTGGTTTTACTATCAAAGATGTGCTGCCCTAATGAAATTAGCTGGAGTGTTCCCTTTTTTTTCAAGACTTGGGAGAAGTTTGTGAAAATTGGCATTATTTGTTCTTTGAAAGTTAGGTATACTTTTCCAGTGATGCTATCTGGGCCTGGAGTTTTACTTGTGAGGAGATTCTACATTATATATTTAGTCGCTTTCATTGTTACTGGACTATTCAGACTTCCAATTTCTTATTGTGCCAGTTATAGTAATTGCATTTTTCTAAGCATTTGTCTATTTCATTTAAATTTTCAAGTTGATTGTTCTAAGATTCATAATATCCTGCTATGATCTTTTAAATGTCTGAAAAGCTTGTGGCAATGCCTCTTTTAATTCTTCACTTTGATCGTTTCTTTCTCTCTTTGCTCTTGATCAGTTTCACACAGTGTTTAGCAGTTTTGTTAGTCTTTCCAAAGAACAAACTTTTGGCTTTGTTAATTCTAATTTTATATTTGTTCTCTTGCCCTTAATTTCTACCCTTATCTTTCTTCTTTTCTATTTTTTTGTGGGGATTTTTGTTAATAGTTTCTAGAAATGAATGCTTATTTCAGTGATTTTCAGCCAGTCTTCTTTTCTAATATATTCATTAAAGATTATAAACTTCTCTCAAAATCTGGGTTTACTACATTCCACAGTTTTTTTGTTTGTTTTCTAAAATTTATTTATTTATTTTTTTGGCTGTGCTGGGTCTTCGTTGCTCTGCGCAGGCTTTCTCTAGTTGCGGCAAGCGAGGGCTACTCTTCGTTGCGGGGCTTCTCTTGTTGTGGAGCACGCGCTCTAGGCATGTGTGCCTTAGTAGTTGCAGCACGTAGGCTCAGTAGTTGTGGCATGCAGGCCCTAGAGCGCACGGGCTTTAGTAGTTGTGGCTCGTGGGCTCTAGAGCACAGGCTAAGTGCTTGTGGCACACGGGCTAAGTTGGTCCATGGCACGTGGGATCTTCCTGAATCAGGGCTCAAACCCGTGTCCCCTACATTGGCAGGCAGATTCTTAACCACTGTGCCACCAGGGAAGCCCCATTCCACAGTTTTTATATAGCATTAAATTATCATTGTGTTTAACATATTTGCTAATTTTCATTGGAATTTCTCCTTTGATTCAGGGGTTGTTTCTAAATGCATTCATTTTTTAATTTTTAATTATGGAAAATTTAAAACATATATAAATATTGAGATAATAGTTTAATGAATCCACCTAGGGCTCATAATCCAGACTCAATAATTATCAACTCATGTGCATTTTTTTTCATCTTTATTCCCCTCTACTCCCCCCGCTCAGGACTATTTTGAAGCAAATCATTGGTAAATATGTCATTTGTAAATAGCTTAAAAATACAAGGACTGTTTTGCAAAACATAACCACATTATTCTTTAATATAACCCCAACGTTGAATCAATTTCAATTTTCCCAATTCTCATAACCTAATTTTTACAGTTTATTAACCAAATAAGCCATAATACCTGTATTTCACAATTGATGGATATATCAGAAGTGTATTTCTTAATTTCCAAACGTGTGGATTTTTAAGGGTCTTTACATTATTCATTTCTTGCTGAATTTCATGTGGTCTAAGAACATATTTTAATTTTATTTCTTTGGAATTTGATGAGACTTTCCTATATTTGGTCATATTTTGGAAACATTCTATGGGTACTTGAAAAGAATTTGTATGTGTATTCTGCATTTTGGGGATTAGGTGCTATAAATATATCCATCAGATCTAGTGTGTTGATGGGTTTTTCAAATCTTTAATGTCTTTACTAATTATTTTCTGCCAGTTCTATCAGTTACTGAGAGAGATGTAGTCAACAGCTACCATTCTAATAGTAGCTTTATATATTTCTTCTTCTATTCCTACTGATTTTTGCTTGTATATTTTAAAACTAAGTTATTAGGTATATATAAATTTAAGATTATTTACCTGGTGAATGGATCTTTTGTCATTATGAAGTATCTCTCTTTATCTTTAATCATCCTTTTTGCCTGTCTTCTTTATCTTGAGATTACCATAGCCACAATGGCTTTCTTTTGTATACCATTTGTATGATGCTTGTTTTTCCATCCCTTTATTTCCAAGCTTTCTGAATCATCATGTTTTAGATGTGTCTCTTTACATGCCTAAAAAATGGCAATGGCAGTAGAGAGGACAGTTTCAGACCCTAGGCCCCTGAATTTAGAAAAACAGGTGGAAATAATCCAGACATGAGGCTGGAAATTTGCAAAGCCACAAATCAATAGTTTAAATAAAACATATGATTTAGGAAGAAAAGAAGATGGGTATGCCTCCATGTTCATTGCTCCTGAGTTATAAAGACAATACATAAGCCCATAAAATGCAATTGCAAAAAGGGATCTTTGAGAAAATCAAACCCTCCCCTCATTTTCTGTTACAAATGAGGAACTTAGACCCAACTGATCAAAAGGAATAGACTAATAGAATGAAAAAGTACAGAACCAAAGAAAAAAAGGTGATGAGGAAATAAAATTACATAGGCTTATTTGTTTAGGTAGTAATGTCTTATTTAGCAAGTTGGTTTGTAATTATTGTTATTAAATTTAATTAGATATTATGGGTCCAACAAAACAGCTATTATTTGTGCCAATTACTAAATTAGTATTTTAAGAATGAGTATTGCTGAAGAAATACAATTTGCAAATAAGAAGATGCATTAAAAATGCACCATGAGAAAGAAAATGTTTAATAATCTGTATTAAGAATGGTACAGATGAACCTATTTGTAGGGCAGGAATACAGATGTAAATGTAGAGAACAGACATGTGGACACAGTGGGGGAAAAGGAGGGTGGGACCAATTGGGAGATTAGGTTTGACATAGATATACTACCATGTGTAAACTAGATACCTAGTGGGAACCTGCTGTATAGCACAGGGAGCTCAGCTCGGTGCTCTGTGATGACCTAGATGGTGGGGTGGGGAAGGGGTGGAGGGAGGTCCAAGAGGGAGGGGATATAAGAATATATATAGCTGATTCAATTCATTGTACAGCAGAAACTAACACAACATTGTAAAGCAATTTTACTCCAATTAAAAAAAACCGCATATTTAGCATTTTCTAAAAAAGATATTCAGTGAGAAAGAGCCTATTCATGCTGGGCATTCCTGCCTCCTTTTTCTTTCCCTTTACCTCCAAGGCTCTTTGGGGCCCATGGATATAGGGGTAAAAAACTCATGGTCTTGGGGCTTCCCTGGAGGTGCAGTGGTTGAGAATCTGCCTGCCAATGCAGGGGACACGGGTTCGAGCCCTGGTCTGGGAAGAGCCCACATGTCACGAAGCAACTAGGCCCATGAGCCACAACTACTGAGCCTGCACGTCTGGAGCCTGTGCCCCGCAACAAGAGAGGCCGCGACAGTGAGAGGCCCACGCACCACGATGAAGAGTGGCCCCCGCTTGCCGCAACTAGAGAAAGCCCTCGCACAGAAACGAAGACCCAACACAGCCAAAAATAAATACATAAATAAATAAATTAATTAATTAAAAACTTGTTGTCTTCTCAGAAGAACCCTGGACTTGTTGCCTGAAAACTAAAATTTGAAACCCAGTTTAGTCATTGACTAGCCATGCATCCTGATAAATCACTCATCTCTCAGATGCTATTTTCTTATCATAAATATGGGGATAAAATGTCCATTCTATAGATTAGAAAACAATAGACTGAAACAAAGATGACTATACAAGATGAGCTTTTATAATCATTTATCTAAATCACTCTGTAATGTTAAATTCAACTTATGGAAAGAAAGCAGGTAGAAATATCTGTTCAGCTACATCCATCTCTTTCCCCTTCATCCCTCCTCCACAGCCAAGAATATCACAAGGATTTGACCTAAAACAGAACGTGGTAGTGAAATTAAAGATGAGTGTGCATTTGTGTGTTGGAGGGAGATGCTAATGACAACAATTCCAATTCCTAGTTTTCTTACATTGAAACAAACTCATTATGAAGTAAAAGTAGAGACTTTCTCTCCTTTGCTGGCAGCCTCCTGGGCACCTGGTGGAAAACTGAACTACTCCTATTTCACTACCCAATAAATGTGGTGTTTTCCAGGGAATTGTAAACATTTTTAAAATAATTTTCCTAAATACTTTCTACATTTACAGAGGACACTTAAATACAAGAATCTGAGTGAGGAAAGGCAATTAAATACAATTAAAGGCAATTAAACACAAGAATCCGGAAATGGAAAGAGGTGGCCTAGAACTGTAGGAGACCCTATTCATGGACTCTGCCATGACCTAGCTGTGTGACTTCAAGAAAATTACTAAGCACCCTTGTCTATACTATGAAGCCAATTAACTAGATGGTCTCTAAGATCCTAAGATTCAGTTTTCAGATTAAAAAATAATCATGATTTGCATTTTTATGTATCTAATATTTGAAAATTACTCTCTGGCACTATTTTAACTCTGGAGCTAGTAGTTTTACAGAGTGCTTTTAAATATGTGCACACATTGATATATTTTTTTAAATTGATCTAAATGACACATGAATTCTTTGAATTAATAAACTGCAGTACAATTGGCCAGACTGATATTCTATTTACAATGGCTGCTCAACACTTCCAATAGTACTAACAACCATCATATATGAAAAGCTCCTATATAAGCCTGAGTGGCAGGTGAAACACTTTATGTATACTCTCTTCCTTAATCCTTTCATTACTCTGTGAGTAATATTAAGACATTTTCCATCATATGCTATCATTTATATGTGGAATCTAAAACAAATGATACAAATGAACTTATTTACAAAACAGAAATAGACTCACAGACACAGAAAACAAACTGATGGTTACCAAAGGGTAGAGCGGGGGAGGGGGGAAGATAAATTTAAGAGTTTGGGATTAACAGACACACACTACTATATATAAAATAGGTAAACAACAAGGACCTATTGTATAGCACACGGAATTATACTCCATATCTTGTAATAATGTATAATGGAAAAGAACCTGAAAAAGAATACATTATACATAAATATATATGTATAACTGAATCACTTTGCCATACACCTGAAACTAACACAACATTGTAAATTAACTATACTTCGATTAAAAAAAATTAAAACAAAGACATTTACTGATGAGGAAATCGGGGCTCAGGTCACAAGCAAATGTTGGAGCACAGGTCTGCCTGGCTCCCAACTGCACAATATTGATGATACTAAAAACCTGCATCACCAATAAGACGGTCCTTCAGGGTGATCGATTCTTAAAGAACTGTGAATAAGAAGAGGCTGTGGATCTACGGCAGTTTAAATTGTTGGCAAGCTCTTAAGAATTGGTTAGTAAATTCATTATCCAGTTACATAATTACACCTACAAGTAGTAAAATGTTCTTTTATACAGATCAACCTGAAAGACCCGAAACTGCACATTACCCAAGAGAAATGAGAATAAATCTCTCTTGTTACAAGTTCCTAGATAATTCAAAGCCCTTTCTCAATTTCTCCACCTACCCTAGGCTGAACTTTCCATTAAAATCACCTCAGTATGAAACAGAAAATGTAGTGGCTTGAAAGAAAGAGGGGATAAAAAGGCCTTGTGTTGTCTATGCAAATCAAGCCCCATGTAAGAGTGACATGGCAAACTCCCAAACTGTTTGGGGGATGTGAACAATTTTCCCCTTCTCATGCCCTATTGCTTCCATTTAGCTAAGAAGTGGGTGTAAAGTACAGCCTCAACAGTTATCAAGGCATTTTCTGGACACTCTGATGGAGAATTCACGTTGCCCTAGATTTTTATCCCCAATTTTATCTACAGATAAACTTGGGGGCAAAATACCTATAGTGTGGAAAGTACAGATTTTCAAAAAAGAATCTAGCAGGCTTATTTTGGGCTGGGGTTTTGGCAGCTCAGACATGTTTGAAACAACAACTGAAATTGCAGACTACATTGTTCTAGAGCATATGCCTCCCTGCTCCTTACCCTCTACTTCCACAGACCTATCACAGATGAGCCATAGATCAGGCTCCTGGTTTCCACTCCTGCACCTGGGAAAACAGGGGCATATAAAGTCCATGGTAGAAATGATAATGGAAGAAAGAAGGTCAAGTTCTGCAACAGAGAAGGGAGACACCCTCAACTGCAAGAGAAGCAAATCCAAGGTCATCTTAGGAAACCAGGTAGAGTGAAATGGGTTTGCTTCACAAGGCAAGAGAGGGAAGGACACCAAAGTTTGAATTTTATATAATTTTCACATGACAAAATATTGTTCTTCTTTTGACTTTTGTTTTTATCCATTTTAAAATGTAAAAAAACATTCTTGGGCCAGAGGCCCTGCAAACAGGCAGCAGGCCACATGTGGCCCATAGGTCATTGCTTCCTGCCTCCTGGGTCAGGGCAAGCCATGCAGAACTGATTGTACAGAGTGCCTCTATATGCTTAAAAGTGGACATTTAGGAGGCAGTTGCAGAAAATCAAATGGAGAATCTGATTTAGGAAATCAATATTTTAGACAAAAATACTAATAAAAGGAAATAATAGCAATAATCATTACTTACAGAGATCTTACTATGTTCTCGCCATACTATGTTCTTTACGTCCATTAAATCTTTGATGAAGTAGGAACTATTATTATCTTCATTTTATACATAATAAAACTGAGACAACAAACACAAGAGTATTAAGATAGCTATAGCTATCCATAAGCCTTTATCTGCAATTCTGAAATTCCCAAAGTTGAGAAACAGACAAATTTATTGTAAGACCTGACCTGATTTGATAGCAAAACCTGACTGAATTGACATGTGGTTATGCATAATTTTTTATTTCTCTCACTTAGGGTTAACATTCATACACTTCATGGTAGAAATATTAATTTGTTTAATTGCGGATACTGCCCCGACCCTGTTGGATTTGTTCCATAATAGTTGACAGGTTAATAGCATTACCTTCCTAGGGTTTAAAAAACCTGACTTTCCAAACATATCTGGTTCCACGGATGCTAGATAATTAATTGTGTACCTGTTTTAAGTCCATATTCTCTACTAAAGGATAAATTGATTCTCATGAATGATAGTGTGGTCTAGTAAAAAGAAAACTAGATTAATATAGTTAGGAGTTTTGGGGTATAATTCATCCTACTACTAATTAGTTGGGTCCTTAGAAATTTGTTCCACACTCTCTGGGTCTCATTTTCCTCGTCTTGATCAGGGGTTATAAACTCAAATACCTATCGGGCCAGGCAAGACATGTACATGGGAAAAGCAGAGCATCTGTAGCTCCTGGGAAGGCAAAGGCCACAGAAAACTGGAAAACACAGGCTCTGACTTTTGCCATGTGAACGCGTATGGCCCACCTCTTCTGAAAATTTCTTTTAAGAAAGACCCAAAGCCAGATTTGTGTGTGAACTGACCAAAATTCAAAACAAAACAAAATAAAACAAAAAACTACGCAGGTCTGTAGGATAAATGTGATACCCACACTGCAACCCTCACCTGGCTGACGGCTGTAATAATGTCTTACACCACATTCAGACTTGCCTTCCTTTCCTTGGGGGTTTCTCCTGCAGCTGGAAGTGACTTATCCTTCTCCAAGCCCTGCAACACTTACCTATTCCACTTAGTCAGCTCTTGGCATGGGTTGCCTTTCATTTTCAGTTATCTTTTCATATTGTCATGTCTTTTATCCTTAGCTAGATACTAAGATCCTTGAGGGTCCTTGAGGATGGCAATGTATCTCTGAATTTCCATAACAATTGGCACAGTGCCTTGAACACAGCAAGGGCTTAATGAAAACATTTGGATTGATGTCAAAACAGGCTATAAATAGCTGTGGCTAAACCAGAGCAGCCCTAAGTCTGAGTTACTTGGGTTCCTCACTCCTGGTGGGAGATACTGTGGTAAAACCATTCAACAGGGGCTTTAGAACCCAGCAGACTTAATGCCAGCTCCTTTGCTTCCAGCTCTATGATTCCCTGCATCTCAGTTTCGTCATTTGTAAACTGGAAGGTGAACAATGGCTAACTCATTCTGCCGATTAAATGAAATAATGTATAAAGTATGTGGCATGAAACAGATGTCAGTAACTGCTGATTTTCTTCCTTGCTTAGGTGGCTAAGGAAAGGGAACGTTTCTTACAGAACACTGAAGACTGTTCCTCCTACTACGTGTATGATTCCTCATCATCTACAGAAAATCAGGTCCAACCGCTACAGAATCCCCAGGGGTCCGGTCCACCTCACAAGAGCTCAAAATATGATCGAACTTTATGGTGTACCTTGCGTGATTTCAAATCATCTATGATTTTCTGAATTGCCTTGAAAAAAATCATTCTTTTCTTTCAAAGCAACCGAAATACCTCTGTGAGCACAAGACTTGTGGCAAGAAGATATTTGTAGTTTCAGAAAACCATTTGAGGCAAACTTGGCGAAGCATCAAACCATGTGTGATTTTCAACATAAGCATCAGAGAATTTAGTCAAGGATGTGATGCCCAGGATTATTTTGTGCAGGAAGTAATACATCTGTAAAATAAACAGTCTCATTAGGAAATACGTACAGCCCTTCAGTATGCATAGACACGCTTGCGATGCCATTAATGTCTATCTACACGGGCTGCACCAAAAGGAGATTGCCAATGACCGCAATCTAAAGAAGACTGTAAGCAGGTCTCCTAAAATGCCATAGGCTGTTAATCATAGAATCTCAGTCTAGAAAGAGACTCTAACAGCCACCTTGTCCAGCTCTTATCTCTACACCTTCCTGATGGTCATCCTGCATCTGCTTAAATACTTTCAACCTGATTGAGAGCTTGCTCTTTCCCATGATAACCTTTGTCATACTGAGAAATAAAACTGAAACAAGACCAGCTTCCTTAGAGCTGCTTCCTATTCTCCCTTAGTCTGGTCTCTACAGATATAGAGGCTATTCTAAAGTGTAAGCATCCACATGTGTATGCATATATATATATATATATATATAGTATATCTCATTATACTCCTAGGATCATTTAAGATGTGATAGGTAATAGAGAATAAGTCTAGTGCCCTTTTTTACATGTTGTCATCTTGATGGCAAAACCCATGCATTGTGCCTTAGTTTAGAATGCCTAAAACAGACATAATGCCCTGTGCACAAAGACCTCTCAAAAAATATTATTCACTAATCATGTAATTGCCCTCATTAAGGGATCAAAAATGTAAAGGGAAAAAAATTCCTTTCTGACTATTCTAGAGCACCTTCCTGAAATTCAGTGACTACTACAGTTATAGTAATTTGTTCGCTCTTGGTATGTGCAGCTTATGTTTTGTCATTTTTGAAAAGGAAATTATACATTTAGTATGGTCTGCCTGAGGTAATTAGAAGAGCAGACCCACTTGTCTCCTTGTAACCATGAGGTGAAGACAACACTTTCTCCTTCAGCAGAGATCAAGACTGATTTTATAAAGAGCCAGAGATAAATATCAGCTTTTGCTGGCCATACAGTCACTGACGCAACTACTCAACTCTGCCATTGTAGAGTGAAAGCAGCTGGAGACAATCTGTAAACAAATGGTCCTGGTCATAGCCAAGCTGCAAATAAAACTTTATTTACAAAAGCAGGTGGTTGCCTCGATTTAGCCCATAGGCACAGCATGGCGGAGGGGAAAGAACAGTGGCCTGGGAGTCAGGGTAAGGGAGTTCTAGCATTGGTTCTTCCTCTAGCTACCTGTAGGATGGCAAGCAATCCATTCCCAACTTTGGGCTTGAGTCTTCATCTCTAAACAGAGCAAATTAGAAGGTTTTTAACTGCACTGCAATTTTGAAATATCTATGAGCTATTTCTCAAAATCGCTCAAACAGTTGACGCTATTGAATTATCCATGTTGCATTGCAGCTACATTCAGAATGGTTTATCAACGCTTTCCTTAATACTGATTAAACGAGTTCCTAAAGGGCCCTCCAGAAATTCAGTCAGTAATGTAGGTGGCAGGAAGGGACAGGAAATTTCTCGATAGAAACTGCCCTCTGCAGCTTCTCAATAACCCCAATCTAGAGTTACTAGATTTAGGAAGTATAAATTACTTGTTGTTTATCTGAAAATTACATTTAACTGGACACCCTGCATTTCATCTGGCAACAATACTCCAGTTCCTTAACTTGAGAAAGAGGTCAGACTGTAGGCACTGCTACAAATGTATTCTCGCGTGTATTGATCTCATATGATTCACAGTACTCCACCCGTAGGGCAGAGGGAGGCTTATCTTCATTCTAATCCAGGGAAAGCTGAGGCCCAAGGACTTGAGAATTATCCAAAATCAGAGGGTTAGTGACACATAAGTCTAAATACCCCCTACTAACTCCAACAGACACAAAGTTAATTCATTATGGAATTACTGTCTACTTCATACAGTAGACACTCATAAAGATTTACCTGTCAATAGTATAAACCTTCTGTTTCCCTTTTGTTTTATCTACACAGTGCCAACATTTACAGCTATTTCCTAAAACAGTATTCAAATGAGGCATCATTGGGACAAACTTTGCCTGTTGCAGCATGACATTGGCTGAATCAAAGAATTCCCCTTCTCTGGGAGAAAGGGCATTTTAAAAAATCCATTGAAGAGTCAAATATTTTAACAATTTTATAACACATTATAAGACTTAATTAACTCTGAAAATAGAGGATCCAAAATTAGGTGTGGTATGTGTTACCCTAAAAGACAATCTAGTAGACACACTTGTTCTCTCAGAAGTTAAGTAAATGATTAAAAGGGGATTTTAAATATGGCATTGGTCTAAATATTCAATAATGTTATGTAGATAATCCAGTTTTCCTTAAGGTAAAAGTAATCACTTGAGACAACATCACTTTCAGGGATACTCAACCACGATTAAGAAAATAGTCAGTCATCAAATTAAACTAAACAGGGGTATGGGGAAGAATTACTGTCTTAATAATCTTAGAAAGTCATTTACCTTGAGAACGATGGGCATCAGCCAGGGCTAGAAGCTAAAAGACTGTCCAAGCAAGCATGAGATGGAGTGAGTATGACAATACCTTGAATTAACACGGCAAAATCTATTCTGCCTACATTTTACACAGCCAAATGCGAATTTCTGTATTCCCTTTAAACATTAATGCCTAGATTCCAGTGATCAGATGGGCACTTCTGTGAGAGAATCTCTGCCTTTTAGAATACTGTGCTGGACAAAATTTGGCGGACATCCCGACTCTAACATGCCTAGGACTTCTTTTTTTCCCATTCCTCAATTTTGAGGGCAGAAGTCCCCCAGTTGGCCCAATTTCTGGTTTCTGTTTCTCAGAGAAAAGAAATGCTCTGTCGATTTAGTCATTAACTTCCTGGAAATGGTCATCTGTAGGTACAGAGTGGGATCTCTCAGCATCACAAAACCTCACTCTACAGGTCTCAGTTAACACAAGCGGGGAGGGCTCTGGGGAACTCCTCTGGCCACCTTGGGGTGGGGCTGAGGGCTGGAGGCTGAATGAAATCTTTGGCTCATAGCACCTCTCTCTGTGTCCATTGAACATAATAAATGTGCAGACACATTGAATTGAAACATGAAGTTCCAAACCTAGAAAAGAAAGTTTGAAAACAGTGGGGACAAGATGAGATTGCTCCAAACAAACATAAGCCCCAACTCTACCAGGAAAGGATTTTAAAAGCCTATCCCATACTCACCGGAGAAATCAGTCATCAGCAAAGGTAAAAGAAATTAACCTTTATCCAGTACCTCTTTTATACTAGGCTGTTGATACGTACAGGAAGAGCCTTAGACCTAGCCTTAATAAATCTACAACTACTTACTTATTGAATTAGACAATACGTGATTATTTTTTGTTGAAATTAACCATAAAAGTGAAATAAATTACTCTGAGAAGCTGCTCTGGCTTTACTTTGGTGACTGGTTTAAGGACTTTTTTTTTTTTTGGCCTTTTTTTCCTGTTTGCTTAAGACTGGCTCAAATATCGTTAAAGCCATAATTAGAAATAAAGGAATTCAGATCTGCAAAACTTTACCTGGATGTTCATGCAAATAGACAGTAAAAATTTGTGGGTATAGTTAATTAATCATGCAGGAAAAAAATAAATTCAAACTGTGCTTGCTTTTTCCCCTAAGCCAGTATTATAGTCACTTAATATATACCTCCCTTAATAGTAGTTAATAAGTCATTCAGCGACAGGCACAGTAGAGAGTGACTAGATATTCACCAATAGCATTTCCTCTTTCTATTTGCAGAGGAAGAGTACATTTCCCAGGTCACTTGCACTTAGACTAGGGCCTGGGACCAGCTCTGGCCAATGGAATAGCCTGGCCCCTAAAAGTTCATGTGAGGTCCTGGACTTTCTCCCATTAACTGGAAGTAAAGGACTCCATGATCATGAAGCCGCCCTAAAGAAAGTGTCCAGATGCCTGTGTCCCTGTGTATCGGAAGACAGCCTCCTAATACACATTGAGCTGTCCTGTGAACAAGGGATGAATCATGTGTTAAGCCATGAGATTTTGTGGTTGTTTGACACAGCAGCTTACCAGGATTACCCCGACATCAAGGAGGGGGCTCACATTCTGAGTCCTCTTAGCAGGATCATCATGACGGAAAAATAGTCTCAGATGCAAAAGTGAGCAGCAAGGAAATGGTGAACAGTGAGGGATGGCGCCAGAGACCATGGCATGCAGCAAAAACGGAAGAGTGGAGTTGGGGACCTAGAGAAGCTGAGACTGTTGGCAAATCAAAGGCAGAGATAGCAGAGGTCGATGCAGCGCTGGAGAACATGTCTTGGAGCTGGATCCCTTGTGAGGACTGGGAAGGCAGGCCACCAACAGGGAGGAGAGCCCCTGAGGGCTTCCCTGACTGTACCTGCTGTTTATCTCTCTGATCCAGGCTAGCAGGTGACCTCCTGTACAGCCAGACCAATTGTCATGCATACTGCAGTCCAGAGCCTGGAGAAAGACACTGTGGCTTACATATCTGATCTGGAGGCCTAGATTCTAGTTCAGAATTCCAAGGATATCACGAAATTGGAATGAATGAATATTAAACCCAGGCAGTTTTCTATAATAAAACTATTATTAGTCAGCTAGAAATCCCTGCAGAATGAATTTGTTTATTTACATATTCCATTTCTCAAATACTCTCAGACCTCTCCAATTTTGAGAACTAAATACAAGGCTTTCTTCAATGAAAGCTTTCTCACCTGGTGATGGTCAACAACAGAAAATTAAAACATTTAAGCTTTTGGCCGTCACATCCAAAGAGATGAGAACTCTCAAACTAAAGCCTGTTTCCTGAAGATAAATTAAACAGTACCTCTAGTGATCCCTACTTAACTGCTCTTAACAAGATTTTTATGTGGTGGTTCCTGCTGACAGATTTAGTGCAGAGGAGCGAGAAGCACAGGAAATGGGGGAGGGAAGTGACGGATGTGAGTAAATATGTATTGGGAAGATTTCCATTTAATTCTTCTGAATGAGCTTCTGGCTTATGTTAGCATCATCTCTTGGGAAATCAGCCACTTAGCATTTGTTTCACTGCTCCTGCCTGCATATTGAATGGAACAGTGCAGACTCAATAGGAATTTATTCTCTGCTGATCCTAATGAAGTGGAGCACAATGGAAATTTGAGGCATTGACTTGCCAGCCTCCTACTGTCAATGCTAAAGTGAGGAGGGACCTCCCCATGCTCTCCGCTTCTATTTCCTCAAGCTTTAAGGATGTGACCATTGCTTCATAATCTTTTTAGCAACACATTGACCACATTTATGTAGAGCCTGTAGGTCTATGGACAGGCAGAAATAACCAAAATGAAATCATGGCAAGATCGTGGAGCCATGGATCCCTAGGCCACCATGAACTAGCGCTACGACCTGGAGGCAGTATTTCTAAATAATTCTTTGTCCCTTACCTTTGCAGGCAAAGCTTCTTTTGTGAGACCAATTTTACCAAAAGCTGGACACAAAAAGCCATTTACCTTGAGAATCTAAAGGAAGAAAAGAAAACTAAAGAAGGAAGATGGTGAGAAGTTAGACATAAGAGAAGCAATTGAGTCTCCTCCATCCAGTAACTTTTGCACCTGGCTGTGGGTCAGATCTCAGAAACTCATGGGTGGCAACACACGGTGATTGTTCTCTCCATAAAACTCCTATTGTCCTTTGTTCCCCACAAAATACCTTATTTCCAGGTTGTAGTACAGTGATTTGCATACTGCCCCTTTCCCCTCTTCAGTGACAGCCTCTTTAGGGCAGCCTTTGTGTCTCTCATCTTTGTATCCCGTGTTATCTGTGGTTGATCCCATTGTCACTTTTCTGCTCACACGCACAAAATGTGGATTTAATGGAAGCACAGCATTTCTTCCACACACTTAACACAAAGAGTAGTCGTTTTTTTAAAGGTCAAGTTATTTTTGTAGCATTTCCTGTGTACCTAGAATTCCTTCATGAGAGAATCCCCTTTAAAGTTTTTCTTCTAATCTCCAGGAAATGGAAAATGAGTGAGGGAAAAGTAAGTAGGAATGTTTAAAAAAAAAAACAAAACTGGAAACAAGCAAACAAAAAAGCACAATAGCTATCCTTGACTGATTACCAATAGCTTCTATGAGGAATCTAAAATAAAAGCGAGAAACAGACAGTATCGCTTTGGCTTATACCTTCAGCACCTCTGTCCTCCTCCATGGTGCCCTGTGAAAGCTCACTAAGCCCTCTTTCTGCCTGAATCTTTCCCCATCACCCAACCCTCCCCATTATGAAGTCCCACACCTCCTATTCAACCTCATGTATGTCTGGCTTTGGAATTACCCTTCCCCTAAATCAAAATTCTCATTTTCTTTAGGCACCTCAGCCAAGTTAGAATGAAAGCTAATTAAGCTAATTCACATTAAGCTTATGACTAATCATCTTCCCACATACTCTTTAACCTACTCAGGAATGTTTTCCTATTAACTCGAACTGATGAAATTTCAGTCAGTGTGGAAGAGAGATTTTGGAATAGGAAGACATCCTCTCTTCCAGGAGGAAGAAAACCGTAAACCATAGATTTTCCCTTAATCCATCCCTACCAAGATTCCCAGGGCCAATCCCTGATAGGAATGCATGGGCCTTTCTCTCACCTCTCAACAACTTCCCGAGCCTTCAAAACCAATGAGCCTTCCTAATTACAATTTTGCCTATTGGTGAAAGGAGCTGGGATGGAACAACTGGGATGTCAGCCTTATCCCAAGCTAGAGCAGGACCTCCTTGACTCAGTTCCGGGTATTTGCAAACAATCATTATAGAAGTACTATAGTTTGCAAAATTTATGGTGGATCAGAATCACCTGAAGGGCTTCTTAAACTAGACTGCTAGGCTCCACCTCCAAAGTTTCTAATTCAGTATTTTTGGGTGGGGCCAAAATTTTGCATTTCCAACAAGCTCCCTGGCAATGCTGATGCTGCTGGCACAAGGAAACATGTGAAGAACCACCATATTTATACAAAACTTCCCTTCCGTATGGAAGAGAAAGAACACTCCAAAAGGAGGAAGGGCATACTCAACAGCATAGAGGTGTGAAAAGCGTTTCACATGTGATAGCAATGGCATTTTTCTTTCCCTGGAGATTGAATTTTGTGGAAAGTAGGGGAAGAAGAATGGAGTTGAGGAAGTTTGGGGCTGGAGTGAAGAACCCTATCAGTTTAGAATGTGGTGCTGGGATCGCCTTCTATGGGAAACTGTAACCTCTGAGTTGTTAGGAGAATAACACCTAGAATGGGAATTGTTAAAAGATGTATGGAGTCACCTTGAGTCATTCCCCATCTTGGCATAAGCTAAGAATCAAGTTGCTGGTGTATAATAGAGGAGGCCTAAATTTCGAGACGTATTTTTAATTTTATAAACATCAATGACCTTCATGTAACTGACATCCCTGTGGTAAGCAGAAAGGGTGAGAGGGTCTCTGCCTCATCCATTTCCCACTCCTTACCCCTTTCTTCTTCCTTGATGCTTCCTGCCTCCAAAGCATTCTAGAACCTTAATGGGTCTGTATTTATAGTAGATGATAGAATAAATATACTTTTCCCTATTCTATACTCAAAGAATATACTCCCTATTCTATGCCACTGTGCATGAAAAGTTTTGTGGAATGAAATTTTTCTCTTCACATTCTCTTGTCCCCATATTGGGGCACTCATACCCAGTTCTCTTCACTATCTTGCTCCCTTTGTTCTATCCCACTTAGGCATACCCAAGGGCTTCCTGTACCATTTTCCTAACAAGAGAGGTAAGATTCCAAGGTTTGGCCATGGACATAGGGGTATATACTTCCTCAGAGGCCTTTAGGCTGGTCTTTGTGCTCCAACCCAACTTTAACAAGAGAAATCTGATATTAAGACAAATGAGAAATGGTCCAATTAATCAGTGAAAAAAATTCCTGATCAAGGGCAAAAGGTAGGCAAGCTTCCAAAAGCAAAAAGAAAGTATTTCTTACTTCTGTTTGTACAACCAAAGTGTACTGCATAGAGTCTATATTTCTTCCAGGAACCTGAGTTCTAAGGAAGCACAGTCATCGATCACCAACTTAGATAGGGTTCTCCCAGAATCAGACCCTGAAGTAGGATATAAGTGCAAGTAGTTTACTTTGGGAGGCAGTGCTAACAAGCAATGGCAGAGAATTGGGAAGTGAGAAAGGGCAAGGAAGAAAGCCAACACAGAAAAGTTAGCTCCAAAGGGAACTGGGGCTTAGTCCTGCTGGGCATTCTAGGAAGTGATATAGAACACAACTCAGAGTTGTCCCATGTAAGAGCAAGGAAGCTGGGGGCTATATCTACCAACTCCCTCTAGTTGTTAGTTAACAGCTGCTCCCAAGATGTGAACACCCTGTCCCCAGATGGTTCATGCATGCTCCTGCAGTCAAAGAAATCAGAGACTCACAGATGCTAATGGAGGATAGCCAATGAATGTGGGGAGAGCACCCACAACTCCCCTATAGTAATTTGGGGGATTTCTCCTCTTTCATCATTCAGTTGTCCTAAAATTCCTTGTTGTAAAGCAGAAGGCATAACCCTCCCAGACTTCAGACAATACTACAAAACTACAGTAATCAAAACAGTGTGGTATTGGCACAAACACAGACATGTGGATCAATGGAACAGATTAGAGAGCCCAGAAATAAGCCCACACACCTACGGTCAATTAATCTTCGACAAAAGAGGCACGAATATACAATGGGAAAAAGACAGTCTTTTCAGCAAGTGGTGCTGGGAAAATTAGACAGCCACTTGTAAATAAATGAAGTTACAACACAGCCTCACACCATATACAAAAATAAACTCAAAATGCCTTAAGGACTTAAACATAAGGTATGACACCATAAAACTCCTAGAAGAGAACAGAGGCAAAACATTCTCTGACATAAATCGTACCAATGTTTTCTTAGGTCAGTCTCTCAAAGCAATAGAAATAAAAGCAAAAATGTATAAATGGGACCTAATGAAACTTACAAGTTTTTGCACAGCAAAGGAAACCATAAACAAAACGAAAAGACAACCTATGGAATAGGAGAAAATATTTGCAAATGAAGCAACTGGCAAGAGATTAATTTCCAAAATATATGAACAGCTCATACAACTCAATAACAAAAAAAAGATGACCCAATCAAAAAGTGGGCAGAAGAACTAAATAGACATTTTCTCCAAAGAAGACGTACAGATGACCATCAGGCACATGAAAAGATGCTCAACATCACTAATTATTAGGAAATGCATATCAAAACTACAGTGAGGTACCACCTCACACTGGTCAGAATGACCATCATTAAAAAGTCTACAGGGACTTCCCTGGTGGTCCAGTGGTGTGGGTTCAACCCCTGGTCAGGGGGCTAAGATCCCACATGCCTCGTGGCCAAGAAACCAAAAAACATAAAAGAGAAGCAATATTGTAACAAATTCAATAAAGACTTTAGAAATGGTCCACATCAAAAAAATCTTTGAAAAAAAAAAAGTCTACAAATAACAAATGCTGGAGAGAGTGTGAAGAAAAGGGATCCCTCCTACACTGTTGGTGGGAATGTAAATTGGTACAGCCACTGTACCAAAACATAATGGAAAACATTATGGAGTTTCCTCAGAAAAATAAAAATAGAACTACCATATGATCCAGCAATCCCACTCCTGGGCATATACCTGGACAAACTACAATTCAAAAAGATACATGCACCCCCCTATTTCATGGCGGCACTATTCACAATAGCCAAGACATGGAAACAACCTAAATGTCCATCGACAGATAAATGGATAAAGAAGATGTGGTACACATATACAATGGAATACTACTCAACCATAAAAAGAATGAAAGAATGACATTTGCAGCATCATGGATGGAACTAGAGATTATCATATTAAGTGAAGTAAGTCAGAAAGAGAAAGACAAATGCCACATGATATCATTTATATGTGGAATCTAAAATATGACACAAATGAATTTATCTATGAAACAGAAACAGACTCACAAACATAGAGAACACTTGTGGTTGCCAAGGGGGAGGGGGGCCAGGGAACGATGGAGTAGAAGTTTGGGGTTAGCAGATGCAAACTATTATTTTATTTTACTCTGTACTATTATATACAGGATGGATAAACAACAAGGTCCCAGTATATGGCACAGGGAACTACATTCATTACCCTGTGATGAACCATAATGGAAAAGAATATAAAAAAGAATGTAAATATATGCATAACTGAATCACTTGGCTGTAAGGCAGAAATTAACATAACATTGTAAATCAACTATACTTCAATTAAAAAATAAAATGAAATTCCTTGTTGTCACATAAATTGTACCCACTGGAGGCAAAACAGATATTTGAGTTTCATGATTCAGTTTGTATTAGTGTCACTGTAACTCTGTTCCATCCCATTATTTGATTGACTATTAACATTTTCCTAGAAAATGTATGTAGGAATAAATTTATCCCCCAAAATCAAATACCACCTATGCAAAGATATCATAAAGCCATGAAAATTAGTTATAAAACAACTCAGAGAAGTATGCTCAACACTTTCCAAATGCATACTGACAGTAGAAAAAAAAAAATCAAATACTCATATTCGCATTTTTTCTAGACATGGTTACAGACTAGAATCTTCAGTTGATCAGCTTGAAGTACCAAGCAAATCTTTGTCATCAACACAACAATAGTACTTGCTTATGTGTTTTGTAGCAGTGCATATCAAAAGAAGAAATTTTAAAAATAGAATCTCGAGCAACGCAGTTCCCCAATGTAAACACTAACCAAAGTATAACCAAAAAGTTAGTTTGGTATAACTTTACTAGAGAAATTACAGAAAGAAGACAGGACAAAATACAACAATAAAATTGGCAAGGGCCAACTCCCAGACAGCTAATTTAGTGTTCAAGGAAACTGAAATATACATAAGTGAGATTTGTATTTTGTTTATATACTACCAATGAGTTGTTTTAACCAATTTACAAGTGAGGTAGGAGTATTCTGCTATAATGAATTAATTACATGATATCATGTTTTAATGAATATAATCAAATCAATTTGCCTTTGTAGACAAAGAGTGACTTTTGTAATGTAACATGTAGGATGACCAAGTTTAACTCCTAAAATAATGCCTGTTTATCTATAGACTATAATTATAAAACAAGAAAATAAATAAAACTATCTAGCAATCTTGATCAAACAATGCAGGCCACACTTGGTTCAGATACTGCGATAGATTATCCAACTCGCTGGGTAGCAGACTTCATGGGCATTAAATAAAAATAAAAATCAACTATGCAAAGTCAATTGAGTTAATGCCTAGCCTTCATCAAGAACCAACAAGAAAAAATAATAACCAAAAACAAATCTTGGTGAAAATATCATTTGGGGTCTCATCTAGATAGCAAGGTATAGAAGGAAAATACATATTTCAGGTAAAAAAATTGCTATTGTGATATGCCTTTATGTTTAAAAACAGTTGACTTAGCATATTGTAGGAATGACAGAGAGAAAATGGAAAGCTATTAAGGAGTGAAGAAAGTGTCAAATTTGGTTCACATGTCAAATTTAAATTATAAACAATGAGGGATGCTTAACATCCAGTTTAATGATCCCAGATTCTTTATTCTGCAAAAGTAAGAGAACTTTTAAAATACAAAGTCTTAGATTCATCACTTTTAAATTTATTCACAGAATTATATTTGAACCAAATTATGCAATTAGTATTTAACAGGGTGTGGCCCTAAAGTAGACATTATAATAGAAAAATGCAAAGACACATCAGTCATGGTCATTGACATCAGTAGCTTACAGCCTAAGAGAGAGAGATTGACAAGAGCAAAAAAGTGGATGGATATTCTGACGGAAGTATCTTTTGGGTATGTGGGTCTGGAGAATAGAGCTGTCAAATCATGGGTGGGCAGGGAAGCATATGCCCCAGAAGGCTTTATAAAAAGTGTGACACTTGAGCTAACTGTTCATTGTGGTGTTTATATTTGCCTTTTTGTACCAATCAGTCCAACATTCCTAGAACACAGCCCAGGTTAAGGATGACAGAGTTTAAGAGTCAATTGGATTTCTATATTTCTTTTTCTATATCCTTTTATTTGGACAGTAACCACTTCAGTGAGCATCCTATTTCTATCATTAGATAACTATAAAATCAAATAAACAATTACGTTGAAGACATTGCCCTAGATGGTAAATGAAAGCAAATCAAAAAGGAAAAAGCGAGGGGGGACTCAGTGGTGAAGCACAGCCTGTGCAATCCAAGAAGGGAAAGGACCCACAAAATGAACTTTGACATATAAAGAGTTAAATACGAAAATTTAAGATAGTGTTTGACACATAGAAAGGCATCCTTCCTTCTTGGATAATACAGATCAACACCATAAGCATGTCATTTGTCATTTATCATTCAATTTATATTATAGTGCATATGTATATAGAGATGTATATTTTATAATATATATAGTACATATATTGTATAGCTCTATCTATCTATATATTACAATCTTTATGAAATTATCAACAAGATTTTTGAGGTCAACAAGCTGAATTTAAAGTTCATGTGAAAAAAACAAACAAAACAGAAAGCCAAAAAAGAAAAACCATGAAACACGCAGCTATATGGTCATCAGCAGGCCTGTCCAGATACTGAAATATACACCAAAGCCTCTGTCATTGCAAGACTGGGGTATAGCACATGAATAGAGAGATGAAGCAGTAGAAAAAAAAAAAAAACAGAAAGTTCAGGAGAAAATGCCCAAGTACATATAAAATTTTAGTACAGATCTTCCTCAACTTATGATGGGATTATTGATCCTGACAACTCCATGGTAAGTTGAAAATATCTTAAGTCACGTATGCATTTAATACACATCGCCTACTGAACATCATAGCTTAGCCTAGCTACATCAAACTTGCTCTGAGGCTTCCCTGGTGGCGCAGTGGTTGGGAGTCCACCTGCCGATGCAGGGGACACGGGTTCGTGCCCCGGTCCAGGAAGATCCCACATGCCACGGAGCAAAAGAAACTTGCTCTGAACATTTACATTAGCCAACAGTTGAGCAAAATCATTTAACACAAAACCTCTTTTGTAATAAAGTGTTGAATGTCTCATGTAATTTATTGTATACTGTACAGAAAGTGAATAACAGAATGGTTGTGTGGGTACAGAACGGTTGTAAGTATATTGGTTGTTCACCCTCATGATTATGTGGCTGAATGGGAGCTGCAGCTCGCTACCACTGCCCAGAATCATGAGAGAATACAGCACATTGCTAGCCCAGGAAAAGATCAAAATTCAAAATTGGCAGTACTGTTTCTACTGAATGTGTATCACTTTTGAATCATCATAAAGTCAAAAAATCTTAAGTTGAACCATCATAAATCAGGGAGCATTTGCATAGTACACAGGCATACCTCATTTTATAGTGCTTTGCTTTACTGCATTTCACAGATGTTGCATTTTTTACAAATTGGGGTTTTGTGGCAACACTGAGTTGAACAAGTCTATCAGTGCCATTTTTTTTCTAACAGCATTTACTCTCTTCATGTCTCTGTGTCACATTTTGGTAAATTTCAAAATATTTCAAAGTTTTTCATTATTATTGCATTTGTTATGGTGATCTGTGATCAGTAACCTTTGGTGTTACTATCATAATGGTTCTGAGGCACCATGAATTATGCCCATGTAAGGTGGTAAACTTAATAGATAAATGCTGTGTGTGTTCTGACTGCTCCACTGACCAACATTTCTTCCATCTCTACCTCTCCCCGGGCCTCCCTATTCCCTAAGACACAACTATCTTGAAATTAGGCCATTTAACAACACTACAATGGCCACTAAGTGTTCAGGTGAAAGGAAGAGTCGCATGTCTCTCATTTTAAATCAAAAGTTAGAAATGATTAAGCTTAGTGAAGACAGCATGTCTAAAGCCAAGACAGGCCAAAAGCTAGGCCTCTTGCGCGGAACAGTTAACCTATGCATTCATGTCATGAATGCATAGGAAAAGTTCTTAAAGGAAATTGAAAGTACTACTTCAGTGAACACACAAACGGTAAGAAAGTAAAACAGCCTTACTGCTGATATGGAGAAAGTTTTGGTGGTCTGGATAGATCAAACCAGCTACAATATTCCCTTAAGCCAAAGACTAATCCAGAGCAAAGCCCTGACTCTCTTCAATTCTATGAAGGCTGAGAAAGATGAGAAAACTGCAGAAGAAAAGTTTGAAGCTAACAGAGGTTGGTTCATGAGGTTTAAGGAAAGAAGCTCTCTCCACAACACCAAAGTGCAAGGTGAAGCAGCAGGTGCTGATGTAGAAAATGCAGCAAGTTATCCAGAAGATCTAGCTAAGATCAATAATGAAGGGGCTACACTAAACAACAGATTTTCAATGTAGATGAAACAGAACAGCCTTATGTTGGAAGAAGATGCCCTCTAGGACTTTCACAGCTGGAGCGGACAAGTCAATGCCTGGCTTCAAAGATTCAAAGGACAGGCTGACTCTCTTATTAGGGGCTTATGCAGGTGGTGACTTGAAACTGAAGCCAATGCTCATTTACCATTCCAAAAATCCTAGGGCTCTTAGGAATTATGCTAAATCTGTTCGGCTTGTGCTCTATAAATGGAACAACAAAGCCTGGCTGACAGCCTATCCGTTTACAACACGGTTTACTGAATATTTTAAGTTGACTGTGAGACCTACTGCTCAGAAAGAAAGATTCCTTTCAAAACACTACTGCTCATTGACAATGTATCTGGTCACCCAAGAGCTCCGATAGAGATGTGTAATGAGATTAATGTTGTTTTCATGCCTGCTAACACAGCATCCATTCTGCAGCCCCTGGATCAAGGAATAATTCTGACTTTCAAGCCTTACTCTTTAAAAATACACTCTGTAAGGCTACCATACATATTCACCGCCATAAATAGTGATTCCTCTAATGAATCTTGGCAAAGTGAATTGAAAACCTTTTGAAAAGAATTCACCATTCTAGATGCCATTAAGATCATTCATAATTCATGGGAAGAGGTCAAAATGTCTACGTGAAAAGGAGTTTGGAAGAAGTTGATTCCAACCCTCATGGATGACTTCAGAGGTTCAAAACTTCATTGGAGGAAATAACTGCAGATGTGGTAGAAAGAGCAAGAGAACCAGAATTAGAAGTGGAGCCTGAAGATGTGACTGAATTGCTGCAATCTCACGAGAAAACTGGAATGGATAAGGAGTGACTTCTTATGGATGAGCAAAGAAAGTGGTTCTTGTGATGGAATCTACTCTTGATGAAGATACTGAGAAAACTGTTGAAAGGACAACAAAGGATTTAGGATATTACATAAACTTAGTTGATAAAGCAGTAACAGGGTTTTAGAAGACTGACTCCAATCTTGAAAGAAGTTCTGCTGTGGGTAAAATGCTATCAAACAGCATTACATGCTGCAGAGAAATCATTCATGAAAGAAAGAGTCAACAGATGTGACAAACTACATTGTTGTCTTATTTTAAGAAATGTCCACAGCCAGCCCAGCCTTCAGCAACCATTACCCTGATCAGTCAGCAGTCAACAACCAGTCAAACCTTCCACCAGCAAAAGGATTACCACTCTCTGAAAGCTCAGATGACAGTTAGCATGTTTTAGCAATGAAGTATTTTTTAATTAAGGTATATACATTTTTTAGACATGACGCTATTACATACTTAATAGACTGCATTATAATGTAAATATAACTTTTATATGCACTGAGAGACCATAAAAACTGTGTGACTTGCTCTATTGCAATATTTACCTTATTGCAGTAGTCTGGAACCAAACCCACAATATCTCCATGGTATGCCTGTATTAAAAAGGTGTCAACTCGGGCTTCCCTGGTGGCACAGTGGTTGAGAGTCCGCCTGCTGATGCAGGGGACACGGGTTCGTGCCCCAGTCCGGGAAGATCCCATATGCCATGGAGCGGCTGGGCCCATGAGCCATGGCCACTGAGCCTGCGCGTCCGGAGCCCGTGCTCCGCAACCCGTGCTCCGCAACGGGAGAGGCCACAACAGTGAGAGGCCCGCGTACCGCAAAAAAAAAAAAAAAAAAAAAAAAAAGGTGTCAACTCAATCCACTAGGTAAAAAAATAGACCTTTAAATAATTAGTACTGGGACACTGGATGGTGATTTGGAAAAATAATGAATTTGAATTTATTCCTTATACCATACACCAGAATGAACTCCAAATGTATCAAGGATACAAATAAAATACATGAAATCCTAAAACTGCTAGAAGAAACTGGCCAATTCCCTTAGAACCTGGGTATGAGGAAAAGCTTTCTAAGTATGACTGAAAGGCAGATGTAATAAAAGATTGATAAATATGACTGTGTAAAATTTTAATACAACAAATATTCACAATAAGCAAAATAAAGACAAATGCAAAACTAGGAGAAAATGTTTGCAATATAATCATAGCTAAAGGAGTAACAATCAATACAAAAACTACTTTAAATGTTGAAGGAAAAAGCCATTAGAAAAATGAACAAAAATTATAATAATAGAGGCAGTTTACAGAAACATATATAAATAACCCTGTGGAAAAAAAGATGCTTGATTTCATTCACAGCAAGAGAAAAACAAATTAAAATTACATTGAAATAGTTCATAACTATTGATTGGCAAAAATATTAAGTTTGACGGCACACATTGTTGGTGAGGCTCTGAAAAAACAGGCATCGCATACGTTACTGGTTAAAAGAAAATCACCATTAAAGTTATAACTACAACTCTGCATTTTCAATGATAAGGTCACATTTATCAATGATAAGTTCCAACATATTTTTATTTGATTATGTGAAAAATGAAACATAGAAAATAAGAAAAAATTTTCTGGCAATCATTTGGATCTAAGAGTTCCAACACCTGATACTGTAGTATTGTGACTTCTTATAATGCCAAGCCCCAGCTCCACCATGCTAAACTGAGAAGTAAAAGACCAGGTTTTGAAATATTACAGTCTTCATAAATCTTCCCACATAATCCTCTACACCACTGAGAGCACTGTACTCCCAGGACAGACAGGCTTCAGTTAGAATGAAGTACTAGAAATGTTCCATTACCCAGAACTGGGCCCAGCAACAGCCTCTTTTGACAGATGACATCAAATTATTCATATAAACCCAGATGTTTTGTGTGCATTTGAGAACACTTATTCCATAGCCTCTCAGAATCTTCCCCCAGGTTAATCAGGTTAAAACTCTCTGGGCATGACTGTCTCAACTCAACTATGAAAGAGTTAGAGTTAATGCCCCCGCCAGTTAGAAATAGCATGGGGGAATTTACACCACAGCTCTGAGGGGCATCGTGGGGCTCCTGTGAAAATGTTGAAAAAGAGCTCTCCCATGAAAGTTTGTCACCACAGCTTCTGGTGCCTGAGTAAGAGAATCTGTCCAATTTCTTCTCTGTTCTTATTCAATTTTCCTCAAAAATGGCAGGCTAATTTAAATGATAGGAAATAAAAGCCAAGTTAGAACTTAGCTCCTAAAATACCTAAAATAGAGAGGTAAAAGAAGCAAAAAGTACACTGATAAAAATAAAATCTAAAATATAGGTGCATCTTTCTCTGATTTCTGAATGAGAAAAATCTTCTAAACTTAAAAAATGAAGACATGATATAGGAAAATATTATTAATATACTATCATAGGGCTTCCCTGGTGGCGCAGTGGTTGAGAGTCCACCTGCCGATGCAGGGGACACGGGTTCGTGCCCCGGTCCGGGAAGATCCCACATGCCGCGGAGCGGCTGGGCCCGTGAGCCATGGCCGCTGAATCTGCACGTCCGGAGCCTGTGCTCCGCAGCGGGAGAGGCCACAACAGTGAGAGGCCTGCGTACCGCAAAAAAAAAAAAAAAAAAAAAATATACTATCATATACACAATTTATGGATATCAAAGATAAACGATTAAAGAGCAAATATTTAGTTAGAGAAATATTCACCCCAAATATAAGAGATCAATATCCTTACTATGTAAACCACTAAGAAAACATTAAGAGAACATAAAATTCTCAAAAGGGAAAACATAAGTGCCAAATATAAATTTCCTCAAGATGCAACTTCAAAATGCATATAAAGCATGAGCAATGTGCCATTTATCCACTTATCAATTTCAAAAAGTCTCAGGATATTAATAGATAACAGTTACATAGTGCTTATCATGTCCAAGTCACTCATCTAAGTGCTTTACCTATATTAAGTAATTTAATCTTCACAACAACCCTGTTAGGGAAGCAACATTATTTTCAACATTCCCATTTAACGGAGAAAGAAAGTGAGGCACAGGTAAGTGAAATAACATGTCCGAAGTCACACAATTCATAAATCAGAGAACTGGTATTCAATCCAAGCCAGTCTGTCTCCAGATACCTGCTCTTAACCACTGTGCGGTCCCACCTCAGGTTGACGGAAAGGATGTGGTGATTCAGGCATATTCATTCATTATTGAGTAGAGGCATTTGGGGACAAAATTTCTGAAAGACAACTTTATATGTATATATCAAGAGTCCTAAAGGTAATTTTCAGCTTTTGTGTAATATTTTGACTTCTAGGAATCCATTCTAAAGAAATTATATTTAAAATGGAACAGATTTATGCACAGAGAAGCTCACGCCAGCGTTATTGATAATCACCAATAGAAAATAGCAAACACATGCCAAATATTACAAGAATGTTTAATTATAGTTTATAGAAACAATGGAATATTTGGCAGCCAATAAAAATGACATTTATTATCAGTTTTCATAATATGGGAAATATTTACGACACACAACGCTAAGCAAAACGAAGGATACAAAATTTTATGTATACTACTATTTATATTTAAAAACACAGAAATTTATTTATTCAAATAAGCAAGCAAAACAAAGTTTCCTGCTGTGATAGAGTTAACTTTCCCCTGGAAAAGGCAAACAATGAACATAATAAGTAAATGAATTACGTAGTGCATTAGAATAAGTACAGGTGAAAAAAGGGAAGAGCAGGATGGTGGGAATTGGGAATTCTGGGTTCATGCATGCAGGTTGCCAAATTAAATAGAGGAAAGCCTCACTGAGACAGTAAAGTTTGAGCGAAGACGTAGGGGAGGTGGAGGATTTAGCCATGTGAATACCTGAGGGAAGAGCATTTCAGCTTGAGAGAATAGGTAGAGTGAAGGCTTGGCACCAGATGCTGTTGGTACCCTACCCATATTCTGGGTGTGGACCTCTGCACACCTAGAGACAGTTTACCGCAACCACCTGTGACTCACTTCCTACAGGTCCCTATTTTCAGCCCTTGGAGCATGCTCAGTCAGGACGTGAGACAATCTGGAAATTAATGGTCCTGAAATCAGGACTCAACCAATGACAGCTAAGGAACTGATGAAAAACTCCCCCCAGGTCCCCTGCCCTTGGGTGGGCTAACTCAGTGCACATTATCCCCTAGAGCAGTGTTTCTCAATCATCAGTTAGGACATATGAACTATCTGAAGTCCTTGTTAAAATGCAGATTCTGATTCAGTAGGTCTGGGGTGGGGTATGAGATTCTCATTCTGACAAATTCCCAGGTGATGGCAGTGCTGCTGGCTCACGGACCATACCTAAAGCAGTGAGGTCCTAGAATTATTCAGTGGGTCTGGGCCCGCTTGATCACAGCAGTAATACACCCTCTATTGGCTTCTTTCCCACCCCTGATTCATTTCTTCTCTCACACATAGTGTTAACCTGGCATCACCTTTAGAATAAACTAGTTGCATTCACCTGTCTTAGGGTCTGCTAAGACAAGCCTCTACCATACCCTGAGGCAGAGTGCTCTGGTGAACTAGAGGACACAAAGAATCCAGAGTGGCTGGAGCAGAGTGAGGGGCTCAGTAGCAGGAAAAGGAAAAGAGTTTGTAGTGGTAATGGAAGAAGATGATATTGGACCAAGGTAAGGGTTCTGGCTCTGACTCAGAGTAAAATGATGGGCCATCAGTACAGTTTTCAGCTGAGGATGATATGATAACATGCTCTGCCATTAACAGCCTCACCCAGGCTACTGGCAAGGGTCAAGGGCAGATGCAGGTACAATAGGCTAATTTGGAGGCCACCGCAGTAACCCATGGCAGAGATAACAGAGCTACATGGTAGAGGCAAGGACACGGGAGGTGGCGGACATATGAGGGGAAGTATAAAGTCAAGTAAACAGCTGGATCACGATGTTCTAGAGTTTGGGAAAGAGGTCTGTGGTAGGAGATATAAAAGTGGCTGTGTTCAGCATATACGTGGCTTTTAAAATCACTGGACTGAATGAGATCACTTAGAAACCAAGTGCAAGTAGAAAAAAGAGAGTCCAAGAACTGAGCCCTGGAACACTTTAACCTCGGGAGTACTGGAAGTCCTTACGCTCAAAGTCAACTTTAGCTGTGTCTGTGTGGAGGGCTTCTTGGTGGTGGTGATTTTTCTTACTGTCACTAGCCTGACTTCAGTGTAATGTCTGCGGAACCAGAGATCTGAAGGACATACAGCATCCAATGCTATGTCATTCTATCTCACTGTGGCTCTGCCAGTCAGGAACAACATGAAAAGAATATAGAATTTCAACAACACAAATCAGGCAATAAAGTTAAAAGAGATTTCAAAAGTATTACATATGTGTGTGAATTATCCAATGGCATAGAAAGAGAATATGTTTTAAGCCAGATGGGAAAACATTAAAATGCATTAACACAATAAAATAACTGCAAAACCTAAGCAAGTCATGAAGACAATTACAGTCTCGATAGGAGTGGACAGAAATGTTACATAACGATAGTCTGAACCCAGGAGAGGACAATGTCCTCTAAGGACAGAAAGTTCTTTATAGCAACTATAAAAAGCATGTCAATTTGTAGGTATGTGACACAGGGAGAATCAAATACTGCATCTAGGCCCAAAATTGCTCACTGATGCGTAACCTTAACTAGCCTTAAACAGGAATGTTTAGAATTTAGCACAGGGATGATAAATCAAACACATAATCAGAAAACAACTATAAGTTCAGGAAACTGGTTTTTGTAAAAATGGAAACAATCTATCTATATTTAGTAAAGTATTAGAAATACAGTATTTAAGACAATTTAACTTATTAAGCTAATTTAGAAGCCAGACGATTCTAAATTTAAATATAATTAACTGATTTTGGAATCGTGATCTTATTCAAAGATAATCTAGTCAAGTTTCTAAACCATGCTGGGATGTTTAAGAAAACTTGATATCCATATTATTTGTAAGCTTATTATATCATAAGAATCACTAATCACTTGGGAAGTTTCTGTTTATCAAAGTGCTCAGAATGGAAACCAAATATTTTAATGTATAAATGCAATTTTAAAAGTTTAAAATTGTTTAGCTAACTTCATTTGTAAATGGAATGTAACATTAATTCAAAGCCATCTTGATTTTAACAAGTGATTTTTAAAATGTTACTGCATCTATAAACAGAATAAGAAATACAAGTTGCACTTAAAAGCATAAGGAAAAGCTATATTTTAAAAAACTGTAACTGTAATAAATGAATAATAATTTTAAAACAAAATATATAACTAGAATTTTCTTGCTCAAAAGTTGTTCTCAAAGACACCAAAAAAGTTTCACTTTTATACTTCCCACTTTTTGGTAAAAGAATGCAGATTCTCTTGCATTTGTCAAATTTCACCCAGTAAACTTATGTGAGTTTTATTTGGAAAGAAATTTAATAGGATACACACAAAAAAATATGAGTTTAGCAAAACGTTGAATGTACTCCCCTTAAAGACTTTTACAAGTGACAATCTGAGGTGTTAGAAGACCAGATCAGAATGAAGAACTTCAAAAGTTGTTCTTTTACCTCTGAATTTCTATGACTGTGAACTTGGAAAACCGCCAATGACTCAGTTGAAAGGTCCTGGATATGGTAAGAAGAGTCACTAAGCTAATGTACCTTCCATGCCTACTTTACTTAGTTCACCTGAAGCAAGTCACTCTGCCTACATGAAGGGAAGAGTTGCCAAGAAACAGAGCCTCTTGTGAAGACTAAATGTGATTTATTTCATATTGTTTGGGCTACGGTAGGACCTAGCATTGGGAGGCGACCTGTCCCGGGGGGTACTTTCTGCACTATCCAGTTACAACAGTATTTCTAAGTCTGGAAGTCTTCTTGAAAGAAAAATGGCTGCCTCTAGTTTAGCAATCACTGCTTCCAACTACTTTGAGTCCTAGCGCCCCTTTTCAGTATTCACATGATTTGCAAGTTTCTCACTTCAATAGTAGTTGCACTTTTACGCACCACAGTGAAATGGTTAAACGTAAGTGCTTTCTAGTCAGAAAGACCTAGGTATTCCACTCTGAGTTTCTCTATAACGTGCCTCGGGCAAGTAGTTTAAACTCTCTATTCCCTGCCTTCCTCAGCTATAAAATTGGGATAATAATAGTATTTTCCTCATTTAGTCTTGTGCAGAAGTAAAAATATATAAAAGGCTTAGCACGATGCTTGTCATTGGGTGAGCAATCAGAAAATGTGCATAATTATTTTGCTATTTTAGCATCTATTGAGTACAGCAAAAGCAGCTTTTAATTCATTTGTACATTGAGATGAGTATATAATTCATTAATTATACAAGCATCTATACACATTTGAAATATAGTAGCAAACTATCTATTTGATAGAGTAACAACTAACCTGATTTCTAACACTAGAGCTTAGTTTGGGATGTAGTATTCTCTTTAAAAAAAATTGTCCAATTTATATGAGACATTCCCATGACCTCTTCTACAAGTATTCTAACACTATTCATGTAGCATTTGGAGACAAAATGGTTAGGTTTCTAAGTTTCTTTGGGAATGAATACAAGACCGAAGGTAGGTAGAGACAAGTGTCCCTGGAAAGAAAAGGGTTATGGTCTGGAGACAAACATCTCACCTTGGCTTGCAAGTCCCTAGCACGACAATAACTCTGTAACCTCAAGTCCCAGATGGCCAGCCTACAAAATTGCTCAAGTATTATTACCTGACCTGCCTTTTAAGACAGAGGAATATACGACCACTTCTTCATCTTTTCTATCTCTTTCTGGCGGCCGATGACTTCATCTAAGAATGTAAACCCTGCTCTTTGATTTAACACCTTCCTTCTGTGTGAAACTTCTTTGTGAGTTGCTCTGACTTTTGGAGTCTCATTCTGAACTGTCTCTGCTTCCCAGCATCATGCACTCATTTGTCCACTTTTGGATTGCTGACATCTTAGAGATGAAACCCTTCTCATCACCTGTAGAAATCAGCTTCCACATTCCCCTCAGAGTGATGGTGCACTCAGGCATTTCTCTGTAAATAAGGTCAGAGCTTGACACCTCCCTGGTAACAGAGGTGCACACATGCCCAGCAATGGGCTTTAAAGTGGTTGGAATAAGCACAATGGAATTTGAAGGGAGCTCCCCATACACGTGTGTCTCTCAATGGGCAATGAAGAGTTCCTAGGAAGTTAATATATGAATTAGCAGTAAGTGTTTGCTGGGTGACTCTAAGTTCTCATCACCATCACCAGGGAATTATGGCTTATCTGTTTTTATTATATAAATAATATATGCTTATGATTTAAAAAAGAAAAACATAGGGAAGTATCTCACAAATAGGGTCATATAACATATGCTGTTCTACATTTTGGATTTTTTTCAGCTTAAAATATCTCAAGCATCTAAATATACCTCATTCTCTATAATGACAGCAGAGTAATCCATTGTCTGGATACGTTATACATTTTTAGCAACACTCCTTTGATGAATGTTTAAGTTATATACTGCATTTCATATGACAATGGATGTTTAAGTTGTGTATTGTGTTACATATGCTCTGGTGAAAAGCCTTACACAAGTGTATCTGAAACATCATTCAGAAAAGAAGAAATGATGAAAGAAAGGGTATGTTTATTTAAAATGCTGGTAGATATTGCTAAACTGTCCTGAAAGTGGTTGCTCCAATTTATATTATTGTTGGGGGCGGGATGGATTTTGAAGTGTTTGTTTCAGACTTCTGGTATACCTTAAGTTATAGGTTATGGGAATGAGATAAATTCTTTCTAGCCTGTCTTTCTCACTCTATGGTCTCCCTCCCAACTTTAACATTTTTATGATCTACACAGTGAAGTTTCACTTAACTGTGGAAGGAGGTTCTGAAGTCAGTTTCTAAGGAGGAAATCTTATGTCGTCAAAATTGCCTTTGAAGACATCTTAAATAGCTCACAAAGTACAGTCTGTATAGTTTTGTGTCAACAAATTTGTATACTAATATGTATTCAAAAATGATAAAATGTATAGTAATGTGCAATGCAAATATGCAAAATAGAATTTCACATCATTGCATTCTTAAAGATAAATCCATCTTAGTTCAAGGAGGTACTGACACTTCAAAGAAACTCAAGAGTTAAGAATTACTGAGGGAAACAATTAATTCTCTTTCCCATCTTATATTAATCTAGCTACCCGTAGAAAACAGAATTAATGCCAGTGGTTCAAATGAATGTCTTTAAGAAAGGGACAGATGACAGAGCTGTGAGCTGAGTTAAGGAAGCAAAAAAGGGATGGTAAGGTGTCCAGAGACTAGAAACAGTGGGGAATGGTTACTGTGCTGGGGGCTTAAGGGCAAAGGGAGGGTAATAGTATATCCAGTGCCCAGTGTCCAGTGTGAGAGGCTATGGTGTCTGACAGAAGCTGTGAACTGAAGAGATAAAACTACAACCAGAACTGAGACACTGAAACAGAAAGTGAGAAGAGATACCCTGACCTCCTTTCCGTTTGCCAGCTGACCTTCTGCAAACCTGACCAGAACCTCCTGGAAAAGGAGATTGAATACAATAGGCAGGGATCAGCCTCCTGGAGCAGAGAGTAAGCCAGAGAAGTCAATTCAGGGGCAAAAGATCATTGAATGAATTGGCAGGAGGAACCACTAGCAGTATTTAAATCCCTCTCTCTCTCCATCTCTGTCTCTATTTCTCAAATCTCTCTCTGTCCATGGAGTTGAACTAGTTCAATGACACTATGATGACATTCCACTGTATATAATATGGGGTTTTAATAGTGAGGTCATTCCTGTTCGATGCTTTTCCTAGCCCACAAAAATGAACACCGAAAGGACATAGAGGTTACATATACCCAAGAAGCTCAAAAAAGAAAAGGAAAAAAAAAATTAATTACCTAGGTATTACCTAGTATCTGTATCTCAGCTTTTCTCATCTGTGAAACAAGGGGACTGGATTAGAATGGGAGTTCACCATTCTGGCTGGTCTTCAGAAACATCGGAAATCCTATTGACCATACACATTCCCAGATCCTTCTCCAGACCCAATGAATCAGAATCCTCAAGAGTGAGACCCCAGAACCTTTGCATGTAAAATTCACCCAGGTGATGCTGGCATGCATCTAGGCTTGTAAACAACTGTACTCAAGAGCTACAAGACTCCCAGATCCAAAATTCCATGACAATAATATAAAGTTAGAAAGGTGATCAAAAGAATCATTTTTCTTATCACCCAACAGAGAATATTAGAAATTAAGATATATGTATAAACATATATGTAAATGATGTTTCTCTAACCTATTCAAAATTTTTAACATTTTCTTTTTTTTATATATATTTTCAGATTTTCATTCTAATGTTGGTAAATAGAAGTTCACTGAGTATTTTTCATTTGTATTTCTTCCTATAAGTTAGGCATTGGTCTCTGATGCAGTCTTATATTAATGGCATCTATGCCATCATTAAGGTAGTAGCTATTTTAATAGTGGCATCCTTTTACTGCAATTCAGCGTGTAGTTTTACAACTGACTACATGAGGAGAACCAGTTTCTAGTAAGTTCTTCAGCACAATTACTGTGTGATCTTGGACAAAACATCTAACCTCCAGACCCTCATTTTCCTCCACTGTTAAATGACAGAATTGGTATAAGTCATTTAGCATGTTCCCTATAGCCTAAAACACATTAGTCTAAGAAATGTCACATTAAATCTACATGTCTTCCTTTGTTTTCTGCTGTTTCATTTTAAAAGAGAGTCTGGATACAAATAAATGTAAAGATATCCCATGTTCATGGATTGGAAGCATTAATATTGTTTAAAATGTCCATACTACCCAAAGCAATCTACAGATTTAATGCAATCGCTTTCAAACTACCCATGACATTTTTCACAGAATTAGAACAAATAACCCTAAAATTTGTATAAAACCATAAAAGACTTTGAATAGCTAAAGAAAACCTGAGAAATAAAATAAAGCAGGAGGCATCATACTGATTGCAAGCTATAAAATAGACACATAGGTCAATGGAACAAAATAGAGACCCCAGGAATAAACCCACACACATAGTGTCAATTTATCATTCTTTGACATAGATCTTAGTAATATTTTTTTTGATCTGTCTCCTCAAGCAAGGGAAACAAGAGCAAAAATAAACAAATTGGACCTCATTGAACTTAAGCTTTTGTACAGCAAAGGAAACCATTAACAAAATGAAAAGGCAACCTACTATATGTTCCGACTTATATGTGGAATCTAAAAAATAAAACAAATGAATGAATATAACAAAACATAAACAGACTCACAGATACAGAGAACAAACCAGTAGTTACTGGTAGGGAAAGGGGTAAGGGGAGGGGCAAGATAGGTGAAGGCTGTTAAGAGGTACAAACTACTAGGTATAAAATAAGTAAGACACAAGGATGTAATGTACAGCACAGGGAATATAGCCAATATTTTATAATACCTTTATATGAAGTATAATCTATAACAATATTGAACCACTGTGATGTTTACCTGAAAATAATATAATATTGTAAGTCAACTATATTTCAATAAAAATAAATAAGAGAGTCTGGGTTTTCAAAAAATTGGATACCTTGTGCTAAAGGGAGTATGATAAATAAACAATTGTCTAATAGTTATTTACACTTCAAACCTGAGTTATCATTTTCCCAATGCAATAGGGAAGCCCAAGAGGTTGGACAAAGTTTCCAAGCATCACTCATGTTTATTCAATCTTGTAATCAGATGTTTTCTTATCAACCTGATTTGATTTACCTTGACATGGAAATGACTTCCTTCCCCACAACTGCTCTTCTTTCTAAATAATTTATATTCACACTGAACAATGCCAGAAAAATCAAAGCCACCAACAGAATCAAATTACAGTAGTAAATGGATACACTGATAACTAGTAATACTACTCAGCACTTCTATAATATTTCTCAGTCTGGAAGACATATAGATTCATGTCTTTTCCATAAGAAAAGGAAATCCTTCTAATACCCCATTGACTATTAAAGTTTTGAGCAGAAAAGTGAGTTACCTAAGCAACAGACCATAAGAATCAAGGACCCATGTAACAATTCAGGGTGGTAACAAGCAAAATGTATGACAAAGTTCATCAGTGATATACAAAAACTGCTTTTGCTTAATAATTGGTTTTAATAATAATCTACCCATGTTATCTGATAACATACTTGACTGTGACTATGGTTAAATTAATGGAGCCAGATCAAAGCTTTACTGTTTTTGGTTTTTATTTCTGTAGTGTCTATAAAAGGCATCAATGAAAACCATTTGCTACCTGGCCAGTTATATATATGCACATTCACTCAGGCAAACACACACTTGTATTTCTTCCAAAATATTTGCACAGAAATAATGCTCTGATTCTTTACATGTCTGTCAGTCCTGCTAACTCCACCTCAAAAATGTAGGAACTTCAAATTGTTTAAAGATGGTTTCATTCAAACCTAACCTTATGTGAGCTTGGTTACTAAAACACTGTGATTTCAGGATATGTGGACAAGTTCTGCTATCCAAAAACTAGATATCCCACCTGTTTGCCAAAGCCTAAAATGACTTTATCAGCAGGAAAACTTGTCACTGTATAACAGAATAGAAAAGGCAAAAATGCAAATATCTTCAAGAGATACAGCTTATTAACTGAAAATCAATTACAATAAATATCGGAGTCATTCTACAAATCAATGTTGGGAAGGGCAGGGGATGATGAAGGAGAGAGCGGTGACTACAGGGCACTTAATAATCAGAAGACATAGCACTGCCAGCCCAGAAGACTGCGGGGGAGGGGCTGGGGTGGGGGGTAAGAAGATGATGATGGAAGCCCCATTCACTTCGACACAATTTTGCCCAGATATTTTTCAACATGCACAGAAGTGTGTTTGCTCACTCACTGCTGTCACTAACAATAATTTCTAACCCAATTCACCTCACTGTCTGAGATCATTTATAAGGTCTCTCAAACCCAGGCATTCTGATTGCAAATACCTTCATATTGTTCACAAGAGGCTGTATAGTAATTAAGAGCAAGTATCTGCACACTGGCTCTGATTAAGGTGACTCAGCTACGTAAATGACTACTAAACTTAATGGCCTAAGTAAGTCTCTATTACCTCCTCGGTAAAACGAGGGCATTAATAGTCATGACCGCAGGTCTTAGTTTGGGTTTCCCCAGAAGTAGAGATTGGGACAAGAACATGAGGATAAGTAGTTTCTTTGGGAGGTGGTCCCTGGAAGCAGGAAGGAGAAGCAGTGAGAATGAGGCCGAGAGGGAGGACAAAGCCAGTCTAAGGGTGCATCACTGGGGCTGCTGCAGACAACAGCAGGCCCTCCAGAGCTGTGGTCTCCTGAAGGGTAGAAGGCTGCAGCATTTAGCTAATAACCACCCAACCTCCCTGCTTGAGGATTGCTGATGGGAATCCCTGAACACCAGGGAGACTCCAAAGCAGAAATTCAAAAGAATGAAGGCACCTGCCTGAGGCGGGAGGCTGTCAGTGAAAGATGAGGCCAAGCGCCCATGCTGTGGGACATGACGGCTGCAGCTGAAATCAGAGGAGGGCTCAGGTGAGTGACCTGGAGTTCCAGAGACACCTGCTGCACTCCCATTGGTTTGTGGAGACTTAAGTTGAAAAACACATGCAAAGTACTCACTTCTGTTACATAGTTTGAAATGAATAAATGTTACTTGTTATCTTTAATGTGACGACTCCTTTCATCTTCAGCTTATTAGTAGTACTAATTAACAGCTACAAGTTAAATACTAATTAATTAATAAATAGTAATTGTCATTAGTCATCCAGTGATTTAATTATATTTTCTGTCTTCACTTCTAATTATAATTACAATGTCCTTCACAGTACACATTCAGGTAAATGCTAATAAATATTTTTATAATAAATAATTGAATAATAATATTTGACTACAAGCCACAATGCCTCTTACTACAGTTAGCTCAAGAAATAATTTGGTTGTTTTTTTAATTGATGTATAGTTGATTTACATTGCGTTACTTTCTGCTGTACAGCAAAGTGATGCAGTTATACATATGCATGTATTCTTTTTTATATTCTTTTCCACAATGCTTTATCATAGGATATTGAATATAGTTCCCTGTGCTAAACAGTAGGACCTTGTCGTTTACCCACTTTAAATATACTAGTTTGCATCTGCTAACTCCAAAAGAAATAATTTTGAATTGACCTGAATTCGATGGTAACCCTATCAAGGAGAGAATCCAGATCTTTGCGTCTTAGGTTTTCTCCCTTCCCGTGGCCCTAATTCTGAGCTCATCACACTTCTAGCACTCAATAAATGCTGTTGGACTTACTTGGTTCTCTTTGTTGAAACTGCCCTGAGGCAGTTTCAAGTTAACAAGTTAGAGTTCAGGCAGTTGCTTGTTTTTGCGTTCCATGGAAACATCGATAACTATAGTTATTAATACTGTGTCCAGCGCCTTGTGCCAAGCTGCCTATGCCCAGTCTTCCAAGCATTCAAACCACAAAAATAATCACATAACTGGTCACTTCCCAAAGTTCTAGATGGTTTAGTTCAGTTAAGAAACATATGGGAAAGTAATTGTAGCATTGGACTTCTGGCTCGAATTTCTCAGAAATAGTTTAAGATCAAAGGAAGAAGTCTTTACGATTTTTAGGTAGGTTGGCTCCCTACTGAGTACTTACTGGTTTGGCGGAAAACCTATCTTTTCTTTTAAATTTAGTTTAATTTTTATTTATTAATTTTTTTAAATAGGTGACCAACTGTGGAATCGGGTAATGATATCTTTTCTTTTTTTCATTTTTTTTGGCTGCGTTGGGTCTTCTTGCTGCGTGCGGGCTTTCTCTAGTTGCAGTGAGCGGGGGCTACTCTTCATTGTGGTACACAGGCTTCTCGTTGTGGTACCTTCTCTTATTGTGGAGCATGGGCTCTAGGCATGCAGGCTTCAGTAGTTGTGGCTCACAGGCTCAGTAGTTGTGGCTCGTGGGCTCTAGAGTGCAGGCTCAGTAGTTGTGGCGCACGGGCTTAGTTGCTCTGTGGCATGTGGCATCTTCCTGGACCAGGGATTGAACCCGTGTCCCCTGCACTGGCAGGGGGATTCTTAACCACTGCACCACCAGGGAAGTCCCTTTAATTTTATTTTTATCACATGGAGATACTATTATTATTTACATTTTGTCAGTGAGGAAACTCAGCCACAGAGAAATTAAACAACTTGCCTAAGATTGAACAACTTGTAGGCTGACTCCAGAGCCCATGCTTTTAACCACTCTGTTAGGCCCCCTCATTGCTGGTCACTGATAGATACTGTGACAGATGCCAGGGCACACAGCACAGCCTCTGAAGCCCAGGAGCTCACCACCTATGAGGGGGGCGGCAAGCAAACAGGCACTTTCAGCACAATGAGCTCACTGTTTGTCTGGACCTTGTCCTAAAAGTACTGCAAAGATGGTTTTTTTTAATAGATTTTCAGGTTTGTATGTATCTCTGGATACACAGAGGTGACAGATTGTGAGGGCAACAGGGAGAACCAGAGTAAAGAGACAGGAAGACTAGTTAGGAAATTCTAGCAATAGTCCAGGCAAGAGATGATGGTTGCTAGAATTAGGGGAGACACAAGGAGATAGAGAGAATGTGCCGTGGTTGAGAGACAATTAGAAGGTAAAATGGTCAGAGCTTATTAAATGACTGAATTCAAATTTGAAACCTTTGGCAGAAGCTTCCAGTGAGCCAAGTCTTAAGTCCTGTGCTCAAGCCAGGGCTGCCAGGGGAAGGGAGAAGGAACTTCCAGCCACCTGCAGCGTCTGCAGCAGGACACAGGGCACTACTTCCCTCCAAGGGCTCACACACTCAGGAACATCAATAAGAAAGGAATTCAGATGGTTGGCAGCCCAAAATGAGACAAATGTCCATAAAGTGTGACAAGGAAGCGTCCAAGAAGGATGACTTCCTGACCTGAGCAAACAGGGAGATGTGGTGCTATTTACTGAGATAGGAAATCCAGGAGGAGAAACCGGATTAGGAGACAGGAAGAAAAGAGTCGGATGCTAGGCATGATGAGTTTGAGACCTACAGATATGCCATTTGAATGAAGTCCTACAATTCATTACGGCCGATCCCTTTCAATGGCTTTCCATGGTAATCAGGGGAAAAAAGTCCCAACTGCTCCACAAGACTCAGAAAAATCTGGCCCCTGAATATTGCACCAGATTGGTTTCATACCATTCTCTGCCTTGCCTGATTAACTCCAGCCACACCAGGCTTTCTTTAAGTTTCTCAAATACATCATACCACTTTCTGCCTTAAGATCCTGGTCCAATCCACTTCCTCTGCCTGGAATGTTTTTTTTCTTTCCCTTAGCCTACTTCAAGGTATTCATTCTTCAGACTTCAGATCAAATGTCATTTCCTCAGGGGAGTCTTCTCTAAACTTCAAATGATAATATGCCCTCTTAACACTTTGTACTTACTTCTCCAGCAGTTAGCCAAGTTCAAAATGATGGATTTGTGTATTTTTGAAATTTAAATTCATCACAACCACTTAACAAAGACGAAGACCAAATAAGATTTGTCAGTACTGTAACCCAGATGCCCAGCCAGGCAATTATATACGTAGTGAGGAATAAGTGAACCAGTCGGTGAATTAATGACTGAAAGAATAAATGTATAATATACATTTGGGGAAGGGACAGTTAGCTCAAAGACATTGATTTGGGACCATCAACGCAAGAAAATGATAACAAGCCAGTGGAGCGTATGAAATCATTCAAGAAAGAGTAAAAGGAAAAAAGCACTTAGTATCTATTATTAACTATTAACTGTTAAGCATTTCTTAATGTTATCCATGAATCATACTGCATTGAAATTAACTAAAGATTTGATCAAGGAATTTATATTTTAGTCCAAGTGCTCCCAAGTGATCCCCATGCATTCTAAAACCTGAGAACCACTAACTTTAAGAATCAGCAGAGAAATACCCTTGACATAGCCCCAGAAGTTTGTGTTACAGACCAGGTGTTCGAAAGTCCAGAAGGAAGAAGCATAAATGTACACAAGTAGCTAAGAGCATGCTGTTGTGCACAGAGCACCAGAGTAGGATTCAAAAGTCCTGGAGTTGATATCTGGCCCCATCGCTTGCCAGTTTTACAACCTACAGAACTACTAGTAATTACCTTAAGGTAACGGAGACTTGAAGAGGTTGGCTCTCTCACTGGTGTTTTATGAGAATTAAATACATGTGATAGTTAATTCTAAAAAACATGAAAATTGCTTTATGTGTTTAGAAAATGCAAAGGGAATGTTGATCAACTTGGGAATTTTCCTACTGATTTTCCTCACATAGTAAAACACCACCCTGTTAACACTGAGTGAATTCACACCCTCTGTTTCTGTTCATGCCCACGTGAGTGTGTGTGTGTCTTCAACTGTAATCACTAAAGAACAAAATAGAAAACGAAAGCCATGGGCTTTCCACAAGACATCATTAAGCATCAGAGAATGTGTTAAAGAAAGGGGAAGCTTATCCTACATTTCTGGGAAATAATATCATATTCAGTCTGTCATTTCTTGTTGCCACTATTACATGCAGCCAACAATTTCTTTTATCACACATTTCACAGAAATGGTACCTGGATAATCACGTTGCCTGTAATAATATCATGTAAAATGGAAGACTGGTCTGATAGCTCGAGTACTGGCTTATGATTTGGGAGAACAGCTTGTAACTGTAGCTCTGCTTACAAATCCGTGCTGTCAGGTAAATCAACGTTTTGCCACCTCAGGTTTCCATCTTATAAAGTTGAATAGCAATGCTTAATTTCTAAAATCCCAAACTAGGCAGCAGTGAGTAAGCACACAGAATCTGGAAAATAAATGCCTAATTCTAAATCCTGGTTCTGCTACTTAGTTTTTTTTTTTCTCCTCTTAGAAGAATTACAGTGTCTCTGTTTCTCATCTATAAAATGGAGATGATAATAGTACCTAGCTCATAGGATTATTGTGAGGATTATATAACTTAATATAGTATAAAATATTTAGAATAGTGTCTGGCACATAACAGAGCACTCAATAAGTGTCACCTGTTATTAAGCTACCTACCTTATGGGGTTCCTAAGAAAATTAATGTGTGTGTTTGTGTGTGCCAGGGCTACATTTAAAAGTATCCACACACACATCGTTTCATACTTTGAAATGAGTACCATCCTTTTTAAAGTAGTAATCATGGTTGAACTGGAGAAGAAGTAAGGGATAAGTTGGAGGCAGTGAAGATGATTGGGGGGAGTAGAGAGAGATACATTTATTCTAAATACAGTGACATTGCTCAAAGTATCTTTGGGATCTTTGGGGACTGCCTACAGAGTCATATCACAGTCGCTGGAATCTGCTGAACGTTAGTCATTTTTATCCTCTAAGGGTTTCTTTTATTTTTGGAAGTAGCTGAGACCCAGCAGGAACCAAGTTTGATGAAAGAGGTGGTTGACAAGATTCCATAACATTCTTTCCTTTTAAAATGAAGAAGAAGAGAATGCACACCATAGGTTGGAATAAACCATGGTGAAGAAGTCCATTAATGCATTTCGTTCCTTCTGGTCTTGTAGTCTATGGAGGCAACCTAAGCTAATACCTTATCATGCGGAACAGTTCTGTTTGCGGTCAGGGTATCCCGGCAATCTGAGGCTCAGCATCAAGTTATTCTGCCTGCAAATTGGGCTCAGTCCTCGGATGCCAGTGGAACAATCAAACTTTTTTTTTTAACCTATATTAGAGACGCATTCCTGACCATGGACCTAAGTTCAGGCAACTAGGTCCCTAGGTCGCTCTCTGGATGACGTATTTAGTATATCAATCCCGCTAGGATTTGCTTTCCTCTTTTTTTTTTTTTTTTTTTTTTGTGTATGCAGGCCTCTCACTGCTGTGGCCTCTCCCATTGCGGAGCACAGGCTCCGGACTCACAGGCTCAGCGGCCATGGCTCACGGGCCCAGCCGCTCCATGGCATGTGGGATCCTCCCGGACCGGGGCACGAACCCGCGTCGCCTGCATTGGCAGGCGGACTCTCAACCACTGCGCCACCAGGGAAGCCCTGCTTTCCTCTTAATAATTCCCATTCTGGGATGTTCAGATCCTTTCCTGGTCCCTAACCAGGTAACCAAGGTCCGATAAAAAACAAAAGACTTCCTGGAGAAAGTTGTTGCCCACCTCATGTCCCCAGTTCTCTTGGTTTCTGGCTGTTCTGTACCTCCCCAACTGATAAGTAGAGTTAGACTCTCGATGTCTCGGTAGCCATCTGTAGCCTGAGGTATACTTCCCAAGCAGCAGAGTTTCTTCTGCTGCACTGAACTTTCTCTCCTCACTTCCTCCTTGGATTTATCTCAGAGTCTGAATCACCCCCGTGGGTATATCTATTTCAGGTCCCAGCTCCTCCAATTCTAATCTAATCAATAACAATTGATTAGGCTATACTTTGCTGTGTCTTACACCAGACTACAGAGTTTCTTTATTTTATTCCACACCACATAGAAAATTCTCACATGATTCACAATTTCTATAGAACATATCTATTTGAACCTGCAGAAAGTGTATGAACAATGACATTAGTCAAAACAAACAAACATAAACCTATCCATCTGAGATTTTGACGTAATACCTTTTCTTGAATCTCTGGAATTTGGAAATCGCACTGCAGGCTTTGAAGTGATACTCTTATTACAATCTGGAAATCACCATCTTTCATCGTCAGTTAATATTTCCCTTGAAAAATGTGTTTTTAGTTTCCCTACAAAGACAAGTGTTCCAGGTATATAGCTAGGAGCCATTAATAATTATAGTAAACAAAATCTTTGAACGCTGCATTTTCATTATTCCTGTTAATAGCCGGCTTTCGTGTATCCTTGTGAATTTCTTCCCTACCTCCTGTAAAATGCTTTCATTTCTCAAAAACTACTATTATCGGCACTTCCTCACTCTTAATAAAGTCTTTTAATGTGACAAGTGTCACCCTTCCAGATTCTGTAAACTTCTTAAAAATGTGATAATATAACATCCCAAACTATTATCACTCACTTTATGTTAACAGAGATCAATACTCCAGAAGCTAACACAAAACTGGCTGACCTGAAAAGCACAACTTGGGCTCCCCTGGTGGCGCAGTGGTTGAGAGTCCGCCTGCCGATGCAGGGGACGGGTTCGTGCCCCAGTCCGGGAGGATCCCACATGCCACGGAGCGGCTGGGCCCGTGAGCCATGGCCGCTGAGCCTGCGCGTCTGGAGCCTGTGCTCCACAACGGGAGAGGCCACAGCAGTGAGAGGCCCGCGTACCGCAAAAAAAAAAAAAAAAAAAAAAATATATATATATATATATATATAAGCTACGTCCTTTCATGACAAGACTTGCCCACACCTGCAATGGGATGTCATGGAAAGAGCATCAGATGCTGAATTCTATCATACGTACATCAATTTCCATCAATACTCTTATTAGCTGTATAGACTTTGACCTGCTTTTGCCTCATTAAGACTCAGTCATCTCATTTACAAAGTGGGGCTAATACTACCCAACAAGGATTAAATATGTACTTAAAATTTCTAGAGGTGAATAGGATAGGAAGGTGTTAAATATATGTTGGTTCTGTCCCTATCTCTTCGCTCCATCTTACTCTAGCATATACTCTTAAGACCTCTGGGTCCTCTTGGAACATACCACTATGACCTCTCTCCCCACACAACTGATTTATAAACACATTTGTATTCTGAGTCCCAGTCCTGTCTCCTAGAAGAATTACTCCCTTGGGTATTTTGGGCTTTCTGTCTAGCAAGAAGTAGAGATGCCAGCTGTGTCTAATGCCTGTAAGGGCCCTTGGCCACTTCACTCTTCACAGGTTTCCTTTCTAGATCATAATCTATTTCAAAAACCAAGACAATCACTTTATATCACAGGTAATTCTAGAGTATTTAGAAGCAAACAATACTAAACCAAAAGTGTATTGCTATGCACAGCGTTTTAATAGAACATTTTACAAATGGGTTGCCTTCTGCTATTACCAGTACTGCTATACTTGCCTTGAAGAAGGATGTTTCAATTTCAAGGAATACGTATATTGTTCTCTATATTTTAATGTGTATAAATTACCAAAACCTTTTCATAAGTGTAATAACCTACTGCTCTGGAGAATTAGAAAATCATTCTTCATTTTAAGAAAATTATTCCCACGTTTTCTTAGACTGATTCCATCTCTTCTAATTTGAAAAGAAGAGATGAAACGTGACACTACATGGGAAGGTATAACATTTGCTGCACAGTGCTTAGCAGCACTCTTAAATTGTGCTATGATGCTCACCTGCGTCAGGCAGCATGTTAAAAAGGCAGACCCCATCGCTCCCGACCTAGACTCTCCGCAGGGGAGGCCCAGAGGCAATCAAACATTTACGAAGCACCGCGTGATAGACAAACTTGGGCCAACAAACCTCCAAAACTTAGTTGAACTATTTATTCTTCAACATTAAACCTGGAATTTAAGTAAATTCAACTAAGTTTCTAGAAATGTATAAGTTACACCCTCATAGAAAGAAAGATGTGATTAACGGAGCCAAAGGAGTGAAAAGTCCTGCTTGCACTCTCCATCACATTTTCCCTATTGCACTATATTAAAATATATCTAGTAAAATTGTCTTTTGGATGGAAAGAAAGAAAACTAAAGTTTATTTGAATTCTAAGAGTTCTCCACTTTGTATGGAACTAGATAGCCAAGCAACTTAGAAAGGAGTCTGGCATTTAGACTAGATGAGATAAATAAATATGTGTGGACTAGATAAATTTGCCAGATACTGGGGCAGGCTCTGGCATGACAGTAGCAACAGAAAGAGAAATTCACTCATGGACTTTATAATCTGTCTAGGAGCAGCCTCCTTCAGAACCTACAGACAGCCTGGAAATGGCATTTCAAAACAAAACAAAATTTTTGTTCTCTGCTAGAAAAATTTGCAAACTGACTTTAGAGTCAGGTAAAATGTACTCAGACTTCAGAACATCATCCTTCAAGCAGTTGTTGTACACTATTTATTGGGCTCTACAAGCCTTGATTTATAAGATGAACCATGGATTTGAAGTAGAAAAACTGGGAATGAACTATTTCATAACAAAACCCTAGTGCCTTTCCTATTAGTCCTGTTTTCTCATGAAAATCCTTTAGCTGGAATAAGGCTCACGGCTAACGCCACCTCCATTTTCATCATGTTTCTCCACCTTCAAACATGAACAAAACAATCTTTGAGGTGAGTAAGCATATAGCTGCTCTAAATAAACAAATTAGCCATCTATTCAATTCTGGATTCACCCCCTTACTAACTGTATGACACTGAACAAGTTATGGAAGTTTTCAGCATCTCAGTTTCCTCACCTGTAAAATGAGATAATAATGGGATCAAATTCATAGTGATGCTGTAGGGAGCAAAGGGATAAAAAGCAGATAAACTGCCTGGAATGTGCCTGGGATATAGTAGTGCTCAATCGTAAGTTTTTATCTCTAATCATACTTCTGAACTCACAGGAGATAAAGTCATAGTCTTAGCAATTAAAGGTCACAGTTTGGATTTGGATTTGGGTTTGACTTCAAAGCTTGTGCTTTTTGTTTAGTATCCTGCTTCCCTTGATTCAGGCATTCATCCAAGGTATTAATTCAGTGCCATCTCTGTATAAAGCACTGGTCTAGGCACAGTGCAAATGAAGGGATGAAAAGACAAGACCTCTGGCCTTCAGATTACAGTTTAGAAGAGAACATGAGGAATGCACATAAATTGTCATTATATAAGGTGGAAGCCAGAGCCATAAGAGATAGATACAGGGGAATTCTGAGGAGATAATAATTAATTCCAGTTGATGGGTGGTGAAGGGCTAGAGGTAGGGGATCAGATGTTCATCCCCATGGTGTGGGTTTCAGGCCAGCTACACAAGCAGGCTCCAGCAACAAAAGAATATGGCCTCATGGGGGTTCTGGCTACACACAGTCTAAAATCTCTTTCCCCACTGGCCTGCTGTTCAAGGTGAAGATTCTCAGAAACACTGGTACCAAACATCCATGTACACTGGGGTCTTTAAAAAAATCCCTCTTGGGGCTTCCCTGGTGGCGCAGTGGTTGAGAGTCTGCCTGCCAATGCAGGGGACACGGGTTTGAGCCCTGGTCTGGGAGGATCCCACATGCCGCGGAGCAGCTAGGCCCGTGAGCCACAACTACTGAGCCTGCGCGTCTGGAGCCTGTGCTCCTCAACAAGAAAGGCCGCGATAGTGAGAGGCCCACGCACCGCGATGAAGAGTGGCCCCCGCTTGCCACAACTAGAGAAAGAACTCGCACAGAAACGAAGACCCAACACAGCAAAAATTAATTAATTAATTAATAAAAAATAAGGAATGATATTTTTTTAAAAAATCCCTCTTTACCAGGACCCTGAAGACAAAAGTTGAAATAAATGATTCGAATTTATGAGCTAACATTTCCATCAAGCAATGACAGGAGAACCGCATTCCACATCGTTTACAGCAAGAGCTCTAAGGTCCAATCTTGCCAGGTTAGTAATGGAGAAAAGGCAGCACTGCTACCTAATGGTGACTGAGTGGTTATGGAGAGAAAAATCTGTTGGCATCTACCCAACGCCCAGTAAAGCAGATGGCTATGGACATGAAACCCATCACGACGACCGGCAACTCATTGGGATGCTCTGAGCCGGGAAGGGGCCTGAAAAATGCCCTTCTTTGGCTGCCCTTCCTCATGAAGCATATTGGCAGCGCAGGAGGGGGACAATTGCCTGACTGCTGCCAAAGGGAGAAGAGATGGCCTTTAAAATCTAGGCTACCGCAACCTCCTGCGTAGTCAATCTGGCGCCTTTCAAGCAACCAGAGAGCATCTTAAAGACGGGTGTATGATTTCCTTTAGGATAAATGATATCCAACAGATTCCATTCAAAGCTGGCTCATAGGATAACAAGCCAAGCTCCAAGACTTAGAGGGGTCTGAGTCCTCTGTTGTCAGGCCTGGTGTGTCAGGTATGTGATACCGATTGTTTTACCTTCTTAGGATTCTGAAGTAGGTGGTGTGTGGATAACCAAGTGTATTTATGTCTTCTGAGGATAAATGCCATTGAATGATTAGGATTGTTAGCTATGTAAATGGTCATTATCAGTAACAATCTACCTTGCAGAAGTTTGCTAATTTGGGATATTTTTTAAGTTAATGAAGATCCACTTTTTTCTGAAACGTATAGTTTCATTGTATTTATAATATTGCCTAACATTTCAGATACCTTAACCAGTTAGCATTAAAACATTCATGTATTGCATCACAACAAACAGATACACAAACATATACACACACACTGCTTATTCTTAATATGCCTTTAAAGTAGACCTCTCTGAATCCATAGTAAGTAAAATACACTGTCAAAAAGCTGACCTGTATTTCAAGAAACAATGAACTGAGTTTCAGTAATAAGAATATCTAATATTAAAAGTCACTCTGAAATAAGATAGACATTATTCCAATACGAATTACATTTACATAAAAATTTTGACTACTTGGCCTTTTCAAATCAATTTTAAAGATAGTTGAGAACTTTTCCCTGAAAAAAATAACAACCAAAAAACACAGCTAATGTACCCAAGATGCCCTTGACTTATATTGTTCTTTAAACAAATTCCATAAGATATGTTGTTTTATATGGACAGAATTTTAGAGCAGAGAACCCTTATAGTTATTTCACTTGTTTTAGGGCCTGAAACAGTTTAACCATAAAGGTATCTGATTATTCAATGATCCACCCATGTCAACCAGAAAATGGCCAGTTTGGAGTAGTATCTGATCACAATTTTGCTTAAGAAAAAGAAGCCATAATCAGCTGCCAGCTGAAGAAATTATTATATTATTTCATAATAGCAATTAACAGTTGATCATATAAATATATACCTTTATGGAGTATTATGTACAGTCAGTATTTTAAAGATGACAGTGCCATAATCAAGGAAACCATTAACAATATGTAATTCATTAAAACTGAGATTATATCAAACTATCCCAAAGATATAAAGAGATAAGCATGCAAATAACATAAATGGTAAGGGACTGAGGTAAGTGCAGATGAAGTTTTGTTGATAAATAAAAAGTCAAAAAAATTTTATTTACATGCAGCTACTTTTCCAAAGTATACGATCCAAAATTGTTCCCCCAGGAGGTCAAGTAAAACTATTAGGTAAGGTACTGCTTTCATTTCCATAATGGGCAAGAGACTTCTACTCCACTCTTTAGGAGGAAGCTACTCAACTCTATCTCCTTTATCCTCCAAAAGAGTGACTTGTGACCGCTCAGGTACAGCCTGAGGGTTTTGGCTCTAGTACCCTCCCTCCGCTGCATCGGTAGGTAGTGAGGGAGGTTGTGGTCCTCCATGGTATGGGCTGGGGTTGGCTGTGCAGAACTAGCTCTTCCTGCTGGCAGGCTCCAAAGTATAGATTTGATGGGAAAAGGAGTGGGAAATCTGGGAGTCCATCCTTCCTAATTCTTTAAGATTAATTTTATCTTTCTCCCAATCCCTGTAAAACCTAACAGGACCAAAAAGTAGACCCCAGGCTGCTCTTTGATTTCACTCATCCTTCCTTTGATAACTGATGCAATAAAGTTGGGAATATGAAATGGGGTTTTTGCTTAATCCTAGCACAGAAATGTTGAGCCACAGAGTATAGGGCTTATGACCTATTTGAAAACACTTTGATTTTAAATCATCAAGCCCAACTTGTTGGGGGAGTTGAGTAAAATAAAATCCTTCTCAGAATAAACATGCAAATTCCTTGAAAGTAAATTCCTTCCCCCAAGAGTAAACATAGAACATGCTCTAAAGAACACCACCCAATGGTAAAACACAATGAGCTCATAATGTAGCAGTTAAACATAAATACCTCCAGCCAGGATCTTCTCTTCCAATTCTGCCATTTGCTTCTTATAGGCTTTCCAAGCTGCTTCTTTGAAGGAGGGACGAATCTTCTTTGGCTTTATGATTTCCAGGGGCTTTTCAGGGATGTTTTGGTTTTCATCTTCTTTTATTTTCATTTCAGCTGATGTTTCCTTTAAGGGTTCCAATCCCCCTTCACTAGCCACATCATCTTCCTGCCCATCGTAACCCTCATCTTGTGGGGTTTCATAAGGTGTTTCATATGAAGGGTGATCATATTCCTGAATTTGTTCATCTGATTCAGTAATACTAGTCCTGTTTTCTAGCTTAGCAAGGACTTGTTCCATCACCTCAACATAATCTGTTTCATTATCAGCCGCTGGTTCACTGTAGTCCTCCTCACGCTCTGCTTTGTAGTAGTAAGGCTCTGTGTAGACATCAGAGTCAAGCGTGGTACTTGACTCATTTGCAGTTGACTGGGATAATGTTCGAAATCTCCCAATTAAGGAAGAGCCGCTGTCCTCATACCCACTGAGACTCTGTGTGCTTTTGTTCCATACCACTTCCAAGGCTGATTTAGCCCTCTGTAGTGTGGATCCAAATTTTGGGAAGCTGAAAGCCTTATCAGTAAGGTCAATGCTTAATCGACTATGCCAAGATTTGGGTGGGGCATCCTCTGAATCATCACTTTGCAATTCACTTTGACTTCGATACATCATGGACAACTGGCTTTGGTTTTGGTACAGCTCATTAGAATTAGCTTCCTGATAAGAATTATATTGGCCAACCCACTGTCCTTGTGGTTCGTTATCCAACCCAGGGCATGGAGATGAGCTGTCATCTTGGGTTAAATCATAGCTCTCAGAGTCCTCGTGAAGGACACTGTGGCACTTTCCCAAGTCTTCTAGGTCTTTATGGTAAACGTCTAGTTGTTGATCAGATAGACTGTTTGTGTCATAGTCAAAAACTTCCTGGGTGGATGAATCTAAACCTAAATCAGCTCCTTGCTCTACTTGATTCCATTCCTTCCATGGAGAAAGATCTTCATGTAAAGAGAGCTGAGAATCACTGTAGTGACTTTGGTCTCCAGATGCACACACCATGCTATTACTCACTCCACTGTCCACAGTTTCTGCGTTCTCAATTTCACTCTGTACTTGGGCACCCTGAGAAGCCCCATTCAAACACTGATCCTGAGGGCTGTCATACAAGGTAGGCGTGCCGTCCTGTTTCCTCTGCCAAAGTTCCCGGTCTGAAGACGACAGGAGGGAGCTTCCATTAGTTCTAGTGAAAAACTGATTTTCTGAAAAATCCTCCGAATAAGATTGACACAATCTGGAAAAGTCTGACTCAGAACGACTAAGTTTAGTGGCGAAAAAATCACTCTGTGAGTGCCAGAGAGGTGTTGCGTCTGCATAATAGGTTGTGGTTTGCTTTGCCAAGTTATCCGATTCTGGCAAATACAAGGAAATTTTATCATATTCTGATTTATTTGCAATTCTGCTGCTACTAGAAGTTTTATTCTTGGCTCTAGCATTGTGTGATTTTGAACTTGACTTGGAAGCACTTCCTTTTGTTGGAAACTCTGACTTGGAAAGCACAGCATAACTGTTTCTATTGAGGTCAGATTCCAGCTCTCTGTCACTGTCATCAGGTGACTGCCAACTGTTCTTCTTGATTTTGGGCTCTGGAGTAGACAGCTTTATATCCATGCTCTCATATGTCTGGGAGGATGGTATCCCTCTCTCTTTTCTTTCTTTGATGTCATGAGTAAGAATATCTGTCGAGATTCCGATGCCTGTTCCTTTGAGTTTATATGATTTTTTTAAGACGGAATCCCTTTGCTGAGGGGTTTCAAAATACACAAGGATGGGTCGAGGCTTTGCATTGGGGCAATCCCTTTGGTGTCCTATCCTCTGAGCAAATTCAACTTTAATAGCATTTGGTGCATCTGAAAAACCCATTTTATCTATGAGAATTTGGTACACTACACTTTCAATGTATTCAAATCTTTCTTCGGGCACATTTAAGAATCTCAGGCTTGCCTTGCTACCCATGTGACCTAAATGTTTAATATAATCATGGATGTCTCTGGTTTCCCTCCGAGACTGGACAAACCCTGTACGGAGCTGCTCAATTTCACTTTGTACAACCTCCACGCTGCTGGAGATCTCATCGATAGAATGCTTGAGGGCATTGACATGCCCTCGGAGTTCAGAAAGTTCTGTTTCAATCTGACTTATTCCCTGAAGTTCCTTAAAGATCATTTCCATGACATCCTGTGTTTGGCTAATGCAGCCAGAGGAACTGAATCCGGCCTCCAGGGCACTGGTCTTTGGGTTTCGGGCAGTTCTGTCCAAAGATTTGCTTCTGATTCCCCAGGTTTTCTTCACTGTGCTCAACTCTGAATCTGAGGAGACACACTCTTGACTCTTTTTCCATTTCCTCAGTTTGCGTAAAGCTCCTAGTTTTAAGCTATGCAGAGTGCGTTCCCCATCGGAGCTCCCTTCTGAGGGTGCCAGGCTGCTTGAACTCTTCCTGTTGCGTCTAACTGGCATCGTGTGTGTTGACTGTGCCTGGTTTTCTGTACTGCTCCTTAGTTCACTGAGTGATTCTGAGTAGGAACTCTCGATGGAAGATAACTCCTGAAGGATATCCTCATTCTCACCACTGGTTATATGAATATTTTCCTGGAGGCCATTGGCAATGGCTACTCGGTAACTGAACGTTGGGGAGAGGGAAAATTCTTTGTTAGTCTTGTCTTCTTTAGTGGATAAGTTGCGAGCGGATGAACACTTTGCAATCTTCTTTACAGTGCTTTTCAAGGTGTTAGAAAATTTAGGGGGTTTGGTCTGGCCAGCAATAAGAATGTCTTGATCCTTTTTCAGCTGACGATTCTCTTTTTTTTTGGTTGTATTTCCCAATTTCTTTGCAAACATTCCTTTGCAAAGCTTATGGATGTAAGGTAAAATCAGGCTCTTGAAAAGATTAGCCACCATGGAGAGCAATTAGTGCCAGCTTTTCTGCCCCAAAGAAGTAAATAAGGTATCAGGATGGAAATCTGTAAATCCAAGGCCAGCATCACTGTTCAGATGTTCTGTGAATCACTGAAAATAGCAGGAAGAGCCGCTGTGTCTCTGCCACAATGTCAGTGTCCTGGGAAAACCAGAAGCCAAGCTCCATTTATGAAAGACATTCATTCACTCTTGGAGGAGGGGTTTCGTGAATCGCTTTCATTTCCACATAACTTCATGCAGTACCTAAAAGAAAGGAACGTTAAAATGAATATCAGAATTCAATCCTAGATTTACCCCATTTCCAACATTTTTCAAAGCTATTCAAGATACACAATGTGTGAAAAATTGCAGAGGGGACAGGGAAATATCTGAATTTCAACACAGTTACTTTTAAAACAATTAGTTAAAGCAAATCAGAACCAATAACTATGTTAAATTATAATTTTCTTTTCCTAAATCACTTATGGGTGGACACAATTAAAATACTAGTAAAGGTAATAATAATTATTTAGAAAATGTTGTGTAAGGTGACAGGCAATTTAAAAAGCTATATTACCTGCATGGTCTTATCGTTTCCACTTTATATCTTTTCTTACAATTACATTTACTTCTACAAACATAAGCACTTCAGTTTAAATGTATTCCCCCCACCTCAAACATTTAAAATTCATCAAATTAATATTACCCATGTAGGTAAGATTTTTTTTATTCAGATAATCTTGTTATTCTAGGTATTCAATGATTGATAATTTCTTAAATGATGACTAAAGTAATTCAAGTAAGAAAACATTTCATATGATGACATAAATACCAAGAGAAAATACATCTTGTATAGGCATCAAATTTGTCAATGGAGTATCATGAATTGAAAAAAAAATAGTTATATCAAATTTAGGCATTGTAGTAACAATAACAACACAATAGGAAAATATATTTGAAAATAAGGATAACACATCTCAGTTCTGAGAGGATGTGGCTTGAGAAAGCAAAGCCACCTTAGGCAACCAGTGCAGCCTTGTGGCAGGTGGCAGGAAACCCAACCCCAGGGTTAGGACCATGACTGAAGATAGAACACCAAATCACATAAACAAAATTGTACCACAAATGAAACATGTCTAAAGATAATCAAACACTGGTTGAATATAATTCATCCTATGATTTGGTATTTTATAATGCAAATGACCACACAAGTAAATCATATTTGTGATAGCTAGTTTTTTGAATTACGTGAAGAAGAGGAAGACAGTTTACATTAATTTTGCTGCTTTACCAGCACTGTGCCTTGTATGTGGTAGGTATTCACACACAATTTTGTTGAACTGAACTTACTATTTTATCACTGAAATATATCACAGAATAATAGCAATGACCAAAAGCCTTTGTTGCTATCAAACTATGGATTTGGGTAGATAAATAATCTATTTAATTCTTTAAAGAATACATCACAAACTGCACATTGTTTTAGGAGCCTGATGTCTCTCTATCAGCTCCCTCCACTTGGAAATCTGCCAATTTCACTTTACTAGGGTCCTGCAGGGACTTGAGGAATACATTATCTGGCCAGGAGCCAAGCTTCATAAGAGATAGGGCACTGCAATAAGAAAGGGAAGCAAAAAAGATGGAGGAGAGAAACAGACAGACTCTAAACCCATGTCTTCCAGGTTTCATAAGCTGTTAGAATCTAATTCTGCTTGTCTGAAACAATTTGGTATTCATTCAGAATTACATGCCATGTTTTCTACTAATAAAAATTGCAAGAAATTAATTCCTGAATTAAATTCAAAAAATATTTATTGTATTCCTATGTGACCTCTCCTTGTGGGGAAAAAAAAGACTTTAGAAAGTTAAGTAATGGAGATATATGTATACATAGAGCTGATTCACTTTGTTGTACAGCAGAAACTAACACAACATTGTAAAGCAATTATACTCCAATAAAGATGTTAAAAAAAAAAGAAAGGAAAGTTAAGTAGCAGTAGGGTAGATAAATTATTTTAAAACCAACTTTGACAAAATAAATTGTTCCACTAATCACTCAATCTAAGATCCTCGGTCTCTCAAACCTGGAAACAAATATCTGCTTTTTATTTAAATGAACGCAGCAATTTTGTCAATGCCTCTAAAGTTTTCATGAAATTGTGTCTAGACTTCTTGACCTGCATTACTAGTTCAGAGCTACTGTTCTAGACTATAACGGTTGGAAAATTTTTGAACAGGAAAATTCAATCTACATTGAAGCCCTGCTTCAAAACACAAACCCGTGGACATGTCGGCATAGCTGCACAGACGAACTCACTTGCTCTGTATTCCAACCATACAGAACAGCTTGTTATTCACTACAGGCTCTACGCTATTTCACACCTCAGTAACTCTTCTATTCTCTCTACCTAGAATATCATTCATGTCTAGCTCTTCCTATCTGTAAAAATTGTGTTTCAACTTCAAAATCATTTGTCCAGTGAAGACTTCACTGACCACCCACACTGAGCTTTTCTCTCTCTTTGCCACACTCTCCCACAATCCAGTGCATGAGCAATTCGAATTCTTCTGTATTATAATCTCATTTCTGTCTCCATCCACTGGACTATGTCCTCTTTAAGGGTAAGACTATGACTTGCCCAATTTTAAACATCCTGAACCCAGCAGACATAATAAACATTCAATAAGTGGTTATTGAAGAATTGGTTCAAAAGGTACAATGTTTCAGTTATGCAAGATGAATAAGCCCTGGAGATCTACTGTACATCGCAGTGCTGTTAGTTAATAATACTGTATACTTAAAATTTTGCTACAAGGGTAGATCTTATGTTGTGTTCATATCACAAAATAATAATAATTATAAAGAAGAAAAGGCAGGAGGAAACTTTGGGTGATGATAGATATGTTTACAGCATAGATTGTGGTAATGATGGATATGTTCATAGCATAAATTTTGGTGATGATTTCACAGATGCATACTTACCTCCAAATTAACCCACATTTCAGCTACTTATTAATGTCTTCACCTGGTTGTCTAAAATTAAACTCCATACAACACCTAGTCATTTTCCCAAATTAGTCTCAACTAATATCATATCATCATAGTTATTAATTTACCCAAGACATATACCCAGGAATCATTCTAGATTCAATATGATCCATCCCATATCCATACCTGATGTATGTCCCCTTATCCCACTAGTGATGCCTTAGTTCTGAACTCCACAATTTCTCATCTGGACTACTACAGTTGTATCCTATATGGTCTTCCTAGCTCTAATTTGGCCCTTCTCTCAAATCCTCCTCTCTAAAATTAATATATTTAAAAGATATAGGGCTTCCCTGGTGGCGCAGTGGTTGAGAGTCTGCCTGCCGATGCAGGGGACACGGGTTCATGCCCCAGTCCAGGAAGATCCCACATGCCGCGGAGCGGCTGGGCCCGTGAGCCATGGCCACTGGGCCTGTGCATCCGGAGCCTGTGCTCCGCAACAGGAGAGGCCACAACAGTGAGAGGCCCGCGTACCGCAAAAAAAAAAAAAAAAAAAAAAAAAAAAAAAGATACAATTCCTTCTACGTAAGACATTACCTTTCTCAGCAGTTTCATTTCCTGTCACTCCCCCAAGCACATCTGCCCAAGGCACTGAAGTAGTAACAGTTCCCTGATTACCGTATTGTTGCCTCACCAATATGTCCATGCTGTTCCTTCTGCCACCATCCTTTTCCCCTTCCCTCTATCCCCACATGCCTCACTCATGAATATCTCTATATATTTATCTATGTATCTTAGATCCAGCAGGGATCAGCATCATCTTGTTGCACCTCTTCAGAGCCCAGCACTTCCTCCCCTGTGCTCCCACAATACCTTGAATGTACCTTTGTTATGGTAACTTACAATACAGTAATTATTTATGTGAAATATTTTATTTATATGTCTATCTCCAAATCTGACTGTGATTTGAAGGGCAGAGGCTATGTCCTGTTTAACTTTAAATATCTATGTTACTTGATATGTAATCGACTCATAATATTTGCTGGACAAATGAATAAATATATGAACAAATGAATGAATGGAGAAACAACAAGCCGATGAATTACTAGATAAACAATAAAGATACAAAGAAGCCTGAACTAGCTGAACTGGGCCTTAAATGATCCAGAGAAAGAAAATCAGTATAAGCAGAAGGCAAGTATCCCAAACATTCATGTCGTGTCCAAAGATGGAGAAGCACCCACCTTGGAGAGAGATGGGGACTAAAGGGAGATGGGTCTGGATGGGCAAAACCTAAACAGAATGTGGAAAGGTTTGAAACTTAGGTTTAGAAGTGCTATTTGATGAGGAGGCACTAACGGTTATCGGTTTTCAGCACGGCCTCTGGATTCCAATTACCTGCATTGGAATTCCAGTTCTCAGACATATTACAATAGTTGTATGAGCTTGAGAAAATCACTTCTATACTGCCTTCACTTGTACATTTATTAAATTGTGACAGAAATAGTACCTCCTCATGGGATATCTGTGATGAGTTAACACATGTGAAGTTCTTAGAACAGTATTTAAAACAGAGCAAAGCCCAGTACATATTAGTTGTCATGAGAACGAAGAAGGCTGTCGAAAAGATGCAAGAAGTAATGACGGAAGATTCATAGTGTGGTATCTCTTGTGAAAACTAAGATAGATAGAAGTAGGAGGAAACTTAGGAATCCTGCTAGGTTGGAGGATGAGATGAAAAAATATAGCATATATTTTAAAGAAGAAACTGGAGGGGAAATGGAGAATGCTTTATACCTCTATGGTCCAGTGACAATTTTCCAATATTGAAATCTCACCTTCCTAGTCACTGGGTTCTCTCTCTCTCTATCTCTGTCTCCATCTTTCTCTCTCTCTCTCTCTCTCTCTCTCTCTCTCTCTTACAAAGCCACAGCTGCCTTGCTAAGGTTACTGAGTCTCAGATATCAGGTGGGGTACTTCCTTTAGACAAGTGGCCAGGGTAGAGAAGGAAGCTAACATTTAATGAACACCTGTTATGTTCCAGAAGCTTAAACTATCCCAATTAATCCTCACAGAAACCTGTTGAAGAAGACATTATTATATGTCCATTTTACAGATGAAGAAACAAGAGGTTCAAAGAGATTAAAAGATACAGCTAAAGTTACACAGCTAGTAAATGGCACCACGTTATCCTCCTTCCCAATAGCTTCCACCAGAGCTTTATGAAAGATAACTAAAGCAAAAAGATATCTTGGAACTTCCCTGGTGATATAGTGGTTAAGAATCCGCCTGCCAGTGCAAGAGAGGTGGATACGAGCTCTGGTCCGGGAAGATCCCACGTGCTGTGGATCAACTAAGCCCGTGCACCACAACTATTGAGCCTGCACTCTGGAGCCCACGAGCCATGACTACTGAAGCCCGTGCACCTAAAGCCCATGCTCCGCCATAAAGAGAAGCCACCGCAATGAAAAGCCCGCGCACCGCAATGAAGAGTAGCCCCCGCTCGCCACAACTAGAGAAAGCCTGCGCGCAGCAACAAAGACCCAACGCAGCCAAAAATAAGTAAATAAATTAAATCTACGTTTAAAAAAAAAAAAGGATATCTTGGTCCTTAGTCCTGGGGTCTATGAAGCTATCAGTTGCATGTAAAGTGAATGTTGCCAGTGGTAATTGACACAAGTCCTAACACCCGCCACATACAAATCCACATACCTACTCTCCTCTCTAAAGTTCTTTTTTTTAAAAAAATGGGAGCAGCCCAGATCAGGACAAAATCAGCATCAGTATGAGGTATGTGGGAGGCAAAGGGATTGAGAAGGGATGAGGAGACCAACATATCATCACATGATTCTTCACTTGAATTCAAAATCTCATATTTACCCTCCAGTTGTATTACCTTTCATTATACAGCCACACATTCTTTTCAGTAACGAAGTTTGGGGGTAAGATTTAAAGTTTTGGGAAGGAGGATTTTGAAAAAGATTAAAACACTAGACTATTATGAGGTGCCTTAGTAATAATATTTAATTATTACTTACTGTGTGCCAAGCACTGTGTATGTAATTTTCTAAAATTTACCTCATTTCACTTCATTCCCATAATAATTGTGTGAAATTAGTATTATTAGTTTCCAGAAAATGAAGCTGAGGTTTAGAGTTTTGAGGAAACTTGCCTTAATATATGCAGCTAACAAGCAACACAGCCTTGACTCCAGGCCCCAGATTTGGACTCCAAGTGTATCAATTCCAAACTGCCTATTAGGGTTCAATGGGGAGTAAAATATTTTTTGCCTGTATGTTAACAAATCCATTTTGTAAAAGAGCTATTTAGTATGACTATAACAGTAGGCATCCTTGTGGGCTAAAAGAGCTAATGAACATTTGAACAGTCAGCAATTTATTGCTAAATCATTACCAAAACTAAGTTAAAGTATTTTCAGATAAATAAACAATTTTAAGTTCCTTATCAAATCCAGTGAAGTAGGTGAACTGGGTATCCAAATGTTAACTTGCAAGGGAGGGAGAAGACAAAGAAGCACGATGTGATACAGCCCTACTAGGTTGCCTCCCCAAGTCCTGCCCTCTCTACTTCAGCATGATGCTTCCTTCACAGGCCCTGAGCTGAATTCCCACCTCTGGTGTAGGAACCTCAGGCTTGCCACCTGCGTTTCTGACCTTCTATTTATTACTATCTGCTTAATCCCTGCTACCAGCCCAGTAGGGAAGTCTCACTCTTAACTGCTCCTTTGTTGGCAATGACTTTGTGTTAAGCATCCAGGACCCTGTTAGGAGGATAATTGATCTCCCACCAGAAGAGAGCAAGAAAGCCTCTGTTTCTCATTATAGCACCTCAGCAGCAAATACCCTCTACTCTCTGACTGCTGGTTTAAGAGACATTTTTCCAAAAATAAATCAGAGAAATATATGAACATGGTTCACCAAATATCTGTTCAACAGGAAATCCTTGGTGCTTTGGAAAACAGCTGACTGGAAGAAATTTCCCATCAGATGGGAATGAAGAGGTGCCGCTGCAGAGACAGAGCAAACCTAACCACACACGGCAGCAGCTCATCAGAGCCAGAAGGCCCAAGGGAAAACAGCACTGGCCAGCGTGCTGACCGCAAACTTCATGAGCAGGATCCTTAAAGCACAACAATGTAACAAACCTGGGTAGCTGGAAATGGAAGGGAAAGCTAGTCACACCAATAGCCACAAGGAGCTGATGAGAGGGACCAGCAGGGGAGCTGGGACAAGGCAGGAGATAAGAAAATAAAAAGATCAAGTTTTCAAAAGCATCTCCTAGAATGTCTTTATTGGATCAATGCAGATTTATAACTGTTTTATATATCTTTTTATATGAAGGAGTAAAAGAATTCTATATCTAATGTAACTGATGGTCACAGGGATGACTATGACAATGAAAACTGCTGAAACACAGTAACACCTGAAATGATGTCCTTGTGAACACTTCATTTTTTGCCTTATGTTAAGGCACAAACAATAAACCAATACATATGAAAATATTTTCAACAAAAATGAGCAAACTTAAGAGGTTTATCCTAAGCTAACAAATCATTTTTTTAATAAATAGAAAGCCCCATTTCCCCAAGAATGAGGGCCAAATGATTCATGCCCTCTTTTTTCTAGCTAATAAGATATTTCATGAATTTGTTCATCAAACAACAGCCCATCTACATTTTTACTCACCTCCATTGCTGCTACTTTGGTTTAGGAGTGCACAATGACATCTAGTACTAATAATTCTGTAATTCTGTAATTCTTATTTTAATTCTTTGGAACCTACGAAGTACTTTTGTATGTATCAACTCCTGATCTTCTCGGTAACCTTATGAGGATATTATCCACAGTTTATGGTTAGGGGTGGTGAGTCTCATAGATGCTAAAGTAGTTGCCTGGGTCTCCTGACTCCAAAACTTGGTTCCTTCACTATAATAATGTACCTTCTCCTTACTCTAGATATTTAATATTGCAATAGCTTACTAGCCTCCTAAAGTAATATCCTCTGCCACTCCAAACCGTCCCATGAACTGATTTCCATCTAATCTTCCTTAAATATAGTTTTACTCTTATTCTCCTGCTACAGACTATTGTATACCCTCTATTCTAGGCCTCTTCACGGTTCCGTGGATACACTAAGCTTATTCCTCCATTGTCACTTTTATTCCTGTTCTTCACCCTGCCTAGAATGTCCTCCAACTAATCTGGCCTCAATCATTTAAAAGCCAGATCAAGACTAATCTTTTATGCAATAGTTTCTTTAACTACTTAGTCATCTTTTCTTTTTCATATATCCCATATAGTCTAAACCATGATATTCAGTCTTTCATCATTCTTCTCAACTATTTACCAAATAGCTCTTGTACATGTTTTTCCATTTGTTTAATGCTTATTATATGCTTTACTCTGTCTTGAGTCCTTTGTAGAGATTACTACATTAATGTTTGTTTATAATATCTGCAGTAGGTATTGTAATTGATCCCCACTTTGCAGATGAAGAAACCGAGAACCTGAGTAGCTGGCCCAAAGACACACAGCTACGAAGTGATGCAGCTAGAAATGCAACCCAAACTGACTGGCTTCAGAGTCCTTTCTCATAAACACCAGGCTCTACCGCTATGCCCATAAGAGCCAACCTTAGAGAAAAAAGTGGTCACCTATGTAACATGTTTGAAGAAGAACACCTGCCTCAAGAAGAAGCTATAATTAGAGCTTTGTTTAAGATTTGTTTAAGATTTGTTTAAGATTTGGTCTTTCATGAAATGCAAATCTCACCAAGGGGCTCCAAGGTTTTAAGGCGTATATCACTTTGTATCTTGGTATAAAATGTTTATGAGACCATTCCTCAAGAGAAGGAGGGAGAGCAGAGAGAACACAGAAAAGCATGGGGTTGGGGAGAGTCTCCCACCAAAGGAGACAAGTAGTAGGATAGGCCAGATATGAGAGACTTGAGGAGCCTTTAAGTCTTGCCCGCTTACTGTCTTGGCCATGGCCTGGCCCTATTCCAGCTAGAGAACACACGTCTGGAGAATAAGAACTAGGTCTTTTTCAGTCTTTGCAACTTCTGCCCACAGACATGTACAGAGAGCAGAGCACAGGTACACTGGCTACAGATGAGCAACTTAGAATGATGTCATTTCAGAGACAAGTTGTTTTAGTTTACTTGGTTTTTATCCTCACAACTCACCATTAGCCCTTTTTTATTTTTTTTTATTTTATTTTTATTTCCCCCCAACTAAAGCAGACGTGGAAACTCAATGAATATAACTGATCAAAGCAGAGGCCCCTTGGTTGAATTAAAGAAGCCGTGCCGGAGTCTTACTTTACCTGCTGCTTCCACACTAGCTACAGCCCATACAGACCCTCTACAGGTTCCTAGGGCTTGGAGAGTACAGTTCAAACAGCACTAATCCTCAAATGTGCACAATGTGAAATGAAAACCCAGAAAGGTCAAAACACTTGCCTGAGTTCCAACAGCAGAGCTGGGACAAAAATGCAGGTCTCCCACCCCAACTTCACTGTTTTTCTCCCTGTGCTGTGTTGCCCTCCTCTAAAGCAATCACATCCATAGGGCTGGCATCTTCCTACCATGGCAACATTCTATGATGTAGTGATCTAACTCTATCCTTAAATGATTTGACTTTGACCTTGATTCTCTGTAGTCAACATCTGTAATTTTCTGGAGCTAGAAAGTCTTTTGATATTAAAAGAGGTTTCTGTAAGAAAATCTTATGAGCAATTTTGACATGTATTGGAATTCTTACTTGGCACTTAAGCCGTATAAAGGAAGGCCATTTAGGAAAAACACCATTCTGGAGCAAAAGTTGCCACTAATTCTAATGTTTCCCATGTCTCTGTCCCACCAGGTTGGTTGGACACATTACCAGCCTAGCATCCTGTGCCAAGGCAGGGCCTCAGATCCCTGTGAGAGCAAATTACACACCCGCATCTAAGCTTCCTAAGCACTTTTTGCTATCTTCATCACTCTGTCTTCAATATTTTTCAACGATTAAACCCTAAAAAAATCCTCACAAGGTAAAATATTAATCTCATTCTAAAAACAAGAAAACTGAGACTCAAAGACCCTAATGACTTACTCAGTGGTGGGGCTAGAATATGAACAATATAGGTGTGGTTCCCAAACCATACACAGCACACTGTTCAAGCAGGTTGACATCAGTTCTATCAGGGAGCACTTCTGTCCTCGGTGAATAGAAGGCGTATTCCGTTTGGTGCCCAGCTGAGCTCCAACATACACTATTCATTATGTCAGGGGTGGGGCATGGGATGGAGGCTTAAGCCAGACGGCCTACGGTGAATCCCGGCTATGCTTCAAGCTAGCCGTACACAGTAAGCAAATTGTTTAACCTCTGTGTCCCTCGGCAGACTCATCTGACACATGAGAAAATAACAGTACCAACTCCCTCATGTTGCTGTAAAGATTAAGTAAGAGAGAATTAGAGGAGTGCCTAGAACCGCAGAAGTACTCAGAAATGTTAGTTATTATTTGTTTTTACAAATAACAATAAGATCCCAATCTGAGCAGACCTTTCCTCTACCCCCATTTCCTTCCTGACTGTAGGACAGCCAAGAAAGGCCCATTGTAACAAGCCCCTCTTTTAGAGTTTTCATTTAGAGTGCAAATTGCCCAATGTTTTTTCAAGGTAGAGTAAGAATCATACTAATTCTGAAGGCCTGTGAGGAAGATAAAAATGCGTAGTGTTATATACAGTTAAAAGTTATTCCTTTTAAAATGTTACATACTCTACAGGAGTGGATGAGAAACTTGTAACAATGATTTTATTGTATTTTATTGATTCTAAGACATGCATATTTTAACATTTCTGAAACTGGGATTGAGACCACAGATATTTCATATTCCTCACATATAAACCAGGAATTATATTATCTATGTCCTAGGGGTGTTTGCAAGATGTGTAAGATTACGTGATAATGAGAGTGAACACATCTGTCACATTTCTTGGTAAGGCATAGCGTTTGGTTTCATTAATATCCACTTTCTTCTTTATCACTCCGTCCCTTACTTCAGCAAAATGTTATTTAAGCAAAAACTCATGAAGGCAGCCAGAGTGTCTTCAGTTCCTTACTTGGCAAGTTGGATTCTAGGTCCAGGTCAATACCACCCTGCAGAAGTCCTCTGATGGCCCAGGCAGGAGTTAATGTGTCCCTCTGTCTGTATCATGAGCCCACTTGGACACCACAGATACATTCTCTGAACCACACACACACCTGTACTACACTGCATTACATGTATTATAGCAATAGCATGAGGTAATATAAGTTCTCATTTTTGCATCTGTCTTCCCTAATGGAATGTACCAGGGTGCCTGATATTTAATAGTCGTTTAATTAATTTTCAATGGGAAAAAAAAGCAATGAAGAAATGTACCAATATTTTATGAACTGTCACTAATCTGTTCAACCATAAACAGAACTCGACCTAAATGTTAGTAGGGTGTCAGGGGAGAGGATTTATCCTGTTCTTAATACAAATTTAATACCCTCTTGGATGAAGTAATTATCACACATTCTGCAAAAGTAAGGTTCAAATTTATAAGATATTATTGAATTTCTACAAGAGTTGCCTATACCATAAAATATTTCAGCCAAAAATATGCCTTATGCTAAAATTACACTGAATATATCTCTAACAAGAAATTATGATTATTGCTGGCAAATTGGTACACTGATCAGATGTCCACATGCCTAATTAATGAAATCTCAGGAGCTCTTCACCTTGGGTGTCTCAATAAAAATCTGTTCACAAAGTATTCTTCATAGATGATTAGGCACTGCTAGCTCATTTTGCTCATTTTTATGGTTTTTGATCTGTCCAAAAAATTCACTGTAATAGCAAGAGCATATCCTTAAAAGCAATACAGTGGGTTAGTAGTCAGTGACAATTTCAGACTGATTTCTAACTAACCAGGAGGTGCATGGAAATGTATTCTATAGCCTTAATTATCAGGAAATACAAATTAAAAACCAAAATGATATAGCATTTCATACAGATGAAAATGGATAAAATTTTCAAAGCTGGGTTACATACCACATTCTGGAGAGTATGTAGAGCAACTACAATTTTTATGCATTAAACAGGACAATGTTAAAGAATATAACCACTTTAAAAACTTTAGCAGTTTTCTTATAGAATTAAACCTACACTTACACTACGGCCCAGCAACTGCATTCCTGTGTATTTACCCAAGAGAAATTAAGACATATTTTCTCAAACAAACGTATAAGAATTTCTATGCAGTCTTATTAATAATAGCCAAAAGGTGGGAAAATATCCATTAGGAGGAGAAAGGATACACAAATTACAGTATTTTAAAATAGTAGGACTTCCCTGGTCGTGCAGTGTTTAAGAGTTCTGTCTGCCAGTGCAGGGGCATGGCTTCGAGCCCTGGTCCGGGAAGATGCTACATGCCACGGAGCAACTAAGCCCATGCGTCACAACTACTGAGCCTGCGCTCTAGAGCCCGCGAGCCACAACTATTGAAGCCCACGTGCCTAGAGCCTGTGCTCTGCAACAAGAGAAGCCACTGCAATGAGAAGACCATGCACCGCAACCAAGAGGACACCCCGCTCGCTGCAACTAGAGAAAGCCCGCGCACAGCGATGAAGACCCAACACAGCCGATAAATAAAGAAATAAAATTTTAAAAAATAAAATAGTGGAGCACTAATCAGCAATAAAACCAGAATGAAACACTATTACACGTGAATCTCAAAACGTGTTGAGCAAAGAAGCCAGACAGAAAAGAGTAAATACTCTCCGATTCCTTTTATATTAAGGTTAAAGGAAGACTAATCTATGACAACAGAAACTGAAAATTTGTTGCCTATGAAGGGCGGGGATTGACTTCAAAGAGACATGATAAAACTTTTGGGGGTGATACAAATGCTCTCTATCTTAATTGGGATAGTAGGTGTGTTCATTTTTTAAAATTCTCCACGTTATAAACTTGAAATCTATGTATTTTACTGTTTCTAAATCTCATTCCAGTAAAAAATTATATAAATAAATAAAAATAAATTAAAATATAGTATGTACTTTGATAATGGAAGTAGCACTTGAGAATCAATTTTCTGGAAAGGTGGAAACTGGTTTAATTGAATTTGGTATGAAAATTAGGACTGTTTTGGTTGCCCCAGTTAGACCATGCAGTACTGAAAAATCAGTTGGGCTGTGCACTCAAAGACATAAAAGTCTAAACAGAAAGACATCCTGTTTAGGGAATAAAAGGTTCTTTTGACATCCAGTCTCATCACAAAGGCCAGACTTCAATTCTCATACCTGCTTGGAAATCTAGCTGACACAGAAATGCCTCCATGACTAAGAACAGATCTAAGTTATCCAGAGATTTAACGTCACCCAGTTGGAACAACTACGATAAGTATTCAGAGAGAGATTTATTTCAGCGCTGAATGTTCACTGAACATCCTATGATACAAGGATGTCTTCCTTCCAAAAGTCATATCTCCTCCTGTGCTCTTGATTGAATCATCTCTCACCACCTCTAGAATCATGCTCCAGCAACTATCTCTTCCCTTGCTTGTATTTTTTTTTTTACATCTTTATTGGAGTATAATTGCTTTACAATGGTGTGTTAGTTTCCGCTTTATAACAAAGTGAATCCGTTATACATATACAAATGTTCCCATATCTCTTCCCTCTTGTGTCTCCCTCCCTCCCACCCTCCCTATCCCACACCTCTAGGTGGTCACAAAGCACCGAGCTGATCTCCCTGTCCTATGCGGCTGCTTCCCACTAGCTATCTATCTTACGTTTGGTAGTGTATATATGTCCATGCCACTCTCTCGCTTTGTCACAGCTTACCCTTCCCCCTCCCCATACCCTCAAGTCCATTCCCTTGCTTGTATCTTAAACCTCTTTCTCTCTACTGGGTCTATCCAACCTAAGCAATAAGCACGTTTATATTCTACCCTATTGTAAACAGAAAACAAAAGGCAGCTTTCCTTCAATGTTGTTACCTCCTCAGGCTACTGTACCTTTCATCTACCTCACAGGAGTCCTGCTGTTTACTTCCTCATGAGTTGGTCATCTTCAGCCTCTTGCTGTCCAGTTCTGGCCCCAGAACTCTATTAAAATTTCTCTTTAATTGGGCATATTGGTACAAAACCTTAATCTTCCCTAACCTCTCTGCTGCATCTGAAACCAGTAACCACTCAGCCTTTCTTTCTACCTCCACGACAATACAGCCTCTCTCTGGATACAGTTATTTTGACCAGAGTGGTTACATGATGGAAACTGGGCCAATTAGCTTTTCTATCTTGGGAACTGGGAGTTGGAACCTGGAGATTTTGTCAGATCTTTTCAGGCATTTCTACAAGGAAGTGATATAACGTTGTGACCTGACCAATCAACCTTTGATCTTTGGAAAAACTGAGCAGTGAAAACATACTTTCAGAACAACAACAACAAAAAGCATGCAGACAGGTCATCAAAAGCAGAGATAAGAGACCACAGGGCCACAGAAGGAGCAGATCCTGTGTTTCTGATTGCTCTTTAGGCCTGTGTCTGGGGCCATTATGAGTCTTGTCTAAGGGATTGTGAGACACTAGCGTAAATAAGTGTGTGTTCTTCTTTACAAAGAGGCCCTAACAAGGTCCTTCGCTGGTCTCTCTTCCTCTTTTCAGACTTCTTTTATTCCCCTCTCTTCTAACTACCAAATTAGTATGTCTGCATCTAGCTTCTGTTCTTTGCATTAATTCCTGTTTGTTGGTTGATCGGTTTGGTCTGAATGACTATTAACATCTCAAATTCAATATTTAAATTCAATAGTCAACATATTCAAATTCATCTTCATCCATAAACTACAAGTTCTCTAAATTTCTTGTACAGTACTAATTAGCAAAACCAACATTCTCTTAGGTGTACAGACTAGAACTCCAGGTTCACCTTTGCTTCCTCTATTTATTTGCCCCAAACTTCTAACTGGTTCTAAATCTTCTGGTCCTAAACTTGACTCTTTCTCTCATTATCCACACTTCCTTTCCATTCCAGGAGCTACTGCCTGAGTTCAGGCCCTCACCCATGTTCATCTGAGGTCTTTGCCTTTCTTTATAAAATAAAAATCCACAAAAAATTAAACATTTTTATGGAGGTACTAAAATTTCCCCTCACTGTACTCTAAAGAACACTGTACTCTAAAGAATATATTAAAGAAGGGTAAGCTGGGACAAAGTGAGATAGCAGCATGGACTTATATATACTCCCAAATGTAAAATAGACAGCTAGAGGGGAAGCAGCCGCATAGCACAGGGAGATCAGCTCAGTGCTTTGTGACCACCTAGAGGGGTGGGATAGGGAGGGTGGGAGGAAGACGCAAGAGAGAGGAGATATGGGGATATATGTATATGTATAGCTGATTCACTTTGTTATACAGCAGAAACTAACACACCACTGTAAAGCAATTATACTCCAATAAAGATGTTAAAAAAAAGTATATATTAAAGAACATATATTCACTTAATCCTCACCACAGACTTTTACACTTAACTACTGATATGACTTCCTAGCTGTTCTTCTCACCTCGCTGATTGTACATAACTCTAGATGTGTCCTTATTCTGTAGTAAAAGTGAGAATTTTAAATTCTAATGAATGTCATACAGCCTGCCAACAGAGCAAAAATTAGATGCTTACATAATTAGCATCCTCCCTCCCTTCCCCTTTGAGAGTATTAGATTCAGTGCAATTCTCCTCATTCAATGGAACTTCATTTGATTCTAACTTTTGGGTGAAAGTCAATTACTTATGCTTCAGAGCATGTAAGCAAAATGGGTGTGGCAATTATAAGTAAATTAAAATTAGTGTTTCATTAAAAAGAGGGGCAATTTCATCCTTTTCCTCTATCACAGGGTATATTTAAAGTAAATCTATAAATAAATTATTTCAAACTGCCTAATAGCAAGACATCTTTTAACTTCTCCAGCAAAAATAGAGCACATTCTATATAATGATAAGCAATACATGCCCCCAATAAAGAATTCAACATAACAAGTTCACTTCTTTAAAAATTTCTTATATTTTTTATTATGGAACACTAAATTATACATGGAAAGTCTCTTCAGTTTAAAATTAAAACATGCTTAGCATTGGCCAGCTCTTACTTCAAAGAACATCTGGGAATAAGTAATCACCAGAGAAGCAGTTGTTAACTTGATCTATGACAAGTCTAGGTGCTGGTATAATTGAGATAAGAAAATAGGAAGAAATTAAGAAGGCAATACAAAAATTTTTATATCTCAAATAACCACAGACGTACAATATACAATGTCTATCGAAATTCAAGTTTTCAAAAGCCCCTGTTCACAAATGAAGGTAAGCCTTTCCTCCCTCCCATAAAATTACACTAAGATTCAGTCTCTGGTTGTACCTGTGTTTACCTGGCCCCCTGACTCAGCCCAGACCCTTTCCTTAGGACTTGATGACAGCTAAAAAGAAGAGACTCAGAGCAATGATGTAGGAAATTAGAGAGATGATCTCTGACAACAAGGAACCACAATCTGCTAACTTTTAATACATTTAAAAATATAATCTAAAAATAATTTTTAAAAAATTAGTAGTGAGAAAGCCTTCTGAGTAAACTGCTGTGTCACAGAAAAAATGAAGAACACAGAAGGGGTTTCCCAGAGCACATACACTTTCTGTATGTCCTTGATATTAAAATCAAAGTAATCTCGACTATAATATTTGCATTCCAACCTCCCATCCAAGTCTACCCTCAGGATTAAAGGAAAGGTATGGTAGAGCTGTGGTATGCCACACAAACACCCTCTCCAGGACAAAGTCACTCATTCACCCAAATGCCAAAGGCACGTAGCTGAGTCACTTTCCAAGAATGGCAGAGGCCAAGGGGTTATTGCCCCTCCTCTGGGTCAGCCCACATGCAATGACTAATTGACATGGGCACCCAAATGCCTAGCCCTCTCGCTTTAACACAGAGGCCGTCCTAGGATCAGAAGTTCCTGTAGGACTGGCTGAGGCCTCTGTTGCAAATGCATTGTGGCTCAGCTTCTCCCAAAAGAAGCTCTGCACATATATCTCTGTTTCATAGTCTGTTTCCCAGAAAACCTGACTTTAAAAAGTTGGTATGGGGCTTCCCTGGTGGTGCAGTGGTTGAGAGTCTGCCTGCCGATGCAGGGGACACAGGTTCGTGCCCCAGTCTGGGAAGATTCCACATGCCGTGGAGCGGCTGGGCCCGTGAGCCATGGCCGCTGAGCCTGCGCATCCAGAGCCTGTGCTCCGCAATGGGAGAGGCCACAACAGTGAGAGGCCCGCGTACTGCGGAAAAAAAAAAAAGTTGGTATGAAGGGAGTATGGAGGAAGTAGCTCTAAAATGAGATATTTTACCTGAATCCTCTCTGTTGGACTGGCAATGAGGGCCCAGTCACTGACGCCAGGTAGAAAACTGATAGCCAATGGTGTACTGTGCAGCAGGACAGTTGTTAAATATTCACTAGTGGTAGACTAGGGTGTGATACCAGTGGAAGGAGATGAACTTGTATGTACAACATCTTAAAGTATTTTAGAGGTTGAGGAGAGGAAGTGATTAGCACTGTGAAATAGAATAGCTGTTGCTGGGGCCTCTTAATGCAGTAGAGAAAGACACTGAAAGGCTTAGAGTGATAAGTCAACAATTTAAGGCTAAATGTAAAGACAGCAGACATCCATGTCACCAGATAAAGAAATTCTCACCTCCTGCAGCAGATGCAGAAAAAAGCTGAGCATCAGACCCAGGAATTAATCATAAGAGTGGCAGAGATCCAGAGAATGTTTAATTCTCAATTTAGGCAAGTTGGCTGTGCCAAGGTTGGGGCCTTAATTGGGAAAAAATGGGACTATGAGTCATTTGCTGGGGACATCTGGGTTGATTCACTTGAAACTTTTTAATCCTCAGATTCCCCTGGATCCTCTGAGACTGCACAAGTGGCCTCTTCCCCCTGTTGGTGGCTAGTGCTCCACCCTTGCTTAAAGACTTGCGAGAAAATCTGTGCGCTCTCCATCAAGATCTACCAAAAACACTCCCATGGACCTCCAGACAGATAACTAGGGAAAAGTCATAACACAATCCAGCTGAATAAAACTGGACTCTGTTAAGGGAGCAAAAAGACAATATGTTGAAGAAATTGAAGGACCTCACCAACATATACACACCAATAGGAACATATAGGAACTGACAGAGTACTTATGAACTGCATTCTGTGAGTACTAGATCCATGTGGAAGCGTATAAAGTTAGATAGGGAAGAATTTACTGCTATTGAAGCAATCTTCTATGATATTGAATTTAACACCTGGCAAAGATCACAGGAGACAGTATTAACACAACTTTACAGTGATTCTTGGAGGCTTGGAAAATGTTATGGTCTATACCAAGTAGAAATAGTATAGCACACAGTAGAAAAAGGGTTTGTAAGTCTCAAAGAAGTGGGTGTACTAGAGTAGATATACTATATAAAGCCAAGGAACTGACCAGCCAAAAAATTTTCCATGGGCAAACACATCATTTTTCAATGAGATAAGTAATGCAGTGGTGAGTTTCCCAATGGCATCATTGAGTATCTCAGTGATGATTATCTTCTATAGGCCAGAGATGTTACAGAACTAGGCTCAAATGACAATAGCAATAATAGGATCCCCAAACAATTTAGGTGAGGTAGTAGCACTGAACTATCAAAAACAAAGTGGGTGAAACTATCATAATAAACTGCAATTGTGGGGTGGCAGCCATGAGGCAACTCAGAGAGAACTATGGAGATGATTAAGAGAATGCAGTTCCTAGAGGCAAGATAGATGCACACCCCTCCACAGATACTGTTTAATTTACATAAGGAAAAAAATATGGATATGTGATTAGAGAATTGAGGACAGCTTCCCCAGTAAGAAGATAAATCTCTTGCCAATACTCAAATCCAGAACCCAGTGACTGAAGGAGAGGCCAGGTCTCCATGAGGTGTGGACCCCACTACTATGACAAATGAATATGGTAATGATTCCCATAGACCTCCAACAAAGGGCCCTACTTGTATAGCCACACACTGGGGAAAAGAGAATATCCAGACACTTTGAGGACTGTGAGACACAGTCTGAGTTGGCATCGATACTAAGCGAACTGAACCCTCTTTCAGAGTAGGAGCATATGAGAGCAGGTACTAAATGTACTTAGCTCAGCTATGAATCTCAGTGTGTCCACTGGATCCCTGGACTCACCCAGTGATAATTCCTTCAGTCTTAATGCATAAATGGAATGAACACATATGGTAGCTGGCAGAACCTCCGCATTGATTCCTGGGCCTGTGGGATTAGATCTATCATAGTGGGGAAGGCGAGTAAATAAAAAACATTATCACATCTTAGGGAATGCAAAGTTTAGTATTACCCTTAAAGATTTAAGTGATGGCTGTCTCCATCCTATCTATATTAAACTCATCTCATTTAGTTCACTAGATTTGCCCCTACCAAACCCAGATAGAGCCTAGTGGATGACAGTGAACTACCACAAATTCAAAAAGTAATCATCCCAGTTGCAGCTGGTGTGCAGATGTGGTATCTTTACTAGAGTAGATTAACATAGCCTCTGATACATGGTATATGGTCATTGAACCAGCAAATTTATTCTTTTCTATCCTTAAAAGGAAAATGGTTCAGATGCAGTCCAAATTCAGGTGGGGCACACAAGCATGTACAATCCTGTCCCTAGGCTGTGTTTTCCCATCATGAACCACCATGTACCGCCATTTTCTCACCATGTACCAGGACCTAGATCATCTGCGTATTCTGAACGTTACATTGGTCCACTACATTGATGATATCCTGTTAATTGGATCTAGTGAGCAAAACGTAACAAGAAGTTGAACAAGAAGGCCTTGATAAAACACATGAGTTCCAAAGATAGATTAACCTTATCATGGCTCAAACCAGTGTAGTTTTCAGAAGTAGTCTAGAGGATACCCTGCTATTCCTTCCAAAGGAAAAAATAAATCAATGCCTCTCACATCCAAAATGTGGTAGTCTCTTCTGGTTCTGGAAGTAATATAATCCATACTTGAAAATACTACTCTGACTCATATGCTATATGAAGACTGACATAGTTCAGACCCTATGAAAAGAGACATCCATGGTGAAAAACTTACCTTGTGGAATTTATGATGAACCCCAACAGGATAATGTGGACCCCTGGATTCTGGAGAAAGGTCATGACCTCTGCAGAGGAGACCTATATACTATTTTTTAAAACTTCTCAATCTGCAACTGGGTCCCAATATGTATGGAGCACTTGAGCATGTGGCATCACTTGACCATGCTGCCAGAACTACCTAACATGAGCTGAGTTCTGTCTCACTCACCAAATCATAAGATTGGGTGAACCCAATAGCAATCCACTGAAAAATGGAAATGGTATGTCTGGGATTATCAGACAGGACCAGGGTCACAGGGCACAAGTAAGCTGCATGACATAGACTTTGGACATTCACTACTATTCACCAGTGTCTCTCCCTCAGTGTGTGGGTATATGTATGTGTGAGTGTGCGAGTGTGTTTACTTCCCTGTTGGAGGATATCCCTTGTTAGTGGCTAAGGGAAGAAGAAAAAATATCTGAACTTAGTGCATGGACAGGTTGTCTAGTATGTGGGTATCTCAATATGTGGATAGTCCACGAAAATGGACTACTGCTACACTATCCCACTCAACATGGCACTGAAAGACAGCAGTGAGGGAAAATCCTCCCAACAGGTAGAATTTGGGGTACGTTACCTGATCATCCACTTTGTTGGAAAGAGAAGTGGTCCATGGTAAGAATATACGTGGACTCGTGAGCAGTGGTGAATTGCTTGCCTGATTTCACAGGACCCTGCAAGAAGAAAAATTGGAAGATCAGGTTCAAAGAAACCTACAGAAGAGGAATGTGGGTGGATTTGAGGGGAAGAGCTCAAAGTGTGAAATTTTTTGAGTTGCATGTTATGGCCACCAGAGAGTATTCACCATGGAAGTAGCAATAAATAAGCAAGTAAACAATGATTTGACCAAATGTGGTTGAGATAGAGATTATGCATGGACTCAACAGCATGGGCTCCTACTCACCAAGGCTGAGCTTGGTACTACTGCTGATGAATGCCCAACGCTCCAGCAAGAGAGATCAATGCTGAGTACCTGATACAACGTCTTTCAAGAATATAGACTAGTGACCTGGTAGCGATTGATTACATTGAACTTCTACTCTGGAAAGGGCAGTGCTGCACTCACTGGAATCAACACAATTCCAGATATAAATTTGCCTTTCTCACCCACATAATTTCATCTTCGACCAAGGGGACTACTTTACAGTAGTGGTTGTGCAGCAGTGTGCTCCTTACCATGGATTCCACTAGTTCTATGACATACCACATCAAAATCCAGAAACTTTCAGCCTAATAATTTTAATAATAATAGCCTTTGAAAACACATTTGAAGTACCAGCTTAAGAATGACACCCTCATGGAGTGGGTACCATACTACAGAATGCAGTATATATTCTAAATCCATGACCATCACACGGTATTGTGCCCCCAGTAGATAGAATACATGGGTCTGGAAACCAAGAAGTGGCCCTGCTTATTATCACTCTCAGTGTCCCAGTTGGAATATGTGTACTTCCCATCCCTACAACTTAGGTTTCTCTGATTATAGAGCATCTGACTCCAAGAGTGGGACTGCTTCTATTAGGACACACAGTGAAAGAACTATGAAGTTTTAAAATATGGTTTCCATTCGGTCTCTTTAAACTTATGGCAGGAGGAATTGACTCTGATCATTAGGAGAATGTAGGGCCAAAATTACATTATGTAAACAAGGAGGAACACATCTGGCATCCAGAAAAGCCACTGAGGAAACTCTTAACAATCGCCTGCCAGATTTGATGGTAAATGGAGAAGAATGGCAAGATGACTGAGGTCTCAGATCATTCAGGGATGATAATCTGGGTCACCCCAGGAGGTAAGCCAGCTAGACCAGCAGAAGTGCTAGCCATTGGTAGGAGACACCTAAAATGTGAGGTGTAGGAGGAAGATGATGGGTTGTGGTCTTCAGGGCAGTTGCGATTACTAGGGCTCTAGCTCATTCTAATAACTTTGTTCATGTAAGTTTCCCCGGGATAATAGACCAGCAAGCTATCCCAGATGGTTAACTTGAGATATGAAGCAAGAGTGTCTGAGAGGCACACAGGGCAGACTATAATGGATGCTAGAGTGTGATACCTTCAGGACCAAGGTACACATCCCCTGAGTCAACCCCTGGAATGGCCCTCAGCTGAAGGGAGTCTTGGTTCCTGGATTGGCACAGACACCAGTTCACAGGTTTCCACATTGTCCCTAAATATGCCCTAGTTTTGATCTTCAGATTATGTGACTCCAGGTCTATAAAATATATTTTCTTTATTGTCACAATATATCGTAAGTAGCAGAGACAGCTCATGGGTAACAAATATTAATAATAGTAGTTGTCATTTAATATTTGCTTGCTCTGTTCCAGGCACTATGCTGAGTATTTTAAAAGTTATCTCATTAAATCATGGAAACAATCCTCTAAAAAATGTACTATACTATTCCTGCTATAGAGAGGAGGAAACCATGGCTTGCCGTAATTCAGTACCTTGCCTAACACCACAATTCTAGAAAGTGGTAGTGCCTACATCTGAATACAGAATATGAAATTCCAAAGCCTTCACATTATATAACTTTTTTATATAGATAATTGGCAAAATATAAAAAGTAATACTTATGTCTGGGAGAACATAATTTGAATTTAAACTGCCTGATTATCCATTTAAATATACTACTGAACATACTAAATATAGATGTAGTAAATATTCTACTGAAAAGGCATTGTATTGATATATTGTACAGAAGTTAAGAAATTAATTCATGATGGATCTGTATTAGAAATTGCATCTCTAAGATAGATTCTTCATGTCCTAGCTGAGTCCAAATATGGAACACTATTCTAAATGAAAGGTTTCCTAGCATCTGATAGAGCGCTCAGCCAGATGGTCTGAGCCTTGGAACTGAGGGGCCCAGAAATGCCTAGCCCTAAATATACGAAGTTGTGAAGTGTACATTTTCGGTTCCCAACAACTTAGCCTCATCTTTGTTCACCTTTTCTGCCCCGCTCTCTCGAGACCTCAAGTAGCCAATTACTCAGGTCTTAGCTGATCTACCGCAACTTTTGGGAAAGAATCTGATGACTATAGATGTTACTAACTGGTGCAACCTAACTTATGTACTTTTCTTGGATGCTTGGAAGAATTTTAGACTCACAATTAAAGCATCAGTATTCTGGGGGTAGAAGGATAAGGATTGTATTGTTTTTGTTTCCATTTTTCCAAACAAAAGAACTTCATGGCCCTGAAATCTTACCAAATAAATAAAAAGTCCTTTGTTACTTCTAACACACCTATTTTATTTTTCTTTAAACTATTTTTTTCATTGTCTACATGTTCACCTTAAATCATTTACACAATAAAAAGAAAACTACAAAGAAAACTTACAATTTTTGCAAGAGGGTATGAGGTAAGAAAAATATGTACATATATCATTACTGAAAAGTTTTAAAAATAAAAGACTCAAATTTTATTACATAACACTTAGGTATGCCTCCAATAAACCCCTTATAAACAAATATGAATATCCCAATAGAAGCTAGGGTTCTGTCACCAATTTCATGGCCAGCAGACGGCAAAGCAGTCCCCTGTCCTCCTGCTCTGCAATTAAACTTCCTAATCTTTTGGTGGGTTCTCCTGAAAGCTCTATCATTCTTTATTTATTCTTTATTCATGGTCTCGCTTTCATAGATGATTCTGTGGATACATGAAATAATTATCTACATGTTTGGAATAATTTAAAACATTCCAAATAACTAAGGAAATGAGACACAAAACAGGCATGTTTTAATAGAGAGATGGACAAAAAAAATTTAGAAAAAGAAAAGAATGGAAGGAAGAAGGAAGGGAGGAAGGGAGGCGGAAAGGAAGGAGAATTGGGTTAAGGTGAGGAGGCAGAGATACTCAGAGTTGTCATGGCTTGTTTACCTTCTGGACAAGCTGGTCTGTTCTCCCTTTACGTGTTCTTCCCCAATTAAGTAATCCCTACGTCATTACCCTGCTAGGGATAGTGCTCATAATCAGAAAGAATCGTGAATATGGTCTTAGACATTTTAGCCCAATTCTTTCCCTGATTTCCGTATCATGACAGTTCCAGAGATCTCCACCAAACTGGAGATGCAGGGGTATTACAGTATTACATGTCTATACCTAGGACAGCTCCTTTTAAAAACAGAGGACAGAGTGACCATGCTGTCATTGTTGTCAAAAAAAGGTCCAGTTATGCATCAATATAAGCAAGTTAATACTTAAAAAGCAAGTAAATCAATGGATTGATACTTGCTTTACAAAGATATTTAGCACAATTTTCCAGAAGACAAAAAGCTAGTTCTCTAGAGAATTTAACGTTGATATTAGCTTGCAGATACTTTGAAAACCTATATGGTGCATAAATTAAGGAATATCTGAACACATAGTGAGAAATAATCCTCCCTCTAGTTTGTATTTGGGTTGTGTTTGTATTCAACCGTTAAAAAAAGAAAGAAAAAGAAAACAGGTTTTATATTGCATAATAAACAAAGCACAAATCCTGTTTGCCAAAGAAGAAATCTATAAATTTAATGGCAAAATACGTGAAACATGAGGAATTACAGTTTTAATTTAAGACTATTGCCCTGCCCTGCTATCTTTAGGAATTGTATGGACTAATGATTAATTAATTATTTATTTTTGTATTTTTATCCTTGAATTTCTTATCAGGCTATTATTTCAGGCAGGAACCAGAAAGATTACCTAATATTTTTTAACAATTAAGCAGTAGTTGTTAATCAGAATTTGTTGACAGTTTTCCAAGACTGTAATTGAGGTTGCATAACCTTGCCTTCATTGATAAATGCAAACTGAACCATAGTGTTCAGGTGAGAAATATCTGATCACAAATTTGAGGGAAGTTACTTATTCACCAGATTCCAAACTACTGAACAATATGCTGACATTAAGAAACAGCTCAGTTTATCGTCTAATGTTCTACTCACACCAAGCATGGTACCTGCCTGTGTCTTCTCTCCATAATAAGGCTTCAAGCCTCTTCTTTGAAGGACAATTCTTTTTAACCCCAGTACTTGCATGGTGTTTTACACAGAATAGACTACTAGTGAAGATGAAAAAGTAAAAGATATATTCAAGAGGAATCTATTGAGAAATTTAGATTTGAAGTCAAAATTTTTAAAAATACTAACAATGTGAAGATATCAGCCCTTTATTCATTCACCCAACAAATATTTATTGAACACTAGCTATGTGTTGTGACCTGCACTAAGTTGGGGTGCACAATGGTGGGGAAAACACCAACAGTCTCTGACCTCTGTAAGATCAGAATAAACAGGGAGAATTAATTAAGCAAGCAATAAACAATAGTATTTTCTTTCCAACCCACTTCCACCCAAAAAGTGACTCCTTGATGCCTACTCCATGAAATTCAGACCTCCCCACAGCCCCAGTCCTCACCATATATTCTCTGCCAACATATCTCTTAACCTTTTGCTTGAATAGAATGTACTTTCATTTCCTCATCAGACCGTTACTGTTGCAATGGGGAGTCTTACAATTCATTCCTTCCACCTGTAATTCATACTTAGCCTGCATTCACATTCGCAACTTTGGCAGCCTACCCTTAATTCGCTCTTTGTATAATAATTTGGGTTTAAGTTTCCCTCTCCCAATAGATGTAAGAGCTTTTGATGGCAGGTCCTCTACTTACCATTTTCACATTCCTTCTGTAGAGTCTACCAAACTGCCCAAAGCCTTCTTAAATAGCAGCAAAACCAGCTTGCTGTCCTCCCCTCATTACTTTGTTATTTCCTCTTGACCCACAACATTCACTCTGCCTGGAATATTCTCTCTGATCAATAATCATAACCTATATCATCCCCTCTTTTTGAGAGGAGATACCAAGAAAAACTCTTTTAGCCATTATCTTTTATTGTTAATAATCTCAAACGCAGGAAATTGCTGTATCGTATCACATCAGAACCATTTTCACTTACTAGGTCTTTCTTTCCTCTGCAAATAATATATGTAAGCATTCTACCAGTTTTGCAGTGAGGATAAAAATGGCACAAGCCTTGCACTCAAGGAGCTCACAGTCCTGTGAAGAATAGAAAAGAAAAGCACTTGAAATTCAGACCTGACTAGATGGTGAGGGAGAGAGGGTTCAGAAAAGCCAAGTCGTCCGTCCTCTGCACAGGTCACTACACATTAAAACCACACAGACGCATCTTGTCTGAAACTCACCTTGCTTCATTTCTGCAAAAGCTGCTCACAGCTCTGTAATTAACCCAGAAGGAATCCCCTAGACTATAAATGTTGTATAGCTTGTCTAATTAGGACAAAGGCAGCCGCTCAAGAGGCAGGATATACATCTCTCAATCAGGAAGATACAAGAGCTGTCCCTCAGGCGGCCTAAGGCATATAGCAAGAAGAGAAAATGTAAACACAGTCACCTTGGTGTGCTGGGATTTCTGAAATGTGCATTTTGTGGACATATTTCGAACCCAAGCTTGACTTTCTCCTGTTGTCTGTGACACTCCTGCCCCACCTTTTTCCAGAGCCACCTGCTGAGGCCTCAGGACACACAGACTAATTTCAGTAGTAATCTAAGTAAAGTGTAATTAAGATAAACCTGCTGGTACTCAGAAATATGAAAAGTGTACTGTCTCTCAGGCATGGAGTTAATGTTCTAGTTTCCCTTCACGAGAATGCTGGCTTTCAATTGCTTTTCTGGGAAAAGAGATGGATTTTGCATAACAGTAATTTCTTTTCTCTCTCTCTTTATGACCATTTTTTTTCCTCACAAAGATAATGTGTTGAGATCTAAGTCTCTGATCTTGGGACATAACAGTTCCCTCGGTGTTAATAATCAATCTACAAAGGGGTTAACTTACATTCCAAAGGTCATTTCAACTACCTCCCAAACCAAATAACTAGGATCCTAGTTATCCAGACAGCCATCTCTCGTCACTGTGCTATTTAACTAAATAGAAAATGACAAACTCAACAATTTCAAATAATTAAAATGTATTAAATAAAGGCCAATTATGATAAGCATAAATTAACATCTTATAATATAGAAAGTGCTAAGGGGAAGGCTTGAGAATCTTCCATGCCATCACAATGAATATATACCATTTTGTACATTTATCATTTTGTACAATATTGCAAACATAAGATATCTTAATGTTTAAATAGTATTATCACCTATAAGTATCTATTATATCTATCCTGGTTCTAAAGAAACTGCAACAAATTAGTTAATTGTTCGCTAGCGTTTGAACTCTCGATGAAAAAGGGGTCACAGTATCTCTCCATTAGATTACAGATTGCTTGGTTTTATCACTCATTAATATTCACAGACATACAGTAACACATCTTTTGCAAGAAAATATGAACAGTCTTTCTTTTTTGGTCCATTTTCAACTGATATTAAGCACTACAGTAAATCATCTGTCCTCAAGCCATTTTAGATAACTGAACTAAGAGCTGGAGTTCACAAAGAAAAGGGAGACAATATGTGGATTAACTGAGAAATAATTTTAAAATAGGCAACCCGAACTTTTAAGTACTTTGACAAGTACTCTCTTGGTACTCCTATAGCTTTTTTAAAACCATATCTAGAGTCTTATAATTCTAATTACATTTGACATTTGAAATTTGTGTCACATCTTGTAGACCTTTAAAAATTTCTGCTTTCTAAGAGACAACTTTTCCATTTTCACGGAAGAAAGCTTTATATTCCAAACACAAAAATCAGTAAATATTAGCTTGTGGGTAGGGCCGGAAGGGCAGACAACTAGAACTGACTATGAGAGAAATTAATCCAGGCTTATAGTGTCAAGGGTCTTAAGAGGAAGGTAATATAAAAGCCAGTAACTCTCAAGGAAAACTTACAAAGCCAGCCTCAAGTTTTCTCTCCATAGATTCTAGAGTTGGCCACACTTTGCCGCTCCTAACTGACATTCCTTCCTGTCACCATCATTATGGAGAAATTTAGAGATTTCAAGATCAATCAAGGAATTCAGTGCAGGTTTTACTCAGACTCTTCATTCACTCTGTCGGGGGAAATTTTTCTCCAGTATGAAATGTCACAAGTAAAAACAGCTGTGTGTAATCAGCCATACTGCCTCCCATCTTGGAATAAACAGATACTCTAAGAATTCCTTCTAGAAAACTGAAAAAGACCACTGGGAATTCCCTGGACTTTTTTATATAATTGTGTCTATTGCTGAATCCATTGGGAGCTGGATGCCATAAAGCAGAAGCCAGGATGGTAAAGACCAATACAGTGGACACAAGTTGGGTGTACCACAGGACTAAACAGGAGAGAGGTAGACCGCATCCTAGATTATTAGCTGAAGTTAAAAGGGGAAGATTAAGATCAAAGGAAATGAAGGGGGATATGAGGCATAGAGCCAATGAGGAAAGTACTGTTACTAGAAACACCAAACTGAAAAAGTAGTACTTAATCTCTGAACCCCTGATCAAGAACAGGAAGACACAACACAGGGAGTTGACCTGGACTTATACTGGGACAAGGTTCTGACCTAGATAAAGTCAGGCAGGCAACTCCCCTGTTTTTAACTGTTTGTATTCCACCTCTCTTGAAGCTACACTTCTGCCTTTCAGTGTTTATGCTCATGAGCTGCACGGGTACTAGATCCTGACATTTACCTTAGAGTTACTGAGTGTCTCCTAAACTCACACCTCTAAACAGTGAGAATAAATCAGGGTCACTGGTCATAGGCTAATCTCTCTTCTTGTCCTCAGGACTATTTTACAGTGGTAGACTCTTCATGAAACCCATACCTTCTGTAATATAGAAAATAACTAGTATTTGCTGCCTCTTGATACCATGGAAAACACACATAAGAATGTGAGAATCTCAGGGCCTTTGATTTCAAAAAAAATTTGGGTGTCCAAAGCTATTCCAATTTGTTCTAAATGTAACTGCTGAAGAAATTACTATCTTAAGTCACAGTAGAGGTTTGAATATTCCCTTCTGACTTTACTTTTTTGCTGTTATTTCCTACTTTGTATACCAGCCTCTCTCCTTCCCTTACTAGTCTTTTTCTCTAATAACTGATATTACAGAATTCAAATTAAATATAAAAGCAAACAAATTTACTGAGCACCCCCCTTTTATATACAAGTTAGTGAGCAAGATGAACATAATTACAATTAAGAGTAGCCAGTATTCCTTGGACATTTAATCTATATTATTTATTTAATCTTCATGAAAACTCTATGAAGCAATCCTCTTTATGGTGCCATTATTTTCTAGTTGAAAAGTTAAGATGCAGAAATTTTAAGTAACTTGCCAAAGTTTACAGATACTTGATGTGTTTATAGCCTTGCTAGGAATTTTTTTTTTCAAGTTACATGCAACAAAATAGGTTTAAACTATAGGTCAAGACCAAAGGTGAAATCTCGTGAGAAAGTATATGATGCATTAGTAAATGAATGATGCAAATAATTTAGTACTATGGAATTGTATAAAATTTCAGTATGTGGAAATTCTGAGTAATCTGTTTAATTGGGGCAGAGACTGGGTCAGGGATCAGAAGGTAAAGCTGAAAAAGGCAATCTGGGATGTGCTTGGGAAACGTGTCTTTTTTCCACACTAAGGAGTCGAGGCTTCATTTCATATACAATGTGGTGTCCTTGAAAGTTTCTGAGCAGGGAGTGAGCGACATGTGCCATGGTCAAGGCATTTTTTAGGACAATGAATCTGGCAGTAGTATGCAGAACAGATGCTCAGAGGAGAGGCTTATCACAGACAGAACTGGAAGATTAGAGCAGTATCCTGGTCATAAAGCAATAAGAACTTGAAGGTGGTGACAATAGGGGAAGGAACGAATACATGCCTGGAAATGATATACAGAAGAGAAAAGAAGATTTGATGAGTAATTGAATATGGGTCATGAGGAAGTATAAGGCAGTGACAATGACTTGAGATTTGAGCCTGAGAGACTGAGGAAAAAATCAGGAAAAGGAGCTGTTTGGGGGAAAGCAGAGGAGGTGAATCTCTTGACTTTGGTGGGACACCTTAGTGTAATTCCTCTCAATGAGGTAGTACAGGCCACTAAATAAATTCAGCTCACCGAGACAGAGAGTAGACAGAGAGGATCAAGAGAACACTCCAACTCAAGGCTAAGTGGAGGAAGACAGCTATTGATGTTCTGTGTTTATTGTAACCTGTTGTATTTATTCATCAAGCTTTATATGTCTCATTATTTACTATTTGAAAAAAACGTTCTTCACCTACTGTCCAGGAATATTGTGACACTTGATTAGGTATTTAACATGGTCTCCTAATCCTATGGATTGCTTTCTAAGAAGTAACTAGAATTGAATTTTAATTTTTACATATATGAAATTAATTTACATATTTTGCCTCCTGCCAATCAACCTTTTTGGAAATTAAGAAGGAAATATAAATTCTCCTGTTTTCCCTTCAGCCATGAGAGAGCACCACAGCCCCCTTCTTTCTAGCATGTTCTCATGAGTATGCCCATCCAGAAGGGAAGACAGCTGGAAAGAGAGAGAGTCAATCTATTCAAATGTTTAAGTAGAGTATGTACACTCACTTTATTTTTAAAACCTCTCAACAAAACTCTTCTATGAACAACTCAAAGTCGTTCTAAGTACCCAAATACCATTTGTTTCTTGTACAAAATGGCAGCATTTCAACGTCTATCAAAGCTGCAGCAAATATTTTATGACTCACAAATACAGGGCCTTATACAAAATACGCAGTTACATGGAATATGAATAAGACAATACTTATCATTGCCTAATTGTTTGAAGGAAAACAAGCTGTCGGACTTCTTAAAAGTCCTAAAAGGATTCGTACCACTTTTTCAGCTTCTCAGGCAGGTAGATGATATTTATAAGCCTCTAGCCTCAGGAGAAGCAAATTAGAATCAAGTAATTCTGCAGCTACATTTCAAATGGAGTCAAACCTACAGAGTTTGCATTACATAGCTTCTGTACAATTTCTAAGTCTGAGAACTGAGTCTTCAGGAGCATCAAATAAGTCTTCCATTACAGATGAGGAAACCAAAGCTAGGAAATGACAGCCCGAGTTTACCCAGCCAGCTGGAGGCTGAAATTGGATTTGACCAATACCAGTATTTTCTCCTAGATAGCAAAAAGCAATGGACTCTCGTTAGAATGTGTGCATTAATTCTCTATCTTTATCTGATTAGCAATTTTTACTAAGTAGTTCTGGTAAACAAAGCAGTTGTTTAGGTTTTCTCAGTTATGTGCCACTTCACAATGACATGATGCAAATCACGTTTGCTCTTCTTCCAGTTTTTCTAGGATCAGGTCAACAGTGTCCTGTCTTAGAAACACGCCTCAGTGATAGTGCCTAAGTCATCAATTCTTCCCACCTGTCAGTACGATAAAAATAGTCATCCCTTTCTGACAGCTTTTCTTTTTCTTTTTTTTCCCCTTAGGTATAATAAGCCTGGAAAAGATACTAGAGTAGGTTATTTCAAACTTCTACAATACATAAAACAAAATATTTCCATGCAAAACACTTTTTGTCTACCAACAAGACATGTTGCACCCAGATTTTCAAGAGCCAGAATGCTCAGGAAAAAAAAAAGGTGTTTTATGTAGGAATTGGGCCAATGGAGATTGTCTATTGGGAATAGAGACAGACCAAAAATGAGCTTGTAAAAGTCTAAGGGAAACAAGAAACTATTTTAGAGAGAAACCCATCTTCTCTGATTACTTTTTTTTAATACTTTGAGAATCCTGACAATTTTGACAAAAAAATTGACCAAAGACTCAACAATTTTTAATGTTGAGTTTATTTCTTACTAACCAGCATTTATATCCACCAAATATTTTAATTCTCTATATAGAAAAAATAATACAAAATATTCTCCCATATCAACATTACAGTAATTTGTATATGCTGAGGCTAAACTATACAATATAACTAGGATATGCAAAAGATAGGAAACATATATACCCCTAGTATCATTTTCACAAGAGAAAGAGAAATGACTGTGTGTCTTCATTTCTACTTCTCCTCTGGAAGACTTTTGATATTGAGGCTAGAACACCACCTGTCCTCCTAACTCTGCCTTAAAAGACAAGTTGAGCAAGCACTGCTGTGGCATCATTATCTCCATAGAGATTACGGAACTGGGAGCTCAGTCTTCTGCCTGCTCAAAAGCTACAGACTGAGAGGGCTATTAATAAACCCACCCCCCTTTTTTTAAGCTAGAAGGGAATTGGAGCTTAGCCATCCAAGCACAGAAAATTTAAGATCCAGAAGGATTTGTAACAATAGCAATAATAACAACAGATACAAATGCCTTGATTTTACAATTATTGTCTGAATGATGTTTTAAATTGTATGGTATCAAACAAGTTGATATTAGGTATAAACCATAATATCATTAGAAAGTGACTTTCTATCTGTAAAAGTGTGTTTTAGAAATAAATTCGGCATGTGTTTTTCAATCCTCAAAATTTCTGGCTGAAAATTTTTTTCTGGTGGGAAGATGATTCTCACGTTTCAAAGATTCTGGAGAAAGTTTTTCCATAGTGAAGAGAATGGGTTGGAAAGAAGGAATAACAGGTGATGGTATTAAAAGTGTAAGACAATGTACAGGTGGCAGAATGCCTCAGAAAACTCACAGTAGGTGTACGAATTGCATTAACCGAGTAGGTCAATAGAAATGAAAGTGCATGGAGTACTGGGAAAAAGATATTTTCATACCAAAAATGTACTGATATTCAAAATCACAGATTTGCCCTAAATCAGCTAAGACGCAAAGGCTACTCTCTTCTCCACTGACCCTTACACACACACACACACACACACACACACACACACACACACACACTTCATATAATCTGTCTTTGAAAAGGGAATCACCACAGTTGTCATCTGTTTACAATGTTCCATGGGCTTTGAAGCAAGTAGGTCCGTGCATCACACACTTACTTTATTGCTTCAAAGACTAGCCACCACAGAAAGGGGTTAGATGGCCTAGAAAGGGAAACACTTTACTTTGTTAATAATAGGCACATGGAAAGTGGATTCTCTAGGCTTATCTAACACGTTTACCTCATAATTCATGGGGGCATGGATTTACTGAATCACTTGCTAATGACAATTTCTGGAAGAAGTTACCAAGTCTCTATAGTCTAACAGCTAATAATCAGATGCTAGGAAATAAACCATATCTGCTTATCCATTTTCAAATCCAAGTCCACAATTCTATTAAAATTACTTTCTCAAAAGAGTTCCATTGTAGTATGAAAAGGTAACTTTGTAAAGGAAAAGTTCAAATATTCTTTTAAATTATCTTAGTTTATTCATTAGTTTGAAAAAATAATCATTTAATGGACTCAGTAAAATTACTGTTGTATTGTTGCTATAGTGTTTCATCTACAGATATTATAATGCTCCCCATATTATAAGATGTCAACACAGAAGAAATACACAATTTTTTCCACACCTTACTAATGAACATAAATTCAACTTTTTGCCCATCTTCCAGATCACTCTTCTGGCCCAGGAATTGCTGGTAGTTGCTTACCATGTTTTGATATTGTTATTATAGTAACGTGTGGAATTTCAAAACAACTGATTTCCTCATTTTGCTATATGGCCCAAGTCAGTGCTCCAGACAGCTACGATTTGGCAAAAATGAGATTTTAGTTTTAAAAGAGCAGGGTGGTGATTTACTTCACAATATGCATACATTATAATTTAAATCCCATTTATTTCTATTCCATTTGTACTTTTAAATCATAATAAAGTAGGACCAATAATTAAAAATCAGTGTCCTAGAGCTTTGGCAGGAACCCTCTGTATTAACAAAACACTTAAAAATCTATAAAATACTTTGATATATAAAAAAAGTAGCAAACTTGATCATTCTCATTTCTCTCTTCTAGTAAAGCTCATTGAATTTAAATACACTTATGTATAATGTACTACCAATTTCACCTACTTCTTTGAAAATACTGTATTGAAGTGTAAAAGATGTGAAGATTATTTTTAAAGCACTCCATTTATTATTAATTCAAAATGAGATAAACTTACATTCTTAGTTTTTTAAAGAAATGCAGAGTATTTTCGAAAACTCATTTTATGTGTGGTACCCACCCACCTCTTTCCTTTTTTCCTTGAAAATCCTAATGAGGAAAAGTGACTTTTGAGCTTTGTCATCTCAGCCTAGGTACTAAAAGCAGCCAACATTACTACTGTTGCCATATCTGTCTTTCTCTCTATTATACAAGTACATCGATGATGTAATTGCAGAAGTTAGGGTTTACTCAAGCTGTTGGAGTGAGGGATTTTTTTTAGATTGCCTCCTTCAGCAGGATAGAGCAATTGTAAAACAGAACCAAGTACACAATTTAAGCAGTTCATCTCTGGAAAGCAAATCTGCAGTATCTTCATCTTGAAGGACTGATCAACAGCTCGAAATGCAAAACCACTGGTCAAGCTCAATTTGCTCCAGACTGGATGCTGAGCTGGAAAAACACCTGGGTGACAACAATGCTAGTCTATGACACCTTGGCTTTTAACCCCTTCTAAGAAGTCCTCAACTTTTCTGTTTAGCTCTAATTTTTCCCCCAAATCCCAAGGGATTAGAAAATGTCCTCGCCTTTTATTGCAGCCTTGTTTTTTCCTAAGCAGATCTTCCCCCGAAAGTTGAGCACAAACTAAGCAATCATTTATCATTCTGCATTTAAAATAAAACAGTACCTGAGAAGTCTATGATCCTCAGCAGAACCAACCATATTACAAACACAGGAGAGCTGAGCGTTTAAAAATCATCTACTACACTAGAACCCCCCTGGTTGTTCTTCAAAGTGCAGATAAAAAGAATCGACCAGAAATGACAGACACAAAAATCACATGCAGATGAGGCAGCGCATACCGGGAAAAGAGAACATACCTGAGGGATTCTCCTTTAAAAAAAAATGCACACACCAGCTGGGCTGTTCCTCCCCTCCTTCTGGAGCGCCTGTGTTTTCCTTTCAGGAACACCACTTGCAATGCCGTTTCTAGTCTCCTTTCCTTTTTTTCGGCCACAAATAGTTGAAGCGGAGGCTGCGTCCTAGCGATCCGACTCAAGTGCAGTCAGGCATGCCTGTGGGCTGCAACGGTGTCTGTTCTTGTCAATTCTCTCGTGCTCTCCGGGCAGCCTGCAAAGCAATTTTACAACTTAGCTGCTGGCGCCAAACTGCCTTTCACTCTCCTCATTGCCAAATTCCTTCAGCAGCTCGTTTCTCATCTCTGTCTCTAGGAAAGCCAGAGGGGTTGTCTCCCGTGCGCCGACGAGCGCCCGGGTTCATCAACAATTGAGGGGCAGGAGCAGCAAGGCTGAGTGCGTGCTGGGAACTTCCCAAGCGCTGCCTCGGCCGCTGCTTTGGGGAATGCAGCACAGCCACCGTGCTGCCCCAGCCTCCTCTACCCAGAGCGCCTCGGCTCCCTCTGCCGCTGCCGCTGCCGCTGCACAGAGCAGCTCCTCCGAGCTGAGCCACAGCCCTTGCTCGCAGGAGATGCACTGTGGCCGCTGCCAGGTGTGGCCGTCACCACCGCACTGACAACTAACTGTGCGGGGCGCAGCTTCATATCTGGGGAAGACGCCTGTAATGCTGGCGCTTCCTCAGCCTAATTTTCCCTGTATCGCTGAGTGATGACCTAGGAGACAATCGTATGGCCAGTTCTGCTAGCCTCGTTTGCAGCCTCTTTTATAACAGAGATAATGTAATAATTACTGGTTTAGATGAGGTTAGCTGTGCTCGGAATCATGAAAAGTACAGTGCGCAGAGTGTAATTCCCAATTAGCCACCAAAAGACAACTAACAGAACACCCTATTTAGAGAGAGGAGATGCTGAGATCTCATCCCAGGTGGTCTTCTTCTTTTTAATGTGTGGAAAGCCATTTGAATTAAATCCTCAAAAATCTGAATTAAAGACAAATACACAAAGTGGGAAATGGTAGATAACTTAGAATGATCCAAAGGTTTTGTTTCTCACTTAGAAAGACTGCCTTCCCGTTTGATATGAGCATTTTACAGATCTGGCTAGGAACTGAATGGCCTTGCTTTCTTTTTTAGTTTTGCAGAGCAGAGGAGGTAGGGGGAGTAATAGCTCCCACTTTCCATCAATAAAGCATTTTCTATCCTCTAACCCTCCTGTTGAAACAAACACAAAAAAGTACTGGATCTTAAAATAAAGCCTTAGAGAAGCTCAAGTCCTGGAATAATCTGTAGGTTTGAAGTTGCATCTGGTCTGCTGGCTTACTTCTATTTACTTTTCTCAGCTTTTTAGAAAACAGGAGGATGTTTCCAGGACGAAAGAACAGTCGACTATCAGCCGAGATCAACCAGTATAAGAAACACAGACAGATGTGTGTGTCATTTTTCAATACATTTAAGGATGGATATTCCTTGACCAACTTTACAATTGACTCTACTTTGCCGAAATATTTACTCTACAATAGCTGCCAGCGAAATGAATGGTTAACCTTGATATCACAGTTTTGGCTAAACCTGTGGCCAAACACACTCCATTGACTATATATGACAACCAAATAATACCTCTATGACTGTTTTAAAAAATTGTCCCGAAATTTAACACAATGTATGTATCAGGTGCTGGTAGCCAAGTGCTTTCCCACTCCCAGCTCTCAGCCCCACCTTTAGCTCACAGCAGCACAGCTTCCTCAACCTGCTGCTTAAGTGACTATTAATAGACTTGAGCAGCTGCTCAAGGTCTAATGAGCTGCATCGGGGGGCAAACACTGGGGCAGTGTGATCCCCACCTTCAGCAGCCACCAGCGTGGCTGCCAGGACAAAACTCAGCTGCCCCAGGGTTTTAAGCACTCAACAGTAGGAAAGGAAAACTCTTAGACCTGAAAGTAGATTGTAAGGCAAACCATGACTTTTTTATACAGAAAAATTCAGGCTAGTCAAGACACAGTTTTTGAGAGTGCCCTTCAATACACAGAGGAAAGAAACACCTATTCAGAGTCTTCTTTTCTTCTTTTTCTAGTGTGCAATACCCAGAACAAAGTGCTGAGGCTATGCCCAGCTGAGAGCCCCCAGTACCCAGCATAGTACAATATATGTAAGTCCTCAGTAAACTGGGGTATAATGTCAGTGTTTTAAATGTTTAAACCTACAGAAGGAAATACAAGAGGATCCTAACCCTGAATGGTCTCCAGAATGTGTTATGCAGTGTAAAGAAAAGAGGTGTGAAAAATATTGCTCTAATTCAAATACACTCGTAGAGGAAATAACAACAGGGTTACTGATCATCAGTCTGTTTTTAAGACGAATGCTCCAAAGCCAGTGTGTGTGTTCTGATAAATGTACTGCTTAAGTCTAATCATCAGCATTCTGGTTACATATTTCAAAATGGAAATTGTTTACATCTCTGAAAGTGGCAGGAATCATGTGTCTGAGGGATACCAGCTGCTAATAAAATAGGTCACTACTGGAAAGAGTGACAGAGCTTGATGACTTCACTGACCTGCAAGGACACCACAGTTCCTAATAGAATTTCCTAGGTGCTTGTTGGGTAGTTTTCACCTGCTGGGTATCTGATTTGAATAATGTGTAATCACAATGATATAAATGCAGCACTGAGTTAGAGTCCTGCACATGCTTATCAATAAAACACAGTCATTTCTGCAAAGAGCTTTTCAAATTCTTGGATTAGTGACATTAAACAACACAGGAGAGTAAACGATTGATTTCCATATATATACTTACAACTTCACATATACACACCCCAAAACTTATTCACAGATTGATTAAGACAATAAGATCATGTTTTCCTCTAAGTCTTCCAGCTGTAATTTCAGGAGGAATAAAACGTCGAGGGTACTATTCAACTCCCACGTCCCAGGACATAAGCTGGGCCAGATCATTTGCCTCATTTATGTCTCAGGTGGGAGAAAAGCAAGCTGTCTGGATCAATGGTCATTTTTTATTGATAGTAAAGCTTGACGAAGCCAAAAGGATGAAGTAAAAGGGCCACTCTTGTATAGTTTTGTTATTGCCAGTGCACCTGGCTTTAAGCAACAAAGGAATTCTTGAAAAAGCATAAATCAAACTTGTGTGCACTGAATTGTATTTTCAGCTTTCTAGAAAACCTCGCTCTTTATTTCAGGGAACTGGGAGCCAATCACTAGACCTCACTATTTTTAAAAAACTGTGACCAGTCGTTGGCTCTCTGTATCCATTCAAATGAACTGGTAAAATTGATTAACTGTCAAGATGATTGAGGACAAAAACATGATTACATCTAAAATAGCAAGCTGTTGTTTCTAGCTCTGTGTAACTGAATAATACACAGGGGAACAAATATTTTGGAATAAGCCACCCAGTGCAATTTGGAAATACCTGCAAAATGTTGATTTCATGATAGCAAAGCACACACTAAGTTCTGCTTTTAATGGTTTCCATTTAATTATGGATCACTTAAAAATTGTACCTTAGAGCAGAAGTAACTGTGTAACTTCAGAGACCAGGTCACACAAGGTACTGCAGATTTCCTTTGCCCACTCTTTCTTGCTCACTCTGGGAGAAGCTAGCTGCATGTCATGAGGACACTCAAGCAGCCCAGGAGAAAGCCAACATGGTCAGGAACTAAGGTCTCCTGCCAACAGCCAGATAGGAACTGAGACTTCCTGCCAACTGTCACGTGCACGAGCTATTATGAAAGCTGAACTTCTATAGCCACATTCAAGCTTTGACCTGACTACAGCCCCTTCTGACATGCTGAATGAAACCACCAAAGGAACCCCTAAGGCAGAAATACCCAGCAGCTAAGTTATTCCTGAAATTCTGACCCACAGAAACTGTAATATAATAAACATTCATTGTTTAGAAGAAACAAGGAAAGGAAGGAAGGACGGAGGGAAAGAAGGAGGGAAGGAAGGAAGGAAGGAAGGAAAGAAGGGAGGAAGGGAGGGAGGGAGGAAGGAAGGAAAGGAAAAAGAAAGATAGAAACAGAGAAAGAAAGAAGGAAAGAAAAAGAAAGAAAGAAAGAAAGAAAGGAAGAAAGGGAAAGAAAGAAAGAAAAAGAGGGAGGAAGGGAGGAAGGGGGAGGGAGGAAGGAAGAAAGAGAAAGAAAAAAAATGTACCTTTGAAATTTCCAAATGAGGAAATTAATTGACATGTAGATATAAGTACACTTAAGTGTTTTAAGGTATAAAAATTTTAGGTTCAACAAATTCGATAACAAGATGAGCATATACCATACTTTCCTAGTCAGTATTGGTAGTTTTCTTCTCTGGGCCTTCTTAGCACTTTTATAAACCTCTATTATAGCATTAATTGATCATAAAGTAGTTAACTATTAATTTACTCATCTGCTTGCTGTTCCATGCTAGAAGGTTCCTTGAGGACAGAGATCATGGTCACTTATGTTTCTATCATCAATGCCCAGACGACGGCCAGGCTCATGAAAGGTAGGTTGAGTGAGTAACACTGTGCTTAGTTAGTAGAGCACAGAGTTAATGAGGCTAAGGACATGAGTTGCGTCCCTGTGTAGCCAATTAGCTTTGTTCTATTTCTTGGTCCAAGTGGCACCCTTAGTTCACACCAGCTGTCTCATGTATATGTGCCAGATCAAACCTTCTAACTACATACTTCAACAGTGGGGAGTCCGTAACACAATAATAATATCTAAGGTTTAAAGCCCTTACAAAGTGTTTTTCCATGCATTTTCTCATTTGATACTTATCTTTAAAAACCTGCAAGACATAGTAGTCCTGTTATTGGCCCCATATTCACATGATGAAGCAGACTCAGAAAGGCTACATGACTTACCTGATTGCACAGAACTAGTAAGTGATGGAGACTAGGTAACAAATCAGCCATTCAACTCCTATTTTAAGAATGGTTCCAAGGCAAGGAGCTGACAGGTATCTATTTAAACTAACAGCATAATAGACGGCAAATGTTGTAAGTTGTTTTTTTTTAAAATAAATAAAGTGAATGAAATTATTCACGCAGATGATCTTTTAGAATATTTCTGCTTGGATAATTGTCATTAGACCTTGGGTAATGATCGTTCACTACTGGATGCTATCTGGCATGATAGCATCTATACTCTCATTCTGATGTGCTGGTTTTTATTTTCCTTATGTAAAATTAGTTGTCAGCACTGTACTCAAGCAAATCACCAGATGAAGGTATCTTTGAAGTGGTTCTAATTTGCTGAAAAAACACAGCATATGGATGAATAGAAAGTTTCCCATTTCCTTATTCCTTTGATTTTAGTTGATTCAGGGAACTATGATTTAGTGATGCAGCACAACATCTAAAAGTTCTGACTCTGGAATCACAGTGCCTGGTTTCTAATCTGAGCCCTAACATGTACTTACCTTTCTGACTTTGGTCAAGTTTCTTAACTTCTCTAAGCTTTAGTTACTTCATCTGTAAAATTGTATAAAAATAATCCCTATTCATTCTCTTGCTGATGAATCAAGGGAGATCGTCCTTGTAAAGCAGTTTGGTACATACATGACTTGTAGTCGTGATTCAATAAATATTAGCTAGTAATAATTAATGTTATCAAACGTCTTACCAGATATCACTGTCCTCATTTTCTGCTCTTACTAGCCTGCCTTACATTCATCATGGTGAAGTTTTCAAAGAAGTAAATTATTTTTAAATTATAATAAGAATTTTTTTTTAAATCACAGTTTTAGAATAACAAAGGGCCTATTTTTGATTCATAGCTCTGCTGCTTTCTTCCTGTATGGTCTTATACTAGTTTTGTAACCTCTCTGAGCTTCAGTTTCCTGTGTTTGTATGTACTATGTGTTCAGTATATGTATTCCCTTTTTCTTTTTCAACTTTTTTTAAATCCAACTTTTCTGGGACTAATGAACCAGGTGGTTAGAATCATAAACTCAGAGAAAGTTAAAACGGAGATGAACGTAGCAGTTAATTTGTACTTTTCCCTTCTCATTTTATTAATATATATGAGAACAATTGGCACACTTAACTTTCCCAAGAAAGAATGAATACTGCCTAATAAGCTACATACATATTTCACAGATAAGCACAAGATAATGTCACACTACCTTTTCTATTCTTTATTGATTTCCATATGCAAATTTTAACTTGGTTTGACAAAGATAAAAATTATCATTTTAATGGTTTATATTTGCTTGCTAAACATTTTATGTCCACTAGAAATTTTTACACGCTTGATAATAAAGTTCATATATAAATTGAGCTACCGTGTTCAATATTAGAGGGAACAAATGTCTCACATAAAATATTTATGTATATAGTGATAAATAAATGATTCTTGGGTTTTCTTTTCTTATCTTTCCCTCTAGTGCAAAGGTTAAGGAGTACAATTTTAAATCATACTACTTCCCAGTATTTCAGGAGTTATTCAACATATGCTAATGACTCCAAGGACAGTGGAAATGACCCCAATAGACGCTTCATATGACTGGATTAGAATCATTACCAACCAAAAACTGCATAGATTCAAAATTTGTGAAGATATATCCTTTTTCTAACCGAATTTGGTACTAAACCATATTTGGTATTAAAGAGATTTTATTTGCCCAGTTTCCGGTTATAAGCAATGGTTCATGGCTTACATTAAAAGTCCTTTCCACCTAGCTTAAACAACTGTGTACGACATATACAAACCATGAGTCAGTACAAGAGCATATTTCTCTGAAATAGTCTAAAATACTTCTATCAAAAATAGATATACTTCAAATATTTTGTTTAATAAAATCGGACATCATAGCCCTCCTCTTCGTGCCATTTCATATTCTGCTCAGTTTCCTTGTTGTTATCTCCAGAGAGCACATTCATATACTCAGCAAAGCCTGGAAGGAAAAGAGCAAAAACAAAACCCTGCTTGCTGGTTTGGAGCCAGGGAAAAAGGCTCTCTTATCAGAAGGTCTGACTCTATGTCAACTGTGAACTTCATGAAGTTTGGAATCAGAGCTTTTCACTTTCCCCGTCTGCCCTTTTTTGTTTCTCCTTCAGCATCTCTTTCTTTTACTTTGGAGTGTTACTGAGAAAAAGGCTCTCTAACCAATGCCATGTTCGAAATTAATAAATTATATCACTTGGGAGGAACAAGAAGTTAAGACAATGAACCCACAGTCTTTCAAGAATAATTCTGAAAGTACAATTGGTACATAGTACAATTGGTAATTTTAGTGTTTAGGACACCTATAAAATGAGGGGAAATAAAGAGCAGCTACCCATTTGTGTTTGTTGTGAGAGTTAAATGCATGAAAAATGTAAAAAGCTTGACAGTTTATCAGCCATTGTTGTTACCGATATAATCATTGTCTTTCTTATGGGTTCTGGAGAAGGAGAAGTTACACCTCTGGAAGTGGTAGGAGGAAGCAATACCTTGTAGTATCAGAGAAGGATCAGATGGGAGATACTAAACAGTCTTCCTCATGTAGATGGATTTTTTCCAGTTTCCAAACATATACCCTGAGAAAAAGGTATTTTTAAAGAAGACCAGAAAGATCTTCTGCTAAAAATGTTACCCTATTACAATACCTGAAATTCTCGCATCTAGTGGAGAATTTTTTAGATTGATAAGTGATCTTATATTAAGTTAAAAATAGTGTTACCTGCAAATACTTTCTCCTTTTTTTTTTTAATGTCTTTATTGGAGAATGGTTGCTTTATAATGCTGTGTTAGTTTCCGCTGTATGACAAACTGAATCAGCCATATATATACATACATCACCATATCCCCTCCCTCTTACATCTCCCTCCCACCCTCCCTGTTCCACCCCTCTAGGTGGACACAAAGCACTAAGCTGATCTCCCTGTGCTATGCAACTGCTCCCCACTAGCTAACTATTTTACATTTGGTAGTGTATAAATGTCAATGTAACTCTCTCACTTCGTCCCAGGTTACCCTTCCCCCTCCCAGTGTCCTCAAGTTGATTCTCTACATCTGCGTGTTTATTCCTGTCCTGTCCCTAGGTTCTTCAGAAACTTTTTTTTTTTTAGATTCCATATATATGTGTTAGCATATGATATTTGTTATTCTCTTTCTGACTTACTTCACTGTATGACAGACTCTAGGTCTGTGCACCTCACTACAAAAATTTCAATTTCATTTCTTTTTATGGCTGAGTAATATTCCATTGTATATTTGTGCCACCTTTTCTTTATCCATTCATCTGTCGATGGACACTTAGGTTGCTTCCAGGTCCTAGCTATTCTAAATAGAGCTGCAATGAACATTGTGGTACATGACTTTTTTGGAATTATGGTTTTCTCAGGGTATATGCCCAGTAGTGGGATTGCTGGGTCATACTGTAGTACTATTTATAGATTTTTTTAAAAACCTCTTTATTGGAGTATAATTGCTTTAAAATGGTGTGTTAGTTTCTGCTTTATAACAAAGTGAATTAGCTATACATTTACATATGTTCCCATATCTCTTCCCTCTTGCATCTCCCTCCCTCCCACCCTCCCTATCCCACCCCTCCAGGCGGTCACAAAGCACTGAGCTGATCTCCCTGTGGTATGCGGTTGCTTCCCACTAGCTATCTACCTTACGTTCGGTAGTGTATATATGTCCATGCCTCTCGCTTTGTCACAGCTTACCCTTCCCCCTCCCCATATGCTCAAGTCCATTCTCTAGGAGGTCTGTGTCTTTATTCCGGTGTTACCCCTAGGTTCTTCAAGACATTTTTTTTTCTTAAATTCCATATATATGTATTAGCATATGGTATTTGTCTTTCTCTTTCTGACTTACTTCACTCTGTATGACAGACTCTAGGTCTATCCACCTCATTACAAATAGCTCAATTTCGTTTCTTTTTTATGGCTGAGTAATATTCCATTGTATATATGTGCCACATCTTTATCCATTCATCCAATATGCTCTTTGGAGAAATGTCTATTGAGGTCTTCTGCCCATTTTTGGATTGGGTTGTTTGTTTCTTTGATATTGAGCTGCATGAGCTGCTTGTAAATTTTGGAGATTAATCCTTTGTCAGTTGCTTCATTTGCAAATATTTTCTCCCATTCTGAGGGTTGTCTTTTCACCTTGTTTATGGTTTCCTTTGCTGTGCAAAGGCTTTGAAGTTTCATTAGGTCCCATTTGTTTATTTTTGTTTTTATTGCCATTTCTCTAGGACGTGGGTCAAAAAGGATCTTGCTGTGATTTATGTCATAGAGGGTTCTGCCTATGTTTTCCTCTAAAAGTTTTATAGTGTCTGGCCTTACATTTAGATCTTTAATCCATTTTGAGTTGATCTTTGTGTATGGTGTTAGGGAGTGTTCTAATTTCATTCTTTTACATGCAGCTGTCCAGTTTTCCCAGCACCACTTATAGAAGAGGCTGTCTTTTCTCCACTGTATACTCTTGCCTCCTTTATCAAAAATAAGGTAACCATAGGTGCGTGGGTTTATCTCTGGGCTTTCTATCCTGTTCCATTGATCTATATTTCTGTTTCTGTGCCAGTACCATGCTGTCTTGATTACTGTAGCTTTGTAGTATAGTCTAAAGTCAGGGAGCCTGATTCCTCCAGCTCCGTTTTTCTTTCTCAAGATTGCTTTGGCTATTCAGAGTCTTCTGTGTTTCCATAGACACTGGGAAATTTTTTGCTCTAGTTCTGTGAAAAATGCCATTGGTAGTTTCATAGGTATTTCATTGAATCTGTAGATTGCTTTGGGTAGTATAGTCATTTACACAATGTTGATTCTTCCAATCCAAGAACATGGTATATCTCTCCAGCTGTCTGTATGATCTTTAATTTCTTTCATCAGTGTCTTATAGTTTGCTGCATACAGGACTTTTGTCTCCTTAGGTAGCTTTATTCCTAGATATTTCATTATTTTTGTTGCAGTGGTAAATTGGAGTGTTTCCTTAATTTCTCTTTCAAATTTTTCATCATTACTGTATAGGAATGCAAGAGATTCCTGTGCATTAATTTTGTATCCTGCTACTTTACCAAATTCATTGATTAGCTCTAGTAGTTTTCTGGTAGCATCTTTAGGAGTCTCTATGTATAGTATCATGTCATCTGCAAACAGTGACAGTTATACTACTTCTTTTCCAATTTGGATTCCTTTAATTTTTTTTTCTTCTATGATTGCCATGGCTAAAACTTCCAAAACTATACTGAATAACAGTAGTGAGAGTGGGCAACATTTTCTTGTTCCTGATCTTAGTGGAAATGGTTTCTGTTTTGCACCATTGAAAACAATGTTGGCTGTCGGTGTGTCATACATGGGCTTTATTATGTTGAGCTAAGTTCCCTCTATGCCTACTTTCTGGAAGGGTTTTATCATAAATGGGTGTTGAATTTTGTTGAAAACTTTTTCTGCATCTACTGAGAAGATCATATAGTTTTTATCCTTCAATTTGTTAATATGGTGTATCACATTGATTGATTTGCATATATTGAAGAATCCTTGCATTCCTGGGGTAAACCTCACTTGATCATGGTGTATGATCCTTTTAACGTGCTCTTGGATTCTGTTTGCTAGTATTTTGTTGAAGATTTTTGCCTCTATCTTCATCAGTGATATTGGCCTATAGTTTTCATTCTTTGTGACATCTTTTTCTGGTTTTGGTATCAAGGTGATGGTGGCCTCGTAGAAGGAGTTTGGGAGTGTTCCTCCCTCTGCTATATTTTGGAAGAGTTTGAGAAGGATAGGTGTTAGCTCTTCTCTAAGTGTTTTATAGAATTCGCCTGTGCAGCCATCTGGTCCTGGGCTTTTGCTTGTTGGAAGACTTTTAATCACAGTTTCAATTTCAGTGCTTGTGATTGGTCTGTTCATATTTTCTATTTCTTCCTGGTTCAGTCTCAGAAAGTTGTGCTTTTCAAGAATTTGTCCACTTCTTCCAGGTTGTCCATTTTATTGGCATAGAGTTGCTTGTTGTAATCCTCATAAGCTTCCGTATTTCTGAAGTGTTAGTTGTTACTTCTCCTTTTTTATTTCTAATTCTATTGATCTGAGTCTTCTCCCTTTTGTCCTTGTAGAGTCTGGCTAATGGTTTATCAATTCTGTTTATCTTCTCAAAGAACCAGCTTTTAGTTTTATTGATCTTTGCTATTGTTTCCTTCATTTCTTTTTCATGTATTTCTGATCTGATCTTTATGATTTCTATCCTTTTGCTAACTTTGGTGTTTTTTTTGTTCTTCTTTCTCTAATTGCTTTAGGTGTAAGGTTAGGTTGTTTATTTGAAATGTTTCTTGTTTCTTGAGATAGGATTGTATTGCTGTAAACTTCCCTCTTAGAACTGCTTTTGCTGCATCCCATAGGTTTTGGGTTGTCGTGTTTTCATTATCCTTTGTTTCTAGGTATTTTTCAATTTCCTCTTGATTTTTTCAGTGATCTCTTGGTTATTAAGTAGTGTATTGTTTATTCTCCATGTGTTTGCATTTTTTACAGATTTTTTCTGTAATTGATATCTAGTCTCATAGTGTTGTGTTCAGAAAAGATACATGATACAATTTCAATTTCCTCAAATTTTTCAAGGCTTTGTGACCCAAGATATGATCTATCCTGGAGAATGTTCCATGAGCACTTGAGAAGAAAGTGTATTCTGTTTTTTTTTGGATGGCATGTCCTATAAATGTCAATTAAGTCCATCTTGTTTAATGTATCATTTAAAGCTTGTGTTTCCTTATTTATTTTACATTTTCGATGATCTGTCCATTGGTGAAAGTGCGGTGTTAGAAGTCCCCTGCTATTATTGTGTTACTGTCGATTTCCTCTTTCATGGGTGTTACCATTTGCCTAATGTATTGAATTCCTCCTATATTGGGTGCATAAATATTTACAATTGTTATATCTTCTTCTTGGATTGATCCCTTGATCATTATGTTGTGTCCTTCTTTGTCTCTTGTAAGAGTCTTTATTTTAAACTCTAGCTTGTCTGATATGAGAATTGATACTCCAGTTTTCTTTTGATTTCCACTGCATGGAATATCTTTTTCCATCCTTTCACTTTCAGTCTGTATGTGTCCCTAGGTCTGAATTGGGTCTCTTGTAGACAGCATATATATGGGTCTTGTTTTTGTATCCATTCAGCCAGTCTATGTCTGTTTGCTGAAGCATCTAATCCATTCACATTTAAGGTAATTATTGATGTGTATGTTCCTATTACCATTTTCTTAATTGTTTTTGGGTTTTTTTGGTAGGTTTTTTCCTTCTCTTGTGTTTCCTGCCTAAAGAAGTTCCTTTAGCATTTGCTGTAAAGATGGTTTGGTGGTGCTCTCTTAACTTTTGCTTGTCTATAAAGGTTTTAATTTCTCCATCAAATCTGAATGAGATCCTTGCTGGATACAGTAATCTTGGTGGTAGGTTTTTCCCTTTCATCACTTTAAATATGTCCTGCCACACTCTTCTGGCTTGCAGTTTCTCTGAAAGATCAGCTGTTAACCTTACAGGGATTCTTTTGTATGTTATGTGTTGCTTTTCCCTTGCTACTTTTAATATTTCTTTGTATTTAATTTTTGATAGTTTGATTAATATGTGTCTTGGCGTGTTTCTCCTTGGATTTATCCTGTATGGGACCCTCTGTGCTTCCTGGACTTGATTGACTATTTCCCTTCCCTTAGTAGGGAAGTTTTCAACTATAATCTCTTCAAATATTTTCTCAGTCCCTTTCTTTTTCACTTCTTTTTCTGGGACCTCTATAATTCAAATCTTGGTGCGTTTAATGTTGCCCCAGAGGTCTCTGAGTCTGTCCTCAATTCTTTTCTTTCTTTTTTCTGCTCTGTGGCAGTTATGTCCACTATTTTATCTTCCAGGTCACTTATCCGTTCTTCTGCTTTAGTTATTCTTCTATTGATTCCTTCTAGAGAATTTTTAATTTCATTTATTGTGTTGTTCATCATTGTTTGATTGCTCTTTAGTTCTTCTAAGGTCCTTGTTAAACATTTCTTGTATTTTCTCCATTCTATTTTCAAGATTTTGGATCATCTTTACTATCATTATTCTGAATTCTTTTTCAGGTAGACTGCCTATTTCCTCTTCATTTGTTTGGTCCAGCGGGTTTTTACCTTGCTCCTTCATCTGCTGTGTTTTTCTGTCTTCTCATTTTGCTTAGCTTACTGTGTTTGGCGTTTCCATTTTGCAGGCTGCAGGTTTGCAGTTCCCTTTTTTTTTTTGGAGTCTGCCCCCAGTAGCTAAGGTTGTTTCAGTGGGGTGTGTAGCCTTCCTGGTGGAGGGGACTAGTGCCTGTATTCTGGTGGATGAGGCTCGATCTTGTATTTCTGGTGGGCAGGACCACATCCGGTGGTCTGTTTTGGGGTGCCTGTGAACTTATTATGATTTTAGGCAGCATCTCTGCTAGTGGGTGGTGGTGTTTTCTTGTCTTGCTAGTTGTTTGGCATGGGGTATCTAGCACTGGATCTTGCTGGTCATTGAGTGGAGCTGGGTTTTTAGCATTGAGACAGAGATCTCTGGGAGAGCTCTCACCGTTTGATATTACATGGGGCCGGGAGGCCTCTGGTGGACCGATATCATGAACTTGGCTCTCCCACCTCAGAGGCTCAGGCCTGACACCTGGCTGGATCACCAAGACCCTGTCAGCCACACAGCTTAGAAGAAAAGGGAGGAAAAAAAAAAGAAATAAAATAAAGTTGTTAAATAAAAAATTAAAAATATTATTAAAAGTAAAAAACACAAAAGGAAAAATAGAGAGCAACCAAACCAATATAAACAAATTCACCAATGACAACAAGCGCTAAAAACTATACTAAAGAAAAAAAAATGGACAGAGAGAATCCTAGGACACATGGTAAAAGCAAACCTATACAGACAAAATCACACAAAGAGACATATACATACACACTCACAAAAAGAAAAAGGTAAAATATATATATATATATATATATATATATATATATATATAAAGGAAGAGAGCAACCAAATCAGTAAACAAATCTACCAGTGATAATAAGCTCTAAATACTAAACTAAGATAAACATAAAACCAGAAACAAATTAGATGCAGAAAGCAAACCCCAAGTCTACAGTTGCTCCCACAGTCCATCGCCTCAATTTTGGGATGATTGTTTTCTATTCAGGTATTCCACAGATGCAGGGTACATCAAGTTGATTGTGGAGATTTAATCCGCTGCTCCTGAGGCTGCTGGGAGAGATTTCCCTTTCTCCTCTTTGTTCGCACAGCTCTCAGGGTTCAGCTTTGGATTTGATCCCACCTCTGCATGTAGGTCACACTCTGGCGTCTGTTCCCTGCCCAGACAGGACAGGGTTCAAGTAGCCACTGATTAGGGGGCTCTGGCTCACTCAGGCCAGGTGGAGGGAGGGGTATGGAATGAGAGGTGAGCCAGCGGCGGCAGAGACCAACAGGACGTCACACCAGCCTGAAGCTCGGCATGTGTTCTCCCAGGGAAGTTGTCCCTGGGTCACAGGGCCCTGGCAGTGGCAGGCTGCACAGGCTCCCAGGAGGGGAGGTGTGGACAGTGACCTGCGCTTGCATACAGGCTTCTTGGTGGCTGCAGCAGCAGCCTTAGCGTCTCATGCCCGTCTCTGGTGTCCGCACTGATAGCCACGGCTCACGCCCATCTCTGGATCTCGTTTAGGCAGTGCTCTGAAGCCCCTCTCCTCACACACCCTGAAACAATGCTCTCTTGCCTCTTAGGCAGTTCCAGATATTTTCCCAGACTCCCGCCCAGCTAGCTGTGGCACACTAGCCCCGTTCAGGCTGTGTTCATGCAGCCAACCCCAGTCCTCTCCCTGGGATCCAACTGAAGCCAGAGCCTCAGCTCCCAGCCCCCGCCCATCCTGGCGAGTGAGCAGACAAGACTCTCAGTCTGGTGAGTGCTGGTCGGCACCAATTCTCTGTGCAGATCTCTCTGCTTTGCCCTCTGCACCCCTGTTGCTCTACACCGCTGTTGCTGTGCTCTCCTCTGTGTCTCCGAAGCTTCCCCTCGCCCAAACCCCATCTTCACTAGTGAAGGGGCTTTCTAGTGTGGGGAAACTTTTCCTCCTTCACAGCTCCCTCCCAGAGGTGCAGGTCCCGTCCCTATTCTTTTGTCTGTTTTTTTCTTTTTTCCTTTGCCCTACCCAGGTACGTGGGGAGTTTCTTGCCTTTTGGGAAGTCTGAGGTCTTCTACCAGTGTTCAGTAGGTGTTCTGTAGGGGTTGTTCCACATGTAGATGTATCTTTGTTGTATTTGTGGGGAGGAAGGTGATCTCCACGTCTTACTCCTCTGCCATCTTGAAGGTCTACTCTCCCATTTTGTATGTTGACTTTTCACTCTGTTGACTGTTTCCTTTGATATGCAGAAGATTTTTAAGTTTGATTTACTATCACTGTCTATTTTTGGTTTTGTTGACTGTGCTTATACTGTCATATCCAAGAAATCACTGACAAATTCAAAGTCTTGTAGCTTTCCCCTATATTTTCTTCTAGAATTTATATAATTTTAGTTCTCATGTCTAGGTCTTTAATCAGTTTTGAGTTAAAATTTGTATAAAGTGTAAGGTTAGGTCCAGCTTCATTCTTTTGCATGTGGATATCTAGTTTTCCCAATACCATTTGTTGAAGAGACTATAGTTTCTCCATTGTGTGGTTTTGGCATTGTTGTCAAAGATTACTAGACCATATATGCAAGAATTTATTTCTCGGCTCTCTTCTATTCCATCGGCCCATATGTCTTTCTCTGATAAGGGTTTAATATCCAGAATATACAAAGAACTCCTACAACTCAGCAACAAAAATTAACCCAATTTAAAAATGGGCAAATGACTTGAATAGACATTTCTCCAGAGAAGGTATACAAATGGCCAACAAGCATATGAAAATAGGCTCAATATCACTAATCATTAGAGAAAGTCAAAATAAAACCACAATGAGATATCACTTCACACCCATTAGGATGGACACAATCAAAAAACAAAACAAAACACCCCACAGTGTTTATGAGGATGTGGAGAAATTACAACTCTTGTGCACTGTTGGTGGGAAAATAAAATGGTACAGCCACTATGAAAAACAGTATGGAGGTTCCTCAAAAAATTAAAATTATCATGTAATCCAGCAATCCGACTTCTGGGTATATAGCCAAAATAGGTGAAAGTAGGATATCAAAGAGATATTCACACACCTATGTTCATTGCAGCATTATTTCAATAGCTAAGAGGTGGAAGTAACCCAAATGTCCATCAATGGATAAATGGATAAAGAAAATGTAGTACAGCTGATCCTTTAAAAATGTGGGGATTAAGGGCACCAACCCCCAGCAGTCAAAAATCCTCATACAACTTTACAGTCTCCTGGGTGTATCTGGGGTTCTGCATCTTCAGGTTAAACTAACCGAGGATCGTGTAGTATTGTAGTAAATATTTACTGAAAAATATTCATGTATGAGTGGACTCACACAGTTGATGTTGTTCTAGGGTTGACTGTATACACATACAACAGAATATCATTCAATCTTAAAAAGGAAGGAAATCCTGTCACTTACTACAACATGGGTGAACCTGGAGGACATTATGCTAAGTGAAATAAGTCAGTCTCAAAAAGAAAAATACTGTATGATTCCCCTTGTATGAGGCACCTAAAGTAGTCAAACTTACAGAAACAGAAAGTAGAATGGTGGTTACCAGGGACAGGGGGAGGGGGAAATGGAGAGCTGGTGTTCAATGGGTATAGAGTTTCAGTTTTGCAAGATAAAATGTTCTAAAGATCTGTTGCACTAGGATATGCATAGTCTTAGCACTACTGAATGGTACGCCTAAAACTGTTGAACATTATAAATTTTACGTTATGTGTTATTAATCAAATTTTTTAAGTGCTGCTATTTGAAGGGGGTATTATGTTAAACTGCATATTACCATATATAAAATAGTTTATCCGGCTTCCCTGGTGGCACAGTGGTTCAGAGTCCGCCGGCCGATGCAGGGGACACCGGTTCGTGCCCCGGTCCGGGAAGATCCCACATGCCGTGGAGCGGCTAGTCCCGTGAGCCATGGCCGCTGAACCTGCGTGTCCGGAGCCTGTGGTCCGCAACGGGAGAGGCCACAACAGTGAGAGGCCTGCGTACCACAAAAAAAAAAAAAAACACTTTATCAAGTTCCTCCTGGAGATGGAGGATAGAATGCTGGAACTGCCTCCATCTTGAGTTCCTAAGAGCACGACCAGTGGTTGCCCTGAGGTGCCTCATATTTCTCAAGTGCTCTCCCTTCCATGCCTTTGTCTTTTTTCTTTTCTTTTCTTTTCTTTTTTTTTGTGGTATGCGGGCCTCTCACCACTGCGGCCTCTCCCGTTGTGGAGCACAGGCTCCGGACACACAGGCTCAGCGGTCATGGCTCACGGGCCCAGCCGCTCCGCGGCATGTGGGATCTTCCCAGACCGGGGCATGAAGCCGTGTCCCCTACATCGACAGGAAGACTCTCAACCACGGCTCCACCAGGGAAGCCTCCATGCTCTTGTCTTTTATAGGCTTAGTTCCAGTGATCAACTATCCTACTCTGACTCTTCTTCATTTCTTCTTGATCAATTTGCAATAATTGTCCCTTGGCTTCTATATAATTCATGGGTCTGAGATCTCTGGCCCTCCAAAGTTTCTGGTTGGTAAACTCTTTCCCTGTAGAACAGAGGTGGCAAACACAAATAATTCCAATGGTCAGGAAGGTCATGTTGATGGTTTACATTATTTGAGTGTGATAAAATTCAGAGAAATGGGGACTGTAAGAAACTGCAGTGTACAAGCCCTATAAAAGGGATAATGAGAGGCACACTGGACAATAAGATCTGCCTGTTCTTTTAAATACGCCATAAATCTGGAACTTTATATAAAAACTTTCAATTTTAAACAATTCCCATGCAGAAACGAAATAAAACAAAACAGAACTGTGGGTTCTTTGCAGTTGATTGGCCATCAGCTTCTGATTATTGCTATAAAACTCAAAGAGATAAGAAATGTGGATATTCTCCCAATCTCAAATTACATACTAAAAGAGGACTGATTCCTCTTTTCTCATGGAGAGACCCAGATATGAGACCTTATGAAACCTTATGAAACCCTAGGACTTAGGCTCTTTCCTCAGCCCAACATCCCTCTTGGTGCTTCTTCTCCTTGGTATCAATGGCTTCCACAGGCTATTGTTAGTTGATAGGCTTTGATTCCAAAAGCTCCTCCCATAGTGTTTCAGTGATTTTACACACCCTCTTGCCTTTGTCAGTCATTGTCTCAGGTGTATCTGCTTCCCCAACCATCTTCCCTGGGTTCTTCCTCATCTGAGAAGTGTTTGATATCTTTCGTGTTTCCACTGTTCTTACTGGTGTCATACTCTCATTGATAGAAGGCTTCCAAAGTCAAGGACCCCTGCCAAATTCACTGAAGGCAACTGTGAGCTGAAATTTTAAAATTACTTAGGAACCAGATCTCACAGAAACAATCAGAACCCACTGAGGTTGCCTAGAGAAATGAGTGTCTAGAATGCAGCATAGTTCAGTCTCTTATGTCCTCTCTAAATTATCCTCTGGTATGCCACGAGTTGGGCCACATTCCCCTCTGGCCCAGAGTGCAAGGACATTTTTCCTCTTAGTATCCAGATGCAAGTCTCCAAAGCCATGAGGACAATCCCATTTTACCATCAGAAACATTCCCATTGTGCACAGGGTGCATAAACTAATCAACATCCAGATATAATTATCGATTCTCAGTAGTTTTTCCAAATTAAATATGCAAAATATTTTGAGATATAGAAGCCATAGGAAAATAAATGAAGCTACCTGTTTAAGAACAAAGACTTTATAGGGCCTACAGATTGATTTTCTTGAAACAACCCATCACAATTGATACTGTTCCATATTATCACTGACTCCATGAAACCACTAAAGCAATCTCAACATATTGGCTTGTGTCAAATATAGTTTATGGTCAAGAAAAGCAAATACTTCATTAAAGCAAAAGAATTTAATGTAATTTATTCTTCTCCTTCCTTCCTGTCTCCGCCTTAATCTGCATGATGAGCTCCCCTTTAAGTTTAATTCAAGGGAACACTATTTAAATTTAGACAGAGTAACTAGGATAGCAAAACCAAAAACTCACAGACATAAACAAAAATAGTTGACAAGATGTCCTCATTCTAAAATATAAATGGCTATAAGATCCTCCTGGTATCATCTTGTGTATGCAAAGAAACAGAAGCCACAAGGAATGTGAAAAACTTGAGAACAGGAGAACCCCAAAATAAACAAAGGCATTCAGGTGAAAGCACAGCAGGTAATTTGAAAACAGCAGCTTCATACTTCAACTCAGGATGAATTTTTAAAAATATGTTCTTGAAAACCAATTTTGTGAAAAAGTGAAGAACAAAAAAGGAACACATTCAAACCCCATACACAATGTGTATATGAAGCAGAATAATATCCCTCCAGAAATAAAAACATGACATAAGGACAAGCCCACAAAACAGACTTTTAAAAGAGGTAAACTAATATTTCATAAAAACTAAAATAAATTTAAGAAAGTGATATAAGATATGAAATAATAATATAAATTAGAATTAGGTAAATCACAGTATGTTTATAAAACTCAGAAAAGAATTAGAACTATATTTTCTCAAATTATGTCTTAAAAGTAAAAGCAAATTTCAAAACTGAAAAAAACAGACTTTAGATATACAACTCATCACCTTAAGAGAAATATAAGTAAAAGGAATAAATTTTTAAATAAAAATTATGGAAAATAGTAAAAAGAATTCACGATAAAATGGCACCTATAAAAATTAGGCAAAGAAAATTGAACAGACATATAATAAGATGACCTGAAGAAGAAAAAAAAATAGTAAAATCTTTAAGGAAAGTTTCCTGAAATTTAAAACAAACAAAAAAATGAAATCTGTTGTTATGAGAGATCATACTGCCTGCCTGGGAAAATCAAACCATGAAGATTAATACCAGCACATATTCTAGCAAATTATTTGGATATTCAGACAAAAAGACCAAGTTATTTCTATGGGAAAAAGTCAGATTGTTTTCAGACTTTTTGACAACATTTTATACCAAAACAACAATGGAGTAACAAAATTAAAATACCTCAGGAAGGAAAATATGAGCCATAAATTGGACATCTAGACAAATTGACTTTCAAGCATAAAAAATACAAACTGCTTTAAACATAAAAAATTCAAGGAGAAGATCCCACATGCATGCTGCAACTAAGAGTTTGCATGCTGCAAAAAAAAAAAAAAAAAAAAATCAAGGAATATTATTCTTGTGATTTCTTCTGGACAAATATACTGTAAAAAGAGTTTCAGATAACCAAAGTAAGTGGGTGCATTTTGGCATACAAAAACTGGTGGCAATTTGTATGGAAACACAAAAGACCCCGAATAGCCAAAGCAACCTTGAGAACAAAAAACGGAGCTGGCGGATTCAGGTTCCCTGACTTCAGACTATACTACAAAGCTACAGTAATCAAGACAGCATGGTACTGGCACAGAAACAGAAATACAGATCAATGGAACAGGATAGAAAGCCCAGAGATAAACCCATGTACCTATGGTTACCTTATTTTTGATAAAGGAGGCAAGAATATACAGTGGAGAAAAGACAGCCTCTTCCATAAGTGGTGTTGGGAAAACTGGACAGCTACATGTAAAAGAATGAAATTAGAACACTCCCTAACACCATACACAAAGATCAACTCAAAATGGATTAAAGACCTAAATGTAAGGCCAGACACTATAAAACTCTTAGAGGAAAACATAGGCAGAATACTCTATGACATAAATCACAGCAAGATCCTTTTTGACCCACCTCATAGAGAAATGGCAATAAAAACAAAAATAAACAAATGGCACATAATGAAACTTAAAAGCTTTTGCACAGCAAAGGAAACCATAAACAAGGTGAAAAGACAACCCTCAGAATGGGAGAAAATATTTGCAAATGAAGAAACTGACAAAGGATTAATTTCCAAAATTTACAAGCAGCTCATGCAGCTCAATATCAAAAAAACAAACCACCCAATCCAAAAATGGGCAGAAGACCTAAATAGACATTTCTCCAAAGAAGATATACAGATTGCCAACAAACACATGAAAGAAGGCTCAACATCACTAATCATTAGAGAAATGCAAATCAAAACTACAAGGAGGTATCGCCTCACACCAATCAGAATGGCCATCATAAAAAATCTACAAACAATAAATGTTGGAGAGGGTGTGGAGAAAGGGAAACCTCTTGCACTGTTGGTGGGAACGTAAATTGATACAGCCACTCTGGAGAACAGTATGGAGGTTCCTTAAAAAACTAAAAATAGAACTACCATACAACCCAGCAATCCCACTACTGGGCATATACCCTGAGAAAACCATAATTCAAAAAGAGTCATGTACCACAATGTTCACTGCCGCTCTGTTTACAATAGCCAGGACATGGAAGCAACCTAAGTGTCCATCGACAGATGAATGGATAAAGAAGATGTGGCATATATATACAATGGAATATTACTCAGCCATAAAAAGAAACAAAATTGCGTTACTTGTAGTGAGGTAGATGGACCTAGAGTCTGTCATACAGAGTGAAGTAAGTCAGAAAGAGAAAATTAAATACCGTATGCTAACACATATATACGGAATCTAAGAAAAAAAATGGCTCTGAAGAACCTAGGGGCAGGACAGGAATAAAGATGCAGACGTAGAGAATGGACTTGAGGACACGGGGAGGGGGAAGGGTAAGCTGGGACGAAGGGAGAGAGTGGCATGGACATATATACACTACCAAATGTAAAATAGACAGCTAGTGGGAAGCAGCTGCATATAGCACAGGGAGATTAGCTGAGTGCTTTGTGACCACCTAGAAGGGTGAGATAGGGAGGGTGGGAGGGAGACGCAAGAGGGAGGGCATATGGGGATATATGTATAGGTATAGCTGATTCACTTCATTATAAAGCAGAAACTAACACACCATTGTAAAGCAATTATACTGCAATAAAGATGTTAAAAAAAAAAAAAGAAAAACTGGTGGCATTGAGCTTCAATAGTTACCCTCACAAAAAGAGAGACAATCGGATAGCATGTGTCTTCTTATGAAAAAGTATATACAACCACCTATGAAATAGTCCTACCAAAGAAGTTTGAACCTGCGTCTAATAGAGCCATTGGATTTAACTACTGATTTTTAGGAAATATAAATTTTAGATTGTGTTAACTCATGCCAGAGGGATCTGATCAACAAAATCCAGGATGTGGGAAATCTATAAAACAAGTAAGCCCAGTATTTTCTTCAACAAATAAATTTCAGAAAAAGAAGAAAATAAGAGAACCTGTAAAGTGCACTTGAAAGATATAACAAGTAAATTCAATGTTTAGGTATTATTTAGATTCCGATTAAAAAGAAGGGAAAGAGAAAGAGGAAAGGGGAAAGAAAATCTTTGTGAAATAACTGGAAATTTAAACACTCAAATGGATATTCAGTGATATTAGAGGATCATTGCTAATTTATGAAGCAATGGTATGAAAGATTGTGTTACAAAGAGTTCAAATACTTTTAAAATGTATACTGAAATATTTAAGGATGAAATGATATAATATCTGAGATTTGCTTCAAATTAGACAGGCTGAGAAGGAGTGGATAGGGGTAGAGTTGAAAGATCAGTCATTGGTTGATAGTCATTGAAGCCAGTTGACAGGCACATAGGAGTTCATTGTAAAAATCTGCCTATATTGTATGTTTAATATTTTATATAATAACATACAATTCAAGTCATCTGATGCCTAGTGATCACACTGTAAAAGAACCAGTTTATTTGGGGCTGTATGGCCTGTGTGAGTGCAATGAACCAAATATTTCTATACCTTCGTGAATAAAAATTATTTGGGCTTTATTAGCATCATCAGAGAGAAAACATAAGGTCATTAGCCTCATTTTCTTGCACAATTGCATTTTCTTGGTTAAAAGACATGCATCTGGGGGCAGAACACAGCCAAAACTATCCCAATCTTTAGACCAGAAACCATTTTTCTTTCCCTAAACGGGAATTTATTTGTTAAAGATATTGAACTTCAACAACATAACATCACAGATTTCTAATGAAACTCATCATTAAAATATCAAATTATGTTAATCACAACATTTCGGTACACCAGGTGTGCTTTGAACAGTTTAATATTGCAGCAATGAGTACCAGTATGTTAATGAGAATTGAAAGTTATGATGATTAGAATTGCCTTTAGGGTGACCATGAAGGCATAAACCATTTTTAAATGCTTTGAGACTTGAGTTTAGAGGGTCCTGATGTGATATTTAACAAGCTTCACAGAGAAAAATCTTAATGACAACTGTGTTATGACAACAGTACTGTGAATGACAAATGCATCTCCACCATTGGGGGGGTGGGGGGAGTCTTTTCCAAGCTTTGTCTCCACAGAAAGTGTGGAAATCCAGAAATCATCTTAGTTTGTAATACACGTGTGTCATGGTAGCTGACAACATGGCTTTGAGCTGTGCTAACATCTTCCCCCCAGTGACACTGGCTCCTGTCAGAGCCTCTAAGGTGCCCAAGGGTTGTAAGTTTGTTTGTTGCTTGTCAAATCTTCATCTAGTGCTGACTCGAGATAAGATGCTATTTCTAAAACACTACTCGGAGTTTTAGAAAAGTATGGCATTTCATACTTTTAATAATGAAAATGAAGTCCTGGTTTAATGTGATAGATTTCTGGTTCACCTAAGCACTCAGGCATGTTTTATTAAGTTGTGTATTTAAATACCTGAGAAGAACACCTGAGCATCACCTCAGAATTTATTTTGCCTGATTGAGATGCCTTACGTGTCCTCAGAGCATAGAGAAATATGGGATACTCAGTAATTTTTTTTTTTTTTTTTTTTTTTTTTTGTGGTACGCGGGCCTCTCACTGTTGTGGCCTCTCCCGTCATGGAGCACAGGCTCCGGACGCGCAGGCTCAGTGGCCATGGCTCACGGGCCCAGCCGCTCCGCAGCATGTGGGATCTTCCCGGACCGGGGCACGAACCCGCGTCCCCTGCATCGGCAGGCGGACTCTCAACCACTGCGCCACCAGGGAAGCCCACTCAGTAATTATTTGAAGAAAGAACATTTTTATCTACTTTTCTTAGATACCCAAAGGGACAACTCTGTACAAATAGCTGTTAAAAATACAGTGTTTGTACTAAATAAAATTCTTAGATGTAAAATACTACTTCCACAGAGAGTTCAGGATTTAGGGAAACAGATCAACCATACCGACTCTTTTCAGCAAGTAGATGAACATCCCTGCAAAATTGTTAATTTGCTTCCAAACCCTTTTTATCAAGCTGTTTGATTTAGTGGTCCCCTGAATACCCAGTTCAGGACAAAGAGGTAGATAGTCTTTCCCCTGAGAATTCTCAAGGCACATTCTACTCCATAAATATGTTGGTCCTGTCTGATTTTATTTCCTGCAATTGTAACCCATTTTTGCTCCCCCAAGCTCACATCTTTCATCTGTCAAACCTCCAAACTCTAAAAGCGCAATGGGTAGAGACTATTTCCTTCCAGAACAGATGGGCCTGCTTGTGATTTGCCAAACTCCAAAAGATTCTTCCCCAAATCCTGCCAGAAAGAACTTGGGTGCTAAATTAGATGCAGAAAATCTCTCTGTCTTGACACAATTGCTTGACTGTAAATCGTGTTTCTGGATATAAAACCATCCAGCCTGTTTTATTTCCATTTCCATGTGTAGCACTCAATTCCCCTGACAATTTCTTAGTCATTTTAGGTTTATGAACTGTGAACTTCAGTCATTGGCTCCGTATTCCTGTAGATCCACCTTTGCTAACTGAAATATGCATCAGACTTGCTTGAACATCTCATCTGTCCTTCAGTTCTGCAGACTCATCCTATCATAAGCCTTCCCAAATCCACTCTTATTGGGGTTTCTTTAATAGGTATTATTACTATTTTTCTGTGTGTGTCTTCTCTTTCCCGGAGTCTGTACTCATTGTGAGTGAAGGATAATATTTACCAGGATTTTACCATGTGTCTTATAGAGTTAAACTCTCTACATATATCATCTCATACAGACATCTCAACAACACAGTCAGGTAGGTACCCTTATCATCCCTATTTCACCAAGGAAGAAACTGAAGCTCAGGGAGGTCACAAAATTTACTTCAGGTCACACAGCTCTTAGGGGTTCAAATTTAGGCAGGCTCCATTTAATTCAAAACTTAATGTATTCTGTTATGCCAGCTATTTACTACGAAACTAGAGCATTTTTACAACAAAAGTCTTCAGTATAATTTTGGTAAAGTATGAAGACACAGGCTGACGGTCTTCATATAACACAATAATTTAAAATTTGAAAACTTAAAAATAAGGTTTCATGTAAGGGAGAGTTTGAGCATTTGCCCCTATGAAAGATAAAGCTAATCTGAGCCTTTCTCGCAGCTGATGTTCGCCCCCTGCTGGCATATTTAATTTGTGTTTCAGAAGCATTCTCTGCAAAGCCAGAACCCTTCTGTAGGGTCATTAAAACATAACCTACCTTCTGTCAGTTTAGAATGAGGACAATAAAATCAGCCTTCTGACCTTAGTAAGCCAATATGGAAAATCAAGCAATGGAAAGAACTACATGAATAAGCTCTATTACGATTCTTTGCAGGTGGAGATAACCTGCTACCTTTCACTTCTAGGCAGTCTCAGTTTTGTCAGGTGCAAAAGACAGCAGAAGAACTCTTATTGGTTATTCCCTTCAGGTGTTTCTGATGAGGGCAGCAGAGAAGAAAAGGCTGATATTCTAACCAAGGGAAGAATTAATTAAAGCAGAGGCTCACCTCTGTGATTCCATTTTACGCCTGAAGAAAAAAAGACACTAAAAACTTTGGCATTTACTCCAATCTATTCCTCTCTTCTCTTTAATAATGCAGGATTCCTTTTTGCAGGCAGCAGTTGATGAACACTGCAACACTGAAATGGAACAGTCAGCATCTTGTAAGTTTGTCTGCTTCTTGAGACAGATGACTGTCACTCAGTTTGCTAAGGTCCCCTTTAGAGCTAAGGGAATTAGACATGTGCTCTGCAAGAAACTGGGGTCGTTCCAGAGTGTAACGAACTCACACCTACACAATATACATGTATGAAAATAAAATTTAAAATATTAAATCATATGCTTGAAAGAAATCATAAATTTATAATGAGACAGTGAATATATAAAAATATTAACTTGCTCAAATAGCATCAGTATGCTAAAAGGTCAATACCTAAAAATAATTAGCAAATTAGTAGCTTTCAATCTATGCTTCCTGTTCTATTTTTCACGTTTATTTGTCTGATTTCCTCATTAAAGTTGTTAGTGTGGAAAGTGATATTCCTTAATCCAGAAAAAAGCTTAGCACTGTGAGATGTTAGCCAGATACTAGAGTTTAGACAAAATATAATCAGGGGTCTAAGATTACTCCTAAAGCTTGATAATATAAACAGAAGCAAAGAAATAAGGAAAGGCATTAAAAATAAGGAAGAGGAATAGATGAAGAAAGAGTAGCAAACAGGTTTGTAATTTCTATGACTTCTTACTTTCTCCCAAATTCTTGACGCTGTGAGGTTGGTTTGTAGATTCCTCAGGCTGATGCAGCACCCAAAATAAAGTTTATTTTGCTACAGTACATATTTGTATGAGGAGCATTCTCTCATATATTTGTGGTAAATAGGACACTTAGTTACAAGGTTTTCAGGAATGTTTGTTATAGCAGTAAACTACCCAAAGATAAAAAGTGTTTTATGTTAGGCACTCACATACATTAAACAATTTAATACTCTCAATAACCTCATTTTTTCTCTATTTTACTATTAGGGAAATGAAGGCTTAGTGATGTCACACAGTAACAAAATCAGGATTCAAATGCAGTTGGTAAACCTGCTCTTAACAACTGTGTGCCATTTCTTTGAGGTCCCAGGGATAAAAGCACACCCCTGTCCATTTATTCATTCACCTTCAACATGAAGAAGGTAAGGGCAGTGTTTTTCAGACAAAATAGCTAGGACTGTAGCAACTCTTTACAAACAGGTCCAGTTTTTAGGAGGTCAGACAATTTGGAGAGGAAGACTGTCAGAGCCCAGTCCTGTGGGAGAGGAAGGACACCACCAAGGCCTCAACGATTCACAGCCAGGACCTGGCAGGAACAGGTATTCCTTCCACAGGGCCATGCTCCATTGTCAGGGGTGCCTCAGAGAGATCCAGGGAATTGTTCACTGACCACTGACTGCAACAAAACCCCAGGGATTAAGGACAGGTTGAGGGCAGGAGACATGGGGGCCACCAGAAAGTAGGAAGTCACTCAAGAGGTGAATTTTGCTTAACTATATGTTTTAGGCAAAGTAATACATACACAAAGAGAGACTTTTGAACTTTTAAAAATAATTTTGTGATTTATCCATCACAAAGGATAATTTAAAAATAGCTACATCATATTCTTTGCCTGTTATACAATATATAAAATTAAGGAATCTCACTTATATGTGGAAACTAAAAAAAGCTGAATTCATTGAAATAGAGAATACAATGGTGGTTGCCAGGGGGTCAGGGTGGTGGAAATAGGGAGATATTGGCCAAAGGGTACAGAGTTTCAGTTGTGTAAGATGAGTAAGTTAGGGAGATACAATGTACAACATAGTAAGTATAGTTAGCAGTGCTGTATTACATACTTGAAAGTTGTTGAGAGAGTAGATCTTAAATGTTATCACCACACACACACACAAAATGGTAATTATGTGAGGGGATGGAGGTGTTAACTAACGTTACTGTGGTAATATTTTTGCAGTACATACGTGTATCAAATCATCGTGTTGTATACCTTAAACTTACATATGTCATGTCTCGATAAGATCTTAATAGAGCTGTGGGTAAAAAGCAGCAAGAGAAAAAAAGCACTAGGGAAGATGTGGGAGTGAGAAGTTGGCTGCAGAGAAGATGAGTGCATCTGTGGCAGGTAACTCAATGGACAAACTTGATTTGATGTTAGCATTACTTTAAATGAATATGAAAGAACTGACTATTAAAGTGATAAAACTGGACAAATTATGCCCCACCTAAAAACAATCTACTTCAGGATCTAAATTGTTATGGGTGGTTAGTTACTATTAAATTTGCAAGCTGAGTCGTTTCCAGACCGCATCCTTTCTTCACATTGTACTGATACATGTTTATAGTAATCTCAACTGTATTTTCATCACAGTTTATGTGTACATTCCAATGTATAGTTCCTGAGCCTCTTATTTAGAAAGTCTTTACTTAAATGGTACACTAATGACCTAACAGGTTTAATTAAACTTTGAACGCAACAGAGTACAAAATAATTTTTTAAAGAATAAGGAACACTGGTTTCATTCCGGTGATCCTTTGGAAGCCAAGCTACCATTCGGAGGAGAGAGATTCAATGGTGTGGGTTCCATACTTAGAAGCCTACTATAGGATCCTAAACAGTTCTCACTGCAGCCCTCTAAGGTAGTTGTCACTTTATTACACAGATAAAGACAGAGGTTATTATCTGTCTGAAGTGACAGCTGCAGCATGGGGATCCCTACCTAGATCTCATTCTATTCAGATGCAAATGGCCCTTTGGTAACTGTGTAGAATTGGTGAAAATGGTATACTACTTAGAGACAGTGCATCACCTTAGAGCCTGCAGTTAGCCAGGGTAAAAGTGTGATCTCAGTGGTCTCTTTGAGTATAAACTATTTTTTTTTAATGGGAAAAATAATGCTTATCCAGGGAGTTTTAAATGCTGCCTTCTAACTAATTCACCACATTTATTAAAATGTCCTATTTTTTTCTCTTCTAAAATGTAATCTCTAAAGATTTGCATCTTCGATTTAATTTTATTGCCGTGATACCCAGCTCAGATTTTGTAATGAAGTCCATGGAAAAATGTAAATGGAAATTCAGTTTATGAAAAACTTGGCTGTAAGATTTATTCTGATCAACACGGATCATTTGTATTCTATTGAGTTTCTACTTTAATATTGCAGCTTGGATCTGTTTTCTGTTGTCAGACCTTAATACACAAAACATTGCTGTAAACTCTCTCAAGTAACACTACCTACAATTATTTATCAAACTGGGTTAGAAAGCCTTTGTTTGAGCCCTGAAACCCAAAGAGAGCACCTTCAGCCTTATACAACTGTGGGGAAGCTTCTAGGTGTGGGTGGAAAGTCAATAGTGAGGGTTAACTGAAGAGGCTGCCACCATAAGGAGGAGCAAGAGAGAGAGAGAAGACAGGAGGGACCCGGGATGGGGATCAAACAGCTCGAGTCTTACCAGAACGTGTCAAAGACCAGGCAAGCCAAGAACTCTGTTTCCTCATCGGTAAGTTGAGGTATATGCATTAGAGGTGTTCTAATTTCCCTCAGAATATGAGCCCTGTCCCTGAAAGGCAGCCCGAAGCCTTCAAGACCAGGTAAGAAGTCAACAACAGTGAACACAGGCATTCTGACCTTGACAGTGAATGAAACAAGGAGACAAAGAATTTTGTAAATTAGACAGTCATGCGGAACCATGAGGCTGAATTCATTTGAAATTTAGAGTTAGCTTTTCTTTTAATTTAAGCATAGTTGATTTACAATATTGCATTAGTTTTAGGTATACAGCAAAGTGATTCAGTTATACATACATATGTATATATCTATATTCTTTTTTCATTTCTTTTCCATAGTAGCCGATTACAAGATACTGAATATAATTCGTGCGCTATACAGTAAATCCTTGTTGTTTATCTATTTTATATACGGTAGCGTGCATCTGTAAATTCCATACTCCCAATTTATCCCTCTCGCACTTTGGTAACCATAAGTTTGTTTTCTATGTCTCTGAATATGTTTCTGTTTTATAAATAAGTTCATTTGTACTATTTTTAAGATTCCATATATAAGTGATATGATATAATGTTTGTCTTTCTCTGGCTGACTTAACTTTACTTAGTATGATAATCTCTAGGTCCAGTAACATAGGCAAAACATTCTCTGACATAAATTGTAGCAGTGTTTTCTTAGGTCAGTCTCCCAAGACAGTAGAAATAAAAGCAAAAATAAACAAATGGAACCTAATCAGACTTATAAGCTTTTGCACAGCAAAGGAATACACAAACCAAATGAAAAGACAACCTACGAACTGGGAGAAAATATTTGCAAACAATGCAACTGACAAAGGATTAATTTCCAAAATAGACAAACAGCTCATACAACTGAATATCAAAAAAACAAACAACCCAACCAAAAAATGGGCAGATCTAAATAGACATTTCTCCAAAGAAGGCATACAGATGGCCAACAGGCATATTAAAGATGCTCAACATTGCTAATTATTAGAGAAATGCAAATCAAAACTACAGTGAGATATCACCTCACATCGATCAGAATGGCAATCATCAAGAAGTTTATGAATAATAAATGCTAGAGAGGGTATAGAGAAAAGAGAACCCTCCTACACTGTTGGCAGGAATGTAAATTAGTGCAGCCACTATGGAAGACAGTATGGAGGTTCCTTAAAAAACTAAAAATAGAGTTGCCATATGATCCTGCAATCCTACTCTTGGACATCTATCCGGAAAAGACGAAAGCTCTAATTTGAAAAGATACATGCACCCCAATGTTCACAGAGGAACTGTTTACAATAGCCAAGACATGGAAGCAAACTAAGTGTCCATCAACAGATGAACGGATAAAGAAAATGTGGTATTTTATACAGACACACACACACACACACACACACACACACACACACACATACACACACACACACTGGAATATTATTCAGCCATAAAAATGAAATAATGCCATTTGTAGAGTTAACTTTTGAGGAGAAAGATCATTATATGTTTCTAGAGCTATCCAAGTTTGAGGTGGTTCTGATTCTAGAAACTTAACCCCAACCCTTTAAACATTGTGTAACAGAGAAGAACAAACCTGACTCCATATTGAATCAATTCCATTAGCTCTAACCCTTGTGCTCTGTTGCCTATGCTTAGTCATGCTGGCTCTGCACCTTTCTCTAAAAGAATGTTGCCTATAGCCTGAAATCTGCATGGAAGCCCTTTCTCAAGGCTCTGCCTCCCAGGCTTGACCTTTAAAGCCATAACACCTTTCCTTCATATGGAGATTAAAAGTTGCAGAACAGAAAATAACATTTGTCTTGTTGGTGGTTTATAGAAATATCATGACCTGACCTACATGGACAGCTGCACCAAGAAGTCTGCAACAGTCACACTCCCTCCCCTTTTAGTATAAAAGAAGCCTGAATTCTAATTCAGGTAAGGTGGTTCTTTGGGACACTAGTCCTCCATCTCCTCAGTCTGTTGGTTTTCCAAATAAAGTCACTATTCCTTTCCCCAACACCTCATGTCTCTCAAATAATTGATTTATTGGCTTGTCATGTGGCAAGCAATATGAGCGTGGACTCTTTAACAATTGTTGAAGCTAGCTTGATAAAAGGAAACTGAATGCTAAACCTTGTCTGAAACTCCCCGCAGTTTATCTCCTTAAGCAGTAGCTCTATAAATTTTCAGGCTCCTACTAAATTATATGGGAAACAAAACTTAAGCACTGTTTGACTAGCTCTTCAAAAATGCTCTGAAAATAAGGAACAAGACCACCCTCAGTCTCTGCCTTTTCCACCCACCAAAACAAACAGTTTAAGCCCACATTGTAATATTTAACCATAGTTTGCTGTCTACGAGATCTGTATTGATGCCCCTTTGTTTCCCACTAGACTACTAGCTCCTAGGGGTCAGGGATTGTTTGGTGTTTACTGCTGCCTTCTACACAAGGTTTAGCACTGTTTCTGGCACCTGCTAAGGAAGAGCAATAAATGTGTGCTGACTTGAACCAAATTTAAAATAAGGCGAAATTCCTCTCTTTCCTTTATTCATTTAATATGTCACTATAATTGAATGTTAAACAATAACCACAAAAAGGAGTTGGTGTTTATATCATGCTAGTCAGAATTTCTGAGGTATCAAACAAAATGATTTGCTTGGAGTCGGGGAGAATATTCTATTGTAGTACAATCCACATAACATAAAATTAACTACATTTAGTGTGTACACAATGTTATGAGCATTTTTAAAATTAGTCTAATAAAGAAAATATTTACAAAGAAAGGAGTCACTACCTTTAAAAACACTATTTGAGCACATTTCCATTTCTGTAAATTCTCACTTTGCTTATGTTAGAATTTCAGAGAAAGGATGTCATAATTAGTATACATTTAGTAATAGTATAATAGTATATATTCTTTGGCATTTATTTTAGTGATAAAATATTCCTATGAAGGCAATACCAGAGTGTTTTGAGCCTTATGGGTAGTACTCCGAGCTCCTCGAGTATTTTATAAGCCTGGAGTGCAGGGCATTCTCGTTTATACACACCTGCCCCCAAGCACACTCTGCAGCCCCATGAACAACCCAGCCAGCAAGGCTGCCTCTCAGTTCCATGACCTCCTCAACTTTGATGATCTTGTCCTCCATTCTACTTCCACCATCCATTCCCTGGACCATCTCATGACATTGTCATCACCTATAATTCTTCCAACTACACAAACATTCTCTGCTCAGAGTTTCCATTAGGTTTTTGGTTCAACTGCCCCCAGTATGACCAGTCTGCAAGCTCAATGAGCTATCCATCCCTTTGAGTTCCCAGGTTTGTCCCAATCCTTAAGCTTCTTTTTTTTCACTTGTCAACTTACACAGCTTAAGACCTGTCATTTCAATGATACCCTTGCCAGTCCCGTAAACTTCCTCGCCCCTCTTTGGTTTACAGCCAAACCCCATCTAAGACAGGGTCACATGACAGGTAAGGACAGAAATCTGGAGCAAGATGGTGTATGTCTGTTTTTGATCAATGAGCATTCTGAGCACCCAGCCTAGTGCCTATGTGTTGTAGGCAGTAAAGATATATTTGCTGTGTGAACACCCCATCCCTTAATATTCTTAAATGGGTGAAATCTGATTAAAATGACCAGGATTAGGAGGTAGCAGGATGGGACAGATAGGCGATTGTAGTATTACCAGACCACCCAGCTGGTTGCGTGTGTATAAAGCCTCAGGATTTTCAGTACCAACTGCTTCTCTCTCTCTCTGTGCCCTCCACCTTCCTTGTATTCTTGAGCTGCTGCCACCATCCACTTACACCCCACCACATCATGACTGCCCCCAAATTTCTGTAGAGAATACTCTAACGGTATTTAAATGTTTGGGACATGGAATTTCAACAGCCCTGTCACTTTGATTGTGTTTCAGCCAAATGAGATTGCTCTAATTACCCACATCACTTTGGCTGGAGCAGTTTCAACTTTTCTCATTTCCTCTCACTCTAATGAAATAACAGGAATATAGCAACTGAAAAATCATGTTTCTTACTAAACCTGTCTTATAATTTCGTATTCCTTAATTCAGCATGTTCAATATTGAAGATGATTCCTAGGTTGCTCTTTTCCCATTATGACTTTTTTCCTAGTTAGATTCCATATATATAACTCTTTGGGAAAAAAATAATAACTTTGATTCCATCACATAAAAAGAGGCAGAAATCTTCACAGACAAGTCCAGCATCTCTGTCTACACAGGTGAAATACTATAGATAATTGAAGATATTATCTACATAATTCCTGCTCAGAATATACACTCACCTGAAATTGCCTCACACATAATAGCACTGATATTTTGGTGCTTCTGTGGATGAACATATCTATTCCAATTCTCTTATTTTCCAAAATATCAAAAGTAGAACCAAGAAGTTGATTTCAGATGTCCTAGCCGGCTCACCTTAGTATTATAATTGGACTGTGAAAATATGCTGATTTCTTGATCATTTTGACCTTTGATATGGACCTTTCATTTTGACTTTGATATCACCATAAATTATGAAAGCCTTAAAGTAAGATAACAGTACCCTAACAGCCCAAGCAAGGCCAGGAAACACATCATTTATTTATCATAATTTTTGAAATATAAACTTGGTCGTAGCACTTTACTATTCATACACATTTTCTCCCTTCGGCTTGAGAGAGTGAGAACTACCTATCCCTAAACATATACCAAATCACTGAGGAGAAATCTTACTATTCTTTCCTAAGCTTATCCTGGGAGCCATCTAAATGTTTTTTGTTCTGTAACAAATTTTGTAACAAATTTGTTCTGTAACAAATCTAGCTCATAACTTCCATTTGAAGTGTACAGTTAGAAGACAAAACCTGGAAAGTTCACTCAAGAGCAAGTTGTAAAGACGTATGGCAACATCTAATTTTGGATTACATCTTCATCAGAAGAGGCTGTCTGATAGCAGGAAAAGCCCTGAGACCTAAAGTGAGAACTCTGGCACCTGAATTCCAGGTTAATCAATTTAAAACTGTGTAATAATCAATAATTACCAACAAATAATCAATTTATACCTTGTGAAAACACTTTTAAACTTCCGTTAATACTGCCTTTGCTCACACCAGTTAGAATGGGCATCATCAGAAAATCTACAAACAACAAATGCTGGAGAGGGTGTGGAGAAAAGGGAACCCTCTTGCACTGTTGGTGGGAATGTAAATTGATACAGCCACTATGGAGAACAGTATGCAGGTTCCTTAAAAACCTAAAACTAGAACTACCATATGACACAGCAATCCCACTACTGGGCATATACCCAGAGAAAATAATAATTCAAAATGACACATGCACCCCAATGTTCATTGCAGCACTATTTATAATAGCCAGGTCATGGAAGCAACATAAATGCCAATCGACAGATGAATGGATAAAGAAGTTGTGGTACATATATACAATGGAATATTACTCAGCCATAAAAAGGAAAGAAACTGGGTCATTTGTAGAGACATGGATGGATCTAGAGACTGTCATACAGAATTAAGTCAGTCAGAAAGAGAAAACCAAATATCGTATATTAATGCATATATGTGGACTCTAGAAAAATGGTACAGATGAACCAGTCTGCAGGGCAGAAATAGAGACACAGATGTAGAGAATAAACATATGGACACCAAGGGGGGAAAGCGGCGGGGGTAGTGGTAGTGGTGTGATGAATTGGGAGATTGGGATTGACATGTATACAACGATGTGTATAAAATGGATAACTAATAAGAACCTGCTGTATAAAAAAAAATACTGCCGGGCTTCCCTGGTGGCACAGTGGTTGAGAGTCTGCCTGCCGATGCAGGGGATGCGGGTTCGTGCCCCAGTCCGGGAAGATCCCACATGCCGCAGAGCGGCTAGGCCCGTGAGCCATGGCCGCTGAGCCTGCGCGTCCGGAGCCTGTGCTCCGCAACGGGAGAGGCCACAACAGTGAGAGGCTCGCGTACCGCAAAAAAAAAAAAAAAAAAAAACTGCCTTTGCAACTATCAGTCACTAATTTAAAATAGACCTATACCTATCCAAACCCCTATTATGTGAAATTACTATGCTAAGTAGCAATAGTTCAAAGAGAAACATTGCCTCTACCCTCAAGAAGCACATAGTTTAGTGAGACCAATAGACAAAACACTGTATCAGCATAGATTTAGAAAGTGAAGCATGCTTTGAGAACGGGCAGAGAAACATCTGACTTGGTCTTTGGCTGATGGTAATAGCTTCTGACAGGTGATTTAGATAAATGAGATGGCATATGTAAAACTGACAGGCACATAGTAGTTATTCCTCCTACAACCCATCCCTATGAGAAATTCAGGCTCTTTAAAGGATGGGTAGGAAATGATGAATGAGAAAGGAGATGATGGTAAGGGATGAGAAGAGCTGCGCTGCCCTGCAGCTCCTTCCATTCAAAGCTCAGAGCCAGAGCCGTGCGTAGTGACCTGGCGGTGGTGCACCTCTCCAGAGTCATGGCACGTGTCTGTTTACCAGCTCACTGACAAGAAACTCTGGATTCTGTTCTGACATTGCTTCTAGGGGATATAAGAGCAAGGGGAGATTTGTGATGAGGAAACCTATCATCACTAGATGTTTTAGAGGTCAAGTAGCGGGAAACCAGAAAGCACAAGCAAAATGAAAATCTAATGTGTCGGCAAGTGTTAACAATTGTTATGGGACAGGTAGATCATATCTAAATATCTACTCTGCCTCTGAGTCATTGCCGCCAGTCCCTGACACAGGGCAACTGCCCCCAATTTGTAATGCATCCATTTTTGGAGCAAATTTGTTCAAGCTTTAGCCTAGTCCAAAAAGGAGAATCTTTATTCTGCTTGTCCTGTAATATTCTTGGACAATGCCACAATTTTGCTATTCCAGAAATATCCCTGAGTCTAAAGTTTCCTTAGGGTTGAGTTGGACAGAAGCAGGAGACTCATTGCTAATGTGACTTGACTTTTGGGGCCCTCCTAAGGGGAAACCCCTACAGTATCACACAGCAGCCGCCTGTGGCACAGCCTAACTCCCCGCCTACCTGCCATGCTCTTAGAAAGAAAGCCATCAATTTCTCATTTCCCTCGGGATTCAAGACTGCCTGCTTTGCATCAAATTAACGGAGGTTTTCCACAGAGAAATAAAATGTGATCTCTGATCATCTAACCGTGTGAATCTGAGGGAAAAAAGAATGCTCAAAGTGCATTTCAAAATTCTCTCATCACATCAAAGTCTGAACCACGATATAAAAAGAAGCCTAAATTACCCACTGAGAGCAGCTGTTGTGAGGTGCTAATTCAGTAACAGTTTATTCACATCTACTATTTTACTTAATGTTTTGAACACAGAAGTGACATATATTTCACATTTTGCACTTCACATAAATACAAGGCACTCCAGCAATCTTATTTTCGTTTTGCTATGTTCTTTACCAAACCTCTCCAAAAAAAAATCAGACATTTTAAGAGACTGTAAAATTTTGCAATGTTTTATTATGCCTGCCCTGAAAGCTATGAACAGCACGGGTCCCTGTGCTTTAATGGTTTCTCTGTAAACTTGGAGTAAGAAGGAGAGGCCTTGAATCCCCTATGTTATCACAGTGCTTTAGGTCATCTTTAATTCCTAGATGCTAACTAAGTGCCTAGCACAGTGGATTCCTGATTTGGTTACATATTAGAATCATCTGGGAAGCTTTTTAAAATCCTGATGCCCAGGTCACAGCCCAGCAACTGAATCAGAATGTCTAGGTTGGCAGCCAGGAAGGAATCAGTATTTTTCAAAGATCCCAGGGTGTTTCAAAAAGGCATCAATATTTGAAACTCCTGTCCTAGCATAAGGTTGGTACTCATTACATTTTTTCTGATAACTGATAATATAAATTAGTTGATGAGTGGGAGGGAGAATCATGAGGGAAGAGAGAACGAATGGGAGAATGATTTAGAGTTAGAAGTCCTGAGTTCAAGATCTAGCTTGTTAATTTCTGTGTAACTTTGGGAAAGCAAGTCGTTAATTTATGAATCTATTCCCTTTTTCATACAATTGAGATAATAATATTGTCCTAAGCAGTAACACCATCATCATCTTAACGACCATTACCACCTTTACTTCTTAACTATCTCATGAAATTCCCACCTTAATTCACATCTACACAACTTTAGGGCAATGACCATGCTTCTCCAGGCCATGTGTCCAAGGTCTTCAGAATCAATACTTCTTAGAAAAGATTCCTCTTCTCTTCTCAGAACAATGACAGCTCAAGGAATGATTTACTGTATCATTTGCCTTCAGAATATTATCTTAGCCCACCACTACAAGGCTCAACGTTGCCCAAGCTCCCTCACTGTCCTATAGCAGATGTGTGAACCAAAGGGGCATGTCATACTGTGCAACCTCTATCCTTTGTTCTTTGCAGCCAAAGTGTTACCTTTACAGAGGCTTAAGGATAAATACACCTTGAACAAAGATAAAATCCTTGTGACCAGCTGGTCTGTAGCTCTGCTGGGACAGAGCCAAAGGAATCACTTGAACTTGCAACAAGATGGATTTGAGTTTAACATTAGGAAAAATGTCCTAGGTGTAAAGGTTATTTATATTTATAAAAATAAACGACGTGATACCCTTTTCTGTCTTACATTTTATGTAATTTTTCCTAGCATTTAGTGGGAAAAGGTATCCTTAAAGTGTAGTGGTTAAAAACATTAGTTTTGGCATCAGAACTGAATTTTCATCCTGGCTCCATCGCTCACTAGCTTAACCTCTCAAAACCAGGTACCATGGCCTGACCTGTGAGATTAGGAGAGTAACACACACTGTACTTCACAAAGTTGTTGTGAGTAATAGGGTGACCATATAATTTGCCACTCAGATCAAGATACTTTTTTGAGAGTGAAAAGGGGTTACCTCATTAATTAGTGGGTTTTATTTAATCTGTAACAGAGTTAATATCTGTTCCTGGCCAACCTGAACACATGGTCAACCCACATAGTGGGCATCCACTATGTGGAAGACATGTGAAATTAGGGTAAAATGTTGAAATGAGTCAAGATGGAATTTAGTTCTTCCAATTCAGCTTGTATATCAACTCGCTGGAGGCATTTCTTATGCCAAGTCACCCATCAATGCAGGTTTATTGAATTGAATTGGGTTTAAGAAAAAAGGTAGAGATTTTCACACTTGTTAAAAACATAAATAATAATTAAAGAAAGTTTGACAAAAGGGACCATGCATATTATCCAGTCTACTGCTCATATCTTACAGTTTAGGAAACAAATTCAAAGAAAAGGCATCATCTTCCCATAATCTCCTCACAGTGAGAATCAGAGAATAGAGAAAACTCCAGGGTTCTTTCCATCAGATTATTATATTAAATTGCTCTTTGCAATATACCAAAAACTGTTGCTACATAAAGACACAAAACTTTGGGGAATATGTTTATGAAGGAAATGCAGTTGCCTTAGCTGCTTTCCTAAAAGCCACTTGGAACAAAAAACATGTCTTTCGTAAGCATAACAAAGTGTTGTAGCCCCAAGCCACCCCTGAGCTGCTGTCTCCTCTGAGAGAAAAATGCCTGATCGCTGGCTGCCACTCACTGCTTCTGTGTCTTAGGTCCCGTATCCAGAATCAGACGTGACTTTCTCAAATTGGTTTCCTATCTTACAGAAGCATCTTGCAGGAACACTCCATGTTTTACAATACAGACAGATGTTAGAAGTGGACCTACTGAGTGCAGTCCACAATTAAATATCAAAAACCTGGAGTGTCCGTTGAAGTCTTTGATTCCCCAGTTATTATCCTCTGTTGTCAAAGATGAGAAATTACTACAAAATTAGGGTACTGCAGAATTCTATCAGAAAAGGTTAGCATCAAAGTAGCTACTAAACATCAGATCCTACAGAGGCAAAAATCTTTGTTAGTTTCTGTCTTTGTTGTTGATGATACTTCTTCAAACAAGCAAAGGAATTTTAAGAAAGGGGGGAAATGATAACTTATTTAACAAAAAGGGAAAAAAAGAGAGACCTTCTCTGGGCAAATTACTTGACCTCTCAAGGTCTCAGTTTCCGGTCTGTAAAATGGGAATAAATGTGTCTACTTTACATAGCTGTTGTGAAACACAAATTCATAACTAAAAGGTGTGTTCCACATGGTGGGCTCTCAATACCTAATCATCTTTATTCCACCCCTTCTTTATATTTTAGGTTTACCATACAAATAACTTTCAGTTCCCTGACTGGGGTTAATACGGATTTTTTTCCTACTATGTGTACTGATAGAATATACTGAGGTAAGAACATCACAGATGTTTTTTCTAGATACACTTCTGTGTACCGACATTTATATCTTCTTATTTCTTGTGTTTCTGATGTTGAGGATATGCGTGCCAAAAATATGAAAAGAACAAAAACAGATAGTGGAGAGTTTTAAGGTCAAATATAATTTTAGTTAAACTTGAATTTGTTATAAGATACCTTCTCCACTCTAAAAGAATAAGTTCTTGAGTATCAGTTCAACAACCAACAGTTTATTGTCTTAAGTGCTTCTCAGACTTTAGTGTATCTAAGAATCTTTTGAGAATGGTATTTTAAATGCAAATTCTGAAAGCCTCCTAATAAAATCTGATTCAGTACATCTGGAGCAGGTCTCCAGGAATCTGTATTTTTGCAAGCCCATCGGTGGTCCTTGCAGGATGCTTTGAGAAACTTCTCTCTGACATTCCGGGTCCTCTGCTTAGGATTCTGGAGTTGCTCATGGTCCTCCAGTCCTGAGATGTGTACTCAGAGGACTACAGTCCTTCAGGAAATACTAATGGAGGTCTACACAGGGTGCTATGGGGAAACAGAAGGGAAAATGAAGAAATACTCCAGATTCTAACTAAACAAATCCTTAAGAAATTATTCTAGGACTTCCTTGGTGGCACAATGGTTAAGAATCCACCTGCCAATGCAGGAGACACAGCTTCAAGCCCTGGTCTGGGAAGATCCCACGTGCCGCGGAGCAACTAAGTGCATGCACCCCAACTACTAAAGCCCACGGGCTTAGAGCCTGAGCTCCGCAACAAGAGAAGCCACCTCAGTGAGAAGCCCGCGCACCACAACGAAGACCCAACGCAGCCAAAAATAAATAAATTAATTATTTTTTTTTAAAAAAGAACAATTATTCTACACAAATTACTTTTGATAACTTGCAGCTTTCTTTCTTATTTCTCTTAAAACAGACAAAAGGGGGCTTCCGGGAAGATGGCAAAAGAGAAAGACGCGGAGATCACCTTCCTCCCCACAAATACATCAGAAACACATCTACACGTGGAACAACTCCTACAGAACACCTACTGAACGCTGGCAGAAGACCTCAGACATCCCCAAAGGCAAGAAACCCCCCACGTACCTGGGTAGGGCAAAAGAAAAAAGAATACACAGAGACAAAAGAATAGGGACGGGACCTGCACCAGTGGGAGGAAGCTGTGAAGGCGGAAAAGTTTCCACACACTAGTAAGCCCCTTCGTGGGCGGAGACTGCGAGAGGCGGAGGGGGGAGCTTCGGAGCGAAGGAGGAGAGCGCAGCAACAGGGGTGCGGAGGGCAAAGCGGAGAGATACCCGCACAGAGGATCGGTGCCGACCAGCACTCACCAGCTCGAGAGGCTTGTCTGATCACCCGCCTGGGCGAGCGGGGCTGCGAGCTGAGGCTCGGGCTTCAGTCAGAGTGCCGGGAGAGGACTGGGGATGGCGGCGTGAACACAGCCTGCAGGGGGTTAGTGCGCCACGGCTAGCCAGGAGGGAGTCCGGGAAAAGTCTGGAGCTGCCGAAGAGGCAAGAGACTTTTTCTTCCCTCTTTGTTTCCTGGTGCGCGAGGAGAGGGGATTAAGAGCGCTGCTTAAAGGAGCTCCAGAGACGGACGCGAGCTGCAGCTAAAAGGCGCGGACCCCAGAGATCGGGGTATGAGACGCTAAGGCTGCTGCTGCCGCCACCAAGAAGCCTGTGTGCGAGCACAGGTCACTATCCACACCCCCCTTGTGGGGGGCCTGTGCAGCCCGCCACTGCCTGGGTCCCGGGATACAGGGACAACTCCCCGGGGAGAACGCACGGCGCGCCTCAGACTGGTGCAACGTCACGCCAGCCTCTACCGCCTCAGGCTCTCCCCACACTCCGTGCCCCTCCCTTCCCCCCCGGCCTGAGTGAGCCAGAGCCCCCGAATCAGCTGCTCCTTTAACCCCGTCCTGTCTGAGGAAAGGACAGACACCCTCTGGCGACCTACACGCAGAGGCGGGGCCAAATCCAAAGCTGGGCCCCTGGGAGCTGTGAGAACAAAGAGAAAGGGAAATCTCTCCCAGCAGCCTCAGAAGCAGCAGATTAAATTTCCACAATCAACTTGATGTACCCTGCATCTGTGGAATACATGAATAGACAACGAATCATCCCAAATTAAGGACTTTGAGAGCAAGATTTATGATTTTTCCCCTTTAACTCTTTTTGTGAGTGTGTATGTGTATGCTTCTGTGTGAGATTTTGTCTGTATAGCTTTGCTTCCACCATTTGTCCTAGGGTTCTATCCGTCCGTTTTTGTTTTGTTTTGTTTTAATTTTTTTCTCCTAATAATTTTTTTATTTTAATAACTTTATTTTATCTTACTTTATCTTATTTTACTTTATCTTCTTTCTTTTTTCCTTCCTTCCCTATTTCCTTCCTTCCTCCCTCCCTCCCTCCCTCCTTTCTTTCTGCTTCTACTAATTCTTTCTTTCTACTTTTTCTCCCTTTTATTCTGAGCCGTGTGGATGAAAGGCTCTTGGTGCTCCAGCCAGGAGTCAGTGCTGTGCCTCTGAGGTGGGAGAGCCAACTTCAGGACACTGGTCCACCAGAGACCTCCCACCTCCACGTAATATGAAACGGCAAAAATCTCCCAGAGATCTCCATCTCAACACCAGCACCCAGCTTCACTCAACGACCAGCAAGCTACAATGCTGGATATCCTATGCCAAACAACTAGCAAGACAGGAACACAACCCCACCCATTAGCAGAGAGGCTGCCTAAAATCATAATAAATCAACAGACACCCCAAAACACACCAACAGGCGTGGACCTGCCCACCAGAAAGACAACATCCAGCCTCATCCACCAGAACACAGGCACTAGTCCCCTCCACCAGGAAGCGTACACAACCCAGTGAACCAACCTTAGCCACTGGGGACAGACACCAAAAACAACAGGAACTACGAACCTGCAGCCTGCAAAAAGGAGACCCCAAACACAGTAAGATAAGCAAAATGGGAAGACAGAAAAACACACAGCAGATGAAGGAGCAAGATAAAAACCAACCAGACCTAACAAATGAAGAGGAAATAGGCAGTCTACCTTAAAAAGAATTCAGAATAGTGAGAGTAAAGATGATCCAAAATCTTGGAAAGAGAATAGACAAAATGCAAGAAACATTTAACAAGAACCTAGAAGAACTGAAGATGCAAAAAACAATGATGAACAACGCAATAAATGAAATTAAAAATACTCTAGAAGGGATCAATAGCAGAATAACTGAGGCAGAAGAATGGTTAAGTGACCTGGAAGATAAAATAGTGGAAATAACTACTGCAGAGCAGAATAAAGAAAAAAGAATGAAAAGAACTGAGGGCAGTCTCAGAGACCTCTGGGACAACATTAAATGCACCAACATTCGAATTATAGGGGTTCCAGAAGAAGAAGAGAAAAAGAAAGGGACTGAGAAAATATTTGAAGAGATTATGGTTGAAAACTTCCCTAATATGGGAAAGGAAATAGTTAATCAAGTCCAGGAAGCACAGAGAGTCCCATACAGGATAAATCCAAGGAGAAATATGCCAAGACACATATTAATCAAACTGTCAAAAATTAAATACAAAGAAAACATATTAAAAGCAGCAAGGGAAAAACAACAAATAACACACAAGCGAATCCCCATAAGGTTAACAGCTGATCTCTCAGCAGAAACTCTGCAAGCCAGAAGGGACTGGCAGGACATATTTAAAGCGATGAAGGAGAAAAACCTGCAACCAAGATTACTCTACCCAGCAAGGATCTCATTCAGATTTGATGGAGAAATTAAAACCTTTACAGACAAGCAAAAGCTGACAGAGTTCAGCACCACCAAACCAGCTTTACAACAACTGCTAAAGGAACTTCTCTAGGCAAGAAACACAAGAGAAGGAAAAGACCTACAATAATGAACCCAAAACAATTAAGAAAATGGGAATAGGAACATACATATCGATAATTACCTTAAATGTAAATAGACTAAATGCTCCCACCAAAAGACACAGATTGGCTGAATGGATACAAAAACAAGACCCATATATATGCTGTCTACAAGAGACCCACCTCAGACCTAGAGACACATGCAGACTGAAAGTAAGGGGATGGAAAAAGATATTTCATGCAAATGGAAACCAAAAGAAAGCTGGAGTAGCAATTCTCATATCAGACAAAATAGACTTTAAAATAAAGACTATTAGAAGAGACAAAGAAGGACACTACATAATGATCAAGGGATTGAACCAAGAAGAAGATATAACAATTGTAAATATTTATGCACCCAACATAGGAGCACCTCAATACATAAGGCAAATACTAACAGCCATAAGGGGAAATGACAGTAACACAATCATGGTAGGGGACTTTAACACCCCACTTTCACCAATGGACAGATCATCCAAAATGAAAATAAATAAGGAAACACAAGCTTTAAATGATACATTAAACAAGATGGACTTAATTGATATTTATAGAACATTTCATCGAAAAAACCAGAATACACATTTTTCTCAAGTGCTCATGGAACATTCTCCAGGATAGATCATATCTTGGGTCACAAATCAAGCCTTGGCAAATTTAAGAAAATTGAAATTGTATCAAGTTTCTTTTCCGACCACAATGCTATGGGACTAGATATCAATTACAGGAAAAGATCTGTAAAAAATACAAACACATGGAGGATAAATAAAACACTACTTAATAACAAAGTGATCACTGAAGAAATCAAAGAGGAAATCAAAAACGACCTAGAAACAAATGACAATGGAGACACAACGACCAAAAATCTACGGGATAGCAAAAGCAGTTCTAAGAGGGAAGTTTATAGCAATACAATCCTACCTTAAGAAACAGGAAACATCTCAAATAAACAACCTAACCTTGCACCTAAAGAAATTAGAGAAAGAAGAACAAAAAAACCCCCAAAGTTAACAGAAGGAAAGAAATCATAAAAATCAAATCAGAAATAAATGAAAAAGAAATGAAGGAAACGATAGCAAAGATCAATAAAACTAAAAGCTGGTTCTTTGAGAAGATAAACAAAATTGATAAACCATTAGCCAGACTCATCAAGAAAAAAAGGGAGAAGACTCAAATCAATAGAATTAGAAATGAAAAAGGAGAAGTAACAACTGACACTGCAGAAATACAAAAGATCATGAGAGATTACTGCAAGCAACTCAATGCCAATAAAATGGACAACCTGTAACAAATGGACAAATTCTTAGACATGCACAACCTGCCAAGGATGAATCAGGAAGAAATAGAAAATATGAACAGACCAACAAAAAGCACTGAAAATGAAACTGTGATTAAAAATCTTCCAACAAACAAAAGCCCAGGATCAGATGGCTTCACAGGCTAATTCTAACAAACATTCAGAGAAGAGCTAACACCTATCCTTCTCAAACTCTTCCAAAATATAGCAGAGGGAGGAATACTCCCAAACTCATTCTACGAGGCCACCATCACCCTGATACCAAAACCAGACAAGGATGTCACAAAGAAAGAAAACTATAGGCCAATATCACTGATGAACATAGATGCAAAAATCCTCAACAAAATACTAGCAAACAGAATCCAACAGCATATTAAACGGATCATACACCATGATCAAGTGGGGTTTATTCCAGGAATGCAAGGATTCTTCAATGTATGCAAATCAATCAACGTGATACACCATATTAACAAATTGAAGGAGAAAAACCATATGATCATCTCAATAGATGCAGAGAAAGCTTTTGACAAAATTCAACACCCATTTATGATAAAAACCCTGCAGAAAGTAGGCACAGAGGGAACTTTTCTCAACATAATAAAGGCCATATATGACAAACCCACAGCCAACATCATTCTCAGTGGTGAAAAACTGAAATCATTTCCACCAAGATCAGGAACAAGACAAGGTTGCCCACTCTCACCACTCTTATTCAACATAGCTTTGGAAGTTTTAGCCACGGCAATCAGAGAAGAAAAGGAAATAAAAGGAATCCATCAGAAAAGAAGAAGTAAAGCTGTCAATGTCTGCAGATGACATGATACTATACATAGAGAATCCTAAAGATGCTACCAGAAAACTACTAGAGCTAATCAATGAATTTGATAAAGTAGCAGGATACAAAATTAATACACAGAAATCTCTGGCATTCCTATACACTAATGATGAAAAATCTGAAAGTGAAATCAAGAAAACACTCCCATTTACCATTGCAACAAAAAGAATAAAATATCTAGGAATAAACCTACCTAAGGAGACAAAAGACCTATATGCAGAAAATTATAAGACACTGATGAAAGAAATTAAAGATGATACAAATAGATGGAAAGATATACCATGTTCTTGAATTGGAAGAATCAACATTGTGAAAATGACTCTACGACCCAAAGCAATCTACAGATTCAATGCAATCCCTATCAAATTACCACTGGCATTTTTCACAGAACTAGAACAAAAAATTTCACAATTTGTATGGAAACACAAAAGACCTCAAATAGCCAAAGCAATCTTTAGAACGAAAAACGGAGCTGGAGGAATCAGGCTCCCTGACTTCAGACTATACTAAAAAGCTACAGTAATCGAGACAGTATGGCACTGGCACAGAAACAGAAAGATAGATCAATGGAACAGGATAGAAAGCCCAGAGATAAACCCACACACATATGGTCACCTTATCTTTGATAAAGGAGGCAGGAATATACAGTGGAGAAAAGACAGCCTCTTCAATTAGTGGCGCTGGGAAAACTAGACAGGTACAGGTAAAAGTATGAAATTAGAACACTCCCTAACACCATACACAAAAATAAGTGCAAAATGGATTAAAGACCTAAATGTTAAGCCAGAAACTATCAAACTCTTAGAGGAAAACATAGGCAGAAGGCTCTATGACATAAATCACAGCAAGATCCTTTTTGACCCACTTCCTAGAGAAATGGAAATAAAAACAAAAATAAACAAATGCGACCTAATGAAACTTCAAAGCTTTTGTGCAGCAAAGGAAACCATAAACAAGACCAAAAGACAACCCTCAGAATGGGGGAGAAAATATGTGCAAATGAAGGAACTGACAAAGGGTTAATCTCCAAAAATTTATAAGCAGCTCATCCAGCTCAATAACAAAAAAAAAAACAAACAACCCAATCCAAAATGGGCAGAAGACCTAAATAGACATTTCTCCAAAGAAGATATACAGACTGCCAACAAACACATGAAAGAATGCTCAACATCATTAATCATTAGAGAAATGTAAGTCAAAACTACAATGAGATATCATCTCACACCAATCAGAATGGCCATCAGCAAAAAATCTGGAAACAATAAATGCTGGAGAGGGTGTGGAGAAAAGGGAACCCTCTTGCACTGTTGGTGGGAATGTAAATTGATACAGCCACTGTGGAGAACAGTATCCAGCTTCCTTAAAAAACTACAAATAGAACTACCATATGACCCAGCAATCCCACTACTGAGCATATACCCTGAGAAAACCATAATTCAAAAAGAGTCATGTACCAAAATGTTCATTGCAGCTCTATTTACAATAGCCCGGATATGGAAACAACCTAAGTGTCCATCATTGGATGAATGGATAAAGAAGATGTGGCACATATATACAATGGAATATTACTCAGCCATTAAAAGAAATGAAATTGAGCTGTTTGTAATGAGGTGGATAGACCTAGAGTCTGTCATACAGAGTGAAGTAAGTCAGAAAGAGAAAGACAAATACTGTATGCTAACACATATATATGGAATTTAAGAAAAAAAATGTCATGAGGAACCTAGAGGTAACACAGGAATAAAGACACAGACCTACTTGAGAATGGACTTGAGGATATGGGGAAGGGGAAGGGGAAGCTGTGACAAAGCGAGAGAGAGGCATGGACATATATACACTACCAAACGTAAGGTAGATAGCTAGTGGGAAGCAGCCGCCTAGCACAGGGAGATCAGCTCGATGCTTTGTGACCGCCTGGAGGGGTGGGATACGGAGTGTGGGAGGGAGGGAAACGCAAGAGGGAAGAGATATGGGAACATATGTATATGTATAACTGATTCACTTTGTTATAAAGCAGAAACTAACACACCATTGTAAAGCAATTATACTCTAATAAAGATGTTAAAAAATAAAAACTTACTATGAAAAAAAAAAGCCACAGACAAAACCAGAAGACACTTGTATGAATTTCCTGGGTTACCTCAATGAATAATTCTTAGTCAGGTGCTAATTTTTAAAAACACCTGCCAATCTCCCTTTCAACAAGTAGGAAGTAGCCTAGGATTTAGGACATTCAAGTACCTGCTATGTAGCAGAAGGTATTTTACCTTATTTCTGGAAGCATCTCACATTGCCAGCCTGTAGCCATCCCCAAACTGAACCGAGTGTGAGCAATCTAAAATATCCGTAACTCCATTAAAAGGGCTAAACTTCCCCAATGCAGACAAAGATAATGTATTCATTATATTTTAATCGCCTATCCATTTCTTTGTACCCCTCACCAGAGTCTAAGTGCCTGTAGGGAAGACACTGTCTTGCCCTCTCCTATATCCCCAATTCCGAGAACAGCGCCTAGCACAAAAAAATAGTGATGACCGGATTAATGGGCAATACCTTTAATGGTTTAATAAAGAATCAATTCCAAGATCTTTAAGCACAACATCTAAGGCTCTGAATTCATCTTGCTAGCCTCATTCCTTATCATTCCCCTGCCTCTGACTTTAGCCTAAGGCGTCTCTAAATATCATACTCTGTATCAGCTATGTGGCTTTACTCTCCCTATTTCCTCTCCTTGAAAGGCTATTTCTTTACCTGCCTGATTCCTATATATCCTTCTAGAATCATTTCAGTCCTCCTGCTTCTTTTTTTTTTTTAATTTAAGACCCCAGAAAATAAAAGGACTGTGGCCCTAGATTGCTAGAGTATAATAAGTCTACTTCTGTTGGTCTTTAGTACCTATGATGGCTCTTTCTTTGGTAAAGGTTTCTCAATAGGCCACTTTCTTCTGAAAGCAGTATCATTTCTTTTTCCTGTCTTTAAATGAGAACTTCAGAAAATAACATTCAGGAAACTGGTAATTTAAAAAGTTAAAAATATAGTAAGAACCTGCTGTATATATAAAAAAATAATTAATAAATAAATAAAAAGTTAAAAATGAAAAGAATAAGCAAATAAGACTTATTATGTTAGAAAGTCTAGGTAGATCTTACCTGGGTAGTTTTTGAGAGGGAAAATACTTTTAAGTCAAGATTTTGGTTTTGGTCTGAACCCTCAGCCTACTCTTTTTGTTACTTTTAGTTCTTATTTAGCTTTAGAATATATTCAGGTACTTTCACTACTGAATTTACATAGCAAAAAAATCCCACTGACAAGGTTAAAACTACAGCTAATTTTTTATTCAGAAGATACTGGCTGTCACTTTCCAAAATTTATGTCATGATATAATTCTGAAGACAAAGTCACTGTGATACTAAACATGAGTTTTGGTTCAAGATAATTTTCTGCCCATCTGTTCTTTGCAGTGAAACCTGAAGGGTCATTTTCTAACCCTGACAATCCCTCATCATCATCACGGAACAAGTCCCAGACAATAGCAACAACCACCTCATGTGGCCCCGATTTTCTGCAGTAGGCATTCAACGAGAGTCTCTGAGGCATACAAAACACTGTATCAAGGGCTGTGGTGACAAGATCAAAGAGACATAGATGCCCTTTTTAGAAAATAAAGAAAGCTGCAAGATCATAATAAGGCATGTGAATAAATATCTCCAACAAGAAGTAGCAAGTGATCAGTGGAATTATGAAGAACTGTAAGATTTCAGGAAAGGGAGAGACTAGCTACTTCCAGCAGGGAGAAGATTCAGAAAATATTGTGAAGGAGTTGGTCTTTGAAATATGCCTTGGAGGCTGGGGATTGGGTATAGACAAAAGATGCAAGAAAGGATATTCTAACAACTGAGGACTGTTACTGAGCTGAGGGTTAATAAATCAGTTCTACTTCATTTTTTCATTCACTCATTTGACAAATATCAATCAAATGTCTTTTATGGGCTACACAATACTATGCCGTAAGTATAAAGTGGTGAAAAAAAAATATGCAGCCCCTGCCTTAATGGAGCTTAGAGTCTAAAATCCTCTATCTACCTCCTTTCCACATTTTCACTTTTCAAGTCTGGGGCAATGTACAGTCCTGGAACTAATTAGAGCGTAGATTAAAGAGTCCAGAGCAGGGCATATGGATAGTTGATGACTGACTGCACAGAAGTGATCACTATAAGCTTGAGACCAAGTTTTATACCTACATGTATAAAGATAAGAAACAAAAAAGAGTGCGTTTTCCATTTGTTTGCTCATAATCTAAGTATAACTAGCTAGAACTTTCATTACAACCTACTAGGTTCTGTGCTCATGACTTTTTAAAAATCGAGCCAAACAAATTAAATCATCCAAATAATAAAATAACAATTTTTTCTTCTAAGAGCTTTAAGAAACACAACAATTAGGAAGACTGAAGTTATCTTACAATAAGCCATTCATAATAAATATAAAACAATTAACTGTAAATCATCTAAATGTACCAATTAAAAGACACGTTGACAGAGTGGGTTAAAAAATATGACCTAATTATATGCTGTCTATGAGAAACTCATTTCAAATATAACAACATAGGCAGGTTGAAAGTAAAAAGATAGATAAAAATAACTGTAAACATTCATCCAAAGAAAGTAGAAGTGGCTATATTAATATCACATAGGACTGTAAACTTCTGAGCAAATAAAATTATCAGACACTGAGACATTACACAAAGGTAAAAGGGTCAATTCACCAAGAAGGTATAGCAATCCTAAACATATGCATACCAAATATGGTTCTGCAAAATATTTCATGTAAAAATTGATAGAATTGAAAGTAGAAATAGACAAACTCATTTTTAGTTGTAGACTTTAATCCACCCTCCACCAACAACAGATAAAGCAAGTAGCCAAAAAAGTTAGCAAATATATAGAATTTAAAAAAAAAAAATAGAATTCAACAACAGCATCAACTAACAGAGCCTAATTGATGTTTGTGGAACAATCCCCCCAATAACAGCAGAAAATACAGTCTTTTCAAGCATCCATAGAACATACACCAAAATTGGCTATATTATGGCTGTAGAGTAAATCTCAATGAATTTAAAAGAACTAAAGTCATATATATGTATTTTCCATCTACAATAAAATCAAACTTGAAATCAATAACAGAAAGATAACAGGAAAATCTCCAAACACTTAGAGACTAAACAACACAATTTAGTCAATGTGTCAAAGAAGTCTCAAAGGAAATTTTAAAAGTACACTGAACTGAGTAAAAGGGAAAATATAAAATATCAAAATTTGCAGGAAACAGCTAAAGCAGGATTGAGAGAAATTTAAAGCACTAAATGCATGCAATCAAAAAGAAGTCTCAAATCAATAATCTAAGCTCCCACCACATGAACCTAGAATAAGGAGAGCAAAGTAAGCCCAAAGTCAGCAGAAAGACTGGAGTAATAAAGATAAGAGCAAAAACTCAATAAAATTGAAAAAAGAAAAGCAATGGAGAAAATCAGTGAAATGAAGTGCTTGGTCTTTGGAAATATCAACAAAACTTACGAACCTCTAGCAAGACAGAAAAAGAAAAAAGGAAGACACAAATTACCAACATTAAGAATGAAACAGAGGATATTACTACAGACTCTATAGACATTAAAAGAATAATTAGGGTATACTCTGAAAAACTTTTCACCATAAATTTGACAGCTTTGATATAATATACCACTTCCTCAAAAAACACAAACTACCACAACTCTTTGAATATGAAATAAACTATTTTAATACCCCTGTACTATTAAAGAAATTAAATTTATTAATAAGAAACTTATAAAAAAAAGTTAATTTTCCCAAAAACTTAATATGGTTTCACTGGAGAATTTTGCCACACCTGTAAAGAAGAATTAGCACCAATTCTATGTAATTTCTACCAGTAAATCCTTCTCAAATCACTTTACAAAGCTAAGATTACCTTGATACCAAAATTAGACAGAGAGTACCAAAAAGAAAACTAGAAACCAATATTCCTCAGGAATTTAGATGTAAAAGTAACAAAATATAGACAAACAGAATTCAGCAGTATGTAAAAATAATTATATGCACTGACCTACTAGTATTTATTTCAGGGGTGCAAGGCTGGTTCAGAATTTGAAAATTAACCAATGTGATCCACTATATTAACAGCCTAAGGGAAAAAAAATCACATATCATATCAGTAGATGCAAAAAAAAAAAGCATTTGACAAAATTTAACATTCATTCATAATAAAAATTCAGAAAAGTAGAAATAGAGGGGGAACTTCCTCACCCTGATAAAAACCATCTAAAAACATGTACAGCAAACAATATACTTAATGGTGAAAGACTGGCTGCTCTTCCCTTATGATTGGGAACTAGGCAAAAATATTTGCTTTCACTATTCTTATTCAACATGGTGCTAGAACTTGTAACCAGTGGAATAAGACCAAAAAAAAAAAAAAAGTAATTCAAAGACCTACAGATTTACAGGAAAAAAAATAAACTGTCCCTATTCACAAAGGATATGATCGTCTATGTAGAAAATCTCAAGGGCTCTACCAAAAAAAGCACCTAATAGAACTAATAAGTGAATTAAACAAGGTTGCAGAATACACAAAAATCAGTTTTCTATAAAAAACAATGTTTCTGGGGCTTCCCTGGTGGCGCAGTGGTTGGGAGTCCGCCTGCTGATGCAGGGGACACGGGTTCGTGCCCCGGTCCGGAAGATCCCACATGCCGCGGAGCGGCTGGGCCCCGTGAGCCATGGCCGCTGAGCCTGCGCATCCGGAGCCTGTGCTCCGCAACGGAAGAGGCCACAGCGGTAAGAGGCCCACATACCGCAAAAAAAAACCAAAAACAAAAACAATGTTTCTATATACTAGTAATGTATAGAGGATATCAAATTTTAAAAATATAATACCATTTATAGTTGCTCAAAAACTTTAATACTTAGGTGTAAATCCAAAAAACATGTATTAAACTTTATGCTGAAGACTACAAAACACTGATATAACAAATCAATGGACATCTAAATAAATGGAGTAATATGCAATGTTCATAGATCAGAAGATGCAGCACAGTAGAGATGCCAATTCCCCCCAAATTGATGCTCAGTTTTAATACAATTGCTATCAAAATTCCAGCAAGAATTTTTTATATAGATCAGATTATTCTAAAATGTGTATAGAAGAAGAGCACAGGAGCTAGAATACCTAAAACAATTTTGAAAAAGAAGAATAAAGTTGGAGGCATCAATCAACCCAATTTCAAAACTTATTATATATAATAACTTTAGTCAAGACATTTCTGCAAGGAATGCTGCCCTTAAAGGAACCAAAAGCAGTCAAACCTCTGTCATGGTCCATGGGATATTTCCCCAAATGATAACTTAGAAAAACTGGCTAGGGAAGCCCAACAATTAGTTTCAGAAAATGAAGAATAAGACTGGAAATTCAACAGTTGTTTTGATAAAAAGAGAAAGCTCTGGTTTGGACCAACTAACAACCCAGTCTTACTGGAGACTCCAACATTCCCACTCCTAATCACTGTACATGCATTAAACAACTGGTTTATTGATAAAATGATAGCATCATTAATCAATATTGATGGGAAAACAAATATTAACAAGGCAAGAAAACATGCCTACCTCACTTGTCCCACTTACTCGAAACACGATCCAGGGAACCCTGCTCCCAGACGTTTAAAACTGTCTAATGGACAATTCAAGTTCTGGCAAATGGATTTCATACAATTTTCTCCATCTCATGAATATAAATATGTTTTAGTCATGATCTGTACGTTTTCTCACTGGACAGAAGCCTTCCCTGGCAGACAGGATACTGCCTCCTCTGTGGAAAAGAGTATCTCTACTTGGGAAATTCCTCTCAAACATCATAGTGATCAAGGACCCCATTTTACTGGTCAGGTACTTTGACAAGTCTGAATTCTCTGGCCGGTTTTAAAACACTTTCACTGTGCTTACCACCCTCAATCCTCTGGTTTGGTCAAACACACTAATGGCATTATTAAGGCTCAACTGGCAAAATTTGTAGAAGCCCTCCAATTACCTTGGCCAAAAGCATTGCCATTGATCTCTCTGAATCTCAGATCTGCCTCTTTTGGAACTCATAAACTCTCATCCTTTGAAATAGTTACAGAACACCCAATGTACTTGGCTCCTGCCTCTTTTGACCCCCAACTAATAAACAAAGAGATAGTTCAATATTGCAAAGGCCTAATTACCTTTATTTAAAACAACCATGCTTTGGTAGAGCAATCTTTTCACAGTGTGTTCTTGAGAGATGTAGACCTTGAGCATCGCATTTTGCAAACTGCAGACTTTGTTGAAAAAGACACCCCCAGAAAGACTCTCTTCAACGTCGCTGGAAAGGTCCCTAACCAACCCTCGTGCCGCCAAACTCAAGGGAATAGAGCCTTGGATTCATGTGACACAGCTAAAGAAAGAACCCTGACTGGACCTGCATGTCGTCCAGTGACCTGAAAGTGAAGATTTCCCAGAATTGAAGCAGATGACATCTGATCAGACAGTTTTCCCAAGATATCCAGACCAGGCCTATTGGAAGTTTATTGCCAAACCTTTGATGGTCACATAATGTTTCAAATGATCTCCAGGGTCTATAATCTTGTTAACATATGGACTTTAGATAAAAACTGCCTAAGAGCTCTCCCCCTCAGCCCTCCTTGTTACTCAAATGTGACCTCAATAGGTTTCAACCTGCACACTTTCCCTCGAATGTGGGACATTATGCCCAGGAAAGTTCCTTCTGCCATTGAAGGACAAAAAGTCACTGAAACCAGAAAACCTAATTCTTGATCAGAGATGCTTTCAGAGAAAGATCTTGATCAAAAGTGGGAAATGTAAAAATTAATAATCAGAAACCTCAATTAAAATAGTCAGGAGGCCAGAAGTGTATGGACTCTCATGCCCTTAAACAATAGCAGAGTCCAACAGGAAGAAGAAAGATTTCCTCCTCTTGCTTGGCAAGAGCTCCACCAATGAGAGACTGCCACAACTTAGCCAATGAAAAGCTACTATACTTTGAACTCTCAATTCCTCCAATGGACTCTTTGTTTACTCTAGCCCTCCCAACTTCCTTTCCCCTTTTGAAAAGAGTTCTCTTCTCCTTGTTGTGTAGGGACTTGTACATAGCTCACCATCACTGCAGACCCTGAATTACAATTCTTTGCTGAGCCCAAACAAACCCATTTTTGCTAGAGAAATAACTCGCAGTCTATTTGTTTTAGGTCAACAGATAAAAGAGCTCTGTTATAAAAGAGTGTAAGGTCATGTATCAGTAGACAATTATAGATACAAGCAAGTGCAGTGAGATTGTGTAGATCTTCTTGCAGAAGTTCTGTACAGAATATTGTTCGGTAAAATTGCAGGAAAGACTTCAATGATGAAAAGATTTAGGATATGTGCCATGAACGTTCAATAAACGGCCACCAAGTAGACAAGGCTGGGAAAGGTAATCCAAGCTGGGATAGCAGAGGGAGCAAAGGCACAGAGGCATGCAATGGTATGGTGCTGTCAGGGAGATGCAGGGGTTCAGCATGACTAATGCACAGTGTGCCGAGTGTGTTAAGGCAAATGGCTGGAGGAGCAGAGAGAAACCAGACCATGTAAGACTTACTACAGACTTTGGAATTTACTTCACTTAACATGATAATCTCTAGGTCCATCCATGTTGCTGCAAATGGCATTATTTCATTCTTTTTGAAGTAAGCCAAACAGAAAAGACAAATAGCATATGATGCTGCTTATATGTGGGATCTAAAAAAAAAATGATACAAATGAAGTTATTTACAAGACAGAAGTAGACCCAGAGACATAGAAAGCAAACTTATTGTTACCAAAGTGGAAAGGTGGGGGAGGGATAAATTAGGAGTTTGGGATTAAAAGATACACACTACTATATATAAAATAGATAAACAAGGACCTTCTGTATAGCACAGGGAACTATACTCAATTTCTTGTAATGACCTATAATGGAAAAGAATCTGAAAAAGAATCACTGTGCTATACACCTGAAACTAACGTAATGTTGTAAATCGACTATACTTCAATAAAGAAGTTTAAAAAAAATTTTTTGGAACTATCCAATAGCTCAGAGGTGTACTTCTGGGATGTATCCACCACCAGTGCTATTATACCCAGTGCTGGAGCATGGGAAGTAAAATTAGAATGTGTTTATATTTATTTTAATCTGATGCTTAATTTCTATTTGTGTATATGTTTTATAATGAAATATATTTATGTAGTAATACATGGTGTTATTTTATAAGTGAATAAATATACATATGTTAGGAACATATGTTTAAGTTTTTTCTTTACTGATGAGGTACATTATCTACAATGTTTGGAGACAACAGCTATTAAAGTATTAAGCAGGGCCATAAAGTAATGAGATTTTTGCATTATGAAGTCTTCATGGTAGGGGAGTATGGGACAGTGTGGACTAGAGATTAGAGGCAAGGAGAAGAGTTAGGTTGTTATTATAATTGTCCAGGCTGAGACAATGAGGATCTGAACGGTGGCAGTAGCTTTAGAGTTGGTGAGGAAGGAAGGAACTGCTATTGGAGAATTTTACAGAAAAATTATTAACAGGGTTCAGCCACTTATGAGATAGAAGAGATGAGGAACAGGGTGCATCTGGAATGATTCCCACGGGTGTCATTGGACTTGGATGACTAAGTGAATGTCAGCACCAGTCATGCGCATTAGGGCATGGGAACAGGGAAGGTTTGGTGGGAAAGCTAATGAGTGTGAACTTTTGACATGTTTAATTGTGAGACTCTTCTCTAACAATTGGATGGAAATGTTTAGGATACAGTTGGATATCTGGGTTTTAAAGTTCTGAAAAGGGATCTAACCTGATGATCAATATACATGGGAGTTACCAGCTTATCCTCAGAAGAGTACCCACAGAGTGAAATCAAAAAAATAAAAAAGAAAGAAAAGAAAAGAAGTTGAAGGACAGAAGCTAAGGGAACTCCAATATTTAAAGGAAAGTGGTAGGAAGAAAAGACAGAAAAAGCCACCCAGAAGAAAAGCTTATTAGATTGCTAGGAACAGTATGAGCAGAGATAGAAGTCATGGCAGTCCAGGTGAGGAAGAGTCTCATGAAGACAAGTGATCTAATTGTCTTGGGTAAACAACACTCCCTTGTTCCTCCTCCTATTAACATTGTCAAGTCTTTATTGAGCACCTGCAGTTAGACAAATTGCATTAATTTTAACATCACAGAATTATAGACACAGACTACAATGTAGAACAGAGTATCTATGAATAGTATTCTCAACATGAAGCAATTTTGTCTGCCATTTAACTGAGGTCAGCATTGTTAATTCAGCACTTAGTATACGGTAAATTAAGAGCATCATGAGGTGTATGCTGTGGATGGTTAAAAACACTGATACTGATGTTGGGCCAGATGTTAACAAATGATCAAGTTGATCATCTCCATTTTAGTAAATGACCTTATTCCACTACATGAATCAATGACAACATCATAATGCCAGGGACCTGACTCTACTTGTAGGGTACATGCCAGATGTGACATGAGGCATACTTCCTATTAGCAAAATAGGAAATAGTTTTTATCAAAACACAACTCAATTGATTTCATCCTTCCTAGGAGAAGAATCCCAAAATCTTCCACAAAACTCACCCACGTGTATACCTTGGTTTATTTGTCTTAACAATGTGTTTTAAAGCTTAGGCTAGACACATAAGCCAGAAGTTGAGTGCCCTGTAAATCAACCCCTCACCTTGAGTCACACGGGAAAGCGTATATGATTAAGAACAAGGCATCAAAGACAATTTACACACACACATGCATATACTTTGTAATACACAGGTTATGATTAATAAACAAAAGAAAAAAAATAACTTCTTGCCTGACATGGAAAGCTCATCTCACTTAAGCAGAAGTCATTGTCATCAAATGGCATTAGACAGTTGTCACCTGCTGGTTCTTTCCCCGGGAAACCTCTTGATTAAGTGCCCTTTCCAATCAGGCACATTCAATTTAGGAAAAACCCATTAAACAATAACTAGATAGTATTTTTCATTCACCATGACAAAGTGTTCTCTGCAGAGGTTGACAATAATTTTATTTGGGTTTAAATTTTACTTTCAGTTCATTGCTTGAGAAATCTTAACACTGAAAAAGTATCGTAAGATCTCAGAAGTAAAATGCACAAGGGCAGCAGCTGTGTTTGCATTGTTCAAATGTTTCCCAGCACTGACCTAACATTCAGCATTTCCTCAGTAATTGGCAAAGGAAGAAATTAGAGTACAATTTAAAATCTATCCATTATATCCGTTCTGTCAGGTAATAAATATAGTGTTTGAGTTCAGAAGGCAAAGATACAGATAAAATCCAACCAAGTCTACAGAGAAGCAATTTTTTCCCAGTACAGATGAGCCAATACAGTTCTTTTTTAGTATCAGTATTCTAGACATTTAGTTCACCACTGCCCTGGAAGGAACCGCAGTGGCCCTCTTCCCAGAAAATGTATTTTTAATGATGTGGTTGTCTCCAGAAATGGCCACCAACAATTCCACCCATCCTTCTAGCAACAGGCGGCTCCTCTCATCAAGAGGTCGAGGTTATTTCCCCTCCCTCTGAATTTGGGCTGACCTTGTGATTTACTTTGACCAACAGAATGCAATGGCAGGGACATGTGTGAGTTCAGAGCCTAGCCATTAAGATGACCGATAGCATCCACTTTTGCTCTCTTGGGACTCGACTGCCATGTTATAAGGAAGCCCATACTCTCCTGCTGGGAAGAGTGTTCATGTGGAGAAACCTTGGACGATAAGGCACTAAGTGGAAAAAGAGGTCATATAAAACCTTGGAGAACAGAAGTAGCCCAGCTGACAGTCACCTTCAAGGCCCCAGACATGTGAGAGAGGTAGTCTTGGATATTCTAGCCCAGCCCATTTGCCAGCTGAATGCAGCCAATGGAGTAACCCTAGCTGGAGCAGAAGGATCACCAGCCAACCCACAGAATGGTAAGAAATATTGATAAAACTATTAATGTTTTAAGCCTCTATATCTTGGGTGGCTTGTTATATAGTAATAGATAACTAAAACAAATAACATTACACTCCTCCCCTTCTATGTCACCATTAGCCTCTCATTTTTTTTTTTGATACATTTCTCATAGAAATTCTACCCTGTTTCCTTTCGCTGTAGTGTTGAAACCAGTTTTTAGAATGAAGAGCTACAGTTGGAAAATGCTGGTTTCTAAAACTTTCCAATGGGTATGATGTCAGATAACCTAACAGTTATTATAACGGAGACAGTCTGTCTTTAAATTGTTTACAATCAAATGTACTGTACTTGACATACTCAAATGCATAGAACTTTTACTCTTAAAATTCTTATAATTCTTGAGTAGTCAGTACAAGGAGAGCAAAGCCCCCATTTAATGTAGTCTGTCCCCACTACATGCACCTGAAAGAATCATTTGGGTTTAAGCTGCTCCATTACACAGTTAAGTATATATCTAAATATTTAAATTTTTCTAATCAGAAATGGTTTCTTCCTCTGTCATTCTAAATGTCAGTATTAGATGTTTTAATATTACTTAGGGTAGGTACACTCATCCAGAAAGTCTCTGGCAACATCCTTTTACTCAGTGGCATTTCAAAATAATGTGGCACGATGTTGTAAACTCTCAATAAAACCTCCTGGTAAACATGGAGTGTGATCCTTGTCATTAATGACTCCTGCCATGAAGTAATCCTCATCCTTTTTGTCCAGGCTGAGTTTCAGTGTGACTCCTCCCAAACAGAACATAAAGGGCGTGACCTATTCCTGAAATCCACCTACATAAAAAATCTTTTTTACGTGAAGATTACTCATACAATGGATAAAACAGTTAAGTTCGACCTCCCAGTACTCTGTGAAAGCAGCAGTGCCTCCGGTAATGCACCTCAGCCTGCCCCGAGAAACTCATTCACTGTAAACCACACTATGTTATAAATCCCAACTGCAAGCGCCTACAGTGACACTCTCTCGTAACAGAGCTAAAAGCAGATATAATCCGGTGTCTTCCCAGGGGAGTCTAAAGACAACTTTCCTTGTGAATAGTCAGACATTCTATCGCTGCGCTAAAATGTTCAGCAAGCAGACATGATTTATCCCTTCCTTTTTATAAACTATTATTTCTGCAGTTGTTAAACTCTGAGCAGTTACATATGCCTAATTTCAACTAACTGCAGGCAGAATACGCCGATAGGATTCTGCTCATTCTATCATTCTTGAAGACACCACGAGAGCTGGCTCTCCCTAGCGTTCTGTTCCAAACCCTTTGCTCTTCTCACTCCACGCCAAAAGAGGCAAACTCAAACATCTCCATCTCTAAGCTGGATCAGATCAGTAGCGATCCATTTAAACTTTCCCTGGGCATTCACATATATATTCACAGCTTCTGTGATGACTCCTAAATCTAAATTTCAGACTTAGACCTTGCCTTTGAATTCCAGCCCCTATAACCATCTGTGGTCCGTACCTGGCCACCTGCACATTCCACAGCTGCTTCAAAATTCACACGGTCAGTTATATTTCTCCTCCCATTCTTAGTCTAGGTTTTTCCTATCTTGTTAATGGAATCATCACTTACCCCGAAACTTGAGATTCTTAACTCTCTCTCCCTTACACTCCACAATCAGCCACACCAATTACTATCAGTTCTACCACGAAACACATCCTTTGAACCCATCCATTCCCTCTGTCTTACCTGACTGATGCATCATTTCTTGTCTTGACTTTTACATCTCTGTCCCCTCTGGTCTCCCTGCCTATAGCCTCACCTCCTCCCCAAACCATCCCCTGCCCAGGACCAAGGGTGATCTTTCTAAAACAGGGAACTAATCCTGAGTGGCAGCGTACTGGAGTGGTTAACTCTGTGGAAGTCAGAAGCTGGGTTGAATCCTGGTTCCATCACTTACTAGCCATGTCATCTTGGGAATGTAATTTATCCTGTCTTTGCCTCACTCTCCTCAGAAGTTAAATGGGAATAAAAATAATATCTACTTCAGTTGATTGTGATGAAGATGAAATAAACATGTATAAAGCTCTTAGAACAATGCCTAGCACACAGAAAATGCAATAGAAATAGTAGCTTAAATAAATGGATGCCACTTACCTGCTTAAAGCCCTTCTCTAGAGGAAAGGGCTTCCTGAGGGAAAGTGACCCTCCATAACCTGCCACCTGCTTCCCTGTCTGGCCTCAGCTCACTCTGTTTACCCCACATAGAAGCAGAGCTCCAGGCATAGCAGATCCTGAACCTGACCTGCTCTTTCATTCCTCCAACGCCCATCTCTCTGGAATACCCTCATCCCCACAGGAGGTAGGAGGAAACTCCCACTAATCCTTCAGGCTTCAAAGGATTAAGTGTCTCTTTCCTTTGAAAGTCCTTCTAGACTCACTCAAACCTAACTACTCAATTCATTTTTGGTTCCGTTCTGGGATCTAGTATCTATCTCTATTATTCTATCTACCACACTGCCTTGCAATTATATTTTTACAAGGCAATTTCCCCTACCAGGCATGCTCGTTCAGGTCAAGGACTGTATCATGTGTCCTCATATTCTTAATGGATAGCATAATATCTATTATGGAACACCGGATACAACAAATGTTTATATTTTTTTCTCTCCATTCTTTCCTTCTTCTCCCAATAGTTTTAGTAGTAATAATAATAATAGTAATATCTTACCACTTTAATATTCATAGAACACTTTGAAATACATCATGTCATTTTATTTTGATCCATAGAATAAAACACAAAAAAATGATTCCCACTTTATCACTGAGAAAACTGAGGTCTCAGGAGTAATGTGGTTTCTCTGGGATCATACAGTCATGTAGCCATTATTCAAATCCAGGGCTTGCTATTCCAAATCTTATGCTTTTGCTTTTGGTGTTTTTTTTTTTTTTTTCCCTCACAATCAGAGACCCTCCCTTCAAGATGGTCATTTTGTCCACAATTAATTATATGGCCACCTCCTTCAAAAATACCTCTGCTTTAATGTCTGTAAGATTCATAACTCCCCATCAAAAAAAAAAAGAAAAAAGACAACTAAACCATCTTGTTTGAATCAACAATAGTATTGTTCCTGGTCAAATGCCTTTATTTCTTACAAATATGCCTTATAAGCTCTCAGACAGGTGTCATTTTAAAATACTTTGTGTTGCCATAGGTGTGACCCCAATGCCTGTGGGTCCCAGCCAAGGGCACCAGGTCCTTGGATTCAGATAAGGAAGCCTGGTCTGTGATGTCATTTTGTACTTTACAGACGCAGTCAGGAATGTTGACAAACACAAAGCATCTGGTCAGGCATGGAGATTTTTCATCAGATCTAAACAAGGAAGATCTTTCTTGAAAAAAATAGTTTTTGGAGACACCTGAAGATTAGGCTCAGAGCCAGCATCACTGGTAAATAATAGTCTGGTGTTTAATATTTTCACTGGGGATTGTTTCCCCTGACACCACAAATTAAATGAGGCAGCCAGACTCTCAGAGCTTGTAATTTTACCAGGCGGGCTATATGTTTAAAATCTAAACAAAAGAGCTAGTCTGCCTTTACAGGGAATTCAAGAAAAGCCAGAATTTAGAATGCAAAAACACTCTGCCCTGTTCCACGAAGGGGCTTTGTACCAAAGCTCTAAAATGAGATTTTTCTCCTCCCTCAGGAGTCCTTCCAGTTTCACGTGTGTGGCAAATGCTAAAAGCCACAGAGAAAACAAGCCTTTCCCTTGGGAAGGAGAGGCTGTATTGTCAAACACAGACCCTTTGGGGTTTGAAATCTTGACAGGCCCCAAACAAACGTGTCTTGTTTTTGTCTCTTCTTTGTAGACTGCAGTGTTTAACTTTTGTAACATGAAAAGATATAATATGATGTGCTTTATCATTATTTTTGGAAAATTTCTACCCTATGAGAGACTATCTGAAATAAGAATCTAATGTAATTGCTATGAAAGTCCGTGAATACCTAATCAAATCACTGGGTGACATTTATCCCCTCCACTGAAAAAGCAGAATAATGCAAACAAATTCCATTTGTTCTGGGATATTACCCATGAAACTAAGTGCTACTTTCTCTTTATAAAAACCATTGACTGAAATCATACTCTGATTCAATATTTGGCCCAGAACAGCTGTGAAAGCACAATTTTCTACTGAAAGGTTCTCATCTCACCTTGGGATTCTTAGTTATAAGCAGGCTCCCAAACACATATAGCTATACACCCTTAACACGTAGTTGACAAATAACATTCCATCTTCAAGACTGAATTAAGTAAAACCACTAATGTGTTTTAAAATCAAGTCTATTTACTTGTGTTTAAAGAAGTCGTATTTTGATTGTTATAATATTCAGATGATTCAGTGTTCAAACGTCTATGGTTTAGTCAAGTTAAACATAGCTTTCTTTGGGATTAAGAAAGGATATCTCTTGCTTTAAAATTTTCTGTATGTATGGCACATCATTTTCTAAATTTGCAGTGAAAGTTAAATAATTATCTAGGTTAAACTAAGCACAAGATCACAAACCAGTGTTTTGCCCAAATTATCCCAACTAAAATTCGCCTCAACCATAAGCTCAAAATATAGTACCGTCTGTCATGATTTTCTTCATCCATGAAGTTAAGATATAAGTGGAGGAGGTAAATAATAACATCTTACATTTTCAAAACACTTATCCACTTTCTAAATTGAACCTCACCAGCAATGCCATAAAAGAGAAAGGAAGGGATCGTTACCTGCGTTTAATAAATGACGAGCTGAGTCTCAAAATGGTGACGTGGCTTCTGCAAGTTCATCCAGCTGGTAAACGACAGAACTGGAAAAAATGCAGTCTATTGTCACTGAATTATGTCATGCTGCCTCTCTTGAATAAGCTTTACGAGTAACCTATAATAATCCACTTGGCTCCAAAACTGCTATTGGTTACCAATCTGCTGTGAATTAACTCTAGCAAAAGTTCTACAAATCTGTTCTCTGGTCAGCGTAGGGGGAGAGTTCCTGAGAAGCAGCTATGGAGGACTTATAAACCAAGAGAAGATTCTCCGTGTGATTGTTCCACTCCAAGGAAGAACCACACTGTCCCTCCATGTGCCTTGGGCTCTGTGGGCTCATCTTTTTCAACAAAATTCTACTCTCTGCAGTTCTACATTTTAATAGTTTCCACCAGAAAACAAATAAACAATGTGAGCTACATGAGCGACAGCTAATACTGAAGGGAAATGCAATGCGTGGGGGTGCACAGTCATTTTTTTAAGGTCAGTCAAAGGTCACAGGGGCAATTTCCCGTAAGTCATCAAGGCTGGTGGCTATTCAGGTTGTCACAAGCCTCTTCATTATTGTTTCCACCATAAACATCACAGAGTCAAATATGCAATGAAGCCAATCTTAGAATAATCTGAAAATTGCTCTGTTTTAGCACATTCAGTGACAGACACAGGTAGGCTTACTAAATTATTCTACTCTTCTTAAATTCAGCAAATAATTATCGAGGATCTATTTTGTGCCAGGCTGTAAATTAGATCCTGAGGATACATCAGTCTTGTATAGGAGACAGACACATAAATAACCACACTGATTCCTGGTGGATGGTATAACTAAATACTTTGGGTGTGCTTGTTTCCACTTGGGTGAGTGGGAAAGTATCACAGAAATGATATTATTTGATTTGGTTCTTATAGGTTAAACGTAGTTCAGTAAAGGAGTAGAAAGGGTAGTATTTTATTCCTGCTGCAATTCACAAATGTATATATACAAATGAATAATCAATTCCCATGGGAAGTCCCAATCTACCTACTGTTGAAATATTTTAATAAAAAAAGAAAATCTCCAGAACAATGTATACAATGGCTTAGTAAATCACAACTATATAAGTGCATTTCACTGTTGTTAATTGCTTCCGGTGAGTAATGAACACTCTATTACATCATATATAGATTCTCAAAATATTAAGGGTATTGAGAAGTTCTTAGCTCTATCCCAGTCCAATGTCATCTTTTTCAATAAGGCATAGAAAGGTTAAGTGTCTTATTTAAAATCACACAGTTAATCACTGAAATTAAGAGACTAAAACTTAGATGCCCTGATATCCAATTTAGTTTTTTTCCCTCTGCAGTACTACATGCTCTATTATTGTAAGTTGATAGTTTATGGTTAGAGATGTCTTTTGTAAGACATAAGAGTGGTAGTTTGAGGTCAGACGGTCATGTTAGTAAAACTCATGGATGTTGTTATTTTATTTTCTGTTTAATATGGAAAGGAATAAATCCCTAAAGAAGAGAACATAGGCAGGCAAAGAAATTCCAAAGGAGAAGGATAGGAATGGAGATAAATATGAAAGACCAAGAGTCAGGAGACCTGGATTTTATTGGGAAGTTGTCTTGAACAAGCTGCTTTCCCCCATTCCCTTCCATCCCATCACCTGTAAACTCAAGCCAGTATGGGTGGGGACCATTTACTTGCATATTTTCCTGTCTTAGTTTGTGTGTGAACAAGTGTTGCATTTCTAATTGATATAGATTAAACACCTCCTGGGAACCTTTTTCATATGTGCCCTCAATTATTACTCAAGTCACCTCACCCATTTGGTACTAGATAGGCTCCATGTAGAAATGGGGAGACTGTGTTACAGACAGTTTATGTGACTTGCCTAAAGCCACTTACCTAGTACATTACAGAGCTTTAATTTGAACACAGTTGTCCAAGCTTATTGCTTTTTCTGTTAACAACACCTTTAAACTAAATAATCATTAAAGTCTGTTCTGGTTCTAAAACTGGACTCAATGCAATAAAAAATATGGAAATGCTTTAGAAAATTTTAAGTGCCATGAAAATATGAGGTGACCATAACACCCCCATTAATCATATATATCCATCTGTATGGACCCAAAGCACTACAGATCCAGCCATTGCCTACATGACAGAGTGACAGGGCAGGCATTTTGAGTCCTTTAGAGCCCAGAGAAGATTAAGTCATAAATAGTTATAATTTTTCCTGACCTTTAGAAAGTTGATATCCCATTGAAGAAATTATTAGATTGGAGAGCTCTGAGATAATGGATGTTTAAGCATGTTGACTTCCTTTCCTATAAAACATATAATCTCTGCAGAGATTTGGCCAACCTTAATGTCAACCAGAATATTTATATTTGCTTTGCTTGTCTCAGAGTCATCTGGAAAATGAAATGCCTTTTATTGACATAAAATCATGGATGTAAATTTACTCTTTTAAAAAGAGCTATATGAATAATATGGCAGTTCCTTTACTTTTTGACTATAAATGGACTATTGTTTCTAAGAAGCATATAGAGATCACCAAGCAACTCTGAAAGCTATTACCAATATTAGAACGAGTTTTTACAGTAGCAATGAGAAGTCTGCAGAATGAAAAGAAATAAAAGCATCAACTCTATTCTCCCATTCACATCCAGAGTAACTATCCCAGAGCAATGTGCCTCCTGTCCCAGAAAACAGATGTCTCAATATCTGTGCTCCAGCTCCCCTTGCATGACTTTCTAACCCCCAATGAGTCTTTCCCCTCCTGCCATAGGGTCAGTTCAAATGTTCTTCTCCCTACTTAGAAAACACCTCAGCTTCCTAATTTACATTTTATTCACGCTTCACAACTAAGCTAAATAATACTTCCTTAGAAAATTAACCTGAGCCTTTTCCCTTAATCACTCCCCGTAGCTAAGCCTCATGGCATAACACATTTTACTGTTGTACAATATTGTGAGTTGTTATTTATTTGTGCAATTATTTGATCAGAAGCGATTCCTTCACTAGATTCGGTCTCTAAGAGGACAGGGACTATGTCGTTTTGCTCATCATCACATCCTCAGGCCTAGCACAGTACCTAGAACATGCAAAATACTCAGTTAATTTTTTCTTTGAGAGACTAAATCATTCTCTCCTGGAGAAGACTCCATCCACTCTTGGTCATCATGTTTCATATCCTCCTCCAAACTCTATGTCTGGGGTCTATTCTTAAAGAAACTTGCACACCAAGGAGCTAATGCTTTGTAAGAATAAGACAATCCAGTTCATAATTATGAATATAATATTACTTTTTAAATTGATGCTTAGAGAAAGAATCCAAGAGAAGGGGAAAGAGGCTATGCACAAAGTAATGGGCTGTAGTGTCATCTTAACAGTAATATGAAAGTAACCTTAGCATCCAATGAGAAGAAAACAGTAAAACACAATACATCTATGCACTAGAAAGCCAGCTATACATTAAAATGAATAATTATGAGGATTATGTTATTTCAAAAAATGCTTGAGTAAATAAGGCTAAGTGAATTAGAACAAAACAGAGAAGTATATATTACCTTCTAATGTACAAAGCATATGTTTATGTGTAAAGATTGATTGAAAAAGAATATGAAAAAGAAAAGCTACTTGATATGAGAGTGTCATAATCTTACAACCTGATAATAAGATTATAAATATGGTAAGACTATAATGAATAATTTTATTTTGTTGTAATATTATCTGTATCAAGACAATTGCTTAAAAGTACATATAAAGCAATACTTAAAGGCTGACTGCAGGATATTTTCCACCCATACTTTAGGTACTTACCTTGAGTATACCATATCATGTTATATGTGTCATATATTCCAGTGTAAAGAGCAACTGGGTTATGCCTTTGAATGAAGGCTGAGTACCAATAGGCATCTAGCTTTACTCTTAGAAACTCAGTGATTTACAACTATTGAGTATACTTGGCTAGAATCTAAAATTAACATTGTTCCAACAAAAGATTGTGTCAGCTTCTTGGGATATTACATTCTGCTCCATCACATGACGGTATTGGAGATGGACATGTACTGGCCTAGAATGTAGATGATTTTTCATTCTGTTTTCTTTTTTTTTTTTTTTTCATGCCAAACTTCATTCTGTTTTCAGTTGCATTCTGATGACAAATCAGCACCCAAGAGCTACAAGGATCCATCCTCTGAGAATCCCTCTCTGATTCCAGTCAGGGAGTTAATTCATTATCTAACCAGGGGAGCTCTACCCTAAGAGCACTGGTTCACTGAGGCATGCATGGTCTCCTGTGAAAACAAGCAGGCCCTTCTGAAGTTCGTACCAAGGGCTAATATGCTTGTTTATGACGTTCCAGACCCGTCTCTGAGCAGGCCAACCACGCTACTCCATTCATCCTCAAAACAACTCCACAGATGAGGCATTAGTATTAAACCCCACTTTTCAATGGAAAGAAGTGAGGCACCTTAATAGTTACACAACCTGCCCAAGGTCACAAAGCCAGTAAGTGTCCGAGTCAAGAACAGAACCAAGAGCCCACACCTTTAAAGATCATACTGTGCTACCATGAAAATGTGAGATTTGTAAAACTCTAGAACAAAAAGATGGCAAGTTAGAAAATACCTGCTTCAACTCTATAATGTAAAATTCACATGAATGATAGAGCTTTTTATACTCCCACATGTGCTAAGAAACAAAGACTGTAGAGGAAAAGAAATCCCATTTCACTTCTCCCTCCTGTGGAGTCAGGGCAGTACATATGCTACGACTGTAGAAATGACCCTGTGTCCCCATCTTTCTAAAGGTACGCTAAAGCACTATGCAATGCCCCCAAAGAATTCACAAGCCCGTGACTTATACTACCAGATAAACTCCATGGTGTGTGGGGTGGAGGCTCTCTGATGACAGGCACTGGCAGGAAAAAGCATCTGGCTTTGCCATCCCTGCTTTACCACTAGTCTTTGTCTTGGGAAACAGCCAGTTTCTGAGTCCCTGTGGGTTCAGCAGTTACAGGTAATGGGAATGTTCAGTCTCCAGGAGCCCCAGGCAGTGTGCAATATCAGCTACAAGGGCTGGGGCAGTCCCTGTGCTCAGCATTGACGGGCTGTCACAGCAGGGAAAGGCCATACACAAGACTCTCTAACCAGGGACACAAACATCCATGTCACGGACTGATGCTTCTCTGAGGGGAGGGGAGAATAATATACACCATATGAAAGGTTGAAGGTTGAGGTACTATTTTTCACCTCTGTGTCAACCGAAAAGACTGTTAACAAGCTGTTAATAAGTGTGACTTGTGACAAGAGGGTGAGAAAATAAAAAGAATAAATAAAAAGGGAAATATAAAGTTGTTGACAACAGGAGGAAGCAACTGGGCCTGAGGCTAAATACCTTTTTCATCTCCCTGGAGCTGCAGCTTAACTGTGTTCAGAGTAACACAAGCAAGGCCTCAATACAGTGCTGATTTGAGTCCCTGCTGCTTCTGCAATTCAGTGGTTTTCACAAGCAAACAAACACAAAAACAAAAAACCCCAATAATTCACAGTTGAAAAGGAATAATCACTCATCCTAATTAAAACAGAATTTTAGAAACCCTTGCTGGAAGCAGGGGGAGAATTTATTGTAATAATATTCACATTTTTTTTTTCCCTAGAGTCTCGCTTTTCCTTCTGGGTTCTTTTCTTTTGATCCTACTGCTAGCACAACGCCCCAGGAATATCTTACTCTCTTTAGAACGTGCTAAATACTGAACAAATATCCTTCCACTCTTCCTCCTCTCTCAGTTAAGACAGGTGACTATGTTTCTTAAATTTATTTTATTTTATTTATTTTTGGCTGTGTTGGGTCTTCCTTGCTGTGCACGGGCTTTTCTCTGGTTGCGGTGAGCGGAGGCTACTCTTCGTTGTGGTGCGCGGGCTTCTCATTGCTGTGGCCTCTCTTGTTGCAGAGCATGGGCTCTAGGCATGCGAGTTTCAGTAGTTGTGGCACGGGGGCTCAGTAGTTGTGGCTTCTGGGCTCTAGAGCACAGGCTCAGTAGCTCAGTAGTTGTGGCACACAGACTTAGTTGCTCTACGGCATGTGGGACCCTCCCGGACCAGGGCTTGAACCAGTGTCCCCTGCTCTGGCAGGCAGATTCTTAACCACTGGATACCAGGGAAGCCCTGGTGACTGTGTTTTAAGTTAGTAAAAATTTAGAAAGGGCAAAAAAGGATATAGCAGCCAAGTTAAAAAAAAAAAAAAGAACTCTCAAAATCAATGAAAATAAAAACAAATAATTAAAAAATACAATTACACAAACAAAATTAGTGAAAGTAGCCAAGAATCTTACATAGCCCCAAATGCTTTTTTCCTAAGACTAAAAAGCTGGTTCCACTTTATATATATCGCCTGTCCTATTTTTCTATCTGCTAGAGAAAAGTATGTGTGTGTGTGGTGGGGAGTGGAGTTGGGGAAGAGGGCAGGATATGAAGAAGAGGCCCTTCCTATCGTATGTGTGATATTTCTGTCCACGGTCTGAATTATCACTGAGTTACATTTCCTTAAATGCAAAATTTTTCCCATGAGAGTTTTGGATGCTCATTGCCCTGGAACTCCACCAACGTCCAGCCTGCGTTCAGACAAATGACAATTAATGACCACTTGTAATCTAAGAACTGATATACTTACTGGTATAAGTTCTATCCTGGGGCCTATAAGAGAACTCAACTTCCTTTTTTCTTTTCTTTCTTCTTTGTATTTTCTTTATTGACATCTCTAGTAGTCAATGCCTTCTCACTTTGTTCTGATTTCCATCTCAAAGGCATAGCCAGCTGGAAGGAGGGTGTTTGACTCAGGCATAACTGCAGACACCTGTTAAAGAATTTCAGGAGGCTTAACTGGATGAAATCACTTTGCACTCAAGAAGTTAACAAGTCACTTCTTTGTGTGTTTACAACCTACATGATAACCAGTAATAATGTTGTGGAGATAAGAAAGGACAAGATTCTCTCACAAAATTCTCATATTATATTTAAATATTAAACAGATTCACCAGCACTAGAGTATCATGTAAATAAATAAACAAATAAATAAGGAATTAGGATGCCATTCTTATACTGTACTTAATACCTAATCATAGGTTATCTGATTCTTTGTTTTCCTGACAATTTTTAAATTTATTCAAAGAACCTATAACATTATTTCCCTAAGTGCAATTTGTGAACCACCTGTTTTAAAGCCCAAAGGTGCTTGCTAAAAATGCAGATACCTTGACAGCACCCCAGCTGCACTGCATCAGAATCTCCAGTCATGGAATCCAGGAATACGTTGTTTCTTTGCAAGCTTCCTGGTGATTCTTAAGCATGCTGGTGTTTGATGGTTCTCAAACTTTAAAGTGCATGAGAATCACTTTGAGAAGATGCACAGAATGCCTACCCTCACAGACTGGGATTCAGTACTTCTTAATAAAGCTCAGCAATCTGCATTTTCAGAAAGCAACTCAGGTAATTCTGAAATCGGAGCACACTTTTCACAACACTGCATAGTTTCTGAGCATTCGACCAGGCAGACAACTCTACTTCCCGATTCTTTGACCACGGATAGGTCTGTTTTCTTTATCTTGCAAGTCCTGGCCTTTTCCATTCTCTCTCTGGTTCCTTCTGAGACAGGAGGGAAGCTGGCAGGGCACAACTTTTAAAAGACTGACATAGCCCTTGAGGATATGACATAAACTGGTTAGAACCCACAAGACCCAAGATGGCAGAAGATTCAGCTTCCAGTAGACCTTGAGCCTCATTATACACTCATTGTAGTATCAATACACTAGCTAAATGACACACCCACAGGTGCCATGACAGTTCTGAGGCTGACCATAAAAGGCCAAAAAGTGGGCGATGGCCCAATTCCTGGAAATCTCTGCCGCTTCCCCAAAATAGTTGGAATAATCCTCCTGCCCCTTAGCCTATGCAATTACCCAGCCCACAAAAAACTAACCATCCCATTTTTGGGCCACTCTTACCTTCTGAGATGAACTGCATTCTATCTATGGAATGTGAATCTCTAAATAAACTTGCTTTCACTTTACTATGGCTCTCTCTTAAATTCTTTCCTGCACAAAGCCAAGGACCTCACTTGGTGAGCCTGTCCCTGGGACTTGTCAGAGACCTGGAACATGACCCTCCTCTTCTGCCACATTCCGCAATACTTCTCCACTACTACTTTCCCCCCATCCTTTCCATTTCAGGCAGCCGACTTTTCAGACACAAGGGCAACTAGGCCTTGACCTGGGTTATTTTCTTAGGGAAGGCTCCTCTAGACCACTCTCCAAGCTTAATGACTTAAGCTGTCTCTGCCCTGGGCTGCCAGCTCATCTACTCCCATTTCCAGAAATGTGACTAGTCTTGACCTCAGACTACCCTGTTATACTGCCACTTTCTTACAACCATTTTACAAGGTGCTTATTCTGCAGCCCTTACTTTATAGATTTTTATTTCAACAGTATAATACTACAACAGAAATTTAGGGGAAAAGGGAAAATTGGAAAAACAATTTAAATAACATGAAGGAATATTAAAAGTAACTGTGCGAACAACACAATAAATGAAATTAAAAATTCTAGAAGAGATGAATAGCAGAACAACGGAGGCAGAAGACGGATAAGTGACCTGGAAGATAAAATAGTGGAAATAATTACAGCAGAGCAGAATAAAGAAGAAAAAATGAAAAGAATTGAGGACATTCTCAGAGACCTCTGGGACAACATTAAATGCACAAACATTCGAATTATAGGGGTTCCAGAAGAAGAGAAAAAGAAAGGGACTGAGAAAATATTTGAAGAGATTATAGTTGAAAACTTCCCGAATATTGGAAAGGAAATAGTTAATCAAGTCCAGGAAGCACAGCGAGTCCCACACAGGATGAAACCAAGGAGAAACATGCCAAGACACATACTAATCAAACTATCAAAAATTAAATACAAAGAAAAAACATTAAAAGCAGCAAGGGAAAAAACACAAATAATGTACAAGGGAATATCCAGAAGGTTATCAGCTGATATTTCAGCAGAAACTCTCCAAGCCAGAAGGGAATGGCAGGACATATTTAAAGTGATGAAGGGGAAAAACCTACAGCAAAGATTACTCTACCCAGCAAGAATCTCATTCAGATTTGATGGAGAAATTTAAAACTTTACATACAAGCAAAAGCTGAGGAGAGTTCAGCACCACCAAACCTGCTTTACAACAAATGCTAAAGGAACTTCTCCAGGCAGGAAACACAAGAGAAGGAAAAGACCTACAATAAGAAACCCAAAACAATTAAGAAAATTGTAATAGGAACATACATATTGATAATTACCTTAAATGTAAATGGATTAAATGCTACAACCAAAAGACACAGACTGGCTGAATGGATACAAAAGCAAGACCCATATATATGCTGTCTACTAGAGACACACTTCAGACCTATGGACACATACAGATTGAAAGTGAGAGGATAGAAAAAGATATTCCATGCAATGGAAATCAAAAGAAAGCTGGAGTAGCAATTCTCATATCAGACAAAATAGACTTTAAAACAAAGACTATTACAAGAGACAAAGAAGGACACTACATAATGATCAAGGGATCGATCCAAGAAGAAGATGTAACAATTGTAAATATTTATGCACCCAACATACGAGCACCTCAATACATAAGGCAAATACTAACAGCCACAAAAGGGGAAATCGACAGTAACACAATCACAGTAGGGTACTTTAACACCCCACTTGCACCAATGGACAGATCATCCAAAGTGAAAATAAATAAGGAAACACAGGCTTTAAATGATACATTAAACAAGTTGGACTTAATTGATATTTATAGGACATTCTATCCAAAAACAACAGAATACACTTTCTTCTCAAGTGCTCATGTAACATTCTCCAGGATAGATCATATCCTGGGTCACAAATCAAGCCTTGGTAAATTTGAAAAAATAGAAATTGTATCAAGTATCTTTTCCGACCACAACGCTATGAGACTAGATATCAATTATAGGAAAAATTACGTAAAACATACACACACATGGAGGTTAAACAATACACTCCTTAATAACTAAGGGATCACTGAACAAATCAAAGAGGAAATCAAAAAATACCTAGAAACAACTGACATTGAAAACATGACAACACAAAACGTATGGGATACAGCAAAAGCAGTTCTAAGAGGGAAGTTTTTAGCAATACAATCCGACCTTAAGAAACAAGAAACATCTCAAATATCCTAACCTTACACCTAAAGCAATTAGAGAAAGAAGATCAAAAACACCCAAAAATTAGCAGAAGGAAAGAAATCATAAAGACCAGATCAGAAATAAATGAAAAAGAAATGAAGGAAACGATAGCAAAGATCAATAAAACTAAAAGCTGGTTCTTTGAGAAGATAAACAAAATTGATAAACCATTAGCCAGACTCATCAAGAAAAAAAGGGAGAAGACTCAAATCAACAGAATTAGAAAAGAAAAAGGTGAAATAACAACTGACGCTGCAGAGGTACAAAGGATCATGAGAGATTACTACAAGCAACTCTATGCCAAAAAAATGGACAATCTGGAATAAATGGACAAATTCTTAGAAATGCAGAACCTTCTGAGACTGAACCAGGAAGAAATAGAAAATATAAACAAACCAATCACAAGCACTGAAATTGAAACTGTGATTAAAAATCTTCCAACAAACAAAAGCACAGGACCAGATGGCTTCACGGGTGAATTCTATCACACATTTAGAGAAGAGCTAACACCTATCCTTCTCAAACTCTTCCAAAATATAGTAGAGGGAGGAACACTCCCAAACTCATCCTACGAGGCCACCATCACCCTGATACAAAAACCAGAAAAAGATGCCACAAAGAAAGAAAGCTACAGGCCAATATCACTGATGAACATAGATGCAAGAATCCTCAACAAAATACTGGCAAACAAAATCCAACAGCACATTAAACGGATCATACACCATGATCAAGTGGAGTTTACCCCAGGAATGCAAGGATTCTTTAATATACGCAAATCAATCAATGTGATACGCCATATTAACAAATTGGAGGAGAAAAACCACATGATTATCTCAATAGATAAAGAGAAAGCTTTTGACAAAATTCAACACCCATTTATGATAAAAACCCTCCAGAAAGTAGGCATAGAGGGAACTTTCCGCAACAAAACAAAGGTCATATATGACAAACCTACAGGCAATATCGTCCTCAATGGTGAAAAACTGAAAGCATTTCCACTAAGATCAGGAACAAGACAAGGTTGCCCACTCTCACCACTATTATTCAACATAGCTTTGGAAGTTTTAGCCATAGCAATCAGAGTAGAAAAAGAAATAAAAGGAATCCAAATCAGAAAAGAAGAAGTAAAGCTGTCACTGTTTGCAGATGACATGATACTATACATAGAGAATCCTAAAGATGCTACCAGAAAACTACTAGAGCTAATCAATGAATTTGGTAAAGTAGCAGGATACAAAATTAATACACAGAAATCTCTGGCATTCCTATACACTAATGATGAAATATCTGAAAGTGAAATTAAGAAAACACTTCCGTTTACCACTGCAACAAAAAGAATAAAATATCGGGCTTCCCTGGTGGCGCAGTGGTTGAGAGTCCGCCTGCCAATGCAGGGGACACGGGTTCGTGCCCCGGTCCGGAGGATCCCACATGCCGTGGAGCAGCTGGGCCCGTGAGCCATGGCCGCTTAGCCTGTGTGTCCGGAGCCTGTGCTCCACAGTGGGAGAGGCCACAACAGTGAGAGGCCCACGTACCGCAAAAAAAAAAGAAAAAAATATCTAGGAATAAACCTACCTAAGGAGACAAAAGACCTGTATGCAGAAAATTATAATACACTGATGAAAGAAATTAAAGATGATATAAATAGATTGAGAGATATACTATGTTCTTGGATTGGAAGAATCAACTATTGTGAAAATGACGATACTACCAAAGCAATCAACAGATTCAATGCAATCCCTATCAAACTACCAATGGCATTTTTCACAGAACTAAAACAAAAAATCTCACAATTTGTATAGAAACACAAAAGACCCCGAATAGCCAAAGCAATCTTGAGAAAGAGAAACGGAGCTGCAGGAATCAGGCTCCCTGACTTCAGACTATACTACAAAGCTACAGTAATCAAGACAGTATGGTACTGGCACAAAAACAGAAATATAGATCAGTGGAACAGGATAGAAAGCTCAAAGATAAACCCAAGCACATATGGTCATATTATCTTTGATAAAGGAGGCAAGAATATACAGTGGAGAAAAGACAGCCTCTTCAATAAGTGGTGCAGGGAAAACTGGACAGCTGCATGTAAAATAATGAAATTACAATACTCCTTAACACCATACACAAAAATAAACTCAAAATGGATTAAAGACCTAAATATAAGGCCAGATACTATTAAACTCTTAGAGGAAAACATAGGCAGAACACTCCATGACATAAATCACAGGAAGATCCTTTTGAACCACCTCCTAGAGAAATGGAAATAAAAACAAAACAAAAAAAATGGGACCTAATGAAACTTAAAAGCTTTTGCACAGCAAAGGAAACCATAAACAAGACCAAAAGACAACCCTCAGAATGGGAGAAAATATTTGCAAATGAAGCAACTGAAAAAGGATTAATCACCAAAATTTACAAGCAGCTCATGCAGCTCAATATCAAAAAACCAAACAACCCAATCCAAAAATGGGCAGAAGACCTAAATAGACATTTCTCCAAAGAAGACATACAAATTGCCAACAAACACATGAAAGAATGCTCAACATCACAATCATTAGAGAAATGCAAATCAAAACTACAATGAGGGGCTTCCCTGGTGGCGCAGTTCTTGAGAGTCCGCCTGCCGACGCAGGGGATGCGGGTTCGTGCCCCGGTCCGGGAGGATCCCACGTGCCGCGGAGCGGCTGGGCCCGTGAGCCATGGCCACTGGGCCTGCGCGACCGGAGCCTGTGCTCCGCAATGGGAGAGGCCACAGCAGTGAGAGGCCCGTGTACCGCAATTAAAAAAAAAAAAAAAAAAAAAAACTACAATGAGATATCATCTCACACCAGTCAGAATGGCCATCATCAAAAAATCTACAAACAATAAATTCTGGAGAGGGTGTAGAGAAAAGGGAACCCTCTTGCACTGTTGGTGGGAATGTAAATTGATACAGCCACTATGGAGAACAGTATGGAGGTTCCTTAAAAAACTAAAGATAGAACTACCATATGGCCCAGCAATCCCACTACTGGGCATATACTCTGAGAAAACCATAATTCAAAAAGAGTCACGTACCACAATGTTCATTGCAGCTCTATTTACAATAGCCAGGACATGGAAGCAACCTAAGTGTCCATCAACAGGTGAATGGATAAAGAAGATGTGGCACATATATGCAATGGAATATTACTCGGCCATAAAAAGAAACAAAATTGAGTTATTTGTAGTTAGGTGGATGGACCTAGAATCTGTCATACAGAGTGAAGTAAGTCAGAAAGAGAAATCAAATACCGTATGCTAACACATATATATGGAATCTAAGAAAAAAAAAGGTCATGAAGAACCTAGGGGCAAGATGGGAATAAAGATGCAGACCTACTAGAGAATGGACTTGAGGATATGGGGAGGGGGAAGGGTAAGCTGGGACAAAGTGAGAGAGTGGCATGGACATATATACACTACCAAATGTAAAATAGATAGCTAGTGGGAAGCAGCCGCATAGCACAGGGAGATCAGCTCAGTGCTTTTTGACCACCTAGAGGGGTGGGATAGGGAGGGTGGGAGGGAGGGAGATGCAAGAAGGAAGAGACATGGGGATATATGTACATGTATAACTGATTCATTTTGTTATAAAGCAGAGACTAACACACCATTGTAAAGCAATTATACTCCAATAAATATGTTTAAAAAATTAAAAATAAAATAAATTTGTATTTTTTGAATAGAAATTTGAATTAAAATGTATTTTTTCTCCAGATGTTTAATAAATATACCATTCTATTGTATTTTCCTCTTAATGTTCACTTAATCTACCAGACTTTGGGATAAGGCTCCCATTTGCCTCAGAGTTTCTCTTTTCGCCTCTATAACCCCTGAGACATTGTCTTCTCTACAGCATGGTTATTGCATTCTTCTTCTAAAACCCAGTAGGCAAAAGAAATAAAGAGTGTTCTCTCTGTATTACAGGTAATTATGAATGGGTTGAAATTCTTGCTTGAGTGTGAGCTCCTGGGGGTAGAAACTATATTATATTCATCATTCACCCTGCCCAACCACCCTGCCTACTGTAATCCCAGCACAGAGACTTATACCAAGTATGTCATCAAAACTATATTTATAGAATGAATTCAAAGGCAGGATCCATTGGCTTTGTCAGATATTTTCAATATGTTAAATCCTAACTGTAATAAACTGTAGCACTCTGTTGGAAAGATGGTATACCTCTAAATTCACAAATATATGTAAATTTAAATGGTGTTTTGCTAAAGATACCAAGAAAAGTTTGCATAGAGAAGTGTGGTTATTTTGTTGGAAGCAGTTAGATGGTTAGTTAATTCTGTAGATAAAATTTACGACAAGATCTAGAATTTATGACATAGACCGTGGGTGAGTTGATTTGGCCCAGAGGAAGTAAGGTGTTAAAAATATACATATATAGAAAGTTATTGTCTCCTCAGTGTGTTTGATAAAGCAATATGTCCATGGATTTTTTTAGTTTATAAAATATTTTGCCTAATTAGGTAGAATGGTTCTGTGAAAAGTGCCCCAGTAACTCGGATCGGTGCACTGGGCTACCTGGGCCCCAGGGCTCAGGCTCAGAACTGAACAACCCTCAGTGGAATTGGCCTGGGCTCATCGGGGCTCAGTCAGGCTGTGCAGCTAGAGAAGGGGGAGGAGGAATCCCTCTCCTTTCTGCTGGCAGACAGAAAGCTAGTAATTGCAGAAGCATCTAATTTCCAAGGCCCCCAGGTATCTGCTCAAGGTTTTTATCAGTAACTGAGTCAGAAATACAAGCCGCTTCCGGCAAAACTTTTAGCAAAGGGCTTCTAAACATTTCTCAATTGAATAGAGTGACTGGCTCAACGTAATTACCACTTTTGTAATGTTTTTCTCCTCCTTTCAATATTTTACTCATCTGCCTGCCCCACCCCCCAAGAAGGAAATCTTCTAGGAATTCTGTGAATTTAACCCCTAGGGTATTATACAAAGTTACAGGATTAAGAATCAGACTCCCTGCTCTGTCACTGTTTCATTTTCATATTACCTCCTTGAGTCTCAGTCTTCTCACCCATAAAATGGGGGAGTTGGACTATATCAGTACTAAAATTATGTCCTGGTGCTTCAAGGTTTCTACTACATTTTGATTCATATTTCAGTGTTAGGTACGTAATTTAACATGTGTTGATATAGAATAAAATCTCCAAGATAAAGTGGTTAAAAAAAAAAAAGCACAGGGCCGAAAAATGTTCTGATATGGAATTTTAAAAAGAGATACACATAAATATGCTTAGATCCATTAGGTATTTCTACAAGAATGCAGAGAATAGTAGTAATGGCAGTTTCCTCTGAGGAGTGGGACTTGGGCACTCAGGAAGCAAGATGGGAAACTCACTTTACATTGAATACACCTTTAGTGTTTGAATTTTTATCATGCACACGTTTTAAGTTTTCAATAAAACATTTATGTATGTATACAAATGTGTTTTTGATGGATTGAACCAATTATTAGCACTGTTTGTGTTAATGATAAAATTATGTTTAATATTTCACCATTTTACTACTATACTTTTATTGTTCTAAAATCAGCACGCATGCTTTATGTTGTAATACTCAACTAATGTTTTTTAAAAAACTATTATTTTAAAATAGTAATTTTTGAAAACATGTATGAAACCAAATGTTTATATACTACAATTTTAATATGGTGGATACTTCCCAATGGGTGATGTGCTGCTAACCTGACTACTATTTTGTGTGAACCCTGGAATCAAGTTTCTCCTATTAACTCTAAGAACGTATTTGAACTTCTATATGTGCCATTAACTAGAAGCTTTCCAATACTGCCTAAGTCTTTTTTATTGTTTTTAATTTTTCAAATTTATTTATTTATTTATTTTTGGCTGCATTGGGTCTTCGTTGCTGCGCACGGGCTTTCTCTAGTTGCAGTGAGTCGGCTACTCTTCATTGCGGTGCGTGGGCTTCTCATTGTGGTGGCTTCCCTTGTTGCAGAGCACGGGCTCTAGGTGGGTGGGCTTCAGTAGTTGTAGCATGCGGGCTCAGTAGTTGTGGCGCACGGGCTTAGCTGCTCCACAGAATGTGGGATCTTCCCGGACCAGGGCTCAAACCTGTGTCCCCTGCATTGGCAGGTGGATTCTTAACCACTGAGCCACCAAGGAAGCCCCCTAAGTCTTTTTTAAATGCAGGTCTCTGCAAGCTTGGTAGGGTACAAATAGGACAAACAAGGGTACTAGGACCAAAAAAGAAGGGCTGTGTTCAGTGACAAGGATGTATGCATGTTCCTGCACAGGCTGTGGATAATGAGTGCATACCTATGGTCGAGAACCTATTCTCATTTTTACACTTATGATAAGAAATGCTAACAGGTAGAAGAATATTCAACTACTTAAAGGAAATATATCCTCCTACTTCTCTTTCAAACATCTTAGTTTAATTGAAGTAAATCCTAAAACTTCAAGATACATGTATTTTAAAAAATGTTATCTATGAAAATTAGGAATTTCTTAATTCTGACTAAACAGAACAAAATCAGAAACAAATTGAATGATAAAGGTGATATAATCTCTAATGGTTCTGTTTATCATTTTGCTTTTATTTTACTCATTTATTCAACAAATATTTATTGAGCACCATTTATATAAGCATTATGCTTAGAACTAGAGATAGAGGGGTGAAGAAGATAGATAAATCTCTGCTCTTTGGTAGAGGAGAAAGACCTGAATGCTTAATTAGATAATAATAAATGATGATTACAGAATTCTAACCGTGAGCAAAGTTCTGTGCCACTTTCATATGCATCATCTCAGTCGATAATTATAGTAATTATTTGCCAGAGGTTTTATTATCCCCATATTATAGATGAGGAAACTGGCTCAGAGAAGGAGATTAAGTGACTTGATCAAGATCCCCAACAAGAAAGAAACAGAGAAATACTCAAGTTCTGAGGAAAATTTTAAGTAGAAGTATTCCTATATGGCTTTCTCCCCATTTTAGGCATCATCTACTATTACTAATATTTATTACAAAAATTAAATGTTCTTTCTTTTGAAAGCATTATTATATTATCTATTCACTATTTATAGCAACTATCAGAAAATAGGCAAAATCATGTAGTATTCATGCTAGTAAGTAGATACTTCCTGATCTTAGGAGTTTTTATTGCATAAAACAGAAATACACCTTAAATTAAAAATAGTGACATTAATGGAAGATGTTGATTGTTTCATATACTTGATTAAAAAAAAGTTCAGGAACAGTCTTTGAATAAAGGAGAAAGCAGAAGGGTTCTGGTGTTCTTGGTTGAAAAAAAGAAAAGAAAAACAGACAAAAAAACAGTCTCTCCTGGGTTCCAGGTACTGCCATCTGTAGGAATGAGCAATAATTAAGTTCTTGAATCAGTTGATTCAAGATTCAATATCCTGGAGTAAAAGTTTAATTGTCCTGACTAATCCCACAACCAAAAGTCTCCTTACTGAATCTTTAAGATTTAAAATCATAATTCTCAGGCTTGCATCTGGTCAAATAAACCAATCAATCAGCCACCCAATCAATTAAGAATTATTAGGTATGTGGATATTCATGTTAAAGACCCACTAAGGTTCCAGTTTTTTAACCTTTTATATCCCTGCACAATGTCATCTCTATTTCACAGGAACTTTCTTTTTGTATGTGCTGCCAAGGTCTAAATACTAAGCACTCCCTATCTCAAATGGAAACTTCATTATCTCCCTTTTCTTTCACAATTCCACAACTACCACAGCAGCTCTCAGAGAGGTCTTCTTCGGTCACTAAATACCGTCTCATTCACACCCAGTTAGGCTGCACATATGATTTTCTACCTGACCTAGACGTGAACACAGCCCCTCCACTTCCAGTTTTCCAATACCAGATCATGCCTACTACCTGCTTTCCTTTGCTTGCTCTCAGGCTACAGAGCATCGCTAGGGAAAGTCACTGGACAACAGTGTACCTGGTCTGATCATGGTGGATAGATTGGAGATTGATAAGAATGGCCATTCTATTGATTTGGCTGAGGGCAATGGAATTGAAGAAAGGCAAAATTATCTGGTCAGCCTTGTGGTCATCCAGTTTCACAGGGAGCTATCATCACAATCTTGTATTAATGAGAAGGACTCTGATCGAACTTGTCTTGCTCTGGCTGGATTTCAAATTCCGGAAACTTAATTAGAATGGAAATGATTTTCTCTTCAGAGATTATACTCTGAAATATTTCAAGTGACATTTGATGGATGTGCTTCTGATGTATTTCAGTAGGCACCATGAAAAAATCTTGTAATGTAGAACAATATGTCTGGGCCCTTTTATTTACACTAGGAAGTTCTAATGTGTTACATCTGTTGAGGTCAAGGCAATCTTGAAATCTGAGTTGATCTGATGTCATGCAGTTTGCATTAGCTTTAGAGTTCCAAAATACAGACTAATGTCTATGTATCAACATAACTTATTTGAATTTTTATGAAGACTTTAACCCCTGAATTAGAGAATACTTTTTAACCAAACAATTTATTTCATCAACATTATGTTGTATTTATTTCAAACAGAATAAAACTTCAGATTGACTATATGATTTCACTGGCATCTTCCAAAGATACTCTTATTAGGACCCGTGTCCCACCATTCCAGCCTCATCCCTGCCATTCTGAAGCTTCTACTGCTTCTGAATTTCCCTTCTCTCTCTCCTAGAATCCCTCTTATACCATTATTTCCTCCCTTCATACCTGTATTATTCCAAAATGAGTTTCAGTTGCCTTCTCTTGTTGATACTGTTGATACTGGGATGCACTTAGGCTACAGCCACCATGCATCCTTGTCCCCCTAAATTCCCTGAAGACCCCTGACCAATCTGTTTCTGTGTTAGCTTCTATAACTATAAATTTCTTGCTTTGCCATTACTGACAATGAATTATCTACCCCTTGACACACTATATTGCCTGTGCTTAGCATGTAGGAAGTGTTTAATAGGAGTTGAATGAATGAATAAATAATTCAGACTTGTTAGTCTCAGCTATTTTCTGGTCCTCATCTGTCATTGCCTTTGGTTTCTTCTATCCCTAATTATTCTTCCTGCTACTATGTTAGGTTTCTGCTGCCCCAAACTACTCACGATAGGTCCTCATGTTCCACAAACACCAGCTGATAACATTAGTCCTTTCATCAGTGTACTTTCTGACCATATTAGTCTTTTTTCTCTTCCATGACTGCCAATTCTTGGCCACAACTGATAACCCTATTGAGGCAGAAATTTGGCGGTAACTTCCTCCAACCTTTCTGTCTCCTATCTCTAGAAAAGTACACTTAATGGGATTAGGGTAAAGGAGTATTAAAGGATCATATAGGACAAGTAAAATGAGTTGTAAAAAGAGACCATTGGATTTACACATAGTAGATCACTCGTGATCTGAGCAAAACTTGTTCCAGAGAAATAATGCCATTGGTGCCCAGAAGAAGGCTGGAAGTGGAGAAAGTTAAGGTTGGGTGATAAGACCACTCTTTCAAAGAGATTGGCTGTAAAAGGAAGAAGAGAAATAAGAGCACAACTAGAAAGGAAAACTAGGATGAAAGATTTTTAATAAAACAAAACTGAGAATTGTTATAAGCCATAAAGAAAGAATCAAAAGAGAGATATTGAAGATACTGACATAGTTTCTTCAAGATATTGAAAATACTAAAGACAGGGTAATGGCTAAGAGAGCATGATCTTGGAGGATATAGAAAGAGATGAAAGATAAAGTGTAAGTGAAGGTATTGACCCAAATCAAAAAGGTAATTTCTTTTATTGAGGCAAGTGGGAAGGAATAAGAATGAGTGTGGCTATGGGTAATTTTGTAGATAGAGGGACAGGAATCCTCAATTTTCACTTTAAAAAGGAGCGAAGGTCATATGTAGAGATAAATCAGTGACAGAAGAGAAGACTTGAGGGGAGGAGAGAGACATGGAATTACCAATTACCGTAAAATATTTTTTAATGAGAATATCCAAATGTTCTGGATGCAGTAAAATATACACTCTCAAGTTCCTGGCCGCATTATAAATTGGCAAAGTGTTTTTAGAAATCAACTTGGCCTCAAAAATATTTATATATTTGAATCTATTGACTTCATTTCTAAGAAAATAATTCAAAATATAGAGAGAAGTTTATGTACAAAAATGTTCACTGCAACATTATTCATTATGGGGGAAACACTGCAAACAACCTAATTATCCAATGATAGAGAAGTGGCTAAATAAATTATGATTAATCCAAGCAATAGAAATTTATGTAGACATTAGAATAATGCTTATCTAGAATTTTTAATGTCATGGAGAATTTCTTTTATAAAAAATAAACCCAATGCTTTTATTATGTTAACTAAATATGTCATAGGCTAAAATAGAAAGAAAATAAATAAAAATAATAGCAATGTATAGAATTATTCTTACATTCTTATGTAAACAAACCTTTCAGTATTTTCCAAATTTTCTACGAGGGTATATATTACTTTTGTCATCAGAAAGCACATACTAAATGTTAAAAAAAAAAAATCTTTGGTAAATTATGAAGACTAGTGTTGGAAAGGAGAAAAAAGAAATATTTGAAATATTTGTGAAAATGAAGGGAAATTGGAGGGAATGAAGTACAGATTCCTGGAAGTCAGTTAATTAACAATATAGAACAGTTTTTGAGTCAGCATTGCGAAAGTACAAAATAAAATTTGCAGACTTGGGCCTCAGATATGTTGAACTTTTTAAAATTGGGTGATTTTTTTATATATATCTACATGTCTTTAATCAGTTGACTTTTCTGTGTCTTAAACACGTCTTTCCTCTTCTCTGATTTTCTGCATTTAATCTGTGAACTAGAAAAATCATATCTATAATTAACAGAATTCTATCTGAAGTTGGAATAAGTAGTCAATGGGTGATATTTAAAAACACAGAGCCTTTGACCTCTATTTTTGCTTCCTTGAGCTCTTTAATAAAACACTTTGTTTCCTGGAAGAAAAAAAGTAAAAAATCGGGTGATTTAGCATAAAAGATATGCATTTCTGGTTTTCCTTAGCGGGGAAAAAAAACACAAAATAAAAACATAAAAAAAACAGGGTCAATGAACAGTGGGCCTCTGTTTTTATACAGTAATAATTCCCTGGACATGCGCTGTGGCCGCCCTCCTTAGGTGAGTTATGTGACTGCAGTTATCCATAACGCTCACCACCATACCCTATTGTTTTTCTAACAATGAGATCAAATATCAGTAGCTTTTTGTCATCACCCTTGCTTTCTTATATTTATTATGATAAATAGGTGTTTACAGTAAATAAATGTTTTTCTGTCACCATGTCTATTGAAACTGGAATTAAATAGATATATTTTCTGTGGAACATTCTGCTAGGAGGTTGAGGAGGCATTTAATATTCAAATTCGGTCTTTCCTTTGGGGAGATAACCTACACATAAATAAAGTAGTATAAGGATCTGTTCCACCAATTTGATGACAATATAAACAATAAGAGATATATAGAAGGAAAGAAAAAGCTGTCTACAGGCTGGAGTAGGGGGTAGGGGAGGGGAAATTGAACCATGCGGAACTGGGTGAAAATTTACAGTTGGAGGAATATAGCAAAGATGAGAGACTGGAAAGAGACTTTCTCAGGGAGAGGGAACTCAGTCTTCCAGCCCAGAGTTCATTTAGGGGAAAAAGTTTAAAACTTTGGGGGTTAAAAAGTTTGGGTTAAGAAAATTAGCATCTTGAAATTCAGGAAGAGGAGTTTGGAACTTTATCCTCTATGGAAGCTATTATGTGCTCTTGAACATAAGAAGTTAACGCTTTAAGAAGTTAAATTGGGAAGGAAAGTGATTTGAAGGAAGAGATTAGAGACAAAGATGACAATGAAGTATTTTTAAGGATCCATATTTATTCAGACAGTCAACAAGTTCCTACAGAGCACTTGTTATGAGAGGCTCTTTCTTAGGTACAGTAATCAAATTCCTTGACCTCAAGGGTATATGCCAGTGGACATAGACAGGTAACAAATATGTACAGAAATAAGTATAGCAGTGCAAAAGAATAGAGTGACTTGTGTGCACAAGAGCCTACTGGCGTTAATGTGATCACAGAAGACCGGAGAAGTGACAGTGACCTGAGTCTTCAGTAATGAAAATGATACTGTTACATGGAAACACATCAGAAGAGTATTTTAAGCAGAGGAACTAACAAGCGCAAAGGCCCCAAGACGAAATGAGCATGGTGTATTTAAGGGAACAGAAAGGAAAGAAGCCAAGGTTGCAGAAATGTAGTAAGCAACAGGAAGAATGACAGGAAATACAATCAGAGAAACACGTAGGCCATTGCAAGCCATGATAGGGACTTGGACATTCTTCTCACTGACCTGTGAAGCCACTGAAGAGTCTTAGGCACGAGAGTGATATAATGGCATTCACACTGAGAGAGATTACTTTGGCTCTAAGGAGAGTGGACCATGGGAGGACAAAAGTGGACCCAGGAGGACCATAAAAAGGCTGTCGTAATAGTCCAGAAGAGACATAATAAAAGTGGCTTGGATTAGGCTTTATCAGTACAGATGGTTTTAGGTTGTCAGATTTGAACACATTTTGGAGGAAGTATTGATAGGACTCATTAATGGACTGATATAGACTAGAAGGAGAAAAAGGAAATCAAAATTTTGATTAGTCAGGGTCCTGAGCAACTGGGTTTGGCCCTTCCTGAAATGGTGAAAATTAGGGGAAAGAGTGGTGAAGCAGACCATAGAAATTAAGATTTCTGTTTAGAAAATCTTAAACTAGACATGTCTATTAGATTTCCAAAGAGAAGTGACACTATCTGTGAGGAGACACTTGGATATGTAAGTCTGGAGCTCAGCAGATGCTTAGAGATGTGCATTTAAGAGTAATCAGGTGATGTTTAAATGTATGGTTCTGGGAAAGAACAAAGAAAAGCCAAGAGTAGAGCCTTGAGATAACTTAGCATCTTATTTTGGGAGAGTAGTAGATTAAAACTCAGATGTGTCAGAGCCTTTTAACAATATTCTGAAAAATTAATCTATGGCTATTCTGGCCTAACTGCTCATCTGAAGATCAATAATATTCTTTGTCAAGTCACTATTGGCCTACAAAACAAATGCTACTGCGTTCTCTTAAGACACATGGACTATCTATTCTTGAAACTTGTTAACTTTAAAATAGCCCAGTCAACAGTATGCTCCTTCAGTAAGCTAACGCTTTTTGATTCTATTCCTCTTCACTAGGGAATCAGAAGAGGCCATGGTGACCTCCCTCTTTAGGCTGCCATAGAGCAAGCCAATTTAGGAAAATGCTAATTTGAAGAATACATATGGCTATTAGGGGGAAAAAAAGTGTGTGTGTGTGTGTGTGTGTGTGTGTGTGTGTGTGTGTGTGTGTGTGTCTGTGGGCGAGAATCATTTAAAATAATTTTATTAGAGCCATGTTTAAAAGATAAACGTCACTGGTTTAAAAATAATACCATAGTTTTAACTTTAATGTTAGAAGAAGATGGTGATGATGATGATGATGATAGCCATCAGCTTTGTGTAAAAGAATAGGCTGCATTTTTAGGACTGTAAGAGCCAGCAGGAGGAAGTGATATAGAAATTCTCATATTGAACTGAGCAGCATGAATCGCACAGCTGGAAAAGTTAGCCCAAAAAGAGAATACTTGTAGAGAGTAGGGTTTTCATCATCAGACACCAATGCTCATCAAGGCTTTTATTATAAGAAATTGAAGAACATAAAATACCCAACTTGAACTACCGTGGTCAAGACTCACAGTTTTTCAAGGTACAGCATTAATTCCTTGGGACTTTAGTAGTGGTTAGCCAAAGAATGAAGATAGACAGGATATTCAGATAGAAAATAAATTTGGAAAGTATTAAGTTAAAGTTAAATCAATTTTTTAATTATAGTGCCTATAAGAATCTTTAATATTCTAAGGTGTTTTGTGATTTTCCAAGAAAGGCATCATGTATAGAGCCCTTTAAGGGAGAGCTTCTAGTCATGGCAATTCAGGAACGGTGGCAAAAATGGTATATTATATGAGGGACAAGTCTGAAGAGGTGATGCTAGAAGAGTTTGATGACATTGTGAGTAGATTCAATTGGATTGTAATGTGTTTCTGTTAAATGTGTATATAGAATTATCACTGTTACCCAAGGACTTAAAAGAGCACCCAAAGCAGTAGTGTAATGAAGGATTACTGAGCTGGTTATCAGGCAGATGGTTTTAATCCCTATTACACATTTTCTTAATGTAGTCATTGGACCCCTGTGAGAGCTCACTGATTCGTACATTTATTCAATGAACACTGAGTATGTCTGTTGCGTGAGCCACGGTCCTAAGTGCTAGGAATGTAGCAATAGACAAGAAAGATGTAGTCCTTAACCCTGGGGAACTTACATTCTAGTGTGGAAGACAGATAGTAAATAAATACATAAGTTTAGCTGATTTGGGGCACCATGAAGAAGAATCAAGTTAGATAAGGTGTTATAAAGTGAAGAAGGAAAGTAAGCTTCAGTCACTTGTACAAAATGAGGAGGCTGGACTCCATCAGCAATTTTCCCAGTTTTTAAGTAACTACATGTAAGAAAAACCCAAACAAATTAACTATGGCTTTCCCAAATAAAAGTTTATTTTCTGATTTAACAAGAAAGTAGGAGGTAGGCAGTCTAGGACTGGTAGAGTAGTTTCATGATGTCACTGGTATCCTGGCTGCCTTCAGTGTTTCTACTCACTGTCTTTAGGGTGTGGTTTTTATGCTTATGGCCATACTGCAAGATAGTTGTGTCTGCCATTAACACTCCAAGCATGGAAAAGAAAGAAGTGCCAAGGAACACAGAACAGCGTCTGCATTAGGAAAGCCATACGTCCCTAGAAATCCCTGGCAGACATCCCTTGCGCCTTTAGAGAGGCTGGAAACACGAGTACTTTTCAGGTGATTGAGGGTCTTCACTGAAAAATATTCAGTTGCCCTGAACCTGGTTCACTTAAGAAAGAAGGATAAGAGTAGAAATTCGGTAAGCAATTAGTCTGCCATAGTGCTCAGGGGTACAAATGTATGCCATTTGGAGGGTCTGTTTTCAGCTGGAGTTTCAATCAGGAGTTAGTGTTTCAGCCAAACGGAGTAACTGTTTCAGCCAATAGAGCGACATTTAACCATTCCCATTCCCACATCCTGAACACATAAAAGGGCAGAATATTGAACACAGAGTCCCAAGAGCATAAAGCAGGGTAGTCCTAGTATCAGACAAGCCCAAAGAGGGAAGCCTCATTTATTAACACATAATTAAAGATAATTTACAGAGCAGATTAATGGGAACTAGAGTGCCCTAAGCAGTGTAATTTGCAATGATTTGTCACTAAAATCTGAGCTTTAAGCAGTTCAGACTGGGACTGAAAGGTGTCATGGAAAAAGAATGGGACTTGGATATTCCTGGGTTTTAACCTCAGCTTACACTTAGCACCGTGAGATGATGGAGACATGATGTAACTTCTCTGAGCTTTGATTTCTTCAACTGTAGGGCAGGAAAATACTCACCTTAAAGAGCTGTTGTGTGGAGTGCATGAGCTTGCTTTTAGAAAGTGCTAAGCACAGCACCTGGCAGAAAGTAGTAACTGGATAAATTGTGGTGGTGGTGAGAGCAGGATGGCAGCTGCTGTAGTGGTAAAGGCCAGCAGGTGGAGAGGGAGTCCTCAAGGTCATCGGCAAATAAAACCCCTGGAAGGGGGCTTCCCTGGTGGCGCAGTGGTTGAGAGTCCGCCTGCCGATGCAAGGTACATGGGTTCATGCTCCGGTCTGGGAAGATCCCACATGCTGCGGAGCGGCTGCGCCCGTGAGCCATGGCCGCTGGGCCTGCGCATCCGGGGCCTGTGCTCCGCAATGGGAGGGGCCGCATCAGTGAGGGGCCCGCGTACCGCAAAAAAAAAATTCAAAAAAAAAATTACATGAATTTGACTTCCAATGTCTTCAAATCAGAAGTTATGGTCCCAATACAAGGCAAAGCTTTTTAACTTTAAGGTATTTAAAATGACCATTTTCACAATGGGATAGTGTATGTATCCACAGACTTAGACACAGTGTTCAACCCTAGCATTCCCTAACCATGGAAACTTGAGTAAGCAGCTACCTTTCCAACCAGCATGGCAACTTTGAGGCTCAAAAGAACTTAGATATTTAAATAAGTTCCATTTCTCCTTCACAGAGCAAAACAAAGAGAACTAAATAGATTTAAATTTACACCTACACAAACACCCCACCCCATCCCACCCCCCGCCCCCCCCCATACTCAACTTCTCCAGCTGACTTAGAGGAGTCGATGCAGCCCGTAATGGATGGGCTTATTCCTTTCTACAACCCAGACACCGCTGAAACTTGACTCAAGCTGTGATGCATTTGACAAGGCCAACATTACTTGGGGTGATACAGAAGAAGGACTGATTATTTTCTATTCCACTTCCAATTCAGCCCCAAGTTGCTTTTCTCTCTTGATATGTTTCTTTATTGCCTTCCAAATTCCAATGCTTACTCACAGGCTCCTTCTTTTATTCATGAACGTTAAAACCAAGCCACTGTTATCCTAAAACTCACTTGGGTGTTCTCTAAAAGGGAGTAAGAAGCAATAGTGTTGGGAGGGGGCTGTGAGCAATCACCCACATCTTATTTTATCCATTATCTGCTGCAATGTCTTAAGCAGAACCACTCCCTCTCAAGCCCTTCTTTTGTGATGATTTCCATAAAGGATGACAGTGCAGCTTGCTTTCAAAAAAGAGGAAAAAGAGGCCCTGGTTAATTCCTGTTAGAAATCTCATTTCAAGTTATCCTGATCATAGATGGGGATTTGGTCCCAGGAGAGCCCTCCGCTGACCTCACAGAAGCTTCTTGAAGCTAAAGGCCTTTCAAGCTGTCACCGAAATGCTGACCCACGGTCGTACTCTAAAACACTGCACACAATCCTCTCTGAGAACCAAATCTGCAGTTCGAACATTATAGGGCGATTTCTTCAGCTCTTCAGAAAACAATTGCAAAGCTGCTGCAACACAAATTAAGTTCTTTGAAATTTAAGTAATTGGTCAATAAAGTTTACTCTGGATGAATATTGATTTGCCATCTAGTTTTTTCAGTTTTTATAATACAGACAGCTTTTTCAGCCAGCTTTCTAGTTCTCAGATCTGAGTAAAATTACTGTTCATCCAGAGCTCTCATTATACCCTTTGCAGACCCTTTCTGTTCTTGGTTTTGCGCCTGGTCCTCTCCTTGGGTGGCTATGCCAAAAACTGAAAAAGATGAGCCAAAAAAAAAAAAAGTGTATAGGGGAGAGCACTGAAAAATCTCTCAGAGGGGCTGAATTTTCATTTTAGCCTCACTTCTTTCTAGCCACTTCATATTGCAGGATCAGCATTCCACATCTGTAAAATGGGCACAGTATTTGCCCATTTTACTCCAGTAGAGTAACCACAGGATGTAAACAAAAATACCAGCCATCCTTGGTAAAATGTGTTGCCTGAAAACAGAGAAAAATAACACGTGTGCACGCACATACGCAGCACAATAAATTTATTTAAAATTTTAGGGTACTTTATATTTTATATTACATGGCCCTTATATATTTTTTTTATTTAAAAAGAGAATCAGGATTCACTTTCCAAAAGTCACAGAAAGACCTACGGGAGCTACAAGCACAAAGCTCATTATTTACTGACAGAGTCTATAAATAACCATTAACACAAATGCTATGTCCACACATACATTTCATAAAAATTGAACTTATTTAGAATCATGGAGGAATATTTTCCTTGCTAAAATATTTTTCTTTTATTTTTCAATATGCTTCTTCTACCAAGGCAATCAAAATGTACAAGGCATGTCTTCTTTACAAAGAGAGTTTGGAGGCAAATCTTTTCCTGGGGAACCATGACCAGATTTGATTTAATTGTTCAAAAACAAAAACAGTGGACTTCCCTGGTGGTGCAGTGGTTAAGAATCCGCCTGCCAATGCAGGGGTCACAGGTTCGAGCCCTGGTCCAGCAAGATCCCACATGCTGTGGAGCAGCTAAGCCCATGCACCACAACTACTGAGCCTGTGCTCTAGAGCCCACATGCCACAACTATAGAAGCCTGTGCTCCTAGAGCCCATGCTCCACAACAAGAGAAGCCCACACACCGCAACAAAGAGTAGCCCCCTCTCACCCCAACTAGAGAAAGCCTGGGTGCAGCAATGAAGACCCAATGCAGCCAAAAATAAATAAATAAATTTATATTTTTAAAAAAAAGCAAAAATAGTTTTAAAATGAAAGTTAAAGATCTTTTAACATAATATAGTAAATTTTCTAGAGGTCATCACTTTTCCAGATACCATGCAGTTTGTATTAGCACGTTCATTGTTCGAGAGGTTCATTTATTGGCTGGTTCCATGACATGATACTAAGTAGTCCTTCAGTAATGCAAAAGGACACTTATACAAAACTTTTTTTTTTTTCCTTAAGTGATTTCAGAACTAAATTGAATGGAAAATACCTTAAAGCAGCTAGATCTTTCATTTATTTTTTAGAACAGGTTTTAAATATTCCTTACTTTTATTTATTTTTAAATTAGTTTTTTATTGAAGTATACTTGATTTACAATTTTTTTTAAGAAACAGCTCACACAATTCAATATCAAAAAAACACACAACCCAATTAAAAACAGGTAGAAGACCTGAATAGACATTTTTCCAAAGAAGACATCCAGATGGCCAAGAGACACATGAGAAGATGCTCAGCATGACTAATTATTAGAGAAGCACAAATCAAAACCACCTCATAACTGTCAGAATGGCTAACATCAAAAAGTCTACAAATAACAAATGGTGAGGACATAGAGAAAAGTGAGCCCTGTACACTGCTGTTGGGAAGGCAAATCGATGCAGCCACTATGGAAAACAGTATGGAGAGTCCTCAAAAAACTAAAAGTAAAACTACCATATGATCCAGCAATTCCACTCCTGGGCATATATCTGAAAAAAATTAAAATGCTAACTCAAAAAGATACATGCATACCAATGTTCATAAGCAGCATTATTTACAATTGCCAAGAAACGGAAGCAACCCAAGTATCCACAACAGATGAATGGATAAAGAAGATATGGTGCATATATACATATAACCATAAAACCATAACCATAAAAAAGAATGAAAGTCTGCCATTTGCAATAATATTGATGCATCCAGAGGGTATTATGCTTAGTGAAATAAGTCAGACAGAGAAATTCCTTGCTTTTAAAAAGCAATGTGTAAAAGCCCAACCAACGGTGAACAAAGAGCAGCACAGACAAGAACTACATGGTTATAAACAGGCACACTGAGTAGAGTTGGCTGCATTGAAACCCTAACCAGATCTTATGGACAGAGAATCAGTCATTCTTATTACAGTCCCAGAGAAATTTGATGGAGTAACACATCACAAAATTAGAATCTGGGGGGAAGGGAACAGGAAGTCCATGTACCTGACTCTCCATTTCAAAATCTGATACCTAGAAACTATCAATGTTGATCAAGGTGAAAGAAAATGCTGTGTATAAAGATGGTTTATAAACTGCAGAATCATGTGTAAACGTGAAATACCACTGCCAAGTAGATTTGGGCACTTTAGAGGACATTAGCTTTGGTTAAAATTTGGTAGTAAGGAGATGATAATAATCGGCACAGATGAAGTTTCCAAGCATTCAATTATTATTCGTTTCCAAAGGATCTGGTCCCTCATCATGTGGCACATGTATGCTCAGTTCAAATATTGAAATTGCAGTAATCAGAACACAAAATGAAAAACCAAATATCACATAAGAAAACAGGAAGACAATTTTCATGGGTAAACGAATGTGGTACAGTCATAAAGTAGAATCATATCCAGCACTATGGACGAATCTCACAAACTTTATATGAAACAAAAGAAGCCAGATACAAAAGAGAACATACTGTATGATTCCATTTGTATGACGCTCAAGAACAGTCAAAACTAATCTACAGTGACAGAAATCACCGTATTTGTACAGAGGGTGGAACAGATTATACTGGAGGTTGAGTAAAGAGACCCTCTGAGGTGAAGGAAAAGTTCTATATCTTTATTGGGAATTATTTATATAGGTACACATGTGCTAACCCTCATCTGATTCTCCAATTAAGTTCTGCACATTACTCCACACACATTTTTTAACCTCAATATATTTTTAAAAGGTGAGCACTCCTCTCCTCTCTCCTTTTGTCTTCCAGTTTCTTCTCCTTCTGTCCCTCTCCCTTTCCCTCCTATCCCCTCCTCCTCTTGGCTTCTTCCTCCCTTCCTTCTTCCTTTTCTTCCTCTTCTCCTCCTTCTCCTCTCTCCTCTCCCTCCACCCCCACAAAACACACTAGCCTTTCTGTTTAACCTCATCTCTCTCAATCACCTGTCTTAGTCCCTGAGGAAGTAAGTCCTTTCTCTTTAATTTCTATGAATATTGACATAGGTTTTAAGCTGGATTAAGCATAAGCAACCCTCTGACACTCAGAGCAGAAACCTCCCTGAGCTACTTTCTGTCTTCTCTGAACCTGGGATCCTAAGAGCTTCTGCTCACCCTGAGGGAGGGAACATGGCAGTGATGGGATTGATGGGGCAGGAGACATTGGAGAGTGTTAGGTCAAAGAGATCAGGAGTTTTTCTAGCTCTTCTATAAACTACGTGTGGAACACAGAAACATGTTTGCACAATTCATCTAACCAAATTCAATAATTATCTTAAAAGGACTTATTTCACCTGGACTTTTTGGCACGTTACTATATTATCCCATAGGGAACTTATCTTGACAATTTCCTAAATTATCCAGGGAACCACTTCCAGAATCTTTAAGACCCAGCAAGTTACCCACAAGCTTAACTCAACCACTGATTTAAATTATTGCACAGAACGGTTTAACAGCCTGAGAGCTATACTTTAGTGAGTGAGCAGTCTTTTAATCACCACAGAGTTAAGAAACATCCCCCACTGAAGTTGTTGGATCTTAAACCAAGATAAAATCCAAACATGAAATAAGTTGCCTCAATGGCTCCTGAAGAATAAATATGCCATAGTTGGACTTACAGAAATACCATTGTTTATTCTTCTGTTCAAACCACCAAAAATCCCATTTATCTGTTGTCTATCTATTTACCTACCTATCTACCTACCTACCTATCTACCTAGCTACCTATTCCAAATGGTGAAAGAGTTAACAGTGGTTATCTCTTCCTAATCATAGGAAGCCTTCTTTATCTCACTCACCTCTGAATTTGTTGTTTTGTTTTTACAATTAGTATATTGTTTTTGTAATCACACAAACAAGACTGAAGGTGTAATAAAAAGTATTTCTAGGATGAAACAGAGATGAATGAGTAATAATAACAGTCTATACTCACTTTGTTGCCCATACTTTATAAAAAAACGTAAACCTGGCCATACCCACCATTTGGAGCAAAAAGCCACTTGACAGAAAGCCCTGACATTGACAGCAGTCTCTGCTCTGGTTATTTGATTTCCAAGAAAACATGTTGTGTTAACACTATGAGACATGAGGCTTTTTGATAGAAGAAATCAATCCATATCTATAGCATTTTCTTAATATCTAAACCTTCTGGTTTTATAATGTGGTAGATAACGTGGGACAGCTGAACTGCCAGGCCCGTTCACTATTCCTACAAAGAGAAACATACCACTGAGTCAATCCTTCAAGCCTTCATTTTCAACATAATGTTGAAATTAAAAGTTTCAGTTTGAGAAGAACTCAATTAAGAAGGGACCTCCTTGAAACTCAGTGGAAGCTTTAGTACTTGAACTTAAAGGTTTTAACTTTCCATTTAATCAGGAAAACAGACTCCAATGTATTCATGAGTGAGTTTAGCACCACTTTATGCCAAGATGTCTATGCATATTGAACTTCAAAATGCAACATAAGCAAAAACTGAAAACACTTATAAGTAATTCAGATCGCATCATGTGTGTTAGAGTAGAGAAAAGAAAGATATTTTATCTTGAACAGAAAACATTATTTAGCATAAAAGGTCATTATGTGGGTCTAGAGCCAAACAAAAGCATTAGAACACATGTCCTGTGCTCAGATACCTGAAACAAATTCTTTAATAATTTAAATTGACATGGCATGTGAATTAATGTCCCTTCCTCACCCCTTCTTGTTCCAGAGAAGTAACACCGAGTCTCCAGTAAAACAACTGTCCATGGACTGCCTGCATGTGTCAGACACACAAATGATAAAGGGCATGACCCCAGATCTCTAGAGCTTGAGTAAAGAATGCTACAACAGGAAAAAAATTGGAGAACACAGGACAGTGTTAAATTGTGTAGTGCAGACCACAAGAATTACTGGAGACGTATAACTACCCGGGCCTGCAAGGAAACAAAAGGAACACTGATTTCTTGATTCTCACTTCTTTCTGCTTCAGTCTCACTGCCAGATCCATCGTCCCAAAGTGAAGCTCCAATCACATCATTCCTTCGCTCAAAAACTTGAGTGTCTCCCCCACGACTTGTTTGTTTGAAAATCTTTCCACTGACCTACCACTGTCCTCCAAGCCACCTTACCAGCCTCCTCCTGCTATACCCATCACTCAGAAGCCTTCAGGGTCTAGGGAGGCAAGGAGAAATGTATAGCAGCCTGTTAGAAAACTAAGAGAAAATGAAATCTAGACAAGACCCACCTAAAAGCATTCATATTATAATTGGAAAAAATAATCTTATGCTGGTCAAAAAAAATAAAACTGTAATCTGCAGTCAACCTGCTTGGTCACACACTGCAACCCAGGGAGGCCATAGTAAGCCCTTTACCTGAGAGCTATTTGCCTTTCTCTTTGCTTTTTCTTGCTTTTTCCCCTCGGCCTTCGATGCTCATAATTCCACATCTTCACCTTCAGGGCCGTCTGCTTCCTCTAAGAAGCCTCCCAAATCCCCTCAAACCAATGCAATCTGTCCTTTTAAGTTTCATAGCTATAGCATTTATATAACTTGTTCTCATAACAATAAAATTTGTACACTTACGTGATGTTCTTTACTAAGTAGAAAGAAAGTTCCTTGAGATTAGGGATTTTCTTACTCATCTCTAGGTACATTGTGTTAGGTGCTCAACATAATTTTTTTAACTTTTTATTTTTCTTTTGAAGTATACACCACTCGTTTGAAAAGCAAGCACAAAGATTGGCCCTGTCTGTGCTCCCACCATGGCCGCAGAGAGGAATGTCAGGCAGTTTTGTGTTTCAGTCACTGTATGACAGCAGCTACACATGGAATATTTTTAGGCCAGCTTTTTAAAACTCTGAGTTAGGGTAAACAAAACAAGAAATTGTATCACCTTTATCAAGACTCCATCGGCGTGTCTGAGCGCCTGCTCCCAAAAGGGCCACCAATAGAGAATAGATAAACAACTAAAATTACAACATGAGGGAATATTTTTTAAAGTAATGCTCATGTTGCTCACAATCTATGTGAGGGAGGAAGTCATGGGCACATGAAATGATTTTTTAAATTAGTTACATGGCAACTAAGGAAATGCCAAGACAGTCTATGTGGGCGTGTCATGTGCGTGGTACCAGCAGAAAGTGGCATAAGTTTCAGAGGAATGTGAGGCCACTGAGGACTGGGCTGGACAGGGAAATCTTCGGGAGGTGGGATGGGGTGGAATCTGAGGTAGGTGTTGAAGGCTATGTAGGGTTTGGATATAAAGGAGAGTAAAGAAGGCATTTGAGGGAAGTTCTGATGTGTGGCCTTGACAAATTTGCCTGCCCTCTCTAGGGGAAGGTTCTCCTCTGTATGATGGAAATATCTAACTGAATACTCTCTCAAGTCTAATGTCAACAACAGGAGTAAAGCCATAGTGCATGGTGTGTCTGGAGTCAATATGTCATACAGGTTAAAGTCACATGGACCTGGGCGCCAGTCCTGCTACTGCCACTTTCCACACATGTGACCTTAGAAGAACTGTGTAACTGATTTAAGCCTCAGTTGCTTTCATCTATAAAATGAGTATAATACTGACAATGCAAAGTCCATTGGGTTGTCAGAGGACTAAATGAGATAATGCACTGAAGTGCTTTGTACAGTACGTAGGGTCTTAGATGCTCATTAAATTTAGCTATTATTTTTATTAGGAGAAATATGCCTATATGAGAACTTGTAAGAAAATAGTCAGACTGTTCCTGTTTTCTCCAGAATTGGGACTACAACTTAAAGCTAGGGACTGACAGCTGACAAGAACATTCTGAAAACTCTTGAAAGAGCAGACACCTCTTTAAGGCTTTTTAGAGGTAACTGATAAGCCATCCCATCTCCCCTACAGCCAGCACCTCATGACAACTGTCCCATCCAATCCACACAAGCAGAGGAATGTGCAATGGAGCGGGTGGGGCAGTGGAGGAAATGTCAGAATGTAAGTCATCTGCCAGGGCAAGAGTTTTATATTATTTTTCCCCTCAGTTCCCCATGAAGGGGGAACAAGGAGATCAATCCTCCCTTAAAGCCAAGTGAGAGGGCCTTCAAGAGATTCAGTCTGTATATAAGGGTAAATGGTATTCATCCCGTGATCAGAAGTAGGTTTATACATACTTTGACCTGAGGAAAAGGACAAAGAGAGAGGGTGGGAAAGGGGGGAAGGGATGCAGCCATGGAGCAGCTCAGATGCTCACAACTGGACAAGGAAAAGCTGCTGCGTGGTTTCCTGTGGGTCAGATGGACGTCATGGAAAAGGAGCCAAGTGAAGCCATCCTGCAGGCAACAGAGGAGGGTTACTCCAGCACCAAAGGCTGCAGGCATACTGCTTTGTCAGAGACTGAGACAAAGGAAGATCTGAGAAAAGGAAGATCCAGAATGGACCTCCTCCAAGAACCCCAGCCTCCACAGGGAAGCCCAGACACTCACAGCTCCCTCTCGCCAGAGCTAACACTGGGGGGCCTGAAACACAGACAGCGTTGATGTTGAGTCAGTGTTAAGAGTAATAGGGACAGCCCCCGAGGGAAGACCACACCACACCAACGGCCACACAAGGAAAAGGGACTCATCCCTGACCCTCTCCCTACTGCTTAACACCAGAGGATCTAGAATCAGGGGAGAAAGGAAAAGAAGATGGGCAAGAGCAGACAATATCCTACCATCCTGAAGATCCCCTGGGACACAGGTGGAGCCTATGTTAAGTGGAAGGGAGGAGATAAGACTAGAGTTTAAATTTGTACTAGATGGGACTTTTTGAGAATGAGAGCGACCAAGACGCCGTGGAAACTGATGGAGCTACCATTTCAAGAGCTTTAGCTGGCTGAGGAAAGTGAGTGGAGAAAAAATGAGGGCTTCACATGCGTGGGTGCCCCCAACAAGGTCAGTTACAAGTACAGTCAACCTAGAGGAATAATGAGAAAGGATATCAGAAAGATAAACTGCATCCAGGTTGTGAGAATCTTGATTTATTTGCAATTGAAATTTATCCTGACAGTAACAGGGAACATTCAGTGTTTCGGACCAGGTCAATACAGCCCTTTAGGAGGGTTGAATGAGCTGTGGTGTGTAGGGTAGTTTAAAAGATGCTGCACCTAGAGACATGGAGACTGGAGAGGACACTGCTACAATAATTCTGATGACTCTGAGTCACTGGGGCCTACACCAGTGATGCCTGTTAAAATGGAATATAAGAGACAGACAGCAATGGTGTTTTACGTGCAGAATTTAAAGATCTTGGCAACCATCTAAATCTAGGGAGTAAGAATAAAGGATAACTAACTTGATTTGAAGTTCTTGAACCTAGATCGTGATTACCATTGGCCACTACTCTCTCACCTCACACTTTGCTGGAAAGAAAGAAAAAGCTATGAATGGTGGTCACTTTAAGAGAAAATATGAAGAGCTCAGTGTGGCCTAGAGTTGTTTCTCCTTTCCAACTCACCAAAAACTTCTTCACTCCTTATCCCATAACTTCCTCCCAAAGATGCTGTTCCTATCACCGCTAGTCTCCCCTCCTCTGAGAATGGAGCTGGTGCAGCATGGCTGGACTTACTGAATGTTGGGGCAGACGCATGGCTCCCTAAGAGACTTGGCTGTGAGTCTAGAAACGAAAACAATAACCCAGATTTCCTGACTCTTCGATCAGAGGTCACTGTAGCACATCACAATACTTGTTCTGTGTGTTCACCCTAAAAGTGGGAGGTTTGGGGCTTCATCTACCCCATACACCCAGTGCATGAACACTCCCAACACCACCGGCTGCAGAAACCAGCAGCAGAGCAATTGTTTTCCTTCACAATTATGGGTGGGGGGGTGGGTGGAGAAAGGGATGCATAATTACAAGTTGAAGAGTTAAAACACAAGCACTCACCACCCTAATAATCACTGTCTAACCCTAATGCCTTCCACTGGTAACAGGCTTGATGTATCATCTTGCTTCAACTGAGATACTTAGGTAAGCATGTAGAAGACACAAGTTCTATTTCCAATGCCTGGAGTTCAAAATTTCAGACCTAAACCAAGGCCACAGGCTCAGCCCTAGAGAGTCTCATGAACATCTGCTGACCCCTCCCAATTTCATCCACTTATTCAGTCATTCAAAATATATTTATTAAAGGCCTACTCTGTGCCAGGCACTGTGCTCTTAACTATAATAGAGCAATAAGCAAAACAGACCTGATCTCAAGGAGCTCACAGCCTTGTCAGGAATGCATCAAAGATATAAAAGCAGAATGTTATACCTGATATAAACGAGCAGAGGTTGCTATGGAATTGATCAGCCAGCAAAGACTTGGAGAGTCCGGGTATGCTTCCAAAAATTCAGGCATAAGCTGAAGGTGAAGAAGAAGTAGTCAGCCAGGGAGAATCAAGAGGTAAGAGTCCGAGCAGTACAAAATCTCCAAGGCAAGAATAAACATAGCTGAACATGGGATGGGCATGGAAGATCAATTAAGTATCATTGGAACCTAGAGAATGGAGGGAAGGGAAGGGGTTGGCAGGTGTAGTGGGGCAAAAACAAATAATACAAATGAATGCATATGCAAAACAGAAACAGATTCACAGACATAGAAAACAAACTACTGGTTACCAGTGGGGATAGGAAATGGGAGAGGGGCAAGTTAGGGATAAGGGATAATAGATACAAACTACTATGTATAAAATAGATAAGCAACAAGGATATATTGTCTAGCACAGAGAATTATAGCCATTATCTTGTAATAACTTTTAATGGAGTATAATCTGTAAAAATACTGAATCACTATACCGTACACCTGAAACTAATATTATAAATCAACTATACCTCAATTAAAAATAAGTAAATAACTGATTATAAAACAAAATTATACTTTACAACTGCAAAAAAGAAAAAGAAAAGACATTCCAGGAGCCATATCATAAATGAAAGCTTTTGTAAAATAATTCGACAAGGAATTCAAAGGCAACACACAGCAGTCAAATTTATTTGGAGGGGTGGGGCAGGTAACTTTGTAGGCTAAATGAGAATGAATCAGAATTAGAGAAGAATATGACTGGCAACTGGGAAAACAATTAGGGGGAATAAGGATGGTTGGTGGTAGTAGGGCTGGAGAGACAGGAAGGGAATGAGATTATGAAACTATCGTCAAGAGGGATTGGCCAACCATGGTCTTAATTATACATGAGGAATGAAAGAAGGGATGGAGACATCCCTGAGTAGATGTATGGCATGCTGGTTCAGAGCAGAGGCTCTAGTTCTCTCACTCATTAGCTGCGTGACCTTGGCCAAACTTCGTAATCCTCTGCCCCTAGGTTTACCCATTTGTCAAATGGAAATAAGGACAAGACCCACCTTATAGAGTGATTATGCAAATTAAATGTGATAACGCACTTTAATAAAGTACTCAGCTGTTAGCCGGCACATAGTAGATGCTCGTATTAGTTAGGACGTAGGCTCACCTGCTGTAACAGCATCCCCAAATTACAGTCTCTTAAATAAAATGGGGTATATTTTCTTTTAAATATCCAGATTTAAGCAGTCCAAGGAAAGTTAGCTAGATGGATGAAGACTCTTCAGTCTTGTTGCTCTGTCATCATTAAGATGATTCGCTCACTTACATGGTCCAGGCCACCTCCATCCAGCTCGCGGGGAAAAGAGAGGTGAAAAGGATGTACAGCTACAATTCAGGAGTTGTGTCATTATAGATAAGGAGAGGATGCATATCAGGGGACAACAGCTAGCAATATTCCATGTTAACATGATATAGAGATAGAAATCAACTGCTTGAGTGAGAGGAGAAAAGTGGGAAAAAAGAATTTCTGGTAGGTGAGACTTGGTAAACTTAAGACATAAAATATTTCCAATGTTCCTTTGAAGAAGGAGGACTTAGATGAAACAATATTATATAAGGATAATGAGGAACCCAAAGGATTTCATCTCCATGTAAAAGGGATATTGAGAGAATTAAAGTATTTGGAACAAAGCTACAGCAACCACCAAATATTATTAATGAACTGTTTTTAAGGAGAGGGGAAATATGTTCTAATATTGAGAGAAAAATGAGTAAGCTCACAACGGAATTTCTAAGTATTCCCTTTTTTATGGAGCAATGCATGATATCGTGGAGAGAAATATTAATGATTTTCTTCTACTTATGAGACGTCTTCTAAAGAAAACAAAGTCATGAGTATTTACTCCAGTGTATGAACACCCTTGCTTTTAGGTAGCTCATGAGACACGTGATAGCTCATCAGAGAGAGAGAGAGAGAGAGAGAGTCACAGGACCTTGAAACAAGTGGCGCTTGCCACTTCACGATGGCAAAGGTTTGCCACCCCCACGTGGCAGTCCTGTGTGACTGCAGGGATTGCTGATCCTAGACTGCCCTAAACTTCATGCCTTCAAATCCCACACCCTGATATCTCTGTCCATCTTGCATCCAAAATAATGGACTATCAGTTAGCTTCCTGTCTTTGTTTTTAAATCTGGCCCTCAGTGAAGTCTCTATAGAAAACCTCAAAGAGCATTTCTGCCCCCCTGAGTAATGGAATGGAGTCTCTAGAATTTATTTTCATCCCTGCACACCAGTCATTTTTAAGCTCTTTATGGTTTGGCCAAGAGCAAAATCAGCAATGCTAACTGCCTGTGGTTTAAACAGGAGGAGATATATGACTCTTTCTGGACAGGGCACTATCCCAAGTAAGAGTATGTTGTATTGTACGCTGAGCCAGAGATAAAGACCCTGCTGGAGCAGGGTGCACAGGCTATTTTGACCCCTGCAGCACAGTCAACACAGCCTCCAGACCTAAGAAAGATAACCCAGGGGCTGATTTCAGATGGATTCTTGGACCTACTTTCTTGGTTTAACTTAGTCCTTTTATTATTAAAGGACCATAGACTACCAGTTCGAGTGGACCCTGGCTGCAGTTTTCTGTTGATCAGTTCAAGCATATAATGCAATTGCTTTTCCAGTGGCTCCTGAGGTGGGAGTGAATTGAAATGTTCTCCACCCCATCCTGCCTGCCTGCAAATCCAGTAAGGTGGTCAATGGAAACTTCTGGGTATCAGAGAGCAGCAACTTGGTCATTTTCTATTCATAGACAGATTAATGTGACAAAGGTTTGTAATTTAACCTTGAACAAGGAGGGAAAGACTGCACCTTCGCAAAATATCGTAAGGGTTTTTATTCTACAGGAAATAAGATACACATCACGTTAATGGGAAGGAAGGAAGGAAATCAATCTTCACAGTGGCAAGCTGTGTTTATTCTTAGATACTTCAGGAAAAAACCACCACCATCCATAGGACCAGAGCTCTCCTCCTACCCCACCCCGCTCTCAATTACTCAGACCCATCTGCAGAGTTTTGTCCAGAAGAGAAATCCACTGACTTTTAGAGGATGACTTGAGGCTTTGGGATTAGTAAAGACCTAGTTATAAAGTAATTTTCAGTAATCCAGAGAGAAGTGGGAGCACAAAGACAGAGAGGGCAGGATGTGGTCACCTCTGAAGGTGTAAGAAGGGCGTAGGTAATGGGAGCAATTTCATCAAAATCCAACACTATTCGTGTTTTATCCAATGTAAAAATTTTGTATTTTATAGAAGTTTTAGTTTTCATTCCTATTAGTATGACCAACAAGAGCATGTTTTCTCATGCTATTGTTCACTGGTAATTTGCATTTCTTCTTCTGTAACTGCCCACTTACATCCTTTGATGTCCAGTCTGATGTCAAATAATAGTAATGAGAGTGGATATTGTCGTCTTTTTCCTAAATTTACTGGGAATTCCTCCATGAGTATGATTTCTACTGTTAATTGCTGATTAAAAACAAAAAACCTTTCAAATTAAGCAAAATTTAAAAATGTCCAAGTTACTAAAGTTGTTCCCCAGAAATGGATGTTGAACTTCATCAAATGGCCTTTCTAGCATCTATAATATACTTTCTCTCTGTAATTACTGATGCAGTGAATTACTTCAATAGATTTCCAAACGTTGAACCGTCTCTGCATTTGTGAAATATGGCATAACGTTATTGTAATATTCTTCTAGATTAGATGGCTCTTTTTAATATTTTTGCTTCTATGTTCATTTATCAAATAAGTTTGTGAATTTTTTTTGTGGACCACTTTCAGAGCATGAATTGCTTATTTGTATATCTTTATCTATGCTTTGCAATAGCTTAAAAATCTCAATTTCTTGTGCTTTGAAGTTTGGAATGGATTTATTGCCCAAACATTTGAATCTTGTGCCTATGAGCCAGGGCTGAGATGGAGGAGAAAGCTCTTTGACTATCTTTCTTTGTAGTTTCTACCAGTTCTTGAATCCAAATTGCTATTTTTTTTTCAGGAAGGTTATTCACATCTTTTATATTTTCAAATTCATTGGTATAAATGTATAGTTAATATTCATTTTAAATGATTATTCGTTATCTGAGTAAACACCACCTCATTACTGAGGTTGCATATATGTGTTGTCTTACACCATCTTTTCAAAGAACTAGCTCTGACAACAATATTTTTTATTTCCATTTCATTAATTTCTGCTCTTCATTAATTTCTTTATCCTTATTTCTTTAGTATTGCAATTTATCTGCCTTCTGAGACTGAATGTACAGCCCATGTGTTTTGATTTTTTTCTTTTGAAAAATATAAAGGTTTAAAATGCCATTAATGAATACTAATCTATTATTACAACTGTGACATAATAACATCATAATTTCAGAGCACTGAAGAATAACAGTTGAGAAGGTTTTTTTTTTACTACCCTTGTCTACCACATAGTTTTTTACTTGCCTTTTTTTTGGTTGCATTGGGTCTTCCTTGCCACACGTAGGCTTTCTCTAGTTGTGGCGAGCAAGGGCTACTCTTCGTTGTGGTGCACAGGCTTCTCGTTGTGGTGGCTGCTCTTGTTGTGGAGCACGTGCTCGAGGCGCACAGGCTTCAGTAGTTGTGGCACGTGGGCTCAGTAGTTGTGGCTCGCGGGGTCTAGAGCGCACGCTCAGTAGCTGCGGCGCATGGGCTTAGTTGCTCTGCAGCATGTGGGGTCTTCCCGGAACAGGGCTCGAATCCGTGTCCCCTGCATTTGCAGGCAGATTCTTAACCACTGCGCCACCAGGAAAGTCTTACTTGCCTTTTAACCTGAGTTTTTAGAAGTTTCTTTTTAAAAATGATTTCTTTATGGTTATTTTACTGTCTGCCTTTGCTTTGCTTGTTTTGTTTTTACCATCTTTTAGTCATTGACTTTTTTGCCCTATTGCTTTTCAGGTTCGGGATTTATACTTTGGGGAATTTATTGACATTTTTCTTTTCTCCTAATATGTAAACAACTTTTTGTGTGTGAATGTTTCATAGTCAACCGACTTTTAAGTGGAGCCAACTTTTAGCCAATTTCTATATTTACAATTAAAAAGAAAATAAGCAGATAAATAGAAATATAATTTTAGATATATATTTTCAAAGCTATATCGAGAAAAATATAAGCTAAGATTCAACATAGATTTTGATGAATCATTAAATTATGGAGTTCAGTGGTTCTCAAAACCTGAGCCCTTATCATTCTTCTACCTCCCTACCTAAGTCACTGGTACGGACTGAATTGTGTCCCTCCAAAATTCATAAGTTGAAATACTAAGCCCCAGTACTTCAGAACGCAACCTTATTTGGAGATAAGATCTTTCAAGAGGTGATTAAGTTAGAATGAGTTGATTAGGGTGGGGTCCTAATTCAATAGGGCTGGTGTTATTGCAAGAGGAAGAGACACCAGGGACCTGTGCACAGAGAAACAATGAGAAGGTGGTCATCTACAAGGCAAGGAGAGAAACCTCAGGACTGGGAGAAAATAGTTCCTGTTGTTTAAGACAACCAGTCTGTGAGATTTTAGTATGGCAGCCCTAGCAAACGAGTACAATCACCCATGGACCACAGTTCTCATCACACCTTTGTAACTGAGGCTAAGTGCATTTGCTACTCATCAGTCACACCTCCACCACTGCTTTTCTTGGGGTAGAGACATTGTTCTCAATACCCATGTCTTTATTAAATGTAGAAAAACAAATAACGGTCCAAGTTTGATCACTCATGTAACTTGTCTGTTCCCAGTAGACATGAACTCATTCCTTTAATTTATTCATCTCTTTCTCTCTGCTTGAAGTTCACCACACCCACATCTGAACAAACAGGTCAGTAGCTGGTCCAAGCCTATGAAATCAGGTCTCCTGATTCTTGTTTCAATGCCCTTCCCTACTCACTACACAACTCATTTTATAGACTCAACGATTTGTCTAGAGAACTTTTCTCTCCATCTCTACAAATAGAACTGCATGATACTGAAACAACTGTCCTACAAGCTTTTGTGACAATGACCATTTCTGAAGTTCATCATAAGGTCTGATACCTTTTTATCTAGAAGGAATCAGGATTACTTCATGATAAATAATATAACATAGGAAGAAGGTATTCTTCATGGATATCTATACCTAAAATTCTGCAGGTTAATCCTCTTTTGGTGAAAAAGAAGATTTCTCAGCTCTAAAATATTTAAAGATGTAGTTAAGGCAGAGAGAATATTGAAAGATTGAAATTGAAATTCACTTGATGCAGGAACTGCCTTTATTACCTTTAATGTTCCTTTGACTGAAAACCATTATATAATTATACAATAAGTCTTTGCACTGTGAATCAATGAAAGTCATATTAAGAAGCTTTCCTTTGAAGGGACTGAAATGAGAATGGGATTGTGAAAGAGAGAACAGGCGATAAAGTATTTGTTAATTTTTCCTCTTTAAAATAACTTTATTCTTAAAAGCTATTTTAAAACTTCATTAAAGATAATACAAATAAGTAAAAATACCCACCAATAATCTCACCATCCCCAGTAATAACCAATATTGCTAATTCAGTCTAATTCAATCTATGCATTTTCAGTCAGTGTTATATAGACATATTATTTTCTATTGAAATTCTGTTTGAATTTGTGTTTTAGGTTGGATTTCCCTACCAGAAGACCTTCAGACAAGTATTCGAGTGGTAGTAGTTCATTTTAGTGATGATGTCAGGAAACCTAGGTAGGAGAGCAGAAAAGTGAGACAGAAAAGGGGAAGCAGCCAGTGAAGCAGATGTTACCCAGGAAGTGACCACTGTGGGCGACAGGAGCTGATCCCAAGGAGGAACTCTGGCTCCCACAGTCAGTATAGGACATGGGCCTCAAAGTTATCTCAGCAAAGTGGTGTTGACCTGGGCTACTTATACATGAATTCCGTCAATTACTAGGTCAGTGCTCATCCAGGGGCATAATTTTTCAGCACTTCTGGCCCGATAAGCACATGGATGAAAAAAACTCAAGCAAAGAGAAGTAGATGCTGGCAACTGGAGGGACGGCAAGCATACACCAAAATAGTGAGGGTGAAGGTATACAGCTGTGGTACCTGTAGCATCTACCATAATTGGAATATTGTTTGGTAACCTGCTTTATTCATTTATTTTACCTTGAATCATTTTCATGGTATTAAATGGTCTCAGTATGATACTGTCACTCCTTTTGGCTGCATTCTAGTCTATTGAATGACTACATCAATCTCTCGTTGCTGGCATTTGGGGTTTCCTCTTTTTCATTATAACTGTGATAGACATTCTTGTGTTGAAATATTTTGTCCAACTATAGAAGTATCATTAGTATAAATAGCCAGAATTTGAATTACTGCATCAAAGAATATGTAAAGTTGTATAGCTTTTGATTTGCATTGCAAAACTGCTCTTTTGAAAGATTGCACAGATTTACACAATTAGCAATGTGTGTTATTTCTATTGTTTCCAGCCCAATTTTGAGCCAAAGAGTCAGGGCTGCCCCAAGAGCCATGGGGGTGATGCTGCCACTCCAGTGAACTTGGAGGGCAGAGCATCAAACCACAGAGAATTATTCTTGAGACTTAAAATCTAAAGCAGGGCTTCCCGGATGGTGCAGTGTTTAAGAATCCGCCTGCCAATGCAGGGGACAAGAGTTTGAGCCCTGGTCCACAAAGATCCCACGTGCCACAGAGCAACTAAGCCCATGTGCTACAAGCTCTAGAGCCCGTGAGCCACAACTACTGAAACCCGTGCGCCTAGAGCCTGTGCTCCCCAACAGAAGAGGCCATGGCAATGAGAAGCCCGCGCACTGCAACGAAGAGTAGCCCCTGCTCGCCACAACTAGAGAAAGCCCGTGCACAACAACGAAGACCCAACGTAGCCAAAATAAAAATTAATTAATTTAAAAAGAAATCTAATGGAATTTGCCTTGCTAGGTTTGGGACTTGGTTGGAAGCTGTCACCCCATTCTTTCTTCCAATTTCTCCCTTTTTGGATGAGAATATTTATCCTATTCCCGTCCACCATTTTATTCTGGAGGCACATAACTTGCCTGGTTTCACAAGTTCATAGTTGGAGAAGAATTTTGCCTCAGGATGTACTGTATATTGATTCTCACCCATATCTGATTTAGATGATATTTAGATGAGACTCTGGACTTTAGACTAAATTTAGAGCTGATGCTAGAACAAGTTAAAAGTTTGGGGGACACTGGGATGGAATGAATGTGTTTGCATGAGAGAAGAACATGAACTTGGGTGGTGGGCAGGTGTGGATGCTTAAATTGAATTGTGTTCCCCAAAATTCATATGCTGAAGCCTTAAGCCCCAAAGTGAGGATAACTGGAGATGGGGCTTTTGAGAGGTAATTAGGTACAGATGAGGTCATGAAGGTGGCCCTCATGATGGGATTATTGCCCTTAACAGAAGAGACACCAGAGAGCTCTCTCTCTCTCTCTCTCTCTCTCTCTGTCTGTCTCCATCTCTCTCTCTCTCTCTGCCAGGTGAAGACACAGCAAGAAGGCAGCTGTCTGCAATCCAAAAAGAGAGCTCTCACCAGAAGACAACCATGCTGGCACCCTGACCTTGGACTTCCCAACCTCCAGAACTGTGGAAATAAATTTCTGTTCTTTAAGCCAGTCTACGGTATTTTGTTATGGCACCCTGAGCTAATACACCTGGTTTAATTCCAAGTTTGAGATTTGATGCCACCTAATCATGTACCTGCTAGTGCAGATATGTCAGCTGAGGGACAAGATAGCTGAACTGGAGGGAATATGGGGAGTTAGTGTGGGTGAACCTGAACAAATGCAAAGCAGGAGAGCACAGAGCTAGGCTCTCCCTTTTAACTCTCTTCCACAGACTACTCTGAGGTGTGATTCCCTTTTACAATCCTCTGGGAAGTGCTGAATGCCAAGTAAACATGCCCATTGAGCAACCTTCTGAGTCTCTTTCCAGCTCACTGTGTTTCATGTCTTTCTTTGCCCCTCTTCTCTTTCTTCCTCTATCTTACCACACACGTTTCCACCTCATTAGGCAGCAACATTTTGTTGCTTCAGGCTCTGCTTTCTAGAGAACCCAGAATAAAAACACATTTGATGAAGACATTATATTTTAATTATAACAGAAAAAAAGTCCAATGAACTTATAGAAAACAAAAATAACATATGCAAAAAATATTGAATTGGGTCATTTGAGATGGCTATTCGGACACCATTATCTTTTAGACTACAAGCAATAAAGTCTCCAATTATACCCTTGTATAAAAGTATGGTCTGAATAATAAAATATACTTAATTGGATTCATGACTTTTAGACAACTACCCAAATAATATGAATTAATGACAGCGTAAACTTGGTGGGAGGTCTAAAATATAGAGTCCTTGAACAGATTCATGTTAATGTTTATCATTGACAGAGATTTGAAAAACTGAGCTGAATGTGTAAATAATAGGAAATGGAGAGAAATATATAATATTATAAATTATAAAATTAAAATTCAAAATATTCTCATTCTATAATGTGAAGCATCTCCATCTTACAGTGAATGCTAAATATATTGTCAAGGTCAATTTTAACAAAGATAAATCTAAAGCCCCACATTTTGGTTCAGAAATTCAAATGTATAAGAACGGGTTAGAAAGAACCTATTTCAGCAGCAAAGATTAAATCTAGGGATCTTAGTTGGTAAAAAAAAAAAAAAACTCATGTGAACACCTTAAAGAATCGAATCCAGTCTTATATCCTATTATTAGGAGTACTTTGTCCAGATGATACAAAAGAAATAGTCTACCATTCTATGTTTTGTAAGACTGTTTTTCCAGAAATACTTTGTCCAGCTTTCGGAGTCAAGGAGAATTGGAACGTTGTCAAAATAGTCGACATATATAGGAAGATTAAGTCTGAAAGTTTAAAGATCTGAAAAATGTCATATGAAAAATAAATGGTTGAAGGGACTAGGAATATTTGATCTAGAGAAGCAAAGACTCCTGGAGGATTTAACAGCTACCTTGAAATCATCAAAGGGCTATTATGAGAAAAAGATACAGACTTACAGACTTCAGGTCATTCTAGAGAAATTTCCAATGATGCTTTAGGTCATTCTAGAGAAATTTCCAATATGATGCCCAGTCTTACGTGGCAATGACCTCCTCATCATTAGAAGTATCCAAATAGAGGTTGGCTGGCCATTTAATTCAGATGTTATCACTATGCAGTATGAGTAGAATAGTGGAACAATGGCCTCTAAGGCTCCCTTTAACTCTAAGCTACGTGCTAGAGGATCCTCAAAATATCCTCCTTTAATTTTGAAACTTTGTGAATCATTATAACGTGAGGCTCACCTCAGTGAATTATTTTTTAAGTAATGAAAAAAGTCCCACAAATTTTCAAAACGTAAGACAACTAGTGAAGTATTTCATACAATTGAACAAAATATGTATATTTTTAAATGTCATGGGCAACAAGAAAGCATTAATATTCAGGCAGAGAATATGCACAGTGCTGATATAACTAGAAGAACTGAAATTTGGTTCAGGTGGGGAAAAACATGTCTGAATTTTTAATTAAAGTTGAGGCTATCACAACTAGGGTGGGGATTTCAAGGGGCAAGAGGGTAGCACAGGGATTTCTTGCCCTAAATATCAGAGAATGATAAAGCCAAGGGCATGTGTATAACCCAAAAACCTAGGTCACCAAATCCAGGAGGGGAATCAGAAGCATTTTGCAATAGAAAGACATCACAAACAGCTATCAGAAATGAAGTATGATGCCAAGACTCTGGCCAGGGAGATAAAAACAGGGTCTGGGTAACAGCCAAGAATTGTATTCCCGGGATGCCCATTTAGAAGTTTTCTGAGATTGGAAGCTCATAGCATGAAAAATTAAAAATCAATGAGACTGAGGAAGATAATTTGTTTTATAAACTGTTTTTCTCAAGTATATGAGATTATAACCTTCCTTTTTTTTGTGGGGGGGGTGTGGGGTATTTATGTATCCTTTTATAAAATAATGATAATTGCAAATTTTGCTTTGTTCTGTCTAATGCTCTCACTGGCAACAGGGAGTACTAACAAACCTGGGCCAGCCTCTTCATTTGTTTTCCTTTTAATTTCACCAGTCTGTGAAATTTAAAAATCGGGAAATACCTGGCTCAGAACATCAATTTGTGTTTGCAGTTTGATTTTGTGAGGCAGTCAGGGTGATATGTTTAGACTAAAAAAGAAGTTTGAAAAGAATCAATTCATCTGGTAAGTGCAATCAATAACTGTACAAATTATTTCCTACATGTCACAAAGCTTTATTAATTTTCAAATATTCAGATTTTCAAAAAACATAAGAATATTATAAATACTACATAGGGTTCTTTTTCATTCCATTTTGTTTTACTGTGTTCATTAACTGCTTTGATGAATGCGTGGTAACTGGCTTTATTGTTCTGTGAGTAGTACATGCTCATTTACAGCACTTAGGTGAGGACAAAAATTAAACTTAATAATTTTCAGTACTTAAATTTAGCAGAGAAACTATTAAACATCATTACCCACATATATTTCTTTTTTTATATAGAAACTTATTAATTTGTTTTTATTTTTGGCTGTATTGGGTCTTCGTTGCTGTGCACGGGCTTTCTCTAGTTGTGGTGAGCAGGGGTTATTCTTCGTTGCGGTGCGTGGGCTTCTCATTGTCATGGCTTCTCTTGTTGCAGAGCATGGGCTCTAGGTGCACGGGCTTCAGTAGTTGTGGCATATGGGCTCAGTAGTTGTGGCACACGGGCTTAGTTGCTCCATGGCATGTGGGATCTTCCCAGGCCAGGGCTGGAATCCATGTCCCCTGCATTGGCAGGCGGATTCTTAACCACTGTGCCACCAGGGAAGTCCCACATATATTTCTAAATGCATAAGAACTTAATATTTGAATCTCAAATAAAATGTACCTATGGCATAAAATTATAATTTAAATCATGCAACTGTGACTGAATCCTGCTGGGTACTTATTCCAACCACCGTATCAATTCTTTTGAAGATTAAAATAAATCATTAATATGAACTCTATGTATACTCACATTTGTAAAATTTAAGAGGCAGTATGTTAGCCATTAGGCCACAGATAAGCATTATTTTTCTGAGCCTGATTCCAAATCTCATTATGAGAAAAAAAAATAAGATAATGTACGATACACAACTGTGACTTATTTTTATCATTGAAAATGATAAATTTTCATGTCATGTCACAATGCTAAAATAAAATCAAGCATAATTGAACTTATAATACTCCTAAGAAAATAATTCAAAATGCATACCAGGGCTTCCCTGGTGGCACAGTGGTTGAGAGTCTGCCTGCCGATGCAGGGGACATGGGTTCGTGTCCCTGTCCGGGAAGATCCCACATGCCGCGGAGCGGCTGGGCCCGTGAGCCATGGCCACTGAGCCTGTGTGTCCGGAGCCTGTGCTCCGCAACGGGAGAGGCCACAACAGTGAGAGGCCCGCATACCGGAGGAAAAAAAAAAAAAAAATTGCATACCAAAGTCTTACAGTGTTTTACATTGTTATCTTCACTTCTCACTGTGTGTAAATATGCTATAAAACAGAGTTCCAATTGATAGAATACTAGATAATATATTGCCCACTCTTATTTCCATCTAACCACCAATATTAGATGTACATATCAAAAATTAAAAAATTAAAATATGACATAACGTTCATATGAGCATAAAAATACCATTTCTGCAAGAGCTAAATTAGAAGCCCTAAAATTATATGTGTCATTTTCTTATACTAACATGTTCCAAATTAAGAAAACAGCATGTTAAGTATAAATCTTAATTTATGAACTGCCTTTGGGAATGAAATAAATTCTGGGTGACTAAGTTTCTTTAAAAATAACTTTGCATTTATTATTTTAAGCAGTATTGAAGAAAACTTTCACACCAGCTCACCACCATACTTTCAGTCTGATAATGCAAGTGTCACCCAAAAAAAGCTAGTTTATCATATGACATTTATATTAAATCCTTTCATTTTTCACATAATTTTCCCCCTAATCCTCTGCCAAAATACGAGGAAGAAATATAATCTTTTCTCTGCATAATTTTCCCCCAGCAGACTGCCACTGCCAGCAGCAGTAGATTAATAACAGATGCTCAGTGACTCTTGGAGTCTTACTGGTGTTAGGCAGCACAGAGCCTAAGGTTAACACAGAGGTCACAGGTCCTTCTGCTCAAAAGACCTACAAAAGTGTTTTGCTAGATCTCCCTTCCATGAAACTTAAAAAATGTGTAAATGTCTTCTCTCAGATTTATGAAAATTCCCAGGAGTTTATGGTCACAAATCTGACTCCAAGCTTCTTTTCCCAATACTAACTCAGTTTAGAGAAGCATCTCCATTTCATGCATGTTATTTTTGTTCTGCCTGGTGCCAATCCAAATGTAGAAACCAATAGTCTTCCTTAATTTCTACAAAATTTCTACGAAATAAATGGTCTTTAATTTCTACAAAATTCTACAGAATTCATTCATTCAGCTTTTTGTGTGTCTAGCAAATTCTACTAAAGATGTGAGGTATTAGAAATATTTACATCACAGAAAGACAAACAACATTTTATTATTAGGCAGTCTCTTTTCTCAAATACCTTCTCCTTCCTTAGTCTTCTTGTCTCCCCCTTCCTTCTCCTCCTTATTACGAATTCCCAACTTTAAAAAATGTATAATTGTGGCTCTTGCCTCCTACCGTACTAGTTTCCCTTCATTCTAGCTTCCGTTTTTCCTCTTCTATGCTCTTTCCCCTATGCTATTTCTTCTTTGCCCCTCAAGGGAGTAAAATAGAAATAACTCATTTTTTAATGCAAATTAGTTCAAATGCTCTTAACAATACTGCCTATTACAGTGACTCTAAAAGCAACATCAAGGTAATTCATTTAGAATTCAATAGTGTTTCTTAGTTTAAAGGTCCCCATCTAGAATTCAAAATTACTTGGAATAATAAAACCTTGAGTCGCTATGATTCAAATATCTCCTGCTAAATGACCTTGATAGGGAATAAATTCTCTGTAGATGACTTCAGGCAAGTAATTCCTACCAAAAATTACACATATCTCAGAGAGTTAGAGAGATAAGCCAGTTAGAGGCACAGCATACAGGCAGAAATCAAGGTTCATGAGCCCTGGATGTGCTTATATCTGTGTTCATCTGAATCAGATATTCTTACTTTTCCTTTGTATGTGCAAACAGTGGGTTGCAGGGAAAAATAGTTATTAAGATTGTCCTTTAAAGTTCCGATGAGTTCTTCAGCAATTTACTCAGATATATAGATATATATATATATAAACTCGTTTGTCTATTGCACTACAAGCAACCAAAAAAAAAAAAAAAAAAGCAGGCAAGTTGATTACCACTTTCAAGCATGAAGGAGTATCATGATTCAGAATTAACCTTTCTGGTTGTCATAAACAACCAGAAAACTAGAAAAATATATGGAAAAAAACCTATTTTCAGATATTGGACTGCAGGTAGTATAGGACCGTGATGCCAGAGAGAAGTAAAACAAATGAGGTAAACCTTATAATTTCCCATACTTTCTGCCTTGATGTAACTTCCAGACAGTAGAATAGAAAGGAATGACCTGAAAAGTCTAGAGAAAGAGCTCAGATTTCAGGAAGGCAGAAGCGTCTAAAATTCCCAAGGCAGAATACCTGAGAGGAAAAATCTATGCACAGAAAGTGTTCTATAAATTTATTTTGGGGTCACTAAGTCTGTGGCTGAATAGCAATCCGTGCAAATGGGTGGGGAAATCCCATGGGGCCAAACTAGGAAAAACTTCTAGAGAAAGAACAATTTCAGAAAGCTGTAAGATGAGAAATTCCCAGAGCTCACATAGGGCCTGGAATTATTCAGGTTGGCAACAGCAAGAGTAAATGGCCTCAGTGAACACAAAGTGTATTCATTAGAAACTACACAGAGGCCAGATATTAGAACTGGGGCTAAAGTAAAGGCTATTCTATCTGTACTCACACTAAAGGGACTTTAAAACGAGTTTCAAGGGCTTCCCTGGTGGCGCAATGGTTAAGAGTCTGTCTGCCGATGCACGGGACAGGGGTTCGTGCCCGGGTTCGGGAAGATCCCACATGCCGCGGAGCAGCTGGGCCCGTGAGCCATGGCCGCTGAGCCTGCGCGTCCGGAGCCTGTGCTCCGCAACGGGAGAGGCCACAACGGTGAGAGGCCCGCGTACCGCAAGGAAAAAAAAAAAAAAAAAAAAAAACAGTTTCAAAATGATCAAACTGATATATGAGTTAACCTTATTATCTGCCAGAACAAATTCCAGCACTCTTTACAGGAAAACAACAAAATCTCAGAAAAATAATAGAGAAAATCAATCCAAAAGATGAATATAAACCTCTAGATAGACTGATCAAGAAAAAGAAATGAGGGACTTCCCTGGCAGTCCAGTGGTTAAGACTCTGCATTTCCACTGCAGGGGGCATGGGTTTGATCCCTAGTTGGGGATCTAAGATCCCACATGCATGCAGCCAAAAAGAAGAAAAGAAAAAGGAATGAAAGAGAGCGAGAACTTAAATTACCCCATGTCAGCGATAGAATGAGAGGATATCACTAGAGACCCTACAGATACTAAAAGTGTAATAAGTTATGAACAACTTCATGACCATTAATATGAGAATTTAGATGAAATGTCATGTGCCCATCCTCAACCAATCACTTTAAGGTTAGAGAGTGTTTTGATTGGCCCAATTTTGGTTATGTGTTTACCTCTTTCTTTGAGGGTTCAGATTCACTCAAACCACATGGATTATGTGTTTAAGAGAGGTACTGACAATGTTTTCTTAGGCCAGTCTCCCAAGACAATAGAAATAAAAAAAATAAACAAATTGGACCTAATCAACTTACAAGTTTTGCACAGCAAAGGAAACCATAAGAAACAAACAAACAAAAAAACCAAAAGACAACCTATGGAATGGGAGAAAATATTTGCAAACGATGCGACAGACAAGGGCTTAATCTCCAAAATATACAAACAGCTCATACAACTCAACAACAACAAAACCCAATCGAAAAATGGCAGAAGACCTTAATAGACATTTCTCCAAGGAAGTCATACAGATGGCCAGTATGCATATGAAAAGACGCTCAACATCATTAATTATTAGAGAAATGCAAATCAAAACTACTATGAGGTACCACCTTACACCGGTCAGAATGGCCATTATTAAAAAGTCTACAAATAAATGCTGGACAGAGTGTGGAGAAAAGGGATACCTCCTACACTGTTGGTGGGAATGTAAGTTGGTACAGCCACTATGGAAAACAGTGTGGCGGTTCCTCAGAAAACTAAAAATAGAATTACCATATGATCCACCAATCCCACTCCTAGGAATATACCCGAACAAGACTATAATTCAAAAAGATACATACACCCCTATGTTCACAGCAGCACTGTTCACAACAGCCAAAACATGGAGACAACCTAAATGTCCATCAACAGATGAATGGATAAAGAAGATGTGGTACATATATACAATGGAATACTGCTCAGCCATAACAAAGAGTGAAAGAATGCCATGTGCAGCAACATGGATGCAACTAGAGATTATCATACTAAGTGAAGTTAAGTCAGAAAGAGAAAGACAAATATCATATGATATCACTTATATGTGGAATCTAAAATATGGTACAAATGAACCTATCTACAGAACAGAAACAGAATCAAGACAGAGAACAGACTTGTGGTTACCAAGGGATGGGGAGGGGAGGGAGAGGGATGGACTGGGAGTTTGGGGTTGGTAGATGCAAACTATTACATTTAGAATGGATAAACAAGGCCTGAATGTACAGCACAGGGAACTATATTGAATATCCTGTGATAAACCATAATGGAAAAGAACATAGAAAAAGGATGTATATATGTGTATAACTGAGTCACTTTGCTATATAGCGCAGATTGGCACAACATTGTAAATTAACCATACTTCAATAAAAAAAATTTTTTTTAAAGAGAGACGTACTGAGTAGGCAAAGAAAACATACGTCTACGCTACAACAATTGTCCATGTTTAACCTTACCATTTCATCTTCTGCATTTGTATCATTGGATAGTCACTGTTTTGAAGTGAATTTCTCCATGCCTAAAGGCCACATCCTTCCTACTTAGGAAGGATGTAAGAAATTAGCCAATGAAATGCCTTGCCTAGTTCATGCTCCATAATCTTTCCAGGGGCCTTTGACATCTTCCACAGTTCTTGAGACAAACTGATAACTGGTGAAAGTTAAAAACCTGCAAGTCCAGCTCCATCCAAAATCTAGGATCAATCTTGAATTTGGTCAATGGAAAATTAAGAAATTTAAACATTTTAGCATGAAGTCTCTACAGCTAATTGTTGTTTTTTGACCTTGGGTTCATGTACATCTTTCATATGCATTTTCTTTGTCCTTGACATCGTGGCCCAGCACTGCACTCAAGTCCCTAGAGTCTAGGAAATGGCTCACCTAGGTCTTTCTAGTACTACTATTCTAAACCCTCAGCTTTATAGTTGGGCCCTACCCCATGAGACTTGACTCCTCTGAGGACAGCTCATGTTCTCATAGTCAATGAGCCTTGCTCTCGTACTGAGACATTCCGGGATGTATCTGACTGTTCCTCACAGTCTAGATTTTATACATTACCAAGATATAACTAAAGGCTCTTCCTCAAAAAGCTTAGGATTATTAAATGACCTACCTTCCTGGAAATTTTATTTCTGAAAATAAATTGAATTAGGGTGTAAGAGTATGAAACATTTGTACAACTGACACAATTTTTAAAAAAATTTGTCATTATTTAAAACTACCTAGGGGACTTCCCTGGTGGTGCAGTGGTTAAGAATCCGCCTGCCATTGCAGGGGACACGGGTTTGATACCTGGTCCGGGAAGATCCCACACGCCGTGGAGCACCTAAGCCCGTGCACCACAACAACAGAGCCTGTGCTCTAGAGCCCAGGAGCCACAACTACTGAGGCTGCATGCCACAACTACTGAAGCCTGCGTGCCTAGAGCCCGTGCTTTGCAACAAGAGAGGCCACCGCAATGAGAAGCTCGTGTACCGCAACCAAGAGAAGCCCCCACTCGCTGCAAGGAGAGAAAGCCCGCGCACAGCAACGAAGACCCAACGCAGCCAAAAATAAAATAAATAAATTTATTAAAAAAAAAAAACTACCTATGGGGCTTCCCTGGTGGCGCAGTGGTTGAGAGTCCGCCTGCCGATGCAGGGGATGCGGGTTCGTGCCCCGGTCCAGGAAGATCCCACATGCCGCAGAGCGGCTGGGCCCGTGAGCCATGGCCGCTGAGCCTGCGCGTCCGGAGCCTGTGCTCCGCAACGGGAGAGGCCACAATAGTGAGAGGTCCGTGTACAGAAAAAAAAAAAAAAAAAAACTCCTAAAAATGTCTTAAAGAAAATGACTATCTCTATATTAATGCATGAATATTCCTGGCTTTGGCTACGAGGGCAGACTAAAACACAATTTCATTTGATCTCCATGCCACTCTGCAAGGTAAATACTAAAACTCTCTTTTCATAAATGTGTAAATTAAGTAATTTGACGAAGTTCATAGATTATTGAAATTCAAACTAAGTTTGTAACACCACTAATTTCATGGATTCGTTATCATAAAAATTATTAAATAAGATACATGCAAACAAACCAAAAAAGAGACTTCCATAAAATTTTAATTCTATTTAAACAAATGAAGAGCATCACTAAATGCTATGGACTGAATGTTTGTACCCTCAAAATTTCATATGCTGAAATCCTAACCCCCAAGGTGGTGGTGTTAGGAGGTGGGGCCTTTGAGATGTGATTAGGTCTTGAGGGAAGAGCCATCATGAATGGGATTAGTGCCCTTATAAAAGGAACCCAGAGAGATTCTTTGTTATTCTGTCACGTGAGGACACGATGAAAAGATGGCTGTGTATGAACCAGAAAGCCAGCCATCATCAGAAACTGAGTAAGCCAACACTTTGGTATTGGACTCCCCAGCCTCCAGAACTGTGAGAAATAAATTTCTATTGTTTATAAGCCACAGAGTCAATGGTATTTTGTTATAGCAGCCCAAACAGACTAAAACAACTGATCTCATGAATTCATTAGTTATGGCTTCTAAACGTCATCAAAAAGCAAAGATCGGATGAAATCATTTCAGTATAAGGATTCTGGCCAGTAAAGGAATGATGGTGCTGATTGCAAATAAATGTCAGTTGGATCTGCTACAGTTCAAATATGTCTCATTAACAGGACCTAAAAGATCTCTTTGAATTCAGGACATTATGGGAAATAAAAATATTTATTAATAGAACTTCACCACCTCATGGACTGAATCACACACAGTTTACTGACAGTTATAGTAAGCATAAATATATACAAATACACAATTAATATAGTTACAACTACTTATATTGAGCTTTTCATCCTCAGAACAGTGTTTGGCATACTGTAGGCATTTTATAAATCCCATGAATGATTAAAACACTAAATGCATGATGAAATAACATGCTCTGATATTAAAAACCAACTCTGTATTACAAGACTTTGTTGAAGGCTGTAGGTAAAGTGTGACTTCTATAATCCCTTCTTAACCCCTTCCATAATCCCTTCTTCTATGATTCTAGTTGTGTAGTTGAGTACTTTTTAACCTATTTGTCTGTTCCATATTGCTCTAAACTAAACATCCTGTCATCAGTTTTTATATGATCAGTTTAGAGAGCTTTCTCTGAGATTGCTTAAACCTGTCTTTATATCAGTCTTGCTGCTTCGTCACCTTCATACACCTGAATCATGTAAGTCAATGTGACCTGAGAAAGTCAAACACCAAGAGAGTGGTGACAAGCACTCTCTTCCTGGCTAAATTCTAGAAAGGCTTCTATCAACTCAAGGCCATGTCCCTCGGTTAATGAGTCCAGCTCCTTTAAAATGCCTGCTTGAGAAAGCTCACTGCTACCAAAAGAATTTGCTGATTGTTTCAATCAAAACCTCACTATGAGCTTCTTATTGCCTTTTTCTTAAGAGAATTTACTTTAGAAAATTCACAATTGTAAATCTTTTCTCTATACCTTTGAGACTGATCTTCTACAACCCAGGAATGTCTTTCTCAAGGACCTGGAAACCCTCCCTTTGAAACGTGATCATCAAGAAAGATAGGGCCCCTGGCTTCCAATCTCAGTGCAGGGTAGGAGTCTGACTTCCTTAGGTGCCAGTTAGCAAATAGAGCTAGCCTAATCATATAGATCAACCCCCTCCCCCCACAACATTCCTTTAGCACACTGTGGCATTTTAAAAGCCTTTCACCTTTTGTTTCAGCAAAGATGAGCTCAGTTTACACTGAAGTCTCTCTGATAATGCAGTAGCCTGAATAAAATCTGTCTTGCCACCTTTAACAAACATCCAGCTGTTTCTTTTATCATGGCCAAATGTCTTTGTCTCATATACAACCTTGCCTCCTACTTCACTCAGGAAATTTATATTATCAGTGGTAACCACCCCCAGCTTTCTGATTCCTGATCAACATACTTGTGTACACTAAGACACAATTTTGGTCTTCTTCTGATTTCAGAGGTGGCATCTTTCCAGTTCAAGGCTGCCACATTTACATAGCAATGGCATTTACTTATCTTTCTCTCAGCTGGGGCCTAACTTTATCAAGTCCTCCCTTTTATATATTACTTCTTTAAACTGGCTTATTCTTCTTCTTCAACTATCAATATGCATAGGGCCTTCCATTCTGAAAAGATTTTAAACTCTCCCTGATTCTATGGTCTCCTATTTTCATCATATTTCTTCTCTTTTTAGCCATGATTCTTCACTGAGTTATCTCCACTTTTCAACTCTCATTTTTTAATAACCACCCATTTATCATTTCACTGAAATAGAGCCTCTCAACAAATATCATGGAATTGCTCTCACTAATTACTATAAGCCTCCTAAATGCTGATCTCAAGGGAAAGTTAACAGGCCCTATTTATTGGGTCTCTGTGTTGCATTTATTTAATAAATTTATTTTATTTATTTATTTTTGACTGTGTTGGGTCTTCGTTGCTGTGCACAGGCTTTCTCTAGTTGCGGTGAGTGGGGGTCACTCTTCATTGCAGTGCATGGGCTTCTCATTGCGATGGCTTCTCTCCTTGCACAGCACGGTCTCTAGGCCCATGGGCTTCAGTAGTTGTGGCACGCAGGCTCTAGAGCTCAGGCTCAGTAGTTGTGGCACATGGGCTTAGTTGCTCCACAGCATGGGGGATCTTCCTGGACCAGGGATCCAACCCATGTCCCCTGCACTGGCAGGCAGATTCTTAACCACTGTGCCACCAGGGAAGTCCCTGTGTTGCATTTAAATATGCAGAACATTAACACATTCATGAAATGTTTCACTTACTCCCTTGACTCTGAAGCAATACACTTTGCCTTCATTTTCATTCTCTTTCAAGGACTCTTCTTTCTCCACATACATATAACAAATAGCCTTCAAACTTCTAACCGTGGTCCAATTCTCATCCATTGATCCCTCTGTGAACAATATGACTAGTCTCATAGTTTTGTTACTTATTGTAAAAAATTAATTAAATGCAAGCAAATAAACCAAAAAAGAAGAGAATCCACCTTAAAAGGTTAATTACATTTACCAAATAACTGACCTCAATACATTGTTGAGAAATAGAAATATTAAAATGGCAACAGAAAATTCAGCTGAGAAACATCTAAAGGGCATGTGACATCAAAGTCAGAGATGGCTGAATTTTGACCATTCTAGTTATGAGCAAAATTCTAGTTATTTAGCCAGTTTTAATTTAAAATAACCTGTGTATATATGAGTATACTGATGATTCTGGTATTCAGAATTATTTTCAGTTTCAAATGATAGAAACCCAACTGAAATTGGTTTAAGCAATAAATCAGCTCACTTAATTTTTGAAAAGTTATGAAGCAGATGTTTCTGAGTTCAAGCTGTCAAAGTGTGCCATGTCTCTTTCTCAGATCAGTTTCTCTATGTGATAGGGACAGAGTAAAGGGTCAAAGTAGGTAATTGAATAGTTAACCCCACTAGGAGATTGTAAGTAAAGAAAAAAAGTATGGGAGACGCCCATAAGTTAATGATCACTCAAGAAAGCAGGCTTGCCTAGCAACAATCCATGTAACAGAAGCATGAGACATGCCCCAAAACAATAAAACATTGGTGGCATGAGATCCACATCCTGCCAAGTGAGCTCAGTAAGTTAGTGACCCCTAGGACATGCTCTCTGCACACATAAAAAATAATTCATGGAAAGGTGACATTTCAAAGTGAAAGATCCTCATTGTACTGAGACCTGAAATAATTTTTCCATAGTGCTATGACACTCCCAGCTTGACCATGTAGGGACAAGAAAACTCCGCCATCTGACATAGAGGAGGAACTAAGGATGGAAGCATGGTGTCTACTCAAGAATGAGGAAGAAGGTGGTCTTTTCCCCCTCCCCACATTTCTTTTGATTATAAAACTGTAGCCTACTAAGTTCTTGGGACATGGCAGCCTTTCGCCCGCCCTCTTGTAAGCCTCACGAGCATCCTATTGTAATAAATTACTTCTTATATATCAATTTGCCTCTCGCTGAATTCTTTCTGCACTGAGACATAAAGAACCGGAGCTCCTCAGAGCTCCCTGAAATGCCACCCAGCAGTTTCATACGTATCAACTTCATTTTCACGCTGAATATCCTCAACTGGTAATCAAAGTATGGTGAACTCAGGCTTATATCTTATCAGCTAAGCACCTATACCTGAAAGAGAGTGTAGTTCTTTCAATATATGCAACAGAAGTTTCAAGAAGGGTTCTCAACAGCCTGGTCTGTGTCATGAATCCATCCAGGATCATTTTCTATGACCAGAGGGTCACAAGTTCTGAGTCACAATCTCAGTCAAGGTTTGAGAAAATTGTTAGCCTGGATTAAGGAAAGTGGAGAATAGTTTCCTCAAAGGTAAATCAGGGTGATGTGTTGTCAAAAAACTAACCTATGATGAAACCTGGAAAGTCTTTTTTTATCTTCTCAACAACAGAAATTATTCATATCTTATGAAGGATAAACCAACATTCAGAGGGAATAAATTCAGTCACATAGTAAAAAGCAGGATTGAACTTTAATTTCTATTTTCCACTCTAAAGTCAACGTTCTTTCCACTATTCAATGCTTCCGATCCTCCTGCTCAATGGGAATAAGAGACCCCACATTTTTCAGAGGAAAGAAAAGCACTTTACTTAAAGCTTCAATTTATGCAAATGCAAGTATATAGTTCTTAATTCTCATGTTCTCACTTATCAGATTATTACAATGTACATCAAACTAGAAAGAGGTACTAAGACAGTCACAGAGTCAATATTTTAATGAACAGCTTTATGGCCTTACTCTGGCTTTAATATACATAAAAATCTTCCTCAAATGGTCTAGAAATTCTTCCCATCTTGATCATGCCATAGTCTACAGGTAAGAAGCAGCACCCTCTGTGCAAAGCTTGATGTCATTAACATCACCATAGCAACACATCCCTGCAATGTGGAGGTGCAAATTTTTTCCTGAATATTAATCAGCTACAGCGACAATCTTATTTACTATCTCTGGCAAGTAGTGCAGATCCACCTAAGACCACTAACAAACATCTAGTGCTTGTTTCCACTAAACAAGACCATAAGATTTTATTAAGAAAATAATTTTTCCCAAACCAAAATCTGAAACCTTCTATTCCTAGAGCATATCATGGGATGTACACATTTATCAAGTGTACTCTAAACTTTTTTTAACTGCATTCAGGTTATATTTCCACATATTGGTTCCCAGATAACTTTTTTTTTTAACTGACTCCTTCAAAGGCTATTGGTTGCTGAAAGATTTATGCTTAATAAAAATGTCTTGAGAAAGAGGATGTAAAATGAGTAAGAAATAAGAAAATCCATCCAAATTATGTTTTAAATAAGTAAAAATGCATATTTTTCAGGCAAACCTATGGTTGGAGCTCTCAGGACTCATTTAAAAGGAACAAGAGTTCATTTTATTGAGAGAGGTAAAAGTGTAGTGGAAAAAACACAACTCTGAAGTGAAATAAACTACTATTTAAATCCTAGAGATGTTAGAATGGTTTAATATATAAAATCAATAGGTATAATTTTCCAATGAAGTTTGAAGAAGAAAATGATATAACCATGTCAACAGATAAGTTAAAGCATTCAATAAAATCTAACATCTACTCCATAAAAATAAAGTCTAGCAGAGAACTTACTCACACCTGATAAAAACATACCTACGAAAACCTACACTAAACATTATAACTAATGATAATAAAAATTATTTACAATCAAGAACGAGGGCTTCCCTGGTGGCGCAGTGGTCGGGAGTCCGCCTGCCGATGCAGGGGACGCAGGTTCGTGCCCCGGTCCGGGAAGATCCCACATGCCGCGGAGCGGCTGGGCCCGTGAGCCATGGCCGCTGAGCCTGCGCGTCCGGAGCCTGTGCTCCGCAACGGGAGAGGCCACAACAGTGAGAGGCCCGCGTACCGCAAGAAAAAAAAAAAAAAAAAAAAAAAAGAACGAGACAAGTATGCTTGCAAATTTGCTGGTATGAAGTCTTCCAAGAAAATAATAAATGAATGAATGAATAAACGGCATAATGTGTGATAATTTTATGGAAGAATTATAAAACTTCAGTGAAGTATTAAAGAAGACAAATAATGGGTAAACATATTCTGCTTATAGACATGAAGGCAATATTTACAGATATTGATCCTTCCCAAATTGATCTATAAATTTATGTAATTCCAATCAAAATCCTAACAAGAAATTTTCATAGAAAATAAGCTAATTTAAAAAAATTTATAGAACAGCAAGAAACAAAAAAAAAAAAAAAAGAAAAATATTCCAAAAACTGATGATTAAAGAAGGGGAACATTACCCAACAAAATAGCAAGATTTATTAAGCCAAATTAGAGAGCTGGTAGTAATTCATTGATTTAAATGTTATACATTGATTTTTTTAAAAAATAAAACAGACCAATAGAACACAATCTAGAACTCAGAATCTGACCAACACTCATGAAGAAATGTGCTAACAAAGATGGCATTGCAAATCAGTGGGGAAAGGGCAAACTATTCAGTAAATGGTGCTGGGGGAAAAACTCCATATAAAAAAGTGAATCTGGATTCCCTACCTCACACTATACATAAAAACCAATTCCAGTTATATTAAACATGTAAATACAAAAGAAAAATGCTAACTTTCAGAAGAGACTGTCATCTCCCTCTCCTGCTGTCTCTGAAAGCCATCTGTGTGCTAGTTTGGTGCTGCCTGCCACCTCTTTTGTAAAACGGCAGCTAAAACTACTCCAGCATTCACCTTGGCCAACAAAAAGCCCATGTGTGGAGTCAAGACTGAGAACAAGGATCAAGTTAATTTGAAGTGGCAAGGCAGAGACTGCAGTGCAGTTTAAAATTAAAATGTTTATACCACTTAGTAGACTAATGAAAACATATTGTGAACAACAGGGCTTTTCAATAAGGCAGATCAGCTCCTGATTTGGTGGGCAGCCAATCAATAAAACAAACACCCCTGCAGAGCTAGAAATGGAGAATGAAGACATCGTCAGTGTGTTCCAGCAGCAGCCAGAGGGTGTCTAGTAAACGGAGAAAGTGCTTGCTACTTTTTTCTAGACCTGTGCTCCCTGGTAAGGCAATGTATTCTAAATTAAAAAAACACGATTTGGTTTCAACACACTCTGACTGCTATGGTAGGTTTTCTTTAGTCTTTTATTTTCCCCTTCTTGATTCATTTTAATTGTATATAAGTAAGTAATATATGCAAACAGGTACACTGCATTTTATTTCCCAAATAGACAATGAAATGCAAAGCAGGGAATAAAAAGTGTTACTCAGCTCTTATAAATTCTGATATAACCTTTACTCCTTTAAGCTTTTGTAATTAGTCCCTTGCAAATAAACCCTCTTCAAATTATCCTAATTTGAGTGAGACATCTGTTTTCTCAGACTCTGATTCATACACCCATTTTTCCCAGGCTTGGTACCAAATCAGAATGTCTGGTAACAAAATCTGTATGACTGTCCGCTGGTTGGTGTAATCTGTTCTGGCTGAGGTCTGGGATTCTGAATCCTCAGAGAAGAGACCAGAATTAGATATAAGGCCCTAAGTGAGTTTCTAGGAATTAGGAAGAGAGGTAATGAAGTGCGTTTGGGGGAACCACAGTTCTATACATAGGAATATATTCACATAAAACCTACATGCAATCTATAGGTAACCAAATGGAAGGAAGCATATTATAAACACCTATTTATTCTGGCAACAAATTTCTTACTTTCTTGCATAAACTTAAAATTTTATACAAATAAACTTTCTGTTTGTGCATGAAGATATTTGTTAATAATAAGAAATTTATTTGTGGAGTAAAGTATAAAATCTTATTGTTTATATATTTTAACATAAAAATATGAAAACTAACCAAAAATTTTAAAAAATAAGATGTTATATTTCTCTGTTCTAAAGGTCCCTTTAACTTCAGGAATTGAAGATGATATTAGCTCTGTGGTTGCAAGGTCAGAAGCAAGGATATCAGACCCAGGAAATTTTGGTTCCTGAATGGCTTGTGAAGTTCAAGATCCTTAAGCATGCTGATCACATCGAGGAGGATTTGTTTTGCTGTGTTATTTTTCTTTGCTGTCAGATCATTAGCAGTATTTAAATTGTATTTCTTAAGCACTCTGCTCTTCTCCAGCCTGTGTTTTTTTAAAATTTGTTTCTAATATAAATGACAGAAGACATTTCACAGCCCAGCTCCAACTACTTTCGCAGTGTCATCTCTTTGTTTATCCACCTAACATCCCTTCCCCAGACTCTCCCTGCTCCTGGTACAGCCAAACCTCAATACTTCCATTGCAGGCCATGTCACTCATCTTTCTTGCCTGTGTAGTACATCATGTCTCCTTGTCTGGAAAGCTCTCCCTCTCTTTTTCACTAAATCCTTTCCTAGCAGCTGCCCCTTGATATTTTCCTTCCACTCCTTTTCACGTGGAATTGTCCTAGGGTTCCTACATATGATGGAACCAGCAACTCCTTCCTTCTTCTCTATATCCTGTCCTGGGCAGGTATTGTCTGCTCTGCCCTGATATATCATATTGGCTTTTAAGTCAACATGCCACGCATGTTGTGAGAACCAACTGTACGCTAGGTACCCTGCTAAGCTCTGGCAATACGAAGATTGCCGGGGTGACAGAGTAGAGAAGGTGGGAAACAACAGTGACCCAGCAAAGAAGCACATTACAACGGTCCATCCTGGAGGCATATGCAAAAGGCTACAAGTACACAGATGCCGTCAACAAGCAAGATGATCAAAGGCCATGCCCAGTGGGCAGGAAGGAGTTAAAGACATTTCCTGCTGGTCCCAGTCTGCAGTCTACCATTGCAAAGTCACATTCATACAGTTTCTTTTCATTTGGGAGAGAAGACAAAAAAGTATCTTAGAGCAAGTAGTGTTTTCTGGTGGATACCAATCTTCCTGCAGCTCTTTTCAGAACACACAAGAGCCCCCTCTGTGGCTACAGCAAATCCCCTATGACAGGGCTCACTGCACTAGGGCTCTCTCCTTCCTAGCACGTGGTATAGGTGCAATTTTGAATTTTTTAAAACTTGATTGCTGATGATTTTCTATAATGCTGAACTGAACAGCCACAAGGCCAGGTCTGTGCTTATTTTTCCCATCTTTATATCTTCAGCACCTATCGCAATGTCTGCCCTGTTAAAATGCTCAATAAACAGGTCTCAAAGAAGAGCCAATAAATAATAATACTATTATCAGCTAAATAGCTACATAAATTTAGATACACTGTCTCATGTAACCCTTACAGTAACCCTATTTTAAATATTAGGTAACTCAGCCTTTGAGAGCTGGGAAATGGCAGGTTTAATATTTAAATTCGGGTTTGTCTTGCCTTGATGAAACCACACTCTTAGCTCTACCATCGTAGGATAAGATCCATGTCCTTAATGAAAAAAGGGGAGATGGCCGATACAGCAAGTCTCCAGAAACAGCAGGAGCCGGAAACGACAGACAGAATGAAGGGTCATTTTTAGCAAGTCCATCTGATACCAAATACAGAAATGCTGAATTCCTGCCACCTCCTATTCTACAATGACAAATTGGAAACCACTTAAGCATCCAAAATAAGAAAACTGTTAAATTATGACACATCTGTGTGATAGAATACTCATCATTAAAAGTCGTAAGAATACAGAAAATGCTCAAGATAAATCATTAGGTAGAAAAGGCAGATTATAAAACAGCCTGTACACTATAATTCAATTTTCTTAAAGTACATATTGCATACGTTTTAACATACACACACACTCACATTTTAGAACAATATACACCAAAATGTCAATAGTGTTATGGGTAGTAGAATTATAGATTTTAATTTTCTATTTTTGATTTTTCCATATTTTCTATAATTATCACAGCCTACTTTAAAATTCTTGCAAGTATAATTTATGGTAAACATATAGGTAAAATAAAAGAAACTAAGCCAAAATGTTAATAGTGATTTTTCTCTGTATGGTAAAATAATGATTTTATTTATTAATAATATTTCTGTATTTAAAAAATTAAAGCAACAAAAGAGGTTTATAAGACTGAAACAAATTAAATTCCCCCTTGATATGCTTTGCTAATACTCAAGTTGCAAATAGAAGTATTCTCTGTTCCTTCCCACTTTTTCCTATGTAATTCTGCTACCCAAATTGATGTTCTTAGCAACTTCTATAACATATGTTCACAGTTGTTTTAACTTTGGAGTTCCAGTCATTTGTCTAACATATTTATATGTCTCAATGATGTGGACCCTAAAATAAACAAATGGTTTGCCTCCGTAACATTTCTAACATCCTAGAGTCCCTGAGGAAGTGCTAGGTTTACTTTCACAGCCAGTTTTTGCCTTTGGCTGCTCTGGGTCCTGGCTTCATTCCCAGATTAGGTCTTGGCTCCTGCTAGGAGTCAACCAACTACTGAAAATGCAGAGACTTAGAAGCCAAAAGACTGCAAAAGAAGAGCTTGAAGAGTCAGCCAGCCTGTCAGCTAGCCAACAGGCTGTATCTGGGAGGGGGTGGGGTAGGCAGAACAGAACCACCTGCCAACCATCAAAGGGATTCCAGGGTAGACCCCAGAACATCTGGGACAAGCTGCACGAAGGTCAGGGGTGGAACTGTTCCGAACCTGAATCCTGCCTATAACCTAACAACAATTCTTATTTGATTATGTTCCACAAGGGTCTTAGCTTTTATCCCCTCCGTCCATCACGCTTTCTCCTTTTTCACAGGCTTCAGTAATAACTTCTGCCATTAGCAGGTAATAAAAGTCCTTTCTGTCTTGTTAACTGCCCCAGTAGAACATGAGTTGGCCTAGTTGCCCTAAAAGTCTGTATTCAGGGTAGAGTGTATGCCTGAGATGTTTATAAGTTCCTAATAAGATAGCAGGCTGGCCCTCAACCCTCCTACAAACTCTGGAAATCAGGCCTCCTAGGAAGTCCAAGAGCTTTACTAAAATATGAGGGTTGCCTCAGTCAGCTTTCTTACATTCACAGATCCAGAGTATTAAGCAATAAAGAGCAAGAGTGTTGAGCAAACAACATATAGATGTGGGGTACTGAGCAATAAAGAACAGAGAACCAGCCTGTCCCAGGAATCAGAGGCAGCAGTTTCAAGTACAGCCTTCCCACAATCACCATCTCTAAGTGCAGGTGGGAGGAAAACCTCTCCCAGTGGAATCACTGGGTTAATACAAGCATTTTGTTTCAGGAAGACTTTTTTCCCTTTCAGATGTGTCCTGCATTCTGCTTATAGATAGGAAGGCAAGTAGTGAGATCTACCTAAGACCACTAACAAACTTTATTTTACTCTAAATTTAGTTGTATTATTTTACTCTAAATTTAGTCTAGGCCAAACATTTAATTTTAATACTACTCCCCCTCATTTTCTGGTACGTTCTATATATCTACATATTTAAAAGTAAGTCCACAAAGAATCCCTGTGGTCTTAGAACTGTTTAGTGTCTTGACTGTGGTAGCAAATACATGAACTTACACAGGTGATAAAATGTATAGAACTTGGGCTTCCATGGTGGTGCAGTGGTTAAGAATCCACCTACAATGCAGGGGACATGGGTTTGAGCCCTGGTCTGGAAAGATCCCACATGCTGCGGAGCAACTAACCCGTGTGCCACAACTACTGAGCCTGCGTGCTACAGCCCGCAAGCCATAACTACTGAGCCCACAGACCACAACTACTGAAGCCTGCCTGCCTAGAGCCCATGCTCCACAATAAAAGAAGCCACCACAATAAGCCTGCGCACCGCAACGAACAGTAGCTCCCACTGGCCGCAACTAGAGAAAGCCCGCGTGCAGCAACGAGGACCCAACACAGCCAAAAAAAAAAAAAAATGGCATAGAACTTAAAACACACATATTAAACACCAATGATTGCAAGTAAAACTGGGGAAATCAGAGTATGATCTTTGGATTGTATATATGTCAATATCTTGGTAGTGATATTATTGCTACAGTTTTGCAAAATGTTACCATTGGGGGAAACAGGGCAAAATGTACAAGAGATCCTTTTACATTATTTCTCACAACTGCTTGTGAAACTGCAATCATCTCACATTACAAATAATCTTTAAAAATAACAGTAAATCAAGCAAACAATCTGCTAAATAAAATATATTCCATCCCCCCCAACCTTGAAAAATGTATGTCATAACCACCTGGAATTCCGGCTTCAAATTTCAAGTTCTCTCATTCCTTGGAGTTTCACACAGGAGTGTGGCTGCCCCAGGATACCCACAGATCCCCAGAGTACCCATTCCAGGTGCACCCCTCTTCTTACCTCAGGCTCCACCTGCACTATGCAAGATGCCTGAAATGCACATTTGTGGCCAGGAACACACAAGCTCTGTTTACACCCCTCCCATCCCTCAAGCAGAGTCCCCATGGCCACCACAGGCAGGCTCCGAAAACAGGCTCAGAGTCCTATACATGTGAAATTCTGGGGTCCTACGTGTTTGGAGGTGGTCTTTGGGGTGGAGCCAGAGTGCGGCAGGCTCTAGATGGGCACATCCCCTTGGCCCTCCTAACTCTTCACATCTTGCCAAGCAGCATAGTCAGAAAGGGCCGGGAACTGTGTCCAGGGCACCGGCCTCTCCTATCAAAGACTAAGGTGGTGTCAATCATTATTACCATTTTATAAATAAGAAAATTGCGACTTACAGAAATTATGCCTCTCGCAACGGTAACTGGTAGCAGCAGGTTTCCCGCTAGATCTGTCGGAGTCCAGAGACCTGTTGAAATCTGAGTGTAAGTCCATTTTACTGTCTTTAAGGAGTCGACGAAAGACCTTCCAATCCCCTCACAGCTATTGTAGTCATGAGCCAGATATATAAGCTGCCTTTTCAGGACTCGTGCAATTCATTTAATGGGACAGATTATCATTGAAATTGAATTCAACTGGCATTCATTGAGAACCTACACCAGTCCTTCAGACGCTGCTCATTATTTGCAGGGCCAGCTCATTAATCTTGATTAATTCAGGTGTCAAGGCTGCAACATTAAAAAATAGATGCTAAACTTAAATAAATGTTATGCAGTCACCAATATAAAGAGTAATACTTTAGCAGGCATTTGTAAGACACTTCTAAGCATTTTTCTCTATTTTTTCATTATTTCCAGAATGCAAGAATAGATTAATTAGTTCTTAAAGAATAGATTAATTAAATAGGATGATACCCAAAGCATGCCCTCCCTTGCCCAGGCAGGGAAATAGAAAAGGGACAAAGATAAAGGTAGCCGTGGAAAGAAAGAGAAGTGGAGGAGAATAGCAGGAACCTTAAGAGTTTTAAATGCCTTCTAATTTGTCAACTATAGCCATTCCAGGACCTCTTACTTCTAAACTTTAAAAAATGTCAGGGGCTTCCCTGGTGGCATAGTGGTTGAGAGTCCGCCTGCCGATGCAGGGGACGCGGGTTCGTGCCCCGGTCCGGGAAGATCCCACGTGCCGCGGAGCGGCTGGGCCCGTGAGCCATGGCCGCTGAGCCTGCGCGTCCGGAGTCTGTGCTCCGCAATGCGAGAGGACACAAAAGTGAGAGGCCCGCGTACCGCAAAAAAAAAAAAAAAAAAAAAAAAAAGTCAGATACCCTTGCTCCTTCACGTCAGAACGCCCCAGTCTGTTCCTTCAGGTGTCCTCAATATATCCTACTGATAAAGTGGTTTTCACATTGTGGGACTGACTTCACCCTATATCAAATTGAGTGAGCTGAGTGGTCCATCCTATCAACTGGAGAAAGACAAATTCTTCTTCAAGCTCAGAGGTAAAATAACTGAGATCCCCAGAAACAAGAAAGAAGGGAAACTCCCTGCCACAGAGCACCATGTGTGACCAAGCAAGACCCTAAGGAGCCTTCCTGGGACAGACCACCCCCACCACAGCTCCTCATGGCCTCCACCTGCCTCTTGTTTGTAGAGAAACTTTAGCCTCCTAAGCCTTCCCTGAGTTCCAAAGAATAAATTGAATCAGGCAAGTGAGAAAATGCAGAGACAAAGGAAAACAGTCAAGCAAGACAAAATAATAATAGTTTAGCCATTAAACAAAGTCAAGGACTTTTAGTTCCTCCTCAAGGGCTTCAGATAATATTCTGAGTCATATCCTTTGAGCTGTTTTGCAGATACTAAAACCCCACCAGATGGAAGAAGTTAACTGTATGCTGACCATAAGCAAGTAGACCCAGACCGCTTGGAACCAGAAGATTGATGATGTTGACAGCCGATTACCTCACCACCAACCAATCAGAAGAGTGTGCATGAGCTGATCACATACCCGTAACACTCTCCGTCACCCTGTCTTTAAAAACTTTTCCCTGAAAACCATAAGGAAGTTCAGATCTGTTGAGCAGTAGCCACTCAGAATCCTTGTCTGGTGCCTTACAATAAACGCTGCACTTTCCTTCACCACAATCCAGTGTCAGTAGATAGGCTTTACTGCACATGGGCAAGGGGACCCAAGTTTGACTCAGTGACACATGGACGTTTATCATGTAGCTCTTCTAATGGTCATTTGTGGAGATGAGCCTCTAAGAGGAAAACATGAGGACTTTAGGGCATGAATTGCAGCACCTTTTCTGGCAGCCTAGAGGTGTTTTTTGTTGTTGTTGTTGTTTTCTGAATTCTCTCTGCATTCCATTTACATGAGGCTATGGAGTCAGAATCTCCGGGTAAGAAAAGAGTGTTACTTTAGTAAGGTAGAATCATACACATTTAGGAAATTACTCTCAGAATAACTTATTTAGTTGGCAGAATCCAGAAATGTTAAATTATTTGAAAGATGTGAAGAGAGGTCACCTGCCATGTTTTTCCAGGTATAAAATAGGCTGGAATGAAATCAGTCAATGACAGGAGCTGGATCACAAAAGATTAAATAAGTAGCGAGGGGAGTGGTACAATGTCAAGGAAGAGACCAGAGCAAAGGTCAGGAAGTAGAAATGTGGGTGATACATATAACAGTGAGGCAGAGATGAGTCTTCTGGACTGGATGGGTGACTGCTAGAGCCAACAGTGCCTCCTGTCTCCACATCTGCCTGCTACCTGCTACTCCCAGCATAGCCATCAAGCTCCCTCAAAGGGCTTTTTCCTACCTACTTGAAAGAGTTACCAAGTCGAAGCTCGCTCTGCTCGCTGCACGACAGGCCAATAAATCGGAGACGAGGTGCTGAGGCAAGGAATATGACTTTATTCAGATAGACGGCAGACCCTGAAGATATCAGACTAATGTCTCCAAAAAAAAACCAGCTTATGGGGTTTGGATGCCAGCTTCTTTCTAGAACAGAGAGGGGGAGGAGGTGAGGAAGTAAAATAAAAAGGCCATAAGATTTGCAAATGTTTGCAGGAATGGCCTGCCTCGTGGAGAGGATGTGTTAATTTCTTCCTTCTTGCAGTCAGGCACAGGTGGACAGGGTCAGGATGCTTCCCTGAAAAAAGGCACTTCGGTTTAACATTCAGGCAGAAGAGCAGGGTTTGCTGAGGCAGGCTATTGTGTACAGACAGTATCCTTTTAGTGAACAAAAGCAACGGGAAGCAAAGTAAAAGAAACAGATTCAACATGTAGTCAGATTTGGTTCTTCCCTGTTACAATTCCCCACTGTCAATGTCCATTCCACAATCTTGTGGAAAAAGGGGTGATGACTGTTCTAATTGCTTTGTCAGATGGATCTTTCTGGGAGTGTCCATCATTGGCACCAGTGTTCCAAATGTTGTGTCTTTTGTTCCTCTCTGGAAAGTGTCTCCTTTACACCTCTAGACTTAAAATATTCACAACCTACAAGTTGAGAGTTATGATTTATTTGGTGGGAATTTTGAGGGCTTCAAGCCCGGGAGACAGCATCTCAAGTTAAGGAATTTAGTGCTTTTCTATGTATGGGAAGATGCAAGAGTCTGGGCTCACTGAAATCATTCCCTTGATATGGACCTCAGCTATCTGGGGCCTGTATCCTGTGTTTTCGCATCCTGAGTTTCCTCAGGGCTCACCGCAGGGAGTGGCTGCAGTCTGCTGGCTGCTAGATGGCAGGTATTCTTTTCCCTCCTGAATTTCCTCAGGGCTCACTGGCTCACACTGGAGGGCCGCAATCGCTAATGACTGATGTGGCAGAAAATACTCCATTTCTCAGATCCTCTCCTCTTGGTCAGGAATTTGACCGATATTTGGGAGACATTTCATGACCAACGTTTGTCCCACGGTGCTGGGAGGCTCATCCCAGATCAGATGAAAATTCTTGATATGCCACTCTAGGTGCTAGTTTTTGGATTAGGCCCTACTGATAATTAAAGATTCTCTGGCTCCTCTATCTAATTATGATCCAGGAGACATTTTCCCTTGTTGCTTCTTCCCATACCTAGAATCGCACTATTACAATTATTTTATGTTATAAATGTGATCTATTTCCTGAAGATGTTTAGCCGTAGAAGTTTTGTTGGAGGCCTGGTTACACATTAAGTACTATAAGAGACAACATCTTATAAAATAGACGGGATATATGTAATGTAGCTAGTAACACTGACAAAGACATAATGCAGCAGGGAGACACAAAGCACAAACAATTTGGAAACAAAGAACAAATTAAAACAATGATTAATATAACTAGTTATAATCCAGTTGCAATAACAAGTGACCTATTTAACTGATCGGTCTGATTTAATGAGCCATCCGCAGTTTTACTGTACTGGCCGTGCATACTTAGACATGCATGGCCTAATCTTCCAGACAAGCATATGCTACTGGCAGGATCAACCAGGAAGACAGAAAAAAATAAATGTTTCAATTCTGCTTACAAAGGTATAATTTACCAAATTACTATAAGTCAGAATTAGTTTAAGGGGAAGGTTTTCCTTACACCTGGAAAACAGATTTAAACCAGTCATTTTTCAGATAAAAAACATAAAAATTATAACCGTATTCACCAGTTCACTTAGTCCTATGTAACTAATCCTTTTTGTTAATAGCTTTATGAAGCCATCAGTTTTCCCATTAGAATTTTTCAATTTCTTACCCAGTTCAGCATTACTAAGTTTCTAAAAGCCAGAAACTTGTATTTATCCAAAGGTCCTTTCTATAAATCTCCCTGAAGAGGAAGCATTTTTGCAAAGGCATCAGAGTGAAACCATAACTGTCTATAATGACAAAAGACTTAAGAAGGCACGTTTAAATCTGATTACAATACAATCAACAAAGTAACTTGGTTACTGCTATGACATACAACACTTTCAGATAATAACTAGAATTATGACTGATAACATTTTACCAGAACATACCAAATTTTTAGGAACTCTATATACTCTCTAGAAAACCTGTATCATTTGCCATACAATATAACCTAAGAAGATTAATTATGTATTTGATGACACTTCTCGTGTAATTCAACATACCAAGTGAACCTAATTAATTAATATCTTACTTTAGAGTGTTTTAGGCCCCTTTGGAACATCCCAAAGTTAGCTAGAGGTCAAAGGAACTTCATTATAATTTGATTTGGGAAGTTTTGTCAAAAAAAATATATCAAAAGGGTTTAAAACACTTAAATAGCATAACAGGTCACTGTGAAACAATAGCTATTCACTTAGCCAAAGTAACAATAAAAGATTTCAAAGTCAAATACAGATCACTTAAAAGGTAAAGAAACTTAAAATCTGTTATCAAAGGCAGTTCAATATCTTAAGAAACCTTGTCTTGCTAACAGAGAGAAAAGCCAAATTCAAGTCTGTACCAGCTTACTTTTAAAGTTCATTTACTCGATTAAACTTTTTTGTTTGTTTGTTTTTTTGTTACGCGGGCCTCTCACTGTTGTGGCCTCTCCCGTTGCGGAGCACAGGCTCCGGACGCGCAGTCTCAGAGGCCATGGCTCACGGGGCCCAGCCGCTCCGCGGCATGTGGAGCACGAACCGTGGTCCCCTGCATCTGCAGGCCAGGCAGACTCTCAACCACTGTGCCACCAGGGAAGCCCTAAACTTATTTTAAACTTAGTCAATCCTGACCATGTACAAAACTCTTTTCTCAGGGTCCACTTTCCAAAAAACCTTCCATCACTTAATTTATTTTAACACAATTCTAACTTTCAAGTTGTCGATTATCTGGAGAGGCTAATTTTAGATAGACATTCCTAAAATATAATTATTTTTAAAATTTACCTAAAGCTCTTATCTCATTTGCATTTTCTTTCCTTAAAAGTTTCTTCACATCAAGTTACTTTCCTTGCTGACAAATTTGCAACAGATATAACAAGATTTTATTTAGCTTATTAAACCTAGGCACAATAGAAGTATTATACTTAATATCGATGACTTTAAAGACATGTCTATATTAATTAGATCAACAAACAAACATTAATACCAGGTATTAATTTAATACTGAATATTTCCCAGTTCACGTGAACCAGAAACTCATTTAGCTCTATTTCTCTTGTATTTAGAATTGCTTGGTTTGTAAGTGCTTACTTTTCTTTAGGCCAATTAAACAGAGCTCATCCACAAATTAATCTCAGGAATGTTATCCAAAGACAAAGACACATACAAGGACACAAACAAACAGAGGGACATCATAGTTCTCATTTCAAAATTTCAGCCCTAGGTCGGGTACAGCAATGGAAAACCCATCAGTTTATAAAAAGTAGTGGCATTAAAATTAGGTTTCTGGCAGATGGAACAAATCAAGTTCACATGTCTAGATGACTGAATTTTTTTACAGAAAAGACACTTCGTTTTTTTATTTATCCTCGTCAAGTCAATTTCTAAACTATTTTACCCTCTTTTCAAAGTTTGCATTTTAAAAAGATGGCAGAGATGAGGGTTCCTGAGAAGACCATCTCATCTCAAAGATACAGGTGAGTTTTTCCTAGGATGACTTTTTTTCCCCTTTGTTTAATATTTACAAGACTCTTAAGATAAATAGGGAAGGTTTGGGGAGTAGTATCTATTAGAAAGTCAATCAACTTCTCCCCACTGTCAAAGCTGCCCAGGGCTCCTGTGGGGAAATTACAATCAGACGCCTCAAGTCTAAGGGAGTCCCCTGGCCTCTTACAGGATGTTGGCACACGGGAAATTGCCAGGCTGCAGAAGTGGCTCCCGGTCCAAATTTGGTACCCTGTTGGGTCTTAGATGGTGATACTAAACCAGGCTCCTGTGCTCTGGGGGTAAACATAGAAACTTCTATTTGATCCCCACGGGTGGGGAAACAGGAGGCGGTGAATATGATGGTGGCACGGGGAGGGGGGCAGTTGAAGCAACTGCTTGTGCAGCCTGCTCTTTTGTAAAACACTTCTAACTGCAAGATCATATAATAACTGAGTGAGCCATTCAGGGGCTATCGCTCTTCTGATCCTATGTATTGGGTCCACACCCTATTAAAATAGTATATCATGTCTTTCTTAGTCAAAGGCTCACTGCTATGTTTTGCCCATTTATCTAATATACGCCCCAAAGGGCTCTCCTTCGGGATAGATGGAGTATTTCCCATTTTCATAAGTTTGATAACACCAAAACACAAAAAGGAGCAAACGAATTCCAACGCAAAAGGCCCAAACAAATTCTAGCATCGATACACACAAAACCAAAACAAGACCAAGACCAAAACCAACGAACCGGTTCCCGAATCAGGTAGACTTACCCTACAAAACCAGTGAACTAGCTCCCAACGATACGGTTCCAAATCAGGTAGAGTCCAACAACAATTCCCCCTCCAACAGGGTACTCCAATCAAACAAATTGGCTTATCCTGTAAAGGAAAAGCCCAAATTGAGAGGGGAATATGTTCCCAGTATATGCACACCTACAAAGTCTGCTGACTCGCAGCACAAAAGGATACACAAAACCAAGGCCAAAACCAACGAACCGGTTCCCAAATCGAGTAGACTTACCCTACAAAATCGAGTCCATCGACTCGCAGAAGTTGGTCGGTTCCTTGCCTCAACTGACAAGCGCTGGGGTAGCTGGTGCCGCTTCAGGGAATTTTGAAGGGAAGATCCTCAGGACAGGTGGTCCTGGCAGCCGCTAAGGCCTTGCTCCAATGTTTCCTGAGAGGGGCCAGCTAGCCATGAGCAGCAAGGCTCCTTGCTGGCTAAGCCAAATTTGTTACCAATCCAACCTTGCTCTGCTCGCCGCACGACAGGCCAATAAATCGGAGACGAGGGGCTGAGGCAAGGAATGTGACCTTATTCAGAAAGCCAGCGGACCGAGAAGATGGTAGACTAGTGTTTCCAAAAAGTCCATCTTACGGGGTTTGGATGCCAGTTTCTTCTATAGAACAGAGATGGGGGAGGAGGTGAGGAAGTAAAGTAAAATGGCCATAAGATTTGCAAATGTTCCCTGGAATGGCCAGCCTGAGGAGGGGATGTGTTAATTTCTTCCTTCTTGCAGCCAGGCACAGGTGGAGAGGGTCAGGATGTTTCGCTGAACAAAGGCACTTTGGTTTAACATTTCAGGCAGCGGGGCCGGGTTCCCTGAGGCAGGCCATTGTGTATAGACAGTATCCTTTTGGTGAACAAGAGCAACGGGAAGCAAAGTAAAAGAAACAGATTCAATGTGCAGTCAGATTTGGTTCTTCCCTGTTACAAAAGGAAGCCCAAAGATATTATGCCCTACAGCCTTGTATGACCTGAAGTCTGGCTCTCTCTTCAATTACATTTCCCACCATTTTTTCCCTAGTTTATTCCACTCATGCACTTTGGTCTGCTTGCTGTTCCACAAATACTTCAAGCATGCTGCCACTTCAAGAACTCTGCACTCACTCTACCCCCTGCCTGGAATGCCCTTTCCCTAAATAGGTACACAACTCCCTCCCTCAGTTATTCAAGTCCCTATTCAAATACCCCACCTTGTCCAAAAATACTTCCTTAACCACTCTATCCTAAATGGCACATATATTCATCTAAATTACTCTCTCTCCTCCTACCCTTATTATTTCTCCTCAGTAAGGGTTACTAATGACACCATGTTATTCTCTTTGTTTGTTGGCTGAGCCCCATACTGGCTTTAAAATCTAGGAAAGCAGGAACTATTTAGGTTGCCTGTGTACCCACAGCGCCTACAACACACCCAGTATACCCAATAGCATGTGGTATGTTGAAGCCCTTCATATGTTGATGTCTTAACCTCAGTTTAATTATATCTGGAGATATGGTCTTTAGGAGATAATTAAGGTTAAATGAGACCATAAGGGTGGAGCCCTAATCCAATAGGAATATGGTCTTATAAGAAGAGAAAGATCTCTCTTTCTCTATCTCGCTCCCTTCTCCCCCCTCTCCCCTTCTCTTTCCCTCTCTCTCCCTACCCTTCTCTCCCTCTCCCTCAGCCCTTACCCTCCTCCCTCTTCCCTTCTCTCCATTCCCCCTCTTCTCTTTACCTTGTGAGGACACAGCAAGGTGGCCATTTTCCAGCCAGGAAGAGAGCTCTCACCAGAAACTGAACTGGCCAGCACCTTGATCTTGGATTTCACAGCCACCAAAACTGTAAGAAATAAATTTCTGTTGCTTAAGCCACCCAGCCTGTAGTATTCTGTTACGGCAATGACTAAGATAGTAGCCTCCTGATATTTCTGTTCCACAAAATGTCAGAGCTTCTTTCCTGCTCCAAGAGTCTTTGAGAATACTATCCTGGGTGAAACAAGAGAGCAACTGGTGGTGGGTGGTAAATAGGACTGTTTCCCTTAGAGACACTGACTGCAAGTCACATATCTATCACTGAGGCAGCCGGCATAAGGACCCCTCTGAAGACACATTATGGGGAGGGAGGTATAATTTCCCTTGGGACAAACATCCAATTTTCAGAGTTACATTGTGCATTCTCACAGATGAGGAGGGCCATCCTCTGCCGTGTATACCAGTGTACTAAGACACTCCAGGAAAAGCATGTTAAATGGCTTCCATGATCAGAACATCATTTTGAGCCAACATGTTATCTGTATCTTTTTACTATAAAGATTATGTAACACTTCTGTAGTCATAAAAATATTAATTTTAAAAGAATAGCAGGATATTACACATTCACATATTATAATCATAACAAATGTGAAAAATACACGCAATAAAATCATAATAGCAAATCATCAACAATGGTTGCCTTGGATGAGGTTAGCTAATTATTACTGAATACTTCCTGGAGCCAGACGGTTTATCTGGGTGACTCATCTCATCTCACAGCAACTCTATGGTATAGTCACTATTAACATTATCTCCATTTTACAACTGAAGAAACAGAAGCACAGACAAGTAAAGTCACATTCCCAAGGTCATACAGTTAGTTGGTGGCACAACTGAGATTTGAACCTACTCAAGTAGACCCTAAATCTGTGCTCCAAACCATACACATTCTGCCAAATGTATGGCATTATACTCTGTCCAGTTCCTCAGTTTTTATATGGTAAGCATGCTTTACTCTTAATATGAAAAAAAAACTTAAGATTCTGCACATTTCCTGTTTGTTGTATAGAAAAATAAAATAGTATTGAAGGATCAATATACCAAATTCAAGGTGATATACAAAGTATATCCTAAAATTATAACCTGTTTTATTGATTTCTGCCTTGCATGAATAAAATTCCATTGCCCATTTCTTGCTGAGACTGTTTACTGAGAACAGGCAACTGCATATGTCCTGATGGATTGACCCATATCTTGGAAAGAGAGCCTGCTGCGACTGCATGTGCAATCTGAATCATGATTTTCAAAAGAATTAAACTAGAAAAAGAAAACTACAATGGCATGGTATGTGATTTAAAAAAAAATGTTGAAACAACTTTAGCTTTTCAAAATCACTATCCAATTCTATTTAAATTTTTCTGGGAAAAAATACATCATTTAAAAAGTACAGCTTTTTAATTGTTAAATTTTCCTGAAAGAGATACTGACTTTTAAGTAAGAAAAATTAAATAAGGTGTCATGGTATCAACTGAAAATAACCAGAAGCCCTTTTATAAAGAAATCTGTAGAGAAAGGAGTACATTGAAATCTGTATATGAGGTATACTCAAAGAATCAGTGACTATAAGTTCCATTTTACAGAATACCCAGTTTGGATAAGGATCTAAGGAGGGCAATATTTTGGGTAAGTTCTGGTAATACAGCCAAAATGATACTATGCACAGGTACTGTCCATGAGGTAGTCTCTGTCTCCACAGCATGCTTTTCATGATCTTAAGGAGAAGATCAAAGTTTTAAGTTTACTTCTTATCAACAGTACTTCATAAAGAAAAACATACATATATTGGAAACAAGACAGAAGTTTTAAAAATTCTTAAATATTTATTCAGAGTTGGAAAAGATACATCTCATGAACAGTTGCTGAAAGATGACTGAGTATGGTAAAGCCATACTTATTATTTTACTTGAAGAAAAGCCTCCTGCTAATTGTTACCCAGCCACTTATCCACTATTTTATATATTTTCATGATTCATCTATTGGATTTAAATTAACAGGACTATAGTGTAGATTCTCCTATAAATAGTATACCCTTTATAAGTATATACTGTACTTAATGACTAATAATTTCTCTTTTTTTGCTGTTAATTTCTACAAAGTTGATTAAATTGCATTCTTAGTATCCACTTAATTATGGGTGTAGAATAAAATGCTCCCAAATTACATGTCTTGAACTGTAGAAAATCAACTTTGGTCAATTAGGATGGATTCCTCCCTCTCAGATGTTGATAGACTATGCTTGTTCCTTCAAACGCATAATGATAAATTAATACTTTTAATCATGAAATGAAATTACAAATGTAACCATACATGATAATTCTAAAGGTTTCTTCTCTCCATCACACTTATTAAGGCATATCTGAACAACCTGTTGAAATTTGGCTATGCAAAAAAAAAATCCTAATGTGCACATTAGGTATGGAACTAATGCTGAACATTGACCCCTGTCTTATTCTAGCTATAAAAAATATTAATCTACAGAAATATGATCTAATTGGAGAAAAAAGTCCTATGCATCTCACTAAGGGATGATTTTTAAAAATATTTTGCTTGTTACATTTAATAATTAGTTGAATATATTCAGTAGAATTATGTAATCTTTTTATTTTAAAATACTGATATTTTAAAATGAAAGGAATTTTTCTGCAAAATTTACTCTTAGTTGTCCATTTAAAAATATCTAGGGGCACTTGAACAAAAAGTATGAAGAACATTCCAATAAAGATTTTTAATTTAATTCTAAGTGCAATGGAAAATTCGTAAAGGTTTATCATGAGATTATCAAAGTAATAAGATTCACATTCTTAAAAGATTATGGTGGTTGATATACGGGGGAAGAGGTTAAAGAGTGAAAGCAAAGGGACTGGTTGAAAGGCAGTATCTCATCCTTTCCTGAGCAAAGATGGTGAGATGGACCGGGTTGGTGACTATAAGAATTGAGAGAGGAACTGGATATAAAATATATTTTAGAAGTAAAATCAGCAGAAATTGCTAATGGGTTTGATGGGAAACATGTCAATGGGATGAGTCCTAGGGTTCTATTTTCTTTTGTGTTTTGATTGGACAATTGAATGCACAATGGTCTTGTTGAATTAAGAAGCCTGGAAAGAGGTTAGAACTGGGCGACGTCAAGAATTCTATTTCTACATATTAAGTGTGAGTTGCTCATCAGCTGTTTAGCTGAGCTTTCAAGGAAGCTATTGGATATAAAATGTGGAACTGCTAGAGATCAGAGCTGAGGATATAAATTTAGATTCACCAATATCAGATGGTATTAAATCCATGGAATTAGAAGAAACCATCTATGGAGTGACAGTGAATAAAGAGAGAACTTTTAACTCCATCAAGATGCTCTCCTTCATGTAGGAGTCAGGCAGAGGAGGAAGAGCGTGTAAGGAGACCAAGCAGTGGTAGCCAGTGAAGAAGGAGGAAAAGCAGGAGAGAAGGGCATCACAGGAGGCAAGCAAAGAAAGCCTTTCCAGACACGTGCACTAACGTGACTACCTGAACCATACCTCCTCTTGGCCCATACCTGAAATGAGCTCTGAATAGCAGAAGAGTTTTAAATAAAACCTATAACAGAATAACTTTGTAAAGGGAGAATAAAAAGAGAACTAATTTGGGTAATGATGAAAGGGGCATTCTATCCCTTTATTAACCTGGTATTTATTAACCAGAGGTTAATTTAGGGCTTGTAAACCTGAGACCCAGGAAGAGGAAGTTGAGAAAACTGTTTCCAGATCTCTCAGCACGCCAGGATCCTGAAGAAGAGAATCTTCTTCACTTGCAGAGGGGTTGTCACTTCAGGTTATGGCTTGGCCAACAAGTGCCAAGTTGAACATTCAGAAACTTGAGAAAATGGCAAACTGAGAGGGAAAAAAGGCAGGGCTCTGAGATGGGAGTAGAGAGTGGTACTCCCTCTCTCTTCACCGTCCCCACCCCACTCAATTACCATAAACATCTGCATGAAGTAACCAGACTGTAGACCCTGTTAAGGACAAATAGAAATTAAAAATAAGAGGCTTGGGCTTCCCTGGTGGTACAGTGGTTAAGAATCCACCTGCCAATGCAGAGGACACAGGTTTAAGCCCTGGTCCGGGAAGATCCCACATGCCACAGAGCAACTAAGCCCGTGTGCCACGACTACTGAGCCTGCGCTCTAGAGCCCATGTGCCACAACTACTGAGCCTATGTGCCACAACTACTGAAGCCTGCACATCTAGAGGCCGTGCGCCGCAACAAGAGAAGCCACTGCAGTGAGAAGCCCACAACTAGAGAAAGGACTTTCATGAACTATGAAACCAGGACTTTCATATTTATTCTTATAGGTTTAGTTTTTCATATGAACCTCAGAATTAATTTGTCTTGCTCCAGAAATACTTGCAGTATTTCAATTGGGATAGCGTTAAAAGTATGTGTTGACATCTACATGTCACTGATACATCCTATCCAAAAAGAAGGGATGTCTTTTAATTTGATAATGTGTATTGCTGTGTCTTTCAAGACTGCTGTAAAGTTTCCCTCATATGCATTTTGTGTATTGTTGTTTTTTCTATTGTTATTCTAAAAAAATTTATCTTTTTTTAATAAATCTGTCAGAAATAACCCTACATTAAATATCAAAAGACATTTATTACATTTCTCTTGGTGGTAAAATAATTTTACTTCAGTAAAATAACTGTAATATTTTCCCAGGCAGATGGATAAAGAGAGAAGGCAAAACAGACCATCTTTCCACAAAGTTAGCTCACTTATTTTCTAAGAGTCTTTTTAGATAATTTCTGTGTCAGATTGACACCTAGTGGCCCACTCTGGTATAGCAATTGAAAGAGAGAGTTAATCAATTCTATTAGAGAATTAGGGACTCCATAGTTACTTTGCACATGTTTGAATGTTAAATCATTTTATATGTAATTAAGTTACCTAGTCTCTGGTAAGAACAATTACCTCAATTAATGGATATCAATATAAGAAGCGTTGCTCTAAACAATACAAGTTTTCCCTCTGATATAAAGGTTTATAAATTTTCACCATTTCAGATATTTTGCTAAATCACAATAAATCGAAGTCATTTTACTTTAGTTCCCTGCCCCACCGTACGTAGCTGGCAAATATTTCAGAAAGAAAAGTGAATATATATAGCTCTGGTTTTGGAGGCAGACAAACTTGAAGTTCCTGCTCCATCACTGTGTTCTCAGCAAGTTACTTAAACTTTCTGACTCTTTGTTGGATTGAGTTTTCTATCAATCTTAAGCAAATCTCAAAAAACTCAAGAGAATTTAACCAACGTCTAAATCACACATCTGAATTACCTGATACAGCAGATGCTATAGAAATTGTGTTTCTCTATCCATATTTACCTCCTTTTTTCTTAATGAATGAACTGTAATAAACAAATGAATTACTTGTTATCTTTGGTATCATTTGCCTTGAAAAGCCACAAAATTCATGTAAAAAAATTAAATATCAAAGTACAAATTTTGGAAGGTGGTGAAAACCTCTGTTGAGGAAGCCAATCCTGTTTCTCATTATACAAGATACACATAAATCCATACACACATACCTGTTAAAGCTTACAACAGATGAATCCTTAAGAGAAGAGGAAATTGGAGCATAATGAAAGGTTAATTTTTGGCAATGGTAAATATTGTCAATAAGAACAGAGTCTAATAAATGCAAAGTAACTATTGTTCTATTTGTGAGATGACCTAGTGTTGGGATTTGATTGTGAAATTCTGTCTATAGTTGTTAAACAAAAAAGTGTTAAAGTCTTATTCTGACACTTGTTAGAACGGTAAGGAAGACATCATTCAGGACTATTGCAAGAGCTGTCAAGACTATCACAACAGGGGAGAGAGACTGGGCTCAACTCCAAATATACCCAAGACAACTGGAAATTTATAGCCAAGGAGCAGAGTGAGGGGGTCAGTGGATGGAAAATTAACCAAGAGACATCAAGTGTAAGGGAACTTGCAAAAACAACTTAACAGGATTCTTGCTGAAGGCAAGTTAGGGTGATCAGATATCAAGGGTGGGGAATTCTTGCTAAACTGAGTTAGCAGGATTCTTGCTATAGCTGGACTAAATAGGCCAAAGACAAGCCCCAAGGACAAGGCCTAGTTTACTCCTCTAGTCAGACTAGAGGAGTGTGACTAAAATTTGATCAAGGAGAGAGTCTTTGTCTCAATCAATGACTGTCACCATGGATGTCTGAAGGGATGCTGCTCTAGAATTATGAGGACTCTTACATGATCCAGAATATGATCATATATTTTAGGCTTATTTGTGAATGACTGTATTTTAATTTAAAAAGTACTTTTTAAAAAGGAATATCTTAACCCTAGGAGAGAGGAAAATTCAAAATGTTATGAGGAAAAGTGCCTTAAGCAGGAACGTGGACAAACATAAAGTCCTGAGTTTTGTCTCCAGTCCTGCCTGCCTCGGCCCCTATATTAAGACATAAAATGTCAACAGTTTATATATCCACTACCAAAAATAAACTACTTATAAAAGAAAGACTAACTCTTCTTTTCTTTGGATCCTAAGATGTCAGGGTGACACCTGGTGGACAGACAGTCCTAATACGTCCAGCAAGATAGTAAAAATTTCTACCTAACTCTCACTTCTTTAAAAGTTATGAAAGAGTTGAAAATTTTAAAAAGAGGTTGTGCCTCAACTGGGAAGAAAACACAATGCTTAACTCCAAACACAAACTGTTCATAGTGCATCCTCATAATTGAATGATTGGATCTAGAGATACCACACATACTGTCAATGCCCATTTCTAAGAAGCAACATGGCTCTGAATGAAAAATATATGCACTTCGTCTTGTCAAAGGGCAGTTTTTAAAAGGGGGTATAATCATGATTCTCATATAGGTATAAAATGATACTGTATCAAAGATTTTACTTAACACAATTTTTTAAAATTTTAATATTGAGGTATACTTGATGTACAATGCTAAATACATATGTTTCAGGTGTACAACATAGTGATTCACAATTTTTAAAGGTTATACTCCATTATGGTTACTATAAAATATTGGCTGTATTCCCTGGGCTGTACCATATATCCTTGTAACTTATTTATTTTACATGTAGTAATTCCCTACCCCTATCTTGCCCCTCCCCTCTTCCCGGTCCCCAGTGGTAACCACTAGTTTGTTTTCTTTATCTGTGAGTCTGTTTCTGTTTTGTTATATTCATTCCTTTGTTCTACTTTTTAGATTCCACATATAAGTGCTAACATACAGTACTTGTCTTTCTCTGTCTGACTTATTTCACTTAGCATAATACCCTCCAAGTGCATCCATGTTGTTACAAATGGCAAAATTGCATTCTTTTTTTATGGCTGAAGAGTATTCCAATTAATGTGGGAACGAGTATGTTTTCATAAACTGTTCAAGGAAGAATTCAAAGAACACATGTATAAAATCAGATAAGGAATGCTGGAACGCAATGGATCAATAATCAATTACATTCCACCAGACACAACCAATTTGCAGGTCTATGGACAAAATCATTTGTATTATCATTAATTTTCTAAAACTAATTGAGTTGTAAAGTTGCCAAAAATGTTGAAAGGCAGAGATAATCTGCCCATTTCCAAATATTTCATTGTCTTTCATTAATTTTTCTGACACTCTTCAATCAGTCAATAATTACTTATTAAACACCTACCATACACAAACTAACTGATGGGAAAAGGAAAGGATATTACATATACTTAAGGAACTTAAAATATATTTGATACAATGACGGTAGTGCCTAAAACAGATCTTTTGTAATTTCAACAGATTCTTTGTAATTCCTGTCTTCCTTATTTCCTTCCATAAATATTTATGGGGCGCCTACTATTGACATATGCTAAACACTTTCTAGGGACTTGGTATTCCATGTGAAAGACAGACAAGTTTGTTTTCTCCTATGGTGTTTTCTTTCTAGTAGGGGAATGTAGACATCTAACAGGTAATACAAAAATCCAGATTAGTATTTCTTTTAACAGCTTGACATTACAATTCCTCAAATTTTTCAAAACCAATGACCTTTTCTTTTATGTCACTGAAGTTCTCCACCTGCAGTATTCTCCAAAGTAGTATAACATGCAGGTTCTGGTGTTAGTTTGAATGTATTCAAATTTTGCCTCCACCTTTGGCAGCCCCGATAAATTTAAGCAAGTTACTTAACTACACTCTGCCCTTGCCTCAGCTTTCTTTTCTGTTTAATGGTTATGGTAGTAGCTACCTCATAGCATCGTGGTGAGGACTAAAGGGATATTACAAAGTATCTTATGGCAAGAGTGTCTGATACCTAGTCAGGGCTCAATTCAGGCTAGCTACTGTTACTCATTGTATCAGTAATAATAGTACTATTGTTATTAGTATTATTATAACCTTGAACGTTATCACCTCTTGGATATGCGTCAGTCTTGCAATTTCTTTCTCTATTTCTCTTGATTCAGTCTCAGAGAACGTGTGAACATGTACTGTTCATTCACTTATTCAATGAATATTTATTAAATACTTTTTATATGCACATTGTAATCGGCATTGTGGATCTAAAGATAAGGAAGATATTCAAATGCACGAAAATAAAATTCATGATTAGTTTGTGAAATTGCCAACAGTTAAAAGTGACTAGAGCATAAGGCGCAAGTTGAGAAGGCTGAATGAAAGGTTCAGGATGACTGAACTCAGCTCATGAAAACATCTTCCAAATCAACACTGGAGATGGGATACTTTTCCAGAGAAAATGGGGAGCCATTGAGATTTTTAAGCAGAGTGACATAATCTAATTTGTGCCACAGAAAATCAGTCTGGCACTCATTGGAACTTGGAGAAAGAAGACCAGATCCAGGTTAAGAAGCTGGCCCAGTAGTGCGGGTGAGAAATGAAGTCAGCAGTGGCATGGGGAGGAGAGAGAAGGAGACAAATCTGAGCAGCGTTGGGAAGATGGATATCTCCAAGCCTCACCAGCCTGTGAGGGCAGATTGAGTCACACCCCCTCATATTCTAATCTTGCTAGCTCCAAGCCTCCCCTACTCAACAGGACTTCCCTTTCTCTGTATAATCTCTCCAAAATATTTCTGCACATGCTTTTCTGTGTCTTCAGATCCCAGTCTGGGGCAGAGCCTCAGTCCTGCACCCACACCCCAGCTGGAGGGGAGGTAGGGAAACCAGCACTTCTACCTCTACGGTGAAGGAGGTTCACAAATTAGGCAGCTAAAAGGAATGAAAAATGTTTACAGCAGTGATGTTTTTCTTCTTCTTTATGCTTTTCCATATAGCCTACATTTTTTTTTACAATGAATAGTATTACATAATAAAAATTTGTTTAAATAAACTTTTTACACTGGAGTTTCCTTTTCAGGTCTTTTAACCATGAATCTCTGGTATCACTTCACCCTCTAATGGAGACAAAGAGGAAACACACAGGTGGATGACACTATTGTCTTTTGATCTTTCTGGAGTACACTGTTAAATGTAATACCACTTCACTTCATAGATGAGTAAACTAGGGCTGAGAGATAAGAAACATGATACACCAAAGCCATGTGTAAAATTAATCAGGATATCTTTATATAGTCTTCTCTTTTAGTTACTCCCATAGACTATAAAAAGCAGCATTACGGCGTGATTTGAGGGACATTCAGAATCCCTGCATCAACCCTTGGCTTTTTGGTAGTAGAAGAAGAATGGGCTAAATGGTAAGCTGGGTTCAGCGTTTAGCCTATTAGCTGGCTATGTGAACTTTGGCAAGTAACTTAACCTCTCTTTACTTCAGTAGTTTTTCTGTTGGCAAAAGGGAGTAATAATAGCAGTTCCCATAGAGGCTGTTTCTAAGGAATGAATGAGTTAGCATTTCACAAAGAACTTAGAAAAGTTCATGGCACTTCATAAGCACTAAATGAATATTTATGGAATGAAATGAGCAAGAAATAGGGCAGAGTTCTCATTTTAAACTGGGTCAAACTTTGCTGACCCTTCAAAAAGAGTTCAGCTGATAATGGTAAAATAGCTTGAAGAGGCCAAACTACCCACAGATTAAAGTTTTAAAATTTGAACAGAATTATTTAAGAAGAAAACCCTTTTGGAGACACTGGAGAACAACCAAAAGCAGGAAGAAACTGAAAGGACATCTACTCTGGAAAAACAGGAATTGCACGTGGTGAGATTGAGGAATCTGGGGCTTCTTGCCTGAGGACAACCCCAATCCGGACAGCAGCTCTGGCCAGCAGAAGGCCAATGCCTTAGTGCTCTGAAGCATAAGAGGCCAGTGTTCAGGGTTTGCAGAGCAAAGAGAAAACTACAGAGAAGAGCTCAGAAGAGAAGAGCCACATAGGGCATGAGTCCTATGCAACCAATATTGCCCTGAAATTTGGCTGACCACTAAACTAATATTCACAGGGGAGATTACAGAGGAACTAGTTGGAAAAAAAAAAAAAAGCTGGAAACTACAGATCTGAAGGAAAAGTCAGCTACTGACTGACTGCAGAGGGACAGAGAATGGAGTTTGAGTTCAGCCAAGTTAATGTCCTGACTAAAAGTCAGTCTTCCATGTGTCTACTATGTATTATTTACAATGTCAGGTACCCAGTAGAAACTCAGTAGACGTGCAAAGAAACAGAAACACGTGACCTACACTCAATAACAAAAGAGGTCAAAATAAATCCAAATTCACATGACCCAAATGGGCTGTGCAAGAGTGACTGTCTTCCAAAGAGTACAGTATGGAAGGGAGGAAGAAGGTGTAACTTTACAAACAGTACTTCAGCCAGGTGATTAGGGTCAGCATCAACACTCATAATTCATGCCAACAGTATGTACCTTTGATACGATGTAATGAATATGGCACTTTACTTTTGTTATATTTCACCTCAAAAACCATAACTCCTGCCTAATCATCATGAAAATATCAGACAACTTTGAATAGAGGGGCATCCTATAACATACCTGACCAGTATTCCTCAAAATCTTCAAAGATTATCAAAACACAAGTCTGAGAAACTGTTACAGCCAAGAGGAACAATTTTTACTTGGTGTTTTCTTTTATTTACATGTGCTACTTAAAAAAAAAAAAAACTCTGCTTATTTGGGTCATGTCAATATCACATATAAGTGATATCATATAATGTTTTTCTTTCTCTGACTGACTTGCTTAACTATACTATTCTCTAGCTCCATCCATACTGCTGCAAATGGTAATATTTCATTCTTTTTTATGGCTGAGTAATATTCCATCTTCTTAAGCCAATTGTCTGTGGATGGACACTTGGGTTGTTTCCACGTCTTGGCTATTTGTAAATAGTTCTATGAACATTGGCGTGCATGAATCTTTTGAAATTAGAGTTTTCATCTTTTCCGAATATATATCCAGAGTGGGATTGTTGGATCATATGGTAGCTTTACTTTTAGTTTTTTAAGGAACCTCCACACTGTTTTCCATATTGGCTGCACCAATTTACATTCCCACAGTTTTGGTGATTATTAATACAGCTGCTAAAAACATGTACATGCAGGTTTTTGCATGAAAAAACATTTTCAGCTCAATTAGGTAAAAACCTAGGGCCTAGGATTAAAATTGCTGAATCTTGTGGTAAGACTCTTAAGCTTTATAGCAAACTGCCAAACTATTTCCAAAGTGACTGTGCCATTTTTGCACTGCCACCAGCAATGAATGAGAGCTCTCCTTGCTCCATATCCTCATCAACATTTGATGCTGTTAAGGTGTTGGATTTCAGTCATTCTAATAGGTGTGCATGGTATCTCAATTTTCCTTTAACTTGCAATTCCCTAATGATACATATGCTGAACATCTTTTCATATGCTTATTTGCCATCTGTATATCTTCTTTGGTAAAGTATTCAGATCTTTTGTCTATTTTTTTTTTTTTTTTTTTTCCCAGTACGTGGGCCTCTCACTGTTGTGGCCTCTCCCATCGCGGAGCACAGGCTCCGGATGCGCAGGCTCAGCAGCCATGGCTCACGAGCCCAGTCGCTCCGCGGCATGTGGGATCTTCCCGGACCGGGGCACGAACCCGCGTCCCCTTCATCGGTAGGCGGACTCTCAACCACTGCGCCACCAGGGAAGCCCTTTTTGTCTATTTTTTAAAATGTATTTTATTTTTTTATGACTTTAGAGTAGTTTTTTTTTTAGAGTAGTTTTAGTTACATAACAAAATTGAAAGGAAAATATAGTATAATGTCAATTACATGCAGTTAATTGATGGTGCTATTTAGTTCAACTATATCCTTACTGATTTTCTGCCTGTTAGATCTATCAATTACTAAAAAAGGGATGTTGAAGTTTTCAACCATAATTATGGATTTGTCTATATTTCCTCGGTGTTCTATCAGTTTTTGCCTTACATATTTTGATGCTCTGTTGTTAGAGTCAAACATGTTAAGTATTGTTATATCTCCTTAGAGAATTGACTGATTTATCAGTATGTAACGCCCTCTTAATTCCTGGTAAATTTCATTGTTCTTAAGTCTGCTTTTTCTGAAATCAACATAATACTCCATCTTTCCTTTGATTAGTGTTATCATGGTATGTCTTTTCACATCCTTTATTTGTAACCTATCTGTATCTTTATTTAATATGAGTTTCTTATAGACAACATAGTTGGGTCTTGTGTTTTTATCTACCATGACAATCTCTGTCATTTAATTGGTGTACATAGGTTATTCACATTTAAAGTGACTATTGATATAGTTGAATTAATATATACCATGTTTTTAACTGTTTTCTCTTCATTGCATTTGTTGTTTGCTCCTTTTAAAAATCTTCTTTTTCCCCCTTCTCTGGTTTTAATTGAATATTTTACATGATTCCATTTTCTCTCCTTTCTTAGCAAATCAATTATATTTCTTTTTCTCCTTTTTTAGTTGTTGCCCTAGAGTTTGCAATATAACTTACAACTAATCTAAGTTTACTTTTCAAATAACACTATCTTATTTCACAGGTAGTACAGGTATCTTACAAGAGTATTCCCAATTCCTTCCTCTCTTCTCTTCTAACATTGCTGTCTTTCATTTTATTGATACTTATCCATATGCCTTCATCACAAAATATTGTTACAATTACTACTCTGATCAATTGACTATTAGATCAATTAAGACTAAAAAAAATAAAATATTTTACTTTTATTTAGTCCTCTGATACTCTCTTTCTTTATGTAGATCTGAGTTTCTGACCTGTATACTTTTCCTTTCATCTGAAGAATTTCTTTAACAGCTCCTGCAGGGCAGGTCTACTGGTGATAAATTTCTGCAGTATTAATTTTTCTGAGAAAGTATTTCTCCTTCACTTTTGAAGGACATTTGCTGAATACAGAATTTTAGGTTGGTGTTTTTTTATCCAATCTATATTTTAAATATTTTACTCTACTCTCTTCTTTTTTGCATGGTTTCTGGCAAGAATTTCACTGTAATTCTTATTGTTTCTTTAATGGTAAGGTGTTTTGTCCTCTGACTTCTTTCAAAAACTTCTCTTTGTCTTTGACTTTATGCCATATGTTTTTTGGTTTTTGGGTATTTTTTTAATCCTGCTTAGTGTTCTCTAAATTTCCTGGTTGTGTGGTGGTTTGTTTTCTGTCATTAATTTTGGAAAATTCTCAACCATTTTATGTTCCTTTCTCTCTTTTCCTTCTAGTATTCCAATTATTCATATGTTATATCTTTTGCAACTGTCTTATGGTTCTGATTTTTTTCTTTTAAATTATTCTCCTTTTCTTTGAATTTCAGTTTGGGAAAGTTTACTGATATATCTTCAAGCTCGCTGATTTTTTTCCTTGGCCATGTCCAGTCTGATGAGCCCATAAAAGGTATTCTTCATTTCTGTTACAGTGATTTTGATTTCTAACATTCCCTTTTGATCTTTCCTTAGAGTTTCCATATCTCTAACTTACATTACCCATCTTTTCTTTCATGTTGTCTTCTTTTTCCACTGGAGCTCTTCACAAATTAATCAATTAATCATAGTTATTTGAAATTCTCTATATGATCATTCTAAAATCTGTGTCACATCTGAGCATGGTTCTGATGCTTGCTATGTGTCTTCAGACTGTTCTTTTTCTTGTTTTTTAAGCATGCCTTGCAATTTCTTATTGAAAGCAGGACATGATATAATATATCAAGTAATGGGAACTGAAATAAACAGGCCTATAGTGTGAGGTTTTATGTTGCTCTAGCAAGGAGTTGGGCTGTGTTTAAAGTCTGCTGTAGTGTAGCCATCAATGCCAAGGACTTTGGTTTCCTCTAGTGTCATTGTTTTTATTTTTATTTTTCCTTCTCTTGTTTTTGGGTTTCAAAAATTGAGTCCGTATCTTGCACCTCTCAATTGCAACCCACTGTTATTATACTGAAGCCCTGTTGATGCAGTGGTAAGGTGTGGGAGGGGGAAGTGTACTGTAAGCTTATAATTTTACAGTGGGCCTACAACCCTGGGTGTGACCTTCACAAAAGTTTCTTAGCCTTTTTTTTTCTCCTTTTAGGTGAGACAGAAAAGCTACAGGGACTATAGTTGGCTTATCACCCTGCCCCTGAGTCAGATAAGGTTCTGATAAAGGATTTTCCCTTGCTTAAATTAAGGATTTTCCCTTGCCTTTGTCATGGAGTCTATTCTGTGGGTATTTCAGATGGTCACTTTTCCCTCTCCTGACCAAAATGGAATTTTTCTCAGATCTATACCTTGAAAACCTCTTAGGTTTCTGGAGAAACCCCCCCCCACACACACCAAATGGGGAACCTCTAAGCCTAGGACTCTGGTAGTTTCTTACTCTCAAGCTAGTCAACACTCAGGCTCCAGGAATTCATCAATAAAATGGACAACCTGGAAGAAATGGACAAATTCTTAGAAAGGTATAACCTTCCAAGACTGAACCAGGAAGAAACAGAAAATATGAACAGACCAATCACAAGTAATGAAATTGAAACTGTAATTAAAAATCTTCCAACAAACCAAAGTCCAGGACCAGATGGCTTCACAGGTGAATTCTATCAAACATTAGAGAAGAACTAACACCCATCCTTCTCAAACTCTTCCAAAATATTGCAGAGGAAGGAACACTCCCAAACTCATTCTATGAGGCCACCATCACCCTGATACCAAAACCAGACAAAGATACTACAAAAAAGAAAATTACAGACCAATATCACTGATGAATATAGATGCAAAAATCCTCAACAAAATACTAGCAAACAGAATCCAAGAACACATTAAAAGGATCATACGCCATGATCAAGTGGGATTTATCCAAGGGATGCAAGGATTCTTCAATATATGCAAATCAATCAATGTGATAAACCATATTAACAAGCTAAAGAATAAACACCATATGATCATCTCAATAGATGCAGAAAAAGCTTTTGACAAAATTCAACACCCATTTATGATAAAAACTCTCCAGAAAGTGGGCATAGAGGGAAACTACCTCAACATAATAAAGACCATATACGACAAACCCACAGCAAACATCATTCTCAATGGTGAAAAACTGAAAGCATTTCCTCTAAGATCAGGAATGAGACAAGGATGTCCACTCTCACCACTATTATTCAACATAGTTTTGGAAGTCCTAGACATGGCAAATTAAAAAAAAAAAATCCCACAAGGACTCAGAGGCAAAAAATACACAAATCAATTTTCACTGCAAAGTAAAGGAGCTGTTACAGTGGGAAAAAAAAAAGTGATTTCTGATTCTTGAATGGTTTGGCTTTAAGTAAAATATTGGCACGCATGTAATAAATCACAATGATATTTTGTGTTATTTTATATAGCCATTAAAAATGTTGGCATGGATCGAAAAAAAAAGGTGCCAATTAATTGTTTTTAATCTGTTTAAAGCTCCAGTTGTTTCTGCTCATGTAAGCTGATTTCAGCTGAGATTCTCTCTATTCACCCCTCTCTCCAGATTTTGGAGCAGCAGTTGCCTTCTGACCTAGGTCTCTAATGAGTCGTTTTTCAGCATTTTTTCTTGTTGTAAGAATTAGAGTGATGATTTCCTAGCCCTCTACAAGTCAAACTGAAACCCAAAGTCTCTTACATATCTTTTAATCTATAACTTTTCTCTCACTGTCTTTCTTCCCTCACAATTTATTTGTTGAAGAAATTGGATTCCCACATTCTAAAATTTGCTGATTGCCTCCCTATGAGGACTTTTCACACATTCTTTTGGCTCCCATATATATATATATATATATATATTTTTTTTTTGCGGTACGCGGGCCTCTCACCGTTGTGTCCTCTCCCGTTGCGGAGCACAGGCTCCGGACGCGTAGGCTCAGCGGCCATGGCTCACGGGCCCAGCCGCTCCGCGGCATGTGGGATCTTCCCAGACCGGGGCACGAACCCGTGTCCCCTGTAATCGGCAGGCGGACTCTCAACCACTGCGCCACCAGGGAAGCCCTAGCATGACTATTTTATAGGAGTATTGTGTAATTCCATTAGGAGAAACATAATGTCTAGTTCTTTCTCATTTTTGTGACATTAAGACTGGGCAGTAGGCTTGCTGTTGTCAGCCTGATCTACCATTATAAAGCTCCCCATTAGCAATTCACCTAATGGTTTTAAGAGCCGTTAATGATCATGGCCTAAATCCATTATTTCATTAGGAGTTCAATGGTGATATTCTAATTCTACCATTGCTTCCACAGTTATTCGCTGAAATTCTTTTAAAAAGTCTTTCCCAAATTAACTACTTGGCACCCTTAAATACTATTTGTACAAAAAAATTTAATATAAATGCTTGATTGTTTTACTCCATTTACCAGTTTTCAGCATAAAGTTTTGGTTTCATACCATCTTCCAAAGATGACTAATGAGAGTTTTTGTATGTGAGTATCATTAAGAACTAATGGATTTTAACATATTTGATGTATCTCAATCCATTATCATTATTATTCTTTTTTGCTGCTAATATTACCTCATCTTTGGCAAGTGCAACCCCTTCAAATTGGCTCTGGTGTCCATTTAACATGAATTCCGTCATCTTTAATAGTTTCCTTGTCTTTCACATAGGACAAGATATTCCAGACATATTTTGTGCATTTCCTGGCGCAGAATTGGTATCAGCCACTTCTCCAAGGAGCTCAACTCTCTCTAAGCCCTATACTCTTAATACAAACCACATATATAAGACAGTATGAAATATCAGTGATGATGGGTTGTAATTTGCTAATATCTGATACCAATCTGTTGGCTGTCTGCCCTTAACTATATATAAGATGTTTATTGAAATAGCAAATGTGGGAATTCCCTGGCGGTCCAGTGGTTAAGACTCCACGCCCTCACTGCTGAGGGCCCAGGTTCAATCCCTGGTTGGAGAACTAAGATCCCATAAGCTGTGCAGAGTAAAAAAAAAAAAAAAAAAGCAAATGTCATTACTGCAGATATTTCTGTAAAACAAAGTAAATGTCTCAGTCAAAAATCTACTTGCTTTGGGTAACATTCCATACAATTCCATTGTACCAAAATAATATTTATCTATTTCTGAAAAACCAACTTGGTATTTTCCCTTTCTAGCTATCGTTTATTTGGATACCCTGTTCATACTTCTGCAATATCAGCTCTCCAGCCTTACTCCAACCTTCATCTTCCAACTGCACCCATCCTCTCCCTAACCCATTTAGATCTTATTTTCATTTCAATTCTACCTAAGTACCCAGCACCCATCCTAGACATCCTGGTCAATGAATGTGTGGCATTCCCAACCTCAGATGAACTTTACTGTTTAGTCATTTTCTTATCCCACTCATATTCTGTTATTGTCCCATAAAGGAGGACACATGGCCTGCTCTAAGTGTGTACACAGCAATTTGTCCCTCCTCACTACCTGACAATTCTTTTCCACCTCTTCAGCAGTGCTTTTCTGCAGAGGAATCCTGTGAGCTTGTTAAGATACCATTCTGATTCAGTAGGTCTGAGGTAGAGACCAAGTTCTGCATTTCTAACAAGCTCTCAGTGGCAGAGGCCACTGGTCCTAGACCACACTTTGAGAAGCAAGGCTCTACTGTGCTGCCGCTATACGCTCCTATAAGGAGATATTTCAAACACATACCTTTCTCCTTAATCTCACCCTCTGTTCTTCTCTAATCTTATGCTTGATGGTCTCCCCCATTACTTCATCTAAAAGAAAAGGTTGACAACATCAGGTGGGAGCTTGAGCAATTGATACACTACTACCTTTTTGACAATGAAAAACCTGTTACATCATGTGGTAGTTTTAAAACATGTTGTGGATTATTTTTCATTTCCTCTATTCAAAAAGGGAAGTCTAATTCCCCTCCCCCAGAACATAGACCAGCCTTAGAGACATGCTTCTAAAGAATTGCAGAGAAAATGAGGCTGAGTGACTTCCAAGGCTAGGTCATAAAAGGAACACAGCTTCTACTTGCCTCTCTTTGAACCATGTACCTTTGGAACTACCTTGAAGCTGCCTTCCTAGAGAGGCCAGGTAGAGATAGAGATGCCTGCAGAGCCCCAGGTGTTCCAGCCCAGCTGTTTGAGTCTTCTCAGCCCAGGCACCAGATAAGTGAAGGAGCTGGTCTTCAGATGATTCAAGCCCTAGCCATTGACTAAAACAACTGCATGAGATACCAAAAGCCAGAACTTCCCTGCTGAACTACAGGCAACTCACAGAACCATGAGCTAGTAATAAACAACTGTTAATGTTCTAAGTCACTGTTCTGAGGTGGTTTGTTACACAGCAGGAGATAATTAGAAACATATCATATTTCCCCTTTGCCCCGACTGCCAAAAACTTCAGAGCCAAATTTGACACTGGATCACTCCTATGATATTAGCTATCGTGGTTACAATATTTGCTTCTTGTTTCTAAGTCCTCATTTTTCCTGTTTACTAACTTTATTATTCCTCTGTCTTTTGTTTTTTTGTAAACTGGCTCAAATTATTTTAGAAAATAGAGGAGGTACAAATAAACAATAATTTCCTATTTCTCTCCCATTTACCTTTACATTCTCATGTCTCAATTTATTTTCTTTCATTCTTTCATGTTATCTCAGGAAAAAAAATCCTATTTGTTTTCACTTCTCCAGTATCTTTAATCTTTTGCTACCTGTCTCCATTCCATGTGATTTTAAATAAGTACAAAGTTCTATCTTGAGAAAATGTTTACTCTTTGACTACCTCCACTTTTATTCCTTTTTTTATTTTTTAATTTTTTAAAACATCTTTATTGGAGTATAATTGCTTTACAATGGTGTGTTAGTTTCTGCTTTATAACAAAGTGAATCAGCTATACATATACATATATCCCCATATCCCCTCCCTCTTGCGTCTTCCACCCACCCTCCCTATCCCACCTCTAGGTGGTCACAAAGCACCGAGCTGATCTCCCCGTGCTATGCGGCTGCTTCCCACTAGCTATCTATTTTACATTTGGCAGTGTTTATATGTCCATGCCACTCTCTCACTTTGTCACAGCTTACCCTTCCCCCTCCCTGCGTCCTCAAGTCCATTCTCTAGTAGGTCTGCGTCATTATTCCCGTCCTGACCCTAGGTCCTTCGTGACCATTTTGTTTGTTTATTACTTTTTTATTTTCATAGTCAATCTTCTGAAGAATGTTTCACTGCTGTTTTACTGAAGCTCAAAGTGAGTCTTCACCGATATATCAGTATGTGAAATACAACTGCTTCTCCAAAATAATCATGTGAGTATGGCTGGTGCTTTAATTTAACACAGAAAAACCTCAATAAAGTGTTACTTTTGTTACACACAAAACATTCCTCAGTAGGCACTCAAAAACACCTCTTTAATTATTGCATGTATCTCCAGTGGACATTTTTTGCCCATCTATCCTTTCGCAATTTGTGAAAGCACCTTTGTTTCCAAAACGTTGCTAATTACATCTCCAACATTCACTCCGCAGTAGCACTGTATATCTTTCACCATTTGGTCCAGTGGATTATCTTTGCAAAACAAAAGCCTGGTAATGACAGGAAAAGTGACATTTTTCATTAATATTTAATTGTGTTGTGTGTGTGGTAATGCAATAAATCCCCCCTCTTTGTCACTGTCCTCCTGAACTCTGAACAAATGTCTCCTCATTCTTTACTATGACATCTGTCCCCAGCACTGATGAGCACTAATTAGAAGAATTGATTGGGGAGAGGGGCTTGTCACTGAGTACAGAAGGGAGGAGAGGCTCTGGGCCAAGATTGGTCCAGGATCAGAAACATGTTTGCAGCATCACTGGGAGTGGGTGTGATGAATTTCAATAAGAATGTCAGACCATATTCTCTGCATCTAATGAGTGTTGTTCTATGAAGTTCTAATTTTTAGAAGCTGATTATTTATTCAAATTTCTACTTTTGGAATTACCAATTCTCTTCTTAAAACCATTCAGTGGTTCCCACACTTCCTGGCCTGGCTTATAATATCTTCCCCGTCCAGTCTCATCCTTGCCTCTTTATCTCTTCCCTTCCATTTCCATTTCACAACTGACAGAAAAGCTTACCTGTGTTTCCACCAAACTACACTATTTGCTTTACCATAGTTGTGACACACTGTCTTGTTTAACCCAAGATCTGCAGACGCTGTTCTCTTTGACTAGATTTCTGTCTCCCATTCTTCTTGCCCCAAACCCCACCTTACCATTTGTCTTATTATCACCTGCTACCCCTCAAATCTCAACTGGAATATCAACCCCCCCATAAGGTCTAACTACCCACAATGGGATCAACTGCCCTTTCTTGATATTCATATAGATCCTATCATATCACTACAAACACTATATTGAACTCACCTTCTCATGTGTCTGAGGGTGGCGGGGGGGGGGGATGGGAATCAGTTTTTTCTTTTAACATTGTATCTCCTGTACCCATAGAACTTAACACAACACCGGGCACATGATACACTTGCAAGGAATGTTATATGTTGAATGAGAACTGCACCTCCTTTCCTTTCAATGCTTAAAAACAGCACATTTTATACATTTGGAGGTAGGTTTGGTTTTTTAAAATAGTCAAAAGTTATTCGGATTAAGTAGGGAAATAAAACAAAGATCAAGTTTAATAAAATATTTTTGAGGGGATAAAAAATATAACTACTACCTCTCCCCCTGAAAAAAAACCTTACAATTGCAGAATAATGAGGCTGATTTTGAAATGTCACTGAAAACCACACCAAAGAAGGATTTAGAGTATGAGAAATAACATCTGAGGAGAATGAAAATATCACACCTTAAAGAAGTTCTTTTCAATGAGACAGTTTTCCTTCAGCTGTATAAGGAGGAACTATGCAGAAAAGTGGTTCCAGTGGAAAACGTCCTGCAGTGGAGTTCCAAGTGAGACAGGCTGGGACCTGGGACACTTCACCAGAGTGTGTGCACCTGGACAAATGATTCCTTGAGCAACAGAATACAAAGAAACTATAAGGGACTAAAAATAACTGCACACGTGTGTAATTGGTGCAGTTATGAACAACAGGATACACAAAGGCCACAAACCAACTGCCACTTCTGAGACGCAGGGAGCAAAAGCAGGGTCCTGCATGGGATCCCTGCACACAGCACCACCAAGGGCCTGAGCAGACCTCCGAAGCCACGCCTCCTGCCCAACCTATCTATCTATCTGTTGTTACCCCTTTTAAGGACCCAAGGAGCTCCTCTCTGGAGCGAGCAAGGGCACCTGCTACTTGTCTTTGCTCCCTTGTGCTGCAGCAGGAGTCCCAATAAAGCCTTGCCTGAGTTCTCATCTGGCCTCCTATCAATTTCTATTGATTAAAGAGTCCAAGGGACTCCCCTGTTGTTGCAGTGGTTAAGAATCCGCCTGCCAATGCAGGGGAAACGGGTTCGAGCCCTGGTCCGGGAAGATTGCACATGCCGCAGAGCAACGAAGCCCGTGCGCCACAACTACTGAGCCTGCGCTCTAGAGCCCGCGAGTCACAACTACTGAGCCTATGTGCCACAACTACTGAAGCCTGCACGCCTACAGCCAATGCTCCCCTAAAAAGAAGCTACCGCAATGAGAAGTCCACACACTGCAACAGGAGTAGCCCCCGCTCGCCGCAACTAGAGAAAGCCGGCACGCAGCAACGAAGACCCAAAGCAGCCAAAAATAAATTAAATAAATAAATTTACTTTAAAAAAACAGAGTCCAAGGACCCAGGTTGGTAAAACAAATTCTGTCTCTAGTTCTGGCATTGGCTGGGCATATGACCTTTGGGGGAAAGATTCCACCACGTGTTTCCTTCCCCTTGGCAAAAGAATGCTGCTTATCAGGACACTGCTACACTGTGAGCATTCTGGGGCCCTGATAGTAAATGCCACGAGCAACTCCAAGCATGTACTGCCCCCTGGGGAGAACTACTGCCTGATGATCTTTCCAGTCCTTTACTGTTCTCTTTTGGGCTGCACCCCACTGGCCTGCGAGTCTTGAAGTTGCCCAGAGATAGCAACAGAGACATCGATGATTTATTGGACAAGGAGATCTTACACAAAGGGTCCTGGAGCAACACCCCACTGTGTACAGCTCAGAGCGAGCAGGAAGAACATGGCATTAGCCTTAGCTACTCAGGGGAGAAGGAGGCTACCATTTATAGGGCGCAATTGACATCAGGTGGGCTCATCAGTTAGGAGCTACTAATTAAGCCCTATAATTAAGAGGATTGGATAATCATCTGAGTGAAGCAGGGCCTGGCGGAGCAGGCGAGTACAGAGGGCAAGAGAAGAGCCATCTTGAATGGCCTGATCATACATCTATCATCCTAAAAAAGAAGCAGGGACTTATTAACTTGACTAGTTTTTTACAATCATCACTTTTGTTTCCAGGAGCGGTCTTAGGAGGTTCAGCCAATTAGATTGCTTTTCTGATGTGAATCTTTCTCATTATTTGGGCCCTGTTTGGATATCTGAAATTTCATCATAAAATTCTTAATCTGGCTTAAAACAGTGACATTTTGGGACTCTTGCATATGTACTAGATCCCTGAGAAACTCAAATTAAGGACTTAAGTGAGGTTTACTTGTTATGTGGAAATAAATAGAGAAGAAAGAACTAATCAACTAGCCTAAAATTAGGAAGATCTTGATACAGTTTTAGGAATTATAATATTTCTCTCTAGGGAAGAGAGATAAAGGTAGTAAGCACAGGGATCAATTAGTACACCAGCTAAAAATACCTTCATCCACTGCTAAGGGATACAGAAAACTTCAATACCTCTGGCCTTTCCTATGACACATTGGGGAATAAATAATAAAAGTTAAAAGAGAGAGAGAGAAAACACAAGTACTAGGGGGAGTACTAAAGAAGCACTAGAACCAACAGGCTGACTGGATAGAAATTTTTCCTAGACTTTCACACTATCAGCTTGAAACAACGTAAGTATCTTAGTCTGTAAGATACCACTAAGGTCTTATAGACTGTTTTTTGTTTTTTCTCCAGCACCTAAAATATAATAGATATTCACTGAATATTTGTTGAGTGAATAATAAGAGCCTAAATGTTTCTTGATTGTTGTATTTGAATGCACAACAGAATGGGATAACTCATCAGCCTCATTAGCCTATCAGCATGGCTTAATGAGATAAATTGGGTCACAATGCCCTCTCTGATGAAATGGGATTTAGCAGAGGGAAAGTTAGAAACAAGTGTGCTCTCAGGGAGATAAATTGAAGGGAAAACCAGAACAAAATAAACTGGCTGAAAGATTCCAAAGGGTAAGGCTATACCAGCTTCTTCCACCTGACAAGTTTGTCAACAGCTAGACCTGTTAATAAACCATTTCTGGCAATGTCACTCTGTAGTACCAAGGAGATTTGAACTTCTCATTAATGTTATCTCGGGAGTCCTAAATCTACCACAGCAATATACTTTAATAGAAGTGAAAGCCTGTAAATCAATGAACTGAGCATAGGGCTTCCCTGGTGGCACAGTGGTTGAGAATCTGCCTGCTAAGGCAGGGGACACGGGTTCGAGCCCTGGTCTGGGAACATCCCACATGCCACGGAGCAACTAGGCCCGTGAGCCACAACTACCGAGAGCCTGCGTGTCTGGAGCCTGTGCTCCGCAACAAGAGAGGCCGCGATAGTGAGAGGCCTGCGCACCGCGATGAAGAGTGGCCCCCGCTTGCCGCAACTAGGGAAAGCCCTCGCACAGAAACGAAGACCCAACACAGCCAAAAATAAATAAATAAACAAATATGGGGTTTAAAAAAGAAAATGAACTAAGCATAAACTTTGTAGCTGGGTAGATGTAGGTTTAAATCCCAGAGGAAGGTGCACATCACCATGTTCCCTTCCCCCATTTAAAATCCATCCACCCTCCCCCCATTTTGGGAGCAGAGGCATTGCATTGGAAGAAGCTAATCAGACAGACTAAGTAAAACCCTCCAGGATATAAGACGACTTAGTCTTTGTCCTTAGTTTTTATCCTGATGAAAAATATATAATATTTATAGTCATCTCAATAAACGAATAGAACTTCACTCATGTTTTACTGTACTTTGAGTCAAGTATACATATGCAAGTACCATCATGATTTACTGTCACATCTTCAGTAGAGTTGCTCTCCCTTTGTGATATTAACTGGTGATGTGGTGCTCCATACCATAACCCAGGGAATGTGTGGTCATTCCACTCATCATCAACTGAAGCTACACCACTACCACAAAATTGTAGTTGTGTGGCCTCGAGCAAGTTACTTAACCTTGGCAGGCCTTCTTATTTTTAAAAGGGGAATTACAATAACATATAGAGTTTAGTCTGTGTTAGGTCCTACTCTGAACACTTTACACTGCATTATCTAATCCTTATAACCTTCCCAGGAGGTAAGTACTATTATCATCACCATTTTATAGAAGAGTAAACCTGGAGCCCAGACAGATTAAATACCTTGTCTGAGGTTATATAGTTTTTAAGTGGTGTAGCTTGGATTCAACTCCAGACTGTCTTGCTCTGGGGTTAAAGTTCATAGTCACTGTACTATAGGTACTTCTCTTGCTCACCTTGAAAATATTCTACACAGCAATCATTACAATCAGATCTTATTGTTACTCTGCTTTAAAATCTTACAGTGGCTCCGTGCTGCTCTGAGGGAAATAACCAAGTTTCTATTAGGAACTAAAGGCCCTGAATGATCTGGTACCTGCACGATATATGGATTATAACATATATCATATATATCCTATCCATGATACGTATTTCATATATATGAAGAATTTTAAGATTATATATGTGTATATCATAGTATATTTTTGTTATATAATATTTTAATTAAAATATTCATACCAAACACATCATGTTACCTGCTTTTTTTTACTATGAAATGATATGAACATCTTTGCAAGCCCATAAATACAATTTTGCAACATCATTTTTGCTACACAACTTAATTCTTCACCGAGTAAGATAATCATAAACAAATTTTTATTATAATAAAAAATACTGCATTGAGATAATCGTCATGGCTAAAACTCTGTGTAATTATCAATTATTCTCTCAGGAAAGTTTTCTAAATTTAAATTGTTGGGTTAAAGGGCATATGTGTTTTTGAGGCATTTAGTGCATATTGCTAACTGCCCTCCAAAAACGTTTTACGGATGTCCACTCACACTGGCAAATATAAGAGTGCATGTCTTCTAGTATCCTTCTATTTTATTTTGGTCAGTTTGATAGGTAAAACAAATACCCAACCAGGATACTGTTTTACTTTGCATTTCTTTAAATATTATTGAGACTAAGCATGTTTTTATACACCTACCGGACTTTTGTGTTCTAGGTGAAATGTCCATTTACTTTTAGCCCATTTTTAAATTGGGGTATTTGTTTTACTTGTTTATAAAACCTCATCTGTTTATTCATCAGAAATTTATTTAGCATCCATATCAGTTTCTGAACACTGTGTTGGGAATACAATTCAGTTTATGATCAAACAAACTTTTACAACCTCCCTGAGGTCCTTCCAGCTTTGGCTCCTAATCCAGTCCAAAGTCAATGTCACATATTTTAGGTTTTTCATTGCAGCAGCACATTTAGCTGCTGCTATAGACAATGTTTGTGTCCCCACAAAATTCCTACTTTGAAACCTAATGCACAAATTGATGGCCTTTGGGAGATGATTAGGTCATAACGGCGGAACACTCACGAACGGGATTAGTGTTTTTGTAAAAAAGATTCCACATAGCTCCCTAACCCTTCCCACCATTTGAAGTTACAGCTAGAAGGCACAGTTTATGGATGAGGAAGTGGGCCCTCACCTGACAGCAAATCTGCTGCACCATGATCTTGTACCTCCCAGTCTCCAGGACCATGGCTTGCTGTTTATAATCCACCCGGTCTGTAGTACTTTTCTATAGGAGCTCAAATGGACTAAGACAGCTACCTAATTTCATTTTAGTTAATTGCTGCGTTAAATGTCAATCATTTGATTATGTCCCGTGGCTCTGGGGCTGATTAGGCTCAGCAAGATAATTCTCTAGCTGGTTTTGCTTGGGATCCCTCTCCTTTATAAAGTCTGGAATGGGACACTCAAATGCCTCGTCCTCTCTCCCTTTCCATGTCAAGTCTCAGGGCCTCTGCTTTCCACATGGCTTCTCCATGTGGTATCTTCACATACTCTTTCCAGAAAAGTAGTTAGACTTCTTGCATAGAAGCTCAGTACTCCCCAAAGCCCACAAGTGGAACTCATCGGGCCTTTTTAAGGCTTAGGCCCAAACTAGCACAGTTATTTCTGCCACCTTCTTTTAGTTAAGCAATCACAGAGCCGGCCCAGATGCAAGAGGGTGGGAAATAAACTCTCTTTCTCAATGGAGGAGTGACAAAGAATATGCTGCCATCTTTAATCCATCAAAAATCATAATGGTTTCAACATGATTTGAAAGTATTTTTCCATGTTTGTCATTTGCCTTTTAACTTTGTTTATCATGGATTTGATGTGTAGGTGATTTTAAATTATACACATAAAATTCATTAGTATTTTCCTAGATAATTCCAGCTTCTGGCACACATACAAAATGCTTTTTTCAAATGAAAACTGAACAAAAAGATCATCTTGGTTTGTCTGGGAGGGAAAAGTGAATGGGTATATGGAATATTAATGGACTTTCATTTTCTCAATAGTCTTTTTGTATTTTTTAAATAGATCTGTATGATTTTTATATTTTTATTCTAACAACAGAACAAAAAGAAGGAAGAGGAGTAGAAAGAGAAGGAGGAAAAAAATTAAATGTCAGAAGAGGTGGAGGAGGAAAAAATAGGGCAAAGAAAAGCCACACCAAAGTTGTACCACACCAAGGTTTTAAAACATTTACTAATATCTAACTCAGAAAATTTTTTAGCCTTCTTTTTTTTTTTAACTTGTAAATCTTTAATTCATTTGGATTTTTTGTAAGATATGAGTTAGGATCTAACCTTAATTTTTTTTTACAAGTGTTTAACTGATAATATAAGTTTAGTTATTCATTTTATTATTCAACATTTTATTAAGAACCTCCTATATGCTAAGCACTATGGTAATAAATGAATGTACAGTGGTGAAAGAAATTGAGTAATTACTGCTATGGAACTTATAATAGTGAAGTGGGGGAAACAAGAAGTAAATGGATGTATAATCACAATTTTGACGTGTGCAACAACGGGAGAAAATGGGGGCTGTGACAAAGCAGGGAGGTAAATAATGGGAGTAGAAACTTAGAACAAAACAGGGCATCGGTGGGAGCAGAGTAGACTGAAGAACTAGGAAGTGTGAAAGGATGGATCAACAGGTAAGAATGAGCAAAAAGGAAATAATTTGGATTATTTCTGAGAATGGAAAATTGAAAACTAAGGGGAGTTAATATTATCTATGGAATGAACTAGGTTCAATTAAAGGGACTAATTCAGAAAAGATAATCCAAAGGAAACAACTTCTTAGGATAACAAGGGTTCACCTCAAAATGACATCATGCAGAATTGCCAAAAGTAATGCAAAGTCAAAAGCAAATGATTTCTATGTCATGTCCTTTCTCTGCTGTTTGTGCATTTCATTTCTGCTATATTGTCCTTTATTGTATCAGTTAAATATTTGTAGAGACGTGGATGGACCTAGAGTCTGTCATACAGAGTAAAGTAAGTCAGAAAGAGAAAAACAAATATCGTATATTAATGCATTTATGTGGAATCTAGAAAAATGGTACAGATGAACCTATCTGCAGGGCAGGAATAGAGACACAGACATAGAGAACAGACGTGTGGACACAGGGCAGGGGAAGGGGGGGTGGTGTGAACTGGGAGATTGGGATTGACATATATACACTACCATGTGTAAAATAGATAGCTAGTGGGAATCTGCTGTATAATGCAGGGAGCTCAGCTCAGTGCTCTGTGGTGACCTAGATGGGTGGAAAGCAGGGGCAGGGGGAGGGAGGTCCAAGAGGGAGGGGATATATGTATACATATAGCTGAGTCATTTTGTTGTACAGCAGAAGCTAACACAACATTGTAAAGCAAATATACCCCAATTAAAAAAAAATAATATGTATGAAAGTTTACTGGAGAAGTACCATCCAAATGTAAGTCATTGTTGCTATTATAAATTGGAGTTCAGTCGTTGTTTGTGAACTGATTCTCCCAGAATAATATATATAGTACTAGGATACTAACTATAGACTACTCTGTTCCTTGACCCTTTCTGGGATGTTAATATAATTAAGTTCTGGGAATTAAACTTCCGTTCATGTCATAGTGTGCTAAAATCTGTGGGACAGTTTTTCTTCTGGAAGCTTCCAATTGCTGATGATTAAGTACACAGTGTTGCAACCATTTATACAGACAGTTGAGCAGAGTTCACAAGGAGACTGCAAAACCAAAGTACCTCTGGGTCATTCATTCTATGACATTGTCTCAGGTAATTATTCTGCTTTTGTATGAAGCCTTTAGAGCATGGAAAATAACTAGGTTTGGTTACTGTTGTAGTAACAACTTCAAATTGCTTCAATACCTACCTTTTTTAAGATCCAGAATGCTATCATAAAAAATAAAATACATTTACTTATCTTTTCTCATTTTGCTTTCAATGTAGGCACTTCCAAAACAGGAAAAAGAAATATATTTGACCTGGAAATCAAGTGCTAGAAAAATAACCTGTCTAAATGTTACTTTTCACCTAAAATATATTATAGTGTTGCTCAATGGCACCACTATAATCAAGAATCTGCCATCATTATTTTAAGCTCCTTGTTTCACAAGCTTATAACTTCTTTAAAAGACACCCAAGTATCTTCAATCTCACTGCTACTTTAGGAAAGAACACACACACACACACACACACACACACACACACACATACACTTCCATTTTCCTAGTTAAAATGTCACGTTGCACTTGACAATGTTAAAAATTCTATAATTTTTATAGTTAGGGTCTTAGTTGAATAGCATAAAAAAATTATAAGTCCCAGACTTCCCCCCCCAATGACTGGTCAGAAGGACATAGTCTTTGCCATTGCCAGGTACTATCATAGTTCTCATATTACACCATCTTGGTTTAGGGGATTATAACCTAGTGAAAGAATGCATGTGAAATGTCAACAGTAAATGCTAAATTCTTATTATCCATTGTTGGGTTTAGTTGTAAATGACAGATATCCATTCCAGAAGTTTCACAGAAAATTAATCTATTAAAGTATATTGTGGGCACTGCCAAGGACAACAACTAACATTGTTCTGTGAAGATGTGACTGCTATCACTATTGGGCACAGGCAGCAGAATTATCACCATTGCTTCGGGCCCTGGATCCTATCACTAGAGTGACTACCATCATTGCATCTGGAAGCAGAGGTCTTTGCCACCTAGACAGCTGAACTCTGCAAGGCACCTACTCTGTCACATCTGTGTTAATCTATGTTTCTTATGGGTGCATCTGATTGGTGAGCTTAGATCACATACCTGCTCCCTGGCCACAAGGTAAGCTGGGCAAGAAAGTTTTGCCTTCTCTCTTGGGAAGGTAGAAATTGGTAGAGTGAGGAATTTCCCCCAAATAGAGTGTTCCAAGAGCCTGGGAAGCCCAAAAGGAGAACAAATGTCCATTATAATCTTCTTCTAGCAAATTTTAAGTAAAGGGAATTTAACTTACAATTTTTATTCACACATAAATGTTAGCTGTTATCATTGTAAATGCTATTTCTTTTCATTTCAAATAATGTTAATTGTCATACTTACTTTGTGTTTGCTTAATTTTTAGTCCCTTTTTTGACCTCTAGAATTCAAGCAGACCCAACAAATAAATGTCTGTCAATTATTTTTTAAATGCTCATCCATATCAAGTAATCCAACTATTTCACTTTTTTTCTCCTCTAGAGGCTCTCTCTTTATTTCCCTTTATTTCCCACTCCAGTATGGACTGGCTCTTTCTGGGCTTTGGGCATGTGTCTCATGCTGAGTTTTCCTTTCAGTTCTTTTCATGTTGACTCCTCTATTCCTTTTACTCCTAGGTATCATGCTTTTCTCTTTCTTGGTCAATGTCTTCATTTTCCTGAAGGTATTGTTCACAGCTTCCTAAAAAATGTGCATGGGAGGTTTATCGTTTTGTTCTTACATGTATGAAAATGTCTTATGATTGTTTGATAACTTGGCTGGATATAGAATTCTAATTTGAAAATCATTTCTTCTAAAAAATTTGAAGACTTTGATACACTGTTTTCTAACATCCTGCATTGCTGCAGAAAAGTCTAAGACAATTATTTTCCTTCGCTTGCAAGCGACCTTTATTTTTTTCTCTGGAAGATTTTAGAATCTGCTTATCATCCTTGGTATTGGGTAACTTCATAATAATGTAACTTGAAACATTTTTATTTTTGCTTTGAGAAAGATTTTTTAATTTGTTTCATTTTTAAGGGCATTACTTGGCAAAATAAAAATTGGCAACCCTATGTTTATTCTCATTTTCTTTGAAATTTTACTAACATGTGAAATCTTCAAGTTTGGGAACTGCTTAGATCAAGGATCCCTAACAAGCCTTTCGAGATCAGGTGGTCCCCATGGTCTCAATGGTATAGGAGAGCACTTTGTTAGTGAAAATTCATATACAACATCATGGTCTTACAGTCTTACAAATAAAATGAAGAGACCCTACCCTAAAGAACAAGGTACCTTTCTTTAGGCATTATGTCTACAGTTCTAGTGTTAGCCAGCAGAAGGATGGTGTGTCAGCTGGTCATCTAGAAGCAACCCAGAATGAGAAAGGAGGATGGGCAGGGGGGACAGGAGAGAGGCTTCATATCTGTACTTACTTCTGCAGGGACCGAATTATTTTAATAATTCTCACGTCTAACACGTGCATATCACTTACAGTTTACAGAGGACTTTCCCTCACTGATAAAAATGATTATCTTTCTGAAAATTGTGTGATTTGTCTGTAGTCACGTAACTAGTGACAGGCCCAGAATTCACAAATCACAAATTTCTGGCTCTTGAATTTCACGTAATTTTAGCTTTTAAGAAAAGGAAGGCTTTGAGAGGGCAAACAGCAGAAGCAAGACTACAATTCTGCAGCTTGTGGAAGGAAAACCATATTCACAGAAAGAGAGACAAAATGAAAAGGCAGAGGACTTTGTACCAGATGAAGGAACAAGATAAAACCCCAGAAAGATTTTTTTGTTCTAGTTCTGTAAAAAATGCCATTGGTAATTTGATAGGGATTGTATTGAATCTGTAGATTGCTTTGGGTAGTATAGTCATTTTCACAATATTGATTCTTCCAATCCAAGAACATGGTATATCTCTCCATCTGTTTGTGTCATCTTTGATTTCTTTCATCAGTGTCTTATAGTTTTCTGAGTACAGGTCTTTTACCTCCTTTAGGTAGGTTTATTCCTAGGTATCTTATTCTTTTTGATGCCGTGGTAAATGGTATTGTTTCCTTAATTTCTCTTTCAGATCTTTCATTGTTAGTGCATAGGAATGCAAGAGATTTCTGTGCATTAATTTGTATCCTGCAACTTTACCAAATTCATTGTTGAGCTCTAGTAGTTTTCTGGTGGCATCTTTAGGATTCTCTATGTATAGTATCATGTCATCTGCAAACAGTGACAGTTTTACTTCTTCTCCTCCAATCTTCTTTCCCCATTCCTTTTGTTTCTTTTTCTTCTCTGCTGTGGCTAGGACTTCCAAAACTATGTCAAATAATAGTAGCGAGAGTGTCTTGTTCCTGATCTTAGAGGAAATGCTTTCAGGTTTTCACCATTGAGAATGATGTTTGCTGCGGGTTTGTCGTACATGGCCTTTATTATTTTGAGGTAGGTTCCCTCTGTGCCCACTTTCTGGAGAGTTTTTATCATAAATGGGTGTTGAATTTTGTCAAAAGCTTTTTCTGCATCTACTGAGATGATCATATGGTGTTTATTCTTTAGCTTGTTAATATGGTTTATCACATTGATTGATTTGCAGATATTGAAAAATCCTTGCATCCCTGGGATAAATCCCACTTGATCATGGTGTATGATACTTTTAATGTGTTGCTAGATTCTGTTTGCTAGTATTTTGTTGAGTATTTTTGCATCTATATTCATTAATGATATTGGTCTGTAATTTTCTTTTTTTGCAGTATCTCTGTCTGATTTTCATGTCAGGGTGATGGTGGCTTCATAGAATGAGTTTGGGAGTGTTCCTTCCTCTTATCAGCAAGTCTTATTTAAGTCATTTGGGGAAGGATGATTCCTTGCAATAAACTAGTTCCTATTTCTGGAACATGAAGGAGTGGGAAGATTTCTTCAACTCTTACTGTTTTCCACCATTATAGGGCTTGGAAAGTTCAACACTGTCAACTGCACTGGCAATAAAGACCATTAAATTAATATTATATATTATTAACACTTTTTTCAACCTAAAATTCTTTTTAAAAAAATTTTTCCTTTCCCTCCCATTTTCATGTGCCCTAAAAGTATCAGAGGCTCTGATCTGAGACCCAGAATGGTTGAGGGCCTTTAACATGCCTGAGCTAGTTGTGGCAGAGCTCAAACAAGAGGAACCAAGTCTAGGGCTCTTTCAATACCTGCATCTTTATGAAGACTGAAGGAGAAGGCTCTGCTCAAGAGGTCGGATGAATACTTGGCAATGGCAATGGGGGTGGGAATGTCAACTTTGAAATAAAATCCTGAAGACTCAGAAGTTGAGAATAGGTGAGGGAAGTTCATTAAAGAACTGGGGCCTGTGGTCACCTTAACAGGTGACTGTTAGATGCATGTCATTGGTCAACAATATTTATTATTTATCAATATCTACTACATGCTTGGTGTCCCTGTCTTCACAGACCTTACAGTCAAGCAGGGGAGGCCATGCAACAAGTAATTGCAGTAAGTCATGACAAGTGTTATGACAGAGGAAATGACACATCTTGGGAGTGAACAGCAGGAACACCTAACATGCATGGGGTAAGTGAGGTTTCAGATGAACCAAGAATAGGAACTAACCCAGCTCAGAGGATGAAGATGAGAGGAGTGTCCTCCTCGGAGGGATTTCACACAGGAAGATCCAAGGTATGTGAAGTTTGACCTCAGAGGAGACCTAGAACTTGTGCTGACTTGGGCCTGGCCAACTATCCTTAGTATTTGGGAAGCCAGATAGGTATCAGTGAAAAGGGAGTGGTTAAAAATCTGTCCCCCAAAGTGAGAGAGTGGCATGGACTTACATATACTACCAAATGTGAAAAAGATAGCTAGTGGGAAACAGCTGCATAGCACGGGGAGATCAGCTTTTTGACCACCTAGAGGGGTGGGATAGGGAGGGTGGGAGGGAGACGCAAGAGGGAGGGGATATGGGGATATATGTGTATGTATAGCTGATTCACTTTGTTATAAAGCAGAAACTAACACCATGGTAAAGCAATTGTAAAGCAATTATACTCCAATAAAGATGTTTAAAAAAAAAAATCTGTCCCCACCTGCTTCCAGGAGTCTTAGAATTCAGGACTAAGTTGCCCACAGGGTGTGGAGGATTAAACAAAATAACTGAGAAACCTGAGAAGAGCAAATTGTCCCTCCCATTTTTCTAAGCTACCCGGTCAGTTGTGATACATGGCACACTCAGAGCAGGTCAGGACGTTGGCTTCAGTGGTGAATTCTCCACCCTTTCTCGCTCCCTGAACTCTCACTCTCCCCTGCTGGGAGGATGCGGATGGAGGTGAACTTCCTCCCTTCCTTTATCAAAGGTCCTGAGGCTCCCAGTCCCTTTCAGTGTCGGGGTGAGGGTCCTTGACACCTGGCCTACCTTGATTTTCCTCACCTAAACTCCAACTCTCTTCAGCCCTGGAAGGACAGAGCATTTCCACGCCCGAGGACCGGCCTGTTCCAGCCACTACCGCCAGTGAGAGCAGGAGGGAACCGCGTGACTGCAGGCGAGAATCGGAGCACGGGCCGGAGTGAGGGTGGGGCGCCGGGCGTGGCGTCCGCGGTTGGGAGGGCGTGGTGTCGGGGTGGGGGCGTGGTGTCGGGGCGGGGGCGTGGTGTCGGGGCGTGGCCGGCCCCAAAAGGCCGTCCCGCTGTCTTGCTGCCCAGCTGCCAGGCTGCTGGGCCGCTGCTGCTTTGGGGCACCCAGTCTCGGGTAAGGCGGCCTACCCCCGGCTCGGCTCGGGTTCGTCTGTCCCGGGTGGTGGGTCTCTGACGGCCTTAGGCTCGTGCAGCCCTCGGCTTCCCGCCTTCAGGCCGGGGATTTGGATACTGAGGGGCGGGGAAGGAAGGTGAGCGCGTGTAGCAGTTGCTATAATCTCTTTTGCTCCAAGTTCTTGCACGTGGAAAATTCTCTCTTCTACTCTCTCGTCCAGATGTCGCATCAGTAGTGACCGAAGACATGCACCTATCAAATTGGTCCTTTCGACTATGGGGGGGGGGTGGTGGGTGGCGGAGGGTAGGTAAGGGCCTTAGCATTCCTGCCTGTAGTCTCCCAGATACTTTTAGAGACCCGCCATTCACTACTGAGAGAGTTTCTTGGGTCTCGGAAATCGGACTTCTCTGGGACTGGAGTCAGTTGAATTCATTAAGTTGAGTCCGGTAGCTGGGGAAATGATCCGGTGGCCGCCGGCTGGCGAGGGTGTGACAGCTTGAGACCTGTCGCGTCAGGAGATCTGGTGAAAACTTTCCTTGTTGTGCACCTGCCGCTGAGCCAGCAATAAAGGTTACGGACACAACACTTTTGTCACTTGAAAAGCTGGACGAGGGACAGGAAGATCAAGGGGGTGATGTCTGTATTGACGAAAATCTGGCAAAGATGAAGTGCTAGTAATACTCCCTTGCGGACGGGTGCTTCCTTATTCCGCCTTCCTCATCGATTACAGCATTTCTGTGTTCATTTCTAAACTGTTTCTAAGATGCAAACACAACATTGCTGTATAGCAACCTTAACTTTGTCTTCCTCCCCCTCGCAGTTTTAATGCTAAAAGAGTTCAAGGTCACCTTTGGAGACTAGGTCACATGTTGGGAATTTTCTACCTGAAGAAAGGGGTTTAGAAATTTTTGTTTGTTTCTTTCATACCCATTCCTACCCCCCACCCTCGCTTCTCCTGCCCCGCAACACACAGTGGGTTAGTCTCCACTCTCCTGAATTCTCACCATTTAAAGGCCAGGAGAGAAGAAAGCAGCCTCTTTTGTCATGCATTACTTGCGGTTAACTGGGTCTTGTTCCTTAGCCCTCCTTTAGCTCCTTCAATATTAAAATGCACCAACAGTGTTTTCTGTAAAGAATGCAAAGGGCTGGAGGAGAAAGGGAAACTCTGTCCATGCTACCATCTAGTAAAGTGAATATTATTTTTTAAAAACCGCAAAAATTGGGACTCTGTTGAGTTCCAATATTCTCACTACTTTGGGGGAAGATGTTTTAAAATTATTAATATAATTATTTTATCAATAAAATATCAACTGTTAAGACTCTCTGTGTGTGAAATCTTGCATTAACAGTCTCTATCCAATGAAGTGACTGTTTTAGAAACCTAAGGTTCTAGTTTATAGAGGCCAACTGGAATAGAAGTATATATAAGTTATTAATAACTCTATGGAACCTTGAAAATAATGGTATTAGGAATATTTCAAAGTTTCAAGATTGCTTCATTCAGATTTATTTGTGGCTTGACAGTTCACTTTTTTTCTGTTATTTAATAGTGTTACAGTATGCAGGCGTCTCTGAGAATGCTAAGAATTCTGTCCATGCATTTTATAGACATTTCTCTGGAGCTCTGCTCTGAATGTATAGTTATTTCTTCCCCAGTCATAACATTTTTAGATTAAATTCTGCTCTAGACTGAGTTGGAGGCAGGGAGATGAGGTAGGGATAAAGACTAAAAGAATATGTCTAAGTTCTCATACCAGACCATCTCTGAAGTCCTTGCAAGTCCCCAGATTAACTCTGGGGTACCAGCAAGTCCTTTAACTTATGTGTGTTATTTTTGTCTTCAAAATAAGAAATTTCTGTTTGGTCTTAAAGGACATTTGGGTCTCTTTGAAGTCTTCTATAAAAAGCAACTCCTCATTTCTAGAGCTAGGTATCACTGCTCTAGAGCAATATCTCGTCTAGTTTGCTCTCATTTCCAAAGGGCTTCCGAACATGTTGGGCAATGCCCCTGCCCCACCTAAGCAAGGTAGTGCAGTGGTTAAGGGCATGAGATTTGGAGACTCCTGAAACTGTCTTGGTTTTCTACCTCTTATCTTGGGCAAGCTATTTATATTCTCCAAGCCTCATTTTCCTCATGTTTAGAATAAAGAAAACAATAATGCTTAGGGTCATTATGAAGATCAAATGAAGTGATGCAAATAATGTAAATAGCAGTGTCTCCAACTTGATAGTTGATAAATGTTAGAAAATCTTTTCCCAACACTGACCTCCTTCCTTTTTTACTTTTAACAAGACAAAATTTCACCTGGAAAAATTAAAGTCCTATATATGAATGTTTAAAGAATAATCAAGTACAGGATGAGGGAGTTGTAATTAATTGAACCAGTCAATCTCATGGTAAATTGAATGTGTGTTTCCTCTGAGTCAGTGGTGAGTTTTAAGGGCCCAGAAAGCTGTTAAAATTTTAGGCTGCTTCAATAGGAATAGAATGCATGTTGATGGCCAAGGACATTTTTCTACGTCTGCCTTTTGCTCCTTGTGCAGACAGAGTTACATTCAAGCTGATTTGTCTGGGAGAAGAAAAAAAAAGAGGCAACTCTTGAAGCCATATCACATTCACTTGTAACAAATACATTAATTTTTGACTTCCCCCTCAACATTTTTTTACTTCTTGTTATAGGTAAAACTACCTGCCAGCAAAATGCAAAGGAAAAAGGAAGAGTTTCCTGCCCTCCAAGCATTCATAGTATAGTTCGGGTAACAGGAAGCATTGGATCAGAGTGATCAGAGCTCTGGTAAAGGTAGAAAAGGGAAGGCTGGGAGTAGAGGAGTGCTGTGTATCAACCAGGGGAGGCTCAAAGGAGTTAAAGGTGTTAAATTTTAGTTCCCGTTTTGAAGGTTCCATTTTTATAGGAGTTTGCCAGGAAGAAATGATGAGGAAGAGCCTTCTGGGCCAAGGGAGACTTCTGTGTCTTCAAAGGTATAGGGTGAGAGAGTATGACAAATGCAAATCATCACACAGTATCCCTATGCTTGTCTCATCCTTTCCTGGCTACAGGATGTTGGCAAATTGCTTCTCTGAGCTTTAGTTTCCTCAAACATAAAATGAGGGTCGTATATTATTTTACACTGTTAGGTGCTTATTTAATTTTCAAGTCTCTCCCATTAGAATGTCCACCTCACAACTTTGTTGGAAGACTTCGTTGCCTAGAAAACACAAGGCTGTCTGACACACAGGTGACAGTCAACCAGTGTGGTTCCCTCCACCCGTCTTAGTCTCTTGATGAGAGAAAATACAACAGGAATCCAGCCTTGAGTATAGATGGGATTTAGCAATTTCAAGCATATTATAAAAAACAGACCAAGAGGTGTTGTAACTATTCTTGTTGTTTAGAATGAAGTATGAAGCTATTTATACTTTCACCTCCATTACCCCTATTTCCCAACCACTAAAGGCTTACTTTCAACTCCAGCTGTGTTTTTCAGCCTATATTGCCAGACCAGGCTCTGTAAAAGGAGTTCCACCGCACTGAGAGTTCTTTGATAGACAAAGGTTAACATTCCTGTGTTTACATGATAAGATCTCAGACCATTTTAGGGCCTGCTTCCTGCTCTAGTCCTTGTTTTCGGTCTGAGCAACTGAAGTGAGGCTTAGAAAAAAAATTTGTGGGGAGGGGATCTGGATAATGTGTTAGCTCTTTTGGAGTACCAAATTGCAAATTGAACATTTGGGGAGGAATTTGTTAGAGGATTTTACCCTCTTGTGATTTTTCTCTGGTATTGTTAGCTCTTAAAATTTTAAATTTGGAAGACTTTGCCTCGACATTCTAACTTAATCATCTTGAATTATCCCTTCTTGTAAACAATGTACACATTTGCTCAACGACTGAATACCTAGAGTTTTCCTGTTTAGGCCCTTTCTCCAAGTGGATTTCAAAAGGAAAGACCTCAGGTGGTTTTCTTGCAAAGTCCTACAGAACATGGAAGATTTCTTTCCATGTTTCGTTCAGACAGCAGTAGATAGAAAAAGAATTTAACTACTTTAAGCTTTAGTCATCGCAGAGAAAAACAGTAGGTTAGGGGCCAGACAAGGCCTGTTTGCTGTGGAAGGCCCAGATTAGGCCCGCCAGGTATTGACATTCTCACTAGGTCATGCAGACCAGGCCCTGAGTAAGAACTTTTTGAGGGAGTTATTCTTTTTGGTCACTCATTCAGTGAATATTGCTTTAATTTTATCAATTGATTTTTATATTTCATTAATTGTGTGGTACATGGGGGATGATGAGATTAAGTTCTTCACCTCAAATGTGAGTAAGAATGTCTTTGGAGAGCAGGTTAAAATTCAGATTTCCAGCCTCCAGTTGAGATTATATGAACCTCAAATGGTGACCAGAGTCAGGCACACAGTAGGTACTTCATAAATATTTGTTAAGTGAACTGACTGCCACTTTCAAAATCACTGTTAAAACAGAATTCATTTTCTGTAGCACATTTCATAATTTTCTCCTCTTTTTTTTTTTTTTTTTTTTTTTTTTTTTGCGGTTTGTGGGCCTCTCACTGTTGTGGCCTCTCCCGTTGCAGAGCACAGGCTCCAGACGCGCAGGCTCAGCGGCCATGGCTCACGGGCCTAGCCGCCCCGCGGCATGTGGGATCTCCCCGGACCGGGTCACGAACTCGTGTCCCCTGCATCGGCAGGCGGACTCTCAACCACTGCGCCACCAGGGAAGCCCATCTCCTCTTTTTTTAAGTGTGAAAAACTCTATACTAATTCTGTATTTCCTCTGGAGAAATAAAATGTATTCAACTGCAATCGTTATTTAGAAATTGAAAATAAAAAAATTTTTAATAGCATCATAATTTTTTTTAGTTAAGAGAAACAGTGACTGTGATTCTTAATAGCCCAATATGCCACAGAGGCACAGACACTTATTTTTGCTCCTCCTGAATCACTGGGAGGTGAGAATTTGAAGCATCTTCTTTATGTGCATTTCAATTTCCTGTTGAACAAAATATACAAAAGAAAGAGCTTCTTTTTTGATTAATTTCAGTGAGAGCACAGAGATAAACTAAGTCAGAGCAACTCTCTTGAATAACTAATGTCTGTTGCCTGGAGAAAGAGAAAATTATTTTCTGCCCTCCATGTTGATGTGTACAGAACATGTGTTCTGAGTAGCTGCTATTTTCACTGCCTCTTTTTCCAGCTGAAGTGCAACATAAACTATTTTAATTAATATTGTGTCACCAAAAGGGATTGAAATAGCCAATTGAATTCTACCAAGATAGAGTCTTTTGATGAAAACATATCTTTATTGATTGTGGACGAAGAAAATCATTCTTAAAATGAAATCCAGAGAAAAATCATATCCCTCAGAGAAAATTTCTGAGTGGCAGGCCGAGATTAACATCATAAAATTGAATTTGTGCTGCAAGCCTTTGATGTAATCAGCAGCTGGGAGATGGTGTTGCCCTTACTGTGCTCCCTCTGATTGTGGTGAATTATTGTGTGGAATGAAATAAGTGTTTCTTGTGTCCCTCCTCCAAGAAATACAAACAAGGTATTACTAGGTAGTTTCTTGCTAGTTAAAATGGGTTGGATCGATTCCAGGCCTCTCAGGCTCTCATACTCCCATGAACTATAGGAGCTGGGCATTTATTTATGCCCCAAGGACAGAATTTCTTGATATCACCGGACAGGGACTTCTTCAGTCAGTAGAAACCCAACAGAGAAGTGACAAGAGGGATCCCCCCTGCCAGGGACATTTTTTTTTAGAATAAGCAGAAGCCAGGATATGTTAGAAAGGGCTACATTTGCCTGGTTTCTATTGGCCTGTAGCCAGCCAAGCCCTTCCCTGTCTCCCTCAGCTACCGCTTGTGACATACACTGCCTTGAAATCACTGCTGTGTGGAAATATCACTTTATACTAGGAATCTTGTTCCATGATGCCAGTGTTACAGTGGGCTTTTTGTTGGTGTTTCTGTATGAAGTCCTGGTGCTTGGAAAACATTCTTGCCCATGCAGGTACTTTCACACGTGTAATGATGTAATGAATAGGTTTTGCAGATTAAGTAGAGAGAATCTATTTATACATTTACCCACAGATTAAAGAGTGATGTGGCACCTTAATCACCCCTGCGGCTGGACCTAAGTTGTTTCTGATTTTTTTTGTTTTTAAATGAGTAAGTGGACTGGCACGACTGTAAACAAGGTAGTGGAGTCATCACTGTGTACTCTCACTCTCAAGTTGTTTGAGGAGTGCGATGATCCTTGAAGTCAGATGAATCTGGGATATAATTCTATTCAAGGGATTTAGATTTATTTACCAAGCCTCCTTTTCGTAATAAGACTAATGGTGGTGTGTCGACCAAATGAGATAATGTATGGGAAAACCCCCAGCACAGCACCATGTCTAGAATGTCTTTTAGTGAACACGAATTGAAAATACTTTGTCTTAAGACTTGGAAAGGATAATTAAGGCACAAGGTGGGGATATGATCTGGAATAAGGGAAAGTAGGGGGAGCCAGGACAAGGAAAATGATGAAAAGAGGTGAGGAAGAGAAATATAAAAAAAAGAGGTAGGATTTGTCTGCTCCTGACAGAAAATCCACAGAGGTGAGAAGAATGGTTGTAAATGGCTCACCTCTTGTGTCCTGAATTAATTCCAGCTGAAATGGGCTGGAAGTCCCAGAAAATATCTTTTTAGAGAACTGAATATTCCAGTAAGGCTAAGTTTCCTTTGGATTATGACCCTCAAGTCCTGTCCCTCCTCTACCACTCCCTCTAAACCACCATGGAACTCTGCACCCATAAGCCTTCTTGATGTAAGTCTGTTTTGGCCACATTTCTGCTCAGATCCTGGAATGTCAGAGGGTGGTCTTAAAGACTTCCTTGGCAGAAGCATCCGTGTTTTGTAGGCAGAGTCAGTAAACACTGGAATCCTGGGTATTAGGGAGCCTTCTCCAAACAGGAGTGTCTACGTAGGTTCATATTCCTGCCTGTAGGAGTGCCTTCTATCTGTTTATTCTGCGAGGAAAGGATTATCATAATGGCAGTGGACTGACTTCAATGTCAGCCTGTGCTAAAGATGGGAAAAGGGGAATAGATTCAAGGTTAGGGAAGGAGACAACTGGTCCATGGGAAAACGCAGAATTTTTCTAAGAGAGATGCTTAGGTATAATGGATGCACCATCCACAACCATGGGAGCAAAGTGCTCCTTGCTCTTGTACCTCAGGAAAACTCATCACAGTCTACTTTGCATCAGTTATTACCTACCTATGGCTTGACTTGTAGCTTGTGAATTCCTAGAGATCAGGAGCCTGTGTTTTTTCATTTTCATTTAGTAGAGCATTTAATAAATACCTGTTGAGTTAATAAATGAGTATATTCTTTCCTCAGGGAACCTATAATGTGGATGGAAAGAAGATTTATTACACAAAAGAAGTAGAGAACAGAATTTGGTATATGACCAATTGTGTGATTCAGAGTAAAGTTTAAGTATCTGTCTCCAGAATTGAGATATGCATTATTAAGATTTATGTTCTTACTTGGAAGAAACAAAATCTGTCAGATGGTATATTAGCTTGCTAGGGCTGCCATAACAAAGTACCGCAAACAGAGTGGCTTAAATGGTAGAAATGTATTGTCTTATGGTTTCAGAGGTTAGAAGTCTGAAATCAAGGTGTCAGCAGGGTTGGTTCCTTCTGTGGGCTGTGAGGAAGAGTCTGTTCCATGCCTCTCTCCTAACTTCTGGTGGTTTGCTGACAATCTTTGGCATTCCTTCTCTTGTAGAAATATCACCCCATCTCTGCCTTCAACTTCACATGGCTCTCTCCTTGTGTGAATCTTTCTCCAAATTTCCCTGTTTTATAAGGATGCCAGTCATACTGGATTAGCCCTAACCCAGTATGACCTCATCTTCACTTAATTAATTACACCTGCAATCACCCTATTTCCAAATCAGGTCATATTCTGAGGTATTGGGAGTTAGGACTTCAACATATGAATTTTGGGGTGAGTTCAGTTTAACTCCTAACCCATGGAAAGATGGTAGATTTTGTTCTACTTTGCCAATTTGGTACCTTTGACATTTTATTTTAGTCTCCCCTGCTTAATTCACTGAATAGCTGGGATCTATTGTAAATTGTGATAAACTGAAGGATTATACATGACAAGGATTACACTTATTGTTCTACTATTTACTTAACAGGATTTATACACAAATTTTGAGATTAAAAATGCTTTCTGATAAGAGTGGCTAACATTTATTGAATGTTTACTATCTAATGATTTCCATGGATTAGACCACTTAACTTTCACATCTACCCTATTAGATATTAGATATCTATCTATTAGATAGATATTATTATTTATCTACATTTTATTGATGGGAATCCAATACACAGTTGTAAAGTAACGCACCCGGGAACATACAGTAATAGCGTTGACATTGGAATCCAAGCTGACTAACTCTAGGGCTTCACCACTGGGTACATACTATCTCCTTAGTCTTATTACAGCCAGGTTAGGTAAATATTATTACCATTTTATGGATAAGGAAAACAAAGTTTAAAGTAACTAGGGACTTTCTTGGGTCACAAAACCAGCACATATATAATATTGATAAGTGTATAATATTTGGGATCTGAGTTTAGGTAGTAACTTCCATGGGGAAATCCTTTCTATCTTTGATCTCAAGCTCCAGTTGTGTTTTCTCCCCAAACATTCTTGCATTTACCTTACAAGGCACTCATCATATTGTTGGTGACTCAGGATGTGCTTGTCTTCTTAGAAACCCATGAGCTCCTTGAGGTTCGGAGATTCTTATCTACATTCTTAGAATCTTGCATAGTCTCTAGCACAAAATAGATAATAAACATTTTTAAACAAAATGCATGTAAGTAAAGGTAAAGGAGCCAAAGAAAAGGGAGACCAGTTGAAACACAAGAAATAAAGGTCAATAAAAGGAGTAACTGAGGTGACAGAAGATGAAATTTGGGGTAATGATAAAAATGTTATCATAGGAGATTAGTATGCATATCTTAGAAAAATAAGCTAAAAATAAGGAAAAGATATGATATGTTGAAGTGATGAGAGGAAGTTCTTGTGTAAGTGGCTTGTTTTTCTTGGTTAATTGGAAGGAAGGGTCATCAACTAAGAGTATTGGGGTGTAAGGAGTTGCCTGGGTTGCAGGGAGGTTTATGAGGGGGTAGAGGAAAAGATTTGACTGTGGGACTGGATTAGAGACATGTTTCCCAGTGTGATTTTAGGTAGTACACAACAAACATTTATGTTAATAGACAAGTATTTATTTTAGTGTACATTTTGAAAAAAAATCTAACCAGCCTGTCAAGTCCCATGATTTTATATGGTTATTAATCATTAAGATAATTCTAAAGAAATAGTTATATAACAATTTATTTTTAATTGAATACTTAAAATAAAAATAAAATGAGTTAATTTAAAGAAATAGGCAAATTGTTTTACAGATTGTATTTAGATATGGCAAAGAAAAATATGACTCAAGACTGGAAATACGTTTACAGAGTTCATACACGTCAAAACAATTGCCTAATAGTGGGAATACTTAGTTAAAATTAATCATAAAATTACTTTGTCGTATGTACTTTGAGGTCAGGGATTGTGTTTTTCTGTTCTTTGTGTTCTCTGCAGCTCAGCCCACTACCCAGAATACATTTGGTTCTCATTAACTATTCATTGAATTTATTTAAGAGTGGATTACTAGAACAGTGAGACTTTCTGTTCATGTTAAATATCTCTAGGTTAAGAAAAAAAAATGACTTGGACTGTAAATATTCAGAGTTAAATGTAGCATAATTAAAAAGAAAAAAATCCACTTCTTAAAGCCTAAAACTAAGGTTTTAGACAAGAGGATTTGAGTTCCATGAAGTTGTTCATTGACTAAATATAAATAAAAGTGAAGGAGCTCTATTTCCAGAGAAAACCATAATTCGAAAAGATGCATGCACCCCAAAGTTCATTGCAGCACTATTTACAATAGCCAGGACATGGAAGCAACCTAAATGTCCATCGACAGAGGAATGGATAAAGAAGATGTAGTATGTGTACACAATGGAATACTACTCAGCCATAAAAATGAATGAAATAATGCCATTTGCAGCAACATGGATAGACCTAGAGATGAACATACTAAATAAAGTAAGTCAGAGAAAGACAAATATCATATGATATCACTTATATGTGGAATCAAAAAAAATGATACAAATGAACTTATTTACAAAACAGAAATAGACTCACAGACATAGAAAACAAATTTATGGTTACCAAAGGGGAAAGGTTGGGGGGAGGGATAAATTAGGAATTTGGGAGTAATATATACACACTACTATATATAAAATAGATAAACAAGGACCTAGCACAGGGAACCGTACTCAATATTTTATAATAACCTTTATGGGAAAATAGTCTGAAAAAGAATATATATATATATAACTGAATCACTTTGCTGTACACCTGAAACTAACACAACATTGTAAATCAACTATACTTCAATAAAAACTAAAATTTTTTCAAAAGTGAAGGAGCTACCCAGAAAGAAATGAGTTGACTTTCTCCTGTTTCTTTTTCTGGCCAAATGCTCATCTGTTCGACATTGTCTGTAAATGGAACACACTTGGCATTAATGGGGCTCTTTTAAATCTGTTGCTCTACAGCTTAATAAACAAGGAGATGGGTCTTCCCCGGTGGCGCAGTGGTTGAGGGTCCGCCTGCCGATGCTGGGGACATGGGTTCGTGCCCCGGTCCAGGAAGATCCCACATGCCGCGGAGCGGCTGGGCCCGTGAGCCATGGCCGCTGAGCCTGTGCGTCCGGAGCCTGTGCTCCGCAACGGGAGAGGCCACAACAGTGAGAGGCCTGTGTACCGCCAAAAAATAAAAAATAAAAATAATAAATAAACAAGGAGATGAAATTTGAAGGTAATACTTTGTAATCTTTTACTCACAAGACTGGCAGAGTTGTAAGCTGTGATGGAAACCTCATCCGTGTAGTGATAGGGATGTGATTTCTTGGCTGTTTGGTTTTATACTTGTTCCAGATCACGCGTGTGTGGAGTTCAGAGATTATTTTGCATATCTGTCTAATTCATCCCTTGATCTCTGGGTTATTTTACCACTGACTTTGCCTACCACGGTATTCCCTACCTAAAACACATTACTTTCTAGCATTTCTTAAGTAGCAGTTAATCACTCAATAATAACATTTTTGGAGGAGCCTGGCTTTGATGTTGGTTAGGGGTTAATTCTGAAATTGTCACGCTCCACTGGGTAAACCAGGTGGATTTTTATATGTTATTCAGATATGCCTTGGGCAGCTTATGACTTTATAGAAACAATTTTTTACCTTTTCTAAGGAATGATCTGATTACAATCTGTTGATTAAATAAGACCTTTTGCTTTGGGAGCATCTGCAAACAAACAGGTTTTGGGGGATAGGGCTTCTGCTGAGACCAGATGAGCACAAACCCTTAGGTCCCATGGATGCCTGAAGCTTCTTACTTCATTTCCCGGTTTTAAAGTAGCTCTCATGCTGGCCTACCCTGATACCCAGGTGTGTTTCTCTTCAGCTTACATCTATTCCTTGTTGCTTCATAAAGCCCCGCTTTGTCCTCTCCCAATTTATTGCCACTGACTAGCTAGCTGACATCCAACAAACTGCTTTATTCTAATTTCCAATCTATTTGTTTTTTTCAGCTTCATTAAGGAATAGTTTACATACAATAAGCTACACTTATTTCAAGAGTACAATTTGATGCATGTTAAAACCCCAAGCTTTTTTAACCTAAACTTAAAACGGGGTAACGAAACTTCCTCTGGGCTCAAGATGACCAAGTTATCTTCTTTGAAGGAGAGAATCATGAGGCAATTTATTTGTGTCTCTCACAGTTCCTAAGTATGAGTTTTGAAGAAAGTAAGTAGGATTCCTTTCCACTTAAGAGATGGGATTCAGAGGCCACAGAACTGTTAAGAGGCAGATATGAGATTCAAACCCAGATCTGTTTTATTCCAAAGCTTGTATTATGAACTGCTATACTATTTTTACTTTCCTCACAGATGTTTACTTTGGTCAGGAGGTTATTGTCAGAATTCATGGACGGTAAGTGAGGAGTATATCCTTTTTATTTTTTGATTGTCCTCAGTAAAGGGGTTTGACGTTTGTCTTTGTGTTTGAGGCTGGCGAGGCAGACTCAGTGTCAGGGCATGTCCCTGAAGAGAGCTATTTATGACAAGGTAAACAATTCCAGTGTCCAGTAGACACCAGCCACAAAACCCCATTTGCCTCATATTTATTTTTCTGCTAGCCTCAGATCAGACAAGTCAGAGAGATAAAAGCAACTTGTTACAGGGAAGAAGACGAAGGTGAGAAGGAAGATGGGGGCTGTAATGGTGTGTTGTCTTCTCTAGTGCTTTCTCGTAATTATGGAGAAAGGACCAGGAAGCATTAGCACAGCTTTTAGAGACGATGTAGGCCACACTGGTGCCTGAATGGATAAGAGGTTTTATTGTTGTTGTTTTTCTTGACTATTTGCTTTTTGTTATTTATTTTTGTTTTTTTATTTTTAAAGAAATACCGACATAAAGACTTTTGCTTAGCCTGTCACTAAGACTCTCTGGTGGGGAAGCCTGGGTTGTCTTTGTCATGGTGTGCAGGAGGAGAGTTCTAGGTGGAGTCTTAAGAGACCAGGTTCCAGTTCTTACTCAGCCACTCTCTACTTGGGTTACTTTGGCCAAGTAAACAATTTTCCTGAGCTTTCATTCTCTTGTCTGTAGAAGGAGGGAGGGGGATGATAGTGATCTTCAAGGCTCCCTTTTGGCTGCAACTTAGGGTCGCCAGTGGCCCTAAGATGCCTATAGCATACCCAGTTCAGTTTGGATTTCAGATAAACAATAAATAATTTTTATAAGCATGTCCCATAAAAAAGTCAATTTTTAAAATTATAAGCATGTCCCAAATCTTATCTAGGACATACTTACACTAAAAATATTATTTGTTGTTTACCTGAAATTCAAATTTAACTAGACATCTTGTATTTTTATTCGCTAAATCTGAGGACCCTAATATTACCTGAAGTTGTTGATTAAAAGATCATCACAGATTTTAGAAGTAATAATAGCATGTACATTTAAAAAAAAATAATCAATTAATTAATTAATTGATTAATTTTTGGCTGTGTTGAGTCTTTGTTGCGTGGAATTTCTCTAGTTGCGGCGAGCAGGGACTACTCTTTACTGTGGTGCACAGGCTTCTCATTGCGGTGGCTTCTCTTGTTGCAGAGCACAGGCTCTAGGTGCGCGGGCTTCAGTAGTTGTGGCACGTGGGCTCAGTAGTTGTGGCTCACGGGCTCTAGGGCACGCGGGCTACAGTAGTTGTGGTGCACGGACTTAGTTGCTCCACGGCATGTGCGATCTTCCCAGACCAGGGCTAGAACCCGTGTCTCCTGCATTGGCAGGCAGATTCTTAACCACTGCACCACCAGGGAAGCCAGCATGTACATTTTTATGGCCAAATGTTCTAGTATAAGTTCACAGGAGTTTTGAGAAAAGAAACTGTAGTGACAGTATTCTAAAAGAATGGAAGGAAATCTCACACTGAGAAAGGCATTGCTAGAAACTGACAGTCACACTGTCTGCCCACAGTGTAAAATTACAGTGATTCATTTCCTCATTCATTCATTCAATAAACATTTACTGAATGACAATTATGAACAAAGAATTATGGTAAGCATTTTCTGTAGAGACTCACCTCTTTTCACATCAGTTCTGCAAGGTAATTATTTTTCCCATTTTGTAGTTGAGAAAACTGAGGATCAAGGAATATTTGCTAGCTATTAATGGAGGAAAAAGACCAAGATTTTTATGACTCCTTCTATTATATTTTCTTGCCTCTTTTCACAATAAAATATATTTTGAATTAAATTAGTGGAGATGGTGGTATGCTGGATAGAACCTAATGATCAACCTAGAATCAGAAACTTTGTATTTCTATCCACCTGAGTGGAACACAAAAAAGGGAAATGGAGGAGTTACTTTCCCCAGAACATAAGTTCTAAGAGAACAAGAAGACTCTCTAGTTCTTCTAGGAAAATCACATCACCTTTCCTTCAATTCCTCATCAGCACTATAAGAGTTTACTGCCTCATTCTAGGGCTTCCCTGGTGGCTCAGTGGTTGAGAGTCCGCCTGCTGATACAGGGGACGCGGGTTCGTGTCCCGGTCCGGGAAGATCCCACATCCCGCGGAGCGGCTATGCCCATGAGCCGCGGCCGCTGAGCCTGTGCGTCTGGAGCCTGTGCTCTGCAACGGGAGAGGCCGCAACAGTGAGAGGCCCGCGTACCAGAAAAAAAAAAAAAAAAATGGGGGGGGGGGGGGAATCATAATGGTCTTATTGAATATGGCTTTTTCTAGAAAGGAAAAATATCTACAAACTTCATGTATTTTGAATGACTAAATACCATTTGCAAATAACAGTCTGAAACCTTCTCTCTTATTCAGAAAAACAAAATGTGGAAATTATAAAAATGAACATTTGACTTTGTTAACCATAAAAGGTAGGAAATCCAAGCATTATGTCACGAATGCAATTTTGGTCTTTTTTGATATGTACCTAAATTTCAATCTATATTTAAATGTATAACATTAAAATAACACATCTAAATTTAATATTATGTCTTTCATTCTTAGGTATAAATTGAATTTGTCTTTATATATAATTAAATTGTATCAAAACCAGCTTTATAATACCTACTTTAATAATTACTAGATCTAAAATAATGATTTTTCTTAAAATTATTTTTCATTATACTATTCAAAAATAACAAAATAATAAATATGTATATGAAGGGGGTTCTGAGAGACTATTTTTGAAGAAAGGGACAAAAATCAAAAGGATGGGAAAGCTGATGGAACACCAGCTATCCCTTATAGGTCACACCTCTTATCTGTATAGCACTTATACATGTCCAGAGCATTGTACTGTGATGTTACATAGTAATAAAGCCACTTCAGAAAAATTGGGGATATATATATACAGCTACATAATTGAATAATTCATTTACATAGGTATTCTACCTGCAGGCTGTGAGCTTCTTGAAGGCCATTTATCTCATTCTAAGAATTCATTGTGATATTTTGGTAGGCTGCAGTCAAAAACTTGTGTAGAAATTATCTGAAAGTCACTTAAGAGTAAAGTTTGTATGTGTGTATATGTGTGTGTTTATATAATTATTTTGATAGCTATATTGATTATATAATAAATATTGATCATATTCCTTATATAAGTAACAAAATACAATATCAGAATCTAAAATGTTGTACTTAGTACTGTGACTTGGTACTGTGACTAGATCCAAATGAGGGAAATTTATTTGACCTTTATAATATAGTCTGTAATTTTATCCCTGTCTGTGGAAATGTTTCTTTTTTAATGTCCATTTTTTTCCCTCCAATGGAACTGTTTATTTTAAATTGTTTTCAATTAAGCCAGATTTAGAAATCATTTAAGGGCCTGCAAACATCTATCCATAGTTTTGTTTTAGACATTCCAAAATATCATTCAGGCACTCAAATTTGGAATATAATTATAAATTGGGGGCTGTGTTAGAGGTTTATAATCCTTTTTCAAAGATTTTACAACTTGTCTAGACATATAATTATTTGAAATGGGACAGTATACTTCTGTCAAAGGCATGCCTTTCTTCTCCACATCACAGACTTTTCCTCTAGCTTAAAGATTCTACAATAGACTGTTTTGTCCTTTGAGGTTTATTTATTTTAATTTATTCATTTTATTTTTGGCTGTGTTGGGTCTTTGTTGCTGCTCGTGGGCTTTCTCTAGTTGCAGCCTGCGTGCTTCTCATTGCAGTGGCTTCTCTCGTTGCGGAGCATGGGCTCTAGGTGCGCGGGCTTCAGTAGTTGTGGTGCGCGGGCTTCAGTAGTTGTGGCGCACGGGGTTAGTTGCTCTGGGGCATATGGGATCTTCCCGGACCAGGGCTAGAACCCATGTCCCCTGCATTGGCAGGCGGGTTCTTAACCACTGCGCCATGAGGGATGCCCCTGAGGTTTATTTTTGATTAGACATTTCTGGGGAATTGTACAGGGTCTCAGAAAACATGGATTTACTCTCTCTCTCCTGTTGATAGCAAAGCACCAAGTTTCTGGGGCTAATTTTAAAATTTTTCTGCCGAAAAAAAAAAAAAGAGAGAGAGAGAGAGAAAGTCTGAAAAACGTGACTTCTGAGATGTGCAACCTTTTAATCTGTTACTTATTCTCACTGTACTCGCTTAGTCTCTCAGAATCTCAGAATTAGAACTGATCCCAAGAGTTATCTATTTCTCATTGTTAGTTTTCTTGTAAGTGAGGGGGATCAGATTAATGATCCCCAAAGCCATTTCTTGCCTGAAATTCTAGATTATAGTTTATGAGTAGTATAATGATAGCATAGTATGTATAATTATACCTACATGCTTTTATTTGCATCGCTGGATTTATTCCCCATAAGAATACTGAGATGTAGGCAATGTAGGTGATGGTATCCTTATTTTACTGCATACAACTGTTATAATATGGAAATAAAGGTAATAAGTAGTAAAGCAGCCCTATATCTAGGTCTCTGAATACCAGATCTGTTTTTACTACATTTAGCAATCTGGACTGTTCACGATGAACTCTGGTTGAGATCTGATTTCTTGTGGTTTGACCTTTGTGCTTTTTGTTTTCTTATTTGGATGTGTCAGGAATCTTATGACTATTAAGGATTTTAATACGCTTACAAAAATATTTATTTTTAATAGCAAAGTTCAGATATTTGTTACTTAGATGAGGTGACATTTCTGGGGAAAGAGAGTCTGCAAAGTTGTCTTCAAATTATAGTGTGTAGATAACTCTATTCTTCTTGAAAGGCCTAGCTGGACTTTGGTGTGGGTAAGGTCACCCATAGTCAGAGCTGGGTGTGGGGTGGGTAGACTATTCCTATCCTTCTCTTGGTTAGCATCAATCATCAAGAATTGGAATAAAAATCATTCTTCTTTGACTAATTAACAATGGGCATGGTAATTTCAATGTCTGACTACATTCTTCTCTATTTGACGGGGACACACCTTTCTCCACAGCTCTCGGAGAACACATTGTTCAAGTTTGTGTCATCATAAACATTTATGAGATGATCAATTTTCAAAATTTACAAATGATAACTGTGTACACGTCTTCCCATCTCTATGTGTCCAGGATTCCTTTACCATGAGGTCCTCCCTACAGGCGGTGGCACTCTGGGGAAGGAAGGCACCTCCTCACAGCATCACTGCCATCATGATCACTGATGACCAGCAAATGATTGTGACAGGAAGTCAAGAGGGTCAACTCTGCCTCTGGAATCTCTCATCTGAACTAAAGGTTAGTGAAAACTATTACTATTGAAGCAGATAGAGCTCATAAAGTAAACACAGCGTGCTTTTTATACCTGCAATGACAGTGGAAGTTTTGCATGGTTGTTAAAAAGGTACTTACCAAAGTAATAAATGGGTTTTACTTTTGAATTTGGAAAAATGAAGTATTAGATGATGGATCAAGATCATATGTGAAAATTATATTATGAATAGCACCAATCTTAGCTACCAGTTAAGTGTTATCATCCTTTAAGCTATGCTGAGTTTTACTATTTTTTATCCTGAATTACATGTTTAAGTAACTGAACTACGCACATGTAAGTATAATTCTAAAAGTTATAGCTCATTAATCTAAACAAAGGGCACCCTTGAAAACCACTATTAACTAAATGAGTAATATTTTAATTATCTGGGTGTTTCTGCCAGTTTGGCCTTCTTGCCATTCTTTTTTTTTTTGCGGTACGCGGGCCTCTCACTGCTGTGGCCTCTCCCGTTGCGGAGCACAGGCTCCGAACGCGCAGGCTCAGCGGCCAGGGTTCACGGGCCCAGCCTCTCCGCAGCATGTGCGATCTTCCCAGACCAGGGCACGAGCCCGCGTCCCCTGCATCGGCAGGCGGACTCCCAACGACTGCGCCACCAGGAAAGCCCCTTCTTGCCATTCTTTTAGTCTCTGCGTGCCTGTGATTTTTACAGGTCACATCGAAAAGCTCTAAATCCAATTTACTATTGTCGTCCTCCTATTTCAGAACCTGACCTCACCTAGGATTTGGCCCATTGATTAGCAATTAATTGTCCTTGTCCCAACTCATAAACATTTAACATATTGGAATAGATATTTGCTTAGCTCTAGGAGCCTCTAGACCTAAGTTGAACACTTAAACTAATGATGTACTTAAAGTATACTGCCCTCATTAGGAAGCCTTTTAAAGATCAAAGACTATTTTTAGCCTTTAAAGTTTGTCACTTTAAAACCTAAATTAACAATTAATTGTAATTCTGTTTTATAGTGTAATTAATTAACATCTGGCATCACTGAGCAGTTACACTACAGGACTGCCAAAAACTGCAAGCAGACCAGCTCAGCTCAATGTTTATGAACATTCCTAAAAGAAGGACTGGGTATTATTGCAACAGCTGAGCTTTGAAATTGGCCCTTGCCTTTATTATCTCTTACAGTCAAAACTTAAGATCCTAAATGGCTTAAACTATCTTGCTACTTTTTTTAATGTTGGAGTGTAGTGTTTCCTGGCTGAAGTAGTTGTCTTGTAATATGTAGGTTGCTATAAGCTTAAGAAATTTGGAATCCTAGCATCTATATCTTTTTACGTATGTTCCTGGTATTTATTCAACATGCATTTATTGGGTGCATTTTATAAGTTAGGCAGTACGGTGGGAACCTGAGTTCAAACGTGAATGAGAAGACCTGGTACTGGCTGCCCAACTGGTCGCAGTGTCGTAGAGGAAGGACATAGGCTAGTAACTGCCGGTGCAGTTATGTTATAATACAGGGTGCTCTTTGTGGGGGTCAGTCTGTACTTCATCTTCAGTGGGAATAGTTATTTCATGCTTTTCTTAGGAGCAAGTCTTCTGCTTGGGGTTAGAGCAATGGGAAGGGCGATGCTATTGGCATCTAGTGGGCAGAGGTCCGGGATGCTGTAAACATTCCATAGTGCACATGACAGCCCCTCACAGCAAAGAAATTATTCCACCCCAAATTCTAATAGTTGCTGATATTGAGAAATCACAGTTAGAAATATGAGGTGGGAATGGGAATCAGATTGGCAGGGGTGTAAGGAACAAGAAGAATCATTGAGAAGACTTAAGAAGGAGATTGGATTAGTTTTATGTTTTGGAAGTTCACTGTGAGGACATTGTGAAAAAGTTAGTAACACAAGTAAGATATTGATGAGTATGGGTGTGAGATTTTCCACATAAGAGTTTTCCTTAAGATTTTCTAGGGCTAATCATAGGACCAGAAAGAATGAACACCTTCTCTTATTTTTCCTTTGAATCTTGCCCCTACATGACAATGGGTCAACTATTAGCAGGGAAGATTCTAGGCTTTTCAAAAATCAGGGCATTTTTGAGTTCTCAACAAATCCTCTTGGTATCTGTAAGATAGTCAAGTGGGTGTTCCATCACTGATATTTTAATGCTTAGTAGTTTAATTTGATTTTTGTTTTAAAATATATAGATAAAGGAATAATTCAGCCAGAGGAAGAAGAACAGAGGCCTTGAAGACAAGAGAGATTTTAAGAGAGGTTATGACCACGTGGTTGATTGAGTGGCTGTAGGGCAGCTTGGGGCCGATGGGCATAGCAGGGGAAGACAGTAGGAAGGGGAGAAGGACACTGCAGGGAGGTGGGGTGTAAAATGAACTGGGAGCTCTTTCTTTCTTCCTTGTACTAAATGTGGAAAGCTTCTTCCCCTCTCCAAAAGGGTTTAGGTAAGAGAATAATCACGGTCTGTGGTCTTAAACGCTCACTCATCACCAAATAAAGTGGAAAAACAAACCTAAGGACACTCACTTATGCAGTCATTAGACGAAGTACACAGATGCTTTTTGTCACAGGTGTAGATTCCTCCTTCAGGTTTCTCAGAGTCTAGTGTAGGAGACAGACATGTAATTAGGAAGCTGTAAAGTGGTGGGATACACACTGTCTCTGTGAATTTGACCTTACTTTGTATCTTATATAAGTAGAGTCATACAGTATTTATCCTTTTGCAACTGGCTTATTTCACTAAACACAATGTCCTCATACATGTTATAGAATAAGTCGGAATATCCTTCCCTTTTAAGGCTCAATAACATTCCACTGTATTTATATACCACATTTTGTTTATCCATTCCTCAGCGGACATTTGGATTGCTTCCGAACCTTTTGACCATTGTGAACGATGCTGCCATGAACCTGGGTGTATAAACATATGTTTGAGTCCCTGCTTTCACTTTTTTGGGCTGTACTTAGAAGTAGAACTGATGGATTATATGGTAGTTCTATTTTAACATTTTTGAGGAACTGCTAAACTGTTTTCTACAGTGGCTGCACCATTTTGTATTCCCACTAGCAGTGTGCAAGTGTTCCCATTTTCTCAACATCTTCACCAACACTTGTTATTTTCTATTGCTGTTGCTGTTTTCTTAATAGCCATCCTAATCAGTGAGAAGTGTGCTCTTCAAGGGAAAGACTTTCTGAGGGTGATACCTGAGCTGAATTCTAAAGGATGTATCAGACTTGAACAGGAAAAGCAGGTGGGAGGAGACTGCAGACAGAATGATAAGTGTGTGTGTGGAAGGCGGGACTATTTTGCCTTCAGGGAACTGGTGAAAGTAGTTGAGCAGACCTGGAACATAAAGGGCAAATTAGAGGTGATAGGCACATCTGGAAAGGACAGAGCAGACTCAATGTGGAATCTAACATGCTGAGGAGATTAGATTTTTTTTTTTTTTTAACTAGCAATCGCTAACACTTTGTGCTAATTAAAAGCAGTGGTAATATTAAGGGATTTTGAGGAGATGACATAATACTATTTTATTATATTTGTAATTTAGAATATCACTTGGTATTAAGGGCACATTGAAGGGAGAAGGAGATGAGGTAAGTCCCATACTACCAGGGACTTTGGGCAGAAGGCTTCTACAGTAATGTAGTCAGGAAAGTTCTTGACTATGAACTAAATCAGTGGCAATGGGAATGAAGAGGAGATGAAACCTGGAATGATATTAAGAGGAGAGTATGGACAGAACTCAGAAACCAGTTGGTTGTGAGCTAAAGGCGCAGGAACAGCCAAAGATACCTTCCAGATTTGGGGTTTGGGTGATGGGTAGGACTGCTAGAATGAGAGTATCATGTTTCTGTATAAGAAATAGAGAGGATTAGAGAATAGGAATAGGGAGGGAAAGAAGCTGATTTAAGGTCTGTACATCTTGGAGTATCCAAGCATTCATTAGGGGATTGTGTACACATCTCAGACTTTCCCTGTCCATGAGTGGTGGGATGGCGGGGTGCAGGGGAGCTGGAGAATAAATGTCTCCCTGTCCTGGGCTGCTCATCACGTATCTAGGTTAAGCATTCTGCTTCCAGGCTCAGGGTCTGACTCCCAAAGCCCTGTGCTTTCCCCAAAACTTTGTGAGGTCTGCCAATGGGGAGCTTCTGCAAGTCCCATGCTAGGAACTTCGTCACTTGGGCCTTTTGGTATTGATTGCTGGCATTCATCATACCTGTGAGCATAGCAAAAGGTGAACTCTGAACATTCTCTCAGGTATATTCTCTTATAGTATCGGTATGTTCTATTTTTCTTCCTGTTTTATACTCAGAAGGAAACACAACAGTGACAAAATGAAGAACAGCAATGTTGAGTAGAGAAAAAGAATAAAGGTCTTGGTCAAAATCTAGGTCTGTTATTTACCGACTCTGTAGTGTTGGGCAAATGACTTCTATTCTTCAAGCCCTAATTTCCTCAACTGTGAAATGGGGATTAAACCCTGTTCATAGTTGCATGAGTGCCTGGAATATGGTATATGCTCATCAAGTTGTGTGTTCTTTTCCCTTTTCTATTTGTGCTATGGTGGGAGTTAGGGGGACCAATGCTTCATAAAGGTGGAGCCCACGAATAGAAGTAAAGTTTTCCTGGATTTCATCATGGCAACGACTAGGCGTGATTGTAGAGGTTTTTGTTATTCTTCACAGCAGAATGTGTGATAAAATGAGGAGGTTATAGTGAATTGTCACAGCTCATTCAACTACATGTGAAGATTTAGTAGCAGAATGAAGACTTCATATGAAAGGCAATGGTGTTCTCTTCTGACATTTTGTCCATAGTGGATTTTCTCTGGAGGAGGAGTATCTTTGATTTGCCCTGATTCATTGCTTAATTTGGCCTGTAATATATAGGACAAGGGTTAAATTCATAGAATTACGCTTTCCCAAGTGTGATGATAGGGAAAGATAATATGTTGTTTTCTGAGATGGAACCTGTTTTTCCCAGGAGGAATGTAGAGAACTTGGATTGTAAGTGATTAGAACCAACTGCAAAATGCTCTATGTAGCACTAGAAATTTATTCTGATAACAGATCTTTTAAAGAAATAATTCTGATTAATATAGAAATAAGAGGAAGGCAGAGAACAATTATGTTATGAAATAATTTGTTCTTATTGTTATGGTTGGATTATGAGGAACAGATTCCTTTCACACATGAGATAATGGAAGAATTAGTCCTTGGTGTCATTTTTAAAATTCACACATAGGAGAAAAAGTTGGCATTTTGCAATGGCATTTTAACTAAGTTGGCTTAGTTAAAATTTTATTTCTAATGTGGATAAGTTAATTTTTACTATTTCTGAGGCAGGAATTCAAATAAGGCGTTATAATGGTTACAAAAAGGGTAATATTTTCTCTGCATTATTTTGTAAACTCATTTCTGAATTCTGAAATCTGCACATAAATATGCTACTATTGTTTGAGGCACATTTTGTGCGTAATAAATGTCAACACTGATTTATTTGTATTCAAAACCTAGATGTTGTAAAACAGGTCCAGCAATCATCTAGGTTTCATGACAGATGCAAAACCAAAACCAAAAAAAATGTGTATAACACAGTTCCTTTACCTAGAAGTTTATTATCCTGGGGATTTTGATATGCCATATATCAGTTTTCCTGAAACTTATGTACAGCAAAAACATAATATAACAGCATTCCTAATTAGAATTATGAATAATTATATAATGTCATGTTATATTCTTCTACTAAAAAGTTTACAGCTATTTAAAAACTTACCCTCATCATTTTCAGATTTCGGCCAAAGAACTTCTTTTTGGTCATTCAGCTTCAGTGACGTGTTTGGCGAGAGCGAGAGACTTCTCTAAACAGCCCTTCATAGTTAGTGCTGCTGAAAATGGGTAGGTAAGATATGTGGAACTGTGCACCTGTTTCTGTTCCTTCTCCCTTTTTAAAAACTCTGATGGGATACAGAATTCTAGGGCTGAAGGAAACTTTAGTGATTAACATATTCCTTTTACATATAGGAAAAGTTAGATCTTGAATGGTTGAATAACTTGTGTGACAGTCCCAAGGAAAGTAATCAGTACTATGACTCCCAATCTTTAAACATCCCAACGTGTATCAGGCCTTGTGGCTGCCTCATTGTGTAAAGGATGTTGGCAAATGCCACCTATTATAGAACTGAAAATGGAAAAGTCTGGGGGCTTGTCTTTTTTCATGTAGTAACTCACTTTGAGCTATTAAGCAAATCCATGCAAGCCTTCATAGTTTCGTGAAACAATTCAGCAGTTACGATCTTTATGTTGTACACTTGTCTGATATCATTTTAAAACACAGGAGAGGACTCACTTGTAAATGGGATGTGGGAGTGAGAAGGAGAAGGAACATAGTGATCTGGGTGTAGTTTCATGGAAGGAGGTTTGTTCCAATGAAACAGGACTTAGCTGTAGGAAAAAGCCCCACTGATGGAAGAGCTACTGTGAACTACTCTGCTGATGAGATGTTTGCCGAAGTATACTCAAGAATGCGGAATCCATTCAGCACGTGTTTGTGAATGAGGGATTGGGTTGCTGGTTGAAACAAGAAAATCTCCTCCATTTTTGTTTTTAACCCAAGGAGAAATTATATGGCTTAGAATTCTGAGACCCAAATGAAGAATGAGGAATCAAGTGTCCAACTTTTAAAAATGGAATAGTTTAACAAAATGGCTAGTGGTACAGACATCAAAGAGATACCTATTCTCATAGCTTATAGCAAAGCCATAATTGTTATACTTAGAGAGATTGAACTTTGGATGAAGCTAAACTGAAATGTCCTAGTACATTCTTTTTAAACAACTGCTTAGCTTTCATACACTAGGGCTGCCTCGAAGCCTGCTACATAGGCTGAGATATTTATTCCCAATCTAGAGAATTTGGGGGATGGTTAGTTTTTCTGAGACTACTGGCACAGTTGATAAAATTAATAGCTGAGTGAGAAATAGATCTGAAAAGTATAACTGAGTTCCACCTTGAGGTTTTTGTCCACAGTGGTCTAGCTCCAAAAAAGAAACTAGGAGTTAATGGACATATTCTTGATGATAGATGAATTCAGCTGTATAAGTCCTGTAAGTATGATTGTTAAAGGGCCAAGGAGTCTGGTTGGTCTTCCTTTTCCAAGATGATTTGAATTTTCTAGAAGTCTATTTCTTTGGGGTCTGACACCTTGCATCTATGAGATTCTCCTTAGGCAGTACCTACACTTTAGCTACTGCATACTTAGCAAATCCTAATTCAATCTGCTGAAACTTGTTAAAATTACTAGGCTTGACCTATTACTTCCTAAGTAACAATTTTTTTTTTTTTTTTTTTTTTTAGCTTTTAAAAGTCCCAGGAAGTGACCGTTGGCTTAGCATTTCTGCTTCCAACGTTGTCAGATTCATGCTGATCATGACTTGCTTCCTGACTTAGTTTTTCATTTTTTTCACTTAGTATTACTTTATCTATAGGCAAAAATCCTAATATTCAGGAATCCCAGTGAATTTCAGGATAAATGAAAGGAAATAAACACCTGGAACTTGATGTTGAAATGATGGAATGCCGAAGAAAAAGAGAAGAGCCTGAAAGTAGGCAATGAGAAAAAGCAGATTACTTTTAAAGGAAAGTTAATTAAACTGAGAGCTGACTTCTTAACAGTAAAATGAGAACTAGATAGCAGTGAAATATCTTTTAAAAGTTGAGAGAAAATATCTATCAACTTAGAGTTATATCTCTAGCAAAAACATCTTCAAAAAATTAGGGCAAAACAGTAATATTTAAGACAAATACTGAGAATGTTCACTGCCAACAGACCCTCTATAAGTAAAGAAATTCTAAATTATGTTTTTCAGTAAGAATAATGATTTCAGAAGGAAGATGTGATGGAAAAAGGAATATTGAACAAAACCCAGCAAAGTTTTAGAAAATTTAAATAAGCACAGATTATATTACAATATGGTTTATATGTACCTCCCATCCACCTCCCCCTCACATACACAAAATCCTAATCAACAACGGCATATCATAAGCGTAGTGATCAGACTCCACATGTTCTGGTGTTCTAGAGGTGGGTAAAGATGGTGATTAACCTTAGACTTTAAGCTAGATATACATGCTGACATTTCCAGGGTAGCTGCTAAGAGAACAGACAAAAGAAATAAAAATGAAAGAAACAGAATATATAACTTCCAATTTAAAAAAAGAAAAAGAATGTTGTTTAATCTAAAGGGGACAATAATAAATGAGACAAATAGCACAAAATAAGGTAATTGATATAAACCTGAATAAACCAGTAATCTCAATTGAGTAAAGGGACTAAGCCCATCAGTTAAATTACAAAGATCGTCAGACAATTTAAAAAACAAAAACAGCATAAGGATATATAAAAGTTAAAAGTAAATGGATGGAAAGAGATTTATTGGGCAAATACTAATGAAATTAAAGTTAATATAGCCATTTTAGCATTATATTAATAAATATATATAGTTAATAAAACCTTAAGGCAAAAAAGGCTTGACATCGATAAAGAGAGTTATTACTATTAATAAAATTTCCAAGTACCAGTAAGAGATGATACTAGAGAGATAGGCAGGCAGGCACCCAGCCTTAGAGTCTTCTAGGATAGTGTTCATCAAACCTAAGCCTGCATCAGGACCACTTTCAGAGGTTGTTTAAATACAGATTTCTCGGCCCCATTCCCGGTGATACAGGTTTAGTAGGTCTGGGCTGAGGTTCAAGAACTTGCATTTCTAACATGTTTCTGGAGAGTGCTATGCTGCTGGTTTAGAGGAAAATATTTGAAATAGTGGGTACCCCATATTTGGGGCAGTGAGAGAATGTGTAAGTTCAAGAATGACTTGGGAAACTCATTGGTGATGATACCATTCACTGAGAATGAGAACAAAGGAGGGAAGGTGTTATGCCTCATTTTAAGTACGAGGAGTGTGAAGTCCTGCAAGTCATCCAGGTGGAAACATCTAATTACTAGTTGTATGTGGAAATCTATAGTCCAGTGAATAGGTCTGGGCTTCCAACATCATATAGTTGGTGCCTGCAGTCATGGGAGTAGATGACTCATCAAGAGAGAGTGTGAAATTTGAGAACGTAAGAAAGCCTAAGATACTAAGGAAAACCAACATTTAAGAAATGCGCATAAGAAGATGGGAGCTTGAGAATGCCAAAGAAAACCCAAAAGTGTAACTGAAGACAAAAGTGAGTTTGAAGAATGTCATGGACTTGTAATTCAAGAGGGCAAACTAAGCATTCATATGTATCTCCTTTCCCTCTAGATGCTTCATTAAAATTTGAGCAAAACAATAACAGTGTTATAAGCACACAAATCTGAGAATAAGAATAGGGCCAAGAGAAAACAGTGTACTTTTTTTTTTTGCGGTACGCGGGCCTCCCACTATTGTGGCCTCTCCTGTCGCGGAGCACAGGCTCCGGACGTGCAGGCCCAGCGGCCATGGCCCACAGGCCCAGCCACTCCGCGGCATGCGGAATCCCCCCAGACCAGGGCACGAAGCCGTGCCCCCTGCATCGGCAGGCGGACTCTCAACCACTGCGCCACCAGGGAAGCCCAAAACAGTGTATTTTTGAGAGATAGAAAGTGGATGAAAGAGTAGTGACTGATTTATGTATCCACTGAACGAATTTTTATTGAAGCGCTCAAGTGGGGATGTACAGTTGAATAAGAAAGAAAGGCTCTTTCTCAAGGAGTTTTTAGGGGGAATATAATAATATTTTAATATTATATGTTATGGATTTTTTCCTGTGTGATTTTCTTTCCATTGAAATTTAAAAATTAAAAAAAAATTGGAAATTGTTAAATTATTTTTTTATAATTGAAGGTGATTTAATCTATGTACAAAGTTGGGGAACAGTATTTGAAAAGAAAAAGAACAATGTTCATTTTAACAGTTAATTTTCATGTCTTCCTATTAGATACATAACTGAGCAGTTCCAGCTAAAATGCCAATGCTACTTTTGATATACAACAAATTTGCTTTTCTTTCTTTAATAGAATTGATTGGCAGGGAGTCAGTTTTTACTATGTGATATTTTTGTATTTTTTTCCAATTTAAGGTAGAAAATAAGATGATAAGCAAACAAACAGGGAAGGCATTAGAATCCAAGAGAGTTTAGAAACATTAGTATCACTGGGAGAGCTTTTATTGATGCCCAGGCTCCAACCTTAGAAACTGTGATTTAATTAGTCTGGCTTGATGTCTGGGTTGGGTCCCAGACATCAGTATTTTTAAAAACCTCCCTGATAAGTCTAACGTAGAGCCAGAGTTTTAGAACCACTGGTTTAGAGATAGAGTTATCTAGAAACAGGTTAACTGACCAGGAGCTTTGCAACACCCCACATGCCAGGACCACAACACAGAGCCATGAAATTAGAATCTCTGAGGAGAAATTTTTATATATTCACAGGTGATTCCTGATGCATAGCTAGAGCTGAGAACCACACTGATAAACTCAAATCTTTTGTAGAGCTAAAATTTTATATTGATGGCTGCTTAAAGTTCCATTTCTTTACATATATATATATACATATATATATATATATATACACACACACACACACACACACACATATCCTTTGAGATACATTATTTCAATTTCTACCTTTTTCCCCAGTCTTATTTTTCACACACAGACACACACACACACACACACACACACACACACACACACACACACACACTTTCCCCGTTTTATTGAGTTGCATGTCTTCTCAGATTACCTCAAATCCTTTCTGGCATACAGTTGGATATAAACAGAGAGAAATAAAATCACTATGAATATTTAGTTCTATATCTAGGACCTGGTTTTTCAACCTCAGCACTAATGACATTGTGGACCATGGCAGAATTCTTTGCTGTGAGGGACTATCCTGTGTGTTGTAGGATGTTTAGCAGCATCCCTGGCCTTTCCCCACTAGATGCCAGTATCGTGTTCCTAGCTGTGACAACTAAAAATGTCTCTAAGCATTGTCAAATGTCCTTTATGGGGGCAGAATCAGCCTAGGTTGAGAACCATTGATTTAAAGATTGATTTCCAGTGTTTGGCTAATAAAACCCCCAAAGCCTGCAAACACCAAATGCATATAGCATTTACCGTTATTGGTCCGTGTTTTTTGCTTCTTAATAGCAGCTCTCCCTTAAAGCCAATAAAGCTTTCATTTTTCTTCCTTGGAAAATTTTGCTTATGTGTTGAAACTGTCAAAACTGAAGAATATTACCAAACAACTCTGAAACAGCCGTTCTGGTTTTTGTGAACTGAAATCATACGGATTTAAACTGCCCTATACTGGATGTATTTGTAACTGTATTTCATAACTGTATCTGTATCTTTGTAACATATATGTAACCAAGTCAGAGTTTTCTAAACAATGAGAATTTTCTGACAATTTAGTGGCAAGGATGGTTTCAGGATTTCAGAAGCAAAGAAATAAAGCGTATCAATGATACACCAAATGTGGCCTCTTGGTGGCACTGTTTATTTTTATAAAAATGATACCTGAGCTCCAGAAGATGCAACACTTGATGTATTATGCTTTTCAGAATATGTAGTTTAAGTTCAATAAAATAAATGATTTTCAGGAAGATGCAGTTTCCATAGAAAGATTGTTGTACTGTCACTCTCCCAGGCTGTGATAGCTGCATCCCCACAATTTGTTGTAGGTCAGGTTGGCACTCAAGTAAGGTTTGTAGGCTGGTGGCAGGGTGTAATTACCAAAACAAAAAGACATAGATACAGCATGTCATCCCTGCTAATGACCACAACATTTTCTTGCCCAGTAATCTGTAACAAAAAGCCACATAAACGATCAAGCTGCCTTTAACTGCAGCACTAAAGAAAAACTTGGTGGCACAAAAATTATTCCAGCCAATTGAGTGGAAATGACAGAGAATAATACGAAGTTATCTCTGCTAGGGAGATGTGTGTTTGGAATGTCACCAATGGACAGTGCGTGGAGAAGGCCACACTTCCTTACAGGCACACTGCAATCTGTGTAAGTATGTTCACTTCCTTGAGAACATCTCCAGATGCTACAGCTCCTTCAGAGCATTTGCTAAGCACACATTTAAAGACATGTCTTTAGAGGGATTATTTTCTTGAATTTTTTTTATCATTAGAATAGAATACTGTCAGTTATCATCTGTTATTTTTGGCATTTTTCTTTCCCCAAAGTAACTATTCAACCAATTTTTTTTCTTATTCTTTCTCTTATTTCTGTATCTTTCTAACATAGACAAATTTGAAAAACAATTTCCTTATTTTTTCCTTAGTTACACTCACAAAACACACACGTGAAATGATTCCATTTTATTGACATACAGTTTTATAAAGCAAAAAAGTTTTTTTTTCTGCTTCCAGTTTAAACCTTTTTTGGATGGATAGGTTCTGAATTTCTTATTTATGAAAACAGAGCAAGAGGCACAGCTTTAATCTTTATAATAACTTCCCAATATTTAAAAGAGATTTTGGCTTTTGGTATGTGGACTCCAAGCATACGTAAGGTAGTCGCATGATTCCATGGTACTGACACTGTTCTTTATATTGTATGCATTGCTTTTAGCATTGATGACTTGCATTGAAACATTCATGAACTCCTTTCTGGGATCAAAACCTGAATAGCGAGAGAGCTTGTCAAGGGTAGATTATATTACTCAAACTTTAATAAAAGCCATTCTCAAAATCTATTTGGCACAAAAATTCCTCAAATGCTTTTCAAACATTTTTATTTCTTCTTAAGATGCAGCAGTGTTGCTAGGGTAAGAAACCTGGTTTTTGTTGTCCAGTTCTACATAGCATTTCAGAATTAATATAATTGTGAGCTTTCCATGATTTGGAATAAGATTAATTCTTCCCAAAAGAGTCCCCTTCTCCAGAAAAATGACCAAATGCAAGTCAGATAAACGGCAAAATTAACACTTCAGAAGTGTAGAATAATTGAACTAAAAGAAATTTTAATTGTTATTTAGCCTAATACCTTAGTTGAATAGATGATAAAATTAAAATCCAGAGAAGTCTTCACCGCAGCCAAAATTATGTTAATTGCTAGTGATAATTAAACGTTTGCTTTGAATTCAATTTGCATAGTATTACCACTGCTCATTCCGGATGATAGGAGAAGGCTGGCTTCTGTGTTGTGGAGAATATCAAGATGTTCTTATAATTGATGCCAAAAGTTTGGTTATTATTCACACTTTCATATCATCTCAGTCTCCGGATTGGATCAACTGCATGTGCATTGTTCACTCCATGAGAATTCAAGGTAAGAGTTAGGTATTATCTAACACTAGAGATAGCGTATAAACATATCACCTTTGAATTATTTGTTAAATTAGTGGGCAAGAGTTCAGAATGCTTCTTTATGTTTACCTACTGGTAGGGATAGCTCTCTAAGCCAGATCAAGAAAAACTGAGAACATCCATCCCAGTGGTTCAAATCACTGGAAAGTCAGCAAGAGGTCATGAGGAAGTGGAAAGAGGAGACACTGTGTTTCCATGACCCAGTTCTGCTTTGATACATTTTAAGAGTGACGAGCAGGTGTTTGTTGTGGATTAACAGGACTCTTGGATTTGCCCTGCTGTATCTCCTGGATGTAGTAATGAAGAGAATTCAGTTCCTGTAATGAGGGAAGGCTGGCTCCTTACTTATTTCTGAAATAGGAAGGTGTAATTAGTATTGCCAGCGTGATGGTTTGCAATGTGGTTCTGCTTTTAGTGGTGCTCTCCTTTTACATGGGAGTCACTTTGAAATTGCAAAACAAATTTAGAATGTGATCTAAAATGTTTACTTTTTTAATTAAAAAAACAGCTGAGTATTTTCTACCTACATGCCCTGCATAATCCTTAAATGACTATGAAATGATCTTTAGAGTAACCAGTTATAACAGTGGTCAGCTTATATATGACCTTTGTTGTTTTTACAGAAGATTCTCTCTTGGTAGTGTCAGTAGCTGGTGAGCTCAAAGTATGGGATCTCTCTTCATCTATCAACAGCATTCAGGTTGGCTTGTGAAACTATCCTTTATTCTCCAATTTCAAGCATATGTATTGACATTTTTAAAATTATAAGAGTGTTACATTCTCATTGTTAAAAGTCCAAATGATGTAGAAGTATATAAGTTTTACGTCCATGTACTTTTTCCCTATCTCTCTTCTAAGTTGTGAGCATTGGTAACAATTGCATGGTATCTTTCCAACCTTTTCTCTGTATGTATACAAATGTTTTTATCTACACGCATATGCGTGCGCGCACACACACACACACACACACACACACACAAACATTGAAATTCATCGTGGAATATTTCCCTGTCCCTTACAGCAGAAGACCCCATTTCTTCTGGCTCTTTGTGAGCTGTGGCAATGGGGGTAACATACACTGGGAGTCCAGTATATTCACCTGCTCCCTAGCATCAGGCTACAAGTCGAGGTGATGGACAAAAGAACAGTCATAGAATTTGTGCGGTTGACAGAACTGTTTCAACTGCCCCATACTCTGGACTATCCTTTAGAATTTCTTGGTTGGGAAAACCTGGGAATTGTGTTGGCATACTGAGCCCAAAAAACACACACCCAGCATTATCAGAAACTTATTGAGAACATAGTATTGCAGGTGTTCTGTGCTGGCTACGCTTTTGTCTTTTCAAAACATTTTGTTTGTTTTTCTATTTTAGCAATTAAGATACTGCAAAGGTTTTTTAAAAAATTATTTTCCTTTTTTTTGTTTTATCTTTCTGCCATATCTGAAAGTAACTTATTCATATCTTTATATTCTCAGTATCCTGCAGCAAATTTCCCGACAGAATGTTTGTTGAATGATTGTATATAATGAATTCTTGAATTCAAGTGGGTTTCCTTTTCATGGTTTCTTTTGCAAAGTAACTTTCTTAGTTCAGAAAACTCAAAAGGAAAGTTGGGTGCTTTTTTATAATAACAGTGTGATCTACTTCAGGTTTAGAGGGGAGCAGTCTTCTAATACAGTTTTATATAAATTAACTAGAACTAGTACTAAAACCTTTTTATTCCTTTTGAAGGAAAAGCAAGATGTTTATGAAAAGGAATCCAAATTTCTTAATTCCCTGAACTGCCGAACAATACGATTTTGCACGTATACAGAGAGACTTCTACTGGTGGTATTTTCTAAATGTTGGAAGGTATTATAAAATAACATAATAAGTACCAGTGATACACAAATGTAATTTGATTTTTATCTTGTTCAGTGCAACAATTATAAGAATATGTTTTAAATATGATACAAACTTTTTATAATATTATTACCGCAGCAGGGAATTACTTGTCTTTTATGACTGAATTTTATCAGTTTTCCTCTCACTACACTGGGTAATTTTCCTTCCCAGGATATTGTATATATAAAGTATATCCTAATTTTATTAATAACAAACTATTATAATAGTGAGCATTTGTCTCAGATTATTTTAAAGAGTTGATGCCTGCACTTTATAGTTAAAAAGAAAACTAATACTTTTCACCTACATACATTGGTCTTATTTTTATATTTTTTTTCTTTTTCTGCTTTGTCACTACATTTGTTTTTAGGGACTATATACATTCTTTTCTTGTGAATATATTCACTGACATCTCCAAGAAGAAAGGAAAGCTAAGTTACTATCATTTGATAGCATCCTTTTTTTCTCTAATGTTTCATATACTTGGCTCAGTTAACAAAACTATATTGTCTTACTTAAAGGCTTATATTTTTGAACTAAAATGTAAAGTAGATGGTTCAGCATGTACTTTAGGATTTCTACTGTATCAACTTCTTTTGTGTGTAATAAATTTTTCAAATGTTCAGGTTTGACTATACATATGGAAAGAATAAAATTGCATAGAAAATTTGGGATTTTTGGTCTCTGTGCGTAATGGGCACATTCTGGAATGATACTGTCGGATGGTTTGTCCACTGAAACCTACCTAGGATAAATGTGAAAAAATAAGTACTAGTGAAATATTATCTTGGTCCATGAGTATAGTGTGGCCTGTTATGATTCTTAATACTTAATATTAATAATTGATATGTTGTTGCATTAACACTGTTATCTAAATAGTCTTGATAAGCATAATTTATCTTTCTCCTCGGTAGATTAGATTGGAAGCTTCTGTTAATGGGCATCATTCATTCTGTATTTTAGGTTTACGATTATTGTGATTTTTCTCTTCTTTGGACTGAAGTTAGTGGGAGCGGGCAGTTCTTTGCTGGTGGAGAGGTGCTTGCTGCTCACAGAATCATCATTTGGACAGAAGATGGTCACAGTTATATCTATCAGCTGCTGAACAGGTGGGCTCAGATGGGAGCAGCATACAAAACATTCAGGTAGAAAATGAACTTTGGGAGGTTTATTATGGAAAAATCCCCACATGCTGCCCATGATCAAAAACCAGAACAAAACAACTTTGGCACTAGAAGATTTACTCTGGGCTTGGTAGGCTTCAGCCTTTGTATAAAACAGCAGGGGATGAAGGAATGAGATTAACCATGTATAACTTGTACAGCTGGTGCTGGGTTTTCAAAAAGTCACTTGTAATTATTAACCCAACAATTTCTAACTAGAGTTTAGAAACTTGAATGGTACCATCCGGCTTTTGAAAGTGGGAGGGGAAAAAAACGAATAAAGAACCCCAAAGTTCTAAACTTTGCTTTTTATTTTTCACTATGCAGTGGGCTTTCAAAAAGCATATACCCTGCTGATGGAAGAGTGCTTAAAGAGACCATTTATCCTCATTTACTGTGCTCTACTTCTGTGCAGGAAAATAAGGTAATGCAAGAAAAGAATGACTGCCTCAAAGCTGTTACACTCCACTTCTCAGATAAGTGTTGCTTTGTCTGTAACAGAGTCTGGCTTGAAAAAATTGAATTGAAGAATCACATCAAGTTGTTAACGAGAAAATTAAATCTAATTGTTAATGGCTACTGAAGAAAACTTTGCCTTTAGAAAAGCTATTTTTTAAGTCTGCTTAACTAAACAATACATATTTATTATGGAATAATTATAAATGATAAAAAAGGAAGAATTAAAATTTCTAATTTTACCACCATACATATTCAATATGAATATTTTTATTTTTTATATTTACTTATTTTAATTGGAAAATATTCAAATATTTGAAAGGTTGTAAGAATAGTACGATGACCAGTCACATACCCTTTACCTAGATTCACCAATTGTCACCATTCGCCGTATTTATTTCCTCTCCCTCTCTCATTCTCTTTCTCTCTCTCTCTCTCCCCCATCATATATATATGCATACACATTTTTTCCACTGACCTTTCTAACAGATAGTTTGATACAAAGTTATTAACATTTTGATGTATCTACTTCATTTTTTAAAGTTTGCCAAATGGCTTATATCCTGCTTTTTTTTATTCTTAAGGAAGCTGGATATTGAGATCATTTTCACATGCATTTAGCTATTCTTCTGAATAAATTTTCTTGTTACAACAAATATAACTATGATTCCTGGCAGAGAGTTGAGGATGTAATTGTGGGTTTTCACTTGACTGAATTATATCTTTGACACTCTATGAAGCCTGAAAATTTAAGCAGTTAGTTTACTTTAGTGTCAATGAAAGTGGTTTTTTTTAACCTATTGGACTTAGTCATCAGTTAATTATCCAAAAGGTATTTCATGGAGAATGGAGGAGTTTTGAATTATTGATGTGTCAAACAACGAAGCATGTTACGTTTTACAGTGATGGTTTGCTTAATTAGGCAGCATAGCTGCTGCAAACCCTATGGTTCAGTATCACCTCTTTAACATATCTGTGAGGTTTTGTTGCAAAAACTTGATTAAGACTGTCAGCCAAAAATTAGAACTCCAAGTGCCACTAGGGCATAGGCAAACTTTAGAGTTATGGTGTGGAACACTATTTCTAAAGTCATTCGTGGGTTGCAATAGAGCCTTGTTTTGCTGTTGATCACAAAAGCTTTATTGTGGTTTACTCAGAAAGGCATTTTAAGTTATTTTTTAAAGGACTTGCCCTTTTTTTCCTTTTTAGCTCCCGAATGCATTTTTATAAAGCACAGTCTGCCCTAAAAGCTAGAAATGTCCTTTAGGAGCTTCTAGTCTACTGCAAATATCAATGCTATACATAACTATGAGGAAAAAGAACAGCGATTACAAATTAACTTAAAAAAATACTAATCTTATGGGAAGCCACCTTGCTTTGTGTCTCAAAAGGTGAAGGCAGGGCTTCCCTGGTGGTGCAGTGGTTGAGAGTCCACCTGCCGATGCAGGGGACACGGGTTCGTGCCCCGGTCCGGGAAGATCCCACATGCCATGGAGCGGCTGGGCCCGTGAGCCATGGCCGCTGAGCCTGTGCGTCTGGAGCCTGTGCTCCACAACGGGAGAGGCAACAATAGTGAGAGGCCCGCGTACCGCAAAAAAAAAAAAAAAAAAAGGTGAAGGCATAGATTTGTGAGTCTTCTGTCGATGTATAATTCTTGTTTAGACAACCACAGTTGTTTCTGTATCTTAAAAGTGGGAAGTACTTGGAAGCCAGTGAAAATGAATAGAATAATCTGAAACAAAAAGAAGCTGGTCTACTCATCCGTAGACCTTTGCTTGCCCTTTATCCGGCCAAGAAACTAAATTCAGACCTTGTTCTCCCTATTCAAAACATCACCAATATTCACTAAATATAAGACTTCTTACTGTTTCATGCAGTTACAAGGTAATGAAGGCATTTTCATGGTGTCGGGAGGTGAGTTTGATAGATACAATGAACTTAGAGAATTATGCTCTGTAAACATGTTTTTTGGAGTGATGCCACAGAATTAAATCCCAGTGTGTGACAGTAACATGTTCTCATGTGATGCCAGGAACTTACCTGCTGATGGAGTTGTAGTAGCAAAAATGGGGACTCCTCCTTCATTCCAACAGCTTTAGGAAAGTCTCCCTAGCTTGAAATCATAGCTGATGATCACTGAAACTTGTAGTAGGGGTCCTGGCTGCTGAGGCAAGGAACTGGGCTTCCCAGGGTCTTAGCTGTGGAGTAAGATAGCAGTGTTGAGGTGGGAGTAGATGGGATAGAAACAGCCTGAGGATTGCAGATAAGGAATTTGGAAGCGTGAACTAAGAGTAATGACAATGACGATGATGATGGGTAACTTTTTTTTTCAGTCCTTATTATCGTTAAACATACGCACTGCCTTATTTACACGAGTTTCCACCATGACCCCATTTTGAAACTGATGTTCAGGAAGGTTAATTCCCAGGATTTGAACCTAGGCAGTTTGGCCCCAGAGTCTGGGAATGGACTTTTGAGTGAGTTTCTCATTTGTTTTGAGAATGGATAATAAGAATGGTTACTGCTTATTGAGTATGTCCCAAATGCCTGGAACCATACTAAGCACCTTACCTTTATCAACTCATTAATCCTGACAGTAATCCCATATAGTAGGTGCTTTTATTTATTAGCCTTCTTTCACAGTTAGAGAAAATGAGATATAGACAGGTTAAGTAAATTGCCTAAATCAAGTAATTGGCTCTTTTAATAGAGTTAGTATGTGCTAAAACCAGGATTTGAATCCAGGCATTTACCACAAGATAATTGTTTTTTTTTTTGCTTTTTTTTTTAAGAGTCTTTTTTTTTAACATCTTTACTGGAGTACAGTTGCCTTACAATGGTTTGTTAGTTTCTGCTGTATCACAAAGTGAATCAGCTATACATATACATATATCCCCATATCCCCTCCCTCTTGCATCTCCCTCCCACCCTCCCTATCCCACCCCTCTAGGTGGTCACAAAGCACCGAGCTGATCTCCCTGTGCTATGCGGCTGCTTCACACTAGCTATCTATTTTACATTTGGTAGTGTATATATGTCAATGCTACTCTCTCACTTCGTCCCAGCTTATCCTTCCCCCTCCCCGTGTCCTCAAGTCCATTCTCTACGTCTGCATCTTTATTCCTGTCCTGCCCCTAGGTTCATCACCTTTTTTTTTTTTTTTTTTTTAGATTTTGTATGTGTGTTAGCATACAGTATTTGTTTTTCTCTTTCTGACTTACTTCACTCTGTATGACGGACTCTAGGTCCATCCACCTCACTATAAATAACTCAATTTCATTTCTTTTTATGGCTGAGTAATATTCCATTGTATATATATGCCACATCTTCTTTATCCATTCATCTGTCGATGGACACTTAGGTTGCTTCTATGTCCTGGCTATTGTAAATAGTGCTATGAACATTGGGGTGCATGTGTCTTTTTAAATTATGGTTTTCTCAGGGTATTTGCCCAGTAGTGGGATTGCTGGGTCATATGGTAGTTCTATTTGTAGTTTTTTAAGGAACCTCCATACTGTTCTCCATAGTGGCTGTACCAATTTACATTCCCACCAACAGTGCAAGAAGGTTCCCTTTTCTCCATACCTCCTCCAGCATTTATTGTTTGTAGATTTTTTGATGATGACCGTTCTGACCGGTGTGAGGTGATACCTCATTGTAGTTTTGATTTGCATTTCTTTAATGATTAGTGATATTGAGTATCCTTTCATGTGTTTGTTGGCCATCTGTATATCTTCTTTGGAGAAATGTCTATTTAGGTCTTCTGCCCATTTTTGGATTGGGTTGTTTGTTTTTTTGATATTGAGCTGCATGAGCTGCTTATATATTTTGGAGATTAATCCTTTGTCAGTTTCTTCATTTGCAAATATTTTCTCCCATTCTGAGGTTTGTCTTTTCCTCTTGCTTATGGCTTCCTTTGCTGTGCAAAAGTTTTTAAGTTTCATTAGGTCTTGAGAAAGAAAAACAGAGCTGGAGGAATCAGGCTCCCTGACTTCAGACTGTACTACAAAGCTACAGTAATCAAGACAGTATGGTACTGGCACAAAAACAGAAATATAGATCAATGGAACAGGATAGAAAGCCCAGAGATAAACCCATGCACATATGGTCACCTTATCTTTGATAAAGGAGGCAAGAATATACAATGGAGAAAAGACAGTCTCTTCAATAAGTGGTGCTGGGAAAACTGGACAGCTACATGTAAAAAAATGAAATTAGAACACTCTCTAACACCATACACAAAAATAAACCTAAAACGGATTAAAGACTTAAATGTAAGACCAGACACTATAAAACTCTTAGAGGAAAACATAGGCAGAACACTCTTTTACATAAATCACGGCAAGATCCTTTTTGACCCATCCCCTAGAGAAATGGAAATTTTAAAAAAGTAAACAAATGGGACCTAATGAAACTTAATTCACTGTTAATGACTATTTTAATACCTCTTGGAGGACAGGTACTTCTTGTGATGGGTACTGGGTACTGTGACGAAAAATCAGAATCACATGATAAGGGGCTTTGAGGGAGTTTTCATGTGAACTAGAGAGGAAACTACTGAAAAGGAGGAGGATTGAGGTGTCAAGGAGTGGGTGTGAGCAAGTGAGGAGTGGTAGTACAGAAGTGAGCGTAGAGGGAGTAACAGCGTATGGGGAGCATGGGCTGTAGGGGCAGCACATTTTGCTGGGAGGGAGGAGATGTGCTGCAACCAACTTCAGTAACCACCCAGCCTCTCTGGAGCATCATCCTCATATCAAAATCATAAGAGAGCTGGACTACTCAATTTTAAGGTTCCCAAAGGTTGAGAGAGTTTGAGAAGCCAATCTACCCAAGTTTTATTGTACCATTTCTAACACCTACAAAAATGGTGGCCTTGAGAAGTATAAGACCCCAAAGTGCCTTCTGAATCTTTAAAAAAAATATATTATTCAGAGAACTCACTTCACCGGAACTGTTTTTCTTCAATGATCTCATTTCTTGGGACTATAGAGGATTACATATCTTGGTCTTGAATTAGTTTCTTATTCTCCTCTCGTCTTAGTTTCCTTATCTCTATAACAGAAATAATAATAAAGTTTATTTACTATGTAGCTTTGTTGTAAGGATTAAATGTAGCAATATTTGGGCCCTTAATATTCTCTAGAGATACGTTATAGAATTTTTCCACTAAAATAACTAAGTCTGGACCTTCAAACATGTGCTTTCTGACTAGAAACTATCACTTTCTTAGGCTTCTTTAATTCTAGCACCAGCAGTTGGCTTTCTTTTCAGGGTGCCTTTTATTTGTACATCAAAAGAGGGTTTTGTTTTTGTTTTTGTAATCACTTAATCATTTTGATCCCTTGTGTGTAATCTCTATATACAGGTCTGCCCAAAGAACCTCTACACTGCACTGAGGTACTAGGGAGATTCTGAACCCATTCACTAGTGAAAGTGTATCTTTAAGAGCTCTGGTACCCAATATTCATACTGTGCCACAACAAAACTATATATTTATATATATAAATATATTTATGTTAATTATAACTTATACATTTATTTTTACTAGTATCTATCTATCTACCTATCTATTTATCTATGTAAGTTATGAATTAATTTTTCTTTGTGGCCATTTGGGAAGTTTAAAATCAAGTATGCTAAATCTGAAAAATGGTCAAAAGAAAGTAGAAAGCATAATAATACCACAAAATTACCACACAAATATTAGTTGTTGCTATTTTAACTGACAATTGGAACTGAAGGGATCATAAAGAAATCAGACCTCCTCAGTGGACAGTACAGCACTGTCATCAGGACGTGGGCTCTTGAGTCAGAATTACTGGACTCAAAAGCCCACTTCCATCTATATCACCTTAAATAAATTAACCTCTTCCCTCTCAGATTATTCATCTGTAAAATGAAGACAATGATAGTACCAATTTCACAGGATTATTGTGAGGACTACTTAACTGAATACATGCAAAGACTCTAACAGTATACGTAATACATACACTGAACATGTTCAATAAATGTTAACTATTCTTATTAACTCCCTGAAATCTAGCTGATGACTTTGCTTCTTATTTCATAAATACTTTTTTATTTTGAGTAAGAGGACTATTTCACTTAATTTACTTGAAATTTTTTAAACAGTGGGAAATAAATGGAAATAATTTAGTTCATCTATGAAGTCTTGTTCCTTCATTTTAAAACAGTGGCTGCCATTATATAGATTTTTTTGAAGATATTTTTTCTACATAAATGCTAACTTTTTTATTTGGACCAGAGCCTTCCCTTTGTTATGGGCTACATGAATGAAAGGAAAGAGCCTTTTTATAAGGTACTTTTCTCTGGAGAAGTCTCAGGAAGAATTACTTTGTGGCACATCCCTGATGTTCCTGTATCCAAGTTTGATGGTTCTCCTAAAGGTAAGACAATTTCTATTTCTAATCACATGTCTTCTGAGAACTACTGTATAATTAACTCAGTGTTTTTTTTTTTTTAAGTTGAGTAATATGAGTCAACAAACAAGAAAAAGTTCTCATGTACCACTATGCATTAGATGCTAACATAAAAGTAGTATAAACATGATGCTTATAGATCTTATACAACAATGCAACAAGTGTAATTCAAATTAACATCAACTTAACATGAATGATGTTTTATTGCCTTGAAATGAATGTTGACAATATGAATATAGGATAGACTGATAGACCATATTCATATTTTTGAATTTGTCATGTCCATATCCTGTACCCCTTTTCAACCAATTTCTCTATTCAAAAGAGTTTCTCCGTTCTTTTCAGTTGATTTAAGTCTAAAATGAACGCACTAATACACATCTATTCTTCCGAGGCTCCTTGAGGGAGAAAGAATCAATAAAATAGCATTTGGAGTGAAAGCAATGGATGGCAGAACTTTTCTGCCTATAACATACTGTTAGGATGGCAAAAGAGTCTCCATGTTCCCCAAAGTATGGTGCCTTGATAATATTTTCTATATCTATGATGAATTTATAAACCAAATTTTCCCTTATGTGTTTTCCTTTTAGAGATACCAATAACTACCACCTGGACCCTTCAAGATAATTTTGATAAGCATCATACCATGTCACAAAGTATTATTGACTACTTCTCTGGGTTTAAAGATGAGAATGGAATTGTGGTTGTCACTTCATCAGAGTATGTTCCAAGTCTTGATAAACTAATATGTGGCTGTGAAGATGGGACAATTTTCATTACACAGGCTTTGAATGCTGCCAGAGCAGGACTTCTAGAAGGCGGTTCTTTACTAAAAGGTCATTGAATTTTATTTGACCCTATTTATTTAATTTACCTAAGCTTCAACTTTAATAAGCTATACTAAGAAGATTGCTGAAGCTTAAGAAAATTACAGGCATTTGCTAATAAATTTGTGCACGTTTTAATGTTAAAGTAAAACGCACATATAGGTTTTTTTTTAAAAGTCAAACAGAAGGTTATACAATGAGAAATACATTTCTCTCCTTCTTTGATCTTCCAGGAAGATCACCAAAGGCAAGTGCTAATAAGTTTCTTTATACACTTTTTGAAATTTCCTATGCATATATAAGCATATAACAAAAGAGCAGTATACATTCTTTTAATTATATTATAAAAATAGAACCACATTCTACATACTTTACTAAAATGTCCTTAATAAAATATTTTGAGCACATTCTTTATGACTTAATTTTAAATGATTAATAATGATTGAATTCTAATTTAAAAAATCTCCTATGATGGGTGTTCAAGTTTTTTCTTGTCTTTGGCTACTATAGACAATGCAGAATTAACTATCTTTGCACATATATGTAGGTATATGTATAGTATTAATTTCCAGGAGTAGAATTACTGGATCAACCTTTATGTGTATTTTTAATTTTGAAAATATATCTTAAAATGTTCTCCAAAGTACATCAATATACATGTGTGTCCACTAACACATGTATGAGAATGCCTTTTCCCCCAAGCCTTAGCCAACTTACTGTGCTATTCAATTTTTTAACATTTGCCAATCAGGAGAAAGTGGTATCTTCCTGTTTTAATTTTTAATTTTTTTGGTAATGAAATGTAAATGTGTTCTTATATATCTTTGTGCACTGCAACAGTGAAAATCTCTTAGATAAAGACCATTATGCAATAAGTTGTCTTATGTAAAGGAAAGAAATATAGGAGGTGATTGAGATTTGGGGCTGTGTAGGTAAATTTGTATACCACTTTTCATTGTATGGACCCTACTAGACTACAAGGTCCTGACAGACCAAATATCAATTAAAAAAAAAAAAAAAAAAAGAAACTTGTTACATTGCCTATTGCTGTTCTCAGCTTACTTTGTCTACTTACTAAATGTTCTAACTTTTCAGTGATTCAGTGATTGAATGAAATAGAGGAGTGAGTAGCAATAAAGCAAGGAGAGGTAATACATCACTTTACATCTCAATGGCTGCTGTTAAAAGTTAGCAAAAAAGCTTAAGACCTTAGCATATTTTATCTAGGCTGATTTATCTTATCCTGAAAACAAGCAGAAACCTACATTTGATCTTTAGCATCTGAATTAATATTCATCTTGGTTTGCTAGTGGATATAAAGTGAGAAGGTACCTGACGGAATAGAAGTAATAATGATTCTTTGGGACTCATTTTCAGTGTAAATAAAGAGAGTTTGTGGTCTGTGGTCCTCTCCAGTTTTTTTAGGTTTAGCTAATAATGAAGGAAGAAGCAGTGTGGAAACTGGGTGTCAGTAAGCCTGTGTTCTAATACAGCTATGGTATGAAACACCTAGGTTCCTACCAAGTGCCAGTGCTAAGAAATTATGGACATTATTTTATTTATTCCACACAGTAGTCTTGTGTGAAGTAAGTGCTGTTATTATCCCACTTTTTCAGATGCAGTACCTGTGGCTTAGAGGGAAAAGGCAAGTTGTCCACAGTGACACATCTAGTAAGTGATAGACCGAGAAAAACAAAGCCAGATTTGTTTAACAGCAAAGCTGTGCTCTTAAATATTATGCTGTGTTTCTTCACACTTGGATTCAAGCCACTTAACCTCTCTGAGCCTCAGACACTTTTATCTGTAAAACAAAATGGTGGAACTAGGTAATCTGTAATATCTTTTAAAGCAAAAATATTCCGTGAAACTTTGCTTTTCTTTTATACTAGACTTGGTCATGCTGTTTTAAAGGACAGCAGTAGTGTTCTGAGATTATTTTTATAGAGACAAAATGTATAAATTGTTCACTCTTTTAGAACAGAGTTTGCTATTTCATAGCACTGGAATTGGTAACTTGCTAACATCCTTAAAGAATTAATAGACTTTGAACAACCAGATTTAGTGCTCCATCAAAAGCACGACCTGGCTTATAATAGGCACTTGCCTTTTGAGAGAATCCAAGGGTTGTTCATTAATTTTCTTAGTCAACTGCCTACCTTTAATTATATGTAGTTTCCTTACATTAAAAATTTATAAAAGAAAATCTCTGGACTATTTCTTGAACAAAAATAACTCTTTTTTATTATTTGGTGTTTGGTTGTTTTCCAGGTTCCCTTCCTCAGAAAGTTCTCAAAGGCCATCACCACAGTGTTACTTCCTTGCTTTATCCACATGGTCTCTCTTCAAAATTAGACCAAAGTTGGCTGGTGTCTGGGGACCAGGACTCATGGGTCATCTTGTGGGATATCTTTACTGAAGAAATTTTGCATAAATTCTTTTTGCAAGCTGGTTTAGTAACGAGTCTTTTGATGTCACCAGAGAATTTCAAAGTAAGTTAAGATAAAGAGTGAAACATAACACATAAATTTAAGTTATACATATAACATTTCAGAATGTTTAAAAAATGTAAGGAAAAATAACCCATATTTCCACAGAAAAGAAAAAACCATAATATAACTGGATGATTTTTATGAATTCCTTTCTTATATGTTATGCATTTTATTATTTTTACAGCTTATACAGATAATTTGGTTCTAAAGCAAAGGTCTCATCAATTCTTGGCTTTACAAAAGTCAGTTAATTCTCTTTAAGTACTTATACGTTTGTTCTTTTTTTTTTCCTAGTTCTACATCTTAATTTTTAATGGAATTTTCTTTTTAAATAAAAGTAATGGACACTCAATGGAAAAATAAATATGTAGGAACTGTAAATTAAAATTAACTTTTGCCTTCAACAATTTAATAATAATAATGATAGTTACACTTTCTTTTTCTTAAATAGATTTTTGTTTACTCTTTCATTTATTTAACAAATGACGAGCTTTAACAAATTTACGAGCATCTACCTTGTGCTGAGCAAAGGAAATACTTTCAGGTATAATTTTCTCATGCAATGTCAGCTTAAATTCAGCTTTCATAAAGCTGGTATCTTTGATAAAATATGGACAGCCAAGTTTTGAGTTTTCTGAGTTTATAAGCTAGTTGATTGACTTGTAAACATTATTTCTCCATAGTAATGTTATGAAAAATCAGTTCCAAAGTAAAACCAGAGAAAACTTGCACTGTATTTTTGTAGTAAGAAAAAATGAAAGCAGTATTTCAGGAACAGAAATGATTAACCAAAACAGTAAAACAAAGTTAAGTGACCCCTCCCCCCCCCAAAAAAAAAAAAACCTATGTGGTGATTTGGGATACCTTGATATATCTTTTATTCCTGAAGTTCTCCCTTTTTCAAAAATTTTTTTTTTCTCTCAGCCCCAGGACCGTAGTCCAAGTCAGTTCCACTCCTGACCCCTTTTACTTCTGCCTCAGTCATAGATGATTTAACTCCAAGGATCAGGACACATTCAAAGTCAAATAAAAAGGGAGTTTATTGAAAGGGCACAAGGGGCAATCCCTAGGCATCCAAGACAAAGCACTAGAGCAAGGACCTACAGTGGAACTTAAATTCAGAAACCAAGGTTACTCTTTGAATCCACTGCTCCAAAATGGTCTGCTTTTCTGTGATTGCTCCATTCTCTTGCCTCTTCCTATGATTTCTTTTAGCCTTACAATTTCAAACGCCTAGAAAAGAGAATCTGATTGGCCTAGTGTGGGTCTCTAGTATACATCTACTCCTGGCCATAGGATCTGTGTTCACGTGTTATGTGTGTTCTCTTGTGTTGTAGGTGTGTGTGAGTTTCCTGAAGTACACTGGGCTGTCTATTCTAGAGACTGGGGGTCAGGAAGGTTCTCCAAGAGGTAATAGTTGGGGGGCAATGCCATCTGTGCCCCATTCTACAAGTCCAGGCTCCCCATATATCACACCTGCCATTTTGTGATCCCCCCTCCCCCCCTCAGAATATCTGTAGTCTCCTTTACAAGTATTAGGAAAAATAACAAGTTCTCCAATGCCCCACAGAGAGAGGTCAGTGATGGGCACTGGGAGATTGTTCAGGAACCCTAGCTGATGCTTTTAACATAGCAGACGAAAGTCTGGCCGGGTGCCTTAGTCAAAGTAGGAGCATCGACATAGCAAGATGGTTAGAAAAGAAAAAAATAGCAGAGGAACTACCCACTGCCCCTTCTCACCACACCCCAGCCATACCCACTGATGGGCTGATCAGTGCCTGGACCTCGTGGTGAGGCACAAAGCTGCCCTGTCAACCTCTCCTAGATGAGCCTCAACAGCACCCAGCAAGAACAGTCTTTGTCCTAAACTATGCTGAAGGTAACCACATGCTGACGTTCTTGAAAGTATCTTAAGGATCTTTGTCCTGTGAGACTATTTTTGGTCCCTGTGTCTTTGAAGCTGTACATTCAGTTGGAACTATCTAATGCTTACCTCTTTTAGATTGTGTCTACACTGAGTTTCCTGTTTGGATTAGAATCTGTATAGTTCTGGGAACAGCACCAAATCACATTTTGAGGCTCTAAGTGGAAGATATCAGCTCATGATACCCTTGGGCCTAAGCTTGTGTCTACAAATAGCTTCTTTTTGTGGCAACAAATTAGTTCTGGGGTTTATTTTATTCTGCATTATTTCCGATGTCTGCCTCGCTGCCTGAATCTGCTGAGTGATGATCAAGTCCTTCATTTATCTTATAAGTAGATCTGGCCTGGAATTCTCCTCTTTACTTGTGTCTTTTGACCTTCCTAATAGGTCTTTGAATTTAAAATCTACTTGGTTTGTAAAGCTCCCCTGTGCAGTGTTATGTGGAGAGGTGCTAGAGAAAGCAGAACTGTCATTTTGTAAATGGGATTTTAACAAAAACTTATGTTACTAGGGGGGAAAATCTGATTTAATTTTAAAGAAAGCATTTGACTATTAGCTTACAAAGAATGCCATTTTTTTTTTCATAGCTACGAAGTCATCAGGTAATTTGCTGTGTGTGCAGTGACCATTCCGTGGCTCTCCTTCACCTTGAGGGGAGGAGGTGCCTCCTGAGCGCCCGAAAGCACCTTTTCCCTGTGAAAATGATAAAATGGCATCCCGTCGAGAACTTTCTAATTGTTGGATGTGCAGATGACTCTGTATACATCTGGGAAATTGAGACAGGTAAATTGAAATTTTACCCCTTTTCATCCTTTATATCTTTATGCATCAAAGCATTTGGCTGGGTGGAGAGTTCCAGAAAAGACACGGTGATGCCCTCACTTGCTTTTACCTTTGGTTGGGCTGCATTTAATGGCTTCGTTTGAAGGTGTGTATGGAAAATAAACACAACAGCCCAAGTCAGATCCTAACCCACTGATGATTACCTGACAGAGCAGTGCGCAGGAATGAGCCGGATATTTCTGGAAGCTATAAATAAAAACATAAGTTGTCTACTTTAATTATTAACAAGAGAGAAATTTAGTGTCCTACTACTAGTCTCAGTCATTGAATTCTGCTTTCTTCAGCATACTCACCATCTCAGCAACATTTTGAGCTAATTGTTGATCAGTAATCATGGAATATAATTAATTACAAAACTCCAAAATGTTGAGTCAGAGAAACTGAAAACTGAGTGGTTCCATTGAACTTTTGATGTCAGAGCATAGAGAATGTATAGTTTGAACTTTTAAGTTTTTCAAAAAGTTTTACTGTATAACTTAAGATTGAGAGTAACACATTTCAGGCCAATGCTGGGAACAAATCAAATAAAGCGAGGTAATGAATGAATGTGAGTCAAGGGAGTGCCCTGGAGAGTACATTTTACTGAAACCATTGCATGATTTGTATTGATTAATCAGTGGTGGCTTTATGCTGGGCGTTGTGAACAGACTGGATAGCTTATAATAGTTTAGAGCCATACTTCACCAAAATAATTGCTATTTTCTTTACATTTGACTTTCATGTATTAATGACGATGGTACACGGAGGATGCAAGATAATACCACCTTACATTTGTGCTTTGCTTTACAGCTTTGATGGGCCTCATGCTTATTTCCCATTAGATTATCACAACTTCTAGGGTAGGTAGAAGCGGTATTATACCCCATTGCATGGATGAGAAATTTGTTGCTCTGATCTGTAAGTGTGCTAGGTTACACACTAGTAAGTGGTGAACCAATATGAGGCCCCCCTCCCCGTTGTTCTTTGCACATATTCACAAGATTAAGAGAGTTTAGAATTCTTAGGTAATCTATCAACCTGAGTGATGATTGAGTATAATGGATCAAATAGGTTCTAATGCCTGGACTTGCCTCCAGGACCTGCAAGCAAAAACTGTATGATCTTGGACAAATAACTTGGCTTCACTGCTTGTCAATTTGCTCACCTATGAAATAGGAGTAATAATACTTGTCTTCCTATTAGGATTAAACTAACAAATACCTCCAATTCTTATAAACAGAGCCTGTAGATGCCAAGTCTTTAGTAAGAGTTAACTATTATTAATATTATTTAAAAATGCAGCAAAATCTTGATTTGTGCTAGTGAAATATGAATCTGTAAAACACATACACTTATAAATGTGTGCAACTGCATTTTTTAATGGTTATGATAGCATGTATGTATTTATTTATTTATTTTAACTTTTTATTTTATCTTGGCATATAGTTGCTTAACAACATTATGTTAGTTTCAGGTGTACAACAGAGTGATTCAGTTATACATATACATGTATCTATTCTTTTTCAAATTCTTTTCCCAATTAGATTGTTACAGAATATTGAGCAGAGTTCCCTGTGCTACACAGTACATCCCTGTTGGTTATCCATTTTAAATATAGCGCAACTGCATTGTCTTTAATTGTGAAATTGTAAATACTTGCTCATCAAACATATTTTTTCCTAGAAAATGGAGTCTAGCAAGAATAAAAAAAATCTGGGCACTCATAAGTGTTTATGGTTCCATTGCCCCACCAGGACACCTTTCAGGCTATGCAACTTTTAATTTATCTGTTCCTGATGGGGCGGGCAGTAATGAAGGGAAGCCAAACCACTAGTCCTTCTTGAAACCATATTTATTCCCACGTCGTATTTTAATTGTATTATTTCTTTTTATGCTCCCAAGGTATATAACCAAATGTAGAACAGTTGAAAAATACAGAGAAACATAAAAAAAATCCAAATAATCTGATCCCACTGCCTAAAGATAGCTGCTATTTATATTTTGATCTACTTTCTGTCAGACATCTTTCTATGTCGATAAATAGATGTCTATATTATATTTCAGTCACAGTCCTGGCCAGAAATTGAAGTCAACCCAGCTGGGTTAAGTAAAGAGACTTTAAGGAAAGGACTCTTTATAGGGATGTGGATAGGGATTAAGGAACAGACAAGGAGTGGATAGTGAGGCCATCACCCAGACAGTAGCAGTATCAGGAAGCTCTTACCACCTCTAGGGCTGAAGTGAAAGACAAGAAAATAGTGGTACTGGAACCCAGTTAAGCTGAAGCCAAAGAGGAGTGGATACTCCCTGGGATCATGGAAGAGAAACAGCTCCCACCAGAAATGCAGTACTGATACAAAGAGAGAGTTGGAAGAAATTCTCTTCTCTCTCCTTCTGCAGTCACCATCTTCATTAGTTTAATCCAACTGGAAGTCAGAAGGATATTCAGTTCTAGGCATCAGCCAGGGGCACAGAACAGGACACAGAAGGGTATTGGAAGGATGGAGTGGGTTGTCAAATGGACAATAATTGACATTTTGGCCATTATGGACACACCATACTTAAACTCAGGAATCTCCTATAGTTGGTTATGTATATTGTTTCCTATAAAAAATAGCTTATTTTAAAATGGCCATATAAAATGATATGCACATGTTTAGTGCCCAGTTAACTTATAGGATATTTATTCCAAATGAAGCTATGAGGCTGTTTATCTCTTGGTGATCTGCAGTAATAGTTTATAAACAACCATAACTCAACTTAAGCTTATAATTGGTGAAAATGTTACGAATAATTGTATCATTGCCTTCACATTTGTGATGTGCCTCTTCACTTTTTCAAAGCATCCTCCCCTTGATAATCTCATTTGAGCCCCATGACACTCTGGAGATGGCTGACAAGTAAACTCCTTACCACACTCATTCCTTTTGAGTAAGTCTATGTTGTTCCTTTTAGTCTGTGTCTGGTATTGGCTTTGTTTTGAGTTGCCCTTAACCTCAGCAATTCCAATTTTGTTTAAAATTTAATGAACTACTTTTTCTTTCTCAAGCTGTATTTCATCTGGCTAAGATATTTCCATTATGTTTGCTGTACTTGATATCTATTTTATCCTTTTTCTGTAAAGGTGGGAAAATCCAGGATCAGGAAGACTTTCCATTTATAGTTTCATAAAGTTAGGAGAAAAAATGCTGGCTAAGACCAAAATAATTAGGCTGAAAAGAGGTCTATGAGGGTATAGAATATGCTTGTTCACTGACATGCCCGGCACATGAATAAATGAACCAACCCAAGTTTTCTTGGACTTCAGTAGACTGAGTACAAATGAGTTCATCTTACCATTGGCCGGTTGCAGTGGCTCTTAGAACGTGGCTGCCCAACTGTAGATAGAACCTTAGCTTTCTCTTCCAAGTCTCCCTTAGGGTTTCTGGAATTCACAGGTGCATATCTCACTTCCTTGTGTAGAAGTCTGTGTATTTTCTACGCCAGCCAATTTTTCTTCTTGTTTTCCTTTTAGCTTTGCTGAAAGGTTCAAACTTGGTTCCATGTGTGAACAGACCTATTCTCTGCTCCATTTTTCCAGCCCTCTGCCTCCTCTAAATACATGGAGGAGAATAAATTGACACTCAGGCATTTATCAGATCTTTCAGCACTAGAGCAACTCCAGAGCTCCTAGAGAGAGAAATAGGAGGTGTCAGCGGGATAAGGATTTGGGGGCAAGAGACCTAGAAATAAAAGGCAGGGGAAGGGGATTAAAGCCAAAGGTAATTAATTCTCAACTGTACCAAAAGCCCACCTTGGCAGAAGGTTGGGGGGTGGGGTATAGGTCAGTCCCTGTGCCACCTTCCTCCAGGTGTGGAAGATGGGATATGAGACTTTAGTTTTTCACAAACACTTTACAACCTATTCTCACTTTATTCATGAGAGGTATTTATTCATTTATTTATTCTCTTTGGTAGAATGCACAAGCATATTCTAGAGCCACGTACCCCCATGCCTATCTTACCTTGAAATTGTCTGAGGTGTATCTTTTCAGTGACAGGTGGCATAGCCAGATATGTACCAGGGTAAAGTTTGGGATCATAGGTGGGCATGCTCATCTCATGGGAGAAGCAAACAATCAAAGCAGAGGAGTATTTATGCAGCAGTGGGGCCCCTTGTCTTCTGGCTAAAAGTGCAGTGCTGCCAGGTTGGGAGTGATGAGGGCATCTAGTTTTGCTTATTGATTTAGCAGATGTCCCATGATGTTTAGGCCTGATTAGGAAGGGAAAAAATTGGAGATGTCATTTTGATTAATATTTGAGCTCCCACAGTGTATTTGACACTGACAACTCTGGGCAGTTTTGTTACCCTCATTGCTATGAGACACAATAGAGATAATGTAATACTGATTTTTTCCCCTAAAATGCATACCAGAAATAAATCTCTGCTCTTAGTTCATTTTTCTTTTGAGAATTGAATTTAAATTAATTCTGAGGACTTTTCTGTTCACAGCAATGGATTTACATAGCAGAAAACTTGTATAATGAATTTCTTGTGTGTTATTAAATATAAATGATATTATTGAAGGTCTTCTGTTAAGCTTATGGCCTGTGTTGTGAAATATGCTATATTAAACAACTGAATTTTTTTGTGGGAAAAATGAAGGCTTATTTGCTTGAAAATAAAACATTTATTGATAAGATAGGTCAAAAACACTTTTTCTGTAAAGGGTTGGAGAGTAAATATTTTCAGCTTTGTGGTCCATATGATCTCTTTTGCAGCTACTGAACTCTGCCTTTGTATGTAGCACAGAAGCCATTGACAATACATAAAGGAGTGGGTGAGGCTTTGTTCCAATAAAACTTTATTTACAAAAGCAGACAACAGGCTGGATTTGCCTTGCAGCAGTAGTTTATAGACCCCTAAGAATGATGGTAGTTTTTTTTTTTCTCTTTAATTTATTTATTTTATTTTTGGCTGTGTTGGGTCTTCGTTGCTGCGCACGGGCTTTCTCTAGTTGTGGCAAGTGGGGGCTACTCTTCATTGAGGTGCGCGGGCTTCTCATTGCAGTGGCTTCTCTTTGTTGTGGAGCACGGGCTCTAGGCATGTGGGCTTCAGTAGCTGTGGCACGTGGGCTCAGTAGTTGTGACTCGTGGGCTCTAGAGCACAGGCTCAGTAGTTGTGGTGCATGGGCTTAGTTGCTCTGCAGCATGTGGGATTTTCCTGGACGAGTGATTGAACCTGTGTCCCCTGCATTGGCAGGTGGATTCTTAACCACTACGCCACCAGGGAAGCCTGATGGTCATTCTTTTTAAAGATCACTATTTTGACACCTCATTCTAAAGCAGTTTGTAATTTTAATTCATTATACTTCACTGACTCTCTATGGTTATACCCATTTTGCAAAGGAGGAAATGGAGCACAGAGATTTTCTGAATCCAAAGGTCCTCAGGCTGAGTGTTGGGCACTTGCACTGGAATGTGTGTCTCTCTTTCGTTCTGGTGTGTTCTTCACTGTACCGTACAACAGGAGCACCTTCTGCAGATGGAGGTTAGCTTTTTGAGACTGTCAAGCAGGGAATTACATAAGAAAAACTCTGAGAAGAAAAGAAATGGCTACCAGGACCCCCACCCCCACCCCGCCATTGCTCCCTTGAAGGAGAGGGTCTCTGGCTATCTCTTGGCACCTGGCTCTCAATTTACATGCAGTTCTAACAGCCCTGGTCATCAGATTTCTCAGCTGACAGATTAGAAACAGCAAATTGCAAGTGGGGAGACTGTTAGTGGCAGGCACTCTGGTAGCAAAAGCAACAGCTGACGGGAAGGGAGGATAGGCAAAACTATGTGTCACTGCTCAGGGCAGTCTTTCCTGTACTCAGGGGAAGACGGTCACCCAGAAACATAAATGCTGAGATTGTTTCCCTTGTTCAGGAAGCTCTTAAATATGTTACGGGCAGCTGCCAGTCCCCTTCCTGTGGCTCCTGCTGGGGAGCTGGGCTTTCTCTTTCCCAGCACTAGCTTCAAGAAGAATATTTAAAGGCATTATATCCAAGGTGGATTCTAGACCTAAGAAAATCTCAGAAGCGGCTTGGGGCCTGGAGTTCAAGGCCAATGAGTGGGTAGAACTGAGAGTCCATGTGAATCTATTTTTGTTCATGTCTTCTTGTGTCTGCTCAGGTAATGTGAGCTGTGTGACCTTGAGCAGGAAGCTTTACTGCTGCAGTGTGGCCTGAGGATCCAGCCTCTGGTTATGACATGGTTTCTGTGGGAAAACACATTCTGAGTTTTAAAACAACCATCTTATAAACAGACCATTGGAACAAAGCCTATGAATATGAAATTAAGGAAGTAAGGAAGAAGATAATACATTTTGGAGTTATTTTCACCACAGGTGTTAAATTTCCTCTCTCTTAATTTCTTTTTCTTAGTGAAATGAGTAGCAGTTAGCTATAAAATTATTCAATCTACTATGATGCCATGTAAATGAAGCATTTGTTCTTCCGTGGTTTCAAAGTACAAAAAAAAAAGAAAATTTAAAAACTAAAACTATTAAGAGAGATAAATGAAGTTTGTCAACTAATAGCTAATAGGCCATATTTTTAGAAAACATCCAGTGTTTAATCTACTATAGATCTGAGTTTCCTTTAATTGTTTAGGGTGAGGTCTATATAGATATATGCAAGGCACAGTCTCCCAGATATATGTAGTCATATTTTCCCTAACAGAATAGAATCATGTGTCTAAATTCCTACTTTGCCACGCCAAAATATCACAGAAGGTCACTACTTGGAGGAGTAATTTTCCAGTCCACAAATTTTAGTTGGTTTTCTTCTTTTGCAGTATATGTTGGGTTGGCCAAAAAGTTAGTTCGGATTTTTCCGTAAGGTGTAACAGAAAAACCTGAATGAACGTTTTGGCAAACCCAATAGTATATTTAGTATATAGCATAGAGTATATAAAATAAAAATTTTAAATTCCACTAGTTACCAACTATACCATTCTGAGGGGCAGTTTTGCTTGGTTTTCTCATCAAGGAAAGACACCCCTTTGTAGATATAGGGGTAAAGTTATGTTGTGTCGACTGCCTTGTCAGCACAAAACAAGTATGACTTTCATTATATGCGTTTTAAAGGTAGGTTTTGGGTATGCAGCATCCGACAGGCCGTAGTCTCTCCAGTGTGTCATTTTCTCAAAGTCACGTTATTTTGTTGTGGTAGATTATAGATGGAACTCTCTTGGGATGATTGTTTTTAGAAAACAAAAATAGGATGCATTAAAGCACAGGGTGGGCTTTTTTCCTATATCACCTTTTCTTCTTTATTATAATAATTACTGATGTTATTGCTCAACGTGTATTTTTAGTTTTACTGCCTATTTTTTGAATCTTTATTTTTTTGTCCTTGGTCCTAATTATCACAGCTACACTATAATTTGAGATTTTGATTCACGTAGTATTGTGTGCACGTCCATGCAAGTTTTTATTGTACGCACTTGTGCACATGAGCTTTGTCTGCAGTTTAGCTACTGAATAGTTGCACAATTGTCAAAGTTCAATGTCTTGAGTAGAAATTAGCATCCAGAGGGGTTATGACCATGAGCCCTGAGATTCGTACTGCTGGGTTTGAATCTTGTTCTACTCTTTCCAATCTTTATTATCCCCAGTCAACTTTTAACTCCTCAAAGAATCACCATCTCTTCATGGCAATTAGCACTGAATAAACATTAACTATTACTTATTAAGTCCTTCATATATTACCATACCAGTTTATACTGAAAATTTCACTGTTTCTCCCTCTTTACCTCCTGTCCCCACTCTAGTTGAGCTCAACAGTTATTTCTTATTCTGATGAAAGGCATACCACTCTGAGGTATACTAGAATTATCACATATGGCCTTCCAATAAAATCATGGAAAGTTTATCCCTTTGAAACAATTTGAAAAAACATAGGGCAACGTATAAGAATGTGATATATGAATTATGCTAAAGTGCCCAAATGTACTGACAAGTATTCTAAGCTCTTAGCTGAAGTCAGGGATGAGGGCAAGTTAGTGTAGTAGAGAGTTTTGTTACTAGTTCCCATAGCACAATGTACTTATAATTTCATACTTAAAATTTCATACTTCAGTAGCCTAAAACACCATAAGGGCAAGAACTGTGTCTGTCATGTTCACTGTTCTATTCCCAGAAGCTAGCATAACACCTAACACATGGGAAGAAATTAACAAATATTTGTTGAATTTAATTAAAAATTTTAAAAATATTTAGCTTTTGTAAACAATATGCTACTAAACAACCAATGAATCACTGAAGAACTCAGAGAGGAAGTAAAAAGTACCTAGAGACAAATGAAAATGAAAACATGTTGATCCAAAACCTATAGGATGCAGCAAAAGCAGTTGTAAGAGGTAGTAGTATAGCCATACAAGCTTACCTCGGGAAACAAGAAAAATCTCAAATAAACAACTTAAACTTACACCTAAAGGAAGTAGAGAAAGAACAAACAAAACTCAAAGTTAGTAGAAGGAAAGAAATCATAGAGATCAGAACAGAAATAAATAAAATAGAGACTAAAAAAAAATAGAAAAGATAAATGAAGCTAAAAGCTGATACTCAGAAAAGATAAACAAAATTGATAAACTTTTTGCAAGAATCATTAAGAAAAAAGGGAAAGGGCCAAAATCAATAAAATCAGAAATTAAAAAGGAGAAGTTACAACCAACACCACAGAAATACAAAAGATTATAAGAGACTACTAAGAAAAACTGTATGCCAATAAAATGGACAACCTAGAAGAAATGGACGAAATTTCTAAGAAGAAATTCTTAGAAAGGTACAATCTCCCAGGACTGAACCAAGAAGAAATGGAAAATTTGAACAGACCAATTACAAGTAATGGAATTTAATCAGTAATTTAAAAAATACCAACAAACAAAAGTCCAGGACCAGCTTTTTATAGGTGAATTCTACCAAACATTTAAAGAAGTGTTAACACCTATCCTTCTGAAAGTATTCCAAAAATTGCAGAGGAACGAACACCACCAAACTCATTCTATGAGGCCAGCATTACCCTGATACCAAAACCAGACAAAGATATCTCAAAAAGGAAAATTACATATTACTGATGAACATACATGCAAAAATCCTCAACAAAATGTTAGCAAGGCAAATCCAACAATACATTAAAAGGATCATACACCATGATCAAGTGGGATTTATCCCAGGGTTGCAAGGATTTTTCAGTATCTTCAAATCAGTCAATTTGATATACCACATTACCAAATAGAAAACTAAAAACCATATGATCATCTCAATAGATGGATAAAAAGCTTTTGACAAAATTCAACACCCATTTATAATAAAAACTCTCCAGAGAGTTGGCATAGAGGGAACATACCTCAACATAATAAAGGCCATAGATGACAAACTCACAGCTAACATCATACTCAACAGTGAAAAGCTGAAAGCATTCCCTCTAAGATCAGGAACAAGGCAAGGATGTCCACTCTCACCACTTTTATTCAACATAGTATTGGAAGTCCTAACCATAACAATCAGAGAAGAAAAAGAAATAAAAGGAATCCTAATTGGAAAGGAATATGCAAAACTGTCACTATTTGCAGGTGACATGATACTATATGTATAAAATCCTAAAGATGCCACCAGAAAACTACTAGAGCTCATCAATGAATTCAGTAAAGTTGCAGGATTCAAAATTAATGTACAGAAATCTGTTGCAGTCTATACACTAACAATGAACTGCCAGAAAGAGAAATTAAGGAAACAATCCCACTTACCATCACATTAAAAAGAATAAGATACCTAGGAATAAACCTACCTAGGGAGGTAAAATATCTGTACTTGGAAAATGATAAGACACTGATGAAAGAAATTAAAGGTGACACAAACAGATGGGAAGATATACCTTATTTTTGGATTGGAAGACCTGATATTGTTAAAATGGCCATACTACCCAAGATAGTCTACAGATTCAAGGCGATCCCTATCAAAACACCAATGGCATTTTGGACAGAACTAGAACAAATAATCTTAAAATTTGTATGGAAACACAAAAGATCCCAAGTAGCCAAAACAATCTTGAGAAAGAAGAACAGAGTTGGAGGAATCATGTGCCCTGACTTCAGACTATACTACAAAGCTACAGTAATCAAAACAGTATGGTATTGGCATGAAAAACGGAAATATAGATCAATGGAACAGGATAGGAAGCCCAGAGATAAACCCACACATTTATGGTCAATTAATCTACAACAGAGGAGGCAAGAATATACAGTGGAGAAAAGAGTCTCTTCGATAAGTGGCACTGGGGAAACTGGACAGCTACATTTAAAAGAATGAAATTAGGAAATTCTCTAATATCATATACAAAAGTAAACTCAAAATGGATTAAAGACCTAAATGTAAGACCGGAAACCATAAAATGCTAGAAGGAAACATAGGCAGAACTCTCTTTGACATAATTCATAGCAATAGTTTTTGGATCTGTCTCCTAAAGCAAAGGAAATAAGAGCAAAAATAAACAAATGGACCTAATTAAACTTAAAAGCTTTTACAGCAAAGGAAACCATCAACAAAACAAAAAGACAGCCTACTGAATGGGAAAAAATATTTGCAAATGATATGACTGAAAAGGGGTTAATGTCCAACATATACAAACAGCTCATACAACTCAACATCAAAAAAAGAACCTGATTAAAAAATAAACATTTTTCCAAAGAGGACGTGCAGATGGCCAATAAGCACATGAAAAGATGCTCAACATTGCTATTCATCAGGGAAAATGCAAATCAAAACCACAGTGAGATATCGCCTATCAGATTGGCTATCATTAAAAAGAACACCAATAACAAATGTTGGTGAGGATGTGGAGAAAAGGCAACCCTCGTCCACTGTTGGTGGGAATGTAAATTGGTGCAGCCACTGTGGAAGACAGTGAGGAGGTTTCTCAAAAGACTAAAAATATAACTACTATGTGACCCAGCCATTCCAATCCTGGGTATATATCTGAATAAACAAAAACACTAATTCGAAAAGATACATGCACCCCGAAGTTCATAGCAGCATTATTTACAGTTGCCATGAAACCTAAGTGTCCATTAACAGTTGAATGGATAAAGAAGATGTGGTATATATCAATATGTACAAAATGGAATATTACTCAGCTATAAAAAAGAATGAAATTTTGCCATTTGCAAAAACATGGATTTAGAGGATATTATGCTAAGTGAAATAAGTTCTAGAAAGAGAAATATTGTATGATACCACTTATATGTTGAATCTAGAAAATACAACAAACTAGTGAATATAACAATAAAGAAACAGACTCACAGATATAACAAACAAAACTAGTAGTTACCAGTGGGGAGAGAGAAGGGGAGAGGGGCAACAGAGGGGTTGAGGAGTATGAGGTAAAAACTATTATATGTAAAATAAACTAAACGATGTATTGTTCAACACAGGAACTATAGCCAACATTTTATAATAACTATAAATGAAGTATAACCTTTAAAAATTGTGAGTCACTATACTGTAACTTACCTGTAACTTACATAATATTGTACATCAACTATACTTCAATAAAAATGCAAAATAATTTAATCTATGGCTACTAAAAAGGAATTTGGAAAAAGTTTGGATAAGACATAAAACCTCTTCTGGGAAAAAAATTTAAAAATATTTAGCTTCTGTAAGCATAAATCATTCCATACGACTCATTATTCACTCCTAATCTATCAAACTAATGTTCCTGCCCAATATTTAGCGACAGAAAATTGTGCCACTGTTAATTTGTACACTTTTTGGCAAATCACTAAATTGATCAAAGCCTTAGTTTCCTCATGGTGATGGTGATGATACTTAATACAATGCTGCAGAAGAGATGTGAGAAGTTAGTATGTGTGAGAATGCTGGCTTTATTTTATTAGTTAACCACATATATGTGTGTATATATTACACATATATTTATATACATAAATATCTATATATCTATTTCTATCTATCCACATATATATATAAATATATATATATATATCACATGGTTGTGCTAATAAAAAAGAAACCAGAGCAACAAAAGAAAAATAAATGGGACTCCATAAAAATTAACAACTTTTGCCCATCAAAGGACATTATGAAGAATGTGAAAAGACAGCCTACAGAATGGATAAACTTATTTGCAAATTATATATCTCATAAATGTTTAATATCCAGAATGTATAAAGAACCCTTACAACATAATAAAAAGACAAACAAGACAATTTTTAAAAGGACAAAGACTTGAATAGATATTCCTTCAAATAAGATATGCAAACGGCCAACAAGCACATGAAAAGATTATCAACATGTTAGCCATCAGGGAAATGGAAATCAAAATCACAATGAAATACCACATCACATTCACATTTATAATAAAAAAATGGAAAATAACAAATTTGCCAAAGATGCAGAGACATAGGAACCCTTATAGATTGCCAGTGGGAATATGAAGTGGTGCAGCCACTGTAGGAAACAGTTTGGCAATTCCTCAGAATTTAACCAGAAATACCATATGAACCAGCAATTTCACTTCTAGGTATAGACCCAGAGAAATAACAACATATATCTACACAGAAACCTGTACGTGAATGTTTGTACCAGCACTGTTTGTAATAGCCCAAGGGTGGAAACAACCCAAATGTTCATCAGTGGATGAAGGGATAAACAAATTATGGTGTATACAATGAAATTATCATCTATCCAAATGAGGAACTGATACAAGCTACAATTTGGATGCACCTCAGAAACATTATGCTAAGTGAAAGAAGCCAGTCACAAAAGATCTTATATTTTGTGATTCTTTTTATATGATATATCAAGAATAAGCAAATCCATAGAGGTAGAAAGTAGATTAGTGGTTATCAGGAGATGGGGAACGATTGCTTAATGGGTATTGGGTTGTCCTTCAGGGGTGATGAAAAAAATGTGAAACTAGAGAGAGTTGGTGGTTGCACAACATTGTAAATGCACTAAATGCCACTGAATTGTACACTTTGAAATGGTTAATTTTATGTTATGTCAGTTTCACCTCAATATAAATAAGAAAACGCAGAAATACAGATAGTATAAAGGAAACATTTTTAAAAGCAGTAGAATTCTAAAATTTGTTGATAATCATTAATGGTTAGCATATTATAATTTTAATGTTTTTTCCTTTTACATATTAATCTATACAGAGACATGCTTATATTTATTTTGGTTTGTGAAAGTGTTTAATAAGGCATTATCCAATTATTAGTTCATTATTTTCATTATTGATATAACAACCGGGATGTATAATGGGGGTCTTTAGAGGTTTTTTTAAACCCTAAATGAAATCAAGTATTTCTTTCCATTTTGAATGTAGGAAACATTTCACAGCAGTATTAGCAATACCTGTGACTTTCTCAACAATAGACATCACAGGTAATTTTCATATCACATTACAATTGTTGCCAGTATCTCAAAGTATCATTTATGTTTATCAGTGTCGTAAACTTTTAGCCCCACCACTAGTTCTTGCTATTTAAATACATTAATAAAGAAGCATATAATTTTTTAAAAAATTATTTTGATGATTATATTTCAATATAATTGATATTCTTTATTATCCTGTGTATTTTATTTCCAACATTTTAAAATATTAATTGTGAGAAAGGGTTCATTGGCATTCCCACTGCTAAAGGGGTTCATGGCACAAAAATGGTTAAGAATTCCCTGTTGGTCTAAATGATTTGTAATGTGGGATGCATCAGAATTACTCAATGGTAGCAGTACAGTTGGGGAGTATAAATCGATATCTGCCTTTTTAAAAAATATCAGAGCAAAAATACAATAATAATAAAGAATTTAACCTTATTTTTCAACCAAATTAAATCCAACAATTAACAGTGCAGCACTGAAGAGAGGCATATGAGTCTCATTGTATATTTTCTTTTACTTCCATATTAAGCCTCGGTAGACTCCTTTTACATGCATGTGAATACACACACACACACACACACACACACACACACACACACACACACGTGTGAATGTATTGCTCACCCCCCCACAGGAATCTTCTGTAATTCCATGTAGTGAACATGAACCTCTACTTTGGTGAAATTATATAAATCTTCATTTGATTTTATAATTTTACAAGCTTTCAAAGTAAAGAAATTCCAAGGATGTAGACAAATTCAAGAAAACAATAATCTTCATGGGGTAGTTTCTGCTGTGCTCTTTAAAAATCCATATATCACATTGAAAATCTATTAACAAAAGAAGCCCAAATAATTTTCTTTTCCCAAATTTGGATTTGTTTCTTTCTCAATCCTCATTTGTTATAAACATTTGAACAATTTTCTACATTTTATTGAAAAATTATACTTTATGTGAATATGGCTCCATATTGTTTTTAGATACCCCAGATGACTTTTAAAATTCTACAGTATATGATTAATTTTTATCTGATAACACACATACAGGAATATGCGTGTATGTGTATACATTTTAATTAATGTATTATTCAACTTCATCATTTTTTAATCTTCTGGCATGTTAATATGTATTAGTCATATTGTGGTATTTGTAGGTTGTCTTTGGAGCATTTTGTATGGTCAGAAAAAAATATGAACATCAATACAGTCTCATTCTAATCATAAAAATAAATACTTTTTGCTCTTAAAATTACTTTCACCAATTAAGTGCCATGCTTCACTGCTTTTATTATTTCCCTTGTCAGCTGCTATCTTTCTGGGTTTTATTTTAGTAAAGAAAATACTTGCAATAATCAGTTTTAGCTTATTCCTGCAGTCTGATTAAATTTTGGATCAAGTGCTGGCTGCATATGTTAGTTACAAATCTGCATTTAATGTTCTCAGGAGCTTATTCTATAGCAACAAAAAGAGGAACACATCAGGAAGGCTGCTCTGTGGCTCTTCCTTAACTTGGCCCCTTTTGCGAGCATTTTATATGAACACTTGGAACATTAGTGGGTTTCACAGCTGCCATGTTTGGTGAAATAAACCCAAAGGAGCCATCTGCCCCTCCCCATGCTGCCTCCTTTCAATTCCCTAACAACTTCACAGTAGCCAGCTGCCACAGAAACGATTGGAAAAGCAAGACTCAGTGGACTGTAATAATTGTTATTCTCTGGGAAAGTGGGTTCTCTGATTTGGCTGAGAGATAAAGGATATTGAACGCACTTGATTCATCTGAGGGTATCAATAATATCCAACTTCCACCATTAACTTACTTGTTAGGATTTGATGGGAAAGGTCTTTTGTGTTTCCAGGGTTGAATCAGGAGAAAACAAATCCAAAGGTCAAGTCCTTGGCTTGGGTGGTGAGCAGGGAATTTGACTACGGGAATGTTGTCAGATTTTATCTTGTGCCATACAAAAAGTTGGTTGCTAATCTCAGCCTTGTCAAAAGTCCTGCGACAGGACTGGCCCACTATTTTTCCCTTTCACATTCAAATACAGGTGGATTCCATCCACTCTAGGCCAAAGAAGACAACGGATTTGTTTCAGCCACTTGGAAGAGTCAGAGTAACAGAAGCTCCACTGAGGGACACAGGATGTCATCTTATAGTTTGTTCATTGTTTGAGGGGATAGCAAGTCGTTTTTGTAACGTTAGTTAAATGAATTGTACTTTATGCTGACAGGTCGAAATTGAGAACCAGGAAAAGAACTGGAATAAGAAGGTTTGGTAAGACAGTTTACTTTTAACCCATGATTTGCACTGGAGGTTAACCTTCTTTGGTCATCACATTTCTCTTACTTCCAGAAGCATCAGTTTTAAGTCTAGTTAGGATTATCACATTTTACATGTTTCTTATTTTATGTCTGTTATTCTTAAAACATATTCTTATCTTCATTTTTCACATCCATGATTGCCTTCCCAAGTTTGGCCTGTTAATGAAACTATCCCTCATCAATGATTTTTATAAAGCAAGTTTTGCTTTCTTTAAATACTAGATTTAAAAGAATCTTTAATACATTATAATCTAATAATATATAAATAAAACAATCAGCAAAACTGGAAGTTTAGAATTAGATGACTTAGCTTATCTGAATAGAGATAAGGAGAGGTCAAATGCATGATCCAATATCCTATACTATAGAAAACTGAGCACCCTACCAACTTATTTCAGAAAATATCTTTTTCGTTAGCTCTGGCCTCCTGGCTATCAGTTATTGTGAATAAAGGTCCACGTTCTTCTAGCCGCAATTTAAAACTTAAAAGCTGTGAAAACAAAAGTTTTTTGTTTTTTTTTATTAGTTTGTGGTAAGGCAACAAAACCAAACCTTAATTCACATGAGGTTATTTATTCCACGAAGTGTGAGTATTCTCTTTTTGCTGCACATATATGACACGTTTGATTACTGTCTGCTCTTCCAGGCTCTGCTATAATTGTTTTACAATATGCATTTGCGCATGATCTTTTTTCTGCAAACTCTGAAAAATCCTGAATTCTAAAACACTATGGTCCCAAATGTTTGTTTGTTTGTTTTTAAATAAATTTATTTTTTTATTTTTTATTTTGGCTGCGTTGAGTCTTCGTTGCTGTGCGCGGGCTTTCTCTAGTTGCGGCGAGCAGGGGCTACTCTTCGTTGCGGTGTGTGGGCTTCTCATTGCGGTGGCTTCTCTTGTTGAGGAGCACGGGCTCTAGGTGCGTGGGCTTCATTAGTTGTGGCATGCGGGCTCAGTAGTTGTGGCTCACGGGATCTAGAGCACGGGCTCAGTAGTTGTGGCACACCAGCTTCATTGCTCTGCGGCATGTAGGATCTTCCCGGACCAGGGCTCGAACCTGTGTCCCCTGCATTGGCAGGCAGATTCTTAACCACTGCACCACCAGGGAAGTACCTCAAATGTTTTGAATAAGGAATTATGGGCTTCTGTTATCTTTCTCTGTTATTCTCCCCAAAGTATTTGATAGCTTTCTACAAAATGCCATGTATACTCTGTGTCTTTGTTTTCTTGCCTCCCATTTATTTAACACATTTTAATCTGGCTCTGCCTCCACTATTCTAATGGAACTGTTCTTGAGGTCACCTCGTTGCCAAGTCCAGTTGTCATTCTCTGGATGGCAAGTACTTGACTTGTCTGCACTCTGTCATCAGTGTCCTTCTCTTCTCTCTCCACCCTCAGCCTCACATGATACTGCCTTCTCCTGATGGCCAATAGCCCCTCTTTCCCAGGTTATCCTACTTGTGTATGCTCTTTCTCTATTGTTTCCTGAGTCTGTTCTCAGTGTCCTTCTCCTTTTGTTTGTATTTTCCTTGGGCTATTTTACCAACACAGATGCTTTTTTTGTATGGTAAGATACACATAACAGAAATTTTACAATTGTAAATAACTATTTTTCAGTGCATAGTTCTGGGGAATTAAACACATTTACATTGTTGTGCAACCATCCTCACCATCTTGGGAACATTTCCATCTTCCAAAAATGAAACTCTGTACCTATTTAAAAAAAGTCTTCATTCCTCCCTCCCCTCAGCCCTTTGCAAACACCAATCTACTTTCTGTCTCTATGAATTTGAATCTGACTACGCTAGGTACCTCATAAAAATGGAATCAGTACAGTATTTGTCCTTTTGTGATTGACTTATCTCACTTAGCACAATGTCACCAAGGTTCATCCATGTTGTAGCATGTGTCAGAATATCCTCTCTTTTTAAGGCTGAATGATGCTTCATTAATGTTTTCTAATTCAGAACTGGGTAGGACAATTGTTGATGCCATATGTAACTACATACAAATCACTTAGAGGAAGTGGCAGTGGATTATATACTATAGAAACAGTGATGGTGGTGAGAAGAGTAGGATAAAATGCTCTGGTTAAAGAATAAGAAAAAGGAAATGGTTCTATAGAGTTAAGAACACACCAAAGACCACTGGCTATATAAGTAAACTAAATAGCCATTCCATGAAAGTCCTGATCAGTAATTCCAAAGGGCATTACTGCTTCTTAACCTCAATATTGTCAAGTGTCTAGTAATGAACTTGGATCACTTGAAAGATAAGCTATGTTCTACATTTATTTTGTAAGCCTCCAGTAAAACATGGAATTATATAGTATATTTCAGAAGTACCAAAAACATTTAAAAATATACTTTAGGGCCAGATGGATTGGAATCTTTATCATCTTTTACATGACCTGCTGAAAATTTTCCTGACTACCTTGCCAGTCAAACACTTTCTTTAGTTCTCTTCTCCTTATTGCCAACCAAACATGATTTACTTTAAACTTAGCCCTGAAGATGCCAAGCCTCAAGGTCTGTGGTAGAAATGTACCTTACTGCACAGCATTCTTCTTGCCTTTTCCTAGCTTTTAGTCAAAATACCTTCCCTGACCACTTCCTCAACCACAGCACACACAAATCCCCTGAAACTTATCCTTTCTGAACCTCTGTTTTTTTGTACCTTCCTGCATTAAGAATTAAATAAGATGTGTATTAAGTGCTAAGCAAAGATTAAAGTGTACTTAATTAATGGTAGCTAATGGCAGTTTTGATGATGATGATGTTAAAAAGGAGGAGAAAAAACATATCTTACATATAATTCGTTCTGAAATAATTCAGAGCTTTTTTTTTTTTTCCCCCCTTGCGGTACGCGGACCTCTCACTGTTGTGGCCTCTCCTGTTGCGGAGCACAGGCTCCGGACGCGCAGGCTCAGCGGCCATGGCTCACGGGCCCAGCCGCTCCGTGGCATGTGGGATCTTCCCGGACCAGGGCACGAATCCGTGTCCTCTGCATCGGCAGGCGGACTCTCAACCACTGCGCCACCAGGGAAGCCTAATTCAGAGTTTTAAAAAGGCATTTTTTTGATGTGGTATATTATTGCTCAATCCCAGCTATTTAGTGAATCTACTCCTGGTTTCTAATACTCAGAGTATGAACGTAGGAGAAGGGGATTATTAAAAAGTATGGAATGTCTAGCCAGCCTTCACGTTTATTTGTTTTTATGACTACGCATGTATATATTTAGTTATTTATTTTGCTTAAGAAGCAGGACTTTCACATGTAAAATAGTGAAAACAACAACAACAAAACTTGAGGTCTAAATCTGTGGTCCAAAGTAAAAGTACTGCCACAAGTCCTACCTGCATTAGTTTCTTATTGCTGCGTAACAGATCACCACAAATTTAGCAACTTAAAACAATACCCATTTATTAACTCACAGTTATGTAAGTCAGTCCAGGTGAGCTCAGCTAGGTTCTCTGCTTAGGGTTTCACAAGGTCAAATTCAAGGTTCAACTAACTGGGCTCTGAACTGGAGGCTTTGAGAAAGAATTCAATTCCAAGCTCATTCAGTCCTTGGCAGAATTTAGTTCTTTATGGTTGTAGGTATGAGGTCCTTGCTGGCTGTTGGTGCTGTCACTCTCAGCTCCTCCAGGCCACTCCCTGATTCTTCTTTGTGGCTTCCTCTATCTTCAAAGCCAGCAATGGCACTTTGCATCCTTCTTATGCTTTAAATCTCTCTAGTCCCCCTCTTCCACCAGCTGGAGAAAACTCTTGCTAATTTGGCCTGGCCCACCTGAATAATCTCCCTATTTTAAGGGAGAAACCTTAATTATATCTGAAGTGTTAGTTTTTGCCATGTAACAACATAATCACTGAAGTACTATCATCATATTCACAGGGGAAGGAATCACAAAAAGATGAGGGTTATTGGGGGTTATTCGTAGAATTCTACCTATCATATTGGTGTTCAGGTAGGTTAGTGTCTCGAGGTCCCCATGGGTAAATGAACCCATAGAATGGAAGAATGAAGAAATAGGAGAAGCTTTTTGGGTAACTGGGTACAGAAACATGGCATGAAATTGTACAAGTGGCACCGGGGTGCCAGGATTATAGTGAAGGTACACTGAGAATTGGTGCTGACATGCCTGCTGGAGCTTTGATCACCCATTCTTTGCCTAAAGGAAACCACTGCCATGTACCAAGGGGAAATTGATTGCAATCAAAAGGTTTTTGTCCTCCCATGATCACCATATCCCTCCAGAAAAAAGGGACTTTCCATATGACTTCACCCCTCACCCAGCCAGCATCTTTATTCAGAAGACTGTTCTCTGATTTTTCCTTGTCCAATACTCTTCCTTTTTCCAGGAAAAATTCCAGATCAACTCAGCAAATAAACACCTAATTAAATTAACTGACAACAGAAGTGAATAAATGATAGAGTCAAATCTCTAGGGATATTGTATCCCCTAAGTAACTTAACCTTCAACCAAGAAAATGAAAGGAAAAAGTCTATTTTTGAAATATTTTAGAAGTAAAAAATAAGCATGTCTGGTGTAAAAGAATCAAAAATACAGAGTGAATGGCCTTTTACAATACTTAGAGGCAGTCCAATTTTAATGTTTTGTATATAATAGGTAATTATAAACTTAATTAAATATATTTTTTGTCTCATAATATAGAAATACTTTTCCATAAACATTCACTTCTTAAATTTGTTTTAAAATTATATGAAGTCTTAGAATGAGGTTAAAAATTGAAATTTATTCGTAGTAGCTTCTATGGTGTTAGCACATGTTTAAAAAGAAGGAATATTTAATAAGTAAATACCTTATCCAAAAAACTCTACTTTCAAATTTGTTTAAAATTAATGCATTATCTGTAATCCTTATACCTCAACAACTTTAAACCTCGATGTATTTTGGTCCTTTTTTTTCTTTCACCCCACCCCATCCCCACTCCTTTATTCAGTTTTTCTGGAGGTCAGTGATCAGAATTAGATGTGAGTGTTGAGGTGGCCCAGCTGATAAATCCCAGTGTTTCTTTGAATGTGCCAGAGGCAGTGGCAGAGCTGGGGTTAAGGTCGTGGTGGTCAGAGACTTTGTGAAAATGTATTCTACATACCCTTAAGGTACAGAAGGTTGATGTGAAGCCAATCGTGAGTTTATCATATTAGGACTTTTATATAGAGCAAAATGAGCTGCCTCCTTGGCAATCTATTTTACAGCTGAATTTATTATATTCAAATACATTTAGGAATGAAGGTACATGTCTTCATGCCTCGTTTAATGTTTTCAGATCCATCACCTATCCTCACCTTTCCCTTATTTTCTAGTTAGCTAAGTTTGATACCTCCAGGGTCCCCTGTCCCTGGTCAGAACCCCCATCAGTTATACATTTTCTGGAGTAAGATGCAGTAACTATGAAATGGTTTTGTTAGGAAGGGGGCACCAGGTCGATCTCCATACACTTCTGCGAGCAAGGCAATGAACTTCATGTGTAACTGAAGATAAATGGTAAATCTTACAACAGACCCAGTGGTCAGATTCCTTGATATGTTGAATTGGATTACAGCTGTCAGTCAGCTGTTTTGTTGAAAGGTGATTTTATTAATTTGACTACAAGATTTGGTAGCGAGGCCATTATTTTGGCCTATTCTCTTTTAGAGAGAGTCACTTTCAAATATAACTGTCCTCTTATTTACTGCCCAATATTGTGGTGGATTCAGTTAGAAAATGCCTACCTGATGTAGAAAAAAGACTAACTCTATGATGTGTCCACTCACATGTTCTTAATGTTAAGCTTTAGTCATATAAGTGTAATTTATATTAATTACTAATCACATAATAGGAATTATTTACCAAATTCTGATTTTTTCACAATCCCATAATAAGCACAATATTTACTTGAGAAAAAATTTTTGGTTAAGCAAATTGTTTAAAATTTGTTGGTTTATAATATATGTGATTTTACTGTGCTGGGTGGATTTTATGTTTCTGTAGTAATGCTATTTCTACAGAGTTCTTCTGAAGAAAAACACCATAAGTTATAATAAATCAATTACTGTCTCAAATTTATTTACATATAATTTTTAAGGAAATAAAATGTTTCTGTACAATGTGATAAAAAGTTAACCCATCTGCATATTGTTTTTGAATCTTAATTTACTCATTATTTGCAGATGTATTCATCAAGTGATTATGTTTTCTTTTTTAACCATTTCTGTCCATTATGAGATTACAGCTATTGCTTTTCCTACAGACTTAGTTGATCTAGATGTTAGGTTGTAGAGCAAAGTTTATCTGGCTGGGGCTTTTAAATATGTAATTTAAAGCTATTCATTAATTGGTAGCAGGTTATGATAATTTTTTTGATTTTGGAAAGCACATATTAGTGGGAGCTGAAAAACTGTTTAGATAGAAGATAGCAAGTATTTAAAATATGGGAAGATTATAAGAGAAATAAAATCAAGGGAGCAACTTCTGATCATGTGGAAGGGAATCAAGTGTAGAATATTACTACTCCTTCCTTTTCTTTATGTAGATATTCAAGTCTATGACATATCAGGGATATTTTATCATCTAAATGCATTCTCTTTACCCTCTGCCTTATTTTTCTATCACAATTGAAGGCAGCATCCTTCCTAGTACATGTCTTGCTTTAAAATATCTTGATACTTCAAAATCAGATTTCATTACAGGCACATTACAAGGTGATTATTTGCCCTATTTAAAAACAAAACAAAAAAGCTATAGATGCCTTATAAATAATTGACAATCCCAATGCACTTAAATATGACTATTTTAGCAACATACTGATTTACAACAGCTTCTGAATTTTCCTTCTCTCCTTTCCTCTCTATGTGCAGAAACTGCTAAAGGTTTTATGCTGGTCTCTTGACAAATCTCCCTCCAAACTCTCTTGAAAATGACATTCTTTCATTGGGATTTAATCCTCACTCATCTGCTGATAATGCTTAAGCCTTTGTCTCTCTGCTCTGATTGCTATCTGGAACTGTACCTGTTAACTTTTCATGTCTGTTTGGATGGAAACAGAAACATCTCCTCTGTGCCCTCTTTATTAGGACCATTTAGTAGCTAGCAAGCAGCTACTCCACAGGTCAAATTAAAATATGTCATTGAGAGACTTACTTGTGTTTCCAGTTCCAGATTCTTGGGACATCAGGAAGGACCTGGCCACACTGCTGAGACCTGGGACAGGCGTCAGGCATGTGAATGCTGCTTTTCCCAGTGTTGGCTCCTCCTGGGCTCTAGGGTTGAAGTTTATAATGGGTATAATTTGGTGTTTTCTTCTGAGACCTTGGCATGCTCTGATGCTTTCATAGCCACCTCCTTCCACTGCTACAAGAAAAGGGTAAAATTTGTTTTATTCATTCAACGAGCACATATTGAGCTCTGTTTTGTACCAAGCTCATAGAATACATACTTGCCAAAAAGAATTTAGCATTGAGTAGAGAGACAGCTCTGCATTTAAGTAAGCAGATAAAATATACCAATTACAAATGTGTTAAATTCTGCAAAGTAAAGAAGCTGAGATAGAAAACAATGCATCAGAGGAGAATTTACTTTAGAAAAGCATCTCTGAGGAGGTGAGGTTTTAAGCTAATTCTTAAGGAGAAAGATGGAGCTAGCAGGAGAGAATTTATTTTCAAAGATCTTTTCTCAAAAAAAAAAATCTAATTTGTGAGCAAGGGGAGGATGACATGGGAGGAAGCAGGGGTGAGAATATGACTTGTGGGTCAAGGAGTTTGGATTTAATCCCAAGTGTAGCCACCGTGAAAAATCATTAGCCAGGTTGCTGATGTCATATAATCCATTAAGAAGTATTTATCTAGCCTTTAATTTAGGCCAGACTCCAGCCTGGTTCACTGAGGAGGATTAAAAAGTAAGGCAAATGTATAATCCCACTCTGATTTTGATTATAACCTACCCTGAGAGGCAAGGAGGAGTTTCGAGTCTCAGGTAGGAGGCGGGGGGACCACGCTGATCTTATGCTCAGTGAGCTCAGGCCTGGTGTCAGGCAGACCCAGAGCCACAGAGCTAAACTGCTCATGAGGGGCTGAGTGAGAACCCACTGACGTCAGAGGAGGACTGTCATATGGCACAGCACCCACTGTGTGCCAGAACCTATTCTAAGACGTTTTACATGTCTACTCAATCGAATTCTCATAGTAACCCAGTGAGGTAAGAAGGATTAACATCACCATTGCACAGATGAGGAAACTGAGGCACAGAAATGAAATGACTTGCCCAAGACCACACAACAGGTAAGGGTAAAACCAAGATTCAAGTGCAAGGCAGGCTGGTGCTGAGTCTGCTCTTACCCACCATGCAGTGATGTCTCAGGGCTGTCAACCCTGGTGATAGAGAGGACCACAGCTAGGCACACGGTTCCAAAGGGGGCCACAGAGAAAGTTCTGGTGTAAAAAAAGAAAATGTGATTAGGGATGCTGTGGGGTGCTTGAATTAGTGATGAAAGCAGGATATACAAATGGAAATATTGTCAATATGGACCTAGGCTCTGCAAAGGGGATCTTGGCTGCTTCTGAAGTTTCTGTGCACTGGCTTTTTGAGGAATACGTAATTTTGGATCCTTGAAAACTGCTTGGAATACTTGCCAGTAACATCTTTCCTTCATTTTCCCATAGCATGTTAATTGTTCTAAGCTCTCTTATGTTTGTTTCCATTCTCTAATGTACTATTGTATAGTTAGGATTAAAACAAATTGTATAAAACCTCATATAAAAAATGCAAGATATTTATGATGTTTTTATGATATTTTATACAATGAATATTTTACTTGGGGTAGATTTTATGCTATTTTTTGCACATCTACTTTGAGGGAGGAAATGGTATTGTCACTTTCAATAATATTTAACTCACATATGTCTCTGCATATTTCCTTATCATGTTCAGATTGATCCAAATGAAGAGTAGGTGTGAGTTCAATCATATTCTTGATGTAGTACAGTGCAAAAGAAAAAAAAAAAAAACTAATTGAGTTCACTTTGGAAAGGAAAAGATCCCCTGAAATTAGAAGTTGAATTAAGCAGTTTTGTAAGCCTTCAGTTTCTGATATTTCGTTAATATCAGGCAGTAGTGACTATTCTGTCTCTTGCCAAAGGCAGCTTATTAGAGTTGAAAAAGGCATCCTGTGTTGGACCTCCTTGGGGTCTGCCCTGCTGCCTAGGTTACTATTTACATTAGGACTACTGTTCTTGCTATTGACCCTCTCTAACAATTTAAGTATATCTCTGAAGTCATGTAAATTCCATAATTCCAGGAATATATTTAAAGGAACATTCTGCATCAGAAGTGATTTACTGTGATATATTAATATTAATCAGGATAGAATCAGGAGAGAGAAATGACATAGTAATTTGAATAGAGATCATTTAACATTAAAAAATTAGTAACCACCATAAAGAATTTCAGTGGGAGGGACAGGTTAATAAGAACTAAAGAAAACTAAAGAGTATAGGAATAGCAGATTTAAGGAGCAGCCATTACCCTAGAGCTGAGATAGCTGCCCAAGGAAGAGACCTCCCCAACCCCAGGGCTAAGATCCTGACCTTGCTGGAGAGGTTATAGCTGTGGTCACTGGATGGTAGCGGAGCTGCTGTGGTGTGGTATAACTTGCCAGAAATATGCCCTCTAGGGGACTAGGGAAAGCAGTTCACAGGGAGATGCCTTACCAAGATTCCACTGAGTGTCATAACATTGTATTTTATAAAACACTCTCTGTGAATTGTTTTCTGATACTTTTGCTCTATTTCATACTTGTTCCTTTTAACTGTAAATTGAAATTGCCAGTACTTTGAAATTCTGAAACTGCAAGAATGGCAGAGAAGAGGGCAAAATAATGTTTTTCTCTCCGAATAAAATAAGAAATAAAAGCCAAAATATATAACAGCAACAATATCAGCAATACCACCACCAGCAACAAAACCCTAGAGTGGCCTGAATTCCTGAAGCTGAGGGTACTTGGGCATCTCTGTTCTTATTTCCCCTATTCACATAAATGCTGTATTACCAATAGAAACATTTTAAGGTTGGGAACCTAAGCAAAGCACTGTGGATTCTCTGTTGTTTGTGAGTTGGAACGCTAGGGGACAGCACTAAAATATTCCATAGTTGTTTGTTATCGATCACTTGCATACTGTATAATGAGATTTTACTGTTAACGACTATTGAATGCCCTGTTGATTTCAGTGGACGAAAAAGCACAAAGAGGAAGATGAGCTTTTCAAGTCTATAATTTCAGCCTTTGTAATATGATGATTTGAATAATTTAGAGAAAGCTCCAGGCTGTTTTTTGGTTGCAAGGAGATAGTAAGGCATGATAACTTAAAGAATTGTGATTTTGTGTTACAAGTGGTTTCTGCTTTTCATTATTTGGGGGTAAATATTTTGCACAAATTTTTATTTCTAATCTTGTTTTCCAGGCACTTTGGAAAGACATGAAACGGGAGAAAGAGCAAGGATTATTCTTAATTGTTGTGATGATTCACAGCTTCTAAAGCCTGAATCTGTACTTCCAGTTGCCTCAGAGACACGTAAGCACAAAAGTGTAGAACAGAGGTCCCCCAGCTCCTACCAGTTTGGGCCAATACCTTGCCCTGGTCTGCAGGTGGAGTCTTCATGTAAGGTAAGTTCAAATCAAGCTGCTGCTCACGAAGAACATTATCAACCCTGAGTAAGAAGTAAAGTGCTTTCATAAATATGTGGCCATTAAATATCAGTACAAAGATAAGAACTCAGAGATGATCACATCTACCAGGCGTACCTACCAAGCGATCTTGGGTGAATCAGGATAACTTTTTGAGTGATTATTAGTTTTGAATGACTACAGCATTCTTTTTTGATAAGACAGGTCCTGGCTTATCAAGATTGAGCCAGTTTTATATTAATCCTTGAATTCTAGATGGTTTTCAATGAAAAGGGGGGAAAATTATATTCTGTGGTCGGGATCAATTTTTTTTTCACTTGGGTATTTGACCTCTTTTTAAAATGCTGATTACAAATAAACCCAAAACCATCAGAAAAACTGGATCGTTGTTTGGGCAATTCTTTTGGTATACTCAGCATCTCTAGGGTCACTAGCTCTTTAGGATTCGAGGCCTCAGTTAACACACAATGATGGAGTTTACATTCATTTTCTCAAGCCACGTTAACCTGTGTCACAGAAATTTGCATGAGTTTGATTATTTTTCAGTTCTAAACATGACATAGCAATTTAATCTGATTTCTTTAAGGGATTCTTCCATTCTTCTCTCATCTACACCTCCAAGATATCCCCTCCTCAGGTTGCAACTGTGGCATTTATACGCATATATATAATGTAGTATTTTTTATGTAAACATATTTTCATAATAATGTCTATTTCTTTTTAATGGCTGCATCATGCTCTATACTGTGTATATACTAGACTGATATGAATTATTTTCCTATGGCTTAATATATGGATTGTTTTTTATGCTTCAGTTTAAGACTAACACAACTATGAACCGAAAGTTTTTTTTTAATACTTAGTGTTATTTAATGGGATATATTTCCAGAAGTGGGGTTTCTAAGTCAAATTTTAGCTGATTTTTATGTTGTTAACATTTTCCGTTATTTTAATGATATTATGAAGACTCAAAGTAACATTAATAAGGACTTTAAATAAGACTTTATTTTATCTCATGTATATGTATGTAGTTAGAGGCAAAAGGGTGTGTCATTTTTTAAGTAAGGCCAGTTGGCTGCTAAGCTCTGCCTCAAAGCTGCAGCGGGGGTGGAGGTGAGGGCACCAGCGTATGAGCCTCAGCTTTTTCGGTTTAAAGACTAGATTTCGATTTTATCAGTGAGGCCAGAGTTTGTCAACCTTTTGAGAACTGAGTCATACTAACCAAACACCCAAGAAATGAATATTTAAACTAGAATGACAATTCTTTAATGTATAATGATAAATATGATGGCAGTTCATTGCTCAGCACAGTCTCACAGTAGCAAAGCTACAGGGCATGAGGGAGAGCGGGCAGGTGGAATTTTAGCAGAGGATTCCTTGATGGGCATGGGGTCAGAGCCCCAGGGTATTCATTCACTGAGCTCTAAGAAGATAATGCAGTCTGTGCTTTCAGTCCATGGGGTACTATCTCCCTTGGTCAAGGCTGATATACATTGAAAAATTTCTAAATTTTGGATTTCTCTCTTTAGGCCAGCTACTTTTGTTTATGCTTTCTCCTGCAGATGTTAAAACCAGTGATTAGGCTGCAGCTTTTTTTCCCCTTTCTTTCCTTTTCTCATTTAGTCTAATTGTTTTTGGATTTTCCAAATCTGTTTTTCATGTTCTTAACTTGAAAGAAGAAGTCATGTTTTTTTTTTTTCTTTTGGCTATGCTGTGTGGCATGTGGGACCTTAGATTCCAATCTGTGGCCCCTGCAGTGGAAGCTCGGAGTCCTAACCACTGGACCACCAGGGAATTCTCAGGAAGTCATGTTTTATAAGGACAATTATATCAATATGATGAAATTTTTTAACATTCACAACTGAAGTTGAAAGTGATAGGGTCTTAGTCTCCTAAAGTGGGAGACAGAACCACACTTCTATTACATATTTTAAAGTTGGGGTAAATAAAGCCCAGTGAGTGAGCCCAGCTGACTGCCAAGCATTCCCATCTTAATGCGGCTTTGTTGCTTTTCTTTCACAATAGAATTTGTATTTTATAGTGGAAATTATATGCTAGAATAGTGGATGAGAACTTAGATATGTCTCTTGACTCGTGCATGTCATATGCCTAAGGTCTGCAAGAGCAAATCTCATTCATCAAGTACCTATTTTACTAGCTTAATTCCCAGAAGGTAAACTGACTGCTGTTTCTTGCAGGACCTCAGAGCTACCCTTTAGGTAGTGATAATAGTATATATAGATTTCATTTTCTTTATATAATTTTGTTTCTTTCTTGACTCCAGGAGGCAATAAAATGCCGGGGTCTTGTTTTCCTACTCTTAGGCTGATTCCAACTTCATTTCCTAGCTGCTGTCCTTTACCTTAGATGACTGCAATTTCCAACTTTTACTCTCTACAGAGGTGGAGAATTGAATTAGACAAGACTATCACCTCCTTTGTTCTATGTACTTTATTTCTCTTATTATTGAGCTTACTGTTGAGTAGAGCTATTTTTATTTGTGCTTCTCCTAAGTTATATCTTCTCCAATTATGTACTGCATATCTTCTTCTCATCGTCTTAGACTTAAGCCTTTAAGATTGTTTTATCTTAATCTTTTATTTATGAATTTGATAAGCATAAAATTTCAAGAATGCTTATAAATTCTCCATTCTCCTTTTTGTTAATATAGTAAAATGCTTCATTAGTTTTCATAAGAAAAAAAATCAGATTTATAGAAGAGGAATCACACTTATTTCAGAGCTGGGAAAAATGAGGGACAATAAGCCTGTAAAATTTGGAACAATGTAGGGTTACTCTGTGTTTCAGAATTTTTTGGTATGGACTTCAGTGAGAGACAAGTGAAATATTTTCGAATGGTAGCATGAACTGTTTAAAAGGAAGAATAGCATGTAATATCTGTGTGGTGAGCTCTTTGTGTTTGGCAATACTTTGCATTTACTAGGATGCTGTGTCCACTTTTCCTTCTTGCATTTGAAGAGTGCATATAGATTTAGGAGAAGGTTTTAAAGAGAACAACAAATACAATAAAACATTTAAAAAACGGGTCCAATTAGAAAGGCCAAAGGAGTTGAATTTGTGCAGCTAGGCAAAGAAAAATCTTTGGGGTAGGAGAGGACCAGAGTCTTAAAGGATTTAAAGGAATACAATATCATATTAGTGATGGGGAACTGCTTTTCTCAGATTCTGCTGAGGATAAAACAAGATAAAAACTGTTTAAATTGCAGTGGGAGGAATTTAGCTTCAAAGTAGAAAATAAACAACCTTACTAAAATCATCTTTACATGGCAGAACTCTTCATTACCTCATCAGATTTTAACGAGGGAAGGTCTTTTTTCTCTATTATTCTGTTGGTTGGTTTTAAATTCTTTTTCCACACTTCTTGTCTGTAAAATGAGTAAAAAAATAAACAGGATTATTTTAACTGCCATAATTTAGACCCATTGTAATGTTCTGGAAATGCCTTTTAAAAAAATAACCTGATTTTCTGTAGAATGGGTCCCCAACAGCTCCCCCTGGTTGCTTTTTTAGAGTTACATGGTTTAATATGGCAGCCATTAACCATAAATGGCTATGGAGCACTTGAAATTTGGCTAACAGCACATGTTAAAATGATGTTTTGGATATATAGGCTTAAATAAAATATATTATTAAAACCAATTGAACCTGTTTCTTTCTATGTTTTTCAATATGGCTACTAGGCAGTTTAAAATTACACATGCAGTTTGCATTTTATTTATGTTGGACAAATGTTGAACTAGACCAGGGATAAGCAAACTTTTTTGTAAAGGACCAGATGGTAAATATTTTAGGCTTTGCAGGCCGTATTTTTGCTGTTGCAACCATTCATTTCTGCTGTTGGAGTACAGAAGCCACCACAGACCATACTTAAACAAATGAGTGTGGTTGTGTTTTGATAAAACTTTATTTACAAAAACAAGCAGTGGACCACATTTGATACTCGCTGGCCATTATTTGCCAATTTCTGATCTAGTCAGTCCTCTCTAGACTTGGAAATCATGAGGTACTTGGAGGAACTAGCAAAATAGCCAATACCTACCCCCTCCCTAGATATCTAAATTTTTAATAAAGCAACTTATCCCAACTTCTGCACTATGAGGAATGTAATCCAAAAGCCCTTGTATCAAGTCTGTTTCCTGACAGCATTCATGAAATTGATGTGTTTGAAAATCTGCCCTTTGTGGAAAACAAATGTGTACATTATGCTTCCTAATCCAAGCAACATGTTTTAAAATGAAATTTTCTTTAAATAAAGCACTTATACATGCATCATTATCTAAATATATAAAATTGATTATAAATAATGCATTTACATTTATTTACGTTCCAGTTGCGCTTTCTAGAAATATGTTTGTATTTTTTTAACCTTTAGTTGACCTTAGAGTTATGCCTGTTTGGTGCCATTTGCTGAAAAATCTTATTAGAGCTTTATCCTGCTACCTCTTGTAAAACACAGATGGTGTACTGGTAGGCCACCAATAGAAAATCAGATCCCACTACTACATATTACTTTATTGGAATGCAACATTAGTTCTTTTACATTTTATGAAACAAAAACATAACCAAAATGGAACTAGAGTAGTTTCTTAATTGTGCAATTTGAAAATTTCACCTGCAAATTTACATGTATCAATATGAAATAATAATTCACTGTGGCAATATTGCATGTTGCAGATTAACTCAGTTTTCATTAAACTATCTATATTATCAAAATTGAATTATTACAAAAAGAACAAATAATATTTATTTGAAAACAATTGAGTTATATAGGGATAAATCCTGAATATAGAATGATAATTTTCACATTTTTGATTAGTAGTTAATTTTCAGTATTCTTTTTAATGTAATAAACAGCATATGCCTATTGTTTCTAATGTAGACAATATTTTGCATCAATTTTATATAATTTTAAAAGAAAACAGATTTTTATTATTAGACATGCCAGCCCTTCATGAAAATATAGAAATTTCTCTCTGTTAACATTGGATTAAGATTTTTGTTTTAAGTATTTTGATTTAGTGAATCCCAACTCAAAACTTAGTGCCTAAATGATATCACCTGTCCTAGTGAGATAGTATAGAGAAATATACAATAGAGAAATATAGAAGTCAATTTGCTTTTTGAAACACATGTGAAGTGGTGCAAGTTTTTGACAGTGTAACCATTTCTCATAAGCATTTTATATGGTAATTTTAACTACTATAAGTCAAAAAAATTTCTGTAATACGCAATTTTTTGTAGCTGTTTTATAAAGGATATCCCTTTTCTTACTTTGTGGCATGAGTTTAAGCATTTTTGATACAAACTTCCCTCAGTGTTGAGGAAAACTCTGAAAAGCATATCACAGCTTTGTTCCAAAACTAATTCAGGAGGTCTCAGAGTCACTATGAAAAGTAGGAACCCCACACCATTAAATGACTCCAGCTGTCCGCCACGCACACAGAAGCAACCCTGAATTTCCTCACAGTACTTCAAAGCCGTGCTTGTATCTAAACATTCGCTGGCCATGTAAATCAGAGGCACAAAAGGAGAATGCTCCTATTTCATGGTGCGCGGCTGGTCTGAGTCCGGCTTTGTGCTGCACGTGCCGGTGGGGAGTGCCAGAAACAGAAGGGCACTGTTCTGACTCGTGTGACAAATGTAGTTAACACCAGATCCATATTAATGTTGTCAAGTTCCCTTGATGTATTTAAACAGATTTTAATTATTTTCAGCGTCCAAAGTCCTGAAATATATAGCCTAATAGTTCTTCAAAGAAAGCTTACTTAATGTGTGAATGTAAAACCTCTCATAAAAATGAAACTTTTATATTAGCCTTAGTCATTGACATAGGTTATTCATCAAGTCAGCAATTTGTGTGGCAAAGTGCCATTTGAATAGCGTATTGTTAGGCTACTTATGGTCCACTTGACAAGGGCTCTTTCTGTAAATAGTGCAATTTGACTCCAGCTGTTAAAGAGTGGCTTTGACAGCAGCCAAATAGAATGGAGATGCCTTACTGCACTGCCGAAAAATCAATATTGGGTTCTTGTTCATGGTAACCTGTTCTTTTCTCTTCTGTAGATTTATAAACAACTATCAAGGGTTTATAAGTGGAAGTTTAAGTATTATTTTAAATGTAATTCACTTTGAGTTTCAAATTAAGACTTGTGATAAATGGTACAAGTGCAGAGTTTTAGGATATTATTTCCACCCCCTGGTTCATGTTTAGTCACAATTACAGTTAAGTTGAATTTGGATTCTCCAGCTACAATAGAAAAGAATTAGTGTAAAACATGGACTCAAAATTGTGTGCCTATTGTATACTGCCAGTGAAATTATTTCTTCTTTTTGATTCTCTTATCAGTTTATCTTCTGTGTCCTCCCATCTTCTCTGTGTGTGTACCTTTTTGTACAGATGGCAGGGTTCTTTGTGGCTGTGCCCATGGCAACACCCACAGATGTTGACAGCCAGTAATGTCCCCCGTGTTGTTGAAGATTTCCCTAAAGCAGAGTCTTGCTGGTTTTGAAGATTTTTCTAGCGTTTTCAGCAATACAGGGTTGCTATGATACCTGGCTGGCGGTAATAGATATTGAATCTTTTAATTACAGTAACCACACACAAGGACTTTTTTCACTGGCTTTCTCTGCTGTTGCTAGCTGTTATATTTAAGATACAGAAGAGGCAGTGAAATTATATACTCAAGATGAGAAAAAAATTTCCAGAGTTTACTTCGAATTCCAATATTTAATTTAAAAAATTTCCTGGTATAAAAACCTTGCAGCAGACTGATGGAAATATAGTTTATTTAAATTGCAGATAAAATTTATTTAAATTATTTCTAGTTTTGACTGACTTGATTTTGAATTTTTATTGTTTACTTGAGATGTCATTAAGCCTTCGTCTAAGGTGTGCTAAGCAGGATTTGAAAAAGCTGTCATTTTTAACATGGGAAAAGCTGGTGGAATGTGTACTTTCTCAAATGCCTCTTTCAGTGAAAGCTGTTAAAGTAGCCATCTTCCTATTACTGACCAACTCTGCATTTATGTGTTTTGGCTGAGATAGCAACTGAAAATTCATAAAGCTGATAATATAATTGTGTACAAAGACCTGTAAGGCTGATTCAAGGTCAGTGTTATTGTTTTTATAATTGCTGATAGGAAGTTCTCATTTCTTCAAGAAGAAGGGTTTGTTCTGCTTTGATTTTAGTTGGTTTCAAAAAATGTTATCCCTTCTGTTAATTCTAAAGTAAATCTTTTCACTGAATAAATGTTTATGTTGTTCTTTAGCGCTAGATTTAGCCTAGATTTACCTCAGTATTTTTCCCCACCCCCACAATATTAGTCAATCCTGTAAGAAACATGGGAATCTAGGATTATAACTTTTCTCTTGAATTAAATATTCTGATTATAGTCATAAGTTGACTTGTGGGTGAGGATTCTATCTTAGAATCATGACGAAAAGTTAAACATATCAGGCAGTTTTATTTTGTATTTAGATTAATCTAGGGACAGAGTAGCATAATTTATTAAAGCATGACTTTAAATTTGACACCATTTGCACAATAATTTTATAGGGATATTTTAGAAAATATATATTATGTAATAATGTACCTACCATATTACCCACCATAACCATTTAGAGACTTTTTGTTTCTCCCTCATTTCTTTTCTTTCCTACATATTTTTTTTTTTTTCTGAGTTGTAATTAAAAGCAAAACAAAAACAGAAACCCTGTGACTTGCCAAATTTGTTAAGGCCAGGTTCTTGTAGGACCTAAAGATGGACCTATTCAACTTACTGAAAGAGGTCTAAATCTTCTGGGATACAAATTCACTCCAGTGGATTTAGATGTTCTGTTATTGAGCAAATTGCTGGTTCTGATTAAAAGATGATGGTAAATGTTACTCCTTACAGAAAATTGGAGTTTTCTTGGTAACCAATTCATTGTCTGACATCAGGAATATTTTCTGTTTATATCCTATTTTTGATGACTACTACAATGGATGATATTTTGAGGAGTAAAAAATGAAGTTTATAGAAATTCAGATGTTGAGTTAACTAAAAGGGTTAGTGGCTTATAACAGGAAAGAAATGAAAGAGAATAAAACCTTTCTTTTTGAAAGCTGGTAATGCCACTTATAGACTGAGAGTACCATCTGGACCCATTTAAAGGAATCCCAACAGGAGCACTCCTTCTGTACCAATGACTTACGTTGAAACTGGCCCTAAGAGAGCAGCAAATGCAAAAATGTAACAGGAAGCAATTCTCAGAAAAGAAAGCATCTCTTCTCATGGAATATTTCCCCTATGTTGGTAAAAACAAAGTGTATGTATGAAGACTTTAGCTTTGAATCTGTAGATTGCTTTGGGTAGTATATTCATTTTCACAATGTTGATTCTTCCAGTCCAAGAACATGGTATATCTCTCCATCTGTTTGTATTGTCTCTAATTTCTTTCATCAGTGTCTTACAGTTTTCTGCATACAGGTCTTTTGTCTCCTTAGGAAGGTTTATTCCTAGGTATTTTATTCTTTTTGTTGCAGTGGTAAGTGGGATTGTTTCCTTAATTTCTCTTTCAGATTTTTCGTCGTTAATGTATAGGAATGCAAGAGATTTCTGTGCATTAATTTTGTATCCTGCTACTTTACCAAATTCATTGATTAGATCTAGTAGCCATCTGGTAGCATCTTTAGGATTCTCTATGTATAGTATCATGTCATCTGAAACAGTGACAGCTTTACTTCTTCTTTTGTGATTTGGATTCCTTTTATTTCTTTTTCTTCTCTGATTGCTGTGACTAAAACTTCCAAAACTATGTTGAATAACAGTGAGAGTGGACATCCTTGTCTTGTTCCTGATCTTAATAGAAATGGTTTCAGTTTTTCACCATTGAGAATGATGCTGGCTGTGGGTTTGTCATATATGGTTGAGGTAGGTTCCTTCTATGTCCACTTTCTGGAGAGTTTTTAATATAAATCGGTGTTGAATTTTGTTGAAAGTTTTTCTGCATCTATTGAGATTATCATATGGTTTTTATCCTTCAGTTTGTGAATATGGTGTATCACATTGATTGATTTGCGTATATTGAAGAATCCTTGCATTCCTGGGATAAAACCCACTTGATCATGGTGTGTGATCCTTTTAATGTGCTGTTGGATTCTGTTTGCTGGTATTTTGTTGAGGATTTTTGCATCTATGTTCATCAGTGATATTGGCCTGTAGTTTTCTTTCTTTGTGACATCTTTGTCTGGTTCTGGTATCAGGGTGATGGTGGCTTTGTAGAATGAGTTTGGGAATGTTCCTTCCTCTGCTATATTTTGGAAGAGTTTGAGAAGAATGGGTGTTAGCTCTTCTCTAAATGTTTGATAGAATTCACCTGTGAAGCATCTGGTCTTGGGCTTGTGTTTGCTGGAAGATTTTTAATCACAGTTTCAATTTCTGTGCTTGTGATTGGTCTGTTCATATTTTCTATTTCTTCCTGGTTCAGTCTTGGAAGTTTGTACTTTTCTAAGAATTTTTCCATTTCTTCCAGGTTGTCCATAAGGGGGAAGGGTAAGCTGGGACGAAGTGAGAGAGTGGCACTGAAATATATACATTACCAAATGTAAAATAGTTAGTGGGAAGCAGCCACATAGCACAGGGAGATTAGCTCGGTGCTTTGTGACCACCTAGAGGTGTGGGATAGGGAGGGTGGGAGGGAGATGCAAGAGGGAGGAGATATGGCTATATATGTATATGTATAGCTGATTCACTTTGTTATACAGCAGAAACTAACACACCATTGTAAAACAATTATACTCCAATAAAGATGGTAACAACAACAACAAACTTTAGCTTTATTCATTGAAACTAAGAGCTTGAACTTACTGAAAAATATATCCAGCTAATATGCTCATCCATTTTTCTGAATTGGGTTTTAATAGTGACATCCTGAAGGCACAACCAGTTCTCTGTATCCCCAAATGGCATTCATGACATTAAATACAAATAATGACATAAATTACATCTTTTGTAATTTTCTGCATACTATGAAGCTCATATTAGTCTGGAAACAGCTTTTATCCTAAATTGAAATATGCTGCGTAAGCTTTTGGTCCAGGTATGATTATTCCTATCAGATATTTAAAAAATGGTCATAAGAGGCTGCTGTGAGCAGCAGGGCCTTTCTTATACACGTGTTTAACTTCATGCACATCCAAATATAACTGAAAATTTTAGGTTTTATTTTTTTGTCTTCACATGTTGTCTGAGACCTGCTGGTTTTTAGATAGCTATTATGAAAGCTTACAAAATATGAAGTTGTACTCACCTTTACTACTTTCTTCCCAGCTCCCACTAGAGGTCTCATTATACAAAACTTGGCCCTCTACATTTAGGCTCTGGTAGCAAATGTCTTACTTCCTTTTTTGCTCCTTGAACTAAAATAATAATCTGGATGCCTAAAATGTAGTAATGGAGGGAGACAGGTTCATCAGACCCTTTATTCCTAGTTTTAGCATTGTAGCCTGTTAGAACCAGAAGTGGTCATATTATCTGTTCTCTCCCTTCTTAGGAGAATTTAGGAGCCCAGTCGTGATTGAATCACACAGTAAATTGGGTTTAGAGCCGAAACTGAGACTTTCTGGTTCCTGTCTCTGCTCTCTCAGTGTCAGTATAGCTGAATCCACTTGTGGATGGATCCTGTAGCCAGACTTTGACCTGCCGGATTTCTCTCATGGTTGAGTTCCTGTGTTGTCCTCTCTTCACTTCCCCATCCCATCTTCTTGAAGATTCTTTGCCAGCAGAGCTTGGGATCTGGTGTACTAAAAGTTGGTTTTGGATATTTTTATAGTCCCAGAATTTCAGAATTCCCTGGCTTTTCTGTGATTAGTTGATAGGATTTAGCTTTTGCTTGGAGCTCTGATTTTTCTTTTCTCTGTCTGATCACCCTCCTTAGTATACATCTGCCTTCCAGGTTGCCTCTTTTTGGGAACCAGTGGTCTCACTAATGACCACTCTGGCTTCTTCTACCTGAACCCTTTGAGATGAAGGTGTTTTAGTTTTCTGTTGCTATGTAGCAAATTGCCACAAATGTAAGGGTTTAGAACAAATTACACTTATTATATCACCATTTCTTCTGTGCCAGGAATCTGGCATGACACTGGGTTCTTTGCTCAGAGTCTCATGTGACTGAAATCCAGGTGTGGGCTGCAGTTGCTGTATCATCTGAGGCTGGGGTCCTCTTCCAAGCTTATTCAGGTTATTGGCAGAATTCATTTCCTTCTGGTTGTAGAACAGGAGTCCCTGTAGGACAGTCCCCCTGACTGTTGACCAGGGGGCCCACACATTCCTTGACATACAGTCTTTTCATCTTCAAGCCAGCAGTGGAGAACTTCTTATGTAGGGAGTCCCTCTAGTACTCTGAATCTCTGACTTCCCCCTCAGCCACCAGCCATAAAAAACTCTCTGCTTTCAAAAACTCAATGTGATTAAGTCAGGACAACTCAGATAACCTTCCTATCTTAAAGTCAACTGATCTGGAACCTTAATTACATCAGCACAATCCCTTCATGGCAGTACCTAGATTACTGTTTGGTTAGATAACTGGAAGAAGATATGCTTTGCCAGGTTTTGAGAATACTGGGGGCAATCTTACAATTCTGCTTATAGATGGGAATCATTCTAATTCAGGGTGACTGCTGTCTTAGAACTATTACTCTCTTCTTCTGGTTCTGTAACATTCAACATCTGCTTAAGTGCCCTGACTAGCTATCCTGGTACTAATCATTTCTGAAGTTTGAATCAAACTCTTGTTTCTCTTTGGGACCTTTTCACCCTGTCTGTTCCTTCAGCAAGTTCCACATGCTGGACACCTGCAAGCAGTCAAAACCTAGAAAATATCTCCTTTAATATTTCAGGATGTTAATAAATTTCAAATTGTTAATCAGTATTATTTTTATGTAATTTTTATTGTAGCTCCTAAGCTGGGGACAATATCTACTGTTAGCATACCTTCTGAGCTTTAAATTTGATTTTGATGCTTATCTTTGGGTGGAGATTGAACATATTCTTCAGCTGTGTGACTTTCCAATCTGTTGAACACACAGTACAGTTTATGAATTAGTCTTTCCACTTCCACCAGCATGACCTGGATAGAAAGAAAAGAGCCTCAGAAATGGATATTCAACTATTATTCATCTGAGTTGTAGTCATCCTCAGATAAAATCCAAAATTATAAAGAAAAAGATATTGAAAAGGTCAACTGTAGATTTGGGGCCATAACCTCCAGCTACATATTTAATCTCCAGCTACTTGGCCTCATTAAAGTAACTCATATTCTCCCTACTGCTTGTCTGCTACCAGAATATTTCCCCTCTGATTCTTCACCTTGAAGTCTAAGCTTCAATGTCATTTTCCATAAAGTATGTAGCAGCCCACCTCCCCTTATTCTCTGTCTCAGCATCCTATTTATTTCATTTTTTATTTTCCCCACCTTCCACAACAGTATAATCTCAAAATGGGCAGTGATATGCTGTCAGTTTATCATGGTATCGTCATCACCTGCATATGTTGGACACAAGGCAGATTTTCAGAAAATATTTGTTGAATAAACACATGGACTAAAAATTACTAAAGTTGAAACATGAAAAATACATGGTAAGAAAGTGAAGAATATGTGCTTTTTTGAGCTGTAACAGAAACAATGAAAATGAATGCCCCCCCCCCAACCCCATGGGTATTTACTTTGTCAGTCAATTGCTTAAAGTCCAAATTGGGTTTTTATGTGTGACTTGATTTTACAGAGGGGAGTGATCTAGCAAAAAAAAAAATAGTTAATAATAGCAAAGAGGTTGTTGAAACACAACTCTTACCCCACTGATATTTAGACACAAGTTTCAATCAATTCAAAAGTTTGAAAGGCATATCGATATTTAGACCAGTCCAAACCAATACAAAAGCTTATAAGAAAAAGTTTATTAAAACTGGTAATGAAATTTAGGCTATTTAGCACATTAGGGAGGAATGATTCACTACAGGTAAGATAGGCACAATGGTGAGCTGATATAGACTCACAAAGGAAGATTAAAAGGTAGTGTAGTTAAATGGTTTCTTACACCAGCAAAATTTGTTATTGCCCTATTCACTTGCCTTAAATTTCAGACTATTTTTTTTAGTAACAAAGTTATCTAAAATAAGCACTCAAAAATAGCCTGAGGATTGTACTGTATATCATGAGCCCTCTGCTTCCCTCAAATAATTACTTTACTAAGCCCTCCCCTTGACAGAAAATCCCTGAAGCCAGCAACAGTCTAATCACAGGTTTGTAATAACTTTTAGAAATGTAAGTGTAATAAATATGAAGAGGCCTGATTTATGTTTCATTTCCCAGATGCAAAGTCTCTGGCACAATCCTCCATCCCTCAAGTGGCCGACATCACTTCCTACTTTCATAGATCATTTGAAAATTGCTGAACCTCTCATCAGAGGTTGGTGAAGAGAGGGCTGATTCTACTCCTTGATATGTATGACAGTAAATGCTTTAGGTAACCCCTTATTGTGAGAACATAGGGTAGTGTGCTGGGTTAACAGCCCGAGGAGACACCAATCGTCATGGGATTTGCTCTTCTTCCTTGTAAGATTTGCTCCTCCTCTAGGGAGAAGGTATCTTGGTAATGGCAGGCAGGTCAGTGCCCCTCCACACGGTTGCCCTACTGATTCCACTCTGCACACATCTCTTCTTGCCTAATCTCATGTACAGGAGGTGCTCTTCTCTCCACCTAGTCAAATCCTACCCATACTACAATATCTGCATGCTATTTAACATGCACTGGTTAAACACTTGTAAGTTAACTATGGATTGCCTGGTTATTTTACAAGTATATATATGTCTTATATTCTCAACTAGACCTTAAGCTACTTGAAAGAATTGCTATGTCTATACATTATGTAAGTTTTGTAGTGTGGAATGCAGAACAGAATCTTTTATTCATTCAGCAAATATCCATTGAACACCTACTATGTGTCAGACAGTCTTCTTGATACTAAGAATTTCAACAAAGTCTTGGCACTCATGACACATTTCTAGTAAGAGGAGATGGACTGTAATTTTTTAAAAGAAGATTAGGCAGGTTCAAGATGGCAGAAGAGTAAGACGCGGAGATCACCTTCCTCCCCACAGATACATCAGAAATACATCTACAGGTGGAACTGCTCCTATAGAACATCTACTGAATGCTGGCAGAAGACCTCAGACCTCCCAAAAGGCAAGAAACTCCCCACGTACCTGGGTAGGGCAAAAGAAAAAAGAAAAAACAGAGACAAAGAATAGGGACGGGACCTGCAGCAGTGGGAGGGAGCTGTGAAGGAGGAAAGGTTTCCACACACTACTAAGCCCCTTTGTGGGCAGAGACTGTGGGTGGCGGAGAGGGGAAGCTTCGGAGCCGCGGAGGAGAGCACAGCAACAGGGGTGCGGAGGGTAAAGCAGAGAGATTCCCGCACAGAGGACCAGTGCCGACCAGCACTCACCAGCCCGAGAGGCTTGTCTTCTCACCTGCCGGGATGTGCAGGGCTGGGAGCTGAGGCTCGGGCTTCGGTCGGATCGCAGGGAGAGGACAGGGGTTGGCTGCGTGAACACAGCCTGAAAGGGGCTAGTGTGCCACAGCTAGCCAGGACGGAGACCAGGAAAAGGTCTGGAACTGCTGAAGAGGCAAGAGACTTTCTCTTCCCTCTTTGTTTCCTGGTGCACGAGGAGAGGGAATTAAGAGCACTGCTTAAAGGAGCTCCAGAGATAGGCGCGAGCAGCGCGGACCCCAGAGACGGGCATGGGACGCTAAGGCTGCTGCTGCCGCCACCAAGAAGCCTGTGTACGAGCACAGGTCACTCTCCACACCGCGCCTCCCGGGAGCCTGTGCAACCCACCACTGCCAGGGTCCCATGATCCAGGGACAACTTCCCTGGGAGAACGCACGGCGCGCCTCAGGCTGGTGCAACGTCACACTGGCCTCTGCCGCCGCATCTGTACCCCTCCATCCTCCCAGCCTGAGTGTGCCAGAGCCCCCGAAGCAGCTGCTCCTTTAACCCCATCCTGTCTGAGTGAAGAACAGACGCCCTCAGGCAACCTACATGCAGAGGCGGGTCCAAATCCAAAGCTGAACCCCAGGAGCTGTGCGAACAAAGAAGAGAAAGGGAAATTTTTCCCAGCAGCCTCAGGAGTAGCGGATTAAATCTCCACAATCACCTTGATGTACCCTGCATCTGTGGAATACCTGTATACCTGAATACCTGAATAGACAACAAATCATCCCAAATTGAGGAGGTAGACTTTGGGGGCAATGATATATATATATATATTTTTTTTCGCTTTTTAACTTTCTGTAAGTGTGTATGTGTATGCTTCTGTGTGTGATTTGGTCTGTATAACTTTGCTTTCACCATTTGTCCTAGGGGTCTGTCTGTCCGTTGTTTTGTTTTGTTTTTTTACGTTTTAAAACTTTTTCTTAATAATTATTTTTTATTTTAATAACTATTTTATTTTACTTTATTTAATTTTATTTTATTTCATCCTCTTTCGTACTTTCTATTTTTTCTCCCTTTTATTCTGAGCCGTGTGGATGAAAGGCTCTTGGTGCTCCAGCCAGGAGTCAGTGCTGTGCCTCTGAGGTGGGAGAGCCAACTTCAGGACACTGGTCCACAAGAGACCTCCCGGCTCCACGTAATATCAAACGGCAAACATATCCCAGAAATCTCCATCTCAACACCAACACCCAGCTTCACTCAACGACCAGCAAGCTACAGTGCTGGATACCCTATGCCAAACAACTAGCAAGACAAGAACACAGCCACATCCATTAGCAGAGAGGCTGCCTAAAATCATAATAAGGCCACAGACACCCCAAAACACACTACCAGACGTGGACCTGTCCACCAGAAAGACAAGATCCAGCCTCATCCACCAGAACACAGGCACTAGTCCCCTCCACCAGGAAGCCTACACAACCCACTGAACCAACCTTAGCCACTGGGGAGAGACACCAAAAACAAAGGGAACTACGAACCTGCAGCCTGCAAAAAGGAGACCCCAAACACAGTAAGTTAAGCCAAATGAGAAGATAGAAAAACACACAGCAGATGAAGGAGCAAGGTAAAAACCCACCAGACCAAACAAATGAAGAGGAAACAGGCAGTCTACCTGAAAAAGACTTCAGAGTAATTATAGTAAAGATGATCCAAAATCTTGGAAATAGTATGGAGAAAATACAAGAAACGTTTAACAAGGACCTAGAAGAACTAAAGAGCAAACAAACAATGATGAACAACACAATAAATGAAATTAAAAACTCTCTAGAAGGAATCGATGGCAGAATAACTGAGGCACAAGAACGGATAAGTGACCTGGAAGATAAAATAGTGGAAATAACTACTGCAGAGCAGAATAAAGAAAAAAGAATGAAAAGAACTTAGGACAGTCTCAGAGACCTCTGGGACAACATTAAATGCACCAACATTCAAATTATAGGGGTCCTAGATGAGGAAGGGAAAAAGAAAGGGACTGAGAAAATATTTGAAGAGATTATAGTTGAAAACTACCCTAATATGGGAAAGGAAATAGTTAATCAAGTCCAGGAAGAACAGAGAATCCCATACAGGATAAATCCAAGGAGAAACAAGCGAAGACACATATTAATCAAACTATTAAAAATTAAATACAAAGAAAACATATTAAAAGCAGCAAGGGAAAAACAACAAATAACACACAAGGGAATCTCCATAAGGTTAATAGCTGATCTTTCAGCAGAAACTCTGCAAGCCAGAAGGGAGAGGCAGGACATATTCAAAGTGATGAAGGAGAAAAACCTACAACCAAGATTACTCTACCCAGCAAGGATCTCATTCAGATTTGACAGAGAAATTAAAACTTTTACAGACAAGGAAAAGCTGAGAGAGTTCAGCACCACCAAACCAGCTTTACAACAAATGCTAAAGGAACTTCTCTAGGCAAGAAGCACAAGAGAAGGAAAAGACCTACAATAACAAACCCAAAACAATTAAGAAAATGGGAATAGGAACATACATATCGATAATTACCTTAAATGTAAATGGATTAAATGCTCCCACCAGAAGACACAGACTGGCTGAATGGATACAAAAACAAGACCCATATATATGCTGTCTACAAGAGACCCACTTCAGACCTAGGGACACATACAGACTGAAAGTGAGGGGATGGAAAAAGATATTCCTTGCAAATGGAAATCAAAAGAAAGCTGGAGTAGCAATTTCATATCACACAAAATAGACTTTAAAATAAAGACTATTAGAAGAGACAAAGAAGGACACTATATAATGATCAAGGGATCAATCCAAGAAGAACATATAACAATTGTAAATATTTATGCACCCAACATAGGAGCACCTCAATATATAAAGCAAATGCTAACAGCCATAAAAGGGGAAACTGACAGTAACACAAAAATAGTAGGGGACTTTAACACCCCACTTTCACCAATGGACAGATCATCCAAAATAAAAATAAATAAAGAAACACAAGCTTTAAGTGATACATTAAACAAGATGGACTTAATTGATATTTATAGAACATTCCATCCAAAAACAACAGAATACACATTTTTCTCAAGTGCTGATGGAACATTCTCCAGGATAGATCATATCTTGGGTCACAAATCAAGCCTTGGTAAATTGAAGAAAATTGAAACCGTATAAAGTATCTTTTCCAACCAGAACGCTATGAGACTAGATATCAATTACAGGAAAAGATCTGTAAAAATTACAAACACATGGAGGCTAAACAATACACTACTTAATAACCAAGTGATCACTGAAGAAATCAAAGAGGAAATCAAAAAATACCTAGAAACAAATGACAATGAAAACACGATGACCCAAGACCTATGGGATGCAGCAAAAGCAGTTCTAAGAGGGAAGTTTATAGCAATACAATCCTACTGTAAGAAATAGGAAACATCTCAAACAAACAACCTAACCTTGCACCTAAAGCAATTAGAGAAAGAAAAACAAAAAAAACCCCAAAGTTAGCAGAAGGAAAGAAATCATAAAGATTAGATCAGAAATAAATGAAAAAGAAATGAAGGAAACGACAGCAAAGATCAATAAAACTAAAAGTTGGTTCTTTGAGAAGATAAACAAAATTGATAAACCATTAGCCAGACTCATCAAGAAAAAAAGGGAGAAGACTCAAATCAATAGAATTAGAAATGAAACAGGAGAAGTAACAACTGACACTGCAGAAATACAAGAGATCATGAGAGATTACTACAAGCAACTCTATGCCAATAAAATGGACAACCTGGAAGAAATGGACAAATCCTTAGAAATGCACAATCTGCCGAGACTGAACCAGGAATAAATAGAATATATGAACAGACAAATCACAGGCACTGAAATTGAAACTGTGATTAAGAATCTTCCAACAAACAAAAGCCCGGGACCAGATGGCTTCACAGGCGAATTCTATCACACATTTAGAGAAGAGCTAACACCTATCCTTCTCAAACTCTTCCAAAATATAGCAGAGGGAGGAACACTCCCAAACTCATTCTACGAGGCCACCGTCACCCTGATACAAAAACCAACAAAGATGTCACAAAGAAAGAAAACTACAGGCTAATATCACTGATGAACATACATGCAAAAATCCTCAACAAAATACTGGCAAACAGAATCCAACAACACATTAAAAGGATCTTACACCCTGATCAAGTGGGGTTTATTCCAGGAATGCAAGGATTCTTCAATATATGCAAATCAATAAACGTGATATACCATATTAACAAATTGAAGGAGAAAAACTGTATGATCATCTCAATAGATGCAGAGAAAGCTTTTGACAAAATTCAACACCCATTTATGATAAAAAACCCTGCAGAACGGCATAGAGGGAACGTTTCTCAACATAATAAAGGTCATATATGACAAACCCACAGCCAACATCATCCTCAATGGTGAAAAACTGAAAGAATTTCCACTAAGACGAGGAACAAGACAAGGTTGCCCACTCTCACCACTCTTATTCAACATAGTTTTGGAAGTTTTAGCCACAGTAATCAGAGAAGAAAAGGAAATAAAAGGAATCCAAGTTGGAAAAGAAGAAGTAAAGCTGTCACGGTTTGCAGATGACATGATACTATACATAGAGAATCCTAAAGATGCTACCAGAAAACTACTAAAGCTAATCAATGAATTTGGTAATGTAGCAGGATACAAAATTAATGCACAGAAATCTCTGGTATTCCTGTACACTAATGATGAAAATTCTGAAAGTGAAATTAAGAAAACACTCCCATTTCCCATTGCAACCAAAAGAATAAAATATCTAGGAATAAACCTACCTAAGGAGACAAAAGACCTGTATGCAGAAAATTATAAGACACTGATGAAAGAAATTAAAGATGATACAAACAGATGGAGAGATATACCACGTTCTTGGATTGGAAGAATCAACATTGTGAAAATGACTCTACTACCCAAAGCAATCTACACATTTAATGCAATCCCTATCAAACTACCACTGGCATTTTTCACAGAACTAGAACAAAAAATTTCACAATTTGTATGGAAACACAAAGGACCCCGAATAGGTCAAGCAATCTTGTGAACGAAAAGTGGAGCTGGAGCAATCAGGCTCCCTGACTTCAGACTATACTACAAAGCTACAGTAATCAAGACAGTATGGTACTGGCACAAAAACAGAAAGATAGATCAATGGAACAGGATAGAAAGCCCAGAGATAAACCCACACACATATGGTCACCTTGTCTTTGATAAAGGAGGCAGGAATGTACAGTGGAGAAAGGACAGCCTCTTCAATAAGTGGTGCTGGGAAAACTGGACAGGTACATGTAAAAGTATGAAATTAGAACACTCCCTAACACCATACACAAAAATAAACTCAAAATGGATTAAAGATCCAAATATAAGGCCAGAGACTATCAAACTCTTAGAGAAAAACATAGGCAGAACACTCTATGACATAAATCACAGCAAGATCCTTTATGACCCACCTCCTAGAGAAGTGGAAATAAAACCAAAAATAAACAAATGGGACCTAATGAAACCTAAAAGCTTTTGCAGAGCAAAGGAAACCATAAACAAGGTGAAAAGACAACCCTCAGAATGGGAGAAAATATTTGCAAATGAAGCAACTGACAAAAGATTAATCTCCAGAATTTACAAGCAGCTCATGCAGCTCAATATCCAAAAAACAAACAATCCAATCCAAAAATGGGCAGAAGACCTAAATAGACATTTCTCCAAAGAAGATATAGAGATTGCCAACAAACACATGAAAGAATGCTCAACATCATTAATCATTAGAGAAACACACTGGTCAGAATGGACATCATCAAAAAATCTAGAAACAATAAATGATGGAGAGGGTGTGGAGAAAAGGGAACACTCTTGCACTTTTGGTGCAAATGTAAATTGATACAGCCACTATGGAGAACAGTATGGAGGTTCCTTAAAAAACTAGGAATAGAAATACCATACGACCCAGCAATCCCACTACTGGGCATATACCCTGAAAAAACCAGAATTCAAAAAGAGTCATGTACCAAAATGTTCATTGCAGCTCTATTTACAATAGCCTGGACATGGAAGCAACCTAAGTGTCCATCAACAGATGAATGGATAAAGAAGATGTGGCACATATATACAATGGAATATTACTCAGCCATACAAAGAAACGAAATTGAGTTATTTGTAGTGAGGTGGATGGACCTAGAGTCTGTCATACAGAGTGAAGTAAGTCAGAAAGAGAAAAACAAATACCGTATGCTAACACATACATATGGAATCTCAGAAAAAGAAAAAAAGGTCATGAAGAACCTAGGGGTAAGACAGGAATAAAGACACAGACCTACTAGAGAATGGACTTGGGGATATGGGGAGGGGGAAGGGTAAGCTGTGACAAAGTGAGAGAGTGGCATGGACATATATACACTACCAAAATTAAAATACATAGCTAGTGGGAAGCAGCTGCATAGCACAGGGGGATCAGCTCGGTGATTTGTGACCACCTAGAGGGGTGGGATAGGGAGGGTGGTAGGGAGGGAGAGACAAGAGGGAAGGGATATGGGAACATATGTATATTTATAACTGATTCACTTTGTTATAAAGCAGAAACTAACACACCATTGTAAAGCAATTATACTCCAATAAGGTTGTTAAAAAAAAGATTAAATTTATAAGCTTTTGCACAGCAAAGGAAACCATAAACAAGATGAAGAGACAACCCTGAGAATGGGAGAAAATATTCACAAAGGAAGCAACTGACACAGGATTAATCTCCATGTATACAAGCAGCTCATGCAGCTCAATATCAAAAAAAAAAGAACCCAATCCAAAAATGGGTGGAAGACCTAAATAGACATTTCTCTAAAGAAGACATAGAGATGGGCAACAAACACATGAAAAGATGCTCAGCATCACTAATTATTAGAGAAATGCAAATCAAAACTGCAATGAGGTATCACCTCACACTGGTCAGAATGGCCATGATCAAAAATACTGCAAAGAATAAATGCTGGAGAAGGTGTGGAGAAAAGGGAACCCTCATACAGTGTTGGTGGGAATGTAAATTGATACAGCCACTACTGAGAACAGTATCGAGGTTCCTTAAACAGCTAAAATAGAACTACCATATGACCCAGCAATCCCACTACTGGGCATATACCCTGAGAAAACCAATTCAGTAAGACACATGCACCCCAATGTTCATAGCACTATTTACAATAGCCAGGACATGGAAGCAACGTAAATGTCCATCAACAGAGAAATGGATAAAGAAGATGTGGTACATATATATAATGGAATGTTAGCCATAAAAAGGAACAAAATTGGGTCATTTGTAGAGATGTAGATGGACCTAGAGAGCGTCATAAAGAGTGAAGTAAGTCAGAAAGAGAAAAACAAATATGGTATATTAACGCATATATGTGGAATCTAGAAAAATGGTATAGATGACCTTATTTGCAAAGCAGACGTAGAGAACAAATGTATGGATATCAAGGGGGAAGGGGGTGGGGTGGGAGGAATTGGGAGATTGGGATTGACACATATACACTATTGATACTATGTATAAAATAGACAACTGATGGGAACATACTGTATAGCACAGGGAGCTCTACTTAATGCACTGTGGTGACCTAAATTGGAAGGAAATCCAAAAGGGAAGGGATATATGTATATGTATGGCTGGTTCATTTTGCTGTGCAGTAGAAGCTAACACAACATTGTAAAGCAACTATACTCCCATAAAAATTAATTAAACAGAAAAAGAATGTCAGATAGTGATTAAGGCTTTGCAGTGAATTAACAACCGACAAGGTGACAGAGAGGGCCTGGGGCTTTACTTTAGGCAGAGTAGTTACAGAAGGTCAGAGGAGAAGGTAGCATTTGTACTGTCTGAGTGGCTAGATGTGGCCAGCCATGTGGCTAGCAGAGGGGAGAATTTTCTAGGCAAAGCAAACAGCTACTGCAAAAGACCTATTTAGGAATCGGATTAGAGGAAAGGGGGTGTCAGGAAGAAGAAGCTATTGCATAGTTGCAGCAAGAAAAGGAAATTATTATTTGGGGCTGAGTTTTTTAACATCAAATTGGTAAAAGCCATTATACAATACATGTGCTCTAATAGACCTACATCCCAAAGTACTACTAGAACCCTGTAGATGGTGAGACCCACGCTGTTCACAGAGTGCAGAAATTTATGCTGGGTCTAAATCTTGATGCAGGAATAATTTTGCTGTGGGGAACAGCACGTCCAAAAGCCCAGAATACAAAGATGAGTGGTGAGGAGGGGATTGATGGGAAGTTGATATGCCTGGAGATTAAATATATAGTGGGAACAGTGGAAGCTGACTGTCTTATTGTCCAGCAGGAAAATAAAAAGAAGCCTTTGGACCTGGCCTTCGACTTCTGAGAGCAACTTATATTTATAGTGGAAAATCACATTAGGTGGCAAAAAACATCCAATACAACCTTACGATAGAGTCCTTTTTTAGAATATAACTTACCTGAATCAAGGGGATTTAACACCTTAAATTGCCTGCTTTATATTTATATAGTGGTTTTGTCTAAAAAAATTTTTTTGTGCACATTTAAAATTCCTGTTCATTTAAAATAGGCCAGGGATTGTCAGACTTTTTCTGTCAAGGGTCCCATAGTAAATAGTTTTAGATTTGTGGACCATGCAGTCTCCCTCACAACTACTCAACTCTACTTTTGTAATGCCAAAAACACCCATTGGCTATACATAAACAAATGAGCATTTCTGTGTTTCAGGGATATTTTATTTACAAAAAAGATGTGGTAGGCAGTATTTGGTCTGCTGGCCATGGTTTTCTAACCCCTGCAGTCGGCAAAGCTGTGATTAGATTCTGTTATAATTGAGTGTAATAGGCCACAAGAAGAGAAGTAGAAGCTTTCCACTGGAAAGTACTGTTTTTGGTTGTCATTAACATAAAATCTTGTAATGCTCCCTCTTTGCTAAAATTTAAAACTGTTTGCACTCAATTTTGGAGCCCTGCCTTGTGAAATCTATTTTGGCCTTTTGGACATTTTCTGTCTGTCTTCTCCCACTTCTTACTTCTCGAAGGTAGTCTACAAACTTGATCTTGTCAATTACTAGCTATATGGTAATTTATTGTGTGTGTAGTCATTTGAAAGAATGCATGTCCTCATTTTTAACTTTAGTTTATATTATTCACTTTTTTGTGTGGGAGTATTCTGTAGGTATTGGTTTCAATTTAATAGGTATGTGTTAAATCGAATTGACTAAAATGTTTGGTGGGCACACAGAGACATATATCCAAAATAAGTGTTTGGCTGGGTATTCTTTATATAAATACACATAAGAAGCATTACAAAAAAAAAAAAAAGGACTTTTTTTTTTTGTCCTTTGATCTACTTAGTGGTAAATCAATTATAAGTTATTTTCCTTCAGCCGACATCCTTTCTAACCTTTTGGCCAATTATAAGCTTATTAGTATGATCTTTGGAAAGCATCAGCATGATACCACTGACTTAAAAGTCATAGTTGGGAAGCAAAGGTGTTTGGAGTAAGTCAAATTAGTATATCTACAGCACATCTCTGTTGTTTTTTTTTTTAACATCTTTATTGCAGTATAATTGCTTTACAATGGTGTGTTAGTTTCTGCTTTATAACAAAGTGAATCAGTTATACATATACATATGTCCCCATATCTCTTCCCTCTTACGTCTACCTCCCTCCCACCCTCCCTATCCCACCTCTCTAGATGGTCACAAAGCACCGAGCTGATCTCCCTATGCTATGCGGCTGCTTCCCACTAGCTATGTATTTTACTTTTGGTAGTGTATATATGTCCATGCCACTCTCTCACTTTGTCACAGCTTACCCTTCCCCCTCCCCATATCCTCAAGTCCATTCTCTAGTAGGTCTGTGTCTTTATTCCCATCTTGCCCCTAGGTTCTTCATGACCTTTTTTTTTTCTTAGATTCCATATATATGTGTTAGCATACGGTATTTGTTTTTCTCTTTCTGACTTACTTCACTCTGTATGACAGACTCTAGGTCCATCCACCTCATTACAAATAACTCAATTTCATTTCTTTGTATGGCTGAGTAATACTCCATTGTATATATGGGCCACATCTTCTTTATCCATTCATCTGTTGGTGGACACTGAGGTTGCTTCCATGTCCTGGCTATTGTAAATAGAGCTGCAATGAACATTTTGGTACATGACTCTTTTTGAATTCTGGTTTTCTCAGGGTATATGCCCAGTAGTAGGATTGCTGGGTCGTATGGTAGTTCTATTTTTAGTTTTTTAAGGAACCTCCATACTGTTCTCCATAGTGGCTGTATCAATTTACATTCTCACCAACAGCAGCACATCTCTTTTAATTAGTTTTCATCTCTTGGGGGTGTGATTGCAGAGTAATTTAGCAACATAAAGTTGTTATCTTAGTTGATAATTATATACAGAGAGAGATACAAAAATTTAAGGAAACAGTTGCTATTTAAAGAGAGCATGTAGGACTTTATCTTCTGTGCTACATATAATTTAGCTTTTAAATGAAATTGCTTTTGAATTTGATATGACTACTTTTTTCTATTAGTTTAATTGAATTTTTTATAGGATGCTGAGTAGACCACATATTAAAGGCAAAAACAATATAGCAAAATCTATTTTTGTAATGTTAAGCATGACTTTCAAATGTCTCTTGTTTTTCTTACTAATTTTTTTTTAAAGTCTCTAAATGTATATCAATATCTTTACTCTCTTCTGTAATTCAGAATTTGGTGTCTGAGTTAACATTTCATATTCTGTGTTATCATGATTTTTACAATAGTGAAAATTTCTTTTCCTGAGATCTAGCCAGATTTGCCCAGCATTCTGATGGCATCCTCATCATAGCTTTGTACCAAGATAAGATAATCTTTTCTATATTTTCTCTAATACTGGTAATACTCTACATCTTAGAGGAATGTTTTGGCTTCAGTACAAAGTTAGATAAGTTTATCAGCAATTATTTAATTATTCCTAGATTTAATAAAAACATCTTAGCTTGGGCTGTTATAGCAAAATATCATAGATGGTATGGCTTATAAACAACAGAAACTTATTTCTCACTGCTCTGGGGGCTGGGAAGATTAAGGTGCTGCCGAGTTGGTGTTTGATGAAGGCTCTCTTCCTGGCTGCATATGGCTGTTTTTTCATTGTACCTTCATATTGTGGAAGGAAAGTGAGCTAGCTCCCTGGACTCTTCTTCTAAGGGCATTAATCCCACCCTCATAGCCATATCACCTCCTGAAGTCCCTATCTCCAAATACCATCACACGGAGATTATAAATTCAACATGTGAATTGTGGTGGGAGAGTCCCAACACACAAACCTTCAGTCCATAGCATTTGGTTATGTGAATTATTTTCCACAATTCCTATTTGGCCGTACCTCAACTTGACATGTTTTTCCTTAACTTTCTCAGAGCCTTTTCCCGAAGTCGATCTCTGTCACGCGGTATTTCATTGCCTAGAAAGAAGATTGTATTGCACATTTGTTCTCAGAATTACTTATAAAACCCTAAAACTTTAAAGCTGGTATTGATTTTTGTCCCTTTTCAGAAATTGAGGACACACCCGTGGTTGTGGTTTTTTTTGTCGGGAAGGATGCATCTTGCCCGTAACCTTTGTCCTAGTATGTTAGCTAATTCCCAGTCCAGGATGCCCTGAAATGTTCCTTCTGACCCCTTGGTAATTTTGTTTACCATCTTATTTCCTTTTCTGTATCTCTCCTTTTCTCACTAAACTAGTTAGTTGTCCCAAAGTGGTGAGTGGTTTAACTCTAAATCAGTTATGTCTCTTGTTTTGCTCTTGCCTGCAACCAAATCTGTTTGCCTTATGGAAATGTAGTTGATTGCTGAGAGATTATTTTGGCTATATCACAGTAGGATTCTAGTAGCATGGACTTTATAAGCACAAAATATAGAAATTTAGTCTTGAGAAAATTAGTAGTATTCTTATAATTGAGACTTTGGTTATTTTTTGTTTGTTTACTACAAATCAGAAGTTTTCAAGAATTGGAACTAAATAAATTGAACCTGAAAGTTAAAAAAATGTATCTTCTTTTTAGTCATTTAAAAAAATAGACTTACAGAATTATAATTGTGATTCACAGAATAGTCACATTTCAAGAGTAATACAGAAATATAGATTTTTTAAAAAAAGAAGTATACTTGTTGCTACATTCCTTTAAGATTAGGTGACCATACATCTAGGATCACTGGAACAATCCTGGTATATGCCTATTGTTCCAGTGTAATTATTAATAGTGCACTATTTCACTCTCAAAAGTTGCCTGGTTTGAACAATAAATTATATGGTCACTTTACTTAGAGGAGACTAGCCTTAATTCAAGTGAAGAAAAATATATACATCTTCTATTTTATGTTAAAAATTTCAAAATATTCAAATAACCATGATGGTATACTAACACAAACAGGTTAATAAAATATAAAACTGATGCTTACTCATTTTCCTTTCATATCCAGATATGTAAAAATACTATACTCTCCTTCTAGTAAGTGAATGACATCGTTTAAGAGAAAAATTTAAGTCTAAGGGCAATTAAAATCTTTATTTTTACTTCATCCAATACATAATCTTGTTTTTCAGTGTATGTTATAACTTTCTGGATGCATCATTAATTTTTAAAAAATTCAATAATATCATTGCACAGTAATGAAAAGTAAACCCTGCATTTTTAAGTGGCTTATTGTTATAGTAATCAACATGTAACCAAGTAACCCTTAGTTATGCTTTACAAAATTCTATTCCTCAGACTTATAAAACAAAACCTACCATTATAAAAGAAGTAAGCAATCTTGTCCATTAGCAAGAGTTAGCGTATGCTCTTTAAAACTGGATATTTTGTTGGATACACTAACAATATTTTATACTCATAAACCAGTTTGAAGCCTGAAACACAATTTCATTTATCTTTACATTCTACGCTTTATAGTGTCCCAGAAAGTGTCCATCTGTTCAGCTGAGATTGCTTCAAATAGTGAGTGGTCAGAAAGACTTAGATGATAAAGGTCAAAAGAGCCTCTTGACCCTGTGATACTTGCCAAAGCAATTGGAGCATCAGGACTGATATACTGTTAGATACAGTTCACTAAATCAGCCTCACTTTAACTGGTAATGATAGAAAAAATACACAGTAAAGTCATTGCTGAAAGAAAACAAAAAGTATCCAATATAGTAATTTATTACCAGTCAGTGGGTTTCCCGCACTCAGCTGTTTTACCCCTGCAGTGGTGAGAAAAAGCAAAAAGGTACTCTAACACTTAGCTGAAAATGGATGCCCCGCTGATACCCGGGATGCATGGTGGCCCCATGATTGCCCATGCCATTAGCTTGGTAATGTTATCTCTATTGTAAACTCAGCTCCCCATGTTCTTCTTGTGCATCAGCTGCAGATTGAAGCTTTCTCCTTTGTCTTCTATTTGTGCTGCCAATCATGCTGCTCTCCACCAACCCTTTGGAGGGAGATAGTTTTTACTACCAACAACGATGTCCAGCCGCCTAGAGCTCAATGGATCTAAAAATTTAATGGCTGACACTTTCATTTACACCTTGATTTATGCATTGTTGGGCTATTTGTTCATTCCTATCCTTCCACCAATGGTTTTTCATATCTTTGTAAGATATATGTTTTTTGTAACTAGTATATCCCTACCTGTTTATAGTTTTCTATGAAATGAAGTTATTTGTTATAAATGTTGAAATGTATTTGGTACAATATGAGCAAAGCCCTTTGTAGATCTTTTTCATTTAGTCAATCAATAAAAAAATCCTTTTAAAAATAGTTACTGGTTTCTGTCAATGAAGGAAAAATTCCCATGGAGAAGTATAAATGAGCTCTTTGAACATCAGGGTTTTTATCCATAAAACTATCTTAAGATCAACAATATAGCACTGAGTAAAGACAGATTAAAGACGAGATTTTGCTAATTGCAAGCACAGAGATGGTAAAGTAAATTTTAATTCACATTTCTAATTGTATATGGGAGGTGCAGTTTTGGGTTTTTGATTTCTGTTTGTGTCTGCTTTAAAATAGCTCAACCTTTATAGACTGAGTAAAAATCAGTAAACATATGGATTCTCTTACCTTCCTCAAATACTTGAGTTATTTCAAGGTTTACTTCATTTTATAACTGACAGATACCCCATTTTCCTCAAATCATAATAGAAATTTATTCCAGAAATAATTATAAAGAAAGCAATATTAACGTAGCATTTACAGTTAAACACAGAACATAAACCTGATTTTGTTTTTATAATTAAGGATCTGGTAGTGTATTAAGTTTGTTACTGTGTACATTTTTAATGGATAAAGTAGTCCTTCATACATTTAGTTTTACATATCAAAGTAAATGACATGCTATAATTCTCCATGGAAATATTTTTTTCAATTAAAATCTAAACATTTTAGGTTTGGTTATGGAAATTGGTAAATTGTTGAAAAGGGTGTAATTTTCTCTTTCTACCAAGACACATGTTTCAGCTTTTAATTTAACAAACATTCTCTAGGATTATTCTGGACTAAAACTAGATATGTGAGGAGCTAGAAAGCTCCAAACCAGAATCAGCCTCTACTCCACTAGTGCTTTTATTTTGATCAGGTTTTCAGCACTGTATTTGATTACTACGAAGGCAGTTTGGTGGGAAGCATGTCCCAAGCCAGCTCCCATCTATTTTAGAAACTGCAGTGCTCTGTGCTTCAGAACAACTATGGAGTTTATTATCTTTTCAAGGACAAATAGAGAAAGGCATTTCAGAAAGAAAGAATGTTCCTAATAATGCATTTCTGCACTGCGAGGGATTGTTTGACTTGCAGAATAAAAGTCTTCTACTCAATTAATTTGAGTTATTATTACAATTAATTAATTGGTTAATTAATTAATTTGTTTCTCGTATAGAGACAAGGCAACTCATTATACCCCATGTTATAAATATTCATAAACCAAAGAATCCGTAAGTCAGTATCTGGCTTAGCTCTTAGTCTATTTTTTAGACCAAATAATCTAAAATGAAAATTGTGTGAAAGCTTTTTAGCACTGAATAAATGTTAATTTACTGTTACCTTTATTAACAATCCTTTCACTTTTCTTTCTCACTGTATTTTCTACCTTAGAAACATCCAAAGGGCAAGGTGGCAGGCAGAGGAGGAGCTCATTCACCAGGAGTGTGTGTCTTGTTAGGAAAATGACTAGTGTCTTAGGAAAAGAGGGTAAACCAACTTGGGACTCTCCAACAGCTAATGGAAACGTGTAGTTTAAGGAAGGTAGCACAGTCCCCAGAATAAGCTGAATCTCAATGGTAAACAGCCTTCAGAGACAAGAAGGTAGATAGGTAAAACAGCATCTAAGTTGTACTTTCCATGAAATTTTTATGTGGTTATGTGTATTAAATCAGTTAAAGTAGATGGCATGTCTTGATGTATTTGAGGGGGAAAATATAAAAGCATTTTCTTTTCCTGGATATCATATCAGTAATATATACAGTAACTTGACTTTTCAGGTATGGTTTATGTTGTAATTTAAGACTTTTCAAAATACAATGTAGCAGTATTGGTTTTCATGTATCACTAATGGATCGAGGGTGAATTTTAGGAAATGAGTGCTTGACAGTACAGGGAGGACCCTGACATTTATGAATAGTAAAGAAACCTCTCTCACTCTTCAAACCACAGCCCTGTGTTAGTTAGCCTCTGTTATTATGATACTTTTGATGTATTCCTTTCTAGACCATAAAATAAAAACATGTGTGTAGGTCTGTGTGAATGTGTATAAATTCCATTTTCACATAGAAATGAGATATTATAGATTCTGTTCTACAAATTAAGTCAAAAATATTTGGTGGACATTCTTCTATATCAGTACATACACATCTACACTGGTTAGATTTTTAACCAAGCCTCCAATAAATACTATTTTAGTTTTCTCTTTCAGAAAATCTTTGATGGGGGAAGCTATTTAGGACTATATGTTAATATGCAATTGTTACTAGTTTATGTTGTTAAAATAAACCCAGTATTATTTTGTTTACTTGAAATTATTGCATAAATCAAATTTAAATGACAGGATTAAAGAGGGATGGTTACTCATACAAATGCACCTAGGAAAACCATTCCAATTTATCCAATATTAAGAAAACGTATGACTCAAATAATTTTTTAAATAAAAAAAGCAATAATGATGCCAATTTAATTTATAATAATCTACCATCCCTACTATTATTTAACTTTTTTTCTGGCAGTTTTAGCAAATGTCAAATCATAAGAAAAAGAAATAAAAAGGATAAAAATAGAACAAATTACTTTTATTCAAATATAGTAATAGTGGATACGCTACATTTGAAAAAATGAATAGAACAGAAAACCTAATAAAACAAAAATTAAAGTTAAGCATAGTAGTGCCGAAAACAAAACTCATATACTAACACAGAAAACACTAGTTAGAAAATAAAATGAATATAAAAAATTCCATTCAATGAATATAGGAAATTAATAGAGATAAATTTAATAATAAATATGCAAGATCCATATGAAAACATATTCTAAAAATTACTGAAAGTCCTGAAAAATATCTTGATTTAGTAACAATGTAATCCCAGACAGAAAGTACAGTATTTTAAAGATTTCCATAGTCACAAATCTGTACATTTAATGACAATAACTTCCAAAATCTCCCTGGTGGGTTTTTGGGAACCTGGTGAGTTGATTGCAAAATTCGCCTGGAGAAATAAATGTATAAAATGAGCTAAGGAAAGTTAAAAAAATGAAGAAGAATGGACATGGGGCTTTTTTCTCAGATGTCAAACATTATCATCTCTCCATCCATCTATCTGAAGTAGAGTTCATTAGTGGTTCAAGAACAGACAAATAGATAAATGGAAAAGGAAAAAAGAGTTCAGGAATGAGGATGTATATAAATCATAATTTGCTCTTTGGAAAAGATGGCACTTAAAATCATAGAGGAAAGTAAATAAGTGGCTTTTGTATAATTGAGAGTAATTTCTGGGAAAAATATAAAATTATATCCTACTGTCTACCTTTAACAAAAATAAACTTAAGATGAATAAAAGTTTTAAACATAGAAACATAGATTACTAGACGAGAATACGTAATAATATTTTTAGTAATTGTGAAGGGCCTAAGAGTGGGAAAATTCTCCAAATATACGTGAAAAAACTTATAGTTTTACTATTTAACTTTTAAAAATCATATTGCAAAAACCCCAAAGATCTATAAATTTAAAGTCTAATGATACTTGAAAAATATTTGTAATATATTCAACAGATGATCAATATCTTTACATACAAAGGGGCTCTTACCATTTGATAAGGAAAAGATAAATAATAAAATAGGAAATGGGGCAAATATTAACACTTAAATCACAGAAAAATCTACAAATAGTCATTAAGTTTTTCTCACTAAAAAATATCAATACATATTTTTATAATCAAATTAGTAATTTCTTAAAAAGTGATGAACTCTTTAATGACATGATGAAATAATTACTCATTTTTGGTTCAAGTGTGTTTTGAAACAACCTTGCTGGAGCATAGTCTAACAATTTAACCAACATTTTAAAGGCACATATTTTTCACCCTGAAATTCCATTTCAAAGAATTTTTTAAAGAACCTGAAATGTGTTCTATGATTTTAGGCACAGGTATGTTCAAAGAAGGCATAGAAAACAGTGGTTTTCATTTGTAATCTATGGAGAAATGGCTTACTTGGGGAACACTTTGTGCTCTTCCAAACCACCCGAAATTCTGCATCAATAAGATTTTGAGGAGTCATAGTTCAAAGTCAGGGCAATGACATCCAAGTATGCCAAGACCCAAGAGTAGGGGCACCCTAACTGAAGCTCTGGGTAGACAGAAACCCACTGACTGGAGGCAATCTGTTAGGAAGAAAGTTGACTCTTGACTGATCCTGTAATTAGGTGCTTAAATGGGCTAGTGTTGTGAGGCACTTACTTTTCACTTAGGCGACAGTTTCTTAAATGAATTCCTCTGGTCACAAGGATGGGCTTGTGGAAATGTGCAGGACTAACACCTGAGGGCTGAATCCCAAGTTACCAGAAACAAAGGCATACTTAATTATTTTTAAACTGTGCTGGCTTTTATTTGTTATTTTTCAAAAAGACCTGGAATAACATCTTAATCATTATGTTTTGGTATTGAATAGTTACTAGAGGGAGGATGCCTTGAAATAAGTATGCTTGCCCTCAATGTTTACATGACTTGGCTGACCTGCACTTTTAGACTCAATGAAGTCTTCTGTAAAAGATCTCATGTTTTATGAACTCTTAATGGAACAAATTCCTGTTGGTATAATGCACTGAGGTTGAGGCACGCTCAGCTATTTAGAGGTTGGAGTGGGTGACAGTAATGGTATTGATACTTATACATATGATGAAGACAAAAGGTAAATGTTGAAAAAGAAATTAAAATGTCATAAAAGAAATCCAAGGAAGGCAAGATTACAGCTGAAAGAGGATATTAGAAAAAGTTTGTGTAGGGAAATCTCTTGGGGAAATGAGTTTTCGTTAGGGGTAGAATTTCTGAAGATGGGTGTTAGGGCATTCCCAGCATGAGAAGAGGCACAGAGGCAAAGAAATCAAAAAAGCTAAAAAGCCAAAACTAGCTACTAACAGCAGAAGAATCAGGCAGCAGTGCCAAGCACAGTTTGCAAATAGGAAAGAAGGTTGGGGGAGAATTTGAGTGAGATGAACTAGACTGCGAGGTGCATGCTTCAGGGACCGTTGGTCTTGCTCACCACTGAGTCTTCCACATATGGCACAGTGCCTGGCATGTAGTAAATGCTTAGTAAACATCTGATAGATGAATGAATGAATCATTAATGAAAAGTGAAGGAGGGAACATGGTATGAGAGGCATTGAAGGAGGACTTCAGAGAAGGAAAATATGATATTCAGATTTAAGCCTGGTTCACTGGAAGAATGTTGCTGCCAGGGATGTCAGGAGATGAAGTGGACTATCTTAGTGAGGAGACTAGTACTGCAGTACAGATCCAATTAGGAGAATCTGCTCCTCCAGATTTAATTTAATTTAATGGTTTAAAAGTTTTAATGTAGTTAGTCTGGATATTCAATTTAAATATATAGTTACTTAATTTAAAAGATTTTCTTGTATTTGCTGTTACAATCACATATTGTAATTAATTGTGTTTTGGTATGGCAGATCAGGTTATAATTGAATTTCACAAACATTTTCAACTTAATTTCTATAACTCCATGCTGACAGTGAAATAGCTTTAACTGAGATGTTGACATAGAAAACTTTCACCTTTATTGACAAAAAGTATGATTAAAAATTGAATGACATGCCACTTCACTCAAGACTTTAATAAAAGTTTTATACAGAATAAGTAATAGTAAAGTGTACTTAAAGCCAGGCCACTGATGTGGCCATATACTTATTAACAGTAGTTTTCTAATATACCTCTACTGCATTTTAAATATAATCACCGTACTTTCCTAATATTTCTAATAAATGCTTTCTCATTTATTCATTTTCTCTTTTTCTTTCATAGCTCCTTATTCATTTTTGTGAATATTATTCCTTCAATTTCTCTTTGATGATTTTTTTTTTTCAGTCCATTCTAAAGCATTGATTTCATCTGGAGTAAGTATATATCTCAGCTTTTATTTTTTAGCTATTAGATTTTCAGTGTTTTGGAATTTTGGTTTATAGACTCATTTCTAGAGCAATTTTCTTGTGTTTTTTTCATTTTAGTGTATTTTATTTTCCTCCCTCCCTCCCTCTACTCAGCTGATATTCTCTGTTGGTTTTACTGTTGCGTCTGTCTACCTTTTCAAGGTCCTCAGTCCAGAATAAGGCCTGGACCATACTGATACTAAGTATATTTCTGTCTAATTAGGGAATGAGCTTGTGGGTTGATTTAGTTACAAGTTAAAATTGTTCTAGGTCAGCTACCCTCCATAGTGACGTTAACCTCAGGGGCTAAACTCTAAAGCCTGGCACCTGCTTAAAGGCCTGTGACTTCACTTCCACACTCAGCACTTTGTGTTTCTGTCCCATTTTGGCCCTCGAAGATGTCTATTTTGTTTTTGAGCTTGTCTAAGCCTTTTAACATTTCTTTTAAAAAATATTTCATCCATCACTGGTATCCATTTGGAAGAAATAATTTGCTCCAAAGTCTAAACTTTGCCATCTTGACTAGAAGTCAACTGATATTTTCAAAACCTCTAGGATTTGTTAGTTTGTCATAAAACAGAAGTAGTTAATTAAACTTAAAAGCTTTTGCGCAGCAAAGGAAACCATAAACAAAATGAAAAGACAACCCTCAGAATGGGAGAAAATATTTGCAAATGAAGCAACTGACAAGTGATTAATCTCCAAAATATACAAGCAGCTCAATATCAAAAAAACAAACAACCCAGTCCAAAAAATGGGCGGAAGACCTAAATAGACATTTCTCCAAAGCAGACATACAGATGGCCAACAAACACATGAAAAGATGCTCCACATCACTAATTATTAGAGAAATGCAAATCAAAACTACAATGAGGTATCACCTCACACCGGTCAGAATGGCCATGATCAAAAATTCTACAAACAATAAATGCTAGAGAAGGTGTGGAGAAAAGGAAACCCTCCTACACTGTTGGTGGGAATGTAAATTGGTACAGCCACTATGGAGGTTACTTAAAAAAGTAAAAATGGAGCTACCATATGACCCAGCAATCCCACTCCTAGGCTTATACCTGGAGAAAACCATAATTTGAAAGGACACATGCACCCCGATGTTCACTGCAGCACTATTTACAATAGCCAGGACATGGAAGCAACCTAAAGGTCCACCAACAGAGGAATGGATAAAGAAGATGTGGTACATATATACAACGGAATATTACTCAGCCATAAAAAGGAATGAAATAATGACATTCCTTAGACATGGATCAACCTAGCAACTGTCATACAGAGTTAAGTAAGTCAGAAAGAGAAAGAGAAAAACAAATAGGGTATAATATCACTTATATATGGAATCTAAAAAAATGGTAGAGATGAACTTATTTGCAAAGCAAAAATAGAGTCACAGACATAAAGAGCAAACTTATGGTTACCAAAGGGGGAACGGGGGGATGAATTGGGAGATTGGGACTGACATATATACACTACTATGTATAAAATAGATAACTAATGAGAATCTACTGTATGGCACAGGGAACTCTGCGCAATGCTCCATGGTGACCTAAATGGGAAGGAAATCTAAAAAAGAGGGGATATATGTATACATATGACTGATGTACTTTGCTGTACAGCAAGAAACTAACACAACATTGTAAAGCAACTATACTCCAATAAAAATTAATTTTAAAAAAAGTAGCTGTCTGAAGTTTTTAGTAGCAAAGATGTAGGCAGCTACTGTAATTTCCTTTTGTATCCATGTACTGTATTCTCTGCTTTTTGTGGCATGAGTTTTAAAGGTAACTTCTTATATAATATATTAGGTATATTAGGTCATAAATTCATCTACGTTGCAGAGTTGTTTCTCAGAAAATTTTCTACTTCAAGAAATTGTGTTACCTTTTCTGTAAATTTACCATGTTTGTTAATCATCATATAATTTCTCAGTGGTAGTGTTCAATACACAGATACCACATTTCCCCCCACCCCCCATCATCTGTGCCATCCTTACTTGAAAAACTCCCATTGTCACAAATCTTTTGATGTGGATACTTTCCCTTGAGTATAGATACATTTTCTAGAATTCCTAATCTTTTTTCTGGCATGAACTACACTTGCAATGCATCAACTGTGACTTCCAGTTTTTTGTTTATTTAAAGAATAGGAAGAATTTAGAAAATTACAGAGTAACCAGAGCGCTGAATCTTTGTATATTTTTATGATTATTTTCTGATCTGCTACATGGCTTCATCCATACCTAGTTAAAAAGAAGTTGTTAGAGTGACTCATCACCATAGAGTCATTCAGATGTCAGGGAGGAAGAAAACTTTCCTGTACCCTTCTAGGTTCTTCTGGCTGGTCTAAGAGTTAAATTGACATGAGACAGATTAACAGGAGAAAATCAAATTTAATTTTATACTTATGGGAATCCCACAAACATGAGAGGGTTAGAGATAGAAAGGTAAAATGAGGTATATATGACATCCTGAGCTAAGGAAGGGGATAGGAGTCTGGGGCTTTCAAGGACAGGAGGGTCATTCACAGGATGATAAGCAGAAGAGCACATGTATGGGTAATTAGACGTTTGCCTTGACATATAGATGGAGCCACTTAGATAAAATCTATCTCTGGTTATAACTCTTTTCTGGGAAAAATCCCCAACTTAAATTCTTCTAGCTAGTTAAGGGAGGGGCAGTAGTTTCTCTTGAACTCTCAGGGTCTGGATTACCTTTAGTTCAAAATAATCCTCATGCAAAAGTGATACATTTTGGGGAGGCTAATTCTGAACCTCTATACAGATTACTAAACTTTGTTTTCTCAGGGGCTACATTTTACATGCAGAATTCCCCAATTTTTATATAACTTATTAAATTACGCAATTAAAGTTATAAGCCTGGGAAAGAATATTGAGAACACAAAGGTGAAAGTACCGACAAGCAAACATCATAGTTCCTGTGATTAGAAGGCAGAAAGTACAACATAGCCTACCAGTGGTCAGGAGGATTGTAAAGCATGGGTTAATCTGTTGAGTTAGCTGTTATAAAGGTCCAAACAAAATTTTTACTTTAAACTAAAAATAAAGTTATAATTATTAAAATGTGATTTATATTATATTTAACAAAATTTAGATTATGATTGTAATTATATACTACTTCTTTAGAACAAATCATGTGTTTTGTTTTGTGTATTTTTTTTAAATTAAACTGTATGGTACATAATATGTTACATTTTACTTCATGTTTGAATTTTATATTGAATAATATAGACTTATTTTAGAAAACCATTTAAAAGATAATCAAGCGAAAACAAAAACAAAACAAAACAAGAAGATAATCAAGTGTTTCACAGGCCTCTCTTATATATTTTATGTTACAAGTTTGTCATTTGAAGCATCTGAATTAATTTTCTCTTCTTCAGTTGTTAACTGGTCTTCTCTGCTGGATTCTTATTAGTCAATGACAGTGGGTATGACTCAGATAGTTCCAATATCCCTGTCTGGATTTAGTGTAATCCTGCATTTTTAACAGTATTTGCTATTTACTTTGCAATTGGATTGCATTATTTGATAATCAGTCAGAACCTGACTGATGGATGTTAGAAAGGGAGGAGTGTTTGGGTACTAATTTTATAAATGATCAGCTCATTAGTAAATATTTTCATATAATGATTACTTTTTCTTCCTTATACATCTCAGTGAATATGGTGTTTCATAAAAGGAATGCTTAGCTAATGAGGACCCTCTGTATATCTTAGAAACAATAAATAAAAAAACATTATTCCATTGTTTGAAAAACTTAAGTTGATAATATCATCTGAAGAATAGATAGAAAAAAACAGACTTGAGAATCCTGACTTGGCTATTTACCAAACGGGTAACTTTGAACAAATCACTTTACTTCTCTGTCCCTCATTTTCCCTTGTGTAAGGGGAAGGGGTCAGATTAAATCATTTCTAAATTCTTCTTGCTCTAACAAAACTAAATATCTAAAATATTTGCCAGTTATAATCTATATGTTTTCTCCCTTAGGATTTAAATGTTTGTACTAGGTATTATTGCACAAAAATCACAAGAGTGAGCAGGAGTGTAATTTTAAGCATCAGTTTTACCAGCATTTTGTATCTGTGGTAGGTTGGGCAGGTCAGATTCTTTCAAAACAAACTCAGTGGGGGATTCAATTTGTTTTCAGGAAGAAGTTTTATCAGAACATGTTGTTAGACAGTGTATTTCCACCTTCAAAGACAGAAGGTAAAAACAGTCTTTTTAAACCATTTTGTCTTTCTGAATCAGATAGGAAAAGAAGAGGCACAACTGAACACAGTAAGATGAAGAAAAAAATAAGTGAATAGACATTTTTTTTATAAAGATGTTAGACTTATACCTTCACACCTTTTACATTGTTTTCCTCCAAACGTTTGGGTCTTTCTTGGTTTTCTTTTTTACATGTATACTGGGCTGTTGAGAGTTTGAATTTTGTGTTGTTAACTTTAGTTTTACCTGTCATTTATTCTGGGTTCTTGCTGATAGTAGAAGAATAATTTCTGCCTGCTGGCCATCTGGGATTCTACTTGTAGACTTTCTGACTCAGTAGCTTTTCCCCAAATCTGTGTACTTCAGACAAAGAGCTCAGCTCTGTGTGCCTCTTTCTACTCCCCACCTGCTGTTTAGAGCATTCACATGTAGATATATCAGTACCATTTTACTCCCCAGCCTCACAAAGTTCAGAGGTTGGAATGGACCATTGTTCTTTAGTGCCACCCTCTTGCTGTCCTGATTGTAAACCATACCTCCACTCTTGCCTCAACCTGAATGTCAGAGAGTGAGACTAAACATGATGTGAAGTTGGGGAAAAAACCAGCACCTTCTGATGTATGCAAAACCTGGACAGTACATTTTGGGGAAGTATCTGCCAAGCAATCAGAGAGCATTCTATAAACAACATGTAAACTAATAACTTAAAATTTTATTTAGCCCTCACATTTTTGCAGTGACATAGATTGAATGAAATACTCTTGTATTTAATTATTTATTCTAGACTTTTTATTGTAACTAGATTGGTGAGTGTTTCTAAAACACTCCTGTTATAATGATGGTTTACATATACTTTATCATTCTAAAAGTAATATAATTACATTTCTGTTTTTACACAACATCATTCAGTCATGATTTAGCAGGTTACTGTTATTAGAATTCTTGTCTGAGTAATATATTGTATATAGGTAACATATAAATATAAATAAGTTTAAGAATTACTGTAACCTTTGCTACACATTACTAAAAGTTATGTATTGCCCAGTTCATGATATGTTAAAACCCAGGAATTACTATTATAGGTATTTATTTGCTTTCTATGTTACTTATGTCTAAAACAATGGTAAATATTGTTTTTCAAATCCTTTGGTGATGTGACTTTAAAAATATACTATTTCTTAAAAGATTTTAAAATGCTCAAACAATGATCACTGGCTAGCATTATAACATTTAATCATTTTAGTACATTCAAATATAACAATGGTTTATACATATTGTCCAATGGACTTATTTCCAAATGGAAGCCAACTTTGTTGTATGTTAAATAAATTTGGAATAATATTTGTGATTTGAAAATATTGTAAAACATCCAGTTGCTCCTGAGGCTTAAGGTGATCACATTTAGGGACAGAAATTTAGGATTTTTTGTTTATGGCAGTACAATGGGCCTATTGTGGTGGTGTGGATCTCAAAATAAGAAGATGAGACCAGACCAGGGAATGTGTATACTGCTAGAATCATTGCTGTGATTTTTGAGTGGCCCAGTAATTGAGGAGGTCTAGCTGTTGTGTCCAGAGAATATTATTGCTTAGGGAAGTGGAAGTGCACAGGAGGGCAAAACCCTGTCTTCAGCCCGCTTCATTAACCCCTAATTCAAAAGAAACTATGGCTATAGTTTGTGAATAGGTGACTTCCTTGCTTAATACCCTTCAAGGGTCATAACTGCTCTTTGAGTAAATTTGAAACTCAACAGTTTGCAGGGCTCCGGTGTAATCTGGCTCCTGTCCTGTCTGTCTCATTCTGTAATACGTTCCCGTACTCTACTCTGTAGACAAACTAAGATTGTCACAGTGCATGATCCCTACATACCTTCTCACTCCTCTTCCAGCCATCACTCTAGGGGGCTTCCCATTCTCTTCCCTTTGCCTGGAATACTTGGCCTCTCACTTTTCTTCAGTTCATTTCTCCCTTATCTTTCAGATCTCAGTTTGGTGTCACTTCTGCTTAGACTCCTACTTGTATCTTTCAGGCTGAGATGCCTTCTTCAGATCTTTCTAGTTTCCTATATTTTTGCTTATACTGCCCTCATCTAAGCTATGTGGTTAGTGCTTGGCACATTTGTCTCTCCCCTCTGAGTGTAAAGAATGTGAGCTGCATCCATGCAGATGCTGGGTCTTGTTCTGTATTGGGTGGATAGCTTCTCACACCATGTTCTACTTAATACATACTCAGCAAGGACCTCTTGAATGACAGCTGAATGAAAGAAAACCAGGCATAAACCCAAAGGATGGACTGGGAATGGTAACCTTCAAGAACATGAAGTAGCATCTCAATTAGGAAAGATGATACTCAATATTTTTAAGACTCTTGATACATATTATCACAATAGTTTTGAAAAATGTTAAGGACATCTAGATCTTATCAGAGTTCACCTTGAAATGATCACTCAACAGTTTGGGATACTCTACTTTTTGTTTGTTACAAATCTGTGAAAATTCTAGCTAATTTAAGGGATCAAAACTGGTATAGTATATAAAATTTTATACTTGTTTCCTTTTTATTGGGACAAATGGTTTAAAAACTATTCCCCTCTGTGATATTTTTTAAATCTCCTTTTCTCATTTTTTCTCTTGAGTATATGGCTAATTAATTTTTGTGAGTTCTTTAAATATCTAAAATATTAGCCTTTGATCATTTATGCTGTAATTGTTTTTCTTACACTTTTAAGTTTAACCTGATTAATGCACTTTTTTTTTTTAGAGGTACCTGTTAAAAATATTTAGGTAGCCATATCTATTATTAATATTTTCTCTGTCAATTTGTATTACTTTTTTAAAACAGCTTTTGTTTTGTATGGTAAAATACAAATTTTTGTAGGAGTTTTAAAAATAGATATAATCAGGAGTCATAAGAAATCTGCAGTTTTGTAAAAAATCAAACTGTACTTTTCAAATCTAGGTATTTTCTATCGACAATATATGTGAAGTTCTTGCTGTGACATTATGTATTTTATAAAGGACTCTTTTTAATATCTACTTAATATTTTAATGTGTGCATATACCATAATGTTTTAGCCAAATCTCTATTATGGAACATTTACTTTCAGCTTACTGATATAGAAAATTTAACAATGAGCATTCTTTTTCATATAATTTTGTGCATCTTTGCAATTTTACCCCAGGATAAATTATTTTTAGAAGAATTTCTGCATCCAAGGGTATATAATAGTTTAAGGTTATTGATACATTTTGCTAATTGCCTTCCATGAAAGAGATACCAGCTTACACCCATCACGCAGTGTGTGAGAGTGCCCATTTTCTTGCTCCATTATCAAAACTGAGTATTTTAATTTTTAGTGTTCTTTACAAACCCAATTTCTGTCTCTTTGTAGGCTAATAGTCTGAACAACAGCGCTGATTAATTCTCTAAAAGTAGTGAATAAAGTAGTTTAAAATTCATCCTTAAAAATAATACATGTTAGTTTAAATGAAATTTAAGGCAACTCTTAGAGGTGAAAAACAAAATGAGAACACAAATCCAAACAGGAGAGAGAAAGCTGAAAGACCATTTGCTAGTCTCTGGGTTCTCTCAGCTTTGGTTTTAACTGTGACACAGGTAATTAGAGGTAATTAGAGGGAATGTCCAGGCCCAGTGTATTGATGGGAAGTTAGGTTGGAGAAAATTGTGCAAATCCGTTATTCTCTAAGAGCTGTATATGCAGTGAAAAAGTGAACCAAGGTGAGGGATATGTTCCACAAATGGAGATAATAAATATTTTTCTGTTGGTTTTAGCCCAAGATGGATGGGGGAAAGTAGGTTTGCCTGAAAATTGATAACCATAACCTAACTTCACACAGATTGAGGGTTAGGATTCACATTACTTGCAAGAAATGAAAAACTCTTAAGGTAAAATTTTTATTTAAATAGGGACCTGCTGGTGGTACCCCTGAGTACCTGGCAGTCAAAAATACAAATACTCTCTTGAAGAATGCACCTTTAACCCATGTCTCAAAGGATTCTCACCAATAATGTTTCACACATACACACACACACTTACAAAACATATAAGGAAACAGGAAAGCATCAGCAAAATAAAAAAGAGTCATATTCACAAGGATTTCAAAAATTGGAACTATAGATACAGAATGCAAAATAAGTATGCTTAAAGAAATAAAAGAAGGCTTGAAAAATGTAAGTAAGAAATAACTGACTAAAAAATGACCAATTTGTCAAATAAAACTTCTAGAAATGAAAAATGTAAAAGTTGAAATTTGAAAATCCATGGATAAGTTAAATGACACGATAGAGACGGGGGGAAGAAAACTGGCAAATTAGAAGAAATTCTGAAGTGATTGCCCAGCATGTGACACAGAGAGACAGATGAAAAACATGAAAGGGGATAGAGTGACAAATAGCTAATCAGAGTTCCATAAGGGGATAATAGGATAGAGAGAGAAGATATTCAAAAAGACAAGTCTGAGAACTTCACAAAATTAATGAAGGATAGGAATACTCAGATACAATGTAAGAAAGATTGGGGGAAAACATACACACCTAGAAGAATCACAGTGATTCTGTGATTCTATGCAGAATATTAAAGACAAGATCTAAAAAGCAGCAGAGAGAAAGGCCAGATGGAGTGACAGACTATCAGCTCTCTATGTGACATGTCAACCACATCAAAGGAAACCAGAAGACTGCAGAATAATGCCTTAAAATTGCTGTGAGAGAATAAGTTAAAATAGTATACTCAGCGAAACTATCTCCTAAGAAAAACATGATTCCGTTGAGAGGATGAACAAAGTCAAAGTTGATTCTTTGAAAAGAAAATAAAAACTGAGAAACTTCTGGCAAGAAAGAAACAAAAGCAACAAAAATAATGTCAGAAATGAAAAAGGACCCATAGTTATAGGTGTTACAGAAAGTTTAAAAATTATAGGCAAATAATATAAACATCATTTTGAACAACTATAAAACTATCAAAAGAAATTAAGCACTATCTAAATAAGTGGGAGATATAATCCGGAATTTGATAAACATCCTCAAATTTATATAAAGAAGTAAAAGAACAGGATAGGAGAAACTACCCAATCACCTCTTAAAGACTTTTCATGAAGCTGTTATACAATGGAGTATTGTGCAGTCATAGATAAATTGATTAATGTCCCAGGGAACAGAGATCAGTGAGAAAAGGACAAATTCACAAGTAACGTTGGAATAATTGAATGTCAAAATTTTAAAAAACACGAAAATTATTCCCAATTGGGAACCAAACACAAATATGAAAGAGAAAAGTATGAAAGAATTAAAAAGTTGTGTGGAACTTTAAATTTTGGGAAAAAAATAGGTAAATAATTTTATATCCTCTGGATACCTATAATTTTTAAAGTAAATATTTCATAAATTTGATAGCATTAAAATAGGAATTCAGTGTTCATAGTAAAACACTATTAAAAATAGAGAAACGACAGGCCACAAATAGAGAGAAGTATTTGGACCACATAACCAACAAAAGATTACCTCTAGAATGAATGTATAACCCTAAAAATCAATAAGGAAAAGACAAATGAAAGTTTATAGAAGCCATAGGCAGACACTTTATAGAACAAATGTGAAAAGATAATGAAATATTGCAATGATAATTAATGGTAATAATTAAAAAAAAGAAAATTAAAACTACAAGGGATACCATCTTATATCCCCATATTGACAAAAATGAGATCCTGTATTAATAAGGATGTGGAGCATGGAAACTCTTTATACTACTGAGACTACTGAGTAGTCTCTACTGAGACTTATAGTAGTCTCTACAGAGACTTATAAATTGATACAATTATTTGGGAAAATCTAACAGAGTTGAAGTTGTGCATATCCTATGAATTATCAATGTCACTCTAGAAAGTTTTGCAGATGTGCACCAGAAGAAAGTCTTCACCAGAAGAATATTCACTGTGCTTTTTTTTCTTTTTGTAATATTAAATCTTGAAGATAATTTAAATATCCATTTAAATGAATAAACTGTAGTTATCATATAGTATAATACTTTATAGTGGTAAAAATGAAAGAACTACAGCTGTAATCATCAACAAATATGAATCTCACAATCGCAAAATTCAGCATAAATAAAGCAAATCATGGAAAATTATAAGCAGCATAATTATATTTTTATGAAAATTGAGAACATGCAGAATCAAATAGATTAATTAGGAATAGATATTTAAGATTAGGACACTAAATGAAAGCAAAGAAATCATAAACATGGAATTCAAGATAGTATTTAACCTCTGACAGTAGGCAGGGGTATTGAATCAGAGCAGGTTCTATTTCTTTCTTTCTTTTTTTTTTTTGTGGTACGCGGGCCTCTCACTGTTGTGGCCTCTCCCGTTGCGGAGCACAGGCTCCGGACGCGCAGGCTCAGCGGCCATGGCTCAGGGGCCCAGCCGCTCCGCGGCATGTGGGATCTTCCCGGACCGGGGCACAAACCCGCGTCCCCTGCATTGGCAGGCGGACTCTCAACCACTGCGCCACCAGGGAAGCCCAGCAGGCGGATTCTTAACCACTGTGCCACCAGAGAAGTCCCATAGTTTTACAAAAAGGATTTTTCCGGCCTAATAGAACACATTTTCCCCCAAAAATATAGTCGTACACCATCATTTAAATATATGTGGATGATATTCCATTGTATATATATACTAATTGTTCATTCAACAAATATTTATAATACTGTATAGTAATAATAATACTGTATAGTAGCATTATTTTATAGGCATTGGGAACAAAGGGATGCACAAAACACCAGGGGTGGAGTTTGAGTGATACTGGGGAAGATATACAGTAAACAAATAAATATTTCATATAATATAAGGTAATAATTAGTACTATGAAGAAAAAAAAGCAAGGAAGAAGACAGAGAGTAATAGGTTGGCATGAGAGTATATGGTACTCAAGTAAGGCACCCTAAATGAACAGGAACATAACTGAATTGTGGGAGCCCACCATGCCAGTATCTAGGGCAAAATCATCTTAGAGAAAGAACAAATGCAAGTCCACAAGGCGAGCCTTTAAAATTAAAAAAAAAGTAATTTGATACTGGTTCACATTTAGGTTACTTCCAATTATTAAAAATTTTAAACAAATTTCGAGAGACCATTTTTGTTAAAAGACTTCTTAAATTACTGCAGGTGCTCTAACTGCTCTTCTCAATTTTCATACCCACTTTTCCCCTATTGTATGTTTTCATGGCTATACTGATAAGAAGATATGAAAGTGTATCTGGAAGAAAGTTAATCTGATCCCATCTTACTCTATAGGCCTAATTCATATTTTTTAGAGGAAAAAATGAAAGTTTTAGAAAGGAAAAGTTTTTCAAAAAAATTAGAATATAGAATGTTGAATTTAGAGGGGAATTTTTATAGCTAAGGCAAAAAATTAAAATGCCTTGGGTTGTGCTGCTACTTAATTTCTTTTTATGCCATTTTAATATCATGGAACTTTTAATAAAATCACTTAAAAATAAGAACTTTGACACATAAATTTTTAAAATCTCCCTTAGGTCGCTGATGCCAAGTGTTTCTCAGGACCTTTTAATGTCTTGCCTGTGAAGACAAAATGGAGTAACATTGGTTTTCATATCCTTCTATTTGATCTGGAAAACCTTGTTGAACTTTTGCTGCCAACTCCAATCTGTGACGTTGACCCTTCCAATTCATTCTATGGCAGTGAGATCCTGAGAAGAGCCAAAAGCACAGTAGAGAAGAAAACACTGACACTGAAAAGAAATAAAACTGCCTGTGGTCCTCTCTCAGTGGAGGCACAAGCCAAGCCTGTTAGTGAAAGCCCAGCCCAAGGAGAAAATACCATGAAGTTATCAGAAGAAAACGATGGCATTAAAAGGCAGAAGAAAATAAAGAGCTCCAAAAAGATGCACCCTAAGCAATCTAGAAAAGTCAATGCCAACCTCACAATAGACACAGCTAAATTGCTCCTATCTTGCCTTTTGCCATGGGGAGTGGATAAAGAATTAGACAATCTTTGCATTAAGCATCTCAATATTTTAAAGCTTCAGGGTCCCGTTTCTTTAGGACTTGCTTCAAATGAAGATCACTTCTCATTGATGCTGCCAGGCTGGGATTTATGCAATGCTGAAATGAAAAAAGACTATTCAAAAGTAAATTTGTTTTCCAGAAAAGTTTTGGACTTGTCAAATAAATACACTTCCACTCTTCCAAATCAGGCTGGGATGCCAAGAAGACCGGAAAATAATTCTGATTCTTTGCAAGAGCCAAACACTATCTTTTACTTATTGAGCAAACTATTTTTAGTTAGTAAGTTAGTTAGCATGCCTTTAGAACTGGCATGTGGAATTGACAGGTAAGACATCTTATTTACGACATTAAAAAATTATCATTATTTGTTACATTTAGCTCTCTAGCCTCCCTCCTCCCCCCTCCCTCCCTCCTCTCCTTCCTTCCTTCTTTCCTTCCTACCTACCTTCCTTCCTTCCTTTAGATGAAGAGTAAATATGCAACATCTCCTTTAGCTTAAAACAATTTTAAGCAAATCTTCCTTTTAATTCTTTGAGATTGGAGACGACTTTGGGCAATACATCTATATGTTTTAAAATTTATTCATCCAACAAATATCCATTGCTCTCATAATATGTGCCAGGAAATTCACAGTACTGGATGCTGAATGATTCAATAGATAGATAGGTAGATAGATTCACACACACCTTGAAATCCATTATACTTGTTGTGAATTAAGTATGAACAAAAAACATTTAAATAAATGCCTATGATGATATACTTCATATATCATTAGGAAAGGAAAAATTTGAAAATTTCGTACCTCAAATCCCACTGTTTAATTCATACTTCGGCATATTAAAATAGAAGAGGTTATCATTAATTCACTTATACAAAGTACAGTTTAGTAATAATAGGCATTGTTTTTTGAGTGTTTAATATCTACTAGTCACCATGTAAGCCCTTTACATACATGATTTCACTTCATGTGCACAGCAAAGCTGGGGTTTAGGTACGATTATTTTGCTTATTGTATAGATGAGGATATTGAGGCTTATGGAGAGAAAGTATCAACCCCAGTATTAATTCAGAGCCTTACAAGCTGATTCAAGGCTGGGCATCAGTATAACTCCAGAGCCTGATTGCTAACCTTGACTCTGTGTTTACCTTCTCCCACTGCTAAAATTCAATATACTTTTTCATAGTCTGATGTTAGAAGATTGGATTCAATTCATCAAGTGCTTACTGAATATGTCTTTAGCACTAGCTCATAGAAGAAATATAAATAAATTTCTCATTTGGGTAGGAACTAATTGAAATGATGAAGATAATGCACATGAAATAAGTAGAAAACACTGAAGGAACAAGGAGAAATATTTGTAGTATAGGTAAGTATTATAGGTGGTCAGAGTAAAGAGAATAATTAGTGTGAGATGAAACCATCAGAAAGCCTTTATAGAAGATGTGCCGTTTGAACTGCTCAGTACATGGTGGTAAATAGTCCTTGATATTTCTATTCTTTGGTAAGAGCTCAGTTCAACAAATATCTGTGTCAGGTACTAGATAATAGAGTTCCTGCCTTCAGTGAACCTACAGTCTGGTAGCAAATCCTTATGGATTATGTAGATTCAGTGTTAAGCTCCCTATCATTATAATGCTTCTATGCTATAGGATTTTCCATTTTCTGTTTGGTGGCCCTAATAATGAGAAAACAGAGACTGTGAATTTCATTATTCATATACTTAATTTTCCTCTATTTTCTTTTCTTCTGTTCATTACTATATATATATATATATATATATATATACACTTATATAATATATAACTTCATATTTATAATTTATATATATAATATATATGTATTTTAATTTCAGTTAGGCACTTTTCTTTCTATTACTAAGAAAATTAAATAACACCTAAAGTATGATAAAAAAAATTGTAGTCAGCCAAGCCTGAAAACCTGAGAATGAACCCTGGTTTTGTTGTTAAACTAGTCATGTGGCTTTGGACTAGTCACTTAGCCCCTCTGGGCCTTGCTTTCCTCAGTTACAAAATGAGATGAATAGAATAGGTGATCATCAAGATTTTTTCAAATTCTTAAAAACAACTTATATTTGTTAGCCTAATCATGATCCCACAGAGCAGATGACGGACTCAGTTATTGTCGCCAGAGGTTTTAATTCTAAGTTTGTTCCAGATACTGAATACAGGATGGGAAGGATATATCTGGTGCCCTTTAGGGGAGATTAAGGGCTTTCAGCATGCTTTCCATTAAATGGCCTTAAAATCATTGCCACACTTTAGTTAATCTTTACAAAATTCTGCATTAAAACAAATTATTGAATGGCAGTGTCAGGATTAGAGACTGCTTCCCTAAATAAGCCATTTCAGATTTGATCTGCTATTGGATACTGCATGTTATATTTAGGGAAATCGAAACAATGTGTATTGGATTTGTCACTCCAAATCCTTCCAATAAATTTGGCCATTTTGCTAACATTTCACTGTGGTTGTAAAGGTGGAGAAATCTTTTTATGCTTAACAACTGAGTGTGTGACGAAACTGAATTTTAAGGAAAGAGCTATCTGCCTATGAGAATATCCCTGGATAGTATCTGAATGTCCTCTCATTGAATCACTGGACTAGGGTAAAGCCTGTCTTCATCAAGTCCTGATGGTACCTGGGGATAATTTTTTGGCAGCTATGAACATATTAGGATTCAAAAATTTATTACATTAGCCACAAATCACATGACCTAAAGTCGCAAGGCCCCTCCAGTAAAAGTGGATCACAAGATAATTCTGGTAAACTAAGATTCACAATTCACTTGGGGTTAGGGTTTTAGGTAAGTTAAAGTGGGGAAAAAAGATTCACCGAAGAGAATAATGTCAAAGATATTGCTAAAAATAATGTGTTCAATTCCCAAATTTGTTAAAGTGGTCATGCAGTCATATCGTCAATTTATTTCTCAAAATGTTTTTTATACATCTTTAATAATATCCTTTGAATCTTATTTCAACAGTTCTTTCACAATGGAGTCTGTGCATAAGAAGATGAAAAGTCCTGGGAATGATATTTTAAATATTTCAAGCTTCTACGGTTATTTACAAAATGGTAAAGGAGTTACAGATATAGTCTAATAATTTTTTTTCTTCTATGAAATGAAAGTGCTGTAACTGGATAGCACCCTACAGTTTAGAATAAGAAGTGTGCATGTTTATTGTTTGATTCAGTCTGTATTTTACATGGTTATAGTTTTGTATTCTGTCTATATTTGAAATATACATGAAATTTTGTTATTAAAGTAAATATCTTATAAGACATGTAATATGATAGATTTCATCAAATGATCTTTGAAATACCTAAAAGTATGAAACTTTTCAGCAAAGGACACATTTGAATATTAAATTAAGGTCATATGTGATTTATGGGGAATTTACTGTATCAATATCTTTATTACCAAATAAGTAATTATTACATTAGAGAGTTTTACAGTTATTTCAGAAGATTATATAATGGTCCTTGAATTCTTCTGAGTAACAGTCTTGGTGTTTAGATTTTCTTTTGATGCCAAATGGCTAATTCATCTCTAAAACCTGCTTCTCCAAATTTTTGACATCTCATTAAATGGCAGTCCCATCTTTACAGTTATTTAGGCCAAGAACTTTAATGTCATATTGACTTTCCCCTTTTTTCTTGTACCCCACATCCAATGTTTTAGTAATCATGTTGGTTCTACCTCCAGAATATATCCCAGATTCTGACTGCTTCTCTCCACCTACATGGCCAGCCCCCTGGTGTGAGCCTTCATCCCCTCTTGCCTGGATACAGAAGCCTCCTAACTACCCTCTGCTCCTATTCTTGGTTCCTACACTCTATTCCCAACCAGACATCCAGAGTCATCTATTTGAAACTAAGTCAGAACCTCATGCTACTGCTTAAAACCTTTCAGTGGCTTATGTTTCACTCTGAATCAAAGCTACAGTCCTTAGGATAGCTCACAAGGCCCTGTATAACCTGGCTGCTCTACTTACGTCATCAGACACACACCCCCATCTGACCTCATCTCTTTGTACTCATCCCCTGCTTCACTCCTTCCAGCTTTGCTGGGCTTTTTAACTCTTACCCACACATGACAGGCAGGGTTTAGGGTCTTTGCACTGATTGTTCCCTCTGTCTAGAATGCCCTTTCTCCAGATTCCACAGAAGTCAACCTGCTGCTCCCCACCTCCATCCTCCATCCTTCAATTCCTCCTCCAATACCATCTTATAAGTGAAGGTGCCCTCCCTTCTCCCCCGCATACCCTACCCCTTTCCCTATTTTATCATAATCCTTTTCACTATCTGACGTGCTGTATAGCATTTTTCCATTTGCCATCTACTTCCTGCTACTCAAATGTAAGCTCCAGGGACGTTATTGGGTTTTTTTGTTGTTTTTTTTTTACATCTTTATTGGAGTATAATTGCTTTACAATGGTGTGTTAGTTTCTGCTTTATAACAAAGTGAATCAGTTATACATATACATATGTTCCCATATCTCATCCCTCTTGCGTCTCTCTCCCTCCCACCCTCCCTAGGTTATTGTTTTTTATGACAGTTTTATTCACTGCTGTGTCCCCAGTTCCTAGAACAATGCCTGCAAGGAATTAAGCAAGTACTTTTGGATTAATGGATGAATAGAAAATAGAACAATGGTTTTGGAGATAAACCACTAAGGTTCAAGATCAAGTTCTGCCACTTACTACTTAACTTTGGGTGTATCTTTTACTCCTTTAAAAGCCGAATTTACTGCATTTGTAAAATGGGAATAAGATTCCAGAATTGATGTGCATTTTGCTTCCAAAGTTGTGCAGTATGTGATCAATACATTGGTATGACCTGAACAACACTGCACAGTGGCCCTCTCAGGGCTACTGAAAAGAATATTCATTTGGGATATTTTAAAGTGAGAGTTTATTAATAGCTTCCAATTATTAAGCCCCTAGTATGTCCAAAGAATTATGCCAATGACTTTACATTACATATTACCTCAAATAATATATAAACAGCAGTGCACAGTAGGAGGATCTATCTCTGTTTTACCCTTGAGAAAATTGGGACTCAGAGAAGTTAGCTGATTCACTCATAGTCAACCAGCCGACAAGCTGAAGGGCTAGGATTCCAGTCCAACTCCGTCTAATTCCATACTCCTGTATGGAATTATGTCAGGCCACTTCTCATATTTATGATTACAAGTCATGATTCCTCTATATGATCCAGTCTGGATTGCCAGCCTTCTCCTTAGATAGTAGCCCTTTTTAGGGTTATTTGCTCTAATTTTCATTTTTTTATAACACTGGGAAAGAGACTAGAATTTAAGGTGCAGTATAAGTAGTTTCTGCAGAGACTTAGGGATTTGCTAACCAGAGCCAAGGAGGCCCCAACTTTTCCTATGACTTCCCAACCAAAGCAGCCTGAGCAACTAGTGTTATTACTGAACAATCTCCCTGATGTTGAGAGGTGGCATTTATAGCATTTAAAATTCAGTTAGGTACTAAGGAAACATAGTTTTATGCTTTATAGTCGCCAGATGGGAGGTGAAGGGAAAGGAGGGATTCACTTCATGCTATTAATTCTATAAAGTCCAAGCCTGAGGAAGCCTGGGATGTTTTCTTTTTATCTTTCCCCCTGAAGTTATAATTAATTCTTTAACTCACTGTTATTGCCAAGAAAAGTTGGCTCTCATTTCCATCTCATATTAAAATTTTAACATCACATTAAAGTGTGCTGTGAAGTACCCCATGATGCCAGTAAGTAGTTACGGTTGAGACCGATACTTAGCTTTGATGGTGGAATCACAAGGTCAACAAAGTGAGAGAGGGAGAAAGGAAAGCGATCAAAAGAAAATGCTCTGTTACCTGCTGTGCTCATGAAGAAATGGAAAATATGACTTCAAACTCATAGTGTTGTATCATATCACATCTTTTATGTACTGTTCTTGGGCATTTCAAATTCACATCATAGGTTCCATCAGGAGAAAATGATGATATTAATGAGCAGAAGTTTCTTATATATTTCTTTCATATTGTCAGTTTACATTATATCAATACCTTCTATTACATTTCCCTTCACCACTAATGTGAGATATACACACACACACACACACACACACACACACACACACACATATCTATTAATATATAAAATGGTAATTCAATGAAAAGCATCTTGGACTAATACTAATTTAAATAGTTGATCCAGGATTTCAAACATTAATTTAAATAGACAATTATAGCAATTTTCCCTCCAGTGCAAGCCTGCATCACTCTTCCTTATCTCGCTCCTGGATCTGGCACCTAGATAATATACTTTAGCCATCAGAAAGCCTTAATTCATTGATTTTTTCATTTGGATGATAATATGTTCATTTTCAATTAATGAAAGGGCACTTATTAAGCTCTTTTTTGTGTAGGGAACTGTCGGACACTCTATGGATCAATTTAAATAAACCAAGCCATAGCTCACTCTTAAAATTTCACACTGAACATTAGGGCAAATAGATAGAAAGGACATTTAAAAGGGCAAACTTAAAAAGAAACAATACATAACAAAATGAGTCAAATTAAAACATAAGTGCTATACCTATTGATCAGAGTAGTATAGCTCGGTAAGGATGAATCAAAGCAAGTCTTTTATAGGATTTTCTGTGTGATAGATACTGCTTCATGGCAAGGTAGAATTTCAGGGATTATTTGTATGAGGAAGGCATTGTAAAATTCAGTGATCTGTTTTGGGGGGAATGTTGGTCATTGTATTTTGTTGGCAAAAAGGTACTGAAATGGGTTTAAGGTATAAAGATGAGTTTGATTTGATGTGAATGTGTATTAGTATAGTTGTTAGAAATATATATATATAAGTTAACTAATGTTTCTTGACTCTGGCTATATATGAAAATCATCTGAGATACTTTTAAAAAGTATTAATGCCTGCTCCACCCTCACCCAGGGACCTATTAAACCAGAATCACTGGAAGATTGAACCTGGGCATCGGTGTTTGTGGGAAAAAAAAAAAGGCTCCCTAGGTGATTCTAATGTGCAGCCAGGGTTGAAGATCATTGGGCTGCATCCATGTGTAATACTCTGAAGATATAAATGTGTTCTATATATTTCTAGGTAAGAGTGAATCCCATCTACCTGAAGCTGACGTTTCACTTTTGAAGCTAATTTCCTGTTGGAAAGACCAGTCTGTCCAGGTATGATATGGTTCATGTTCTTGAAGTTATTGGAAGAGTTCCTTGCTGCTGTGGTTCATTCATACTCCCCTTTACCTGAGAGTATACGTGAGTAGGTACTCTTGTCCTCACATATTTTCTTCCAGGGTATTTCATTTAATAGGACTAACGCAGAGACTAATAATGAGGGAAAAGTGGAAAATAACATGCAAGGATGAACCAAGTTAAGAGGCATGAATAGAAAGGGCTGAGGAAGGGATGTTTATGTTGTTACAGGTAACTTATTGCCCACTGAGGTTTCAGTTGGTGGCAGAAATGTCTACTATTTGATTTCAAAATTGGATATAAAAGTCCCTAGGCTTGCGAATTTGGTAGGTATAATTAGAAATAATTTTTCTATCATCTGTGAGCTGATATAGAGAGTTGGTTTCCTCAATGTCCAATTTAAGTCTTTCTTCTTCTTTTACGGATTTTTTTGTGGATAGCTTTGAACATTGTACAATAAATATCTGTGCATTGATTAGATGAATATTTATTGGAACTTTATTCTTCATGGGCTTAATAAATGTCAAATTTGCAAGACAAGAATAGCAATAATTCCAATTACAAATGGTTAATTTTGGTTACAGGAAAACAAAGAAAGTCAACTCAGAACAAATTATGGGGGCTGACACCATAAAACCAAATAAACACAGTTGGGATGGTTATTAAAGCCATGGCCTACATGATTTGCCCCTCGCCTAACCTCTTTCTTCATCATTCTCCCCCATTCTCACTAGCCACGTTGATCTGCTTATAATTTCCAGAACATACAAAGCTCATTTCCACCTCAGGACCTTACTATTCTCTCAGGCTGGAATTCTCATTTTTTCCATTCATCATTTGGGTATTTGCTCAAAAGCCAACTCCTCAGAGAAGTCTTCCCTGATCACTCCATCTAATATTGTCACCATACCTTGCTGCCCCATGCTCCAGTTACCATCACATTATCCAGTTTTATTTTCTTTGTTGTGTTTGCTTTCAGTGGAGATTATACCATTTTCTTTTTTTTGCTTGCTTATCTTCTGTCTTTTCACTGTAACAGAAGCTTGCTGAGAGCCGGGACTTTGCCTGTCTCACTCACCCCTTTCACCAGTGACAGTAGCCAGTCAATATATATTTAATGAATGACTGAATGGCTCTGCAAAAAGCATCTGTGATAATCAAATAAATATTAGTATATGTTGACTTTACCAGCATATTTACAGTCACCCTAAAAGAGTCTCTATCAAAGGTGGGATTTTTTTTCCCCCAGTAGCCAAAGAATTTCTCAACAGGGAAAACAATTCTTAAGGAAAAAAGAATTCAATCAAACAGTTATCCTGAGCTTCTCTAATTAAAGATCCTTTGTAGTTGTTCGTTTGACCTTAAAATAAATTTTAATGTGGTTTGGATATGTTTGGACAAATGGAACTTAAGGTTCTATGATTCTATGACCTTGTGTAAAATGCTGGTAGCAGGACAAATATTACTAGAGCATTTATTACTCACTCTGTACAAAGTTTAAGCTTCAAAATTCTCCTCTCATTTCTGCCACTAACCTGATGAATGACTCTGGAAGACAGGTTTAATTTGTTGATTATTTATTTTACTCATGTGTAAAGTGAGAATGAGAATTCCTGGGGCCCTCAGGAAAAACAGAGGCTCTTGCAAGTATCCATATAAATGCTTCATTAACCAATCCTCAAATTCCTTATAAAGCTGTTCATTTAAGCAGTTAGTCAAATCATGTTAATTTGAATCTGCTTTTTAATGTATTTTAGGAACACGAGGTGGTAATGGGATGGTTTTGTAAAAAAGAGCATAATCCTACTTCAGAAATTGAAGGGGGCGTACCTTTAAGGGAATGGGTAAGGATGAGTTAATTTCGCAGATGAATGAGTTTGTCTGGAGATTGTTTTTTGTTTCTCACACATGAAATATACACAACATAGAAATAAATGCTGGAGAAGCAAGAGCAGGTTTTGGGGTTGCTAACTTGAATGTCTCTGAAGCAGCACTAACATTCTTTGGATTTTATAATCTGACACTAGTGGGTGAAATCATGACATCCAGGCCTCCTGAGAGAAGTATTGCTATTCCAGGAGATGATGCAAGACATGAAAGGCTCATGTGAGCCTGAGTGTTGGGAAAATGCTTCTATACCAGAAAATCTGGACACTGAAACCACAAGCAGGCCACAGGGGCCCTTAAGAGTCTTTATAATACTCTGTGCTATTTTACAATACTTTGCTGTTTCAAGGTGTTGGTAGAAAACCATTAACATTTTTAGCTTGCTATGGCATAGTAATACTTCTAGTAAAAAGTATATGGCCCAGATGTGGCTCTCTTTCCCCAAACAATGGATTTTTAAACATTATTTTAAATCTGCACATTCCTTCATAAGCGTGTAATGCTTTGCATATCCGTCTTTTCAGGAAAACTGTATATGCATTTGGAAGACAGCTTTATAGCCATAGTGCTTTCAATTTCAGCTCAGTATTAACATCACAAAGTTATATAAAATAATGTCTACAGATTTTATATTTTGTTGGGAAAAACTCTATGCCTACTACCTATCTACAAAATTCATCTACTCTGTTTATATGCTAGAGACACTTAAGTACTGACAGTCAGAAACTATCATTAAATTTTACTTTCCATAGTGTATATTTTTAAAGTATACAATATCTATTTCAATTCCATTAGCCTGGTTTTAGGGCTCACTGTATACCAGATACTGGAACATTATTATATGCTTATATAAGTTGTACCATTTCTCTGTGTATTGACTTCACACTGAACACAAAGCGTATATTTTGAGTTTGTCTCCAATTGGGTATGTGCCATTCTGTATTCACTTTTAAGTTTTGTGGCTCTGAGTAACCTGCTCATTGTGGTTAATATGTTTCATTCTGCTGTTTCTGCTTCATCTTGCTTTTTAATGATACTCATATTGATTATTCCTGCAATATGCATTTGTAGTGACAAATATGTCAAAAAGTTTCAAAATTTAACAGGTAAAAACTGATATGGTCATGATATATAAATCTAATAATTAGAAATGTTAATTGAAGCTGCATAAATCCCTGTATTTTTTTAAGAAAGAATATTGATCCAAGTTGTTATAGAATATTATATCTAGTGGAAAGAGGACTTTCTAAATCACAGTTGTGAGAGGGCATCCATAATCCCATGGGAGCATATGGCCAAACTGCCCATTCTGAGGGATAGACCATAGTCTGGATGTACTACAGTTCTGAGGATTTCCTCTAATATCTTCCTGATTTTTATAGGTATGAACAGAAGCAAGTTCCATACAGCTTTCTGTGATTGAAAGCTCTCATCCTAGCCTCTCTCAGCATCACAGACTGTTTTATAAGTATGGACATGAAGTCCCAGAGAAGTACGTGACTTGTCAAAAGTTACATTTGTAGTAACTGTCATAGTCAAATCAGGAACTTGGACCTTCTCATGTCAGATTGAGAGCTCTGTTTACCACACCATTCATGTCTTGGAAGCAGTGCTATCAAATAAATGTGTGGCAAAATTAAAATGACATAAATTCGGTGTTGTAAAATTGTCCATGAATAATTAATACAGGTTACCCATCATAATATCTACATGATAAGCATGATTCACTTATTGTGATATAGAATAGTATATGTTACTAGATATCATAGCTAATAGTTAATATACAATGTATCTCAGCATATGGTAGATATTAATAAGCATGACTCATCAGTATCATAATGTGTAGAATTCTATGTTGTGTTCATGGCATGCAACAGCTTTCACAGTGTTGAGTATCTCCTCACATGATGTAAGCATTATGTACCTGTATTGTGACAGGCAGTACTACAGTGTTAATAGATTTGGTAAGCAATAGGAAAATCATATCATTCATTAGCCTTTTTTCATGACCCAACCAAGCATCTGACTGGACAAGAATAGGGGGATGATCAGTGATCACGCAGCTCCTCTGATACTTTCAGGAAACTCCCTATATTTAAAACTCTAGAATAGAGTTTAGAACCCAGTTCCTTCTACTCCTGTAGTTTACCTAGCATCTGCCATCAGCAAAAACTCTCAAGTGTCCCTGGAACTTAAAGGTCTCACATGCTACCAGGACACATAAAAGGGACTAAATACATATTTAAATGAATACCTACTCTGTTTTGGGCATTAGCATCTCTTGATCACCAGTTTCAGTGGTGTTGTCCCAAAGCTCTAGCTCTAGGCATCCTATGGGTAGACTGGGAATAAGGCAGAGGGGACGATGGCAATTATGGAACATGAGTCATCTTGACAGAGGATAGGCTTTTGAAGGGAAAAGAGTAGGCATTGGGACATGGCTATGTTAAAGGTTTAACTATCAGCCAGGGGAGGATATTGGAAAGGTGTCCCAAGTTCATCTAGATCAGCAGTGCCCTTCCTTTTCTCTCACCAGTTCAGGTCTTGGCTTTCCTTGAACTCTACCTAACTCCTGGACCTTACCTCATCTCTTACCAGGAAGGGGCTAAGGTACTGTCACTGGCTTTTTACTGAGATGTAAGAGTATAGAACCTTGGGAGGACATATACTACTAAGGACATAGAATCAGGGGTTAGAAGGCCTGTCCACCATGTCTGTGTGGAACTTGGGATGTCACATCCCAGGTTCTTCATTTTTAAAAACATATTGGATTAGATGCCCTGTGCTAAATATCTCCCTTCCCCTTCCCTCAACCACAGGTCCTTGACTGGGTAGGTACAATAATCAGAAGGCAGGCTTTGCAGTATTTTAAGCCATGTAAAACCATATACACATACACACAGTTTAGTGAGATTTACTATTAAAGTCTTGTCTTTAACTTTCTGTATTCAACCTAGTTTAAATCAAGGGTTTTTAGCTAAATCGTGTTTTAGAGCTAGACATTGAGGTACTAAACCTGTCTTTCAGAACAATGTGATATATTAAAAGTTTCTTTATCTTCTGGTATAAATGAAAATATTTTATGAGAAAGAATTGAGAACTCCCTTTAAACTTTCCTTTTACATTCTCTTGAGGTTTTTTTAAAAGAACAGTATGATGATTTGGGTGCCAATTTTCAGTAACTGCATTTCAATTGTTTCAGATGGTAATTTTCGTGGAATGGAGCATTCCAATTTATGTGAGACTTATTCAAATCAAAATTCTAGACTTTGGGTTTTATATAAGACTCCAAGCATTTATGATAACACTAAAAATAATTCATTAAAAAAAGAAAAAAACTTTACAGGTAACTGAAGCAATACAAGCTGTTCTTTTGGCGGAAGTTCAACAGCACATGAAAACCTTAAGAAAGACTCCAGTCGACAGTGAACCAGTGTCGGTGGCAGAGAATGGTGACTATGAGATGACACAGATCCTGCCAAAGACTGAATGGGCCAAGGAGCCAGAGTTACAGTGTATTACAGACACTTTGCCTCTGCAAAGTAAGTGCAAAATTTATTGGTATGCTCTTTCATCAGAACTTTTTCTACTACTCAGAACATTTTGAGAATGAGTTCAGAATGTATCATTTCTGCAAAAACCAAGCCAAGTGCCCTGTTTCTGACCTTTTCTGCTATCAGTTTCCTCATATGTCAAGTTTCTAATTCTAAATTCTATTATAATTAATAAATTCTTTACAGAACAAAATTTATGTTATTTATTAAAATGTTTTAAAGTTAAGTCAGTAAAAATGAAAACAGAACTAACAGTAATAGCTTAATGGGACATACATTATAAGGATACCCTGATAATAATGGGTCCTAAATTTGTTTTCATTTGATACCATGGTAATAGCCATGTGCCATTTTTTTTTTCTTTTCTGGGAGTAAGAAATGTACTACAAACTAAAATTGCACTGTTTTACAGTTGGACCACTTGATTCTTTCTATAACAAATTTTATCATTGTAACTTTATAATCATAGTGTTTATGGTTTTGACTAGCAACTGAATCAAAATTTCTGCTGTAAAATGTCATCTGATTTTTCAGCCTGTTAGTTGTGACTTAAAAATGAAAATTAAAAAACAGTAAAAAATCATTAAGTAAAAATTTGATTTTCAACTTCATTAGTAAGGTTTTGATGAACAAATGAATTTATAATACAATTAAATATATATATTTGTCAGGAAAACATGTTACAAATTGACATGTTTCAGGTTGAAAGAGATTTTTATTTGGGACTCAGAGAAATGTTGCTATATTTAAAATGTTAACTCTTAAAACAGGTGTCATTCTTAAAAATGCATTATATTTATTTCTTATTATTTTTATAAGATTACTGACTAGAGAGCATTATGTAGTGAGAGAGTATATGCAGCAGGAAAAGGCTTTTTCAGTAAAGGGCAAAGATCAAAATAGAATATTTTCTAATGCCAACACAGTCAGCAAGGCTGGTAAATTCAGTAAGTAATTTGTTAAAACTCAGTGGCAATTTCAAGTCGTTTGTTTACTTGTTGTCAAGAAATTAGCTTTAATTATCTGGCAAATTCACCCACTTTAAGACACTTCTTTTTGATCATATCACAAAATTGTAGTTGTAGTACACCTTTCAAGCAAGAAGTAGAAAAATTCCTTTTTAAATTAATTTTCAATGACTATATTTGTGTTCTTGATTCACTTGAAGAGGCACCTGTAGTGTCATTTAGTAGGTTTCTTCCAACTCTCCAAAGACAGCTAGTGTGTTCATCATGTGTTAACTCGCATTAGGTGGTATTTCTGTGCCTTATCCATAAACTTTATTTATTTATTTTTAGCATCTTTATTGGAGTATAATTGCTTTACAATGGTGTGTTATTTTCTGCTTTATAACAAAGTGAATCAGTTATACATATACATATGTCCCCATATCTCTTCCCTCTTGCATCTACCTCCCTCCCACCCTCCCTATCTCACCCCTCTAGGTGGACACAAAACACGGAGCTGATCTCCCGGTGCTATATGGCTGCTTCCCACTAGCTATCTATTTTATATTTGGTAGTGTATATATGTCTGTGCCACTCTCTCACTTTGTCACAGCTTACCCTTCCCCCTCCCTGTATCCTCAAGTCCATTCTCTAGTAGGTCTGGGTCTTTATTCCCATCTTGCCCCTAGGTTCTTCATGACCTTTTTTTAATTTATTTTATTTTTTTTTTTAGATTCCATATATATGTGTTAGCATATGGTATTTGTTTTTCTCTTTCTGACTTACTTCACTCTGTATGACAGATTCTAGGTCCATCCACCTCACTACAAATAACTCAATTTCGTTTCTTTTTATGGCTGAGTAATATTCCATTGTATATATGTGCCACATCTTCTTTATCCATTCATCTGTTGATGGACACTTAGGTTGCTTCCATGTCCTGGCTATTGTAAATAGAGCTGCAATGAACATTTTGGTACATGACTCTTTTTGAATTCTGGTTTTCTCAGGGTATATGCCCAGTAGTGGGATTGCTGGGTCGTATGGTAGTTCTATTGGTAGTTTTTTAAGGAACCTCCATACTGTTCTCCATAGTGTCTGCATCAATTTACATTCCCACCAACAGTGCAAGAGTGTTCCCTTTTCTCCACATCCTCTCCAGCATTTAATGTTTCTAGATATTTTGATGATGGCCATTCTGACTGGTGTGAGGTGACATCTCATTGTAGTTTTGATTTGCATTTCTCTAATGATTAATGCTGTTGAGCATTCTTTCATGTGTTTGTTGGCAATCTGTATATCTTCTTCGGAGAAATGTCTATTTAGGTCTTCTGCCCATTTTTGGGTTGGGTTGGTTTTTTTTTTTGATATTGAGCTGCATAAACTTTAGTGTCTAACTTATCCCTTGGCCCATAGTCCTCATTTCTGGGTGAGAAATTCATGGTAGGCTATCAAGGTGAAACTTTTTATGAGTTTTGCTATCACATGACTTACCCATTACTTGAAGTTTCACCAGATTGGGTCCTGTTCTGTCCCCAGTTAGTTCTCGGATATAAGAATTATTAACTCTATGGAACTCAGTCTTACTATGACTAAAAAATCTGGATCTTAATAAATATTATCTTTTGATCATTATTGAGTGGTCCTTTGCCAGTGTTAAAAGAAAATTTAGAGTTAGCTTGTGATAAGAATTGGAACACAAAAATATTAAAGCTACTTTATATGTTGGTGGGTGAAATTTAGAATATTTTATTTAAAATAAATATAACATATTCACAAAATAATGAGCATATATTTTCCTGGGAAATATTCCCTGTAGGAAAATATTAACTACAATTGCAATTAAATAGGAAGCAGATAAGCATTGAAGAGGAAAATTTCCAAGCAATATTATATTGGATATTAACATTGCCATTTTTTCCCCTTTTGGAAAAAACTATTTTTTAAACTAGTCAGAGGAACTAAGTAAAATTATAAGAAAAGTTTTAGACCTTTATTAGTGGTATATACTGCATTACTTCATGGAATTTTTAAAAATAAATAAGTAAAAAGCTATTTTATTTATTTCAAATGTCCTGATTTAAAGGTTAAGAAGATGGTGTATGTGCTATTCACCAGAGATGATTATTCTTCAAATGTTATTGGGAGATTTACTTAACCCCAGTGTCACTGAAACATACATCATTTTATCAAATATTCTTAGGATAAATGGTTTATGTTGTTTGATTTTATCAGGTCCTTGTTCATTTCTCCTCTGTGAGCTCCCCATTCCCCCATCTTTTTTTTCTAATTTCTTTTATTCTTTCTTGGTTCCTTGATTTCTTGATACATCTTATTTGTAAATCATTTGGAAAGTAATAGATGATTGTTTTTTTGTACAGACACTCATAAACTTCTTTTATGCCAGGGTAGATTATGTTTGGTTTATTAGCATTATGGTAATATGACAATAATAGTCATAAGGAAAAAATAATATTAACAACAACAAAAGTTATTACATTCTTAATATGCTCTAACACTAGGCTAAGTAATTTAGGAATGTTAGCTCACTTTTTCCTTTTATTTTCACATGATCCACATGAACCCTAAGGCTCTGTTTCCAATATTTGAGTTGTCTGTGTAAACAATTTTACAGTTTTTAAAAAAATGTCCATGTTCATAGAATTGAAGTCACAAAGTACAACTGAAAAGAACTACTCTCTGAGAAAGAGAGATTCCCATGGTGCTACCTAGGCTTTTCCTGACATAAGTCTCTGTTTATGTTCAGGTTGACATACTAATTATGTATCTTTCTCATATACATAAAAATAAATAATATTTCAAAAAAAGTTCATCACCATACTAGCTATCTTGAAAGCCACTGGTGCTGACACGCTTCCTATTAGTATTCCATTTTTTAAATGAATAAACTGGACTTACAGGAGGTATGTGCCTTGTCTACAGTCACAAAATTACTAAAAACAAGGAAACGAGCCCAGATATTCTCTTAAACACTGTGTTCTTATCCAATAAGCTACATTTTCCATACTGGCAGCATGAAGGAAATTTGCTCTAAATCAGCTTGGTCTGAAAATTGAATAATTTATCGAGTGGTTTTCTTAGATTTTTATTCCCTTCTCATAAATCATACTTTCTATTAACAAAGAAAATGCAGAGTGTTCAATCATTGCCATCTCAGCCCTTTTAATAAGGAAAATCACCAGGTTCCTTGAACTGTTTGTACATGAGGTGCAAATCAGTAAAGTGAGAACTGAAGCATAATATATGTTTGAACTTTATAATTTTGTATCTTATTTTTCAGTGTTTCACTTGTTACATTTCACAGCGTGTATTTTATTTGAGGTCTTAAGATTTGTGAATCAGTATTTTATGGGAGAGTGGTGGATTTTATCTGAGTTTACATTTTTATAACGATTGCACTGCTATCTTCCTTGAATCTCTTTAATAAGAAATTGTGTAATTAACACTCACATTTAAGGCTAAGATTCATTGCTTTAAAAAACAGCAGTGGTTTCTATTATTAAAATGCATTTGAAAGTTATTTCCTTTAACTTTTTTTTTAATGTTATTTGGATCAGTTTAAACAAGTATTCTAAATTGTTCCATTAAACGAATTGCTTGAAATACAAATGGAGGCTTTGTAGATAAAACTGTCACCTTAGAATTACTGGCTGAATTTAAATTCACGTTAAACTGTGTGGTTGTGAAGATGATGCATCAGATATGGGTACTGCAAATAATCTTTATTATGTGCACAATTTTTAAAGTTTTATCTGCAAAATTAAATAATGAAAATGTCCTCTTTAAGTAAAACCATTATTTTGTAGTAAATAAACATATATTCAACAGAAAAGTTTTATGGTCCTGGTGGCCATCAGTAGAAGGACTGGCTTGGGACAGTCTTCATCTGCCTGCTGAATTTCTCAGAAGGAAATCTGTCTAGTTGTAGAAAGGCTTTGAAACACAGTGTCTGACTGCCTCACAGGGAAACTCTTTCTTGACCATCTTTAGTTATGGTAAATGCATCTTCCACCTCCACCTTTGTCTTAAGGCTAAGTGAGAAGGCCAATGCATTCTTCTTTATAGCCACAGAAGTCATTTAGGAAAGATCTGTGTAAGGCGAGTGAGCAAGGAGTAGAGAAGTAATGAGGGATCGTCATAGAATGCCTTGTGTATCAGAGTGAGGTCCTAGGCTTTCTCTCTGAGTGAGACGGGAAAATAGCTGAGCAGACAAAGGGCACATATTTTAATGGGATCTCATTGCCTGAAGTTCAGGGCCCTGGACAGAAGCTGGAAGACCAGTTGGGAGGCCATATAATGCTAATGCAGATGATGGCAACCTGGAACAAATATGGCGGCTTGGATGGAGAAGATGAGAAGTGATCAGATTCTGAATGCATTTGAAGGTATAGCTGACAGTGTTTGCTGACGAATTGGATATGGAGGAGTGAAATAATGAAAATCTATACTTGCATTTTTTCAAACAAAAATATCCTTGATACAAAGATTGACCCTGGTATCCTGATTTGAAACCTACGTCGGTTAGTGTAGTGTCGCATAGGACATTCCAGGTATGCTGAAGGAGAGTAGAAGACTCACTTCAGAGAAGGCTGACTCTGCTATGTTCAGTTTCAAGTGTCCCTGCTTAGATGACCTACAGATTTTATTTTCTAGTATTAACTAAACTAACTCTCAGAAAATGAGTAAAATTTCCTGCCAAGAAACTACAGATTGAAGATAATTCTAATAATGCAAGCTTAAGCAAATAAGATGTAAATGGCATTGTCATGTGTGTGTGTGTGTGTTAATGTCCTCCTTTTGAAATTTTAATTTTTGTGTACGTTTTATTTTTTATTATTATTTTTTTTACATCTTTATTGGAGTATAATTGCTTTAAAATGGTGTGTTAGTTTCTGCTTTATAACAAAGTGAATCAGTTATACATACACATATGTTCCCATATCTCTTCCCTCTTGCGTCTCCCTCCCTCCCACCCTCCCTATCCCACCCGTCCAGGTGGTCACAAAGCACCGAGCTGATCTCCCTATGCTATGCGGCTGCTTCCCACCAGCTATCTATTTTACGTTTGGTAGTGTATATATGTCCGTGCCACTCTCTCACTTTGTCACAGCTTACCCTTCCCCCTCCCCATATCCTCAAGTCCATTCTCTAGTAGGTCTGTGTCTTTATTCCCGTCTTACCCCTAGGTTCTTCATGACATTTTTTTTCTTATATTCCATTTTTTGTGTTAGCATATGGTATGTGTCTTTCTCTTTCTGACTTACTTCACTCTGTATGACAGACTCTAGGTCCATCCACCTCACTACAAATAACTCAATTTCGTTTCTTTTTTATGGCTGAGTAATATTCCATTGTATATATGTGCCACATTTTCTTTATCCATTCATCCAATGATGGACACTTAGGTTGTTTCCATTTCTGGGCTATTGTAAATAGAGCTGCAATGAACATTTTGGTACATGACTCTTTGAATTATGGTTTTCTCAGGGTATATGCCCAGTAGTGGGATTGCTGGGTCGTATGGTAGTTCTATTTGTGTACATTTTAGAGTGGACTTAATGTGGATATACTAATAGCATGTATATTGTTTATAAACAAACATACATATATTGGTGATGCGTGCATCAAATTCTTCCTTGCTATTTTCTGCAAGAAAGTATCCCAACCACAGCCTTGGGTGGAATCAGAAGGCAGATATGATAAGCTTTTGGGTATGCAGGGTTGGTAACTTGATATAGTATATTGCACACTGTGCTGTCTCCAAAACTTTGAATACATCTTTATGCAACACTCCTCTATGCCTCTGTGTACTGATCCAAGAGTTGGTGGTACACAGAGAACTAACTGAAAATCCCCAGTCGAAGACCATAAACTAGCATCAAGATAACCATAAGTGTGTCAGAAGCCACGGAATAGTCTGCAGGAGCGCATCACAGAGGTACTTAACCCAGACTTTGAGGTCAAGAAAGTTTCTTAGAAGAACAGTTGCCTAATGCAAGACTTGAGAGATGAACATGATTTAGCCAAGCAAAAATAGTTGGAGTGGGAGAAGTCAGCTGTTTGCTAAGATCACTAAAGCCACGTAATCCCTTTTCTTCCTCGAAAGAATTATCTGCTCCATACATGCATAAATGAGGAACCTGAATATTAGAAAGAAACCCGTATGTCCTTAACTCCTCTGGAGAATATCTGTGTCCTCTTTGAATCTCATTGTGCCAACGCCTTTCTCTCCTAACCCTCAGCCTTCCAGAATAACAATGATAGTGATAGTGATGATAATAACAGCTAACACGGATATGGCTGAATATGTTCTAAGTGCCTCACATACCTTAAATCATTTGATCCAGGCAACAATTCTGTGGGGATAGGTAGTATTGTTATACCCATTTTATTGATGAGAAAACAGATACAAAGAAGTTAAGCAACTTTCCCAAGGTCTTATTACCAACAAACAACAGAACCAAGAGTCAAACCCAGGCAGTCTGACATCAAAGTCTGGGTTCTTCATTACTATCTGGCATTGCCTTCCAAGTAATCACTATTTTCCTTCATTATTTCTTAATTCAGCAAATATTTACCAAGTGGCTCCTATATGACAGTTACAGAGATAGGTATAACCCGTGTTGGGGATCACAAGGCAGCAAAACCCCAGATATTTGGCAGAGCAATGGAGGAAAATACTCTCTTGAATCAAGTAATCAGCAAATATCAAATACGTAATTTCTACTAAACTTTGGATGAGACACTGTAAGCTATTTCACTAAAGATGTACTTAATACTAAGACTTTTGTTTGGAATATAAATTTATATGAATATAAGTCTTAGTGTTAAAAAGTAAAAGGCTTTATGCCTGGGAACTGGCAATGCCAACCAGTAAATGTTAGAAATGAAAAGATTCGGCATATACATATCAGTCAGAAAGGGGAAGGGTTAGCAGTATATGAGGAAGAGAAGAGGAAAGTGAAATTTTCATTTTAATAGATTAATTTGAACAATGTAATAGGCTTAACTGACTTAAAAAGCAAGATATTCATGTTAGATGATGATGATTTTACATATGACAAGCAAATAATTTACCACCTAGAGTACACTACATACCTTTCAAAAAACACTGTTGCCTTTGGGTTTAATATATGTTCTGTCTTATTTTTAGCTTCTTGTAAAATAGGTGGAGAAATTTTATCATTTCCCTTTTCCCCATATAAATTCTTCTGAACTCCTCCACTGCCTCTGCCCTCTCTGTATCATCTTAAAGATTGCATCGCCTTAGAAAGACTGATAGAGCTCACTGCTCTTTTTACCAGAGAGTTTCATCTTTCACAGAGATTGAGATTGATGACTTTCATCTTGGCATACGAAGAACTAGAGTATTGCATCGTCTTTTTTCCTCATGAGCAATCAGAATGCCAACCTGGCCCAGCTGGGCAGAGACGGTAGCATCAAGGAATTGAGTTAAATAGTTCCTTGGTAACAGTTGTGCAGGCACCAACTTTATTGATTATTGTCTGCATACCCATTTAAAGTTATTGACAAAGGAAAAGTGATCTAGATTCTGTTGCTGCAATCAATGTGTTCTGCACTATTGTTCTCCAAACTGAGACTGGCTTCCCAACACTGACCTCTCAAGGACGGGGTTGGGTCTATTTATCTTTTTCCCTCCCATCACCTGGGATGGTCCTTCACCTAGTAGCTGGTAATAAGTGATTATTGAGTGGATGGATGAATAGATGGACCACGGGGTAGCTTGTACTAAAGATCCAGCCAACTCCTAATTAGTAAAAGAAAAAGACAAGGAAAATCAGCTGATTGCTTTTCTTTAGCAGCCAGATATAGTCTTGAATATACACATGAAAACTGTTTTCTAAACATCATCATCCCAGGATCATGTGTATGCACATAAGCTGACAAAAAAATTAAAAATAGACACATGAATTAGTCTAGCTTGTAACTATTCAGAAAACTTCTTTCCTGATGGTTGATTATTTGGCACTTCACTACTCATTTTGTCATGATCTGGTTTCAGTCTGATGTTTTTAGAGAGCCCGGAGACTTGCCTGAAACTCATCTTCTTATTCTTCATTCAGCTACCGCTTCTCCAGGGAAGTGTTTAAAGAGCTGCTGTGTCAAACACTATTTCCTCAGTATTTGGATTCACATCCTGGGTTCTGACTCATCTGCCTCTCTTTGGATTTCTGGCTCACTCGTGATCTCCTGTAGCCAACAGCCCTTAACACTGCTAACCTGGGGTTCTGCTTACAGCCTGGCTCACTTGAGTCAGCCTCCTCCTTATTGACTCCATTCCTACTTCTGAGCCTGGCACTTTGTGTGATATTAGTTCCTCCATCTAATGCAATTCCATTAGCCAATACAGATATGCATTCCTAGTTCTGGAAATAATTTTGATATAACTAAATTCCTTGAGAGAAAAAGCACGGGTTTAGTCAGCTTTGTGTTCTCAGCAGATAGTACAGTGTCTGGCAAATGGCAAGGCAATTGCTAGAGAAATGGTGGTTGATGGAAAAAATATCCATGTGTTCTCATGTCGTTGGAATACCCCATTCCATCAGAATTTCATTCACCTTGCTGGCGCGACCGTTATTTTTCCATTTTAACTTGCCAATATATCTGCCCAACTTTCATCCTTGGAACAATTTGAATAACTTCAAAACATCTCTTATTAAGCACTATGTCAAAAGTTCAATGTAACGTACTCAAATTTTTTATTACATCATTTTATACATTTCTTGTATATCCTTCTAAATAGTCTATATCATCTAGCACTCTAATTGTTTATTTATTTGCCTTTCTTTCCCACCTCTCTGAACTCCTTGAGGGCAAAAGTTGGAACTTATTAATCTTGTGCTCCTAGCAGCTAATGCACCACGTGGCCCATGATGGGTGCTCATTAAATGTTTGTTGCCTGTGTGAGTGGAGGAATGATAAATGACAGTGACAGACATGTATCAAAGAACTCTGGTCTAAGGCAAAATGGAAGAAATGCTAAATAATATGTTAATCGTCTGTAGGTAGGAGAATGGAAAAAATCATTATAGGGATGATGGCTTTCTTCTAAAGTGTTAATCCAGAAGCATTTCTTCAAATTTATTTATTTAGTTCTGGGGTAATTTATCTGTCTGTAGAGCTATCAGGAAAAATTAATGCCGACAGATGCTTGAAGGCAAAAAACAAGGCAACCCCGGAGAACAAGCCACAAGAAATGAAGACAGCTGTTTCAAAGAAGAGTTGTTCCTTTTTTTTCCTTTTACCTGATGCAGATGAACATGGGCCCTGGTGTTTCTCAACTCTTTCAGTCCTAAAATGGACTGAAATATTGCTAATGTTTTGTAATGTTCCCTTTCTAATTCTAAAATGAAGTTCATAAGTAATATAACCTATCTACACAAATAATTTTTACACAATTTAAAGGATAAAAAACAAAGAGTAAGAAATTTATAATAAAAATATGTTAGTAAGTAAAAGCTTGGGCATAACTGTACTAAAAGAAAGAATAAAATGCTGACCAGGAAACATTTCACTGCTGAGAATATGACAGCTGCCAATGCAGTCCCTGCACACGCATGGTGGTGCTGTCAGTGACATGGGTGTCCAGATGGATTTTTCTTGGTAAGGTTCTGGACAACATCAGTGAAATGTGGCCATTCTTTGACATACAAGGTTAGTGTCCTTCCTAGAAAATTGGAGGTATAATCAAAACCTTGAAAGATCCCTGTGTGTAAAATTAAGTTAGGTTCTGGACTCAAGAAATTATAAGCAGGGCTTTCCCTTCCAGGAACGTCCAGTGGAAATTTTGGAAACCATGTGAAATATCAGGACAATTTTTTCATTGCGAAGGACCGTCCTGAACACTGCTGGACATCTGGCAGTTCTGGTCCCTGCCCACTGAATGCCAGTGAGTGTCTCCACAATCATTGAGGAAACCAAAGGTCCCTTGTCTCAGCAGTTTCCAAAGCCTTCCTCTAGGGGGCAGTACCAACCTTGCTGACAACCAAAGCCTTCAGAAAGGGATTCTATACATTCTGATGCTTTTCTTTGTTTCTATCCTTCTCCCCTTTTGAAAATGCACAGGGAGGTGACGGAATTAGGAACCCCCAACTAACTCAAGAAGTTCCTTCCTTAGCCCCGCATTGTTTGCTCCTTCCTTTGTACTCCACCCATGTTGTTTCTACATTGGCCATTGTACTTCCAAGGATGTGTAGTAAATCATCTGATTGCAGTTCTGTCTCCTCCATTAGAAAAAAGAACTTCTTGTTCTATCCTTTCACTCTCCTCTTTGTGTCCTCGAACGCTGGCTCTGGGCCTGGCATAGTCAGTTTTGTTTTGTGTTTCTAATGCCATCTTAACATCTGCTTCTGGGAGGACCCAACTGACACCAGTGGGAAAGAACTTGACGCAGAAAGGGTATTTCAGGCAAAAGGAATAACATGAAGACAGACACAGAGGAATACAATGTGGTCTAGTCAGGAAATAGGGGTAAATTTGGTGTGGGCAGGGTATAGGAGATGAGGATGCTCCAGTCTGGATCCAGAAGGTGAGACCTAGAATGTAAAGGATCTGGCAATGGGCTTTTTCTTGAAAGATAAAGGGAGCCATTACAAATTATTTTAAGAGGAGAAGTGAGGCATTTCCAGTGCAAAGTAGACAGTGAATAGAGCAGGAGCTGCAAAGAATCCTTGTTTCCAAATTTTGTCAGAATACCTCTCTGTTTGGTATTCATTTGTAAAGCAATACTTATTTTCCTTAAAATTTTTATCACCTCTTCACGAAATTAGGTTATTTAGACAGAACATTAGTGCTTTATCTCACATAGAGAAAGAAAGTATGTTCACATTACATAGAGGAGAGAAATTCTGTCTCCTTGCTTTTAGACCAAATGACACTGAATGTTCTTCAGGACCATCAGAATCCAGGTCACGTTAGTAACACCTTCAGAGTTGCTGTGGTTCTTGGTGCTAATTTGAAGTTATTTCTTTTTCTTTACATTTGGTCACTATCTCAATCTCGCATCCATCTGAGTCAGTTCTTAAATTTTTCCCAACTCGTATTTGTACAATACTTGGTCTGATTTCTCAGTTGTTTTGGATGCATTTGGATCACTTAACATAGATTGACAAGTTTGGGTTTCACCATTCATTCCATTTTTCGTTTCTCTGTGTATGGATTTATGTAGACATTATTGACCTCCTTTTCTATCAACATCCTTTACTGAAACATTAAGTAAGACCAGGCTTATTAAGTCTTTGCTATTAGACATTTTCCAGGAATAGGATATATTACTTCTCTTTACCATTTAAAAAAAAAAAAAACCAACTTGATTTAATGAATAGAATTTTAGCAAAGCAAGGTAACTTTGAGATGTGCTTTTTCATGTGTTTATATTAATAACCAATGAATAATTTCAAAGGTTAAACTTCATGATCTATCTCTTCAAGTCATCTACTTAAGTCTAGAGTCATTACATCACCTGCTTCCCTTATGCCATTGATTTAGTTTCTTTCAAACTGCTGAGATTGGGCAGTATCATTTATTTTTTATATGACAGACTCTGTACTATGAAACAGAGTTTCAGAAGGTAATGGCACAAATACCTGTAATGCAGTATAGAATAGCCTACTCACCTGTGTGAATCAGTAAGTTATCCACTAAAACTTGTCTGAGGTTCTCATAGTGCTGAAAGAAAATGAAAGGTTTTAATCAGTCTTTTTTTGTAGCAAATAAGTCGGGAGAATTTAGTAGTACTCAGATACCATAATGTGTCTGTGTCTAATGCTGAGGAATGCAAAGGAGTTTTTAGAATTTTCTTAGGTCTCTCCTGTTTCAAGCTCTCCAAATTATCTAGAGTCTATTCATAATGTACTGTGCAGAAATGTTCATTTCAGGACTGCCAAAATATCTGTTTTACCATTATTTTCAGAAACTAAAAAAAATAAATAAGTGGATTATTTTCAAATAAAGTAAGCCTTTGCCCATTTCAATGAAAGGAAAACTAGGGCATGAAAGACTTAAGTACCTTTGCTATGTTGATATGACTTGTTGGAAAATGGTCTTAGACTAAATTGCACGCTCTTATTTGCTAATCTCAGATTCTTTTCTGTAAATCATAGTCATGGGGCATCATGTACAGGATGGAATTTATAAAAGAGCAAGCTCACTTATTTATTCAAATTGATGTGTTTCCCTCTAGCTAAATTCCTAGGAGGATGTTGCCATTTTTATGTTTCCAGTGGCTCATTTTAAAGGAAAATATGTTACACGTTTAAAAAAATGAGTTAAACTATTTCTACTGTTAATGGCAATCCACGTTATGATATTCATATTATAAAAACCAACTCTTAGTCAAAAATATAGTTTGATGAATGTAGTATGTTTATAAATTGAAGATAGTGTTTTCATTTCTTCCATGGTAAAGTTGCTTTAAATATTGGTTTATTATACATATTCACATGTATTACAAATATTTCCAGTAAGCAAACACAAATCATTTTTATATTTAGCATTTAAAATGTATCTTAACTTGAACATTAAATCATCTATTAAATATTCAATTAAACTGGGTTTTGATCCATTTTTAAAAATTAGTGGTCAGGTATTCGGGGAAACAAGCTTGCAAGATATTTCTAAAACACAATTCACTTCATTTCTTGTTCTGTATATTTTGTCAGAGAACGCCTTAATGTAACAGAAATCAGATTTGGTGTGTATTTTTACACCAAATCAAATTGTGCAGGCGCCACCCTCAGCTTTCTCCAAAACATTATAAAGGATAAGATTCCACCACGATATAGCTTAAGAAACGAGTACGGCCCTGGAAGAAGTCCATGCATGGAAAGTGAAGCTACAGGAGGGTATGTTTTACCGGAAAAACCACGTGTCTTATAACAAACATCGTTACAGAACTGGATTTAAAAAATAAGTTTACTTAGCTGAGTTCTTTTTCTGGAATCTGTATGTAAGGCACATATGCTGTTTCTAGTTATTCTGCAGGCATAAATCGTACGTATAAAATGTACTGAAAAAATGTAAGAATGAAACTGCAGTATAGTGGTGACTAATGGTATAAAGCACTTAGATGCTCCAGTTATAACAACTATATGAAGAGGGTGAAGGCATCATAAGTCTTTTTATTTATTACAATTGGCAGGTTTCCCTTCCAAGTTGTATTGAATATAGTCTCACTTTCCCTGTCTTCTCCTTGCCTCAATTTCCCAAATTCACAAGCCACAGTTATAAATTTTAATATTCTTAATCTGTACTTTTAATGTGTAGCAGTAATCCAAAATTATTCATTCCTTTCATCAAATCAGCAGTGGAAAAAGTCAAGGAAACCTTCATAGGCTTTTTTAGAACAGAAGTTCTAAAATTTTCCATTTCTAATTCCCAGAAAAAAAAGCTGTGATCTTTCATTATATAAAAAATTGCTTAAATATCAGAAAGTTACTACAAAATAATTACAACCTAGTCCATGAAGTGAGCTAGGTTGTTTTCACCTTCATATGGGATCTTCTACATAACCATAACTGAGAAGTTGCAAAATATTAGAAAATTAAAGCCAAGCTTCACCAATAACTTCCATCTCATATGTAAAGCATAAACATTTCTAAAGATTTTTAGCAATGACTAGCTCCTTTTTGCTATTTAAGAAATGATCTAAATTGGTGTTTTAAAACTTTCATAAGTAACTGAATCTTTTGTAAAACTGAAACAATCTATCAAATTCTATGAATTATGAGATATGAAATTAAGACAGATGGATGACAGTCATATAAAATTTTGGTCTCAACAACCAATTCACTTTAGTATATTGCTTTGGATATACTAGACTGAAAAAATTATGATTCATCCTAGTAAGCAGAATAGCACTTCAATAGCACTTGTCTGTATAATTTTACATGAGTGAAACTGCCTACTACTAACAGTAAAACACATTCATGCAACCTCTTTAATAGATGATACATTTATAAATTTAAATATAAACCAGAGATTAATCTTAGATCTGCACAGAAACAGCTATTTGGCAGAATAAATCAATGTGTTTATTTTTTCCAAGATTATTAAAAATAGTACAATAATTTGCCTTTTAAAATCATGGTTCTTTAACAATAGCTGTGATATATATTTTAAAGAGAAAATTTGAATCAGACAGTTATGAATTCCCTCTGAGAAATGCTGAAGTTCCATGGAATGCAAGTTAGAAACGTCTGGACAGCATCATGAGGAAAGAACTGTATCGTTTCTTCTGTCCACCCCTGAGCTTAGTACAAAACTGCAGCCGTGCAACAAATACTTGCCTAATTACCTCAATTTCATTTTATTCAGTGGCCCTTTTAGTTGTATGCTTTATTTTTAAAAAGGAGACTGATCTCATAATTTGAATAATGTGACCTGTAGTCTGGCTGCCTCCTTTTAAGACTCAAGTTATAAAAGTGCAAATCATGACACCTAGGAATGCACCTTACATTTCCCAGTGCCTCAGTTTAGTGCCAGCTGGTGCCAAGCAAGCTGCTGACTTGCACAGAGAGGAATTCCAGGAAGTCGTCAGAGAGGGCCATTTTCCAATAATGCTCCCTGGCATGGACTCAGTTCAGAGCTCTTTTACAAATGGCTATTACACTGAGATCATGATGAGATTTCCTAGAAGTACACGCAATGCTTTTCACTGAAATTTCCTAATTCAAAACTTTGTGTAAAAGCAGAGATTTTCTCCTGAATTCTTAATGTCACATAACCATATGTCAGTACATTTGAGTGGCCCTTTAAGATATGCAAGTGCTTAGATCTCTTAGAGACAGGCTTTTAAAAATTAAATTATTATTATTTTCACTTCACATCATTTTGTTTTAGATATTCGGCTTAAATTATATTGGATTTTTATGTCTTTTTTCAAGCTGGTTGAAGACCACAGGAGTACTAAATTATTAATGATCTCTATTAATTCTGCCAACCATCAGCGGTCACTGAGAGTTTACGGTGGGCAAATGTTGCAGTAAGTACTCTAGACCTGTGGGCGTCTGTCTTGAGTGATCTCAGACTAGATTGGCCTATCAGAGCCTACCATAGTACCTGCCACTTGAAGAATCTAAAGCACATAATAAAGTTCTTCAGTGATAGATGTGATCAGCATGTTCACAGGGTAAAATATGGATGAAGAGAAATAATGTAGTCCTCATTTCTACCTTGGATAAGGACTGACTACAGCCTTGATGTTTCTGTTATAGGCGTTTGGTATTTACTTGATTTTGAATATCCTTATGGTGGGTGAAGAGAGGGATTTTAGAGATTAGTATAGTACTTGGCATATGAGTGGTACTCGGATAATAGGACTCATAGGACCTTCGAGTCAAGATCATTTGGAGGTCATTGAGTCTAAGCCCTTTGTTTTTCTGCCTAAGAACCTGAAGCTGAGAGAGGCCCAGATATAGCTAGTTAAGGAGTGAGACAGTATTCAAAACTAACCCTTTCCAATATTTGCTGATTTTTAAAAAATGGCCTGGTGGTATAAATGGCCATTTAGTATTTCTCCCTTTTGCTCTGGTTGTTCTTACTTGCCAATAAACTGAACGTTTTCTCCTGTACATGGCAGATGAACCATCTACAAAAAGATACTAAAACCAGTTTACATGCCTATTAAGTCCCACTTGATGGGGTTAGAGCCACTTAAAAGCGGGGTGCTTTTCTCCCTTTTACCCCTTGTAGGCTTCCATCTTATTCCAGCAAGACTATTAACTAACTCAGTTTAATATATTATTAGAGTAACCTGTCCTAGAGGCAACTGCCTTCCATAGCTTAAGTGATTTATAAAAACACATTTGTTCAAATCAACTCTCCTATTAAGACCTTTCAATGGTGCAATGCTCCCCAGAAGTTTTTCTTTAGGATCAACTAAACAATTAGACTCACAAGATAACCACACACTGCACCTGGCACCTGTCTACTCAGAAGGACAGAGACTGGGAACCATAGCTGGCCGACTGGACATTCCTCATCGGAATCCAGCAGTCCAGCAGTTCAGCTCTGGAAGTCATTCTGCTAAACAGCCTTATATCTCCTGTAGCAATTCCACAGGCATTGGCTTACCAGGTCCACCGTCAAGGACACCCAAAGCTACGATAATGGGCTTTTAAGGCTCATTTACAGCTCTTCCTAGTCCAGACACAATTTACCAATGAGAGGTCATTTTTACTATCAGTAATGTCTCCTTGAACTGTTGACATTCTACCTTTATCAAGTTACCAAGAGAATCCAACTAGAGTTAGCCAAAGATCAAGTTCTTACGGAGAAAAGGCAAAAAGGTTTTTTTGGTTTGTTTTTCCTTGTTTGTTTGTTTTCTTTAAGCACACATGGCTTCCCTTTTCTCTTAGGATAAAGTACATATTATTTGAATGATTCACAAGAATCATTTTCAACTGGCCGCTGGATGCCTCTCTAGTCTCATCTTGCCCCCTCCTACCCACCTTGAACCCTACAATTCAGCCAAACCAAACTCTTCCAGTTCCTCCAAAGGACCTATCCCCACTTGGCTTTCAACCTTCACACAGGCTATTCCATCACCCATTTACTTATTTAAAGTTTTTGAATGCCTGCAGTGAGCAAAGCCCTGAGGAGACAACAATGAAAAGGACAGCCTTGCAGAATCTACAGCCCCTGCCTGAAAAACCTTCCCCTCTCCCACCATTGCCTGAGACCTTCATGTCCCAAATTGAATATTACATCCTCTAGGATGCCCTTTCCATTTCCCCCAAATTGGTTAGGTGTCCTACTCTATACTTCTTCTGTCACAATACTGACCACCCTGTGTTGTCATTGCCTGGTTTCTTGTCTACTCCCCAGTGAGATTGTGAGCTCCATGATGGGAAAGGAATATGTCTAACTTGCTCACTATTATATCTTCAATGCTTAGGTCAGTGCCAGCCCCTGAAGATTCTCAATAAATATTTTTTAAGCAAAGAGACAGGTAACAATTCTAGGAATTCCAAGAATTCTAGAAAACCACAAATAATGTACTTCTAAAGTTAAATTTTCAGGCCCTGTTATAGGTAATGAAGAAGATATTTGGGAGCAGATGACTACCAGAATCTATGATATAAATAGAATTCTGTTTATTTTTTTAAAATTGTATTTATAAATAAAAGAGCAAAGCAATAATATTATAAAAATGGAGTAAATGAATTTAAAAATATTGATGACCAAGAATCAAATCACTTGAATAAAAACAAACTGTTATAACTGGGTTATTCCCAGTTACCTAAAACCTAAAATCAGTGCTAACATTAGTGGACCAATAAATGGGGGTGGAGGGAAGAGTCAGTAAGGGCTTCAAAAACTCAGAAACAAATCTAGGATTCTTATTCTCACTGAATGTATTTTTTGAAGTTCGGCCTGGCAACTAAAGAAAAATTTTCCCAGTTAAGATATCATATATACATGCATCTGTGAAGATAAACATCCTTTCCTGGAACCATTTTTCCTGTAATTTATCACATGAGTTCCGATATAAAGCAGTATTAAGTCACACAGTAGAATATACCTCCAACCAGTGTTCCAAATGGTACAAAAAAATGCTCTTAAATATGATACTTTTTAATATCATCCATCTATAAAATCAAAGAACATGATATTGGGCCATACTTCAGAAGACATGTCTTTGACTGACTGAGATAATGTGGTCTAAGACACTATTTTCTGATGGTCTGAGAGTGCAGGGATAGAATTTGGAATAGTGTAGGTAAATGGATAGTTAACATACCCATATAGGCTTTTTCTCTCAAATATCAAATATCTTAAATGAGCTTTGGGAAGGTGCTGGATCACATTCAATATGCAATCAAATTCCCTTAATAAGATTTTACAGTGCAGAAATTCTTCCTTGCTGATTAAAATGAAAGTCATAATTTTGAGTCAGGTACTGACCAAACTTCTTACATAAGGAGAGACAGCACAGTGGAAGCCAGCCATGAACAGCCTGGGCACTTACAATTAGCATCCTAGTCTATTTGAAGGAGCAGGGGATCTTTTCAAGCTCAGATGCGTAGTAGTAATGTCTAGAGACATCCAAGTCTCAGAGCTCTACACCACAGGTGCACAGTGGTCCCCTGTGTGTGTTTTCTGTTTGATTTACACAGTGCTTCATGAGAAATAAAACTTAATTGCCAACATTTATAAACCAGGAGATTTCACAAAATATTCTGGATTTCTGCCTTCTCATGAAAAATAGGAAAAGATTTTTCTCAGAGTGACAACACACTGAGTTGTCATTTTAGTGCAACAACAGTAGGCTGGAGCTGAGTAGCGGGTTGTTGTGTCAGACAACCTTTTCAGAATGAGTGTGTGCTCTCCAGGTCATTTCAGTGCCCACCAAACCTGCTTTATTCCATTTTCACCAGGTTCTTACAGGAACTAAGGTTTTTGTAGGCTTTAGGAAGGAAGGGAAAAGGACAGGAATTATCATTTAACAGACATCAAAAATTTACCTAATAAGTAATAAGCACTGTACGTGTTACCATATATACAAAAAGGAATAAGACACAAGGTGTCTTAAGGTGTGTCCTTTGCTTAGGGCCATGGTAGTGGCTGCCCTGAGCCTACCTGCTTATGGAGAGCTAAGAGAAGCTGAAGAGCTGGAAGCACTATACCTTACTTCTCTTTCCTAAACAGTCTTAAAATTTAACTTCAAAATGTTCATCTTACTAATATCTCAAGGAATCTGTGAAAGAAAAACATCTGCTAACAATGGGATTTCTTTCAAGAGTGATTATTTTGGGAAATGTGGAGAGGCATGCACTGGTTGATTTGCCCCCAACCAAACTCTTGTTCTTTGAGGTACAGCCCTTGGTACACAATCTAGAGAGTGTTAGAACCCTGGTGAACTAATAATAACTAAAGTCAGTAAAGCAATAGCAATGTCATAAGGGCTACTTTAGGAGTGTGAGTGCAACAGGTTCAAACTTGGGGTGAGGCCAGTTTGTGAACTGTTTTATGTGCCATACTGTAGGTGCCAGGAAGTCAGGTTTATAATTTAGATATTTCTCACTATAGTAGATGGATCAAAGATCAAAGGGGCTAAAGTAGGGACACTAGTTGTCTCAGTGGGCTCCAGAGATATCTTCTGAAATCTTGCAGAATTGTTGGCTGTCCGTTCTTTCCTCTGAGATAGCTTAATGAGCTAAATGATTACATAGGCTTAACATCAGCAATTAAATATCTCTGTGTTATGGGTGTTGATGTCAGTTACTGAAATGCACAGGTTAACACCAATCCACTTATGGGCACTAATAATCAAATTCAAATTTTTATCATCCTGCAATTTTAGTAGCAGCCCCAAAATTCTGTGTGCTTTGTGCACATATCTAATTTAATTTTGGTAACAATTTTGTGAGCTACGATTATTATTTCCATTTTACCGAGGAGAAAACTGAGTTCGGACTCCCTTCTAAGATATATGACCTGTTTGCATTAAAAAAAATGCATTGGGCTTCCCTGGTGGCGCAGTGGTTGGGAGTCAGCCTGCCGATGCAGCAGACACGAGTTCGTGCCCCGGTCTGGGAAGATCCCACATGCCGCAGAGCGGTTGGGCCCGTGAGCCATGGCCGCTGAGCCTGCGCGTCCGGAGCCTGTGCTCCGCAACGGGAGAGGCCACAACAGTGAGAGGCCCGTGTACCGCAAAAAAAAAAAAAAAAAAAAAAAAAAAAAAAAGCATGGGCACAGATTGTTCCTTTCAAATATCAACGTTTTAAGACTTTTAAACCCTAGGTTGATTTTTATACCTGGTAATAAAGTTGTGTTAGGAGATATACAGGGTTACTACATTTCAAAATGAGGATGTTTGTGTTAGTAATTAAAACTTTATTTGCAGAACAGTCACGGTTTTCTTTCAGTGACAGAGCATGCAGCAAATAGTATTGTTTATAGACTAATACATAAACTGTCAGTACCCAGCTTTAAAGCATCTCCTTGGTATATTGTAGAAACTTGCCATGAATCACTTCCCGTGAACATCAAAGATTATGTTCACATTTACACATAAAAGTACATGCTTACTGGGCAGTTTTCAAATACAATTAGCAGTGATTCTCCTGTTGAATTTGGAACATATGATATGTTAGCACTCACCTGAAAAAAATCCACTACTAACTTCCCTGTATTGCTTTTTGAAATATGTGTGTATCAAAGCATAACATATATAAATTATATACGCACATATAAATATAAAAAATATATATGTATTGTGTCTGTTGGAAGTTTTCCTGGCTTTGAAGTGAAGACTTGATGTGTGAATTGTTTTAATTCTATCCAGCTCCACCATCATGAATATATATATATATATATATATACTCCTTCCCCCCTCCCTATATATAATTTTCCATGTCTGAGTACAGAGAAAATAAATGGAATGTATCCTATGGAAATTCCGTGTTCATTTCTTTTATAGAAGAAAAAAAAGGAAGAAGAGAAGGTCTGGGTTTTACATCATTTGTTACATGAAACTGCAGTATTTTGCATTAGAAATTATATAATGAAAGAAACATCTTTTCAAGGAAAATATGTGAATAGTAAAGCAGTCCCTTTGGGAGATGTTTTAATAAAATTAAATGCAGTAAAAACAGTCAAATTAGAATATCTGAAAGACCTTAAAGGTACATCATTTTTTCCTCTATTCTGAGATACATATTTTATGTACTTCTCTACATTGTCATTTCTGAAATATGGTGCCTCATAATTGAAGGACATAAGCTTAATGAGAGTAAAGATTTTATCTGTATTACTCACCCTATTTCCTTAGTACCTAGGTCAATGCTCACCAATACTAGACTGTAAGTAAATACTTACTGAATGAATGCATGAGTCTAAGTTACAATTGTCAGTCACACAAATAATGAGTGTCATTGCCTATGCATGAACTTAGCCACGTGTAGAAGGCATCTCTTCATTCAGTTTTCACCTTCGTTGAATTATTTGCAGCAGTAGCATTGCTTGCAGCTAAATATTAAGTTTGGATTTTTAATCGTGACAAAATATCTTCAGAAGCATTACACTGTGATATAGAACTGAAACAAATACTGCCTTGTATGCAGAAGACTGCCTGCCACATCAAGAGATATTTGAATATATGATTAAAGACAGTGGAAATGGGTAATCTTTCATAAGAGATCATCACATTTTCAATCTGGGGATATCCTTACAACTGACTCATGGATTATAAAGGACTAAGAGGTTTCCAGCTGATGTTCAAGGGGATCTGCTAAATATTCTGGAATATATCATTCAATTAAAGAAATAAAAACAAATATGAAACTAAGATATTAGCAAATAGAAAATGCAAATGAAACAGTTGGTGTTAAAACTAATAAAGGAGTTAAAATACAAGAATCATGAAAAGTAGTTCATCAAATGACATTGTTCAGAAAGGCAATAGCCAAAGCAAATCAGAAAAATACTAACCTCTGAACACACATAGGATTAGACTCCAACATCAGTAGGATATTGGAAAAGAAAGGGGCATGCGTTGTATGAATAAGTGTACAGTATATAATTGTGAATTGATATAAAATGTGGACAATTAATGTGGAATTTCCTTTGTCCTAAAGATATAAAATTGATAATACATTTAGAATCGATGGTGTCTTGGAATGAAGGAAATACATACACACACACACACACACAGACACACACACACACGCACTTACATACACATTTTGGTGGGTGTAGTTGGACCAAATGAGGTACTTAGCAAAAGAGGAACAAAGTTAATTCAATTGATATTTGAATGTCATGGGAAAAAGATAAAGTATTTCTTAACACAACACGTGTTCTCAGATTTGGTTGGTGCTTTTTGGAATCTATGACCATTGGAAAGTCTCTCCAATGGGAGAGAAAATGTGCCACCTCCACCTCCTCCCAGCCCCAACTCTAAAGGTGCTTTCCTTTAGTTGGATTTCCAACTCATGAAAAACCCAATCGCTGTGGAAAATTTGTATTTGTGGTGAAATGATAGAAAATATGGTTTTCTGAAAGGGAGAGCCATATTTGCTGCTGATGCTGATGAGGGTCAGGAGTTTTTCCAGAAGAGCAATACCTGGAGCACAACTTGGATAGTGACAAAAGACATGGGTTTGTTTTTTTTACCCTAGTGTCAGTCCGTCATTGTCTGCAGCCCACCCCAGTGGGGTATGCAACTTCCCAGGCACCTCTAGTCACATTGGCTTCTTCAAGGGTAGTTCCCAGAGAAAGGTCAAGAGTTTCTTGCAGCAGTGCTCTCATTCTCTCTCAGAGGAAAAAAATCATTTAATTTTGATGAAGTTCAGTTTATCAATTTTTTTCTTTTACGGGTTGTGCTTTTGGAGTCAAGTCTAACAATTCTTTGCCTAGCTCTAGATCCTGAAAATTTTCTATTTTTTATATTAATAAGATTTTTTTTTTTTTGTGGCGGTACGCAGGCCTCTCAACTGTTGTGGCCTCTCCCGTTGCGGAGCACAGGCTCCGGACGCGCAGGCCCAGCGGCCATGGCTCACGGGCCCAGCCGCTCCGCGGCATGTGGGATCTTCCCGGACCAGGGCACGAACCCGTGTCCCCTGCATCGGCACGCAGACTCTCAACCACTGCGCTACCAGGGAAGCCCAAGATTTTGTTTTTAATTTAAGCTTTCAGTGTGAGAGAAAGAGATCGTAAGAAGAAAGAGAAAATGAGAGAGAGTATGTACCTACAAAAGAATATTGTCCTTGGCGAAAGACAGCCCACTTACTGAGTTGTTGAGTGTGAATCACCTTTACAGACCTTTCACTGGAGACCACAAAGATGTCTACTTTAAATGTTAATTGTTTTTATAGTTCACTTTTTCATAATTAACCAATAATACAAAGATAAACAAACAGAAACAAAAAGTAAAAAACATATGAAACAATGCAAATTATATTCCCTCACTCACATAATGACATCCTAGGGGGACATGATGAATGAGGTCATTACTCTTGTGAGAGCAAACCTGAGTACTATGAGAGGAGAGGCTTAATTAAAGCTACAGCAACTATACCTATTTAAAGACGTCCAGGTGGCTCATGTCTTGTGGTACTCGCATTCTACATTTGGTCTTGTGGATGCAAATAAATGCTTCATAAACTGATGCACAGATATCAGATGGAATTCCTGATATACAGAATTCTCATGACTTGAATGGGTGATTCAGAATGAGACTATTCTATGATGATATCAGTCTAGCTCTATATTTAATATGTGTTTTAGCCAACAGACACATGCTTCAATAGTATTACAGCAGACAGCTCTCAGGATGCCTGTCTGGTTGATGCTTCCTACTCTCACAGCCTCATTCATGACCTTTCAGAGAACCTGTACATATAGTGCAGATGCGTGTAACTCTGTGACCCCAGTCATCTCCAATTGGACGAGTAGTCGGTAGAGACCTGGGACAAAATGAGATTTCTATCCCAGAAATTGGAAACTGGGAATACTGGGAATGTAGAGGCCAGTTTCTGTTTGATGTAAATCAGAATGACCACATAAAGACAGAGATGGGCTGGCTACAGTAATTCAAAGCATAGAAAGCCCATCTGCAGAGAGAGACAAAGAAGGATGATCACATGTGCAGAAAGGAACAGACCAGAAATTCTGTAAAGAGGGAAGAAAACCTTGGACTTGTATGTTTCAATAAACTCCTACTTTGCTTAAATACTCCGAATTCTTCCAATTTTCTTAATTATCCTAAGACAAATTGATAAATATTATTTTACAATTTAAGTATATCATAATTAAAAGTTTTCCCTACTCTTTGTGCTGAACTCTAAAAGACAATGGAAATTTGCATGTGCCAACAGTATGTTTTGAATTATAAAAACATTATATTGCTTATAATATAGGTTGCATTGATAGAAGCTAGGTGCCCAACTCCTGGGAAATAATAACCCTCACGTGGAATTTTGTGATGTTTGAGTGAGATAGTGTATAGTCCCTGCTAGAGATGATCAGTAGTGCTCTTAGAGCAGGAATTGATGAGGGCCTTTAAAAAACACGGAGGTGGAAGAGTGACTAGAGAAAATTTTTGCCTCAAAAAATAAAATATTAACATGGGAGCTATGATTATAGACCACCCTAGTGAAAAGGGGGAAGACTGTTGGGATTGTTCCAGAAGCCAGAGCAAAGACTATTGCTAGATATATAGGGAGATTTGTGTACAGTATTTAAGGAAAAATATTCAAACTCTTAAATCTGTTGAATGATGGAACAGGCTGCCCAATCAGGTAGTGAGCTCCCTCTTGTTGTTGTTCAAATAGTGGCGATCAAGGGGTCAGAGTCACTGTTTTGGGTATGAGATTGTTTGGAAAATTTCTATTTTCCATCCCGTAGAAATTGATTTCACTATTCTGAACATCTTAAGGATCTATAAAAACAAAAGCTACATGCGTAAGAGGAACTGCTCTTTAAAGGTGCTGCTGTTTGTTCCAGGGTTTCAGCACCAAAATGAATGAATGAATGAATGAATGAATAGATAAATGAGCTACTGTTTCTACATGCATACACATATGCATGATTCACATATTAAATGGTAAGGCATTATTTTGCATTTGATATAAATAACCCCATCTATTTATAAAAATTAGATATCTGTTGACTAATATTTAGAAATTAAGTAGAATTTATTTAAAGAAAATAAACTTAGAAGAAAAAAATGCCTAAAATCAAAGCTTGATTTCAAGCAACCTAACTAATCAATAATTTTTCTTTTTTTTATTTAAGATGACTGTGTTTGTTATGTTCAGGATAATGAGCAATTGATGTTGAAGATAAAACTTGATAGAATGGAGGAATATTGAATTAAAATTTTTTCCGATAAAGCTTATAAATAATTATTTCAGTGTTTTTTCTATTAATAAAGTATAAAATCTGGCCTAATAACTAAAAGATATTTATTAAAAATTTAGCTATTAGTTTGACTTAAATATTAGTAGTATACATTAGATATTTAATTGCTTTTTCAGAAGATTTTAATAATATTACAATTTTATTTACATAATTTTCAGGGCTTCTGTTCCTATAAAGGTCAGCTTAAACACCTAAAAATGTGTTTAGATTCTATATTTCGGTCCAATTATAAATTTTCAGCTTTGGTGTATTCAGAAGTGGAATGTGATTTGCTAACATAGGAGATAGTGTTTGTAATTCACAAAATGGGTTTTATAAACTGTTAAACAAGAAAATCAGTTCCATCTCTCCAGGTCATGCCACACACTAGTTATACTACAGAGATTGTTCAGCCACTTTCAGAGAACGTACCCTCTTTGAAAAGAGCTCTCTTTTTTTTCTTACGAGGGAGTTGGGGAGAGTGGGCAGGTTGGAACTTCTTGAGACAAAATCCGTCAATAGACTGACAGTGCCTACATATTCTTCCCCTCAAATATATTGTATGAACTGCATATTACACAATCCAGGCAGTCTCAGAAAATCTATACTCATTTCTCGATTCTGAATGTGAAGGTCCCCCTTAAACCTAGAGGACTCCTGGAAGGATTTACAGGGAAACTATAACGAGACTGATTTTCTAACACGTGTTGGACACACAGATCACATAAACATTTGGGTAGCCCTCCATAGATTTATACGAGGTGGTGCAGGAAAATTCTCCTAGCCATTGAGTGTGACTCCCCTGCTTCTGAGTTATGTCAGGTACATACAGGAATCACTCCCAGACACCCTCCCAGGACTACAGCCTTTGGCTTTAAATCCTCAATTTGACACTTTTCTGCATGGTTATTAGAGCTTTAAAGAAATGTATCAGTACTCTCAGCCAGCTTAGGGAAAGCAGTTTTCCCCTGGACTATCACCTCCACAAGATGGTATTGGTGGGGTGTGTTAGTAACCTATTCTTCCCTTGTATTTGGGAAATATTTCATGAACGTTACTTTCATAATATATGCGGGAGGTTAGAAATGAGAGGAAAAAAGTATATCAATAATTTGTTTGTAAAATAATTCCAAGTGTTTTTGATTTAGTTTTTTTTGTTGTTTAATTTAATTTGGCTTGGGGCTAACATTTTCTTTTGGTTGTCCTTTCCTTCCTTTCTTCTTATCTCCTGGTTCATTCTTAGTCTCTTTCAAGTTCTCCTTCTCTTTGGCCTGTTCCTTAGTGTGGCTCCCTGGGTGAGCTCATCCTTTCTGGTGACTTCCCAGCACAGTGGCTATATACTGCTGATGTCCCCATCTGCATCTCCAGACCAAACCAATCTCCTACTTCTAAGATGGTAGAGACGTCCTTGACTTGATCTCCCACTGGCACCTCAAGATGAAAATCAAATTTACTCCTACCCCATCCCTTGTTTTCCAATTTTAAGTGTTTTTGAGTTCCCAGTCTTTGCAGACAATGCTGATCTGTTCCTTTTCTTTATGTTCTGCATACAATCAGTTGCCAAATTCTGTCAATTCTACCTCTTTGATAAATCCCAAATGCATCACATTTTCTCCATCCCAAAGAGGATACTGTAGTTGTTAAAAGCACTTGCTTTGAATTAATACTTGCCTGGATTTGAATCCCAGTTTTGTTATGTACTGCCTGCATAAACATGTATCCATATATATATATGGTATCCACCACTAATTAACTTATGAGCTTCAGCTTTGTTTTATTTTTTTTGTGTGTGTGTCTGAAATCCGAAATAACAATAGCTATCCATCAGTGTTGTTGTAAGTAATAAATCAGATAATGCAGTCTACATGCTCAGCACAGTCTGGCATATAATATATGCTCAATAAAACATCTTTGTCTTTCCACATGATAGATACTGGGTTATCTGTTCTTGGCTAACTGCTGCAAAGATTGCTAACCACCCTTCTTGCTTCTGGTCTTACCTACTCCAATCCATTCATTTTCCACATTGCAGTGGGGGTGTATCTTTCTAAAATGTAAGCCTAATCAAGTCACTCCTTTTAAGTCCCTTGAGTTACTTCAAAGTGTTCTTAAGATAAAGGTCAAATTTCTTTCTGAAGAGAAGGAAAACAGTCCTCTCTTACCTTGCAAATGGGATTGCAAATTAGTATAGCCCCAAGGAGAACAATCCGACAAAATCTACCAACATGTTAAATATGAATGCCCCTTGACTCCAAAATATGTTTCTTGGAATTTAGCATAGATGAATGTGTTTGAAATTACTTAGGTACAAGTTTATTCTTTACAGCATTGCTTATAAGATAAAAGGTTAGAAACCAGCTAATTGTTAATCAGCAGGTGGATGGTAAAATAAATCATGGTGTATGTATATAATGGAATACTATACACAGTATTTACAATGAATAAGATGTGACCAAACCTCCAAAATATGTTATGTCAAAAAGCAAGGTGCTGGGCGTAGTATACCTTATTCTTTAATTTATTGGGACAGGGTTTTAGGAATACATACTAATCCAATATTGCATATGTATTCAATACCTATGGAAAGACACACAGAAACTGTTAATGGATTTTTCTTTCCAGTAAGAGAAATGAGTAGCCGGGGAAAAGACGGAAGGGAAACTTTTCATTGTATATCCTTTTTACACATTTTGACCCATGCACATGTGTTCAAAAAATAAATTATTAATACTAGAAACATATGTCCTTCGTGATAGGCTCCTTCCAACTTCTTCAAATGCATCCCTTGTCTCGGCCTCGAGTTTTCTAAAGAAAGCTGCCTAAGGTCCCCACGTGCTCTCTTTCTCATGCAGTTCCCTTGCTGGGAACACGTTCCCCTCTCCTCCCTCTATTGTGCCTAGATTATGCCTGTGAAGTTTCAATTTCTCTACCTCATTTCCCAAAACCTTTTCTGGGCTGTTAAGATTGACTCAGATGTTTTTCCTATATACCTCCAAAGTACTCAGCACTTACTCTGTGCACTTGGAAAATTCTGTTGTAGACCATTGACTATCTGAGTACATGTTAAAAACGTATGTACCTGAGCCCACCTCTAGATCTGTTGACCCAGAATTTTCATTTTTCATAAGTGCCTGCTTGTTTTTTCTGCACAATGTTTTCTATCGCACTTGCCTGTTTTCTAGTCTCCTTCTACTAGGCTATCAGCAGGACTTGTGTCTTCATAATTTTATGCACCTTAGGAGAGGGGTTGGAAAATAGGGGTGTTCAGTAAATGCTGAAGGAATGAATGCTATTCTCCTGAATAGATCTTTGGCTAGACCAGCAAATATCATTTTATAATACCAAATATAGATACTGATGGTAAGAGCAGCTTATCTAAGGCACACTTAGACACAGAACTGGAGTCAAAGCCAGGCCTCCTATTTCCTTTGCCTATCTTCTTTTGGGCTGTGTAGTTGACCTGGGAATAATGTCTTTAAAGTTAAATTTTAAGTTCTAGTTCTCTTAATCTTAGGAAAGAATGCAAAAGAAATACATAATATATAGCATGTCTATCAGGTAATTTGCTTGATATCTTTAGACAGTTCTGAGATATGAGAGCATAGCATACAACTAGAAATTTTAGATAGACATTTGCACAGATTTAATTTTTTAATGTAAAAATTTAAATTATGAGGAAGTTGACATTTCAGGTTTATATTAATATAGTATATAACTACTCCTCTGTGTGAATTTTACTTCCCCCCCAAATAATTATCGTGTTAGACAATTCTAGCCATGCCAAGATGATAGCCATTAGACACCTGGTTTATTAAATTCTGTTGCAGATAAAGGTGCCAGAAATAAATTGACTGTTATAACGGCTGGGCTTTCTTGCCTACAAGAAAAATACCTTGACATATTTTTTGACTCTGTGATTGGTCTACATTTCAAGGGTATAAATTAATCTTTAGAAGACCCTAAAGAATATCTTCCCTGGACACTTCACTTACACATCAAGTTGGCCATGTTAGCAATCTAATCACAAACCTGTAATTCAGTGGACAACAATTTCTTATTGTGAACAGCATAGCGGCTTTTACTATCATTTAGGTCAGCCCAAGACTGCTGATACACCGTATGTTTCAGGCCAGAGATGATGGATGGCTAGCTGTGATGCCCATCCCTAAGTGATTGGAAAGACTGAAGACACACAGTTCACTTAAGCTTGCTTACTATTATATCAAGTAATCAGTGTGATAGGCAAGCCTGTGCTCTTTATGTCATCCAACCAACTTTGTGCAGGAACAGTATTTCACATTTAAAAAAAAAATCCTAAGAATTGTGTTCCAGCTGACATTCCCATTACTAGATCAAACAGCTCCACCTCACACCTGGGTGTTAATGAATATTTTAAAAATACTTTGTTATAACAGGCAGATCTTGCTTTTCTTTATTTTAATAGCTGAAATAAAGTACATGTGTCACTGAAGTTGTAAGTAAAATATGCCAATTTGTTTCCTTTAAACTTTACTCAGGTCAGAAAAAAAGAGGCTGTTAAAATAATTTCATATTTTCTATGCCTAATTTCCAATTTAATAAATTAGTCTGCTTGTTAACTTTAAATCATAAACTTCTGAAGATTTGTCTTTGCCAAAATGAATCCATGTAAATAAAGTTTTCTGAATCTCATCTGACCAATATCCAACACAAATAATTAGGGGCATCTTCCTAGCTACTATTCTGTAGTGTGGAAAATTTTTTTTGTAAGTGATGAAGAAAAACCAAGTGTATATCTTAAATTGTCAATTTTGCAATAAGAGCATAAATCACTGAGATAAACTCAATAATATTCCCTTGCTTTTTATTGTTTCAGACACTATAATTTATAACTTCAAGCAAAATATCTCATGGAATAATTAAATATATCTTGATATGATTTAAGTAACTTAGAGAACACAATGCATAGAAGACCTTAAAACTGTTCATAATTGCTCATTTTCTTTCTAAACAATGTCATAATGTAAGGTTCTTTGACTTTTAGAATACTTGCATTGCCTGCCATCACACACCAAGTCTAATTTTAACTACGTAGAGAAAAGAATGCAGAAGTCCATTTATCTCTTGGGAAGGGTTTGCAACAGGGGTTAAGAAATCACTTCTTACTTGAAGTTTTATTTTATTATCAATTCTAATTAACACAGTTTATATATCATCATCCCTTTGTCCTTTCTTACCTATTTTTATCTATACGTACCCTTTTCTATTTACATAAATGATTTGAGGAAGCTCATAATGAAGACAGGTAAAATAAGATTCATTACAATTAAGGCAGCCTGGTGATGTTTAAAGCATGGTCCAGCAGCATCAGTGTCACCTGGGATTTCCTTAGAAATACAAATTCTTGGGGCCCCCACCGAAAGCTTACTGAATCAGTAGCCTGTGTTTTAATAATCTCCCCAAATGATTCTAACTCACGCTAAAGTTTGAGGGTCACTCATCATTCTAGGGTCTAAGCCAAAGCTAGGAATCAAAAAATTGTAAGACGTGTGTGTGTGTGTGTGTGTGTGTGTGTGTGTGTGTGTGTCTCAGGAAGAGAGATGGCAGTTAAGAGAAAACTATTTTACAGGTTGAGAAAAGCTGCAAGAATCAAATACACAAATAGGTTTAAGCGTGTAAGCCCTGTAGTCAGACACAGGTGTTTTGATTCCTGGATGTGCTGCTACCAATGAGCTATCTGACATTGACCAATTTATTCAACCCCTCCTACTCTCAGTTTGCTTATATGTAAAATGGGAAAAATAGCATCGCTTTGAGAGCTAAGTAAAAAAATGTATAAGAAAAAGCTTAGTGTAGCGACTAGCATAAGATATATGTATATTACTTTTTAACTAACTGCTCTTAATATAAAATAGTGATAAATACTATATATGCCTCATTCATGACAACATGGATGAACCTTGAGGGTATTAAGCAATTGAAATAAGACAACCAGAGAAAGACAAATACTGCTTAATATCACTTCTATGTGGAAATTTTAAAAGAAAGTCAAACTCTTAGATTAGAAGAGTGGTTGACAGGGGCTGGGGCGTGTGGGAGGGGGGACAAGTTGGTAAAAGTGTATAAACCTTCAGTTATAAGATGAATAAGGTCTGAAGAGCTAATGTAGAATATGGTGGCTATAGTTGATAACACTGTATTGTACAATTGAAATTTGCTAAGAAAGTAGAACTTAAATGTTCTCACCAAAAAAGAAAAGAAAGAAAGCAAAAGAAAAAAAATAAATATGTGAGGTGATGGCTGAGTTAATTAATTAGATGGTGGGAATCCTTTCACAATGGATAGGAATATCGAATCACCACAATGTACCACAATTGAATATCTTTCAATTTTGTCAATTATATCTCAGTAAGGCTGAAATTAAAAGAAAATATATTATAATTTAACTAAGAAGATTCATGTGACTATTTGAGCTTCCTAGTAGCTGCTGAAAAAGACAAACACAACAGGCTATATAGCTTTTGTCTGGAATGGTGGAGTTTTAAAAAATAGTGGTGCTTAGACCCTCCTGTCAGAAATGCTGATTTAATTGGTCTATAGAGGAAGTCTGGTATCTCTATTTTTTAAGAGATCCTCAGGTGAACCTAAAATGCAGACAGGATTGAGAATTACTGTATTAAAGCAGGGCTTTTCAAGCGTGATTGCGCATACAAATCACCCAGGGAACTTGTTAAAATGCATAGTTCTTACTTTTGCAGGGTGAGGGCTGAGAGAGTCTAAGAATTCAGTAGGTGACAGGTACTCTGATTAACAAGGAATTCAGGTATTGGGGAAATATGCAGATTCCTAGGGAGAACCAAACCATTTTTCCCATTTGGCTATAAGAAGAAATACTAGAGCCAGAATGCAGCAAAGCATGTACTTGTTTTATGTGGAATACTCACATTGCTGACAGTTTTATTACACAAAGTAAAACTAGGTTATACTTTCATTATGTTTTGTACTTACTTTGCTTTATATTTTTATATTTGGGATATGAATTTTGTTCTGGACAGATTAATAGCTTTCAATATCTTTGTTTTCTTTCTCAGGCAATTTAAAGATAGGGTACAATTTTTTTTTTTTTACAATTTTTACAAAATTCCTAATTTTCTGGAGGGGAAGAGGTCTAATTTAGGTTTTGGTTACAAACTTAAGTTTTAGAAATGAATATATCCTTATCAGAATTAATTTCAGATGAAGTCCTTTTTGTTTAATGTGCTATATCAGTCTATTCATTTATTAAAGATAGAAATCCAAGTGTTCTAAATAATGCCATTTATGATACCCAAAATTAAATAATACAACTCTAAAATGCCAATAAAGAAATAGAACTTGAAGATTTTTAAAGTTCTAATCTCACATAAAGGAATATGGTAATAATATCTTTAGAGAGTGAACTCTATTTGAGAATGATGTATAAAGAAAGTGTAGAAGAATATATAGCCTTTTAAAATGATTCTAGAGCAAGTCTCTCTCTCCTCACTCACTCAATCTCTCTCTCTAGAGGACACATAAATAAGAATAACTCTAAAAGAATGGAGAATGATCATTTTGATATTAATAAGTTTAGTTGACAAGAATCAAGCTAGGGATGAAGATCAGAGCATTTTACTATTTCCTGTTAAACTCCTTAACAAAACAAATTTCAGTCATTGAAACCTACTAAAAAGCAACTGCAAAGTTGATGGCCTTTTCTTAAGACTACCAAGAGTGTCCTTGCCCTATCTAAAATCCATTCCCTATTTTAAAGCACAGTGAAAATAAGAATAAATTAAGCATCTTGATTCTTGGGGAAAAATATCAGCTTGTAAATTGGGGTCATGGTACTGAGCTTCCTTGCTCGCGACTCTCTGGAATTACATGTGCACGAAGAAAGCAGTGGGTCAGCATGGGAAGCCTACCTTAACATTCTTCCTTTATATCACTGTGGTTAAAAGAGTTGCTGGTAAGGACAAGTAAAGAATCGGAGCTTTTAACTAGTTCAATCTTCTGTACTTTATGTAAGGCCAACTGGCCCGAGGCAGGGGAACACAATCAGATTCACAGGTTGCATCAGACCGAAACTCTCCGGACCACCCAGTTCCAGAAACTGACCTGGAGACATTCCGGACCACCCAGTTCCAGGAACTGACCTGGGGACTTTGCACCCGGCCCAGCCTTCCCGTCTTTCGAGGGGCGGGACTAACGGTCCCCCAGGATACCCGAAAAGACCACCAAATAAGGAATACCCTGCGCCCTCCCAGATTCACCACACCCCTTTCCGCTATAAAATCTTGCCCAACCCTCGCCCGGGTGCGACTTCTCTGGCCCCTTTCTCTCGGACCAGTGAACCTTGCCCGGGAGCGCTCCCTGATAAAGCTCACTTGAAGCTTTCCTCTGTTTCGCGGTGCCGTTTGTTAAGATACGACCTTACACTTTATAGTAAACCTTTTTTAAAAAAAGTGAAGATGGCAGACTGTATGTTAAATACGATGGCTGGTTGGTCAAGTCAACCATGTGCATCAGAAAGTGGCAGACTATGGAGCAAGGTGCAACCTCAATCTGAGCCGTAATAAAGTAGCTGTTCATCTGTGGTCAGAGAGCACCATGAAAGACCTTGAGTTCCTTCACTTTATTTTGCAGAAAGCCATCAGACAGCTTTGCATCATCTAGCTCTATCAATCAAGGGCCTCAACCACTGCTTGCTGCTGAAAGCTTTCCTGTTTGGCTCTGTTTTTTCACAGACAGCTCAATAACTTGTCTGTGGAGCTGTGATAAATGTGCCATGAGCTTCTAAACTGTCTCTTTAACACTGGACTGCATTTCAACTTATAATGCTTGTGACTAATTGCTTGTATCAAAGGCTTTTTATTTATTTGTAATGATTATCCAATAGGCTTATCATTTATGTTTCTCACATTTCTTCATGCAGTGGTTTTATTTTAAAGTTGCACACAGCCGACTGTCAGCTAACTTCTAATGTAGCAGCTCTTGCTCAATGAATAAGCTGTCAAGTTAAGAGAACATAATTGGCAAAACCTAGTATATAACCAGAACAAGTGCAAACTCCTAATGAATTTTCTTCTCTTTTTGTGACCACGGCACATCAGCCATAGTTTTAAACACCAACGTTATGGCCGCCTACTGTGGCTGTCAGAACAGAAATTTCCCAGTGGTTTTGTCCTCTTGTGTAAGAACAGTAGTCAGGATCATAAAACCTTCTTATTTGGGCACAATTGCCAGTTTCTGCTAAGGAGGCCCAGAATAGAGCTATTATGGTAAATGAATAACTTCTCATTTTGAAAGAAGGTAGTTCTTTCAGATCAGGTTGGAGGTCAATGACAGGGCAAGGAAAGGAAGCTCATATTGCAGCTGTCTGCAAATGAGCTTTTCCTACAGATACTGTAAGGAAAAATAAGAGTCTATTAGGGAGGCTGATCTTCACCTAATCTTTAAAAACATATTTTAAAAAGAAAGGAAAACCTGTATGCTTTTTCTTAAACTTTCATTGTACTTTAAAAAATACATGTATTTGTCATCATTAAAGGTTGTTCATATTGGGAATGAAAAGTATTTCTTTTTTCTAGCCCTTGGCTAAAAGAAAAAGGAAATATCATGACAGTAGTCCATGTCTTTCAACCCTAAAAAAAAGTGCTAACATTCAAGAAGAAAAAATACACTAACAAGTTATAAGTAAATACCCATTTAAGGTTGCTATTGCCTTTTGGTTATATTTCTGTTGACTAAATGCTTGGTTTGATTCAGACATCGATAAACCAAAGTGATAACTGCTTATCTGAATGCCTGAGATTCTAACTCTTCAAGAAAGTGGATTTAATAAAAATCAGACATATTTTAAGTATGCAAATAGAGGAAGTAAAAAGTAGAACGTCCTATTTTTTGAAAGGCAAGAAAAAAGTCTCATTAAGAAACTTTTATTCTGAAGCTATTTTCTTGCTTCACAGTAAAAAAAAAATCCCGTCACAGAAACGAAATCAAAAGGCAGGTGCCATTTACTACTGTGAATCAAAAAAAGCTAGCTTTACTCATTGGCTCAATTGGAGGAAGAAGTTGCACATAAAATCAGGAAAGCATCTACGTAAGGTTTTGGAATGTATTACAAGGTCTTCTCGTATACAGCAATGTAGTCGGTAGACTTTAACTTTTTTGAATTTATAAATTAGGAAATCAATTCAACATTCCATTAAACATATTTTAATGGAATGCTGAATTGCTAAATCATCATTTTGAGAGGTAATCAAATAATCCTGTTCTTCCTTCACTCCACCCCTAAGTCATTTCCCTAAAGATCAGAGATAGAGAGTAGTATCTATGGAATAATATTTAATTAGGTTTCAATTGCCTAATGAAATTTGATACATAGAATTATTTTATAGCCATTCTTTTTTTCAGAATTTGGTTTTGCTTTTTTCTTTAAATTCAGGGCTACCTTATTCTATTCGTCTAACTTGGTTTAGCTTGAATAGTTGGTATCTACTGGAGAAATTGCAAAAAACTGCTAGGTGATAGGAAGAGGTAATCTGGAATTAAATATGTCATGGATAATATTCAAAATGTGGAAAATTAAGGACATAACATTATAGGATAATTGTTTGCTACTAACATTGGATAAAACATTAAAATTAATATTGATGTCTATAATAGATTTCTAATATAGACTGCGTGATAGATTCCAGAACACATCTATGGTAGAAGTGGAACTGTGTCAGTCAATGACTGTGGAAAGACAATGGATTGGCCTCTTGACCTGAGCTCTACCCACTTCTTCATAGTTCTACCATTGCTACTATTTCATCATCAACAGGGAAGACGTCATTTTTAGCCACTATTCCATATAATCCTACAATAGGGAAGATTCTGGAAGCATTTTCTTTCTTCAAGTTTATATACCAAGGACGTCTATTTGTTCAAGTCAGCCTCAACAAAAGTAATAAACTGCTTCCTCTAATGCTTTTCAATGACAGCATTATGGTTCAGCTCATTTGTTCTCAGGACCCACAAAGCAGACAACAGGATCTCAAGGAGGAAAGCATCTTCTGCTTCACCTTGTCTTCTGAGCTTCAAGGTTTGGCTGTGGCTCATTGTTGGAGAAGGCCAGGAGATTGGTCTCTCTTAAGTGAGAACCTATCAACTGGTTGTGGCTCCAGCAGTGATGTGTTGAAGAGTCTCACACTGTGTCTGGGCTCAGAAAGAAAGGCTGCCACCATATACCCTGAGAAAACCGTAATTCAAAAAGAGTCATGTACTACAATGTTCGTTGCAGCACTATCTACAATAGCCAGCATCTGGAAGCAACCTAAGTGCCCATCAACAGATGAATGGATAAAGAAGATGGGGCACATATATAAAATGGAATATTACTCAGCCATAAAAAGAAATGAAATTGAGTTATATGTAGTGAGGTGGATGGACCTAGAGTCTGTCATACAGAGTGAAGTAAGTCAGAAAGAGAAAAACAAATACCATATGCTAACACATATATATGGAATCTAAAAAAAAATGATTCTGGGCTTCCCTGTTGGCGCAGTGGTTGAGAGTCCGCCTGCCAATGCAGGGGACACAGGTTCATGCCCCGGTCTGGGAAGATCCCACATGCAGCTGAGCGGCTGGGCCCGTGAGCCATGGCCACTGAACCTGCGCGTCCAGAGCCTATGCTCCACAACGGGAGAGGCCACAACAGTGAGAGGCCCACGTACCGCAAAAAAAAAAAAAAAAAAAAAAAAAAAAAGTAAAAAAAAAAATGGTTCTGATGAATCTAGGGGCAGTACAGGAATAAAGACACAGACGTAGAGAATGGACTTGAGGACACGGGGAGGGGGAAGGGTAAGCTGGGATGGAGTGAGAGAGTGGCATTGACATATATACACGACCACATGTAAAATAGATAGCTAGTGGGAAGCAGTTGCATAGCACAGGGAGATCAGCTCAGTGCTTTGTGACCACCTAGAGGGGTGGGATAAGGAGGGTAGGAGGGAGAGGGCAGGGGTATGGGGATATGTGTATATGTATAGCTGATTCACTTTTTTATACAGCAGAAACTAACACAACACTGTAAAGCAATTATACTCCAATAAAGATGTTAAAAAAAAAAAAAAAGAAAGGCTGCCATGATAGATTAATGCTCCATCCTGTGGGCAAGGGATGGGATCCCCTAGGGGGAGGAATCAGGAGATTAGCACTGGACAATCTGGCGGTGTGAGGTGGGAAATATTGTTGTCATGTCCGTAGAAATGTATATTTTTATATGTATGAGGCAGCATGTTAATTAGATGAAAACTAATGCTTGAGTCCCTGTACCACTATTTGTATTACCGTGGTTAGCCTCCTTGAGCTTTAGTTTCTTTGTCTAGAAACTAGTAATAATGATACAAGAAATTAATATTTATATAACATTTTTTTGAATTGTCATATTGCTATACAAATATTAGGTGCTAGTAAATTATCCCAGCACTAGTAGCACCCCCTTCATTTAAAGGTAAGGAAACTGAGCCTCAGGATGGTCGATGGCCATTTTCCCAGGTTCACAGTGCTGGGTATCTCTTCACCCCAGCCCAGATCTCATTAGATGAGATCACAGAAGGTGCCATGTGAGCTTCCTCTTCTTCATTCCTAGTTTACAGCAGACGTTGCTCATTGATCAAGGCATTGTTTCTTGTTGGGTCTAGATACAGCATTAGAAATCTTCTGGACATATCCTTCTAGCTGTCACTATAATGTTGGATGTGGCATGTGAGATGGAACACTTAGCCATCTTAATGTCTAATTGACCCTGAAGCTGATGCAAAATAAGTTTACATATAGTGCTTCCTACTTGAGATGCTCTTATTATTGTACTAAAGGCATCAGGAAATTTGTTTCCCCAAGATAATCTGACAGTTCAGAAAAATTGAATGAATGCTGAACACAGCGTGGCTCCTTCCATGGAGCCATGGAAAACAGGAAAGAACTCCCTAACGTTAGAAAACTAAGTATAATGACACTATAATTGTTCATTTTGCTCTGACTGCTATGGCATTCCCTCGTGGCATCTAAGCTCCCTGGATAGCCTGATATACTAAAAGTTAGTAAAGTAAATTACCTTTTAAACTGCAGTTTCTTATTCTGGCCTAGGCAACCTTGGCAATATCCATTGTTTAATTGTTGAAGTCAGATTCCTACTGTCAATGGATCTTTTATTCCTCTTTTCTTTTTGACCTATTGAGAGGGAAACTCCTTTTCCTTGTTTTTCTAATAACCTTGATTTCTTCATTCAGGTTACTGTGTGTGTTTAGTATATGTATACATTTTTATTATGTTGTATGGGTGATATATATTATATGACGTTAGTAACTTTTCTACATGTGTTCAGCATATTTTATACCAATAATTAATTTTTTCCAAAGACCTGATTTATGCTATGTTTTGAACCATGTTGTAGAATATCCATTATAGCAGTCTGTATTTTTTGTCTTATTTTAGTTGGCTTGTTTGGCCTGCTGTTGTGAATTGAATCCAGTCAAGATATTGCATTTTGAATCATCAGAAAGTATTCTCCATGATTTCCCAATGCATTTTTATTTATTCTTTGAACTTTTATCAGTCTAGGCAGTTTACTGGGCTGGGTTCATCAGATAATTGCCAGCTAGGTGCCAAGTCAGCCTTCTTCACATGGATGATTTGGGTGATATAGGTGACAGTTGATAAGTCAGTTCCATCCATCCATGTACAGGAACACAGCTGAATGTCACCCTTGCTGATTTCCAGACCCTAATGCCTCTAGAAACACATATGTGAATTCTGTGAAGTACCAGATTAGGAAAAAAAGTGACTTCTTTGCAATAAAAATAATAAATAACAAAACCTAAAATGAAGATGGGAACCTAAACCCTTAATTCTAAAAACAGTACTCTATCTTAAAGTGTTCTCCTATGCTGAAAAGTTTAAATGGTTTCATCACCATAACCCATATCCTCACACTAATGTTAATTTACTCACACTAATATTAATTTACTCACACTAATGTTAATTTACTCACTGTCATTTTTAACTACTAGTAAAATGTTTTCTTCAAGAGATGGATATTGTATGAGCCTCACTTATACATTGTCTCTTCATTATGCCTTTGTTAAACATTTACATTGGCAAGTAGAGGAGAGAATTATTTGTTTTCTCCATAGAGAAATGATAGAATATATTCTGACCCATTTATCTTTAAAGAAAATGTGTTTAAATATTTACTGTATATTTTGATTTTGAAACAGTGTATTATAGTGAAAGATATCATAGGATAATAATAGAGAAACAGATTCAAGGCTCAGTTCATTTCGCTATATGATAAAGAAAATTACCTCATTTTTTTTGCCTTCCCTTAATTTGTAAATTAAAAATAATAGCCCGTTTTTTTCTGAAGGAGTACTATAAGACTTTTAGGTAATGGATGCAAAACCACGTGTCTTCTTTGCAAAGTAATACTATCACGAAGGGATGGAAAACATTTTTTTTAACATCTTTATTGGAGTATAATTGCTTTACAATGCTGTGTTAGTTTCTGCTGTATCACAAAGTGAATCAGCTATACATATACATATATCCCATTATCTCCTCCCTCTTACGTCTCCCTCCCACCCTCCCTATCCCACCCCTCTAGGTGGACACAAAGCACCGAGCTGATCTCCCTGTGCTATGTGCTGCTTCCCACTAGTTATCTATTTTACATTTGGTAGTGTAATATAGCCATGCCACTCTCTCACTTTGTCCCAGCTTCCCCTTCCCCCTCCCCATGTCCTCAAGTCCATTCTCTATGTCTGCATCATTATTCCTGTCCTGCCTCTAGGTTCTTCAGAACCATTTTTCTTTTTTTTTTTTTAGATTCCATATGTATGTGTTAGCATATGGTATTTGTTTTTCTCTTTCTGACTTACTTCAATCTGTATGACAGTCTCTACGTCCATCATCCATCCACCTCACTACAAATAATTCAGTTTTGTTTCTTTTTATGGCTGAGTAATATTCTATTGTATATATGTGCCACATCTTCTTTATCCATTCATCTGTCAATGGACACTTAGGTTGCTTCCATGTCCTGGCTATTGTAAATAGAGCTGCAATGAACGTTTTGGTACATGACTCTTTTTGAATTATGGTTTTCTCAGGGTATATGCCCAGTAGTGGGATTGCTGGGTCATATGGTACTTCTATTTGTAGTTTTTTAAGGAACCTCCGTACTGTTCTCCATAGTGGCTGTATCAATTTACATTCGCACCAAAAGTGCAAGAGTGTTCCCTTTTCTCCACATCCGCTCCAGCATTTATTGTTTGTAGATTTTTTGATGATGGCCATCCTGACCAGTGTGAGGTGATACCTCATTGTGGTTTTGATTTGCATTTCTCTAATGATTAGTGATGTTGAGCATTCTTTCATGTGTTTGTTGGCAATCTGTATATCTTCTTTGGAGAAATGTCTATTTAGGTCTTCTGCCCATTTTTCGATTGAGCTGTTTGTTTTTTTGATATGGAGCTGCATGAGCTGCTTATATATTTTGGAGATGAATCCATTGACAGTTGCTTCATTTGCAAATATTTTCTCCCGTTCTGAGGGTTGTCTTTTCGTCTTGTTTATGGTTTCCTTTGCTGTGCAAAAGCTTTTAAGTTTCATTAGGTCCCATTTGTTTATTTTTGTTTTTATTTCCATTTCCCTAGGAGGTGGGTCAAAAAGGATCTTGCTGTGATTTATGTCATAGAGTGTTCAGCATATGTTTTGCTCTAAGAGTTTTACAGTGTCTGGCCTTGCATTTAGGTTTATAAATCCATTTTGAGTTTATTTTTGTGTATGGTGTTAGGGAGTGTTCTAATTTCATTCTTTTACATGTAGCTATCCAGTTTTCCCAGCACCACTTATTGACGAGGCTGTCTTTTCTCCATTGTATATTCTTGCCTCCTTTATCAAAGATAAGGTGACCATATGTGTGTGGGTTTATCTCTGGGCTTTCTATCCTGTTCCATTGATCTATATTTCTGTTTTTGTACAGTACCATACTGTCTTGATTACTTTAGCTTAGTAGTATAGTCTGAAGTCCGGGAGCCTGATTCCTCCAGCTCTGTTTTTCTTTATCAAGATTGCTTTGGCTATTCAGGGTCTGTTGTGTTTCCATACAAATTGTGAAATTTTTTGATAACACTTTTTTTAAATTGCATGTTATGGATCCAGCAAAATAATCGAATAAGTGGTTTGAATGTAAAACAAACTAAACCTCGTTTTAATTTATTTGCTTTGTGGGTGATAGGGTGGAAGTCTGGGAGAGCTGAGAGGAATATGAAATATTAGATGGTTTGTAGTTATATTAACATGGATTAGAAAACTACAGAGAATACCACAAATGAGAAATATATTTAATAAAGTATGAATTAGAGGAAGAGTAAAAGTGGGAAAATGGCCAATGAGCCAAAAGGGAAAAACTAATATACACCTAAAAAGAGAGAGGTGAAAATGTTACGGAATGATAGCCCCTACTTGTGATATTTTATATATTATAGCCGAAAACCTTCAACTATACCTGGCCTTTTACTAATTACAGGAATAAATCAGGATATTTTCTTTAATCTGCCTTATTGCCCAGATAAAATTAAGTCAATTGCCAGAGGTTCCTCAGCCCTGCTCTTGACATTTAATGTGGAACCCTCTTCACTGTTCTTCAAAATCTAAACAAAGCTCCGTTTAGTAGTTCAAAATCTACTAAACAAAGCCATTTTGGTACCAGATTTGTTTTACATTTCTGCCAGATAAAAACAAATTTAATTATTGTCCTGTTGAAATGGTTTTATTTTGCTTTGCTTTGCTTTTGAGTAAGTGGATTGGACCATTTGCCTCCTTCCTGCCCTACACCCCTACCCTAAATTTTCATTTGGTATACAATCTCAGATGACTATTTCTCTGCTTCTCTCCCCCTACCTTTTCCATCTTTCCCCAGCTCTCTCTACTGTTCTCTCCTCTGTGTCTGTATCTTTATCTCACACGTTTCTTTTCTTTGTGCCTGTATCTGCACTGAGGCCTCTGTGTCAGTATGCAGTTTCCTTACCCTTCTGGCACTTTTCTTTCTTTTTTGTCATAACTGGCTTCACAGTATGGAAAAGGGAGAAAAACTCAGAATCTGGTAGTAAAAGTCATCTAGTATCAACGCTGCTGTTTTTTTTTTTACCTCTCCATCTCTAATCAATCCCTTAATATCTTCACATCAGTTTTCTAAACTCCAAAACGAAAATGTTAATATCTGTCCTATATCCAGTGGTGTGATGGAGCCAGCTACCACCAGCTCACGAGAGCCAACTGTTTGCATCTCTTCCTGGCTCCATCATTAGTGACATCACTTGGTTCCTTGAAGCTAGTTATGGTGGGAGTATTCACACCATAAAAATGAGCAAATGGTACAAATGAGGGTTTTGGTTGTTTGTTTTTTAGAGCAGATTGTTAAACATTTATCAGCACACAACTGCAAATACCACATGAGGTTGCAGTGAGGCTAAAATGAAAATAAATGTGAAGTGCTTTAATGGGACGAAGAAGTGCTTCACAATACTCACCAGGTGTCATTTTATTCTCCTCAATCCTGTCAACTCATCCCCTTTCCTTCCTGTGCATGCCTATATAGCAGTAGTATTTTATATTATTAAATAGAATATGTCCCCACCATAAATCTAGGTCATGTGATTTTACTGTGGAAAGTTTGCAACTTTGTAGAAAAGTTCAATATGTACAAAAGAAAATGTTTTCACGTAACACAAGGAGGCTTTGTGAAGACCCTGCATATCAAAAGTGTTCAATATGTATTTATTCAGTTGAATCAAGTTGAATAAGCTTGAAACCAATTGAATAACAACTAGCTTTGGCTGCCATTTTGCCTTTCTATTTTTGGCAGATATGGGGAATTGCGATGAATTTGTGGCGAGGTTGTCTCCAAATCCTCCATTGTTAAGGTTTTTTTTCCCCCCACTTTATAGTAAATAATAAAAAAATTGGCTCAAAACACTTCCTACTCACCTGTGTTATATTACTACAAGGGGAGATAATATTATTTTACTAAGTGGCCCTTCTGCAATTCACAGATTGGCAAGAGTTTAATATGAAGAGTGAAGAAGAATATCATTTTCAATTGAAAGCTGAAAGGAAACCTAGTAAGATAAATGTAATTAGCTAAACTGGAACTTGGCCAGACTCCTGACCTTTTTTTTTTTAAAAGAATACCAAATAAACACAAATTAAATGCACTGTGCCTGTTCTTAAGGATGTCAAAACAAGACATATTAAAGGATATTTATTAAAATAATGCAAGCATTTACCAGGCTGACTTTATAAGAACTGATTTTTCCCAAAAGCAATGCTGAAAATTTTAAACATTAAAGTCATAAGGATGGATAGTTTAGTTTGAAGCCATATTTCTGTTTTTATTTTTGTTGAATTTTTTAAATTTCTAGATTAGATCACTGCGTCATCCAAATAAGCTTAAACATTTTAACTAATAACTATATCAGCTTAATACTGTGTATATCTCAATCCCTTATCTAAATATGAGGACTATTTGCAGCAAAACAAAGGGCAAAAGTCACATCTTTAGAGATAAGTATGCTCATTCCTATATTCAGAAAATTCTTTTGAAATCACCTTACTGATAATACAAATAAAATAAATATAGCAAAAGAACTTTTTTTCTAGTGCTAAAATAATAAAGGAAATCAGAATTAAAAGGAAAAATTGGCCAATACTTAGGTTTCTACTAAATTTTACAACTAAATAGAAGCCTTAAAAACCAGGAAAGGAGCCTTCTTAAAAGCAACAATAGAAATATTTCTATAAATATCTCTTTACATAACACAACAGCTTTAAAAACCTATTCTCTCTTTCATGCTACATAACATGAAAATACTGCAGCACCTACAGCCTGGGTTGAGGCAGCTCATTAGCTGAGCTGTCTCTGTGTGTGTGTCTGCCATCAGCATCTGGTGAAAGGGGAAACACTGACCCTGCCAGATTTGGGTCATGAGGTCAACAGGTCTCATTTATTATTCAAAATTGCTTTCTGACCTTTTATCTGCTAGGTCAAAGGATGTTGTATTCTAGTTGGCTGAATTTTTTAATGATGAAGCCACTATCCTGCCAGATAATAAAATTACTTCTCCCTTCTACTGGGCTATGATATTCCCTTCACCTATCTAAAAATGTAATATTCTGAATCATTGGCTGTGGAAATTCCTCAAAAGAAAGCAGTTAGTTTCAATTTTTCTTTTTTTCATATCTAGAGATTTAAATGATACTGACTGTTGACACTGGCTGAAGTCATTTTCTTGGCTGTGATTTGAACCTCTCAGCCCACATTTGGAATTCCACCACTTCCTGTGGGGCTTCTGTACTCCACAGAAACTAGAACACACCATACTGACTCTCTCTGAGTTTGGATAATCATATTATATATTTCCAAAGCAAAAGAGGGTGAAATCAAATGGTGTTAGATTTTTACTGGTTAATATTTGTTTCAGGAAGAAAAATTAAGTGACAGACAGATATGTAGCATGTCTTCCAACTCAGAGGATGTTTGGGAGCATTCTGTATTACACAGGTTTTTCATCATCCAAGAAAAAGAGTTTTATAAACCACTTTGTTATTTTCTATGTCTCATCTCATAAAGCATAAGGAAAGAGAAGCAGTTTAAAACCCACTCAAATAGAGAACAGATTTGAAATTATCTGAGCATCTAGCACTACACTATAAAAGTAACTATAAACATTTAACAAGCTATTTTGCAGATAATTGAGACTCCTTTAATAGCAGATTGTGTAGTTGTGCAAATAGACAATGTTCCTAAGGAATGATTTTATCTTTTATAAAACAGAAAGTGAAAGGTCACATTGGTGCTGCCCTTGGAGCAGACATATGTGATGTGACCATGTGCTTTGTGACACAGTGTATGATGAATAACGCTGACAAGCTAGTAAACAAATAGTGGAGAATATGTGGCATTCATGAGCCCAGTGAGGCATTAATATACTATACAGATAAAGTTACAACTCTAGTCTTGAATATATAGCTTTGTCATCATTATGAAATTACCTGCTACTGACTCTGTGTCTTTGTGTATTTATACATAGTAGTGTATACACACACAAACACAGAGATAGATGTAGAACAATTCATTTGGGGATAGTCTAAAAATGTCAGGTGACACTTATGGGACATTCCAAACAACCACACTCTGTCCTTTCTCTTAATATGCTCAGCAGCAGGGCTTCCCTGGTGGTGCAGTGGTTGAGAGTCCGCCGGCCGATGCAGGGGACGCAGGTTCGTGCCCCAGTCGGGGAAGATCCCACATGCTGCGGAGCGGCTGGGCCCGTGAGCCATTGCTGCTGGGCCTGCACGTCCGGAGCCTGTGCTCCGCAACGGAAGAGGCCACAACAGTGAGAGGCCCGCATACCGCAAAAAAACAAAAAATAAAAATATGCTCAGCAGCAGATGGCCAGGTGGTCACTTCACTTCCTCCCTTCCCCACCCTGACCTCACAGGACTGTGATATTAAATGGAGAGCAACTGCCAGACAGGTCAGAAGCTTCCTGCCCAGCAGATTATGTGTGGCATGTCTGTGTGTGTGTGTGTGTGTGTGTATGTGTGTGTGTGTGTCTATTCTAAGTCTTCTACCATATCTGAATTTCTTCCGTATCTGAATTACCACCCTATATCTATTTTTTACCACTCCCTCCATTGGTGCCTTTCATTAGCAGAATCCTCTTCAAGGGAATTTCCACCTCTGGTTTCCTGTCTTTGTCCAGATACCTACTGTTTGAATCGTAAAGTAATTGTTTTTATATGGTGATTCTATGATTCATAAATGGAATCCTGATTTTTTAGTATGATTTGAATATAGCATTATAATTACGTGTTTGTACAGGGAAACAAATTTATGGTAAAAAAATTATGTCCATTTATACCCTAGAAAGGGAGATATGACTTTCTCCCTGTACTCATCTCTGTACTCTGTACATAGTTGCTTAAAGGCACTTTCCCCAGAGAAGGTGCTGGAAAGAGGAAGGTGGAGAGTGGGTTTGATCAGATCTCCCCTCTAGCTATTTTTTACACAGCAGTCAGAATGATCTTTTCAAAATGCAAATCTAATCCTGCCACTCCCTGCATAAATTATTTTGATGTCTTCTCATTGCAGTTAGGATATGACACAAAATCCTTAATGAGTTCTATTAGGCTTATGGTTTGATCCCTATGTCTCTCTAGCTTCAGTCCTTGCCAGTTGCTTTCCCATTTTCTGTGTTTCAAGCATGCCGGCCTTCTCCCAATTCCTAGACTGGGCCAAGCTGCTCCCTGCCTCAGGACTTTTAAAACCTTTTGCAGGGTGCTCATTCAACCCGTGATCTTTCCCATCACCCATTTTTCACCTAATTTCTACCCTTTCTTCAGGTCTTACTTTACAGGTTGCTTCCTTAAACAGGCCATCTCTGGCCTCCAAGCTTCCTTATATTTACTTCATTATCCATTTTCATAGTACCCTGTGATTTTCTTTCAGATCACTTATTTTCATGTGTAATTAGTAATTACTTTCACATGTAATTAGTAATTATTTATGTTTATATAGCTATTATGATGTGTGTGAGTAGAGTCTGCTACTTTCAGTACCTTAAGTTTAAATTTCCTTCTTGATAAATGGAGAAATATGTACCTACTTGGCAGGGCTGATTTAAGGATTAAAGGACATGATATGTATAAAATATATATATATATATATATATATATATATATATATATATATATATATATATACACATATATGTGGCAAAAACCAAACCTTCTGAGAATTGACTTAATAATTTTTTTGACTTCCTAATTTTTAAAGAGTCTATCTGCTGCATTCTAGTTATCTTAAGAAACAAAATGGTCTTGCCATTCCCCTTGTTACATGTTCCAAAACCATTCTGTACTCACACAGCATGACCTTTATCACGTGATGGTAATTCCTTGTTCAGTCTCTTCCCTGTTAAACTGTAAGATCTATAAGGACATCAACCATGCCTATCTTTTTATTGTTTTCTCCTCCCAGCACCTTGGATAGTATCTGATTTACTAAGGTCTCCCAAATATGTAAATTGTTGAATGAATAAAATATTGAATAAATACAATGTTGAATGAAATAAAATCCCTAAGAATAAATAATGTCATACATACCTAACTTCCATGTAAACTGTTCTTACCTAGATGTGTATGTGTTCTGTATGCTCAGGGCTCAGCTGTTGGTTCTCTTTCTTCCCTAAGTTTCCCCAGATTCTTTCTAGAGCTTCTTGCCTGTCATTCCCAGCTTCTCTGTGTTGGTATTAAGAAGATGAACACACAAATGTAAGAACTATTTGCATTGCTCTCCATATGCTAATATCTCTATGTTAATTTTGAATCCTAAAAATGTCTTCTGTAACTACCTATGACTTACAAATCCCTTCCAGCAAATGGCTCTTCCATTTTTAAGTACCCAGAACTGGCTTTTTTTGAATCTTATAATCAGTTATAAACTACCGAACAATATGTAATGTTTTACAATCAAGCTATACACGTTTCCCCAAAAAAGCACAGTTCGTGACATGGTCAGAAAATGATTAACATTCACTACAGATGGTTCCTTCAGTGCTTACTTTTTCACCTCACCCCAATTCCCATTGCCTTTATAAATTAGTAAATGGAGCTTGTCAAAGATTAATGCCTTGCTTTCTCTTTTCGGTGACTAACTCTCTCTCCTCAAAATCACTTTCTTTGAAGTCAGCCGAAATTCTGCACATGGTCCAGATGCACATCAGGAATTCCAAACCTGGCGTATGATGGAAACTAAGCACACTGCATCACAGAGTTCTAGTCTTCACATAAGGCCTTTTCTGCTTATTCCACAGGAGGAAGGTGGCACTGGCTATTTCTATTCTATTTGGGAAGTCTAACATATGAGAGATATCTTACCACAGGTACATTTAGAAGGAAGGTCAGGGATATGGTGTGATGCTAACATATTCTACTTTATTTAGGTAGGAGATAATTAGCACATTGTTCTAAACTACTATAGGGAGTGAGCAGAACTGATGAATGCCCTATGATCAATTTTATACTTGTCATTTTTCACTGCATAATGTGGCCTCAGATTCAGTATAGATTCATACAGCAGACAAATCCAAATGGTCAGTTACAAAGAAGTCATACAGCTTATCATATCAACCTTGGGAAATCAGTGACATTTGTTGTTTTGTTTTGCTGCCCAACATTCATTGCTGTCATGAAAGCACCCCATTTTGTTTTGTGCATTTTTGCAAAGACAATAAATTCATTTGTCCTCCTGCTTCAGATGCCATAGGCATGCCTGGAGCACCTACCACTGGATCAATTCCTCTATCATTACCACAGAATGGCCAAAGAGTGGGCAAGCGCCATTCACTCAACCAATCAATTAATCTTCTGAGGCTCAGAACTTTAAGCTGAATGGGGCAAGGGCAGAAGAAGTGGGTGAAATCCATTCATTCCAGGCACAGCATTCAGTAGAGACTAATGCAGTTCTTGATGCAAAGAAATTTTGGACATTCTTTGTTCTGTCTGCTCTGGGTCTGGGTTTTCAGCCTGCCATTTTACACTATAGTGAGTATCCTAGTAAACGATCAATGTTTAGTGCTTAGAACCACTGAAACCTAAGTACAGAGATTACCGCTGAAATGCAGAGACTGATCACCACTGTGCACCCAGCACCTTGTATAGGACTTGGCACTCATTCTGTATGGAATGAATGGTATCATAATAGTAATGCTTCAATTATTCTGCAGTATTACAGCATGAACTATTCAGGTAACTCAATTCTAGCAGTAATCATTTGTAGACATTTTAATGAAAATACCCACTCTGTTTCAATTTTATGCTTAAAAGCTGTATATATATATTTTTAATTGTCTATTTTCTCATGTGATAATTATAATCCTTGGGAGGCTGAAGGTATAGTGAACACCAACTCATAAGTTCAGATCTAAGGCCATGTTCTCCCTCTAAAAAGGAATCTCTGTGACTTAACATCCCTAAACTTTTTTTTTAATATCATTATGTCATAGGACTAGATTCAGAGAGTTAAATAATTCAATTACTTATTCAAAGTTTTTCCTTACAAGAATAAAGTACATATTGCTGTTTGTCCAAATCTGCCTTTGTATCTTTTAAGAGTGCTTTAGAGTTTTCCTCATATAAATTTTGGATATTTCTTATTTTTTTAATTATTGTAAATAAAGCCTTCTTTTTCATTATATCTTCTAACTGGTTTTGTTTGTATTTTTAAAGACAATTTATATATATATATATATATATATATATATATATATATATATATATATGCCATACTACTTTACTAAATTCTCTTTTTGATTGAACTATTTTTCCATAGATTCTTTGAGTTTTCCAGATATGTAATTGTATTTTCCTTCTTCCTTTCCAGTTGATGTGGCTATAATTGTTTACATTTGGCTCACCGCATTGATGAATACTTCCAACACAACGTTAGATAGTAGTTGAAAATAGTTATTGTTTTCCTTGCTTTGATGAGAAAGTCACTGGTGCTTCTACACTAAGTAGGATACTGACTTTGAGGCTGAGGCGTATCATATTAAATAAATATCCAACAACTCTATTTTACTAAGTGTGTTTACATAAATGGGTGTTAGATTTTGTCAAATGAGTTTTCTTTCCCTATTTCTGCTATGGTAATTGTCCATTTACCCTCTTGCTCACTACCAATTTTTCCATAAAATTACTGATTTAATTTAGATATTCAGATTAATTTGTTTAGAGTTGAGTACCATCATCTCTTATGACTTTAACAAATTTCCTGTCTATTGACAGCTATTTCTCCTCTTTCATTTTGATTTTGTACGTTCATGAATTTTTCCTTCTTGAACAGATTTGTTAGTAGCTTGTTGGTTTTATTGATTAGTTTTTTAAAAATAGCTTTTTGATTTCTTTCCTGGTTCCGTTTTACCGGTTTCTCACTCATTACCTTTATTAATTCTTTCCTCTGGATTTCTTTTGGTTTACTTTATTGTTCTTTATCTACCTTTTGAGTTGATTATTCAATCCACTTTCACTTCTATTAATTAGATTTTAATGTTATAAAATGTCTGTTCATAGCTGGATTAATTATGCATTCATTTCATGGATTCTGTTATGTTTTCATTATTGTAATTTTGAAAAAGTTCTGCAATTCTGTACCATATTCCCTTTTTTTTTTTTTTTGCGGTACGTGGGCCTGTCACTGCTGTGGCCTCTCCCGCTGCGGAGTACAGGCTCCGGACGCGCAGGCTCAGCGGCCATGGCTCATAGGCCCAGCCGCTCCGCGGCACATGGGATCTTCCCGGACCGGGGCACGAACCCGTGTCCCCTGCGTTGGCAGGCGGATTCTCAACCACTGCGCCACCAGGGAAGCCCCATATTCCCTTTTCAACCAAGAGTTATTTAGTAGTATGTTTTGAAATTTCCAGGTGGAAAGATCTTTTTGCTTTTTGATATTCTTATTAATTTCTACGTTTATTGTATCGTGAGCAGAGAATATGGTCTGTGCTAATTCTATTCCTTGGACTATTGTAGGACTTACTTTGGGGTTTAAAATGTGGGCAATTTTCATGAATGTTTCATGTGCACTTAGAAACAAGGTATGCTATTATTGGCATTCAGACTTTGATTTTTAGATCCACCTTATTGACTTAGTTGTGTCAGTTTGTCTCTATCATCTGTCTTCGATTGCGAGAGGTATGTTAAAGTTGTCTATTATTAGTTTATGTTTCTCTTTGCACTTCCTGTAGTCTCTGCTTTATTAAAATGGCTGTGTTATTATGTGCCTATATACATAGTTGAAATAACTTTATTGTGAATTGTAGCTTTTAGCATCATAAAAATACTCTTCTTTGAGTTCTTATTTAACGTTCTTTGATTTGCATTTTACCATATTCAGTAATACTTTGACCGCAGGTTTCTTTTTATATATTTATATCCTGTCCACCCTTTTATTTTGAATCCTTCTTAATCTCTGTTCTCAGTGTATCTCATACAACACAGTGTTAGATTTGACTTTGTTAGCCAATCTGATTATCTTTTCTTCTAATAAGGCCATTAATATTTACTGATACTGTTGGTAAATTTGTGCATACACACAAATATATGAAATTGTACATATGCTTTCACTATGTAGTTTGTTTTATTTGATTTTCTTCAAAATCTCTCTTCTTCTCTCTCTGCCTTATTTTGGTGGGGAGGAGTCGGGGAGTATTTGGGAATGTTTATTTTTTTGTTCCAATGCTTACCTTTATGCTAATACTTTTATATAATACTTTTTTTTTTTTGCCATTGTTGATTGGTTCTCAGCTATGAGAAACATTGAAATAACTCAGCTAGTAACATTTCGGCTTCCTCTCTCCCAGCATCTAATTTGAAATAATATTCTTTAATCCCAAGTAATACTTATAATGTAATCAGTGAGCTCATCTTGCTTTTTATGCAGTCTCCATATTCTTCTAATCTCCTCTATTTTTCATAGTTCTATCTGTGCATTGTCAGAGCATATAGTCATATTTCTATAACCATCACTTAGCCTCCGTCCTACATGAAAATGTCTATTTAGTGCTTACCTCCTGTTCTTATGCAGATATCTCTTCAATTATGCTGGTTATCTAAAGTGTTCTCTGGTAGATTCCTTAGGAAAAGTTTATGGGAATAATAGTTGGAATAATATTTCTTATTGCATGCCCATATCAGCTTGAAGCCTTTATAGTTAAAGATAGTTTTGCTGGATAGAAATGCTTAGCTCAAATTTTTCTTTCCCTGAATTTTAAAAACATCTTTCTCCTACATTTTCTGGGGTGAAGTGTTGTCATCAAAATCTTACTACAATCTGATTTTCTTTCCTTTGTGAGTAACTTGACCCACTTCTTATTTGATTTCTATTTTGAACTTTGCTCAAATTTGTAATATTGCTAATGTCACTAAGTTCATATTAATACCTAAATGTACTTGCTAAGATCTTGCCAATCACAAAGTCTCTGATCCAGTTATTTCAACTACCTTTACAGAGGAATCAACCATGTAGAGATCTGATCAACTTTGTGATCTACTGTATGTATAGGGGCAGGGAGAGCAGCAGTGAAAATATCTAGCTCGAATTAGATATGTTTTTAGCTATGGCCAAAGTTGAATATAAAATAATCTTAATTTATCGTACCTTGCATTTAAAAATAAAATTTTATGATTTATGTTTATGGAACCTAATAATGAATTGAAATATATACTTTTTTTCAACTTTGTGATTAAGATGCATATGCACGTGCTTTTTTCATGGTTTAACCTAATTTTCAAGGGAAAGAGTTGTTTTATTGTTATTATTATTTGATATGGTATTTTATAGTGCTATCTACCCTAGAAATGAGAGAGAAGGAGAGAGTCAGTAGCAAGGAAACCACTATTTCTATGTTTTAGTTTTGTACTCCATCAAATGACCACCATCCAAGTAATGTTTCTGTCTTAGGTGGAACTGAGTTAGATTAGACTTTTAATTTCAATACTGGCACATTCTTTTTCTTTTTCTTTTTTTTTTTGCAGTAAGCGGGCCTCTCACTGTTGTGGCCTCTCCCGTTGCGGAGCACAGGCTCCGGACGCGCAGGCTCAGCGGCCACGGCTCACGGGCCCAGCCGCTGCGCAGCATGTGGGATCTTCCCGGACTGGGGCACGAACCCGTGTCCCCAGCATCGGCAGGCGGACTCTCAACCACTGCGCCACCAGGGAAGCCCCTGGCACATTCTTAAAACATATGTGAATGGGAACCAGTAAAAAGCCTGGCAATCAAGGATTATGCATAAGTAAAGCTGAAAGATCTGTGAATGGTTTCCCTGAGTTATGAGAAACCAGTTTTACTTCTTTCCTCAAAATTACAGATGAGTTTGTGTGGGATTTTTTTGGTTATAGATATCATCAAATGTATACAAACCCACATGTCCCCTTAAACTATTTTTTTAAATGAGTCACTAACATTATCTTCTAGAGTTCTACAATTTTAAGTGAAGTTCAAGATTATATAACTATTTAAAATATTTATTTTATTAGGTCTGAGAAATCTTAAATATTACTATATTGATAGTAAAATTAAGTACCTTGATCTGAAGGCTAAGCATCTTATCGCCATTTATACACATTTCTAAGCAAGGACATATATAATAATAGTAATAATATCAGATTTACTTACCTACTGCTTTCTAACCACTAGTCTACATTCTACCTTGGCATGTTTTAACTCATTTAATTGTAACAACAATCCATGCATTCGGTAGAATTATTACTATTAATCATTATTACTGTTATTACTATTTTGTAGATGAGGAAACTGAGACACAGAAAGATTAAGTGACTTGACTACAGTTACCCAGTTTGTGGATGAGCCACAATTTTATTTGAATTGGCTATTTTAATAGCATATGGATAAATTCCTGTAACAATAAGCTACTTGTCTTTCAGTTGTGAAAGCCTTTTTTTTTTTTAGCAGAGTCCTAAAACTAAATAGTGATTTTAAACAATGTTGAAGGAAATACTTATAAGAAACTAGCCAATTACAAAAGAAAAGCAACATATGTAATTCTCACAACATCTAATCATACTATATCTTTCAATTAAATCATCACTCTTAGTAGAATCCCTGTATTGCCAAGTACAATCCTTGCCAAATAACCAGACACAATCATGGGCTTTAAGGATTACAAGTGACATAATAAAGGATAATGACCTAAAATTAAGCAGAGCAATATAGAAAGCTAGGACTGCCATGCTCTGTATAAGTCAGCAATCTATTAGATTTAATGTGAGATTAAGGAGCTGTGTAACCCGCAATTATGCTGTTTTTCATTAAGAAAAAATGTGATGATGGTGCTCTGTAAAATTCTTCCTTCTATTTACCTCTGTTTAATTGGATTGGGGACTGCTTAAACATCTTTGAGTTGGAGCTCATAAGTAGATGATCCCAGCTGTTTTTCAAAGCTTAAGGCAGCAGCCGGACAACATGATCATGTCAAGGCTCACGCAAAAGACTTAATCCTACTTTTTTCCATCAACAAGCCACTGCAGCCCAGTGTTTAACCTTCTAAGTACTAAATATGCTTTGTCACTGCTTTGGTAGATTTGCCACTGAATTGTTACTGTTTAATGCTGTTAACTTCCCTTCTTATTTCCCTCTGCCTTTGGATACTGACCATGTTACCATTAGGAGTCTCAGCATGCAGTTGATATAAATGCAGCTGATATAAAACAAGCATAGAAATTTTGAATCATATTCAAAATATCAACTATATGTATACATACACACATAGATATCTTTATATGTATGCTTTTAAAAACCCCTCTGTTTTGATTCATTAAAAGAAAAATGGCAGAGTCTGAATTCTGATGCCATAACCCACACCATTAGCCACTCTACATTCTGCTTGTAATAAAAATACACACACACACGTAGTAGAGAATAGTGACTTGTTCGTTCATACATTTATCCAGTCACTTTATTCATTTGACAAATATTGAGCCCTTTTGTATCTTTCCCCAAGCTCTACAGTAGATACGGGAGAGCAAGCATCAAGATGGTAACCAACTAGCCCCACAATCATAACATCTCATTTACTTTCACCGCATTGTTGAAAGTAAATAAAATAATTTGGAGTCTCTTTTTTTTCTAGCTACATTTTGCCTCATCCAAATATCCAGCATCTTAACCTCAGGAGTACCAGCTGTAGTTTTACCTAGATCAGCAATATCATAGTATTTAAAGAGTAAAGGTTAAATGGTCAAATTAGCTTCCCCTACAGCTACACATGCTACTTGGATGGTGATGCACTTTCTTTTCTCTTTTCCTTTGAAGGGTGAGTTGTAAAGGAAAGAGGGAGTGGCTCTCTGATTTGTCCCAGTGGCAGTAAGCAGCCAGCAGAAAAGCAGACACAGTTAATGCTCAGCTGCTCAGACCAGTCAAGCAAACTACCAAGTCCCAGCTGTGCCTCTTGATGTTTTCTGATTGCACCTACTCCTCAATCTGTGAACTGTTTTCTGGACTCAGATTCATCAAGCGCTGCTGCTTTAAAAACACATGCAGGCAGGCATCCTAGGATATGCCATTATAAGCTGCTGCCAGGGGTTCTTCTAGGAGATAAATGGAATCAGTGTGAAGTAAATTAGTGTGAACCAGTCAATCTGAGTGTCAGCCTTGAGCCACTTCCATGGATAACTAGCTGGCTGAGTGCAGGCCAGGGTCTTCTGCCATATGTGGGCTGGAATCTCTGAGACTCTGTTCCACAGGATGGGGGAACACTGTGGGGGGGGGGGCTGTTTATTCTTGGAAGAAGGCCAATTTGATCTATGTTTTAGATTTGTCAATGAAAAGGACTTGTAAAGTATTTTTGTTTACCTCCCTACTCTGGCAGTACTGAATGTCTCTAAGTTGGACAACTCCTTTCCTGTAGGAAATATGAGAGAAATGCCCTGGAAAGGACTGCTTCCTCCCTGCTTGAGCTGCCATTTTTCAAACTTCAACTGTGCTATGCTTGGTCTGAGCCTCCTAAAATCTTTAGGATTTTAAAACAAAGTAATAACCGTAATTTGGCAAAATGAGTTTAATACAAATCTCTTCTCCCTATTTGTTTTTTGAGGAATAAATCTGTGTGATCTTTAATTCATGGAGAAAGGGAGATTCTATGCAAAGCCTGATGATTGTGGTTCCCTGTAGATACCCAGCGTGGAAAATCAAATTTTGGCCATCAGAGGAGGTGGGGGAGCCCCTCAATAGCCAATAGAATGAGAAAACCTTTTAAATAACTTAAATGTTCCATGGAAAGAATTTAGAGAAGAAAAAGCATATGAACGAATAGAGCAGTAAGAATTATTTAATATGATTAACTGGTAAGTGAAAATGGTTCTATTATGTAAAAATCATGTTTCCATAATTCAGTATTGCTTTAGAGATCATAGTCTGTTCTTACATTAAGATCACAAGAATTCATTTTATCTAGCTAAATTATGACAGATCTTTATTTCTTTTTCCCTTTATTACATTAATAAAAAATTTTTATCACCTTCTCTGTAGAATGAAATATCAACGAGATGCTTAAAGATGGAATAAAAATGTGTAAAATAGAATGAGAATAATTTTAGACCTCATATTTGGGGGAAATTTTTAAGAGCATTTACACCCCCACCTCGAGGGAAGCATTTTGTCTTTCATAAGAGGAAAAGAAATCTATCTTGGAATAGAAACTTGGGCAAAATAATAATTGCTTAAATATTCAAAAAATAAGTTTAGGGCTTCCCTGGTGGCGCAGTGGTTGAGAGTCTGCCTGCCGATGCATGGGACACGGGTTCGTGCCCTGGTCCGGGAATATCCCACGTGCCGCGGAGCGGCTGGGCCCGTGAGCCATGGCCGCTGAGCCTGCGCGTCCGGAGCCTGTGCTCTGCAATGGGAGCAGCCACAGCAGTGAGAGGCCCGCATACCGCAAAATAAATAAATAAAAAGAAAGTTTATTTTCTATTTCTGGTCACCTTTTCTAAACTCATGAGTCTGGAAGGTAGCTTTTGCGTGCTTTATGTGAAGGTATCACTATTATAGAGTCCGTGGAGACACATTTTATATATAAGAAACATTTCGGTATATAGAGTGTATATAGTCTGTGGAGGCTAGATGGCATGAATCATAGCAAAGATCAAACCAAATGCTTTAAAAATTGAGTGACCCTTTCCTTGAACTAATGAAACAAAAATGGGATGTCCTGTGAGAACAAAATTTGTTTTATGCCTGTATGCTGAGTTCAGAGAAATGAAGTCCCTAGGGGAAATTTAACTTTATGATTTATGAGGGTAAGGAAAAGAAAGTGGAAATAGTGCGTTTTCTGTTGTCGGGGTAGGTATAGTATTTTGCAGTGTATAACTCTTATTTTACGAAGTTCTTTGAGAGGAATGGAAGGAGTGTTGTATAAATGATGCTATGGCCTAGAGATCTTGCTCAACATGGTCCACCAACATCTATATGACCTCATGAATGCTGAGAAAGTTGACTTCCTAACCATGGCCATCCATAACTAAGCTTCCCCATACGCATTAGATTCACCATGTTTGAGGAACACGCATACTATCTATGAATTTACAACTGTATGAGACAAGTTAAGAATGACAGAAATGGACACACAGGGTCAGCCCTATGCTTCTTCTAGCCCAGTCTTCTGATTGCAGCACTAGAGGTTCCATTGTGGAGAAGCAAAGTTGTCCTCACGACATCAGCCTCAAAATTTCAAGATGTGTCTGAAATATCTTGCTTCCCTATGAATGTAGCCCAGCGAGGTAGTCAGAATGGGATAAGAAGAATAACACAGGCCAATAAAATGCTAGGAAACACAGAAGAAGGGGCAAAATCTGTTAACTGTGGGCTGTTGAAGACTAAATGGAAAAGATGGCATTTGAGCTGAATTTTTAATAAGGGGGAGTTTTGGGCTTCCCTGGTGGCGCAGTGGTTGAGAGTCCGCCTGCCGATGCAGGAGACACGGGTTCGTGCCCCGGTCCCGGAAGATCCCACATGCCGCGGAGCGGCTGGGCCCGTGAGCCATGGCCGCTGAGCCTGCGCGTCCGGAGCCTGTGCTCCGCAATGGGAGCGGCCACAGCACTGAGAGGCCCGCATACCGCAAAAAAAAAAAAAAAAAAAAAGGGGGGGGGGGAGTTTGGGGCAAGCAGAGAACTAGAGATTGGGGTGACAGAGGATATCTCAAGATGGGGATCTTCACAAAGGTACCAATGTAGAAAATAAATGGCACAGCCTGGGGACAATGGGTAGTCTTGTCCAGCTGTAGTGTATGGTATCAGAGTCTAACACTCTCACGGCATCCAGTGAGAAGCCTCTAAACGTGAGTTGAGACTGTATCCTGAAAGGCCTTGAAATCCATGGCTCCAGAATCCCCCATTGCTGACTGAATAGAGGTGACTGCAGAATTTTCTACACAGAAGCTACATGATTAGACCTTGGTTTTAGGGCTATGACTTTTCTCAGTTTAAAGAATTACTGCAGGGAGAGATACTCTTATCAGGCCATAAAAACAGAGGTGTGACGGAGAGTAGGGTGACAGTACAATCTTCTTGAAGGGTTGGAGGAAGTAGAGGTGAGAAAACTGTGGTGATAGATAGATAGAGCTTCTTGGCAATTTTACAAGTATCAGTCACTTTCTTCTTCACTTTTACTTCCATGCTGGAGTCTGGGTCTTCCTAATTTCTTTCTGAGACATTCTGATATTATATAAATTCTCCTCCCCTCAACTTGCCCCCAGACCTTTGGTTGGCCTCTTAAATTCCATTGTGTCCTGTATTGGCTATAGTCCCTGGAGACATATGCAGGGTTTCAGGTGCAGAGGCAGGGTTTACTTGTTGGTTTTCTTGTGGTTGGTTTATTGTGTTGATCTTTCCCTTCCTAAAATGCCAGGCTTCTGTTAACCATTTGCTTACATTTTTATATTGGCCTAATGTCCTTAGTCATAGCAAACGATAGCTCAGTCATGTTCTTGTTACATATACTTTGGATCATGTTTTCTTTCAATGTTTCCCAGAATTTACTATTCTGAAATGTGTACACAGCATGTATTCCCACTGATTCAGCCTTACAATTGTTTTCTATAGTTAATCTAATCAACTGAATTTCTAATTCAGTTCCTGAATATAAAATAGTTAACATTTCACATTCAGGAACCCTTAGTTTCGTCTATAGTCCTGGAGATTCTACCATGTATTCTTCCAAATAATTTGAAACAATTTATTAAGAGAAGTATTATACACTAATCCAGGACACTGTTTTATACTGTCTTATCTAGAAATATCTGCTTGTCTCTCACCTTTTGTTTCCTATATCTTAGTTCTCTAAATTATAACATCTCTTTTGTATCAAGCCTAGTTTTCCGGAAGTCTCATTAGATTATGGTTGCTGGTTTCCCTTTATCCACTGCACGTTTGCTCTTTAAAATTTTACTTTCTTTAGGTGTGTTTCCTTTATCCTTTATTTATAGATGGTAATGTCTAGTATCAAAATGAGACTCTCTACTACTTATCAAGTTTATTTCTATATTTTGGGCAACCATCTCTTAGAGATACTAGCACAAATACTGTGACGCAGTGACACAGCCTGAGGATTTGAAAAGGCAACTTTCCATTATTTATCCCCCAGAAAAATTAATATTTTTAAATGAATGACTACAATTTATATGCATGACCATAAGAGGCGATCAATGCTAACAGATCACCTATGCTTTCTATGGCTGGTGTGAGTGCGTGTGTGAGAGAGTGATGCTTGCTACTGATTACATTATAAATACAGTGGTAAAGCACATTTTTATCATCCAAGCATGACTTCCATTCAATTTCAATAATTTCTCAAGATATCACTAAGATGCCACTTTGATGTCATTCAAATAAAAATAAATCACATTCAGAGTACCCAAGCCTAATGATACAAAATATGGTAACGTAGACCTTTTCTTCCTTGCATCCTTCTTAAGGTTGACAAAGAATCAGAAAATGAAGGCATAGTCTAGATAATTTGATTTCCTTATTTTCCATTTCCTACCTAGGAGATGAAAGAGCTCTGACACTTGACTAACCATCTGAGACAAGCATTTTCCCCTGAGATAGAGACGGCTATCAGCTGGGGATTTGAGACTGCCTGCCAAGCATTCTCCCCATGCTGATGGTGTCGTTTTAGGTTCGGCCTATGGAAAGGTTGCTACTCTTACAAATTCCAGTGATAGTGCCATTTGACGGTTTCTTCTTCCACTGATTCTAGAGGAAAATGTTTTTGGTATTTTTCCTTATGGATAACTGTAGACTTTGCTCTGGTTTAAATTGCCCTATGCTGTGAATCCTTATCTTAAGCTCATATATAAATCATGTTTATCTCTAGTCTTAAATGCTAGCATGATGCTCCATTGATTGAAGGGTCTCTTGTTTTCCTGAACTTCTTCTAAATTTTCAAATGGAAGCTGGGAAGTTTACTACAAATTCCTCTTAGAATTCTCCCTTTACTGACTGTTCTTCAGTGTATCAATATGTGGGAATCTTTTTGTTTTCTTCTTTGGAATCTATTCCTGCTTTCAACTTCTTGAACTTCTGAACAGTAAAATTAATGCATTTCTGTTTTTACCATAGATTCAGTCCTTATGAGAAAAGTCATATGAGTTTTACAAAATCTAAACTGCCTGAAGAGTATGAGAGTTAATTTCTATACTTTCTTAGAACTCATGCATCACCTATACTTCCTTTCAGTGATGAAGGGGTCCTTTCAGATAAGATGTTCCTGAGTCCCCCTATCCTGAATAATTACCTCTATGGTTTAATGTAAAAAGCTGGAATTGAGCTTGCTGATCTGACCAGCTTATTTCTTGCATCTAGAAAATCTCTTCTTTACCAAAGTATAGATAAATACAAAAATAATAATAAGGAATATTTCCCTGGATTATTTCCACTCTGAATTTACTCAATATTGACCAGGGACCAAAGCTGTGGAAATTATTTTGATTTGATGATTAAAAAATAAAAATAAAAAAAGGTGCTTGCTCATTTACTTACCACTTCTCTCCTTGGAACGCTGCTTGCCAAGGAGGTGGTACTCTAAAGGAGCACATAAAGAAATCCAGGCAAACCTCTCATAGGTAACTCTGAGAATTGCCTTTTGGGGAGGGTGGAGGAAGAAATGCAGCAGAAAAAAAGGAAAGTTGCATTTTTCCCTGTTATTTCCTTTTCTACTTCCCAGATTGCACATTTCCTTTTTCATATTCTCCCCATCCTACATCTAGTATGTCTCTACAGTCTGTTTCAGTCTGAGAGTTTAAATAATTTGATTAGAGTTGGTTTTCATGACAGGCTTGAGTAAGACAAAGTACTTCATGGGCTTCAGTTTTACATATAAAAGGAATAGAAAGAGTTGGGGTTCTACTTATTCTCTCTGTAAGAGGTTTGACACGAGGAAAATACTATTCCATAGGAATACCACATCTCTCTATAACACTGTCCATTCATTCAGCAAACAATAATTGAGAACCTCTTCATGTCTGGGGTCCTGAAACCAAGATGGGGCCAGTCTTCAGAGGAGTCTAATGCCAATTCAGCCCAACCCAACCCAGATCTAACTTCCAGGCCATGGCTTGTCCATTGCAGGTTTGCTTCTTGCAATTACTTCATGGACCGAATTAATTTAGTTTAGGATGATTCATCTTGTACTGAAGTTCATGAAGTTCATATTTGCCAAGTTGATCAATGAAGAGAGGGATTGTTTAAAGAAATTAATAGCATAAATATGATTCTAAGAAGGGTAAGGTATAACTTATTTTTTTTAAATTTGGTTTTAAAGATTTTTTACACCATTGGTAAATATCTGATGGATGTTTCTATGCCAGGGAGTCACCTTGCTTGTTCTCAGGAGTAGCCATACTGCAGCCTCAGTCCTTTCTTGGTCATCTTTCGATAGGGCTGCCTCACCCTGGCATTGCAACTACCAAAGGAGCTCTCTGAAGCTGCCCTGATTTCCTCTGTCCCTCAGTCAGATGGAGATTACTACTTGTAGGAAAATATCAATCTTAATTGAGAAAGGGCCTCAAAAGCCTTCATTATTTCCAAGGTTACTGTAGTAGCCACTTATCTTCTTACTATCCTGTTCAATGATTGGTTGGTCTTGGATTCTTAACTGGCAGGAAGATGTCAAGGAAGCTGTCCAGTCCAATTCTCTCATTTTATTAATAAAAGCACCCGAGTCCAGGAAAGTGAAATGACATGCTCAAGGTCACACTATTAGGAACAGAAGTGGAATTTAAAAACAGATCTTCTATTAACTGAGCTTTTTTCTAGTACAACATGCCTCCCCCACCCCCACCCCTGGGGAACTAAGAAGTTCATCTCTGTAATGAAGTTGTTGGTATTCACCTTTGTTTCAATTAATACATATTTGGGTAATAAAAAATGAGGAATTTTATCTTCCCCAAAATAAGGCAGGTAGGATCGCCTTCTTTATGTAGTCCGCCTGTTGGCATTAGTAATAGATTGTGGAGGTGTTTGGGTATATTTAAGCTATAAACCCTATGCCTGACCTTAAGATTTCTCCCTTAAACTTCAAGTGAAATTAATCATTGGTTTTTTAATTCTTAGAAATTCTTGTTAGATGCTTTACTCAGTCATTTCATAAATCGTCCAAGTGTCTGACATCAGGCTAGAGATGTATTTGCTTATTTACCAGCCTTACCAAAGCAACCCATTGTTCAAACATCCTGGATAACAGGAATATTTTTATATCTTAGAGGAATAAAACATTATTTAAAAAGATGCAGTAACCAATTAATACTTCTTTCTCATTCACATTTGTCTTCCCCCAAATTAGACATTTAGCTGTTTGTGTCACTGTAGAAATTAGCTACAAATTTTTTCCCCTTAGATAGTAAAGAATTTGATCCTCTGCATATGTATATTATATATCACAAAATATTTAAATAAAATAATAATTCCAATTCTATATATCTAGTTAGGATACCAAAATAATAGTTACTCTTCACAGCATCTGGAAAATTTATTTCTTTACCAATTGGAAAAACCTCATGTTTAAAGCAATTCACACTAGAAAATGTCAGCCAGAAAATAATATTCTGTGTCAGATTACAATTTCAGAAAGATAGTAAAACACGTAAGTCTAATCTTAACTCATCTTGCTGAACTTGCCCATAAAACAGTTATTTCTCAGTTATAAAGCAGCATTAGATATTTTATTTAATTCTAGGCATTCCTATATGATATTTTTTTCCAGTTTCCAGTCCACACTGAACACAAAGTAAGCCTGAAGTCTGATGCAGGATGTAGCTATTGCTATTCAAATGTAATCAGGATGTACTATCACTTGATTATCTCAGTAGATACTCTTTAAGTAGGGGTAATATGTACATAGCTCTTTAGCTGGATATGCTTTTCTGATAAGACATCTGTCCAGAGAGAACCACTTTGTAAACTGAATTTGTGGTCTGTTCAAATGACATCCTCTTTGTTTACAACCTTAGTGTTATCACTTAAAGTCTTTTCCCTGATTATGCCTCCTTCTAATTTAAAACATATTGCAGTTTTTCGTGATCTGTCAGGATTGCGTTAGTATTTAATTCTATTGTACTTGAACTTACTGTAGTTTTTCTTCCTTCTAAACCTGTAGAAAGATTTTTTTTAGTTGATTCATAGTGATGCCTTATTGAGAAGAGACCTAAATTTTCAGCCGAAGAAGTGATCAACTCTTGTCCACCATATTGAGCTGGTAGATTTGAACTCAGGTCTTTGACTTCTTTTCCATTGCTCATTCCTCAAATCTGAGTGGACTTTTAATCTTTCATGACCTCTGTAACATGCACATTATTTTTATGCCTTTGAATAAAATGCAATTAAGATTTTTGTCTGAGTTTTATCTGCTAATACAGTGGTTTATTCTATTCAATTGACCAGCATTTCAAACTGTTATATCTTTTTGTAAATGATTTTCCTATCAATATCTCCAGTGCTTCCTAAAACTCCATACACATGCTGGATGGGATCTATTTTTTAATCATTTATTAGTCATCATATTGAAAACATTGTTTGGGCTGCAAGTTTTATTCACACTGAGAATGATATGGATTTTCACACAAGGGCTCTATATATACTACAGTACTGGCCTAGGTTGGTAGAATGAGCTGCCGTTTGTGTAGATGGATGGAGATTTTTCCCAGTGGTCACTCTCTCACTGGGAGTGGGGAGGATGTTTCTTAAAGTTGTTTGTTGCCTTGGCCTAGCCACCTTCAAAATTTACTGAAAATTTGCATTTCCACAAATGATGAGAAAAGGCAGGAAGGAGTTTTTAGACATTAACTGAAAACAAAATAGAGAATAGAGGGAGGTAAAGGAGCATAACCACTGCTGACCCTGTCACCACATTTTTTTTCAGTAAATTCTTCTATAGGGTCTTTGTCATACAATTTTCTGTGCGTCCTCATTATATGTTCTTAAGTGTAATTTAAAAACTGATTTTGTATTGTCTACAGTTGAACCGTTTATTTCTTTAGGAATTTCTTTAACACTAATTAAGCACACCGTAGTCAAAAGCATCTTTACAAAGTACGTGGACTTCTCCCTCTATCTAGCTTCCAAAGATATTACAAAGATATTTAGAACACTGGGCTTCCAGTTGTCAATATTTTGAGGTATGTGATGAATAAATGGAACAGCCTTACATCTTTCAGTGGTAGAACCGTCAAGAAGTGTTCGTCTTTTTGCCCCTCGCCCCCCAAATGCAGACTATTTCAGAATGCATTACACAGGAAATAAACAGTTGGTTTTAAGTTAAGGGTGAGCCTAGCAACCATTTGCACTGTATTGATGTCAAAAGTACCTCTCTGCCAAGCTCTAAAATGCATCTTCAAAAACTACTGAAAATATCCAAGAACTTCAGTGACGAACTACAAATGGACTTTAGTATTGATAAATAAAAGTCAATATGTATAGTGAAAGGAGAGCTTACTGTGATAAATGGGCCCATCATCAGTAAAGATCAAATTATTGACTATCTACGGCAAGGAAAAACCTGTCTATAGCTAACTTCTACAGGTGAGGAGAATTAGCCACAACAGCAATTCAAGAAAAGCTCAAAGAGACGTAAGGAGAATTCATTAAAAATACATACAAAAGTAGGCAGTAACAGTCTGTTAAATATATCTGTGACCCCAGGCTAATGTATTTCTTTGGCCAGGCCTGGGTTCACACCTTCCCTCTCAAGGAGATTTAATTTAAATTTCACTTCCCAACAAACCCTATTGCAGGGGAATTACCTCTGCATTCCTAAAAACCATGTCACTCTTGGAATATTGTCTCTAATGCTCCTACTAGTTACTTTGTATTATACCTCAACTAGATCACAAGTTGTATGCGGGCACATTAAAAGTGCTTCGTGTTTTTTGTCCCTCACATGGTCTAGCACAGAGCTCTACCCATAATAATGACTGATCAATATTTGTTGATTTCATCAGTTTTGAAATGATTCATTTACAGAAGCCTAGGCCACACATCATGTCAGAGTTTACTGATGAAACATCACAAGAAACACCCAAAAGAATAATTGCAAAGATTGGCCTATCAAAAAAAAAAAAAAAGTGGAATGGCAGTAATTAACCTCTCCAATGTCTGTTGTTCCCAATTGACAGAATGTAGGGATTTCTTCCACAGTAGATTTAATTGGATACTCTATAGACTACCCAGTAAAAAAATGGCACATCTTGTACCATCTCAAATTTGGAAGCTAAAGTGTAATTAAGCAAAATATCTGAAGAACAACCCTTTCTACTCTCCTACCCCCACACAAAGCACACCCTCCAAAATCAGAGGTGGAGACAAAAATAGCTGCATGGTACCTTATACTGTGAGTTTAATAAAGATCATGCAGTTAAAACTACATCTAACTTTCCATTTTTCTTGAAAGATTTGGTATGTCAGTTTATCCTGGGACCACTTTATTGCCACTAAAAATGGTTGCAAGCGTTGACTTCATTGTTCTAATACCATGCTCTCTTCAGCTCTTTGAGGCCCCTGTGTCTAGAAGAGCCTTTTGGAGGAATGAATAGATAAATGAATAGATGCAAGTTTTAGATGAAAGAATAGTGTATGGGATCACAAGTGTGATGCAGCTGCCCAAGTAAACACAGATGCTACTTCATTCGTTGTTAGTAATAGATTTAGTTGTATGGTTAATACCCTATTATAAATACCAATGTAAGTATCTCAGAAAATTAACAAGGTATATAGAGAAAAAAACCCATTAAAGCAGGCCAGAAAATTCTGACCAATGTAATAGTACTCTGCAACTTTGATGCATTTAATTATTCCACTTAAACCTTTCACAAAAATCTATGGATTCAAAAATAATCTGTAAGTATGATCTAAACTGAGGAAAACTAAATTAAAGGCAGTGACACCAAAATAACTACTTAGGCCATACATACTACCCATACATACTACTTAAGTGTCTCCTCCCAAGTCATGGACTAACCCACACTACTATTTTGTAAATATGCATCTTTTATCTCAAGTGGGCCTAACAAGAAACCGAGCAGATCAGGTTGAAAGTAACTCAAAGCACATATCCTCCCGGTTCGGGAAGACATCCAGCATGGCACGTCTGCTTCATTCATTTGTTCATCCATTCACCCATTGCACAGATCCTTCAAGAATACTTTCCATAGCCCAGGGCATACAGAGGTAAATAAAACAGACATGGTACCTACTTCCATGTTTTTTTTTTTCAGAAAACTCAAATGCAGAAAAGGAAACATTTGGTATGTTTATTCAAAATCAGAATTTTGTATATTTTTTCTCATATTTTGTTCCCATACAAAAAGTTTTAGAAAAGCAGTGAATTCAAATGCTATGCTTGCCCTTCCACGGAAAAGAGCAGCACTATCTGTGTTTTGAGAGGGTAGGTGAAACTGGCAAGAATATTTGGACCAGAATCATGTTACAAGTCACCTTTAAATCTGTATATGTGGGCCTCAGGTTATGGTCACCACTGTTATGCACAGTCCATGAAAACAAGACAAGGAGTCTGGGAGGTGTGAGCTCTCCTAAGGTTGCTTTGGACCTCAGGCGGCCCTCCTTTGTATCATTTATCGAATGTGTGAAGCAACACAAGCTTTAGCCTCAGCATTTGCTCCCTTATCTCCTAAGGGAGGCTTACGAACAGCGGCCAGGCCCACTCCCCTGGGCCAACAAACACATTATTTCTTATAAATATCTATGTTAAATATATATAAACATATTATGACTTATAAATCTATATTTTCTCTATTGCATTTATGGCTTATAAATAATATGTTGTGTGTGTTATCAAGACCTGAGAAGACAGTGGTACTTCTCACCGAAGCAATTTGTGATAGACAAAATTCAATTTTGTTTGGCTTCAGACAAGTAAGTATGACATAATTTATATTATTGAAGGCTTGCTTTGTTTTGTTATTCAGAGTGTCTTCATGAAGACCATGTCTACTTTTCCTGACAAATGATTCCTTGAACAAATATAACAGGGAAATATGTTACTTGTGGAGAGAATTTAGACAAAGTAGTACAACTCGTGGAAAAATGTGGAAACTTAAGTCTGTGTTTCTCTAACAGAGCTAGTAGTTGTAATGTGTTTATAGGAAATTTTAGATTCCTACACTGGCTTCTGTTTCTGTTCATAATTCCTACTCAGAAAATATATCGTGACGGAAGACCTACCATTCAAAACACCAGCCCTCCTTATTATCATTTGCAACGTATTCACCCTATCTTTTTAAAGTTATTCTTACAGGGCTTTTTGTGTTTGGAACAATAGTTTTTAATTTGATGAAAGAGAACCAAAATGCATAAAAAGTGTTCATCCACTGTGATTTGTGTGACAAAAGGAACCATTGCAACAGCATAGAGCTGGTCTAATTGAACAGCCTGATGTTCTTCCTTCTGTGTCCTGTTGCTGTTAATTGACTATATTGTTTTAGATTTATGCATTAAAAATACAATTTCTACTTCGAAGGGATCACTTTGTTACTTTGTAGCTTTTAAGCTGATGCCATGAACTTATTTTTCTTCTAAGATAAAGTCTCATCTATAGATTTTTCAACTAATTACATGTCTGCCAATACATACTTAGAGGATACATTTTATTTCAATTTATTATTTGTGTTTACATAGTGTGTCCCTGGAAATATCTGTGGAAATGAAAGGAAATGTTTAATGGTGTTTATTACTACTTTTTCATCGCTCTCTTTCTCTTTCTTTGCTCTCTCTTTTTTTAATAGCTCCAGTCAGTCCGGTCAAGCATGACAGCAACTCAAACTCGGCAAACTTCCAAGACACCGAGGACATGCCTGACAGATGTGTCTTGGAAGAGTCTGAGAATCCAGGTGAAAGCCATTTAAAAATAGTCAAGTATAAATGATAAATTTGACACAGCTTTGGGGTCCTTGGAAGAGAGTGGGGGGAGAGGACATTGTAATGCTGTTTTCTCTTAGCAGCTGCACTGTCAAATTAATGGTCACCTCCAGGGGTCACAGTGTGGAGCTGTTATCTTTTCCTCTTTCATCAAGAATTCAGCTGGAGGAAGTACAAAGGCTTTATGACTGAGAAGGGAAGCTGACACTATTAGTTCATTATCATCAATTTTAGGCTAAAGTGGTTAATAGGAGCAGAGATTGGAAACTGGAAAAATGGCAACATTTTAAATATTTCAAATAATGGGATCAAGTGGAAATGGAGAATTAGGGGGAAAAGAGAAACAAATCGTCATCATTACTATCTGTTTTACCTCTCTAAATACAAACATACTCTAAAGGGGATGAGAGGATTTTAGCATAACAGTAATGAACGAATGGACAGTGTCAACTGTTTAGAACAAAACAAAATAGTAACCCTTCCTCACTCAATAAGATTTACCCTATGTCCAAGTTACTAATGTTTGTATTCTCTTTGTGGGAAGAACAGACAGAAATGTGCTTGGAAGGATATGTCCAGGAATGCTTAAGCATGAATTTTTGTTTTTGTTTTGTTTTGAAGCATGCCTTGTCTTAACAACTAATTAATTAAGAGAAAAAAAATCTTGTGAGAGTTGAACAATTCCTGGTTCACTACAAAGCCATAAGGTGCTAGAAGATGCCTTATTACCATGAGCGAAAGAGTTAACTATCTTCCCCCACTGAACGTTTTTCTTGCCTGTTTTCTCTGGCCGCTGTGTACTTTCTACCCTCTCACATCTTTGTGTGATCCATGTATCAGATTTTTGATTCATCCTCTCTGTGGCCTGTCAGCTTAGTTAAGAGATTTCCAAATCTTGTAGCCTTCGCTGACAGGGGGCAGCTGCAAACAGTCCCCTGATCCTTCCCCGAGGAGAGCTACTGAGATTTAATTTTCAGTGAAAGGTGCAGCCTGCAATCTATGTCAGGTCCCCTAAGTCATCTCGGAACCCCGATAGGCCCAGTGGCAATGGCTTGTATTTCAGTCCCCTCCACTACACCAAGATTCCTCAAAAGATGAACTGCTGCTGGGTGTCTGTTCTCAGCCACACTTCTGCTTCAGAATCCATGGAACTGAGAAATGGCATCTTTAGCAATGACAGAAATTTTTCATTAGCACATTAGCCCCAACCCCTGCCATAATATCCAAACGACAAATGTAGATGTGTCCCACGTGAAAAGGGAGCGGGGTAGTGGTAGCATCAGATTTCTATTAAAATTATTTTTAAATTACTTTTAGTTCTGACTAAAATTTTGTCTAATTTTTACTAGGTTTTTAAACTGTTTTAAAAACAGTTTAAAAACCTAGTTTTTAAACTAGGTTTCTATCAATCATTTAACAGGCAGTTAAATCCACGAGGCAAGTTTTTAACCGAAGTGTTCATTGCTTTGGGCAAGAATAGATCAGCTTTATCCTGTTTCAAAAGTAGAATAAATTTCAGTCATCCCTCAATATGAGTGGAATTGTAGTGAGATTCAAATATAGCATAGTCTATCTGATTGATATAAACAAAAGGATATATCAAAAAAGAAAGATCAATTAGAAAATATAGGTGCTGATAAAGAACCTTAACTTAAAAAGTGAGTACCATTCTATACATTGGACATCATTAAACTGGTAATAAAGAATGAATTACTCTGGCTTTTTCCTCTGTCCATTCCTGCATTTTAAGACATCTTGCCTTATAGGCCTAGAAACCTCTGGAGAGTTCACTACTGGTCTCACTGCCTTCCACTGAGAATTTGTGGCTTGGTTGTCATGGAGACATCGTATTTCTCCAAGAATTGCTCATATTGATCCGTGGCCAGGCGTAAATGGCCAAGCGAGTGTGAGGAATAAAGGGGGCTGGGCAGTCCTATAAAATGACCAGGGCTTGTGGGTTGGAAATAAGCTCATAGCAAACACTTAGGTAAAAAGAAAGAAGCAGTTTTATTTTGTTTCAAGATTTCTTTCTGCACTTTGGGCCATTGTCTTCCTTCTCTATGAACTGAAAGAAACTTGTTAGTCACTTGTCATGTCAGATCTTTGGTGCTTGTCCTGACACAGCTGTCAGCCTTCCAGCTCTGTGCAGTTCAGGGACACACAACAAAGAGGCAGTGACATGAATTATTTATTGCTCCTTGTGTGGATAAAATTCTGTGATAAGAAATTAAGACACTTCTGACAGGGGTGCTTGTTTAGTAAGAAAGATTTTGATGAGAGAGTGCAGTTCCTTGAAGTCTGAGCATTTGAGAGGCAAAATTCTTAAAACTGAGCATGAAGGAAGATTTGTGAAATTGGTGGCATGGTAGGACTTCCTTGTACTGTGAAAATATGACTGTCCACTTCTCAGCGTCCAAAAATTAACTTCAAAATATCAAGTCGTTCAAATGTAGGGCCTCCAAAACTATAAACATTACTTTGGTTGTTTAGTTAACTCTATTTACCATGTACAGGTGGTGTTTCTCTGGAAAGCATGTTTAACCGCCTTTGTTAGAAGAAAAAACAAAATTTGGGATTTTTAAATGGTAAGCTTTGAGAAGATGTTCTCAAACCAATAGAACTGCTTCAGTAGCTAAGCTTATAATTTCATTAGTATAGTCATTATTTCTTGTATGGAAAGGAGTGTATTTAAATATGAATGAATTATTCTTACCATTTTCCCCTGGAATATTATCACTCATTTAAAATTCTTTTTAACATTTTCATGTACATGCAAAATCCCCTAGTTACAAAGTTGAATGTGGTCAGTCTTTTGGCTTTAATGGATATTGACCTTACATGGTTTTTATCTATGCAATTCTAAATGACTAATATATTTATTACATCATTTTTAATTAATAGCCCAGTTGTTCAAACAGCATCTGGAAAATGAAAACAAAAAAATCATTTTCCTATTCAAGCACAGTTCAAGAATATTGCCTCATATATTCTTCTCTCTAAGGAAAGATTTCTTGGCAAATTCTCTAAACATCATATTACTTTAGCTCATATAGCTTTATATTGCTCATACCAACTAATTTGCATTTGCAGAGAGTAAGAAAACTTGAAGTACAGAAAAACTAAAACAATTTTTTAAAAGATGAAGTTGAAATGTTTTAAATGTTGATAGAGGATTTAAAAATATCAGTAATAAAATCAAACTTTTAGAATTTATATAAAATAGTAAGGTTGACTTTGCAAATTGACTGTCTTTGAATAAAATGGGTTTTGAACTCAGTATGTAGATTGTTTATTTTTTCATTGACATCACTGCTTCTCCAGCACTGAATTGACTAGGATGACCCATTTGTAAATGTCCTGGAGTGTGCATATAGGTCACAATTTAGATACCTGGTGGAGTGGTCATTCACCCAGTCTCTAAAGCGCTCTACCTTATTCATCATGCCATTGTGATCTCTTTATTGGTTCAAGCTGTATACCCAGGTGGGTGCCTGCAGTCCATTAAGGTTGGCAAAGCACCTTTAGACCAGAGCATTCTTGTTACTCTGAGCCAGCTAGTGAACCTGGAGGTCTTGTCTGATCGGTTAAGGCCTCCCTCAGCAGTGTCTTTTCTTTGGAATAATTCATTAGCAACGAGTTTTGACTCACAGGTGAATCCCAGATTGAAGTTTCTGGCTTAGACTCTGTAAAGTCTACTGGCTTCTTCACCAGCATTTATACATTCCTGGAACCTGTGGGAATAACTTCAATGTCTAGTAATAGAAGCACTGAGACAACATGTGAACTTGCAGCTCCCTTTTTTGAGTTTTTAGGGCCATTAGGCTTGCTTTCTTTGGCTCTTTAAGGCCTGGTTGCTTTTGAAACTGAAAGATGTTATCACAAAAATAGTTCAGTTTAGTCTTTTGATGGTTAACTTCTTATTAACTGTTCCATGCACAGTGATTATAGCTCAATCCCCAATCTCCAGAATATTAAAAAAGTGTTCCTTGCCCCTCATCTTTGTACTCATGATGACAAAAAATTTAGTGTGACATTCACAAATTTTATCCAAGTGTTAATGAGAAACCTTGAGCTTTTATCACCTTATTGGCTTGGAAAATTAAGAATTTTACTTCCTAGTGCACCAGGGATAGTGCACTTAAATATAGCTTCAGCTGAAAATAGTAGTGACAAGAGAGAACTTGGAAGTACAAAAAAAAGGATTCAGATAAGCATTTTTATGTCATTCTGAAGTAGTTTATAATCAGTATGCATCTGCCATTAACAGAACACTTTAGTGGTTTTTATATAGCACGTTATGTAGATCTACATACATCATTGTTAATCAATATTGCATTTGCATGAATCTGATGAACAAAACTAGATTTCTTACAGTTTCCTAGGGGATACTACGTTGTGAAAAGCCAAGGTTGTTTTTTTTTTTTTTTTTTATACTATTCTGGCTCATGAATCACCAGCAAAAATCAGGTAACAGAAAGTAGGACAGACTCAGGAGTGGAGTGTTGGAGATGGCTGATGATGATGTGCGAAGCAGAAAAAATGTAGAATGTGCGAGCAGCCCATCAATCATAGCCATCAAGAACACACTTCTTATGTTTAGTGGTAAAAAAAACGTTCCAGAAGAAGTAAGAACAATTTCAGTAGTAAAAACATGTAAGCTCCGTCTTCTAGTTGCGTTTAACAATATCAATATTGTAAATAATTTACCCAAAGGGAAAATTTTAAGCATTAATCTAATAACCTTTAAAGGACATAAAATTCTAGGCATATATATGTAATACATATATAATACAATTCTGAATATTGGTTTAGCTAAAGTAAATAATCAGCTTTTTGAGTTTTTGCCAGTAGGAGTGGGAGTTACTATGATTAGTCACAACATTAATATAAATGTGTTTAGAAGTAGTTTACTGAGGCACAGTGCTCTAATTATTCAAATTAATTTAATCAAGTGATCTTTTAGCCTGCAATAATCATCCAAGTAGTCTGAGAAGTATGTGCAGTTTTTTTATTCCATAGCTCAAACCATATTTCAACTGACATTTATAACATCTGGTCCTAAAACTGCAGTTGTGAGTTTCTCTAAGAACAATTCAGCTCCTTGAAATTTATGGAAATTTACTAATTTCAAACTTGATTCATCTTGTTGACAACTTTTTACCTTTCTCGGTGATTAAAAAAGACCTATACCAATAAGATGTGCAATTAAAATACATTTACCTGAGGCCTGGTTTATAAGAATTTCTTTATTGTCTTAACATTTTATTTCCTATAGAAAAAGAAATGTAGAAATTATAGGTAATTCCTTCCTTCCTTCTTCCATTTCTTCACTTATTTCTTTCCTCATTTCCTCCCTCCTTTCATCCTCCCCTCTCTCCCACCCTTCCTCTCTCCCTTCCTTCCTCCTGCCCTTTCTTCTCTCTTATTTCTTTATTTTACCATATAACCCAAGATAATCTGTTTTCTTTCCAGGTGAACGAAGACATCATTTATGGAGAGCAAAGGTGTGCTCCTGCAAGCTGTGCTAAATGGAATCTCATCTGTTGAACTGGATTTGGACAAATTAAGAAACCCCAAACATGCCAGCTGTTTATCATTGTGTATAAGCTATGTTGTTATTAGTCTAGTTATTAGTTTGTAGTAAATCTGCTGATACTTTGGCCAGAGTCATTACCGATGGAAAATATTCAAATTCATCTAATTTTAGAAAATCATTGTCTAAATCATTCAATGCCTCTTACTTTTGTTTGACTATTTCCAACAAGGAGTGCCAGCCCACAGAGACAAATTTAATACCATTTTAGATTTTCTTCCATTTTTCAGTTCCTGAATTATATAACCCTATTGCTTTTAAACAATGTAACAAACAATGCTTTTAAATTTAATGTTGCTTAAATGTATTTGATTTAAAACTTTACCAAATTTGTTTCATTTGTTAGGTTAGGATATTTTGTCTTAGTAGATGCTTTAATTCAGCTCAATCACCCTATGGTAAATCTCATCCTTAAACATGAAATGTCAACAAATAGCCAATTCCATTTAGTCATCAATTAGCCCAAATAAGTGATACACAGTATAATAGGGACCAATCTTGTGCAGTCAAGTTAATTTAGACTTCTAATGACATAGAGGCTAATGTCTTTCGCTAAAGGTTGATCTTGTTGGCCATATACATGTAAACTAGGGAAGGGGAATCTACTGATAGCACATCACAACTGATCTTTAATAAGTAAAAACTCTTGTAGTTCTGTTCCCAGAAAGAAGCTTGACTAGCAGGAATTCTCAAACTAAAATATGGGAAGCAATATAAATAAGAACAGACATAAAGTGCTCATATATCAAGGCCTTTAGTGATCTGATTTATTTGCTGTGATTTATATTGTATAATTCCTGAATTTATAGAAAATCATCAAGAAGATTATTAGTGTGCATATGAATACAAATATTGACTAATCCATAGAAAAATGGAAATAAAGTGTTAAATATATGATATATATCTTTATATATCTATCTAATAGGGAAGTTATAGTCACTTCAATTCAACAAACATTTTTTGGGGCATCAGCATCAGGTTCTGTACAAGGGAGGATGCAGTGGGCAAGGGAGAGGGGGAGATTAGAGAATAGAGCTATAAAATTGAAATAGAATGGTTTCTACCCTTACAGAGCTTATAATTAATGACTGGAGTAAATGAATATACCAGAACCAGAGAGGTGAGTGTGACTGTTTTAAAATAGACAAAAATGTGTGTTCTTTTCTTTCCTAAAAGATATTACTTGAAATTACTTTTGAGTTGTATGTCACTAACAATAACATATTGTTAATATGAATAATGATGGAAAATTACCATCCTTTGAAAAAATATACATGTATGTGTGTGTGTGCTTCCCTCACCCCTCTGAAAATTGTCAAAAGACATGTGGAACAAATTTCAAAATAAGGGAAGGTAGCAAGCTAGGCAATGGAACACATTTTCTTGCACGCTGTGTTCTGGCTCTGAAAGCCATTACAAGGAGGACTCCCAAAAATATTATTAATGATAGCAATATCAAATAAGGATATATCCTCTCACAAGGGCAATTTTAATAGTTGAAACTAATTCAGATGCTCAAGTTCTGTTATGTTTATTAAAAATAAACTTGTTTTTATATCTATGTCCTATTATTCTTTTTTCAAAGAAGAATAAAAATAAGTTTAAATAGTTGCCATATTTAGCATTTTTTCAGGTCCAAGGAAACCAATATTGAATTCTTGATAAATGTTTTATTATGTCACTAGCTATAGGAAATTAGAAGTAGCATAACCCTGACATTACTAAATGAAATTTTTAAGATTTTTTTGGTAACACAGTTTATAGTTGCTAAAATTTAAAAATTCCTATCGAATGACTAATTAAAACCTTTTATCAATACGAATTCTGGAGACCAACAGCATTAATTATCAAAACTTTTAATTCCTAAAAATGAGAGTTTTAGAGATAGACATTTAAATAATGTTCCCTGATATACATGTGCAAGTGTATTTATGACACAGATCCACTAGTCTGTTTAAAAATAATGATATTGACTTACTTTCAACATGTTTCAGGAATTTCTGTTGTGAGGAGAATTTGAAATAGTAAATTGCCACACAATTAAATGGATCACTCATATCGTCCCTAGAAACTCAAAACTGACTGCCTCTTAATTAGGTGTTTGTCCCTTTGTATGTACAGTCTTAGGTAAGAGTGGAGTAATTGTATTAGCAAACAAACGTGTTTGTATCCAGAGTCTTCTTTGGCATTGTAATAAGTAAATCATTTAAAAATTACATTGGGCTTCTTTCTTGGTAATAATCTTGGTGATGTTTATGATTATATATTTTCCTCCAAGGAATATCATATTTTCAAATTTGCAAGCCTGGGTTCTGTTATTCATTGTGGAGTTACACACTGGCAATATTGCATAAGGGAAGAATCTAGGTTTAAGAGCCAGAACTTCACTGCCATGTGTCTAGGCAGCATGTCCTTGCTGTGCATCTCAGAGCCTCGCTTCCCCATCCATGTAGAGAGCTCCCTCAAAGGGCTCGTCCAGAGGCCCTGTACGAGATGGTTTATGGAAAGCAATATGAACACTGTAAAACACTTCAAATATAAGGTAAAATTTATAGCATTATAAACACGGAACGGTGGCCTCAGGCCTGAAATATTCTGTTGCTATTTTAGAAACTAAGTTAAGGCTACTTTAAACATGTCACTATTAGAAAAACGATAGGAAATATTTTACTAAGTATTAACATTCTATCTCAAGATGGTAGTATTGGGGTATTTTTTGTTTCCTTCCTTGTACATTTCCCTCCAATGTTCTGTATTTAAAAGTCTTTTATAATTATTAATATGAAAATTTTAGAAAAGATATTCTTTCTCTTCAGTCTTTAGAGGGCACATTATAATAACTGAAGTTTTAAAATTTAAGTTTTATGCCAGATGTTTAAAAAGAAGGCTCAGAATATATTAATTCCAATTGACTTTAAAGTCATTTTTACAGAATGGGCTCTTTCATGTAATTTTAAAATTTCTATTGCATACATTTTGATTACACAGTTATTTAAAAGTAGTGCTATATATTCTTTGGTTCTCCACAAAATGTTATTTTACGTGTAAAGTGCTCAAAGTTGTGTCTAATCTCATATGGAAGTCATTACTTTGTAAACATGTACCTAGTTAGCAAAGTAAAATACTTTCAAAATGAACTGTGACCAAAAAAGTTGCAAAGTTAAAACTCTCTTGAGTAGATATCTTTCTGATGAAGCTACATGGCTTCCTGTACAATGGTCCCCAGACGACTTTGCACTCTGATTTCATCAACAAGGACCCTACAGATAGCATGTATGAGAAAAACGTAAACTGGAAATTAACAGATCTTCCAGTAAGAGCATGCCACTGGAAACTCCCACCCAACTGTGACCTCTGAAGACAACATGCGTCACTTCATGTCATTGGCAGGGCAGGGACTGGGGTGAGGTTGTCCTAGTACCGCTCACTCACTCACTCTCACCCTCATCAGACCTTATCAGATTCTATCTTCATTTAAGATTTCAATGTCAGGAATTTTTTGCATTAATTTGATTTTTATAAATATTGTGTTAAAATATATTTATCTTGATTATTGAATTTTTTGCCACCGTCTAGCCTTAGGCTCTATTCATTAAGTCTAGGATAAATTCACTTTTATCCCAGAAAGCATAGTGCAGGTAAATAGACTGTGACAACTTCATCATTATGAGCATGATTATAATGATACAAATGGTAAGAAATAGTTGTTTTAATACCATGTGAAAACCGAAGCCATAGACCATTGAAAATGTTTTAAATGGCTTATTTCTCGTGGTATACAGGGGGAAATGTTGAGCACATAGAGTGCTCCCTTTTGACATTGTTTTTCCAAATGCCCTTTTTTCATTGCACAGACAAGGTTTTCCCATCGTTGTTTTTAGGGATCCTTCTGTCTTCAACTTGTTACTAATTGGAAAGGTAGCAGTGATTTTCTAATTCAAGGATACAAGGTTTTTAACATCAAAGATGACTAGTACATGTTTAGTACAACACTGTGCCTAAATCTGGAAAGTGCCAAATGCCAGCAAAATGCCAATATTCATAACATGATGCAATAGCAGTAACTGCTTGGTACTTGCTTACAAAACCTATCATTTATTCACTTAGCAATTATTTTAATTGTAATTATCCGTAAAGTCATCAATCGGCTTTTCGATCTTGCATGTGTATCTTCTAGGGAGAATGTGTTTCACACAGCCTCAGTCACTGAGCATCATGGCCCTCAGATGATGCCATCCAAGATAAAAGGAAGATCTATGACATGTTCTTGACATATCACAAGTTTCCTTTAGACTTTTAAAGAGATTTCCTGTTAGTTCTGCAGTGGAAACTGCATTTCCTATCAGAAATAACCATTCTTATCTATATCAAAAGAATTCTTACGTTCATGTTATCTCCATTTACATCAACTTATAGTTATAATCAACTGAGGAAACATTTTATTTATTTCTTCCTCTTGTATTTTAAAGCCTGCAGGCTTGGGGGGTGGGGGTGGGGGGAAACTATAGGACAGTAAGATTGAGAGCCTTCACCCTCTCCCTGAGACAGTCATTGTCACAGGGATCAGGTTGCACTTAGGACTGTTTTGATGGTAAGGAAGATTTCCTTGGATCAGCCCCTATTTCATACAGTCAGTGTATTCCCACCAATCTACACAAAACTGCTCCAGTTTCTACAAGAATTTGAGACAAGAAGTGAGGTGAAAATAGTGAACACTATCACTTCAGTTGTGATTGGGATAGTCAATTAAAGGAACAAATATGGAGATTTCTAAAGTATGTTTTCATAGAAAGTATACTGCAGCTGATGCTTGTCTGGATAGGGGTTGGGTTTTGTTTGTAGTCTTCCCGTCATGTAGGTGGCAGCAACACTCAAGGCTAGAAATTTTCTTTCACAGTCTCTGAGCTCTAGTCCATAACATATACTTACTAAAAATCCTTGTGGAAGAGAAAAGGTTTAAAGTATAGAGACAAATATCTCTATGTCTTCACATATCGCTAATGTGCTATTTTAAGGGTGTGCTAAAGCTGTTCCCATAATGTGAAAACATTCATCATTTTTCTTAATACAGAAGTCATATTCTACCCTCATACATGTTTGCAGTATTAGGTTCCTGTTTATTTACTAGGATCTTACTTCTTTACCTTCTCTCAGGCTAAAGACTTTCTCTGAAGAAAAAGGAAGAAAACTCTGCTTTATTTCACTACCACCTAAGCTTTCCTGGGAAATGGTGAAAGTATGTCCCTTTATTCTTTGTAAGCATCTAAGAAGCCAGGGTATATAGTAAATGTGGAGAGATTTTACTTTAGTCATCCAAATAAAGCCATTTTCTCTTATTGTCCTAACTGGAGGTGACTGCATTCAAGCTAGTTCTGTGTGCAAATCAAATGAAGGCTCTGTCTGAGCTGAGAGGCCCAGGGCACCTGAAATTGAGGCCAGAAAACAAACAGAAGGTGTTGAGCCATTGCATTGATGGGGGTCACTGGCTTGAGAAAGCTGGTGGCTCCTGCACCCAGCCAGAAGTGAAACCAGGATGCCTACCTTTATGTAAATAAGTGTGCCCTTCCTTAGTATTGGAAACTAATGAGCAGTGAGATTTTCTTTAATTCCCGGCATTTTGCTAGAACTAGGATATGTGATAGCAAGCATAGATAGCTTTTGTGAAGGAATCTTCAGTGTTCTTTTTATACAGGGCTGGTCAACGTGTCCAAAATAGCAAGCAAATATATACCATTCCAGGCACAGGTGAAGCAAAAGGTGAGGAGAAGGTTCTATATCTAATATCTTTTAATCTGGTTTTCACTGTTCCTCACTTCTTTTGTTCTTTACATCCTTGATCACTTTCCCCAAATATCTATGTAGTTTAATGCAGGTATTTTGCGTTGCAGCAGGCATTGCACATGGAGTCTTCAGTACTATCATTGCATGTCACACCTTCACTTTCTTACTAGCTGTTCGACATTACAAAAGTAGTTTCATATACTACCCGGAACCTCAATTTTCTCATCTATACATTGGGACTAACAATTCCAATCTCTCAATTACCATATGCATGTACAGTATAACTGATACAATAGTACAAATCACTGAAATTACTACACATACCAAATACGCCTGGTTTTAGAATCTTAATTATAGCCAACTATCATGGCACTCCAGTGCTTGAATAAGTGCTTTAACTCAGATTAGGGACAGCACTTTGGCATAAACAATCTAAATAGTCTGTTTTAACAAAAGCCTTTTCTTTTAAAATGTTTCATGTTAACTTAGCACTCCCAGGATCAAGAACTAGTTTAGAAGTTTTCAACAGTTTATTTTAAGGTCAAGGCTGGAGGCAACTTCAAGATGGCGTAGGAGTAAGACACGGAGATCACCTTCCTCCCCACAAATACATCAAAACTACAGGTACATGTGGAACAACTCCTACAGAACACCTACTGAACGCTGGCAGAGGACCTCAGACTTCCCAAAAGGCAAGAAACTCCCTGCGTACCGGGGTAGGGCAAAAGAAAAAAGGAAAAACAGAGACAAAAGAATAGGGACGGAACCTGCACCTCTGGGAGGGAGCTGTGAAGGAGGAAAAGTTTCCACACACTAGGAAGCCCCTTCACTGGTGGAGACGGGGTGGTGGGGGGAAGCTTCAGAGCCACGGAGGAGAGCACAGAAACAGGGGTGCAGAGGGCAAAGCTGAGAGATTCCCGCATAGAGGATTGGTGTCGACCAGCACTCACCAGCCTAAGAGGCTTCTCTGCTCCCCCGCTGGGGCGGGCGGGGGCTGGTAGCTGAGGCTCAGGATTCAGAGGTCAGATCCCAGGGAGAGGACTGGGGTTGGCGGCGTGAACACAGCCTGAAGGGGGTTAGTGCACCATAGCTAGCCGCGAGGGAGTCGGGGAAATGTCTGGACCTGCCGAAGAGGCAAGAGACCATTGTTTTCAGGGTGCACGAGAAGAGAGGATTCAGAGCCCCACCTAAACAAGCTCCAGAGACAGGCGTGAGCTGCGGCTATCAGTGCGGACAGCAGAGACGGGCATGAGACGCTAAGGCTGCTTCTGCAGACACCAAGAAGCCTGTGTGCAAGCACAGGTCACTATCCATACCTCCCCTCCTAAGAACCTGTGCAGCCCGCCACTGCCAGGGTCCCGAGATCCAGGGACAACTTCCCCAGGAGAACACACGGTGCGCCTCAGGCTGTTGCAACATCACACTGGCCTCTACCACCACACGCTTGCCCCACATTCCATACCCCTCCCTCTCCTCGGCCTGAGTGAGCCAGAGCCCCTTAATCAGCTGCTACTTTAACCCCATCCTGTCTAGGCAGGGAACAGATGCCCTCAGGTGACCTACACGCAGAGGCGGGGTCAAATCCAAAGCTGAACCCCAGGAGCTGTGTGAACAAAGAAAAGAAAGGGAAATTTCTCCCTGCAGCCTCAGGAGCAGCAGATTAAATCTCCACAATCAACTTGATGTACCCTGCATCTGCGGAATAGCCGAATAGACAACGAATCATCCCAAAATTGAGGCAGTGGACTTTGGGAGCAACTGTAGACTTGGGGTTTACTTTCTGCATCTAATTTGTTTCTGGTTTTATGTTTATCTCAGTTTGGTATTTCGAGCTTATTATCATTGGTAGATTTCTTTATTGACTTGGTTGCTTTCTTCTGTGTTTTATATGTTTCTATTTTTTTTTCCTTTTTCCCTTTTGTGAGTGCGTGTGTATGTTTCTTTGTGTGATTTTCTCTGTATAGCTTTGCTTTTGCCATTTGTCCTAGGGTTCTGTCTGTCTATTTTTTGTTCTTTTTTTTAGTATAGTTTTTAGTGCTTGTTATCATTGATGGATTTATTTTTTGGTTTGGTTGCTCTCTTTCTTTCTTTCTTTTTTTAAATTATTTTAATATTTTTATTTTGAATACTTTTTTAATTTAATAACTTTATTTCATTTTATTTTACTTTTTTTCCTTCCTTCCTCCCTCCCTCCCTCCCTCTCTCCCTCTCTCTCTCTCCTCTCTCTCTCTCTTTCTTTCTTTCTCCCTTTACTTCTGAGCCGTGTGGCTGACACGGTCTTTATGCACTGACCAGGTGTCAAGCCTGAGCCTCTGAGGTGGGAGAGCTGAGTTCAGGACATTGGTCCACCAGAGACCTCCCGGCCACATGTAATATCAAACAGCAAAAGCTCTCCCAGAGATCTACATCTCAATGCTAAGACACAGCTCCACTCAACGACCAGCAAGCTATAGTGCTGGACACCCTATGCAAAACAACTAGCAAGACATGAACGCAACCCCACCCATTAGCACAGAGGCAGCCTAAAATCATAATAAGTTCACAGATACCCCAAAACACACTACCGGACGTGGTCCTGCCCACAGGAAAGACAAGATCCAGCCTTATCCACTAAACACAGGCAGCAGTCCCCTCCACCAGGAAGCCTACACAACCCACTGAACAAACGTCTCCCACCGGAGGCAACACCAAAAACAATGGTAACTATGAACCTGCAGCGAGCAAAAAAGGAGACCCCAAACACCGTAAGTTAAGCAAAATGAGAAGACAGAGAAATACACAGCAGATGAAGGAGTAAGGTAAAAACCCACCAGACCAAACAAATGAACAGGAAATAGGCAGTCTACCTGAAAAAGAATTCAGAGTAATGATAGTAGAGATGATCCAAAATCTTGGAAACAGAATGGAGAAAATACAAGAAACTTTTAACAAGGACCTAGAAGAATTAATGAGCAAACAAACAATGATGAACAACACAATAAATGAAATTAAAAATTCTCTAGAAGGAATCAACAGCAGAATAACTGAGGCAGAAGAATGGATAAGTGGCCTGGAAGATAAAATAGTGGAAATAACTACCGCAGAGCAGAATAAAAAAAAAAAATGAAAAGAATTGAGGACAATCTCAGAGACTTCTGGGACAACATTAAACACACTAACATTCGAATTATAGGGATCCCAGAAGAAGAAGAGGAAAAAAAAGGGACTGAGAAAATATTTGAAGAGATTACAGTTGAAAGGAAATAGTCAGTCAAGTCCAGGAAGCGCAGAGATTCCCATACAGGATAAATCCAAGGAGAAACACGCCAAGACATATTAATCAAACTATCAAATATTAAATACAAAGAAAAAATATTAAAAGCAGCAAGGAAAAAGCAACAAATAACATACAAGGGAAACCCTATAAGGTAAACAGCTGATCTTTCAGAAGAAGCTCTGCAAGCTATAACTAGGGAGCGGCAGGACATATTTAAAGTGATGAAAGGAGAAAGCCTACAAGATAAGTCTACCCAGAAAGGATCTCATTCAGATTCGACGGAGAAATTAAAAACTTTACAGACAAGCAAAAGCTAAGAGAATTCAGCACCACCAAACCAGCTTTACAACAAATGCTAAAGGAATTTCTCTAGGCAAGAAGCACAAGAGAAGGTAAAGATCTACAATAACAAACCCAAAACAATTAAGAAAATGGTAATAGGAACATACATACTGATAACTACCTTAAATGTAAATTGATTAAATGCTCCAACCAAAAGACACAGACTGGCTCAATGGAAACAAACATAAGACACATATATATGCTGTCTACAAGAGACCCATTCAGACCTAGGGACACATACAGACTGAAAGTGAGGGGATGGAAAAAGATATTCCATGCAAATGGAAATCAAAAGAAAGCTGGAGTAGCAATTCTCATATCAGACAAAATATACTTTAAAATAAAGTCTATTACAAGAGAAAAAGAAGGACACTACATAATGATCAAGGGATCAATTCAAGAAGAAGATATAACAATTGTAAATATTTATGCACCCAACATAGGAGCACCTCAATACATAAGGCAAATGCTAACAGCCATAAAAGGGGAAATTGACAGTAACACAATCATAATAGGGGTCTTTAACACCCCACTTTCACCAATGGACAGATCATCCAAAATGAAATTAAATAAGGAAACACAAGCTTTAAATGACACATTAAATGAGATGGACTTAATTGATATTTATACGACATTCCATCAAAAACCCACAGAATACAATTTCTTCTCACGTGCTCATGGAACATTCTCCAGGATAGATCATATCTTGGGTCACAAATCAAGCCTTGGTAAAGTTAAGAAAACTGAAATCTTATCAGTGATCTTTTCTGATCACAATGCTATGAGACTAGATATCAATTACAGGAAAAAAACTGTAAAAAAATACAAACACATGGAGGCTAAAAAATACGCTACTAAATAACCAAGAGATCACTGAAGAAATCAAAGAGGAAATCAAAAGATACCTAGAAACAAATGATAATGAAAACACGACGATCCAAAACCTATGGGGTGCAGCAAAAGCAGTTCTAAGAGGGAAGTTTATAGCAATACAATCCTACCTCAAGAAACAAGAAACATATGAAATAAACAACCTAACCTCACAACTAAAACAATCAGAGAAAGAAGATAAAAAAAACACCAAAGTTAGCAGAAGGAAATAAATCATAAAGAACAGATCACAAATAAATGAAAAAGAAATAAAGGAAACAATACAAAAGATCAATAGAACTAAAAGCTGGTTCTTTGAGAAGATAAAGAAAATTGACAAACCTTTAGCCAGACTCATCAAGAAAAAGATGGAGAGGACTCAAATCAATAAAATTAGAAATGAAAAAGGAGAAGTTACAAAAGACACCGCAGAAATACAAAGGATCATGAGAGATTACTACAAGCAACTATATGCCAATAAAATAGACAATCTGGAAGAATTGGACACAGTTTTAGAAAAGCACAACTTTCTGAGACTGAACCAGGAAGAAATAGAAGATATAAACAGACCAATCACAAGCGCTGAAATTGAGACTGTGATTAAAATCTTCCAACAAACAAAAGCCCAGGACCAGATGGCTTGACAGGCAAATTCTATCAAACATTTAGAGAAAAGCTAACACCTATCCTTCGCAAACTCTTCCAAAATATAGCAGAGGGAGGAACACACCCAAACTCATTCTACAAGGCCACCATCATCCCCGGTACCAAAACCAGACAAAGATGTCACAAAAAAAGAAAACTATAGGCCAATATCACTGATGAACATAGATGCAAAAATCCTCAACAAAATACTCACAAACAGAATCCAGCAGCACATTAAAAGGATGATACCCCATGATCAAGTGGAGTTTATCTCAGGAAGGCAAGGATTCTTAAATATATGCAAATCAATAAATGTGATTCACCATATTAACAAATTGAAGGAGAAAAAACATATGATCATTTAAATAGATGCAGAAAAAGGTTTTGACAAATTTCAACACCCATTTTTGATAAAAACCCTCCAGAAATTAGGCATAGAAGGAACCTACCTCAACATAATAAAGGCCAAATATGACAAATCCACAGCCAGCATCGTTCTCAGTGGTGAAAAACTGAAACCATTTCCACTAAGATCAGGAACAAGACAAGGTTGCCCACTCTCTCTACACAAAAATCAACTCAAAGTGGATTAAAGACCTAAATGTAAGGCCAGACACCATGAAACTCTTAGAGGAAGACAGAGGCAGAACACTCTATGACATAAATCACAGTAAGATCCTTTTTGACCCACCTCCTAGAGAAATGGAAATAAAAACAAAAATAAACAAATGGGACCTAATGAAACTTAAAAGCTTTTGCACAGCAAAGAAAACCATAAACAAGACCAAAAGACAACCCTCAGAATGGGAGAAAATATTTGCAAACGAAGCAACTGGCAAAGGTTTAATGTCCAAATATACAAGCAGCTCATGCAGCTCAATATCAAAAAAACAAACAACCCAATCCAAAAATGGGCAGAAGACCTAAATAGACATTTCTCCAAAGAAGATATACAGATTGCCAACAAACACATGAAAAGATGCTCAACATCACTAATAATTAGAGAAATGCAAATCAAAACTACAATGAGGTATCACCTCACACCGGTCAGGATGGCCATCATCAAAAAACCTACAAACGATAAATGCTGGAGAGGGTGTGGAGAAAAGGGAACCCTCTTGCACTGTTGGTGGGAATGTAAATTGATACAGCCACTATGGAGAACAGTATGGAGGTTCCTTAAGAAACTAAAAATAGAACTACCATATGACCCAGCAATCCCACTACTGGGCATATACCCTGAGAAAACCATAATTCAAAAAGAATCATTTACCACAATGTTCACTGCAGTAGTATTTACAATAGCCAGGATATGAAACAACCTAAGTGTCCATTGACAGATGAATGGATAAAGAAGATGTGGCACATATATACAATGGAATATTTCTCAGCCATAAAAATAAACAAAATTTAGTTATTTGTAGTGAGGTGGATGGACCTAGAGTCTGTCATACAGAGTGAAGTAAGTCAGAAACAGAAAAATAAATACCATATGCTAACACATATATAGAATCTAAAAAAAAAAAAAACGGTTCTGAAAAACCTAGTGGAAGGACAGGAATAAAGACGTAGATGTAGAGAATGGAGTTGAGGACACAGGGAGGGGCAAGTGTAAGCTGGGACGAAGTGAGAGAGTGGCATGGACATATATACACTACCAAATGTAAAATAGATAGCTAGTGGGAAGCAGCCACATAGCACAGGGAGATCAGCTCAGTGCTTTGTGTTCATCTAGAGAGGTGGGAGAGGGAGGGTGGGAGGGAGACGCAAGAGGGAGGAGATATGGGGATATATGTATACGTATAGCTGATTCACTTTGTTATACAGCAGAAACTAACACACCATTGTAAAGCAATTATACTCCAATAAAGATGTTAAAAAAGAAAAAAATATGAAAGGGTAACCTTTCTACTTTTATTATAGAAAGTGCAATTTAAACCTATGCAAGTAAATTTGTGTTAAATTCCTACCAGCAAAAATAAATAAATAAATAAATAAAGGTCAAGGCTTTTCCCAGTGATTTTCCCAGTGGGTGATTATAAATGGTAAATAGTTTTTCTTCTGGGTCCTGAAAGACAATACTCTGGGAATGTTTTATGTCAGAATAGGACAGGCCATGGTCCATCTAAGCCTGTATGAAATGACAGGTAACTTCCCTCCTGACTTCTATCAGTCTTCATATTATCAGATGACACTAACAAGCATGATTCTATAGCTTTATATGAGTATGATGAAAAAGACCAAAACAAAACATCTAAGTACTTTTAAAACAGTATTCCAAAACTTAGAAAGTCTCTGGGTTTCTGAAGGATTTTGTAAAGCAAAACAGTGTATATCGAATTTTACTTTCCTACTGAGGATGGTATGTAGTAGAAATGCTTTCCTTTTAGGCAAAAATCTGAAAATAGATGAACTGAGCAGAAAATCTGAGTCAAGGAAGGGTTAAAGTGGAAAGCTGACCATGGCATCAGGGGTATCAAACACCAACAAAATGTACCTGGGGAGAGATGCTCATCTTTGCTTTTCCTTTAATAAAGCTTGGTGGAATATCTCATGACAGATCTCTGCTTCTGTCTCTTTCTTTTCCCTAAATGGAAAAAAAAGAGTATTGATTAATAATGATAAAAATTAATAGTAACAATAAACATAACAACAATAGCAAAATGACAAGAGGGAGTTTCAGTTAAAATGGCAAATTAAAGACACACGTTTATCTCTACCCTCTGCTGAAGCCCTACTGAAATAATGTGATAAAAGACATAACTGCAGAAGAAAAAGAGACTGGGAAAAGGAGGTACCAAAGCAAAACTTTAAATACTGATAAGTAAATAAATGCCACAGGGATGATGCCAAAAAGTGAGCTGGCTGGTGTTGCAGAGTTTCTTAAAGGCTCAGAAATTAGAGTCAACTGTCACCTCTAAAAGTGGAGGTACCAGTATGGCTGAAATAGGAAAACTGAAAGAAATAATTAATATCCTTGATTTCCACCCCCTCTTCTCTCCCTGGCTATTGCCTGGAGGTTCCTTCCCAGAACAGCCTGATCAACAGGGACTCTAGATTCAGGACACTAAGCCTAACTGAGAGCAGGGACATAATCTTGAAAAGGAGGGATGGATAAAAATCTGCACACTTATGGCTACACTCCAACTCCAACTCCTTTCTGCTTTGTTCCCGAAATGCTGATAACCGTTCTTATTAACCCTGAATAAGAGACAGAAGATTTTTTTTTCTGATAAAATAACCAGCCTAAGGCCAATGGGCACATAAGAAAATCCTCAACATCACTAATCATTAGGGAAATGCAAATCAAAACCACAATGAGATACCACCTCACACACATTAGAATGGCTACTATCAAAAAAACAGGCAATGACAAGTGTTGGTGAGGATGTCGAGAAATTGGAATTCATGCATTGTTTGTGGAAATGTAAAATGGTGCAGCTGCTGTGGAAAACAGCACAGTGGTGCTTCACAAAATGCAAAATAAAATTAACATATAATCCAACAATTCCACTTCTGGGTATATATTCCAAAAGAATATCTGAAAGCAGGACCTCAAAGAGATGTTTTTTGTACACCCATGTTCATAGCAGTATTATTCGCAATAGCAAAGGGTAGAGGGAACCCAAGTTCCTTCATCTATCAACAGATGAATGGATGAACAATATGTGAGTCATATATAATTCAGCCTTAAGAATTCTGAGACATGCTACAACATGGATGAACCTTGAAGACATTATGTTAAGTGAAATAAGCCAGGCAACAAAATGGTAAATACTAAATGATTTCACTTACATGAGGAACCTAGAGTAGTCAAATTCATAGAGATAGAAAGTAGAATGATGGTTACCTGGAGGCGGAAAAGGGGAAGGAAGGGAAAAATGAGAAGTTGTTGTTTAATGGGAATAGAGTTTCAGTTTTGCAAGATGAAAGAGTTCTGGAAATCAGCTGCACACCAATGTGCACATACCTAACCCTACTGGTCTGTACTGTACTGTATAATTAAAAATGGTTAAAATTGTAAATTTTATGTTATGTATGTTTTACCACAATTAAAAATTTTAAGAACAACCTGAGAAAAAAGATTTACAGCTGTGTACCTTTCAGGCTGCTCCAACGAAACATCAAGAGCCAGATAACCTCAGGGTGAAGGCCGGCACTCTAGCCTGCTCAGGAACACAAGATATTTTCGTGACTCACTAGTGAAAGCTAAGGATCACCAGATATGAAGAAAGCTTTCAATATGAAAGATAGAGACCAAAACAAACAAGCATAAAAAGACAGCAAAAGCAGTCAATACAGGGTATTTAAATATCCCAATGAAAACCATTTCCATCCTGGAATTCTTTACTAGACAATCTGTCTCTTCCATGCACCTTTTCTCATAAAACTGCTGAAGGGTATGATCCATCTTCAAGATGGAGTAAACGAAGAAAGAGCAGCACATACAGCATAGGAAACAAGGAAATTCCCCAGGGGACCATGAAGGTAGATTGCATGCCTACTGCAGTCTGCAGGCCTAGAAAGCAGCTGGGCCAGTCGTAGCAGAAAGTAGAGGATTTCAGTAGAGATATCTCCAGAACAGCAACAAAACTGGTAGATTACTGATAGGTCTGACTGTACTGAGAATGATCTCAGAGTTCTATCAATGGGCTTGGTAATGGATTAGTGACAGGTATCACGTATGACATAAAACTAAGCAAATGAAAAGAAAACGAGAAGAAATGTAATCACAGTGTACTATGTGGTCCAACTGTGAATAATACAAGTAATAATTATTACAAAGTAATCATTACACTAATAAAAATGATAATATAACTATCAAGAGGATGAGAGGATTGTGTGAGGGGAGTGGGGAATGGAGGAAAGGAAAGTTAAATGCTAAGGAATCACTAAAATTGAGAACTACAAATAATCTGAAATAGTAGGTAAATTGCCAGTTTACAAATTTTGTTATAGCAAGTGTTGGTATATTGAATTTATGTACAAAAAGAGTTATCTGGAATCTTTGAGTGTCTCACCTCTGCTTGCCCTGTATGTGGTCCTAACTTTGTACCTCTCTGGTTGTTTGGGATCATAGCTCAAGAAATTACCCAGGTTGTATGGTTTCTCTGAACTCCACAGTGATGTCACTCATTTGATGCTGTCCTCCCACAGCCAGCCATAACCAGTGTGCAGAGTAATCCAGCAGGCATGACTTCCAGGCAGGGGATTTTCCTGCACATCTGGTCACAGTTGTTAATGATCCTCCTTTGCAACATGATTAATGAGTGCAATGTGTGATTAATGAGTGTGAGTATGTAGTTATTCATAAGGTATTTTGGAAAGTATCTAAGAGTATTGGTCAAAAATATCCTATGCCTGCATAGCTGTCCAGTGGACTAGAAGACCACCCATATCTATGCTTCTCAAAAGTTTACCGAAGTATTCTCAGAAGAAAAGAAAAATAGTACACAAAATAGCCACAAAGTAGCACACTATAAATGTGAAATTTCTCTGGCATCTTGAAGTTTATCTTTAAAAAGTCATTTAAAATTTGCAGGCATGTACATTTATGTTTGCTAAATATGTAAAATTTTAGTTTTTATTTAAATTGACTTTTATTGAGGTACAATTGACATACAGTATTATATTAGTTTCAGGTGTACAAATGGTGATTCAACATTTGTATACATTGTAAAATGGTCACCATACTAAGTCTAGTTACTATCTGTCACCTTACAAATGTAATACAATATTATTGACTATATTTTCCATGTTGTACATTATATTCCCATGACATTTATTTTGTAACTGGAAATTTGTGTTTCTTAATCTCCTTTACCCATTTCACCTCCCCGCAAACTCCCGCCCTTATGGCAACCACCAATCTGTTCTCTGTATCTATGAGTTTGGGGGTTTGTTTTGTTTGTTTGTCTTCTTTTCTTTAGATTTCACGTATAAGTGAAATGATGAGGTATTTGCCTTTCTCTCCCTGGCTTTCTTTTACTTAGTATAATACCCTCAAGGTCTGTCCATGTCACAAATGGCCAAATTTCATTCTTTTTTATGGCTGAGTAGTATTCCATCATATATATATATATATATATATATATATATATATATATATATATGTCACATCTTCTTTATTCAATCATTTGTTTATGGACACTTGGGTTGTTTCTATGTCTTGGCTATTTTAAATAATGCGCAGTGGGCATAGGGGTGCATATATCTTTTCAAATGAGTGTTTTCCTTTTCTTTAGATAGATATTCAGTAGTGGAATTGTTGGATCATATGGTAGCTCTATTTTCAATGTTTTGAGGAACGTCCATACTGTTTTCCATAGTAGCTGCACCAATTTACAATCCCTCCAACAGGGCTGGGGTGTGTTCCCTTTTCTCCACATTCTTACCAGCACTTTCTATTTCTCATCTTTTTGATAACAGCCATTCTGGCAGATGTAAGGTGATATCTCACTGTGATTTTGATGTGCTTTTCCCTGATGATTAGTGATATTAAGCATATTTTCCTGTACCTTTTGGCCATCAGGATGCTTTCTTTGGAAAAATGCCTATTCAGATCCTTAGGGAAAAAATCCTCTGAAAAAAATTGGATTGTTTGTTTTTAGTTATTGAGTTGTATAAGTTCCTTATATATAGGATATTAACCTCATATCAGAAATGTGATTTGCAAATAACTTCTCCCATTAAGTTGTCTTTGCATGGGGCAATGTCATGGAGTGTCACAACTGCCCACGTGCACAGACTTTAGCTAGGGAACAATATAATGCTGCCACTGTTCCCATTCGCCCACCCCTGCCAGGGAGCAGGGAAGTGCTGCAACTGCCTGTCCTATTTGGCTCCAGCAAGGCATCGGGATAGTGCCTGAACTGACGACTCCCTTCCATCTGTTTTAGAAAGGTTGGGGAGGGGGGCTGGGGAGGGTGCCACATCCAAGCTTGCAGCTTACACCACCAGGTTAGGTTGAGGGAGCAATAATAGCATTTGCCAGCGCCTCTGTCACCAGGGGGCATTTTGACTACCCGTGCCCCACCTCCAGCCAATGTTTTTAGATTAGCAAATGAATCTCCTTTCATATAGTCTAGGCTTCTTTCAAACTGCTGTTTTTTTCACTGGGTCTCAGGCCAAGTGAGACCTCATGCAAGCCCTTGAAGAGGGGAATCTCGGTTTCCTACAGCACTTAGGTCCCTTGGATGTCAGCCCTGTTGCTTTTCTAAGCCAGACATTTTGGGGGCTTGTCTCTTCAGTACAGCTCCTGGGGTTGGGGTGCCTGATGTGTGGCACCAACCCCTCTCTCCTCCAGGAGAAGCACCTGCCTGGTGAGATCCCTCCCTACAGTGTGCTGATGCACCAGGGATGGGTCTTGATGTGGTACTTTTATTCCTTATTGTAGGGAGCAGTTCATCTAGTTTTCAGATATTCTTCAAGGATAATATCCACATATAGCTATAGATTTGGTGTGTTCCTGGGAGGAGATGAATTCAGAATGAGTGCCTATGCTGTCATTTTGGACTCCCCATAAAATTTTAATAGCTAACATTTACTGAACATTTGGGGGCGTGCTGTGTCTAATACTTTACAATATCTTTTCTTTGCACAGTAGATATCAAAGGTAAATGCATATTTCAATTCTATACAATAGGAAAGGAAATAAAAAGAAAGCATCAATTACTTTTTAGACAAAAAATTTTATAGTTGGACAGAACCTCTAAGGTAATTGAATACATTAATTGAAACTAATTGCTGGAGTTTATATTTTTCTCTTCGAAATTTATTTTTTTGTTTTATTCAATTTGTTTAAACTAAAACAAAACAAAACAAAAACCAGTTCACCCATTAACTGTTTCTTACTTGATCTTAATGGCCATTTTAAGAGATATTTTCTAATCTCATTTTATAGATAAGGAAACAGAAACACAGAAAGGCTAAGTAATTTTCCAAAGGTCATACAGCTAGTAAGAAGTGAAAAAAGAGTTTAAATATTGCAGTGCAATTTGTATGCATGCAGGCTCTGTATTCAGATTCTTTGTAATAATTTAGTCTTTTATAACTGCCTCTCTTATGTGTGGTCTTCAGTTTTTCATTTATGGGTATGAGAACTACAATTTGAAAAGCATAAATCTATTTTATCTACTTCCATTCATGATGGCAGAGGCTAATAAAATCAACAGCAAGAAGGTCACCACATTTAAAAAATACTGGTCAGCAAATAACTGATTTGATTAAAAAAGAAACAACAGATATTATCATAATCCCAACATTAATACTATAAATATCTTTGTGCCCTTAGTAGAGGATCACTTTGGAAGCAGTAGGCTAAGGCTAGGTCTTCTTTTGCTCTATTGATAACACACTTTACTTGCTAGGCTCCTAGAGCTCATGTAGATGGGATTTATTGACAGTCTACCATGTGCCAATCACTCGGCTAGCTGTGTGTGTGTGACATTTTACTCCCACACACAGCTCTTTGAAGCAGGTATTATTTTTGTACCCATTTTACAGATTAAAAAAGTACAGCCCTTGGGAGGACAAGTAATTTGCTTAAGATTACTCAACTAATGAATCATAGGAGCAGGAGTCTTGCAAGCTCGAACAGTTGGACTCAGCAACTCGTGCTTTTAACAATTATTTTATATCGCTGACCCCCTTCACCATCTTTTGTCCTCATATTTGATAATGCAAAAGCCAAATTTAATGGTCATTTTCAACCTTCCATTTTTATGTCTTTAGCAGTATATGGATTCCCACCCACTCCATGCTATAGAGTTTGTTATCTTTGCATCAACTGCTAACCTATGTTGTGGGATTCAGTGGGTAAAAGTGCTGTACTTTCTTGGAGCCTTCAGTGTGGTGTATGGCCAGAGTGCTTCTGTGTACCCAAGAGCTTTTGACCAGAAAGGTGGCCTTTTGAGTCAGAAAAGCTAACTGGAATGGACTTCCCAGCCAGAATATCAAAGTTCTTTCATGCATTACATCGAAGTCCTTCAGTGATGTTTCAAGATCAAAACAGCAATTTAAGGATGATTTCAGCTCTTTCAACAAAATTGTTAGCTCAGTTGTCTAAGGCAGAGGTTTCTCATCCTCAGCACTATTGATATTTTGGACTCAATAATTCTTTGCTAGGTGGGGGCTGTCCTGTGAATTGTAGGATATTTATCAATAGTAGCATCCCTGGACTCTACCACCAGATGCAGGTAAAGTTATGATAAGCAAAAGTGTCTCTAGACATTGCTAAATATTCCTTGGTTGGGGGTGGGGGGACAAAACTGCCCCCAGCCAAGAAACACTGGTCTAAGATAAGATTCTTTCTACATACATTTCCAAGCAAAAGCTCATCGGGTGTTATGTTGTTTTATTTATTTCAGAATAACACCTTCTAGGCTGACTTCAACATAAAGCTTACTCAGGTTAAATTTACATCTACTAAGAGACTAAGAGAAAGTAATCACTATATTGCTCTTCTTTGTTTTTCAGTGCTTACTACCATCTTTAAATTGTATATGCCCATGCCCCCAAATCACACGTCCCTCACACACATCAAGCACCAAACCTCAAAATTCACCTACAAAGCCATCATCTCCTCCTAAACATCCTACAGGAACTTCAAGACAAAGTGTCCCACACTGAACTCATTCTCTGCCTCCACAAATGTCCTCTTTGTTCCTCACTCCCAGGATAAAATTGGTGTCCAGATATTTTCTATTTGATTTCCTTAAGGGCTCTCAAATCTGACCTTTGGCATCCACATGGACTTCCCCCGTTGGGAAATGAGTGTGACTTCCTCCGTTCACACTCATTTCCCATTCAAATTGCCACAGGAGCCTGCTGACTAGTCCTTCTACCTCCAGGCCATTGTCCACACTGTTGCCCCAGTTAACTCTCTAAAACACAAATCTCATTCTTTCCCTCCTGTGAAATTATTCCAAACCCCCTTAGCTGGGCTTTCGAATACCTTCACAAAGTAGCCCTTGCTTTCTTCCATCTTATAACAATACATTAGTGAGGATTACATTTGCTGCTAGAATAAAGGCACCAAAAGAACCTGAGACAGATATTAAGTACATAAAACATATATCCTATTGTATTCAAGTAATGGTTGTGCGTACTGTAACAGGTTTGAAGATGTAAACGCCTGAGGTTTATGTGCCTTTTATATTAGGAAAGATGTGAATTTCAGTACACACTCTCAGGTATGCCCAAAACTCAACCTATTTTCTCTATAAATGAATCTAATTTCTATTTTAGATTTTCTCCTTTATTTTTCCACTTTTTCTCATATGTTGCATCTAAGTTTTGAGCACTTAAGTAAGTCACATAGTTTTTAGTGCAAAATAAGACATTTTCTATGGTGAAAGGATCTGCTATTTAACAATTATGCACAAGGCAACCAGTATAAATCAGGAATATTCCAGGTAAATGGAGAAATATGGTCACCTTTGACTTAGGTAATGTTAGTCTAGTAGTAGCGGGGTGTGGGTATCTGGAGAGTATTCAGTCACCATCTTTCCATACAAGATGTACAGATAATATTACATCCAGATGTCCAGAAGAAAAAAAAAAATGTTCTGCCTCATTCTATCTGGTCTTTGGTCATCTGTCCATTCATCTCTCAGCTGCTTTCACCCTCTTTTCTAGCAATAGGCATCTCTAGTCTGGCTAATAGTCAGGTCCTCTCTAAGCTCTCCTGAGGTGGACAGAAAAGATTTAACTCTATTGTTCTTCACTGGAACATGATTATGCCTATCTCAGGCATTTCTATGCAACCATGTCTGTGTCATGCTACATGCTGCAACATTTTGTGAACATGCAGTCCTCTTGAGCTCCACCCAGAAAACAGGTCTCCACCCTCCACCGTTCTTGAATGCTGAATTCTCTCAGGTTTCTATTCACCACCCCACCCCTAACTAGGAAACAGACTATGCATGAGACACAGGATTGCTTTTTCAGGAATCCATCTGAATCTAAGTTATTTGTCATCTTCTCTTTGCCCTCCCCATGTAATCTTTACCTCTTTGGCAGTGAGATAGCCTGACTTGTTATCTATTTTCTTAGATTTGTTGTTTGTGACACAAACTTTTTACCCTAGTATTATAGGGCTAAAGACTTTAAAATGCAAACTCCTATTGACACTTAAAGTTGTTTTCTTTACTCATGTGTCTTGCCATCTTTCCCCTAAGACAATGAATACTGCTGACAATAGGGTGAAAAGCAAAAACTCCAAAAGCAATACAACCCAAATCCTTGATAAGTATAAAAGCATATCCAATTTTTTCATCTACTAAAGACAAATGAATTCAAGATTAGAAGAAAAGAGTATGGGAACTGCAATGGTTAATTTTGTATGTCAACTTGGCTAGGCAATGGTGACCAGTTATTTGGTGAAATACCAGTCTGGGTCTTGCTGTGAAGGTATTTTTTAGATATGATTAATTTTGGTAGACTTTGAGTAAAGCTGATGAATGTGGGTGAGTGCCTTCTAATCAGTTGGAGACTTTAAGAGCAAAGTCTGAGGTTTCCCAAAGTAGAAGGAATTCTCTTCAAGACTGCAGCACAGGAACGCTGCCTGAGTTACCAGCCTGCTGCCCTGTCATACGGACTTCAGACTCTCCAGAACCAGCCCCCACAATTTCATGAACCAAGTTCTTAAATCTCTCTCTCTCTCCCCATCTCTATCTATCCTATTTGTTCTGTTGCTCTAGAGAACCCTAACTAGTACAGGTGTATAAATGGAGTTTTATTGAATTGTACACATCAGTAGACCTGAATTGTTATACATAGCCCATGGTGATCAGCAAAAATTTTCGATAGTGGCAGAGAGAGTGAGTGAAGTCTGTTTAGAAATCTCAGTCTTGGCAGGACTTAAGGAGTAAGGGGTGATCCATGCTGTCAAAATCTATATGAAGTTAAAGGAGAAAAAATAATTTCAATAAAGCTTCTGTGGAGAGTCACTGCAACCAGACTGATTAGGTCCAGTTGAAAAGCAAATGTTAAAAATAGGTAAAATGAGAAGAGAGATCACTAATTCTAAGACTTGAGCACTCAAAGTAAAAAGGACGGAAGAGAAGAGCAATAGTTAGAAAGAACTACCAAGTCAAGTTTCAGTTTCTCAATTATTTGGCTTGAGAGTAGGGCTATCAATCCAGAAATCATCACTTTTTCCCCTGCCAAGAAGGAGGCCCTGAGACACTGATGGTGAAGGAGCCTAGTTTCTTCCTTAGGCTAACAGTGAGAATTCCATAGAGTACCACTATTTGCTTGGTTGAACAGTAGCTGATGGAGAAGAGTTCAATGATACCAAGATAAAGTGATGGGCACATCTCTCTAATGGCTTCTTACAGAAGCTTGAAGGACAGGAAGCTAATGAACACAGGTGGGTAACACAACTGGCCAAGCCAAGTAATTCAGGGTCCAGATGATTATCCTAAAAGGAGATTTCAAAATTAAAATGGAAACATAAAGACGTTGCATTATATCACGTTTTCTACGAATAAAATGTGTACACTTCCAATGGTAATGGTTGCACTCTCAGAAGATAATAGCATGTACGTTACATGTTTTAAAATCAAAATATTACACTCTAGTAATTTTTTTAACTTCTTGTGGTCTAACTTTGTTAATGATTCCCTCATGGAAATTCTTTCCTTGCTGTTGACCTTGACCTTAGTAAGAAAAATCATCATCTTTCTATTTTTAAGCCTTGTCAGCAAATATCTTCCTTTCTTCTTCCAGTCCACTCTGGATTATAAAGCAAAAACAGTAAAATATGGAGCAAAGTATAGCAAAAAAAAAAAAGTCATTTACACTGCTATTCTGACAGCTATTATCAGCAATAACTATCTTTTCTAAGCTGTTCAAAAGTGAGTCCACACCGATAAGTGGAAACATTTTTTATAAGTGCTGTATAATAATATCTGACATGTATATAGCACCTTTCATCTGCAAGAATCCCGAAGTACCATGTGGAGTATCCTGGGATCATGTCACCTACTAAAGAAATACAACAATCTCTGGAGTACATGTAATATTCCACAGTACTGGTATTCTTGGGGATAGGGCAAAAGTAAATACATTTTGCTCTTCAGAACCTACCTAGTCTCTCCAGAACCAACCTGGCTTACCCTCTAGTTTCATATGTACAACCCGTGGCCCAAGAAGGTAAACTCTACTATTTCTTCCTTTTCTGCTTCCATGGGAAGGCTGATTCTTGAACAACTGTGGGTTGTTCAAACCTTATCTAAGCACTGATTTGTTCGGACTGCTCTTTATTTATAAACGAGCTTGTGGAAATTAATTAAAACCTAACATTAGTAGAAATGCCTTTGAAACTTGAACCACTTTTTAAAATTGAAGTATAGTTGATTTACAATGTTGTGTTAGTCTCTGGTGTACAACAAAGTGATTCAGTCATTCCTCTATATACATTCTTTTTCAGATTCTTTTCCATTATAGGTTATTACAAGATATTGAATATAGTTCCCTGTGCTATACAGTAGGTCCTTGTTGTTTCATCTATTTTACGTACAGTAGCATGTATTTGTTAATCCCAAATTCCTAACTTATCCCTCTCCCTGCTAACCCCTTTGGTAACCAGAAGTTTGTTTTCTATGTCCATGAATCAGTTTTTGTTTTGTAAATAAGTTCATTTGTATCATTTTTTTAGATTCCATACATAAGTGATATCATATGATATTTGGCTTTCTCTGTCTGACTTACTTTACTTAGTGTGATAATTTCTAGGTCCATCTATGTTGCTGAAAATGGCATTATTTCATTCTTTTTTATGGCTGAGTAATATTCCATTATATATATGTACCACATCTTCTTTATCCATTCATCTGTCCATGGACACTTGGGTTGCTTCCATGTCTTGGCTATTGTAAATACTGCTGCTATGAACATCAAGGTGCATGTATCCTTCCAAATCAGATTTTTTATCTTTTCCAGATACATGCCCAGGAGTGGGATTGCTGGATCATATGGTAGCTCTATTTTTAGTTTTTTTAAGGAACCTCCATACTATTCTCCGTAGTAGCTGTACCAATTTACATTCCTACCAACAATGTAGGAGGGTTCCCTTTTCTCCACACCCTCTCCAGCATTTATTGTTTGTAGACTTTTTGATGATGGCCATTCTGACTAGTGTGAGGTGATACCTCATTGTGGTTTTGATTTTCATTTCTCTGATAATTAGCAATGTTGAGCATCTATTCATGTGCCTGTTGGCCACCTGTATGTCTTCTTTGGAAACATATCTATTTAGGTCCTCTGCCCATGTTTTGATTGGATTGTTTGTTTTTTCATATTGAGCTGTATAAGTTGTCTGAACATTTTGGAAATTAATCCCCTGTCAGTTGCCTCATTTGCAAATATTTTCTCCCATTCCATAGGTTGTCTTTTTGTTTTGTCTATGGTTTCCTTTGCTGTGCAAAAGCTTATAAGTTTGATTAGGTTCCATTTATTTATTTTTGCTTTTATTTCTTTTGCCTTGGGAGACTGACTTAAGAAAATATTGCTATGATTTGTGTCAAAGAATGTTTTGCCTATGCTGAACCAATTTTGACACTTACTTCTGTTACCTTCTATCTGTAGATTTGGGGCAGGTTTCTTAATTTCTCTCAGCTTCATTTTTTAAAATGGAGATGCTAATATTATACTTAGTCCAAAATGATCTTATAAATTTACAGTGACTAGCAGAGTAGTTATGATAGTGTAGGCACAAAATGAATGTGTTTTTCTTCATTTCCACAATATATGTCTATAGGAAACAGTGTATGTCTGTTGATTAAATCAAGGTGGGGGGTTAGAGAGTGAGGGTTCTATTATTTCTTAATAGAGAAGTTAACTTTAGTAATGGACACATGAATTTGATTTCACAATCTTTGGGTTTATCAGTTACTTGATGCCTCCAATTAACCCTGTATACTCAAAGGAAAAACAATAACCCCTACTCTCCTTACTAAAGACTTAGGATAAATTGAATAGTGTTTGTAATACAGTTCTGCTTCCTCAGAAAATGGCAGAAAATGGTGCTGTGTAAAGATAATGCAACATTACTCTGGTTATGATTGTTGACCAAAAGCAAAGTAGAAAGAAATTAATGAATGTAAGGAAAATATTCACAGAGTTTATAGTAAACAGTTTATATTAGTGTAAAGTAAATGAAAAGGAGTACAAATGCTATCTTAAAATGACCCCCATCACTCTCCTACCCTTCATTGTAAAAGATCGGAGGAATAGAGAAAACCAATAGAGGGCGAGCCACCTGATTTTTCTAGACTACATAAGATATTCATTTAGCAAATAGTTATTAACAACTCATTCTTCAAAGCATGGCAACATTTCATTCTCAGGTCAAACAAAAAGATACTCAGTTCAACTATTATTCCTTGGTACCTACAACAGAAAAGTGCCATGCTTAGTCTCAGTAATAATGAGCTAGAAAGATGAGAAAACCTTCATCCTCCAAGAAAGGGACCCACAGCTATGTCATAAAAGACAAGATGTTAAAAGTTATGACATAACTGTAAAAAGCATGAGCTTTGGAACTGGCTAGTTATCTAAAAAACAGCTCTGCATTTACTAGCTTTATGATTTTCTCTAAATTCTCTGTTTCCTCATACTTAATTCAGAGATATTTTAAGCACGTGATAAGTTTACATGAGAAAGTACTTTCCAAAGGGCCTGGCCTGTGGTATTCGCTCAATATACATTAACTTTAAAAATGTTAAAATTTTTGTCATTATTTACTAATAATTGAGGGTATAATGAATTTAGATCAGTGACTCTCAACTGGGAGTGATTTTGACCTCCAGGAACATTTAGTGATATCAGAAGATATTCTGGGTGTCAAACTTGGGGGAATGGAGAGGGAAAGGACAACTACCCAGTGGGTAGAGAGAGGTCAGGGATGCTATTAAACATCCTGCTCTAAACAGGACAACCTCCCACAATGAAGAATTACCCGGCCCCAAATGTCAATAGCCCCAAAGTTCAGAAACCCTGATTTAGAGAAAAGTTATCTATTTATCTATCTGCCTCTCTATCTAGTATCTATGTATCCATTCAGCCATCAATCAAAATTGGTTTTTATCAACTAAACTAATTTAGTTGCTGTTAGGTTGATTGAGAATTAAAACAAAACAAAACAAAAAACTAAAAAAACCACTACATCTCTAAAATGAAGTTTAGAGTAGGTTAGGTGTGAATCCTAGAGATGAGAACAGAACCTAGGATCCAGAAAAAATATTGGTACTGCTGGTGATCAAACACTGAAGTCCATTATTATTAAAACAATAAACATAGAAACCATGGTATTGCTATTGGAAAGTATAACAATATTAGTGATACTTGCTACTCTGTCAAGGAAGGGAGAACAGAAAAAAAAAGAAAGAAAAAAATCAGTCAAAACAGAGGCTACTAAGGCCAATGAATCTCTTATGGAGAGTGACATGTTTTAAGCCCAGCCTCAGGAGCCTGCTACTTTACTAAAGGGAAAATGAGAAAACCTGAAATACCATAGAAAGAATTTCTGGTCTGTCTCCTGGGGGAATGGGCCTTCCATTCAAGTAAATAGCTCTTTTTGATATAGAGAGTGAGAAAGAGAAGGATGTAACAATACAATCGGTCTCCCGTGGTGCAGATGGTAGGTAGAGAGGCTGACAAAACTTGTAGCTGAATGTCTGGTCTTGGGAGGGCAGGAAGCCCCAGGAAAGCAGCCAGGAGCCAAAGGGAATGAATGCAGCAGAGTTTAACCTGGAAAGGAGTGAATGCACAGGGAGGGCCAGGATCCCTGAATTGTGTTTTATGTAACTGCAGTTAAGAAAGCTGCAGATGAGAAAAGGAACTGGACTAGGGTAAGGAGTGTTGGGCAAAGGGGAAGTAATCTCTCTTAAAAGGATTTGTAGCCAGGGCCCAAAGCTCTAAAAATATCATACACAGATATTGAGTAATCATAGAGAAAATTCCTAAGTGCAGTTAGAATACAGAGAATAGGAAGGATCATCCCAACTGTCTGAGACAGCAGGACAGAGGCACTTTGAAATATTCTAGCCTAAAGACTTTTTACCCACTCACTGTGCTTTTGGAAGAGTTGACAGTAAAGCTTAGCAGGTTTGATTATAATTAGTTTTCATATTCATGTCTCACAAGAATGTTCAAATGCAGCAAATATGTGCCTCTGCTATGACCTTAAATACAGGTCTAGGTATTTAAGATCAGAGTCAGGGTCTAGTGGGATGAGGTGCAATGTTGATAGTGGCATAGGGTAGGGCATAGGGAGACAAGCATAAACTTCAAGGTAAATATTAAGCTTCAAGGTAAATAAAATAAATATTTTAAATACATATATGATACTCTGAATCTAGAGAAGACAGAAAAATTAAATCTCACTGGAGGAATTGTGAAAAGTATCACAAAGGAGGTGACATTTGAACTAAACTTTTATCCTTCCATATGATGAAGACATTCTAAGGCAAATATATTTTTGATTATAGCTAGTGTTAGCACTTGAACAAGTTAGTAAGTACAACATGTCTGGAGCCTGAACTCACATCTGGGACCTAGAGAGAAGAGAATTCAGAAAAGAGAAAAATTGCTAGTATAACATAAAGGTACCCAAATTTGGACAAATCGGCAATTTTCCTGATTGAATCTATGTTAAGAAAAAAAAAAATATCAGGCCAAGGAGTTACTACAGAAATGGGTATGAATGGGCATTCATGGACTTTGTTCATCAGAGAGACCCGTAGCTCTCCACTTAGCTCTCAGTTAGAAGAGGGCAGAGAAGCTATTGGCAGCCCCCCTAGTAACAACCAGGAATAAGGGAAGAGAGAGAAAATCTGTACATTTGCAACATTTGCAACCTAAGGCCACTTAATATAGAGGCAAATAAGACTTTTATGCCTAAAAATCTTATTCTATTTTATAAATTGTCAATTAATTAATGCTCATAAGTAAAGACTCTGAGTCAAAGTGAAAGACAAATATTAGGCAGTAATGGCTATTTAAAAGCTAAGGTAGGGAGATGCAAAAGGGAAGAGATATGGGGATATATGTATATGTATAACTGATTCACTTTGTTATAAAGCAGAAACACACCACTGTAAAGCAGTTATACTCCAATAAAGATGTTAAGGAAAAAAAAGCTAAGGTAATATGTAATATATTTTAGACATATAGGTAAAAGAGACTTTTGTTTTCCAGTTCCACTTGTAATGAGCTTGGAAGTTGCCAGTCAATCCTAACAAAAAGTAAAAAGTTGAACAGACTGAAAAATCAACAACTCTTCTTGGATCCATAAGAGAGGGAAGAAAACAGGGCAAACCTCTGAGACTGGAGAGACAGACAGGCAAATTCAGGGAGTCACAGCTGACCCGAGCAGAAACTCAGGATTGGAAATGGCCAGGGGAACCTGTACTGGGTAGGAAAACCTGAAATGTAATTGACAAATTGCTGGAGGCTCAGTGGACAACTCTGAGAGTTAAAAGCTTTAGGGGGAACCCAGTCATCGAACATCCCTCACAATATTGTCAGATTTACCTCTAGGAGCTTAACCAGATCCCCACAGTATATCAGAGAAAAATTCCCTCATGCCTCTGGCAGGGGGAGGGAAAAAGGAACCATATTTAAATACACCAGAGCACTCTGTTCTCTTTAAGAAGGGCTGCCCCTAAGAGAAAGAAGTGCTCCAGAGCCTAGCCTGCTGGGGTATTATAAGAGCCTAACTGACCTGGGGAAAAGAAATACACAACTCCAGCCCACTCTAGCCATCCTGTCCCACTTAAAGTGGGGAATAAAAGAAAAACAAAACAAAAAAGCCCTGAGAACCATTTGTGAAGTTCACAGTCCAGAGACACAGGCTCACTAAAAGACTCAGACCTAATCATAAGATTAGAGAATTCTTCCCCTACCCCCACAATTCACCATCACATTAATAAAGGCCTATTTACAGGGGTTCCTTTGACCTGGTACATCATGTTCAGCTATAAAGAAAATAAAAGTTACAAGTCATACCAAAAGGCAAAAAGCACAATTTGAAGAGACAAAGCAAGCATCAGAACCAGACATGGCAGAGATATTGGAATTGTCAGGCCAGGAATTTAAAACAACTGTGATTAATATGCTAAGGACTCTAACGGATAAAGCAGACAGCATGCAAGAACATATGGGCAATGTAAGCAGAGAGATGGAAGTTCTAAGAAAGAACCAAAATATAAATGCTACAGATAAAAAAATAAAACCACTGTAACAGACATGAAGAATACCTTTGATGGGCTTATTAGCAGACTGGACATGGCTGAAAAAGGATATCTGAGCTATGGAATATATCAATAGAATCCTTGAAAACTGAAAAGCAAAGAAAATAAATACTGAAAAAAATAAAAAAACAGAACAGAATATCCAAGGACTATGGACTAGCTACAAAAGGTAAAACATACACGTAATGAAAATATCAGAAAGAGAAGAAAGATTGAAAGGTGCAGAAGAAATGTATGAAACAATAACAACTGTGAGTTTCCCCAAACAATAACATCTGAGAATTGTCAGATATCAAACAATAGATCCAGGGAGCTCAGAGAACACCAAGAAGGATGAATGGCAAAAAAACCCAAAACACACACACACACACACACACACACACACACACACACACACACAAAATTACACTTAGGCATATGATTTTCAAATTACAGAAAATGAAAGATAAAGAAAAAATTTTAAAGAAGCAAAAGGGAAAACAACAACAAACACACCTTACTTATAGAGGAACAATGATAATAAAAGATGCAAAAATCTTCAAAAAAATACTAGCAAATCGAATCCAAGGAAGTATAAAAATAATTATACACCTCAGCCAAATGGTATTTATTCCAGATATGTAAGGCTGGTTCAACATTTTAAAATCAAGTAACATAATCCATCATATCAATAGACTAAAAAAGAAAAATCATATGATCATATCAATAGATGCAGAAAAAGCATTTGCAAAATACTTTCCCATTCATGATAAAAACTCTCAGTAAACTAGGAATGTAAGAAAATTTTCTCAAGTTGATAAAGAATATCTACCAAAAACTTCAGTTAACATTATGTGAAAAACTTGAAGCTTTTCCACTATGATCAGGAACAAAGCAAGGATCCCCTCTCACCACTCCTTTTCAACACCATCTGGAAGTTCTTGCTAATGCAACAAGGCAAGAAAAGGAAATAAAAAGTATATGGATTGAAAAGGAAGACATAAAACTGTCTTTGTTTGCAGATGACATGATTGTCTACGTAGAAAATCTGAAAGAATTAAAAACAAACAAACAAACAAAAGTACTTCCTAGAACTGGTGAGCGATTATAGTAAGGCTGCAGGATACAAGGTTCATATACAAGTCAATTGCTCTCCTATATACCAACAATGAATAAGTGGAATTTGAAGTTAAAAACACAATATTATTTACATTAGCACCCCAAAATATGAAATATTTAGGTATACAGCTAATGAAATATGTATAAAACCTATAAGAGGAAAATTATAGAACTCTGATGGACAAAATCAAAGAACTAAATAAATGGAGAAATATTCCATATTCAAGGACAGGAAGAGTCAATATTGTCAAGATGTCAATTTTTCCTGATCTGATATATAGATTAAATGCAATCTCAATAAAAATCCCAGAAAGTTATTTTATGGATATCAACAAACTCATTCTAAAGCTTGTATGGAGAGGCAAAAGACCCAAAATAGCCAACACAATATTGAAGGGGAAGAACAAAGTTGGAGGACTGACACTATACAACTACAAGACTTACTATAAAGCTACAACAATCGTGACAGTGTGGTATTGGCAAAAGAACAGACAAATAGGTCAATGGACAGAACAGTGAGTCCAGAAGTAAACCCCCCAAAATATAGTCAACTGAGTTTTGACAGAGGAGCAAAGGCAATTCAACGGAACAGATAGCCTCTTCAACAAATGATGCCAGAACAACTGAACATCCACATACAAAAAAAAATGAATCTAGACACAGACATTATACCCTTCACAAAAATTAGCTCAAAATGGATTTTAAACCTAAATGTAAAATACAAACTTATAAAACCCCTGGAATATAACAGAGGAAAAAAACCTAAATGACCTTGGTTATGGAGATGTCATTTTAGATATGACAACAAAGACATGATTCATGAAATTAATAATGATATGGACTTCATTAAAGTTAAAAACCTCTGCTCTATGGAAGATAATGTCAAGAGAATGAGAAAGACAAGCCATAGACTAGGAGAAAATATTTGTAAAATACACATTTGATATACAAAGAACTCTTAAAATGCAACAATAAGAAAACAAACAACCAGATTAAAAATGGGTCAAAGACTTTAAACAGATACCTCATTAAAGAAGATATATGGAAGGCAAATAAGCATATGAAAAGATGCTCTACATCATATGTCATCAGGGAAATGCAAATTAAAACAACATGACATACTACTTCATACCTATTAGAATAGCCAAAATCTGGAACAACGATAACACCAAATACCAATTAGGATGTGGAGCAACAGGAAATCTTTTCATTGCTGGTGGTAATGTAAAATAGTACAGACACTTTGGAAGGCAGTTTGGTGGCTTCTCACAAAACTAAACATACTCTTACGATACTATCCAGCAGTCATGCTCCTTGGTATTTATCCAAAGGAGTTGAAAGCTTATTGTTCACCTGCCAATGCAGGGGACACGGGTTCGAGCCCTGGTCCGGGAAGATCCCACATGCCGCAGAGCAACTAAGCCCATGTACCACAACTACTGAACCTGTGCTCTAGAGCCCACGAGCCACAACTACTGAAGCCCGTGCACCTAGAGCCCATGCCCTGCAACCAGAGAAGCCACCGCAATGAGAAGTCCGCACACCACAATGAAGAGTAGCCCCCCCTCACCACAACTAGAGAAAGCCCGTGCACAGCAACGAAGACCCAACACAACCAAAAATAAATAAATAAATTTCTAAAAACCCCTGCACATAGACATTTATAGCAGATTTATTCATAATTGCCAAAACTTGGAAGCAATCAGGAAGTCCTTTAGTAGGTGAATGGGTAAATAAACTGTAATACATACAGACAGTGGAATATTATTTAGAGCTAAAAAGAAATAACCTTTAAAACAATAAAAAGACATGGAGGAATCTTAAGTGCACATTGCTAAGTGAAAGAAGCCAATCAGAAAAGCCTACATACTGTATGATTCCAACTATAGGACATTCTTGAAAAAGCAAAAATACAGACATAATAAAAAACATCAGGGGTTGCTAGGGGGGTGAGATGGGGGTGGTGTGGTGGTGGAGCAGAGATGAATAGATAGAGTACAAAAAAATTTTAAGGCAGTGAAAATACCCTGTATGATATTACAAACATGGACACGTGTCATTATACATTTATCTAAACCCATAGAATGTACAAGGGTGAGCCCTAATATAGATAATGGACTTAGGGTGATAATGATGTGTCAATGTATGTTTATCAATTATAACGAATGTACCACTCTGGTGGGGTTGTTGATTATGAGGGAAGCTACGGATGTGTGATGGCAGGACATATATGGAAAATATCTGTACCTTCCTCTCAATTTTGCTGTAAACCTAAAATTCCTCTTAAAAAATGTTTAAAAATATATTTAAAGGAGGAGACATTTCAACTTTTCCAGGCTAAAGCCTAAATAAGAAGTTGGTTCATTAAGAACAAGTCATATGCGAAATTTTGAAAAAGAACAATAAGTGGTACCCCTAATATCTGAAAATAAAATATATTATAAAGCACCGATAATTAAAACAGTGTGGTATTGGTTCAGGAATAGGTGGACAGATCAATGGAATAGGACAAATTTCCAAAAGGAAACCCAGGTGTATAGGGACATTTAAAATATGATAACGATGATGCCTCAAATCAATGAGGTGAAGATGGACATTTTATTAAAAGGTTTTTAGGACCACTGGTAGCCACTTGGAATAGATGACGTTCTACCTATTCCTCATATTGCTTACCAGTATAAACTCCAAATACACCAAAGTGTTTTTTTTTTTTTTTTTTTTGCGGTACGCGGGCCTCTCACTGTTGTGGCCTCTCCCGTTACAGAGCACAGGCTCCGGACGTGCAGGCTCAGCGGCCATGGCTCACGGGCCCAGCCGCTCCGTGGCATGTGGGATCTTCCTGGATCGGGGCATGAACCCATGTCCCCTGTGTCGGCAGGCGGACTCTCAACCACTGCACCACGAGGGAAGCCCCAAAGTTTTTAAATGGAAAAATGAAACCATAAATGTATTTATAGAAAGCATGTGTGAATTCTTTCATAAACTGAGAGTAGGAAACTATAACTTGTGTGACAAAGAAAAAAAAAGTCAAGAGCAAAATTCAAAAAGAAGTGACAAACTGGGAAAAATATTTGCAACTCCTAGAAACTGGAAAAAAAGTGAATAACAACCCACCAGAAAAATGATTAAAAGATATGAATAGAGACCACAGAAAAAGTAATGCAAATGGCCTTTAAACATATGAAACAAAAGCACAACTTCACCCAGAGAGGCTATATTGACATTCTATCTCTCGACTATGATATGGCAAAAAGTCCAAAAACTTTCACAACACACTTTCTTAGACAGACTATAAGTAAAGAGGTGCTCTCTTGTAATGCTGGTGGGAGAACAAAATGGCACAACATCTAGGAAAGAAAAATATCCACCAAATTTGGCAACATCTACCAAATTTACAGAAGCATTTACCCCTTGTCCCAGAAATCTGACTTTGGAGACTTTTATTTCAGCATTGTTTCAAATAAGAAAAAATTGAGTAAGAAAAGGTGGAAAATAAAAAATAAACGTTCATATTTACTTGTGTTTAAATTAAGGAACACTAAAACCTTGAACAAAATAAAAACGGTTATCCACAGGAGTCAGGAGAGAATGAGATTTCTTAGTGTTTACCTTTTTATATCATTTTTTATATTGTAAATGTATTATCAATAATTATTCAAAAACTTTAAAAATTCATTTCTAGACTGTTTTGTTTTTTAAAAATCTGGCTATTCTGCTGCAGTTCTAACCACTTGCAATATTTTTAAAAATCAAAACATAAACCTAATTATGCCAGATTAAAACTATTGGTATGTTTCTCATTGCCGGAGAAAAATCCCAATTCCACATATTGCATATAAGACCCTTCCTGATTTGTTCTTCCATAGATCAGCGTCTACCTACTTTCCTTTTCTTTGTTTAGCAAATCCCTATTCATTTTTAACATTTGGCTCTGGACAGTTTCTCTCCCATCCCTCCTTCTCTTCCCTACACTAGTCTATATTTCTCAGTCACCAACTATATCACATTCCTCTTTTTTTTTTTTCTCTCTCCTTCCCCTTGCCTGCCTTTCTGGAGAACAAATAGTGCATCTTAGCTGCCAGTGTTTGGCACATGGTAGGTAGTTATTGTTTATTGGGTGGGTGGATGGGTGGAGTAGACAAGATGCCACTGATTAAGCTACTGTCTCTCAATACCACACCTAACCTCCTCTACTCCGCTTTGCCTCTGCCTGGAATGGAAGGATGCAAACTACCTATTTCTGCTCGGCCAGAGGCTCCTTGTTAGGTGTCTCCAATAGCGGGCGCCAGAGGAAAACTGCAAGGCTCCTGTGGGGAGAAGGGACTTGCTCCTTCCTTCCTATGGGTTTCCCGTTCCTGTTAGTGGCACCCCAGCCTCATTTCTTCACCCGAGCAAATGTCTGTGTTCTGTTAGCAGCAGCTGAATCCTGTTGGCAGTCAGTTTTTCCCACACTTGAAATACCAGATACACGACCCCCCTCAAAATCTCCAGTGCCAGCCTAGCAGTGTCCCTCCTCAGAGGCCTGACTTTCAGCTCCAAAGGCCCCTTCCACTAGGCTTCCAATTTAGAGCAATTGTAACTTCTTCCCTTGGTTCCCTCAACCCAAGGCTTGAAGCTGAAGTTGCTACCTTCTAATACCTCAGAGTTCCCTTTTGCCTTTTCAGTTCTTCGAAACCTAATTAACAAGTCTTTATATCAAATTCCCTCTGTTAAAATAGCTAGTGTGGCTTCTGCCTCTTGCCTAGAGCCTGGGTGAAGCTGCAGTGTGTCCACCTTCAGCATATCCACACCTGTACTGGGTGTGACCTGGGACTGGATTTCTCCTCACTATTGGCTGCACAGATGAGTCCTGGGATCTTCTCCCAGGTTCTGTACTAAAATCCTCCATGTATTGAATAAGCTGATGGTGTCTCTACATGGGCCTGGGTGGAAAGGAAGGACCAGCTTTCAGCAGTTCTAAGTGTGGCTTTTGTTCCCTGCCTTCTGCTATTTGGCTCCATTTGCCATCTCAAAGGACCCACGCCCATTGCCCATTTTGTTTTAATTCAAGCGCCCAAAGTACCCTCTACCCTTGCCCAATTTAACCTGCTTCCTTCAGGTGCCCTATGTTTACAAAATTTTTGCAGTTTTTGAGAATTTTCTATCATATGTAACAGCATTGCAGAGGGACACTAATAATATTACCTAGTGTTTATTAAGCATTTATCTCAAAGGTGAGAGATCCTTTTTTTAATCCACAAAACAATCTTATTTTATAGATGAGGAAGCTGAGACACAGACAGGTACAATGATTTGCTCTGGGTCATGAAAAAAAACAAGATTTGGCCCCAGGCTGACTGACCTATCGCTTCCTTAATGACCATTAGAGTAACATTAACTGGGGAACATTTCAGTTGTTTTTCAAAGGTGATGGGGCTATGAGGTCTTAACTAGGATTTGTTTGACATATGTATATGTGAGGTATATGTAAGCTCTAGATTTTGAGGGGCATAAATATTTAGAATTTGGGGGAAAAATAATCATTTCTGAGGCTTTTCAGCAGCATACTGTAAAACCAGAGGTCAAGAGTGGGGGAAGGGAGGCAAGTCATAGAAAAAATATATGTAACTGCCCATTTCTATTGGCAGTACTTGGATGACTGCTGGCTCCTTGGCATTAATCACCTGTCAGAAATTACCTTCTCCACACCTGACGCTGCTACCTTGACAATTTTTGCCTCCTTGCTCACGAGTGATGGGATGATGGTTAGGCTCTATTCATCATGCATTTTGATCGAACTGTCATCCCTGGGTGACTCACATCTCCTGGCTGGGACCAGGTCCCAAAGATGTCAGCCCCAAACTGATATCTTGTGATGGTTGGGTAGATGGTTCTGGGAGCAGATTGATGGTAATCAGGGTTTGCTGTATGTCAGCGCCAGGTTGCCTGCTGTGACACATGAGCTGAGCACTCATATAAAAGTATAGCCAAAGACCAAGATGGCCCAGGCCTACCTCTTTAGCATAAGAATGAGTCTAATTGGATAGGTGCTCAGCTGTGCCTCATCTGGGTCAAGGATGGGTCAGAGAAGGACAGAATTCTAAACTAGTAAGAAGGCAGAGTTTCTATGTTGTCTTAACAAATGACTCAGACACTTATCAATGCCAACTAGGAAATGAAAGAATTGGAAATATAAGAGAAGATTTCTAGGGCTCTGAAGACCAGAGAACCCCAAAGTAGAAAGACTGGAAGAGTAAAATCATGAAGATTTGAGTGCTTTCAGAAGAAATAATAGTTTATATTTAGCATTATACACTCTGGGTAACTAATTTCATTATTCAAGGTCAGTAAAATCTTCCTCCAATGGGGAAGCCCAAAGGCCTTTTTAAAAACCATTTCATACGTACCTGATCTTTTATTAGCGTTAGATACTACTGCTTTGCCTCCTTCTTGATATGTTCTTCTCCTCATCATCATCCATTTCTTAATAATCGAGACCAACCTAAAATTCCTTCTCCAGTCCTAAATCCTTATCAAGCCATTCTTACTCAAATTTATTTTGTAACTTTGGTCTATATTGTATCATTTATGTACGATGTTTTCATATTATACCTTACTGGATATGTTTTATTAGAACAGCAGTTTTTATAAATCTGTCATCTGAATGTACAGTTGTGTTGGTATCATCTTCCTCCCAGTTGATAAGGAGGCCTTTGAGATTAGGGATATATCTTATCCATTTGAGATACTCTAGTACATAGCACTAGTGGGAATTCCCAATAAACTCTGGGAATGTTTATTGATTGAAGATATTTATGCTCAGATGATAACACGTAGCACAGGACTATGTACCTAGAAGCTAAGTAAGAGATTATGGACAGGTTCAGGTAGGGACTGATGTCTTGTTTAGAACTGTGTTAGCAAGCCTTCGCAAGACACATTCTGCACCTCTTTCTAGATACACAGATGCCATTTCTATTCTCGAGGTCACAGAATGCAGCAAATTGAAAACATATCTTGGGCCTCACTCAGTAAACTCTTTGCAGTTGAAATGGTATCTGTTTCAAATGCCACTTATAAGAGCCAATAATAATACAAGAGCTTGATCTTGACAGCAGAGAAATGTGTGAACTTTCCCAATGTGCTGTATTTACTGTAATCTTGAGTAAATTTCACTCTTTTTTCTTTACTCTCTCTACTTCAAACTCTCGCATTTAGAGAGTAATTTCTTTGGAATATTGCCCAGAGTCTTGTTTTAGTTCCCAGTGTTGTCCTTAACCTAAACGCATCATTTCTTTTTACTTTTCCAATGCTTAACATCAATCTCTTGTTCATTCATTCTGTTCTCTCCTTCACTCATTCACTCACACATTCATTCAATGTTTAATAAACACCAGCTGTTGCCACTGACTCTCCTAGTTTTATTCTTTACTAGCTGTGTGACTTTGGCCTTCTCTGTGACTCATTTTGTTTATCCATAAAATAGGTATAATAACAGTGCCTGCATCATAGGGTTATTGTGTAGATTAAATAGTAGTGTGTGTGTTGTATTTGTGTATGTATGTAACACTTAGAGTAATCTTCAGAGGCACCAAATGCATTGGAAAGGAAATTTTAAGTCTCCAGAGCATAGTTTCCACTCCTTTGAATCTAAAACATATGCAAACAACAGATTAATATTCCTCAATACAACTTGTATCTCGCCTCTCTCCTCACAAACCTTTACCAGCAACAAAGAGAAGAGAACGTTAAGATGGAGGGCTGGCTACTGTGAAAATCCAGAGAGCTCAGCATAAACTCGGTTTCCATGGAACACTTGCTCGTTTATTGATCTTCTAAACTGTCCACGTCAGATAATTTATAAGCACCTCTGTCTGTGGTCATAATTCCCTGCTGGGTTATACGAATAGAAAACCTGAGATACAGACAAATGTAAAGAAGCAAAATAAAAACATCCAAAAAATGAGCAGATGTTGAGCCAGCATTCCCCAAACTGAGTCCTGATGAGTTATTGGAATATTATGTATGGAAAGAGGGTTCCATGGTCAAAAAATTGGGGAAACCTTAAATTTAGCACATTAGCATTTCCTACTGCTGCCATCTATTCCAGGTTTTGAATTATCTCTGGTGGGTTACTGCTCTAACCACCTGCTTGGGCTCTCTGCCTCTCACTTTCCTTCCCCTTCTAGTCCAACCTTTCTACTCTTGCCAGAGAATCTTTCTAAAACACAGACCTGATCACACCACTCCGTTGTTTGAAACCATTGGTAGTTCCTCATTACATATAGCATAGAATCCAAATATCTTAGAATGACTCACAAAGCTCTTCAGGATCTGGGTCACAAACCGTGTTTCCAATCTTCCCTCAAATCTCCCTCTCCAAACACACCCTGTTTTCTCTGCCTGGAAGGACATTTTCATGTTCATATGCACAAACTCATTTAATCCTCACAGCAATACTATGGGGTATGTACTATATTATCCCATTTAACAGTTGAATAAACTGAGGTGAAGAGCTGTTAAATAATTTTCAGAGGTTACACAGGTCATAACGTAATTTATTTAAATACAGTCTACCTCTGGAACCAGTGCCTTTAAGTCTTAGGCTTCCCTGCATCTGGGAAGTTGACAGAGAGAGACAGATCTACTCCTACTGATCCAGCTCAATTTAAGCCCCTTTCTAACCAAATATACTCTATTCCTCCTCCAAGAATAATGAATAAATGATCTTATTATATTTTCTTCCACGAAGTATATATTTATAATGTTATGCATACACATTAGAACTACTTAGCATCCTCAATTGCAATGCTTATTTATTTACCCCACAGTACTGTGAGTTCTTTATGAATAGAGACCTTTTACAAATATCCTGACATCCATCTTTATCCTAACAGCCAGGCACAACAACTGGTGCATGGTAGGCATTTAAATCTTTACGAAGGTGAATTAAAATGAATCTGCTTGAAGGTAATGGGAGGCCATGCTGACAGTTTGGTTATGATTTCTGTCCAACAATTCTCATACACACAACTGATAAATGCAAACCCCTTGTCAAAAATGACAGTATCTGCTAAGCTGTGTGTTGCAAGCAAGTGTTTCTGAACTGTAATTGTCACAGCAGGGTTTAGAAATGGAACTCAAAGTACTTTTGAGAGAGTCCACCTTAGTCAAGAACTCCTTCCCCTGAAATGGCCTTGGAAAAATCAATTTGGCTTCCTGTCTGAGATTTCTTGGTCACTTCTAACAGAAGTAGGTGTCCTTGGCATGGACAGTAGCTCTTCCACAGTCCTTTCAATATCGAAATCAATCCCAAGCCCCTTGATCTGGCTCCCACTCAGTGTTTCATGTCACCAGAAGTGCTCTCCAATGGTTCAGAGGGCACGATTCACCCACACATTTGATATCTATTGAGTACCTCTTATGCACTCGGCTCTGTGCTCAGGCCAAGGACACAGAAATGGACAAAACACAGCTATTGTCCTAAAAAAAAGTTCACAGTCTCATAAAAGGCAGGCAAAGGAGTCAATATTGTGGTATGTCACACTGTGGAGCCACGTGACAGGCTGCTCTGAGAACAGGAGGGGGCATCTAACCCTGAGGGGATTGAGGGGCTTTCAAAGTAGCTTCATAGGGGAGGTGATGCTTGGGTTGGGACCTGGAGGTACCAGGAATTAGAAAAGAACGAACTTCAACTGCATTGTTATCTCTACCCTCACATATCTCTGGAATGCATCCACTGTCATTCCTTTTCTGGTCTTCCAGAATAGCCTCCTAAAGTCAATGGTGCAACTACTTTCTCTCTTGTCTTTCTCTAATTCATCCATCACACAGATGCCAGACCAATCTATTAAAAACATAAATTGAGCCATATCACAACTTTGCTTGAATCCAACCAATAACTTCTAATTACACTTGGAATGAAACTCCTTACTGTGAGCTCCAGGCCCTGCTTGATCTGACATCTGGCTATTCCTTCACCTCCACCTCAAGCTGTGTCTCCCACACCATTCTCCAGCTACAATGGCCTTTATTCAATTCATTGAACCTGAGAAAGTCTTGCATACATTAGAACTGCATAGGTTGTTTCCTCTGTCTCGAAGTCTTGGCCCTGGGTCTTTACCTGGCACACTCTAAATGTCACCACCTCACCCCTTCATCCCCTTTCAATCTCTATGTCAACACTCTGGGTTTTGTTTTCCCTTCTCAGCACCTATCACAATCTGTAATTATTTTATTTATGTTTATTTACTTATTTTTGTGGGGGGGTATTCTATTTTTCTTTGTTATCTCCACTAGACCATAAATTGTATGAGGCCTTGGATCCTGTTGCCTTGTTTATCATTTATTCTTAGCCCTTGGCACAGTATCTGGCACACAATGTATACCTCCCAATTTTACTGAATGACTAAAGAAAGGCATGGGGGCTTGGGGACACAGTCCACTTAGGATCTATGACAATTAACTGTGATATTCCTGTGGTGATGGATGGATGCGTGGGTGTCGGGATAAGAGACTGAAAGAGGCAGCAAAGATCAGGTTGTGAAGTATCTTGTATGCCATTTGGAGTGATGAGAACATCATCCTCGAATGATGGGGAACTGCTGAGGAATGGTAAAGCAGTGTCCTGGCACATAATGAAGCTTTGGTGTTTTGTTCAAGGTCACCCATGTAAGAAAATATGGCCTTGGGAACAAAGAACGGTCAGCAATTGCCATGTCTCTGCCTTGTATATATCTGCAGGACTTTAAAAGGAAATGCTACATTCTACCATTGGCCTAAACACAGCAATTACTTCCTGTTCCTTGTTAACTGCTAATGATATTATTGCTTCTTTTCTTCTTCCAATGCAGGACAACTTTGGGAAAGGAAGTAAATAGGGCTGTTTCTGATCTTATTTGTTAAATGGTGCAAAGATTTAAGAGAAAGTATGATCATTGTACACCATTCTTTGCCTCCATTCCCACCTGTCACACTGTGACAAACCCTTTCCATGTTTTTATTACAAAACCACTCTAAAGTGTACAAAATGCACATGATATAATTGAAGGCTTTATGTTGCTTTCCAAACCAGCTCTATTGCAAAAGAACCAAATAGGCTATCTCTCAAGATACATTTGAATACACGGATTGGAATAACATGCAATGTATTCTGAATTCTCCCTCTGCCAACCCCCAATTATTTGACCAATGGGTAGCTTTTTATTATTTAAACTTAAAACATCCTTTGATTAATTTATACAAGTTTCAGCTTTATTTAGGAAAGACATCTGCTTTGAGTATTTTCTAGGAAAAACAACATGTCAAATCTGAAAAAAACATATTTTTGCTGGACAGTATTTATTAAAAAGTAAATCACAAGAGAATCATACAGCAATGACCTGATCTAAGTCCTGTTATATCACTGAAATGTAACTAGTATACAGTAATTGAGCAGTGATATCTAAAACCCAAATTTTCTACCACCCTTCTAATTTCTGACAGTGAATTATATTTTTTTCCTTTTTTCCTTTTACCCCAATTTTTAAAGCAATTCTCATAGCTTTATTTTCTATCAAATGTAAGCATAATTGAATTCTAAAGTATTAAACAAGAAAATTTGATTTTTAGTTTTTCTTAGCTAGTTTTTGTACCTGAGACACCTCTAATAGCACTTGCATCCCCATCAGAATCTAAACAGTCCCAGAGGGTATCTACAAATACTCAACCACTGTCTTCCAACCTGGTCCCCAAAGCGAAGGACTTATAGTGACTGTTTGGGACAACTTCTTTTCAGGAGACCATCTGGATCTGTTCTCTGGAGTAGCACAACATAGCTTTGCCTTTGATTGTCTTAGCTCTCCAGCTGGATACACAACAAAGAAAACCCTCTTATATGCAAAACTGGAGAAATTCAGGATCAAAATATGTGACTCCATGAGGGCCTATTTGTATATATTTTGAGTCCAAATGCATATTAGATTTTACAGGAGGTTAGATACGTGAATCTGCCAGGCCATGAAATGCTTTTGCTTTTAGTTCTGTGAATTTCTCAGTGAGATTTCAGACATTTCTGCTACAGTAAACATTTGGCTGCACTAAAGAGGTTCCCAGAAGATAACTCACTGTGTTTCCACTGACGATGCTCTTCACTCTGGAAGAGGCTAAAAGTCTACAGCAGGGTAAGTGGGGGTATCAAGACTTCATTCTCCGCTTGCATTTTTCAAGGGCAAACATGTTATTGTCAAGTAACTCTGAAATTCTACTCTGAGATAAAGCTGAAATTGAGCTCTGAAAACCTCCATTGAAAAACACCAAATTCCAGGGGAATTTATGTTTAAATACCAGACTTTCTAGTTTTCCATTAGTTCCTCCTGGGTGAGGAGTGGAAAGTGTGTGCACAGAATCTGGGCTGAATATCTAGACAATCCCCCCTTCTCCAGTCGTAATCACATTGATTTCCCCAACATCATGGTATTTCATATCCTGTAAATAGAGTGTGCATCTCCGATTGGCAACTTGTTGCAGGCTCCACAACACATATTAATAATGAAACTCTCTCAATACATTTAACTTATCTTAAAAAATTGAATATTTCGACTATCTAAAAAAAAGATGATGCAATGTTTTATTGAATATGAATGTTTAGAATAAAATTGGAAAATATATACTTCACATCAAAGACAGTACCAGATGGCTGTAGGAAAAAGAGACAATAGGAAGACTGGCTGCCTTGAGAAAAGGAGCCAATCAATTCTGATACAGCATTTTGGGAAGCAGGAGGTTTTATATATCTCGTATTATAAAACTCTCTTAAATGGATCCAAATATTTGGTTACCACTGAAAATTTTATTGTGTTTTTTCTTTTAGTTTTCATAATCAGTAGATAGAACTTTTCTTTTAAAATAATGATTGTTTTTAATCCTATTTTAGAGCCAGTTGCAAGTCTTGGTCAATTAAATAGGCTCTGCTTGGAGGTATATTCCAGGCTACAAGGGTAACAGGTAGTAAATGGCTACCTAGACCTGTGCTATGAGAGAGGCCAGTGCTGGGCCTTTTCTGCTGGTCTCTCCATGTTCACTCTGCAACCTTCTTCACTACTCTGTTGTCCTCTGAGACTGACCCACGTGGACAGCATCAACAGATGTCTTCACCCACTGGCTTCCAGTTGGTTCTTCCAATAAGAGGCACTACTAATAGGTAACAGAAAGTGGAAGGAAAATGAGGATGAGGGAGTTTTCCCTCAGCTCCATCCTTGCCAGCTCACAGTGAGTTGGCTGAGTCTCTCTACCAGAGACCCAGCTCCACGTAGTCATTCTTTCCATATGTGACCCTCAGGGGGTGTTTGAAACTGTTCTTTCCTCTTGCTTCTTCAGGATGATAACTGCACCAACTACTATTAGACCCTGGGTTCTGTACAATTTATTTCCCTAAACCCTCTCCATATCTTTTAAAATATTTCCTATATTACACTAAACTCAATTATGAAGTTCGAGTACGCCATTTCTTTCTCCCTGATAAAAATACTAGAAGAGCTCATGAAAGAGCAGCACAATCCCCTTCACAGAAATGTGGCAGGGTCAAGGTCCTTTGGCACAAAATGTTTTATATGTATATGTATATATATATATATATATATATATACACACACACACACACACACACACACACATACACACACATATACACATATATATGCATATATATACACATATATATATATGCTTTATTTTTTACAGAAGTCTTAGGTTCACAGAAAAATTGAGAGGAAGGCACAGAGCTTACCCATATACCCCTGCCCCGCACATGCATAGCCTCCCCCATTATCAGCATCCCCCACCAGAGTAGTATTATGTTTTCTATAAAAAGAAAAACTATAATGATGGATACATGCCATTATACATTTATCCAAACCCACAGAATGTATGACACCAAGAGTGCACTCTAACATAGACTCTGGACTATGGGTGATAATGATGTATCAGTGTAGGTTCATCAGCTGTGACAAATGCACCCCTCTAGTGGGAGATGTTGACAATGGGGAAGGCTGTGCATGCATGAGGCAGAGGGTATTCAGGAAATTTCTGTACCTTCCTGTTAATTTTGCTGTGAACCTAAAATTGCTCTATGAATATAAAGTCTTTAAAAAAATAAAAACTGACAATTTATCTTAAAATTCAGGAGTTTATAAGAAATTCAAGGATGTCTGGGTTTTCACTGTGGGAATAAATTCTTTCTGCTTAAATGAGGAAAAATAAGGAACAATTAAGAATACACCCAAAGGGATATCCAAAACCAATAAATCTCTGTTTGACTGTTGGTGGAGGTATTCAAGAAAGCTGGTTTAGACAGTCTGAAAACAAGAAAGAAAGCTCTGAGCAGGGTGCTTTGCCATGACTCCTAAGACGAGAGAAGATCTGCAGCAAAAGCTGTCTGAAGTGTTATTTTCTTAAATGCCCCTCTACTGCTTGAACTCCTACAGTGACAGCTCTGCCAAAGCAGAGCTCAGCCTTCGCATGCACATTTCTGGCACCTAGGAGCTCCCTACCTCCTGAGGCAACTCACTCCAATGTGAACTGATCTAATAGCTTAGAAAGCGCTTCCTTCCACAGAGCCTCAATCTGCCTCCCTGTGGCTTCCCCGCTCTGATCCTGTTCGGCCCTGGAGGGCAGCACAGAGTCTAATCTGTCTTCCCCCTGACAGCTTTTGCAAATGTGAAGACAGCAATCATGTTCTCCCTACATTTTTTCATCCTCAGGCCCAAATCCCTAGTTCCCAGTGGTGAAGGCACAATCCTCTGGACACGTATGATATTTGTTTTATCAAGGTCCTGAACGGAAAGTGGTATTTGAGAAGTGATCTTACCAGCACAGAACGGTGCTATCCCCTTCTACATTCCAAATACTGTATTTCTCTCAAAGCAGACTCAGAGTATATTCTTTTTAAGACATCCCTGTAATACTGTTAAATGCCAGGGGTAGAAAGGCATGGTTTTTAATATGATGGGCTAACAAAACTTGGAAGAAGTTTTACAATATTCCTAGACATGTAGAGCATCCTACCCAGGTAGACAAAGTGCTAAAATGATGATAAGGAGAGTAATAAATAAGTTGTGATGTTTGGGAACTTCTTTGTGAATTTCCACAAACAAAATTGGTGATAAGGTGACTCACATAGAGTATCCAAGGAGCTGTGACAAGTTTTCTGTCACCCAGTGCTAGGTCCCCTTTCCTGGGAACACAGGCTGGTTTGGAAAGTCACCTGCAAAGGCCTGAGAGTCAGAAGACCTGAATTCCAATCAAGGTCACTGGGTCTCTGAATATCAATTCATCCTTGGGAATTCTCCTCTATGAATTGGAGATAATAACCTTTGCTGAGTTGTTGTGATTATGAAATGAGAGAGATCTGGGGACAATGCTCTGTGAACTCTAAAGCTCAGTGCAGACAAGCATGTCACAAGCGAGAGGGTGGGGGGCAGGGAACAGGGAAAACAGCTATGGAGAGTTCATGGGTATTGGGTTCAGGGAGAAAGATCTCTTTTTATTCGGTGATACTGCTGACAATTACCTAGTTCACGTCCTGAACTAGGACTTTACATATATATCAGAACACTGGTAATGGGGTAAAAATTATTCGACATAATTATGGGATTTTTTTCTGCCTCCTAAATGACCCATTTACATGCAAGAAGAAGCTTGGTCATTGATGAGAAGCTAAGCCAGAAAAGAAGGAAAAGTGATTATACATCGAAATTTTCTCCTTCATCGAGCAACTACCCAAAAGTAAAGTAAGAGATCCAACCTTCTTTCACCCCTGGGCTAGAAAGATGCATGCTAATATTCTGGCTACTCTATCAACTGAGTTTACAACCACCCAGCAATGCCTTTTCAAAGACAAGCCTCGGGCTTCCCTGGTGGCGCGGTGGTTGAGAGTCCGCCTGCTGATGCGGGGGACACGGATTCGTGCCCCGGTCCGGGAAGATCCCACATGCCGCGGAGCGGCTGGGCCCGTGAGTCATGGCCGCTGAGCCTGCGCGTCCGGAGCCTGTGCTCCACAACGGGAGAGGCCACAACAGTGAGAGGCCCGCGCACCGCAAAAAAAAAAAAAAAAAAGAAAAAGACATGCCTCTTTGCCTGAAGGTAAGGAACTGGGAGGCATCTTCATAAAGCATGGCAAATGTTGCACCAGTGCAAGGTGCACTCTGAATCCACCTGGACACATTGACATTGATGAAGCAGGGCTTTTCGAAAGACAAGAGGCAGCATCTGTACCAAGGAGCAGTCACTGCAGCCTTCTTTATTACCGTCTGGACCCATTTATGAACAACAGATCTTTTTTCTTTTCATGTGATAGATTCTAAATCTGATATTTTCTATTTCACTAATGGGATCAATGGAATCAGACTAATTCCAATTGATATTTGACAGGTTTCAAGTAAAACTGAACCACATATGGAGTGCTGAGAGCACTCAGGGTGATGCCAGAGTGGTGCTCAGAGTTTCAGTAGTAGCTGAGAAGATCAAAAGATGGGGTGTGCGGTAGTAATGTCAAGATAATTACCACATTCTTTAGACCCAGTTTAAATAAGTTAAATGAATTTATGTTCATTTTTTAGAAGAAAAGAAAAGATACCTCCATAGTTCAGTTCCTTTTTACACTCTCTCATCTGATTCTCTGTAGACCTTACAAAGTTGTTGGCATAGGAAATCCCATCCCCATTTCGCATATGAATAATCTGAGTCACAAAGGTTTAAGACAGTTGTTTATGCTCACATAGAGACTAGAATATAAGTAAATTTTTCAAAAAGTTTTGTTGTGATGATTGAATGTATACATTAATGACTAAATGAGCAATTAGCAATAGGCAGAGACAGGACCTGAGGCCAGGTTCTCTGACTCTGGTTTCCAAGTCTTTTCCATGACACCATCGTTGTTCAAACTTAAGGAATATGCAAACCATTTTCAAGAAAGGAATCTCCATTGGAGTTATATCTGTCATAATGTTATAATGGACAGTGTGGTATTAACTTTCCTCAGTAAGAAATCAGTGAAACCATTTTGTATTTTCTTTTGTTATTAAAGTTTTACATTGTCTGCTCGTTCTGAATTCTTTGATTTTGTTTCATGCCATTCTGCACTTCATGGCAATTGCAGAGAATTCTCAACCTTTCTTTCAGCAATTGTGCCTGGTTCATATTTTAAATAGATTTTTAGTTATTCCATAGCCCTGTTTCTACCCACAATTCGTGATACAAAAACAGAAGAATAGTAGAATGTCAACACCAGAAACCTCATTTCCCTGTTTATCCAGTGATACAATTCCATTTTCCATCTTTGCATTTTGCCACCTCCATTTCTATATGTTTGCTGCCCTGTGGAGACCTAAGGGTGGGAAGGGGTGGAGGGTACACTCTGCTCTTTTGGTAGGGGATGCTTCGAACAGTTCTCAGAATAGAACTGTTATGTCCTTATACATAAGTCATGGGCACCATTGATACTACCAGGATCTCCCTCTGTCACCCCCCCAACCCCAACCTTTGACAGCAGGCAACCTGGGTGCATCCTACTTAAACAGCTCACAACCACTGCCTTTTTAACTATATTAAGACTGCAAAAATTTACAGAATGCATCATAAGATGTAGATTCTTCCCTCAAGAAGATTATTAAATACTTGGATTTTAAGACTAAACATATATAAGATATACAGAAAACAATCCAGTGCCATACCATGTTGTATTAACCATACTTTTAAAAGGAATTGAGAGAACTGAGAAAAATCTGGGCTGAAGTGACTGGTAAAGGATTCTTGGGTCCTCTAGGGCCTAAGCAAGATCTTGAAGAGTAAATATAATTTATACAGGGGACAAGAGTAGTAAGGGCATCACGACTGGAAGATGGTACCAATAGAAGAGCACAGTGTGTTCATGGCCCAGTAAGCAGTTTCACCTATCTAACTGGAAAGTAAAACACAGAAAGAAAGTCGGAGAGTAAAGGTAAGGACTGAAAGGGGTAGAAAGTTGGGTAGAGCTTTTGTAGATCCTGGAACAATGGAGTGACAGGTGTCTGCACTTAGAAAGTGCATGGATTTCAAGACTGTTCATAATCTGGCCCAAATTTCATCATTTCTTTCTTCCCATCCTAATATTTAAGATACAAAGATCACTTGACTTGCCAAATATTCCGTGAAGTTTGATGCTTTTCTGTTTTTACTTCTCATCTTCTTTCATCCTGACTTCCTATTCATTCTTTAAGCCTCCTCTTGAAATTCTAATATCTATGTATTTATTAGCAGTTATTTATTGAGCATACACTAAAATGTATTAGGTGTGAGGCACTAGGAATGTTTTAAAGGATATGGATATAGATAGACTTAGATATAGATATAAGTGTAGGTATAGATATAGGTATAGATCAGAGAGAGAGAGAGAGAGAGAGAGAGAGAGAGCGGTCCTAGGCTTGGAACTGACACAACATTACTTCCAATGTATTCTTTTGGTCAAAGCAAGTCACAAGTCCCCACCAGGGAAACACGTTTAACATTTTGATGGGAGGCATAACATAAGTGTTCTGGACTGGGAAGAATTCTTGGTGGCCATCTTTGTAGACAGCCTATGGAAGCCACTGATAGATAAAGTTATTGTAAAATAGAATTGACAGTTGGATTTAGCCCCATGGAAGTCATAAGAGACCCTGTCTAAAGTATTTTCAGTTAAATAGTTGGGGCAAAAGCTTGAATGGAGTGGGTACAAGAATGGGAAGAAAGGAATCAAAAGCATCAACTAAAGGAGAACAGAGAAACTAAGGATTAGGTGGAAAAGACATAGGGCAAAAGACAAAAAGTGTCAGGTTTTTTTTTTTTTAATTGAGAGAAATAATAGCACATTAATATGCTGATGGAAATAAGTAGGTTGGAAAATTGTGATGATACAGAACAGTAACTGTAGTGAAGCCTTTGAAGAGACAGGAAGGGATGAAGTGCCATGCACAAATGGAGGATTTTGACTTAGCCAGGGGCAAGGACAGTTCAAATGGAGTAACAGGAAGGAATATGGAGAATATGGATTCAAATGCAAGTAGGTGGATAGATATGAAGTAGAAGTGCTATGCTGATTGCTCTGCCCCCTCAGTAAAACAGGAAGCCAGGTTAACATTAAGAGTGTGAGGAGAGGAAAGGTTTGAAGCTTTAGGAAAGAGGAGAAGGCATGAAGCAGTAACATAGGAGAGAAATAATGCACTAGGAAAGCATAGAAGTGTTGCTGGGTGGCACTAAGCATGTATATAAACTTAAAGACTGAATTTAAAGTGAAATCAGGTAGTCTGAATTTGTGTTTCCCCAAAGTTTCCATTTTGTGCAGGTAGTCACAGAGTAAGAGGAGGGTTGGATTTAACCAGAGCTAGGGACTTCTAAAGGAGTGTGATAAAGGAGAATTGGACAAGAGAAACTGGGACGTTATTTTTCCAGTGGACTGTGAGTTCCAGGCTGGGAAGGACTGCATCATCTCTGTGGCCTTAGCCCTTGGACACAATGCCTGGCACATAATGGTCACTTTAAAAAAGGGGAAAATAATTTATAAAGATATGAATTGGATCAGACAGAGTCCAGAAGAATCTAAGAGTCTAACCAAGGTGTATTCCTGTTTTCCAGATGATGCTGATAAAATAGCTCAAAAATACAAACTCATGTCCACATATACATTTGGTTCTGACCCCCATTCTTCAGATTTTCAGTCTGGACTAGAACTTGAAGCCACCTTGATCACTGATTTCAATTTTAGTAACTGGTACAATTTCAAAAAGGAAAACTCTTTAAATGATTTAGGCCAATTCCCTAAAATGTTGCTTTCATTGAAAAATCTGATACATGCTGTCCCTTTCATGGGCATTCCCTCCTGTGGCACTTTTTCAGGTAACTGATATTGCCAGTTCAGATTAAGACTAAATTTGGGGTGTCAGCTCTAGACTGCTTCACTCGCCATGATCAGTTTACCAATTTGTGTTCCACTGAGTTGAACAGTAAAAATCCTTGGTAGTTTACCTGAAAGGCTATGAAGATGACTTATGGGACACAGCACATAGTATTTCTCTTCTGTACTTTATCTAGACAATTAAGTGCTTATAACTGGATTCAGGGAAGACCGTTTATTCTTCAGAACTGACATCCCATTAAAAAGAAAATAAATAAGCATCAGGATTAGTTCCCTAAGCTTCCATCAAGTCTTTTGCCATGAATGTCTGTGTGTTTTTCCCTGTCAGCTTCTGATACCCAAAATGCAGTTTTCTATGGAAGATAATATCACGTTACACTTTTCTCTCCCCCCTACATTTGCCACTCTTCCCCTACCACTTTTGTAAAAAAAAAAAATCAAGCCATGTATTTTTAAAATAATAATAAAATAATAAGAAATGAAAGCTCTTGTGGAGCAAGAGTGATATCAGTACCTTTAGCAAAAAGTCCCCTCACTCTCAAGAACTATCCGTCCATTACTATTAGGAAAGAGAGACATGGGGCAGACAAGCTGAGCAATGTTACAGTCACTGTAGGGAACCAAGAAGAGGTGAGAGGTGAGGGAAAAACAAAATACTATTTTACAGTGCTAAGTGCATTTTACTGGAATAGGAAGCTTCTTCCTTATTTTTTACTAATCAAATCAACCTTTTAGCTATCACTTATGTCAAATGAAATCAGAGAAGCAAGAATGTACTTTAGTCAAGTAATTATAATGCAGTGTGACTAAGTCCTGGATTGCAGGAAAAAAGAGAACTTGGGAAGCCAATGACTTGTCCTGGTAGTGTGGGCACCAGCCAGGTTCTGGGTGATAGAATGGCTATTACTGATCTGGATTTCATCTGAAGCCACCTGAAATCTACCCTCTTGTTTCTTTGAGGTATTTTAGCAGTAAATAAAAGGTTCCATTATCCATAAGTCAGAGGCAGGGCTGTTGTGATTTCAACGAAAGAAGTCCTTTGGAATTTTGTATTTTGGTGGAGAATTGGGTACCTCTCTCCATCATCCTTTGGAGTGCACACCCTCAGACTCTGAAGGTGATGAGGCAATGGTACTGTGATGTATAATTTTATGTGTCAATTTGATTGGGCTAAGTGATGTCTAGATAGCTGGTAAAACATTATTTCTGGGCATGTCTGAGAGGGTGTTTCCAGAAGAGGTTAGCATTTGAATTCATGAACTGAGTAAAGCAGATGGCCTTACCCAATGTGGGTGGCAATCATACAATCCACTGACCACTGGAATAGAACAAAAAGTGGAGGGGTGGTGAACTTACTTTCTCTCTTTTCGAGCTGCGATATCCATCTCTTTCAGTTTCCTGGTTCTCAGGACTTGGGGGTTGGACTGAATCACACCACTGGCCTGCCTGGTTTTCCAGCTTGCAAACAGCAGATGGTGGGATTTCTCAGCCTCCATAATCAAGTAAGCCAATTCCTATATAAATATATACTTATTTATTTACTATAAATTCCTATATAAATATATATATATATGTATCTGTATCTCTGCATATCCCTGACTACTACAGTTTCTTATTATCCAGCAGTGATTGGCAGCTGGGAAGCAACTGATATTGAATTCATAAGGCAACCAGCAATGGGTATAGTATACAAACAACACTAAGCATCTACTGTGTAGCAGATACTTCACTGAACCCTGGAGATATGATGAACATATGTAGGCACAGACCTCAGTGAACTTACAGGAGATAAAACTGGCATGCATCATTCCTTTCTCTGAGCCTCAGTTTCCTCACTTTTAACATGGACATAACCACATCTGAGTGGGTCAGTGTTAAGATTAAATTATTTAACATATGTGAATCCTCCAAGTACAGAGAAGTTACTTAAATAAATGTAGGATCTGAGCAGGTTTGAAAGCAAAGATGAGCTATAGAGTTTCAGGAGACAAATATTAGCTCGCTAATAATAGACATCTCGTATCAAACTCATGTTTCTGTGTTACTTATTACGAGTTTAAGAGAAAACACATTAACTTGTTCAAATATAAGCTGTTGAATTTAGCTCCCACTTTGATTTACCTTTCCCACAGAGCTGTTGGTACATAAGATCCAAGTGATAGAATGCCCTTAGTGCTCACTTCTTGTCACCTGAGGGGAAAGTCAGTTTCTAGGCATCCCAACATTGCATAGCTCTACCTAGAAAACCAGATAGATGGGATGGAAAGATGAAAGTGTACTTAATAAACCATTCAACCAATGCATTCTCATACTTTTAGCCACAGACTCCTCTTTCATGACACTTTCCAGAAACTTGTCACAGCAATTTCAAGCATATTTTCCTCAGCCCTTACACAGAGCCAAGATCATAGCAGACTATGAGGAAATGAATGATAGTACAAAGACATTTTAAAAAGCAAGTCCGTGAAAAGTGGCTATGAGAAAAGGAGGTTCAGATTTCTTTGTGTAGACAACACATTTTAATTTCCCCAAATAATTAAGTAATTCTACACTGGAAAATTCTCTACCATTTTCCCCCTAAAGTTTCTTTAAAATAAAACAAAACAGGGGCTTCCCTGGTGGCGCAGTGGTTGAGGGTCTGCCTGCCGATGCAGGGGACGTGGGTTCGTGCCCCGGCCCGGGAGGATCCCGCGTGCCGCGGAGTGGCTGGGCCCGTGGGCCGTGGCCGCTAGGTCTGCGTGTCCGGAGCCTGTGCTCCGCGACGGGAGAGGCCACAGCAGTGAGAGGACAGCGTACCGCAAAAAAAATAAAAATAAAATAAAAAAAATCTTTCTTAAACTGACTTAAGAGACATTCTCCACTAAAACCCTGCTTCTCTGCATCTCCTCTCCAGACTGGGTTCCCCAGGCAGAGAGTTATTTCCCAGCACCCAGGAAGCTCTGCCAGGCCTCTGCCTGCCATAGGGTCTCAGCCTACACAGGAGGATCCTCCTGTGCCCTGAGACCCCCTTCTCCAGGGGCCCCAGAGCCTTCAGGACTTGGCCAGGCACTAAGGCTGAGGTGTGGGCAGCAGTCAGGCAGTGTGGTATGGGACAGAGAAAGTGGACCTGGGCTTTCAAGTTAGGGGCCACTAACAAGTATAGGAGTGGTTAGAAAACTTCTTTAAATTCTTGAAACTTCATTTTCCACAATCCATAGAATGGGGAGAATATTGCCCACCTCCTAGAGCTAAGAATGAGAAAACACATGCAGGTAGCAAGCATGAACAATTACTGGAGAATTATACGAACCTTAATGTTGGACTGAGTTAGTCCCCACCCCCAATTCATATGTTGAAGCCCTAACCCTCAATGTGACTGTATTTGGAGATAAGGCTTTTAGCAGTAACTAAGGTTAAATAAAATCATAAGGGTGGTTTCCTAACCCAATAGAATTGGTGGCTTTATAAGAAGAGGAAGAAAACACTTACCACAAGATCTACTCTCTTAGCAAAGTGTTAAGTATACAATACAATATTGTAAACTATAGGCACTACACTGCACAGTAGATCTCTAGGACTTATTCACCTTGCATGACTAAAATCTTGCACCCTTTAACTAATACCTCCCTCTTTCCCCCTCCTCCCAGCCCCTGGCAACCACCATTCCACTCTCTGCTTGTATGAGTTTGACTATTTTAGTTATGTGTTCTTACTTTTTTTTTTCACCAGTGAGTAACATTTTATTGTAATCATTTCTGCAGTGGGAAGAGAATTTTCCACATTGGAAAACCCTTTCGTAACTGTTATCTCAGTTGGTCCACCCAGATGAGTGGTGCAGCAGTTCACAGTACCTGTTTGTTTTTTTTTTTTAACATCTTTATTGGAGTATAATTGCTTTACAATGGTGTGTTAGTTTCTGCTTTATAACAAAGTGAATCAGTTATACATATACATATGTTCCCATATCTCTTCCCTCTTGTGTCTCCCTCCCTCCCACCCTCCCTATCCCACCCCTCTAGGAGAGAGAGATCTCTCCTTCTTCCTGTATGTGCACCAAGGAAAGAACATGTGAGAACACCTACAAGGCAGAAAGAAAGCCCTCAACAGAATGTGACCATACTGGCACCCTGATCTCAGGCTTCCAGCCTCCAGGACTGTAGAAATAAATGTCTGTCATTTAAGCCACCTAGTCTATGGTATTTTATGATGGTATAATCTTGCAATTGCTGACTCTTCACTGCCGCCCCCCGAAACATACCACCTTGAAATTCTCCTTCTTAAGCTCTTGCAACTAGTGTAATCCAGTAGTTAATAGCGACTCTAGACATTTACTAGCTGTGTGACCTTGGGCAATATGCTTAACCTCCTTGTGCCTCAATTTCCTACCTGTAAAAGCAGGTTAATACTAGTACCAATCTCATGGGGTTGTTGTAAAGATTAAATTATTTCATGAACATTGAGTCAATGGCAGACAATAGTGGATTGTCATCCCTAGAATGTAAAACCCATAAAGGCAGGAATGTTCATCTATTTTGTTCCCTGATGTACCTCAAGCACCTAGAACTGTGTCTGGCATGTAGTGACATGCAATAAGTACTTCCAGAATGACTGAATAAATGGTCCTCCCACCTTTTCTGGCTGGATTTCTGAATCCTCTATAATTTGGCTATACTCAAGCTCTCTAGTCTTATTTTTCCTCTAAAACAGCTCAGAAATGTACAGCCATCCTGACTGACTATATTTTTTTGGTCTAAGTTCTGCATTTTCACATTTTATTTTCTTTCTCCAGCTATTTCTTCTATTTGCAAAGTCTTGCCAATTCCCAACAGCCTCCTAAGTCCTCAAGACTATCAGCCTCCTACAGTCTTCAAGACTGTCTCAAACTGCACCCATGTCAGTGAAAGTTTATTGAATTTAATGGACCACCAAACTTCCATTAGATCCCTCAGCTACCCTGACTTCACCTCTTACGAAGGTACATGCACAACTCCCTCCCTGCCACACATGTGTACACACACACAGTTACACAGTCACAAACACATAATCCTGAAGCCTCTTTGGGAAACAGGAAGTGGGATTCTCAGGATCCTACCTTCTCAGACCCTAAAAGCCTTCTCTGCCCTCACATTGAAACTTCCTATAAGCATGATTGGATTCCTTGAGCATCTCCTCACAACATTCCCCAGGGACTACTACCTTACCAGGAGAGAACAGAGCTATCTAGACAGGGTTAGCATACATTAGAATTCACTCTACTTGGTTTGGGGAGAACTTTTCCAATATCATTTGAAACGATCATAGGAGAGACCTAAAGTGTTATAAAGTTAGAACTGATCCTCAGAGCACTGGAGGCAATGCTCACAGATGAAGGGGTGCCCCTAACACCTTCCTTCTTTTCTCCTTCCTCCTCTGCACAGACAAGCTCATGACTGCCTGCACCTTCCCCAGAACATGAGTAGCTCTCTTTCCACCCCAAAAGTCATCAGAGAGTCTCAAAATTTCATGAGGAAAGGGCAAGAGGACAGAGACCAGAGATAACTGAGAGGCTCTGATTCCTACAGAAGCTTGGTCTTTCACAGAATTTGGATGGAAAGCCTCTTTATGAGTTTAATATACTTTCATTTTCTTCTCTCTCCTGGCTCTTCTGCTTCCTACCCCTATCCCTTCATGGACATTCCCTGGTACATTAGGTTTGTTTGATCAAAGCGTGAACCTGCTTGCAAAAACAGAAGTTGGGGTGTAAGCAGAGCTCTGTTTGTCCTTCTGGGGAGACTAGAGGCTCTTCCCTGCAAGTGTCCCACAAGGAAGTATGAGGTCATCCCTTTGTTCTTAGGGACTTTCTAGCTCACCATAGTTGTAACAGGATCCATTCTGAGGGCATGAGTCCCACCTGCTGCTGTCATATATACCTTTTCACCTTGGTAAATGATTGGAGTACAGCCTAATCACATCCAGAGACCTGAGGCTATGACTATGAAGTCACCCCAATCCTTTCTCTAGCCCTGCCTCTGTTTTGTCCTTTTATTTCTGCATTAATTATTGCCTTGACTAGGAATCTGATGAGTATCCTAATTAAAGCATCTGAAATTTTTTTCTAGCCAAAATATTCAGACCAACACTCGGAGAAGAGGGACATCACACATAATCAGGAGCATTACAATAATGCCAACCTCCATTGATCTCATGTATTCTAGTGTACAAGGCACTTTCTCACCTATTACTTCAGACTATACTCATAGTATACGATGAGGAAAGCCGGGGGACTATACTTAGCCCTTTTACAAATAAAGATTCTGAGATAGGTTGGCTAAGTTATCTTGGTTTATAAGTGGCAGAAACAAATGCTCTGTTGAATAAATGGAGGGAAGGGGCTCTTAGTAGGGGAGCAGGAAAAGGTGAATAGGCCCCAGTAGAAGAACTACATGGTGTGTCAGTCAAAAATCAGGGTCTGATTTACCTCGTAAGGATCAGACTGATTTAATTAATGTGTAAATATTTCTGAATGAAATAACCTCTACCAGTCAGCTTTCTGGTCTCTTTCAGCCTATTGATAGTCTGTTCTTACCACCACCAACACGCTTCAGCCAGAGAAATCCAACCTGCTCATATTACATCACAGCACATCAACTCATCTCATATGTCATGTCAGCTCACCATATCATATCATATGTCACGTCATCTCATCATACCATATCATCTCGTATGTCATGTCATCATATCATATCATATCAATCATATCATTTCTCCTGTGTAAAACCTTTCAGTGGCTTTCCATTGCTCTTAGGATAAACTCCAAGCATTCACATGACCTTTAATGAGGGTTTGCATGATCCTGTCCCTTAAGGTCTATTTCTGCTTTACCTTACCTCCCATTCATCCTCACTGTCTCCAATTCAGCCACACCTCCATTTCCTCAAGTACTACTCCTCCTTCACATCCAAGCTCAATTGACACTTCCTCAGGTAAGTATTTGTTGACCTCCTGACTAGGCCAAATAACCCTATTATAGGTTTACATAGTCCCATGTCCCTCTCCTTGGAAGGCTTAGTAATTTTATATTTATTTGTGTGATTAGTTGATTAATACCTCTTTTATCATCTACATAGAATGATAGAGGTGCCTGGTTTGGCTCTCTGTTGTTTCCCCAGTACCTACCACCACACCTGGCAGGTAGTTGGCACTCAATGATTAATATTGCTTGAATGAACAAATGAGCAAATGGCGCATGAGGGCAATCCTTTTAACTAATTAATCCTCATTAAAATTTAAAGTTTAATGGAAAGCTATGTCTGTCCCTCTTGGTAAGTATCCCAAATATGAAATGGGCAGTGAGTAGATACAACCTATTTCTGTGTTTTGTTGCAAAATTCTGTGAATGATTTCAGTCTTAAAGAATAACTGAAAAGTTCTTATGTAAATACCTCTTTTCCACTTTCATTGGGAATGACCGTTTTCCTCTCCCCACACCTTCTCCCATCAAGTAACAGCGTTATCTTTTTTAAATGGCAGTTAAATAGTGGTGGTGAATAATTCTGTAGCAGGAAGCTCTTGATGGTCAGAAGCACTGGTCAAGTGGCTACCTGTGAGTGGGGCTAGAGTCACTCATCCTAATACACGACAGTGGGGACCCAAAGGGAGATGGGATGTGGGCCTCTGTCTGAGGAAATGACCACCTTCCCCTTTCAACTTCCCAGCTCTTTGTTAAGAGCCTCACCTTGAGCTTATTTACATGGAGAAAAGCTTTTGCAACAGATGCAGACCTGTTCCCCGATATCCTCAGTGTGAGCTGTGGGGTTTCCTGATGAAAGGGTTTGTTCATACAGAGCTCATTGAGTCTGATTCAGAAACAAAAATGAGAGAAAGGAATATTTTATAAAAACCAGCTCTGACTAAAGAAAAGTACTGAGAGAAGAGAGTATTAAGGTAAAAAAGGCAAAGCAAATAAGAGGCAATCATCAAGAAACCTTGTTAACCAGAGTTGTATTTCCTAAAGCAGAAATGAATGTATATTTTCCTCTCTATTAGACTGCTTCAGAGAGAGAAATATAGCTCAGTAGATTAAACTGGCATTTGTGCAATGATCTTTATGTCACTAACTCTTGGTGGGGGGAGGGACAGATGGAAAAAAAGGCTTGAAATTGGTTAGTTTGGGGCCTTTGTTGGTTAATACCAACATATTTGTGTCAGGACTCAGGAAAGGATTTAGCTCTCCACTTGATCTGTGCATGTGCCTGAGGGGCAGTGAAGTTTTGAAGGAAAGAAACCAATGGAGGATTTGTGTTTCGCTCCATCAGTTTGGACCTAGGAATCTAAGGAGATGCTTGTAGCACTGTCTTCCCTCTTAGCAGATTTTTTGCTCTGAATCATCGTAACATGTAAAGCCCTGACACCTAGGATATCCTGAGGGGGAAAGCAAGAGAGAAGGATGTAATTGTGCCAATTCATCTGGCCAGGAGACTGGGGGCACAATGTCCTCTGGGCAGAATAAATTGTTATTTTGGGAACTTGTGTTGATCATTTTGGCAGTAGTATCCTGGAGGGACAAATCCAGAGTTGCAGAAAGACGTTTGGGTGCCTGGGGCAGGAAGTCAATTAGTTATAAGGCTCTCCTTTTCCCCACTCATATTCACAGGGTGAATATCCATTAAAGGCCCAATTTAATGAAGAGGTAGCTGATATACGTCCTACAGCCTAATTTAAAAAACTTATGATGTTCTTTATTTCATTAATTTGTCATACCATAAATAAAAATAATTACATTGTACAACTTGCAGTATTTAACACACAGCAAAATGCTGAAATGAAAAATGCACATATACCTGTTCTGTGGAAGCTTCATGTCTCAAGACATTCAAATTCTGGTTCTCTTTGCCCTTCAATTCCTCTTCTCATATTTGATAAAAAACTTCACTTATTATATTTTAAGAAGAAACATTTTCTTGGGTTCTATTTTTGTAAGGCAATCTGGGCTTTATTTCCAGTTACCCTTGCAATGCAGCCTTGAATTTCCAGCTGCCACCCACCGTCACCGTAGAATTAAGTACAGTTCTCAGATTTAAAGGGCTAAAAAATTCGCAAGGTAAACGCTTTCAACTCTGAAAACAAAGAAACAAATACACTACCAACAAAATCTACTTTAAGAAATTTTCTGTTTTGGAAAGTGCTATCTCATTGTTCTAAACCATTCAGACCATTCCATCTACTCCTTACTTTCCAAGTGAACCCCACTGCAGTTCTGCCCAAGCTCCAGTCATCGCATGTGGCCTAGAGGTGAAAGACTGTGGAGAGAGCAGCAGTACACAGGACATGGGTTAGGACTGAATGGCAGTGTTCAGGGCCATCAAATTCACCAGGAGGAGGGGGAGTGTAGAGACTGGGGCACTGGGGCTTGGTGACTTTCCTTTGCCAGTTAATGACCTTTTTTTCTTCTTGAAGATTGTTGCCTCCCAGCTTATGCTTCTCTCCTCTTCTTCCTCACCCTCCTCCTCCCTGCACCTTCCTCCTTTTTCTCTTGACCGTCTTTAATTAATAGAATAGAGGATCCACTATGAGGGAGGTGGCAATGGAGGCTCTAGACTGGACGAGGCCTATACAAAGGCAAAGTGCCCAGGGGACTGGGGAAAGGGAAAGATGAATGAAGTTTCTTCCCCCATAGAACCTGGAGAAATGCTACCACAGACAGCAAAAAGGAGAATGGAAGTGACCACAGGATGATGAAAGACTTATTTTTTGTGTGTTTTTGTACATACGTTTCATGTGTAGTCAACTGAAGTAACTAATATTTATCTCACATTTTCCATTATGTAATAGGTTTTTTTCCTATGTTCATTTAGAAAATGTGTGTCCTTCCTGGTTGGCATAAGCTGCTTAATGCAATCTCTTTCATCTGTGTTGATATTGACCTTTCACCTGAGATACCTTCCTCCTTATGTGACCCATTCCTTGTGTCATTAGAGCATCTCAATAGTTAAATTTTTACATGATGGAGAATGCATCATTGAAGAGCAAACATTTTTGAGATTTTTTTGGATCTGTTTTAAAACTGCAGCTTGGATATTATCAGATTCATATGTTTACACTGTGCTGTGTCCCACACAACTTGTAAATATTTGATAAATGTTACCTTTTAATTTCTGATAACATTATGAAAGTGTTAAGAAATGTTATGGCTGATAACCTCTTTCTGAGCCTAAGATTCACATTTACCAAGCAGAGTTATTGATTGACTAGAGTAAAATGATTTTGTTTTCAGGGAAACAAAGTTTCTCAGAGACCACATTCAAACTTTCCCTTCATTTAATTGTACCTTTTCCAAGGACAGAGATAAGATTTTTTTTCCTTCTGATTCTCAAGCAGGTCAACCTGGGTCTACTAAGACCAAATATTTATGGACATATGTGGGTATGCAGCTCCCTAATGACAAATGTGTGATAATATGTCAGAATGAAAGATTTTTGAGACAGTAATGTTGACTGTCTGAGTCAGGCATTTACTTAAGCTGTGTTGCTGGGAAGCAAGTACCTGGCCTTCAATAAATTAAACCATTTTCTATGGAATGAGTTCACATTCTGAAGTATAACTTCCAAGATCAGGACATCCAGGTACAAAAGCATCATCCTGTGCAGAAAGAGTTGGCAATTTTTACACAAGCCTGAGAATACTTTATTCCAAGTCTATGTTTCACAGTAGGTCAAACTTTGCTGGTTTAGATTAATAAAGAAGTACCAAATAATAAACCAAAGTTTGACAGAAAAATGTTTTAAAAATCTGCATACCATACTACATGCTTCTATTAATAGAAAGTACAAAGATATAAAAATGTATTTTATGCTATTAGAATACAAGATATTGGTTTTCCTGGGGGCAGTGACTAGAAGGGACCTGATGGGGTCCAGTAAGATTTTGTTTCTTAATCTGTATACTGTTTACATAAGTGTGTCCAGTTTGTGAAAATTCACTGAGCTCTACGGTTATAGTATGTATACATGTGCATGACAAAAATTTTCATATATATTTAATAAAATTATACACACATATTAAGGTCTGCAGTAGTCTTGATAGCTTTTAGTTCTGTTTTTCTTTAAAGAAAAATACATTTTCTTTTTTTAAGTTCAAATGGATCTTTTGAGTAAACATACTTGTATTCTCCTTCAAGTTGGCACATGCATACTTACACATATTTTTTGAAGGAATCTCTCATTATACCCAACTTAGTTTTTGTGTAACTGTTTGTAAAAGTGAAAACTTATTCTCACTGCATCACCAAGCTCTGAGCTCCATGAGGCAAGGGGCATGTCCTGTTTACACCCTCGAAGCTTGGCCTATGGTAGGTAATCAATAATTATTGAATCAAATGCAAAAGATCAGGTAGAGCTGGATCCCTGATATTCCCTCACCCTGATCCCCTGTCCCTTCAGTCTCTTTCCACTTGATAGTTCATAGCATTGAATACAAAAGGGAGTTAAAGCATAACTACTTCTGCTGTGACCAGTTACATGATCTGTAGAATCCAGCCTCAAATCAGGAGATATTGCACAAGGGCCAGGAAGTAGTCAAGGACAAGAACTAAGTAACTTCATCAGCGTTAGGCAAACAGCAGCGAGCACAATGGCCACACTAAACAGGGCAAGCTCAAAGTGCAGTGTCATGGCCAGATGTCTCCTTTCACTGGAATGCATGCAGGTGCCCCTTAGGGACCTGCCTTGCAGGAATGATTACAATGAATATTTACCAAGTGATTTATGGCATATATGCTTTGCCGGTTTTTAATCTCATAATAATTTTGTGGTATAGGTAATGTTATATCCCTGTTTTATAGACAAGGAAGATGAAGCTCAGGAAAGTTAACCAATTTACTCTTAGTTACCAAGTAAATGACAGAATTGTAACTCAAACCTAGGTCTGGTTGATGCCAAATCCCATGAACTGATGGCCTCACACATTTAAAAAGAAAAAAAATTCTGTGAAAACTTAGAATTATTCCGATTAAGATCAGAAATTTTTTTTAAAGTTGGGGGGAATATTGAAGTCTTCTACATTATTTTTTATTTTCTGGATGATTTTGCAATTGCAAAGGGGAGTTAAAGAGGCATTGTCCCTGTTTTATTTTCAGGGATAATTAATGTTGATTCAGGTCTTATGCTATATATGTCTTATTTTAACCCCTTACAACAACTCTGGTAAGGAGGTACTATCATTATCTCTATTGAAAAGTGACCTGATTGAATTTCAAGGTTAAATAACTTGCTCAGGGCCACATCCAAGGAGTAGCATTTCCAAGTTTGGGAAATAAGTCTCTTCCTCTCCACAGTCAATGATGCCATATAGGTTTCCTCTCTAGAGCTAATCCTGGCCAATGGACAGTGGCTGCCTGTAGTTCTGTGCTGAAACACATTGTGATGCCACTGCAGAGCTCCACGGGAAAGAAGGCTGGGGTAGATTAGCCATGCCACTTCTTTGCCATCGCTATGCTCTACTCTTCCCACAACCCACTTCCCTTATACCCCTGGGGGATCCACCAGTATTTAATTATCCCAAGCCTTGTTATGCTTCTCAACCTGCAAGGCATAGACATGAAGACCACACCCTACTGAGCCATCTTTATACTTGCATGCTTCAAAGAAACTGCATTTGTTCCATAACCAAGTAGCAGATATATAGGTTCACAATGTTTCTACTTAGATTTTAATTTCACATAAGGAGACCTTAAATCGCTAAAGTAAACATAGACCAAAATTATTCTTAATATAATATCAATTCACTTAAAATAAAAAGATATCAAATGGGTATACTATTTTGTGAAAGTGAGAAGCAGATGAGAACAATGAAAAAGGAGCAAGATTGGAGTCAGAACTATCAGACCCAGGATTCAACTTGTCCCCTTGCTGGTTCTGCAGCCCTAGGTTAATCACTCCAATGTGTGTATTCTGAAGTCATACCTGGGTTTAAATCCTGGCCCTGACATTCACAAGTGCTATGACCTTATGCAGTTTGCTATTTTCACTAAAGCTCCAAGGTGGACAACAACAGCTACCTCATTCGGTTGTTATGAAATTCATGGAAATGTTGCATGTTAGCTGCTTGACATGGTCCTTGCAACCCTGATGTCCTCAACAAACGCTAGCTGTCATCATCATTCCTTATCACTCAGTTTCCTCATCTATAAACTTGGCAGTGAAACAAATGTCTGTATCCCTCACAAAGTCCATTGACAAGTTCAGGCTTTATAAAAATATACCATTTTATGTATTATATATTGTTCACACTTCAAGAGTATCTAATCTATATATTAAGGAAACAGGCCAAAAAACAAAAGAATAAAAGATAATAACTTATGATAGACATGTGCAAAACAAGTGAGGAGTAATAGATGCATATGGGAAAAATCTTGAAATAAATAAAATAATTCAAACTGAAAAGCTTACAGTGTGGATTTTGAAGGAAGAGAAAGGCATGCCTTGTCATAGAGCACAGAAAAGGAGGTTAAGACTCATTCTCCTGGAAATAATATCCTGCTCCAATTCAGAAGACCTGTTATCAAGTTCTAACTCTGACACTCCTTAACTTTAACTTTTTGAAACTCAGATTTTCTCATCCTTGTAGAATGGGGAAAGTGATAACATCAGCCCTTCCAAGGGCTGAGAGAATAAAATTAGATCATACATATGAATTGGCTTTGAAGAGCTGAAAAACAGTAAAGACATAAAAATTGTTTTTAGTTGATGGTACAAGGCAAAGCCAGAACTAGAATATGGCAAATGAACTGCGTAGGGTGTGATATTTAAGGAGACACTCAGCATGGCTCTGAGAACATGCATCTTTAGAGTTTGCACCCCAGTCTCCTCATTTGCCTCATTCTCATTCCAGGTCTGGGGCAAAGAGACAGCAAGCAGTTCTCTCTAAATGGAGCAAAATCTTGAAGATAAATAAACAGACATGAGAGCACAGTAGTAAGTCCAACTAATAACAGGCTTATAAAGCACCAAACAATGAGTCTGGACCCAGTGAGACAGTAGAGCAACCTCAGGTTTTGGAGAAGGAATGTAGATTGTGTTTTCATGGCTTGAGCATATAATGCAGAAGTTCAGTTAGATTCTGAAACGCATGACAGATCTATAGAAGGTGTCAGTATTACTCTGGTTTACTATGGATTTAGGGAGAAAATAAAATTATGGATAACATTGTATGTCAACTATTAAAATTATGAATTAATCACTATCTCCCTGCACTTAGAAGAATTAATAATGCATGACCTCATATCTTAGTATGTAGGAAAAGTGTGGTGGGGATTTCCAGGTAACTCATGCCACACAAACACTTGCCATCGGTACAAATTGGCTACTAAAAAGGGAAACAGCATTTGGATAAGCTGGTATTTTCAGCACAACAATTCTTGAAACAGAACCGCTTGGATGTAATTTTGAAGCAAAGTTAATCTGAAGCCTACAGAGTGTCAATGGACTTGTGTGTCTAGATATCTAACAGCAGAGGTCTTAACTTTGTTCTGTTGTGGGTTGAGAAAGAGCTTAGAGGGTCATGGAGGGTCAGAGACCTAAGAATTTATTTTAACCTATAATGGGAAAGTTTTATCCATTGTATCTAAACTTATCAATTAATAATGGCTGCCAGGAGCACTGTCAAATGAAGGATTCCAAGGCCTCAGCCAGGATCAGCAGGAAAGAGCCACAATTGATTAGCAATGTCTGTTACAAGTGTTGCATAGATTAGCAGTGTTGTGTGTGCCATGTAGTGTCCCCTGATCTAGTTCAACCCTTTTTTTTTTTATACTTAATAAAGCTAAGGCCCTAATAGGGGAAGACTTAATCAAAGTCATGCAGAAGGTCCATAAATAAATCAAGAATCAAACTCAAGTTATCCAGTTCAATGCCAATCCTTGACAATCCACTTCTCAAATAAGTCACGGAACATTTTTATTTGCTTATCACTAAGTTTATCTGTGCTTTACATTTTGGTGCATAAGGGACGATTCAGCATCTCAGAGTAATGCTTTTCTTCAGGATATTTTACTCTAGCTTAAAACACATCTTTTCTAGGCTACTAGATGAGAAATGCAGCACAATGGGAGCCTTTGCTGAATATGAAGCAGATTCCTAGAAAACAAGTGGGCATTGATTTATTTTTATCGATGTGCTTTTACTAACTGACAGGAAGTGTTTTTTGAACACCTCTCTCCCAACCATTCCACTCCAATAAGCCACTGAGTTTGATCTTTTCCAACACATGGTCCATCCCGCTGTCTGGAGAGCTGAGAGCTTCACCAGCCACAGTGCTAAGTGGGCCAACAGGCACCTAAGTCTCCCCCATTAGGATGGGTATTTTCCTGATGCAGGACTTGCATCCTGACCTGAAGATAACCCACCCATTTTGGGATGTGCGAATGGGAAATGGGCTGAGATATGGATACATCAGTCAACTCTTGGCCTTTGAAAAAAAGAGATTCAGCTAGAAATAAACTTGTAGATGAACTATTCACATAACCCATGCACAAAGGTAGGTTTGGGGAAAAAAGTTATAAAATGCATGGGAGAAAAATCAGCTATTTTTTATCCCTTTGAATACAGATGTTATCTACTTACAAGTCATTAAGCATTAGGCACTGTCTAGAATCTCCAATTCAAGGTCACTTTCTCTGTGGAAATCACCAGCACAGAGGCATACAACATTTTGAAGACTGAGTTGGGACGCACTGGGAGTATTGCTGCTAGGAGTAGAGTGAAACGGCTTCCTCTGGGCTAGAAATAGCCCACTGAGTCCTTTTATTCTCATTTACCACCTAAACACTGGACAAATGAAGTATTAACAAATTCTAATAAATCTGAAAATATTATCTTTTTTAAAATGATGCTCTTGCCCATCAAACGGAGTTTCTCAGAGTTTATTTCTGCTGTTTGTTTTGTTTTGTTTTTAATTGATACAATATCCAAATCACTACCAATTAGAATAGAAGGGAAAACATATTTCACCTATATCACCATGCAACCAACCGTAACATTCTTTTTGTTATGTTCTCCTGAGCATGCATTTCTCCATAGCTATAACTTCTTCATATTATTATTTTTTACTTAAACCCATAAGTTTTTTCATGTTTCTTTAAGCTTTATTTTTTCTAAAACCAGTATTTCTAATAGCTGCAAAATATGTTACCAAATGTATGTGCCATAGTTTATCTTTTTAAAACCTTTATTGCTAGACATATACGTTATTTTCAATTCTAAATAACACTTCTATGAACATCTTTGTGTAGACACACTTACTGTATCTTTGAGTTTCCCTTAGCCTGGATTTTGTTGCTGTTTTTCCTCTCATTCTCACTTCTCTCTCTCATTTTCATTCCAAAGCAAGCACTTGGATTTTGGGGTTTTTTTTTTGTTTTGCTTCTTTGCAAACGGTTAAATTATTTAAAATATTTAAAGTTTTGCAAAAATCTTGTCTGCTGTTTTCTGGTCTTGGCCTGAATTAATGCAGTTTTAACTTCCCATACTCACATGTAGGGCCAAATTTCCTACAAAGAGAGATAGTGTTTGGATCTACTTTGAAGGTCCTCAGTGACATTCTAGGTACAACACTCCTTTGTGCTGGTGGCCACAGCAGGGACATCACTGAGAGGCCTGCCTGAAATAAAAATGGCTCGTTTATGGATGTGGATGTGTTTGTCCAAAGAACATTTAATCACTCTGAAGGTTTTTCGCCCTCGTCTGTAGTAAGCAGCATATTGTAACTGTAGAGTTCTGCTAATGCACACTTCTGCCGGGAAGCTTCCCAGGGTGGGGCACAAAAGATGCTAAGTGGCAGGGGGCGATGGGGAGAAAGCCATTAACAGTCCAGCAGCGAGGTCACATTTGATGTTTCCTTTTGTTTGCAGGATCCAAATTAAGAAGCTCCTTCTGTACTTTCCCTGTTGCCTCCCACCTAAACACACTCTTGGGTCATCTCACTCTGGTCACATCTTTTGACAATTAGCCACCCATTAACAGGATGATTGAAAAGGAGCCAGAGTGGTTTACACGTAAAGTGCTTACTCTTTTCCAGGAAGAACACATATCTCTACAGTTTCGTTAATGCTTTGGCCGATCAGTACACAAAATAAAATACTTATACGCCAGAAAGCACAGCAGCAAAAGGAAGAAAACAGGGTGGGAAGGAAGAAAACGAAAGAACAAAAATAACCCTTACAGTTTTTTCTTCTTCTTTTTATTCTTTTTGCAAACATGCTTTAAAAAAAAAGGGGGGGTGTGTTATCTTGCTTCTATCTTTTTCTACCTTTAAAGCCAGTATTTCCAGCCATTTTACTTGTACTTTACTATTATTATCTGGGTGATGGCTGTGACATGTTGATCATATATGGCAGTGAGAAAATTGATTTCTCTCAACAGAAATGCTTCCAATTTTCCCAGGGCCACAATTTTATGTCCACAACAAAATAAAAGGGTCATTTTCCTTAAGATGAGGGGAATTGAAATCTTTGATAAAAGCTATGGTAAATGTTGTACTTTTGATTGCGGAAACTGCAGTTTTCGCAAACATCTGGCCTGTCTGATTTGGGGGTGTGGGTTGGCCTGGGGAGAGGGATTTGAAGGCAAAGAATTGTTGTTATTTTTTTAAAGAGCTTAATTTGCTTTAAGAAAGCCCTGTAAGTCTACGGCTTCACTCTAAGTGTTCATATTCCCATTAAAGGGAAGCTACAGGGGTGCTGCTTTGAGCTATGTGCCAACAAGTAAGGGGACTAAAAGAAGCCACAGTCACACAGATGGGACCTTCTCAAAGAATGAACACCTGTGTGGCCTGCAGTTCAGAATGAGCCTGTCAAAAGATGTATTAATAAACTCACCAATGTTGTTTGCAAGCCAAAGACATTTTATACTGAGGAAGGCAGAGGGTGGGAGGCTTGAGGCCAGGGACAAATTGATGCAGCATAAGCATAGAAAGAATAAAAACAGAGGCTGTTTTCTGAGTAGTGTCATGATTGCTGCTTTGTTTGCTTAGCATGCTTTACCCAATCTGATGGAAACTGATTTCCAAGTAGCTGATGAAGCAACATCTACCAACAAATATTTAGAATTAGAGACCTTTGCTTCACCCCGAATCTACACGCAGGGTTAAACTGTAAGCTCTCCAGCTAAATAGCCAAGTGCTTTATTTGACATTTGATTTGCCAACAGAAAGATTTTTATATAATGGCTATCAACATATGAGAGATTTCAAAAATCTCTTGGTTTTAAACAGCAACCTTTCTTGAACTAGAAGAATTCTGCCCTCTTATGCATTTCCCATGTAGTCTAAAATAAACAAAGAGCTTTTTTAATCAGAAAAAGTATTTTCATTATGGGATTTTCTATAACTGTGAATAATGAATATTTATTTGTTAGCAAAATTCACAATCCACTGTAAATCTAGGAGCACATTCTTCTGGAAAAAAAATTAACTCTAAGAGGAGCAAAAGTACAATAAAAGTCACAGCAATCTTTCTCAAAGTATGTATCGTAAGGAAAATAGTCTTGATGTCTCTTGATTTGTTCTTCCAGACATTCTTCTAACTTTATAAAAGTAAAATCTGAAATTCCTAGGATTTACATTCTGCAATATTTGCTCTGCATGTGCTTTCATGGTTCCACTGATCTTCTCATCAAATCAGGTGGGATGAGTTCATGTTGATAAAGAACTTGAAAATGAAATGTCAGCAAAGAGGTTGTATGTCTTATTTTCAAAGTTATGGGTTAAAGCTGGCGTCAGTAAGCACTGGGCTGGGGCCAAATGCTGCTGTCACCTGTTTCAATATGACCCTACCTGCAAGGAATGGTTTTTACATTTTTTTAATTGTTGAAAAACATGTTTTAAAAGAATAATATTTTGTGACATAAAGATCATATGAAATTCAAATTTCAGTGTTGACCATAAATAAAAATTTATCAGAATACAGTCACACACATTCATTTACACATAGTCTCTGGCTGATTTCACACTACGATGGCAGAGCTGAAAAGTTGCAACAAAGAGGGAAGAGATATGGGGATATATGTATATGTATAGCAGATTCACTTTGTTATAAAGCAGAAACTAACACACCATGGTAAAGCAATTATACTCCAATAAAGATGTTAAAAAAAAAAAAAGTTGCAACAGACCATATGGCCTCCAAAGCCTAAAGTATTTACATCTGGCCCTCCAAACTATGCATTCCTTTACCTATTGGGGAAACTTATTAGATGATTATTCCAAAGCACTGTGTATGAGTTATCATATAAGCATACCAAAAATATTTCTTTGATATAGGCATAAACTTTATTTTTTGATACAGATAAAGCTTGATAGGTGTGAAGCCATTGTGAAATCTTCCCTTCCCAACTCACAATTTGGACAGGGTTGAGGTCTACAGATCTTACATCTGTGGTATAAATAATGTTTCACTGTTACTGAGGAGTCAATCTTGAAAAGCGAGTGTGACATTTTTAGGGGATCCTTCAAATAAAAGAAATTTTTAGAGTACTTAGAAAAGTCTGCACCCAGAAGAAATCTATGTTCTTACACTTTGCTGGCTAAGAGCATTTATGCACTTCTATTCAGAGGTATAGGTAATAGACAAAGAAAACTCACTTCACTTCCTGAGAGCCGTGCTCTTTGAATGTCCAGTTCTTTTTGGTGTGGTTTAGATGATAATTATAAATGGCTCTGAGGACACTGGCCCAGGCAGGATGAGTGACAAGCCATAAATAAGTAATGCTCATTTGGAATCCATGGTCCCACCTCTTGAATGTGAAAAGGTCTCTACATTTAGAATAGTAACAATGAATTAGAGTAACTTGCCTGCCTCATTAACATGTGGTCTGATCTAGGTAAATCAATTTGGAGGATGTCAACGAATTTAATCCTTCCCAAGGGTGAGTTGTGGCTTCTTCCAATTTGTTGACCTTACAATGCCCAGAAGAGTTTTTTCATCTCCTCTCCAGCCTGCCTCGTATACTAAGTGTGTCTGTGCCGAACCAGGAATGTGACTGAGACCCTTTGTATTTATTCTGGCAAAAGCAGTGGATTAGTGCATGCTGGAATGCCAAGGAAGATGCAGGTGTTTGTGCAGAAAATTCATCACACCCACCAAAAACACCCATTCTTAGAATAGTGGTGCTTTCCCTCGCTGTTGTGGAATCAGCCTCCTTACTCCAATTGCACTTCTTAAGGGTCAGCATCTGAGAAACTGCAGAGTATGGTTATGTCTTTAGGACAGAAATATTTGAAACTACACTGTAATCTGGGAAGCCAGGGGGATTTTTCAGGATCTCTACAATGCCCTGAATTTGGTTCAGTGAGTATGTGATTTGCATGGTTGCCCACATCTCTGGATCAAAATCTTTCAGACTGCCATGCACATCTACTCAGCCTTAGCACCCACCTCAGGATGAATACATAATGCCTGCATTAACTACTGGGACACGGCATTCTTGGATCTTCTGTTCCCTTGGTTGACAGTGCCCTGCCCACCACTGAAGTGTTTACAAACCGTGTTTTCTCAAATCAGTGCTCCATGATATGTTAATAGGTGTTCCATGGGGAATAAAACTGCCCCATGGAAAAATAAGTTTGGGAAATTCTGGGTTAAGTAATGTAAAAAAAAACTGTACTATTTCTCAGAGTCTTTAATATGGCTACATACATGAAGCATCTGTAAAAAGACAATATTATGTGCATTTCCCGAAATTGTTTGTCCTGAAATACTTCTTTCAATCAACAATTAGACTTCCATGGTACAAAACTTAGGAAATGCTGAATTAAAGAAAGTGAGAATCTCTTGTCTAACGAATGAGCAGAAATTACTGCAACTAATAGAATCAGAGAGTTAGCAGTAGAATGGGTCTTAATGGTTTTCTAACTAAAAAAACTCTCAAGCTATGGGCAATTCTCAGGCATGAGAGACTTTATAGTTATTGCACATTCATGTGCTCACACATCTTACACATGTATATACTATAATTTTTCAAAAACATGTAAATTGATTCTGTGCTTAATAATGAATTATTTTACTTTAAAGTTCTAGTAAATTCATAAGAGCTTCTTTGTCATCTACCAACCAACAGCACAACACCTATCATGTGGGAGTCTTATGATATTTTTGCAGGGAAAAGGGAGTTCTCTTCCTTACTTGGAAAGGTTTAGAGCCTCTTCATTCTATGTACAAGGAGACTGACATTAGTCTTATTATTATGTAATGAGAATGGTTTCCTTCAGGTTTCTCGGTTATCTCCATTCTCTTTGTGATTGGACAAAAAGTCTTTGAATCAGTGTTTTTTAGAACAGCTGAGAGCATAGTGGTCTGTAGAGGTGATTTCTAGCCGCTCTGCAGGCAGATTGGGGTTTCAGTCTGACCAAGGAACAAATTGTGAGTTAGTTCCTGGCTTCTGTGATGGTAAATAGGGTTGTTGATGGTGGTGGAGTTGGGGTATTTCAGGAACCACACAGACACCTGTGTCCGGATGCTTGCACCAGAGCAGGATACATAGGAAATTCTTGGGTGGTTGGATGTGGTTTAAGACAGGACCAATGACAGATGGATACATGAATTAGAACACCACGCCCATAAGACAGTGTGGATCAAATACAGGTCATGAAAAGAAGCATATTTGCTAATGTGATAGACAAAATGAACCACCTAGCAAATACGCATAAAGACATGATTTAATCTAGATGTGAAAGTTTAGCTCCATTGAGGATAGACATACGCCTCAAATTAATAAAGATAATAAAAGGGAGAAAGAATATTTAGGAACACAAATCTATATTTAGTTAGTTTGTCACTTCAGTAAAAATTACTGATCGGCTGTGTCATGCATTGAGGCTTCTAGACTAAAAAGGACAGCCACTTCCTCAAGTTTATGAACTGGTCAGAGAGACAACTAAAGAAACATTTGTAGTAGAGTGTGACAAGTGCTAGAATAGATGTAAGTACAGGTTGCTCCATGGAAAAGGAGACTTTCTCAATGATGAGATGAGGGGGCAGAATGGGAAATAAAGCAAGGCTTTTCAGAAAAAGTAATAGGCCTGCTAAGATCTGAAGGATGTGTGGTGTCATCAGATAAGTAAAGGAGTGAAGCAGAGTTATTGCCAGAGAGAACAGCAGGTAGAAAAGCTTGGAGGTGACACTGACAGCCAAATTAGTTTGGAAAACTGAAAGCAGTTCAGGACAACCTTAGGCTGAGTGTGTATAGGTTGGTAGGAGAGGAGAGATGGCATGTGGCAGGGAAACCAGGTGAAGCTACTAGGGTAGGCAGCAATCATTAAGAATATGATAAGATGAACTTTATTACAAAGGCAATGGGAAACTCTTGAAGGATTTTAAGCAGAGAAATAACTTGATCAAAACGTATTTAAGAAAGACCAACCTAAACCTGAAAAAAATTCAGTTTGATAGGTATAAGGGAATCGGCTGGAGAGAACAATTTGAAATTAGCAGTAATTCAGAGGGAGGATTATTTAGGGTAGTGATGGTGGGGTTGGAGAGAAAGGACAATTTCAGAGATAGATATATTGGATGCAGAAATGTCGTTGCAGAAGTAGAATTAAAGATGGGACCCGAGTACCTTTCTTGGGTTCATGTGTGGATGGCACTGCCGTTTACTGAGTGAGGCATCATGAGAGGAAGAGCAGGTGTCTCCTTCAAGATGGGGTATGAGGGCTTCCCTGGTGGCGCAGTGGTTGAGAGTCCGCCTGCTGATGCAGGGGACGCGGGGTCGTGCCCCGGTCCGGGAAGATCCCACATGCGGCGGAGCGGCTGGGCCCGTGAGCCATGGCCGCTGAGCCTGCACGTCCGGAGCCTGTGCTCCGCAACGGGAGAGGCCACAACAGTGAGAGGCCCGCGTACCGCAAGAAAAAAAGATGGGGTATGGTGGGGCTACGCAATACGTTCTGGTATTTTTTATCTTTAATTTTCAACTCAATTGCTTAGAGTATATTTGAATGCAGGATTTCAGAGGAGAAATTCCAACTGATGAGAAGCCCTAGAGTGTACCCTTGGTAACGAATGGCAGGAGTGGAGGTGAAGTTTACTAGAGTAGAAGAGATTAAGAGATGGATTGGCTAGAACAGATTGTTCCTAACAATTCTCAAATCCCCTAAGATGACAACAGAGCTTGCTGCAGAGATCCAATTAAGCGGTCCAAGTTTAAAATCTACAATAAATGAGGGGGAAGTTACCATGCCACTAGAAGGTGAGAGTGACAAGAAGTCAAGAGGGATACAAAGGTAGAAGAGTAATGTTTGGCAAGCCTGTTGCTTTTGGGAGTGATATACTTGGGATATAAGAAAAGTAAAGGCATCTTCTTGAGGAAATTTCAAGGATGTTGGTATCCTCAGGAAAGAGCATTTCAGTTAAAGTCAGCAGTTAGGGGATGCATTTGGTAGGAAGATTGAGAACACAGGGGAATTTATGTGCAACATAACAGAAAACCCTGAGAACTCAGTGGAAAATTGGAAAAGAAGATCAGTGGAAGGTTAGGTCCACGGAGGAAGCACAGAGCCATCTGGGAATGAGAGTCTGGGGTAAAACGGATGAACAAAAAGGGGAGTCTTAGGCAATGACCAGGATAATGGAATGGTGATGAATGTTTGGTTTAGGGCATTAGTAGATTCTATAACAAATTACCACAAATTTATAGGCTTAAAACAACATAAATGTATTATCTTACAGTCCCAAAAATGGGACTGACAGGGTTAAAATCGATATGTCAGAAGGCATTTCTTCTGGAAGCTCCAGGGGAGCATCCATCCCTTGCCTTTTCCAGATTCTAGAAGCTTGCCCTCATTCCTTGGCTTGTGGTCCCCTTCCAGCAATTTCACTTCACCCTCTGCTTCCATCATCACATCTCCTCCTCTGACGCTTCTGCCTTCCTCTTTCGCTTAGAAAAACGCTTGTGCTTACATTAGGTGTGCCCAGTTAATCTAGGATATTCCCCATCTCAAATTGTTAATCACATTTGCGAAGTCCTTTTTCCACATAACCAACATATTCACCGGTTACCGGAATGAGGACGTTGTCATCTTTGAGGAGCCGTGATTCTGCCGACCACAAGAGCCACAAAGTGCCCTGGTAAGAGGATGAGTAGAGCTGGAAATGGCAGAAGAGGATCAGGCCTCTCCTCAGGGATTAACCAAGACCTGGAATGACTGTGCTTATAAGAGAGTTTTGATATAGATCAGGTGGTTGATGAAAGAATCATGTGGATTTCAGATTCCTACCACAAACTGAAAACAACAATGGCCTCCAAAAGTTGTCAGCAGAGAACTGAACTGAGAGGGTGGGTGAGCATTCAAAGCTTCTGGCAACCACTGGAAGATCACATCAATTTCCTTAGAAAAGGTTGAAAATGAGATATGTTCATTGCATTTATTCATTATTTTAACAAATATCTATTTAGCCTACAGCTATGGGTAGAGGATGAAAATAAGAAAAAGTAGTTTAAAAAAAAGTGCTTTGGCTAGCTGGGGAAAGGAGGTAAGTCATGAACAAAGAAGGGAGTCAAAGTGACATAGCGCCTGTTGCCAGGACACCAAGGAGGTGCTTCGACTAATAATAGCTTCTTTATCTTTGAATCATTCCTTATATCTTACCAGTCATTAAATCCTATGTTTATCCCTTAGAAAATGCTTGCAAGTGTATTCTTTTCTTCTCAAGTTGCCTGCTACCACATCAGTCCACATCTGCCTAATCTTCACATCTTAATTTTTCAAGGAAGTGGAAAAATCAGGACAAAATTATTTCAGGGGGAGAGATGATGGGTTAGATTTGGTATTTGGTGATGTTAAGAAAATGGCAGGATAAGGGATATAGGATTAGGTTGGCAAGGCAGATTTAAAACTCATCTACACAGTGATAGTACTGAAATCCAAGACTGAGTAACTACTCTCACGGTGAGATTTGGGAAGAATAAGGGCTGATAATCAAGAACTGAGGTCCCTACATGAGGAGAAAAAAATCAGAGAGGTGGGAGAGAACCAGGAGAGAGAAACATAGGGACACCATTTGTTAGGTAAATTTTTGTCACAAGATTCAAATGAATTGTCACCAGTGTTTAAAAGATGAAAAGAGAAGAGAAAGACTAAAGGCCAAATGACATTTCTTGGATTTAGCAAGAAGGAGACCATTATACCTTAAAAAAATTTACTATGGCAGGTAATTGAGGACCACAGGTAATAGAAAACTTTAGGTTCCTTGAAAGTGCTGGTATTATATAAACATACCTGGATTTAGTTCAAGGAACTATAATATAATACCACAGGCTGAGTAACTTATAAACAACAGAAATTTATCTTTCACAGTTCTGGAGGCTGGAAGTCCAAGATTAAGCACCACCATGGTCAGGTGAGAGCCCTCTTCTGGGTCGCAGACTTTTCATGTTGTCCTCAGATGGTGGAAGGGGTGAAGGATCTCTGTGGGGACTCTTTTATAAGAACACTAATCTCATTCATGAAGGTCCCATCCTCATGACCTAAGCACCTCCCAAAGGCCCCACCTCCTAATACACCATCTTTGGTGGGTTAAAATTCAACATATGACTTTTGGGGGACACAAACAGTCAGGCCATAGCAACCTCAGTTCAGCGTGGTCCACGTTCTTAAATAAAGTTATTTGTGTGATATAATTACACATGACATGAAATGACAAGTGACTGGAAGCCATGGAGCTTCGTGTTTAGGTAAGAAGCAATCTAGGGGAATTTTCAACCTATTTTCCCATTAGGCAGAATGAGCACTTGAAGAGGGGATGCATTTTAATGATATAATAAGAAGGGAAAAAATTGGAAGTATCTGAACCCAGGTCATAGTTTTAGGTTCAGAGAGGAAAAGTGGAAGGATATTTTGGCCATAGGTTTTTTTTTGAGTGCAAACCAGCAGCAATGTTGATCCCAACATATTGTTGAGTCTCTTGCTTAGGAAATCAGTCATTGTGTGAGCCTCAGCACTGTGATGGGAAGTTGAGTAGGCAGAGAATCATAGCAGTGGAAGTCAGGAACCTGGCCTTGCTTGACCCAACTTGACACCCACATCAAGATATCTTACATGTAACCTGATACCTCAAGGTCAGACTGAGTTAAGTTCCTGGACTCATTTGATATTTCCCTAGATTTTAGCTTATTGTAGAAGATCAGGATGAAGGAGCTCTTAAGGAAACTTCCTTAATCTAAATCCTCCCATCACTGCCTTTAACATCAGTGAGAGTGGCTGATGTGCAGCCTGAGATGGAGGCCCTGAAGAGCTAGCCTGAGGCAGAGGAGAAGGATCACATTAAACAAGAAGTCTAATTTCTAGAGACAACATGTTGAATAAGAAAATTGCGGCTCACTGGGTTGAAAGATGCACAGAAAGCATTCTGATACATTAGTAATGATAACCAGGCAACTGGAAAGTGTGGTTTACACAGGCTGGCCTGTCCAAGGTAGATGATATCCTTGAGTGGACAGACGCTTAGGTGTTACCAGGATACAGACAGAGAACAGGCCTGAGTGAATGGGGCATGAAAATGGCCTATTCCATCTTATAAAATATAAATCCACTCCAGAGAACATTCCTTCCTACTTGAGCATCAACTGGTCTGTGACAGAGTAATTGGAGGAGAGGGAGGAAGCTTCAACTTTTCAGGAGTAAGGGTTTTTATTCATATAAAACTGAGTCTTAATTTTAAAATTTAAATTATTCTAAATGAATACCTATCCATTTCTTTCACCAACACTCTTTACCACCATCTCCAGTTTTCTCTGTGGAATCTGGTGCAAGAAATTATACAGCACTGTGTGTGGTTAAACACTTTTGCATAGTTTCAAAACCCATCTTTTTCACTTGCTAGCTTTAGATTTTGTCACAAGTTACCCAAACTCTCTGAACCTGAGTTTATTCATCTGTAAAATGACACTAATGATAATGTCTCCTTTAAGAGTTCTTGTGAAGATTACACGAGATAATGTGGGTGAAACACTTAGCACAGGGCCTGGAACACAATAAACATTCAATGAATAGTTGTTATTATTATTATTATTAGCTAACATCGCAGTGCAATGGAAAAAAAATTGAACCAAAGTATGAGTCTAGGCTCTAATTCCCAGTGAATCACTTCTACCCTTTTGACTCCCATCTTTTAAATGGGAATGATATTTATGCCAACTGATCATCAAGGCTTATTCTCTGAATTAATAAAATCATGAATATTTGTACTTTGTAAAAGATATTTAAGTGTAAGGTATAGAAAAGAAATAAAGATTTCGCACAATAAAGCTAAATAAAGGTTTAGCTCTATCTCTACTTTCAAACCTAGCATAAAGTTGAGACCTTATCTAACTGCCATCATTTATCCAATGGAAACATAATGGTTATCATTCTGCCAGATTTTCAAACCAGTTGAATGGGTCTGTTTCAAGTCAGTCTTGGATTTTAAAAAACCCTTGAAGTTGCATTTTATTTAATTGCCTATTGATAATATAATAAAGTTCAATGGATATTTTTAAATACCTACTATGTACTATGTATAAGCTAGTAGTAAAATTTAGATATAGAGAGTTAGGACCCTTGAATTGGACCTGTTGTAATAATTTGCAGTGACATCGACCTTATAATGTATGTGTTTCCGTTGAGTCATCTATTAAAAGACTATTATGATACTTATCTACTATGCAAAGGAACTATAAATTGGTTTGAATGTTAAGCCTCACTCAGAAAAAACACTATCTAAGCAAAAGCCTCACCATTGTGTCATTCCTGCATTTGGTCCCATGGTTAATAGATGCAAAGTACAAACCACTGAATTATGCATTTGCCCTTACAGTTCTGCCCCAGAGCAAGGTACTGTTGGAAGCCAGCCCAGTGAAGAGCAGCAGAAAAAGTGCCTGGTTTTGAAAAACTGATGAGAAGAGGATGCGATAAGAGACAACAAGCAGACCCAGAGCAATATCCTCTGAGGCTGTGCCCACTGACACAACCCCTGCCATTGGTTAGGAGCCAATATTTTAACCAAACTGATTGATTGACTGAGAATATTAAGAAAGGATCTCATAGGAAGCACACAGACAAACCACTTCATGGAAAGATGATCTGACCGAAGGTAAGAAATCCATGCGTGGGATAGAGAGCAAGAGAGGGTTCAGCTTTGTTTACAAAAGTCTCTGCTGTATGAATGAAAGTCCCAAACACAATAAACAAATTGATACATCACTTTACAGTTTATAAAGTCCTTTCACACACACAATCACATTTAACTCTTATTGATCTAAAGGCTCACAACTTTTTGCATGTGTCTGCCTTCCAGACCAGCAGAAGGTACATTCCTTTTCTCTGCGTGCTTTCAGGTTCATTCTGGTTTTAGTCCTTAATGTAAACTCCTAGATGAGCTGCCACCTTCCTCACCAGCCTGGACAGTATCCCCCTGCACTCTGGCTGAGGTCATGGCATTTTGTTCTTTTTAGTAGACACGGTCCTAATATTTGGACACAGACTGTCTTAGAACTGCATTCTTGGCCCGTTCTATTTATCTATACATCCATTTCCCCTGTCCCTTTTCTTATGTCACAGGGCTATACAATTCCATTCCCTGAGATCTTTAAATTACCTGGGTTCAATTGACTTTTTCACAGCATCATATAATTTGAGATTTGGAAGAGACATCAGAGGTCATATAGTCAAACCTTCTACCCATAACAGAATCCCCTCTACATCACTGCTGCCTGCTGGTCATTCAGTCTCAGTGTGAATGGCCCCAGTGAAAAGGAGTTCACTGATCTGCAAGGCAGCCCATTCCAGCAGACTGCATTTCCCTAAATGACAACAATGATGTCTCCCATCCCCCCTGCTCTTCTTACAATGTAATTTTGAGGCTTCTCCCACTGAGACTGGAGCCTAGGGCTCTTCCACTTGAATCTGGACAGAACTTGAGGCTGCTCCAACCAATAGAGTGCAGCAGAGTGATGCTCCGTGACTTCTGAGGCCAGCTCACAAAAAGATGATAGCTTCCAGCTAGCTCACTCTGGGATGTTTGCTCTGGGAAAGCCAGCCATCAAGCCGTGAGGAAGCCCAAGCTCACCACGCAAAGAAACCACATGGAAAGGCTCATCTGGAGAGAAACTGAGGGCCTCCTGCCAATATCCACTTACTGGGCATGTGAGTGAATGACACTTCAGATGATTCCAGTCCCCAGCCTTAGAGCCACCCTATTTGAGGCCAAGTGGAGCAGAAATGAGCTATCCTTCCACGCAGAGTTATGTCTCTTCATAACTTCACAGGGCTTAATATCAAGAGGACCAGTGCTCTAGGAGCAGAGTGAGTAACCACACTGGAAAAGCCTCCTGCTCATCAGGACCTAATTTAGACAAAGAGATCCTGGACTTAAAGCTGAGGCCTTAATAGGTTGAGATGTGGGGGCTCAGAGAGAGGGCATGAGAAAATTTTGCATGTGTGGGATTTGAATTGTTGTGGCCAGAAGGCAGATTGTGACAGATTGTATTTTCCTACAAGCAACAATATCACCCATTCCATTTGCTCACCTTACAATGTGATATTGAGGCTCCTCCCACTGAGAAGTGAGGTCTGTGTTCTCTTCTCTCGGATTTGGGCAGGGGCTTCTGTTTGCTTCAACTAATAGCTTAAGGCAGAAGGGATGCTATGTGGCTTCCAAGGCTAGATCTTTGGGTGACGCCTGCCCACTCCACTCTGACAAGGCCTGCCATCATGCTGTGAGAAAGCCCAAATTAGCCCAGGTGGAAAGGACGTATGGAAAGGAACTGAGGCTGCGGCCAACAGCCAGTTTGATTGAAGAAGCTCCAGATGATACAATATGCCCCAGAAGATGCCACGTGAGACACAGTCAAGCTATATACATTAAGCTTTGTCTGAATCATAGATTCATGAACAAATAAATCCTGTTTATGTTTTGAGCCACTGATTTTAGGGGTAAATTGTTACGCAGTGTTAAATTGCCAGAACGGAGGCAAATCCCTGTACAGGAGGGTATAGCCCTATATTATGAATCGAGCCCTGTATTGGGACAGAACCCTTTATTGTGGTAGAGTTCTAAATGTGCGTTAGGGGGTAGAATCCTGTAGATCCCTGAAATGGGACACAGCCTTATATGAAGGTTAAGCCCTATATCAAGAAGCAGAAACACAAAATTCTAGTCTATTCTGTACCCCTCACTGGAAGACTTTGGACCAGACATCTAAATGTCTCAAGATCTTAGGTGCATCATCTGAAAAACTGACATGGTAAATATTTCGCCTAAGAGAAGATACTTTTGAGTTTAGTCTGGATCCTGCTATAGACTTTATTATTCTACATTGCCACTTATTCATCCAAAATACTCTTTGTGACCTGCCGTTGTCATCAAACTTGAACTTTATTTTTAAACTGAAAGCCTCCACTTAGAAATGGAGTAGAAAACATAGTAGCAGTAGTAGTAAATCCTCATCTCTTGCCTTTTTGTGTCTTCTAAATCACTCCTTCACCAATCGTCACCCAATCCCCGTTCATATATAGATCTTTAATTGAGGCTATTCCTATAGGATAGGAACAAATGTGATTCTTTTAGCACTTCCATAGAAAGTAAGATATATGTGTATATTTCCCCTTTAAAATCAAGTGCTAGCAAAATGCAAATTCACTCCGTTTTGCATTTAATCCTTGTGCTGCAAAGAAAACCTCCTAATTTTCTCAAGTTCTTGCAAATAATATCCTTTGGCAGCAAGGATATACATTCTCAAGTACAAAGCAATATCTCAATAAACTAATTTTCCATCCGAACATTTAAAGTGTGATGTTATTTTGTCTAAGATCTCTGATATAATAGAAAGACAGGAGACTGACTAAGTGGTTTCTCAAAAATGAAACAGAAGGATACCTCTTCTGAATACAAACCTTTTTCTAAATTCTGAAGCAAAACTACCAAACACTATAGAATTACTGGGCTGTACAGAAAGTGCTTCTGCTGTTGTTCCTGCAGAGGGGTTTAGATAAGGATGTGCCTTATCACATACTGAATTTACTCTCCAAATAAAAGAGATCCCCCTTCTCTGGGCTATGCAGCTTCAGAGTTACAAAGTGAAAGTGGCACCCACATTACAGAGGAAAAGGGGCTCTTGGGACTGCATTTTCTTCTTCCTGACCTGAACCTCCCTTCTTCTCCCATTTTTTTTCACACCCTTAACCTTCTCCTCAAAAGACAGACCTTTAAGATTTTTTTTCCCTTAAATTGATCATTCTGATGTCAGGTCATTTTGGAACCAGTGATTAGTGAATATGATAAATTACCAGTAGCAGGTTTGCTTTTGCAGGTTTGAAGTTTTGATGCATTAGTTATTTCCATCCAGGAAAATTATAAGTCTGAACAACATAAACTTCTAAATCTCCAGATGGAAAACTAGTCTTTTAGGAATATTGCTTTGTATTTGAAAAGGCAGGTCCTTTATATTGACAAGATCTAAATTTGCAGTATTATTGGCATCTGCTATCTTTTAAAATATTTTCAAGTATTTTCTCCTCAATCTATATTTCATTGAGACCAGGGATATTCCTGAGAGTTTAAATCAGTTTGATTTTTTACCATTCTGTGTTCTATAAAAATGTCAAGGCATAGGCACGGAAGATTGTGCCTTTTGTTTGAGGTAGGTGTATGATAAAAGATAATTTCTTAGAGGTTTGCTCCAGAATTGGCAGGTCTGCTTTCTCTTTGTCCTCATCTATTTGTGCTCCCTCTGAAAGGGTCTTTGGACAATGGAGTTAACAAACGGCACATAAAGCGAATGCCCAGATGTTTATATTCCTAGACTGTTGTTTACACAAATTTTTCAGTGTTTGTGATCCCTGAGATGTGAGAGGCTGGGGTAGGCTGTTTACATGAATTCCTCTCTGGGAATACACATGGCTTCACATTAGAAGCAGCAGGAGGATTTTCAAGGGAGAGAATTTCAGGACAGTGTACAGAATCGGAGCCGGGGGGTCGTGACCTTGCCTATTGATCCAGCCTCTCTAATTTCCACAGCTTGCTGAGGCTTGTTCTTCCAGCCTGCTGGTGTACATTAGAGCAGAAATCCATAACATGGCCATGTTCACCCAAGCACAGGAAGAAACTAAATTAAATGTTAAAAAACAATCTGAGGCTAGAGTTGGACACAATTCATCATGATCCTAGATGCCAGGCAGGTGGGATGAACAAGGATTCCTCAGCCAATAGACCCCCAAACAGAATATGGAAAGGCCTTGGTGTCTCATTTGTCAGGGACACAGCACAGAGTCTGAAAATGCACGAAGGTCAGCTCTTTTGGCTATGACATATTTTTCCTCAAAAATATGTTATACACATCTGAAAAGTGTAACTGAGGTAAATTAGCAGAAGGAATTGGGAGAAATGAAGGGAATTCCTTATGAAACGTGTATTTGGCAGTGTTTGGCAAATTCTCAAAGCTAAGATGCTTCTGTGCTGGCCTCGAATTTTCGTCCCTCTATTCCCCAGGCTAGCTGGTTAGATTTATATTGTAGGAAGGAGAATGTCTCACCAGAGTCACGACCTTTCTTCTGGGTGACAGAGATTCAGAACAATAGCACCTTTGGCATCTCAAAATGAAGTCAGTGTGTTAAGGTAAAGGACGCCAGACACCCTGATGCTCTAAAACATCTGGATGATGCACTGCATTGTTCACTTTTCATCTGGATGTTTCACCTCAAGTAGACAGAGCTGAAGGGAGCGCTGCTCAAGGCGTATTGGACAATGCCGAAACTGCCCTTTTCTGCTTCTTCCCTTGATCTCATTTATATTGGACACAGGGCTCATGCCATTTATTTGCCATTTACTTATTGATTAATCTAAAATGTTTAACCTGAAGAAGGCATCACAAATGGCAGGTTGTTCTGCTGGGAGCTGCCTCAAGTGCTGGGATGCATTCCTCAAAAGGCATTATCTAATGAACAGGATGCAGCCCAGCAGCGCCTTGTTTAGGGAACCCAGCCCCTGTTTGGGTGGTGGCAAGAACGCAGCAAAGCGGTGCTGGGGAAACTGGACAGGTACATGTAAAAGTATGAAATTAGAACACTCCCTAACACCATACACAAAAATAAACTCAAAATGGATTAAAGACCTAAATGTAAGGCCAGACACAAACTCTTAGAGGAAAACATAGGCAGAAGGCTCTATGACATAAATCACAGCAAGATCCTTTTTGACCCACCTCCTAGAGAAATGGAAATAAAAACAAAAATAAACAAATGGGACCTAATGAAACTTAAAAGCCTTTGCACAGCAAAGGAAACCATAAACAAAAGCAAAAGACAACCCTCAGAATGGGAGAAAATATTTGCAAATGAAGCAACTGACAAAGGATTAATCTCCAAAATTTACAAGCAGCTCATGCAGCTCAATAACAAAAAAACAAACAACCCAATCCAAAAATGGGCAGAAGACCTAAATAGACATTTCTCCAAAGAAGACATACAGATTGCCAACAAACACATGAAAGAATGCTCAACATCATTAATCATTAGAGAAATGCAAATCAAAACTACAATGAGGTATCATCTCACACCGGTCAGAATGGCCATCATCAAAAAATCTACAAACAATAAATGCTGGAGAGGGTGTGGAGAAAAGGGAACACTCTTGCACTATTGGTGGGAATGTAAATTGATACAGCCACTATGGAGAACAGTATGGAGGTTCCTTAAAAAACTACAAATAAAACTACCATACGTCCCAGCAATCCCACTACTGGGCATATACCCTGAGAAAACCATAATTCAAAAAGAGTCATGTACCAAAATGTTCATTGCAGCTCTATTTACAATAGCCAGGACATGGAAGCAACCTAAGTGTCCACCAACAGATGAATGGATAAAGAAGATGTGGCACATATATACAATGGAGTATTACTCAGCCATACAAAGAAACGAAATTGATTGATTGGTAGTGAGGTGGATGGACCTAAAGTCTGTCATACAGAGTGAAGTAAGTCAGAAAGAGAAAAACAAATACCGTATGCTAACACATATATATGGAACCTAAGAAAAAAAAAAAAAGGTAATGAAGAACCTAGGGGTAAGACGGGAATAAAGACACAGACCTACTAGAGACAGACTTGAGGATATGGGGAGGGGGAAGGGTAAGCTGTGACAAAGTGAGAGAGTGGCATGGACATATATATACTACCAAACGTAAAATAGATAGCTAGTGGGAAGCAGCCGCATAGCACAGGGAGATGAGCTAGGTGGTTTGTGACCACCTAGAGGGGTGGGATAGGGAGGGTGGGAGGGAGGGAGACACAAGAGGGAAGAGATATGGGAACATATGTATATGTATAACTGATTCACTTTGTTATAAAGCAGAAACTAACACACCATTGAAAAGCAATTATACTCTAATAAAGATGTTAAAAAAAAAAAAAGGTTGACAGAATTGTGTTAAATGATAACAACATTCCAGCAGAACACATTCAGGCAATCCCTACATATGCAGCACTCCATAGGCCTACAAAGGGAAAAAAATGATTCTGCAGTTGTACTTTTAGGCTAAAGTTCTATTTGTATGCTAATAAATCACTGGACTGTAACTGGACGGTTTTTTTGAGGGAGGTGACCAAGGTCAAAAGGGGAAGTGGAGAGACAAGTGAATCTGTTAGCAAATCAAGATGAAGCTAGAATGTGGGAGCTAAAAGAGGCAGTGGAGGAAACTGAGGTTCCAGGACAGTAAATGACCTCCCTCGCCAACACACACACTGGGGCCCATGACACAGTGAGTGCATCGTTTCCTGCACTGCGGTGGTCAGAGCAATCGCCCTGCATCCAAAAGTCTGAGGTTTGTCACCTGTCTCTATCTGCATGGACCTTGGACATATTAATTTATCTCTCTGTACAGTAAGTCCCCTACATACGAACGAGTTACATTCCGAGAGCGTGTTCGTTAAGTCCAATTTGTTCTTAAGTCCAACAGAATTAGCCTAGGTACCCAGCTAACACAATTGGCTATATAATACTGTACTGTAATAGGTTTATAATACTTTTCACACAAATGATACATAAAAAACAAACATGAAAAAATAAGGAAAATATTTTTAATCTTACAGTACAGTACCTTGAAAAGTACAGTAGTACAGTACAACAGCTGGCATCCAGGCGCTGGCATCAAGTGAACAGGCAAGAAGAGTTACTGACTGGAGGAGGGAGAAGAGGTGGGAGATGGTAGAGCTGAAGGATCGTCAGCAATAGGAGACAGAGGGCAAGCTGCAATTTCACTCATGCCTGACGTTGATGGCACAGGTTCTGGTTTCTTGCTGGACTCATTTCTACCTACCCTCTTGATAAAACGATTCAGTGATGTCTGGGTAGTAGTTCTTTTTTTCGTGTCATAGATAACACGGTAGCACTGGATTGCATTCTGAAGGGCTTCTGCAACCTTTGTATACTGTTCTACATTCAGGTCCTGTGCCTCAAAAACTAACGGTGCCACCTCAAATAAAGAAAATCCCCTTGCCGTTTCCCGTGTCGTGAATCTCTTGGGTTCTTCAGTTACTTCTTCTTCCTCTTGTCTCTCTCTGTCCTTTCTCTGGGCCTCCAACTCCATCAGGTCTTCATTAGTAAGCTCCTTGTGTTGCACAGCAAGAGTACTGTACAGTAAAGTACACAAAAGCACAACCATTTGTAGAGGATGCACGCACGTGACAATGTACGCCAGACATGTGAACGGACATGTGATTAGACATGTGAACGCACGTTTGCATCTTTGAAAGTTCACAACTTGCAGGTTTGTATGTAGGGAACTTACTGTACTGTGGTTTTCTCATCAGTAAACTGGGGATAAAAGCATTTGAATAGTGTCATGAGAATTAAATGAGATAATGTATCCACAAACATTTCACCAGTGCCTGGCACATGGTAAACACTCAACAGATAATGTTATTTTTCTCTGCTGTCTTTCCCTTTTAGGATATCTAGCCCTGTGTACCTTTTATTTACGGAATCATTTTAACTAAATATATCTATGTGGAAAGTGCTCAAATCTTAAGTCTAGAGTGTGATGAATCTTCACAAAGCAAACACATACCCCTACCCAGATAAAGAAATAGAACTTTCCCAGAACTCCAGAAACTACCTCCTGCCTCTCCAGTCATAACTCTTCATTAACATAACTAACTACTAGTCCAATGTTTCTGTCTAACTTTGTCTGTTTTTAACTCTATGTAGAAGGAATCATGCCATATTTATCTTTTGTACCTGGTTTATCCTTCTCAGTACTATGTTTGTGAGATCCCTTATTTGTTGTAACAGCAATTTATTAACCTCATTGCTGAGATACTGCACTATATTTCCTCTTTATAAAATCACCAAACACTAATGTCTTCTAAAGAGTTGGGAGGAATGTGAGAAGTAGTTTGTTAAGTAAGATAGAGTACGAAAGTTGGACATTATTTCCTTAAAACTTTTATTTAAATTAGAGATCATTCTATGTTATACCTATAGGAACTTCATTCTTAGTCATTTGCACAGTGAAATGGGAAAAAATGGTTGTTGCAGCTGACACCTTACCTTTTCCACAGCCAACAACACATTGGTTCACCATCACAGAGCAACTGACAAATTGTTGTAGTACCCTGAGCTTTGTTACATCTGGGGTCACCAAGGTGAGTACCCATATGAACAGTATCCATTAAGGTGATGCCATCAAAATGAATGGTTGTGAACCACTGAGCAAGCCTCAAATCCTTGTTTTCCAGATGGAAAAACTAAGTCCCAGAGGAAATAAATTCCTCCCCCCAGGATCATACAGCCAGTGAGTAACAAAGTTAGTGCTGAATGGAAAGAAAGAACAAGAATAGAGGATTTGGGATGTTAGTTGAAGCAAAAGCATAGCTACTGGAACAAGTCCGTCTTGAATCAAGCCTCTGAGGTGTGGCTTGTTCTGCATGAGGACCACTCACCTTGCAGCTCAAGTATTCCTTTAACAAGTATTCCTCTGGACAGCATAAACTGTCCCAGAGCCTGTTGGTTTTTGCAATTTCAGAGCACAGTGGAGTCCTTCTTTTAGTTAAAAGAAAAACATTCTATAATCCGAAGACTATAAATACCAGTTGCTCCGTAATATACTTTGAATTTTCAAAAGAAAATTTGTGGTCTGGTCAAACAAAGCAGTTTTCCCCCTATGAGAATGTTATCTGATGACAGTACCAACATTTGTGACATCTATGGTAAAATAAAATGTTATCATTTCTTCAAGTATATGAAGTTGATTTCTGTAGTCAAGTTTAACTCAGTAGGTACACTGAGAAGTGGAGAGTCAAGAGAAATGCACAGAGCCTACCAGGAATAGTAAAAAGTAGCTCTGAGCCTGCATTTATCAGGGCTATGTCCTTTAGCAGGAGAGACTAACTACAAACTACCTATGGGAGAATTTAGCTCCTTTGCTTCTGTTTCTTCACCCTCCAGAATCTGATCAAATTTCCCTATAACCAAAAGGCCCAAATTGGAAAACCATATTTTTGCCTGAAGATATATATATATATATGTGTGTGTATATATATATATATATATATATATATATATATGTGTGTGTGTGTGTGTGTATCTATCTATCTATAGATATATATGTAACCAATATAATACATTAGTTTTTGTTTTCCAAGTGGAAAAATAATTTATGTATTTGCACTTCAATGCTTTTAAATGTTTTTACTTTGTATGTTTCCATTTTCATGCTTTCTGTACTTATTCTGCACTCATTATACAAAGATTTTCTTTTCTCATACAAAAGGGCTTTTTGGATACGTTCTCCTATATTTTTCTATAAATTTAATGTTTCAATGTAACTTCAGGGTTTGAAACTCCTTTTATTCTTAAAAAATGTGTAATTTATTTTCTACCCACTTCTAAAAATAATATGAAGTACATTTTGGACCTCTGAGTGTAAAACACTTTCTTTTCCTGAATGAGTAAATGGACCAGACTTGCTCATTTCTATTCAAACAAGAAACAAATGATCATAAATCAGATAAATACAAACAATATATATACATGTTTGCTTCCATTTGAAACAAAATGGGAAAAAAAGAGCAGATTGTGGGCAATCACTTTTCATTGACTCAGCTCCTTTGTGGTTGATTCAATACAGTTGTTAAAATTATGGATTATTTCAGCTGCCATTGCCAGTTTATCTGGATTTGAGAGAACAAGTAGGTCTCTGTGAGAAATGAAGTGACTACTATAAGTTTATGGTAATTATGAAAATTAGAAATAGTGAGAGTCCTCTTGGCTGTGATCACTGACCAAAGGAAGAACCTCACCTGTGCTCACTGAGAAAAGGATTGTTCATCCTAAAGTGGCTGACACCCTCCATCTCCCCAGCCCTTCACACACAATGCATTCCCTTATTACAATCACAATCAGGAAAGCTCATCTTTTGGAATTAAGGCAAGGAAGCATCCCGTGGGACCCATCTGGGCCATATCTACGTACCTGCCATGATTATGACTCTATTGAAAAGTTCCCAATCTAATAGCTATTTTGGGGCATCATAAGAGCTGATTGTCATTAATGGTGAAGCAATCAATGAGATGATGTTATTTCAGGCACCTTAACAACTGAATTGGATCATCCATGCATGAGTCCATAGACAGCTCATTGACTGGCTGTTATTGTGGCTGATAAAACCAAGTCAGCTGGAAAAGAGCTCTTTCCATCTGGCCTTGCAGACAAACTTTAAGTCTTTACTGTGGAATCATCCAAGATGATTGGCCCTTTGAAGTAGCAACGGCATAAACCTAGAGGGATTATGACCACAACAAGAGGCCCTAACACAGAGATTCAAGTCAAAGAGACCGCTAGCTTTTGCAAATATGCAGTTGAAATCATTCAATGATTGGCTTATGAGGGCAGAACTAATTAATCCATGGATATTTTAATATTCTTCCAGTAGCATGGTAGTCAAGAGAAAGAATAATGCAGGGATGAGACAGATCAATGAAGCAGTGATCAGCCCAAGTCTGTGGAAGAAACCTTGCTAAATGCCCAGGTCCAAGCCTTGTCCTACTGCAGAAGCAACTGGTAGGGCCAGCTGTGGGGACTGAGCTATTTAAGCTGGAAAAGTTGGGACACACTACAGATACCATCCCCAGAATGCTACCAAACTGCCCAGGAGGAGGAGGAATTTGAACAATAGCCCTAGATTATGGGAATGGACTCCTCTATATAAGCTGACTTGAGTATCATAGTTATCCAGAGAGACAGGCTATTCCTTTTATTGAAATGCACCTTTGAATCCAGCAAAGCTGTCTTTCTATGGGTTATGTCAGGGATAATGACACCCAACCTGAAAAGGTCAGGAACGTAAGCAGATGCAGGGAAGGTCTTAAAACTGAAGTCCTGGTAAGACTGGGTCGACCGGTTTATGTGGAGCAGTTTTGACTTACACTTGTTGTCCTTGCATGAGCTTCATTTTTTCTAGATGCATCTATCTATGCTTGATAATACAAAATAACAGATACCATTGTTAAGTGCTGTTGTCCTCGTGAAATTGTGAATCAAAGTAAAGGTGACCCCGTTGAGAAGGAGAAAAAAATGGGAAGGAGATGGGACACAGAAGTTGGCCAAATAAGTTTTTATATGCTTGACTTGGCTCAGTATGCTTTAAGAGAGCTCAGGGAATCTGAAAACATTCACAGTTATTGTACTATGTCAGGCACTGTTCCCTGTGTATGTTTCTATAAGGTCTTTAATTTTTAGCCATGTTAAACAAGAGAAAAACTAAATTAAGTTTCTAATCTAATACTGCAAGCAGAGTCTCCCAGCCCCCATACATGCAGCTGCATGCATGCACATGCACACACACATATATACACATGCACACATAGACACACATACCTGCTAGGGTTGCCAAATGAAATACAGGAACCCAGCTATGTTTGAACTCAGATAAACAATGAATAAATTTTTATATAAGTACATCCCAAATATTGCATGAGATATTCTTATTCTAAAAAATTATTCATATGTATATGGAATTTAAATGTAAATGTACATCTGGTATTTTTATTTGATAAATATTGCAACTCTTAATACCTGCCATTTCTTCTCATATCACATATACTATGACATACAGACTAACAAATACACACATGCACATACAGAGAGTTACACTGCACATAAATGGGAGGAGTATAAATTTGTTCCAGATAACTCAGGTGAAAAAAATGACTTCAATTAAGCTTTATATGTTCTAAATGAAATCAAGTATGGCTCTGAACATTTATTCAAAGATTTGTGATGTTTTAAATTTCAGTCATGTTAGGGAGATCCCTTCACCTCCTTAGGGTTATACAAGAATTTGAGGCAGTTATAGTATTGCCCCCTGGGAGAATGACCGCTGGTCTTGGGTCACATCACTAAGACAAGTTAGCAACTCTATTCACGTAGCATCAATAGTGGGCCAGCGGCTCTTTCACCATGGTTCCCACCCACAGCTTGGTGGCCAGGTAGCCAGCACCATTCCCCATCCAACCTCCTCGAGGTGGGAATGAGACAAAGCCCCCCCTCCAACTCCTTTACAGACACATGACATCCCTTGTCTTAGGGATACTGTCTATCTCTCCTGAAAAATCTAGCTTTACTTATTTCCTCTATAAGCTAAGACTTTGCAAAGCAAACCTGTATTTATTCTCCCTGGGCCGAGAGAAGACCCTAACCACCAGGATACAGAAACTTGAAGCTCATTTGTTTTGGTAGGCAGGGAGTAGAAAGGGTGACTCCAGAGAAGAAGAGGGCAATGTAAATTTATAATTATATACAATATGAAAAGTGCTACATATATAAAGTCCAGTCTTTTTTTAAAAAACACTTTACATGTCATTCACAATGCCCTTTTTATTATTCCCGGTTTACAGATAAAGAAACTGAGGCAGAGAGGGAGCAATTAAGTCACTTGCACAAGACCACTTAGCGAGTAAGTTGCTCTATGTAAGACAGTGTGTGTGACAGAAGTGGGGATCTCAGTAAGACAGGGGTGGGGAGATCAGGGAACACTGGGGAGGACTTGTGGGAAGAAGTTTGAATGGAGAGTTTGGAAGAATGGGCAGGGAAGGAAAGGAATTCTACACTGAGGAAACCAAAGCAATGTCACACAGAGGCGTGAACCTGTGTGCTGTTTGGGGAACTAAAGGTCACTGTGACTGGAGGTATGACAGAAGATGGGGCTAACAGGAGATGGAGAAGTTTGAGCCTCATCCTAGAAGCTAAGGATGAAGCTAACACATCCTAGAAGTGTTTTAATCAGGAGAGTGACACGATCAGATTTGTGATTTGGAAATGTGTTTCTGTGCAGCTGTCAGAGGAGGGATCAGAGAGCAAAAAGACTGGCAGCAGGGAGACCAATCACCCAGGCAAGAAGCCCTAAGGCTTAAGCAAAGGTAGAGATTATGGGAGTCAAGAGCAGTGCACAGGGATATCCAGGAGGTAGAAGCTACCAGAAGTGGTGACTGATTGGACTGAGGGTACAAAGGAGAGGAAATGGTCTATCTATTAATTATAAAATTTCTGAGTGTATCTCTGTTAAGTCAAATGTTGAAAAATGCAACTGAGTTGTCATCCTTTTATTTGAAATATGACATAAAAAACTAACTTTAGTGAAATCATAGGTGAAAATAGATGTTATTATTTTGTGTGTTTTTCCTTCATTTATTTATTCATTTATCTACTCTTTCATCAGATAATTACCGAGCACTTACTGTGCACCAAGCACAATGCTGGACACTGGGCTATATTTTGAATGAATGATACTAATTTGGTCTCTTCCCTCACCATGATGTTATGGATCAGAGCCATTTGATGTGACAGAGATAGAGACATAAATAAAATAAGTACTTGTGCAATTTTCTGAATGATTCCTTAGGGTAAATCTTATCTAAAACTTTATTTTATTTCCTATGCCACAAGTTCAACAAATACGTATTGAGGTTCCATGATATGCCAGGGTTTACGGCAGGGATGAAGCAAACATGAATAAATAAGATACTTTTGAATTGGAATGCATGCTAAGAAGACAACAAAACATAGTGAACCAATAGCAGCAGCAGGGCAGGAATAAGGGGATATCCTAGTTTGGATGGTCATCAGGGACAGCCTCTTTAAGGAGGTGACAAAAAGCAGAGACCTGCGCAACAACAAGGAGTCAATCAGGCACTATCTGGGGCAGAACGTTCCCCACCAGAAGGTTACAATATGTGCAAAGGCCCTGAGGTAAAAAATGAGCATGTGCTCCGGAGACACTAAAGGTCAGTGTGATCAGACAGCAAGAGTCCACAGTTTACATTAGGGTTCATTCTTGGTGTTGTACATTGTATGAGTTTGGACAAATGTACAATGGCCACCATTACAGTATCATTCAGAATAGTTTCACCACCCTAAAAATCCCATGCTTCACCTATTAATCCCTTCCTTTCTCCCTCAGTTTCCTGAACTCTTGATACCCACTGATCTTTTTACTGTCTCCATGGTTTTGCCTCTTCCAGAATGTCATATAGTTGTAATCATACAGTATATAGCCTTTTCAGATTGGCTTCTTTTACTTAGTGATTTCCTCCACTCTTTTCATGGTTTGATAGCTCATTCCTTTTTAAGACTGAATTATATTTAATTGGATTGACATACTACATTGTATTTATCCATTCACCTACTGAAGAATATCTTGGTTGTTTCCAAGTTTTGGCCATTATGAATAAGGCTGCTATAAGCATTCATATGCAGGTTTTTGTGTAGACATAACCTTTCAACTCCTTTGGGTAAATACCAAGGAGCTTGATTCCTGAATTACATGGTAAGAGTATATTTAGTTTTGTAAGAAACTGCCAGACTGTCTTTTGCTGTACCATTTTGCATTCCCACTAACAGCGAATGAGTTTCTGTTGATCCACATCCTTTCCAGCATTTGGTATTTTCAGTGCTCCAGATGGGGAACAATTTTAAGTGTGACATGATTTGATTTATAGTTTTAAAATATTCCTTTGGCTACTGTATAAAGAAAGCACTGTTGGGGAGCAAGAGTGGGAACCAGAGAGATCAGTGTCCAGAGGCTATTCCTGTTATCCAAATGAGAGATGGTGATGTCTTGAACAAGGGTAGCTGCAGTGAAAATGAAGAACCTGGGGCAGACTTGAGATGTATTTTGCAGGTGGAATCAACAGGACTTGTAGATAAATGAGATGTAATGGGTGAAGACAAAAGATGAATTAAAGTTTTTGACCTGAGGAGGTGAGTATATTTATGGTGGTGACATTTATGGAGATAAAAAAATTCACCAAAGAATAGGCTTGAAAGGAAAAGTTAAAAATTTTATTTGGCCATTTTTAAAAAAATTTGAAATATTTGCTGGATATCCAAGTGGAGAAATTGATGGAGAAATCAATTAGGCTATATAAGAAATCAATTAGGATATATAAGTCTAGAGCTTAGTGGAAAGGTTATCTCTTCATTCCTGGGTCTTCTCAAAACCTCCACCAACACCATTAACCCCTGCAGTCTCTGACAGTCTACAAGACAGAGAGTTATAGGTTGGGCCATCTCATTGAGCCCCTGTGAGCTCCTGTGGCCCAAGACAGCAGAGCCAGGGCAGGAACAACATGTGCAGCACAAGCCTCAGCATGATGCTCCCAGGGCACACTTGTGCAAAGCTGGTGGGAGCCTGCAGAGAACTGTGTCTGTAGCAATAGCTGGCACAAGAGACAGGCAAGGCTAAGAGGACTTGAAGTGCATAAGAGAGCTTCAGAACAGTCACTTATCCCAGGATCAACATACTGTCTCTTTCCTGGCTGCCTGTTAAATGTCAACATTTGACCTTCATTCTCCACTGAGTAGAAGGGCATCCTATGTTCAAGAAACTGTTTTGCACTACAGCAGAAATTAAAATCAGATAGGAGAAGTCCTAGTTGTAAGGAAGAAGTCTACATCTATCTCAGGGCCCTACAATTGTAGGTGGGCTTATGCTGTCCTGAGCCCCTGTAATATCCTCAGTGGGCTTCTGAGGAGTCCTATCCAACCAGGACACCTTGCATGTTTCATCTATCCCTTTCCCCTTCACAAACATCTTCTACTTTTAATGCTTTCTCTGGTATTTGAACAACAAAGAGCAAAGTCTCTTCTCTCTGTGACACAATCTATGGGGTCTGAAAAATAGCTACAATAGCTTTTGACAAGGAAGAAGCTGCAGCTTAGAACTGATCTTAGTGGTAACTCCTTTTGGAATTTCTAAATAATCATGTGCATTTTTTAAAAAGTAGAGTTTCCCTACAACTCATTGACCAGACTGTACCCCCAGAAAGAAGTGACCAAGGCCAAGAGAAACTCCATGACAGGATCACTTTGGCATTTGTCTCAGGGCAGAAAATGCCAAGCAGCAAGCCTGGAGGAGTAGACTCACCCAGCTTAATCAGCAGCATAATAAATGTGGATAATAGTTTATTATCTACCTTTATTCTTGTAACACTCTCCTATTAAAGGAGGTGTGGGTGGTTGTTTTCAATGTCAAAATTCTCTGAGGCAGCAAAATTGATCCATATCATCTGGCTTGGTAAAGAATTTAGAAGTCAGGGATTGTTTTGCCATTACCCGGCCCCAACTTTGCCATATGCAGGTTCAATCCAACCCATTATTCTATAAGCAGTATAGAAATGTGCTCTCCCTCAGTCTCCATGTCTCACTGCAAATATGACCCATCTGCAGCCCATCTACCTGTCATGGCTTATCCATCTATCCCTTAGGCCTACTGGTAGGAACGTTGGCAGAGGGTTTTTCTCCAGTGTACTTGCTCCTTCTGCACATCAAGTGTCTCTGTCCTGTGAGTCCATCAAACAATAAGCTCTTTAAAGGCAGAGCCTCTACCTTAGTTGTCTTTGCATCCCATTGCCAAGCACAATTACTGACTCTTGGTAGGTGCTCAGTAAATCTGTTGAGCAGAATGGAACTGTCTTGGGTGAGCGCAATCCGGAAGACCCCCTATGTACTCATGGCTAATTCACTGTGTGTCTATCCCTATGCCTCCTCCCAAATGGAGCCTCTGAATGAAGGAATAGAGCAAATAAGAGACAGCAGACAGAGGAGCAGACTGAAGCAAGGCTCACCTCAAAGGCTTCACAGAGCTTCTTCTAGAGGGAAAGGCTGAGAAGAAAGTCAATTTGCAACATGTTTACGGTAAAATTACAGTTTATACTATTTCTTGGCCTAAGACTTTGCTCTTCTGCCTCATTGCTATTTGAAAACATCAAGAGATAGTCTGGGTTTCCATATCCAGTGCATTTCCTGACTCAAAAAAGAAAAGGAAGAGTTAAAGAAGTAAAAGAAAAGAAAAGTTAGATAACCACCCATCTATATAACCTTCCCCCACAGTGGCTCTACAGATCTAATAAAAGTTTCTAAAATCCAAAGGAAAGTCACTAAGAACATGAGGGATCTGCCTTCTGAGAGGACAAACTCTTTTTTTTTTTTCCAGTTGAAAACAGAAGCATGTGGCCTCTGAGCAAGTGTCAGAAGTTCTGGGTTCAAGCCTTAGTTCTAACGTATCTGGGCTGTGGGATCCCTGACCATTCAGTCTCACCAGTACTTAGGTGCCTGGATTATAAGAGAACATAGACTGCCTGCCCTGCCTTCTTACATGTTCCCTGGAAACAGTACATGAACCTTTTGTACACACCTCTTTTAGAGAACAACCCACATTGGATCCTAAGTATTTGTGCCCTTGTCAGTCTGTCTGACTGGATTCTGAGAAGCAGAGGATAGGCTTGCAGTTCAAGTTAGCTCTGAGCTCCCAGTGCTTAGCACAGGAGGTGTTCAATAATTGTTGCTAAAATAGAAGCTGGGAAGTAATAGCCAAGTTATTTAAAAGCAGGGTATCTGTGCAACTTTAATGATATATATTAGCCTCTCGCCACCCCTATGCTAAAAACTGGAGCTTGCAGAGAGAACTTTGCATAGACCTTTTGGGTTGAATGTAGTGGGTTGAATGATGATCCCCAAGTCCTTACCCCAGTACCTGTGAATGTGCTCTTATTTGGGAAAAGGTCTTTCCAGACATCATTAATAATCTTGAGATGATGATTACCTGGGTGGCCTCTAAATCCAATGATAAAAAGGATAAAAATCCAATGATAAAAAGGACATCCAATGATGTCCTTAAAAGAGACAGAAGAGAAGTCCATGTGAAGACAGGCAGAGATTGGAGTGATGCAGTCAGAGCCAAGGAACACCTGGTACCACCAGAAGCAGGAAGAGGCAAGACAGGATTCTCCAATAAAGCCTCCAGAGGGAGCATAGCCCTGCCGACACCTTATTCTTGGACTTCTATGAGAGAATCAATTTCCAGAACTGTGCAAAAATAAATTTCTATTATGTTAAGCCACAAAAACTAATTTGGCGGTTTATGCTATGGCAGCCACAGTAAACAAATGCAGCCTCACACCTTCAAGGTTTGTTTCTGCCTGCTCTGTGTCCCCACAGAAATCCCAGGGAGCTGGGACCTCCAGAAGCCATGGGCTTGTCACCAGCAAGCAGGGGTCCGCAGAAGCCCAGTTTTCCTGTCATGAACACAGGTGATCAAAGTTTCATTTGTTGTTTTCGACCACCAGCCTCGGAGAGAGTTAGAAAGAGATGGGGAATTCAGAGTAATGTAATTTGTCATCCAAGGAAGTGAGATGAGAAGTCACCAATTATTGGCTTGCTCAGCAGACGGAAATGAAAAATAATTTTTGGAAATAACACAAAAGCCCCCAGAAACAGAGGGGCTCTCATTTGTAAGATACCAGCCTCTGAGAAAGCTTCTGGTGTGAAACTGTTTCTCTGAATATTATTTACATAGGCCTGTTTGCTTTATAATTTGAATCTGGAAAAGGAAAATTGTTACGTGGATTTAATGCGACTATCTCTTAGATATTCAACATTATCTAAACAGTTTATAAGTGGCTAGTTCTTTGTAAGCCTCAGTTTCCCCATCTATAAAATGGAGACAAACAACAGTTCCTATTTCACAAGTGTTTGGTAGAAATAAACAAGATAATTTTTATAAATGGTTAGCACAGCAGTAACTACATAGTATTCAAGAAGTATAGCCATATTAATTAATTATTATTATTTCTGTTCTTATCTGTGTCAGAAGAGAGTGAAGCAAAAGATCATAGTGGTTAAAGGCAGCATTCAAGTCCATGACTAGTAGGTTGCGTGGTCTAAAATGGGACACATGTTTCAAAATGTATTATGAATATCTTTGTTCAGTCTTATTATGATATCTCTAAAATATCACTTAAAAAAAGGTCAGAACTCTACATTTGGAGGCCTTAACCACATGGCCTCCTCATGCAGGCCCTGTCTGCCAGTTCCTGGCCCTCTGAGGGGCCTCAGTTTAAGGGATCTGAGGACTAAGGGTTTGCAGAAAGAGACAGAGTTGCCTGGATAGCCTGTGACTCTGCACTACTCATGACTAGGCTGTGGCCAGCCCCTCGCATAATTCGTGGACCACAGTACATGCTCACTGAATATTTGATGTGTGCATGAGTAACCATTCACGAATGACTAGAGGTTGGCACACTTCCTTCCTGTATGAAAGAACCATTTTATGGAACATGAGTGACTTCCCTGCAGGAAAGAAAAAGACAGAAAACAAAATGAAATTCAGAAACTATAAACAGTTTGGATGCCCCAGATATGTCTTTAAATAAGGTCACCTTCTCCAACACTATTTTCTATCCCTTTACTGCTATAGTTCGAAGTGGAGAATGTGGGAGACTTTAAGCACCAAAACACAACCACAAATTCCATTTAATGTCTGCTTCCGTGAGTCCTGCCAGCCTAGGATGGCAACCCCAGGCCTCTCACGTTATAGGCAGAAGGTAGCTTTGGAAAGACATAATGTTACTCAGAGATATGTTCTCATTTTCACTGTTTGGGAGAGGAAATGAAAAGACTCCAATGTTCAGTCTTGGATAATTTATAAAAATATCTCATCTCTGCTCTAAACTCATTTATAGAAGTTATATCTTTATTAACTTGCTGTGTGATCTTGAGCAAGTCAGTTAACCTCTCTGGGACCCTTGATAAAGTCCAAATTATGTAGACTGTTGTGAGACTTCCATGAGAATAGCATTTAGTTAATGAATGATAAATTGCATGGGCAGATCCAAATTTTCTGGGGGCTGAAGCTAATACAATTGGAGGGCTCTCTTTAAGAAAAGGAGTTTAAAATTTATTGTGTACAAGGTTTTAAAAGGTGTCTGTGCAAGTGAGAGTCCATAAATCTTGTTTCATGACAATTTTACTTTGAGAAAATGGGTAATCAGATGATTATTATAAGAATTGTTAGCACAAACTCTTTTGGTCTTACTAGAAGGGTACAAGCTCGAAGGAAGAATTTCTGAGTATGCCGCAGTTGCTCAGAGAAAGGAAACTATGCGGTTCCTGCGAGGGTCTAGGTAAGGGGTCCCCAACCCCTGGGCCATGGACTGGTCCCGGTCCACAGCCTGTTAGGAACCAGGCTGAACAGCAGGAGGTGAGTGGCAGGCTAGCGAGCAAACCTTCATCTGCTGCTCCCCATTGCTGCCCATCGCTCGCATTACCGCCTGAAGCATCGCCCCGCCCCCCATTCCGTGGAAAAATTTGCCTTCCACAAAACCAGTTCCTGGTGCCAAAAAGGTTGGGGACCACTGGTCTAGGTGACCTTTGCTGCCTGAAGATCCTTTTCACTCAGGCTGGCCTCAGACCTCAAGTTCTCTCCTATGTGGACAAGTCCAGCAGGAATGTCTCAGGGTGTGCTTAGTCTGATTCAAATCAGTGCATGTTTCTGGCATATAGTCCAAGAAAACATTGTGTTTTTCACTGTGAGGCTGACGTAGGAGAGAAGGACCCAGATGGAACATGGGGCAGTGCTCCTGCGCACAAAGACTTGCAGTCTGGCTGAGGAAACAACCCAGACAGACATTAAATAAGTGGAGAATATGTTATAGTATCATGGCAAACTTGAAAGCAGCTTATCAAATTCTCACACTCTCTGTGGACGAGCTTAAATCACTTCTATAAAGTGTGTCCTGACCATACAAACCAGACACTCTACCTCCACCCAACTCATACCATACTTAAGATTGAGAACACTCATTTGATATTTTTTGTATCCTGTCATTTTTGTCTTGCTATTTAAGTGAATATGAGCGTTTGCATGTGTTGTTGTGTTGGGGACAATGATGATGATGTTTCCTCAATAAGATGATCAGTTCTTTGAGGACAAGAAGCAGGTGGTTTGCTTCCATATGATCTCACAGGCCCTGCTCTGTCCTCTAAACAAACGACTGTGTGTCATATAGAACATTCAGACTCAGCTCATAATGTGCCATGGGCTATAAGAAAGAGAAAACAGAGATGCTGGTCAGAGGAAATAGGGAGGCTATCAGGAAGGAGATCAAGTTCAGTCTTCACAAACTTCATTTCTCAGAGTTAGAGCATTTCCTCCTAGCTACATAGCTCATCATTCCCACTTTTCAGCCTCATGTGCTAGTTAGGACTTCCACAGAGAATCTGAGAGAGAGGCAGCAGGGTGGTTTGCCTACCTGAAAAGGGAAGTTGCTCAAATCAGGGAGTGACTATAGGAAAGCAGCAGAGTTAGAAATTGGAAAAGGATATGTTTAAACTCAGTTTTGAGCTTCTTGGGAGAGATGGGAATAGGCCAGGGATCCCAGAGTCAGGAGGGAAGCTGAAGAAGACCATTGTGGAACCTACAACTGGGGCCTTAAGGGCACACAACTGCAGGGAGTCACTAAGCACCGAACAGGGATAAAAGAAGAGCAGTGTTCCTCTCAAAGCAGCCACGGCCATAGCATCCACACAGCAAAGGCTGCAGATGGGAAGTGCGAACGTGGGGGAGGCTGACCAGCAGTCATTCCTGCTCACCACCAGCAGGGTCTCATGCCTCCAGGCAGAGCAGGCCCTGCTCATCCTTGGGTCTGACTGCCACTGCCTTCGTACAGCCTGAAGTCAGTGCCAGGAACGTCTACCCTCAGGCCTCTCACCTTCCCGGGCAGTCTTTGACCTCCTGAGACACCTCTTCTCTGCTTTTTCTCAACAGCCAGCTCATCTCAGTCTCTGAATCCTGCACCATCGGAGTTATAGCAGGGAAGCACAGCAACTATAGCCTCTAAGAATGACCTTTTTCTCTCATGGAATGATGACCTCTTTGGACAGCGGAGCAATGGAAGGAAGAAAGGGCCACCAAGCCAGCCAATTAGACCAGCTGAATAATCAACCCCGGCAAACATGGCATGACTGACAACTCCAAGACGAACCTCTTTCCTATCCCAGCGCAAGATGATCTGGATCCCTCATATTTACACCATACTACCATTCTTGGCATTGTTATCTAAATATCTTGAGGTTTAGGCACATAGTAGGTACTCACCAAATCCTCACTGAACCATTTGGGTTCCATTAGCTTTCTTTTAAACCATAAGACCTTAGGGGTTGGGCACAGGATGGAAGCATCCCCTGCTGTGGGAAGGATCCCATTTCTCAGCGGGCTGATTTCTTTCTGACTACCACTTCATAGACTCCACCCCCACAAGGGCAAAGCTGGTGCTTTAATGAAACCTCATTTGGCACTAGGTAGCCCTGGATGTTCCCTTTGTAGTATCTTCCCATTCTGATTGTCTCTTCCAGAGGGACCGCTGGGGACTGCAAGAGACGACTGTCGACAACTGATAAATGCAGTCTTCAAAGCCACTCATCCATTCTTAATGGACAGCCCGTTAATTTGAGGTCTAGGTCATGAATTTGAATGCTACGCACTGAACACCTCTTCAGCAAGAAAACTTGGTTTTGCCTCAGGGTAAATGGTGATTCATTAATTGTAATTAAATTAGGCTGGTGGCTTAAACTGGATGTGACAAAATGAAAATCCCCATATAAAACCTGAGATGCATCTCACAGGCCTTCTGTCAATAACATCTAGTTTTTGTCTAAGTGGATTTAAAAGGAACAAGATGCCTCTTCTTTAAGGAAAAAAAAAAAAAACAAGCTGCCTCAGTTAAATAGGGAAATAAATAACTTCTGAATGTTTCTCTGTTTCTTATTCATTCAAGTCCTGGTTTGGAAACTTCGAAGGACTAATAATAAGGGTTTTATGTCTCCTCTGCACAGCTGGGAGGGAACCAGCGGCATTCTAGGTTCAGCCCCTTCTGGGTTGGTCATGAAGCCGGTCTGCCTACATCTGTTTGGTCCTGGGGTATGATCTGACTTCTCTTGGTTCAAGCAAGATAATTGCCTGTTGAGACAGTGGGTGTATAGGCCAAATCCTTGGATGGAAGTCTGGAGTCCTGAGATCTTATTGCACTTCATTGAGTAACTAGCTGTTAGCTTTGGGCCTCTTTAACCCTGAATTTTCTCATCTGTGAAATGAGAGGGTGAGATAAGTTCCCTATTTTATAGCAAAAGAGAGTTAAGCAGAAACTCAGTGTGAAACAAGTAACTTGAAGCTTCTCTTGTTGAATGGAGTGGAGATCACAGACCCATCTCTAAGCCCAGGGAATCTCAGAGGAACATGGATGATGGTGGAACAAAATTTGGGACCTGGGTTTGAATAACAGTTCAACTGGGTATTGTCTCAAGTCTCTTCCAACTCCAAAGCTAGTGAAAAGCATACATCCTATTATGCTATTGACTGAAATGTATAAAATTCAGTAACACGTGAATGTCATGCTATGCGTACTGAGGATGGTATAATAAATTTAATAAAGAATAAATAAGTATTTTCAGGAGGTAGTGAAACTTTTGTTACATGCCACTCAGCCAACCAGAAAACGTTGTTTGGTCTGTGTCAGGAAATCATAAAGGCTTCATGTCCAGTGAATAGAAATCAGACCAGACCTTTTAAGAATGCCTCCAGTCTAAGAGTCACAAACCCAAATGCTTTGGGGGAGCAGGCATGAAATACAGATGAGCGAAGAGGGCCAGATGAGGCCTGCAGCAAGCTGCACGGTGCCTGCATCATCCCGGGGAACAGCCACTCACTTTCAGCTAAGTGTGGCCATGGGAAGTCTGGGGTCAGCATACTAAAATTTTCTGTCATGGAAAGCCAAATATCAAGATGATCATGTCTTAAACAAAAAGAAAATTCCTAATTCCTCAGTCAGAATTTGATCACAGAAGCAGAGCCGCTCTAAGTGGTATGAATACACGATCTTTAACAGGGATTAGATTTAACACAATTGTGAGACATGGTGAAGAAGTCTCTGTAAGGTTGTTGCCCCTGGTGTTGGGCAGAATTCGCAGCAGGTCAGCTGGAATAGCAGGTGGGATAAAAAACAACAGGACGTGAAGTAAGAGACAGCAAGGGCAAACTCGAAAGCGTGAACGTCTCTCAGTTACTCTAGTCTTGATGAGGTGGGTGACCTGCAGAAGCTGGCATGTTCCTTCATGAAGCTGAACTTACACTTGCCCAGGAAGGTGAGAGAAGAGACCTGGTGGGAGCTGGAGGAGCTGCGGTCCTGAGTGCTGCCCCACGCTGACAAGGCGAGTCAGCAGCTCAGCAACAGGATGCATGAGCTGTCACAGTGCTGGACAGCCACCTTCAGAGCATGTAAAAGGGTGCTGCTTACCTTCACCTCCAACATCTCATGTAAATATCTCTTGTGGCCAACTCTAACTGAAAATCATACAGGAAAGAGAATTCTGGGACACACAGTTCCAACTTAGCAAAGCAGACAAAATATAAAGCCACCACGGTCCACCCCTTGTCCACACAGCTTCCACACACATTTCTTTACCTGCACAGAACTTCCGGATAAAGACATAGCAAAATCTTGCTTATACCTAACACGATGTAACTATTCTTCATCTAAACAAAAAACGCTAACCTTCTCCACAAAAAAATGATATAAAGTCATTTTATTCATATTTGGCTGATGTTCATTCTTCTTCTGAGTAACACTCCCTTTTTGATGGCCTGTAATTTACATACTGGGCTATAAGTTTAACTGCTATTTACATATCTTTTTCTTCCAGTTTTACTGAGATATAATTCACATATAACGTTGTATTAGTTCTAGGTATACAACGTGGTAACTCGAGATATGTATATATTGCAAAACGATCACCACAATAACTTTAGTCAACATCCATCACCTCGCATAGTCACACTTTTTTTTCTTGTGATGAGATTAACACATTTTATGTCAGAGAAATGGGAAAGGGGAAGACAAAATTGGCTAATATATATGCAAATATATTTAGATCAAAATATGGTAGAAATGCTCATAATGATTACTTTTTTTGTTTCCGCAATTTATCACATGGTTACACTTAGTATTTATAGCTACCTTCTCCTATTACCCATTCCATATTTCTTTGCTCTTGGCAAGCATCTTGGCTAGAGTTGTTCCTTGGCTAGAGGTGTTCCTTGTCTGGTGGAGTGACCTAAATCTTCATTTCTGAAGAGACTCGGCCATTAGCAGTCCTGCCTCTAGTGAGTTGTCATAGTGTCCCATTAACTTTTACCACAGAGAAGTCCAGAAGGGGCTTTATAGTATACAATTTTGGCAGTGTAGCAAGCTATTCCTCTAGGGGATCCAAACTTCTCTCCATTCCAGGGTCTCTGGGTCTGCACTCTGGCTCAAGTACAGGGCTTAGTGGGGCTGAATCATTCTATTGTGGTGATTCAATCTGAATTTTGGTTGCCACACCCAGAGTGTTTCCTCTTATACAAAGTAAGTAGACTGCTCATCTCATTCAGTGCTTGAGACACCATGACCAATCAGTCAAAGTCAAAGACACTCTGTGTTCTGCATTTACAAATAATGAAATAATGAAATGTTGAAAATCTTGTGTATGCATCTTTGCACACTTGCATACTTGCGCAAGCATAGTGTTCATTTTTTGACAGGAAGGCATAGAACATTTTCTTTTAGGTCCTCCTGGTTGCTGATTATTTGCTTATCCTGTTGTTGATCTGTCTCAAAGATTATTCTTCTAGGTCTATGGTAATAATTCAAATTGTAATAACAATCATTGCAATTTTAGCACTTACTATTTGCTAAGCTCTTTCCCTACAGTATCTCATTTAATCCTTAAAATAGGCAAGTGTTATTATTCCCAGTTTACAGAGAGGAAATGCTCATAATTTCAGGAACACATACAGGTGTAGGATCTGTGGTATAAAGAATGTAGGAGACTTGAGCTAGATCTCATAGCTAATGATTGACGGAACCAGAGTTTAATCTTTCCTCTTCTCCCAAAACCCATTTTTCCCTATAATATTACCCAGAGAAAATATAAACTCACACATCTATTTTAATAATTTTTAAAATTAATTTTATGGTTTGAAAAACAATCTGATTAAAAAATGGACAGAAGAACTGAATAGACATTTTTCCAAAGAGTAAATGCAGATGGCCAACAGGTACATGAAAAGATGTTCAACATAGCTAATCATCAGGGAAATGCAAATCAAAACCACCATGAGAGATCACCTCACATCTGTCAGAATGGCTATCAAAGAAGAACACAAATAAAAAATGTTGGCAAAGGGCTTCCCTGGTGGTGCAGTGGTTAAGAATCCACCTGCCAATGCAGGGGACACGGGTTCAAGCCCTGGTCTGGGAAGATCCCACATGCTGTGGAGCAGCTAAGCCCGTACGCCACAACTACTGAGCCTGTGCTCTAGAGCCTGTGTGCCACAGCTACTAAAGCCCATGTGCCTAGAGCCCGTGCTCCGCAACAAGAGAAGCCATGGCAATGAGAAGCCCGTGCACTGCAAAAAAGAGTAGCCCCCACTCACCGCAACTAGAGAAAGCCCGTGCACAGCAACAAAAGACCCAACACAGCCTAAATAAGTAAATAATAAAATAAATAAATTTATTAAAGAAAAAAATGTTGGCAAAGATGTGGAGGAAAAGGAACCCTTCTACATTGTTGGTGAGAAGGTAAATTGGTGCAGCCACTGTGGAAAACAGTATGGAGATTTCTCAAATAACTAAAGATAGAACTACCATATGACCTAGAAATTTCACACTTGGATATATAACCAAAAAAACCAAAGCACTAATTTGAAAAGATACATGCACCCCAATATTCATAGCAGCGTTATTTACAATTGCCAAGATATGGAAGCAACTTAAGTGCCCATCAACAGATGAATGGGTAAAGAGAATGTGGTATATAAATACAATGGAATACTACTCGGCCATAAAAAAGAATAAAATTTTGCCATTTGCAACAATATGGATGCACTTGGAGGGCATTATGCTAAGTGAACTAAGTCAGACAGAGAAAGACAAATACTGTATGATATCACTTATATGTGGAATCTAAAAAATACAACAAACTAGTGAATAAAACAAAAAAGAAGCAGACTAACAGATATAGAGAGCAAACTAGTGGTTTGCTAGTAACCACTAGTTTGGGGAGAGGGAAGGTGGGGGCAATACAGGGGTAGGGGATTAAAATAAGGGGTTATTATTGAATTATATGAAATCACATATGTGAAACTTTTGAAAAGTAAAGCACTGTAGAATTTTAAGAATTTTTTTTTCAATTAAAAAAAGTTTATGGCTTGTCATAGGCACAAACCTAGTCAGAGACCAGATATGCAACAGAATCTTGAAAGCATGTGGACCAGACAGTTGAGCCAAATGGTTACCCAAAGTTGTTTAAGATGTTCAGAAACTGGGAGGTGTCTGAGAATAAGGGGAACTGCAACCTGGTAGAGTAGAAAAAGTGTGCTGTTTACCGTTGGTGTAATTTTAGCACATCAATAAACCTCCATTGCCTCATTTGTAAAATGGGGAAAATAATAAAATCTACTTTACAAGGATGTTGAAAGGAGTCAAAAATATGAATAAATGCCTAACACACTGTGAAGTGCTGTACTAAATGTCAGAATTCTTGCCATAGTGCTGTAGCAGGCCAAGCAGCCCAACCTCAAATCAGCAGTAATTCAGGTGACCGTCTATGTATGTCCTGGTTTGTCCAGGACACTGCTGGTTTATCATTCTTGACATAGTGTCTCATTTTGTTTAACACATTTGGACTCTCAAATGTAGCCTTGTTTGTTTGAACAATAAGTTCTATGGAAACCAAAGGATCAGTATTGGAGCAAGCCAGCCATTCAGTAGGTACAGAAGTAACCTGCTAGCACAGTTTCTACTTCCTGTTACTCCTCTTCCCCTGGAGAGATCTAAACCTAAGTGAGCCCAACCAAGGATATTGATTTCAGGAAGCATGTAAGGCTGAGGACAGTCTGGCTGATTTTCCACCACTAGTTGGTGTATCAGAACTGGCAAATAATGTGCACTTCAAAATAGCAAATGTTGCTTATGTTGTACTAATTATGTGCCAGGCATGATTAAAAGTGCTTTATATTATCAATACATTCAATCCTCACAACAACCCTATTAGATGCGTTATCATCCCCATTTTACAGATGAGCTACATAGCTAGTGCGTGGCAGAGAACAGATTTTGAACACACCAGTTGGCTTCAGAGTCCATATTCTGCATATTCAGTTATACTGCCTCTCACTCACTTGAGTCTAGAGAAGCAAAACAACAAAAGCCACTGAAAAGAATGTTAGGAGCAGAAACTCTTCCTCTCCCCCTTCGGAAAGCATGTAGTGAAACACTAGCTTTTGAATAGACAGTGATAATTCTTTTCCATTAATAGACATGGTACTCTTAGCATGTGCTCAATGCCCCCATCCATAATGAGATGCTGAGGTGTCTTTACTGATTTGGAGATGGGGATGGTGAGTATGATGATTTGTGAGAACTCCTTTCTCTTTCTACAACAACACAGGTGTGCAAATCTAAGCTGTGAGTATTTCTAATCACATTGGTTTGAAGAAAATTAAGACCCGCTGCTGTGAAAGGGTTTGTAGGGAGGGGATGGGATAAGAGACAGGTAAATGACTCATTGCTTGGTGTCCAGAGGGTCCTTTGGGTGAGATGAATTTTGGAAGAATGAGAAAGGTAGCCCAGTCCAGTAAAATTTAGATCCTGAGAGTCAGAACATTTGGAGCATCTGGGAACACTTGGGACATTTAGAACACCGGAGTGTGACATCAGATACCCTGTGTCATTCAAGCTTTCTGTACACTTCCTAGCCTACAGGAGTTATCTGAGGGACAAGGAGAGAACAGATTGTAAAAGACTTGGAAATAATTTTTAATGCTCTAGAAATGTAAAGACTCTGGATAATGCCTTGAAGAAGAAAAAGCATAAAAGATAAAATTTTCAGAAGAGTTGTGTTAAAATGAATCAGAAGAAACTGGGAATTAGTCTGGCCCAATGAAATCTGGATTATTACAGAGTTTTCTTTTTTAAATGTTCACCTTATCATGCGTGTTTGGTGTAAAGAAACTGAAACTCTGGTAGTCTTGCTCAGAGCAATGACTTTGACCAGAACTCTGTTCACCAAGCCATCTCAGACTGCCTCCCAGCTGACAGTCACATCTCTCAGGTTGTCGAGACTCACTGCTCATGCAGGTGACCATTAACTCTCCCTTGTCACTTCCCCAGCGCCAAGCAAACCTGGCCTTACTGCAGGCCCCATCGACTTCAGTTGAAGCAGTCAGGTTGGACTTCCTACCAGGAATCCTGCTACCCCAGCTCCACATCTGCCTTTAGCATTGAATGAAGCATTTGCAGAAATGCTACCTGAGGGACATCTAAGAAGATAGGGACAGTGACAGGGAAAAATGGAGCAGTATCTCAGGGACAGTCATCCTGGATGTGAGCCACAGCATTAACAGGCAGTTCTGGGAGGGGCTGAAAGACTGTGAGTGCGTCCACAGCCAGCTGACCACCCCAGACCCATGCTCCCTCCTCACAGCGTCAGCTTATTGCTGGGAAGTGGCTGCCAAGTCAGCATTGATGTCACAGATATCTGCCATCTAGGTGTGACTGTACAATTAATATTCATGAATGGAATGTGGTCAGAAGTGATGAGTGCCCTTTTTGGGTCTGAGTGGATAAGAAGCAGATATGTCTTCCCCTTTCTTTGTTCTCCATCTGTCAGTGACTGGAGAAGACTTTGAAGAAGCAGGGGCCACAAGGTAGAAGGAGCCTGGGTCCTTGAATGACCATGTAGAGTAAAGCTACCTGCCAGACATGTACATCTGCACTGGACTTTTGCATGTATGAGAAAGATTTATATTGTTCTAAACCTCTGAGACTTGGGGATTTGTTTGCTATAGCACTGAGCTAATACAGTCACTAACATAATTAGGACCTGAACCCTGGTAGGCCCCAGTGGAGTTCTCATTTTTGACTTTGAAACAAATGAGTTCTTGAAAACTCACATCCAGTATAGGACTGCCCAGTCAAATAGAAATGACAGTTGCCTGTTTTAAAAATCCCCATTTCCTTTGGCCAACACAGTGCCCCTCTTCTCAGGCCTCTGCTAGAATCTTTTAACTCTTCCTATGCCACATAGTGCAAAGGGCAGAGGAGGGTGGGGAATGCTCACACGGGAGTGCTCCAAGAGGAACCCGAACCTTCCTGATCACCAGGGTCCAGCTGGGTTTGACCGTATATGCTCCTGGGCAGTTTGAATTAATAGCCTGCCTTGCCTTGAGGGAAACCTGGGTAAAAGTTGTCCTGTTAAAACCCTTCCCATTTTCACTAGACAAGCTGTTCGGGGCCCCATCTTTGGGCTTAGCTAATAGAAAACAGAATAGACCACCATCAGTTTTGTCACTTGATTTGGGTAAAAATTGAACCTGCATGGATGAGTGTCAAGGGTTGGGGGGGTATAATGTTATTCCTGAGTTAATCTTGATTTTGAAAAATGTCGCTGCTGAGGAAGATGCCTAACTATCATCTTCCTGGTTTCACTTCCAGCTTCTGCAAAGAGTCTGGAAGTGATTCGTCTCCTTCCAGCTCCTTCCTGGCATGGACCACTGCAGTGCATCTCAGAATCCTGGGTACTGGCCCATGAGGCCTGCAGGGCCTGCTCAGGCTGCATGTGCCCAGGTGTATGAGGCGCCCTCTCAATGCAGCTGCCCATGACACCCGGGGGAGAGCAGCTGCCTGCCTTTTCCTTGCTAATTTCTCTTCCATGCTGAGCTACATGGGGGAGAATAATTGCCTTTACTCTGAGCTCTGACATTCCCACATTCAAGCACCTGCTCTCCCACTGTTCTTCAATAGGAAGACAATTTCTGCCACACTTGGTGTTTCCTTCACAGCAGATCTGCTAATTAGAGAGACATACTTTAGAAGAGACAGTTGGGGCCTGTGAATGTAGCCAGAACCTAAGCAGCATTTTGGAAATTTGGTCGGTCTTTTTCTCCCAACGAAATCTGAACTGTGGTGGGGATTCCTCAGAGTTTGCTGGGCAGAAGGTAGAATTCTCTGGAGCTGCTCAGCTCCATCCCATTCTCCTAAAAGGTCCCAGCCATGTCAGCAGAAACAAACCAGGAGAGCCTAAATCCAGTGAAGAGGAAAATCAAGTCATGGTCATTCAGTGATACCATGTTGAATTTATCAGGTTTCCCCAAGATTCTCACAGTTATTCTATTGCTACTAGAGGGCTGGGATCAATTAATTTCTTTTAGGATGTGCATTTTCATTCTAGATTATAAAGTGTGACACTGTAGCAGTTATTAATCTTGGCAGGGTCAGGGAGCCAGTATAGAGGCATCTCATGGGGAAGGGGTAGACCAATCTAGACTCTAAGACTTCCCTGCCTAGAAGTAAACCAGCTCCTTTAGGAAACCATAGATAAGGAGAGGCTCATTTTATCCCAAAAGAGCTAACCATTAAGTCTTAATTAAGATTACCAGTGTGCCTCAATTTTTCCATTTTTATAAACATTTATATTTCTTAATCATGCAAATCAAAGACTTTCAGTATAGAAACATTAGAGCAGGAATTGAAAGACTATAACCTGCAGGTCAAATTTGGTCCTCCACCTATATTTGTGAATAAAGTTTTATTGGAACACAGTCACACCCATTTGTTTAGTATTATCTGTGGCTTCTTTCATACTATTAGTTGAGTAGAGTTGAATAGTTGCAACTATATGTCCTGGAAAGCCTAAAATAATATTTACTGTTTGAACCTTTACAGAAAAATAAAAAAGAAAAATAAGTAAAATATTAAAATAAGGAAAAATAAAAATAAATCTCTCATAATTCCATTGTTCAGACATAGCTAATGTGAATATTATCCATTTCCCCCTTATATTCCTGTGGAAGCCACTCTTTAGAAACAGGATAGAGACTCATCAGTTTGGGGCAGACACGGAGACTGATGGTGCCAGGCACACACCACAAGGGTAAAAAAGGTTTACACTTTCTGAGCTAGAAATGTTGAAGAAGAAGCAAGAGGACCTCTCCAGAAGGACTGAGAAGGTGAGTCCAGACCAGTGGCAGAGATGAGGGGAGGAGTCTGGTATAGACACCAGCTATGAGTCTCAGAGAGAATCTTCCGGGCCTCACTGTTGTGATATTTAAAAGACTCACCCCATAGCCCCAGTCACCACGAAGACATTCAACCTTCACGTGGAACCATGCATGATGCTCTTCAGGCCGTGGCTCCCTATTTCAAGTCTACTTGTTAAGTGGGGTTACCCCTTCCTTTTAAATGGAATGACACATTATATGTGCCTTATTATAAAGTCCCAGAGTGGACGGCCTTTCTTTGCTTCCTGAGTGTATATGTAAGTGATGTCTCATCACCAGCATAATTTTATTTTATTTTTTTGCTTACAAATTGAATGCGGCTCAGCCATTTCAGAGGGGGCCTGAATTTGCCGCTTCCTGCTTTGTTTATTATTGAGTGCTTCCAAATAAGGAATACGAGTCTACAGGAAAGGGAAATGAGCCTTTGAATCTGCAAGAGGATGCTAGAAGACATCTTCAGCAATTTTAATAATAGCTTTGGAACAGATGCCTGTAGCGTCTTGAAATGATGACAAGTAAAACCCTAAAGAGCTTTACTGTCTCAGGGAAAAAGTAGTCAGATTGGGTGGGGGGGATAGACATTAACTATATTGAATAAGAAGCTAAAAAACCTGCTTTTGTGTTGGCTTTATTAATTCGTTAAATAAATTAAAACATTAAATAAGCACATATTGGTATACTTCTTATTCCAAGATATTGATATCTTACATATATTTTATGCATAATGTGTATCTATTATTTTGAAAAAATTGATCATATTTATAATATTTACCCTAAATATGTTTATACTTCTAATGCATATATGAAAAAATGTATTTACAAACAAACATTCATTCACTGTCTAAATTCTGGGATGAAATTGTGTGAGATGTGACTCCTTGGCCCACATTAAAAAAAAAACCTCTCAGATCCAGTTTATTAAAGGCATCAAAAAACCCTGTTAGTTATCTGCTGCTAGCAGAATTTTAAAATTTTTCAGTGCATCTTATGTCAGTTTCTATTTAGAAAATCCACACACAAATCTAGTCAAATTTGGAAATGTGCAATTTGGAGGAAAGTCTGAATATCATTTCCAGAAAGTGAGGGCGGCCTCCACTGCCATATCCCAGGGAACCCTAGCTGTAGAGATGAAGACAAGCGTCCCTTTAGTGACAGGACTTTGGGCCTGAGATGGATGAGACACACATAGAAGAGAAGAAATACAGTAGTAGGAGAAGCAAAGGAGGATGATTTCAGCTCCAAAGTTTTCTTCCTATATGGTTCTGACAGAACAGAAACTTGTGAGCTTCCAGGCATGGTTTATTGCTCCTCTCTTCAATATAGTTAGAGAGGAGGAATATGGATAAAGGGTAATGCTTTTTATGGCAAGATTTTGATGTTGCTGGGCTATATAGGGAGTGTTGTGTCCTTCACGAGGGCCTTTTTATGTATTCCTCTAAGGACAGAAAGAGAAGGATGACAGGTTGAGCAAAACGATATGAGCCAAAATGGCACACAGGAGACAACTTAGCATCAGGCTTATAGTTCTTCTGGTGGGACTGAGAGATTTGAACAATCTATACCAGACACAGAGCCACATGGGACCAGCACAAATAGGTTTCACTGCTACTGCTCCCAAACTGGCAAAATGCTGCACTTAGAAAGAGGTGGAGTCTTTTCTGCCGTGGCAGTTGATAGGCATATCTGGCAACACACAAACCCCCCAGCATGTCTGGAATGTTTGAGGAGTATGGTGGCTCAGGGGCTTCACTACAGCATCCTTGAAGCTTCCCTATCTCAGGTGCTCTCCACTTACATGAGCTGTTCTTTAATCTCATTCCAGATAGTACTGGTGTCATCTCCCTGCTGTTTCAGTGTTGCTATGACCTTGCCATCAAGATTTAGAATAGCTGATACTGTGCTAAACATAAAAGACTGAATTGAGGTAGATATTTGATGTTAGAATTCAATACTTCTTAGGAAATACACTGTTACTATCAAATGACTAATGTGATGCTCTTTTACTGAGCAAATGTGTGTTTGTACTTTTCATTTCTTTTGAAAATAAAGACCCCTGTGTTTCTAGGCCTTCTATATTGAATTTTTTAATATGGGCCAATGTGGAAAAGCTGTAGATTTCATAATTAATGTTAAAAAATATTGTTCCACTACAGTAGAAAAATGAGCAAAATACAAGGATAAGCAATGTTCACACACACACACACACAAATAGCTAAGTTGTATATATGGTATCTAACCTTAATAGAAATCAGAGAAATGTGAATCAAGATAAGACTATTTCCTTCTTTAGTTTGTATTTCTTTGAATTCTGTTCTTATTAATTCTCCATGACTTTTTGTCCCAGAAAAATTATTCAGATTATAGGAAGAGGCTGCAGCAAGGTAGAAAGGCAGAAAAGCATCTCCTTATACATACATACATATATATATATATGTATAATTTCAGCTGTTAATAAAAATGTTCTCATGTGCAGAGAGCTAAATGTCAAGGGCAATTTGGATCTTTAAGCATGACAATGAAATTTAGGATACAGAGGATAAAAAAACATACATTCAGCAATTATCTTCCACCTGTCTTCACAAATGAAGTGGGTAAGGTCTTAATGAGGGATTCAACTGCTGAGTGACAGATGAGGAATTAGCACATACATAGATTAATATCAGAAATGGTCATGATAAGCTTAAAGTATTAGTAATGATCACAGCCTAATTCCTTTTTTAAGTAGATAAGCGTGAATGCAGTTTTGAAATTGCATAATAAAACCATATAAGGATATCCTCATGAGAAGTTTATTGCTTGAACGTTTAGCTTTCTGCCAAAATGAAAAACAATAAACCAATACTTTATCAGATCTCACAGCCACACAATTAAATAAGGGGTCATGATTTGCAACAATCACAGGTACTCTTAGTAAACTTGAGTGGATATGGCATAGTCCCCAAATTCCCTGTAGCTTTGTTTTCAAGTACTATGTCACTGCTACTGGATTTTGAGTTTCATTTATCCTGAGAAACTGCTTCTTCATCATTAAAATGCATGTATTAACATTTGTCTCCAAACCAGCTCTCAGAAATGACTTGTGAGCCAGAGAGGATTCTTACTAAATTCTTTGAGTTTCCCTATATTAAAAAATATTTAAATAGCATGTGTGATGAGTTTCTCAGGAGATTTTTGACAGGGAAATAAGCTTCAATGATAAAGACACTAAACCCTTCATTTGGTCTCAGAAAACGACATAAATATTTATGCACACATTATCTTATTTAATCTCCACCTCTCAGTAAGGAAAGTTATTATTTTTTATCACAATTTTACAAATACAATTGAGACTCAGAGACATTATGCGACTTGTTCAAGGTCACACAGCCTTGTGACCTTGACTTGTGGCAGAATCAGAATACAAGACTAGATTTCATTGACTCCAAGGTTAGAGTTGATGAAGAGAGATTTAGTGAGGAAATGACTGACATATGACACCAATTTTCAGTCTTATTTTGTAAAAGGAATGTCAGGCCACAGCTATATGGAAGCACTCAGCTGCAGGTTTGGAGGGCAACCTAGAGATTTTTAGATTAGCTCAAGCTGAGACATGAGAAATGGGTTGATCTCCCATAGGTTGAATTTAGTCAGGAAAATGCCTGAAGCAATGAGCTGCAATCCTAGGATTTGGGGTTATTTTAACAGCTAAATTTAATAAACAATGTGTTCACCTGTTAATATCTGGGGACTTGTTTAAAGAATTTGAATTGACCCCTCAACACCTCAACCATGAATACTTTATCCATACAAGGTATTGTATTGAGTGAAGGTAACTTAAAATACATTATTATAACCTAAATTGCATGTCTCACATCCTTTTCAATATTCACTTTGCAATTCTATTACTGATTGTCTCTGACAGCAGGTGTAGTACAACTTTATGGGCAGTCTTTTCATTTTATGAAGCTCTCCATCTGAAATATTAGAGAGTTGGGATTAGTAATTTCATAGACACAAGTTCTATCATTCATAAATCTTCTATCTTAAAATTGAAAGCATTACCTTTATATGTCTTCTACAAATCTTTCATGGGAATAGAAGGTCATTTATGAATTATATGCGAGGTGACTGAGAGAAGTATACTTTATGAAGTTTTTGGACCATTAATTCTAGATTTTGATTTTTCTTCATTTAAAAAAAATGATATCTTTGAATGTTTTGAGAGTATGATGGGAAAATCAGCCTCAATGAATTTTCTGTTTGTGGTCACTGAGGTAGGTCACCAAGGTGATTGAAGTCTCCCAGCAGACTTTTAAATATTTGAAGCTGAAAATATTTAAGAGTGTACCAAATGAGTAGTGCTTTAATTTTTATTTATATTCTATTTTTGGTGTGGTTGTGATTATAGCCTCACCAAGACTGGTGATCAGTAATGAATGTGTCCTGTTGGCAGATCCCTCCAGGGCTCTGATTCAATCTTTTGAGTTATGGGATGAGGACAAAATGAACTATTTTTCAAGCTTGTAAATATGTGACAAATGACAGTGCAAGAACTATTGATTCCAATCACAGTGATACAATGTTTCATAGTCAAGACTGACTCTGGCTTTACAAATTACTTGCAAGTTGAACAGTAAACCCATGTGCACCATGCTTCAACCAGGATCAATCTTCAACAATATGTGTGTCAGTATTCACCTCCAATTTGAATAAATAACCTAACTAAAATGGACTTGTCTTCTATTTTTTCCATTCAAAGGGTACTGTTGGATTTCCCTCCAATCTTAAAAAAGGAAGAGAGAAGCAGAACCCTTATAAAATCCCGAGAGACTCTATGCACATTTATCTGCTTTTATCTTTATTAGTTAAATAGTCACAACCAAATATATTTGAGAAACGTCACTCAAGAACATGAATCTTAGCTAAAAACTCATAGGCACTGTCTAGTTCAGTACTCGAATCTTATTCAAACATATCTGGAGTTAAAAAAAAGGAAAATACGGAGCTGATTCAGTAGGTTAGAATTTGAGACATTGCAGTAAACATTGTGTTCCTGTTTGGGGCAACTGGATCTGATTATTTTTTAAAAAGCCCCTACCATGACAGGTATTTATAAATGAAGACAGACCCTCTTAAAATCTTCCTCACTTGGATCATGAGTACTCTCATGTGTGAAGAAAACTTTTCCTAAAGGACCACTACACAAAGCCAGTAAAATATACTTTTTTGGGGGTAGAAGTCAATTTCTCAGCCAGTGTGAGAAGGCAGCATCTGTATCTCCCTCACACACACCCCACCCCATTGTGGAGCACCATTTAAAACTTGCCCTCAGGTTGTCACGGTATATTTTATGCAGGACTGACCTTAGTGGAGGCTGTGCATGCTGATGTATTATTGACCTTCTTCCCCACTGCTTACGCAAACAGGCCATCTGGGTACCAGGACAGTACAGGGAATATGTCCAACTTTTCAGACCAAGATAAAAATTCAAAAATGGGTTGGGAGAGTGGGGGAAGGAAGGCTCTTTGGCTTGTACTGTGGATTTGTTTATTCAGACATAACTGGCGTGGATCTGGCCAAGGAACAGTTTCGTTCTTTGTCTAACCTACTGGCCTCCTAGCTCCTCCCCCCATTGTTCATCTCCATCAATGTGTGATGAGCCACTAAGCAAGAAAGGACGGCAGAGACATGGCAACGCCACCACCAACCCCCCATTATAGAGTCATGCTTTGGGGAAGCTGAAATTAGCCAGAGTATGTTAAGGGCCACTGAGTCCCAGAAGACTCCATCTCAGGCCAGTCTACTCCAGTGAGGCCTGCTTCTACTTCCTGCCCCTTCATTTTGCCCCAAGTGGGTAATGGGGATGTGGAGCCTGGTGAGCCAGGTTATCTTTACTAGGGGTTTGTCTAGCCAGCAGACCTCAGTTCTTACCCAGTTGAATCACAAAGAACCCAGCCTGGCCAAGACAGGCCAAGCACATTTACAGCTTCCCAGTGATTTTTTCCCAGACTGGAACCCATTTTCAGTAGCTTCACTTGGTTGATCAAGCCTTCCTTTCAATGGTGATATTGACTTACAAAACTAGCTCAGAATGTCAGATTCAGTTCATACCAAACTGCTTTCCAGGACCCAGAGATAATCCTGAGTTCTCCACAGCACCAAACACTACCAATGGCAAGGAGGGTTCTGCTTAACCATCAAAAAGCTCTGTGTACTCTCCTTTCCTAGTGGTTATTGTTAGTTTTTTACAATTTAGCTGAGGAGGATGAAGGTATTTTTTTAAATTTATGCATTAAATATTTTTATATTAAAAGTAGTTTTTGGACAAAATATTAGCACAGTTTGTTTTGCATAGTATAGAAATGTAGTAGATGTTAGGCAAGTATAAGCCACCTCCTCCGCGAAGCCTTCTCTTTCCCCTGCTCCCACCCACTCCCTCTCTTCTCCTCTGTTCTTCCACTCTGTAGAGATCACTATACTATTCTCCATAATAGAATGCGTTGCTCATCTAGGTCTACCCTTTTGAGAGTATGAAGGGCTAGGGCCAGGCTTTAATCATCTGTGAAACTCAGCCCCGTGCCTGTCACACAAGACAAATTCAATAAATGTTTCCCGAATGAGTGACTAATCAGAGCTAGACTCTATTTAGAATTTAGCAATATATCAGGCACTTTAGTTAATCATCACAATCTGAAGAGGTAGGTATTACCCTCATCCGCATTGCACAGATTTAAAAACTAAGGCTTTGAGAGATGAAGTAGTAGCTAACAAGGTGTGAGTCAGGATCTGCACTCAGTCTGACTATAGTGTTTGAGTTCTAGCTGCAATGCCACATCATAATGGATGTGGTGTGCTCATCCCTTCTTTTGTATATAAATAAGTTTATGGTTCCATTTTTGGGTTAAGTAAGGACAGTTCTATCTCATCACTGGGTATACTGGATTGTGACGGTTATTCAGAGCTATCAGGGAAGCTGAAAACAAATTATAAAACAGAGTCAGTCTCTGTTCTATTTATTCAGGATTTTTTTTTTTTTTTTAACAGCAGTAGAATCTAAGAGGCATAAGCCTGGATTTAGGATGTGCATTAATTTTGTCTTCAGCGAAGTGACGAATCTGTGGTATCCAGACTCACAGAGGCAGTAGATATTGTTGTTTTAGTATCCAGCCTCCACAATAGATAAAACTCCTGCCAGCATCTCCTCTTGCTAGCCAAGTGACTTTGAACAAACAATACAACCTCTCTAACCCTCATTTTCCTCATCTGTAAAATAGCACTTATAAATAGTGCCTTCCTCACAGGGTTGCTACAAGGAATAAATGAGACAAAACGTGAAATGCTTGATACATTAACTGGCACACGTTTTGGAGTTTAGTCAAAGGTGAGTATCTACATGACATCAAAACATCTGAATATCTTTAAATACCTATTTAAAGTAAATAAAAATTAACAAGAGTATTATAGGCAAGAGAATGCACACAAAAAAGAAAAAAATCTTTTCAATACCAATGAACTGTACACTTAAAAATGATTATACAGTATATTTTATGTATATTTTGCCACAATAAAAATAATTTGTCCATTATCCTAATGTCATAATGCCAGAACAAAAAACTTAAGAAAAACTTCAAACAAACAAACAAACATAAAAACAAAATTGCTACTGCTGTGGAAATTTCTAAACTATGTAGAGCAATATGTGTTATTTATTTTTATTAATGTTACAATTTAATGCTGTTAAATTTTTAATTAGAATATTTTTGTGTCAAGTAATGGTAATATCCACCTAAATTTTTACTGATATTGCTAGGACTCTTTCATATCTTATTCTCATTCCCAAGAACTAAACTGTTCTCAAAAGGATTTTTACAATTATTTTGATTGGGTTTTTTTTTAGCAAGTTAATGTTTTCAAAGCACACTTTGGATCATATTTTCTCTGTGACTCATCTAGGTTTATATTTCCCACAATCTGGAACAGAAGCTGAATTTGGGGTGGTGCTTTGCTGATGGTCTGTTGGTGTCTGTCTGGGAAAGCATGGCATGGGCTCAGGAAGAAAAGGGCAGAGCTGCAGACCTAGATAATGACACAGGCAAAGGGCTGGCTGGCTCCAATACATAGCTGTGGAGTTCCCATTTCATGTACCCTGCCTGCTTCCCCTTTGACATACTGACTGTCTCACAAAAAGTGGCTTTTGTCACCCTGACCTGTCTGAGCGCTGCCCTTAAGCCTGACATCAGGCCATGTGAGGGATATTAGAAGGTCGAAAAGAACTTTCAATACCTGAAATGTTAAGGCCAAGGGGTAGAGGATGGAAAGTTTGGTAAGAGGGGTGAAAGGTGACCTCATGGCATGTTGGAAGCTCTGTCTGTGTCCAAGAAGAGCATTTCCAGCCTGAGACCAGACAGTGCAGTATCAGGGTGCCTTTGTGATGAACACTCAACAGTATCAAAGGTCTTCTTTGGCAGGGTGGCCTCTGGGACCCAAGGCCCCTCATCTTTTCCTCTGCCTCCTCTTTCCTTTGCTCTTCTATCATCAAGTAGACCTGAATAATAGTGGCACCTCCTTTCCGGTGGGCACTGTCTTCAGGAAGTTTGTGATCAGCATGCGGTGGAAGGAAGGGTAATGTTGCCACTCGTGATTGGTCAGCCTTGAGGAAATTTGACTCATGGCACTGAGTGCCTCATCAGCTGAAGAGGGAGTGTATGTGGCAGGTGTGGGGCTGGGAGGAGGTCAACACCACCTAGATATGTAGTATCTCCAACCTGGCTGGTGAGCAAAACTTCCTGGGGCACTTCTTAAACTTCCAGAGCCAATTAATCAGATTCTCCTGGGATATATCCCAAGAATCTGTGATTTAACAAATAGCAAACAAGAAGTTCTGATGATCAGCCAGAAAAACTGGAATGGAATCTAGACCCATTCAGTAAAATCATCAGAATAGGAATAAAGGTGCTCACGGTGATGCTAGGATGCCTGACGGCCCTTCCTAACCATGTTAAATCACTCAACAGCATCATGGAATATATATTTTTATTAAACACCTACCATGTGCTAAAATAATGATGAAAATAAACACAGTGATGAAAATAAACACAGCCCTTACTCAGAGCACTTATTATAGACTACCTGTGACACCACGTATTGTAAGACATTTGAATTTGGTCTTCTTTTGTGTGAAGACATGGTGACAGCACACCCATCCAAATTAGAAAAAGAAAATAATCAAATCAATTGTTTGACAAAAAGTAGATGATAAATAGCTCTTATATCAATTATATTTCAAATATTAACTTCCCTGGTGGCACGGGGTTAAGAATCCACCTGCCAATGCAGGGGACACGGGTTTGAGCCCTGGTCCGGGAAGATCCCACATGCCACGGAGCAACTAAGCCCATGCACCACAACTACTGAGCCTGTGCTCTAGAGCCCGCGAGCCACAACTACTGAAGCCTGTGTGCCTAGAGCCCATGCTCTGCAGCAAGAGAAGCCACCGCAATGAAAAGCCCACGCACTGCAACGAAGAGTAGCCCCCGCTTGCCGCAACTAGAGAAAGCCCGCATGCAGCAATGAAGACCCAACGCAGCCCAAAAAAAAAAAAAAAAAAAAAAAAAAAAAAAAAAATATATATATATATATATATATATATATATATATATAGTATTCTTGGTAAGTAATATGAGAAATTCAAAGAGGAAATAAAAATACTATATCCTCTAAATACAACTTAATAATAACCACAATTTATTAAACACCTACACTGTGCCAGGCATGGTTAGACATCTTGACATTTGATCTCTAGAATAATGTAGGGCCCCCCAGCTTTAAAACTCTAGGCTGTGCTGTGCTTCCTCTAGTCACAACCATGTGTGACTTATACATCCCTACTAACTCCAGATCCAACACTTAGTTGCCTGGCAATCTTGGACATGTTACCTAATTTTTCTCAACCAGTTTTCTCACCTGTAAAAATGGGGATTATATAACTTACTTTGCAGAGTTGTTGCAAAATAAAATGAAATAATGTTTCTAAGGTATCAAAATAGCACTTGATGCATGGTAGGTGCTCAGTCAAAGCTAGTTCTTTCCTGTCCTAACTCCTCTCTCCAGTCATCTGGTACCCACCCTGTGAGCTTCAGTCATCCCAAATGGGAATTGAAACTGAAATTGTCAGAGTCACCCAAAGGCTATGTAATTCCACACAGGCTATGCATTTATGTAAAGAAGAGATGTGCTGCAGGAGTGAGGTTCCTGCATCAGGCAGCAGGTGGAAGATACCAAATAAGTGGCCACAAGCATTAGGTGTTGGGGAGTTTGGGGAAGAACAAAGACACTATGGACTTGGTAGCATAAAAAGTTCAAAATAATAGTGAGATTCCATATATATGTGAAGTTTGAAGGAGACAGCGGTTTCAGACACATAAAGGAAAGGGACAAGTACTCTGCAGGTAAGGAAAGCATGTAATTCAAGGTAGACATGGAGGTTAAAAAGCCTGGCTATGCTCAGGGGTCAGTAAGATGCCAGGGTGCATTGCAGGGTGTAGGATCTGTGAAGAGGTTTAAGGAAACCATAGTACTTAAAAGTTCAGGTGACCAGATTATAAGTGATCTAGAATGCTGGTTCAAGGAGACAGATGAGGGGGAGCCTGAGCTGTCAAATAACAAGATAAAAGCTATGCACTGGGGAATATTTAACTGGAAGTCATACACCAGATAGAATTGGGTGGGGAAGTAGAGGCCAACTACAAGTAGTGAATGTGCCCACATTTCAAAGATCTTCAGCCAGACTCCTTTAGCCCTGACTTTTACAACTTGATTCCAAGTCATCATTTTGGGGTCTGCATCCATCAACTCCCCATCCTTCATCCAAGCCTTTGCCCTTCAGACTCAAGATTTCAGGATCATCTTCTACTCTTTCCTAAGTCATGGTATCCACATCCATCCAATTGTCATTCACACTGACAACCTTGCTCATTCATTTAATGTTAATAGTGTGTTGGCATCATATTACGAGCATCTGTCATCTGCGTGCTGTCGTCTCCATCAATGCTGCCAAACCCCTCATCTGGTCCCAAGTCAATTTCTTATCTGGTTGACTTCTGCCTCTTCTCTTTGGGCCTCTATTTGTCAAACATCACTAGCATTCCAGCTCACGTACAAAGCACCCAGAATTAGAGTATTAGTGCCAGACAGGGTGTTAAAAGTCATCCAGTCCAACTCTCTCAATTTATTAAAGAGGAAACTGATGTTCTCAGAAGTAAAGCCACACTGGAAAGTAGACGAACTTTAAACCCAGGCCTCCTGATCCTTGTGGGTGCTCTCACAATGTGCTATATTGCTGCCAGTATGATTATGGGATATGAAAATTCCAGTAGCCAAGAAAGAATAAAACCAGGACCCGCAGAGCTGGAAATAAAATCTAAACTTGCTGCTTAATAAAAATAAAAAAATAAAATTCTTTACAATATGTATACATACCTAAGAAGATGCTCATTGACCTCCTTCCTTTAGAGCTTAGGACAACAATACAAAGAATCTGCTAGACAGATTAGAGCAGAAGGTGAGAAACACCACCCATGGGCCAAACCAACCAGCAGCTTATTTTTGTAAATAAAGTCTTATTAAAACAGAGCAATGACCATTCATTTACATACTGTCTACGGCTGCTCTTGAGCTACAACGGCAGAGTTGAACAGTTGTGATAGAGTCTGTATGACTTGCAAAATCTAAAATATTTACTATCTGCTCTTTTACAGGAGAAGTTTTCTGAACCCTGGATTTGAGCATTTTAGTTTTATGCAAAGCTAAAATGAATTCCACCTCCCTGGGGAGGGTTTTCTAGGAAAGCCATCCAAGGGGATGCCTGGCCTAGAGTATGTAGGCACAGCTAGTTGTGGTTCTCCACCTCTTCTGATCCTAACTTTTGAGATCATTTGATGGCAGTTCAACCCAGGTCTTTTCTACCCATGCAGGCAGAAGCCAATAGATACAATTCCACCTGCCAGCGCCTCGTCACTACCCAGTGGGTTCCCAACAGGCTTCCCTGCCTCCAGTCTAAAGCTCCAAGCTGCATCCCCTGCAGCTGCCAGTGCTCCTGACTATGAGCTCACTCTCCAGGACACACACCCAGTCGGGCCACCCTTCCCATGTAAAATATTCCAGTGGCCTTCCGCCTGGGGTAAGTCTGTACCACCCCAGCCATGCATCAGGATCTTGGGATGCTTTTTAAAACCACAGGTGCCCAATATGTATACATGCTTAGGAAGATCTCATCTCAAAAGTATTAAATCTGAAAAGTACATGTCACCTCCTTAGAGAGGCCTTCCCTATCTGTCCTATCTGAAGGAGAATGCCCCCAATGCTGTGTCCTATTAAAGCCTATTACCCTGTTTTATTTTCTTAATAGCACTTATCAGGATCTGACAGGTTAGAGTTTGTTTACTTCTTTACTGTCTATCTTTTCGTCAAATACTATAAGCTTCCTCAGAGTGTGGGGAGCATCCCAAGCACAAAGAACAGTGTCTGACCCACAGTAGGGGCTCCAAAGATATCTCTAAAATCTGTATGGGTAGCTTTCCTTGTTCTGGCACCAGTGTCCTCTCTGGTTTACCTGTCCAGCTTTAACCCCTCCTGCCCCAACACCTAGGTTCCTGTATACCACACACTTAAGCAGTCCAAGTACACCATGGCACCTGGGTACTGCCATGCAACACACCCTTGCCCCTATTTCCTCCTCTGCCTGCAATACCCTTCTCCCTCCACATTGGCCTGGCAAGCTCATGATTGCTCTTTCACAAGCCACTTCCAAATTGTCTCCTCTTCCCTCATCCAGGTAAGCAGAGGTGATCCCCTTCACCATTGAGCTCTATTACAGAGCACTCCATTGTTGGGGTTATTTAATTCATGAAGACCTCCTGTCACTGAATTGGAGGTTCCCCAAGGGGATTCATTTTTTATTTCCAGAGCCTAATGCTGTACTTGGAATACCAGACCCTAACTAAATATTTTTTGAATAAGTAGATGGGTAGGGAAAGAAGTAAAGGAAGCAAGGGAGGAAGGGGGCCAGAGAGGAGAGAAGGGAAAGAGGGAAGGACAGAAAGACAGAGAAGAGAAAATGAAAAACCAACCTCTCCCATGGAGTCTGCTGTCCTGTGCTCACACTTCAGTGTTACATTGCTAAACTAGCCAGTTCTGTATTGTGAAGCTAAGAGTGTAGCACCAGAGATACTATGTGTTCAGTGATTTCTTCGGAAGACTCTACTCTTGGCTTCTACAAAGTCTTCTTGAAGATGCTACCAAGAGGAAGAAGGGATAAGCCTTCCTAACCAGACTTGGGGTGATGTTTTAAAACCCTATGGTTGCTTCCAATCACAGACTTGGTAGTGTGATGAAGGAGAGAAGCATAAAAAACTGCTAGTAGGGAGCCGAACAGCTTCAAAATTAACTGGCTTCAAATGTTTTTACAAATCCTCAGCTCTTCTCCAGGGCATAGTCACGGTTGCCATCTGTGGCATTGAATGTTTTAAATAAAAGGGTTTATACTGTCCTTAAAATATACCTTAGGTGAGAGGCTAATACAGGAATATTTTCCTCAGACGGGGAAGCAATGGAAATCGGTTTTCTCCACAATGAAACATTGCCTCTTCGAGTCGAAAGGAATTTTCAGTTGGGTCAGAGATGCACACAAGAGAGAAGAGAGACTCCTGTTGAAAAGCTTGCATGTGCCCTGAAAGGCATTTTGCATATGGCTATTTCTGATGATACACCTTTAAAAATATAGCTCTCTTATGGATGCATTTCATTAGTTAAAAGGGTGACGTTTCTCTGTGTTAATGAAATAGAGTTAAGTTCCAATCAGATGAACCTGACATAAATATCCAATTCTAACTGATAGCGGTTTTACACTTTCCTTGATGATAAAAAATGGCTTCCTGATTAAATGAGAAATTCTAGCTGCTTCTTAGGAGAACAGTTGGGAGGAAATGGAATGTAAAATAAAGATGTATTGCAGAAGATAGCAAAGCTATGCAAGTTTCACATTTTTCTTAAATGAACGTGACAGGGCTCCCGTGGAAAGCCCTCGGGGGAAATAATTTACAGTGGGTGAAACTAAGGCTCGAATAAGTTAATTGAACCTACACTAAGTCACTCTGCAAATCTGTGGCGGGAATGGGATCTGAACCCAGAGCCACTGAGTGACAACACTGTTGCTCATCTTGGGAGCATCCATATTATTCAGAGATATCAGGAACATGATCAAAACTTAACACCAGAAAACCTGGCTGCTAAGGTTGAATTCCACCATAATTCTACTGGGCCACATCCCATAGCACCCGATGGTCTACTAGGCTGCACTGCTAACTGGTCAGTAGTCATTCTCCTCACAGAATGTTCAATAAGGCTACCACCATTTATTTTTACTTTTAGTTTATTTTTAGTTTAGTTTACATGTAGTTTGTTGTTTTAATGCTATGGGGTTTTTTTCTTTTTAATTCAAAGGGAAAAAGATTGCTGTATCAAGTATAGCTAAAGTTTTTTTAATTTAGGCCCTGTTAAATTCAGGATTTGTGTAATTCCACCCAAACTGAAGCTAAATTTTGCTCTGTTTTTAGAGAAAAGATGAACCAAGAAAATTAATGGCATAAATAAAGGACATATTTAACTTACTTAAGTATAATCACATATATTTAAGGATGTTGGCAGGGGATGGTTTGCGGTAAATATGATAAATGATAACAACGACAGCTATATACCCAGAACCTCTTGCCAGACCAAGAATCAAGTGATAACATGATGTATTATCCACTTTGGTCTCCACAGAAAGTCAATGAGATGGTCTCTTTTACAGATAAGAGAACTAAGAGAGATTATATGACTGGTCCAAGGTATCAAGGCCAAGAAAGAGTAAAAATTCATACCCAGGCCTTGCTGGTTTCAAAGCCCGTGTTCTCATTGTCATGCTTTACTGCAATAATTCCTGGTCTTTGTGGGTGTCCTGGGCCTTATAAGAATCTGATGAAAGGTGAGAAACGAAATGTTGTATATGATTTCAAGGAGAATTTTTGACTCAAGAATGCCTCTCCTACTGCCTATTTGTAAATCTCTTCTTTTCTGTTCATAAAAGCAGGTCATCCACCTGAAGCCATTTTGTTAGAGTATTTTTTTAGATAACTGTATTCAAAAGCAGCATAAGACTGTTATTTACAAATAGACTAATTCTGACTTTTCACTCATTCCTCCTTAGTTGATGTTAATGAAATTTTGTTGAATAAAGATGGAGTTGAATAGATCTTTAACTAATTGATAATTTATCCAAATGTTTTATTTTGGGCAATATTTTGGTTGTTTCATGAATTGATCCAATGTAAACTGGCAACTGCCTGGCAGTCGGGTGGCAGTGACATTTAGAGTTCAGACAGAGGCAATGCAGTGCCATGTAGAGCTATGTCAGAGACTGAGGCAAAAGGAAAAATTAGTAATATGGATCCTGTCTTAATTTAAGATTTTGATATTTTCTTCATTACAATTTTTTTTTTGCTTTAATTCTGATTTTTAAAATATTGTGCTAAGGGGGGCTTCCCTGGTGGCGCAGTGGTTGGGAGTCCACCTGCCGATGCAGAGGACACGGGTTCGTGCCCCGGTCCGGGAAGATCCCACGTGCCGCGGAGCGGCTGGGCCCGTGAGCCTTGGCCGCTGAGCCTGCGCGTCCGGAGCCTGTGCTCCGCAACGGGAGAGGTCACAACAGTGAGAGGCCCGCGTACCGCAAAAAAAGAAAAGAAAAGAAAAGAAAATATTGTGCTAAGGTATTATCATCTTGGTTTCTTTTAAATTTGGGGGTGCTCCCTTAAAGTTTGTACCTGAGATGAACGCCTCACTTATCTCACCCTAGTCCCAGCCCTGGATGAAGGGTTGGGGGTGTCCAGCAGAGTGTTTTTTTAATGGGATAGTTCCCATGAAAATCAGTATTTCTAGCATCCCTTGTAAAAATTGGCAATATTGGACTTGCATTTCCTGATGACAAAAAGTGGCTTTATCTGAGTGGCAGCTGCCTCCAGTGGGAAGTAAGCATTCTACAGCCCCCACCACTGCCTGGCCAGTTCATTACTGCCTGGCCCTGCAGGATGTGAGTTGAGCATTCTGGAGCTAGACCAAATGTACAAATGTTATTCTCGAACCTTCTGGTTGTGCCATAGCCTATAACATTCCCTCAGAATTACTGATGTGCCACCCTTGACATTAAATCACAAGATAAGATCACTGCCAGCAAGACGCTGGGGAAAATTCCATTGACTACTATTGAAGCATCACAGATCACATGTGAGTGTGCACTTCACATGTTTTCCACGCAGGACAAACTTCTTTTTCCACATCCAGGACTTAAGCTAACAAATCCCTTTTATTAACACTAAGACTTTTTGAGCTACAATGTGCCTCCAATGTGCCTCACTCTGTGCTAAGAGCTGTACCTATATGATTTTATTTGGTCATCACAAGAATCACGTAAGATGTATGAATATCTCCATTTTACAGATGTGGAATTGAGTTACTAAGAAGTTGCGAAAATTGCCCAAGGACACACAGGTGGTAAATGGACGAAACTAAACTCAAACCCAGATGGATGACACCGAAATTCTATAGTCTTTACCACTATGAACCCTGCCTCTCTGTGGTCTGCTGTTATTTTTAATAATACACACCTCACTTGCTAAATTTTGTTAATTGCTCTTTGCTATCAATGGCATTAATGTTTCACAAGCATGTGGAATTTGATCCAAGTGCATAAAACAGCTGTCTATTGTATTAAATTCATGTTAAGAGCCTATCTTCCTTGTTTTTGAGCCTTTTTTCATTCCAGATTAATTTTTCAAAGGTTAATCACATGACACTTATTTTAATTATGCCTCTCTAGTCACGACAAATGACAGCGTTTGACTTCTTGTTGCCTTCCTTTGTATTATGTGACCAATGAAATTATTAATAAATGCCTTTTTATTATGTAGTCATGCTGTAGGTGCCCACAGGGCACAGGCTGGCCTCATGTATTTTATTCTGGGTGTAGTGTCAGCAGGGCCTTACGGATTTGCTAATGAGCTAAATCCGGTTAGTGCCACATGCCCTGGACTGCCACAGATCTTTTAAACACATCATTGCTTTCAGAGACTCAGCTGGGTTCAGTTGGAGAGAGATTAACTTCTCATTCCCATTAGTGGAGAGTCATACTGTTGGAGAGAGACCTGCTTATGGAGCCCCAAACCCAGGACCCTCTGACCAATGAACCAGTGACCAGTCAACAACAAACTGTTGTTGTTGTTATTTTTATTATTATTTGTTTTGTGTGTGCCTTAGACACCACCATCTCTTTAATAGGGTGGGCAGTCAGGAGGAGAGGCTGTTTTATTTCCCACATGGAAAATATATTGACTTTTATCTAGAATGATGGAAACTTAAAAAGTAAGGGAGTGGGGCATTTAAAATAAACTTAAAATTGTATAGTTATAATCCTTGAACAGATTCTTCACCACAAAACACTGAGTATAAGTGCTATTTTAAGTTATATATTTTATTTTTTTCAGATAATAATAACACTAACCATTATTGAGTGCTTACAGGGTAGGGCACTCATAATTGCTTTATGTTTATTAATTAATTTAATCCTCACAACAACCCTTGGACAGAGATACAATTATCCTAAATTGTACTGCTCCAAACAAAATATGTGAGACAATGTCTCTGTTCATCTTGTGTCTCTTTTTTATCTCTTCTTACATCTTATTCTTCTTGAGTTAACATTTTAAGCTATGCATATTGCTATTCCATGTTTTTGTTGATGGGGTAAATGAATGGTTACTTTAAAGTGGAATGCTTTTTGAGATGAAAGCCAAGCTTAAGTCAGGCCTCTACAAAGATACTACAAATGTAAAGAAAAGATAGGAAAGTTCCAAAACACAGAGAAGCAAGAAAAAATGTACTTTTTCTCAAGTATAGTTTCTTATGGAAAAAAAAAAAAGATGTGCAAAATAAAATATTCAGCCAGGAAAGCAAGAAAAGAGTAGTAGAAATGCACATTTTCCTTTCATTTAAGATGAAAAATAATTGAGAAAAACAAAATATAAAACATATTCAAGAGTAAAGAAAAAATATCCTGTTCAGATTAAAATCATCTCATCATAGTTCTGTAGTAAGACACACACACTGGCCCATCTAAAGAGAACTCCAGAGGTATTCCGGAATAGAAATCAATGTGCACACCACAACCACAAGCCCATCTAAAAATCAATGAGCTTTTTTAAAAAAAACTTGTTTTATAAGAGAATGTATCCTCTGCAAACCATGAAAACCCAAGGAGTTATATTTGGGGGGTTTGAGGAATCTTTTTTTCAAAAGTAATGTCCCACACTTAAAGATCAAGTATCATAATCCTTGTTTGTTTTAATGGAGGGCAAATGTAAGAAAGGATTTTAAACGTGTGAATGCTTTTTGAAGCTACAATTTTACACCACACACACACACACAGACACACACAGACACACACACACACACACACACATACATACATACATACACACATAATGGCTTTAAAATGGCCTCCCTATCTAGAGGCAGCCAAAAGCAAAACTTGCTAGGAGAAAGGGTTTGAATAGACATGTAAAGTGTCCATAAATGTGCTTTTTCAAGAGTGTAATTGCTTCCTTATCCTTAATGTCTGCCAGGGAGTCAGAGAGGCTGACGCTGGAACATATAGCAGAGCAAACAAAGGATCCACTTGAAAAAATTACAGGAGAAGATTAGAAGAGTGTTTGCACATATGTGTGCATGGGGAATAGGGGTTGCTTTGTGTGATGGTTTGAGTTGGGGGGGATACAGGCACCAACCAACCAAGCAAAATCCTGAGGATCCCAGAGTCTCAGCTTTTACCCTGTTATAACAATAGTTAAATTTTACGAAGGAAACCTGTTTGTTCCCTATATCTCTGAAATGGAACTTGCTCATCACTTGTGTCCTAAGAAGCCCCCTTTTTTTTTCTTTATTAAAAGCAGCCTCAGAAGGATTCACCAAGTGAAGGTTAAAAATGTCTCTTCACTAAGGGCTGGCTCCCCCTCCTCCTTCCCCACCCAGCTCTCTCCTGGCCAGGACCACAGGTCTCCCTTCAACTTGCCTGGGAGCACACAGGGGATTGATAACCACCTCCAGCCCTCACCGCGCTGCCTTAGGCTCAGTGGCCTGTGGGCCTCTGGAGGGCCAGGGCTGGATCTTGCTCATCCATGTGTACCGTGAATGTAGGACACAGATGCTGCATGGCCAGTAATGCTTTGCCAAATGGAGAAAGATTTCAGTTATCTCCCAAAAATGTGTTTACTGAACCTGGTAAAGAGGAAAGCAGAAATGTTTACGATATCCATTAGACAGCATAATTTTATTTTTTAGATCAGGATAATTTTTTTCCATCCACAGATCAAAAAATGTAAAACATCATTTTCCAATAATTAATAAAAATCTAAGAGATAAATAATTGGCCTGAAATAAGTGTTTATCAAACAAAAATTAGTGCCAGGAGAGGTATATTTGCTGTCTTAAAAATGGAGAGTATAGTGCAGTTGATGAAAAGAGATGAGCTTTTAGGTTTTCAGGCTGAATCCTTGAGCCACGAGATTCAGCCTGGAAAGCTTATGACATGACGGTGGCTCAGGGTCTGAAATGCAGATCTAGAAACTTCATGCTGGGACCATGATGGGAATAACTGAGTTTTGGAACTTGTGGTTTGTCATCCTCAAACTCACATAATGGTGATTTGTGTCAGAAATTTAATGTACTAGTCTACAACACCACATCTTTTAAGCATTTGGTATGTGCCAGTCTAGTCTGCAAGTCTAGAACCTTATTTAGGTTCTCAACGTGTAGTTCCCAGACCAGCAGCATCAACATTACCTGGTAGCCTGCTAAAAATGCAAAGATAGCCCTTACCCTGCCTTGCTGAGTCAGAATCTCTGGAGTAGGGCAATTTTTAGTTTAGCAAGCCCTTCAGGTGATTCTGGTGCACAGTAAAATTTGAGAATCTCTATTCCTAAATTACAGTTTGAGATTACAAGCAGTGGTTTGCAATGCTGCCTGAATGCATATTAGATTTACTTGATGCATATCTCACCCTACCAATTGAACAGAATCTCTATTTATTAGCACCCTCTTTAATCACTTTTTCATTTATCTGGCTTTTGTCTTAACTATGACTGTGCTGGAGATGTCACTGACAACATTATGATGTCCAATGATCTTCCTGAAATTTGTTCTATTAAATTTTTCTTAAATGATCTTTTATTTCTAGCTCACAGTCTAACTGAAGGTCTAATTTTATAAAAAGTATTTCAGGTGCCCAAGAAGTTCAAATATCCCTACAGATCTTTCCTGAGCAACTACCTGATTTTCCCTTTTTAGTTTTATCTCTCTAGCTTGAAGATTTTTTTCCCTGGTCCAGATGGACTCCTTAAAGAGAAAAAAAACAAAAATCAGTAATTGCAACTTACAAGTAAAGATTCCAATATAAAAGAGCTGAATGGAAAATATTAATAAGGCTACAAAGGCTAACTACAATTCAAGTATTTTTTGTTTTTGGTTGGAATGATAGCAAGTCAGTGTGGTAAGCCTGGTTATCTTGTACTGATAAAATTTGATTGGAAAACAGCTCTGCTCACCACAATTCCACAAATGCCACTTACTTATCATCAGGGAAATGCAAATTTAAACCACAAAGAGATATCACCTCACACCTGTCAAGATGGCTGTTATCAAAAAAACAAAAGACAACAAGTGTTGATGAAGCTGTGGAGAAATTAGAACCATTGTACACTGTTGGCGAGAATGCAAAATGGTGCGGCCACCATACAGATGAGTATGGAGTTTCCTCAAAAAAATAGAAATAGAACTACCATGTGATCCAGTAATCACAAAAATAAATTCACAGCTAATTCACATATTAGAACAGTTTCCATCAATCAACATTTGTGCACTTAGAGATTTGCATACACCTCATATACTGTCCAAACGCCCCTCTCTCCAGGCATCCAATTTTCAGCAAATCCATTATAGTTGCAAAGCCAAAGTATGGGAAATACAGCTGGAAACTTCAGGGGAAAAGGGAGATCCTGACTTAAACCGGAGATGTTCCCTCAACAACACATGAGGGCCAGAAGGAGGTAAAGTTTTTAAATCTAAGGGCCCAAGTACACAACTTAATTTCTCTGCACCTCAATTTTTTCATTTGTTAAATGAGAGTAAGATTACTTCTGCAGGTACCTCACAGGATTGTTAAATCTTAAGTAAGAACTGTCCTGGTCCTGAACAGTGGTGCATAACACATCTTCAGTGTGGAATCCAAGAAGAAAGTCCTTTAGCTCTTTTCTATCACAATGTTGTACAAAAGAGTGATTATATTTGAGAGGACCCAGTGACCAATCCACATGGACAGAGACTCTCAGGTGAAGGAGGCTGAACGCCTGGCATTTTTCAGGGTGTACTGAAAGGAAACATGGCCTTCTATAGAAAGAAAGAAGAATTTCTCACCTAAAGTCTGAGCAAATGCAAAAGTGATATCTAAGACACAAGGCATCATGGACAAGATTGTATATAACCATGCAGAACAAAGCATATATGGTTCTTATTATAGGTAACATTAATTATAGGAGTAGCCTTTATTCAATGTTCACTATGTGATGTTCATTTAATTCTGCCATCCAGTCTAGGAGTTAAATATGGGTATGTCCATTTTAAAGATCAGTAAAGTGAGGCTCGGAGAGGTGAAGTGACTTACGGTCACACAATAAATGAAATGGATAAATGTTAACCCCAGGGTTTGACATCAGATATTTCTGACTTCAGAGCCAATGTTCTTAATTGTTATGGAATTGATCTGCAGAGTATGATGTCAGCTATTTCCAACTTATTTTATTTTCAAGTTCAGAAAGCCTCAAGCTAAAGACTTCTTTCATATATAGCTATATATAGCTACCTGAACTGGAAAGTCTATGAAAGAGACTGAATATTTGTGCCCCCTCAAAATTCATATGTTGAGACCTAATCCCCAATGTGATGCTGTTTGGAGGTGAGGATTTTGATAGGTGATTAGGATTTGATAGGTCATGTGGGTGGATCCCTCATGAATGGGATTAGTACCTTTTAAATAAAGGCCCAAGAGAGTTTCTTCACCCCTTCTGCCACATGAATACACAATAAGACCACCATATATAAACCAGGAAGCAAGCCCCGACTTGACACTGAATCTGCCAGTGCCTTGATCTTGGACTTTAGTTTCCAGAACTGTGAGCAATAAATTTCTGTTGTTGTTCATATCCAGTCTATGGTATTTTGTTATAGCAGGCTGAACGGACTAAGACACTCTACCCAATTACTGTAGTCAGAGTTCAGGTATATAGACATTCTAATTTAAAAAAAGATTTGTTTAAGAAGATGTATATATACAATGGAATATTTCTCAGCCATAAAAAAGAATGAAATATTGCCATTTGCAGCAACATGGATGACCTAGAGTTTATCATACTACGTGAAGTGAGTCAGACAGAGAAAGATAAATATTATACAATATCACTTCTATATGGAATCTAAAAAATAATACAAATTAATCTAGATACAAATAGAGAATCATGAACTCCCAGGACTGGGGCAGTTCACAAATACAAAGCCCCTTGTATGATGAGAGCTTGATCCCCTGGAGGAAGGACCCTATTAAACCATAACAATTTATACTGTGTTTCTTCCCCTTCAGTCTTCTCCAAAGGGGCTGTGGCCATTTACCAGAGTGACTGTGCATTGAGCAAGGGGATTACCGGACAATAGCTCTGAACTGACACTAATTCCTGAAGACTCAAAATGCCCGTCTATAGGACACCAGTCAAAGTAGGGGCTTATGGAGCTCAGATGATCCATGAAGTCTGGGCTCAAGTTCATAATACTGTGGATACAGAGTGATCTACAGTGATCCACAGTGACCCACATGCTCTTAACAACAAATGACGTGTGTGTGTGTGTGTGTGTGTGTGTGTGTGTGTGTATGAGCTAGTATGTGTTGTCAGCTGGTGAATGCATCCACATGTAGAGTGCATTTTTTTTAAAATAAGAAGAGTATAAAGCATCAAACACATCGTTAGTAGATAACGTTATATTTAGTCAAGCATTCATGATTCCAAATTTCTAAATAATGAATTTGGTACTAGGAAAATCTTTTATGTGTGATGCCCTGTATTTTTCACCTCCCAACCAAAACTTCTGGTGATGAGAAGCATCTGACTGATAGGAGATCTTTTTCAGGGTGCAAAGGGAAAGCAGCAGAAATCACAATTTCAGAGCTTCACCCATATTTCACTGTCACAAAGATACTGAAATATGCCAAGGATAGGAAATAAGATTCTAATTCTCTAACAAACTATAGTGTGAGAGATGAAACTTGCTCCCTCCTCTTCCATGACTGTACAGAAATACCATGCCTAACAGCAGTAGTGATGTTCAATGGTGATTCCCAAATCTATTGTTTATTTTAAGGCACAATTTGAAATTTTACTTTATTTCCTCAATTTTTTTCTCTTTATGGTAATTAGGATGCCTATATATCCTGGCATCCTGTATTATGCCTATGTCCTGACATCTCATCCAAACTGAGCACCCAACACTCTTATCAAAAGTATCGCTGTCTCAGGGATAAACAATCGCCCTGTATAACTCAGGGGAAACTTTATCCATGTGAATTTTCATGATCCTTTTTGAAAAAAGGAAAATAAGAAATGCAGAGTCTTTGCTTTGAGATTGATAAAAGATCAAATGTCTTTTCAGTCAAGTAAGATAAGGTGAAAGACCTACTCTTATCTTCATGCTTTTGAGCCCATAAAATCTGACACAGGATGCAACTCTCACCCCAGTTGTCCATAAGAGTGATTTCTTATTGCAAGAGATGGACTTCAACCTCATGGCAAATTAGAAAAAACAAATGCTAAAGTCTGTTTTTGCTCTCACTTTTAAACCAGTACGGCAATAAATTAATCCCATGCTTGGCCTTTTGGTAAGTTATCTCCGAGTCAGAAGAGTGAGGGCTCTTAAGTGCTGCAGAGGTGCCAGGGGTCCATGTTCAAAGGTCTCCTTTTCGCTAATCTGTTGTAGGTATTGAAGTGGCATTACAGAGCACCCATCACTGCCCATGTCGCAGACTCTCGTATATCAACATCTGGAGCAGAAGCAGTGAGGTCAGATGTTTCTGCTGGAAAGGCAGCTACCAGGTTCAGACTAGAACACTTGTCAGCTCAAACATTTCAATACATGAGATGGAGACCTTCAAACTGAGAGTAGCTGAAGGGTAGTCCTATCAAACTTGGCTTCGTTTTCCTTCTATAGCAATGTGTCTTTCTCCCCATCCATTTTCTCACTTACGTCAGTGTCAGGGTCTCACTTTCCATCCTTCAAGGCTCAGGAAGAAAGCTACCCATCCTGAAAGGCTTCCCCCATCTTCAGTTATGCCCCTGTAATATTTTATGCTTCTCTCCTAGCTCTTACCCTCTCTTCCTTAAATGATACTGAGTCCTGTGCACACCTGTTTCCCATGACCAACAAGTGTAAGCACGTTGAGAACAGGAGCGTGTCCTATTTATCTCTGAATTACTTAACTCCTACAACCACTGCCTACTGTAAAAGTAGTTGATTTGACTGAATTGATGTTCACCATCTGACCCTCTTTATTAATTTTTCTTTCATTTTGTAAGTGGAACCAGTGTGCTCACAGTTAGGGAGTAGGTGCCAGCCTGCTGTCAAACCCTTTGGAAAGATTCTCTTAGGTACCTAGTTGAGTCCTCAAGCTAAGGGCATATCTTAATGTGTAGAGCAGCCATTCCTAGATTTTCTTTACAGTGTATTATGATCTTCTAAACATAATCCACAAGACATCAGAAGAAGTAGAGTTATCAAAAGGTAACACCTAGAGCATTTAAAACATTGCTGTTGAGACAATTATGAAACCCTTGATTTAGACAGCATGATACATGATAAGTAAAATGATCAGGTTCTTCTGCATTCACTGCCTAGGGCAAACTATTGTTTTTGCCTTTTTCTATAATTGGCAATAGACAGTAGAATGCACTATCCTTAAGTGTGTAACTGGATGAACTTTTACATATGAATATACACATGTAACTATGACCCTAATCAAGATGGAGAATATTTCCAAGATTGTAGAAGGCCTTCTTATATTCCTTCACAGTCAGTAACCACCCCTCCCCTAGAAAGATAACCACTATTCTGACTCATCACCATAGATTAGATATGTCTGTAATTTATATGAATGAATTAACAATATGTACTCTTTTTCACCTAGCTTCTTCCATTCAATGTTGTCTGTGAGATTCATTCATATTGTTGCATGTAGCTGTACTTAATTCGTATATATATACATACACACACATATATATATATGCAGATAGTACCAAGCAGTTTTTCAAAGTAATTTTTATCACTCCCTCTAGCATTATATGAGAGTCCCCTTGTTCTCCATCAACTTGCTAACTTGCTAACACTTGCTATTGTCAATTCTTTTGCTATTGTCAATTCTTTTGATTTTAGTCATTCTAATTAGTGATAGTTATCTCATTATGATTTCAGTTTATATTTCTCTTATAAATAATAAAGTTTATCCATTTGCATTTGTAAATTATCGATATAGATAACTGTTTTTATGAAGTGCCTGTTCAAGAAATGTTGAGGGTTAGGGGACTTGAGGAAGGACAGGGAGGAGGGAAAGGGAATTCATGAAGCAGACAGCTAAGAGTACTGATCACTCACCTCACTGCACAAACCAAACAGAAGCAAATATCTAACTATTTAATTTAACCTGACTTTTGTAGGGGACCCTCATGACTGGGAATGTAAATTGGTACAGCTACTATGGAAAACAGTAAGGAGATTCCTCAAAAAATTAAAAATAAAGCTACAATATGATCCAGCAATTCTCCTTCTGGTTTTTATCCAAGGAAAGGAAAACACTAATTTGAAAATATATATGCACCCTTATGTTCATAGCACCACTATTTACAATAGCCAAGATAAGGAAACAACCTAAGTGTGCACTGATGGATGAATGCTTAAAGAAGATGTAGTATATATGCACAATGGAATACTATTCAGGTTTTAAAAATGAATGAAATTTTGTCATTTGTAACAACATGGATGGACCTTGAGGGACTTATGCTAAGCAAAATAAATCATATAAAGAAAGACAAATACTGTATGACTTCACTTATATGTGGAATCTAAAAAACAAACAAACAAAACAAAACAAAAATCATAGATACAGAGAACAAAATGGTGGTTGCCAAAAGGGAGGGGGATTGGGGAGTGGACAAAATGGGTGAATGGGGTCAAGAGGTACAAACTTAGAGTTATAAAATAAGTCACAGGGATGTAATGTACAGCATGATGACTACAGTCAGTTTTTGTAGAACATACTTGAAAGTATGTAGAACATACAAGTATGTAGAACATACTTGAAAGTTGCCCAGAGAATAAATCCTAAAAGCTAACTTTATATGGGGATGGATGGTATGTACAGCATGATGACTACAGTTAGTTTTTGTAGAACATACTTGAAAGTTGCCCAGAGAATAAATCCTAAAAGCTAACTTTGTATGGGGATGGATGGTAATGTTCACCACAGACTTACTGTGGTGAAAATTTTGCAATGAATACAAATATCTAATCATTGTGTTGTATAACTGAAACCAATATAATGTCATATGTCAATTATCCCTAAATAAATTTTTTTAAACTCAACTTTTGAAAAGACAAACATGCATGACCACTTGTGCATAAAACTCCTGAAAAAGATGTTGTAACTGTTGCTGCTATTTCCAAAAAATTAAAAGAAAAAAGAAATAAATGTTCCTGGATTTGAACAGGTGGAGAAAGGAGAAGAATCTTTCAAGGAAAATATTGTGAATAAGCTTTTTAAAATAGTGGAGAAAGAGAGACTGGGACAAATATGGTACATGGAAGTTTGATGAGAGCAAATGAAAATGATTCTCCAGTGAGCCTTCCACCCAAGAAAATAAGTGAGGGTGGACACAGAATTTTACTGTGCAGTTTTTTTCCTGAACATCTCTCTAACCCAACAATGGGTGTCTATGCTAATTAGAAACTCACTGGGTGTGATTTCTTACCAGTCATAACTGCCATTTAATAATTTCAGGCTGTAAGTGGGGTGTAGTAAAGAAATAAGCAGTATAGACTCGCAAACTGCTTTCCTAATTATTGAAGGAGAGAAAAATAATCTGTTCTGGTGAACAATAAGTTTGATTTCCAAGCTTGAGCTACATAAAAAGGAGCCTGCTTGAAATCTTGCTCTCTGTGTGTGTGGGCCTGTGTGTATATGTGTGTGTGTCTGTCCCTTGTAAAGACTTGTCACCTCCTTGGCCATGACTTGCTCACAACCTGCCTGAGCTGCCTCTTCTGATTAGATCTCCTCCCCAGAGTTCCACTGCTTGTCTGAAGGCAATGATGATTCCCTAGAGTCCAGTTCCCTGTCTAACGAGATGGTCACTTCCTCAGGCTCTGACACTCTCTGGGGTTAGCTACTTGTTCTCCTAGTTTCACTCATGAAAACAGACTTGTGTTTGAGGGAATGCTTGGTTGTAATCATTACCTGCTTTTATAGGATTGATCATTTCCCACAAAAATGTAGAACGTCATAGCCGGTAGGACCTGACCGCTCATCTGGTCCAAACCCTTCATTTAGGAAATGGAGAAACTGAGACCTGGAGAGGTGAAGCAAACTACCTCAATGTTAGTGATAGAGCTAGGACTGGAGTCCATTTCTCCAGGTCCTCAGACCTCTGTATTTGCCTCTCACAACATGGTTACATTTATTTTTCTCTTAAATCCCTCCCACCCTTCCCAAGTCTTGTCCCAGCAACTTGTTTGCAGAAAGTAATGTGCATTGAAATAATCATTTTATGGTTCAGAGTCTGTTAGACAAACATGAGAAAGTATAACCCATGCTGGCAAATCTGAAAGTATCTCTGAAAATTTGCTTCCGATCTGGAGTGAGAGGTTTAGTTTCTTTATGTAGTTGCAGAAGAAAACACACTTTAAAACATTCATGTTTTATGCAAAAAACACGATGTATATTTTGCTAAGTTAGTTATTCCCTGAGTTTGCCTTGAATTTCTAGGCAGAGCAGTACTGCCTTTGAATTTCAAATTGGACAATTAATACAATTGGTAGCTCTGAAGGGGAAGTCTGAAGTACATCAGGATCATTTCAGTTGGTGGGGGAATTCAGCCTTTCTCTGAGATTCGATGCACACCAGCAAAGTGCACAGAGATAGTTGCCACCACTTTGTGTTTACTCATTGATTATTTACTCTGGTACTGAAGCTATTGCAGGGGAGGAAAATATGGCTTAGGGAATAGAGTTATTTTAATAGCTAAACTGGTTTTTAGATGCTCTAGGAAAATAATATAAGTCTGTATAATTAGAATCCAGCTATTACCTTCACTATGGTGAAGGTAATAGCTGAAGTGAGGAAGAACAGAGAGAAAGAAAGAGAATATTGAAACAAAATTCCGTTCATCTCATTACCAAGCTTCAGTGTTACATGAGGTTTAAGTTTACACCTACAAACACTCCTGCCTCTCAATATTTTCTATAATATGACAAATAACTGCAGTTTGAAGGAGACAATGTAGTATAAGATGACCCAATTGGGAAAACATCTTCTGGCCTGTGTATGAGTAAGTAGGAGGATAACCTCCCTAAACAAAGACAAGAGGACACACTGAGTTCTCTAAGCCCAGGAATCTTGGGCCCAAAGGGTAACTATTAGCTTCCTTCACTGGCTAGATTTTATTTCCCACAGATGGCTCTGCATCTGGTTGCTCCCTAGTAGTTCAGCACAGATATTAAATTAAGGCTGTTGGCGGCTATTTCTTGAAATGCTTTAAAGAGCTGTTCCCTAGTGAACAGGGCAAATGTCACCTATAGCAGATCAGGGTATAGGTTACTTTTTCTCCCTCAATTAAGCACAGACAATCTTTCCATTCCAGCTTCATAATGTACCTCGGGTAGTGGTACAGTCCAGGCCTCTCAAATAAAGGGATACATTAATATCACTCTTGACTAAACTTCGAGTGCATTCATTGGATTTCTTTACCTGTATAAAAAAATGTGATGTGTTAGTCACTTACGAGTATTGTTTCTATTTTCAAGATTATGGATTGCAACTTCAAAAATAAAGCAACTTCTCTCTCAAACGAATGAGATAGATCTCGTTGATTTTTTTTCCTTAACACTCAAAGAAAATGAGAAAAAAATGCTAAGAAGCAAAGATGGCCACTATTGTTTTTTCTAAATATTGTTGTGATAGGCATAACTGATGTTCTGGTTTTCCCATGTGTGAAACTGCATTCCTGGTGCTGCATTAACACTCCCATCACATTTATCTAAGTGGCCAATCCATCAGAGAAAGGCTCCTCTACTCCATTCATTCCAATGGACATATGTGCAGCTTTGTGCAGGACAGATTCTGATTGCTTCTATGGTTTTCTCCATTTAAGAACTGAGTCACTGGCATTTTGAATGTAAAACACAATCTCTGTTGTGGTATAGCTTGGAGCCCAGGAAAGAACATTGGATTGGGAAATAGAAGAATTTAAATCCCTGATCTCCTTACTACTACAGGAACATCAAATGTGATTCAAGGTCTCTGAGCCTCAGTTCCTTCATCTACGAAATGTGGATAAGAACATCTTTGAGGATTAAATATGTAGGTGACAATGCATTCTAAAGTTTAATATTCTATAGAAAGGAAGAGTTAATATTATTTTTTATTATTAATTATTTTTAGTACATTTCATGTTCCTAGTGATTATGATCTTCAAGTTCTCACTTTCATAAGTGGAAATAATGAAGTCCCAAGGTCAGTGATGTTTAGGGAGTTGATAAGTAACACTCAGGGATAAGTGCCCTGATCTTAATCTATAATTTTTCAGAAACCAGGCTGAATTAGAAAAAGGGAAAGGTTCAAGGTAAGGAAACCAGTTGGAAGTCTGTTGGGGTTGATCCAGAAGGTAGGCAATGGTTGTCTAAACTAGGAGAGTAGCAGTGAAGGTGAGGAAAAGGAGAGTACGCTAGAGTGGAAGGTAGAATTGACAGAAATTGTTGATCAATTGGATGTGAGTGTCGAGGAAAAGGAAAGAAGTGGGATATAGACTCTGCAGATCAATTTGGGGAGAATTGACATTTTTACAATAATTAGCTTTCTAATCCATGAATAGGGTATATCTTGCCATTTATTTAGGTTTTCCTAAATATTTAGGTTTTCAGTGTAGAGGTCTTGTACATATTTTGTTATAATTATACCTATTTCATATTTTTGATGCTGTTGTAAATGTATTTATTATTTCAATTTCTAATTTCTATTACTAGTATATAGAAATATATTTGAGTATTGTGTATTGTCCTTATATCCTGTGATCTTGTGTTATGTGTTGAATTGTGTCCCCCAAAAAGTTACGTTGAAATTTTCTGTCTGTATTTTGGCTAGTTTCTATTGCTGTTTTAAAGTTCATAAAGTTTCCCTTTTCTCATGAGTTATCTGCTTGTTAATTTCCTCCAGTGCCTTTTTTTGAAATCAGGCATTGGGGGTTTTATCTTTCAACATTCTATATGGATCTTTTTTACATCTTTCATGTCTGTACTTAACATGTTCCATCTTTCCTCTAGTTACTTGATCATATGAAATACAGTTCTGGTAACTATTTTCATGTCCTTGAATATAATTTCATCATCTAAGTTATTTCTAGGATTTTTTTTATTGATTTCCTCTCCTCACTATGGGTTATATTTTCCTTTTCATTTGCATACCTGTTAATGTTTGATCGGAATGCAAACATTATGAATTTTACATTTTTAAGTGCTAGATATTTTTATGTTGCTATAAATATATTTGAAATTTATTCTGGGATACAGTGCAGTTTCTTGTAAACAGTTTGATCCTTTGAGATCTTGCTTTTAAACTTTGTCAAGCAGAACCAGAGTAGAGTTTAGTCTAAGACTAATTTTTCCTTCTGAGCATTCTCACTAATGCCTCATGAGTTGTGAAATTTTCTTTTCTGGCTCATGGGAATGGAATAAGAAACTATTGCTACCGCATATGCACTCTGAAGATTATTTCTTCTAGTCCTTCCAGCTGGTTCTTTTCCAAGCCTCAGGTAGTTTTGTGATCTGCACATGCTAATTAGTACTCAGCTAAAGATTTGATGGGGGCCCCCTTTAGATCTCCAGAACTCTTTCTCTGTAAAACTCCCTCCCCTTTGGTATTCTGTCTTATGACCTCTAGCTACCTTGGCCTACTTGGATTCCCAGCTACACCTTCTCAATTCAGAGAGATTACTGGGCTCCACCTAGGTCCCCTCTCCCTGAACTACAACCTGGAAACATTCTCCGGGAAGTTAGCAGGGGAAATCATACAGCTTACCTCATTTGTTTTCCATCCTTCATGGATCCCTGTCCTTTGCTGCCTATGGGCTAATGTGTTGAAAATGACTATCTTTAATTTTTTCATGTAGAAGAGTAAATCCAGTCTCTACTAATTCATTCTGTCCAGTCAGAATATTAGGCAGCAAATGTGTTGAGTACAACATCAATATCAAATTGAAGTCACCCAGAAAAACAGCAGGAAAGGGAGGGGGGAAGAAGTCTGTAAGTTAGGTGCCCCTATTTTCAGTAAATAAGGAGTAATGGAATATTGGTAGGTGATAGTAATGGGAGACATAGAGAGTGGTTAAGCTGATAATACACATAACAATGAGCAGGGATTTTTACCAGGAGGATGCTGAGCCTACCTCCTAATTCTGAGGCTCTTGGAGTGGGAGAAAAAGCAGCCTCTCCTTGAGAGGCTGACGGGAGCCAAGTCCTCAAGGAGAAGCCAGGGTTTTGATGGGAAAGGAGGTGAAAGAAATGTTCAGTGAAGACGGCAAAGGAACTTCTTAATCAGAGAACAAGGTTCCTGAAATCACAGTGAAAAGATTGAGATGGAAGAAGATTGGATGCAGATGAAACATGGAAGGTGCTGGAGAAGATGGGTAGCCAGAAGACCTGTGCTCTGGGTAGCTACATGTTATTCAGAAATGTGGAACATAGTGGGTGCAACCAGCTCAAGGTCGCCAACACAATGAGTGCAGTCACCACATCTTTGGTGGACAGTGGGCATCCAGGCATCCCAGGAGTCATATGCAGATTGCAAATATTGTACTCTAAGAAGGGCTCAGGATCAGTGGGATAAAGTAACTTCAGTCTTTCTTCTAGGACCTGACTGAGTTCCAGCAAGAAAGCCTCAGCCTCACTCAGAGGAACTGACATCTATCCACTAGTGACCATCCTGATCAGAGGGTAAAGAGCTGAGTGGTCATAGTGGTCCAAGAACAGAGGGAGAGCACAGTCCAGCTAGTTGCTAAAAGCTGGCAAGAAACTTGACTCTAAGCTACCAGGGAGCAAAAGGAAAAAGGGAAACATCAATTATTAATTTACCTATAAGGACCAAAAAAAAGTTATTTAGGACAAACACAAATGTTCCTAATACTAAGACTGAACAGAAGTATTTCGCGTGTCTTTTCTCAAAATGAGAGAAGTATATGATGACCAGGTATAGTCATGTATCTCATAGGACTCTTTATTAAATCATCTCATAATGTGGGTTGATTACTTGGCCCTTTAGGTCATACATATAAAGGGTACTTGCTTGTAATAAGAAATAAAGAGGACTCCATTATGAAGCAGTGAGTTCCCCATCAGAGACAGTTCATGTCAGCCTGTAGGGTTTGGCACACAGCGTGAGCTCTTCTATATATGTTTATTTATACATGTATAAACATACATAATACATATAAACATATATATCATATAACTATATATAAACACACCTAATATACAGATGATATAGATATTTACAGACCATTTCTTACCTAGAAGGTTAGAAGGAAAAAACTTTAGCTAAAATCATAAAAGCCATTTCAATTCATCTTTGGAACAAGTGGAAAATATTATGAAAAAGTGGAATATATTAAACATAACTCAATTGACAATAAATTAGAATGAAAATGATATTATAGCTCAAGTTAAAGGGAAAAAGGAATTTACCATATTTTATCAATTTAAATATGTGTATTTTTTTCAAACTTTATTATCTCTGAAATCAGACTGCTTCTTAAAATCAACAAAGTCTTACAATAACTGTCAGCATGGCAGTGGTTTGGTTGACATTGCTTATACCAACGGTTCTAAAAGTGTGTCCCACCAGCAACATCAGCATCACCTGGGAACCTGTTAGAAATGCAAATTCATAGGCCCCACCTCAGATTTAACTGCAGCAGAAAATTTGATTCAGGAATCTGTGTTTGAAGAAGCCCTCCAGGTGATTCCAATGCACACTCAGGTTTTAGAACACCGGCTTGCATGGTTGAAAGAACATAAAAGCACTAACACCAAACCTATAGAACAGGTATCAGAGCTTGGAAGAAAATCCAGGGGACAATAATAAGCACCCTAAAACCCAAATGGTTGTGTGGTGGGAAAGAGGATACATCAGACATGTTTAGGAGCATTCCCAAAGCTAAGCTAGCTCTACATAATTGCAAAGCCAGCCTAGAAGCCCTTAACAAATGGCTTTTATTTTATTTATGGATTTCCTTCAGAAATGCTATATCATCAATGTACTTGATGGCACAGAGTATGATATTGTATGGAAAAGCATAGTCATAGCTGACTCAGTAAAAAAAAGAAATTTAGGAGAGTAAGACTCTTAACTGTAAGCAAGTTTGAGGCATATCGACATTTTACAGTGTTTTTCTTTCCATGTATACATATGGACGATAAACTATAAAAATAATGTTCAGTGGCGTTTAAATAAGCTTTTTCAATAAGTTTAAAATTAAAATTCTAAGAGATAAGAAAACATAGTGTCAGTTTAATTGGCAGCCTTTTCTCCTTCCTAGTGTGAATGAAATAATGGTACATCACAAAATCGATGCTTCTTAGTTTGATGAAATACAATAATTCACATAAGTATTAGCCCCTGCTTGTCAGGTTCTTGTCTTTGCCAAGGACACTTTGTTTTTAGAAAAGGTTCAACTTTTACAGAACAGTAGCTTCCTGCTTTGGTCAGTTTCAAGGGGAAAATACACAGGGTCAGAGAAGGAAAAATGAAACTTCTTAGAGAAGAAAAACAAGTTTTCTAGGTTTCATAATGCTCCTATCACATTGCAGTATACTAGAAGAAAGTACAGCACATTGGCTGAAGGTATATGTTTTAGATTCTAATTCATCTCATTTCAAATCCTGGCCCTATCATTAGTTAGCTATGGGCTTTGGACAAATCATTGAACCTCTCTGAGACTCAATTTCCTTTCCTATAAAACAGGGATAATATTCATAGGGTTGGGGCAATAACTGAGGTAGATAATTCATATGAAGTGCTTACAGAACACCTGGAGCATAATAAATACTCAGGGATTGAGAGCTAATATAATTGCCTGCAATCTGCAATGTAACCCCACTCACAGGCTGTTTTCAGGGCAGCTGCCCAAAGGGGTTCTGCCCAAAAGAACAACAAAAGGAAGCCACTGGTGACTGGCTTAACTGCTTGAACCTGCACAGGAAGGGTCAACCCAGCTTTTATTTTGATGAATGAAATTTTCCTCTCTGAGAAAAATTTCAGAACCATTTCAAAACCTCCAGAAAGTAAGTCAATTAAAGAGTCTTTCTAATCACGTTACATTATCAAAATGAAAATACTTTTTCATTAGGGAAAAGCACTTCAGAGGTTGTAATTCTGATTGATGGTGAGGATCTTTGAAGAAAATGACTAGTAGTCAGAGACAGACATATTTCAAAGCGACTCATCCATCCCAGATTGAATCAACAAGGAAATTATTTTTCTTTCCTGAACCAGTGTCCAGATCATCACACATACAAAAAAAACTTGCATTGAATCCTCAGAGAGCCTTTCCCTTGATAAATAATGTAGGTACAGAAAGATGAAGAGAGCAACTGGAAGGAGTGATGTCACATAGGTCTAGGATTTATTCTTCTTCTCTGTAGTATGTTGAATACTGTCATGAGGTTAAGAACTCAAGAGTTGTGGGCTCTGATCTGAAAGATAGGAAGCATACATCCCTTTATCCAAATAATATCTGCCTCTTGACTCTTTTGCTTTAGTTATTGATCTAGGAGACTCTGAACTATAATTTGAAGTCTATGAAGTCTAAAAGAAATGTGCTTAAATAAAGTACACTCAGGCACAATAGACAATACATACACACAGTCCCTCACTGTGAGTGTTACTAGGTTTGTAGATTTTCTGGAATGAATTTTTATTTTAATACAATGTCCCCTGTTCTACCATTTCCTATTTTGTTTCCTCATTCTCTCTGATTCCTAATGAAATAATAGTCATTATGGAAAAATAATGTCATTATAAATTTAAACCACGATGAAAAGTGAACTCCCCAGAATGTTATTATGTTCCAAAGTCAAATACAGATATATTTGAGAGAGAGTGTGTGTTTTGGGGTAATGACACCACTGAAGATGAAGCTGATTATGCTGTACCACAGTGATATTAAAGCGTGAGGTGACTTTCCTACTCTAAAGTGAGCTTTGGATGTGCCTATATCCTTCATAGGATCACCATGGGTTCAAGGTCTCACCTAAGCTTGTCAGGTTCAAAGACTTGTTTTAATTTGTTCCATTAGGAATGACCATATGCTCAATGCCTGACTCATCTTAACCAAACTCATAAGAGGTTGGTTTGTAAACCAAAATGTCAAGTTGCTTACAATGTGGAACATCTTTCCAGTGTGGGGAACTGGAACAGTGTCCTATTTTCTGTGTTAAAGTACTCTACTGACCGAACAATTAACAGGAACACTGTTTCTACATTATGGAATCAGGGCAAGTATAATTGGATGGCACAAAGTTATTTTAATCCCTACAGTGCCTTGTCCAATATGAATAAATGTCTATTAAATTAAAGCTGTTGTATTTTATCCAAGATACAGCCTATCTAAGAACACATTATCTGTTGACCAGGACACACATTTCTGTGTCACATACACAATTCCTTTGCAAGTTTCAGGGCAGTGATTGGATACATGTTGGTTTCTGGTTCCATTAGGATCATAGCTACAATCTTCCAATGAAGGTCACCTCTGTTGACTCCTGATTTTCTTACCTATGTGTATATATTTTACTAGTTTCAAAATATTACCTTCTACCAATCTTGCCTCAAATTTTGATTCAGATATACTCTATCATATCCTGACTATATACAGAATCTTAGAATCAGGTCTGCTCTTGTTGGAAGAGACCTATTTTAAAGACCACTGGGTCCAACTTCTCATCTTATGCTTGAATCCTCTGTGTTATGTCAGCCTATTAGGTCATTTGGAGATTATTTATGTATACTTATGGAAAATCATCATTGAGATCTGATATTTCAACTGAACATAAAACCTAACAAAGATACAAACTCTCTTTTTTTCCAAATGACATCATTGTGAAGTTTCCCTCTCTTCTTTTTTTTTTTTTCCCCTCTCTTCTTAAATGAGAGAGGAATCACAGTTTCTTTCCAGCTACCTGTCTTCATATGGTTTCCTGGTTTTGGCAGCTGTTCTAAAATGAAAAGTGTCCCGCTGCCAATATTTTCTCCCTGAAATTAACTGCTTTTGATGAGAAAGTGAGCACTGATGTTTGAACCTGCACTGACCTCCATCAGTCAGGCAGTCTGGTCAACTTATTATGTCCTGAGGGAAGTTTGGATTAGGGATAAGCAATACAGATAAACCAGAAGACAAGTCTTGTGTCCAGAGAGGAGCTAAAGTGATCATTTGCAAACAGCACACTACTAGAACTCCCTGCCTGAAGGGTCACCTAAGAGACCTTGGAAATGGAAAACATCAGTTCAAGGAAGAAGTACTTAGATGTTGGGCATACGGATTATTTAGAACCACTTTGATTTCTTAGATTGACATGCTATTACAGAAGACAGACACGAATGCAGATGAAAAGGCAGATGAAAGTGTCAAAATCAGAAACCTATTGCTCAGTGGGAGATAAAAAAAAGACAGAGGGTTTTAGGATGGGGAAATATTGCTTACTCTCTTGCTCTCTCTTTTTTCTTAGGTCCCAACAAAAGAAAGTACTCTGAAGAATCAAAAAGAGGATGATGTAACCATATTTAACATGTATCTGATTCTTTGGAATACTAACAAGGGAAACTATAAGTTACATAAAGTATTTACATCAACTAATATTGAACAGTATGTTTCAATATAATATACACATATTGAGCAATTTTTATTAACAGAAGCAGTGCTGAGTACTGGAGATATAAAAATAAATATAGCCTGATTCCATTCTTGAAGGAGATGGTGGTCCAGTGGGGGAAGAAACAGATGATTATACCACGATAGAATACAGGAGAGAGCTGGATTAAGACCCAGGTGGTCTGCCAATCCAGAAGCTAACTGACTTAGCTTGGATGGGATCTGAGAAGGGGTTTATGGAAGATGTGATATGCGTCTTCCTCCTTCAACTTTTTAAAAAATAAACCTTATTCTTTAGAACAGTTTTAGATTCACAGAAAAGAAAATGCAAGCATAGGACAGAGAGTTCTCACACATCTTATACCTAGTATCCATTATTATTAACATCTTACATTAGCATGGTATATTTGTTACAATCAGTGATCTAATATTGATATATTATTAGTAAGTAAGGTCTATAATTTATTAAGATTTTCATAGTTTTTCCAAACATCCTTTTACTCTTCCAAGATTCCATCTAGGATACAGCATTACATTTAGTTGTTGTATCTCCTTAGGTTACTCTTTTTTTAAAAAAAAAAAAATTGGGGTTAATTTTTATTACCTTTTGAAAATTTTTATATGTGTTTAAGTGGTAATAGAGCTTTTTTTTTTTTTTTTTTTTACTTTTTTTTGCGGTACGCGGGCCTCTCACTGTTGTGGCTTCTCCCGTTGCGGAGCACAGGCTCCAGACGCGCAGGCCCAGCGGCCATGGCACGAACCCGTGTCCCCTGCATCGGCAGGCGGACTCTCAACCACTGCGCCACCAGGGAAGCCCGGTAATAGAGCTTTTTAAAATTAATTTTTATTGGAGTATAGTTGCTTTACAATGTTGTGTTAGTTTCTGCTGTACAGCAAAGTAACTCAGTTATATACATACATATATCCACTCTTTTTTAGATTTCCTTCCCATTTAGGTCATCACGGAGCGTTGAGTAGAGTTCCCTGTGCTATACAGCAGTTTCTCATTAGTTATCTATTTTATATATAGTAGTATATATATGTCAATCCCAATCTACCACTTCATCCTATCTCCTGCTTCCCCCCTTGGTAGCCATAAGTTTGTTTTCTATATCTGTGACTCTGTTTCTGCTTTAAATACAGCTTTTATACAAATTAAATTTAGCAATACCATCTGAAGGTAGAAAATAGCATATCTATAATGTACACATATAAACATATAAATAGACACAACCAGAGATCTCATAGTGTTCATTTTAAAACTTAAGTCTCAAATCAGGTACAATACAAAACTCACTAGTGTATAAATAACAGTTGGAATAAACTAAGTTTATTCGTTCAGATGGCTAAAGTCTTTTATTACTTGTGAAGAAGAGCTTTAAGACCTGTATTTGCCCTTGACAAGCAATTATTAAGGAGGCTGCAATTTACAGTTTGGGCAAGAGAGTTCTTCTAGCAGTCTGTGTTTAAAAAGCCCTCCTTTCCTCTTTTTTTTAGTTTCAGATTCTGGTGACTGAGTTAATCCAGGCTCAGTCTCAGGTGATTGTGTAGGCTGTATTTACATTTCAAAGACATGATAAGATTCATAACTTTAAGGGACAGAGAAAAAAATTTGTCCTAGGAGTTTTGGAGTACATTTGTCTATTATCATAAGTCTTAGGGCGATTATTATTTAAATTTTGTTTCTTCTTAAGTATGGAACACTTTTGCTCCAATATCCTGATTTTTAAAATAGCTACAAGTATTTCAGAGGAATAGGTGACATTTTGGGATTGATAAAGATAAATGGGCATTGACTTATTTCTAGAGTTGTATTTCTGGTTCTGCTCCTTCGGCTACTCTTTCCTCTGAGTTTCTTAGACTTTCCTTGCTTTTGATGGTCTTGAACGTTTCCAGATGTATTGGTCATTTATAAAATGTCCCTCTATTGGGATTTGTTTAATGTTTTTCTTACTATTAGGCTGCTGTTACGGATTTTTGAAAGAAGGACCACTGAGTTAAAATGCCATTTTTATCACATCATACCAAATGTCTTACAATCAACATAATGTATCACTGTTAATGCTGACTTTGATCACCTGATCACCTGGCTGAGGTACTGTTTGTCAGGTTTCTCCAGTGTAAAGTGCCCCCCAACTCCCAGCCCCTTTCCATGCTGTGCTCTTTCAAAGGAAGTTACTTTGCACTGATTGTGCTTAAGGAACACAGAATTATGTTCCCCTTCTTAAGGGTGCAGTATCTACAATTATTTGAAATTTTTCTGCACAGGAGATTTATCCCTTCTCTTCCATATTTAGTTATTCCATCATTTATTTATATCAGTATGAACTCATGAATATTTATTGTATACTTTGGGTTTTAATCTAATTCTATTTTCTGTATTTTCTTGCTCAAATTGTTCCAGCTTTGGTCATTGGGAACTCTTTCAATTGGCTCCTATGTCCCTTTAACGTAATCTCATCATTGTGGAATATTTTATTTTTTGAGCACTTTCTTATTTTCTAAAACTCCAAGATGCTCCAAGGCTCATTTTGTATATTTCCTTTCACTCTTCTATCTTTCGAAAGATAAGTATAGTCAGTTCTGCTATAAGGCTTACTTTGAAAACATGAATTTGTTTCAGCATGACTGATATATTTGGGAATAATTTGAGCATGACACCAATTTAGTACTTATGTATGCATGAGAACCACTAAGGAAACATACAAATCTAACTCTACTAACATGAGCTACATAAAACTAACAAAATGAACCGGTGCAAATACCTCAAACATCTAACATTTTCCTCAGTTCACTGAGGGTGTTAAAAAACACATCCATCCACTTATGGTGTTACAACTTTCCTTCTGATTTCATGTAACCCTCCTTCCACCACTTCACAATAATTCACAGGCTGCAGTCCTGCTGCTGCCCACTTCCACAAGCAAGTTTCAGGTCTTTTTCAAGATGAAGTGCCATATTTATTGCAGCATTTGCCATTAAGGTACATAAAACTGTGCCTCTGTTTTTATCAGGGTCCTATCTTGTTTTTACATGTGTCACTAACAAAGTTTTGGAGTGCTGTGCTCCTAACCCTATTTTGGTGGAAGTGAAGGGGAGGGGTTATTGTGCACTTTTGCACAGCATGGTGATTTTTAGGAATACACATGTCATGTAATAGCAGAACAGACTGTAGGTGTTATTGATTGAAAAGAGGAGAAAAACTATTTGGGCAGAGAAGGCATGCAACTATGAAAAAATATGATATGGGTGGTGCACTTTACCTCATTTTATGTTGGTGGAGCAGAAAAGGAAACAGTGAGTTGAGACCAAAGGAATAAATAGGAACAAAAACAAGTGCAAAGCATTTGTTATGATAAAATTGGACACTAATTCTATAGTTGTTAGGACGTCCTCAAAAAGTCATGAGCATTGCAGTGACACATACAAATTGGCATTTTATGTAGATTTCCCTGTTCTGGCCACTAGGAAGAGGATGGATTGGAGAGCAGCAGGAATCTAGGCTGGAAGACCAGGAGGCTTTGGTCATATGACTAAGGCCCAGAATATGGCAGTAGTACCTAGAATGAATTGAAATAGAAAGACTAATGGAATATTTAGGAGATACAGTTGACAGAGCTGGGTAATTTTTGAACATGGTGGGTGGGGTAAAATGTGGTTAGGGGTGGTGAGGAACAATAGAAACATCCCAGATTTCTGACTTGAACACAATGATGGATGGTCATACCACTAACTGCAATTGAGAATATGGCAAGAGGGAAAATCTGGCAGGGGTCTGGAGTGGAGGGTGGGATTGGTGGGTTTGAGTTAATAAGCCTGGTATGGGACAACTTCCAACAAACAGGGATGTCTTACACACACCTATGCAAGTCTGAACTCAGAATTTATAATATATGACTAATATCTTCCTAAGTTTGGAAAAGAACATTTAAGAAATAAATGCAACAAGGATTTGTTTTGCTTACTATCTTTTCTCATGACTAGCTCCTTCTCATCTTTCACGTTAGCTTAAATTCACCTCTTCAGAGAGAGCTTCCTTGACTAAGTCTTCAGCAGCTGACGCTAAGACAAGGATATGCAAGCAATTATTCAGAAAATTATTTATAAAGGGAGTGAGGGAGTTGGAACAGAGATGGGAGTAAACCAAGCAAAGCTGTCATCTCAGGCAAAAGGTCCTGAGGAGGGTTGATTCCCCCAGGGGAACTCAGTGTAAGTTTTATCTCAGACTTCCATCCTGAGGCAAGAAGTCTGGCCTTTCATAATCCCCAACTTGACAGTTATTGGTTAACCATTCCCCTGGGATGAAAACTTGCAGGCACTTTTGGCTCTAAACTGTGCCCAGGGCAAGGCAGCTCCATAGCCCAAGGACAGGCCTCCAAAGTAAGCTGCAAGTACACTGCTCACACACTCAAGGGGAGCAAAGCCAGAAACAAAGGTAAAAACTGCATTCGAAGGGATGTGGGTAGAGCACAGACATTGTAGACCAGGGGTCAGCAAATTGGACTCTCAAAACAAATCCAGCTCGGTGCTTTTTGTTAACTTTATTGTGGTATAATTTACATACTGTAAAATTCACCTATTTAAAGTGTAAAATTTTTAGCATATTTACAGAGCTGTGTAGCCATAACCATAATGTAATTTTAGAGCATTTTCATCACACTAAAAAGAGAGTTGCACCCATTAGCTGTCACTCTTCACTGCCTCCTCATCTGCCCCCAGCCCAAGGCAACCACTAATCTACTTTCTGTCTCTATGGATTTGCTTATTCTGAACATTTTATATAAATTAGATGATGCATTACGTGGTCTTTCATCCATGTTGCAGCATATATAAGTATTTTATTTCTTTTTATGGCTGAATAATATTCCTTTGCATGAATATATCACCTTTTGTTTATCTATTCACCAGTTGATGGGCATTTAGGTTATTTCCACTTTTTGGATAGAAATAATGATGCTATGAACAGTTGTGCTCAAGTTTTTGCACGGACATATGTGTTCTTCCCTTTTTTCCTTAGCTTTATTTAGATATAATTGATGTATAATATTGGGTAAGTTTAAGGTGTACAATATGTTGATTGAATACAAATATATTGCAAAATTATTATCACAGTAGTGTTAGCCAACACCTCCATCACATCACATAATTATCATTTCTTTTTTGTGGTGAGAATATTCAAGATCTACTCTCTTAGCAACTTTCAAGAGTACAATACAGCATTATTAACTATACTCATCATGCTGTACGTTAGATCCCCATAACTTATTTGTTGTATAACTGGAAGTTATAAGACAAGGCCAGATTTTCCCTACCCCCAGCCCTTGATAGCTACCATTCTACTTGTTGTTTCTACAATTTTGGCTTTTTTAGATTACACATGTAAGTGATATGATATAGTTTTTCTCTTTCTCTGCCACACTTATTTCACTTAGCATAATGCCCTCAAATGGCAGGATCTTTCTTTCTCGTGGCTGAATAATATCCCATTGTATACATATACCACAACTCCTTTATCCATTGAAGATATGGACATTTCATTTGTTGATGAACATTTGATGGACATTTCATTTGTTGTTTCCATATCTTGGGCATTTTTAATAATGCTGCAATGAATATGGGAATACAGGTATTTCTTTGAGATCCTGTTTTCATTTCCCTTGGATGTATATATCCAGAAATGGATTGCTGGATCATATAGTAGTTTTATTTAAAATTTTTGAGGAACCTCCATACTGTTTTCCATAGAAGCTGTACCAATTTCATGGACATATGTTTTTATTTCTCTTGGGTAGATACCTTGGAGTAGAATTGCTGGTTCATATGGTAATTCTATGTTTAACATTTTGAGGAATTTCCAGACTATTTTTCAAATTGGCTGCATAATTTTACATTCCCACCAGCAAGACATGAAGATTCTAATTTCTCCACTTCCTTGACAACACTTGTTATTGTCTGTCTTTCTTATTACAGCCATTCTAGTGAGTGTGAAGTGATATCTCATTGTGGTTTTGGTTTTGATTTTCCTAATGACTAATGATGTTGATCATCAGTTTATGTGCTTATTAGCCATTTGTATGTCTTCTTTGGAGATACGTCTATTAAATCCTTCATCTACTTTTTTTTATTTTTTATTTTTTTGGCAGTACGTGGGCCTCTCACTGTTGTGGCCTCTCCCATTGCGGAGCACAGGCTCCAGATGTGCAGGCTCAGCGGCCATGGCTCACGGGCCCAGCTGCTCCGTGGCATGTGGGATCCTCCCGGACCGGGGCACGAACCCATGTCCCCTGCATCAGCAGGCGGACTCTCAACCACTGCACCACCAGGGAAGCCCCTTCACCTACTTTTTAACTAGGTTATCTGCTGCTTGTTTTTGTAAATAAAATTCTACTGGAATACAACTATAATCATTTGTATACTTATTGTCTATGGCTGTTTTTGTGCTACAATGGCAGAGTTGAATAGTTGTAACAGTACCATATGGCCCACAAACCTAAAATATTTACTATCTGGCCCTTTATGGCAATAAGCCCCATCTACCCTGCCCCCATCCTAGGAATGAATGTTTATGTGTGTGGGAGGTGAGGAGGGGACTGTCCTTTCACCTCTTGCCCCGTGAAGAAGTTTCCATGGAACTACTTGGAACTGCTTTCCCAGAATTCACTAGGGCATGGTGTATGAGAGTGTTTCCTAAGGTGCAAATGTGGAGTGAACTAATTCTCACTAAAGAAAGTCACCTACATGAGGTGAGTTGGCTTCAGTAGGAAAAAGGGAGAAAATAGCACCAGATTCCCAGGGGCTGAGAAAGGAGCCACCAGCCTGGAACAGAGCTGCATCTACCAGAGTCAGAAACTGTGAGAGAGTAAACAGGGCATCTTCAAGAGCCTACCATCACTCTTGCCAAAGAGAGTCAGCTTCAATCACCTCCCCGGCCCAGAAGGTGAGAAGTCATCTAGCCTTGTACAAACTCTCCCACCCAGTTCTTCTCCCTGCCCATCCCCTCTGTCCACACAGACAGGGTACAAAATATGACCAGCTAGAGCTAGGAACAAAGTGAGCAGAGTGGGGAGCCCACTCTCTCCTCACCCACTTCAGGTGTTCAGGCTGCAGCTGACCCCTGTGCAGGGACCATAACTTGCATTAGGAGATATTATTACTACATAGTTCTGGACATCTGATTTTCTGAATTGAGGCAGTGTTTGTGACTTGAAGGGACTCTGGGTCTCTCTATTACTTTAGACTGAGCTTCAAAATTTAGACACTGCCTGGGTTTCTTTTGGGGGCAGGGACTGGCTCCTCACATTGAGTTAAGTATACGTGATACAGTGGGAAAAGAAAGCAGTAATCTTTTGATTACATCAGAAATTATGCTGTTCAACATATTGCCACACATGTATGTGAGACTCTGGCTTGAGATGACATACAAATGTTTGTCAAATAGGTTAAAGACCATGTGATAGTTAAAAAAAATAAAATTCAAGAGTTTCCCCATGGTGTATAACTTTTGTTTCACGTAGGAAGTCCATGGCTCAGTAGGTGTCCTAATGGTATATAACCTCTCCCCATATTTTGTTAAATCAGATGTCACCTCTCTCAGGAAGTCTTCCCTGAGCACCCCTCAACCCTTACCCTGCTCCAAGGCAGGTCACAGTTCCTCCTCAGTGTTACTGAAGCACCTAGAACCTCCCCTTATCAAAGCTCCCACATTTTATAATGTAATCTATTTTCTTGTTTATCTTTGCTGCCAGTCCCAGAATTCCTTGAGGGCAGAGAGCATATCTCCTTCACTGATATATCATAGCATAGTGCTGACAAAGAGTAAGTGTACTCAATCAGTATTATTTAAATCAAATACTGCTTAATAAACTCATTTATGTCAAATGAAGTATGACTAAGTGCAGCCACTCACCATAATGCAGCCCAAGGAGGAAAGAGTGAGGAATGGGGACCAAGTAGCAAAAATCCACTCCTTTTCCTAGTAAGTCAGAAAGTGGCTCATTAGAATCCTCTTCATAGTGAATTGACAGATGATGGATCAGCATACTTCATATTCTGTTGAAAGTCACACAAAAACCTTTTCCCGCTTTAGCTGCTCCTATATTTCTGATGTGAAGTTGGATAAAGCAACTTCTCTCTGTACCTTTGAGAGGCTTTAACAGATGTGGATCACTGAATGATAGATGTGGATGCAGCCATCAGTATCAATTGGACGGCAGCTGAAGTAAGAGGATCAGCCATCCTGCAGTCTGGTTTGCCAACCCCATATAGCTAGAGCCTGGACAATTGATCTTTGCTGCTTTAGGTGATCAAACTGCAACCTATTCAAGATGCATATGGTTTCAAAGGCTCCCGAATGCTGATGCTGGACACTGCTAAAAGGGGAATAATGAGCCTAGCACCATTAAAGTTGGAGTCAATTATCAGAGTCAGGAGACTGACATTGTGTGTTTCTAAGTATAATTTGCATCCTTTGTATCTATAATAAAACCTTAATGATTTTCCTGTAGCTTGATCATTCCCTGAGGAGTCACATTTACAGCTTGGTCGAGTAGTGTAGGATGACATGAGCAACACAGTACCATGAAGTTACTGCCCCCTGAGGTTTAATGCCATCCCTAAATTTCTACCATTCAAGCTTCCAAGCTATGGATTGCTTTCTCTGAGCCAGCTTTCCCAGGGTGTATTTGTACCATATTATTTCCATAGTAAGTGATACATTATTTGAGAAAAAAAGTTCACATGGCCAAATAAATGTGGGAAATCCTCTACTAGATGAAGTCTCTTGACATCAGGACATTTCTGAGTTAATTATGTACCACGAATTATGTGTATATATATTAGGAATTTCTAAGGGAGGAATAATGTTAACCAAACATTTCACCACTGACCATTTGGTCATGAAGCTACTAGTGGATTATATTCTGACAACATCCTTTGGGAAATGCTGACTTAGGGAACACTCCAGGGATGGCTTCACATCGTGTCCCCAAATCCTTACTGTGAAGCAGTTTGCAAAGTGCTTTCCACCCATATTTTTTAGCTTTTAAAGTTTCTTTAATTAACTTTTCATTTCAGAATAGTTTTTTAAACATCTTTATTGGAGTATAATTGCTTTACAATGGTGTGTTAGTTTCTGCTTTATAACAAAGTGAATCAGCTATACATATACATATGTCCCCATATCTCCTCCTTCTTGTGTGCCCCTCCCACCCTCCCTATCCCAACCCTCTAGGTGGTCACAAAGCACCGAGCTAATCTCCCTGTGCTATGTGGCTGCTTCCCACTAGCTATCTATTTTACATTTGGTAGTATATACAAGTCCATGCCACTCTCTCACTTCACCCCAGCTTACCCTTCCCCCTCCGCATGTCCTCAAGTCCATCCATTCTCTATGTCCGCGTCTTTATTCCTATCCTGCTCCTAGGTTATTCATAACCAATTTTTTTTTAATTCCATATATATGTGTTAGCATACAGTATTTGTTTTTCTCTTTCTGACTTACTTCTCTCTGTATGACAGACTCTAGGTCCATCTACCTCATTACAAATAACTCAATTTCATTTCTTTTTATGGCTGAGTAATATTCCATTGTATATATGTGCCACATCTTCTTTATCCATTCATCTGTTGATGGACACTTAGGTTGCTTCCATGTCCTGGCTATTGTAAATAGAGCTGCAATGAACATTTTGGTACATGACTCTTTTTGAATTATGGTTTTCTCAGGGTATATGCCCAGTAGTGGGATTGCTGGGTCATATGGTAGTTCTATTTGTAGTTTTTTAAGGAAACTCCATACTGTTCTCCATAGTGGCTGTATCAATTTACATTCCCACCAACAGTGCAAAAGGGTTCCCTTTTCTCCAGCATTTATTGTTTGTAGATTTTTTGATGATGGCCATTCTGACCGGTGTGAGATGATATCTCATTGTAGTTTTGATTTGCATTTCTCTAATGATTAGTGATGTTGAGCATTCTTTCATGTGTTTGTTGGCAGTCTGTATATCTTCTTTGGAGAAATGTCTATTTAGGTCTTCTGCCCATTTTGGATTGGCTTGTTTGCTTTTTTGATATTGAGCTACATGAGCTGCTTGTAAGTTTTGGAGATTAATTTTTTAAAAAATTACAAAGATATTACAGAGTTCTCCTAGAGCCCACAACCAGTTTCTCCTATTGGTAACATCATACATTCCTGTGATACATCTGTCACCTCTAAGAAACCAATACTAATTCATTACTATTAACTCAACTCCACACATTTTTTGGACTTCACTAGTTTTTCCTTAATGTCCTTTTCCTATATCACATCTAGGATACCATTTAGTCATGTCTCTTTAGTTTCCTCTGGCCTGCAACAATTTCTCAGACTTTCCTTGTTTTTGATGACCTTGATAGTTTTGAGGAAGGTGCTTTTTAACAGCAAGAGAGAACAGGGAAGCAATGAAACCAGAAATCTTCTGGAGAGAAAGAAGATGAAGAAAGTTTGAAAGGGCAGAAAAATGTAAGAAAATAAAAAGGCAGGAGAAAAAGTTTATTGACTGTTCAGTTTTACAAGATCAACCCTGACCATAAACTAATTTTGTGGAATATATGTATGGAAAAGATGGATGTAAACCACATTTTAAAAATTTACATCACTCATATATATCAAATCATATCATTTTCTCCTAAACTGATGCCTGGAATAGTTCAAAAGAAAAAAAAGGCAAATATCACGTCAAAAGATAAAACTCAATAAAATTTAGGACTAAGAAAGACAAAAGTGACTTGAGATGACCAACAGGAAAGAGTCTGAAGGTTACAAGTGCCAAAAGATTGTTCATCAGGATGACAGCCCTTTGATTGAGTTGGTAGCTGTTGAAGCACTATCTTTTGTTCCCTCCTCTTTCTTCTCAATAAAGGATAGTTTTGAAAGTAGGAAACAAGAAATCTCTTAGAAGGCTTGTCTCCTTGTTTCCTGCACTCAGGTTGGAGGTTGGGGCAGGGGGTGGGAGGAACAATGGCTCCTAGTGACTATTTTTCTCTTCCCCAAACCAAGAAAGTACATTTTCCCTTAAACTGGCCAGACTGAAAGAAACCCATGTGTAAGACTAGAGAGGTGGTTATCTGTTGGGTCCAGCGTAATCACTGGCCACAGAAGCCATGGTGAACAGCATGAGCAAAGAGATCATGACCTGAGCAAGTGGCCAGGGTAGAATTTCTCAGGGCATGCAATGGAATGAGACCTGGTATGGATCTAGGTAAGAGCACAGCCAATCATTTTATGAGCAAGACCTGAACAAAGCACACATCATTTCTACCCAAATACCACCAGCCTGAACTTAGTCACATGGTCACACCTAGATGCAAGAGAAGCTGGAAAATATAGTCTTTTATTGGGTGGCCATATGCCCAAGTAATATTCTATTACCATGGCAGACAGCAAGAACAGATACTGTGAAATAGCTTTCTACATACCCAAACTGTTTGCCCATTCTGCATTCCCCCTTTGTAGTTCATAGAAGCCTGATATTGTTTAAAGAAGCAATGTGACCAGCTGATGCTTGTTTTGCAGCTTCCACTGTAGTTAGGAGATGCCATATGGCATAGTTTTGGCCAAGAAGAACAAAAACAGAAGTTGTCTGGAGGTTTTAGATAAAGCTTTTATTTCACTGATAAAGGAAGATAGGTACAGCTAGTGCTGCCTTTCCTAATTCTTCTTGCCTGGAATGCAGATGTGATAGTTGAAGTTGTATGTCCATGAGGAAAGGACAAAAGAATGGCAGAAAAATCTATCCTGACATTCATGGCCTGTTGGACCAATATTAACAGTTACTACCTTTGGACTTGTGGCATGTAAGAGAACACCCCACCCCCTTTTTAAGCTTTAGCTAGCTAGATTTTCTATTTCTTGTAGCTTATTGCATTATGATACTGAGAATAAGTGGTCAGAACCAAAGATATCCTAAGAGCAAATAAGCAGACAACTCAGCCTGAGAAAGAACCATGTAAGAAGATTTGCCTGATGCAGTGTGATATTACACACACAGAGGTTAAATTCAAAGACTAAAAATGAACAAATAAGAAAAATAGGCTAACAGATGCATTAACAGATGTAAATACCCTATCAGAGTATTTATAGATAGGGTAGTGAGAACCCTAAATGTAATTATGGGGTATAAGAAAGTGCAGACAGAATCTGTAAATCCCTCAGAACATATATATGAGAGTGAAGGAGTAAACAGAAGTAAACAGCAAACTTATATATAAAGGAACAGAAATAGAGCCACACATGT